>NC_133549.1:37014965-39514965 GCF_048773025.1 Camelus bactrianus | reverse complement strand
TTGATTCTTTTCAATACTGAGTCATTTCCATTGAATGGCTCTATTATGGTTTGTTTATCCATTCACCTATTGAAGGGCATTTGGGCTGGTTTTGTTTTTGTCTATTATAAGGAAAGCTGCTGTGAACATTCATATAGAAATTTTTCTGTGGATGTAAGTTTTCAGTTTCCTAGGCTAAATATTCAGAAGTGAGGTTGCTGAGTCACACAGTAAGCAGAGGAACAGATGAGACAGAAAAGTTAAGATCAAGAAGTGGGCTGAGATGGAGAGACTAGAGGGAGATGATATGTTCACTTTTAGATAATAGCACTTGAAGAGCAGCCAGCATTTATGAGGAGATGTCCAACAGGCAGTTGGATATGTGGGTTTGGGGTTGGAAATTTGAGGGAGAAGGGAAATAGCTCAGTGGTAGAGTGCATGATTAGCATGTACGAGGTCCTGGGCTCAACCCTCAATAACTCCATTAAAAAAAAAAAAGAAGAAGACAAATAAAACTTAAAAAAAAAAAAAAAAACCAGAAGAGTATAATGGAGTTGGAAATTGGAAACAGGGATTTTAGAATCATCATCATCAGTCAGGCCTTTTGTTATATGCCCCACAGCAACGTGTACTCTCCTTCAGAGCACTTGTCACAATTATAATTAACAATTAACTGTGTAATTGTTTAATCTGTCTCTCCTGCTAGAATTCCAGTCCAATGGAAGCAGAGTCCTAGCACCTAGTCCAGTGCCTTGTACTCAGTAAATATTGCTGAACGGATGAATGAAAAAACTTGCTACTTCCAAGAGCCACCATTTATTGAGCATGCACAGCAGGCACTGTGATAACCATTTCATATACGTAATCTCATTTAAACCCTACAGTAATTTCATGAGATGGGGGTCAAGGGTTCTCAAACCTAAATTCAATGGGTCTGGGGTAACTCCTGGGAATCTGAATTTAAGTTCCCAGGTACTTCTAAAGAGCAGTCAGGTTTGGAGACCACTCAGGTGGATGGTTTTATTGAAATTTTACAGATGATGAGACTAGGGTTCAGCAAATAATAGTGACTTGTTCAAAGTCCCATGGCTAGGAAGAACCATGATGCAAAACTAGATCTCTTAGGGAGAGAACTTTACCACAAGCCTCCCTGTGGTAAAAAAAAAAAAAAAAAAAAAGAGTTTATGAGGAAAGAGCAGAAGGCCAAAGAGGGAGTCCTTGAAACCAAGGAGAGTAGTGAGCACTGCCAAATGCCACAGAGAGGTCACAGAGGATGTGGTATCAGGGAGAACCTGGGGACGACCAACCAGAGTGTCTGCAATGCCTGGGTCTGACATTACAGGAAGATGAAGACATAGCTCATATAGGACAGGGCACTCCCTCTGGAGACCTGGCCAGCTGGAAGGAGCTGTGGTTTGAGGCTCAGCCAAGATCACTCCTTGGTAGTAAATCTTTGTGCTAAAATTATTAAAGTCAAATATCTGGGCCTGTGAGGTGGTATGCCAAGAAAGGAGGGGCAGGGAGGCTTAAGTCTCATGGGGGAATTTCAATTTGGAATCTCAAGTAAGCTATTCAGAAACTGCAAAATGCAGCCCACTTCAGATTTTCCAGGGCCACTACTCCTTTGCTGGATTATTCAGGCCTTGCCTCACTTTCTTCTCCTCTATGTGTGATTTGCCTTTGGATTACTGCTTCTATTGGAGGATGGAAGGAAGAAGAAGGTTGAAACTCCAACTAGGACACTTTGCTGATTTTTGGTAGTCCTGAATACCATGGATGAAATGAAACTAGAATGATAGCTCAGAAGTAAGACCTTCTAATTATCTGTTTCCACATAGCCACACTCATGTTGGCCCCTGGTACTATAAACATTCAAGGTTGACAGTATTCTCTCTCTCAAAGGGCAGCCTGGAGACCTGTGCAAGGATATGGTGGGTGATAACCCCATCACTAAACCCAACTCATATGCTGTTGATGGTAGATACAAAGCAATGTGTGTTATTTGAAAAAGGACAATGATGACAATAACCCCTTATACCTGTACAAAGCACCTTCACATGCATCAACTCAATCATTCACGACCTTGAGGAGATAGGTATTGTTATCCCCACACTTAGTGAGTGGAAGGAGCCACAATTCAAACCTATCACCTCTGATTCTTTAAATTACAAACCAGCCTGCTACTTTGTTATTGGTCAAAACTTTTCTGAAGCCCACATAGCCTTATTCTGGCTGCATGGAAATTAAAGAGACATTAAGAGTCTCATTGCTCTAAGAAGGAGAATTATGCAGTGAGGGAAAAAATATATGTTTGTTTGCTAGTGATCTCATGCAGAGTGCTGCAGCTAAGCCTTGGTTTCTTATCTGTAGAATGGGGGTAAGGGCCACCTTGAAGAGTGGCCAGAAGGAGGTAAACCTATGCAAAATTCCTGGCACAATGGCTGGCAGAGAACATTCATTCAGCAATGTTAGCACTAGCACTCTTCCATTCTTCAAAGCACCAGGTATTTCAGAGCCCACAAAATTGAGAGCTCTCACAAACTCACAATTGAGTCCCTCTAGCTTAGGTCTTGGTCTCTGATAAGGAACCATGGGGACAGGCTGTGGCAGGGCCTGACCATCTTACACAACATAAAGCACAAAGCCAAGAATATGCTCCAAAGTCCCATAGGACTTCATCCCCCTCCCCTTCCTTTAGTGGTCTGTCTCAGGTAACACTTCCCTCATGAAGGTAAAACTTATCCTAGAGCTATATCCTTCAGATTCCAAATTCCAGAAGGGCTTTCAGTTTGGAATTCTGGAATCTACTAAAAATTCTTCCTTCTCCCTCTCCAAAGCCATAGCCACATCCTGAAAGATTATAAATTTGAAAGTGAGTGCATACTGCAGACCCCACACTAACTCCTCCCAGCCTTCATCTCTACAGGTCGCATTCTATGATTCCCACCACTGTGTGATGATGATGGAGGCCAGCTTAATCACCAGCACTATCCCCCACTTTTGGAGTTTAATCTGTTTGCAGGGACCTCTTTTGTTCAAAGACAGATCTCCACAAGAAGGGGTCCTCCTGAGCCAGATGGAGATTTACACAAACTGAAATCTCAAATGCCTACAGGGCCAGGCAGGTAAAGTAGACGACTTAAGAAGGCGGACATTATTCAGTGCAGAGTGCTGCAGACTGTGGTGAACAAGAGAGTACACTTATACAAGTGGCAGGGGAATCTCAGCTCTGCCCACTGCAGCCATCCAGCTCTTTCCTCCGCTTCTCTCCACTCTCTGCAACTCAGGCCCACGCTCTTTACCCACCTCCCTTCTCTTCCAGGGGCGTCGCAGGCTTTCAGCGCAGCCACCAGCCCCGGGCGCTCCTGATAGCTACAGAGGAACAGCTGATGAGCTGCTCTGACGTAGACCCACTTTTCCCCTGGGAACCCCGAGCAGGCCGAGGGAGGGGACAAAGCCGCGCCCTGAGGGTCCCCACTCTATCTGGGAAAACAGGGCCTCAAGCTTGAGAGCTCTGGGGTGAGGATGAGCGAACAGCACACCTCCCAGAAAACACTAACCTCCCGGTGGCTTAAAGGGGACAAGGGGGGTAGGGTCAAGGGACGCGACAGAGCCTCGTGGTTTCTGGATGGGAAACGCACATCGTTTAGGCACCCCTCCGCTCAAGTCGCTTCCAAACCAGGTTATTCTTGGGGAGGGGAGTTTCGGACAGCGGGGGGGGGGGGGCTACGCAAATGGCTCTGTCCTCGGGCGCTGCAGTAGTCACTGCGCTTCCCCGCCCCCGCTCCAGAATGCCACCCTTCCCTCTCTCCGCCAGACCCAGAGCAGGAGCTCCGCCCCCAACGCACCGCCCCAGTCCCCCTCCCCCGCCACGCCTTAAAACCCAGTGCACACCGCCCAGGCGCGCCCTGCCCGGCGCACCTCTCTTCTTCTCTCCAGCTCCAGCTGCAGCCGCTCTCCCGGCCCTGGACCCGGCACCATGAGTTTCGGCTCCGAACACTATCTCTGCGCCGGCTCCTCCTACCGCAAGGTGTTCGGAGACGGCTCGCGCCTGTCTTCGCGCCTCTCTGGGGCTGGCGGCCCGGGTAGCTTCCGTTCGCAGTCGCTGTCCCGCGGCAATGTGGCCTCCTCGGCCGCCTGCTCCTCGGTCTCGTCGCTTGGCCTGGGCCTGGCCTACCGCCGGTCTCCGGCGTCCGACGGGCTGGACCTGAGTCAGGCGGCGGCGCGCACCAACGAGTACAAGATCATCCGCACCAACGAGAAGGAGCAGCTGCAGGGCCTCAACGACCGCTTCGCCGTGTTCATCGAGAAGGTGCACCAGCTGGAGACGCAGAACCGTGCGCTCGAAGCCGAGCTGGCCGCGCTGCGGCAGCGCCACGCCGAGCCGTCGCGCGTCGGCGAGCTCTTCCAGCGCGAGTTGCGCGATCTGCGCGCGCAGCTGGAGGAAGCGAGCTCGGCGCGCGCGCAGGCCCTGCTGGAGCGCGACGGGCTGGCCGAGGAGGTGCAGCGGCTTCGGGCGCGCTGCGAAGAGGAGAGCCGCGGGCGGGAAGGCGCGGAGCGCGCCCTGAAGGCGCAGCAGCGCGACGTGGACGGCGCCACTCTGGCCCGCCTGGACCTGGAGAAGAAGGTGGAGTCGCTGCTGGACGAGCTGGCCTTTGTGCGCCAGGTGCATGACGAGGAGGTAGCTGAGCTGCTGGCCACGCTGCAGGCGTCGTCGCAGGCCGCGGCCGAGGTGGACGTGGCTGTGGCTAAACCAGACCTGAGTTCGGCGCTGAGAGAGATCCGCGCTCAGTATGAGTCCCTGGCCGCCAAGAACCTGCAGTCAGCCGAGGAGTGGTACAAGTCTAAGTTTGCCAACCTGAACGAGCAGGCAGCGCGCAGCACCGAGGCCATCCGGGCCAGCCGCGAGGAGATTCACGAGTACCGGCGCCAGCTTCAGGCACGCACCATCGAGATCGAGGGGCTGCGTGGGGCCAACGAGTCCTTGGAGAGACAGATCCTGGAGCTGGAAGAGCGTCACAGTGCCGAGGTGGCTAGCTACCAGGTAAAGGCTGGAGTGCTGTGTAGGGCGGGGCATCCTGTTCTCCCCTGCGCATATTTCCCGCACAGTTGCGGCCCTAGGAACCAGGGGGAGGATAAGGGAGGGGAGAGAAAGAGTCCCGCCTGGAGGCGTTGGCAAACAAAAAGCCCTGGAGTCTCTCCCGCTAATTTTAGGGGTCTGGACGCTCTCTTTCCTTGCCCCTCACTTACGTCCCTGTCCGAGCCCTTCTAACAAAGAAGCCATCAAGCTTCTGTTCTTTGGAGTCTGGAAATCTAACTCACGCCTCCCTGTCAGCAAATGGGCATGAACACACTGGCGACCCCACCCCAAAGTATGAGTGAGCCCACAGCCTCCTCTCCATGGTTGGCGGTGCTGTTTCCGCTGTCTGGCTTATTTGGTTGACTTCGAAAGGCTTTCGGTGTGCTCTGGAAATATTTATGGAGTAGGTCTGCCCTTGGGTTGGGGGAAGAATGCCGGACTGAACTGGGAAGGGTCCTATCCCATTGTCTTGAGTTGTGCCCTCAAAGGAGTAGAGATTTGGAGTGAACGAGATGGGTGATTGGGCTAGTAATAACCACCCTGCTCTGTCCTCCCCCAGCACACAGACGGTTCCCTTGTCTCCCGACTGATGGTATTTCTTCCTAAAGAAAGCTTTACACGAGAATGGTCGGGCGCTGTCCTCGGTGCTGATCTCGAGTTCGGCGGCTCAGAAATTTACCTCCTGTCTCATGTCCCAGTTACTACTCTCTAGGCAATTAACTGCTTTAACTTTTTTTTTTTTTTCTTCTGCAACACCAACACATCAGTCTTGGTTACCTGCAATCAAAGGTCACCTCGTGGACAGCATCAATTTGCACTTTCATGGATGGCTTAGCACGTAACAAAAACCACTTAATCTGCTCAGCAGCAGTGACGTCCCACTTGAAAATGCCCATTTCCTTAACATTTTTCCATCCTAAGTGCATGTAGTAAATCACAGAGATAGGTTCATCTTTCTTATAGGCCACTTTTTTTTCCCCCATCTTTGCCTGTCCTCTAAGCTCCTGTGAAGGTTTTGATCGGTTCTTTCTTCCTTTTCTCTCCAAACAAAGGCCACTGCATCTTCGGTTTTACTATATAGAACATTCTGGGCTTATGACCACAAAGGGCACAGAGGCAGGTGAAATGTGTAGAAAAGAATCTAAATAGTGTGGTTCAGTTTCAAGGTGCAATAAAAGCTTCATTGGATAGAATGCTAATAATTTGGAAACTTGCAGTAATCCATTCTAGCCAAGATCCAAGTTTACATTTGATGAAATTAATAGGATTTGAGAACATTAATAAAATATAATCAAGAAAGGAGTGAAACCTCAACATACTATTTTAGTCTGGAGCTAAAGAATTATTAGTGGTGTGCAGTATTTGCTGTTCATTATACATGACTCCCTTTGATAAAGGAAGAAAGCTTGCTTGGACCATTTGTTTTGGTGTTGGGAATTACAGTAATACTCAAATAAATACTTCTATTCTGCTTCAAAAATCTGTAACTTGAACTTTTCACTATGTGGCCTAGCTTCTGGATGGCTTGAATTAATCACATTTAGTTAATTGAGACTTCATGTTTTCTTCTAGAAGCTCAAAGGATGAGCTAGGTGGTCTTCTGAAGGGCTAGCCCAGTATTTCTACAAAAAGGATAATTTATCCATCAACTACCATCTGAACTGGACTTTGCCATGTCCTCTGTTTGCTTGTTAGAGCTCCTACATTCTAAGAGCTAGTGATAGTATTGTCTGGCTTGTTTTGTTTGCTTTAAGGGCTTTCAATGCTAGACAATAGTAGGGTCATCCAGACCTAATCTGCAGGAAACAAAAAACAGAAACTGCGGCATCTGCAGCTCTGCAGTGCTGCCCCCATCAGCTTTAGCCTCAGAGCCTCAGTGGACCTGCTATGAGTGGAAGAGGAGTTCAGACAACAGATATATCTTTATAGATATATAGAAATATCTTACCCTTTGGGACCTAAGGCTGAGGAGGGGCTCACATTGTCACATGCGGATCCTGAAGGCCTGAAGCCACAAGGGTGTCATCTGGCTATTCTCTCTAACAGTCTTAGCAGTGCTGACCGAGATGAGAAGCGTCTTTTCCCATAGTGAGATTCAGCCATTGTTTTCTTGCCCTCTCACCCCCTGCCCCTCCCCTTTCACTGCAGCAATGGGAGGCTGTTCTCTTTCTTCTGCTTCAGAGATTAGTGGTAGGCCCATTTTCCTTTGCAAGTTTCCCACCCTCTTAGAGGCAGAAGAAGGCCCCATTAAAGTCACATTTTTCCTGCCCCAGAGAGCTGACAGCCTACTAGAGGAAAGAAAGCTTATTACACTTTTGAAAGGGTAAAGAATGGTTCAGGGTGTCTTAATAAGCATACAATGGTGTATGAGAGAGACTGAATCAGGCAACAGGAGAAATTATGAGGCACTAGGGTGGTTGTCTTCAGAAGCCAAATGCAGCCACCCTCTTTAGCTGAAGGCTTTTTCATTTCTGACATAGGGTGATTCTGGTTCAGGTCATAGCTGCTTCACCACGATTAGAGTGCCTGTTCTGCCAAAGATGTCTAAGGACATCTTTGAAGGACATCTGGGGGCCCTGGCCCTTCACTATGGTCAGTCTTGGAAAGCTTCAGCTTTCCTTGAAAGACCTTGATGAACAATCAAGATCACTATTAGTTAATGCTCTCCAGGGAGATGAGCCAAGTATGCCCTCTTCTCTCCAGTATGAGATTGGAATGCAGCCTAATTAAATAGCAAGAAGGGGTTGGCCCCTTGGAGATTGGGGGTGGCAGTGGCTGCGTATAAATCTATAGCTTGATAGATCCATTTCTGAAATGAGAATTCAAGGGAAAAAAACCTTCCTTTGGTCCCTATCTCTCTCTCCTTTTTTTTCGCCCCAACTCTTCCGTGTGCTTTTTGCTTTGTGTTGTTCTGTTTTTGCCCCTTCTATCTCACTGTATTATTGTCACCTGAGCCACCCTGATAGCTCCTTTACAGAAAAAAAAAAAAAAAAAAAAAAGCCAACAAAAATCTCAAAGAAACTAGTGGTTCCTAATAAACCCATTGACCAACCAAGGTTACTTAGGGGCTTAACAAAAAGATTCTCAGGCCCACTCCCAAAGATACGGATTCAGTAGTTCACAGGTGGGGCCCAGAGAGATGCAATAAAAGCACTGTGTCCTGTCATTCCTCAGACTGATTTTTGGGGTGTACTGACTTAAATCACATTTTCCAATGTAAATCAGCCTATAGAAATACATAAAATGCAAAATTTTAAAGTATGGTAGGAAAAAAAAACAAAAAACAAAAAACAAACAACCAAAGATGGGATGAAGCAAAGACAAGAGTGAGAATAAGGTGAGCTGCAGGTGTACCACGTATAGAAATCCTCTCTCCCCACCATCGTTTATCAGTCAGAGCAGTAATTCTGAATGGCCTCTTTCAATCAGATTGTGCTGCACTCACTACTGCTCACCTGGCTGAAGGCCCCTAAAAGTGATGGGACCCACAGCACTGTTTGCTGTTCCCAGTCTCACTGCAGATGCTAGTGTGGCCAGTTCTCTTACTCCCACATCCTTCCAGCCCTGAGGAAGATGCTCAGCACTTATATCAGCTACTCCAGGAGAGACCCCCGCTGGAGCTGGGAGTGCCTCTCTCCCATTCCCTCAGGCTAAGCCAGCAGCAGCTGCGTGGTTGGGGGAGGGGGCAGACTGCAGTGCTCTGCTCAGATTTCGAGCTGGAGGCCATCTTTGGCAGGGCTTTTGAAGGGCAATGCAAGACAGCCTCTTGTGGGGAGAACGCAAACAAAGAGACTAGACGTTGAAGAGCAGTGGTCAGCAGTCAGCACAATTCCTTCTGAAAGGAGCAAAGTCGTGCTTTTCGTCTACTCTGATCCATAAAATAGACATGTGAAATATGTACCAGAAAAAGTTCAAGAAAATTTCATCACTCTAGAACTCATGCCCCCAACAACCTCTTTTGCAGAAAACATAGGTATGAGACAAAATAGTTTTTTTTTTTAAAGGGCCTAATTAACCTACTGATGAGACAAAACGTCATCTGTCTCTAAATCACATATCAGAAGTTGGCCCTTCTGGTGCCCCAGATTATTTATTGTCACTTTACATGATTCTAAAGCACTTTGTTCTTTGGATTTCAAGCCTGCAACAAGACACAGAAGAGGAACCACTGGAGTCAGGCCTCATCAGGAATGAGTAGCAGCAGATTAGTTCAACTTTCAGGACGAAGAAAACAAATAAGTAGCAAACACTAATTCAAACACTGCTCTAAAGGACCATTTAGGGTAGAAATGAACAGCCTAATATACCTTAGTTGACCTAAAAGATAAAAGACATTACAGGATTATAGAAAAATAATTGATCATTACATAACCCTTAGTTGCTGAGAAAGTTTGCATTATGTTTAATGTCCTAAGTAAGAATAGTACAAACCACTTTAGAAAGGTTTTTATTTTAAATTTTTATTAAAAATTCTTTTTAAATTATTTTTGGGGGGGAGGGAGTATTTAGGTTTATTTATTTACTTATTTATTTTTAATGGAGGTACTGGGGATTGAACCCAGGACCTCATGCATGCTAAGCACACAATCTACCACTGAGATAAGCCCCTCAAATTGTTATTTTTAAAAAATGTGTTATGAAGATGTACATCTTCGTGAAAAATTAGAAAATAAATATCCGATGCTTTAAGGGATATGCCTCCAACTTGCCAATATTTAAGTTTTATTATACATTGCTTTCTTTAGTTATCTAAGGGGTTGTAGGGAGGGCTCAGGATTAGTTTGTCCATATCATGAAAAGGGTAGAGAGTCACCTGGTATGATATTAACAATAATAAAAATCACTAACATTTTTTGAGCAGTTCCTATGTGCCAAGTGCTGTTCTAATGCCCATTATCTAATTTAATGGATAATGGACTCATCATATAATAATGTGAGGAACATTAAAGTGGAATCCTAACTTGAAGATCTCAGAACACCTCAGAAAAGAATAAACATTACAATTTCCCATATACAAAAATGAAAGTTTTGAAGAAAGTAAAATATAGAAAACTGACTGAGGTGTGTTAGATGTTTGTGGCAGAAGTGCAAGGGGCAAGAAATGCAACCCAAAGATCTTCCTGAAATCCTCTTCTTTTCTTCATATAACATTTCTCTTGCTCCTTTGTAGAATGAGAACACTTCCTTTTTCTTTTACCCTAGGCTCTTTCCCCTCTAAGCAGAGTAATGTTGATTCTCTTACCCCTAATATATCACTAGTAGACTTGCCTGTAAGTTAGTTTAACCTCAAATATAACAACCATCAAATAAAATTTCTTGGTGAAATTCCTTTTAAACATTTTGGAATATTTCCATCACTGTCCAGTGTATCATGTATTTTCCCCACTGCTTATCATCCCTTGCTCTGTACCTATCATTTGAGTCTCTTCATTGCAGTATTCCTGTCAATATTTACAGAACAGATAGGTGGGATGAATTTTAATTCCTTCTGCAGATACCCTTGATTTGTAAGTTTGCACCGTCTGATGTATCAGCCCTGCCTTTCACCATCACTTTATCACCTCCACACAAGGGTCTCTTAGCACTTGCTTTCTTGAGGTTTCTGATATGTTTATCTGCATCACTGTTTCATGAAAATAACTGTCAGTCACTTTGCTCTTCATGTTGATAAGAGTTGCAGCTGAACTATATGAGTTATTTGCTCATACTTTTTCAAGTCATAAGAAAAGAAATGTTTATGTAGCATTATTCAATCATTCATTCAACAATTATTCACTGAGTATCTGCAGTATGCATTTTGCTAGGCTGTGAATTTCCAGAGGTGAACTAGACAGAAAAGGTCCCTGTTTCCATGTAACTTACACTCTAGTGTAGAAGTTTCCTAACAGGACCGATTTGCCTGCTCCGGGACGTTCAGCAATGTCTGGAGACATTGTTGGTTATCTCAATCGAGAGGGAGAGCAGGTGCTACTGGCATCTAGTGGATGGAGGTCAGGGATGCTGCTAAAAATCCTATAATTCACAGGACAGACCCCTACAATAAAGAATTATCCAGCCCCAAATGTCAGTAGTGCCCTGGTTGAAAAACCCTGTTATAGAAGGAGGTAACAGAAAGTAAGTGAATAAGGTAATTTCAGATAATGGTAAGAGCTAAGAGCAGAGTGGCTACTTTCAAACAGGGGCTTTTTTCTAACTGGTGAGGACATTTGAACTGAATCTCAATATGACGGGAAGTCAGCCATGTGAAGACCCACCCCAGAGCATTCCAAACAGAGGAAGAAATAGCCAGCCTAAGGGGCCTGGGATAGCAATGAACTTGGTATGTTTAAGCAGCAGAAGAGAAGGCCAGGGTAGCTGAAACACACAGAGAAAGAGGAAAAGTATAGGCCAGGCTGAGCAGTTGGAGGGTTTTAACCAGATGAGCAACAGGATCTTCTGTGTTTTTAAAACATCCTCTGGCTGCCCAAGGATCACAGATTTAAAGCTATTTTTCTTCTATGCCTGGGTTTGCACCTATAGGAACTTAAAGCAAAAGTATTATATAAATTTACTTTCTTTTTAAATAATATTATAATTTCAGTCTGCCATTTGGATTAAAAAAAATTCCTTGGAGTATTTATGCTTCCTCCCTATCTGTCATGTGAAGCGCATTCAGTAAAGTGATTGAGTAGCAGATTTCCAGGAAACCATCAAAACGAATGGAGGCAGAGAAGACTTCCCGTCCTCTCTGTGCTTTCCACAGTTGGAATTTTCTGAATCTAAGCTCCTAACCTGAGGCTTTGGTTTTGGAAAGGACATGAACCAACTGAGTGACTCAGCAGTAATACAACAAGCAAGGGAGGGATGGTAAGTAAGTAAAAAATAAATATCTCCCTGGTGTTCAGTTGAGACCCACGTGCCCCGTGGTAGAAGTTCCTAACCCTCACCATGTGTCCACATGTGTTCTGGGGACCTTTATGAAAAAAATGCAGATGCTTGGACCTCACCCCAGAACAAATGAATCAGAATCTGGGCTGGGGGAAAGGTCTGGATTTTTCATATGCAGTCAGGGTTGAGAATCTGTGCTTTCTCAAGCTCAACCACAATGAATTTCAGCTGGTTTGGCCTAAGTATGTTGAACATGTTGCTTTTCAGGATAACATTGGGCAGCTGGAGAATGATCTGAGGAACACCAAGAGTGAGATGGCACGCCACCTTCGGGAATACCAGGACCTGCTCAATGTCAAAATGGCTCTTGACATTGAGATAGCAGCTTACAGGTACTCAAAGGGCATACTCACCCAGGCAGATCCAGTCACCTGGGCAATGCTACCCAAATAAGTGGTTTTAGTCTCTCCAGCTTCTGATGGGTGAGAGGTGGGATGAGGAAAGACATCATGGCCCTTTCCAGGTGAGCTGATCTCTCTGCCTTCAACTTGGTTATATCCCAGCTCCACCTTACTGGTCCTGGAGTAGTCTACCTACCTCTGCTAGGGCTTAAGGAGATAATGTGAGTACACAGAGGTTAAAATAAAACCCATCAGACCCTAAAAATAGGTTTCATACAATATAGAAAGTCCCAATAGGTAAGGTATCCCCCTGGATTCCACATTTACCTTTATGAAAGTTAAAAAACAGCAGGTACTATTTTTTGAATGACTACTGTGTGCCGAGTATTATACTGCATATAAATTATCTAGGTATCAGGTCATATTCCCATTTTGCAGGTGAGGAAACTTGAACCACAGACTGACTGTGTAACTTACTCAAAGTCACAGAGCAGGTAGATGGAGGAGCTCAGACTCAACCCCAAATGGGAGAATTTTTTTCTTTTTTTTCCTTACACTATGTGTACTACTTTAAAACAAAGCTCCAAGAGGATTTGATAGTGTTTTGAGTTTCTGATTTAAAAAAAAAGGATGAAAGGATGATAAAAATAATTAGGGTCATGAGAAAAAAGGTATTGGGGGCCATTCTTTTATGATGCTGTTTAGGCCAGGCTGGGGGAAACTCTGGAATCTGAAACAGCAGTATTCACTGGTTTCTGTTATTGTTGATTCCATTTCCTTTGCACCCTAACACGTTGGAAAAATACAAATCTCAAGTTCAGGCTGAATTAGGCAGTTCCTTTATGGACCTCTTATCTTCTTATCCCTGTTGCACTTAAGGTGTTAATTAGTAAAATTACTTCTCCTTAGAGCTTTGTAGACTCTAAGTGCCAAAAATGGGTGTGATGAGGCCAAGAGGAGTTGTAGATTTTTTTTTCTCAAATGTATCTACGAATAGATAGGTTTCCCGTTGACAGTGGCTTAAATGCAGCTGGTGCTAAAGATATGTGAGTGATGTATGTGAGTAATGTGTGTGAGTATGTGTGTGCACGTTTTGGATAAAGTCCAAGTCTTTAGCCTTAGAATTCAATATTTATTGGTCTCAATCTCATGAAGAAACTGTGAAATCTCTCTAATCTGGAATGAATAGGGGCTGGAGGGTTAAGTTCTTTAAAAAAAAAGAAGTTACAAGCTGATTTCCTAAGTTTTTCTCTGTCGGATTTACAGGAAACTGCTGGAAGGCGAAGAGACACGTTTTAGCACCAGTGGATTAAGCATTTCCGGGCTGAATCCACTTCCCAATCCAAGTTATCTGCTCCCACCTAGAATCCTCAGCTCTACCACCTCCAAAATCTCATCCACTGGGCTGTCTCTTAAGAAAGAGGAGGAGGAAGAGGAGGCTTCTAAGGTAGCCTCTAAGAAAACCTCCCAGATAGGGGAAAGTTTTGAAGAAATATTGGAGGAAACAATAATATCTACTAAGAAAACCGAGAAATCAAATATAGAAGAAAGCACCATTTCAAGCCAAAAAATATAATTCTGTTGCTTAAAAAAAAGTTAATGCTTAAGAAGAGATAATATGCATTTAACTTGCTAAGCAGCCTATTCCTGATCCAAAACACCCGTCACCATGATACAATGTCTTCAAGGCTTCAGTCTCATATTTAGCATTAAATACTTTCTTTCTCTAATAAGAAAACCACACCTTAGATTGGAGCAAACCGCAGTCCTAGAGCAATCACAGAGGAGTCATCTAAGTGTACAGCTTTCTCACCTAAAGCTCAGGCTTCACAGCGATAGATGATTCAGGTACAGAGCAAGTACAAACTGAGGTGCTAAATCTGTGATCATTATCATTTTGCTGTGAGTTGAAATTAAAAACTGTATTCACTCACTATACCCAGCCGTTATCCAGCTATATAATCTCACTCTAGATACCTAAAACATAAAATCACTGCCAAAGATAAACCCACGGTTCACACCCAACACCACTGACAGAATTGTTTCACACATGATAGGTGTTTGTGTAATGGACACTTTCCCTCCCACCCCCCTCAAGTCCATATATCCTTTTCTTCCATATGGGGGAAAAAAGGCTAGTGTAGTTTTTGTCCCATTTAAACACATTTAGATTCTTCTCAAAAGAACTTGCCCCGTTTAGCTCTCTTTGCTCAATAGGTAGGATTAGATGCATGCTGACCATTTCTATGATTCGTGTAACGACTTCTCCCTGCCCATTTCATATCCTTCTAATTCTGTAGTTTAAAAAAAATGGCAGTGATAAGTTGTAAGGGTTGCCCCCGACAAATAAAATAATGAAAACTGTTCCTAGATTTTAGGCTCTCAGCTTATTCAAATCCATTTAATTAGGAAAAATGAATACTTTATTAAGAATTTAGCTTTTCACCTTTAGAAGCACAGTCTTAGTTAATTCCAAACTGTGATTAAGCTGACCTTAGATTTAGCAGTATAAGCTGGAAGAGGTATTTGTATGAAGGGGAAAAGCCAAGGTCTCATTTATCTGTGTCAGTTCATTTGTGGTGGTAAAGAATTAGCTGTTTCATGCCCTTACCCTTAGACAGAATCCACATATTCCCCTTCCCACTAGTCCAGGTCCTAAAGAGGCCTCGTTTTCACTCCTATGCCTTTTAAGAGTGTTAAGTGTAGATCATGTTATCACTAGGACACAGTGCTACTGCCCCAAAGTAAAAGAAGTCACTTCTTGTCAATCAATACTACCAGCAAGTATAAAAAAGAAATATTTCTCTTTTCTAAAAGAGTCTTACCCAACAGTTTTCCCACTGATACACGGTTGGTAGGGTCTCCCTTCACTGTTGGAGAGGAAGAGACACTCAGACCAGAGAAGGGCACACGTGCTCCTGCTCACATGCAAGGAAGTAGATTCCACAGAGTCAGGTTTTCATCTGCCCTACTGTGTAGCAGCTGCATTGCCCAGCCTTCCACGTTTGCCCAGTTTGATGCAGGATTAGTTCTCTGTTGGAGTCACTTCCACCAGATCTAAAGAGTTGCTATGTCTCTGTCACATCTCTCCATTAAGAGCTCTGTGGTGATGAGGACGTGATGCTTTTACTGAACTTTCTTATTCTAGCACCTGCTTCAATTATTCAAGGAAACTTGAAAGAATACTTTTCTCCCTTCCCCTTACTCTATCCCTGTCTTTACTCCCCACACTTAACTGTAAAACAATAGTAAAATAAGAATTAAAAGTCACACGAATCCCACCAACATAACTTGTGTTCTGTGGTTTCTGCTGCTTCAACTGAGAGAAGTGCTGTTTTGCTTCAGGGAGACAGTTGTATCCCAGATAACTCAGAAATCATGTTCTCTGTTCCATGCATCCACATTTAGTTTTGTTTAGTGTTTTTTTTTCCCCCCTGCCAAAGCCTTGGGGCTACAGTCTGCAGACTGTCTGGTCTGAAACACATAATGCACTAAGTGGACAGTTCATGGCAGGAAGTAGGAAATCAGATCAGATGAAAGATAATAATGCATTCTGTGCCTGGATGATTTAATTAGCTTGGTGAAAATTTCTGGGAATGAACTGGCAGAAAGCACATGATAAAAAGTTCTTCAAAATAATATGAATCTTTTCCTTCTTTGAAAATGAGGCTATACTTCTGCAGAACCCAGAAGGGTTCTACCCTTTAGGCAGAACATGGGCAGCAGTAATGGAATTTGCCTCTACTATAATGATTCTTAAACTTTTTTGGGATTAAACAGCTCTTGGAGAAAGCTGTGAACCATTTTCCCAAAAAAGTACACACACAAAACTGTACCCATCAAGGGGCTTGTGACATCTCTAGGACTATCTACTTCTGGTATCTAGAATGTGGACATCAAGTTGAGGCTGCCTAATGCCGTGCCAGGATCCAGGATGGAGACCAGAAGTGAGGGGATAAATGCAATTCACAGCTGATGCTGATGGTTGAAGATGGAGCTTGCTGAATCCTGAACAGTAGCATCATTCTCAGTCCGTCTGCCTAAGGGAACTTGCATAGTCAATGGTACTGCTAGTGAAAAGAGTAAGTCATACACTAACCATGAGCAATTTATTATAATCAAAATATCTTTTAGGGCCTCTTAAGGAACAACAATCTCATCAATACATTTGCAGTATAGACACTGGTTGCCACTTCTAAGAGTAGTACTATATGGTTAATGGATCCTTCTCTATGCAAAACCAGAGAGCTTTTTATTAATTTACATAATTTCTGGCTCTGACTAATTTGTGTCTCCTATTTTCAGTGAGTCACCACTAATTGCCATGAGCTCATTTATAAAAGAAAGACATTAAAAGCATTTTATGGAGTTGATAAATTATTAAATCAGAACAATTATAGTAACAGGGAAGCACAGTGTTCAAAATCATAAGGCAGGGAGGAGGAGGAAAGGGAAGCAGCAACATCAACTGTTATGATGGAACAGGACAACAAAGGGAAGCTTTCCTGTCCACAAAGCACGTGAGTGATACCCAATATGACTTTCAGAAGCACTCAGTAATGAGATCCCCTGCATCCTGGGCCTTATTAACAACAGCTGTGACTTATTCAGTACCTATGTACTGCGTGTCAGGCACTGTACTAGGCGGTAAACATAGATGATCTCATTTAAACCTCACGACCCGTTAGCTGTAGTGTTTGTATACCTATTTGACAAATGAAGGACTAGAGCCTTGGAAGAACAAGGTTAAAACCCTCCTCTGATGCCACACAGTGAGGAACACAGCCAGGAGTTGAGCGTTGGTCTTCTAACTCTGCTGTGCTTGCTTTTCTTTCCTGTGTTACCTCTCTACGTAAAAGAGCATCCCCTCATTTGAGGGAACAGAAATCTTTCTATCTCCTTTTTCACCCCTTCCTCACCAGGTTTCACTCAAGGTTTCTCTGCCCCAGAAATCCGTGGCAAAATCAAATCCCAAAGGGAAACTGCTACATTTTGCAGACTTCCTGAGCCTACTGCCCTTCTGCACTGCAGTGAGGTGGTAGCAGCCCCGTACTGGGCTCTGGGCCCATCCAGCCAGGAGTCATCTCTGCTGCTGCTAACAATTATAAGAATTGGGTGGTATTTAACTATTTTTTAAAAAGGGGTTTCAAAATATAATTTTGCAAAGAAATTCTGTAGTTCAGTATCAAAGGGCCTGGAATTAAGGGAATATTACAGAAGGGACAATTTCTCAAGAGGTAATAAGTCCAGGATACTTACAATTCATTTTACTGGACTGGCTAAAGACGGGGGTGAGATTTGAGCAATTGTCTGGAAACTAGTGTCTAAATTTTACCTCCAGAGATAATGCAAGTTACATATAGTCCTGGGGATAAACTTCTAGAACTTACCTGTGAACATAAGCAGGGAGCCCAGAACCACCAATCATGACTCTAAAGGAAAACATGAAACAGGTTTAAAAATGTATTTAAAGTTCATTGGAACAGAAAGTAGATTGGTAGTTGCCAGGGCTAGAGAAAAGGGACATGGGGATAGGATTTTATTGTGGAATGATGGAAATGTTTTGGAACTAGATAGAGGTGGTAGCTACACAACATTGTGAATGTACTAAATGCCACTGAATTGTTTACTTTAAAATGATTAATTTTATGTCACATAAATCTCACCTCAATTTAAAAAATCCATTGATAGAGAATTTATGAAACTATCAGAAAAATAAAATTACAAAGTCTCCCATACCTTCTGCTCCAGCTGAGACCATTATGTACAGCCACCTGGGTCAACCCAGTTAGAAGGAATTCCATTAGGACAACATTAGCCAGATCTAATAAGAGTAGTATTGATTTCAAAACAGAGTCTGGAGAAAAAGCCAGAAATCTCCTCGGATATAAGCAAAAGAAAGAATAGCTAGAAATGTTGCTTGCTTATAAGCAACAATCACTGATTTCCAGCTAACTTTATTTTTATTATTATCAGAAATCTCTAAGGTTCTTAAAAGCATCTAAATCATAAGAATACATTTTTTTTTTCTTAAAGCCAAATAAATTGGTATACCTGAACGCACAGTACTAATTTAAAATGGAAATAACTGAGGGGGAGGGGAGGAGCTTTGCAGGATCTTAAAATAGAGCTCCTATGTGCAATTTTATTTTTCCTTATAAAATATATGTTACTGGCTTTGCTGCATGTTCAAATTTAGTGTACAGGTTAGACTGATGTCTTTGTTATTTTCAAATATCTCACATGGGTACGCCATTTGCAAATGGGGTGAGTGCTCCTGAATCCAGCCAAACAAAGGACTGTTTTTATTACATTACCAACCCCTGCTGCATGCACTTAAAGGGTGAAAAGAATGGTTACTGTGTAGATCAAGGGCTTCTGTCCTCCTCTATTGATTTCCTAGATGATTTGATTGCCCTCACATTTTATGCTATTTCACAAGCTTACAAGGTGAGAGGGGGGAATTGCTAAAATTTATAAATTCTTTCTTACAGTCCCTTGCAATACACACACACACACACACACACACACACACACACACACACACACACCAGGACTGTAATAAAATGGAGTGAGTCACACCACAGATATTTAAAGATTTATGTTTCTTCCATGCTTCAGTAATTCTGAATAAAACAAAATAGAAAAAGCTCAGGCTACAAAGAATAATGAAGATTGACCTTGGAAGGGTCTCCAGCCTCACTTTCTCATTGATTAATTACTGTAGGTCACCACAAGGCTACTCTCTCCCCTGATGAGGTCTCTGTGCTGAGACATTTCATTCCGGTTCTATCATACGCTCCTAGGGGTTATAGAATGCTCAGCAGAGTGTAACCAAAATCATTAGCATAAGGGTGGGAATTTTCGTATACAATCAGTAGCAGGTCTAGTTAACTGCTGATTATTGCACAGGACAAAAAAACATTTTTCCCTAAAAGTGCTTATTAAAACAAATTTAACTCAGTTTCATCTGCTATGCCATAAGTATGAATAAATGAGAGGGGTAACTTGCATCCCCCATGATTTCCTGGCATAAGGATTCATACATGACATATAGATTTCCTGATGTCCTTTAGGGCTAGATAATCTTTTTATCTTAAGCCAGACATGAGCTTAACAAAAGGAACTCCTTTCTGGTAACTGAAAGTTTCCATGGACTAACCTAGTCTGAGAAGTAGAAATACCAGAGCTAAGATTAGATGTAGGGTGAAAGCAGAATTCAGATCTGACTCCAGAGTCTATATCCCCATCCTTTTCCCAGTTATTAATAGGAGGTGGATAGAGAAAATATGTAACAAAGAAGGAAAAAAAACAGACGGTTTAAAATCAATCTTTTAATATTAATAGACCTACTTATTCATTAGAAACTAACTCTGCAAAGTAAGAAGCGACCACATAAGGACCATATATGAATTTGAAAATAGGCTAAAGCCAGACACTGTTCTGAATGCTTTACATAGTCAGTAATTCTTATAACAAGTCTTTGAGTACCATTGTCCCCATTTACAGTTAAAGAAAACTAAAGCTCAGAGAAGTTATATAACATGTTCAAGATCATATAGTTTGCAAATAGCAAAGCTGAAAGTCAAAGCTATGCAGTCTGACTTCACAATTCATATCCTTAACCACTGTGCATACTGCCCCTGTGTCTTTTTTGGGGGAAAAAAAAATCTGTTCCTGGTAAACTTTGTCTTCTTTATCTTTTAATTTAAAGTTTTATTCAACCAGCTTTTCTCTTGAGAAAACATTTTCTTAGAAACATTGGAAGAAAAAAACTTTTCTCACTTAAATGAATGTAGTATCATAATAATAACCTCTGTAAAACCACAGACACCATCAAAAGGAAATCAAAATAAGGTAAAGATCAAACCACAATATCCATTCCATGTAAGTAAATACTTGGCAACCTTTCAGAAGATCAATATGGCGTTTCATTTGTGTATGGACTATTAATCTCAATAGGTATTAAATTTAGATTTCATCAGCCCAGTTTTGAAGAGAGGCCAATAATCAAACTCACATACACAACAACATATTAAAAAAAGGTTAAAAATGAGTACTTACCCTTTGGTTATGATCTACTGAAGACAGCAAAGGTTAACACTAGGAACCAGTATCTGTTGAATTTTCTGTTGCTAGGGCTTTCCAAGATAAAACACACCACAGAGGTTGCAACTATTAAAACTTTGAAGGGGAAACATTTTTTAAATTAGTCACACGTCTAATAAGCAATTATGACCTGGTCATCCTTCAAGAATATTCATCCTGGATCAAATCACCAAGTATATACTTTGGGCAGGCTGAATAGGACATGTAAACTCGTGAGTAGCATTACTTTCAAGAATCCAAAGTCAGAGTTGCTGTAGGAGAGTCACTATGTGAGTGTGTGCAAGGTCTGTGTTAACTTGGAGTCCAGAGGAGGGATCATCATGAATAAGAATGTATCTGACTCAATCAGAAGGGAAGGGCAATGAGTGGAAGCAGTGGGGAAGCTCAGTGAAGCCCAAGGTCAGAGGAAATGACTTGGGTCAATACTAGAGAGAAAAGATTGGGATGGCATCTGGGGAGGAACTGAGACATTTGCCAAGCACACGTTCTGCCAAACTACAACTACCACAGACTAGCAGCCCTCTGGGCATCTTTGCTCAGAGAGGACTTAAGCAAAAACAAAGGGATCTGCAAAGCTGTGCCAATCAAACAAATCTTTCTCTAGCCATTGATGTTAGGCTCTGGAATCTGTACTTCATATAGTCCTATTTGTGAAGATTTGGGCATTTAGTTTTATTCCTGCTTATGTTCCTAGCAAAAATTCCTCTTGAAAAACATTTGATCCTATCTCAGCTAAACTAAATACATGCTGCTTGTGGGGGCAGTAAGGCTAACTCAAGGCAACAAGACAGGGCATTTGTTTGTTCTTGCTTATGCTTTTCCCTCGTCTAAGTCTTTGACCCTCTGGTTATTTGAAGATAGCTACCATTGCCTCTCACCGTTGTTTTTTGCTTCTCCAAGATAGACAGCAATTGTTCGATGCTTACTCTTGTTTTGTCTCTCCCTCTGTCTGTTCCCTATCCCACTGCCTTCCCTTCTGTCAGTATCTTTGAGGTATGCTACCCAGAACTGAACACAAGATGCATTAGAGATTAGAAGTATTAACTATCTTGATCTGAAACTATTTCTTTTGATGTAGCCCAAGGTCACATTGGTTTTGGAAGCACAGATTTGTAAACCAGTCAATCAGCATTCTTACTTAGTTTACTGCCTGGTGGTAACAAAAGACCAGATAGAAATAACCAGATACAAATTCATTCTTGGGGTTCTTGGGGGTCAAGCCCAGGAGGGAAGGAAAAAAAAAAGAAAGTGTAAAGTTCTTTGTGACTCTTACAGTATTTACCAGTATCTACCCTTTGTTAAGATTCTGAGAGACATATGTAACCCACAGGCTGTGATTTCCTTGAAGGTAGATCACCCTCCTTTAATTTTAATCTTGTTGTCCACACAATGTGTAACAAGGGATGTTCTTTTGACTTGTTCACTGCAGAAATGTTTACCAAATAATTACAGTTAATATTCTACTTTAAAAAAATAAGTGCTTTCCCATGTTACTATAAATCATAAATTTTAAGCCCTTGGAATATCCTGTCTTTGTATGCCTGAGTCCTTGGGCTGCACCAAATAGTTCATGCTGACAATGTGATTTATGGTAAAGGCCCATTTTTGTACCCCTGGGGCTCAGGGACATGTTATATCAGTTTGACTGCTGGGTAGGTGCTGGGGTCTCAACAGCTGAGTCAAACACAGGCAGTGCCCATGTGACTGATTCCCAGTAAAAACTCTGGACACTAGCACTCAGGTGTGCTTCCCCGGTTGGCAACACTTCACATATGCCACATGTCATTGCTGGGAGAATTAAACACTGTTCCTGCATCTCTACGGGGAGAAGACAAATGGAAGCTCCTGGCTGGTGTCTCCTGGACTCTACCCTATTCATCTCTTCCCACTGCTGATTTTAATTTGTATCTTGTCATGGTAATAAACTGTAACCACAAGTATAATAGCTTTCTGGATCCCATGAGTCCTTCTTCTGAACCATTAAAACTGAGGGTTGTCTTGAAGATCCCTGACACAGGTATATTAACATGAGACAAGAATAAAAGTAGTAAGTAATTTGTGCAAGAAACATTTAAGAGGCAATGAACTCCATAATTGCTATTCTGTCCGTTGTCAAATATAGGCATCTAGTATAGTCAGTGAAGGTAAAGATGTTTATAACATATCTATCTGATGGCACAGTTAAACACTGATTCTGATACCTTGTCTCTTAAAGAGTTTTGGTTACTTTTAAAAAATCTATCATAAACATGAACATTTTTCCAAAATAGGTTAAAATAAATTTTTATTAAAAAATTGTATTAAATGTTAGAAGAGATTTATACTCCACAAATTCTTTATAAAACAATTGCCAATCTTTATCCAATTGTAATTGTTTTTATGCAGACTTGAAAATTTTGCAGTGAAGTAAGGTCTATAAAATATTTCTTTTAGAAAGCATCACAGCACTAATTTTAGGCAAATAATGTTTAAAAGTGAAATCTTTGCATGCAAGTGAGTGAGCTCTCAAACACCCGTATTCTTTATCCCAGTGACAAAGTAATGGGAAAATAATCATTAAGCTGACTTACTGAGAAAACAATGAACATATAACAAGCATTCTGTAAACTTCTCAAATTCAAAGTTTTAAATTACTTTCAAAAGCAGTGCCATTACAAGGTACTGACAAACACTATGTACTCAAAATGAATGTTAATTAACAGTCAAAGAATCAAATATTGTTGCAAAGAGGCACCCTTCATTGTAAGATATGTTAAAGAAGTCTTTTACTACATTGAAGGCTTATGGTACGGGCCATAAACCCCAAAGGAGACAGTCTCTTCACACAGAAAAATTATAATTCATCCCTTTTAGAAGTGAATAACAACTCTTTAGTAGTGTTGCTGGTTGAAAAACCAAACCAAACCAAACAAAAAAAAAAACAATTTCAAAATATGATGGCGACATACAAAAGTGGCCCATAGTTTTGGTCTTGGTCTCAGAGGTACATTCTGTAATTTAACAAAGACTGGTTTTAAATCTTCAGTTCAAAAGCTCTTTTCTTTACCAAAAGGATGACTGCCCAACTGGTGCCATTCCAGAGAGCAAACTCCTACCCAGGAACTTGAAAGGGGTATGGCTCAATGAAGACAAAAACAGTAACCAATTAACTTCAAAGATTAGGAAACAAAATCAATGTCAAAGTATTTGAAATCACAAAGAATTTAAAAATTCAATGCTTTAAAATTTTCCCCCTGAGCTGCAGATGCTTTTTATAGATAGTCTCTAGTAAAACAGATGCATTCTATCATTCCAAGTTGTACTTATAAATGCTATGATTCTTGGTGCTGAAAATAGATAAGTTATGTCTTGAACAGCACAAAGGGATAGCAATTACACGTTTCGTGGAAATCTTTGGTGAGATGCAGTCCTGCAGAAGCCTCCTTGTTTTGTTTCCCTCCCATCATAATCCTAGAATCTTCAAGTAATTTTCAAAGGAGAAACCACAAGACCATAATGAAGAACCAGCAGACCATCCTGAAAAGTAAAACAAAAAAGAGTGTTTCGCAGTTATTTGAAAACCCATGTAAATGATCAAGTCAAAGATAGTTTATTTTTTATAACCTAACACAAACGTGAAACTCTTTGATTTAAAGAGAATAAAAGGTCTCAGATAAATAAACTTGCCTATTTACTCACCTCATCACCAATCCCTCCCTGTCAATGTGCCTTTTTAATGACTCTCAGAAGAAAATTCTGAAACTACCAGGTATCCAAAGTTAGCCAGGACTGTTATGGCTAAACAGTTCTCCGAAAAGAACTAAAAAAGATACACCATTCCTTCTGCACAGTCTACTTAATGTATCATCCAAGCATTGGGCTTCTCTAAAAAAAGATTCAATTATCATAAAGTAAATGGATCTGCTAAGAAATAAAATGTTTATTTCCTACATAAATGCAGCTCACTACTAAAATAAGTGAGAAAACGTTGGAACTCTTACCCATTTAATGTCATATATTTTACTTCCTCCTCGAAGACTGTTCAATACAATTTACCCTTTCTTTGACATCCAGAGTCATCATCATGAACAGTAACTATACCGTGCTGTAACACAGTGATGGCCTCTGGGGTTGTTGGGCAACTTAACCATTAGACTTTAGACTAAATGACTCCAGATACCATGTTTCTGAGTCTTTTTATGTCTCCTCTCTTGATATCAGGTCTTAATTCTTTGTGCTCTCACCGAGGCTGCATCTAGCATGCAATCTAACCTTTTAAGGTGCTATTTCTAATCTATCATAAACCAGAACACTAACTTAAAAGGAAGACTCATTGGGGAAGTGCGCCATGGGCAATGGGCCCACCTGGAGCAACATACAGAGAGAGTGGCGGCAATGCATGCTTTCCATTTCCAACCCTGCTCTAGCTATTACTCTTTCATCTTTCCTAAGCTTTTTCATGGCTCCACTTCCTCATTTCTCATTCACTACTCAACTCATTGCAATCTGGCTTCTGTTACTGGCAACTCCAGCAAAAACTCACCAGAATTCTACAAAGGGGTTCACAAATTCAAATGCCCACAAAGGCTAGAAAAGTAATATAAATGAATATGTGAGTTAGGTATGTGAGTCAATAGGGAATGTTGAGACCAGTGGTAAACCAGAGAGCAGATGCTTAGCTAAAGGAACTTAAACTTAAAAATATTTAAAACACAGAATAAGTCAAATAAAGCAGAATCCCATACCATGTTTGGCCCATAGACCATAAGATCTGATCTAGACTAATTAGTCTAATCAATGTAAATGAATTTGTATTCTAACACAAATGGAAAGATTCTATTAACATTTTAACATGAATACAAAATACACTTTACATAATGTGAATTTTTTGCATATAGTTATGTTTCAGAATTACAAGCTGTTTCAAAATCTCAAAACAACTTCAATACATGCATAAAATCACATTCTATGAAATAATACTTTGTAATTCAAATTTATATCTACATGTCTATTATGTCTATATTCTATATAAAAATATAGGAATATATAACTATTATATATATTTTATATTTAGATGTCTCTATTTATGGTCTTCTTAAACTATCCACCAGAGTGAATTTTCTAAAAGGCAAGTCAGATTATGTCACTTCTGTCCCTGGCTCAAATCTCTCCAATCAATAGTTTTCCACTTTACTCTATTAAAATCCAAAATTCATACTATGGCCTTTAAAGTCCTACATAGTTTTATTCCAACTGCTCAGATCTCAGCTCCTACCAATCTCTCCCTCACTTGCCACGTCCTAGTCTTCCCACTGCAGAGATAATGTTATTCATTTAGCTAAGAGGTCCTGAGATTCCATGACACTTAAAATTGTTATCAATGAGGACTTTAATTGTATTATAGGCTATTTAAGTTCTGGGACTTGCTCATCTCTGAATCTCCCCATCTGTCTAGAATAGTGCTCTGTAAAGATTTTTTGAATTGAAGTCATATTTCTGCCCACTCCACTGACTTTGGAGTTTTACTCCTAGATTTTTACATTTCTAATCAAGCTTTTTTCGGAAAACTTACCCATTTTATTGATGCATTGCTATTGCTCTACATTTTACCATATTATGTAGAAAATACTGAAAATACAAGCTACTTTGTAAAACCAAAGACAAACATTGAATCCAAAGATAAACTATGTTTTACACAATGGACCCTTTTCCCCTAGTTAGTATTAAGTTTTAGATATCTATTTCTTTTGTTAAAATGATTATTTTACATACTCCCTAAGTACATCTGCATTACAAACATAGCTCAGTAATTCTCAGAAACTGTTTCTAGAGGCTTGTTGTAAAAGGAGGCACACAACCAGAAAAGGGAGAAAGCAAAAAAAGTTTAAAATGCACACAATAACGAGCATATCAAATACATTTAACAAAGTTGGAATCCCATTGCAATATCAAGACTTCAAAGCAGAAATACTAACATTACATATAATGTGCATAAAATGTACTGCTACATGTAGTAAGATTATTTTTCAAGCTGAATCAAAACCACACATATAAATAGCACAAACAACCATGTAGACCTGCTGCACCACCCATCAGTTTAAAAAAAAGAAAATCGAAATAGGAAGCAGGCTTGGGTTATTCCTGTCACTGAGAGGCAATTTCATATCCTATCCTAAAACAAACCATCCTAACCAGCGGGTATTTGCCTAATAATGCTGAATGAAACACACATTACTGTGCTTAATGAAGCTTAATTTTTAAAAAGGCAATCATTTTCTAAGATTTCTGAAGTTTGATTTTGCAAAAATTTTAGGAAATATTTCATATGCCTCTAAATACACTTTACTTAGCTAAGAAATAGTTTTGCTTTTATGTTTTATGAAGAATCTTTTGAATTATTTATTACTAAAATGTAGACAATTGGTATGGTGCTATATTTCTAAAAACATGTAAGAAAATCAAATAATCATCTGAAAAAGTATTCAGCTACCCCTCTATTAAGAGCCTGAGCTTTAAGTTCAATTTTTTCAATAGGTGAATCTTGATTCTACTACTAACTAGCCAAGTGACCTTGGGCAAATTACTTAATCCCTATATACCAGTTTCTTCATCTATAAGATCCACTAATGGATTTTAGAATTTAAGGGCAAAGTTTCAGAAGAAACAGGATGTCTGCATAGTTTTAAAGTATCTCTTTCCCACAAGATATTTATTAATTACAAAGAGAAACATATACCAGTAGGAAGACAAATTGACAACATGTATCCTCTGATATGATACTCTGAGAAGGGCACATCACTTTTGTGGCATTCTTGGCAAAAATGCATAACCTCAATCTAGTCATAAGAAAACATCTGACAAACCCACACTGAGGGTACTCTTCAAAAGTATCAAAGTCATGAAAAACAAGGAAGGACGAGAGTAGAGGGAGAAGACACAGAGACATGACAAGTAAATACAACGTGGAATCCCAGATTTGGATCCTGGGGCAGAAAAAAGACAAAACTGGGAAAACTGGCAAAATCCAAATGTCTGCAGTTTTTATTAACAGTATTACAGTAATGCTAATTTCTTAGTTTTGATGCTTGCACTATGGTTATGAAAGAAGTTGATATTAAAGGATGTTGGGTAATATTTATATAGGAACTCTCAGTACTATTTTTGTAAGTTTTCTCTTAAGTCTTAAATTATTTCAAAATAATATTTAGAAAAGAAAAAAGGGGATATTGTTCTTATCTTTTAAGATTGCTGTGAGCCTTACATAAGTAACATATGTTCTTTTACACCTAGAATATAGTATGTTGGATACAGTTAGAGCTCAAGAAATGTTAATTATTATTACAGTCTTTCTTCTAGCTCCCAGAAATTTCATATATGTGTTGTTTCTCAGTTAACCTGGCAGGCTTATCAATGGATTTCCCTTTTTCTTTTCACTTTCCAACCGAAATAGCTTGAAGACTTTTTTTTTTAATGGATGTACTGGGGATTGAACTCACGACCTTGTGCATGCTAAGCATGCGCTCTACCACTGAGCTACCCCCTCACTTCCGAAGACTTTTTTTCAGTAAGTTCTAACATCATCTTATTCTATCACTAAGTTGGCTGTATTGCAAAGATAGTTTATATTTCATGCTTCTTCATGTCATTTTTGGAAATAAGAGAACTGTTTCTCAATGGAAAAGCCAGTCTCTTTTACAAAGAAACAAAAAGATGACTAAGTCCCCTCTCTTCTTTTTAAAAACACACATAAAATACAAGTTAGTAATAATAGCCATTTAAAAAATATGATGGTCTAATCATTTTATTGCCAATTATCTTTACTATTCTGGACAAACTATTATCACAACGTAAGTATGCCTATAATTTTTATTAACAAAATTATCAAAACTTGTGATTTCTTTAAAAACTCTAAATATCATTAAAAAACAGTTATGAAAAACTGTAAATGACCATGAAAGCACTACTAGTATTAATTTGGGTTCCAATAAAATGTTAATGAGTAAGTGAATATGTAAGTATGGAATCCTCAAATAATGAGGATCAGCTGTATATTCTTTTGGGCCTTGATGCTTTTGCTATTATGCCTGTGAGATTCATCCATGTTGCTGCATACGATAGCTGTATTTAATTGCATGTACATGCCACAATTTTTCACTCATTCTTCGTTGGATTTCGAGTTGCTTCCAGTTTGTGGCTATCATGAATAAAATTACTATAACCCTTCTTGTACATGTCTTATAGCAGACATATCATTCATTTCTATTGGGTGTATATGAAGGAATGGAATTGCTGGGTTATAGAGTATATATACACATGGTTTTAGTTGATGCTAACACCTGAGTTCCACAGTAATTGAATCAGTTCGCACTTCCACTACCAATGTATATAAATTCTAGTTGCTCCACATTCTCATAAGCACTTACATTGTGAGTCTTAATTTTGGCCAATTCTTTTGCATTTTGCTGGGTCATCTTAGCCAAATTGAAACTATATTTCCGGGAATTCTCTTCTCTCTTGGGTTAGTCAATTATTTAGCCAATAGAGATTTGCACAAGACTTGGAAAGTGGAAGGAAGCAGAAGCCATTACTCTCAGAAGGTCCGTATAGGGTAGCACTTGCCCCTCTAGCTTATGCATTGTTGCTGTGGCTCACATTGTTGGCATAGGGCAGCAGCCAGGCCTGCAACTCCTCCTGCCCCATCAGAGCTCCATCTTCAGCTTCTCTGAGTTCCAGGCCAGCACCATGGCAAAGACTGCTAGCTTTGTCTACAGATCACCCACATCATTGAGGACGGAGGTGATGAGACACAGATTCCAGTTTCTCCTTCTAGTTTCCAGTTTATTCTTGCTCTTCCCCACTTCATGTCCATTTTTTCTTCCAACTGCTGCCCTTCTGGTTTACAATGACTACTGTAACTACCACCAGATGCAGGCAATATCTTTCCATACACTTCTTTACCAATCCCTACAATTATTTAAGGGGTAATCCCTTATTCCATAACATTCATATTGGTTATATTTCCCAGATGGAATCCTAATAGTTAAAACTTGTGAATCCAGGGAAAGAGTAGATGGATGTTTACTGTACTATTCTTATGACTTTTCTGAAGGTTTAAAATTTTTCAAAGTACAAAGATTATATTAACAAATACCTCTGTAACCAGTACTTAGTTTTATTGAGTATTAACATTTTGCCTTGTTTGTTTCAAATCTCTTTTTAAAATGATAAAAATTTAACATCTTCTTATCTATAATAGCAAAATGTTGATACTCATTAAATCTGACTGGTGGGTACAAGGAAATCTGTAGCAAACTAGCAAAAAGAAAATCAAACAAAAAAATGAAATAAAATTCTCCACAATAAACTATAGTCAATAAGGCTGCAGAAATTTCAGCCATAGTTCTTTATAGATTGGTGGTAAAGCAGTGCCACAAAAATCACAGGAAAATATAGTGATTCTTTGTTTCCTGTCAAACTAAACATAAGTCTTCCCTATGATCCAGTAATTCCACTCCTAGACATTTATCCAAAATAAATGAAAACATATGTTCTCAAAAAAAAAAAAAAAAAAAAACTGTTTAAAAAAGAAAATGAGAGGGAAGAGGAGGAAAAAACTTGCGTAAGAATGTTCACAGCTAAACCATAATGAAAAAGGAATATGAAAAACAATGTATCTATGCACAACTGAGTCACTATGCTGTACACCAGAAACTAACACAACACTGTAAATAACTATACTTTAATAAAAAAATTAAAAATCCACTAATTTTTAGAAAATAAAAGAATGTTCATAGCTGCTTTAATTATATTAGCCTCAAACTGGGAAGAGCCGAAGTGTCCATGGATGGCAGAATGGATTCAATATGGCATATTGTATAATGAGATACTATGCAGCAATAAAAAGGAACAACTACTGCTACATGCAACTACATGGATGAATTCCAAAATGTATGCTAAGTGAAAGATGCCAGACACAAAAAGAGTACATGTTCTTTGGTTCCATATTTATATGACATTCAAGAATAAACAAAACTAATCTGTGGTAAACATAGGTATAAATACTTATAACCTTGGGTTAGGCAATGGTTTCTTAGATATGACACCAAAAGCACAGGAAACAAAAGGAAAAACAGATAAATTGGACTTCATTAAAATTAAAAACTTGTGTTTCAAAGATCACCATGAAGAGAGTGAAAAGACAACCCACTGAATGGGAGAAAATTTTTATAAATTTATGTCTGATAAGGGACTAGTATCTAGAATATATGAAGAACTCTTACAACTCAATAATAAAAGGCCAAAAAAAAAATCTAATTTTTAAAAATGGAGAGAGGATCTGAATAGCTATTTCTCTAAAAGATATACAAATGGCCAATAAACACATGAAAAGATGCTCAATGTGATTAGTCATCACGGAAATGAAATCAAAACCACAATGAGATACCAATGAACACCCAGTAGAATGGCCATCACCAAAAGATAGATAATAAATAAGTGTTGGCAAGGATGTAGAGAAATTGGAACCCTTTACACTGCTGGTGGGAATATAAAATGGCAAAGTTGCACTGGAATCAATCTAGTGGTTCCTCAAAAAGTTAAATATAGTTACCATATGACCTAGCAGTTCTGTTCCTAGGTTTATATTCAATGGAAATAAAAACATGTCCACACAAAAAGCTGTAGATTAATATTCACAGCAGCACCATTCATATTAGCCAAAAAATGGAAACAACCCAAATACCCATCAACTGATCAATGTTTAAGTAAAATGTTGTACATCCATATAATGGTATATTATACAGACATGAAAAGAAACCAAGTACTGATACATACTATAATACAGATAAACCCTGAAAACATTATGCTAAGTAAAAGAAGCCAGTCACAAAATACCGTACAATGTATGATTCCATTTCTATGAAATGTCCCAAGCAGATAAATCCACAGAGACAAAAAATAGCACAGTGGTTGACAAAGGCTGGGTGACTGGGGTTATTTGGGGAGTGAGCACCAAGTATGGAGTTTCTTTTTGCTATGATAATGTTCTAAAATTGATTGTGGTGATAGTTTCAGAACTCTTTGTAAATACAACAAAACCCACTGAATTGTATACTTTAAATGGGTAAGTTGTATGGTATGTTACTTCAAAACAAAATAAAACAAACAAAAACAGGAAAACATTTATCTATGATGAGAAAAAAACCAGAACAGTGTTTGCCTCAGTCTTGGGAACAGGGATTGACTGGGAAGGGGCATGGGAGAACTCTGAGGGTGATGGTAATGTTCTAAATTTCAAGAAGGGTTCTGAATTAAATAGGTATATGCATTTGTCAAAACTCAGGCCTTTCATTATATGTCAATTAAAACACATATGTATGTACGCAGATAAGAGTGTGTGTGTTTCTGTGTAGTTGTTCATTGAGCATAGGCAATTATGGCAAAACAAAGATTTATATTTCTAACAAGTTAAAAAATTGTTAAGCTGAGAGCTGTTCATCAAATCTTTATCAGTACTTTATAAGCTTCTCAGAGACATACAGCTCTTAAAACAATTTCTCACTCTAGGTTCAGTGATATGTTAGAATATGTGGATCTTGCTTTTCTCTTCATTAAAATAGTATATCCTATCTTGCTTTTCATTTATCCTAACTAGACTTCACATTATAGGCTAATTAAAGTATCAAAACAGTTACCATGGCTTCTTACCTATTGCGCAAGAAATGGTATGTAAATCTCTACAGCCTAATGAGTATCTGCAAATTTTTCTTAAAGAAATGTCCTAGCAGACATATTTGTCCAGGAATCTTCAATGCTCCACTACAGTACTGGACAGAGGAAAAAGAGCAAGGCCTCCAGAATCAAACTGCCTGGCATTTGAGCCCTGATTCACCCACTAACTCACCATGGGTAAGTTATGTGTCTTTTCTGGACCTTGGTTTCCGTATCTTTAAAAAGGAAGATAAAAGAATATCTACCTCATAGAATTGTAAGAAGTAGGAGAGCTAATCCATACAAATCACTTAGAAAAGTGCCTGACACACAGTAGTCATTCAATAAATATTAACTTTATTACTTATAGTTCAGGTAATTTTAAGAAAGTTATAGAATATTTATTAAAAATTTATTGATAACATGGAACTTCTTTCTTTCATTGAATAACGTACCTGTTAGGCATAGATATCCTGAAGTCTAAGACCTACCTGCATTGCTGCATCACCTATTGCACGTCGAATTTCCCTTAGAGTTTGATATCGCTCCAACAGGTGATCACCACAGATGATATCTACCTACAGGCAAACAACAGTATAAGATTGCTTTCCCGCTTCAAAAAAACCGTACGAAGAAATTAAGAAAAATCAACATAATTATTTCTAGACTAGATTTTGCTTTTTAGACTCATTAAACATTCTCAAGAAAGATTTTAGAAACTTAAGTAAAATAAAAAGAGCATTAGAGGACATTGCAGAAAAACAAAACACTAAAGCAGATATTCAAAAAATGATTTCCTTGAATCTGTGAGAACAAGTTAAATTACATTTGATATATTCATCATAAGAGGAAAAGGAAAGTATATATATTTTAAAGTTCCATGATATAATGGTTAAAAGGGTATATAATGCTTAAAAAGGCAATCTTTAGTTATGTGAAATTTTTCTTATCAAGGAATATCTCATTTTCCAACAGTGGAAAGTCTAACACTGACATAAATTACACAGTAAGGGAACTGTTTTATGGATGGAACAACCTTAACAAGGTCTTTTCAGCCTTTTAGGAATGTCAAAGCTCTAAGATAAATCTACTTTTATGTAAGATTCTCTAGAAAGAATGATATGGTAGTATAGTTATATACTTTAGTAATATGATTCCAGAATACTTGCTTGCTAAGATAGAAATGCAAATCCTTATTTCTTCTCTTTCACTGAATACTCCTTTCCCATTACCTTAAAATGGGATCAGGTCCTCAACATCTTATTAATATATATCACTTAACTGGCTCCATCTTCTAACGTCCCTATTTCGTTTATAGCATGAAATTTATCCTTACTCTAAATAAGAGTATCACCTCTAACTCCTATTTCTCCTTTTCCTTTCTTCTCACAACCAATCAATCAGTTACCAAGTCCTGTTGCTTCTTTCTTCATAATCTCTCTTAAATTCGTATCACTCTTTTAATTGCTGCCCTTAGGCTTAAATCACTGAAACCACCTCCTAACCAGAACTCCTTTCAAATTCTGTTTTACTCAAAACACTGCCAACATGTTAATCTCCCTAAAGCCTTTAGCATGGTTGAGTAAGAATAGTAAAAGCAGTTGCATTTAACTGAGCTGCCACTGTGTATACCACATGTTCCACTATGTACTTGACATATGTTATCTAACTTTCACATTCCTGTGAACTAGGTATTATAATTCCCATTTTACAGCTAGGGATACTAAGAGGTAAAGACAATAAATTTTCCTAAGGTCACAAAGCAAGTAAGTAGCAAAGCCCAGATCTGAACTCAGATCTGTCCCCAGGTCTATCTTTCTCTGAACATAAGTGTGTCAGGAGTTGGCAAACTTTCTGTAAAGGGTGAGATAATAAACATTTTAGGCTTTGAGGGTCATAGGATCACTGTCACATGTGCTCAATTCTGCCACTGTAGCATGAAAGCAGCCACAGTATGGCTGTTCCAATAAAACATCTCATTTATAAAAACAGATGGCAGGCTAGATTTGGCCCATGGGTTATAGTTTGTCAAGCCCTGCATTATCTCATAATGCATAACCTTTAATTAGTAACAACTTTTGTACTTTATGCTTAACCGTTTTAAAGCTGGCAGAGCAATACTTGTTTGCAAAATGACTTGAAAGCAGATCTTTCATACAGAAATTACCTCCATGAAAAATTTAAGAATTTGGAAACTAACACTATGTTTTTATTAAATATTCAACAACCCAGAGACCATCACTTTTAGTAGGCTTCACCACATGGTAAACATTTATGATTTGGTTACTACATTTTTTTATCAACTTAATCTTAACCCCTAGAAGTTAACCATTTACTAACAATTTAATGTGTATGTTCCTAGGTGCTCTTTGTGCATGTAGGGTTTTTGTTTTCATAAAAACGGCACTATGCTACATATTTTGTTCTGCAACTTCTTAAAAAAAACAAACAAAAACAAAAAAACCTTAATAGACCATGGACATTTTTTACAGCACATAGTAAGCTCTCTTTAATAGCTACATACTGTCCCATTTTATGAATATATCATAAATTATACAGCCATTCCCCTGATAAACATTTAAATTGTGTCTGATTTTAACATGCTTATTTTTAAGTCATTTGACTGCAAATATTTCATAAATTAGTTCACTTAATTAGTTCATTCAGAGTCACATCTCTGAGGGTGCTGCAAACATGACCCACATATTTGGTAATTTGCTAGAAGGACTCACAGGACTCACCATGATCACAGCTATAATTTATTACAGCAACAGAGCAATGATACACAGTCAGATCAGTAAGGTAAAAAGATGGAGGTGGAATTTGGAGAAATCCATGCATAGGCTTTCTATGCTCTTCCCTCCCAATCCAGTAGGCAATACACCCACAATATTCCCTTCTCTAGCAGTGGGAATGTAGCCAGCTTGTGCAAAGTTTGTGCCCAGGGAAGTCCCTTTGAAGCTCAGAGTTTAGGGTTTTTACTGAGGGCTGGTCATGTTGGCATTCTCTACCAAGCAACCACCAAATTCAAGACTCCCAGAAGCAAAGCAGGTATTCATCATAGATCCATTGTTTGTACAGTCTAGGCACAGTGAAACACTCAATAGTTAGGGGATTTTCATATTAGTGCAGGAAACTTTTTGCAAGTCAAGTTCCCAGCTGCTAGGCAAGGGTCAACCTTGTAAGCCGGCCCTTCTAAAGGCAGCAGCCTCAGGTCTGCTTTGTTAACTCTTTTCTGCATAAACTTTCTTCCCTCTGGAGTATCAAGTCTTAGATATACAAAATTTCTGAATCTCAGAGCAGAAATCAGAATGTGAAGGTAGTCTTAAGGGAAGAAAAACCCTTATCTTTTTAAAAGCAAGATCACACTAAAGCTTCCAAGACAGGGTTTTTCACTGAATGAGCCAGTGCCACCACACTCACTCCTCTTTGTTCATACTCTGGTTTTTTTGTTTCTGTTTTTGATAGAAAGTTCCTTTTTCTTTGTCTGTCTGGCAAAAAAAAAAAAAAAAAAAAAAAAAATCCATTCTTCAGATCCATTCTTGGACCGTCCGAAGTTAAATCATTTACCCTTGTGCTCTTGTGCCATCATATCCTTTTGTCAGTCAGTTGTTTACTTCTATATCTTCCTCACACAACTCTGACTCCCCTGCCGGCATGAATTTTTTGTCTCATCTTTGTACTAAGGTCTGGTACAAAGATGCTCCATTTAGTATCAATGCATAATAAATGAATGGTAGGGCTACACCATAGGAAACTCTACTATAAAAAGGAAAGAGCCGGAACTGGGGCTCTAGAAGCTCTTTAACAGTTCTCATAGCCTCAGCTTCTCTCTGACACCCACAGATGGTCATCAATGGCAGTAAGAAACAGTAAGTCAAATGTGATGAAACTGGGGGGTCGGAATCACCGTGCACCCATATTCAGTTAGCATTCATAATATCCACAACATCATAAAACAAACATGATTGCAAGAAATCCTAGAGACAGTTCTTTCTTCAGTATGCTAAAGGTAATCCCACAACTTCTCCTGTCTTTTTACACACATGGACTCTACCTGACAAGCTGGATCAAGACCCATTTTTCTTCTGAGGAATTTTTCTACATGCCCAATAGTTGCTTCTCCCGAAACTCGGACAAACTTCTTTTCCAATGGCTACAAAAGTGAACAACAACAAAAAAATCTATTTTCAGATTAAATATACATAAAATGTATAAACCTTAAAGAAAATTTTATAGCAAAGATGATTCAATAGATTTATTACAGAAAAGTTACTAAGAAATTTGAGTTAATTTACCTATCAAAGAAAAAAAAAAGAATTTCTGCTCAGTTTCCCCTCTCTGAAAAGTGTCACCAATTTTTTTAATAGAAAAGCTTACTGATTTGTTTTAATACCTCGTTAAAAATAAAACTTAGAGTTAAACTTATTGACAGAATACCCATGATTAAATGTCTAAAGCAATCTGCTTTCTTCAACAAAAAACTGCAAAAAAAGAAAAAAAAAGAAAAGACTAAAAAAGATAGAAGGGCTATAGATAAGACATGTATCAATCAATATATATATCTTATGTGGATCCCAATTTTTAAAACACTTAAGAAACAATTTTCATGAGACTATCTAGGAAATTTAAACAGTCAATAGTATATGGATATTTGGTTATGGAAATTACTGTTAATTTTCTAAATTATAGTATCATTATTATGTTTTTATAAAAACTCCTTATCTTTTAGAAACAAACTGAATTATCTGCTGATAAAATGACACAGTCTGAGATTTGCTTCAGTATTATACAGGAGGAAAAATGATGAAGACATAGACGAAATGAGATTGGACATGGTTTTATAATCATTGAAGTTAATTGATGTGTACATGGGCATTCATCTTACTAGCCTACTTTAGTATGAGTTTGAAAATTTCCATAATAAAAGGTCTTCTTTTTTTTTAAGTGGAAAATAAAAAGATTAACATCTAGATGTATATGGCTGGAATCTGATTCAATGGTCTGAGATGACAGGTAGAGAGATAACAGGATTTTAAAGTAGAAACAAATGCTTACTCAGCCACTCTCTCTGAGGTAATTTTAAGGATACTACTATTAACACAAATGAAAAGCTGCAGAAATGAGAACTAAAAGGGTAATTTTTAGAAAAACTTGAACCATATGTTTCTAGCACTAGCAGAGAGGGAACCCAGAATTGCTACTGAGGAGGTTGTTCCATATAACAGCACTCAGCTCTCTTATCTGTAGTTTGGTTTCTTAATACTGAGCTATAATATGAAAAGTTATAACTACAACTCCATTATAAACACAGAATTAAAAGAAAAATGGTAAGATTGCCAACTTGCTAGCCAAGAAAGTACAAAAGACTGTTTCCAAAAAGTAAAAATAGTCTCAAAATGCAGAATAGGATGTTTCTGAAACAATACACTCATTACCTCTCACAGACACAAAGCCTGCAAATTAACATCTGTATCATTGGTTAACAATAAAACTTAATGCCTCAAAACTATGAAAACAGTATAATAAACTCCTATATACCTATCATCCAGCTTTATCAACTCAAAGCCAAACTTGTTTTAAATATACTTCACACATTTCCTACTCCAACTACTTCCTGGTTCCCATTCTCCAGATTTGTTTTGAAGCAAACCCAAGACACACCAAATTTCATTTGTAAATACTTCAGTATGCATCTCTAAAAGATAAGAACTCTTTTTAAAAACATAATATATTATTATCATATATTAAAATTTCTTGATATGGGGGGTGAGGAGTGAGTATAGCTCAGTGGTAGAGCACATGCTTAGCATGCATGAGGTCCTGGGTTCAATCCCCAGTAGGTCCACTAAAAAAAAAAAGAAGAAGAAGAAAAGAAATTTCTTGATATCAAAAATACATAGTAAATGTACAAATTTCACCAATTGTCTCAATTTTCTTACCTAGTAGAAATGATTTTGCTTTTAGGGCTGTCATTACAAAGAGAATAAAAATAAAACAAAGATTCCACATACAAAAAATATAATAACTACTGATGGACTCAAGCTAAAATTCTAATTTATGCATATATTATTTTTATCAGATATATTTTTATATTCTCAAAATATATCATAAACAATGCTTCTATTCAAAGTTTCTATTGGATCTTGGCTTTTTTTTTTTTAATGTAACAGCTTTATTGAGGTATAATTTACATATCATTAAATTCACCATTTTAAAGTGTACAATTCAATGGTTTTTAGTATATTTAGAGAGTTGTGCAACTACCACCATTATCTAATTTCAGAACATTTTCATCACCCAAAAAGAAACCTGTACCAATTAGCAGTCACTCCTAATTTCTCCTCTCCCCCAAGCATCTGGCAATCACTAATCTATATTCTGCCTCTATGCATTTGCCTATATTGGACATTTCATATAAACAGAATCATACAATATGTGATCTTTTGTGCCTGGCTTCTTTCACTTAACATGTTTTCAAGGTTTATCCATGTTGTACATGTATCAGTACTTCATTCCTTTTAATTGCCAAACAGTATTCCATTGTATGGATATACCATACTTCTTAAATTAATCACCATAAATTTGGTATTTTACAACTTGGAAGAGGTTAAAAGTTACCAAATCTAACACTGCATTCCCTCCATCACACTGATCTCTGGGAGAAACCTATAATATACTTCACCCAGAGAAGTATCCATCTGTTCCTGTGCTTCAACTCAAGTCCTAAGCCACTGTTGTCACAAAACACTATACATAGTGTTTTGTGACAGGTATAATTCATCCTAATTTTAGAATAGACTTTGACAAAGTCACTGAAAATCTAAACAGATCAAAGTCAACTATTTTCTTATATATTTACAATCCCAGGTAACAATAAGGCCTGATTTACCCCTTTTTAAAAAGTCACTTTTGTTGGGGAGGGTGTAACTCAGTGGTAGAGTGTGTGCTTAGCATGCACAAAGTCCTGGGTTCAATCCCCAGTACCTCCACGAAGATAAAAACAAACAAATAAACCTAATTACCTTCCCCCCAATTTTCTTTTTTTTTAAAAGTCACCTTTTCCTGAGTGACTCATTCTATAGGAGCAACACTGTTTACAATGGCACCTGTGATACTGAGGTCTTTAAGACAACTCTGAACTTAAGTATGTTACAAAGGAGTTTATTCTTACCTCTAAAGTTTCAGTAAATGATTGAAGTAACAACTTAGGGCAGGTTAACTTGAACCAAAAATGTTACATGCAAATAAAATTTTAAGCTCGTATTTAACTCCAAATGCCAACTATGCAAAAAAATGCTTTGAAAATTTTTTTTTTTACCACCAAACTAACACAGTATTTGGTTTTAGTATTAAAAATCATTCATTTTTCATTAGACCACAGTTTTGAATCAATAACAAATCCCTACTTAATAACTCTTTTTTATAAAGCTATTATAAGAGAGCACTATTGAATGTACTTCATATTTCAAAAAGTTTTATTTATAAAACACTTTTTACTGTAATTGATGAAAGTCTTCATGATTGCTAATGTGACTTAAATTTGTGCACTTAGGGTCCTCTTGTGAAGCAAATGAAAAATAAAAGTAAAATACCTTAAAATGTCCCGTGCCTTCATTAGCACTGAAAAAAGAAAGCAAAATTAATCAATATTTTAGACTATATGTTTAATTATATATCAGAGAAATAACATAAATATAAACACTTGAGGAACATCATTTTAATTTAAAACAGGGTCACCTAACTCTTTATGAAATAAACAAATGCAGTTAATTCTCATATCTGCCACCTAGTGGTAAGGCAAAGGCAGTTTAACCAAGTATTTTATATTGTTTTGAGTATTTACCTACAGCAGTTAAAAGTATATTCTTACTAATTAGATTTCTCCACATCTAGCATTCTAACATTTTCCAGCTTAAAGTAAAACTTCTTTTTTCTATCATAATTAATGTGGTTGTTCTCTATAGTAACCTTTACAAGATAGAGTTCTTGCAAGCAAGCTGCTATATTTCCTGTTGTTTTACTTGTAGCAAAATCACCTGGGCATGATTTACTCAATTTGCCTTTCCCCTAGAAGTGCAGGTTTTGATTAAACCAATTACTTTTATATCATGAGAAGACAAGGAACAAACTTCGTTGAACATCTACTAAGTACCAGGCATTATATTAGGTCTTTACATATTATGCATGTTTTTCATTCAGTCCTCACAGTAGCCCTGTAAATCAGGTTTTAGTCCCCATTCAACAGATGAGGAAAATCAGTCTCAGACAGGGTGAATAACTTGCTTAAGGTCACAGAGCTAGCAAGTAATAAAGCTGTACAAATCAAAGCCCTCTTTCTTCCCTTTCATGCTGTGAAGAATATACAAGACCACAATTAAAAAAAAAGGGGGGGGGGGACTATATTCAGTATCTTGTAGTAACCTATAATGAAAAAGAATATGAAAAGGAATATATGTATGTATATGGACTGAAACATTATGCTGTACACCAGAAATTGATGCAACACTGTAAACTGACTATACTTCAATAACAAAAGTTAAAAAAAAACCACAACTGCATCATCTACAGAGTATTCTTATAATACAAACATAATAGAATAGTACACTAAACTGTAATATATGTTATATTATAAACATGTATTTACAGAATATATAATAAACATATATGTATGAAACAAATTTATACATACATATTATGTATAAATGTAAATCTAAGATTATAATATAAACTTAAGAGTTATAAAATAAAATATCCTATTCTTTATTGCAAGAATTGTCTCTATAGAATCCATGATGTATGGGTATCTGGCTTCTGCTTGAATACCTAAAGAGATAGCTTAACTGACAAGCCAGGTCATTCCATTTGTGGGCAACTTTATTTATAAATTGCTTGCTTGCACTAAATCAAATATGTTTCTCCCTGTAACTTATTCCTATTGGTCCTAGTTTGATAATAGTTTAGACGTGTTAGGAATACTATATGTTCATTCTTACAACAGTCCTGTGAGTTGCTTTTATAATCCCCAATTTAGAAAGATTTCTCTCCCTTTAGGGGTCTTTAATATCAGTTAAGAACACAGGATAAATACATAAAGATAAATACAACACAGTACAAGATAGGTACTAAATAAATGATACAAGTAACCTAGAGTTACAAGAAGGAAGTGACTGAGAAGTCAAATAGTCATCGGTGACATAAAATAGAAAATCTAGATTTTCCAAGAAAGGCATTTTATTTTATTCTGCAAACTATGTAATTATTTTGAAAACTACAGTTTGATACAGGCCAACTCCATGATGACACTCTGCTTAACAATGTAGCAGTATAATGGAATACACTATATGCTACAGTGTTTGAAAGAAGCAATTTACATAAATTAGGGAGATGTCCAACTACTTTACAGAACAATTTGGTAAAACCAAGTAAAGTTGAAGAGGAACATATCCCAAGACTAAGCAAATCTACACTCTCAGAGAACTATCTCACATATACACAAGGAGATATGTACACAATGTTTAAAGCAACACTGTTTACAATAGCAAAAAAACTGGAAATAAGAGTTCTACAGTACAAGAAAAGATAAATTATGGTATATTTATTTTAAGGGAATACCAGGGAATGGTGAAAATGAGTGAACTAGAGCTACACATTTCAACATGATGAATCACACAATGCTGAGTGAAAAAGCAAGTGGGAAAACACAGTATGATACCATTTAAAGTTTTTAAGTGGGCAAAAGCAATTCTACATACTGTTTAGGAATAAATACACATGTGGTAAACATATTAAAAAATGCATGGGAATGATAATTATTACTTTTAGGAGAGTAGTTATTAACCTTTAAGGGAAGGGAGAATGAACAGGAAGAGGTAGCCAAGTGCCTTATGCCATATTAGCATGGTTTATTTCGAAAGCCAGGTGATAAGAGGTATAAATGGTTATTGTACTACTCTTTAGACCTTTTCCTAAGTCTTAAATACATTAATTTTTTAAAAGGATATCAGAAAAACTTGATGTTACCTGAGTTCAAGTTAATTTCATAACTGTTGGAACTTAAATTTTTTTTTAAAGTTTAGAGGTAGAGATTTAGGGTACTTACCCAATGAACTCTAGTAATAAAGACATGTCAAGTTCAGGTGGAATACGAAACACTGATTCTAAGACTTTCTTAGATCTTCCTTTGCTTGAAGGGACTGGCTGTGGAACAGCTATTTGATAGCCAAACAAAAAAGCTGAGTTAGAATAAAAGTTCCATGAATTGAGATCTTTGAAAAATAATTACACAGATTTAACTATGTTGACTATTTAAAAGATCATAAAGCACTCAGTCTCCCTTTCTTCAGTAACATCAGCTAATCTGTCAAATCCAGTGAACTTAGAGACAAGCCTGGGGACCACTGCGCAGACACGTGTGGCTGGTTTATTGGGGCCACAGAGCTCAGCACAACAGCAACATCAATTGTAGAAGCGCTACTATGTGCCAGGGCTCATGCTCAGGAGTTTACATGCACCATCTCTTTTAACCTTTATTATAATTCCATGACATAGGTTCTATTGCTACTTTTTTTTTTAACTGTAAAGAAAATGAGATTACTGTTTAGTGAGATCAGGCAATTTGCCTAAAGTCACACACATAGTAAGTGTAAGAACGAGGATTTAAACCCAATCTATTTAACTTCCATACTACAGCATTACCATCATCATAAACACTAATATTTGAGCAGTTACTATGTTCCAGGCACTGTTTTAAGTGCTTTGTATTACTCAATGTAACCTTACAACAATTTTATAAAGTGCTATCATTATCCCTGCCTTACAGAAGAGGAAACTGAGATGTTGAATAATTTGCCAGTCATACAGCTAGTCAAGTGGCAGAGCCAGGGTCACACTCAGACAATTCTGCTCCAGAGCCTGCATTCTTTAATGCTTGTAAATAATTAAATTGGATTACAGTAAATCATTAGCTTCAAAATCTTTCTCTCTTTGATCATAAAATAACCAGCTACCAGCAAAAAGAACCTCAAAGGGAGTAAATTTTATTAAGTAAGTATTCTTTAATCTATAAATACATTATGGTATACACCCAAACTTACCAGGTTTAGGTACTTCTAGACCTCTTTCTTTATAGAAATCATGCATTTGCTTTTTTTCTCCTAAAAAATGATAAAACACAGACTAAATTACACTTAAAATGTAACTCATAGAGTCAGCATTGATTCTGGGATTCACAACTATGTAATAAAATAAACTTACTTTCCTCTAGATTGATCACTAATTTGTACACTATGTCTTGTAACTGTCGGTCCAACCTAATAAAAGGAAAGGATGGAGAATGCCTCAGAATTCAGAAAAAATGCACTTGGTACAGAGTGAATGATGTTCTTTGTAAGTAACTGTTTTCTCTTAGAAGTGGATGTCTCCTTTCTCAGAGATGAGTTGCTTTTAGGTAGCACTCATGGTTCTCATCTCTGAGAACATCAAGTAATTATAACTCTTGAGCAGTTTGCTAAATTGTTCCATGTGTACTAGTCCTATTCCCTTGATAAGAATGTGAGCTTGAGGGCAGAGACTGTGTTTTGAAATTCTGTCAACTGCAAAGCACTCTTCTAACAAGGTAGTAAAAACATAATAGCATTTGCTAAACAAATGAAAGTAATCTACTTTCAGTATTTTTCTTCCCTTAGGAAACTGAGCATGAACTGAAAATTTGATTAATAAGCCACAATGACCTATGATAGTTAGGTTTTTCTAAAGAGGCCAGTTATTTCAAGTATTAGTTTTAAAAATAGAATTCCAGATATACAGAAAATGACAAGCCTACTTAAGCCTCATTAACTTGAGTGATAGAACTAAAATTCTCAAGAAGAGGCCTGTGCCTCTTTTTTTTTTTTTAAGTCCCCAGCAGATATCACAGTGCCTGGTACACAGTAAGTACTCTATTTGTATTTCTTTAAAGAATGTGTAGTTCCCTTTCTCATCATTTTGAGATTGGTCAAGATTTTATTACCAACTACATAACTTCAAGCTTTCAGAAAAAGTATACTTAGAATATAAATTTTACTTATATAGTTTTCTTACCTTATGTTATAAAGAGGTTGTGTCTGATGTACCACTATGTTGCATTTTGGACATCTGTTGCTATAGTAAAAGTGTCTTACAATGCAGCTTTTACAAACTGTTGGAAAAAAATGTTTAAATTAGGATGCCTTCAAGACATTTCATAAATTGAATACATTATTCGAAAATGTGATGAACTATTTGCTTACATGTATGAAGACATTCTGTAATGGTAGTTGCATCTATTAAATAACCTTTGCAAATGGAACACAAGATGTATGGGGTCAGCTCAGAGAGATTAATCAGGCGCTGCAAATGCAATGGAAACAGTTTTAAAATACAAGTCCTTGCCTTCTCAAATTCTTAAGCCATAATCCCCAAATTATATTATCAACAATGTATAGCTTACTTTGCAACATGGATAAATGTTACAGTACCGCCAACCCTTCAAAATACTGCTCAAATTTACACAATATAAACCAATGTTTCAAAAAGATCTCATTCTTTTGGATATACTGTATCTTGCCAGATCTTTTCATGACGGGCATCTTACTTTAGGAATTATTGCAAAATGGACAAACTTTCGGGATACTGGTGTTTAAAATATTAATTCCTACTGGCTAGGATTACTGCCTAACTTGATGAAGTATGCAATGCCCCATTAAAAAAAGGAAATCTTTCCAATTAGAAATCTAGGTGGCGAAGGGTTGACCATCCTCTCAACATCCTGTAGAAATGGGCTGTTCCTCTCGTCCCCCTGAAAGCTCCTGGAAGGCGAGAGGACGGTACCCTCGGCGCCTACCCACCCTGGTACGCAGTAGCTTCAATAATGACTTGGACCCAGAGAACCTAACTGACTGCAGGAACCTCACAAAATGAGTCGTTAGGGAATCCGGCCGGGACAGAAGGCCAGTCCGCGCCACAAGCCAGGGAGACGTGGGGGTCCACGAAAGTGCCAAGGGCTGCAGCGGCGAGCTGGGGATCCGGCCGGGCCCTGACTGAGGAGGCCCGGCGTGGTCGCACACGGGCTTTATCAATACCTCCTCCTCGTCATCGGACTCCGGCCGGCCCCCCTCCAGCCTCAGCGAGAAGTGGCTCATCTCTTCCTCCTCCTCCTCCTCCTCTTCCTCCTCCAGTTCCTCATCCTCTTCCAACTCCTCGTCCTCGTCCTCGAAGCGGCCCCTCAAGCGGCCCAGGCTGCGCTCCGGCTCCAGCTCAGGGGGCCGGGAGCCCGAGCAGCCAGGAGCCCCCGCCTCAGGCAGAGATCGCGGGCCCTCCTCACCCGCTGCGGGCGCTGGGGTGAGGGCAGGCGGGGAGGCGGGAGATGGGGGTGGCATGGCTGCGGCTCCCTCGGCCTTGGCCGCGCCCGCGTTCCCTGCCGTTACAGCCGGGACCCCCTCCATGCCCGGGGTAGAGACCAGGCGAGGCGAGACCGGGTGGCTGGATAGCGCGGGAGTTCCGCCCGCCTGCCTGAGCTACCAGTGCGCAGGCGCGGGAGACCTGCAGGGCCCGCTGGGAAGTGTGGTTCACCGCCTCTCACCTAAGTCGGGGAGTAGGCGGAGCCGCTCAGGTATATGGGGCGGGGTTTGCGGGCCGCATTTTAGAGGAATCGCACCCTTTTTTTTTTTTCCTTTGAAATGCTGACGCTCTCTTCACTGCCTGCTAAAAACGACAGAACTGGTACTTTCAGACAATATTCTGTTTGCATCGACTGATGCGCAGAGCACTGAAATAGATGCTAAAACGATGTTAGGTTTTTAGATGGGGTTTTTTTCAAAAAAGATGCTTAGAAAAAATTGGTTGGCCATTTCACAAGGAAAGAGTTAAAATAGCAGGTCTGGTTGCTTATTCTTCCCTATCTTCAAGGGAACCTAGAACCACAACTGACCTTTTGGAATATGACCCTCAGATTGTTTTTTCATGTCACTGATTGATGATTTTGCTGTGTACACCTGGAGCAATGGACCATGCTGTCCCAGCTTGTCAGATTGCTTTGCACAAACATCAACACCGATGATTTGTATGCACCTGATTTCATTGCTGGTATCCAGTCTGTTGCCATAGTTGGCTGTGTAGCAGGATATGCCTCCCACATGACCAGCTCCCTCCCATAAAAGACTCAGACCCTAAATCTCAAACAAGATTCCTTGGGCAGAGGCATAGCACATATGCTTGTAGTTTGATGCTAGAGAGAGCACATCCCATGTGGCCCTGGATGGGAAAGATGCAGAAGCCTGTGTTTGTCCTCTCTGGACTCTGCTAATGTATATCTTTTCCCTGCTGCTTTTGCTCTGCATTTTTTGCTGTCATAAACGTTAGCCTTGAGTTTAACCCTCAATTGAATCTGGTGAATACCTTTTTTTTTTTTTTTTTTGCAGAACTTGAAGAGGTTATGTGACTTCTAAAACAGTTTTGAAAAAGATAAAGTTAGATCCATACCTTACACCATATACAAGATTCTGCCCCAAACTGAGCAGAAAGCTAACTAGAAACTATACAGGCTCTAAAGGAAAACAGGAGTGAGTTCCTTAACTTGGGTGAAAGAAAAGGATTTCTATCTAGATTTTAAATCCAGATAAAAATAAAGATTGATAAGTTTGACTTACTAAAAAAAAAAACCTGCTGCATAGCCCTCAAAATATAAACAGTATCAAAACACAATGGAGAAACTGGGAGAAAATATTTGCAACAGTTATCTTGAATAAAGAACTAATAGACCTAACAGATTAAACAAATTTTAAATTAGAGGAAAAAAAGACAAAACTTGATTTCCCAAAGTAATATAAAAAACAGCTCCCCAAATATAAAAAGATGTTCAAACTCTCTAACAATAAGAGAAAATATAAATTAAAATGACACTGGGTTCTGGTTCAGATAATAAGCACTTTATTTACTTTGTACTTCCCACTGAATACAGGTAAAAACTCTGGACAGAATGCATGGAACAGCTACCTGAAGACTGTAGAATACAACTGTTAACAGGCAGGTTGGGGAAGGAAACCAGAACTCAGAGTACTACTGAACCAAAATGGAACTGTGTTCTCCATTTTGTTTTTCCTCTGATATCTCCTGGCTTGGACTCAAAAACAATCTGAAATCCAGAACTGCGCATCAGACAGAATTCCAGGAGAAATCCTCTATTACAGTCTGAGGGTCAGGAAAGGGGGCCTCTTTAGGTCATAGAAAGTGAAGGGAATCCAAAGTTTCCTTTGTTTTTGCTTTCCCATTCTCTCCCACACCAGTCCATAGGCAAATCCACATTGGCAATGGAGGGAATGATGTGGAGGCCAGGCCGGTACCTAAAACTGAGAGGAGAACTCTGATCCCAAGAGCAAGGGGGCATCCCCAGTGATGTTTTCACTGTTTACCCTCTTGCTTGGTCCCAAGGCAGTTGCAGTTGCAAGGAATGCATGGCCCAGCAAGGAAACTAAACCCTACTCCCTTTCCTAGCTAGAGGACCAGAAAGTTAATTGTTGGGGAGATTAAAGAGATCAATAAAATGGCCCCATGGAGTTGTGTATGAACTTCTGGGCTCATCTCCAAGTTGCATGTGCATAGACCTGAATCTAATCAATGTTCCACAGGTTTTGAGAACTAAGATACAAGGTATATCACTGCCCAGGAATTTCCTTAATTGGATAAAGGGCATTTATAACCCTACAGTAAACATTATACTTAATAGTAAAAAACTAAATGCCTTCTCCCTAAGATAAGGAACAGAGCAAGCAAGCACCTCACCACTCATATTCAACACCATATTGCAAGTTTTAGCCAGTGCAATAAGGCAAGAAAAATAAAAGGCATACAGATTGAAAAGGATATAATAAAAACTAACATAATTAGAAAGATATATTTTGTTTCTGCCCCCCCCCCCCCTTATTCCTTGGCATACAACTCCTAAAGCCTTTGGAATCTCTGAAATAATAAGTGTCTTTTTGTATGCCAACAACATAACTGGTGGCTGAGGACTCCTGGATAGCCTCAGGATGGTCTAGTTGCCAAGGGAACCAAACATGTGGTTAGAAGATTGGGACTTTCAGCTCCACCCTCCTGATCTCTGGGAGGGGATAGGAGCTGGATGCTAAGTTAATCACTAATGATCATGATTTAATCAATCATGCCAACATAATGAAGCCTCCATTAAAAATCCTAACTGAAGGGGTTCAGAGAGCTTCTGGGTTGGTGAACACATGGAGGTGCTAGAGGGTGGTGCACCTGGAGAGGGCATGGAAGCTCCATACACCTTCCCCCATACCTTGCCCTATGCATCTCTTCCATCTGGATGTTCCTGAGTCATAGTTGTTTATAATAAACTGGTAATCTAGTAAGTGAACTATTTCTCTAAGCTCTGTGAACTGTCCTAGCAAATTATTAAAGAGGAGGCAGTTACGGGAACCCAAATTTATTAAGTGATTTAAATAAGGTCACAGGATACCAGGTCAACATGCAAAAATCATGATTATTCCTATATACTAGCAAAGAACATACTTCTATATACTAGTAATTTGGTATTTTGTTATGCCCCCTAGGAAACCAATACAGAACAGTGAAAAGATAAACTGTGGTAATCCATACAATGGAATTTAACAATAAAAAAAAAAATGAAACACTGAAACATGAAATAACACGAATGAATCTCAAAGGCATTTTGCTGAGTGAAAGAAGCTAGCATCAAGAAGCTACATACTGCATGATTCCATTTATACGACATTCTGGAAAGGGTTAAACTATAGGGGCAGAAAAGAGATCAGTGGTTAGAAGTTGGGGAAGGATTTGACTCCAAAGAGCCAGCATGAGGGAGTTTTTCAGAGTGACATAATTGTTCTGTATCCTGAGTGTGGAGGTAATGACACAAATCTACAAGATGTGTTGAAATTCACAGAACTGCATGCCAAAAAAGAGCCCAATTTAATTATATGTAAATTAAATAACAATGTTAATGATGTTGGTGATAATAAAACCACATTGAGATACTACTCTCACCAATCAGAACGGCACAAATTAAAAAGTAACAACACATTCTATTCATGAGACTGTAAGGAAACAGTCATTCTTGTACATTGCTGATGTGCTTAATTGGTACAAAACCATATGGAAGAAAATTTGGCAAAGTCTAGGAAAACAACACGTGCATTTGTCTTCTGACCTAACAATTGCTCTTCTAGGAATTTATTCTGACATGTAATTCAACAATACGAAAATACACATACAAAAGGTTATTCACTGCAGCTTTGCTTATAATTGCACAATTTTGGAAACCAGCAAATATGCTCATACACTGAAGAGTTGCTGAATAAATGACTGAACATCCACCAGATGGAGTACTATGCAGCTCTTAAAAATGACAAAGTTCTCTAAAAACCTTTGTGGAGTGATTTCCAGGATACATTGTTAAATGAAAAAAACAGTACAAAAGAGTATGCACAGCATGCCACCCTTTGTTCAAGGAAGGAGAAAGAAGAAAATATACATGTACCTGCATATCTGAGCAACAATTAACACAAGAAGGATAAGCCAGATACTATTTAAGACTTGTGTAACCACCACCACACTCAGAGTGTGGTTGGAACCGCTGGGTGTGGTTAGAATGGGGTGGAAAGGATAGAGGGAATGGATATGATACTTCTCTGAATATACCTTTTTACATAGTCCTGACTTTCACATTAAAAAAAAAAAAGAAATCAACAAGGATGGGGGAACCTTTTAAAACTGAATAGAAAGAGAGAGAAATGAATCAAGGCATATTTCCAATGAAAAAGATAACCACTATGAAGGGTGTGGAGGGGGAAGAACTAATCCAAATTACTTTTGAGCACAGGTTTTGGGCTACATGCCCTTAGGCTAAAGACAAAAAGCATAGAAAGTCCTCACTTTGCTCAGTTCTAACATGCATGAATTTCACTTTCCACAGGTTAGTCAAGTAAGACCAACCCCCTAATTAACAACACTCAAGTTTCAAGTTACCATCATATAAGCACCATGAATAAGCTTTGCCACCAGTGCTTCACTTCACAAATTTCTAAGTAAACAGCAGAGACACATCGTGATCAGTGACACCTCACTACTTTCAAAATTGGCTGGTGAGTCAGAATGGCCATCATTAATAAGTCTACAAACAATAAATGCTGGAGAGGGTGTGGAGAAAAAGAAACCCTCCTACACTGTTGGGAATGTAAACTGGTGCAGCCACTATGGAGGACAGTACGGAAGTTTCTTAAAAAAACTAAAAATAGACTTAACATATGATCCAGCAATCCCACTCCTGGGCATATATCTGGATAAAACTATAATTCGAAAAGACACATGCATCCCAATGTTCACAGCAGCATATTTACAATAGCCAATTCATGGAAACAACCTAAGTGTCCACTGACAGATGAATGGATAAAGATGTAGTATAGATATACAATGGAATATTACTCAGCCACAAAAAAGAATGAAATAATGTAATTTGCAGCAACATGGATGGACCTCGAGATTGTCATATTAAGTGAAGTAAGTCAGACAGAGAAAGACAAATATCATATGCTATCACTTATATGTGGAATCTAAAAAAAAAGATACAAATTTTGGGAGGGTGGGAGTATAGCTCAGTGGTGGAGTGTGTGCTTAGCATGTGCAAGGTTCTGGGTTCAATCCCCAGCATCTCTATAAAAAAATCTATTAAAAACACAAATTTTATTTACAAACCAGAAATAGACTCACAGACATAGAAAACAAACTATGGTTACCAAAGGGGAAGGAATAAATTAGGAGTTTAGGATTAACAGATTCACACTACTATATATAAAATAGATAAACAACAAGGACCTAGTGTATCGCATCAGGAACTATATTCAACTTCTTGTAATAATCTATAATGGAAAAGAATTTGAAATATATATATATATATATATATATATATATATATATATATATATATATATATAAAAAACTGAATTGCTTTGCTGTACACCTGAAACTAACATTGTAAATCAACTACACTTCAATAAAAAAAATTTTTTTTTTAATTGGCTGGGATTGGTCACTGCACTTTTATTATCAGTTGTAGTTGTCTTGTCTCCTTATCTACCAGTGATATACTCACTTAAAAGTTTACAAAAATGGATAATTGAAAGAAGAAATTGGGCAACAAAGATGAAAGCATAGCAAAAAAGGCAAAGTAATAATGCTGGAAGGGAAATTCCAATCAACCACAAATAAAATCAGTGAAAGCAAACTTACGGACAGAGAGGAGGAAAATGGTTGTGATGAAAAATATGATGTCCCACTGGGATTTCAAAACGTAGAACAGATAAACAAGATTGTACTGTGTAGCACAGGGAAGTATATATATATAGGATCTTGTGGTGGCTCACAGTGAAAGAGAATGTGACAATGAATGTATATATGTTCATGTATAACTGAAAAATTGTGCTCTACACTGGAATTTGACACAACATTGTAAAATGACTATAACTCAATAAAAAATATTTCAATAAAAAAGAAAAATATGATGTCCCAGAGGAAGTCACCAGCATACATTTTTATACTAAAGGAATTCTCGAGATATTTCACAACATTGAAAATACAAAAGATAAAATGTTGGAAGTTGATCCAGACTTAGAAAGGAGTATGACAATTTGCCAAGGCATAGAAAAGACGTTCTGTATTGTAAGTTACATGAGAGAAAGCAAACACTACTCAAACTAAAGGTTTTTTTTTTAAATAAAGAAATAAAGCACTTTAATCTTCATTATTTCTAAAGTTTTAAATGACAGTGTATCAAATAACTATTAGTTTTATTATGTTTTCATTTCTCTATACATTTATAGCCATCAGTAATACAGTGTTTAAATTTTTTGAGGCATAATTTTAAAGGTAATGGAAAAATTGTAATGTTTCCCATTAATTATTAAGATCATTTTGCATGGTTTCAACATGCGTAATTATTTTCGTACCCACACACTACTTATGCAAAGTGAGAACCGCCAGCACTCTAATAATTATTGAACTCTTAATCAGTAGACTTCTTTTTTGTAGAAATGTAGGTTAGCAGTTCTGAAGCTGTTTTCTATATATCCTAGGGTTGAGCAAATAAGTAAATGTATTGTGAATGACGAAAGTCAGATTTTTCACTATAAGAACAGGGTGTTAAAAAATATGGAAAAGGAGAAGGAAGGATAAATTAGGAGTTTGGGATTAGCAGATACACATTACTGTATATAAGATAGATAAGCAACAAGGATTTACTGTATAGTACAGGGAACTATATTAAATTGCTTGTAATAAGCTGTAATGTAATAAGCTATAATGGAAAAGAATCTGAAAATATATATGTGTATGCACATGTATAACTGAATTGCTTTGCTATACACCTGAAACTAACATTGTAAATCAACCACACTTCAATAAAACTTTTAAAAAATAAGGAAAAGGGAAAGGATAGAATAAACTCTACTTTGTTGGATTGGAACTGGATATATTCAAGGTGAACTCAGAGACAGACAGAAATGGATATAGATGTGTGTATGTGTATACGTACATACATATGTGTACTTCTCAGCTTTGTCAACTGAGAGAGACTAGAAGCAATGACATGCCTAGCATCTTGTTCTTGGTTTCTAATACCAATAAAAGGAACCAAGTTTCCTTGGAGAAATGGCTGATTCCAGGTCTGGAGCAGGGAAAATACTCCAAGGGGAACCTAGAACCTCTTATTGTGCTAAAAAGGAAGAAAGTGCTCAAAGAATGATGGCCTAGGTCAAAAGGACAAAGGAGCCAGTTTGAAGGAGCTTCTAAATGCTAAATCTGGGACAACATGAACATCAAAATAAAAATGATGATAGTAATAGATGATAATGTATTGAATATACTAAGAATCCATTAGTCCACATTGATAATAACTAACTGAAAAAATAAATAGGAAAAGAGAAAGCTCTTTCTTACATTAGAAAGCCAACTGATAAATGCAGAAGAAATGATGGATTAGAAAATCACCATTTGTATTAATTTATTAATTTATGTACATTAATAATTTATGTAGGCAAGAATCATCAATGGATGCTAAAACTAGAGAGTGAAAGTTTGACAGGTAACAGAATATTTATATAGTTTCAAAGTATCTCCCTATAATATGGTTACAATGGAGAAATCTGGCAGTTGCCACTTTAACCAAATTATTAAAGTTAGCATTGACAGTAATGGCAGTAATCCACAGCATATGCTTCCTGATACCATGCACTAGGAAGAACTTAGCATCATTTCTGTAATATGCCTGCCAAAGATACATAATCTGAATCGATCCATAAGGAAACTTAATACAATCTTTAATTGAAGATCATTCTACAAATTAACTGGCCCATACTCTTCAAAAATGTCAGAGTTATGAAATGCAACAAAAGACTCAAATTAAAGGAGGATAGAGATATGAAAACTGCATGCAATGGATAATCCTGGATTTTCTTTTGCTATTAAGAATGCTATTTGGACAACTGGAACAATCTAAATGAAGTGTGTAGACAATTATTGAGACAGTAGTGTTGTAAATGTTTATTTATTGACTTTGGTAACTGTCCTGTGGTTATGTAAGAGAATGCTTTGTTTTGAGGAAATATACAAAGAAGTATTTAGGGATAAAGGGATAAAATGCCTACAAATTTTCATAAATCAGAAAAAAAAATGTATTTTTTTTCCTGAACTACAAAGAGTAAGTTGAACTGAACTGAACCACTAATAAGTCTGAACTCTATATCTACATAAAGAGCGATCTCTCTCTCTATCTAGAGAGGGATAAAGTGTATGGAGGAAATGTTAACATTTGGGGAATATGGGTGAAGGGTAATTAGGAATTCTTTGTACAACCCTTGCAACTTTCCTGTAAATCCAAAATTGTCAATTTTTAAAGTTTTAAAAATGAATTAAATCTGGGGGGAAAAAAAGTGAGGTGGAGGAAGAGGGAGTGGCAAGGGAAGAGTCAAGGAGTGGCCAGAAGAAGCAGGAAAACGAGGAAAGGTTTCGGTACCAAAATTGAAAGGAAAAGATAAGATCAAGAACATCTGAGTGGTGCCTGGATTTGTCTTTAAATATGGATGCTCCTCAGAACTCTGTTCTAGACCTTCTTCATTTCTTGCCCTGTACACTACGTGGAGTAATCCTATTCACTCATATGACTTTAATTACCACTGATACACTAATTTCCAAATCTCTGTTTCTTGTCCAGATTTCCCCCTTTACTCCTAAACCATATGTGCTTCTGTCTACTGCCTGGCTGTCTTGCACACCTCCCAAGAATCTCAAACTCAACATGTCAAACTGAATTTATAATTTTTCTCCCTAACCAGGTTCCAACCAGGATGGAACTATACCACCATCCTTTCAGACACCTGAACCAAATGCCCGAAAGTTACTCTTTTTTTTTTTAAACACTTTTTATTGATTTATAATCAATAAAAATATAAATGTTGTATCAAATTCCAGTGTAGAGCACAACTTTTCAGTTATATATGAGCATATATATATTCATTGTCACATTTTTATTCTCTGTGAGCTACCATAAGATCTTGTATATATTTCCCTGTGCTATACAGTATAATCTTGTTTATCTATTCTACATTTTGAAATCCCAGTCTATCCTTTCCCACCCCCCTGAAAGTTATTCTTAATACAATCTTTGCCCTCATCTCTCACATCCAACTATGAAGTCCTTTGTCTCCAAAACTTACATATTTTGTGGATTTATTAACATGTCCTCCTCTAATAATACCGCTAATAATAGTCTAGTCTGGGGTTTTCAAACAGCAGATCAATTTAAAATTAATTAAACTAAAAGCAATTTAATGAGTCACACTCAACGTTTTATTTGAAGAATAGAATATAAAATATAAGAATGCATTTCATGTGGTAATTATACATATTATTGTTTCAGAAAACTTTAAAAATATCTTATAAATATCTACCTACATATGTGAGTTTTGGGTTATGATGTTAAATATATTTCTTACTGTGAATCATGGCCAAAAATGCCTCAAAGATATTGGTCTAGATCAGTGCTGTCCAATAGAAATATAAGATGAGCTAGATATGTAATTGAAATTTTCCAGAAGCCACATTAAAAAAGCAAAAACAAACAGGTAATTAATTTTAAGAAAATACTTAACTCATATCAAGAATACTATCCTTTCAACATTTTATCAATATAAAAATTATTGAGCTATTTTACATTGTTTTTGTACTAAGTCTTTGAAATCTAGTGTGTATTTCACATTTACAAAGCATCTCAGTTCAGAACAGCCACATTCAGTGGCTGTGGTCAATAGCCACATTGGTGGCTACTGTAGCAGATAGTAAGGTCAGGTTTTGCAACCACCTCCTAATTGAACTTGCTAACTCTAGCCTTGCTTCCCTCCAATCCATTCTTTCAATTTAGCCTGAGACATATAAACATATAAATCTGTTTATCCCCTTCCTCTGCTTAAAATGTTCCAATGGCTTCTTATTACCTTTGGGATGGAGTCAGAACTCTTGAACAGGATTGATGATTTATGTCAGGACCCAAACCTAATTTATCTTTCTAGTCTCATCTCTTCTCTTTTCTCATGCTTGATGCTCCAGCCATAGAGTATTGTTCCATTTCTTAAATATGCTCCCAGCTCTCTCACCTCTGGTCCTTTGCACATCCCACCCGCACCCGCTCCCACAGCCCTCTGCCTCAAGGTTTCTATCTAGCATGGTAAACACTGTTACTGACTGGGATCCATCACTCTCTGTTTGCCAACATACGTGCACATGTGTAAGCACAGACAGACAGGCAGATAGATATAAAAACTCCTCAGTAACTTCCCTGTGGTCAGTAGCTACCCTAGACATTCCTCTTCCCAGAGTGAGGTGAGGATGAGACAAATGCAAATAAAAAGCTGTTTCCCAGACTAACTCGTGTTTGTGGTCCCCTGCCCCCTTCCATTTTGAGCTGCTATTAAACACACACACATGTTCATGCACAAACATCCTCAGGGTTTTCACAGTTTTCACAGATCAATTTCAGTGCCATCTCTAGGGTTGGGTATGATGGGGAAGCCAGCCACTGGTGTGAGTTTACACCTAGGAACTAAACAAGATAGTAAACTCACACCAGTGGCTAGCTCCCCCATCACACCCAACACTAGAGATGGCATCAAAATGGATAGATTTGTGAAAAATGTGAAAATCCTGAGGATATGTGTGTGTGCATGTGTGTGTGTGTTGATAAACAGGGAGTGGTAGAGCCCAGTGATATCACAGGCTTTCCTGCTTCGGGTGCATCCCTCACCTTTTCCCTATGCTGGGCTTCAGTCTCTCCCTCTGGGTATACGTATCAGTCAGTAGCCCTCCAGGGAAATGCAAATTCAGGGAGAAGAGAACGAGACGTTGAAGGAGGTGCAATTCCCATTAAAGCAAGAAACTGAAGAACCTAGACGAGAGGAAACATTCAATGCGTCGAATAGAAAGATATCATATACTCAAAGTGAAAAGAGTTCATGTTGGTTACATTGGGGTTTCTCAACCTTGGCACTATTGATATTTGGGGCCAGATAATTCTTTGTTGTGGTGCGGGTGGGGCTGTTCTGTTTATGGGACATTATGGGACGTTCAGCAGTCTCTGACTTCTACCCACTAGATGCTGGTAGCACCACCTCAAGTTGTGACAACCAAAATGTCTCCAGATATTGCTAAATGTCCTGGGCACGGGGTGAGGGCAAACACTCAACTGGGTTACATGAAGCAGGAACAATGAATGATGAGGAACCAATTCAAAAAACTGTGAAAAATATGGTTGAAGTAAATAACTCAATAAATGGGTTATGTAGCAATATGGATCTAGGCCAAGAATGAATTACTGCACTGAAAAATCCGGTAAGGAAGTCTTCTAGGAGGGATCAGGAAGGGGTAAACATAAAAATATGAAAGTTAAGGAATCTAGAGGATAGAATTGTAAGTATTAATATCGACATCATAAGAATATAAGAAGGGGAGGAAGGATAAATTGGGAGTATGGGATTAACAGATGCACACTACTATAAAACAGATAAACAAGGATTCACTGTATAGCCCAGGGAATTGTGTTCAATATCTTATAATAAACTATAATGAAAAAGAATTGAAAATAAAAGAACATAGATATGTGCATATATGTTATAACTGAATCACTCTGCTATATACCTGAAACTAACACAATATCATAAATCAGTTATACTTCAATTAAAAAAAGAATATAAGAATAAGGGGAAAAATAGAAGGGAGGAAATATTTGTAGATACAATGCTTGCTAAATTCCCAGAATTAAAAAAAAAAATCTCAGATTGAATGGGTACATAAATGGCTAATCAGGATAGACAGGAAACATCTACTCCTAGATATGTTAGAGTGAAATGAAAGACCATCAAGGAGAAAGAGAAACATCCAAAGAAAAAGAGCAGCTCTCCTATAAAGGAACAAGATCCAGATTGACACCAGACTTCAGAAAGTAGTCCAAGAAGACAGTAGGAGAATGGGAGTAGGGATCAGAAAGGAAGGGGAAAAGAAAAACAAAAATTAAAGGTGGGCTTTGTAGGCATTCTGCATAAACTTATTTCTATAGTGGTATAACAAAAAAACCACTCTACTTGGGGTAAATAACCTTGGCTGAAGCCCCAACCCAGATTCTTTGGAACTTGAGACAAAGCCAGGAGAAAGGTCAGACCCCATAGAAGGAAAGGGGGTGGCTGTATTTTTGTGAGTCTCAGTATTTGGGCTTCAGCTGTACAGGTGGATCCAGTTTCTAGGACTTGATTCATGAGACTGACATATGCATCAGAATGTTAATTTACTCTTTCTAATGCGGTAAAACATCTTTCCATGGAATAGTAAACACATCTGGGCTTGCTATTCGTGGCATCTTTCATCTATCTAAGTGCTCAATTAATTACCAACTAATTATATACCAATTAGTGAATACTGAATCAGAAAAGTTAGTTAAATGATCCTGAGGAAAAGGATGAATTCTGCCCATCTAATAAGGTTAGCATCTGATTTTGTCTCTCTCTTGGCCAGTGCTGATTAAATGCTAACCAGTTCTTGCTCACCTCCCACCTCCCACCCCCCAGGTTTCATTTTTCTTCTTTAGATGTCCAATTAGATTAGTTTTGTATTTCAGTCTTGAGATCACCCTAAACATCATGATTGGACTTTCTTACCAAACATTTACAGAACACCTCTTAAGGTTAAGTAAAAATAACCAATAGTCATTTATTATGTGTTAAGTATCATATATACATTATCTCATTTAATCCTCAAACAACTCTGTGAAGTAGGTACTATTACTATCCCTATTTTAAAAATTGGGCAACTGGGGTAGTGTGAGTTAAGTAACTTTTCCAGGTCATTCACCTAGTAAGCAGGGTCAAGGAAAGCCAGTAAGACCTCAAAATCAACAATTTGCATAACTTCCCCATATCCCAGGCTCACTTTTCTTGTCTGCACCTAACCCACGGAGTTGTGAGATTCAAACGAGATAAAATATGCAGCAGGGTTTTATAACCTATGAAGCATATTGCAAATGGTCACATACAATCTTAAAATATACAATTAAAATAGTCTATTTGTAATGATGGATAACGTAGCACAAATACAAAATATACTTACCTTACAATCACAAAATTCAGGTCCCTAAAAACTTTTTATTGAAAAATAATATATATCTTGTAAAGTTCATAAAACTTAAGCATGCCGCTCAATTTTTACAAAAGTATAAATTGCAAAAAAAGAAAAAAATTAAACATTACCGAGATCAAAATATAAAACATTACCAGTATCTCAGAATCTTCCCTTTGGTAAATGGTATATGCTTTTAAGTTAAAGGCCTGGACTGGAATCTTGATACTTTCACTTTCTTTTTGCGTGATTTTTTTTTTTTTTAACCTCTTTGGGTCTTTGTTGAACCATCCTGTAACGTGATGATAACAGTACCTTATAAGATTGTTAAATTAAAGGAGGTCATATGTAAAACTTTTATCGTAGTGCCTGAATATAGCTTGCGTGCAATAAACGGTAATTATTGGGCAAATGCAACAGGCCGTACTCAACTCCCACTTCCTGCCTTTTTGTCACTCACTTTTGAAAGTTGCTCCCGCTCCTATTCCTTCTTCTTCTTCTTTCTCGCCCCTCCTACTGCCGTAAATTGCCTCCCAGAGCTGTCGTAAAACGCTCCTCCCCGCCCTCCATGTGGCGAAAACGCAATCACGCTTGACGGCGCGAGGTGGCTAAGCCGCAAGATGGCGGCGCTGGCGGAGGAGCAGACGGAGGTGGCGGTCAAGTTAGAGTCTGAAGGACCGCCGGCGCTGCTACCTCCACAGGCGGGGGACGGCGCTGGCGAGGGTGGCGGCGGCACAACCAACAACGGCCCGAACGGCGGCGGTGGGAACGTTGCGGCGTCGTCGTCGGCCGGCGGGGATGGTGGGACCCCCAAACCCACGGTGGCTGTCTCCGCCGTTGCCCCGGCGGGGGCGGCCCCGGTGTCCGCCGCTGCTCCAGAGGCTGGCGCTCCTCACGACCGGCAGACTCTGCTGGCCGTGCTGCAGTTTCTACGGCAGAGCAACCTCCGCGAGGCCGAAGAGGCGCTGCGCCGTGAGGCCCGGCTATTGGAGGAGGCAGTGGCGGGCTCCGGAGCCCCGGGAGAGGCGGACGGCGCCAGCGCTGAGGCGGCTAGCACGCTTCTCAGCCGGGTCACCGCCTCGGCTCCTGGTCCTGCGGCCCCCGACCCTCCGGGCAGCGGCGCTTCGGGGGCCGCCGCCGTCCCGGTCTTAGCAACAGGTCCTGCAGCTCCGGGGAAAGGTGAGCCGCGGGGTCCCGGAGAGGCAGGACCGGCACGGAGGGGAGCTAGCCGGGAAGGCAGAGGCTGGCAGGCCTGCACCTCTGCGGGCTTGTTTTGAATTTCCTGGGCCCGCCTCTAGGGCCACATGCCCGCCCCTTTCCCTAGTGCGCCGGCTGCGCAGTCAAACCCTCTTCCGAGCTGTCAGTTCCAGCGAGAGGCTGTGGAGAGCTCTTGAGCCTAGGGATGTATGAGGACGGTGGGCTCGGAGAGGCAGAGACCTTCAGGCTTTCGGTCCCTTTCCTCTTATTTGGGCTTTTGAGCCTTGGGCAGGGGTGCATTAACGATATTTGTACAGCTCTGTACTACTGTCATTTTACTATAAATACTTCAAGTTATACACCTTAATTCTCAGAGTTCCACTATGAGGTAGACCGTACCTCTATTTTAGAGACGAGAACACAGACTGAGAAAGGCCAAGGGGCTTGCTTTGGACCACACAGCCAGGGAGTGACGGAACATAGTGTAGCCAGTATTTCTCAAAACGTAGGCTGACTATCGTTAGTTTAAATCATTTAAGGGAATGCATTTTCTGGGCGTCACTTCAGACTTAGTGAGTCAGACTCTGTGCAGGTGGAGTCTGGGAATCTGCATTTTTTTAGTCCATCGCCTTAACCTCTTGGCCATGACTACAGCTTGGGAATCTGCATTTTTAAATAAATTCTTCCAAGCGGGTATTGATGTATGGCGAAGTTTGAAACCATTCATTTAGGAACAATCTTTGGTTGGACAGACCGGAGTTCAGTGTCTGTGTTGCTTTTGCTTGTGTGGTGCTGATTATTATTCTTCCAAAGCTTGAGCTTTTTTTATTTCCCTCTGTTAAATGGGTTATTGTGAAATTTAGTTATAATATATGTAAAGTGTCTGACACTGATAAGCTTATGCCTAGTATCCATTACTGACACCTGAGGCTCCCCCTTTCCCCCTTTTCCCAGCAAAACAACACAAAACACTATAAAGTCTCAAAGGTGATCCTGAACCAATAAGAGATGTAGAGCCTCTAGCCAAATTAATCTGTATTTATGAGACCTAATCTTTGCAGCATTGCCAGAAGCGAATGAATACGTAGCATTGTAAGCCATAAGTAGAAATGTGTGCAAATGTGATTGAGAGAAATCTTTCCTAAATGCAGAGTTTTGTGAATGAACTATAAGATGGATGAATTATGTTGTTGGTTATTTTGCTATAATCTTTCATCTCTTCAGAAACGACCTATTTTTTATACTGTATCTCAGAAACCAGTAAGGAGGAAAAGACGTCATCAGAATAACCAAAAGTACTTATAAAATTTGTGTAGTAAAGAGCATAACAGTAGTGTAATTGCAACTTTAAAATTTCCAACAAACTGATTCAATTGACAGATGTATCATAGTTTGTTATTGCTATATTAGAAATAAATATTCATGTTTTCTGCTTCAAATGGTGGTTATAGAAATGTTTTAAGCATATAAAATAGATTTATCTTTTAGAAATATAAATAAGGCAAATTCTCCTCACTATTAACATGTTTATATTTTATACAGAATGATAGATGTACATATGTGAAGGTAACACAGTATGGGATGTGTTACGGGAAAGTTACAAAGTACTTATGTAGCTCAGAGAGCTAGGAGTGTTAAGCCAGGGCTTGGCTTGGTGGTAGTGGGTGCCATTTGCAACTGAGCCTTGAGAAAAGATTAATACACTTTTTTGACTTGCACATACCATGTTTTATAAAATTTGTCTTTAAAATAAGTAGCTCCAGGAAAAATACTGAATCTTTTTGTTATTGATTTGAAAATTTTATTTTAAGATACGGACATACCGAGGGAGTTTTGAATGGGTGACAGAAACAAAGTGAATCCCATTAAAAGATTATGTGATCGTGTTGGGGAAGAGAGTTTGAAAGGAAAGGGACAAACATGTGAGAAACAGTTCACCTCTGGACCTTAGCAAAACAGCCTTAGTCTCTTGGTACGTGTCAGGTCATTTTCTTGAAAGTTGTTTTTTGTTTTTTAAACAGTTGGAAGTGTAGCTGTGGAGGACCAGCCGGATGTCAGTGCCGTGCTATCAGCCTACAACCAACAAGGAGACCCCACAATGTATGAAGAATACTATAGTGGACTGAAACACTTCATTGAATGTTCCTTGGACTGCCATCGGGCAGAGTTATCCCAACTCTTTTATCCCCTATTTGTACACATGTACTTGGAACTCGTCTACAATCAACATGAGAATGAAGCAAAATCATTCTTTGAGAAGTATGTGAATTTATATATATATAAAATATGTATATATAGCACATATATATAATGTATATACACATCTGTAACTACACAAATGTAAGATTGCAACTCAAAAAGTACTTTATGAAGAAGAGGTACCTGGTATTATGAGAACTACAGTGAGGGGTTTGATCTAGTTGGAGAAGTCAGGGAAGGGTCCCAGAGAAGTGATGATTGATATAAGGTCTGAAGATTGGGTAGGAGTTAACCAGAGAAATAGAAAAAGGAAAAGCATGTGTGACAGCTCTATGGCAGGATGGATCATAGTAGGTACAGAGACAAAAGAAGACCAGTGTGGCTGGAGGAGAGTATAGGGGTGGGGGGGTGTGGTATAACATGAAGCTGGACAGTTGGTTAGGGTCTGGAACAGGCAAGTTCTTGGGCCATGCTAAGGGTTTTGTTTATCTTAATAGCAGTAGCGGGTTATATTGGGTAGGATTAGATTTGGCTGAGATTCGCTGAAAATTCAAACAATACTGACATAAATAAAAGTTTATTTTTGCTTTTATCCTAAGAGCAATATGAAGCTGTGTTAAATTAGACTGAGAGTAACTGGAAACACAAACAATAGAGGCTTAAATATGATAAAAATTTGTTTCCCTCTCTCTTGAAGGTAGGCAGTCCAGAACTGGTATGGAGTCCTTGATTATCAAGGACTTAGACTCTCTCGATCTTGTTGCTTTAACATCCTTGTCATACAGTTCCACCTGTGGTACAAGGTGACTCTCCAGCCCTAAGCACTCACGTCAGTGTTACAGTCTGCTGTAACACTGGAGGGCATACATCCTTCCTGGAAGTTGCATATACTTTTCCCTTTTTAATGTCATTAGTCAGTGGCCACACCTGCCACTGGAGGTAGGAAATGTGGTCTTTATGTAGGTGTCTGTGTGCTCAGCTAATATTCAGGTGTTCTGGTGTGGAGGAAGAAAGAAAAAATGGGTATTTGGGGACAGTGAGACATCTCTGCTACAGAAGTCATTGAAGAACCTTGTCCTTATTAGATTTCCATTTTGAAAGGATCTTTATGCAGTGAGGAAAACAGATGGTGGGGGAACTATAAAGTAATCATAGATTGACCATTTTGGAGGTTATTGTTGTGGTTCTCAACTGGGGGTAATATTATTCCTCTCTCCCCTAGGCTATTTGAAAGTGGAGATGTTTTTGGTTGTCATAATGACTAGGCTGGAGGATCAGGTGGCTTAGGGATACCAAAAGTTCCAGTATGTGCAGGTAGTCCTTAGGAAAGAATTGTTCTGCCTCAAATTCTATTAGCACCCCTGTTGAGAAACAGTGAACTAGGGTGTGATAGTGTTGGTGAAGGGAAGTAGACATATTTGTGAGGCACTTGGTGAAGGATTGGCTGTGGAGGTAAGGGAGATGAAAGTGTAATTGATTACCCCTAGGTTTCTGGCTACCCTAACTGAATAGGGGTGCTCTTCACTGAGATAGAAAGCCCTAGAAGAGTACTGGGTTTGTCAGGGTTTGGAATAATCTGGAGTTTAGATTTGAATATGCCTTTGACTCGTTTAAGAGATGTCAGGTTGATAGATGGATGATATATAAGGCTCTGGACCTCAGAGGAGAAGTAGAGATGGAGCCATAAATTGGAGTTGTGTGCAGTATTGATGGATAGAGATGGGCTTGTCTAGGAGGCAGTATGAAATAAGTCAGTGAGTGGGCTAGGCCCGAACCTTGAGGAATTCCACCATTTGGAGTAGAAGAGATGGCCAAGTAGAAGAGAGATAAAAGGAGAAGCTAGTAAAGCAGGAAGAAAACTAGGAAAGTGTTGAGTTAAAGAAGCCAAAGAAAAGGAGTGTTTAAGAAGGAGACGGTGCTTAACAGTCTGAATGCGAGCTCTTTAATACAAGCATTAGACCCAGAAGCTAGGACTTGTCAGGTAATGAAGGCTGTGGTAATAGAGGAATAATAGAACTCAGGACTCCTGCTTCTGTGCCATTATATTCATTCATCATTCTACAATGCCTAATAGAAGGTATATAAAGCAAATGTTCTGTAGCTCAGTGTATTTGGAAAAAAAAAAAATTAAGGCTGATGGTGACAGAATTTGTAAGCTAATTTTTCTTACTGTTATTGAAAAACCTCTTCCTCTTCCAGTGTCATGGTGCAGTCATCTCCTTACATAGGAAGCTGGAATCTCCTAGGGGATTCTGTCTCCTTGTCATGGACAGTCTCAGCCCTTGCCAGGACCCCATGCTCAGTGAGGTTATGAGCAGTGACTAATATAAACACCAGGAGGCTGAGATTTCTAATTTTATTCAAATCTTGGACAGAAACTTGTGTCTTGATGAGTCATAATAGAGTAACACAGGTAACAGTTTAGGAATCCATAGGCTATGTGTCTTGTCAGTGCTAGAGTCCTAGTATCTTATGTTTAATCATTGTTTTCTAAATGTTTTTGCATTGTTTACTGTTCTTAGTGAATGTCAATATATGATCTTTACATTTGACTTTATTAGGAATTAAGATTTGTAGAAATAAAAGTACATTTAAATTTACTAATTGTCACCAAAGCTGAAAGCTTTACTTAATTGCCTTTGGTAATGATGGTAATGATGAGTAAATGGGAGTGCTTACTCTTTGATATCAACATGTTTGTTCTTAAGTCATGTTATTAAAATAGTGATGTTTAATATTTACATCTGGTATTAAGATAAGAAATTATTACTAATGGTTGGTTTTATGAGCATGTCATGCATTAATTATGGGTGAGAGGCTGGGTGATTGGTATATTGAGTCATTATACTAGTTTCTACTTTTGTATATGTTTGAAATATCCCATAATAAAAAGTTTTAAAAAGTGGGTTTTGAGAGAACATAAAATTTAGTAGAGCAAAGATTCTAACGTTTTCAAATGTCTACCAATGGTGGCATTCAAATTAGACTGTCTACCAATGATGCGTATCTTATCATTCATTCACTTATGGTATTTATTTCAAATTCTCTTAAAATGTTTCTAATGCATTTCATTAGAGAATTAGATTGGTCATTTTTAGGATGAATTCAGAAATGAATTGTGATCATTTTGAAATGTGTTACTTCTGATCCTACAGCTTAGTCCAGGATTATTCAGACTACTACGTTGAAAATATTCTAGGATGTTTATAAATATATGGGGGAGAGGCAGATCCCTTAATGATTACATTGAAAAATGACTTTTTAAAATCACTGAAACAGGTTCCATGGAGATCAGGAATGTTATTACCAGGATGACCTACGAGTATTATCTAGTCTTACCAAAAAGGAACACATGAAAGGGAATGAGACCATGTTGGATTTTCGAACAAGTAAATTTGTTCTGCGTATTTCCCGAGACTCGTACCAACTCTTGAAGAGGCATCTTCAGGAGAAACAGAACAATCAGATATGGAACATAGTTCAGGAGCACCTCTACATTGACATCTTTGATGGGATGCCGCGTAGTAAGCAACAGATAGATGCGATGGTGGGAAGTTTGGCAGGAGAGGCTAAACGAGAGGCAAACAAATCAAAGGTATGGGAATAAACCTAAGAACTATATAATGCAGATTATGAAAAACTGTAGCATTTCCATCTACATAATTTACACATTTTTCTTATAGCTAGTTTGGGAATAATTTTACACTGTATACTAAGTTTCATGTTCTAAGGATGATGTATATATTAGTAAGAATTTGGGAATGGCTGCCTTTAACAGAACCCTGACTGCAATGGCTGAAACAAGTAAAATGAATTAAAGAGGAAGACCCTCCTAGACTGGTGTGAGCGCTCCACAGTGCCCTCAAGGACCCTGGCTCCTTCTACTTTCTGCTCTGCCATCTTCAGAATGTGACTTTCTTCCTTGTGCTCACAGATGGCTATTGCAGCTGTAGCTTTACAACTGTGTTCCAGGAAGGCAGAAGGGGGAGGATGAGAGACATATACCTGCTGAATCTCTCTCTTTTTATCAGGAAAACAGTTTTGTTTTCTAAAGCACTGCCCAGTATATTTGTGTGTACATCTGTTGACCAGAATGATATTATATGGCCATTCCTAGCTGCAAGGAACTTGGAACAGAAATGATTTTAACTGAGCATAGTGCTGCTCCAACTAAATCAGGGTTCTGTTAGTAAGGAAGAAGGGGAGATTGGCTATTGGGTAGACAAGTACAGAATCTGCTTCAGGATAATAATGACCATACTGTAATTGTGATTCCTCCTATCAAGATAGGAAAAGGATGTATTAATGAACAAAAAGGTCATTTTAAAAAATTGGCTCTTTTTACTCGTAGGTATTTTTTGGTTTATTAAAAGAGCCAGAAATTGAGGTGCCTTTGGATGATGAGGATGAAGAAGGAGAAAATGAAGAAGGGAAACCTAAAAAGAAGAAGCCTAAAAAAGATAGTATTGGATCCAAAAGCAAAAAACAAGATCCCAATGCTCCACCTCAAAACAGGTGAGGGAAAAAAACCTCACGAACATGTGTAGAGGTATAAGGCGATACATTATAGATGGTTCAAGTTTCTTAATACTCAGAGTAATTTCTAGTCTGTTTTTCTTTCACAGAATCCCTCTTCCTGAGTTGAAAGATTCAGATAAGCTGGATAAGATAATGAATATGAAAGAAACCACCAAACGAGTGCGCCTCGGGCCAGATTGTTTACCCTCCATTTGTTTCTATACATTCCTCAATGCTTACCAGGTTGGTAAAACAGTTGGGCAGTGTCTGCCTGGAGAGTCATGTTAGAATGGTGATTACCATTAAAAGAAACTTAGATGTGTTAACTAAAATGGAGTTTTCTTATTTAAACTCTTGATGTAAATATGGCTTAAAGCAGTTAGGGAAGGAGAATTAGATACTGCTCAGAACAGATAGAAGGTAATGTTTGAAAGACCTTTAACAACTTGTAGGTCCTAAAATCTTGCTTATTTGTGGCCTTTGTTTCACTGATCAGAATTCTGCTAGCCTTTAGAAGAAGGAAGCTGTGTGGTTCATCTCTCTTGAACTTGACTTTAAGTACTTACTGTAAACTTAATAATTCTTCGTATCTTTATAGACTCTATATATAATAGGGTGCGAGGATATATTTAGTGAAGTACAAACATGACTAACATCTGCACTCCAAACTTGGAGGGCAAAAAGTGGGTAAATGATTGTATGTTCTCAAAGTACATGCTTTCAAACGATGGATTTCATAGGAGAATGAAATCTCAAATAATCTTTTATATGAGAAAAATGCCTATCATTATGTATTCTCTAAGATGTGATTGTAATTTTTTCCCCAAAAACAGTGTAAGGCTTTTTTCTAATTAAAAAATTTTTTTTAACATTTTTATTGGCAGGGTCTCACTGCGGTGGATGTCACTGATGATTCTAGTTTGATTGCTGGAGGTTTTGCAGATTCAACTGTCAGAGTGTGGTCTGTGACACCCAAAAAGCTTCGTAGTGTCAAACAAGCAGCAGGTAACAGAGATGACTTGTCAGGATGTAAATTCATCATTAGTTTACACCAATCTTGATCCCATGGAATATACATAAGACATTGTAATCTCAGCAGACTTTCACTTGATTTTACTTTTAAGTCAAAATGGCTAACAACATTCCCAACAGTGAAAAGTGCATTGGAGTGGCAATCAGGAGACTGGGGTGCTACACTGGTTTAACTTTTTTGAGCCTCGGTTTTCTCATCTGTAGAATGAGGGGATAAGGCTAGAAAACTCCCTAAGGTTAAAACTCTCCTATTTTGGTTGTTTTTTTGTGAATTTAAAAAAAAACCTTTAAGTAAATGGGAGAGTACTTTCTGTTTTAGCCATAAAAATGGCTAAAATGAACTAATAAGGTTAGGATTTCATTTTAAAGAAAGTTTCTTGCTAATTGTGTTGTTTAAACTAGATAATACATTTTTGATAATTTAGTATTTCTGTAGTTTTATAAATTTTTGAAACATTGTGATATAGTTGACAAATTTGAGTTTCAGTTCTAGTTTCAACACTAAGCTGTGTGCACTCTGGCATATAATTTAACTGTTCTGAACCTCATTTTTTTCTCTTATCCACTGGGATGATAGCAGCTAATTTAGAGGCATTTGCACAGTGGTTGGTATGTAGGAGAAACTGTTCAAATGTTAGTTGTTCTCTTAAACTGTGATGTAATTGTCTTAAAATGTTTTAATTAATGTCCTTTTAAAAATTAATATTTCTGGACCATTTTAGATCTTAGCCTCATAGATAAAGAATCAGATGATGTCTTAGAAAGAATCATGGATGAGAAAACAGCAAGTGAGTTGAAGATTTTGTATGGTCACAGTGGGCCTGTCTATGGAGCCAGCTTCAGTCCGGATAGGTAAAATACCAAACAATAAAAATTAAATACTGCAGTATTACGTTGGGACTATATGAGTGTTAACTACTGGAAACATTATGCAAATGTTGGGGAAAAATCTGTTAGAAAAATCTCATGGTTGCCTATTATTCATTATCTTTGAGAATCTTGCCATCTGCTAATTCATCTTGGGGTACTAATATACAATACCCAAATTTACAGAATCAAGATGAATAGCTTCAGGGTTTGCCAGTTATAAAAATTAGCTTCAGTTTTGTAACTCCAGTAAGGGTTGAATTGCTTCTTTGGGTTCCTGCCTTGGGTTTTGTGGCTACTGCTATCAATTGACTTATCTTTGTATAATCAGAAGAACTAGGGGAATAGTGTAAAGGGAATTTAAAACCCACAAAAGGTGTTTGCCTATTTTTCATGATCTCTAACATTCTGTAGAAATGGGGGAGGGTATTTTGTTTTCATAATACTACCTATATCTTATTGGATAGATAATAGCTTTCAATCCATCAAGATTTTCATCTTTATGAAACTGAGAATGAGGATTTTTGTTGTTTTATAGGGTTTAGCCAGATAGTACATTTTTACTCAAGGGAAACTTCTGATTTCAGTGAAAACCTTATTACTTTCTGAGTAGTTCAGCTTTTGTATTTAGCCCTGATGAAGGTAGGGTATTAATGGCATGTCTGTAGTGTTGTTTTTGCTTTTTTTTTTTTTTTGGTCCAAAAGATGTTTACTTTAAAATTCTTACACAACTTGTACAGGATATGAAAATTGCATCTCCATTTTAAAGTAAAAAATTTACTGAGTTTTAAGTGACATATCACATTTCTTAGAAGCCCTTCTCAGTTTACCAATCTGACCGTACTTTTTGTCATTACCTGTTGGTATTTTTTTTCTCCTAAAGAATTGTGATTTTCCTTTTAAGAGATATGTTTTTAAAATAATCTAACCTCATTTAGTAGGTACTCAGTAGATACAGTGTTATGACTAACAGTAGTTAGTACTTTCAACTCTTGTTATCTACTGTGGATTTCATGTATAAATTAAAAGTGAGATAAGTAGCATGTCAGTTAGCTACATTTAATACATTCAAATATATGCAAAAGATGGACAGGTAACTAAATTATTTTAGGAATCAAATATATTACTTTCTCTTCTCTCAGGAACTATCTGCTTTCCTCTTCAGAGGATGGAACTGTTAGATTGTGGAGTCTTCAAACATTTACTTGCTTGGTGGGATATAAAGGACACAACTATCCAGTGTGGGACACACAGTTTTCTCCATACGGATACTATTTTGTGTCAGGGGGCCACGACCGAGTAGCTCGGTAAGAATGTTGTGATCTTGTGACGGGGTCTGTTCAAGGAACAAACAGAATTTTTCTTGTGGTAATTGCAAACTCCAACCAAACTCATTTTCACTTTTATTCAGTAACAACTTTTTGAGAATGTCAGCATTTATAGGTCCTTATTTGAAAATGAATTTGGGATAGGACTCTTACCTTGTCTGCAGTCATGTCTGTAGAGTCCATGCTCTTCCCCTGCCCGCCACCAGATGCGAAACTGTCTTTCACAACCACTGTGAGCACCTTTGTTTTCCTGTCATGTCCTTAAAAGTTCAGAATTGAGGTAGCATGGGTTATAAACCATGTGGTGATCAGAACTAGGGAAAAATACTTTTCTGCGGGTTAGACTAAGAGTTGAGTGAGGTACGGGGGTGTACATACAGAGAACTAAAGGATTATAGGATTAAAAAACTTTTGTACCAGATCAGTTTAGTTCTTAAGAATGTTTAGTCTCAGACATTCCATCTTTCTTCGCTCAGGTAACTAATGAGGGGGACCCATTTGGAGCTAACATTTCACTTGGATGTTTCTATATTTATTTTGGATAGGATTTTGGTATTTCACAGTTAACTGCTAATTATCTTTTGTTTTCAATTTTTTTTTTTTTTTTTGAAGGCTCTGGGCTACAGACCACTACCAGCCTTTAAGGATATTTGCTGGCCATCTTGCCGATGTGAATTGTACCAGATTCCACCCAAATTCTAATTATGTTGCTACGGGCTCTGCAGACAGAACTGTGAGGCTCTGGGATGTCCTGAATGGGAACTGTGTAAGGATCTTCACTGGACACAAGGTATTTTACACCTTTATTATTCCAGCATTCAAGGTTCTTTTTGAGATAAGTTTAAAAAATAACCAGTGAGACATACACATTAAAGATACTGTTCATACCACTGAACTTTGTAATTCTAACTTTTGCCTTACTTTCTTAGGTATTTTTAACCCTACTTCTGATAACCTTTTTTCCAACTTTTCTAGGGACCAATTCACTCCTTAACATTTTCTCCCAATGGGAGATTCCTGGCTACAGGAGCAACAGATGGCAGAGTACTCCTTTGGGATATTGGACATGGTTTGATGGTTGGAGAATTAAAAGGTCACACTGATACAGTCTGTTCACTAAGATTTAGTAGAGATGGTGAAATTTTGGCATCAGGTAAGTGACTAGAAATGGCTTTGCAGTAATGGGTCAATGGTACATTTAAAGGAAACACAATGTTGACAATTGCAAAATTAAGGTCTGCTGTTTTAGGTTTTGCTTCTCCTTAGCAATGATTCCAGAGTGTCACCTACATGTATATTGACTTCTCAGGTTAAACTACTGCTTGAAATGCTTCTTTAGAGGGAAAAGAGTTGTTAACCAAGTTCAGATTTCTTCATCAGAAATATACAGTAAATGCATAAATTACTTGACAGAATGTCAGCATCTAAATATGGTAGATGCTACTAAATGATTTCCTTTGATTTCCTCTTAGGTTCAATGGATAATACAGTCCGGTTATGGGATGCTGTCAAAGCATTTGAAGATTTAGAGACTGATGACTTTACTACAGCCACCGGCCATATAAATTTACCTGAGAATTCACAGGAGTTATTGTTGGGAACATATATGACCAAATCAACACCAGTTGTACACCTCCATTTTACTCGAAGAAACTTGGTTCTAGCTGCAGGAGCTTATAGTCCACAATAAACCATCGGTATTAAAGACCTCTGGAAGCTACTGTTTTAAAAAGGGAGACTAAAAGCAAATACCTCAGTGATTAATATTTAAGCTACAAAGAATGTTTTGTCTATATGGATCTGGAAGTATGCTGCTTGGAAAATCTGAACAGGACAGTTCCACGTTTCTATAGCAACCACATTTAACTAATTTCCGTTAGTTGAATAAGAGGTATTATGTTCGTGGAGGGGACATTTATGGTGCTTTGGATTGTGTGGAAACTATGCATTTTCTGTTCAAATGCTATTTTAATTTATTATGTCTAGAAAAAAAATCAAGTGATTTCAATAATTCATCTTGCTTCAAGATTCAAATTGAGTAATAATAATACCATCTTGAATTTTAGCTGAAGAATTCTATGAGCATGTATGTTTCTGCTGTAAAAATGTAGTTACTGTATGGCACTCAAGTACTATGTTAAATGATCCACTAACATTTTTGCTTGGCTCATGATTAGTGGAATGTACGTAACTGGGTAGGTGAACTACAGTTCCTTTCTGAGAAATAGATGAAGTACAACCATCCACTGACATCTGAATTTATACCTTTTGGATTTTGAGTGCACCCAAACAAACATTCTATAAACCAGGTGAAGAAATTAACTTCCATGTTCTACTTCAGCTAAAATGGCTACATACAACCTAGGACACTTGAAGTCAGACAGACATTTCAGTTGCTTACCTCCAGTACTGAGCCTTGCTTTGGGAAACTAAGAGATTTAGACCAAGTCACTGCCAGTTTTTTTGCCTTTGTTGCATTTTGTACAATTTTTATATTTTTGATATCTTGTAAATAAAGACAACCAGCTTTTCCAGGTTCATAATTTATTGTACAAATTGAGTATCACATGATGAGCTGACATTAGCTTCTTCAGGCGTGGGAACTTAACAGATGAGGTACAGTTTAGGATCCTATAAACAAAGTAAAAATAGTTTAGACACAAATGTGTTCAACTCTACCTTTAAGACTTAGTAATTACTCCTACAGGACTATCCAGGAACCTCCCTGAAATTAATGCAAATTCATTAGAATCTCAAAGGAGTCAGTTACCCCTCAAAATTTAGGTGTCTCTCAGCTTAACACAGTTTAACCTAACACTCCATCTTGAACAAAAAGCTGCCAATAATTCAGAATGATCCTAATCATATACCATTGGAAAAGCCTAGTACATAAAGTAACATTGTAAACACTAGAAAACAGAGAAGGTGGTAGTATCCTCATTAGAAAAACAAAATTAGGAGGTACCTAATAAGAAAAACGGGGCAAAAAACCACCTGTTTGTCAAGAATAAGTAACGGACCACACAGCATTCTAGGATACGCAGTCCCCTAAGTCAACAGTTTTGGGATTGGAAAAGCTTTTAATAGTGGAAGAAAATTTTTCTGTTATAGATAACTACATTAGATCTGGGTTTTGGGTTTTTTGCACATCATCTGCTAACACACTAAATATTTATTCACTCAAGCAAGGGCAAATGGAGACTGGATGGCACTATAAGAAAACAAAATCTGAGGGATTTAAGGAAAAGACAGAATTACTTACATAAAAATTTGAAACTAGCAAGCGAACTAGTAAAAACATTTGCAACTGATTTAAAAGGTTGATTAATTACTACAAAAAGCATATCGAGAAAGCTCTTCACAAAAAGAAAGTCCCCATTGTTACACGAGAAAAACACATGAAGAAAATGTTAAAAATACAAATGGCAAACAAAAATATACAACTTCATCAGAAAAATTATTTTTACTCATCAAGTGAACAAAAATCAGAAACTGACATTATTCAACATTGCCACACACAGAGAATGTTAAAAATGTAAATGGTAAACAAAAATACACAACTTCATCAAAAAAAATTTTCACTCAACAAATTAACAAAAATCAGAAACTGACATTATTCAACATCACCTGGGGCACAAAGCTGGGTGCCCCACAACGCTTTGGGAAAACACTTCAGCCTAAGAGAACAATCACAGATATAAAAACTTCATGCTCTAAAGTGTTCACTGTAATGTTATTTATATTTAAAAAAATTCTAATAGGAGACATTTCCTCTGTAAAATAAAGCATATATCCATGAGCACTCATGCATTCAAATTACAGAAAACACATGTTGTAAGACAAAATTACAGATATGAATCATAGCCATTGGAAACCAAATACATAAAAAAAAGTTAACACAAGTTTTCAGGGTAATGGGACATGGGCAATATTTTTCTATTTTTTTCTTTAATAAATTTTGCACAATGACAAGACACTTTTATGGTGGGGGGGAACCCTAACATCAAAAGGCTTAGTTATAAACTTTTAAATGTTAACTCCTTACCATTTATGTTGCTTTCACAGCTGCAGTTTTTTTAGACCTTAACTTGAAGTATAAGACTAACAAAGCAATGCTTCCATATGTGGCCAGAACACACTGAAAAAGAAAGGAAAAAGTAAACAAGGCTGTTGTCACACCTGTATTACTCTAAAACATAACTGCTTAAAGGTATCATTAATACTTACATTCATTCTCCCTGTGAGAGTGTAAGAGTTGAAATATTTTTTGATGCCAGTGAAATGGAATTGGGCATCAGTTTCTGGACCTGCCATGATTTCAGTCTTTTAAGAAAAGAAAGAAAGGAATACATTGGTTTGGATGCAATTTAAAAGAAAAATTTTTAATTAAAAAATTCAAAAAGTCATTGCATATAAATATTGCAAATTTTATATATGCCTCACCCAACAAAGCAGCAAAGTGGTGGAAAAAAATCTTGCTGATAAGAAATTTTTGGAAAGAAGGACTTTATCTTGGTTGCTATTACTCAACACTCCAGAATATACATCAAATCACTCAGCATAGGAGGAGAACACAGTAGTCTCTTAAGTCCATCGTCCAACCCAATGTAACCTGCTTTCATTGCTGGCTCTATCTATGCCATAGTGTACTGTACATGGAATTAGTCAGTTTTAAGACTAGTTGAAAGCTAGTGGAGCTTGTGATACTTTTCAAAGTTTCTCATAGAGGTAGCCAGCAACTAAACAGCTCACCTTGCAACCCTTCTTTTTACAATTTTTCCTATAACTATTTTAGGACCTCCATGTGAAGGGAGAGAAGGGATCATTTACTAGATTGAGTTGATACATACTGCTGGTGGTGAGGAAGCTGAAACCAAAAATGCTGAAAAATACATGGGTAAATATTTTAATCATCTTAGGCAAGAGAAAATACAAAGGTGGCCAAAGTAAAAATGTGAAACATAGAAAGATAAACGCATGATCAAAGAAATGTAAAATGAGACTAAAATCTAACTATCAGAGTAGAAAAGATAAGTTTATAGTAAGCAGTAGTAGTGAGAATGTGGGAAAATAAACAGTCCCTCTGTTGCCTGGAGGGAGTGTAAATAAACTGGTGTAACATTCTTAATGTGCAATTTTGCAATATCTATCAAATTATAAAATTCGTATACCCTTTCATCTAGCTGGCTCATTTGTTCTCTAGGAATTTATCCTTTTAGAAATGTTACAAAGTGGAACGATGCTAATGGTTCAAGGATGGTAACTGAAATGTAGTTTATGAAAATAAAAAACTGGCAGAACCAAAAATCCACCTACAAGAGACATAAATGAGTTTCCATTGGAGGAAATAAAATGCATGTAGATCTTTATATATAGACAGGGAAAGATATTCCCATGCACATAGATCTTTACGTACTGACACAGAACGATGTCCCTATGTAATGTTAAACATTAAAAAAATCCTATTTCTGGACATTATAGAGCACATCAATGATTCTCAAAGTCTGGTTCCTAGACTGTCAGCATCAGTGAAAATTTCTTAGAAACCCAATTTCTCAGGCCTATTGAATCAGAAACTGGCACCCAGCATCTGTTGTAATATGCCCTCTGGGTGATTCTAATACATGTTAAAGTTTAAAAACATTGCAGTAACAGAAATAGAAAACCAAATGCTTATTAGTGATTACATATTAAAAAAACAAAACAAAACCCTGTAAGAACATATAGCAAACTTTTAAGACGGGCTACACCTATAGAACGTATGTATTTTACAACAGCATGTATTTCTTTCAAAATTAAAAAGATAGTAAAGGCATATTCAAAGGTCATCAGAACACCACTCGAAAATTCGTCTGTATGACCGCCTATCTACCACGACCGACGCCACGCCGAGTCGGTTGGCAACATAGACGAGCCGGTCGAGGTCCGGTCGAGATTGGTAGGCAGTGGCAGTGACTCAGCTGGCTCTTGATGAAAGAGTGGGAGACACCTCTGAGGAAGCTGTTGCTATGGAAACTGGCACTCTCCTCTTTACCATTCAAAGGCCTCCAGAGGCATTCACGTGCATAGAATTGGCAATGAAAATGTGGACAAATGATCTTAATCGTGAACGGTTTCAAGGTTCATGGAGCAATGAAGGATTCCAAACTTCCTTAGGCCTCCTCAGGAGCCTTGGCCAGTCCAGTCCAAGGAGGAAAATCTCCATTAAAAGAAATCTTTATGATGTAGCTTTTATATTATCTCATTTCAGCCAATTTACTAAAAACATGCTTTTCTATTATCTTCAGGATAGATTTTTGGATTCTTACAGCATCAAGTGGGTTTCTAGGAGAAACTACAGAAAACAAGGGCTTAACTTTGTCAAATTATTAACTAACAATCCCCACTACCTTGTGTCTAACAAAAAATTTCAGGAGAATGTGGTGTCCAACTTAAAGAAGATTAAGGTGTTTTAATTTATCTCTACACAATATAGAAGGAAGGCTGGTGTCACAGAGAACTAATTCTGACTGCAGCGAAGGGCATGGTATAGGAATTGCAATTTAGTCTAGATCTTAAAGGAAGACTCTTCAAACGCTGAGATGGAGGAGGAAGTGGAATGTTGCTAATAAACAACTGGACCAAAGCCTGCAAACTATTGATTTGTACCGTCAGCAAACTGCAGGTACTTTTGGGCAAAGATCAGGAATCTTTGTGTTAGTGTCCTTTGTGGAATAATTGAACTGATACTTGCTTTTAAATCATACTTAAGAAGACATTAATGAAGGAGAAAATTACCTAAGGCTAAAAATAACCATACTAATTGTTAAACGGAAGCCTATGGCAAAATCTAAGCGATAGGATCTTCCCTTTTGTTTCTAATTAAGAAGCGAACCACTATTCAATACATTTAATTTTTCATGCCTCTCTTCACCAGTGAAATGGGCATTCCAGAAAAGGCCCAAAGTTTTGACCAACTGCCTTTTCCATTTTCTGTTTTTTTTTTTTTTTTTTTTTTGCAGGGGTTGGTAGTTAGGTTTACTTATTTATTTATTTTTAGAGGCAGTAGTGGAGATTGAATCCAGGAACTTGTGTATGCTAAGACTGTGCTCTACCACTTGAGCTACACCTATCCAACCCATTTTCTGTTTCTTGATACTGCTGTTTTCCTGTATGGACACCTACCTGGAATGCTGAGATCATTAAGTGAAGGAGGCAAAAAAGAGTGAGAGCCGCTCAGGTACCAGAAGCAGCCACCTGCACTTCAAGTTTACAGCTCTCTGTTCTCGCTACCTCCTAGAAAATGCCTTTCCGCTGACCAAACACAGACTGAAATTTAACCCGCTTATCGCGGGCCTGGCGAAGTGCAGGCCCGCTTGACAAAGACGGTAGCACAGCCTGGCTAAAGGAGGCCTGGCTGGCCAGCTTTCTAAGCACAGCTCACTGGAAACAAACTGCTTTGGGCATACAGAGAAGAGGGTCATTTAACCGAAGGTAGGGTCAGAAGCCTGAGTTCTCGTCCAATGTTAACGTCACTGGGTGACCTTGGGGGACTCCCTTCGCTGCGCGCCTCATTTTTCTCCACTGGAAAATGTATCCTAAGGGCTTTTAGGAGCTGGGGGTGGAGAGGCCTTTACCTCGCACCGAGGCTTCCGGGTCACTGTCCGAACCCTCTCGCCCGGCCCTAATTTTCCCTAATTTTTTTCGACTCACCACCACTCTCACCCCACCAAAGCAAAAAACTCGCGGTGTGCCCGGACCAGGAACAAGTCGGATTCTAGGCAAGCCTCGCAAAGCGGATGCGCGAGGTCCAAACCCGGGCTCCCTCCCCACCTACCTTCCAAAAGACACCAACTCCGCAGCCTGTGTCCTTCAGTGTACGCAGCTGCCCCTCGGCCCACCCGGAAGAAGCCGCCTCCCCCGCACGCGTTCAACAGGCCTTACCTATTCTGCCTTCCGCGTCGATTGGCTACAGTTAGAAGTCCCGCCCTTCCGCTTCCGGTATCTCAATCGCCTCCCCCTGCCCTTTAGGACTTAGTACCGTGTAGTAACGGAAGTAGGGCGTTGAGCCCGCCCACGCTTCCGGAAGAGGAGCGTTGGGCTTCCGGTGTAGTAGACTCCGCGTGCGTGATTACAGTGGCGCGGCCTCCAAAGTAGAAGTGCTGGCGTCCCGGGGCTGGTGAGTACGGGCAAAGGCGACAAAGGAGGAAACGTTGTGGCTTCCAGATCTGTCCCAGGACTAGGTCCTACGGGTCCCTGCCATGTACCTGCAGTGCCAGTCCCCGCTCAGAAGCCGGCTCTGCTCGAGTGGCTCCTGTAACGTCAGGATCTGTCCCCGGGGCGTAGCTTAAGTCTCTGCCCCTGGGTCGCTTTACTCTTTGAAGCTTCAGTTTCCCCTTGTCTGAGATGAGATTTAGGGTCAAATTCCCAGCAAACTGGACCCAACTGCATTTTCCTGTTTCTCAGAAACACACATCCACTCCTGATTCCAACTCCTAGACTGCTTTGAGTTCCCCACCTCTTACACAGTCTCAAGCCTTTCTAGATTCTTACTCCCAAGTGTCTCTCAGAACCAACCCCTCTTATATTCCGTTCTCACTTATACCCAGTTCTGGTCTCATGGTTCTCTGTTGTACTGTAATTGAATCCTTCTACCCAGCGTACCTTCCTTCAGTTCTTTCTCTTCCTGTCCAATCTGTACCCTGCAGTACACATATTTTTTGACTACTGTTCTTTTACCCTACTTAAGGCTCTGACTTGCCAAAGTAAACGTTAATTTACTCATATCTAATTAAAGATCTTCCACACAAAAGCCTAAGCTCCTTTTTAAGCTTTATTCACCTTGTGGTCTAGTTGAACAGTTCTTCAAAGGCAAAAGCAGGCTTTTGAGCGGTTGTTTGACAGACATATTGCTGGTGCTTATTGAAATTGGCTTTTCCTATTCCATCCTTTTCCTCACATTCCTTCTGCTTTTCCCTTTCCATCTGTCCAAATCCTGTTCATCTTTTAACATTCAGCTCAAAGGCATCTTCTTTAGGAAGTTTGCCTCCTTTACTGAAGCCTCATTATTTTCTATGTTTTGTCAGTAGTTTATAATCTGATTTATACTTTAACTTATTTGCATAATTGTATTATCCTCTTAAAAGTATGCATGTTCTGGGGTGGGGAATAGCTCAGTGGTAAAGCAGGTGCTTAGCATGCATAAGCTCCTGGGTTCCTTCCCCAGTACCTCCATTTAAAAAAAATTTTTTTTAAATATACATATTCTTTGAAGGTAGGGGGTTATATGTTTGTTTGTGTATCTGTGACTTAACTGAAGCTGCTTAATGATATTTACTACATTGAATCTATAACTTCTTTTTCTGGAGGAAAATGTGTGGACTTGTGGTGTTGAATCAAAGACCTTTGGAAAGATAAATTATGGATTATCTGTTGCCTGGCATCAAACCATCTATTTTTTAGTCGTGAATGCTGTCTAGCACTCTGGTGCTAGAAGGCTCTATATCTTGCCTGTGGATCACAGCCTTTAGGAAATCTGATGCCAAGGTTACATCTCACCAACTCTTTGCATTGTTTTTAGGAGGCCCAAACATGGCAAACATGGAAGAAAGCTTCCCCCGAGGGGGTACAAGAAAGACCCACAAATCAGAGAAAGCTTTCCAGTACTCAGTTGAACATGACAACTTATTTGATGTAAGTGGTGTGCTTTTTTTGGTAAGACTCACTGAACACTTTCTCTCTGGTGTCCTTATGAAGAATGTGCCTTGTCTGAGAATGTATTATTTCCCAGACTGGCTTATTTTTGAAATCCACTTTTATAAACTGAACTTGTTAGAGAGTCCATACCACCACAAGGCTATATCTTTTGAAACATGGTATTTAGTATTTGAGTTTGCAGTGCTGTTGTTTCTTATTCTTAGGAACTTTGTACCATGTTGGTTAAGGATGGAGAAGAAGCAGTTTGATCATTGCATTTTAAAATGAGGTTCTTGTATATAAAATGATCATAATTTGCTTTAAAATTTGAAATCTTCACCTAGAGTAGGCTGTGCTCCAAATGCAAGAGGGAAGGGAACTAACATTTGATTGTATGGCCTTATGTCTATTTTATGTAATCTTTCCAGCTGTACTGAGAAGTAGAGATCACCATTGCATGGTGAGGAGCTGAGGCCCAGAGAGGTTATATAATTTTGCTGAAACCCCACAGCTTGTTATGGTGGAGATGACAGTTTAACTTGGGTCTTTGTGACCCCACCTTTTATTTTCGGACATTGTTCCAAATTGCTTCTTCTGGAACCCCCATGTCTATCCCAGTTAAGGGAGGAAGAACACAGGAGAGAAGGGGCTTTTGAGAACAGATTTTGAAAACGGAGCTCATATTTTAGGCAAAGGGAGCATTGGAATGGAGACAGGAATTAAAGGAATAGTTGGGAGTGGAGTGGAGTGGAGGAGTAACAAAGCAAGATCACAGAAGCTTGAGACTAGAGGGAAGGGCCAGGATTGCTGCTTTTCATTCTTTTGGATCTTTTTTCCCCCTTTAGATTTCTACTGAAGAAGAATCCACCAAAAGGAAAAAGAACCAGAAAAGACCAGCACAAGCAAAAAAGCTGAAAATTGAAAAGAGAGAAAGCAGCAAGTTTGTAAGAGAGAAGTTTGAAATCCTTAATAAGGAGGTGTGTTAAAGCTTGATTTTGTTTTAAGCAAACTCTCTGGGTTGCTTAATTAAGTTTGTATATGTTCTTCTTCCTTCCTTATTTTTCTTTCATTCTTTTCATATGTATATAACTTGTGTCTGTAGAGATTCTTCCATTTTTTTGTTCAGAATTGAGCATCATTTTCCTCAGTTATTAATCAGTGCCTGTGATCATGTTTTTGTTGTAGTTTGTTTTGTTTGTTATTCTTTTTAATTGCTGAGTCCCTCATTCCAATGTCCTCAGGGAACTTGTATTTTAGTAGATTCATAGGTTAGAACAATGAATCAAGTTAGCAGTCACTCTTATTCTGCCTTTTCGTTTTATAGACGTGGGAACTATCTCAGAGAAGTGAAGCAGTCTTATTGTGTTCCTTAAATTTTTAGATAAGTCTGATCCATGTTAGTTGTAAAAAAGGAAAAAAAGTCAAATGATTCTGAAGGGATAGATTCAGATTCGGCCTACAGAAGTATTTTATTTGTCCTGTGTGCTACTTAAAAAAAAATGTTTAACTGGGTGCCAACATTAGAAAACTAAAAAATTTTGTATAAAAATTTCTGGCTTGTTAAAATTTGAAAGTGCTGACCATACAAGCTCACACTCCCTCATGTTTGTAGCCACACGGAGTAGAATAGTGATTGCACTGTTTAGACATGGCATGCACACTCCAGACTGCCATTGTCTCTGCTGGCCTGCGCCCTGTATCATGATGCCTGCCAGGCATTTGAATTTAGGTTGCTTGGAATAAAGGAAAAGGCGAGAGTGCCCAGCAGCATCCTTGGGCTGTAAACGCTGTTGTATAATTTAAGCTTTTCGTGGTGCTCAGTCAGATGCTTGATGAGTGTACTGACATATACACATGTGAATCTCCTGTGGCTTTTATATGTCAGAGTTGGGACATTGGTACCAGAAGCCTGACACCCCACCCCACCCCCAACCTCCCCAATCATTGTTCTCCTCCCTGTTGTACATATTTCACTCTTTCTCTTCTAGTCCCTATGTGAGGGGATGCGGATTCTGGGTTGCGTGAAAGAGGTAAATGAACTGGACCTGGTGATTAGCCTCCCCAATGGCCTCCAGGGGGTTGTGCAAGTGACTGAAATCTGTGATGCTTACACTGAAAAGCTGAATGAGCAGGTGGCACAAGAGGAACCTCTGCAGGTAAGGGAAACCTGGATGAAATCTGTAACTGGAAATAAGCAGTACACAAAGAGATGTAAAATTACACCTTTGCTAAGCATTAAGAAGGAAAGGTACAAGGTACCTGAGGAAAGGAAGCCTGAGTTGAGATGGAAGGATGAGGTTATGCTAGAGAAAGAAGGGAGGGAGTTGAGGCAGAAGGAGCCTGATGTGTAGCAGAGAGAAGGCCAGTGTGGCTGGAGCAGAGAGAGCAGGGGCTGGTGGTGTGTGGGAGGCTAGAGAGTTGGGTGGAGGGCAGACCGTGTTAAAGATTGGTTTTTCTAGAATCAATGGGAAACCCTTGAAATGTTCTCATTGGGTTAGGTGACATGTAGACAGCATAGAGAATAAATTGAAGAGGCACGAATATTGCTTAGAGACTAGTTACGAGGTTATTGCCATAGTCCAGTCTCTGAGATTGATGGCAGCTTGCGTTCAGGATTTACTGAGGACTGAGGAGGTAAAGTCAGTGCCTAGTGGTGGAGTTGATATGGGTGGTGAGGCTGTGAGAAGTGTCGAAAATGAGTCCTAGATTTCTGTTCAGCATGACTTGACAGTCATGCTATCCTGAGATGTGAAACCCTGAAAGGGGACCGGATTGGGAGAGATGATCGTAATTTGATTTTTTTGTTATGTTGAGTTTGAGGTGCAGTTGAGACAACCAGTAGATAGGTGATCCTGAAGCTCAAGGGAGTCTGGGGTAGAAATATGAGTGTGTGAGACTTCTTTGTATAGGTAGTAGTTGAAACTGTAAAGGGGGAGGAAGTTGCTCAGAATGAGAGGAGACTGAAAGACTGAGCCAAGAGTAAATCCTGTATTTTAATTGCTGGATAAAAGGAGGAACATGGGGCCAGAGAGGTAAAGAAGAAAATCAGTGATTAAAGGGTCTTAGAAGACGGGAGGAAATGTTTTAAGAGAGAAAGAGCACCGATGTTAAATGCTTTGTAAAGGTCACGTAAGAGAAGGAGTGTAAGATGGACTGCTGGATTTAGCAACATGGAAGTCACTGATAGATTTTCTTGGGGGATGAAGTATGGAGTGAGGGCGTGGAATGCAGACTGTCGGGAGCTGAAGAGTGAGTAGGAGGTGAGGAAGTAGGAGGTGAGGAAGTAGAGACAGAAAACGTAGAGGATTCTTTTGACAAGTCATCTCTCTTTTACCCATTGTGTGGAGATGTTTGGAGGCCTTTTGCTGTAATTTAAGACTGTGACTTGGCCACAGACCCATCCTCCTTTGTGGGCGAGCAGTTACTATCTTCATCCACCTTTTGGGCTCTTTGGGATCTAAGGATAAAAAAACATTGAGCCAGAGCCGTGCAATGAATTCTCAGTTCAGGGGAAGGGTGCGTATCAAGTCTTCCTCATTTGTATTATGCAGGACCTGGTCAGCTTGCCTGAGCTCTTCTCACCTGGAATGCTGGTGAGATGTGTGGTGAGCAGTCTGAGCATCACTCAGAGGGGCAAAAAGAATATCAAGCTATCTCTGAACCCCAAAAATGTCAACAAAGTGCTGAGTGCTGAAGCCCTGAAATCCGGCATGGTACGTATCTGGGGCCAGGGAAGAGGAGCAGGCGACGTGCCTTCTCCCTTTCCTGCCTCCTTGGGTGTGTGTAGACTGCCTTTCACTTTCAGCTTAACTGTTACACATGGGGTGGGTCTTTCCCTGGGGGTGGGGGTTCTCCAGAGTGTTTTGGGCTCTTGATGGAAATTGAAGGCTTGAACCTAATCACATTACTTTGGAGGGTAGACAGGGAAAGCAAGTCCAAGATGTGCTGGTAGGAAAAAAAAATGCCTCCAAGGAAATCTTAGTAAGGGTGAGAAGGAGTTCCTTGAAGTACCTTATCTTACCAAGACTTCTTCACAGATAAGCCTTAAGCCATTGGCATTTGGGGTGTATGCTTGAGGACTGCTCTCTGAGAACAAGAGACAGGGTAGACAGGGCAGTGAGTCTGTCAGTTGTACTAACAGGTAGTCTGCCACTGAACCTCCCGGTCCTGTAGAGATTCAGGGGAAATTCATCCTCGCTCAGCACCTCCAAGTTAAGTAGGTACAAAACACACTCATGAACTATACTCACTTGAGAGGAAGGAGATCAATATGATTTTGTAACGTTTGGTTAGAAGCAGTGGAGTTTGGGACAGGCCCTAAAAGTTGAGTAAAAAGGGAAATAAAAGTAAGCCAAGTTGTAGGAAATTGACAGGTGCTGAGAAGCTGCTGTTTGATAGGTGCTGTTCCAAAGAAATTTTTATAGCAACCCTGTGAGGCTGATAGAGATCCTTCTTGTATGTCTGAGAAAATAGACTGAAAAAGGTTTAAGTGGCCAAAGACCAAATAGCTCATAAGTGTCAGAGCCAGATTTGAATGCCACAGTGCCTCCCATGAAATATAAAGGAGGTTGGCAAGATTTTTTTTTTTTTAATGTCTTGGAGGTGCTTAGAAAAGTCATGATGACAGAAGAGTAGTAGTTCTGAATTCTCATTAGTCATGGCACTGGGAGTGACCGTGCAAGGCTGTCTGGTTTATCTCTCTTTGTATAACATGAAAGCCTTTCCTGTCTTTTGAAAATCCTCCAGTGGAGAGACCTCCACTTCTGTCATTCCATTATTCAACTCTTCACTGTCTGGAAACCATAAGATCCTCCAAATCCTGGGAGAATTAAGATGTCTTTTACTCTTCTATTCTCTAGTGGGATTGAGGGGTTTTTTCCTTTTCTTTAAAAAAATTTTTTTTAAATTGAAGTATAATTGAGGCACAATATTATGCATGTTACAGGTGTACAATATAGTGACACAGTTTTTATAGGTTATACCCCATGTATAGTTGTAATAAAATATGACGATATTCCCTGTGTTTTAGGGATTGAGGTTTTTTGGGTTTTTTTTTTTTTTTTTTTTAAGTAAAGACTGGTGACTGAACCCAGGACCTCTTGCATGCTAAGAACACACTCTACCATTGAGCTATATCTACCCCTACTCCCTGGATTGAGGTTTAAAGTTAAAGTGGAAGGCTGCGTGGGATTATGGGATGATGTATGGAGATTGATGGTGGGAGCAGTCATGTTTGGTAATGGATGTTTGTTCATATATCCTTTGACCTTTGACTTTTGAACTTTGGAGAATGCTTTTTCTTCCTCCAGCTGCTCACAGGCACTGTGTCCAGCCTGGAAGACCATGGCTACCTAGTGGACATTGGTGTTGGTGGGGCCAGAGCTTTTCTGCCACTGCAGAAAGCCCAGGAGTACATCCGACAGAAGAACAAAGGTGAGGGGATGAAGAGGGGCCGGTACATGGTTGTGTGGGGATTATATTTAGATGCCACTTCGGTAAGTAAAATGACGGAGTGGTGACCTTAAAGGCTGCTTGGCTTTGCTAAAATCAGCTGTTAATCTTAGCTGGTAGAAAAGGGAAGAGGTGTCAAGGGTCAGGAATGGCAGTCTTACTAAGATCTGATGGACCAGTTTCACTTTTGCTCACTTAGAAGATTCCACTGGAATTTGGGTCCTCAAAGCCTCTGAAGCAGCACTCTCCTGCCTTGTTGAGGTTTCCATACTTTTGCGTCACTTTGCTCCCTTCTTGTAGTTGGTCTCTGAGAGCCTGGGCACATGGGGAGTGTTGCACGGTAACCAGGCAGGTGGGCCATGGATCCTTCAGGTATTGCTTGAGCTCAAGTTAGGAGTCCTTCTCATAGAGGTATTTTCCTTTTGGGGGTTGGGCTTGCAGGTGCTAAATTGAAGGTGGGTCAGTACCTGAACTGCACCATTGAAGAGGTGAAAGGCAACGGGGGAGTTGTTAGTCTGTCTATTGGTCATTCAGAAGTTTCTGCTGCCATTGCCACTGAGGAGCAAAACTGGACCCACAATAACCTGCTGCCAGGATTGGTGGTCAAAGCCCAGGTACAGAAGGTAAGCCATTCATTGTTACTGCTATTTTCTAAGGTAAAAATCATTTTTATTGAAGTAGTGTGTGCACACAGCCTAAACTGTGCTGTCCAGTAGGGTGGCACTGGTCCCATGTGGCCATCAAGCACTTGAAATGTAGCCAGTAGCACATGTTGAAATAATATTTTGGATATATTGGGTTAAATAAACTACTAAAATAAATTTCATCTGTTTCTTTGCAGTTTTTATAATGTGACTGTTAGGTAACTTGAAATTACGTATGTGGCTTATATTTCTGTTGGACAGTGCTGATCTAAAAGATCAAATGGTATTGAAAGGCTTATAATGAAGAACTGTCTCATCCCATCTAACCCCCGTCTTTAATTCTTTTAGCTTATCTTTTGAAATTTACCCCCACAGTTCTAAGTAATAAGCTTCTGCTGTATCTCATGGTTTATCACTTTTAGGCATTGAGTTTTAACTTCTTATCAAGGTAGGTGAAGTTTTGGCTCTCTTATGCTTCCCTTCCCTTCCCCCAACCTTTCAACAGGGGTCCAGAAAAATTTTGATTAAATCATTATTCAGTGTTTAAATTATTGTGACTACATAAATATATTTACTTGCTGAGCTGGGTAGTATTTGACTCTTTCTTGAACAGCTTTTTTTCCTGAAGTTGGTAATCAGCTTTGTTTTTGTTGTTTGCTGAATTCTCTTCCTATACCTTTCACTGTTTCTATTTTCTGTATCTTCAGGCCCTTTAAATAATCCTTGTTACTTTTTTTCCCCCAACCTGGAGATCCTTTTACTGTCATCCTGCTCTAATCTGGACTGGTTGCTCTATAGGGCTTCTGCATAGTTGATGCCCAAGGACTTCCCGTCACTGTCATCCTGGATCCTTCCCCATTCCCCTGTATTGGGTTTTTTTTTGAGGGGAAGGGAGGTAATTAGGGGTTTTTATTTTTCTTTAGTGGAGGTACTGGGAATTGAACCAGGACCTCATGCATGCTAAGCATGCGTTCCACCACTGAGCTGTACCCTTCCCAACTCACTCCCCTGTATTGCATAGAGCCTTCTTTTTCTTTTCCAGTGGGATTTTTTTATATTTTTGGTTGTACATGTATTATATTTTTGGTTGTACGTGTATTTTACCAGTTTCGTGGGGTTGCCTTAACAAAGGACCACAAACTAGGTGGATTAAAGCAACAGAAACTTATTGTCTCACAGTTCCTGGAAGGTAGAAGCCTGGAATCAAGGTTTTGGCAGGCTGTGTGCCCTCCAACACCGGCGGGGGAACCATTGCTTGCCTCTTTCTGGCTTCTGGTGGTTTGCTGGCATTCTTTGGCATGCAGCTGCATCGCTCTAATGCTGGGATAGAGCCTTCTTTGATTCCGTGTATTCCTCTTTTTTAGTTTATTTTAATGTATCACATTCTCCAGACGCACTCTCAGAAAAGCACATGGGAGGTTACTTTCTTGACCTAATGTATTTTGGAATTCCCGAGACCACTCCCAGGTTCGATGATTCACTGGGAGGACTCAACAGGACTCAGCATTGAGTGGTGCTCACAGCTATGATTTATTACAGTGAAAGGAGGCAAAGCAGAATCAGCAAAGGGAAAAGGCCCATGGAGCAAAGTCCCAAAGAAACCAGCTGCAAGCTTCCAAGAGTCCTCTCCCAGTGGAGTCACAAAGGCTGTATTTAATTCCTCTAGCAGCAAGTTACGACAACACATGTGAATATTGTCTACCAGCAAAGTTCATTTGAGAGTTTTTATTGGGGCTGGTCACATAGGCACCCTCTGCCTTGCATGTACCAAAATTCAAACTCCCATAAAGAATTCGAGTGTTTAGCATAAACCTTATTGTTTGCACAAATAGTTTAGGTACAGTGAGCCACTTAGTTCTAGGAGCAGTGGGAACCCTCCCGAAATCTAAGTTCCCAGACACCAGCCCAGGGCAGGCTTTTCTAAGGATCACAGTCTAAGGCCTGCTAATTTAACTCTTTTCTGCACACCTACTATATCTGAAAACATCTTTATTCTGCTCTAACATGTGGTGGATCATTAAGCTGGGTTTAGAATTCTAGGTCAAAAATAACTCAGAATTTTGAAGTCATTGTTCCCATTGTCACTTGTTCTCTGGTGCTATTGAAAAGTCTGATGTTATTTTGATTTCCCTTCCTTTGTATGTTCAAGGATCTTGTCTTTATCCCTTTTATTTTAAAGTTCACAATGATGTGCTTTGGTATGGCTCTCTGTCCATTTATTTGTGCTGCAGACCTATAATCCAGAAATGCAGATCCTTCAGTTCTACAAAAGTTTTTTGTATTGTTGGGTGTTTTTTTTTTTAAATTTTAAATCAAGATATAGTTTACATATAGTAAATTCACCCTTTTAAACTGTATAGTTTAATGGTTTTTTAGTGCATTCACAAGGGTGTGCAGGTATCACCACTGTTTAATTCCAGAACATGTTCATCACTCCAGAAAGAAACCTGGTACCCATTGGTTGTCACTCTACATTCATCCCTCTGTTGAGCCTCTGGCAACTACTAATCTAGTTCTATCTCTGAATTTGCCTATCCTGGATATTTCATATAAATTGAACCATACAGTATGTGGCCTTTTGTGTCTAGTTTCTTGCACTTAGCATATTTTCAAGGTTCATCTATGTTGTAGCAGGTGTCAGTGATTTATTCCTTTTAGGGCTGAATATTGTGCCATCGTATGGAGTCAGTGGACGTTTGGATTGTTCCCACTCTTGGCTATTGTGAATAATGCTGCTATGGAATTTGTGTACAAATTTTTGTGAGGGCGTATGCCTTCATTTCTCTTGGGTATAGATCTAGGAATGGAATTGTTGGGTCATATGGTAACTCAGTGTTTAACTTTTTGAGGAACAGCCTAAGTGGCTGCAATGTTTTCCATCCCCACCAGCAGTACAAGGGTTCCAGTTTCTCTCCATTCTCGCGAACATTTATCCTTCTTTTTATCATAGCCATATTAGTTGGTGTGAAGTAGTATCTTGTGATTTTGGTTTGCATTCCTCTGGTGATTAGTGATGCTGAGCATCTTTTCCTGTGTTTATTGGCCATTTATATATCTTTGGAGAAATAGCTATTCAGGAGTCCTTTAACCACTTAAAAATTTTTAAAAATGGTATAAGGGTTCTTTATATATTCTAGATCCTAGCCCCTTATCAGATCTTTTAAAATTTTTAATATAATTTTCTTTTTCTGAATTTTTTTTGGGGTGGTATATGTACTGGTACTGAGGATTGAACCCTGGACCTCATTCATACCTAAGCACACACTCTACCACTTGAGCTTTACCCTCCCCCGGAATTTTCTTTTTCTGGAACTCCTATTAATATGATGTTAGCCTTAATGAATCAGTTTTCTAATTTTCTTACTTTTTCTTCTCTTTGGTTTGATACATGCATACATTTATGTATATCCTGCCTTCTGGGAGAGTCTCCCAACTTAAACTTTCCATTCTCCATTGAGTTTTTGTTTTGACCACCATAGTATGAGTAAGGCACTAAAAAACTGCTAAGAGGTCTGTGTGCCTGGATGGGACTTCTTGACTGGCTGACTTCACTCTCAGGATCGGGAGACTAGCTGACTTTTTTTGAGCAACCTCCAGGTGTCATTGTTAAAAGTCTTCTCTGGCATATTAGATTTCTCTAGAAAGGATCTCTTCTGACTCAGGAGGGTGTAAGTCTGGCTGTTAAGAGCTAGATGGGAGAAAGGTGGTATGTCTGTATATCTAATAATCTATATGATATTCAGAATTTTTCTTAATCCATGTTTTCATGGTTTGCCCTATTCTGTGTTTTGAGTCTGGCGCATTTTCTGTGGTGATGGGAGAGAGGTGGACCCTGCAGTTTGAGGAGAGGACCTGGGGAATCTGACTTAGTTTCCCTGATTTCAATCAACCACTTCATTGCTCTCTTTTGATGTGTTTGTCACCTCTAATTTCTTAGCTTTGAGAGGCTCTATAGGGTGATTTGGTCATGGTCAGTATCTCCCTTCTGTAAGCATTTGGGTTTTACCTTCTTTGTCAGGGCACATCACCAAGTTAGTGACAATTTGTCCACGTTGTCAGGCTGGCAGTTCCTTGGGGATCCTTGTTACAAGGCACCTTCCATCCCACTGGGAAATCCCAAGAGTGGAAGACTGCTGTCCTCTCGGGCTGGAAGGGAGGTGAGCCTCCTGAATAGAGGGACACCCTGTGCCAGGAGTTGCCTTGCCATTTGATTTTATAGGAAGAGAGATGATACAGGTTAGCAGGGGGAGGAGAGACACACAGTTATCATGGAAAGTGTGGCACTGAGTGCTTAGTATGAATGATATCTTGAACATTCTTGGTTCTTTCACAGAGATTTTTTTTATAACTGGTTCTGTTTATTTCTAGGTGACTCCACTTGGCCTTACACTGAAATTTCTCTCATTCTTCACTGGCCTGGTTGACTTTATGCACCTGGATCCCAAGAAAGCTGGAACATACTTCTCAAATCAGCCAGTAAGAAATGTTGCACTTACCTTTTCTTGATTTCAGTTGTGTCCCAGTCAGCTGTCGATTATCAGCAGTGAGCTATGGTCAGGTCCTGGGAATGCGTGTGGACAGATGTCAGAGAGGCGGAGAGGGGAGTGAAGTGTTGTGGAAGGGCCACGAGAGACCACCAGTGGTTACTTCTGGGGCCTGCGATTAGAGAAGGAGCATATGGAGAAGAAGGCAACTTGTCGTTTTTATTTCATGTTCTTCCATATGGTTTGACTTCTTGTCTTTTCTTTGGTAATGAATCTTTTGCTTATATAATGTAAAGTGTTTTGGAAGAGTATTTAACATAGGAGAACAAGATATATGTTTAAGTAGAAATATATAGTTTAAAAAATACTGTAACATAGATTTAGTTTTTTTTAAAAAAAATCTTAAAAAGAGTGCACCTGGTTAAAATACTGGACAATTATGCAGTCAGGCATTAGTGATTAAGTCTGGGTGATTTTTCTACCCTTATTTAAATATTCAAATTTTCTACAATGAACATGGATATTTGAGAAGAAAATCTCAATATATGTTAATCAGAGTTTTATTAGAAATCCCCAAATAATTTATTTTTTAACAGTAACACGTGCTAGTGGAAGCTGTAGAAGCTTTGTTGTGTGTGTAGTTTTTTTTTTTTCAGTAAAAGTAGGTTTTCCCAACACCTAGTGATAGTATTGTTAACTTTCTGGTGAACCTCCTTCTAGTAATTTTTTTCCTTATAGTCATATTTGTGTACAGAGTTGAGACATTTTACATGCAATGACCTTATGATCAGAGTAGACTGTTTCTGCTGTGTTTCAGAGGAGCTTCTGACGTAGTGACGCCAGTACATGGCTTCTGTTGCTTGTATATTATTAGCCTCATGGTGTTGAGGAGACCTGGTATATATTTTCCTGGTCTTGAATAAGCATTGGTTCAGTCGGACATAGTTCCTCTGGGATATCATTTGAACTTTCCACATGCTGCATGATTGCATGAGCTGATTTTATTTAAATTTTTCTTTCTACTTTTTTTCTTTTTTTAATGGAGGTACCAGGGATTGAACCCAGGACCTCGTGCATGCTGAGCATGTACTCTACTACTGAGCTATTTCCATCCCCCAACACAAGGTGATTTTAGTACTTCTGTCTATAGCTTGGCCAGCGTATGGAGAATCTTGACCCTCCCAAAAAGTCCTCTCCAGAGTGTCTTATCTCCAGTGTGCTTTGTCCTGCTCATTATGCCCTTTTCCTCGTTTAGGTAAAGGCCTGTGTCCTCTGTGTCCATCCTCAGACCAGAGCTGTGCGGCTGAGCCTGCGCCCCATCTTCCTGCATCCTGGGCGCCCACTCCCTCGACTCTCTTGCCAGCAGCTGGGAGCTGTGCTGGATGATGTTCCTGTCCAGGACTTTTTCCCCAACACTGGGGCCACCTTCAGGCTGAAGGATGGGGCTCTGGCCTATGCCTGGGTAAGGAGGCTCTTTGCTTCATTGAGATGTTACCCAGAAGGACTTTTGGGGTCCTTTAGTTAGAGCAATTATTTTAACAGGTAATCAGAGTACTGTTTTCAGGGTAGGTGATAAAGGTTTTGAGTCATCTCTATGTCTGATTTAATGTCTGATTGCCCCAGACTGTTGTCTCTGTTTTGTTCTTAATCACTTCATACTTTGTAGCTCAGCCATCTCTCCAACTCTAAGAAACTCTTCAAACCTGAGACCTTCAAGCCAGGAAACACTCACAAGTGTAGAATCATTGACTACAGCCAAATGGATGAACTCGCTTTACTCTCTCTGCGGACGTAAGTCTGTCATTAACTCACATGAGGTGTAGAGGTGTGCCCCTGTGTGGGTGCATGGTCACAGTGTCTCCTGGCCTTGCTTGGTGACGGTTTCCTTTCTTGCCAGCATGATTTTGGTAGCTCTGAATTTTAGGCAGCCTCTACCCTAGTTTTTAAATCTTGTATTTGCGTTTTGTTCTAGGTCTATTATTGAAGCTCAGTTCCTTTGGTATCATGACATCAAACCTGGGGTCTTGGTAAAGGTAAGACCTCAGGTGTATAATTAGATACTCCCCCACTTTCAGACAGTCTTTAGTTCACAGGTTAACTGTCAGCTTATTAGTCTTCATGTGAACACTTTTAAAGTCATGCTCCTTGCTTCTGCCTGCTAACTGGAATTTGTTTTTCTTCCCTTGGGTAACTTGTAATTAATTTTAAGGTAAAGTCTTGCTAGCACCTCCCAACTACACAGAGGCAGTAGGTCATCAATTTTGGGATTCGGTGGTGTTTATTAGTCCAGGTCAAAGTTCTATGATACTTGAGACACCTGGGATGTTAGTAAAAAGCCAGTTCCAGTTGCCTCTCCTGTCCAACCACTTAGCCCCAGTGGAAAGCTCCTCTTCATATGGAGTTCATTCCTTAGGAGACCCAGTCCCTTCCATTGGAGAATGTACTTGTAAGGCAGACAGAAAGAACATGCTCATACATAAAGATGTGAAGTTTCTCATAAATAAATCCTACTGCCTCTGGATCAGTGTGGGGTGGGTGCTTTGCCCCCATGAGATCTGGAATAGCAGGCCCAGTTAGCCCAGGAAGGTGGCATTCGAAAGAGAGGTGTGAGATGCTGTGTTGTAAGTAGTGTAGGAAAGACCATTCTTAAGGCATCATGGCATCTTTTCCTTGGACTCTCTAGGGCACGGTGCTGACCATAAAGCCATACGGGATACTGGTGAAGGTGAGCAAGCAAGTCAGAGGCCTGGTACCCCCTATGCACCTGGCTGACATCCTTATGAAGAATCCAGAGAAGAAGTACCACATTGGGGATGAAGTCAAGTGCCGGGTGAGCCTCCTGAAGGGTCTTTGTTGGGGTTTTGGCCAGATGGGAAGAGAGCAGTGCTTCTCAGCTGGAGTTTCTGCATCTTTCCACAAAATGGCCACATATCGTCTGCAGGGCTGTGCCTGGCATTGGAAAGAGAAAACCAGGTTCCTGCCCTTTATAATTGTGTAGTATAATTGAGAGTTAAAATAACCATACACGAAGAGAGCAGGCCCACATGGTTTGGCGTAGGCTGTACGCTGTGGTCATATTTCACAAAGGGGAGGTGAGGGTAAGCTGGGGCGGTAAGAATCATTGATAATGATGATCAGTAGCAGCTATCAGGTATCATGTGCCAGTTGCTATGCTAGGCACGTAACATGCATTATTTCATTTAATCCTTAAAACAGCTCTGTAAAGGGAATACTGTTACCCTCATGTTGTAGGTGGGGAAATTAAAGCTTAGGAAAGCCAAGTATCTTGCCCAAGCTCACACAGCTAATAAATGGCAGAACCAGTTTTCAAATTGATCTCTATATGACAATAATGTCTTCTAGATTTCTGACAGAGGTGGGACATGAACTGGAAAGGAGGGTGGGTAGGATTTGGAAGGTTGAGGAGGAGGAATGGATTTGTCAGGCACAGAAATAGCCCCCAAAAAGCTACCAAAACTTGAGTGTTTCATGACAAAGACTTGGATCTTCAGAGAAGCTTCCTGAAGTTGTGAAGATTAAATGCGATAGTACATAGTAGTTAAGGCTGGGTATGTGCAGGCACTCAGAATGTTAGAATTTTCTTATTTTCATTTTATTTCATTATTGAGTCAGCAAAGGTATTGATTACTTATTGGTACAAAATTTCATGCTAGTGGGGTCAGGAGGTTGGAAATAGAGGAATTTCTCTGCCCTCAAGGAAATGACCTGAGGAATGAGAGGTGGTTGGATCTCTCAGTGTTAGTTTATAGCTAGCACACAACAGTATGGAGGTGGAAACTGGCTCAGTCATTCATTCTGTTAGACAAGATGCGGTGGGGAGAGCGCTAAGGCAGAGCAGAAGTAGCCGACACAGGACTCTGAGGGTGCATGGGATAATGAGTGTTGCCCTAGGCCCAGGAGGGAACTTAGGGGAGGAAGTACATTTGAGATAGAGATGAATGCTGCCTAGATTGTCACTCAGCAGGAAGCAGGGAGGCTCTGTGGCTGAGATTATTCTCAGAGGGGAAGAGATAGCAGGTTCTTAGGGACTGACTATGGCCTTTGGTCTTGAGGGGGTCAGGGACTCTCTTGATAGCAGATAACTTGATGATGGCCAATATCCTTCCCTAGGTTTTACTTTGTAACCCTGAAGCCAAGAAGCTGATAATGACCCTGAAGAAGACCCTGGTTGAATCCAAACTGCCTGCCATTACCTGCTATGCTGATGCCAAGCCTGGGCTGCAGACACATGGCTTTATCCTCAGGGTCAAGGACTATGGCTGCATTGTGAAATTCTACAATGATGTGCAGGGACTGGTGCCCAAGCATGAGCTCAGTGCCGAGTATGTCCCTGACCCAGAGAGTGTCTTTTACACTGGCCAGGTAACCCTTTCCCTAGACAGGCTCCTACCCTTGGAGACCCCATGAACACAGATTTGGAGTAGGGGGTCTACTTTTTAAGGGATGTGGAAAGAGAGAGCGTGGGGCCTAGTGGACCTGAGCCAGCTAAATGGAGGAGGTGGGAACGGAACAGAGAGAAACCCTCAACAGGGTTCAGTGGAAGCTGGAAACAACAGACATCAGGCCCTCAACCTGGAAGAAATTAGTCTTTACCTACAATGCGCTGGTGTCCGTCCTATCACAAATTATTCTGAGGCCACTGTCACCACAAGGGGGTGCTGCCATAAAACTAGTGAGTCTGGGTCGGTCTAGGAATAATAATTTTTTAAAACTGGGGGTTGTACCAAAAAAAATTTATTCATGTCTTTTTTTTTCACCCTAAAAACTGACTTGTGGGGGTTCTATGTAGCCCTCAGTACGTTTCTTTTCACTGCCTTCTGATCTGATCCGGGGTCTTGGTGGATCGCCCAGGGCCTCTGCGGCACTTGTTGGGGGCAGCTCTCTCCAGGGCCTGGAAGGCCTGCTGGGGGCAGTTGGCCAAGCAGGTGTGGTTTCTCACCAGGTGGTGAAGGTTGTGGTGCTGAGCTGTGAGCCATCCAAAGAGAGGATGCTCTTGTCATTTAAGCTGTCAAGTGATCCAAAGAAAGAGTGTGCGGGACACAGTCAGAAAAAAAGAAGAGCCATTAACGCCGGGCAGGTACCTGGACTTCTCCAGACGAGTTATTTTAGTTACTTGTCACTAAACACATAGGGTGCCCCTGACACAGTGGGTCCTGGAACCCATGGAGTGGAAAGATCAAAGGAGCTAGATATGGCTGTGTGTCAGAGCAAATGGAAGGAAAGAGAGGTTCTGTTACAATGTGGCGTGTCAGCGGTGTACTGCTGCCCTCTGTCCTCTCTGGTCCCTAGGGCCGGAATGCAAGGTTGTCTTTCCTTTGGGACCCAGTGAAGGGACTTGGGAGAGGAGTGATGTGAGCCCACAGATGGGTCCTACTGTGCTTGTGGGTGTGTGTGCCTGCTGGGTCTTTGGGGGTGGTGGGGTGGTGGGTGGAAGGAAGCTGCTTCTCTGATTGTGACCTCTCAGTCTTCCCTGGTGCTGGAATTTGATGCTTCTGATCTCTACCTGACCTATAAGAGGTTGCTCTCTGCTGAAGACAAGTACTATTTTTTGTCTTTCTCTTCCCTGGATAGTTGGTGGATGTGAAGGTTTTAGAGAAGGCCAAAGATGGGCTGAAGGTGGCTGTCCTGCCCCACAACATCCCTGCCTTCCTCCCTACGCCTCATCTGTCAGACCACGTTGCCAATGGCCCACTGTTGTATCACTGGCTCCAGGCGGGCGACACCCTTCACAGAGTCCTGTGTCTGAGCGAGCATCACGAACACGTTGTATCCTTTCCTGGGATCTGGGAGTCATGGAATTTGGGGAACCGTGGGCCCTAGGGGGATAGGGAACTCCAGGTCAGGCTCTGCTCTTAGTTGGAAACTCCATGGAGAGGAAACTGGCCGTCTGAATTCAGAAATACCTCCGTAGTACCAGTCCAGTGGCCACGCCTGCACTTTGCCTCTGTTCCCCTGGGTGGGGAAGCAGAGCAGGGTCAGGGCCCTGCAGGCAGATGCCGGTGGTCAGGGCAGAGTGGGAGTCCAGGGTGCTGGGGAGAGGCCCTGTGGCACGCCAGGGCCCGCAGGACACTCCCAGCGGTGCATCCGGTTGTCTCGGGGTGCTCAGTGCTCACCCCTTGAGTTAGAACAGTTAGGAAGGTACCTGCTGTCCTCCTTTCTCCCCTCCCCTTCCCCACTGGTGTACAGGTCTCAGAATATTCCCTTCGGTCTTAGTGTGGGCGCTTAGAAGGAAGACACTGCCTCCTTTCTCACAGAGTGTAAAATAAAATCTCAGAGAAGATAGGAGAGGAGGCAGGGTTGATTAGTGTGAAGATGGAGGCAGTGATACACAACTGTATCATGGCCAAGGCAGCTGCCACACCACAGGGATGAGCCATTCTCTGTAGTAATCTGGAGATGAGCTAATGAGGAACGGAATAAAACAGTGATTCCCAAACTTCAGTGTGCGTCAGAATCACCTGGAGGGCTTGGGCAGCACAGCTGGCCCAGCCCCACCCCAGTGTCTGATTCAGTAGGTCTGGGTGGTGCTAAAGGATATGCTGCACTAGCTGGTTCCAGGTGACGCTGCTGCGGGTTGGCCCACTTAGAATCACTGTAAAGAGGGTGTAGAGTGGAGAAAGGGGACGGGAGAGATGGACAGTTCATTTGCGCTTTCTGGAACATTCCTTGATGAAGTGCCACTAGCTCCTTTGCAGGAAGCCAGCTTTGGTCTCTGCAGTAGAGGGTGGCCAGGATCCCAAGAGCTTCTCAGAAATCCATCCCGGAATGCTGCTCATTGGTTTTGTGAAGAGCATCAAGGACTACGGTGTGTTCGTCCAGTTCCCCTCAGGTCTTAGTGGACTGGCCCCCAAGGCTGTAAGTTCAGCTCCCTGCACAAGGGCCTTTGAGGGGAGACAGCAGGGCCACGGAACCTGAGGGTTGGTGGGAAAGAGCAGGATACTTTAATCTCTTGAAAGATTTCCAGGGATGTGACATAAAGGCGCCTGACTGGCAGGGAGTAGAGCTGAGATTCAGTCCACCCTCTTGCCCAGCCTTGTGTCCTGGCTCAGAGCTGTGTCCTGGAGGAAAGGGCGCCTTTTCTATGTCACGCTACAGCTTTGGGTAGGTCATTGGATGGCAGGCTTTTTGACCAGAAAAGATCCTAGCAATCTCATAGTTGAACCCCCTCCCAGGCCTGCTGAATCAGCTGAGACCCAGAGTGGGGAGGAGTCTCACCAAAGCCAGCGTACAACAGTGGTGAGCAAAGGGCTCATCGCTCATTCCTGCCACACAATTCATAAATATGTCTTCCCTTCTGAAGGTGTGTTCCCCTGATGTTTCGCCTGCGCAAATCTCATTTGCATCCCCTGCCAGAACAGTTTTTAAAATGGGTGCGGTGGGGAGGGCCCCAGAAACATGCATAGTGAGGGGAAGAGGGTTGCCATTGGGTGCTCGACAGCTCCGTGGCCCTCTGGCTTGCAACTATTGTGTCTTCTCGGCTGGGTGGCCTTAGAAGGCGGTGGTGTTGGCAGCCAGGGTCTCTCCTGTGTTTTTATGGAAGGGGAGCTGAGCTGTGCTCAGAGAGGGCTTGGGGAACTTCATAGGTTCCATCCCCCTCGGCCTACACCTCTTTCTGGGTGTGTTAAGTGCATTGTCTTATAGAGACGTTCTTTCTTTTTTTTATTTTTGTTCACTCTTTCCTTTAGATCATGAGTGACAAGTTTGTGACCTCCACAAGTGACCACTTTGTCGAGGGGCAGACGGTGGTGGCGAAGGTGACCAATGTGGACGAGGAGAAGCAGCGGATGCTGCTGTCACTGCGGCTGTCGGACTGCACCCTGGGGGACCTGGCCACCACCAGCCTCCTCCTCCTGACGCAGTGCCTGGAGGAGCGGCAGGGTGTCCGTAGCCTCATGAGCAACCGAGGTGGGGGCAGGAGGGCAGAGGATGAGGGTCGGGGGTGGGGAGTGTGCATCCTCAGTTATGCCTGTCTGTTCCAGTGAGTTTTGGGGCTTCCTGAACATTAAAAAAAAATTGTTAAAGTTTTTTTTAATGGGAGTATGGCTTTTATAAAGGGCACACATCTTTGAAGGTGCAGCTCAGTAAATGTTTATAAAATGAACCTCCCTGTTAAACTCCCACCCAGATTGAGATAAAAGATCATTACCAGTATCCCAGAAGGTCCCTTGTGCTCCCTCCCAGTCCAGAATGAAAATTTTCCTAAGTTCTATGGCTTCAGGTTTGCATCTGTTGTGAATCCATTCACCTCTTCACTTTTTGTTCCTGTATTCATCGACTATGGAGTGGATGAGAAAATGAAACAGGGACCTGCTGGATTTCCTGAGGGGTGATTAGTCTGACCCTCCTGAGATTTGAACCATTGTGTGGGATTGTTAGAACGCTGATGGCATTTGGGAGTCAGAAGCTTGAGAGGGTAGATTCCAAACAGAAAGAACAAAAATTCTGAAACCAAGGGGAAGCGTGTGTTTCTGACGTTTGTTGGCTATTTTCACGAATTATGGCCAGGTGGGATTAGCAAGAGGCATAAGTCTCTGCCTGTGGTAGGAGTTTTAATGGATACCACACATTTTTACCAAAAGCGATTTTACCCTCACAGTGGTTCCAACACTCCGCATTGGAAATGTCCTCCACGTAGCAGCATGTTTCCAAAGGGAAAGAGTGGTGAGTGTTGTCTCATCTTGCTAATCCCTGTTTCCTGTGGTCTCTGGCAGACTCTGTGTTGATCCAGACGCTGGCCGAGATGACTCCAGGGATGCTCCTTGACCTAGAGGTTCAGGAGGTGTTGGAAGATGGCTCTGTGCTGTTCAGTGAGGGCCCAGTGCCCGGCCTGGTGCTGAGGGCCAGCAGGTATCATCGGGCAGGTGAGTGCTTCTGTCTCACCCATCGTGGTTGGTGGGGGAACCCTTTGCCCATTGCTTCCTCTCTTGGGTACAGAATTTCCAAATACATAGGCTAGATAAGCTGATTTAGCAGAAAGTTTTGGCATGCTTTTCTTGTGTGGACGCAAATCAAGACAACAGCATACTAAAGAAGGTTTAGGTATGCATCTCTTTATTGTTATAATTGGGTAAATCTAGATTTTTATGTATCAGGTTGCATAAATTACTGCATACCTGACCTTGACTTACGGAGCTAGACGTTTGACCCACATAGACCCAGGACACAGGTCGTCCTCTTTTCTTTTTTCTATCTAAGGGGTGCAGGGCTGTTGGAGAGATACTATTTCCCTTCCCTCCTGCTCCAGGAGGGTGATCACATTGTGTTTGGTTCTGCACTGCAGGGCAGGAGGTGGAATCTGGGCAGAAAAAGAAGGTTGTAATCTTAAACATTGACATGTTGAAGTTGGAAGTACATGTTTCTCTCTGCCATGATTTGGTGAATAGAAAAGCTAAAAAGGTAAGCTTGCTAATAGATGACTTCTATTCCCATGGTTTCAAAGGCATCATACACCCCTTCAAACCCACACCCTCTGTAGAGGCCTGTAGATAGGGTAACTGACTGTAGGCCTGGATTTATCCGGCTCATTCCAGTGTACACCTCTCGTCCTGGGGTGGTTGTTAATAGTGGTGACTTTCACTCTGGTTCAGGGGTAAATCATGTGCATGCGGTCATTAGGGCCAAGCAGGGACTGTAGTTGAGAGAAGTGGGTGGGGCGGCTAGGGAGCGGTGGCAGCAGGATGCCGCTGGACTGAGGGCTGCCCGCCCTGCCCCGGAGGAGCAGAGACTTCACTCTATCTGACTGTTGCCACATCAGAACATCTGGGTGTAGTGTTGTTAAGTCTTTGGTTTTTAAGAGCAGGCAGAATTTGAATTTTTTGAATCGGAAATGAAGGTGGGAAATGTTAGAAACTATGATTAAAAAAAAAAAAAAAAAAGCATGTGTGAACAAACAAAACATGTGTATGGGTAGTTCTGACCTCCGGGCTGCTCATCTGTGTCCTATTCACTTTGTGTGGGAAGGGAATGGGTTCAAGGGAAATCTCAAAATAATGAGTGGAATTTTTCTCTGGGTAATGTACGTATTTTGTCATTGTTTAAAGTACTTATTAAGCTTCTAATTTCATAAGGTATGCTACAGAGAATTATATAGGTGTAATCCTTAACCTCTGGTTGCTTATAGTTTTAAGACTTTGAGAGACAACAGAAATAGAGAACAGTATTTACCCCTCACTAAGCTTTGTAGCAGGCCCCTATTCCATTTTATCATCCAGGTGAAGCTGGTGCATGTAGGGCCGTGAGCACAGTCTGGATGTTGGGGAGACAGGCTAAATGCCTTGTGCACAGTAAGCTCCCAGTAATGACTCTGCTGAATGACTGGGGATGAATAAATTGGGTGAACTGCTGTAGGACTAAGAGGATCAGGAGCCACAGTGTCTTAAAGTTGGAGAACCGTTAGAGGTCGCCTGACTTTACATCAGTCACTAAAATAACTTTTAAAGTTCTCATTTCACTAGTTCTAGGATAGGACGTAGGAATCTGAATTCAAAACAGAAGTTAACTCCAGGAGATTCTGATGTGGTGCCCTGAGTGTAGCCAAGTCATCTCAGTGTACAGGAGGGGAAAGCTGGGTCAAGGGAGTGAAGGCTAGTTTGTTACAGCTCAGGTTAGCCTTGGGTCCCTGGGACTCAGAGGGTTTCCCCAGTCCCACCCTGCCCGGTGGGTGACAAACGAGTGCTTGTGCTCTATAAGAAGCAGGGACAGTGGGTTTTCTGTTTTCCAGCTGAAGAAAGGCAGTGAGCACCAGGCGATCGTGCAGCACTTGGAGGAGTCCTTTGCTGTTGCCTCCTTGGTAGAGACTGGCCACCTAGCAGCTTTCTCCCTGACCTCTCACCTCAATGACACCTTCCACTTTGACTCAGAAAAGTTGCAGGTGGGACAGGGTGTCTCTTTAACCCTCGAGACCACAGAACCGGGAGTGACCGGTCTTCTTTTGGCCGTTGAGGGGCCAGCTGCTAAGAGGACCATGAGAAAGACCCGGAAGGACTCTGAGACAGTCGACGAGGATGAGGAAGTGGATCCAGCTCTGATTGTAGGGACTATAAAGAAGCACACCCTGTCCATTGGGGACGTGGTCACAGGGACTGTCAAGTCCATTAAGCCCACCCATGTGGTTGTGACCCTGGAAGATGGCATCATTGGCTGTATCCACGCCTCCCACATTCTCGATGATGTTCCAGTGGGGACAGCTCCTACCTCCAAGCTGAAAGTTGGGAAAAAGATCACTGCCCGAGTGATTGGCGGGAGAGACATGAAGACATTCAAGTATGGAGGCTTTGGGGGTGGACTGCCTTTGAGGGGAGGTTGCTGTAATCATGAAGGAAGGAATTGGAACCGAGGCAGTTTCCAAAAAGTTGCATATAAATGAGACTTTCTTTTAGTTAACCAAAACATTCAGAAAATCCTTTTGTGTGTCTTTGTTTTTTAATAGTGTATAATGTAGTGATTAAGAGCAATGATTTAGAGTCAGACCTGGGTTTGGATTCCGGATTTGAATTTTGGACTCAAAATTACGTGACTGAGTTAAGTAGTTACTCAACTTTCTGAATTTTATTTTCCTAGTTTGTAAAGTGAGAGTAATGATAGTGACTAGCTCGCCGGGCCATTGTAAAGATTGAAAGAAAGAATATCTAGCATGTAATGTGCCTAGTGGGGTGTCTGACACATAGTTATTGCTCAGTATGTATCAGCAGTTACTGTAATTCATCCTCCACTGCATACTTTAGTTACACTCATTTAGTTTAAATCTAGTTACGTTATTGGAGTAAAAATACTTGCTGTAAGAAAAGCAAAAAAAGAATTCAAAGCCTCGCCAATAATTTGCATATTCATTTCAGTAACTAACTGTGGGATCTTCACTTAAGTCACTTATTCTCCTTGGACCTCAGTTTTCTTATTTTTAGAGTGGAAGACTTGGAGTATGTAGTCTATAAAGAAAATTCTTTTCAGGGTTTAATGTGATCAGTGAGCCTAAAAAGATCAAATGAGCCAGCTTCTTAACATTTACTGCAGAGGATGAGAATGGAAACCCTCAGGCCTGACACGTTACCGGTGGGTGGTGTGGCTTGGTTTGGTGGGGAGTTAGAAATTTTGGTCTCCAAGTTACAGTGTTACAGAGAATAAGAGAAGTGGTTTGAACCCTATTTGTCTTTCCAGGTTTCTCCCAATAAGTCATCCCAGATTTATTCGAACCATCCCGGAGCTGAGTGTCCGGCCAAGGTGAGAACTCCAGCAGCACGTTCTCGTGGCGAGGACAGTGGGCTTTGGAGTCAGGAGCTGAGTTGTCAGCACGGTGATGGTGACTTGCTTTGCCTCTGTCTGTCCAGGTTGTCTTATTTCTCTAGTAGGGATGTTTGGCTCTCATGGGGCTACTTAGTGGGATTATATGGAAATTAATGTAAGGTCTGTATTCAGGGTTTAAGTATCAATTTAAAGGCTGATTGTAGTTCTGTTTGTTGGCATGTAACAAAAAGAAACATTTTTGCTTTCAACCCAGTTTTCTAGAACTCAGTATTTTTCTAACACAGTGTAGCCAAGGATGCCTGTTTGAATGAAGATTACTGCTTGCTGACAGAAGTTTTAGGCCATACTCTAGTGAATTCTGCAGAGGGGTGTTCCACAAGGGGTTCTGGGTGGACTAGTAGAACTGATAGTTCCATGTAGCAGTGAGTCCAACTTGTCTGGGATCATTTTTTTCAGAGGATCTTAAGCATTTTGACCCATGGGCTTATCTGCTTCTACTTCCCCCATTTATAAACAAAAAACAAACAAAAGAAACCCCAGCCTCTCAGAGTTGTTAGGCCATCAGTGAATGAAGCTGGATACACATGACTGTGCACGTGTCTCTGCATGGTCAGCCCCGGTACCGATCCAGGTTGTAGGTCTTCTGTGCCAAGGGCTGTTACGGAAGGACCTTGTAATTATGTCTTAAGGACCTTTCTGAGGATAAAGTTTGGTCAGTGTCCTGAAAGGGTCAGGATACAAGTGGAATATTTGAGAAGGCTTGTGTCTGAGGTCTGGCAATACTCCTGGAAGCTTGATTCTAAATGCTAACTGCGCTCTTGGGACTTCACAGAGAGCCTGTTAGTTCCAGAATAATGAGATTTGGTGGATGCACACATTCTTATTTATTTAATCTGTGGTTTCCGTATTCTTGTAGATATGATTGTGTCCCTGTGTTATAAAAACAAGGCACCTCCTTGTATTCCTTGTTTTAGTCTGTAGTGTCTTCACCTCTGAGGTGTGAGGTCTTGTTTAACTTACGGTTGAGGTCAAGTCGTTTATTCACGCTAAGGGTGGGTATCTCACATTAATGAATATTGCAAGGGTGAGTCGGTGAACATTGTGCGACAACTCCCTGCGATCCTCATTAGCTACCCCTGCTGTTGGCTCACCCTCCTGTCTTGGGAGACTGATGTGAGCCAGAGTGGTGATACCTGACTGTGGCAGTGTGGGCCACGCCAGGAAACGAGTACATTCACAGATGAGAGATGGAGAGTTGTAACAACAGACAGACAGATGGACAAGTAAAGTGATGGCACATCTTCCACCTCTTCCATGCACCTGTGTTGTATTGTTAATTATTCTTTTAATCAAAGCCCCTGAGAAACAGTACAAACATAATCGTATTATTGCCATATTTTTCAAATGCTTTGTGTTTTAAAATAACGTACTTTGAAGTCAAGAGAAAAAAATATTTAATCAATCGATGGTGTTGACTCACTGAAGAGATGTAGTCCTATTTTTGTTCTCCCTTTGTATATGGAGACCTTGTGCACAGAGAGAATGTTGTGTGTCCTAGAGATCAGTTCAGGGTTGATGAGGTCACCCAAGCTAGATAAGATGCTCCCTCATCAGTTCCTCCTTTGGACAGGCAGGAGTTAGGAGAGCAGAGCAGTTCAGGAGTCTTTAGGTGGATCTCTGGGATTCCTTCTGGTCAGTGAGTTTTTTCTTAGCATTGATCAGTTATGCTCACCCTTCTTTTTCTTGTGGCTATTCTCTTTAGAGAGGCAGTTTAAAGTCATTTTGAGGAAAAAAAAAAAAAAAAGGATGACACATACTCGATGTGTATGTGTGTGTTAGTTTTATTTTTTTTTTAGCTTAAACAACAGGTGTCTATTTTCTCACTGTTTTGGAGGCTGTCAGTCTGAGCTCCAAGGTACCAGCAGGGTTTGTTCTGCTGAGGCCTCTCTCCTTGGCTTGCACATGGCTGTCTTCTCCCAGTGTCTTCCAGTGCTCTTCCCTTTGGAAGTATCTGTGTTCTGATCTCCTCTTTTAAAAAAAAATTTTATCGTGGTAAAAGCACAACATAGATTTGCCCTTTTAACAGTTTTTAAGCATACGTTATGGTATTGTTACCTATATCCATGTTGTTATGTAATAGATCTCTAGCACTTTCTCATCTTGCTTGACTGGAACTCTGTCTAGACCCACTGAGCAACTCTTTGTTTCCCCTCCCCTGACCGAGCCTCTGGCAGTCATCATTCTACTTTCTGTTTCTTTGAGTTTGGTTACTTTAGATACCTCATGTAAGTGGAGTCATGCACAGTCCTTCTGTGACAGGCTTATTTCACTTAGTATAATGTCCTCAACGTGCATCCATGTAGTAGCATGTGGCAGGATTTCCTTCTTTTTTAAGGCTGAGTAGTATTCCATTGTATGTATGTGCATTGTCTTTATCCATTCATCCATCATGGACATTTAGGTTGCTTCCACATCTTGGCTACTGTGATTAGTGCTGCACTGAATGTGGGTATACAGATAGCTTTTTGATATCCTATTTACAATTATTATTATTTTTTTTTTTAATTTTTATTGAGGGGGTAATTAGGTTTACTTATTAATTTTTAGAGGAGATACTGGAATTGAACCCAGGACCTCGTGCATGCTAAGCATGTGCTCTACCACCGAGCTGTACCCTGCCCCTTCAATTATTTTTGATATATACCCAGAAGTGGGAGTATTGAATCATATGGTAGTTTTTTGAGGAACTTCCCTAATGTTCTCCATAGTAGCTACACTCATTTTACAGTCCTACCAACAGTGTACAAGGAAGGTTCGCTTTTTCCCACATCCTCACCAAAACTTACTTTCTGTTTGATAAGGGCCATCCTTACAGATACGAGTTTAATATCTCACTGTGGTTTTGATTTGTGTTTCCCTGATTATTAGTGATGTTGTGCACCTTTTCCTATGCTTCTTAGACATTTGTGTGTCTTCTTTGGAGAAATGTCTGCTCAAGTTCTGTTTTTCCATCGGGTTATTTGTTTTTTTGTTATTGAGTTGTAGCCTAATTCCTTATAAGGCCACCAGTCAGTCTGGATTAAGGCGCATCCTAATGACCTCATTTTAATTTAATTGCCTCTTTAAATTCCATATCTCCAAATAGTCACATTCTGAGGTATTAGGGGTATTTACTTCAACATTAGAGGGTGGGTGGGGGACACAGTTCAGCCCATCACAGAGGCATTCTGGTATCAGCTATTGAATCAATAAATTTTTTTATCCTAACTATGTAAGCATTATAGATAATGAATGTAAATTGTCTATTAGACTGCCAGGCAGAGAAGTGTTCCCTTCCCAGGCTTCTCCCTCTGCCCCCAAAGGATGAATTCTCCATTATCCGACGTATATCTAGCTCTGGCTTCTGTACTTTAGTTATATATACAGATATATATGAACTTTTACATATATGTATCTCTACAAAAATTATTGTGTGCTTTTTTCAAATTTTACAGAAATAGTAACTTTCTGCAAGTGTGCAACTTTTTTTCACTCAAAATTTTAAGATCATTCATTTTTGTGCCTAGAGTTAAAATAGTAGTCCATCCTGTGAATGTGCCAAACTCTGTATTCTCAAACTGATGGAGGACATTTAGGATTGTTTCCAATTTTTTTTCTTTTATAAACAATGCCACAGTGAACATCCTTAAACTTGTTCCATTGTGCATCCATGTGAGGATTTCTCTAGGGTGGAATTACTGGGTCATAAGACATGTGTATTTCAACTTCACTAGTGAGAATCCTGTGTTTCTGTATTCACCAGTACTTGCTATTATTATATGTTACAGTTTTACTAGTGTTACTTGTACCATTTTATTGGTGAGTTCTGTTTTGTTTTAGAAATTTGAATTGGTAAGCAGGGCTGGGTTGGAATGATGGGAATTCTTTGATTCCTTCGAAGTGATTTGTGGACTGATAACTCTCAGACCACATCCCTTGTTGCTTTTCTGAGAAGAAAAAGAGAATCAAGTGATAATGACACGGTAGCCTAGGGGACCGAGCCCTAGATTTTTGAGTCAGAACTCTGACTTCAGCTCCTGGGCCAGTAGCATAAAATGAGTTTAATAACATCTATTTTACCTAACCCTATTTTCAAACACGGGAGTGTTGTCACATTCAATGAGAGATGATTTGTGAAAGCAGTTCTGCAAACTGTAAAGCAGTAGCTAAAATACTGAAAGAAAGAAGTAGAACAATTTTGTTCCGAAAACTTATGAAGATTATTGTTGGCTACCTACTTTACGACTTGTTCATACCTGAATGAGTGAGTTGGAAAGGATTAGTGTTCATGCAGGTATTGTGAACATTCATTCATTCCCCTTTATGGATGTGTGCGTGGTTGTGCTTGTGTTAGGGGCATCCTGTACAACTAATCCATGGCTGCTTGGGGGAGATGGTTTCAAGCTGGAAGCTGACCCAAAGGTTGGTTTACTGTTTCCATCATCTTTCTGCGCACAGTGAGCTGGAGAAGGATGGCCACACTGCTCTCAACACTCACTCTGTTAGCCCCTTGGAGAAGATTAAACAGTACCAGGCTGGTCAGACCGTGACTTGCTTCTTAAAGAAGGTGAGTAGTGCATGCCCTGCAATGCGGTGCCATCCTTCTTACAGAAGAAAAGGGGGAGAAACTGTCAATGACTGTTAGCTCTAGGCTTTGATTCTGTTTGTTACCACGCTGGTTTGTGGGAGACAATAGAAAGCCTCCACTCCTAGAAAACTCTGAGTCTCATCAAGGAGCTAAATTGATGGCTTACGAAACAGCTAGCAAGCAATTCACATTTCCACATGTTTATACATTAATTGTACAAAATGGAAAGATTATACAGCAAGATTTTAAATCTAGTACATCATTTTAACTAATGTAAGATTCAAATTTCAGTGTCCACAAGTAAAGTTTTATCAGAACACACACACACACATTCACACACACAATAAAAACAGAAATATTTTATTTATAATAAAGTATTGGAGTTTAGATTCTTGCCTTTTGTAAAGTTCAGGTACAGTGCAAAACAGTATGTAATTTGGTGCCAGATTGTATGTTCTAACCCCAAGTGGGCAGGAGTTGACTAAAGGGAAAGAGACCATAAGAACTGTACGAGGTGGAATACATCAGAGAGAAGGTTGGTCTGGGCTTGATCTTGAGGGATAAATCCTCTTCACTACTGCCAGATTCTTCCTCCATAAGCATCTGTCTATGTTCGTGGTGCTTGATCTCTTTACTTACCTATTGTCTATAGACATTCATAAACCCAAGATGCCTTAGAGTGGATTTAAGGCTCTTTATAATCTGACCTCACGAATCTGGTGTACCAGTCACGCTGAAACCCTCCTCTATCTTTTTCCCTTCTTGTCTTTATTTCTACACTTGGGTGCCCTGTATTCCTATGCCTACAGCCCTTCAAGGACCAGCACAGAAAACCCTCCCTCCTTACTAGTTTTCCCATATAGTCCCCGAGTGTATTGTACTCCTGCATGCTGCTTGCTTCTCTAGTTATGTGCATTTGACTTATTCTTTGCAGACTGTAATCTCTTTGAAGGCAGGGCCTGGCTTTTATTTATCCCTGTCATGCCATATGCGTAGTGGCTGCTTGATAAATGTTTTGTTGAGTTGACTTGAAAATTGGGGTATATATTTAGGGCAGAACACTGTGTCAACAGTGAAATCAAAATTGATTTAGAAATAAGATATTAGTCCTTGAAGATGGTTAACAATCACTGGGCACAACTGAACTTGGAGGAGGCAACAGAGGTCAGTGGGATTGGTCCTACTGCTTGAGGACATCTCTGAGGTCCTTTTTGCTCTTAATCAGCTGAGGCACTGGGAGGAATACATGTTCTGCTGGGCTCACAAAGGCTCTGAGCTAGACTCTGAGTGAAGCCTGCAAGAACTGGAGGTTGGGCAGGGGCAATGGGATGTAGGAGTGGGCTCCTGTTTCTTGGGAAAATGTAGGATTAGGGCCCTTTCAGCCCTATGATTTTAGGAGAGTCTTTTAATGAAGGGAAAAGAAGAGATGCTTGTATCTGCCCTTTTCCATTTCTCCCCCTATTTTTTTCCCCCAGTACAATGTGGTTAAGAAATGGCTTGAGGTGGAGATTGCTCCAGACATCAGAGGGAGAATTCCGTTGTTGCTCACTTCTCTTAGCTTCAAGGTCAGTGTGCCTGAGATCCCTGGAGAGGAAACGCCAGCTCCCTGAGCTTGATTCAGTATCTGGTGTGTGCTTACGGTGGTTACAGGGAACCGTGTGCTTGTTCAGGGACTGGTTTGGGAGATACTTCAGTATGCAGACTTAAATGCTGTGGTTGTGACCTTTCCTCAAACATTAGAGGAATTTTGTCCTTTCAGGTTCTGAAACATCCAGATAAGAAGTTCCGGATTGGCCAGGCCCTGAAGGCCACTGTGGTTGGCCCAGATTCCTCCAAGGCCTTCTTGTGTCTCTCACTCATAGGTGTGGTACTGAAATGGGACCTGGTCGAGGAAGGGAGTGGGTAGAAAGGAGCGGGAAGGGCTCTTCGGCCATTGACCAGGGTGAAGGATGCCTGCAGTATTGGAGTTGAGTCCTCAGAAAGCCTAGTGTGGTGGGTGGGTGTGTTCTTGGAACAGTTTTTCCCTCGGGGCTTTGCTCTGTGGCCTGTGTCCGAGTCCCCTTTACCTACATAGTTGATCTTCTTAGGTCTCTCAGAACGGGTTGTCCACCACATGGCCCTGGGATTCCTGATCATGTGACATGGTGATCTGGGTCTGTGCGATCCTTCTGGTCCACTCAGCCCAGACACCCCAAGTCTGGTGCTCCCACCTCCCCTGGCCTGTGATTGGCCAGCATCCCAGCCTCTTTCTTGGCTCATTTCCCCTTCCATGAATCTGGTTCATTCTCCTGCCAGGTCCTCACAAGCTTGAGAAAGGGGAAGTGGCCATGGGCCGAGTAGTGAAGGTGACTCCCAAGGAGGGGCTGACCGTCTCCTTCCCCTTCGGGAAGATCGGAAGAGTCAGTATATTTCATGTGAGTGACTCCTACTCAGAGACGCCCCTGGAAGACTTTACCCCACAGAAGATTGTCAGGTAGGCTGAGTGTTCTTCTTCTTTTCAGCTATCTGTGAGACTGGTGTATTTTTTGTTTTTACGGTGTAATATGTGATTTTCTACCAGAAAGCAATTGTATATAAAATAAATAGAAAATGAAAATTTCTCTTACTCCTCTCTTTCTCCACTACTTTTTGCCATTGTGTACTTTGATCTCTGCTTTCAAGACTTTAACATACATAGGTAATTTTTCCTTGTGTAAGAGTAGAATTTTGTTTTATATACTGTTTTGCAGCTTGCTTTTTTTCTCAGAGCAGTTTGTTGTGGGCTCTTTCTTTTCCCATGCTAGTCTGTTTAAGTCAACCTTGTTCTTTTACCTTATTTTTTTACATTTTTTTTTAGTATTCTATCATGTGCTTTGGGTTTTTTTGGTTTATTTCTTATTTTTTATTGAGGTATAGTCAGTTTACAATGTGTCAGTTTCTGGTGTACAGCACAATTCTTCAGTCATACGTGAATATACATATATTCATTTTCATATTCTTTTTCACCATAAGCTACTACAAGATACTGAATATATTTCCATGTGCTATACAGAATAAACTTGTTTATCTGTTTTATATATGCTAGTCAGTATGTTTTGTTTTTTTAATCACAGTTTATTTAAATAATTCTGTTGATGGATAATAATGTTGAAGTAAATATCTTCACACGTATGTTTAGATACTAGTGCAAGTATATCTGTGAAATAAATTCCTAGAAGTAAAAGTGATGGGTTAAACAGTGTTACACATTTTGCCAAAATACCTTCCAAAAGGACTGTGCTGATTTTTATCTCCATTAACAATTAGCAAATGTGACTATTCATTTCTCTCACCCCTGTCAACACTGGATAGTCTTCATTTTTATCTTTGCCATTGAATAGGCTAAAATTGATCTCTCATTTTGAGTTGCATTTCTCATACTGGTCATTTTTCAAGTTTATCGGCTCTTTATATTTGTTCTGAGCTTTACTTGGCCAAGTTGCTTCCTCATTTTTATATTAAAGCGTCCATCTTCTTAATTAAAAAAATTGATCTGTAGGTGTTGTCTATAAAAGGGTAGCAGTAAACTTTCGCAGTTGGGGTTGCTTTGTTTATGAACTATTTCAGATGCACACAAATGAACCTACATCAGAGTTTTAAAACCATTTGATAGCCTGAATAAACTAACATTGAAGAGGTAGATTTCAGCATGGTACAATACAGCCTTTCTGAGAATCAGAGTTAGCCAGCAGTGGAGCAGATGCCTTCAGGAGGCAGTGACTGGAGAGTAGTCATCTCTCTTTCCCATCTCGAGTGTCCCAGTCACCAGCACCTGCCTAAATTCTCAACGACTTATCAGAGCTAACCTGCACAAAAATGCCCAGGGCCTAGGAGGGGAAAAAGAATGAGTCAGAGAGAAATCCAGGATCATCTCCCCTTTGTCTCCTGGAGGCTTACAAAATGCAAGTGTGATTTTGTAGCAAAATATTTTTAAAAATACATTTATTATAGTTAAACGTATGAGTAACATTCATTTGTAGTTCCTTCATCTGTCAAATGTGGATAATAAGTTAATTGCCTAAAGGCAGACAGTCCCTCCAGGTCCTTTCCTACTTTAAGGGCTGTGATACCCTGGTAGAAAAGGCAGACGCCTGTCACGGGGAGAGTTTGGACTGTATTGCTGCTGAGATCCCTTCTGCTGATAAGATTCTATACTTTACCACTTCGGGCTGCTACTTGCCGTGTTAGATGAAATGAGTTTGGAAACCCACCCAAAGAGTAAACCCTCCCCAAAGCCTCCCGTGCTCAGGCCTCACTGATGGGCCTCCTGTGAACTGCTGCTGTGAATCTGCAGTGGTACCAGGCTGTCCCTTGTCACAGTTTCCTATGGTGAGTCTGTCTCCACTGAGATTGGACCCTCCCAGCCGCTGACACAAGCTGGTCCCGTCTCCTAAGTACTCACCGCAAGGCTGTATGGGCCTCCAGAGGGCTTACATCTCCTTTTGTCCTCCCGGCACCTTCCTTGGGTAAGAAGAGCAGGTAGTGTTATTTTGACTAAACAGACTAGTAAACTCAGGCCCAGAGAGGGGACTTGTCCCGAGTGTCTCGGCAGGGTTCAGCAGGGTGAAGAACAGAGCCCTCACTTCCTTCCGCCTGTCACTCAGCCTTGTGGAGAAGAAGCCGAGGCTCTCTCCCATCTCCCAAGGTGCTGGCTCAGCGTTTCCTTCTCTTCTGCTCTCATTCCAGGTGTTACGTCCTGTCCACCACGGGTCCTGAGTTGACTTTGTCGCTGCGATCGTCCAGGTGGGTGTCTGTGTCATTGGGACAAGAATTAGGGGGAGAAGCCCAGGACTGAGGAGGGGCTACGTGGACCTGACACAGAGCTTTGGGCCTCCCAGCTTGCTTCTCTGCTCACACCTTATGCCCTGCCCTGTTGTTACCAGAAAAGCTGAGGACACTCAGATTGTAGACGATTGCTCAGGCTCTCGTTTCCCAGGGAAAGTTTCAGACATCCAGAGTGGTGTTCGAGGTTGCCAGATGGCGGCCCTGCTAAGGGGAGGTGATTTAGTCCCCAGTTCCGCAGTAGGGGTGAGTGTGCTGAGAAGAGGATTGGCCCAAGGTCCTGATTTGAAACGGATGTTTATGAGACCAGAGCTTTAGGTCTGACCTCCCTCTGGTTTGCTCAGCCGCTTGCTATTACCGTTAAAGCCAGTGCACTGACACATCCCTGGCTGATAGGACTTCAGGAGAGAGCAGGGCTGGGCTCTGAAGGTGATGCCCTTCTGACAGGTCCAGAGTCATATTCTTGCCAACCGTGATGATCACAGATGAGTTGGGGGTGAGGGTGGGGAAAAGGGGTTAGAGGTACGTGTATAAGTCTCTTATTCCTTTAGGACGAACCCGGAGACGAAAAGCAAAATAGCAGACCCTGAGATTAACTCCATCCAGGACATTGAGAAAGGGCAGCTCCTGAGGGGCTACGTGAAGGCCGTCCAGCCGTCCGGTGTGCTCCTCAGGTGTGTGAGGTAGAGCCCGGGGAGCGGGCCAGTGCTGAGGGCCTCCTGGGGCCTGTCCTGGTCTGTGGCCCTTGCTTCCCCCCTCATTGTCTCTGGAGGGAATGTGATGGGAGGAGCGGCTGAGTTCCCACCAGTGTTTTATGTTCCAAGTTTCTGTATACTTTAAAAAAAGTTTTGAACTCTTCTTGTTTGGTATTTTGGACAAAGAATGTAGCATGTCCGTGGTCATGATTTGTACATGTTCCATGAAATCACAGTGTTCACAGCCACCAGCTGTCACACCTTTCCCTGCTGTAATTATGCATCCGCATTTTCTTCTTGTCTTTCTCGCAGCTTGTGATTTGTACATTGTGATGCTCTGATACAGGGTGAAAAATATCTGTTGGTCACATCTTCATTATGCTCAATAGCTTTTCCAGTTTACAAAGCCCTCTTTATTTTATTGAATGCCAGGAACCTTGCATCTGTCGTAAATCCGTCACACTTTGGGTCTCTAGGAGAGGGGAAGTGCTCGGCTTGGCTGGGACTCTGTTGTTGTATTTATAACCACAGGACCCTTGTCTCTGTCTCCTGTCAGCCTCGGTCCCTCAGTTACGGGTTTGGCCCAGTACCCGCACGTGTCCCAGTACAGCCCAGCCAAGAGTGCCCTGTATGACAAACACCTCCCCGAAGGGAAGCTGCTCACAGCCAAGGTCCTAAGGTAGATGCCTACCCTCCTTCTCCCACCCCTTTCTCTGGGAGCCCTGGGAGGAGATTTAGAGGTAAACTTTAAACATAATGGCTTAGGTACTGGTGAGTACAGTAATCAGATAAATCCCTCAGCTCCTAAAGACAGATGTGGAGGCTTTTCTCTGCACAGGCACCTGTTGTTGGGGATGGAGGGGGGAAGGGGCAGCACAGCTGCCCTGTGCATGTTTCTACTAAGCATGGTACAGTGTGCAACTGAATGGATTCCAAGGCAGAAAACTGTAGGCTGCTTGCTGTGCCTGTTGTCCTGTTATGTTGTCTTCATTGTCCACTCCCCGCCCCTGTCTCCCCTTCATAGCGTGAACCACCGGGGGAACCTGGTAGAGCTGTCATTCCTCCCCCGCGACACTGGGAAGCCGGACGTGTTTCCTGCCTCCCTAGGACTGCCCCTCCGAAAGCAGGAGGAGAGGGAAACAGGGGCAGAGGAGAGAGACCACAGAGGAGAAGAAGAGAAGGGGAAAAGGAAGAGTCTGAAGAGGAAGGAGAAGAGTAATGGCCAGGGCCTGGAGGAGGTGCAGCTGCCCAGCAAGGAGAAGAAGGTGCCCCAGAAACCGCAGGCAAAGAAGCCGGGCAAGCGGCCACACCCGGAGTCTGGAAGTGAGCAGGTGCGTCCCTTGGGAGGTGGCCTCCCCTCACCTGGAAGGGAGAGCCTCTTAGAAGCCGGCAGGCAGCTGCCTGGCCTCAGCCTCTGGGACCGAGGGCGGCGTGAGCTGCTGCTGGGCGCTGGGTGCTGCCAGGAGGTGCGGGAGGGCACTGCCCTGGGGCTTGGCGGGCGCTCTCAGGGGCAAGAAGCATGGCTCTCCCCGCCTGTCACCCTAGGAACAAGTGAACAAGAAGCAAAAGAAAGCTGCTCCATCTGAGGAGGATGACAGTGGTGTCGAAGTGTATTACCGGGAAGGGGAAGAGGAGATGGAGGAGACGAGTGTGCTGCCCAAGGTGAGGGGCGGCGCTGAGCTGGGGAGTAAGGGCCGGTCTGGGAGGGACATCCTGGGTCTCCTGCTTGAGGGCCGAGCTGTCTTCAGCACCATCTCTTGTCTTCGTTTTCTGTGCAATGTGAAAAGATGCGGTGACGAGCTTCCTCAGCTAGTCCTCAGACTCCTGAGGACAGGGCCCCTGTTTGACCTATTAGGTGGGCTGCCAAAGTCAGTTCTATTCAACGTGTATTGGGTGGAGCTGAATTCAGTTAGTGGGGCGGGCAGAGAAAAGGCAGCTTAGCTTTTCTGAGCTTATGTCCCCTGAGACATGAGGACAGTACTGCTGGAACTGAGGACAGTGTGGAAGGGCTTCCCAGACTTCAGGTGTAACCTCCCTGCCACCCTCAGATCACATCATACCTCTGTCTTAGCTCTGTTGCTGCTTTATACATCGACATAAGTATGTATGTGCACATAAAGTTTTTAACAATTATTACTTAAGTTCACTTATTTACAAAAAAAGCTTTTATGTCATTACTATAAAGAAGCCTAGCCTGGCCATGGCGGGGGAGTGTCTGGGGAGCAGGGGGTGGCATGAACCCAGTGCTTTCCTCATGTGTACCTGTGACCCTCCAGAAGAAGCACCCCAGGCCAGCAGAAGCACCCCGGCTGCAGCTGTCCTCTGGCTTCGTTTGGGACGTGAGGCTGGACTCTCTGACCCCGGCCTTGCCACCTCACAGGGAGAGCTCAGACAGCGAGGAGGAAGAGAAGCCAGAGCAAGCCACGGTATCATATTTTCCAGGGCCCTGTCCTTTTTTCAGGGACCCTTGACACCAGTCTCCTGTGCTGTGTCCTGGCCTGGGTGGGGCAGGTTGGGGCCATCTCGGGCTGGGAGTGTTTATAGACTCGTGGACTGCCCTGCCAGTTCTTAGCTTTCACCGCTGACCTGCCCAGGGTCTAAGGATCAGGTCACTCACTCACTGTTGTGCCTTCCATAGCAGAAGAAAAGCAAGAAGGAAAGGGAGCTGGAGAAGCAGAAGGCGGAGAAAGAGCTGGCCCGCATAGAGGAGGCGCTGATGGACCCTGGGCGACAGCCGGAGTCGGCGGATGACTTTGACCGACTTGTACTAAGCTCCCCCAACAGCTCCATCCTGTGGGTGCAGTACATGGCCTTCCACCTGCAGGCCACGGAGATCGAGAAGGCCCGGGCTGTGGCCGAGAGGGCACTCAAGACCATCTCCTTCAGGTTCCTGCTTCATTCCCCTGCTCTGGGCCGAGTCTCCCCTGCCGCCTCTCGGCCATTTTCTCCTTGGCAGGCTTGCGGCGGTTTAGGTTTCTGCCACCGGGGCCCCTTGGGTTCACTGGCTTTCTCTCAGAGGTGTGCCGTCTGTGAAATAGATCTGCTCATTTATATTTTATAGTCCTCATCACTGAAATAGCCAAGGTTGACAGTTAAACGAGTCCCTGCACCTCAGTTAGGTGCCCCACTTGGAGCAGAAGTAGAAGAGAGGAAATAGCTCTCCACGTACCTGGGCGAAAACCCTGCCAGTGGCCATTTTCCAGGCATAGGGTAGAGCAGGTTTCCTGAAGGCTAGAGAACAGCCATGGCTCCCCTCTGCATCGTTCCCTTAGTTCAGAGACTCAGACCGCAGATTCTGCTCTGTCCAGCCCAGAGCTCGGGCCAGTTTGAGATTTGGTCAGCTTCCTTCCTGGGAGTGGAGGCAGAACTAGGGGTGCCCTAGACCCCACAGTTGGGGGTCCTGCTTCTGTGTGAGCTGCAGTGGGGACAGGGCCCCTCAGTGCCAGCACTTGGGGGTGGGAGCTGAGGACATGGGTGGAGCCTGGGGAGGAGGGATGGGAGTAGGGGGCTTGCAGGGCTGAGGTGATGGTGCTGACTGCTCTCCCTCCAGAGAGGAGCAGGAGAAGCTGAACGTGTGGGTGGCACTGCTGAACCTGGAGAACATGTACGGCTCCCAGGAGTCCCTGACCAAGGTCTTCGAGCGGGCCGTGCAGTACAATGAGCCACTGAAGGTCTTTCTCCACCTGGCTGACATCTACACCAAGTCAGAGAAATTCCAGGTAGGAGGCTAGGCCAGGTGGCCCGCCACCAGACAGTCCTCAGCCTCTCAGAAACTAGCTCCTGGGCGTCCCGGGGGCAGCAGGGAAGTCTCTGGGGAGAACCCCGGCCTCTGGGTCCAGACTTGTCCCAGGCTGGCTCCATGATGTCTGGGCCCAACGTGCTCATCTTCCAAGTAGGAGAAGTCGTGTCCCCCACCTCTGTGTTAGGGACATGGGGCCGACTGAAGGGGCAGTGGCCCCCTGTGTGTATCGCTCGGCTGCTGGTGGGTGTCGTAGATAGCAGGCCACATAGCCCCTTAGCCCCTCTCCGCCTCTCCTCCATGCCCTCGTCACTCTCACCTTCTCAAGGTGCAGGATTAGGAGGGAGGCTCTCCGTCCTATTAGGCCTCCTCGTGAGTTCTCCTTACCTCTGAGAGCCTGCCCTCTCCCCTCACATATCTGGAATTGGGCCCAGAGAGTGACTGGCGTCTGTGAGCCCAGGTCTAGCTTCTGACAAGCGTAGGTGCCCACTGCCTCCTCTGTCATACCACCCTCTCCTCAGCTTGCCCCGTCTTTCCCACAGGAAGCTGGTGAACTCTACAACCGGATGCTGAAGCGTTTCCGGCAGGAGAAAGCTGTCTGGATCAAATACGGTGCCTTTCTTCTGCGGAGAGGCCAAGCTGGAGCCAGTCACCGTGTGATGCAGCGAGCCCTCGAGTGCCTGCCCAAGAAAGAGCGTGAGTGCTCGTGCCCACCCACCTGCCCAGGGCCTGCACACTGTGGGCTCTCGGATCTGGGCAGAGGGGTCGGGAAAGCCTTGTGGAGGGTACAGCTATCTCTCTGTTCATTGTACACTCATGGACATAGCGCATGTTGCAGTTCAAATGCTAAACTTTGAAGATAGAGGAATGAAAGATAATTAACACTGATTCTGTTGCCCCTGCCTGCCCTGTGGCCCACCCCCTATTCCTCTTCTGGACTCAGAGAGTAGAATGTCTGCCATGGGAGTCATAGATCAATGCCTGTCTGTGTATTTGGCCCTAATGTGCCTCCTGTCATCACTTAGGTCTTAGGACCCAAGGGCAGGGAGTCCGGGGTCAGACTCTGTCCCTGCACAGTGTGTTGTGATAAGGCTGTCTGTGCGTGTCTGAGCTGTCCTCTCCCCACAGACGTGGATGTGATTGCCAAGTTTGCCCAGCTTGAGTTCCAGCTGGGGGATGCAGAGCGGGCCAAAGCCATTTTCGAGAATACACTGAGCACCTACCCAAAGCGCACGGATGTCTGGTCGGTCTACATTGACATGATCATCAAGCATGGCAGCCAGAAGGAAGTCCGGTGAGAGGGGAGGGCGGGCTGAGGCTGAATTCCTTGCGGGGGGGTGGGGGGTGGGTTGGGGCATCGCCCACGAGGAGGAGTTTTAGCTCCACGGCAGCTCCCAGCACCCCAGCTATCTTACTCTGTCTGGGAAAACAGCTTTGACATGATACAACAAGTCCAATGGCAGTCACCTTTCCACTTCTTTTGCTGCCTCAGGGGCCAGCCTCAAGTCTGTATATGGAACCTTGGGTGGAGGTAGGCTGGCCCCTGGCCTGGGAGTCAGGAGACTCCTAATTAGCACTGAGCCTGGCTGTCACTGTAGATAGCGTTCACAGGCATGAGCTCACTGTTGTCCTTCAGTGCCCCCGAGGCAGGGAGGATTAGAGGCGGGTGGACTGAGGTCCCTAAAGAACAAGTGCCTTGCCCAAGCCTACCAGGACTTTTCTCACGGATCCATACCTCACTGAGTGTCCCTCCTGATAGCTTTGTCCTGATTCACTATGTGACTTCAGGCCGTTAAGTCCTTTAACAGCTCTGGGCATCTGCTTCTCTAGAAAGTGAGGGTGATGTTCTCTGTCTGTGGACGTGATGGGAGTTTATAACAGGAATAAAAATAAAAGTAGAAGTGAGAGTGCTGGATAACCGGGGGCCTGGCTCTGGGGCCTGAGAGCAAGTGGATGAAGGCTGGCCAGGAATTGTGTGGCCAGGGACCAAGAGGCAAACGCTGCCCTGCTCTCTCTCCCAGGGACATCTTTGAGCGGGTCATTCACCTGAGCCTGGCCCCCAAGCGAATGAAATTCTTCTTCAAGCGCTACCTGGACTACGAGAAGCAACACGGCACCGAGAAGGACGTGCAGGCAGTAAAGGCTAAGGCCCTGGAATACGTGGAGGCTAAGAGCTCCGTGTTGGAGGACTAGTGCCCAGCTGGCTCCCAGGGCCGCAGGCAGCAGTGGGCTGGCCCAGCTGACCCTCAGGCACCTGGGCAGTTGAAAAACTGTGCTGCCTGAGGATTCTATTTAAGTGCTGCTTTTTCTGCAGCGCCCTTGGGGTAACCCTGTCCAGAAAAAAAGAATCTAAGATTTCTTATAATTCCTTTTTACTTGTTTTAAGAACCAGTTTATTTCATCATTTTTCTAGGGCTGCTCAGTGGTTATAGGCAGCAGGGTTCTGGGCTTCCAGAAAAGCTGAGAATCTCTCCTTCGTGGGAGGTCCCCAGGGAGCAGGATGGAGGGCTGACTCCCGACAACCCTGTGGTCGGGATCCCCCTTTGGCCCTGGCAGGCCCCGGTCCAGCCAGAAGAGGTCAGCAGGGTCCAGGGAGTGGATCGTGGGGTCTCTGGGCATCCAGCCTCAGCACAGCTAATACCTTGCACCCTTTTGTGAAGGCCATGAGGCTGGGGCGGGAGGACAAAGGCAGAGCCCAGCAGGGAGAATTAGGGAATCTGGCTGCCTGGGCTCAAAACATCTGGTGATGTCTCCTCCCAGGGCCACTGGGGCCAGACTACCCAACCTCTCTGAATCGGGTGCCTCATTTGTGAAATGAAGTTAAAAAGTCCTACCTCGAAGGGTTTTATGGATGAAATGGGTGTGTGTGTGCTGGGTGCTGCCAGAGGGCCTTGCAAGTGGGAGGCTGGGTGGGGACCTAGATTGATGTGTCGTGTGGCTTTGAGGAGAATCGCACAGATTCTCCATTTCCTTGTAGCTCCTCTGGGGAGAGGTTCCTGGAAGGAGGGCATTGATTGACCTGATGGTTGTTTCTTGAGTCCTTGAGACAGGCCCACTACACACACAGTTCCCTATAAGATTCCCAGAAAGACTGACTCTCCACCTCCTTTGATAAGTAGTAATCCTGTATGTTTCCAAGTTCTTAGAGGCCAGCATGGACCCAGCAAGTAGTTGAAGCCAGTTCATTTTTGGCTCGATCTTATGGGAATTAAAAGTTTTCTTGGGTAGAGCTTTAAATATCTTGCGAGCTGGAGAGCTTTTCCAAGGGAAGTGATGAGTCATTTGCCAGAAAGCGGGACAAGGACAAGGGAGAGGGCATCAGAGGTTTTAGAGGTAGTGGAGGTGCTCGGGCAAGGGCGGGTATGGAAGGGAGGTGAAGCAGGGCTGGCCTGGTTCTTGGTCATTATCTCAAGGTTACAAGAGCTAGACTGCCCCGCTGAGTGCAGGGTCTGCTGACCTGTGCTGGGCTTTCCTCTGAGAAAGGCTGGATTCCATCTGTTCCCCAGATCAAATCAGATAACTGAATCCAGTTAAGAGATCATCAGCCCCAGGGCTTCCCCACATGTGGGGACACCTGGCTCTCCCTGCACCCCAACCCTCCATTCCTCCCATTTTAGTCTTGCTCAGAGTCTCTATCCTCTTTCCTCCGCAGGAATGGGATTTGGGCCTGTCCCCATGAACTCCAGCTTGCTGTGACATGATCCATCCAGTCATGCAGACACCAAGCCAGTCCTTTATACTAAAAAAAGCTTTATCAAAAATGTATATAAAATAAAGCTGGAGGCATACATTGGAGGGCTATTTCCCAGCTGAGCCAGGTGTCCATACGTAGTTACATGCAAATTAACTGCACAGTGTTCTGTACAAGGAGCCTGCTGGTGAGTTTCATTGTCACCTGGCTCAGCTGGCCAGGGCAAGGACCAGTTCTGAGAAAGGGTCTTTTATCCAAAGCTGTTGACCAAGTAGCTGGTGGTGACAGGAGAGAGAATTTCTTCAGGTCTGAGAGCTTTCCTGCCAGAGCTGACCACGTTGTCTCCTGGCTCTCACATCTGTACCCCAGCTTGTTGTGTTCCTTTCTCCTGGCTTGTTTCCTCCAAAAGCTGTGGTTGAGAAACAGAATCCCCTCTGATGGTGATGTGAGCAGGCAGTGGGATTCAGTTTGGGACCAAGTGGTGTCACTGGCAGAGGGTGTGGGAACAGGACCCTTAGGAAGAGAGCAGAGCCATCTCTATGTTGTCTGGGGCTGTGCCATTGCCCACCAGACCCTGGGCCCACTTGTGCAGGCGGCTGTAGAGTGGGAGGCCCTGGTTCTCGCGGTACAGATAGACGCCGGTGATGGCGTTCCACTGTGGCCGCGGCTGTGTGCCTTCCACTGGGAACTTGGCAACCAGCTCCTCGTCATCCTTGTTGAGCGCCACAAAGCCGAAGAAGCGGCGCACATTGTTGGCAGCCAGCACCCGCGAGTGCACCTCGGCCGTGCGCTGGAAGAGCTGGTCCTCGTTGGCGCGGTACTGCGCCCAGTAGGCCTCCTGGCGGTAGCTGAGTGGGGAGCAGTAATGCTTGAGGCACTTGGTCAGGAACACCAGAATGGCCACCACACCGATGAGCAGCCACCCAAAGAGCTGGCCAGAGAAGGGACAGGGTTGAGGATGGACAAGGAGCTGCCTGGACCCCCACCCACCCCAGGAAGAAGTAGAAGGAGCTGGTCAGAGCAGATGGGCTGGGCTGAACCTGGCAGCAGGACCACCGAGAGCTGGCTCTGTCACTTCCCTGGCCAAAGATTCGGCTCCTGTAAGGGCAGGAGGTCCTCCTGACTGTGATTCTTCCTCTTTGCCCTCACTCCCTTGAGTTCACACCTTTGTTCTTAGACTTAGCCTCCTGTAATTACAGCTGCCACTCCTTCAGCCCCAAGGGCTCCCCTCCACATCATCTCAGCCCACCAAAACCCAGCTCAAACTGCTAAGCTCAGCCCAGATGCCACCTCCAGGAAGCCTTCCAGAGCCCCTCTGGGAGCAATCTTCCCTTCCCTGGGTCCCCCATGGCCCAGTTCCTCTTAAATCGTCACTCTGCCTTGTTTTGAAATCACCCATGTGCTTGCTTGGCTGTGGGCTTACTGAGGGCTGGGACAGTCAAGGTTATCTTTATTCCCCCATTTAAGCCTGTACAGAGATCTGTGGGCATTTGACTATCATTAAGTAGATTTTGTTTCTCTGCCTACCATCTTCCATCTCCCTCAGTACTATCTCCAGCCCTGCTTCTCTACGTGTGCTTCTTATGGACCTAAGAGGGGTCCTTTCTTTAGAGTAATCTTGTACTCGTTCCTGTCCTTCCCTCACGCCCTGCTTCTTCTTAAGACTTCAGCTGTTTTTCTGCTTCTGCCCAGGTCTCTGCCCCTGCCCTCTCTCCCTGACCAACTCCTTGAGAACTCCACTCCTTTGGAACTACACCCCCGGCTGAGGCTAGGATCAGGGCGGCAACTGCTGCCACCTGACTTGACACCCCTTCCTGCTTCAAGACTCCCCTTATGTCAGCAGTGCCTGAGGCTGACTTGGTACTGGTCAGGGGCCTTTCCCGGGATAGGAACATGCTTGTCCCCCAAGCCAGCTACACTGCACTATCAGTTCACAGCCGACAGAAAATGTTTCATAAGATGTCAGGGGTTCCTGCTCAGTATGGCTGGAACAAAGGGCTTAACCTGTGACTGGGCTCAAGGCTCAGTCTAAGCCAGAAGAACATCCCTTTAATGTTTAAAATTCTCTTACTTGGGATGGAATTGACCCTTGCCCCACCAAGTGCTAACCCAGTTACCCAGCTCTGATACCTGACACTGACAATCTAGTGCTTTCCTAGAGACCTCAGCTGCAGCGTTAACATGGGGCCATCGCGGGACCTCCCCACCAGCCACTGTGTAGGGAAGGAAGAAGAGGCTCGCTCTCTGCTTTGCGCAGCCTTACCTGGGACTCGTACTTGAGCCTGCGGCTGACCTCCTCCCGGAATCCTGACAGGTTGGCAGGGCCCTCCCCACATGGGAACCTGGCCAGGATTTCTGTGGCATGGGCCTGTGGGAGGCTGTCTTCCCCTGCTGTGAGTGAGGAGGGGTCCACGAACTCGCTGAGAGCACAGACATAAGCCTCACCGCGCAGCAGGGAGATGACAGACCAGGTGACAGGGGCCACAGCTGCGCGACCCACGATGGAGCTCAGAAGGAGGAAGTTGGGGGCAGCCGAGCAGTTCTTTGTCCTCCGGTACTGGCACTCGGCAACCAGGTTCCAGGTGTGGTTGTTGAGGATGACGCCGATGAGGAAGAGCGCCAGGGCAGGCACACCGATGGCCGTCAGCCCGTACAGGTAGTTCCGGGCTGGTGAGCAAGGGCAGTGGAAAGCCACCACAGTGAACAGCTCCTGGCTGCCCACTGTGCCCAGTGCCACCAGCCCATTGAAAATCATCACATCCTTGCTCTTGAAGAAGAGCGACAGGAAGCGGAAGTTCTCAGCGATCAGGGCTGCCATGGTGACAGGTCAGCTGGGAGACCAACAGCAAGGGTGGAGGCCGAAGGCAACCGGGACTGATGGTTCCTGGTGGGACTAGGGAAGTGCGCAGGCTGGTGGGTACCTGAAGACAGGGCATGGTCTTGCCATGTTACCCCTGCAGTGGCCAGCCTGGTGCTCCCTGTGGGACAGTAGATGACTGATCATTGTTTGCCTCTGAAAACAGGAGCTGAGGGGAGCTTGTGTAGCCAGGCTGGTGAGAAAGGAAGGAGACTGGGGAAGCCCCAGGGCCTGGGTGGAATGATAGCCTCTGTTCACTGAGCTCCCACTCTGTGTCAGGTGCTCACATCCCTCACTGCCCATCCTCATGATCCCGCACTGAGCTGTGACATACCCGTGTGCGCAGAGAAGGTGGAGGCTTCCTGAGGGTGGGGGGCTTGCCAGCCTCATGTGAGTGGCAGAGCTGAGATTCAAGCACAGGTCTGTCTGCCTCAGACACAGGTTCTTGTCATTATGACAAGCTTCCCTTGAGGTAGGGATTAGGACTGGCCCTGTGGCATTGGGGAATCTGGGATGTTGACTGGCTTTCTCTTTGGGATTCCAGGTACTGCTAATGTGCTGAAGGGGTAGCACTATTTACAGGATGTGTCCTGGGGGCCTCTAGCCTGTGGATATTAAAGCTGGAGTGAGGGTCCTGGTGAATAAGGGACTTGGATTTGACCCTGTGATGTGGGTTGGGTGGAGAAAGGGGTCTCCAATCACAGGTGAGCCTGGCGCAGCATCCCTGGAGTTCATAAGAACCTTTTCATTTTGGAGACCCCAGGCTCTGGCCTGGTTTAGGAGATCCTGGCTCTCAATATACTTTACGACCTTTCTCGACCTCAGCATCCTCATCTGTGAAAAGAGGATAAACCATTCTGGTCCTTGCTCTCCTCTTAGGGATGCTGCAGGGAAAAGAAAGGGAGTAAACGGTGCCTGATAATTGTCCTGTGTGTGAAACTCTCCATCTCACCCTGTCCAGTCCTGAAGGTGCCTCCCAGAGGTGAGGTGGTGGGGGTAGGGGCAGGGGAGATGATTCTCTTTCCTGCAAAGATCAGGAAACTAGGGCCTAAAGAGAACAGAGTTCCTTGCTCAAGGCTATTCAGATATGGAAGTGCCTGGATAGGACTTTTGAGTATGGCCTAAGGAGGCCTGGGAAGTGAACAAGGGTGGGTCGAGCCAAGTGAGCCCTCTATTTTCTTGGTCTCCTACTGACCCTGCTCTGTGCCTGTTCACGAGAGCCCTGGCAAACCTCCCCTTTCCCACCCACTACCCCTTCCCTATCCAGCAGCCCTGTTCCACCCAGGTCCTTGGGCCTACGGGCCGCTGAGCCTACCAACAACAGGAAGTCTTGATGAAGGTTAAGGCTCGGCCATGCCTACCATCTTCTCTCAAGCCTGCTCTGCCTTGATCTGGGCAGCAGCGGGGCTGACAGCCTGCCAGGAAGTGGCCATGTCCTTGGGCTCCAGCCATGTTCAGCCCCAACTCCCTTCCCAGGCCCCACCCACACAGGCCAGGGTGTGGCCCCCTGTCCTCCCCGTCCTGGGGATGAAAAACAAAAGTCCTCTGGCCAGAGACAGCTGGGGAGTGGAGGGTTGGGGTGGGCAGCAAACAGAGCTGGAGAGACCTGCCTATATTTCTTTCTGTGCCTCCTTTCTAGATCACCACCCCTCCTGGTTACTGCCAACGCTGCCAGATGGGCTGGTGCAGAGCTGGGTGGCCACATGGGTTGCCAGGAGGAGCACCCCAACTCACTGCCTGGGGGTTCCAGGGGCTCCAGTCTAACTCCCTGGGAACAGGAGTTTGTAATATTGCTGGGAATGAATGTGTTAAAGGCAGTCCCCTCACCTTCTTCCTTTTCTCTTGGCTTCAAGTCTCCTAATATGCTCCCCTGTGTTCATAAACTGCCCAAAGTGGGGTACAAGATGCCTGAACATGGGTGGGTCGTGGGCAGAGGAGGAACTAGGCCATCTCCTGAGACTACTGCCCCTGGCCCCCAGGCCCAGGATGGGTCACACCCAAGCCCATGTGGGACCTCCATCAACAATAGTTAGGACAGGAAACAGGCGGCTGGGGAGTGGGGTGCCTCAGCGAGGAGCCTCATTCCCCAGGACAATCCCTCTGTGCAGCCTTGGCATGGCTCTGCTGTGCCCCTTCCTTACCTGGGGTCAGCTGCGGGCACCGGTGGCCCTGGCCTCCGCCAGGCTGGGCTCTCCAAGTGGCGCGACGACATCGACATCGGAGCTCCCGGGGCGTGGGCCTCCGGGGCGGGCAGCCTACCAGGGCAGCCGCTGCGGGGCCCTATCCCCCAGCAGGCTCCCTCCTGCTTTGCTGCTTTGGGGAGAGAGCAGCAGGCTGGGGGCTGGTGGTGTCTTCACAAAAGTTTAACTCCAGAAAGGAGGCAGAATCTGCCAGATGGATGGAGCGAGCCAGCCAGTGGAAAAACAGTGTTGGCGCCAGACAGAGGGGAGAGGGGGCGGGCGGAGTGAGGAGCAGAGCGGAGAGGAAGTGGTGGTGCCTGTTGAGCAGCGGCTCAGCCTGGCCCTGCCTGCTTCTGAGGCTCCACACCAGCGGGACCAGTTCAGGGGCCAGGCGGGGGGGCCTTCCGGGAGATCTGGCCTGGCCCTGCCCTCCAGGCCGGTTTCCAGAGCACCCGCTGCCTGACCCCCATTGGACAGAAGCTGCCAGACACAGCTCTGGGCAGGGTTAGGGGAGAGATGCCATCAGACTGATGCTGACTCCTCCTCGCAGGATCCACAAAGCCAGTAGCCCCCCTCCCCTATTCCAGCCCTGCTCCCTCAGAGCCCACCACACTTGGCAAGCCCTCCCCCATTGGCTCTTCTGTCCATCCTTCAGCTCACTCCCCAGGCGCTGCTTCGAATCTTGGGAGCACTGATGAGTAAATTCTGGACTCTGGGGATTCTCTGAGGCCCTGTGGGCATAGCTCTGACTGGTGGGTGGAAATTACAAGGAGACAGGTTTGTGAAGGAAGCCCTTTGTAACAATCAGTGCTGCCCAGCCTGTCCCAGAAAGTGGTTATGAGCTCCCCGTCTGTGGGAGTGTGCAAGCTGAGGCTAAAGTCATGGATCAGGAGTGCTGAAGGGGAGAGGTCTGTCCAAGGACAATCTAGATGACCCCTAGGATCAAGGGAGAGACCCCGGACCCCTGTCTGCTCTGCAGTGCTTATGGTCTGTGACCATGGAACTGCTGAGTGACGTGCTGGCCTCCCTGAGCTGGGCTTGTCCGCTTGCATGAATGAAGGGAAAAGGACTGGTGTTTATTTTTTCATAGCTTGCCATATGCCAAACGCATGCAGCTCCAGATTCCTTCTCAAAAGTTATCCTCCTTTAACTTCACTATAATCCTGAAAAGCAGATCTTTTTAACGTCCTTTTTACAGATAGACACACTGCGGTTTAGAGGGATTTGTTGATTTGCCCTGGGTCCTACGGCTTTAATATTTGAACCCAGGTCTGCCTGACCCAAAGCTTTACTCTTTCCTCCACATTTTGTACCTCCCAATGTGTCTAGGCTGGCTTTTCCCACTGAAAACAGCCCCTCCGCCCCAACACACCCCTGGTCTTGACTTATCTGAATCCTCCCCTAGAGCAAGTCCCACTCCTGGAGGAGCCCTCCAGCCCCCTTGGCTTCGAAGGCTTGCCCTCTGCCCAAATAATTAAAGGGAGGGAGACTGGGTCTCAGAAGTGGAAATAGAGGGAAGGATGCCCAAAGAAGAATGGAAATTATTAACACAGTGTTGTAAGGATCAAGATCAATATGAGTTCTTAGGTGAGTGTCTGGGGAAAGGCAAGAACCCCATCTCCTTGGCCTTCAGCCTCCCCCTGACCAGGGTAGCTCCAGTTCCTTATGTCCCCTCCCCTTATGTCCAGGGGGAGGTGGAGGGTAAGCCCTTAGGTTCGGAAATCAACATGCACATTATCCGCCAGGTACTGAGTGCCTACCACGTGCCATGTGCTTTACACGCTTCACCCATCAAATGCTCACACAACCCCATGAGGTAGGTGCCTCATGCCCATTATACATATGAGGAAACTGAGGCACAGGAAATGAAACAAGTGGCCCAAGGGACACAGTTTATTTGGCCCAGTTCTTTCTAACTCTGGAGTCTGAGCTGTTTCCACTCTAGACAGCTCCCCTCCCACCTGTCCACCCTCATTCCAACCTCAGGGCAGAGCCTCTCAGCTTTTAGAGGCCCCTCTAAAAGGGCCCCTCTAAAAGCACAGGGGTTCTGAGAAAATGGGAAGACATCAGCTTCTTCTTCTAAATGCTCAGGCTCTGGGAATGGTCTGATTTCCCTCTGAGACCTGGATGTGAGGAAGGTGTCGCGGTGTCTCCAAGGACCCCTCCATAGGATGCGCTAGGACCTGAATATGTCCCTCTAAAAGCTGTATGTTGAATCTTAACCCCCGAAGGTGGTGGTATTAAGGAGCAGGGCCTTTGGGAGGTGCCAAAGGCATGGGCTTCAAGCCTTATAAAAGAGGCCTCAGAGACCTCCCTAGCCTCTTCCACCAGGTGAGGACACAGTGAGAAGGTGCCAGCTTCGAACCAGAAAGGGCCTCCATCAGAACCTGACCTTGGCGGGGCCGTGATCTTGGACTTCGTCTCCAGAACTGTGAGAGAGAACTTTTTGTTGTTTATAAACCACCCAGCCTGCGACATTTTGTTATAGTAACTCAAATGACTAAGACAGGAGGCCCTTCATGCCCAGTGCTAAATAAATGTGCAGTCCACCTTGATGACCTCCATGGTGAGCCACACTCTGGCTTCTCCTGAGTGGGCCTAGCTTCTGGCGTCTTGTCTTATCACCTGTCACCCCAGATGTGTCCCACCAGGTGAGGCTCTGGGTCACGTCTTTATGGCCCACCTTGGCTGGTTCAGCCTCACTCAGGAGATGGGCCAAAATCAGAGGATTCCTACTTCATGAGATGGCTGGACACACTCTTGCTCCCTGAGCCTTGAGCATAAGGAAACAGAGATCCGAGAAAAACACAGATACGTGGATGCTGGGGCCAGGATGCTCATAGGACCTGAGAGGAGATAGTGAACCAGTGGGTGGAGTGGGCTGGGCAGGGCCGGGCAGGTGGGAGCTCGTCCCCACCAAGCCAGTTCTAAACCCTTCAGACTCATACTGCTCATGGCCCTGCTGCCCCAGGGCCATCCAGGATGATGTCAAAGCTGGAGGAGTGAGGTTCCCTTCCAGCTCCAAGCTTCCTGCCTCAGGTGGGCAGGTGGAAGCCTGGGCACGTGGCTGTGCTCTGGGGCCTGCTGCCAGCACCTACAGCTTTCATTTTTCCATTTGGCTTGGGGGTCTGAGATGCTGTGGGCTCAGGCCCCCATTTCTGCCTCTTAACCTGGCCATGGCTCACACTTTGCTGAAGTAGGTGGCCACCTCCTTGCGTAAAGGCCGAGGCCCGCCCCCAGCCCAGCCGTTGCCCACCGGCGGCTCCTCCTGGCCCAGCTGCAGGGGCGGCTTGCACTTGTGCCAGCTCGTGAGCAGCCTGTTCATGGTGCCTTGATCGGTGATGCCGCGCAGCTTCTCCCTCTCCTCGTCGGCACCGATGTCTGTGACAGGGGGAGCAGCTGAGCTAGCAGGGGCTGTGGCCAGGGCCCCGTCGGTGTGACCCAGCTCCAGGTCATGGTTCATGGCCTCGAAGAACTGCTGGATACAGACCTTGGCAAAGGCCTTGGCGTGCTCCGTGCACGTCTCGTCGAAGAGCTTGCGCTCGATGTCGATGTAGTGGGACCAGTACTTGCTTTTGAGGAAGGCGGCCTGAGTGAAACAGGGCCGCACAGAGCGCACAATGAACGCCAGCAGTGTGGTCAGCAGCACGAAGGACCAGCCCAGGGCCTGCAGAGAGAGTCAGCCAGGCATTGCCCTTCGGCCTCCTGAGCTTGTCCAACCCCCTAAAGCACACTCTGTGTCAGGGCCTTTAGGGAAGAGAGCACCGACTGCAAGGGCAAGTGACTGCACCTCATGGCCTTCATTTCCTCTTCTGTAAAATGGGCAGAGACATGCCCATCTCATGGAAACAAGATCATGTGAATAAACTGCCCTGCATGTAGGCCTGGCCCTCAATATGCAGCAGTTAGCTGGGCAGACCTCAGAATTAGGCTGCCTGGGTTTGCCCGTCTCCAGGACAGGCATGCTTTCACACTGCGTGAGATATTGTGGGTTCAGGTCCAGACCATCACAATAAAGAGAATATCACAATACAGTGAGTCACATGGTTGCCCAATGCGTGTAAAAGTCGTGTTTACACTATACTGTAGTCTATTAATATGCAATAGCATTATATCTTAAAAAACAATATAAGAGGGGAGGATATAGCTCGGTGGTAGAGTGCATGCTTAGCATGCATGAGGTCCTGGGTTCAATCCCTAGTACCACCATACCTAGTACCACAAACAAACAAATAAATAAATAAATAAAAATAAACCTAATTGCCTCCCCCAACAAAAATAAACAAAAAACCCAATATACGTACCTTGACTAAAAAATACTTTTTTGCTAAAAAATGCTGACCATGATTTGAACCTTCAGTAAGTTGTAGTAGTAACATCAAAGATCACTGATCACAGATCACTATAGTGAATATAATGATAATGAAAAAGTTTGAAATATTGTAAGAATTACCAAAATGTGACACAGAGACATGAAGTGAGAACATGCTCTTGGAAAAACAGTGCCAATAAATTTGCTCAATGCAGGCTGCCACAAACCTTCAATTTGTAAAAAAAAAAAAAGAAAGAAAGAAAAAAAAAAAGCAATATCTGCAAACATCATAAAACAAAGCACAATAAAAGAGGTATGCCTGTCCTTAATGGTTGCTTGGGCACAAAGTGACTTTGCTGTGCCTCATTTTCCCCACCTACAAAATGAGGCTGTCGATTGTACCTATCCCACAGGGTTGTGAGGACTAAATGTGATAATAAATTTTAACACAGTGCCTGGTACCTGTTAGTGCTCAGTAACTGTAGCCACTATTAGGAGGCCAACAGGAATACGCTAACCATGCCTCTTCCTTCAGGAAGCCTTCCTGGACCTCCCAGGGCCGTAGTGAAACCTCCTCCTCTGAGTTCTGTACCTCTCCATTGGCTCCTGGTATTGTCTGTCCCCTTTCAGTCGCCAGCACTCAGCGAGCACCTCCTCTGTGTAGACTCTAAGCTGGGCCCCCAAGGGTCACAGAGATGGATTGGATGATCATTCAGCCTCTGTGCTAAAGGGCACTGGACACTTGGGTTCTAGCTCTGTTCTGTCAATAACTCGCTGTGGGGTAGGTTGCTCTCCACAACTTGAGCTTCAGTTGTGGAACCCCCAGTTCCACACAGAAGCATTTGGCTAGATCAGGACAGGCGAGGCAGGGTAAACCTCAATGCCTATAGTAGGAGTCAACGGGTTGCGGCCGAGCTGACATCAGGTGGGGGCTGATGGAAAACGTGGGACCTGTGGGCCTGGATCGCCTGATGTTCTGAGTAAAGGTGGAAATCGTATTTTTATGTGAAAATTTCTGGTTTTTAGATAATGCCAACTATTTTAAAGTTCAATTTCGAATTCAATACCTGAAGGCCAAATGACACACGTCTATAGGCCAGACAGCCTGCCGTCAGGGGGCCCTTTTAGTTCGTGAGGTGATGGTTTAAAGGTCAGGTGGAGGGAGAGCTGCCCAGGCCCTGAGGCCTGGGACGATGAACAAGTGCCCACAGGAGCAGAGGTGCAGGTTGGGAGGGCATCGGAGTCCAAACTGTGCACTCAGAGTGTGAGGTTCACATGGGGCACCTGGTGGTGATGCAAGCCCCACAGGGGAGAGTTCTGGCTGAAGGGGAAGCTGGGGTGTCTGGACTTGCCAGAACAGAGTATGCAGTATCCAGCCCCCTGCCTCCTGCCCCAACTCTGACAGCCCAGGTCTCTGCTGGGGTCTTCCTCCCCACATACAATGACTGTGGAGGTTGGGGGTGCTGTGGTGAAGGGTTTAGATGGGTGAGGGTCTAGAGGGGCAGAGGACATGAGAGAGTGGGGCTGGGGAGGGCTTGAGCTCTGGATTTCCCCATCAGTGGGCCCTCCAACCCTGCAGTTAGGGCACATCCCAATAGTGTATCCCCTCGCCCAAGCCCTCCCTCCCCCAGGGCACCAGACCCTCAGCTCCCACTCCCACTCCTTGCCAGCTGGGAGTATTTGCCAGGGAAATGTACCCAAATGGCCCAGCCACCCACAGGCCTCACCACTGCCCTGGCCTGGAAGAGGGAAAGGATGCAAATTCCTACAGGCTTCTAAGCTGGAGCTCAGGATAGAGAATGTGGGGCTGGCTAAGCAGCTGGGTCCACTCTGGGGACCTCAGGACAGGGCACAGGCCTCTGGACCCAGGCAGTCAAAGCACTTTCCCCAGGTGGCACTGCCCTGAGTGGGGAGACAACGTGGCTCTGCCTTTCAAAGCCCTGGAACTCTATTGGGAATGTCCCTGCCCTACAGAGCTCCATCTAAGGGGGAGACCCAGCCCTGGCTGGGGAACCCCAATGTTTCAGGGAAACATGACCATACCCTGAGGAAGCCCCATTTCTGGAGGTAGGGGATTGGGCCCTTTCTGAGCGACCGGGTCCATGAGGGAGACACAGCCCAAGGCCATCTGGGCCCTCACCTGTGAGATGCAGCGCAGGTAGCGCACGGCCACCTCGCGGGCCAGCAGCCAGTCACCGTCGTAGATCTCAGGGCAGGGCACCCGGGCCAGCAGGCGGGCGAGGTCGGGCGGGGACAGGCCAGGCGCCAGGCTGCCGTTGCCCAGCACAGTCACGGGCACAGCCGTGCAGAAGGCACAGAGGAAGCACTTGCCATCGAGCAGCGTGACAGCCACCCAGACGACGGGCGCGATGAGGGCGCGCTGGGCCATGGAGCAGAACATGTAGCGCAGCACCGCGGGGTCCTTGGCCCGGCGGCCTGGCGGCCGCTTCCACTCTTCAGCCAGCATGGACACGTTGTTGTTCATGACCAGACCGAGGAGAAAGAGGACCAGTGGTGGCGCCAGCAGAATGCCGGCGCTGTAGGCAGCATTGTAGCCCGGCAGGCAGGGGCAGTTGAAGTCGAAGGCGGAGTACATCTGGGCACTGGCCAGGGCCATGATGCCGCAGATGCCGTTCATGAAGGACTCCTGGTTGGACTGCAAGAACTGGAAGATCATCCGGAACTTGTCCATTGCGCCCCCCCCCCCCACTGGGGCCTGCTGACCCCCTCCCTCCTCACCTCTGCCTCCAGGATGGCCCCTGAGGCCAGCTCTGCCCACTGGGTGCCCACATCATGGCTGAGACTGGCAGAACTCAGGGCAGAGGCTGAGGCCACTTTGAGGCATCTTCTAGTCAGGTGCTGGCTGAAAGGGACGCAGGTTGGCCAATCCTGTGGGTGCAGACAGGGCTCTGCCCCTCCCCGCCTCATCCCTCCTGGGCTCTCTCTCCAAGCTGGCTCTGGCACTGGGAAGCCACAAGGGCCACACCCTATGGGGCCAGTTATCTGTGGGTGCAGGAAGGGGGTGGGGAGGAGGCTCAGACTCGGCTGGGAAGACACTGTCTCCAGCCAGGTTGAAGATTGGGAGAATCCAGGGCTGCTGCAGATGCCGGAGCTTCTGGACCTCACCTCGTCCTCTGGGCTCCTAGGAAGCATGTCACTCTCCTTCTGCCTTTCCCGTTGGGGCCTTCCTCCATGCTCTATCAGGGTCCAAGAGGGCTCCTGCATCAGTTCAGACAGTGATGGTGTGATGATGTAGTGATGGCAGTGGTGGTGGCTGCAGTGAGGTGATGGTAGTGGGGATGGTGCTGATGCTGGTGATAGCGGTGATGATGGCAGTTATGATGGGGATGGTGATGGCAATGCTGTTGTTGCTGGTGGTAGTGGTGACAGCAGTAATAATAGTGATGATGATGTGACAGTGGTCACAGTGGGGATGGCAGTGGTGGTAGTCAGGGTGGAGATAGTGCTAAATGCATAGAGTAAAAAGCCCTGAATTTGGAGTCAGAGGATTTGGATCTGAGAGTTTGCTGGGTCCCCTCCCTCCCAGGCAGGGAGCTGCGGCCTGTAAGCATAATGCAAGTGCTTTTCTGTCCTGTCTGCTTGTGTCTCTGTGGGTGTGTCTGTGTGTTTGTGGATTAAGGATGAAAAATCCTTTCTTGGCTCTACTCCTACTTCAACTCCACCAGATCAAAAAATAAAAAGGTAGGCGGTGGGGTTTCAGGTCTGGGGCTGGTGTCTCCAGAGTGTCTGCGGGAATCAGGCCAGGGCCCTCTCCATCAGCATATCAAAGTGGAAAGGAGCTTAAAGGGCTCCCTTTGATGCCACCAGCTCTCCCAGAAGGGTAGGTCAGATCCAGCTTCAACCAGATGGCTCCTGTCTAGGGTGAAAGGGTAGGGCTGGACAGGGCAGCTTCAGATCTCTGCGACCCTGCATGTGTCCGTGTGTGAACTTGCTGTGTCTTCGGGCCTCAGTGTCTGTAGGTCTGCAGTGTGCCTATCACTGTTACCATCCAGGCCCCCTATGGGGCCTTCCCAGATCCCTGACCCCAGTCCTCCAGCTGCCTCTTGTTTGTAGAAAAGCTTTAGTCTCCCAGGACTCCCCGAGTCTCAAAAGTCTGGCTCAAGAGCTAAAGGTTAGGAAATGTGAAGATGTAGAAACAAAGAATAGCTGCTGGGCCAGGAAACTGGTAACAATTCAGACTATAAACCAGCCACACAGCAGAGTCACGGAATTCCCAGTTCCCTGAAAGACACAGATGAAGTTCTGACACGTATTCCTAAGTAGTTTTTTTTACAGGAAGTAGACCCCCACCAGATGAAAACTCCTGACCAGAGTCACGTAGACTCCAGACCAGCTGAAACCAGAAGATGGCTGATACTTGAAACTTCACTTTTTTTTTTTCTTATTGGTGTGTAGTTGATTTGCACTGTTGTGTTAGTTTCTAGCGTACAGCAAAGTGATTCAGATATACATATATACATATTTCTTTTCATATTCTTTTCCATTATGGTTTATTACAGGATATTGTATATAACTCCCTGTGCTATGCAGTAGGGCCTTGTTTATCTATTTTATATATAGTGGTTTGTATCTGTTAATCTCAAAGTCCTAATTTGTCCCTCTCCCACACTTTGGTAACCATGAATTTATTTTCTATGTCTGTGAGTCTGTTTCTTTTTTGTAAATAAGTTCATGTGTATCATGTTTTTTTTTTGATTGACGTATAGTCAGTTTACAATATTGTGTTAATTTCTGGTATACAGCATAGTGATTCAGTTATACATATATATTCATTTTCATATTCTTTTCATTATAGACTATTACAAGGTATTGAATATAGTTCTCTGTGCTATAGAGCAGGACCCTGTTGTTTATCTGTTTTACATATAGTAGTTAGTATCTGCAAATCCTGAACTCCCAATTTATCCCTCCCCACTGCAGCCTGCCCCCCGGTAACCATAAATTTATTTTCTGTGTCTGTGAGTCTGTTTCTGTTTTGAAAATAAGCTCATTTGTGTCATTTTTTTTAGAGTCTACATATAGGTGATATCACATGAAGTTTGTCTTTCTCTTTCCAACTCCACTTAGTATGATAATCTCTAGGTCCATCCATGTTGCTGCAAATGACATTATTCCATTCCTTTTTATAGCTGAATAATATTCCACTGTATATACATATATATACACATACACATACATATATATATACACATACACACCCCCACAACTTCTTTATCCAGTTATCTGTTGATAGACATTTAGGTTGCTTCTATGTCTTGGGTATTGTAAATAGTGCTGCTATGAACATTGGGGGTGCATGTATCTTTTCGAATTGCAGGAGTGGGATTGCCAGATCATATGGCAACTCTATTTTTAGTTTTTTAAGGAACCTCCATACTATTTTCCATAATGTCTGCACCAGTTGAAACTTCACCTTGATGCCAACCAATCTGAGAATTGTGCACGAGCTCATCACCCACCTGGCAGCCCCTCTCCCTCATACCACCTTTAAATCCTCTGACCAGTAACTTGGAGATGGTCTTAGGACATTAGTCCACCATCTTCTCAGGTTGCTGGCCTCCCAAATAAAGCAACTTTTGCTTTTCCACTAATGCTTGTCTCTAGAGTATTAGCCTTCCAAGCAGCAAGCAGCCAACCTTGGGACTGGTACTGGCCTCATTCTGCACCTTTCCATGAATGGTCTCTGTGTCTGTGTGTCTCTGTTTGACTGACAGACCTGGCACCACCAGGGCTTCCCCTGGTTCAGGCCCCGTGCCAGCACTCCACACACATCACCTCATGTGATAGTCTCACATCATTCTGGGACAGGTGCTATTGTCCCCATTTTGCAGAGGTCTGGACTAGGGCTCAGAAAGGTTAAGTTATGAATGTAGGATTCAGAACAGGCTTCCCCAAGGTGTGCTACTTTGGCATGTGTGTTATTTTGAGCTAAAGGCAGTGGAGACCCTGTGGGTTCAAGAGAAACTACTGCTCCTCCCTTAACTAACTAGAGGAAATTAAATGGGGATTTTCCCCAAAGAAAGTTATTACCGGAGATAAATTTTATCTAAGTGGCTGCATCTACATGGCAGGGCAAACATCTAATTACCAAACATCTGCTCTTCTTCCTATGAAACCGTACTCCATAGAGTTAACAGAAGCTGATACTAACAGGAATTTTTGAGCTTGTCTTGTAGAGCAACAGATGGGGAGCAGCTTGTAAAAACCCCTCTGCTTGTAAACTGCCTTCACTGATTAACCTTGCTTTAGTTATTTTTTTCTTTCTTTCCTTTTTTTCTTCTTTAACTGCATACCTTCCCAGCTTCACATAGCCCAGTTGTTTTGCAGGAACTTGGAGTCACCTCTTGCCCAGTGCAAGCTGGCTAAGGCTGGTTGGGACCACTGACCCTAAAACTGGGCCTGAGCAGGTATTGGATGAACGGCCTTTTGACATCAGTGCCAGAAAACTCAACCCTCAGATCACGCTAAGTGCCTCTATTTTTCAATATGCAGAAGCATGTAATCCAGATGCACCTGTGCAGAACACCAATGCCCTCATGTTCCTCCCTGCCTCCAATCACCTTTCTCCACGCCTAAGACCACCTGCTTATTTCATCAATTTCCCAACTCTCTCGCCTTCAGGAGGCGGATCTGAGGCTTTTCTTTTGTCTCAGTTGGCTTCCCTGTGAATAAACTCTGCTGCACACCTTGGCATCTCAAAGGTAAACTTGCTGCATGCGTGTTGGTCACACAGACCTGATTTGGTAATACTTCCCATCCTGTGAATGACCCTCCAGTCCTTGGAAGCCCCGGGCCCCTGTCCCATTCCTTAGTTCAAGATGGCATAAATTCCTACTTTACCTTTCTGTCTCTGACCCTCTCATGCATGTGGGATTCCCATGCAATTAGACTTTCTCCTCTTACTCTGTCTCATGTCACTCTAATTTTTAGACCAACCAGAAGAACCTAGAAGGGGAGAGGAACGTTCCCTCCCTCCCCAACACTAGCTAAAGTTTACACAGCTTGTAGGTGGAGGAGAGAAATGTGGACCCAGCCCAGAGGGAAGTAGGGGTGGAGGAGGCGGCAGGGAAGTGCGTTTTTGCCTTTCTCCTCTGGCTGAATGGATTCTTCTCTTCTGCTAGTCTGGCTGGAGGTGCTGGCGTGTCACAAGTAGAATACAGGTGGGGAAGGATATGGGTCCCCTCAGCGCTCAAGCTGGCCTGGGGCAACTGGGGCAACTGAGGCAACTGAGGCACCTAGGCTGGTGGCCCCTGGAGGATCCTGTTTGGGGCTCTTGAGGGCACAGCCACAGATGGAGAGCAGGATGAGGGAAACCCAGCAAAAAGAGTGTCTGTCCCTGGACACGTACTGCCATGTCGATGCTGATGCAGATGGTTGACAGAAAGTCAGAGTCTGGTACCCAGCCCCAGGTGAGGAACGGTGGGGGTGGGGTGGTCCAGGAGGCCAGGGGCCCAGGAGGAATGTGGTTCCAAGAGGCTGTCTGGAACCTCTCTCTTTGATCTATAGTGGACATGGCTCCCTGTCAGTAGCTGATGTGCCCTTTTTGGGAAGCCCACATTGGCTGCATGGTGCCTCCTCTCTGCACATTCCAACCTCAACATTATTTTAAAATACTTGAAATAAAACAGCTTGATTGGATTCTAAACTTATTATTCTGATTATCACAAGAATTTTTTTAGAGTTATTGAAAGTAAATAAATTAGAGTCTTTACATACCATTCAAACTGTTGTAAATTTTCAAATGGCTGTAAAATTTAGTTTTAAATTGATCACCTCCTTGGGCCAAGATTTTTGTGGGTGGTGTTGATCAAGTACTTGAAAAGATCATCGTTAAAGAGCCTTGAGGGGAAGGGAGTGGGTGAAATCTGTGAAGGGGATCAAACGGTACAGACTGTTAGTTATAAAATAAGTCCTGGGGAGCTAAAGCACAGCATGGTGACTATAGTTAATAATACTGTATTGTATATTTGAAAGGTTCTAAAACAATAGACCTTAAAAGTTCTCATCACAAGAAAAAAGATTGTGACCATGAATGGTAATGGATGTTAACTAGAGTTATTGTGGGGATAATTAAAGCAGTATACTCAAATAGCTAATCATTGTATTGTGCATCTGAAACCAATATAATGTTATGTCAATTTAAAAAATACCCTTGTTGGCGGGGAGGGTATAGCTCAGTGGTAGAGCATGTACTTAGCACGCACAAGGTCCTGGGTTCAAGCCTCGGTACCAACAATAAAATTTTTTTAAAATAAATAAATAAACCTAATTTCCTCCCCCTGCAAAAAAAAAAAAAAAAAAAAAAAAGCTTAAAAAATAAATAAATTTAAAGTAAGATAAAGACCCTTGAATGGGAATTAACCTGTGGTCATATCATGTAAAACATCTGATGTTAAAAAGTTGTGCTCACCAAAGCAAGCTCAAGTTTCTCACATTAAGAAGTCTGGGAGATTCCAATTTGGATGTTTTATACAAATTCAGTATTGAATATCTTTCCTAATACTTCATATTACATCTTCCTTTTCATTTTCATAATCACATAAGATATAGAAAATGTGATCATTTTTCCCAACAGGCTCTCTATAGGTATCCCCAAATCTCAGTTTGTCATGTACCAATGTGACCGATGCCTCAGGCACGGGTGTGTGAAAAATGTTAGGAACCTCCCACCTGGCTAACCCAGGATAGTCTCCCCATCTCAAGATTTTTAACAGATTTTCAGACTTTTCAGATTTTCAGATTTTTTCAGATTTAACAGATTTTCACATCTGCAAAGTCACTTCTACAGGTTTGGGAAATTAGGGGCCCTTGGTGGCCCTTGGGGCCTGTTATTCTGCCTACGGGGGTAGGGGTGTTTGCAGTGCACTTAGAGGTGCTTTGTGCCTTCTCCACCTCTCCCCTGTAACTCCTAGAGTACAACTGGGTGGAAATGGAAAACAAGATATCACGACCCTGCTCAGATTTTCGATGCATTGGCAGCGAACCCAACCACAGCCACTGCTGTGGAATGTGCACCGCCCCCTTCACCTCCTGCCCTCAGGAGTGTTGTCCCAGCACCCACCCAAGTGCTGGTGAGTCCTCTCCACCTTGGAGGAGATAAGTGTCATGAAAAGCAGCATGCAAAGGGGCCTCTGGAGAGCGGATGCTGTGCCTTTAGGAAAATGCCCAATTTGCGTAGGATAGCATGAGTGTGTGGTGCTTAAGTGGGCACTGCTCTCAGCCAGCAACTGTGGGAGCACCCAGAGAACAGGGAGGAGGCAGGAGCCATGAGCCCCATGGGGCTGCCGGGGCAGCTCAAGTACTGTCAGGCTGTGTTATCAAAGGTATGAGGTCTTTAACTGAGAAGGATACAGTGCTCATCTCTTCTGCATCAGCTGAACTGTATTGGAGGTTGTATATTGTGGCAAAAAATGGTAGTGCTTACCAAATATTTCATGTGCTTCCTTACAATTCCCAGCCCCTGTTCCATGTAGATTGGGGCCATGTGATTGAGTTCTGGCGTAGAATGCCCCCACCTCCCACCACTGTCCCTACTCTTTCTCGTCCCTGTCTCTCGGAGCCTGGATACTAATGTCACAGGTGCCTCTATGCCCTACCCATTCTTTGTTTGTTTGTTTCTGAAGTATAATTGACCTACAACACTATGTTAGTTCCTGATACACAACATAGTGATTTGCTATTTCTATACATTTCAAAATGATCACCATAAGTTGTTACCATCTGTCACCATACAAAAATATTACACGATTATTGACTATATTCCCACACTCTACATTTCATACCAATGATATTTACTTTGAAATTGAAAGTTTGTGTCTCTTAATCTTCTTTACCTATCCCTCTCCTTCCCCCACCTGCCTCCCCCCAGCAACCACCTGTTTGTTCTCGGTGTTTATGACTCTGTTTCTGTTTTGTTATGTTTGTTCGCTTGTTTTGTTTTCAGATTTCACATGTCATACCATATTTGTCTTTCTCTATCTGACTTATTTCACTTAGCATAATACCCTCTAGGTTCATCCATGTTGTCCCAAATGGGAAGATTTCATTCTTCTTTGTGGCTGAGTAGTATTCCATTGTGTATATATATCACATCTTCTTTATCCATTCATCTGTTGATGGACACTTAGGTTGCTTCCATATCTTGGCTATTGCAAATAATGCTACAATGACTATAGGGGCACATGTATCTTTTCTAATGAGTGGGGCTTTTTTGTTTTTGTTTTTGTTTTGGATAAACACCCAAGAGTGGAATTGCTGGAATGTATGGCAGTTCTATTTCTAATTTTTGGAGCAATCTCCATACTGTTTTCCATAGTGGCCACACCAATATACATTCCCACCAACAGTATTGGAGGGTCCCCTTTTCTCCACATCCTCCTCACCACTTATGTGTTGTCTTTTTGATGATAGCCATTCTGACAAGTGGGGAGTGATACTCATTGTGGGTTTGATTTGCATTTCCCTGATGACTAGCGATGTTGAACTTTCATGTGCCTGTTGGCCATCTATATGTCTTCTTTGGAAAAATGTCTATACAGATCTTCTGTCCAGTTTTTAATCAGGTTGTTTGTTTTTTTGGTATTGGGTCATATGTGTTCTTTGTATCTTTTGAATATTAAGCCCTTATCAAATATATCATTTGCAACTATCTCACATTCAGTACGTAGCCTTTCCATTTTGTTGATAGTTTGTGCAAAAGCTTTTTCGTTTGATGCAGTCCCTTTGTTTATTTGTGCCCCACCCATTCTTGTCAGCACTCACCTCTACTTTCTTTAATAGGTTTTGAGGGGAGAGCGGAGGTGATTAGGTTTATTTATGTATTTTTTAATGGAGGTACTGGGGATTGAACCCAAGAACTTGTGCATGACAAGCACTCACTCTGCCACTGAGCTATACCCTCCCCCCTCACCTCTACTTTTGAAGGCTGCTCAAGGCACATCTGAGACATTTACCCCAAGGCAAGCTGAAGGTACTGCAGTTAGGGCCCCCAATAATGACAGTCAGAGGTTGGTGATAAACTCACCACCTTCCTCCCTCCTGGGTGGAGATGACTATGGGGCTCCTAGAATTGCCCCCAGTGGTGACTGACTAGCTCCACACCCATTATTGGCTTCCCTTTCCTGTATCACTTCCTCTGTTCCTTCCTGGTGTCTTGAGAGCAACTTTCACATAAATAACTTGCACATGTTTCTTTGTCTCTGGGTCTGGGGAATACCATGTGTCTTGATGGCGGCATCCTAAGATGGCAGAGCCTCCTTCAGCTGGGCCCCCAAGTGAGCAGGGGAGCCTCCCTCCTCCTCACCTCCCTCCCCTGTTTTGTTTCACTGCTATGTTCCCAGTGCTCAGCACAGAGTGCCTGGTTTAGTAGATGCTCAGTTAATAAGTGTTGAATGAATAAATACATGAGTCAGTGGATAAAGGAGAGGAGTGAGCCTTGGACTAAGATAAACTTGTGAGGAGGCAGGAATTTGGGCACAAATAGGAGACAGTCCTCACCACTCTGGTTCTAGGCTTGCTGTCAGTGTTAGCGTCTGTGAGCAGTGTTGGGAGGGCTGAAGGGCAGTTCCTCCTTTCTGTGAAGGGTGGGTGGATGGGGCGGGAGTGGTGGGCAGGAAGGGCTGGTGTACATTCAAAGCTTACTGCCATGGCAACAGCCATCGGCAGACCAATGTCACCTCCACTCTGCCACCACTGGCCAACCTAGACCACTCTCATTGCTCTTTTGTAGACCCTCAGGGATGCTCTTCCCTTCCTATAGCCCCCTCTGCCCTCCCTCTGTGAAAGCTGATCAAGCAGAAGCAAGGAGAATGTAGTCAGTTGGATGAGGCTTGGGCAATGAACCTGGGTACCCACGATGGCTGGTCCCCTGGGAGAAGGGGAGCAGGTGGAAGCCTCCCACCTGTGTCCCTCTCCCTGAGAGGGGTGGCATGCACCGTACCAGGCATCGCTCTCTCACAAAATACGAATGAATGGTCCTGTGAATGGATGATGGCAAACAGGTGTTCAGTTTGAAATCACATCATTTGGGGACTGAAGAGGGTAGGGATGCATTTGAGGACTGTCAAAGGCTGCGGATCAAGAACATGTCACTGGATGCAGGGCTCAGGGAGCATCTCTTGGTGGACTCATTTGGAGAAGGCTCCTCAGCTCTCTGGCTAAGGTCCTTCACTTTTGCCAGGCTAGACTGCACACCCTGCACTTGGTTATTTGTTCACCAGCTCCTCTTATCTCCCCTCCAGACTGGAAGCTCCACTAAAATAGGACGGTATCTATCCTGCTCTCGTGCATTCTAGGCATTCCATCAATGTATGTTGAGAAAGAAAATGAAACATACACTGCCCCTTCCCAGCTCTTTTCCTTTGTTCTTTCTGTTTCCTCCCTGTAGGTGCTCTGCTCCCCCTGCTCCATCTCTCTCTCCACTTGTGAAAACCCTCTCCATCCTTTGAGACCCATTCTAATGAAACCTTCCCCGAACCCCCAGCTTGGATCCGTTACTCTCTGTGCGGAATCTCTGCAGCACATGGTTTGCCTCTATCATGTCACTTACACCATATGCTTTGGATTATAATGATTTCTGTACCAACCTCTGTCCCTCCAATAGATAGTGAGCTCCTCGAGGACGGGGAATATCATCTGTGCATTGTCTCTTCCCTACTCCCTGGCACAGTGCTTTCTATGCAGGAGATGCTCTATAAGTGCTCAGTATAAGAAGGCAAGAGTAGTGATTGCAGTTGGCTTTTTACTGGTCCAGATGCTGCTTCCCTGCAGCCCAAGGTGGGGTCTCTGAGCCTCCTTTCCCTGGGCTGGGACTTCACCCTTGCTAACTGGGCCATTCCAAAGTCTCCCTCCTCCCTCCCTCCCCAATCCCTGCTAACACTTTGCCTAAAGCTTGACCCACCCCAGTAACATTTCCGACATTTGCATGGCCTGATGGTAGCAAGGTAGGAGAGGGGAGGCTGAGCTGCAGGGATTGTCTGGTCTTACAAGATTTCTTGGCAAGCATCCAGGGGAGCAGAGATTGCCTGATACGGAGGGGGCTGGGCTGCAGGGGAGCATCCAGGGGCCCCTGTACTGTCCCCCACTCCCTGAGGACCAGAAAGCATGGGGTGAACCCCAGTCTGTGCATGTCTGTGACCACCATCTGTGCTGATGGAGGTGATAGCAGGGTGTGTGTGTGTGTGTGTGTGTGTGTGTGTGTGTGTGTGTGTGTGTGTGTGTGTGTGTGTGTGTGTGGTGAGTGAGTCATCAAAGAAGGGCAGAGGCCCAGAGGAACTCACAGGCTAGATCCTCCCCCGCTCTTCCTGTTTGGGCTGCCAGAGACTGAGCGGCAGCTTTTTCAGCAAGATTTAACCCTGGTGTTTCAAAGGTCTTTGTCCCTGAGCTGGACCTCACAACCACACTTGGACCAGAGGTTCTAACACATTGAAATTGACAGGATCACCTGGGCTGCTTGTTCAGTGTGGAGATGTCTAGGGCTGCCTGCACCCTAGTTTGCAGATCTGCTTCGTACACCACACACCTGGGGAAATCCTCATCAGGGTGCCAGCTTCTTGCCAAGAGCAGTGGCAGGTAGAGACTCCTGAATGCCTGGGGAAGGAGGCAGCCTTAGAAAGAGACGCTGAGCTCAGGGGTCAGGCTGCAGGTGGTGGGGAGAGTGGTGAGTGGAGATGTGGGGAGGAAGCACCTGCTGGCTGGAGGTGAGCAGAAGGCTGCGTCTTGAAGGAAGCTGCACTAGGCAGGGCTGCTCAGTCTTGGTCGGCTAGGAATAGAATCGGTGGGACTTGGGTAGATGGGAGCTGGAAGCATCAGGCCTGCAGATAAGCAGCTTTATATTTTCCTTGAGGGGATTTTTCTGTTCATCTGCAGTAATCAGAGGAGATACTAATTAATACTTTCAAGAGGAACTCAACAAGCAGAGCTTGCTAGAGCTCACTCAGAGAAACAAACAATCTCAAGGGGAGACTAATGTAGTAGCTCAGGGCAGACTCTAGAGCCAGGCCTCCTGGGCTCAAATTCCAGCTCTTACATTCGTGACCTTGGGCAACTTAACTTTTTATGTCTGTTTTCTCTTCTAAAAAACGGGCCTAATAATCATCCTACTTGATTAGGTTAAATCATGAAGATTAAATGAGTTATATATGGAAAGAAATTAGAACAATGCCTGGCACATAGTAAGCACCATGTAAGCATGTGCTGTTGTCATTATTGTTATTTTGAAAGTAGAATCTGGACATAGAGGACCCAGAACCCATGGCAAATCTATTTAGACTCTTGCTACTCAAAGTTTGGTCCACTGACCAGAAGCATCAGTATTACCTGGGAGCTGGTTAGAAACGCAGTCTCAGACCCAGCCCTGAACGCACTGAATCAGAACCTGCATTTAACAAGAGCCCCAGGTGAACGGTGAGCTCACTGAAGTTTATGAAGCACTGCTTTAGAGCACACAGGAGACCCATCAGAAACTTGGCCAGAGATTGGGCTAATTAGGGGAAGGAGGCCAACAAGGGTTAGGCCGCCCTGCTTTGGGGGTCCTCACAGCCTGGAAAGCCCCCAGAGCCTTGTCAGCATGGGCGTTTTACATGGGGACACTGCCAGGGTCCCTACACATCAGTGTACTGGGACAGCCTGGTGCCCAGGGCCACCGTGGGGGAGCGGTGGCTGAGGCCACCCCCCCAGGGCCCTGGGGGTGCCAGGAGGTCAAGTGGTGGTTTGCTGGAATACCAGGAGCTCAGGAGGTGGTCCACCTGCTCCCGACTGGAGACTGCGCGCAGGTGGGCCTTCCTGCTTTCACCGTCCAGGTCCTCGAGGGGCGCGGGCATCTGGGGGAGCTCGGGGCCTCTGCCCGCGGAGTCCCGGTGCAGCCCACGCGCCCGCATCTCGCTCTGCATGCTGGCGAAGAAGTGCAGCACGCAGCGGTGCGCGAAGTCCCGCGCATGCTCACAGCACGTCTCATCGAAGAGCTTCTGCTCCAGGTCCACGTAGTTGCTCCAGTATCTGCGCTGCAGGAAGACTGTCTGGTCAAAGCAGGGCCTCAAGCAGCGGGCCAGGAAGGCCATGATGATCATCAGCAGGGTGATACTCCAGCCGATGGCCTGAAGGGTGGGCGGGGCACAGGTACAGTACAATGTGGCAAGGCTGATCCAAAGTCTCTCTTCACTTATCCCTCCCATCCTTCCTCACATATATCCATCTTCCCATTTAGTCATCCATCCTACTAACCACCTCTGTCCATCCTGCCCCCCATTCACTGTTCCATCCTTGCATCCATTTCATCTGTCCAACTATTTCTCCACCCATCCAGTCATCCAGCCTCTTATCTGACTATATATCTATTGCCTTCCTATCAACCAACCTTCCATCTGTCCATCATCCATCATCCTATCAGCCATCTGTCCTCCCATCCATTTATGTTCCCATACTCTCATCCTTTCTTCCATTTATTCAGCCACCCATCCACCCGCCATTCATTCCCCCAACCTTTCTCCTGAAGGGAACCAAAATATGTCATCCCAAAATATGCCTCTTTGACATGAAAATTATTTTGAGCTGAAGACAATTAAGAAGCCGCAACCATAGAAACAGCTATTTCCACTGTCCCCTTTTCTGCTTGAAGACAGGATATAAATTCCCCTCTCACTGGGGACAGACTCTTATCAGCCCAGAGACAGCACCAGAGGAATCTGCAAACAAACCTTACTCCATTAGTTTCCTCCCATGTATTTATTTACTTTCCCACAGTTTCCAGCCTTGGAAACATAAAACTGCTTTCCTTCTTCCTTTGTCCTGTTGTTTCTCTACAAAGGTACTGCTCTTTGTTGAAGATGCTATATAAGCCACAGTTCTAAGCCACTGTTTTGTGTTACCTTTTCTTTATTTTAGGTTTCTCCTGCATGATGAGCACTGCCCACATTAATAAACTGTTTTCCTCCTGTTAGTCTTTCATTGTTAGAGTCTCAGCCAAAAATTAAGATGAGTAGAGGTCAAGTTTTGCCTCCCCTTACACTTCAATCCATCCATCATCCTTTCATCTTTTTAATCCAGTTCTCCTCTGCGCTTACATATGTTTATCCATCCCACCTATGCATCCATCCATCCATCCTATATCTTCAGGGAGACACTGGGGACTCAGTCTTTGCTCTCAGAGCTCATATTTTAGTGGAAGAAACAACAAAATAGGTGAGGACTGGCTAAGTGTCATGTTGAGGGATGTATAGAGGGTCATGGGAATTCAGAGGCGGGACACTCAACCTGAACTTGAGGGCTTAGAGAACAGTGAGGTTGAGGCTGAGACCTGAAAGGTGAGTAACAGTTATACAGGATCTGAACAGGGAACAGTGTTCCAGGCCAAGAGTGAGGAAAAGTGGAAATATTTCTCTGAGGCTGGAGCCCACACCTGGCCGACTCCTCTCCCTCCCCTCTGCCCATCCAAACGTACTGTCTCTTTGGGGCTTTGCTTAAGACCAGAGCAACTGTGTGGACCTCTAAACCACAAAGACATATCTGAATCCTTATTTGTAGATGTGATTCACAAAGCCCTCTTGCTTGGCCTCTCACAGGATCCTCTCCCCCATCCCCCACCCCAATTTAAAATACTTGTGTGAGTATTTGATTCACGAGGAGCGTTAATGTGACTGATCTTTTACAGCTGAGTCAGGACTCAACCCTGGTCTGAGAATTCGAAGTTCGTTCCAGTGAACTAGTGAGAGCTTACAGCATTTCTGTCCACAGAGACCATTCATGTGAGGGGACAAAACCTCCATTTATTTTGCAGGAGATACTGAGGCCCAGAGGGGAAGTGACATGGCCAAGGTCATGTCTGAACCAGAATCAAGTGTGTCCTGAGCACTGGTACTTTTTCTACCACACCACCGTCTACATTTGCCACGAGCCCGTCCTGCACCCACAAAGGGGTAGGTTGTAGCTCCAGTTATGCTCTGCATATAGCAAATACTTGTAAGTACTTTCTGGGGGACAAGTCCAGGCTGGGCTCTGGGAGTGGTGGGGATGCAATCTGGAGTCTGGGATGGGGGTGGGGCTGGGGTTTTTCTCCAGGATAATGGATTCTGTGCTCTGTGGGGGCCAGGCCTCTAGGGGAGGGCCTGCATTGTAGGGAGATGATTAAGAGAGTTTGGAGGAATGGCACTTCAGATCTCTGCCTGGCCTTATGAACAATGTGACTTCGACCTTGTGAACTAAACTCTCAAAGCCTCAGTTTTCTCATCTGCAAAATGAGGTGATTGCATCCACCTCATAGGGCTGTTTTGAGGGTTAAGTGAAGTAATGCATATGAAATGCTTAGCACCATGCCTGACACTTAAGTGCTCAATAAATGGTAATTAGTATTTCTGAGGGGTGGGAAGAATGTGTGTATGGGGTCGGGGGCAGGGCAGGGCAGTGTATCTCCAGCATTTTCCTGTCATCTAGCCCGGAGATGGGCCTAGCTGACTTCCAGGGGGTATGGTCACCTGGTCTCCACTCTGGGGTGAGTTAGTGTTGATGGCAAAGTGCCGACTTCCTAAGGCCCAACGCTGTCCTGTGTGTGGACCACGTTCCTGCTCCTCCCAGGGCCCACCTGCTCTGTGATTGTGTCTCTAGAAGTGGGGAGGGGCTCAGGAAACCATTTGCACCTTCTCACGCAGGCCCCTCAGAACAAGCGCAGGATATTTTCCAGGGCTGGGAAAGGGGTACCCAAATTACCTGTGACAGGCACCGCAGGTAGCGAGACACTGCCTTCCGAGCAGGGCTGTCCCTGACCAGCTCATCCTCCTTGCAGGGCACCTTGGCCAGAAAAAGCTGCACCTGGCTGGGGGTCATGTTGGCAAAGTCTAGAAACTTCTCGGGGTCCACGGAGCAGCTGAAGGCACACACGAAGCACTTCCCATCGAGGAGGGCCAGCAGGATCCAGACAAGAGGGGCGGCCAGTGCTCTCTGAAGCACAGAGGAGCACATATACCTGGGAGGAGAGGAAGGGAGGGCTCACAAAGGGCCACCAGAATTCAGCTGCAGCAGGAAGGCTACAGGGGAGATACAAGAACGGACTTCCCTGGAGGGCTGGGAAATCCTGGGCATGGTTACATCGAAGGAAGGGCTACAGCTCCCATGGCAGAGATCCCAGCAGCAGAGAGCCAGGAAGAAGCAGGGCTGGGGGCCCCAGGAGTCCCAGTACTGGAACACTGGGGAGCTGGTGTTCTCTCTGGTCTAGGCTTTGGAGCAGAGGCTGTTGGTGGTGCCCTGCCTAGGCCAGAAGCATCTAGAGCTTTGCTCCTATTCATGTGGAGGGCCTGAGGGCCCCTGACTTCGGCATGGCTCTGCCTAGGGATCCGGAGGCATCTCGGCTCCCAGAGTGGTAGGCTGGAGGCACTGGAGGGCTCACAACCTCCAGATCAACCTTCAGCCCAAGAGGCCAGGGCCTGGTGGATAAATACCCTGGCTTCCTGGACCCTCAGTGGGACAATTCTGAGGTGTGCTCTACCCAGTCTCTCAGAGGGTCCCCAGAAGGACTGAGTCCCAGCTGCCTACTTATCACATTCTTCCCAGATCCTGCCCCTGGGGGAGCCTAAACTCAGACATCTCTGTGGGGTAACCCTCCCAGAGGCAGCACCTCAAACACCTCCCTCCAGTGTCCGGGGAGCCCACCCTATGACTGTCCCTCGGTGCCTCTCTTGACCTGCTCCACCCGCCTAGTGGCCCAGATTGGGTGTTGGCCACAGGACAGGAGCCCAGTGGAGCTGTACCCACCAGATCCCAGGGGAAGAGGTAAGTGGCACGCTGAGTGCGTGTGACCCTCCCTGCGTGGCTGAATCACAGGGAGCACAGAACCCCCCGGGAACACCAACAGAGGCTGTGCACAGAATGCAGACATTTTTAGGTTGGATTATATACAGAACACAAGGTGGTGTGTGCTGGGTGGGTGTGGGTGTGTCTGTGCATGGCCTAGCCGGTGGTGAATTATAAATACACTGTGGGCAGGGGCGGCTCCAACGTTTTCTATGGGGGCAACGTAGTTAGAAGGTGGAACCGAGGACTTGTTATGAAGTCACATTACATGCCCTTGAGAACACCTCAATTGTCCATATCAAAGAATAGGGGAGAGGGGGAGACTGGGTGAGCTAAAACCCACCACCCTCTCCTGCCACTGCCCATGGAACTACAGCATTTTGGTATTTTGCCTAAAACACTGAGAGCAGTGGTTCTGGCTTGGTCTGACTTTGGATCTGAGCCTCTTCCTAGCTGTGGAAGCTCAGCCAAGTTACTTAACCTCTCTGCTCCTTAAAAATGGGTCTAATACAGGAACAGACCGAGGTGGGAATTCAGAGGCCATGCACACACAGCAGCTGGCACAGAGCTTGGCACTGAGTTGGCCGGGGAACATTATGAATTATTAAACTCCATCAACTGATCTTGATACGGGGCACCGACCAGGTGCGAGGCTCTGACGACACAGTGATACAGCAGATTGGGTCCTGGCCCTCGAGGAGCTTGCAGGAGAGGGGATACAGCCTCCAAACCCGCGGTGCCTTTCATACATGCAGTGTGGCTATGCACGTCGTAGGATGGGCCTTCATGCTCATGGGGAGTTATAATCCATGGCCAGCCCGTCAGATGTGACCTGGATAATTCTTGGGAATCCTGTGTCATGCATGCGGCTCCAGTACTGGCTGCAGAGAGATCGCAGACAGGAACAGAAATATCTGTTTCCAGAGTGGAAACTGGCAAATTGGTCTCTGTGAACCGATGATGCTTTGGTATCATTTCCCAGGGGAAAGCAGGGGGCATACCTGATGGTGCCTGTGGGTGTAGGGGGGAGCCATGAAAATACTCGTGGGGGTCACTGGGGTTTGGGGTTCCCCTGGCGTTGCCTCTGTGGTTGAGGGAGCCCTTGACAGTGCCCTTGGGGAGCTGGGTAGGGTGGGATCGCACCTGATGATGCCCGGGTCCTTCCTCCGATGCCCAGTGGGCCGGCGCCACTCCTCAACCATCACTACGGACTGCCGGTTGGTCAGGAGCCCGCAGAGGAAAAGGGCGAGCGGGGGTGTGAGCAGCAGGCCCAGGCCGTAGAGGGCATTGTAGCGCGCCAGGCAGGGGCAGTTGAAGTCGAAGGAGGAGTACAGCTTGACAGTGACTGCGGCCAGCAGCAGGCAGATGCCATTCATCACGGACTCGGAGCTGGACTGGACGTGCTGGAACAGCATGCGGAATTTATCCATGGCTGCAGCCCGGGTTGGGGGCAGCTGTGGGTGGGAGACACTGAGGTTTCAGCTGCTCTCCAGGTCAATGCCAGGGCACTCTGGGGCGAGCCCGGGGCTGTAAGAGGTTCTTCCTTCTCTTCCAAGAGCCTGAGGGGACAAGAAGAAGGTGACGTCCAGCTCCCAGCCCAGCTTCCTGTGGTCCAGCCAAGGATGTCAGGCAAAGGCAGGCTCTCTCCACGAAGGACTGTCCCCCAGTGCCACTCCCCTCCTCTCTGGGGGAATGAGTCATGGCTCTGTGACCAGCCAGCCCAAAGCACCTCTAGGCAAATGGGCCCCACCCTGTCCCTCCATCCCTCCCCAGTCCATTCCCTTTTCTCTTCATGGTTTGGACAGTGGGGCCAGACAGCTGGTGAGGCTTCCCATGGGGGACAAGCAAACTGGGTGTGGTAAGGCCATGGTGCTGGTGGAGACAATTTTATTTTTTGGTCTTGGTTAAAAACATGACTTGACTCAGCTGAGCCCAGGAAGATTTCATGGGGGCTTTCACACTGGGAGGAATCAGGAGGGGCACCTTACCCTGCCTGAAGGCTTCCTGGAGGAGAGGCCTCTTGCGGAGCATTTAAACCATGTTTCAGTATTTGCCAGGGGTGAGGAAGAGAAGGCCTTCCAGACAAAGGGTACCACATGGGCAAGGGCATGGAGGTGAGGAGCAGCCAGGTGTGGGTCAGCAGTTTGGGGTTGCTTGAATGTGGTGTTAGGGCATGTCGGAGGGGTCAGGAGGGCTCAGCGGGTGCCTGCGACCTTCTCCATTTTACTCTGCTGCCCTCCAGGTCTGGCCACTAACTGGCCCAGGGCTCCCTAAAACACAGCTCCCACTGTACCACAGCTCCCACTATACCACTCCTCTGCTCAAGTGTGACCGGGGCCCCCTCAGCCTCCTTACCTCAGCATTCAAGGCCCTCCTAACTGTACCCAGATGTGTCCTCCCACCTCCATGACTTTGCTGACACCATCCTCCTTGGAGAACCCTGTCCAACCCCCTGCCCTTCCAGAGGCAACTCAGGCGCTGCCCTTGCACCAAGCCACCCCTGGTGACCTCAGCTCCTTTACCTCCCACTCGGCCCTTGGAAAGGCTGCCTGAGTTTCCTGCTCCTCTCTCCCAGCTGGGACGGGACCTGCACCTGCTGGTTCCTGCAACCTCTAGCTGGGTGCTAAGCACGCCACAAGGTTGGCAGAGGTTTGTTCTCTGCGACGTTGACGCTCAGACCCCCTTTTTCCATCTCTAGCTCTGTCCTCTCTGCCCTGCTTCTTGACCTGCACCTGCCTCCCTGTCTGTTCCTAGCAAGCAAATGGGATGTAGTTCCTGCTCTTATCTCTCCGTGTCTCACTCATCTGTCCCTCTCTCCGTCTCCAATTCTACCTTTCTCTGTGTGTGCGGCTCTCTGTGACCCTCAGCGTGTCTTTCTGTGTGTTTCTCTGTCTCTGTCCCTCTCTCTGTGCTGTGACCTCTTCCTGTCTGTCTTTCCCTCTTCCTCGCCTGCTGCCCATCTAGTAGCACCCCTGTCTTATTACTGGCCCCTAGTCCTGACACTGGCAGCCTGACTTGGAGAGAGGAGTGGAGGCAGCTACAGGAGCCCAGGGCTGTGTTCCTGGAGTCACAGATCCATGGGCCTCGGCCTGGAGCATGCGCTGGGGGTGAAGCATCCAGACCCCAACTACTTGGGCTCTTCCTCGGTCTTCACCCCTCAGGCTCCCTCACTCCCAGCACCCGGCTACCCCTGAGTAAAGAAGAATCTCAGGGACTGGGATGGTCTTGACCCCACTGACCCCTGCTCCACCCAGCCTGGACCAGTGGGCATCTGGATCTCCCAAGGATGCCTTTAGTTAAATTCCTGCATCAGCCCTTCCTCAGCCCCTGGGTCCTCATGGCCATGAGTGCAGCTTCCCGCCAGCCCCCTGCAGCACGTGAGTAAGCATTCTCCTGACTCCGTCCTGGGAGGCCCAGCACCGCCCTCTGTCTCCGCGTAGCCTGCCGGGACTGCGGCAGCTGCACTGACCACCCTTCCTCCCATATTATCAAACAACTTTTAGAAAATGGGAATATCTCCATTTTTTTTTTTTTGATTAAACACACCATCATGAAAATTTTAAAAACAGAGACCAAAAAAGTGTCCCCATCACTGCAAGCCACCCCTACCACCAGTCTCCCTGTCACTGCATCTGTGTGTGACCTTCCAGACTTGTTGCAGCCCGGCATGGACACGTGCGGGCTGGCCCACCTGGGACCCCTTGGGAGATTCCCGGGAAGCACCGCGAGTGAAGCACTGGGTGCCGCAAGCCAGGAGCACCAGGCTGCCCACGAGACTTCCCCTCTGAGGCAGGTCTCTTTCTTCTCTTAACCCTCCTGACAGAGGGCTCAGGGTGTCTTGATTTCAGCTTCTCTGGAGGACGACAGCCCAGCAGCTCAAAGGACCCATGGGACCTGCAAAATGAATTTTGTGTAGTTCGCTTAGCCTGTATTTTAAGTCAGACCATCTCCAATATGTCCTGCAAACTTCACAAGCGTCTGTGCAATCTATACCTCCAATGAGGCAGCAAGGAACAAAAGCCCAGTTCTTACTTATTATTTGTTTTACCTCATTTGTATGGTAGTCCAGGCCCTGTGAGACAGGATGACGTGAGTGAGGGGAAATAGGGAGGGACTGGGACAGGGCGGGAGAGCCGTCAGAGGCAGCAAGTGTGACTCTGAGGAGGAGAGGGTGGGGCGGTCAAGCCGCTACAGCATCCTGGGCTCCTAACTATCAGAGAACCGCCACCAGGGGCAGATGTGGCTCCTGGAGAGGCTGAGTGTCATGTCCCAGGTCACACAGCCTGGTGGGGACAGAGCCAGGAAGCAAGCCGGATCCTCCTCTGTGCCTTCCTGCCCTGGTCACCCTCTGGGCCGCTGACAGAAAAGGGAACTGTCCCGGCCAAGGCCAAGCTTCTCAAACCTGAACCACAGGGCTGACCCCTGAGCAGGGAGGGAAGGCTGTTGGGTTTGAAGGGTCTGAGCACCCCTCTCTCCCATTCTAGTCTCAGGGAGGGGAGGGCGGCCATCAGGCCCCCAGCTGCCTTTTCTTGGGAGTTTCCAAAAAAGAATGAACAGTGTTTCTGGGCGAACACTGCAGGAAACTGGGACAAGGTCTCTCCCAGGCCAGCCTGCTCACAGCTCCAACCTCTGAGAGGCGAGACAGAGCTCCCAGGTCAGCCTGGGCCGGGCCCCACAGGGGAGCCGCGTGCTATGGGACTGCACTGGCCCTTGCTAGGTATTTACTGGAAAACGCTCAAGAAAAGAAAAAGGCAAGAAGGTAGTCACAACTTAAAGGGATATTACCTCTCAGGGTGAGCTTGACATTAAAAAAGTCTGTATTTTCTAAATTGTCTACTTCATAATAATGATTTTTCTAAATTTCCCAATAAAAATCATAAAATATATTACTGGGAAAACTCAAAGGGATTAAAGGACAAGGCAAAAGGGACGGGGATCATCTTTTGTTACCTTGGAGCCCAGGTCTGCTGAACTAGGAGAGGCAGAAATGCAGCAAAAATAGAAGGAGAAAGACTGGTTTTACTCATGTGTGTGAAAAGATATTAACTTGTAGATCTGCAGCAGGATAATGTCTTAGACTAGATTTTCTCAACTCTCTACCCCACCTCAAGGCTCTTCAGAAGAGTTCTTCAAGATCTTTTAATTCTGGGAAATTTTTTAAAAGTTAGATTTTCATTTTAATGATGACAAATCTATTTAGCAGTTTTAAACACGTGTTCACTAGCAGTTGAAAGATCTTTATAGGACAAGTCTTTGGTTTCTTTTTCTTTCAAATCTTGGGGATCTTCCAGATTATTTCCTTCAAAAGGAATCTGGGTATTATTTGAGAAACATTGGTTTGACTATTCTTGAAGTGTCAGTGATGGAGAGGGCTCTTGGGGCCAGGTGGCCCCCTACTGGTGGAGTCGGGGTGTCTGATGTATACATGACATGTGTGGGGTGTGTGTACGTGTGTGTGTGTCTTCAGAAATACAGGTGTGGCTGTGTTTCTTCTTTCTGTGTAGGGAGCACGCTCTCCCCCGAGGTTTCCTTTGAAAGGAAGATATTGGATGCATGTCCCACTTCTCCCTCAGGACTGGGAGGCTCTTGTTCCCTGTGTCCAGCAGAGCAGTGGTGCCCTGTCCTTGTGAGACCTGGTTCTTTTCTACCCCGGTGCCAGAGGCCGCCACAGGATCAGGGTCACAGGCCTTTCTGGTCTGTCTCAGGCAGACCTGGGTGAAAGCAATGTGGCATTTCTGGGGGCTCCTCTCTGGTGACTATGTCAAACCACATGGCCCCTGAGGGCCTGCAAAGGGAATGAAAAAGAAAGGGGGCCTCTGACAGTGGCTTTGGAACAACTGCTTAACCATTGGGGAAAAAAAACCTTAACGTGAATCTCTACCTCATTCTTGAGATCAAAATTAACTCCGATCGCTCAAAGATTTAAACATAAAAATCAAAATCATAAAAACTCTACAAGAAAATATAGGTGAATTTATTCATAATCAGAGGCTAGGGAAGAGCTTTGTGAACAGAGTACAGAATTCATTAGCTGTGAAGGAGAGGATGGATAAAGTGAGCCTCATATCTTCTGTGGGCAAAATACCAATAAGCGAAGTAAAAATAACAGACTGAAAAAAGGCATTTGCCATGCACATGTCACACAAAGGCCCATTTTCCTTAATTTGCAGAGGAATCATACATGTCAGTAAAAAAGATGAACAGTCCTATGAAAAAATGGGCAAAAGATGTCAACAGGCTAATCACAGGAAGGGAAAGACAAGTGGCCAACAATCCTGCAAAGATTCTAGTCCTCATTCATAATTAAATATGAATCTGAACAACCAGGTGCCTTTTTAAAATTATCAAGTTGTTAGAAACTAAAAGATTGATAATACCCAATGCGGGTTTGGGGAAACAGCCACTTTTATACACTGATGGTTGGAGTACAAATTTGTATGGATTTTCCTAGAACAATTTGGCAAAACGTATTTAAAGCAAAAATTTAAATATACATGCCCTTTGACCTAACACCTAGCTTTGTATTTGCCCTATGGATAGATTTGCAGAAATAACCAAGATAAATGAAAAAGATGTTCATTATAACTTTGTTTTAATGGCAATAAAACTGGAAAGAACCTAAATTTCATCAACAGGGGATGTTTAATGATTTGTGTTGAAATAAATTATGGCCCAGCCATAAAATGCAGCCACTGAAAGAATGAAGCAGATCTGTGTGTTCATATGAAAAGACTTCTAATAGATTCTGATAAATTTTTTAAAAAGCAGTTTAGTGTACTATGCATAGTATAATCCTTTCTAAGTAAAAATGGTGTAATTTTGGTATTGTGCATATACTTTTTGCTGGAAGGATACACAAGAAATGTAGACAGTTACTACCATTGGTGGTCGTGGAAGGGGAACTTTTATTGTCTTTCCATTTGATACCTTTCTGTGATGTCTGACTTTCCAAACAATGAGTATGTATGAATTTAATTTTCAATAGATCAGCAGAAGAATTCTGGGCAGTAGACTGATGGATTTTTAAAATATGTTTCCATATGTAGATAGATAAATGTTATTTTTAAAAAATAGGATTGAAATATATGGCTGACACAAAATAAAATAACCGAATTCAAACCTTAACGTTCTTCCACACTTTAATTTTTGTTCTTTGACCCACAGGTTACAGAATGTGGAACAATTTCCTTAGTTCACATTGCATTTCAAACTCCTTTTCTCAGAAGAAAAAAAAAAGGTTAAGTCTGATTTTATAATATATATTTTCACCTTTTTAAAACACAGGACTAACAGTCTATAAAATGGATTTTCTGACCAAACTGAAGTTGTTTGCAGACCCTGTGAGGTGGTTTTCCAGCGTGGAGATCCTGCCAGCAGTGGCATCAGACACTAGATGTTAAGCCAAATGCAGATGCTTGAGGGCAAAAACAGGTGGGTTGCTCTGGGGAGAGGGGCATCCATCCAGCTGGGATCTAACATCAATGTTAGAGTGATTCTGGGGGGTCCCCTTTTCCTTGTTGCCTACACCCACAAACTCATGGGACTCCTGAGACACATTGGGAGGGCCCTGGGCCAGAAGTGGCAAGTCCCAGCTCTGAGGGTAATCGGGTACTCTAAGGCCAAGCTGGGAAGTGCTGCTGATACTGGCCACACCTCCTCTCACTCTGGCCACTTAGCAACAGCTATTTAGTGGGCATCTGCAGTGCCCACAGCCAGGTGCTCTACTGGTGCTGGGCATACACAGGTGCCCACATCAGGTACCAGACGCAGCCAGAGGGGCAGCTCAACGTGAGCTGGGGTGCTCTGAAGAGGACCTTAACTTGTCTTAAGTTTGGGGACAGTCTCTTGGTCCTGGGAGAATGTCTGTTGGTGGGTTAGACCTTCTTTGATCTAGCCACTGTGGTGGGGAGGGCTTGTCGGCCAGAGAGCCAATCTCTGGGTGAAAGATGAGAAAGTGACCTCAATGAAGCAAACATGCCCGGAGAGTAACATCTGGGTGGCTGAAGAGTAAGGCTAATTACCTCATGGGCATATTTTCTTCATAACGAAATAGTTAACGGAAGCAATAAGGATACATTTTGCCCCTAAAACCTTCTTCACATTTTGGAAGAGGGAAAGAGCGACCTGTAAATATTTCAAGGTTATTTTGATTGATTTGAGGGCTTTCTCCCCAAAAGTTTGCCAGACAAGGATTCTAATGAAGTTCTAGCGCCACCTAGTGGTGGCTGGAGAGAGAACTTAAGAGGATGGGGCGGGAGGAGATGGTGGGACACACAGGATTGCTCTCTCTGAGAGGAGATGTTCCACAGGCTATTCTCATTGAAATGAGAGGCCCCCTGAGGCAACTTTGGGTGAAGGTCCAGACGGGCGAGTGCCTCTGGGACCTCTCTTGGGAAAGGAGGATAGAAGTGAGAGGCTAGACTGGCAGCAATAAGGGAGAAACGTCTGTTTCATATTCTGGGTCTAGGGATGAAAGGCATTCGAACGGATTGAAGCCCATTGACTTATTGGAGATGTGTCTCCTAACTCCTATTTGTCCTTCACCTTTTACCGTCAAGGGGTTTTAAATTTTTATGTAGCCATATTTATCATACTTTCCTTTTATGAGTCTCTGATCTTTGTGGCATTCTTAGAAAAGATTTCCTGCCAAGTAAAGGTCATTTAAAATGAAAGAAAGAAGATGCTGGGGTAACATCCACTTTGAGCATTTTTCTTTGATTTCAGTTTTGTTGTATTTAAATCTATTTCATGTTCATTAGTGGCTATGTGCTTCCTGGCTGACTTTCAGAGAGCTGAGCCCAAGCCCCCCGCGAGTGTTAAGTGTCTCTACAGTAGAAGGGAGTTGGTTCAGGAACTCAGTGAGGACAACTCCCCTGCAACAGGTGTCTTCCTCAGGATGACACCTGAAGGAATCCCATCCTGGGCAGGCATAATATCGCAGGGATTGGGACTCAGGCTATCCTAGGGCTGAACCTCAGTGCTTCACCTATCAGCTTCTAGGCAAGTATCTTAGCTTTCTTGAGCCTCAGGATTTTCATTTGTAAAATGGGGCTGCTGCTGCTGCTAATAGTAGTAGTAGTAGTAATAATAATACCTACTTCACAGCATTGTTACCAGGCTTAAATGAATTAATACAGATAAAGTGCTTAGAGCATGGCCTGGTACACATGACTCTGTGCTCCATAAATATCACCTGTCAGAATTACTTGAACCAGGGTGCTGGGATGGGTCAAGGGATGCTGGACTCCTTTGAAATCACTAAGCAAGTTTCCCAGACAGGGATACATGTGATACACGTGGTCCATTGGACATTTTGGTTCTGTTTTTTTGCACGGATATCCACCTGTCCTTTTATTTATTTTTTTTGGAGGTGGGAGGTAATTAGGTTTATTTATTGAATTTTTTTAAATGGATGCACTGGGGATTGAACCCCAGGACCTTGTGTATGCTAAGCCTGTGCTCTACCACTGAGCTATACCCTCCCCCACCCCACCTGTCCTTTTAGATGCAGCCTTAAGAACGCTTGACCTCAGGCCCGGATTTTATCCATGGGCACTACTGGCCCAGGATTTAGGTCCATGGACTTCCTAAGGGTCTGCTTATGACTGGAAAAAAAACATTACTGGCTCCAAAGTATGAAAGGAAAATTTCAAAACCAAAATTCATAAATGTTTATTAATTGTCTATAAAACTTAATGTTGCGCCAACTTCATTAATCTTTAAATGAGTACTCATAAATATTTCATTATATTTGAACACAATTATAGGGGTTTTTTTTTTCACTTGGCAAGAAATCCAAACATGCATGATTGTTTTAAAATACATCCAACTGTAAATGCAATGCCTTCCTTGTAGTCCAATAATTTCAGAGCCAAATTTATAAAAAATCCTTTCAAAAAGTTTAAGACAGGAAAACTGTTTAATGTGGAATGTAGTATATTTTAGCATGTTTGAGCTTGTAGGGTTGGGCTCCAAAGATGAGAGTTTGGGGGTCTGTGGAGATCCTACATTTGGTCCTGGGCCTAGGGGCTGCCTCCCAGTGGGCAAGTCTGTCTGAGGAGCAGAGCTTCCCCGTCCCTGCACAGCCACCTCCTCCCCCACCTTCCAATGTGACTGGCCCTGCCTGGATGGCAACTTGCACTGGCCTGGCCGCATATAGTGTCCAGCTTTCCCCAGGAAAGCCTGCAGGCATTCTCAAAACATTAGCCTCTTACCTGTCCATGCCCACAGTTTCCCAAAGTGTGATCAATTAATGACCTGCATTAGAGTCTCCTGAACCAGAATCTCTTGGGGTGAGGCCTGGGAATCTTCATTTTATTAGACTGTCTTCCGCTTCCCCTCCCCCTGTAGATGATTCTGGTGGGTGCTCAGCTTGAGACTCATCAGTCCAGAGTGTGTGTGTGTGTGTGTGTGTTTGTACCCCAGGAGGTGGGCAAGATGATCCATTTTAAACATAGATTTTAGGGGGTGTGGGTATAGCTCAATGGTAGAGTGCATGCTTAGCATGCACAAGGTCCTGGGTTCAATCCTCAGTACCTCAATTAAAAAATAAAATAAAAAATAGACCTTATTTTTTACAGCAGTTTTAGGCTCACAGCAAAACTGAGTGGAAGATAGAGATTTCCTGTATACTGTCTTCCCCTGCACATGTGTAGTCTCCCCGTTATGAATACCCTCCACCAGAGTGTACATTTGTTACAACTGATAAACCTACATTGACCCATCATTATGCCCCCAGAGCCCAGAGTTTACATTAGGGTTCGCTCCTGGTGGTGTACATTCTGTGGGTTTGGACAAATGTGTAATGTCATGTATCCACATTATGGTATCATACAGAGTATTTTCACAGTCTTAAGAATCCTTTGTGTTCCACCTATTCGTTCTTCCCTTCCCCCAGCACTTGCCAACCACTGATCTTTTTACTGTCTCCATAATTTTACTTTTCACACAATAGTTATCAGGCCTTTTCAGATTGACTTCTTTCACTTAGTAATATGCATTTAAGATTCCTTCATGTCTTCTCATGGCTACATAGCTCATTTCTTTTTAGCACTGAAGAATATTCCACTGTCTGGATGTACCACAATTTATCCATTCAATACCTACTGAAGAACATCTTGGCTGCCTCCAAGTTTTGTCAATTATGAATAAAGCTGATATAAACATCGATGTGCAGGTTTTTGTGTGGACCCAAGTTTTCAACTCCTTTGGGTAAACACCAAGGAGTGCAATTGCTGGATCGTATGGTAAGAGATTGTTTCATTTTGTAAGAAAGCACCAAAGTGTCTATCAAGGTTGTTGTACTGTTTTGTATTCCTACCAGCAATGAGTAAGAGTTCTCATTGCTCCACATCCTTGCCAGCATTTGGTGTTGTCAGTGTTCTGGCTTTTGGCCCTTCTAATAGTTGTGCAGTGGCATCATTGTTTTGATTTGCATTTCCCTGATGACATACAGCATGGAGCATCTTTTCATATGCTTATTTGCCGTCTGTATATTTTCTTTGGTGAAGTGTCTATTAAGATCTTTGGCGCCTTCTAAAAATTGGATTGTTTTATTGTTGAGTTTTAAGTGTTCTTTGTGTATTTTGGATAACAGGCTTGTATCAGACACGGCTTTTGCAAATATTTTCTCCCAGTATGTGGTTTGTCTTTTTATTCTCTTGACAGTGTCTTTTGCAGAGCAGATGGTTTAATTTTAATGAAGTCCAGCTTATCAATTATTTCTTTCATGGTTTATGCCTTTAGGTTATATTTAAAAAGTCATCCCCAAACCCAAGGCCATCTAGATTTTCTCCTATGTTATCTTCTAGGAGTTTTATAGTTTTGCATTTTACCTTTAGGTCTGTGATCCATTCTGAGTTAATTTTTGTGGGGGGGATATAAGGTTTGTTTCTAGATTCATTTTTTTGCGTGTGGATGTCCAGTTGTTCATATACCTTTGCTCCATTGTATAGCTTTTGCTCCTTTGTCAAAGATCAGTTGACTATGTTCATGTGAGTCCATTTCTGGGCTCAGTATTCTGTTCCAGTGATCTATTTGTCTGTTCTTTCACTAATACCACATTGTCTTGATTACTGTAGCTTTATAGTAAATCTTGAAGTCAGGTAGTGTCAGTCTTCCAACTTTGTTCTTTTCCTTCAACATTGTGCTGGTTATTCTGGCTCCTTTACCTCTCCGTGTACACTTTCAAATCAGCTTGTCAATATCCACAAAACAACTTGCTGGGATTTTGATTGGGAGGCATTGGATCTATGGATCAGGTTGGGAAGAACTGACATCTTGACACTATTAGGACCTACTAGTGTGTTCAGCCCTAAACTTAGCCCTGGGAGGTGGGAAACTGGACTGGAGTACACAAAAAGCACAGGACAGGCTCTCCTGTGTTTCTAGCAAGGGAAGTACACCTTACACAGTGCCAGGCATACAGGTAACACTCAATAAATGGTCACTGGGGCAATTAGTGGAAGCTGAATCCCAAAGCACCAGGGAACGGGCAGCAGGTGCCCATTCCATGCTAAGAGGGTTAGCACAGACTCTTATCCTTCAGGGGAAAGACCAGGCCTCAGGGAAAACTTTGTGGGAAAAGTACTGTTGAGAAGGGAACTGGCCAGAAAGGCTGGTCTGAGCAAGGCTCTTGGGTTTACTGGGTGGCTGTATTGATAGGTTAATTCACTTATTTGATTATTAATTGATTCATTGAATAAATATTTATTGAGAATCTGCTATGTTTCAGGCACTCAGGAATCTCCCCTTCTAACATGTCCAAGCCGCCCCCCACAGTGCAGGCAGGACAACTTCTGTATATGTTTCTGATGGCCTGATAACTATGGGCTGGGCCCTGGAGGATGGTAGAGGGGTCCTGTATCTTAGCCAGGGGTGGCTGTGGCTGTTTCCCATTTTAAGGTTAGTTTCTCAGCAGGGAGGGAAGTGTCTGGCTGTTGACTAAGGTGGTCTCAAGTTTGGTGACTCTGGCTTGGTCTGGACAAGCCCCTCTTGCCTGCCTGGTTAGGGGACCATCCCTGGGGCTGGTTCTGGGCCTAGCATCCAGGGGTTCAGGGAAGGAAGGAAGGAGGCTCTCAGTCAAATATTTTATTATTTTATTAACATGGAGACTCTTCAAGACTTGAACTGATCCGGGAGCTGTGGAGAGTGAGAAAGAAGGGAAGGAGAGAGATGAGCCAGCAGGAGGAGACAGGGGAAGAGCAAAAAGAGCAGAGAGCCAGCAGGAGAGAGAGTGAAGCAGAGAAGGACAGGGAGAAGGGGAGAAAGACAAAAGGAGGGAGGAATAGAGGGAGGGGGAGAGGAAGAGGGAGACAGAAAGGAAGCAGCCAGAAGGAAGAGAAACAAAGGACAGAGAAGGGGAGACGGGGGGGGGGGGGGGGGGGGGGGGGCAGGGGGCAGAGGGGCTGCTGAAGGAGCCCTGGTCCCATCCTGGGTCCCCACCTGGGGTCCTCCCTCTCCTGTGCGTTGGTGTGAGCACTCACGCCACCCACACAGACACACGTATACACGCAGGCAAATACACAGGCACTGACACCCACGCCCATGGAAACCGCTTTCAGAATTTACACTGCTGGGGAGGAGGGGTTGCCACGGTGACAGGTGCTGGAGCGCCACCTTATGGGTATTAATAGCTTCCATGGAAGCCATCAAAACAGTGACTTCATCCAGCTTAGTTCTCTCTGGCAGGTTCCTTCTCCACCCTCCCTCCACGATTGGGACTGGAAAGGGCCCTCAGGGCTGCACAGGCCACTTCCCTGCCTCTTGGAAGCTGTCTTGGTGAAGGATGCCTTGAATGTCGGAGATTCTACCCAATGTCCAGAGGGAGAAGGGTGCTGTGGTTCTTTGATCCTCTGAGCTGGGTTTAACCACCACCCCTGCCAGGAAAGGGTTTCTGTGTGATCCCTCAGAGGGGTCACTCTCAGCTTCCCTGGGTCCTATGCAGCCACACCTACCTCCATTAGGTCCCTGCCTGGCCAGAGACTCACAGAGAGTTGACACTTGACAGTGGCATCCCCTCCCACAGCACAGAACTCCTCAGGAAAGCTAGGGCCAGGCTAGGGAGGTGATGTCGGGTACAAGATTGCAGAGGCTTACTCTCAGGTTCAGGGTTGGCATTGCATGATCCTGAGAGCAACCGCTTTACAGCTCACACGAGGGAGGCCTCGCTTGCCTTGTCCCAATCCTGGCCCTGTTGACACTTCCATTATATACTCAAGTCCCTTGCATCAGGGGAAGTTTCTGTCTTGCCCTCAGTTCCCTGCTTTGGTCCCTAAAGCCTCTCACCTCCCTGAAGGGCTTTCTAGGATCAGGCTGTCCTGAGCTGCAGAGCTTCTGGACTCCTCAGGCAGGCACCAGTGTCTGGTCCCCTCATTTTCCCTGTCCTTTGATCTTCTCCATCTCTCCCTGGCTTTTCCCACAGCCCAGGTTTAGACCACAAGGGGCCTGTGACATCCCTACCATCCTACCTTTGGGGCTTCACCCCCAACCCCCGCCCCATCCCCTGGCCTATGCCCCAGGCCCTCCTCCTGGGGAAGGGAGGGAGGGGACCTTAGGAAGAGCCCAAACCTCCCCCCAGTGACTGTCTGCAAATCCTACCAAGGACCTTGCCCCTACACACACTCCTGAGGAATAAGTCTCGTGTATACATAGTCTGCAGATTTATTCTGATGCCAGCAGCAGCTCACAGTGATGTCATTCCAGCAGACTTTGGAGGCTATATGAGTGCATGTGAGAGTGTGTGTGCTTGTGTAGAAATGAGTGTGGGACAGAGTGGAGAGGTGTGCGTGCAAATGCGTGAGTGTGCTGCCACTTAGTGCCCATGGACTTCTGACGCGGAGTCATGGGTTGAGAGTGAGCCTTGGGGAGCTACTCCCATAAATAAGACAGCACCCCTGACCTGTCCTGGCCATTCTGCAGCTGGCAGGGCATGTGATCCTGGGCATCTAAGAGGTTGGAGGCTGGGGTGGGGGCTGTCTTTCCCTCCAGACCCCAGAGAGCAGCTGTCAAGGATATTTCTAGCTCGCCTGGAGTCCCAGACATTTACGGATATGACACCTACAATGGGGTGGGGGTGGGGGGCCAGGGAGGGGAAAGGGAGAGGTTTAGAAGCTTTCCTCCCAGGGCTCTGGGTGGAGTTCTGCTGGCAGGCAGGGGGATTCATCTGTTCCACAAGCATTTTTGGACAATCCATCATGTGCCAGGCAGTCTCCCAGGGGCTGGGGACATCACAGTGAACGGAGTTGACTGGCTCTTTCCCCTCATAGAGCTTACATTCTAGTGGGGGAGGCAGAACATAAACGAGGGGGAATGGCTACTTTCGAACTAAGACAAGATAACACAGAGTAATGAGATGGAAAGTGACAGAGTGGTGGAGGTTCTCTAGTTGGGGTGGTCAGGGAAGGTCAGGAAGTGACACATGAACTGTGCCTGAATAATGAGGAGCCAGTTACATGGAGACTTGAGGAAAGAACCTTCCAGAAGAGGATGGATGAAATGCCCAATGGCAGCCCAAGTCCTCACTGGATTCTGGATCAGAGCCAGTCAGGGAGTTAGAGGTGATCTAGAGGAGTGGGGTGGTGTGTATGGGGGGGGTAGGGCAGATTCTCCCTCCTGGGGGAACTTGGCTCATCTTCTAGCCCTGATAAGACAGAGAGAAGGAGATGCCCTCACGTCCAGGTAGGAGGAGAATGACTCCCTTTCTCTTCTCTCAGGTCCTAGTAGCAGTGCTGAACAGGATGGATGAGTCATGTGAACAGGTGACTTTCTGAAGGCCCCTTCCTACAGGAAGCCTTCTTTGACTGCTGCAGACCACAGAGGCCACAGAGGCCTCCACCTCTTACAGCTGACAGAACCACTCAGTTCAGAGTTGGTGTTCTCTGATGGTTTGTCCCTCAGATATATTCCTCCAGTTTGGCCCTCCATGAAGTCTCCTAGGTCCCGTCTGTGTTCATCCAAAGGCCCCCCAGTGCTATGTGTCCAATAATTGAACAGCCTGGGGTTCTTGTTCTGAGCGCTTGTCGCAGCATCCCTTTGATATAACTGAGAGCAAAGGGTCAAGTCCTGGAGTTCCTAATCTCGCTTCATTTGCTCAATCATCCATTCACGCCTTAACTTTTTTTTTTTTCCTGGAGTTTTTACTATGTGCCAGGCACTGTGCCTGGTGCTAGAGAAACTGTAACTTAGAGCTGTCTCGCTCCGGGCCTGGCGCCCAAGGAGCTGACCTTTCTTGCTGTACGGCGTCTCTTGTTTTCAAGACCACGTTCCACTGTCTGTGAGAGGAATAAGCCCAACACCCGGAGCCTCAATTTCTGCCTGATATTTGACCCCCACCCTGGCCTGGGGGTCCCCAGCGCCTCAGAGGACTAGTAGCAGCCGGGGACGCGGCGCGCCCAGAGCCACATCTGGCTGAGCGGGAGCGCGCGTGTCTCTAAGACGCTCATTCACCGGCGCAGCTGTCACCATAACAACCGGAGCGAGGGAATCCTGGCGACGGCAGGGGGCGGGGGCGGCGGTCGCGCGAGGGGCTCGCGGGGGCGGGAGCGCGGCAGCCGGAGGAGACCCACCACGGCCGGAGCGCCCAGCACGCCCTGCGCTCCACGGGGCCCCGCTCCATGCCGAGCCGCCGGCAGAAGAGCGCCACGCACGCCGCCGCCGCGGCCGTCCCCGCGGGCGGGGACCCAGCCGGCCGCCGAGCCACCGAACCGCTGGGCAGGCCGAGCCGCTGAGAGCCCGCGCCGGGAGCCCTGACTCTATGGCCCCGGGGGAGCGCGCCGGAGCCACTGCGCCGCCCGCCACCAGCCGGAACCCGAGCGCCAACGGGAGGAAGAGGGAAGCCCCGGGCGCCGCCGGCCCCAGCCCAGGGGCGCGCCAGCCGCGGAAAATGGCAGGCAGGTAGCCGGCTCGCGCGAGGACCCCCGCGGCGGGCAGGACCCGCCGAGGACCGCGGAGCCCAGAGAGAAGGAGGAGAGGAGCGGCCCGCCCGCCCCTGGCCGCAGCCCCACCAGGGCCCTCCTCCGGCGGCGCGCGCCCGCGCGCGCGCACACTTGCACACAGTACCTCCGCTCCTGTCCAGTCTCGCCTGCCCCCAGAGAGTGCCGAACCCCCTGGGGCCGGATGCCATGGGTAACAACTTCTCCAGTATCCCCTCTCTGCCCCGAGGAAACCCGAGCCGGGCGCCACGGGGCCACCCCCAAAACCTCAAAGGTAAGGCTCCCCCGGGGCCGGGAGCAGCTGGAGGACTGGGGCGCAGGTGGAGGGCAGGGAGAGGTGGAGAGGTGTGGTTGAGGAGGCCGGGCAGGTGCTACCTGTTGTGCGTATTTGGAGATGGGAGATGCACCTCTGGACGTGAAGGTGGGCTAGGCGTGGCGGGGCTTCCGAGGGTGATGATTAAAAACCAGGGAGGATGGTGTTCTGTGGGGTCTACGCAGTTCTCCCTGCCAGCACTGAGAACGTCACTGGAGTCCCCTCAGGCTGTGATGCTAGGCGAGCGTGCAGGGGTGAAGAAGGGCGTTTGCCTAGTGGATAGGGGAGTGTGGCAGGATGCTCAGGCCGGCCAGCTGCGCTTCCCAGGGGAAGCATCGTGGTCTCCTTTTTTCATCTGCCGGTGGCTGAAAAGGTGATGCTGGAAGCACTAGTTGCATTTCCGATTAGAGGGGCTTAAACATTCCAGGACTGATTTATGACAGCTTGGAAGAAGGGGCAGGAGCCTATGGCCTCTGGAGTCCTCTGAAGCTATTGACTTTTTGCATCCACTGAATTAGCTTGGTTTCTGGTTCCCTCAAAGGCCAGATGTCCAGTTGGAACTGTAGAAAGGAGGTGCTGGGAGCCTTGAGACAGAGGGATATTTACTAAGAAGATCTTTGCCCTCTAAGTCTTCCCACCCTCCTGGCACCCTCACGGAGGCCCCAGGCCCAGTTCTCAGCTTTACCTCTTCCTGTGCTGTCTCTGACCTTTGGAAGATACACCTGCGCCCTCCCAGGCCCTCAGAGCCCACTGATTCCTTTCAGGAAGCTCGTTTTTCATCATCCTCAAACCCATCCAGTACTGGCTGGGCATTCTGATGGCTAAGAGTTAGGAAGGGAAGCCATTGGGCTTTCACAAAGAACAACCCACTTCACAAGCCCTTCAGGTTATGAGAAAGATACTAGTAATGTCCTTTGACAAAGCATTGTAGTTTACAAAGAACTTTCACAAACACCTTTTCATGTGAGGAAACTGCTCTGGGTAGTCCTCAGAGCTAATCATACCCATTTTACAGTTGAGGAGAACCAATGCTTGTTTCAGGTTCCCAAAGCCAGAGAGGCAGAGCTAGGCTGCAGACCTGTGCCTTCTGACTTGGAATTCTGTCCTCTCTTTTGCTGGACAGTTAACCTTCAAGACAGGAGGAGAGGAGGAGAGACAGGACCACTGTCCTGTATTCTAACTCCAGTCCTTTCAGAACTCAAGCTCTCGCTCAGCTCAGGAAAATCACTGGGTTTGTTGTGTCTTTCTGAAAATTGATACGGCAGTACATGCCAAGACCTTTTAAAATATATTCATTGGCTTTATGATTCCATCTGGAGGAATAGATTCTGAGGAAATGGAGATATAGGCAAATACTTATGCACTAGGCTAGGATGCTCATGGCAGTGTTGTTTATACTAGGAAAACAACCTAAATGCCGTGTAAGCACGGTAGATCCTCTTAGTGGAGTATTATGCAATCTTTAAAATAGTATTTTTGAAAAATATTTGATCACTTGGGAAAATGCTCACAGCAGAATAATGGCAGTTGTAAAAAGCAGGATACAAAATTGTAAGATCTGAATTGCTAAGAAGAATGTTATGAATGCAAAAAAAGAAAAATCAAACAACCTTGGGAAGAAAGTTTCTGAAAGATTAACAATAGTTTCCTCTGGGTAATGAGATCACCTAAGATTTTTTTTCTTTTCTTTTTTATATTTTGCTCTTTCTAAAGTTTCTACAGAAAGCAAGTATTATTTTTTATAATCAGAAATACGCTGTAAGTATTAGATGTACGAAGTCTGTTTCTGAGCACTGAAAACAGATTTCTAAGGATGGAGGAACCTGTAGATGTCATCTGATTCAGTGTCCTCCCTTACAAGGGAGAAGGATGATGGAAAAAGGGAGAGTGATTTGCCCAGTTACTCAGTGGGTCATTCAAGAGAAAGTGGTGAGGCCAGGCTAAGTCGTTCAAGGGCAGGGGTTAGCTGGGCCAGTGAGTTGACTTGGTCTTTGAATGCTCCCCTACTGCTCTGAGAGGGCTATGCTCCATCCATGACCCTAGGGAAGCCCAGAGAAGGCCTGCAGAATTTCCCCCTTTTTAACTAAAGTTTGGGATTGTGGTGATGTGAGTCTGGGGCTGGGGTCTTTGACAAGGGAGCGGGTGGGCAGGAGAAGGTCTCAGGCCCTCCCATCTCCCTACAGCTCCACCCTAGCCTCCTCCTCTGCCTGACTCCCCATCTATCTGGCTTGGGAAAGCCCTCTTATACTGCCACTCTGGTTTACAGGGATCAGTTCTTTTTTGGTGGGAGTACATAGTGGAGAAATTCTCCCCCCAGCAGTTTCCCTACCCCTGCCCATCTCCCTTCTGGCTTAATTTAGCAGATTCCACTCTTCCCTGTTCCTCACCACACACCTATGGGGATGGCTGTGAGGGTTTTTGTTCTGCTCCTTCCAAGCCTGAGATGAAGGATTAGAGCATGCACATGAAGGCCGCCTATGCATGCCCTCCACCCTTCATCTAGGGTCCACTGATCCTCCTCCTCAGCCTGACTTTCCCCCACCCTAATAGAGCCATCAGCTTTATTCTGTGACTGTTTTAGTGTTCACTCCAAATTCCCTTCTAGCTGTATCAGCATTGACCTAGGCGTCTGCTCTGACCATCCAGGGTTCCATTCCCGTTGTATTGGTGTTAACCTTGATACTGGCTGTGATTCTAAGACTGTCCATCCCGAGTTCTGCTGGGGTAGGTTCTGTACTCACCCAGAATTCAGCTCTGATTCTTATCGGTGTCCATCCAGCAATTTGCTGAGGGCAGGGAACTCTTGATTATTTTCCCCCTCCTTCCATAATTGCAATCTCTATTGATTTCTCACCATTTTAATTAAAACAACTGGAAGGGACCTGGTGTAATAGGATCTCTGGTACTCATTGAAGATCTCAGATTGGCCTGGCCATCAGGCTGACATGAGATGAGGCTCATCCATCACCTGCCGTGTGGTAATTTCATCTTCTTCCTGAAGACACATTGGCCTCACTCTACTGCTGGTGGTTCCCACAGGGGTCTGAACAGTGTTGGTCCAGGAGTGTTCAGGAGAGAGGTCTAAGGTATAGCTCTGGGCTTAGGACCAACAGACAGTTATGAGGACCTGTTATATGCCTGGCTCAGAGGTGAGGGCTCATGACATCCCTGTACATTCACAGGTTGAAGATCTGCTTGAAAAGGCAGGGCTGAGAGAGGAAATGGAATCAAGTGCCCAGATGGACTGTTGAAATCCCAGCTATGTGTGGGCAGAGGTCAGAGATGGGGAATCAGGGAAGACTTTGACCTGGATATGGGAGGAACTGTAGAAATCAGATAGACGGCAAGGGGTGCAGTGGGAGTTTTAGGGTGTGCAGAGATGGGTAGGGACATGCAGCAAAGGCTTGGAGGTGGGATGAGTAAGTGTGTGTATATATTCTCAGTGATGGGCACAGGGTGACTGGGGCAGAGGGTTCATACTTCATGAAGACAGATACAGGGAATGAAGATCCCCCTCCTTCCCCATCTCTATCTGAGTGCCTGCCTGCTTGGTGCTAAGTGCTAAGAGAAAGCCTTTGGGGAGGGTGCTGCTCAGTCCCAGTGGTCACCCATAGATGGGAATCGCATGAGCCACCTCCTATCATTTTTTTATTCACATAAAATTCCCATAACATACAATTTACCACTTTAACATTTTAAAGTGTACAATTAAGTGGCATTTAGTACATTCACAATGTTGTGCAACCACCACTTCTATCTAGTTCCAGAACATTTTCATCACCCCAACAGGAAAGCCTATACCATTAAACAGTCACTCTTCATTTCCTCTCCCCCGAATCCCTGGCAACCACCAATCTACACTGTGTCTCTCTGCATTTGCCTGGACATTTCATATACATTGAGTCATACTGTATTTGTCCTTTTGTGTCTTTCTTCTTTCATTCAGCACAATGTTTTCAAGGTTCATCCACATTGTAACTTGTATCTTCTTTCCTTGTTGTGGTTGAATAATATTCCATTGTATATATATGCCACACTTCGTTTATCCACTTGCCAGTTGATGGATACCTGGGTTGTTTCCCCCTTTTGGCTATTGTGAATTTTGCTGCTATGAAGATTTGTGTACGAGTTTTTGTTTGAACACCTGTTTTCAGTTTTGGGGGGTATATACCTTGGAGTGAACCTTCCATCTTTTAAAAGCTGGTGCTTTTGAATTGGACATTTCACAAAGCCATTGATTGTGACAGCTGTAGGGAGATTGTCCCCAGCTTTGGCTGGGTGTGACACCAGCCAGACACCTGTTGTATTCAGAGTCTCTTTTCCATAGTGGCTGAGGCTCCCAGCCAGCCAAGGGAGGAGCTTCTAAGGTCAGCCAAGGGGCCTTGATTCTTTGAGGTGGGCCAGAGTGAGCAACAGGAACTTGTCTGCGGACCCTGAGCTTCCTCACTGCTCTCTGGGGGTGGGGGTGGGGGAATGCATCCTCCTAGGACAAGGTCCTAGCCATTTTCCAGCCTCCATATCCTCACTGCTACTTTCCAGATCTGGATGTTCATCCCAGATATTGCAATAGCTGGCCTCTTGGTCTCTGGTTCCTCCTTTGATGCTGCCAGAGTGGTCCTCCTGAAATATTCTTTTCATCTTGCCTCACCCCCATCACTAGCCTTCAGTGATGCATGCCCTGTTGGTTTTTAGTTTAGTCTGACCTTTGAACCCTGTATTATTAATCATAACAATAATATTTATAATAGCTACCGTGTATTCTGTGATTATGGTGTGCCAAGTACTTCCATGTAGGTTACTTCCATTAATATCCTCCTGACAACCTACTGAGGGAGGTATCACTGTCACTGTTTTATAGATGGGGAAAGAGAAGCTCAGAGAGGTTAGGTAACTAATCCCAGATGACACAGTTAGTAACTGATGGAGCTGGGATTCAAACCGAGGTCTGTCTGACTTTAGATTTCACTCTTGTGACCAGTATACATCTTGCCCCCACAGAATTCACTCTTGGCAGGCTCTGTCTTCCATCATAGGAAGGAAACTGGGGAGCAATCTCCTGGTCTCTGGACAGAACCCCAGAGGAGGGAAGGGGAGTACTATGGGGTTCCTGATGCTCCTTCCTGGCCTCCTGCCCCTTATACCTCCTCTGCAGGGTTTTTAGCCACGTAGACCCATCAGCCAGTCTTTAAGGGCAAACACTTCCAAGGGAACTTTCTGTTCTTTTGCGCAAGGGTTTCTCAAAGTGAGGGTTTCTACTGCCTGCATCAGCATCAGCTGAAAACACATCTAAAATGCAGGTTCCCAGCCCTCAGGCCAGACCTACTGTCTCAGAATACCTTGGGGTTGGGGCCCCCAAACCTGCATGTTTAACAAGACCCCCAGGTCATTCTGATATACTCCAAGGTCTGCGAACTGTCACAGCTTTGGGGCCTCAGAATGACCTAGTCTGGCACTCTTGGAGTCGGTGAGATCAGGCTTCACAGAGGAGGCGAGCCTGAAGTTAGAGGGAGAAGACTTGGAGTGGACCTACTCAAGGGCATCTTGGTGAGGGCACGGCAGCAAAGGCATGAGGCAGGAAAATGCACGGTGCTGGCAGAGGCAGTGAGCAGTCCCTCCCACTGGGAAGTGAGACCCGCAGTGGGGAGATGAACGAGTCAACCTTTGAAGGTAGACTGAGGCCAGATCGTGCAGGGCCTCAGATGCCAGGATGAGTTTAGAGTGATCCTGTGAGCAGTGGGACCTATGGGTGGCTTTTGAGCAGAGGAGTGTAGTGATTTCCTTTAAGCAGCAGCAGCAGCAGCAGCAGCAGCAGCAGCAGCAGCAGCAGCAGCAGCAGCAGCAGCAGCAGGGGTGGGTGGGGAGGGAGTGAAGCATCTTGAGCTGCTGGGAGGTTAATGGAGGCCAAGATGCAAGGGCTGAGTGGGAGAGCCAAGCCGGCGACTTCATCCAGGCTTCACGTGGGTGAATCTGGAAGCATTTCTGACCAGTGGCTATGGTCAGCAGGGCTATTATTCATCAGAAAAAAAAAAAATTAAAAAAAGTGCAAGTCCTGAGGCTGGGCACTTACTAGGTGCAGTCATGTAGGTTAATTCATTTAATCTCGCAATATGAAGTATTATTATTCCTGTTTTATAGGTGAGAAAACAGAGACTCCTGTATATTAAGAATGCTGTTCAGAAACACTGAGCTGGGAGATGGCAGAACTGGAATGTTTATCCAGGACATCAAAGCTCATGAAGGAGAAAATTGGTCTTGGGGAATTTCTCCATATTGGGGATTTCTTTACCCTGACCCTCTGGGATGGCATGTGCCCACTTCCAAGATGTGCACATTGAGGCCCAGGCATTTGCTCTAAATCACAGAGCCCAAGATGGTGGCAGGATGGGTAAGGGCAATAACAGAAGGAGGAAGGGGAGGGAGAAGGACAGGAGCAGGGCACTGCCCGGGGAATAGCCGGGATGCTTCCCCCTCAGTGTGCCAGCTGCCTGGTCCTATTTCCTGTTGGTCTCTGCCTCTCTCACTCCTGGTCTTGCACACCCGGGGCTGGAGGCCGAGGGGCTGCTTCACACTGAGACGGTTGCTTTGGCAACACTGGGCAGGATGTGAGTGGTCTCCTTGGTAACGCCTGGGAAAACTGCCTGCAGGGATGGAGGGAAGTGGACTGGCCAGTGGTCAGGCTGAGTGGCACAGCCAGAGCCAGGCCGGGCCACTGAGATTGCAGACCTGTGGGGAGGGTCAGGCTTATGGAATAGCCCGAGCAGCCTGTTGGCCATTCCCCAGGAAGCCCGAGTCCAGAGGTCCTGGGGGCCTGGGGGCCTGCCTGGTGAGACCAGGGCACTAATGGGCCAGTGCAGGAAGTGGGAGGAGACGGGGGTGAGAGTGGGAAGAGGGAAGAATATAGCTTCTGGATGACAGATCCAGCTACAGGGTTTATTAGAAGATGTTTATCAGAGGTCATTACCCGGATCCTGCTGCTTTGGGAAATGAGCAGGTGCTGACGCCTGTAGGGGGTGGGGCGGAGAGAAAAGCAGGGCTAGGAGAGGAGGAAGAGTCACAGGGAGGCAGGTGGGAGGCTTGGCTTTCTCTCTGCTGTAGCTACGGTTCTGGGGGAGGCCGGGCTCGCGCTGGGCTCCAGAACTGGAGTTCTCCCGGGGTGAGATTTGGGGTTCCAGGGATGCTCTGGTGGGGAGGGCTCATTCCGTTGTTTAACAAACACATAGTAAGTATCAGCGATGAGCCAGCAGTTCTCCTAGGTGTGGGGGTACAATGGTGGTACACACAAAGATGAGGGCTCCTGGCCACAGAGCTTCCCCTCCTTGGGGGAGGCAGCTGGGAACAAAATTGGCAAATGGACAAATGAATCAGAATATGGTAATACTTACTGACATGTTATGTGCTAAATAGAGGCTGTGCGAAGCTCTTTACACCTATTATCTCATTTAACCTTTAAAACAACCATGTGATGTAAGTATGATTATCAACCCCATTTATGGATGGATAAACTGAGGCTTAGAGAGGTTGAGTAACTTGCCCCAGGTCACATGGCTGGTATGAGGTGGAGCTGGGATTCTAGCCATGATCCCTCTGACTTTGGTGCTACCACTTTTTAAAAAATAACCTTTTCATTTAGAACAGTTTTAGATTTACAGAATTATTACAAAATAGTAGAGAGTTTCCGTATACTCCATAGCCAGTTTCCTCCATTTTAGCATCTTACCTTAGTATGGAACATTTGTGACAATTAATGAACCAATGCTGACACATGTTTATTAACTAAAGTCCATACTGTACTCCAGTCTCCTCAGTTTTCCCTCCCTCATGTTCTTACTCTGTACCGGGATCCCATCCAGGACACCACACTGTATTTTAATTATCACATTTTATATATACAGTTGTCATGTTTTCTTAGGCTCCTCTTCCCTTGTTTCTGATGATCTTGGTAGTTCTGAGGAGTGTTGCTTAGGTATTTTGTAGACTGTCCTTTCACTGGGATGTGACTGATATTCTTCTCAAGGTTAGACTGTGGTTCTAGGTTTTGGAAAGAAAGACCATAGAGTTAGGTACCATTTTTGTCTCATCGTATCAACGGTGCTTACTATCACCATGACATCACTGTGGATGCAGACCATCCTCACGTGGCCGAGGTAGTGCCTGTCAGGTTTCTCTTTTGTAAAGTTAAAGATGCATTTTTCTTCTCTTTTCCCTATAGCGCTCTTTGAAAGGAAGTCCTTATGCACGGCCCACACGTAGGAGCTAGAGAGTTATGCTCCACCTCCTTGACGCCAGGGTGCTACTTTAACTGTTCTGTCAACTATTTCTTTAGTTCCTTACCCAAGCAATTACATTTGGGTAAGGGCTGAAAGAAAAGACCAGGGAACTTAGGGGAACTTGACCTGGTTTTGGCTTTATGCTCCTCTGGGGTGCTCCTGGCATGTTGGGTGTGGAATTATTCATTTAGCATCCTGACCTCTGCCTACTAAATGTCACTGGCCACCTAAAATGTCATTGCAACATTAAAAAAAATAGCTCTCCCATATTTTTAAAAGTACTCCCAGAGGGGGCAGTACCACTCCCAATTGAGAGCACTGAGCTGGGTGTGGAGGGCGGCAGGGAAGGGTGTTCCTGGAAGGGGGTCTGGCACAAGCCCCTGTTAAAGACGGAGCTTGGTGTTGGCTCACCATTGCTGCTGAGAATGGAGGGGCTGAGTCCAGTGCAGTGTCATCCCAGCCCTCCAGGCCAAGGAACTGCCAGTAGAAAATCATTAAGTGATCTCTCCCTTGCCTCTCTGTCCATGGGAGCAAGTTGCTGGTCCCAAAGTCTGACTGTGCACAGGCGGGGCAGGAGGAGGAGAGAGGACCCTCTTGGGATGATAGGAGAAGCAGGGGAAGTATGTCTGCTGGTTTGTCCGGATGGCCTCCTTTGCCTCTGTTGCCCCAGAATGTCATCCTGGCTGCTCCAGAGGTGGGGGTGGGGACAGGAAAGGGAGAACATTGCCGGGAAAGTTCTGTCTTGTGATGAGGGTGGCGTCAGTTCCTCATGCTCCCAGCTTTCACCTTCATGGCTCAGCCCAGCCCCTGCCTGGCATCTGCTGAAAGGCTGATCTTCTCCAGGGAATGGGACAGTGTGTGTGTCCAGGTGGGGGTGTCCAGGTACCAGTGAGATTGAGGGGAGGAGGCATGTTTTCCTGATCAGAGTCAAGTGAAACTGCAAGGATCCTCCAGCTGATTCATTTCACGTGTCAGTACTCTCGGTGCTGAGCCTGTGCTGGGCGTGGAGAATTGGGAGGTGAGTACTGGGCATCGTCTCTGCCTTTGAGGCACTCATGGCCCAGCCTCATCTAATTCAGACATCAGTCTGTATTGGCAGAAGGGTCCTAGAGCCCTTTTCCTCCTCTTACCTGCTTTCCTTTTCTTTTCTTTCTCTGATTTTCCCAGCAAAGCCCCTTTGAATACATTCTTCCTGAAGGGAGAGGACCGGCAGGTGGTCTGGCATGTGCATGAGGCTGGTAGAAGGGCCAGTGGCCATTGACTTCGAACATCAGAACCCAGATATACCCTAGAGATCATTTTGTCCTACCTTCTTTCTCAGCCCAGATCTGGAATTCTCAGTCCCAGAGAGGGGAAGTGACTTGTCCAAGGTCATATAGCTGGATTAGACCAGGTGCCAATGAGGTCTCAAGGCTCTGATCTTGTTGGATGCTCTCAGGAGCTGGCAGAAGTTATCTCCAGAGGGACACCTGAAGGGGATGAATGCTCATGCCAATTGTGATGTGTGCTGTCCCGAGAGGAACTATTGAAGGGCTTTAAACAGGAGAGTGATAAAATCTCTTCGATGTCTTTGAAAGCTCTAGGGCCAGAGAGGGGCAGGGGAGGGCCAGGCAGGAGACTGCTGCAGTCCTCCAGGGCAGGGCAGTGAGCAGCCAGGCAAGTAGTTTGATTTGGGAGATCCTTTAGAAGGTCAATTTGAAGATTTGGAGGTGAAGAGGGAGGTGTAGACTGTGCTGACATGTCTTTGAGAATTCTGACTTCTGGGGCAGTGGTCAGTGAAGCACCCAGGTGGCTTGGTGTACAAGAGTTTGGATACACTGGGAAGGTGGGCCTCTTGGGAGGTCAGGGGTGGGTATGCTGATGTGTGAGTGGTCCCTTGAGAGCTGTGTCCCACCTCAAGGCTCTGAGGTCTTAGATCCAGGAAGAGAGATAGGTGAGCGGAGCAGGACTGGCCCTGAGCTTCTGGCTCCATCTCTCTCCACTGGGACACCATCAATAATTAATATCCCCTCTGCCTGTCACAGGTGGCTCCCAGGTGGGCAGAGGTGGGGCCCTGGCACCTGTGCTCTGGGGTGCATCTGATTTCTGCTGGCCTCTGAGCCGGGGCCTTCAGTCCCAACCTAGCCAGCCTTTCTCAGGTGGCTCCCCACCCTCTGTGGTGCCAGTTCCCCCAGCACGCACACAGAAACCACGAAAGGTGGCCATAAATCAGCCCAGACAGGCCGAGGCTGCTCTGGTTTTCCCAGAGTTGAGATCAAAGCTCCAGACCCTCACCCTGGGGCTCAGTACTTATTAAATTACTAAACTGTCAAGAGAAGGGAAAGCAGGAAGAACTGGATGGATGGCCATATAGTAAAAGAGAATGTGGAAAAATGGCTGAGATATGAGGCAGCAGGTGGGAAAGGGGAAGACAGGAGAGAATAAAGATCTTTGTCTCTGCCCTGAGCTTGGAGACTTCACAGGGCCGTGTCCCTTGCATTGGAATAGCCTCAAACAGCCCCCTCCTTCTTCCTCCTCCCATCGGGTTCCCATGACCTCTCCAATTTACAGAGAGGAAGCTGAGGTTCAGATTGTCACAGGATTATGCAAGTCCATACTTCTGAGTCCTGTTCCAGGCTCCTTCTAGGCCTCTTTGAATCAGCATTAGGTTGACCTCCATTTTTGACCCTCTCTTTTAGGCTACAGACTGGGGTGTGTGAAGAACCCCATCCTGATCCAGTAGGGCAGCCATGACCTCTTCCTGCCTCTGAGCCCCATAGACTCTGCTTTAGCTTCCAGGCACGGAGGCAGAGCTTGGACCCAGTAAAGTGCCCGTCCCTGCAACAGAGACTATCCCTGGACCCCATCCCAGTTGTTTGCAGGAAACAGCCTCTTCCCCCCGCCCCCCCCAGATTTATTGTGGTATAACTGATAAATAAAATTGTAATACACTTAAAGTATACAATGTGATGATTTAGTATATGTACATATTGTGAAATGATTCCTGCAGTCAAGTTAATCAACATATCCATCACCTCAGATAGTTACTTTTTTCTGATGAGAATGCTTAAGATCTATTCTTTTAGCAAATTTCAAGTATACAATACAGAATGATTAACTATGGTCACCATGCTGTACATTAGATCCTCAGAACTTATTTATCTTATAACTGAAAGTTTGTGCATTTGACCAACCTTTCCCCATTCGTTTATCCCACTCCCCAGCCCTTGGCAATCACCATTCTACTCTGTTTCTAGGAGTTCAACTTTTTTAAGATTTTACATATAAGTGATACCATGTGATGTTTATCTTTCTCTGTCTTTTCTCTGGCTTACTTCACTTAGTATAAGGCCCTCCAGATTCATCCATGTTGTCCCAAACGGACAATAGATTTTTTCTTTACCCGTTCATCAGTCAGCAGACATTTAGGTTGTTACCATATCTTGGCTATTGTGAATAATGCTGCAATGAACATGGGAGTGCAGGTATCTCCTCAAGATAGTGATAGCATTTCTTTTGGTTATATACCCAGAAGTGGGACTGCTGGATCATATGGTAGTTCTATTTTTAAATTTTTTGAGGAACCTCCACGCTGTTCTCCATAGTTTCTGTACCAATTTGCGTTCCCACCACCAGTGTACAAGGGTTCCTTTTCTCCATATCCTTGCCAATATTTGTTATCTCTTGTCTTTTTGATAGTAGGCATCCTAATAGATATGAAGTGATATCTCAGTATGATTTTGATTTGCATTTCCCTAACGATTAGTGATGTTGAGTATCTTTTCATGTACCTGCTGGCCATTTGTATGTCTTTTTTTTTTTTTTTTTTTAATGGCTGTTCAGGGCCTTTGCTCATTTTTAATTGAGTTGTTATTATTACTTTTTGCTATTGAGTTTTAAGAATCCCTTGTATATTTTGGATGTTAACCCCTGATCAGAGATATAGTTTGCAGATGTTTTCTCCCATTTTCATAGGGTGCCATTTCATTTTGTTGATTGTTTCCTTTGCTGGGCAAAACCTTTTTAGTTTGATGTAGTCTCATTTATTTTTTTCTTTTGTTGCCTCTGCTTTGAGTGTCAAGTTCAAAAAATCATGCCAAGATCAATGTCAAGGAGTTTTTTCCTTATGCTTTCTTCTAGGAGTTTTATGGCTTCAGGTTTTACGTTTAGCTCTTTAATTCATTTTGAGTTGATTTTTGTGTATGGTGTGAGATAAGGGTCCAGTTTAATTCTTTTGCATGTGGATATCCAGTTTTCCTAACAACATTTATTGAAGACTGTTCTTTCCCCATTGTATATTTTTGGTACCTTTGTTGATAGTTGACCATTTATGTGTGTGTTTATTTCTGTACTATCTATTCTAGTCCATTGATCTGTATGTCTTTTTTTATGCCAATACCATACTCTTTTGATTACTGTATCTTTGTAGTATAGTTTGAAATCAGGAAGTGTGATGCCTTTTGCTTTACTCTTCTAGCTCAAGATTGCTTTAGCTAGTCATGGTCTTTTGTGGTCCATACAAACTTTGAGTTTTTTTTTCTCTTATGAAAGAGAAAAATGAAAAATGCCACTGGAATTTTCATAGGAATTGTATTGAATCTGTAGATTGCTTTGGGTAGTATGGACATTTTAACAATATTAATTCTTTCCATCCATGATATCTTTACATTTGTTTGTATATTCTTCAATTTCTTTCATCAGTGGTTTATAGTTTTCACTGTACAGGTCAAAAGATTTGGTTAAATTTACCCTTGAATATTTTATTTTTTATGGTATTGTAAATGGGTTTGATTTCTTAATTTATTTTTCACATAGTTTGTTTTTAGTGTATAGAAACGCAACTGATTTTTATATATTGATTTTGTATCCTACAACTTTACTGAATTTATTTTCTTCATATAAAATTGTGTCATCTGCAAGCAGAGACAGTTTTACTTCTTCCTCTCCTATTTGGATGCCTTTTATTTCTTTTTCTTGCCTAATTGCTCTGGCTAGGACTTCCAATACTATGTTGAATAGAAATGGCAAGAGAGGGCATTCTTGTCTTGTTCCTGATCACCACTAGTCTGATGTTAGCTGTGGTCTTGTCATATATGGCCTTTATTATGTTGAGGTACATTCCATCTATACCTAATTTGTTGAGAGTATTTATCATGAAAGCACAATTAATTCTGTCAAATATTTTAAGGTGTCTATTGAGATGATTATGATTTTTATGATGATTTTTACCCTTCATTTTGTTAATATGGGTATATCACTTTTATCGATAAATCTCACTTGATCATGATGTATGATCCTTTTAATGTACTTTTAAGTTTGGTTTGCTACTATTTTGTTGAGGATTTCTGCATCTGTGTTCTCCAGGAATATTGGCCTGTAATTTTCTTTTCTTGTAGTGTCTTGTCTGGCCTTGGTATCAGAGTAATGCTGGTCTCATAAAATTCTCTCCTCTTCATTTTTGGGAAGAGTTTGAGAATGATTGGTATTAATTTTTCTTTAAATGTTTGGTAGAATTCACCAGTGAAGCCATCTTGTCCTGGACTTTTCTTTGGTGGGAGATTTAGGAATACTTTGCCTGGCAAAGCTGCCTTTCATAATTGGAGAGATATGGACATTCTCAGAAAAACAAAAGCTGAAGGAGTTCACAACCACTAAACCTGCCTCACAAGAAATGATAAAGGAGTTCTTCCAGCTGAAAAGAAAGGATCCTAGCTAATAATATGAAAACTTATAAAAGTATAAAATTCCCTGGTAAATGTAAATATATGGTCCAATTCAGGATATCTAATATTGTAATGGTGGTATGTAAATAATTTGTAACTCTAGTATAAAGGTTAAAAGACAAAAGAACTAAGAATAGTTGTAACTACAATAATTGGTTAGTGGATATACAATATTAAAAAGATGTGAATTGTTACATCAAAAACATAAAATGTTGTAAGGGAGTAAAAAAATTGTTGAGCTTTTGTATGTGAACAAAGTTAAGTTGTTAGCTTAAAATAGACTGTTATAACTCTAAGATGTTTTATGCAAACCTCATGGTAACCACAAAACAAAAACCAATAGTAAATATACAAAAGAGAAAGAGAAAAATCAAAGTATACCACTACAGAAAATCAAATCACGAAGGAAAACAGTAAGAGAGGAAGAAAGGAACAAAGGATCTACAAAATACTCAGAAAACAATAACCAAATGGCAACAGTGAGTCCTTACCCATCCATAATTACTTTAAATATAAATAGTCTAAATTCTCCAATCATAAGACATAGAGTGGCTGAATGGATAAAAAATAAAAAACCAACAAACTACCCAACTATCAGAGACTGACTTCAGCTTTAAGGACACACATAAGCTGAAAGTGAATGAATAGAAAAATATATTTCAGGCAAATGGAAACCCAAAGTGAGCAGCAGTAGTTATACTTATATCAGACAATACAGACTCTAAGTAAAAAACTGTAATAAGAGACAAAGAAGGTCATTATATATTGATATATATTATATAATGATAAATGGATCAATTTATCAATGGAAATAACTATAGTAAATATATGTTTACCCAACATCAGGGCACATAAATATATAAAGCAAATATTAACAGATCTGAAGGGAAGAATAGACAGCAATACCATAATAGTAGAGGACTTAGGTTCTTCACTTTTAACAATGAATAGATCATTCAGACAGAAAATCAATATGGAAATATTAGACTCAAACTACATTTTATACCCAAGGAACCTAACAGACATATACAGAACATTCCACAAAATACATATTCTTCTCAAGCACACATGGAACATTCTCCAGGATAGATCGTGTTAGCTACAAAACAAGTCTTAACATATTGAGGACGAATGAAATCACGTCAAATATCTTTTCTGACCCCAGTGGTATGAAACTAGAAATCAATCACAGGAGGAAAAATGTGGAGATGGAAGAACACTGATGGGACAAAAAAGAAATCAAAAAGGAAATTTTTTAAATCTTAAAAAATTGAGATGTTACTGGATGCAGCAAAAGCTGTTCTAAGAGAGAAGTTTATAGTGATAAATGCTTACATTAAGAAAAAAGGTATAGCACAGGAAACTATATTCAATATCTTGTAATAGCCTTTAATGAAAAAGAGTATGAAAATGAATATATGTATATATATGCATGACCGGGACATTATGCTGTACACCAGAAATGGACATATTGTAACTGATTATACTTCAACTAAAAAAAAAAAAACAACAACAAAAAGGGAAAAAGAACAATCTCAAATAAACAACCTAATTTTACATCTCAAGGAGCTAAGAAGAACAAACTAAGTCCCAAGTTAGTAGAAGGAAGGAAATAGCAAAGATCAGAGTAGAAATAAATGAAACAGAGACTAGAATGACAATAGAAAGACCAGCAAAACAAAGAGTTGGTTCTTTTTAAAAGATATACAAAATTGACAAACCTATAGCTAAACTAAGAAGAAAAGAGAGAAGACTCAAATAGATAAAATCATTGATGAAAGAATAGATGTTGCAACTGATACAATATAAATACAAAGGATCATAAGAGATTACCATGAACAGTTATAGGCCAACAAGTTGCATAGCCTAGAAGAAATGGGTAAATTTCTGGAAATATACAACCTATCAAGTTGAATCATGAAGAAACAGAAAATCTGAACAGACCAATAATAAATAAGGAAGCCCCCTCTTTTCAGGGCAGAGAGAGCTTAGCCCTGCCTGAGAGGTGCAAAGAGGATTTTCCCTCTCCTTGGCTCGGGCTGGCAGATCCTCTGGGGCTGAGGAGACCAGTCAGACACCCAGACCCTGACATGGAGCTAAGAGGATGGAGGAAATGGTGGGAAAAGGCTGTGAGTGATCAGCATGCCACTTATATGGAGTTTCTGCATCAGAGTGCAGCCTTCCTGGAAACTGGGGCTCTGGTTGCATGAGGTTCTTCTGATTCCTCTACTGCAAAATGTGAAGAAAATTGTTTTAGGAAGTTTGGGTTTTCTTATCTGATCCTCAAGTTGAGATTGTGTTAAAGAAATAAAATATAAGAAGAGTCTGGATCAGCTTTGAGAAGAGGATTTCCCAAGATTCAAGGCTTGTTCTGAAAGTGGGGGTTTATTGTCTGGTGCTGAAGTTTCATTCTCAGGATGCAAGGTTCTGTTTTGGGGTGAAGGTGCCATTTCTACAGGCAAGATTCTGGCTTGATATCGAGGTGTCTGTTTTGGGGTCTGAGTTCCATACTGGGGTGAGGGTTCCATTCCTGGAAGGGAGTTTTCCCTTCAGGGTCCAGGATTCATGATTGCAGTTGAGCTTTGAGTCTTGGGACCAAGAGTCCATTTAGGGACTCTCTATTCTATTCTCGTGTTTGGGGTTTGATTATCAGATGGGAGATCTTGTGTCCTGGAAGAAAGTGAAGAGCTGGAACCAATTTTGCCTTCAGAGAAGACTTTCTAGGACCACCAGCAGAGGAATAGACCAATGGACTCATGAGCTGATGATCAGGAGGCTGGATTCGAGCCCTTGCCTGGATGTGAGACCAAGAATAAATCATTTGTAAGCTTGAGGCCTCTGGCTGAAAGCTTGGCCAGAAAGTGGTGTTGACTCACAGAGCACCATCCAAGCTTGCTTGATCCTCCCAAAATGACACTAATGGTGGTCTCCATAGGTACTGGCAGCCATTGCTCAGTGAGTCAAATCCATGATGACAGCACTCAAGCTGCCTTGGGCACTGCCAGTTTGGTCCAATTAGTGCCAGTCAGATCTTAACTTGTGCTGAGGGGCCTCTGGGGAGAGGGAGCAGACATGGAGTAGGATATGTTAAATCTGGGTCCCTGGGGCTTAGTACGTGGCTCTGGCAGGCAGGAGCCAGCCTGGGCTGGGCCAACGCTTCCCTCCCTAGTAGGCCAGCTCTCATGTAGCCCAGGCGGTGGGTCAAGACCTGATGTAACTGTGGTATGAAGGGGCCTAGCTCCCTCCCTTGCGCCGTGTGGAGTAGCTGGGATGCAGAGGGGTTGTTGCATCCTCTCTGCCTCATGACCTCCAAGCCGCCACCCACCCCTGTTGTAGGTGGGCTTTCTGGTCTCAGAGGTCCTCCTCTCTTCTGTCCAAATCGGGGCTGGCAGTGAACGGTGCAGAGCTGCGAGGGTGAGGCCACGCAGGGCGTTTCTAGCTTGGTGGCGATTTCTCCAGTGTTTCAGAAGAACTTCTCCTTTAGGAAGGAGCCCCTTCCCTCTGGCCCAGGGAACTCAGAAAACCTGAGAAGATGGGGCAGTTTTCTTCACCACCAGATCTGTCCTGGGGATGTAGGGGTGGCTCTGTCTGGGTCTGCAGGGACTCTCGAGCCCTGCTCTCTGGGCCTGACCAAGACACGTGGAAGGCTGAGAGGCCTGGGGGGTCCCTCTGGACTGTGGAAACCCAACCCAGACATTGAACTATGGTGCAGTTCAGCAGGCCTCTGCAGTTTCCCAAGGGCATCCAGTGGGACCTGGGCCAGTCAGTCATGCCTCAGATGTGAGGAGGGAGGAGGAGGTGGGGAGGGTGGTTGGGGCTTGGGCTCTGGAGTCAAACTTCGTCTTTGCAGCCTGAGCCACCTGGAGTCACATGCTTAATTTCTCCACATCCCAGTTCTTTATTGGAGTTAATGCTTGACTAGTAATAAATGCACAATAAATACTAGTTATTGTCATCATTAGGCTTAATAACCAGGTCCCAGTTTAGACCTCACTTCTACCAGGAAGCCTTCCCTGGCCACCCTGGCTAGGTTAGAGGGCCTCTGTGTCCCCTCCCACTGCTGGCCTGTCTCCCCCCCCCCCCCCCCCCCATAGCACTGGCCATACCCGCTGTCAGGGCCTGTTTACTTGTCAGTAACTTTTACTGTCTGGTCTGCTTACCGTTGTATCGCTACCCCCAGTGCCTGGCACACACAGTAGGCACTTGACAAATATTTCAAAATGAATGTAAGAATGGGCTGATTCTAGGGAATTCAAACTCTTCTTCTGCAGGCCCTTCCAGGTTGCTACAGCCCACTTTCTTTTCTTTGTTGAAATGACATTTCCTACATAGGAGGCTCTGGGTCAAGACAAGAGAAGGTGAGAGCAATATGGAACCATTGGTTCATTCATTCATTGCCTGATGGCACAGATGTTCTTCGGGTGCCTCCCAGGTGCCAGGCCTTGTGCCAGCCTCTGGGGACAGCCACGGCCCCTGCCCTCATAGCGCTTGTGGTGCTGAGCACTGGGGCCAAGGTAGGTCGCAGGAGAGGAGGGTGGTCAGTTAGACTGAGTGGGTCAGGGAGACTTTCCAGGAGGGATTTGCCTTGAAGAATGGTGGGGAAGTTTGGATAGAGATAGGCTCCCTCTTGGGTGGTGGGCAAGGAGCCCATGGAGAAGACGGAGCTGCCTGCGTGTGGGCAGTAAGGCAAGACTGGCCAACGACAGCGTGGCCTGTGGGTGCAGGGGGCCTTGACTATCAGGCTAAAGATGAATTCAGAAGCTGTGGGTACCACTGCTCCTAGCTTTGCCATCCACAGACGAAAGTCCTTGGGCAGGACATGTCACTCCCCGAGTGCTAGTTCTAAGATGAGAACTGTGATGCCACCACTTGGGGTTGTCAGACCACAGTGACAAAGCACTCTGTAAAAGGAGATGGCCCCGTTAATGGAGGGATGGAGGGGCAGGCCCTGCAGAGTTGGAGTAAAAGGCAGGTGTGTCTGGAGGGAGTCTTCGTGGGAAAACAGGAAGGCAGTCCTGCTTCAGGCTTCTCTGTTTTGTAAATAATTAAATTCTTATCTCAGGTTTGTGGTGTCCACACTGCAGGAGGCAGGTGGGGCAGCTGGGAGCAGGTGCTGTATTATCCAGGAAGTGGTGGAGTCCCTTCCCCTGCCCCCCCCACCGCCCTGTCATTAGGTGAGGTGGGGGTAAGGATGTGTCTTCGAGGGTCTTCTGGTTGCTGGCCATGCCACTTGTTCCCTGCATGTCTCTTTCTCTCTCCCTCTCTCCACGTTCTCATTGTCTGGTCCTCTCCACAGTCTCACCTCTGCAGACACAGAGGGCCACTTGCCCCCTGTACCCCAGGCCCCAGGCCCCTCGGAGCCCTGCCTCAGTGCCTGCCCCCCATGGCTGCCTATTGAAACCCTTCTCCCCTCATCAGTGCCCCTCCTCAAATACCCCCATCTCCACAAGTACGGCACCACCCCCAGGTCTGCTGAGCCTCTCAAGGGGCCTTAGGGGAGCACCGACCTCTCCCTTACCCCATGATCCAGAGACAAACAGTCATTTTTTCATTTTTAGTGCTTAATACTGGGACTGTGAAGGTCTGTTTAGTCTTGTCCAGCTAACATAAACCAGCCGGAACTGGGCCGTAGCTGAGAACTTTGCTGTATGTTCCCTTATTTGGAATGAAATCCATTGTTTTTCACTGGGAGGCAGTGGGGGTTTTGGGGAGGCCCCACTGTGCCCCCTCCCCAGGGTGTGGCTTGAGCAGCCCCTCCAAAGGTCACCAAGGTGTCTGTGACACAGAGATTGGCCCTAGGACGCCAGCCACACCCAGTGCCTCAGGGATGGAGAGAGTTTTTGAGATATTGTCCAATCCTGCCCTGTACAGGGGAGAAACTGAGGCTCAGAGAGGAGAGGGGACCTGCCCAGAGTCACCGGGCACAGCGAAGCAGAGGGAGGTCTAGAAGGCAGGGTTCCTGGATCCCTGGCTCTCAGATCTCTCAGATGTGCCAGGGTGCCTTGGGCCTAGGAGCTGGTGCGGGTGGGGCTGCGGGGTGGGGCCGGGGCTGATGCATCTGGAAGTAGCCTGCAGGCTGGGAATCTCCCAAGTCTTTGGGGGAAGCAGCTAAGCACAGAGGCCTGGACAGTGAGCCGAGGGAAGAGGACCTGGGAAGAGGGGAAACAGAGGAAGAAAGGAAGGGGATGGTGAGGGGAAAGGGAGGGGTGGCTGAGGGGTCCAGGAGAGCTGGGTTCTGGTCTCGATTCTGCTGCTATTGCTGTGACTTTGGGCTCCCACCTTTCCTGGAGACTTGGCCTTCTTGTGCGGATCTGCCAGGGTGGGCCTTGGATGAACGGGGGTCAGGGAGCACTTATTGCCTGTGGTGGGCTATGCGAGCCAGCTCACTGGGCAGGTTACTGTCCCTCCCTGTGCCCGGGTCCCCCTTCTTTTAAGAGGGGTGCAGCCTCTTCATGATCTCTCTATAAGAACATGATCTTTAGAGGCAGAACTTGGATTCCAGTCTTGACTCTGACACTTATTAGCTGGGTCACTAATCACAGACAGAGGCTTCAAAATCCAGGGCTCTAGAGGGAGCAGTGAGGATCTTTACAGGATGACATGAACTTGTGTGTCCAAAATGTCTGAACCCAAGTGCCCAGGAACCAGAGTGGGGAGTGGCCAATGACCTCCGGCCTGCACCGTGTACCCAGGCCGTGTACTCTGTGGCTCTGCTTTCTTTGCTTGATCCCAGGCCCCTACTCCAAAACCAGCAAGTGCGTGTTTAGATATTCTTTCTGGAGGAGGCCTCCCATTTAACATCCTTTAAAAAGAGCTTCTCATTTATTCACTTAATCTCACAGAGAACACACAGCTGGGACATGGGAAGCTGTGACTGATCAGTGCAGGAGTTGCTGAGGCTGGGAGAGGAAAGAGAGATGTTATCAAGTGCAGGCCTGAGAAATCCTAAGCAGAAGCCCCAGGTGCTGGGGAACCGAGGGCTGGAGACCTTGCCCTGTTTACTATGAACACTCCATTCACCACTCTCTCAGCGGTAATGCTAGTACTCGTATCCAAGGCTGTTTGTAAAGATACACTGAACATCTGCCTCTGTGTGGTGAGTGAGGCACTCACTTACAAGAGATCATCTCATTGCCAAGAGTAAACTGTCACCTAGGGAAACATTAAACTCGGCATTAAAAGTAAAAGGAGATGATGTACGGACCAATGTCCACACAGGCCCAGGGCATCTCTGGGCAGTGGGAGCCACTGAAGGTTTTAGATTCACTTTCTGGATAGGGACAAGGGGAGAGCAGGAGACCAGTTACGATGGGAGTGTAGCTTTCTGGGGGAAGGATTCCATGGCCTGAATGCGGTTTTGGTGAAAGAGGGGAAGGGACACATTTGAGACACATTTAGGAGGTGTGCTTAGCAGGACTGGTACATTAATGAGGGGGTGGGTAAGGAAGAGGGAAGAATCTGAGATGGTGCCCAGGTTTTTGGATGATGGGGAGGATGGTGATTCCACTGGATGCCAGGCAGGAGAGGAGGGTTGGAGGAGAAGATGGTTGAATTTGGGGATGTGTCAGAAGAAGCTTGAGGCATTTGTGGGGGGGATGTTGAGTCAGCTGCTCCATGTGTGAGCTTGGAGTTCAGGAGGGAGGTTATGGCTGCAATGGGAGGAGTATGGGTGAGCCTAGAAAAGGCACAGGGCCAGAGAGGCCAAGGGAGGCCAGGCAGTAGGGTTTAGAGGCCATGATGCGGCATAGTGCTGTGGTTCTCAGACCTTAATAGGCCTGCCAATTGACTGGAAGCTTGAAAAGAAATGCATGTTCCAGGGGCCCCTTCCAGTTAATCTGGTTTAGTAAATCTGTGGGTGGGTTCCTGGGATCTGCTTCTTAAAACAGGAATATCAGGCAATACTGGTGTGAAGGATCCATGGAGCACTCATTGTGAAACACTTGTCTGGGGGTCGGTCAAATCTGGGTTCAAACCTTGACTCTTTGGTCTTGACCTTGGGCAAATCTCTTGATCTTCTAAGCCTCAATTTCTTTATTGGTTAGTAGGCATGCTGGTTCCCACCTCTCAGGGCTGTCGTGTGAATTAGATGAAGTCATAACCATAGGTTATGTGGCTAAGGACCTGGTGCACAGTAAGAACTCAGTAAAGAATAGGCGTTTCTTGTTTATTACTAGTAGTTTGAAGATGGTGAGCAATGGGTCAGGACATGCAGCTGGCCACATGAATGGGTCAGTCCCAGGTGGGTACTCCCCTGCCCAGCATCTGGCTCTTGGTTGAGCTGGCCCCAGACTTCCATCTCCAAGTTGTCTTGCCTGAGTTGATAGGACTGGGGGCTCCTGGCTTAGCTAATTAAGTCCACAAACACTCATGAGTCAAATCAGAAGTCAATTTACTACATCCCAGTGAGAAATTGACAGTGAGAGGGACTGGACTATTGGCACCTTTTCCTCCTGCAGGAAGCTACTCAAATGCTGGGTGAACCTGGCATCTGGCAGAGATTTGGGAACACAATCTGAGGACTAAATGACCTTGAGCTCTGAACCCTGCCCAGGCCACTTCACCAATAGAGAAATGCCTGCCAAATTTTGAGAGTTGTATGTAAATAGAATTATATAGAATGTACTCACTTTTCCTCTGGCTTCTCCCACTCAGTGTACTTACTTTGAGATTCATTCATGTTGTGGTGTGTATTAATAGTTCATTCCTCTTTATTGCTCAGTGGTATTCCACGGTATGGATGTACAATTTGTTTATCTGTTCACTTGTTGGTGGGCACTTGGGTTGTTTTCAACTTTATGCAATTCCAAATAAAGTTGTTAATAAGAACATTTGTGTACAAGTCTATTTGTGGACATGTATTTCCTATTCTCTTGGGTAAATACCTAGAAGTAGAATAAATGGATCATATGTTAGGTGTATGTTTAACTTAAAAGAAACTGCCAAACTGTTTTCTAAAATGGTTGTACCATTTATATTTTCACCAGCAGAGAATGAGAGTTCTAATTTCTCCACATTCTCACCAACACTTGTATGTTCAGTCATTTTAGTTTTGGCCATTCTAATAGGCATACAGTGGTATCTTACCATGGTTTTAATTTGCATTTCCCTAATGACATAATATTGAACACTTTTTTTCATGTGCTTATTTGCCATCTGTGTATCTACCTTGGTGAAGAGTCGGTTGAAATTTTTGTCCATTATTTTTTTCCAGCTTAACTGAAATATAATTGAGACATAACGTTGTGTAGATTTAACATACTCAATGTGTTGATTTGATACATTTAGGAATTGAAAAATGATTGCCACCATAGCATTAGCTACCACCTCCATCCCAACATACAGTTACCATTTTGTTTTTGTGATGTCAACATAGGTGCCATTTCTTCTTTGTGGTTAGAACATCTAAGATCTGCTCTCTTAGCAACATTCAAGTATATAACAGTATTTTTAGCTACAATCACCATGCTGTATATTAGATCCCCAAACTTGTTAATCTTATAACTGGAAGTTTAAGTAAAGTTACACTTTGACTAACATCTCCCCATTTCTCCCACCCCTGACCCGTGGTAAACACTGCTCTATTCTCTGTTTCTCTGAGTTTGACTATTTTAGATTCCACATTTAAGAGAGATCATACTGTATTTGTCTTTCTTTGTCTGACTTACTTTACTTAGCATAATGGGTTAAGGGTCTTCCAACTTGTTACAAACAACAGGATTTCCTTCTTTCTCATTGCCTATTATTTTTTGTTGGGTTGTCTTCTTATTTTTGAGTTTTGAGACTTCTTTACATATTCTAGATACTATATTATATATGTATTTTGTACTAATTTTCTCCCTGTGGCTTATAATTTCATTCTCTTAACAGAGCCTTTTGATACATTTTGTGTAATATTTAAGTAAATTGCATAGTTTTCTGGCATACCAACTTGTCATAAACAAGTTCAGGGACAACACAACTTCTTGCATTGAGCATACAGTTCAGCAGGAGGGAGCAGCAGGGGCACAGAGACACCAGGGAAGGCCCCACCAGTTTTGAAGAGTCCATATGCTGTGGGCATCAGTCATAATGGGTCCCAGAGGGAATGGAGCTCATCATTATGGCTAAGGACCCTGTTTTTATTTGGGGCGGCAATGTGTCCAATTAAAAGACTACGTATTCTAGCTTCCCTTGCAGCTTGTTTTTGCCATGTGGCTACACTCTGGTCAGTGAAATATAAATTAGAATTGTTGGGCAGACTTCGAGTAAAGTTCCTTTAAAGAGGGGCATATGGTAGCTGGTGTAGGTCCTTTGATTTTGGTTTTCTGTGTTCCTCCTGCTTTCTGCTCAGACTGTGGACAAGGTGGCTGAAGCTTCAGCCGCTAACTTGGACCACGAGTGTCACGTGGAATGGTGGGGTAGAAAGATAAAAGAAGCCTGGTCCCTGATGACTGCACAGCTGCCGCACTTGCCTTAGACTGCATGTGTACAGACTTCTATGTGAGAGGAAACATCTTATGTGTTTAAAAATCTATATTATCTCTGGTTTTTGTTACTAGCAACCAAATCTAATTTCTAAAGGAATTTAGTTAATATGGCAGTGGGTCAAAGGGAAGTCAGTTCTACTGAGATCATACTGTTAGAATACTTTTTATTCCCTGCTATTCATACTTTATCACTACTACTGTTTTCTTCATCATCACAACCGTCTTCACCTTTATCATCCTCCTCTTCTCATTGCTATTATTGTGAATAATAATCATTTTCATTATTGTCATAATCTTTGAGAGGATTTGCTTCTTGATGGTGGAGGACTGTTTGTGCGTAAAATGTATTTCTCTTGTTAAATATTCTACTGAGGGAGGGGTAAATGAGAGAGCGAGTCTAAAGGAGGCTTTGCTATTGAGGAACATCTGTAGAAATGGGTGGAGTTTGTATGCAGGTCTAGTGCGGCTTCGTTGTTCACTGGGTATGGGCCATGTCAATCATTTCTGCCCTGCAAATAGCCAGCATTGCTCCCTCATGGGGCAGCCCTCCAGGTGAAACAACAGAGATGGATTTCTGTCTTCTGCCAGGATTGGCTGGTGGGGCAGGTCTGAGTCAGCTGTTGTGTGTAAAGAAAGGGAGAGGAAATTAAACCTGATGGTGTAAGAAGTGAGAAATGATGGAAGGTTCTTGAGTGGGGGAGTAGCATGGTTTGTGTAGGAAGGATTGGGGAGGGGGTGGAGATGGGTAGGCCACTTAGGAGGCTCTCATGGTGGTCCAGGCATGAAGTGGTGAAGGGCATTTGTTAGGTGGGCCAGGAATTAAGCAGTCATCAAGGGAGGTTGCAAAAACAACTTTAAAAACGATCAGAGGAGACACCTGTGTGAGGACAAATAAAGAGGATGGGCGGAGAGGCTGGATGAGCCATCAGACCTCAGTGCAAATGGGCCTGCGTGAAGGAGGGAGGTACGGAAGGAAGTTTGGTGGAAGTGTTTTAGGCAGCAGTGCACTTCTAAGGGAAGTTCAGCAAGGGCCCTGGGTAATCATCAAGCCTGAGCCAGAGTCACTGGTCAGAGGAATCCCATGTCCCCCAGGAGAGGGCCTGCCTTACTTTCCCTGACCCGCTCAGTCATTGGCTGGGAGCCGCTATGGGAAGCACAGCCTTGGAGCAAACTCTGGGATGGATTTCAGAGCTCAAGAGCTGGGACCCTCAGTCACTTAGGCTTCTGGTGGTGGAAGATCTAAGAGAGGATGTCCAGGTCGGGGGTAGGTGACTGCTGCTGTCTCAGGGCTGTGGTTGCAGGTGACAAATGCAGACCTGGACTGGCTTAAACTATGAGGAGCTGTGCCATCTCAGCTCACAGGAAGACCAGGGCTGGGTGGATTTCGGGGTTGGCGGAGTCAGGGCTCGAAGATGAGGTGCTTTCCATCTGCTCTGCCATCCATGGCTCGGCTTCCTTCTGGGCTGGTAGCGACACCACCACAGCTGCCCCAGGAATCAAAACCAGCCAGACACAGCAACGTCTAGAGGGAGAACGACCTCTCTTGTGCTTCTTTCTGCGGAACAAGCAGACCTTTATCAGAGGGGTGTCACAGATTTCCCAGCATACTTCATTGGCTACAAGGGTCACATGACCACACTTGACCCAGTCACTGGCAGGCGGAACGGAACCGTTGTGATTGGTTTATACCAGCGGATTGCAGCCCTGGCTTCACATTAGAACCACCTGGAGAGCTTTTAGAAACACCCCTGCTGGGTCCCACCCTCAGAGTTTCTGTATTTATTGGTCTGGAGTGGGGAACTGGGCAGCGGTGGTTTTATAACCTCCTTAGGTTATGTTATGTGTAGCCAGGGTAGAAAATCTCTGTCATCCTGGAGAAGAGTAGATGCTGGAGAGGCAGCCACAATGTCCGTTCCAGTCACTTACTAGTTTTGTGTGGCTTGGGCACATCAACTTGTTTGAGCCTTAGTTTCCTCATCTATAAAATGGGGGCCAGCAAGAGCCACTTTCTGCAGTCACTGGGAAGACTGAATGAGCTCATGGATGCTCGCAGACTTTGTGAACTGTAAGTCACCGACACCTGAGGGATGTTTGCTCCTCGCTCTCCTTTAATTTGAAGGGAAAATTCATCTCTTCTGCTGCCAAGAGCAGCCAGGGTTGAGATTTCTCCTGAGCACAACTTCCTGCCATTAGAGTAGAAAACAAAAGAGAAGGGAAAATGGCAGACCGGGAAGCCGCAGGCAATTGCAGCGGGCTTTTTTTCTTTCAGATGGTGTGGGTTTGAATGTGCTGCTATAAATGGTTTATGCAAATGAGCTGGAGGGGCTCATCTCCTGCCGCCTGAATCTGAGAGTGGCTGGGAAGGAGCCAGGTGCGTGGTTTACAGCGTCTTCTCCTTGTAGTCCTGCAGTGGGCGGTTAGGGGCTGGTGGATGCTCTCCTGCTGCCTCCAGGGAAGATGGTCAGATAAGGCTGTGGCTCGGCAGTGTTCCGGGTCACGCCTGGCTGCTTGGCTTTTGGCTGTTTCTCCCTAAGTGAACACCGGTCATGCTGCCAATAGTACTGAGGGAACAAGGAGGGCCACCTGGGGGGGCTGTGAGGTCATGGGTCAGGCAGTCTGTTACCTTCAGGTACCACTGGGTCCATCTGGGGCATGGTGGCCGGGAGGGTGACCTCAGGGCTGAGGCCTGGGGAAGGGTCAGATGGGGCCTAGTAAAGACCACTCACCATTAGCCCTGGCCTCTCTTCCTTTCCTCTTAGTTCCTCTCTTTTTCTTGCTTCCTTCCTAAGACATACATTGAACATACCCAGTGCCCACATGTTAGGTGCTGGGGATTCAGAACTAAAAAGACACCAGTCTACACTGAGGTTTCTCCTAGTATGGGAAGGGAGCCCTTGACCTCACTGAAGGGCTGGGGCTACCCAAAGCGCTGGTCATGCCTTGGAGACGGGAGGCCTACTCTGCCCCTAGGCTTTGGGATGACCTCAGAGGAAGACCCCTCTGAGCTAACAGATGCAGGTGAGGCAGGAGTTTCTGAGTGACCAGAGTGGTGAGGGGCATTCCAGGTAGAGGAGCAGCGTTCCAAGAGCCACAGATGTGTGTGATGCAGCTGTGTTCTGGGACACGTGTGATTCAAGTGCATGGAATATAGGTCCTTGGGATTGGGGGAAAACCCAAACAGGCTTCTGCAGACCTTCCTAAGCCTTGGTCAAGGCTTACCATAGGCTGCAGGAGTCCTGGAACCCAAGGGAGGCTTTGTCGTCTAAACTTGGATGCTGGAGAATCCACCCTGAGTATTGCTGGAGTCGCTGGTGGATGGTCTGACGCCAGGCTCCAGCAGCTGGAGGGAGGGTGTAGCACCTTGAAGGGGGAGCCTGAAGTATGTAACTGGAAAGAGTGGAAAGGAAGGTAGAGCAATGGATGAAGGTGCAAACTGGGAGATGGGGCAGCTGTAGGGAGGAAGATGGATTTTTTGTCATTGCATTCACCCTGTGGTGGCTGCCCTTCTTGGGCTGTCCTTTAGGCAGGAAGACCGCAGCCCCGACAACCGCCTTCTAGCAGCCACAGCTGAGCTTTGGCTCCAGATGGAAGGGGCGGCCGGCACTGAGCCAGCCACGTGCTTATGGTCATCCCTGTGCCTTTAGGGACAAGGTCACCTGTTTAATGTTGCCATGTGAGGTTGTCTGGGGTTGGGGTGAGGTTCTAGGGCTGGAGGTGTGTTGGCAGGTAATAGAGTCCCTTTGTGGGCCCAAAGGGCATGAAAGCCACCGGCCTCTCTTGACAGGCCCTGAATAGACCTCAGTATTCACAGATGTCTTTGTGCCTGGGCATCCTTCCCTCGGCTCTGCAGCTAGCGTGGCCAAAGTCCCCTGTGTTCCAGGCCACGCCCCCTGGGTGGTAGGCGCCGAGCTGCCATAGTTCAGTGCCTGAACCTCAGGTCTGCCACTCACTTTGGCTCTGTGAGAACAGAAGCCCCTGTTTCACAGCCAGTCTGAGCCCCCTGCTCACCTGCTGCCCCCTTTCTCTTTACAGAGCATTTTCAGGTTTGTGTCTCAAGACTATGCGGGCATTAATCTGCGTTAATCTCCATTTCCTTCCCTTTTGGACACATAGTGTAAATCTCTGGTCCCCGGAACTACAGAGCCCCTGTTCACCCCCAGCATGGGAGTGGGCCCAGAGCCCAGCTGGGGTGAGGTCTGTGGGTGGTGCAGTGACCCAGGAGGGGCAGGACAATGACTATGGGCAAACAGGAGCTAGCTGACATCAGGATCAGCAAGTTTTACATTTGTGCCTGCTCCAACCCTGGGCCCCTCTAAGCGATGCTGTGTTTATTTAATTGAAGACGTCCTTCCTCAGGGGACTTTTGCGTGGTAGACAAAGCCCAGGACCCTGGACTCCTGAGTCTGAGATCAGGGTTCTGGACCTGGCTCTGGCACTTTATAGCTTCTGCAATTCATTTCTATCTCCCCGAGCCTCTGTTTTTCCAATCTGTCGAAGAGGATGAGCACCTGTCCTGTGGTACCTAATAGGAAGCTTTTGCAAATCCAGTAAGATTTTGGTGAAAGTCTTCTGTAGCTTTTAAGAGCTGGGTTGTTATTCCAAGAGGCCACATGGCAGAGAGGCCAGCGCTTATACCCTGATATCTGGTAGATGTGCGTCCAAATCCCAGCTTAGCTGCGTATTAGATGTGTGACCTGGACACAGTATTCCACTCTCCCGAGCCTCCATTTCCCCATCTAGGTGCCCAGCTCTCAGTGCTGCCCTCTCCTTCTTTGGGCCCAGAGCTGGTGTTTCAAGATGACAGCAGCAGATGTAATTTTCTTAATTGATCTGGATACTTATTTGTTGTAGTTTCTGCCTAATTTTTGCAGGAGGAGGAGCTCCTCGGTCTCCCACTGATGGTGTAACAGGGAGCCAGGTCAGAGAGCACAGTGAGGAGGGGAGGCAGCCAGGCCCAGTGGGACTAAGGAGCTCTGAGGGGCAAAAGCCCCCTGGCAGAGCAGCTCTGGGCAGGGGCCTCTCTCTTGGGCTGGGGATTCCAGGACTTCAGAGCCCACCTGCCCTCAGGCAGCCCCTGGGACTCATAGCTCAGCCTCTCTGCTCTGCTGAGAGCTGAATGGCTTCTTGGGTACCAGCCTCACCCCTGCACCCTGATCTGGCCTGGGCCCCATGTGATTACCAGCCTAGTCCTCACCAAGGCTGTACCCATGACCATTCACTTGGCCAGTATCCATTGCCCACTCTCCTGGGAGGTGCACACCATGCAGTGCTTGAGTGCAGGCTCCAGAGACCAACTGACCTGAGGTCAGATCCCAACTCTCCCCTTTCCTACTCTGTGTCATGTTTCTCATCTGTATGGTGGGGTCATAATAGGGCCTTTGTATGGACTTCAGGTCTGTGTCTCACCAACAGTACTTCCATGGCCAGGGCACTTCCTATGCATCCACTCTGTTCTGAGCACACTACATGTAGGAATTCACTTCATACCTTAGTAACCCTGTGAGGTAGGCACCATTAGTGTCATCCCCATTTTCAATTGAGAAAACGAGTGCCAAGTAGGTGTTAGATCAGGGATTTGAACCTGGGTCCAGAGCCTGCTCTTAACCATCACCTCTGAAGCACCTAGTACAGACATGCTGTAAGTGGTGGCAGTGACTAGTGTTTGGTGTTGTCAGACTCTTGGGGTCTGGCTGCTAGTGACCCTTCTGGGAGTGTCCCAGCCCCAGAGCCTGGCCCCTGTAGGGTCCTGCACCATCATTCCCTCATGCCCCCTGATGCCCAATGGCTAAGCCCGAGTGTTGGAGTGAGAGGTCCCAGCGGTGGTCAGGAGGCAGGGTCAAGGCACAGGAGCAGAGGTGGGGCCAAGTCAGCTGGTCCTGGGCACTGCCATCCCTCAGTAGGTCGGATCTGGGAGGGGCAGGAAGCCTGAGAGAGCCCGAGGAAGTGGACTCCTCAGACTTCACCAGGAGGGTAGGCTGAAGGAGGCCAGGGAGAGTGTGGGGCTCTGAGCCTGGAGGTGGCTTCAGCTGTTTGGGGGCTGGGACCAGAAAGATGGGCAACACTGGGAGTCCTGGCTGAGCCCTGGGGCCTGGGGTGTGTGTGGCAGGCAGGGGATGGGGGGCGGGGGGAGTAGGGGAGGGAGAGAGAGAGGGATGGGGTGGGGGAGGGTGGTCTCTGCCTGCGGAGGAGGGATTTAACCTCCTGCTCTCAGCTGCCAGCTTTCCTCGTAATCCCGCAGGATCAGTCGAGTGTGTTTACATATCTCCTCCGATGGATGAGGCTCTTGTCTTGCTCCAGTGCACGTGTACTGTCTCCCACGTCACCTTGGGTCTCCCTGTCTCTCTGCCTCACCTCCCCCTTCAGTGTCTCATTGTCTGCCCTTCCCCACCTTCCTCAGCAAGGTTATAATTTAGGGAGCAAATTTTATGAATTCAGACCCTGGTAATTTATCACTTGTGATCACTGTGACAAGGGCTGGCTTCAAGTTTAAAATTTATTCTATCCCTGAACAGAAATAGAGCACTAACCAGGTGACAAGGGCCGATGTTTATTCTGCTTAGAAGAACCCACTGTTACCTAGCACTCTGTGATGGCATTTGCATGAAGGGCATGCGTGCAATAACACATGTAAAGCTTCGAATGGTGGCTGGGGCTGGGGGAGTGGTGCTGGGTAAATGGTACATGATGATGATGGTGAAGGTCATTACCTGTGGAGGTGGGTCCTCCCTTTCTTCTCCTGGGTGTAACTAGATACTCAGTGATGTACCTGTATTCTGCATCCTAAGTCACTCCTCTCTGAGGCTGGGGTTGAGATCTTAGCCCTTCCAGATTCAACCTGGATTCCTGAGTTCTCTGAGTCTCTGAACAACAACATTGACAGCAGTGGTTACTATTACTTGTCGAGCCAAGCACTGGGCCTCAGAAAATCTCTGTAGCTTGCACAGTCACGTGGCAGTAGAGCTTGCCTGTCTGACCTCCAGACCAGAGCTCCCAACCTCCACACAGGTGGGGTGGCACATCACCTACCCTTTCTGGCCGGGGACAGAGATCTTATCACAGGCAAATGTTTGCTTCCAGCCAGGGGCTCTGTGGGTGTGGGTTCCGTCTGGCACACTCTGTCCTGGGAAGCTGGGACGCTTCCTTGTTTTGTCCTTCCTGCCTGGCATGGAAGGTAACCCCTCTGTCTAGTCCAGGCTGGCCGCAGTGGCCCTGAGGCTCAGACCTGGGGAGCCAGAGGGGTTATGTTTTGAGTCTCGGAGGGTCTGAGAAAGGGCCGCTTGGCGCTGGGCCTGGGGCCTGGGAGGGCCGCCCAACTCTAGGCTGTTTTCTCAGATTCCCTTTCGGTCTCCGCCCCCGCCTCTGCACCTGTTGTGTTCCCATCATCCTGGGCGGCTGGCAGCTGTCACTGCTGGGGCACCTGTCCCAGCCCCTGAGGACGCCCTGTGGGCTCCCTGGCTCCAGTTTTCCTGCAGCCACAGCTCAGGCTGTCTGTCTCTGCGTCTTTGCCCTCAACTCCACGTGTTCTCGCTCTCCTGGACTCGAGGCAGCATCCTCCTCTCTCATCCTGGTTCTGGGCAGGGGAGGAAGCTTTGGTTGAGGGGGGGGGGGTCCCTGCTGCCCCACCCCCATTCTCCAGCACCAGGCTCAGTCTGATACGGCAGGGAGGATGGCCCTGGCAGTTCGGCCTTAAGCCCCAAATGCCAGGTGACTCATCAGCTTAATAAAATTATCCCTTGTTTTTGATTAAAAAATAAATACACTATAGCAACCAAGAGTGGCCTCCCAGCTCCTCCCATCAGGGATGTCTCCCATCCCTGACCTCTCTTTACGGACTTCTCCGGATACCAGTCCCCTCTGCCCACCTCAGACAGAGAAGGTTACTCCCTCTCCTGGTCCTGTCTTGTCTCCCGGTGCCCTGACCAGTGTGCTGTGTAAAACACCAGGAGGCATTAAACCTGAGTTCAGATCCTCCCTATCCTGTACCCGCTGTGTGACCATGGGAGAGTCTACGACTTGTCGGGCCTCCTGTGTTACACCTGAAGGCGGTGGCTGGACCCAGCACTCTCTTGAGGTTCCTCCCCCTCAGAGATCTTGGAGCCTGTGATTTCCATGGCTTCTGTTGTCCAGGGAACTTGTTCCAGTTTTATTCTGCAGTTCCTGGATCTGCCCTAGACTTAAGTTCTAAGTGGGTGCTGGGCCTTGGGAGATGTGGATGAGAAAGGATGTGGTGAGGAGAGGGTTGAGGTGGGGAGCTCACCATGGAGACCAAGATGGTGCCCAAGAGGGAGGAGGAGCAGGTGGAAGGGAGTCAGGAGACAGATGGCAGAGAGAGGAGGAGGGCCTTGGTCAGGGGAGGATCGCAGAAGCTAAATGGGTTCAGAGAGCCAAGGAGATGGAGGTTCTGGATGGGGTCAGAGGGCAGATGCAGCCAGAGGCTAGCCAGAAAGGGAGGAGTTCCTTCTGAAGCCCAGGTAGGATTTCTAAGTTGCTCCCCAAAGGCACACCCAGCTCTGCCTTCTGCCTGTGTGCTTTGGGGTTTTATAGCCCTCTCCCAGGTCATGGACGGTCTACTTTCTCTAAGATTCCCTGGTTGGGGTTTCCTGTTAGCGGATGGGAAACCCACAGTCTCCCCTGCCTTCATTTGTGTGCCATTCCTGGGATGCCACCCTTTATATACTGGAAAATTCCTAGGCTCTGCCTCTACCTTGGAATCCCTCTGATTCCTTAAGGAGAAGGTTCACTGTCCCCTTGTCTTCTTTTCCCCAAGTAAGAAGACCCCCAATCCTTTGACCTTTTCTGGATAGAGCATGAATTTTGATGTTGGGCAGATCTGAGTTTGAACTCTGGCTTGTCTTGCATTCAGTGTAACCTCTCTGAGCCTCAGTGTTATAGCCTGCAAGATGGGCTATATAACTATAACCCTGCAGGGGTGTTATAGGGGTTCTGTGTGGTTGTGTATGTGAAATGCAGTGCCTGGCACACAGTAGGTGTTCAGTAGTTGCTTCTGTAGATTTGCTTGTTGATTCCCCTTTACACAGCCTCTCTGGCTACAGAACAAAGCCTTGCAAACAACACTCAGGCAGAGCCAAGGGAACCTCATCCCTTGATCACAGCATGGCTCCTGCTTGGCTTCTGAAGGCAGAAATTGGGTCTTGCTCACAAGTGGGTCACAGCACTCAATGAATGTTGGGTGGATGAATGAATGGTGGAGGTCAGTGTTACCCTTTTAGTTACAAAATCCTTTGGTCAAATAAAATTTTACGTGATGCCCCAAAGAATAAAATAGAGAAGGGGTGCAGCACTGGCTGCCACGTCATCTGTAAAGGCCTGGATGTTGCCCTGGGGAAATGAGGGGGAACCCTCAGACACAGGGCGTTGCCACTTCCTGTTTAAATTGGGGAAGTGGATTTGTAGGAAACGGGACCCAGGAAAGTCTGCTGGAAAACTCCTCAGACACTGGTGCCATGAAGGCCCAGGGGCCGCCCAGTCCATGTCCCTGTTCCCTTCCCCAGTCTCACTTAAGGGGCCAGAGAGAGGACTGCCGCCCACATGAAGGACTCACCTGCCCCTACCCCTCCCATCCCTGCTTGGTCCCTTCCCCCGAGTCTGTCTCCAGAGAATTACACAAATTCAGTTCTATGGGTGAGAGGTTTTCTGAGAGCCAGCTCTGGGTGGGCACGATGCTAGGCCTGAGGAGCGAGGGAGAATCAGGGACAGGCCCAACCCCATAGATGTCACTGTTCCCCCCGAACTATCCCGCACCTCTGCCTCCTCCCATACGTTCCACACACCAGATGGTGGAGTGACCTTTTAGCAATGTGGGCCTGGTCTCGTTGCCTCCCTGATGAAACCTGTCAGGGGTCTCCTACTGCTCTCAGGAAAAAGACTATATTCTTCACCCTGCTCTTCAAGGCCCTTCTGGTGTATCCCCAGCCCCCCTTGGCTTGTCATCAGAAAATTCCCCCAGGCTCTTCCTGCTGTCCCTGCTCCAGCCATACCAACTTTGCTTCTTGAATGGGCTGGGCTCCCTCCAGCCACAGGGCCTTTGCACATATTATACTCACTCCTTGGAGCACTCCCTAACCTACCTCTGCAATGCAGGGACATGCCTGCTTATCCTTCACTGTAGGTTTTCAGGAAAGCCTGCCCCAGCCCCCCAGAACCTTGTTCCTTTATTTCAGAACACTTTTCTAGGATTGTGATTATTTCTTACTCCACTACTTGATAGATATATGTTTCCCTCTGGACTGTAAGCCCACAAGAGCCAGGGCCTGTCTATTATTGATCACTGTGGCATCCCCAGTGCATAGCTTAGTGTCTGGCACATAGTAGGTGCTCAGTAAATGTTGGCCATGTTGAATTGCTGAGATGCAGCCAAGAAGCCGGGGCAAGCAGATGGGGCCACAGCCAGTTCATGGCTGCCTCTGTATAGAGTAGAGTAAGACAGGGAGTTAGGAGAGGCATAGCTCGTGCTCAGAAGAGAGACAAGCTTCAAAAATGGGGACTCAGTGTGCACCTGGGGCCCTAGGAGGCCTTCCCAGAAGAGGTGTTCCCAGTGCTGGGGGTAGGTGGGAAGATGAGGCTGGCTAACCGGGGGCATTTGGTGGGGAGGCACCTAGCTGGTGCATCTAAAGACAGGCAGGTTGAGGGGGGCTGACTCTGCTGCTGAAGGAACAGCCTCCAGAGCAGCCTCTTTGCCTCAGTTTCCTCATCTGTAAAATGGACATAAGAATGTATCTGATCTCTTAGGATTGCTGTGAGGATTGAACAAGTTAATATGTGTAATCTGCTTAGAACTGCCTGGCACACAGTAAGGCCTGGTGTTTGCTATTTCTGTGATTATTTACCCCACAAAAGGTGTTTGGGTTATTTTCTCTTGGTCAGATTTTGACTTAGCCTCCCTTTCCTGGAGGAACTGGGTACATGTGCCATGGAGCAAGGGTGTGCATGTACTTGTGGCCGTGCACAGCCACGAGTAAGCATGTACCTGTAGGAAGGAGTGACCTTGTGTGGAATCGGGTGTCACAGCTTCTCCCAGGGAGAAGTCTCAGGCAGGCCTCTGGTCCAGGGGAGGTGTAGCACCATGGGCTTGTGGGCTTTCCCACCCTGGGCCTACCTAGCTCTCTGGCTGGTGACATAAGGTCAGGCCGGATGCCCCCCTCATCTCCACCCCTCCCATCCCCGCCCCTCCCCCATCTCCACCCTGCCACCCTCTCCTCCCCTCCCCTAGACCCACTGCAGACGACTGCAGCAACAGGGTCCTGATTGAGAGCACAGGGCCCAGCACAGCCCCTCAGTGTCCAGGTCTCTGAGTTCCATCTGCTATGGGGCAGCCCTCACCTTTCCCAAGGCTCCTTCCCCAGCCCCCACCCCTCTACCCACTGACCTTCCCTCCCCACCCAGATCCTTCCCTGGGAACCCGGATCCCTGGCCCTGGGGCCAGGAGCTGGGGGCTGAGCCAGGGTCTGGGAGGAGGGAGCTGTCTTGTTATCCTGGGAGAGGCACCTGTCCTGAGAGAGCCTCTGATGAGTGATGTCTGGGAGATTGTCCCTGCTTGAGTCCTGGCTCTGCCTCTGACCTGCTGGGTAACCTGAGCATGTCAGCCTCCACTTTCTTTTCTGTAAAAAGAACCTAACAGAAGCCCCTGCCACTCGGAATAAAAGTCAGAGAGTCCGCGCAGTGCCTGCTGCACACAGAACACTCAGTGCATGGTGGCCGCTCTTTTGATGATGCCTTGGGATACCAATGTGCTTGCCTGGGGCTAGAGGGCCCTGCCCTCCCACTGCCCTCTGCCCTCTGTCTGCACCTTTCCCTCTCACCCGAGTGTGGGATGCCAGGTTCTTCACCTTAAGATTTCTCCAGAGATGTAGCGAGTCTTTGGGAGTGTGTGTGTACATTGCGAGGTGTGTAGGTATAGGTGTGTGTACTGGTGGGCAGAAGGTGGCTAAGTGTGCACAATGGTGCACGCTTTTAAGTGCTGATGAGCCCATGTTGATGTGGTGTAGATGGTAGTGTGGTCTGTATATATTGGTGTGTGTTTTGTATGTCTGTGATTAAAAGGATGGTTTGGTGTGGCAGTAAAGTGTGGAGTCCAGTACCAGATTGCCTGGGTTTGCATCCCAGCCCGCCACCTTCCAGGTAGGTAACCTCTTTGTCTCAGTTTTCTCATCTGTAAGATAACAACAATGGTACCTACTGATAATAACAATATACTGACCTCATCATTCAGCCTGTGAGGCCCAAAGGAGTTAATCCTCATAAAGCACTTGCAAAAGACCCTGGAAGATCGGAGTGATGTCAGCTCTTTGTCATTAAGCTGCACTAGCCAGATTGTAAGCCCTTTGAGGGAAGGGACAATGTCTGTCTTGCTCACCATGGTGTCCCGTCACCTCCCCCGAGGTCTGCATGTAGTGGGTGCATAATGGCACGTGAGTGACTGGCGAATGGTGAGGTTGTGTGCGTGTGTGTCTGTGAGGTGTGTGACGGGGAATGTGCAAGTGTGCGTGCATGTGCATGCACGCGTGTGTGTATGAGTGTATGTGTACACGTGGTGTGTGTGTGTGTATGCATGTGTGTGTTTCTGCTCCGGCTGGGGCATCTCCAGCTCTTTCTGGAGCTCTGCTATTTCAGGAAGCCTCCAGTCTCCTCCTCCTTATGTAAATAAACATGACAGATCCCATCGCCTGTACCAGCAGCACGGGGAGGTGGGGGAGGCTCCAGGAGTGGGTGGGAGCTGGGAGGCGCTGTGAGCAGGGCCAGAGGGGTGTGTGTACGTGTGTGTGTGTGTGTGGCTGGCTTTGCGGGGTGTGCGGGAGGGAGTGCGTGGGGGCGCGGGAGGGGTGGGCTCGGCCCTGCCATGCCGGCTGCTGCTGGCCACGGAGGAGGAGGGGGGGCAGGAGGAGGGGAGCTGGCCGCCAGGGCGGCTCGGTGACGAGGCCAGCCGGCCAAACGGAGGTGGCTGTGCTACCCGCTGCCGGTGATGGGGGGACAGATCACCCGGAGCACCCTCCACGGTAAGGCCCCAGCTGATACCCGAGGGTCTGCCCATCTCCAGCCTAGGGACCACCTGGGGAGGCTGGGTGCGAAGACCACTGGGGCTGAGGGCATGGCCACGAACTCCCCACCCCGCTCCTTCACGCCTTGGTGGGCTCTGAGGCTGTGGGAGAGGGTACCTTTGGGTGACAGGCACTAGGGTGAGGGAAGGCAAGGCAGGGCTTGGAAAAGCAGAAAGAGGGGTCTTTCCCTGGCAGCCAGCAGGAGGTCAGGCAGCTGAGTCTCCCCACAAAGTCTCCTTGTCCTCTTACCTCCCCAGAGCGCTGACCAGCCCCCAGTTGGGATGTGAGGTCCCGGTGTTCATACTCCCCTCTCCTAGAACTGAGGCAAACCAGTTAGACAGCTGAGGGGACCTGTTTGTGAGTCCTGGGATACTGGCCATGGAGGTCAGCGCTGTGTTCCGTGATGGAGCCGTGGAGAGATGTGTGGGCACATGCGTGTGTGCATGAGTGTGTGTGTGCTCATGAATATGCGTTGGAGGTGTCTGTGGGTGTGTACCTGTGTCAGCTTGTGCCTAAGTGCACAGGGGTGCAAGTGACACCCCCACATTGCCTGCCCTGGGTTCTCAAAGCGTGTACTCTACCGGAAAGGTCAGTGAACTTCTGACCCCTGGGGTTCATGTCCATGGTCAGACAGACCTCAGACAGGTGAACAGGCAGACAGGTGAAGGGGTGGGAGGGAGGAGGGCTGGGTGGCTCCTGCTTGCCCTTACTCCTGTCCCCTCATCTGCCTGGCTCGAGTGCTGTGGACTTGGGAGTAACATGGCCGATGTGGCACCAGACCCAGAAGAGGAAGCCTTCCCAGGGCCTTGTTTTGTCATCACTGGGCCCCAGGAGCTGGGGTTCCTGTCCGAACTGGCTGGTGCCAGAAGAGCGTGGGCTGACCTTGGGGAGTCCCTCCACACTCCCCTGTGTGCAGACAGGGCATTAGAAGGTGGGGCAGCCTCCATCTGCTGGGTTAGTGGGCACCGAGGAACTGGGAGAGGCCCAGGGAGGAAGGAGGGTGGAGGCAGGAGTGAGTGGGAAGCCCTGGCCAGGACTGGGGACCAGGTGACTTACCCCTTCCAGGATCTGGACTTTGAGAGAGTAATTTCTTTCTTTCTTTCTTTTTTTTTTTTTTGAGAGAGTAGTTTCTAATTAAAAAAGAAAAAGGCAGAGAAGGAAACATGAGAAAAACAAATCATGGACTCTCTTAAAAGGAAATGAATTTTGTCCTGGGCCCAGAGGGCTAAGTGACAGATGGAAGGCACTGGAAGACACATAATCCGGAGCTGGTCAAGGGCAGTGCCAGTGGCCTGCGCCTTGGCCTGAGACTCGGACTGGGCTGACCTGGGCCTGGCCCCGCCTGTCTGTGGGGCAGGGGCTCCACTCTGGGCTCATTGGCCCCAGTGGGGCCTGTTGGCAGAGGGTCTAGAGTCAACTGGCATTTTCCACTGGAGTCAGACTTGGGCAGGCCCGTGGCCTGGGAAGACAGAGAGGCCCTCAGCACAGGCTCAGGACGCAGCACACTGTCCTCCAGCTGCCTTGGATCACAGGCTTCAGAGGGGAGTGAGGACCCCAAGACTCCCTGAGATGGCATGTGGCCGTCAAGAGCTGATGCTCTGGAGTAGATAGACGTGGGTGGTAGCAAGGGCAAGTGTCTCTCTGAGCCTTGGTTTTTTCATCTGTCAATGGGCTAATAATAGTAGCCTCCTCATAGGAGTATCATGAGGATCACTGGAGACACTGTGAATAAGGACTTAATGTGGGGGAAGCCAAAAGGGCTTGGAGAGGCATTCTGAGGCCAGGGTTCTATTCCTCCCTCTCCCAGTGGGGACAGGAGGATAGCTTGGGGTGCACCGAGAACTCTAGCCATTGAGTGAGTGCTAATCAAATGGGTGGCCACTGGTGAATGTTAACCCAATGCCCCATATGCCTTGGCCCCCACCCCTTTGCCGGGACCACCCTCCTAAGGCTGGGCCCCCTCTAAGCTGGCCCTGGCCCCTGCCTCAGCCTCTCATCCACACCAATAGGCGACAGGAGTTGGGGGTTGTGGAGAGGGGTTGTCGGGGTTGTCAGTGCCCACCTAGCCCTTTAGCCAGGACCCCTGCATGCATGTCCTCAAATGTCCTCACCCGTGTCATGCCTACACACCCCCACACCTGTGCCTCTGGTGTCACCCCCTTCTAGGAGGTGAGTTGGGAGAAATGGGAAGAGATGCAGGGGGGTTGCTTCATCCTGGGGAGCCCTCAGTCCTGCAGCCCGACTCCTGAGGACATAGTTACATAGTTCCCCGTTGTATTTTCACAAAGAGCCTTGGGGCTTTGATTTGGTTCAAGCTGAAGATGTGGTATTGCTGGGTTACAGCGAGAGGTGAGGGGTTGTGTGGGCTTATCTGCTTGTGTGTTTGTGGACGTGTCCTGGCTGTTTATGTTTCTGGTGTCTGCGGATCGCGCGTCTGTGTGTTAGGCCTCTGGGTGTGAACCCACGTACTGTGTACTTATCTGTGTCGTATTTAAGAGACAGTGTTATTGTTTCTGTATTTCCATATGTGAACAGCAACATTCATAGTACTGTTATTCCGTAGATATCAGTGTTTAGTGTTTCTGCATGAGTCGTGTGTGTGTGTGTGTGTGTGTGGTGGGGCTGTTGGTGAGGAGTCGGGCTCCTCTGGGACCAGCCTGGCAGGGGACCCTTGGGAGGAATTAATTCTCATTTGGAAAATGGCTTCGGCAGTTACACACTTGATCTCTTTCATCAGGCAGGTTTCCAGAGCTGCTCCCTGTCTTGAGGGCTGCATGGGGGTTGGGGAGAGCATGGAGGGAGGTGGCTGAAATACTGGGAAGCCTCCCCTCCCCTCCTCTCCTATCTCCTCCCTTCCCTGCCTCCTTTGCCTCCTTTAATGCTCCCCCCCAGGGCAAGGAACAGACCTGTTGTGGATGTCACACACACACACACACACACACACACACACACACACACACACACACACACACACACACAGACATACATGTCATCCCCAGGTTGGTGTCTGGACCAACAAACCCCAGATGCTGGGGTGTAGGGACCTGAGAGATTGATTCCTGCACTGTCCTTTCACAGAGGGGGATGCTGTGGCTCAGAAAGGGAAATGGCCGACTGAGGTCATGGAGCTAGTGGCCCAGAGGGAAGCCAGGCCTTGCACAGCTGACTCCCCGCTTCCCTTCCTTGGGTTCCTTAATTCTCCCTCAGGCAGCAGCCAGGAGGCCATCATGGGGATTTAGGAGACCTGGGATTAGCACAGAAGGAGCCGCCTGCCTCCTTGCAGCTGCTCTGGAGGCTTAGGCCAAGGTGAGCTCCCTACAACCTGTCAGCTGTGTCTGTGAACACATGTAACATACGCACCCACATCCCACTCGTGCCTGTGGGCCCTGGGGAGGAGGGATCAGGTTGATCCATCTCTGTGTTCTCTTCACTCAGCCTAGTGTCTGGCATCCAGTGGCACCCAGCAGACACTTGGTCAATGAGTAAGAGGGAAGTATGTGGGGTCTGGGTCCTGGGCTGCTGGACCACATGGCAGTTGGTGCTGCAGGAGGCCTGTGGGGTGCAGATGGGATGAAAAACATGAGCCTTCAGCTGGGCAACAGGCCAGGCCAGGCTGGAGAGGGAGCGGACGGGTGTTCTTGGTGGGTTTGAATCCTGTTTTGCTCTTACTGGCTGTGTGACTTTGGATCAGTCCCTTTGTCTGAGTCTCACTGTCCATTTCCATAAGTTGCAGGTGATAAGGTCAGGCATAAAGGGCAGTACACCTGGTCCACAGTAAGCCCTCTGTAAATGGATGTGAAGGTTTCCACAGAGGCTCCTCCAGGCCAGTGTGTGCTTGCAGGTGTGTACACACACATGCGTCTGGCTGTCTCTAAGGACCAAGATGGCATCTTCTGCCTCCTTCAGCTCTGGTGGGCCCCCAGGACAGAGCATTCCCTGGGTGCTGTGTCCAACATTAGGCACACACACTGGCTGCTTGTGTATGCACATGTGCAAAGGAGAGAGTGTGGATTTGTGTAAGGGAAACTAAGAGAGATGGTCTGTGTGGTGTGTGACTGAGCCATGCTCCCTCTCGTTCTCTCAGGCCTGACATGGGGGCTTTGAGGTGGGGGCGGGCACTGGGAAGGCAAGGACAGGGAGCTGAACTCAGAATAGTTACCATCTGGAGTTCCCTTCTGGAATCTTGGGGTGGGATGGGGGAGGGGAGGAGAAGGTCTGGTTCCCTCCCTGCTGTGAGGATATTGGGAGACACATTCATTTGCACATCTGGCTGTTGGAAATGTCTGAGCCTGGGAGGTTGTAGAGTGAATGAGAGCAGGAGGCTCTGTGTAGAGATGGATTTGGCAGTGAGGGTGCCCATCCTGCCCACTCTCCTTTGCCCACCTCGTCCCTGTGGACTCACTCAGTCTTCCAGGGAGCAGCCGGACCTGCTGTACACATAGCACATGATCAGGTGCTAACATGGCCCCTAACCCTAAACCACAAAGCCGAATGCATGGGGGCTGCAGAGGCCATGGAGAAACTGACCAGGATGGAGTGGAGGGTTCATGTAGGGCAGAGGGAACCAAGCATACTGGCCAACTAGCTGGGGCCCAGTGAGGACAGCTGCAGAGCCAGACAGATCTGCAGACCTCTTACTAGCTGTGTGACCCTGGGCAAGTTACTGCCTCTCAGAGCCTCTGTTTCCTCATCTATAAAATGGAACTAAGTGATACTATATTGCTGTGTAACAAATGACCCAAAAGTTGGTGGCTGAAAACAGCAAACAAACATTTAATTATGTCACATTTTCTGTAGGTCAGGAATCTTGACACAGTTTAGCTAGGTGCCTCCAGCCTGAATTCTCTCGGGAGGTTACAGTCAAGCTGTTGGTTGGGGCTGTGGGTTCATCTGAAGGGCTTGTCTGGAGGGACATCCATCTCCAAGTCCCATGGTGACTGGTGATCCTTGGTCCCTCCCACGTGGGCTTCTCCGCAGGGCTGCCTGACCACACCCCAGCTGGCTTCCCCAGAGGGAGCGACCTGAGAGAGGCAAAAGAAAGTAACCAAGATGGAGGCCAAAGGCTTTTTATAACCCAGTCTTGGGAGTGATATCCCATCACTTCAACTGGATACAATTTGTTAGAAGCTGGTTGCTAGGTGCACTCCACACACAAGCGGAGAGGATTAAAAAATGGCATGACTGCCAGGAGGTGAATATGGGGACCTCTGGGGCATCTGAGAGGCTGCTAACTGCAGATACCTAACTTTCAGGGGTTGGGAGGGTTAGATGAGGTTGTACATGAAAGGCATCTGGTGACTCAAATCTTGTGATTTTTCTCCTTCCTGCAGGTAAGTGGGGAGCTCTTGAAGGTTCTTAAGCAGGCAGGGCTGTAGTCAGGCTTGCAGTGTGGGAACCTGGTGCTGGCAGTGAAGGAAGTTGTCCCTTTAGTGTCTCCTTTTTCTCTAATTTCTCCACAGGACACCAGAAAGGGCAAGGCACCAAGTAGGTGCTCCTTGCACAATGGCCAGTTATTGATCAGTGTGGATTGAAGAACTGAACAGTGGCAGTTCATTCAACTGCTTTCACTGAGCGCCTGCTGTGTGCTCTGAGCTAGGCACTGGGGAGATGGCAGTAAAAAGAACAACACTCTGCTCTCAGGAGGCTCACAGTCCATCAGGGAGACACACAAATAAGCCTGCAGCCTTTCCTAGCCATAAAGCTGCACTGAGAACACAGAAGATGATCTGAGTGACTCTTTTCTCTCCATCAAGGATCGCATGTGCCCAGGACCATTCCGGGTGTGAAGAAGACAAGTCAGTGCATTGCATACAGTGGGTGTCTCGAGGCGTTTGGGCTTAATTTTGTGGAGGAGCCAGATTTGAGAAAGGCTGCCTGGGTGATGGAGGCTCTGTTCGGGGCATGTGGGATCCCTGGACTGGTCTAGGGATCAGAGAGACTTCTGGGAGAAAGTGGGCTTTAAAATCAAGGTCCCCAGGATGAGTTAGGAAAAGGCAGGCTTATAGCTGGGAAGGAGGAAGGAATGGTTCCCAGCAGAGAGATGGGCCTGGGCCAGGTTTGAGGCAAGAGTCTGGTGAGGGAGGTGGGCCACTTGGAGGAACCCAGAGAAGTTCACATCTGCACAGTTTTACAATCATCTCTCTCACCCAAGGCCCCTTCCCACCGGCTCTCCCACATCTCTCAAGTCTTTCCCCCAGAGGAACCCCTGTTCAGTGAATGCATGTAAAGTAGTCCAAATCAGTACAAGCCTGGCAAACTGGGATTTGGGTGTTTGGGATAATTTAAAATGGAAGAGTCCAGCCTCCCACTGGGCTGAAAGGAACTGATCTTTCCTATGGTGGTGGTTGTTGCTTTCACAAGAGAAAATAAGACCTTATGTTGGGATCAGGTGTTAAACTTTGAAAAATTCTTTCACACCCATGAACTCACTGGGTTCCCACAATTGCCTGGAGAGGTGGGCAGGGCAGCTATGATGACCCCATTTTACAGAGAAAGAAATTAAGTTTCAGAGAGGTGAAGCAACTTGCCCAAAGTCACACAGCAAGTCTGTGGCCTGGCCAGGTTTTGAACCCAGGGCCTCCTGCCTCCAGGGCTCTTGCTTTTTGCCCTGCTGTACTATCCAGAAAGTGAGACAAACCTGCCTCTTTGGAGATGCAAATGATCATGCCAGCCCTGGTATTCAGGTCCTCGGGCCCAGAGCAAGTTGATCTTGAACACAGTGGAATCCAGCTGGGGCTTGAAATATAGGTGGGATTTGGAGAGGTGTAGGAGGGGCTGGGAGAGAAGATACACAGGGCAGGAGAAGTGGCTTGAGCAGAGGTGTCAGAGAGCACAAATGGGTGTCAGTTGCAACAATAAAAATATAGTTATTATTAACAATGATTAATTAGTAATATATATTAACAGAATCATTAATAACCATTATAACAGCCACTTACTGGGTTTGTTTTTTAATTTATTATTTATTTTATTTAAAAAAACTTTAAATGACTTTATTGTGGTATACTTTCTGTAAACTACACATATTTCAGTTGTACAATTTGATGAATTTTGATAGATGTATATACCTATGAAAGCACCAAAATCAAGATACCTAACATTTCCTTCAAACTCCCAGTTCATCCCTTCCCACCCTCTTTATCCCCCCAGTAATCATAAGTTTGTTCTCTTTATGTGTGAGTCTGTTTCTGTTTTGTAGATAAATTCATTTGTGTATTTTTTTTAGATTGCCATATAAGTTATATCATAAGGTATTTTTCTTTCTCTTTCTGGCTTACTTTACTTAGAATGATGATCTCCAGGTCCATCAGTGTTGCTGCAAATGGCATTTTATTCTTTTTTATGGCTGAGTAGTATTCCATTGTGTGTCTATACCACGACTTCCTTATCTAGTCATCTGTCGAGGAACATTTGAGTTGTTTCCATGTCTTGGCTATTGTAAATAGTGCTGCTGTGAATATTGGAATTCATCTGTCTTTTCAAACTATATTTTTCTCCATATATATGCCCAGGAGTGGGATTGCTGGATCATATGGTAGTTCTATTTTTAGTTTTTTAAGGAGTCTCCATACTGTCCTCCAAAATGGCTGCACCAAATTACTTTCCAGCAACAGTGTAGGAGGGTTCCTTTTTCTCCATACCCTCTCCAGCGTTTATCGTTTGTGGACTTTTTAATGACTGAGTTAGTTTTACATATAGCACCTCTTTAACCTCATAAAGGTCTGCCATGATCTCCATTTTACAGATGAGAAAAATGAGGTCTCACAGTTGGGTTTGGAGGCCCACAATGTCATAGTGGCACTGAGGGCAAAATGAAAACACTGCCTGCTAAGCCACATAGAGGTTGGTTATTGTCATTGGTATTGCTCCCTCCCTGTCTCTCTTTGGCAGCCCAGCTCAACCCAGCCTGGGCATCCAGGGCTCTGCCAGAATGGTTCTGGGGCAGAGCTTGAGCCGGGGCAGTAGGGGGGGGGGTCACTCTGGAGGCTACATTGTCTCGGCATCTCTGCCTGGGACCACACCAAGAGGCAGGAATGTGGTCCGGCGCTGGCTGAAGGTCACCCGGAGGGCTGGCCAGGCTTGTGTCTGGCAGCTCATAAATGCTCAGAAGGAATGGGCTGAGGGGAGGGTGATGGGGAGCTCAGGGGAGTTTCCATTGTGTCAACAGCAGCCTCGCCTGAGGGGGTTGCCCCCACTGTGGCTCCCAGGAAGCTTGTAAACCTGTCTCTAAGGGGAGCCTCCCCGGGAGCTCTGCTGGGAGCTGATGGAGAGACTGGGACTCTACCCAGGACCACTGGCCACTGGGCGAGCAGCTGTGTAGCTCACAGGCCTGCATCTTTAGGCCCTTTGCTTGGCTGCTCCCCTGGCTGGGATTGGTCCACACCTTCTCCATGCAGCCTTTCCCCACCATGCCTGCCGTCTTGGACTCATGGAGAAAATGAGCTCTGGTATTAGACGCTGAGCCTGGTGAAGGACCCTGGACATGGCATTGGGAGATCAGGGCTCAGGTCCCAGCTCTGCCACTTAATTGCTATGTGACCTCAAGCCAAGTTGGTTAACCAGTCTGAAATTGCAACTCATTCATCCATAGAATGGGGATTCTGTGAGGTCACAGTGTATGTGAAGTTGCAGGGAGGGAGCCCTTCTGGATGGTATAGGTAAGAATCCCTGCCCGCAAGCTGCCCCTCTGGCCCTTGGCATTTGAGCTGTGCTCAGGGTTAATTCTCACTTTACTTTCTCTCCTTCCTCTTCTGGGATCATAATGCCAGCTGAGAGCGAGGAGGGAGATAGCAGAAGCAGGGACAGCAGGTGTTGGAGGGGTGGTGATCACCCGGGTTGGGGCCGCCACATTGGACACCTCTGTGGGTCATCATTCTTATTGTAGTCCATGAGAATGGTGCCCCAGAGGCATACAGGGCAGAGTCTACGTGGCTGTATGTGGTGGTCCTGGCTCTTGTTCAAAGAGAAGTGATGGGGCCTGAGCCAGGGCCATGGAAGCAGGGAGGACAGGAGGGGCCAGAGCCCAGGGATGTTTATTTCTGAGATGGAACTGGCAAGTTGGAGGTGGGGCACTCAATGACTCTACTGTGGCCTGGGAGCATGGTGGGGCTGGCAGGTTAGGGTTAGGAGTTCAGTTGGGGCCTGCCAAGCAGCAAGTGGCCTTGGTCCACAGGTAGGAGATGCTCAGCAAGTCAGGGTTTTCATGTCATTCCCCACAGAGGTGGCTCACTGGGTAGAGACCACACTGTGGGAAGAAGAGGCTGGCACAAGACTTGGCAGGCCCAGGAATCAGTGAAGGTGTTTTGGGGCTGCCCAAGTGTCTCCTCAAACCCACAGTGGGCAGGGAACAGCAACACTTCTTCACAGAAGTGGAGGGAACTGAAGGCTGAGAGTGGCAGGTCTGACGAAGCTTTGAGGTCTTCTGTCAGATGGTCCAAATCCTCGGCACTGCCTGCGGTGGGGTGATAGGTGCTGAGGTGGTCAGATTCCAGCCTCCCTTTCCTGTGTCTTAATGAAGACCTGGTTGGTTAGTCGTCGTTGCTGCTTTTGAGGTATAATTTATAGACACTAACATTCACCCTTTTTAAGTGCATAGTTTGGTGAGTTTCAACACATGTCTAAGCTGTGTAACCTCTACCACAAAAGATAAAGAACATTTCTGTCACCATAAAAACTTCCTTTGTGCTGCCGTGGAGCCATCTCTTCTCGTCTCCAAACTCCAGAATGTTGTACAAATGGAATCAGACTGCATGTAGCCTTTCGAGTCTGGCTTCTTTCACCTCACGTGCTTCAGAGGGTCCTTCTTATTGCGTCATAGTTCTGTTCATTTTCATTGCAGAGGAGTGTTGATTGTGTGGGTGCACTCTGTTCTTTACTCATCCGCCAGCTGGAGGGTGTTTGAGTTGTTTCCAGGTTTGGGTTATTATGGATAAAGCTGCTGTACATTTGTGGGTGGGTCATCGTGCAGATGTTTTCATTTCTCTTGGGGACATGCCCACGAGTGTATTTGCTGCGTCATATGGTAGGTGTGTAACTGACAAGAAACTGTCTCGCCGTTTTCCACCTTGGCTGCACCATTTTGCCATCCTGTCAGTAATGGATGAGGGCAACGTATGAAAACACGGTTTGCATTTCTGTGTTCTGGCGGCTTACACATGTGGATTGTGAAGGCAATGTAGTAGAATGCCAGGCATCCCTCTGTGTGCTGCACAAGATGATTTTAGGTGGGACGTGGATGAATATTTTTTCATATTTTGTCAGTTATGACCATATTAAAAATTTTTTAAATTGACATTTAGTTGATTTACAGTGTTGTGTTATTTTCAGGTGTACAGCATGGTGATTCATTTATATATATACATATAATTTTTTATTATAGGTTATCATAAGATATTGAATGTTGCTCCCTGTGCTATGTATTACAACCTTGTTGTTTATTTTATATATGTAATGTCTATCTGCTAATCCTAAACTCCTAATTTATCCCTCCCCCCCTTTCTCCTTTGGTAACCATAAGTTTATTTTCTGTCTGTGAGACTGTTTCTCTTTTGTAAATAAGCTCATTTGTATCTTTTTTTTAAGATTCCATATATAAGTGATATCATATGATATTTGTCTTTCTCTTTCTGACTTAGTATGATGGTCTCTAGGTCCATCCATCTTGCTACAAATGGCATTATTCTATTCTTTTTTATGGCTGAGTAGTATTCCATTGTATATACATACCACAACTTCTTTATCCAGTTATCTGTTGATGGACATTTAGGTTGCTTCCATATCTTACTTGTTATAAATGGTGCTGCTGTGAACATTGGGGTGCATGTATCTTTTTGAATTAGAGTTTTCTCTGGATATATGCCCAGGAGTGGGATTGCTGGATCATATGGTAAGTCTATTTTTAGTTTTTTAAGGAATCTCCATACTGTTTTCCATAGTGGCTGCACGAAATTATATTCCCACCAACAGTGCAGGCGGGTTCCTTGTTCTCCATTTATTGTTTGTGGACTCTTTAATGATGGCCATTCTGACCAGTATGAGGTGATACCTCATTATACTTTTGATTTGCATTTCTCTGATAATTAGCAATACTGAACATCTTTTCATTAGCCAACTGTATGTCGTCTTTGAAGAAATGTCTATTTAGGTCTTCTGCCCATTTTTTTTATTAGGTTTGGTTTTTTGTTATTGACTTTTGTGAGCTGTTTGTATATAGTTATGACCATATTTTAAAATGCATCTTAAAAGTTGTATCCAGCATACCAAACCCATGCTTTCTTGGCTGTTAATGCTGAATGGCTAAGACCCAAGCCCTGCATTTAGATTACCTGCTGGCTGTGTGACCTTAGGCCACTCAATCTCTCTGAGGCTGATTCATTATCAGTAAAATGGGCTTATTCTGTCCCTCCTACTTCATACGTTTGATGTGATGGTGAAAGCAGTAAGTATATGGAAAACTCTCAGTTCAGAGCCTGGCACATGTTAGCGCTTGATGAATGGCTGCCATTACTAATAGATGTGTGTGGTCCATGTGCGGTAGATGTGTTTTGTGTGTACCGTCTTGCACCTCCATGTGTACATGAGTATGTGTGTGTACAGTTCATATGTAAATGTATGATTCCTGGCCTAATGGATCAGGGCAGGTATAAGTCTGTCTCCCTCCTATGTCTCCCGGGGTCTGGGTTACCTTCACGTGCTCACAGGTATGTGTGTGTGCTCATAAGCGTGACTTTTTGAGGCCACACGTCTGGGTGCACATTCAGCCCCCAGGGACCAGGGTTCCCCCATCTGCCATTCTCCATCTGTTCTGCCTGGAGGCCTGGGAGACTGGGCCTGTGTTGCCCTCGCCCACCCAACACCCTCCCCGTGGACGGGAGGACCTGGGGGATAGTTCTTCCAGGGCCTGGGTCTCTAGTCCCTGGGTGTTTTCACTATATTTGCCCTGAGCCAGTGTTTTCTGGATCTTTACCCCGGGCCCCAGGACCGCAACTGGGTTAGGTGGGAAGGAGAGAAAGTGTTTTGAAGGAAGTTGAGGCCCTGCAGTTGGTCCATGGGTTCTGAGCAGAGGCTGGAGTGGGGGCCCCATAGGGGAGGCTCTCATCAGCTGCTGGGCTCAGCAGGTTAAAAAATTGCTTTATTGAAATATAATTGACAAACGCTAAGCCACAGGTATTTAAGGTATATGATTGGATAGGTTTTGACATATGCACACAGCCCTGAAGCCATCACATCAAGACAGTGAACACATCCGTCATCTGTCACCCCAAGTGTTCCCTTGCCCCTTGGTAATCCCTCCCCTTCCCCGACCATCCCCAGGTGACCATCAATCTGCTTGTTATCAGTCTAGCTTAGTTTTCATTTCCTAGAATTGGTACTGTAGGGGCTGGGTAGAGGGAGAGGAAGGGTTTTGAAAGGAGGGGAGGCCCTGCAGTTGTTCAGTGGACTGTGTCTGCATTTTTTTAAAACTGGCTTATTTCACTCAGTGTGATGATTTTGTAATTCACCCATGTTGCTGATCCTATCATTAGCTCATTCCTTTTCCACTACTGAGTAGTATTCCATTGTATAGATGTACCATATTTGGTATCCATTCACCCAGCAAATATTTCTTCCTTTATGCCTTAATTTCTGCATATATATACAGCCCTAATAGTGTGTAATGTTACCTTTCACCAACAGTATTTTTTGAAAGCAAGAGTCAAGCTATGTCTGAGGCTTGAGCCCACTGGGCATCTCTTCCAGGCAGGACACCTGTAGCCAGTGCCACCATTTGCTCTCACCTCAACTGTCCCCTTCCCTGGAATGGCCGCCTCTGCTCTGCACTATTCACTGGATCACTTAGCTTCTTTAGGTGTCTAGGTCTCCTCCGAGCAATTCCAGCTCTTACCGCTTGGCGGCTTTCAAAGCCCCTGAGCACTGTTGTTGATTCCTTAGTGAGCAAGGTGAGCCTCAGCTTGTGTTGTCCCCAACTCATGGGCCTGGCACACAGGAAGCTACTCCAGAGAGGCCAGGAGGCCGATGGTCAGGGTGTCTGGCTAGCTCTGGACTGTGGATTCTGGTGTCTGGGGCCCTCTGGGAAGGAGGAAGCAAAAATACAAAGTGATGCAAAGTGAAACAGAGTGATGCAAACCAGTGCAAACATAGTCTGGACCAAAGTCTGGGCCTTCTCGGCTCCCAGGCTTCCTCCTTCCTTCTCTCGCCGCTCCCTGTCTTCCATCCCATTTCTGGAAACCCCTCCTCTCCCTTTAGGGAGGGGAAGGCCTCTGGGCAGGCCTGATGCTGACCAAGCTTTCTGTTTTATTAAGTGTCTGCCTTGGAGGGACCAGTTTGAAACATCCCGGAAGGCCTTGGTTAAATTCTGTGGCTTTCTACTTCCCCACCCCCATCTTCTCCATCCTCTGTGTCTTTTCTCAAGAAGACAGGATGGGCAGGGGCTGTCCTTCCTGATAGATGGGACACAGATCTTAGAGGAGAAATGAACCCCCCGTCCCAAGCCCCCAGCTGCCAAGGCTGTGCATTAGTGCTGCCGATACATGTCTTTGAACCACAGGATGGCTCTTACTGTGCCGTAGAGGGGAGGTGGCTTCCTCAAGTCACATGGCCAGATAGGGACAGACACAAGCCACCCAGCCCCGCATCCCATGTTCTTTCCTCTCTCTGCACTGTCTCCTGGATGCCAACCTCATATGTTTGTAAAGTGCCTTCTGAACCAAGCCCTGTTTATGGAAGAAAGTGCAGTGCCTCCTGGCCAGGGGTTCTTGAGGCAGATCCAAGTTCCTAGGAAGCCTGGGTGAAGAGGCCCACCTGTGTCTAAGATGTTGCAGGCCACAGGCAGTGTAAAGCAGGAAGGCAGCCTGGGGAGGAGGGAGGTGGCTGTGGAGGAGGGACGAGATGGGCATGGCCTTGAGGCTGATGCTGCAGAGGCTTCCTGCACATTCCTGGTCTCCAGTGGCAGCCCCATGGGCATGTGTTCACCACAGCCCAACCTTGTCAGCCTAGCTCCAATGCCTTCTCCTCCTCCTCCCCTGCTCCAGGAGGCCTTCACTGAGAAGTGACCTACCTGTACACCCTTTTGGCCCTTATCACTATCTGCTATTTGTACTGCAATTTCTGTCTGTGTCTTATCTCCCTTCCTGGACTGTTGTTTTCTTGAGGATAGGACCCATGTATGTGTTTCATGCCTTATCTTCAGTGCCTAAGTCAGGGCTTGGTGTTCAGCAGATATATAATGAATATTTGTTGAATAAAATAAATGATGGTGGTAGTGACAGTGAATAACGGTGGACATTGGTTGTGAATGATGGTTTATCACAATGGTAGAGGCTGTAAAGTAAATGGTGGTAAGTACTAGTGAGGAGCAGTAGATGGTAGTTGGTGGTGGTGGTGGCGTTGGAGAGGGGGAAGGCTGAGGGTAGTTGTTGGTGGGAGGTGATGGGGGAAGGATGAAGGGAAGGATAATAAATGGTGGTGGATGGTGAAGTGGGAAGTAGCAGTAGATGGGAGCAGGAGAAGAATGGTGGCAGAAAGTGGCAATGGTGAAAAGGGGCCATGATGGTGGAAATCCTGGGCAGTGGGTGACTTCTGCTTATGCCCCAGCCCTCTGCCCTTCCCTAGGGGACCCTGGTCCAACTCTTGGACTGTCAAATTCTCTGACACTGTGGCTTGTTCCTTTACAGATTCCATCGGGGGCCCCTTCCCTGTCACTTCTCACCGATGCCACCATAAGCAGAAGCACTGCCCGCCGGTGCTGCCCGGCGGGGGACTACCAGCCACGCCACTGCTCTTCCACCCACACACCAAGGGCTCCCAGATCCTTATGGACCTCAGCCACAAGGCCGTCAAGAGGCAGGCCAGCTTCTGCAACGCCATTACCTTCAGTAATCGCCCAGTCCTCATCTACGAACAAGTCAGGCTGAAGGTGGGACCTCCCTCCCTGCCCCCATCACTGCATCCTCCCGGGCACCTTTGGACTTTCTCCCCAAGTCCCTGCTTCCTGCTAACGGCCATTACTACACCCTGCACCTTCTCCTTCCTCTCTACTGCCTCTTCCTCTTCCCTCCTCTTTCTCTTCCCTCCTCCTTACTCCTTTCTTAGCCTTCCCTGCGTGACAAAGAAGGAACGGAGGAGAAGAGTGACCATGGGGACTAGCTCTCACTAGACTGGTGGGAGGCTCCCCGGGGATGGAAAGGAGCCCAGCTGGTGGGTGAGCCAGGCGGTGTGACTCCCCATGGGAGTCTGCCTGGGGGTGGTCTGCAGAGCTCACTGATGGTGGGGGAGAGGCCGGGCGGGGCTGGGGGTTGTCTGAGGCCAACCCCCTACCGCCCAGATTACCAAGAAGCAGTGCTGCTGGAGCGGGGCGCTGCGACTGGGCTTCACGAGCAAGGACCCGTCGCGCATCCACCCTGACTCTCTGCCCAAGTACGCCTGCCCTGACCTGGTGTCCCAGAGCGGCTTCTGGGCCAAGGCGCTGCCCGAGGAGTTTGCCAACGAGGGCAACATCATCGCCTTCTGGGTGGACAAGAAGGGCCGTGTCTTCTACCGCATCAATGACTCGGCCTCCATGCTCTTCTTCAATGGGGTTCGCACGGCCGACCCGCTCTGGGCCCTGGTGGACGTCTATGGCCTCACGCGGGGTGTGCAGCTGCTTGGTGAGTGCCCTCCCTCTGGCCCCTTAGGTGCAGGGCACACCTTCGGGTGCTGCATTCTGACGAGGCTTGGTTTCATCAGGCATGGGGACGCCTCCCCTGCTGGCAGCAGCCCCAGGGCCGCGCAGGCATGGGGACAGCTCTGGGAGCTTTCATGTGAACTGCAGAGTGTCGCCTTCCTCCGGGCCCACAGCTGTGGCAAGTGGAGCCTGGTGAGATTTCTGCCCTCCATGGCCCCTCAAGTTGTGCCTCTGAGCAGTGTGTGGCCTTCACGATCATCGTGATCATGTATGGCAGCCTCAAAGACCCCACCCCGGGGGTAATGAATAGTAATCACTGTAACTGTAGTCTCTAGAGCAGTTGCTGTGTTCCTGCCATGAGGCACTTTGTTAAGTGAGGCACTTTGTTATTGCCGCCTGGTAGCCACCCTGGGGAGAAGTCTCCATCACTGGGCCCATGGATGAGACTCAAGCTCAGGGAGGTTGCCATCAGCCCCAGGAGGCACCGCAAGTGAATAGTAGAGCCAGCACTCAGTCCCAGGTGATCCCTAGCCCCTTGGGCTCTGCAGCTTTCCAGGAGGTCCAACCCCACCCTAGTGCTTTTTGCAGGGATGTGGGTGAAAGGGTAAGAGGGGAGAGCAGAAGGCACTAGGGGGGCTAAGATTCTTCTGGCTGCTGCTGGGCTCCCAGAGTGAGTGAGGCTGCTTCAGGCAAGCGAGGAGGAGGAGTCACAGAAGGTATCCTGGGGCTACTAAAGTGCCAGGCTTCCTTGTACACACATACTGGGTACAGATCAAACCATTGATAAATTGGCTGTGTCTCCAGGAGGAGCTTGGATGAACCTCAGCTTCCCCATCTGTAAAATGGGTTGGTAGGGAGATTAAATTCAACTTAAACAGGCTGTGAGTGAAGTGCCCAGCAGAGTCCTGGGTACCAGCACTTGCTCTTCCCAGCTCCCATCCCTCTCCCTGTCTCCCTGCAGAGAAAACTGCCATGGAGGTGGTGGGGAAATGTTTTTCCTTTTTGTCCTTTCTGACTTCAGAGCCTAGAAACAGTGAAGCTCTTTTCAAAACACTTTTATTTGAGTAAAAAAAATAGTGGGGGAAAAAGTGAAAGAAGAAACAAAGAAATGAGTAATCATCAGAAGCCTTTTTGTGTGAGGGAGGGGTCCACATCTTCCCTAGCCAGGGTCCTCTCCAGAGTGGAATTTGTGCCTGGTGTGTGGTGGACTCTGAGGAAGATTTGCAGGGTGTGGAGGGGAGCAGTGGGGTGGATGGATGACTTGTTGGATGAAGGGAAGAGTTGTGGGGTGGGGCTGAGGTAGACCCAGCTCTGCTCAGACAGCCCCCAGCTCACTGGGAATCAGGGAGACAAAGCAAACATTCCAGACACAATCAGGGCACAACCCAAGAGAGGACAGTAAATTGCTGAACACTGTGGTCATAGGATCCCTTCCATCTGCTGAGATGGTTTCCATCCAGTTGTCTCATTTAACCTCTCAGCAGCCGGACCTGGAGGGAATGGTTTTTGTCCCTATTTAATGGGGAAAATTGAGGCCAAAGGAAAGCCTGGCTTGTCTCTGTAGGGATGTGGCAGAGCTGGGACTTGAAGTGGGTTTTCTGATAACAAAAGCAGTACCTTTCGCCTTACCCCCTGGTTGGGTTTAAGCAGGAAGTCAGAGGAAGCTGAGGACAGTGAGGGAGGATGGAGTCCAGGAAGACTTCTTGGCAGAAGAGCCTTAGGCTGGGCCTACAAGTCTCAGGAGGGCCTGGATGGAGGTAGGGATGAACAGGACATACCAGGTGAGGCGGGGCTTCCAAACTTCAGGGGCCAAGGGAGGGGCCTGGGGAGTAATCTGAAGGGCGCTACCCTGGGGTAGAGCCCAGATGGCCCTACCTAGCCCGGCCTCATTCCCCCTGTGTGACTATAAATGGGTTTTCAGGCAGTATTTTCGGTTGCATTTGGATTTCCCATAAGGCTCTTCTCTGTACACTGGATAAGGCCAAAGACCTAGCTGATTCTTGTCACAGCTGTAAATCACCATAATCCCTGGGCATTTTCAAACACTGATTATGGCCCCTAAAGTGAATTAGCAGATTCAAATATCTCATTTTATTCTTCTTAAATTGATTGTTCTTTTTATTAAAAAAAGAACAAAAGAAAGGAGACCCACCCAAGACATCTTCAGAGGTGGCACACTGCTCTGTGCTCTCATTTTTTGCCCCTTCCCCCGGGACACGCCTGCTGCCCTGTACAGTCTCAGGGTCAGTTTCCCTCCCTTCTCTTTCCTCTCCTCCTCATTTCCCGTCTCCCCATCCCCTTGCTTGCCATGTGACTTCACCTGTGTCTTTCTGGGCCTGTCTCTCCCTCCACCTAGGTCCCTCAGCTCTTCTGCTTTCCCACCTCAGCTGCTGCCTTTGAGTTTCTCCTCTGAAGAAGTTGCTCTGTCTTGGTGGCTCTAAGGATGGGTCTGTCTTTCCTGGGGTGATTGTCCCCCAAACCAGTGTCTCATCTTTAGAGATTTTCTGTCAGACCTGCCCTGTCCCCTCCTGTCTTCATCTGGAACCTGTGGCCAAAACCCTCCCCTGGCCAATATCTGCTCCTCAGACCAGAGACATCCTGGGGTACCTGGCACATAGTAGGTCCACAAGTCAGGCCATGGACAGATTGACTGTCTTCCCCAACAGAGTGGAGGCAGGGGCTGATGTCTCTCCCTGATTGACACCTCCAAGTGGGTCCCCATCCCTGCCCCCACTGCCCTAATCATCACCTAGGCCCCCTGGTGCCCACACCATGGCCCCAGCAGTCTTGCTTCATGCCTTCCAGGCTCCCTGTTATGTTGGAATGCACAGCAGGTCACCCTCTTCCCTATGGGTGCCCTGGCCAAAGCCCGGGATGATATCTCCAAGAATAACAGCTTCCTACCTCCAGGAAGAAGGACCTGCCAGCAAGTAAATAAACACAAGTTTTATGGGGTGATTAATACTTGAAGAGATAAGTTCCTATCCCAGTTTTCAAGGTCTCCCTGCTCCTCTCAGAAATGTTGGCTCAGGAAGAGTAGTTGTGGTGAGCCAGGATTCCACTTACAGGGTGCTCCTGAGCACCCTTTGTGCCCACCACAGCCTAGGTGCTATGCAGGGGTTGGAAGAGACAGTTGAGTTGGAAACCCACCCCCTCCCCCTGAAGACTATTTACACTGGGGGACATGCCATATGACTGCTCTGAGGTGACTTAAATCCAGTTCTACAATAACGTGCAGCTAAAGAATGAAACTGTGGGAGTGCAGCTGGGGAGCAATCCAGGAGGACTTCCTGTAGGAAATGAGTTTCAAGTCAGGAACTAATGGAGGGAAAAACAATAGACTGGTTGAGGAGGAACAATTTAGGCCAGACAGGAGGGGTATGTGTTGGCTCAGAGGTGGGGGACTGGCAGTCAGTTGAGAAGCAGATCCTTCAGGGGAAGGGTGAAGTGGGAAGGTAGTGTATGACTTGTGGAGAGTGGGTGTGCATAGGTGCGTATGTGCATGCATCATAGGGGAGAGCACCATGAGAGCAGAAACTTCGGCAGCTTCTTGCTGTCAAGTTTTTCAAGAAGAGAAAATATGGCCCAGAGATGGGAGGGGCCTGCCTAAATTCTCCCAGGCTGGGCCTGGAATTCAGATCTCTCAGCTGATCTGGGCACAAGGTCAGTGCAAGAAGACTTATTGCCACATCAAAATGTTTGTGGCTGAGCCCAGGAGAGCATTAGGAGGGTATTAGGTGGGAGCTCCTAAGGACTCTTGGCATCATCCTAGATCTTGGTAAAAGACCTCACCTGCCTATTGAGGAGGGAGATGTGTGGAGATTCTCAGAGTACCTTTCTGGGGATCAGGCTGCTGCTGCGCCAGTTTCTGGGATGACGGGCCAGCCTGCCTGCCTGGGTCTTTCTGTAGATAAGGCCCAGGGTTAGGTCCCCTGTCCAGAGTGTGCCTCAGCTTGTGGTACAAAGAGTGTGAGCCATCCCGGCCGGCCAAGGACCACACTGCCATCTGGGGCTTCCGCTTCCCAGGCTAAACCAATATTTACCTTCAGCTGTGGCTGCCAGGGGCTGAGAAGCAAATATTAGTTTAAGGAGCCCAAGCCAAACTCTTGGGATGGAGAAAGAGCTGAGGATGCTAACTGCGATTTCTTCCTCTTTGACAGTCTTCATTTCTTCTTAGTTTTTTTTTAAAAAAGAAATCTTGCTGTTCCTTCTGATCTAGGCACTTCTTTTCTGCTCACCCCAAATTCTGCCAGTTATATCAAGGCCCACCACTAAACCCTCCCCTTCACTAGGGAGACTTCCCTGACCTCCCCTGTTCTTCGTGGTCCTTCCTGACCACCTGAAGTGCATGGAGGTCCAAGCGGTATCAGCCGTTCTACGGCATGTATTGTCCTGCTCTTTAAGAACACAGCAGAAGTCCTCTTTGTATATGTTGTAAAGAAAGTTATTATTGTGCCCATCTTGGAGATAAGGAAACAGAGGCTCAGAGAGGCCTGAGGAACTTGCACATGGTCATGCAGCTTGGTAGAGCTGGGACTTGAGTCCAGGAGCATGGGCTACGTTACTTCTCAGCTTCTCTGAATACGAGTCTATCTTGTCTCCCTCCTAAGTCTGTATACCCCCCAAGGGTGGGGACTTCGGCCCTTCTATGTCTTCCAGAATAGAGCTTATGAGAGATCAAGGCATCAGGGATCAGCCACACATGTTGGGCACAGATATGACACCAGGGCCCAGCGGGTCAAAGAGGGGCCGTGGGTACTCAGCGTCCGGTTTCAGTCCTGAGGGTGGGTCTCCTGCCTTGTAGTTCCCAGAAGGCTGCTGAGGGCTTTGTTTGGTACTATGGTTCACAGCACACTCTAATTTTCTACCAGAATGACTATATATAAAGTACAACCATATATAATTGCCAATATTGGACTTTTTCTAATGTCCAGAAATGGCAGTTTTATGTGTTTCCATCTAATATGTCTTTGGTCCAAGATAAAGTTCTGGGGACCATGGAGAGACCTGGGGGCCCAGAGTGGGGTGTGTATAGGGGAGGAGCTGGAGTCTTGCAGTATTGAGGACAAGGCCCTCATTTTAGAATCAGGAGACTTGACTGAATCAAGACCCGACTTGGCCACTCACAGGCTTTGGTCAAGTTTCTTAGCTTCTCTGTGCATCAGTGATCTTGCCTGTTATTGGACATAATTGTATGCATGCCATTTAACCTCACAGATAGTCCTTGAGGATCACAGATGTATGAAAGTGTTCATACAAATGGGAAGGGCTATTGGTTTGGGGTTAAAAAGAAATACCTAGTTTAAAACCTTGGCCAAATAGATACCCACCCACCCCTACCCCCACCGCCCCAGTCCTCTCATTGGAAGAGGGAGCCTTAAAACCAGGTCCTTATACCTGAAAGTCAGACCATGTGATCTAAATTGTTTCTTGGAATAAGATCTGTGGTTCTCCATCTGGGTTCCTTGGAGCACTGGGGTTCCACAGAGGCATCTCTGAGGCGGCTGGGTGGTAGGGCTCTGTGGCCACCTTAGACTTCAGCCAGAGCTTTTGGTCCCTTGGATGAAGGATTCCATTGCTTTAAAAAGTTTGAGAACCACCAGACCAGATCATTCTGTGAATCTATACACCTAAGATCCTGTGGCTTGCAGAGTCTCTAAATCTAAGAATCTGTGACTCTGAGTGATTCTGCAACATTCTGCCCTTCCCTCCACGAGCCTCAGTGTGTTTGTTTCTCCTAGCTATCCCGTGGCTGGATGTATATGGAGAGGGTCTAGGTGGTATGGGTTTCAGGGCACTGCCCTGGGGGATGGATAAACCCCTCACCCGTCCAAGCCATGTACCCACCCTCGTGGCTCCTTCCCCTGACCCATGCCAGCTGCAGGCCGGCAGGAGGATGTTTATGGACATAGTAAATGGGTTGGCACTCCTTCCAAACAGGGGCCGGCAGATACCCGCCAGCCAGCTGGGCAGCTGCAGGCTGACCCATAGTTAAAGATTATCCAGCGCTGCGGATGTGAGAATCTAAACAAACAGGACTTGAGCTGATGGCAGGCCCTGCTTCAAAGGAGCCCTTCGCCTGCCCCTGAGGCCCCCTGTTCCACTGCCTTGGCCCTGCCTCGCTTACCCGGTGCTGGCTGGCAGCATGTCACGGGTCGGGAGCTGGGTGGGTCTCTGGGCAGGAGCTGGCCCCAGCGCCCTCTGCCTGGCACCTCCCGCTCCCTTCCTTTCCCACTGACCTTGCTCAGACTGTTCTCCCCAGGCATTTGCTAACGTGGTTTTCCCACCCCAGTGCCTCTCGCTTCTGTCAATCCAAACCCTTTAGTCCTTCAGGGCTGGGTCAAATCTTGTTTCTTCTGAGATACTGTCTCTGAATCACTCTGAAACAGGAATTCTCAGCCTCAGTTGGAGAGCATTATCCTAAAAGGGATATTTATCCTAAGGAAGAGAAGGCTCATGGAGCCGGGGGAGGGAGGCGTTGGGGGGAGGGGGCAAGGAGTGGAAATAGGACCCTTGGAGGCATGCATGGAGTTTTTCTAGCAATCACAGTCAAAGAGGGGAGGTAGATGGCCTTGGGAGATGGTGAGCTTCTTGTCCTCAGGAGCATTCTAGCCAAGGCTGGGTGAGAATTTGGCAGAGATAAACAGATTTCCTCATTTTCCTCTAAGGTCCTTTCTGACTTGAGACACTAAGAATTTTGTGACAAAATTGTATTCAATTATTTTCATGCCTCCAAGCTTCAATCCTCCGAGGGCTACTGGCTCCCCAGGGCTCAGGTCCTGGCTCTCCCTCTCTCCTCAACTCCTGCCCAGGACTGGGCACACAATGGGTCAATGAGTGGGTGCCCTCATGCCACCCTGAGGGGAGGAAACCCTGGTCCAGGCCTCCCTGCCCTTCCTAGGACCTGGATCTTTCTGCCCTGGCCCAGAGGATCTGCGGAGCCAGTGCCAGGCTGAAGACTAACCAGTTCTTTCCTGAAAGGGGACACGAGAGGGGAGCCAGCTTTGCAGCTTCTTCCGTGGCCCTGTGCCACCCCTCCGTCATCATAAACAACTCCAAAGTGGGCAGCTGTGTGTCCCAGGCACAGATTAAAGTACTTGATGCTTCAAATGTGGGGCCACCCCACTGCTTGGGGTCAAAGGCTGGCCGTCTGGCTTTACCAAGCTGTACCCCAGGGCACAGTCCTGGGCTGAGGTTGGGCCCATGGTGTTCTTCCCTGGCTTTGGGGGCCCAGCCCCTTCCCTGACCTCTGACTTGATGTCGGCTCACTCTGCTCTGACCTTTGCTGTGCCCTCTGTGGAGGGTGCTCTGACCAATTCCTCTATCTCAAGTTTCATCTATTTCAGGTCCCCAGCGCAGCTGGGCATACTGATGGGATGGTTATTTTGAAGCTTGCAGGCGGCCTGCAGCTGCTCCTGACCCCGAGCGGTTGAAGGGCTGGGAGAGAAGACATACTTGGGCTGGGCACTGGCCCCAGGGATTCCATTTTTAGCTGTTTCCCAGCGTCTCCTGTACCTCCTCTCCCAATTCGTGTGATATTTCAAGTCTGGTCAAAGGGGTCACTTTTCAACCCCTTCCCCTCTCTCTGTATTCTCCCACTGTTTCTCCTTCTTTCTCTTCTTTCCTCTCTAATCGCCACTTGTAGCTTCTCCTTTGTGGTCTTTAGTCAGCGATGTCATTCAATGATTATGTCCTGGGTGTCCAGCATGACTGATGGAAAGTCCTCGTCAAAAAGTTAGTTGCCTGAGTGCAGGTGGCCCTGACCTTGGTTGGCAAACAACCTGAGTGAAGTATCCAGGTGCCAGGGGCTTCCTGCTCTACCTCTGATCCCTGCAAGAACATTGCCAACATCGCAGGGGTATTATTAACCCTGTTCTCTTGGTGAGTGATCTGAGGCTGGAGGAAAGTTGCTTACCCACAGGCCACCAGCCAAGGGCTGGATCAGACATTCAGACCCAGGCCTGTATCACCCCAAACCCATGTGTATTCTTCCGAGCCATGTAGCATGAAAACAGTAGTAATGGCTCATATTAACCTAGTGGTTATTATGTGCCAGATGCTTTCCTAGGTGCCCTAGCTACCTTACTCCACTTCATCTTCACAGCATCCCTTCTGAGGGAAGTATTAGAATCCAGATTTTATACCAATAAGTAAATGATGATTTCACTGCTGAAAAAGAGAGGCCCAGAGGGGTTAAGCTATTTGTCCAAGGCCATAGAACCAGGAAATGGCAGTCATGATTTGAACCGAAGATGATGACTTCAATGTCCTTGCACTTAACTATGCTCTTATCTTGCCTACCAGTATATGGAATTTGGTTACAAAAAACCCTAAAATACTCTTAGGTTGCATTATAAGAAGTATAGTGTACTTATCAGGGGAGGTGTGAAGGTGCCCTGTGCCTTGAACTGGTCAGGGCACATCTGGGTACTGAGTCTGGTTCTGTTCATTGTCTAAGAGGTGGGAAGGTGTGTGGGGAGTCTGAGTATTTCCTGAGGAGAATTGTCTTCCATGTGGGGCTGAGAGGCAGCCCCAGAGGTAGTGGGTATAAATACGGGGCATTAGATTTCAGTTTAAGAGATGGAACACTTTCTTAAAGACAGAGTAGCTCAACAATGGCACGGGCTGCCTGGGAGGTAGTGGGCGTATTCAAGTGGAAGAGGACTCCTGAAGGGGCAGAGACCAGGACAGCTCACATCCAGTCCCATTCAGGACTCTGTTCTGAGGGTCTGTGCAGCTCCATGGGTTCTGGCCTGATTTTCCCGAGTGTGTGTGGGGTATGGGGCTGGGGAGAGGAGCGTCGGGGTGCGAATGTGTGTGGGCCCCTCTGACAGCCTTGTTCCTGTAGGCCCTGGTTACGTCTCTGAGCCACTTGTTTCCTCCTCACCCCGCTTCCCCATCCCTTCCCCTCCCTGACCCCCACCCTCTGGAGTCCTGAAGAGCCAGTGTCTGGAATCCCTAAGGGGTAGGGGAGCAAGGGCTGTTCCCTGGGGTCCAGGTCACCCCACTGCCCTCCCCAGCTCCCCATTATTGTCTCTCATGTCTTGCCCCGCCTTTGCCTGTGCCTCTCCACCGCCCCCCAGCCTCTCTGCACCATTGCTGTCACAGAGTCAATTCCCTGGAATAATCACATTTTCCGGTCGGCTCCCTCCTCCTTGCCAAACACGATGCTGGGAAATCCCGACCAGCTAGGCCCCAAGAGGCTTCTCCAGAGAAGCAGGAGACTTGGGGGGAGGGCCCAGCATCCTCTCCTTGCTGGGGCCCAAACAACACTGTTCCTGGAAGGGCAGGGGAGCTGGGGAGAACAAAAGCAGGGAGACTCTAGAGACAGTCTCTAGATTCAGCTGGAGCCAAGTTCTGGCCTCTGCTGCCCCTACCAGTCCAGTCCCCCAAGCTTTGCTCTCACACCAAGCACCCTAACCATCCTTACTCAGTTTCTGGAGAGAAAGCACAGATTCTCCTTTGGGGAGGCTCAGAGAAAAGGCTCCTGGAAAGGGAGTGGCCCATGATGTGGCCAGATTTGGGAACTCCCACAGAAAGGGTTCAATAAACAAGGAGGACGTGAAAGTGGAGATTGTAGTGTCAGGAGTTGGACAGACCTTGCTTTAATCCTGATCTGCCACTTGCCACTTGGTGGCTGTCACAGAACATCTCTGAGCTTTATCTGTACAATGGGAACACCTCCATGGGCTGCTTTAAGGATGAAATGCAGGGGTGTGTCATCACTCCTGGTGACTTTTGTTACAAATTATAGGACTCCATAAAGCAGACATAGCCAGCCATTTAAAAAGTGTGGTATCAGAAATATGGTTATTGGTGTAGAAAGGTATTTAGGACACAGTAAGTGGAAAAGCTAATTTTGAAAAGGAATTTTGTATAGCAGGGTTCTTTTAGCCTGGAATTCATAACCGTGGATGGCTTCATGTGATTCATGAATGCCCTGAAATTATCCACAGAATTTAGGGAGAATGTGCACTTTTCTGAGGAGACAGATGAAAGTTACCACACTTTCAAAGGGATCTGTTGCTCATAAAAGTTTGTTAAAAACTACTGGTGTTTATATAGCATGATTCAGTTTTTGTATTAAGAAAAAGAGGTAACTGAAAAATATATTGAAAAAAGGCTAGAAAGTCATACATCTAAATATTAATAGTATTTTTCTCTGGATGGTGGGCTCACAGGAGACTATTTTTTCTCTTTTGCTGAACTGCCTTTTCCACAAGACAGTCTGTATTACTTGTATGATTTGATTTTAAAAAAGAAAAGATTTGATTTCTCTAGCTTGGGAAATTCACTTAACTTGCCTCAGTCTCAGTGGCCTTCCATGGCAATAACCTAGAAAGGTAACTACTGGGATGAGACAGTTTGTGCAGAGAGGCGTTCTGGGTGGGGATGAGGGTTTCCTCTGGCTTCCCAGAGGGGTAAGACGCCAGTATGCACTCAACAAATACTGCGGTCTTCTAAGTGCTGGGTGCTGCTCTGGCTGCTGGGGATAAAGAGGGAGGGCCCCAGGAGTTTGTTTTAAATTCAACTTTTAAAAGCTTACCATTTAAAAGTGATCATGTTTTTAGTTTTGGTGTCCTTCCTCCCAGCCTTGATCCTTTGCTTAAACTACTACATAGCGGTCCTGCACAACATTATGTCCTAGGCATTTTCTACGCCATTATAAATCCAGTGCATTTTACTAGTGCACGCCTTAAAGACTAGTTGGAGGAGGCGCGCAGGCGATGGGGACCGGGCGCTGTGCACGCGTGACGGTCATCCTGTCTCTCCCTCTCCGGCCGCAGACAGTGAGTTGGTGCTCCCGGACTGCCTGCGGCCGCGCTCCTTCACCGCTCTACGGCGGCCGTCGCTGCGGCGCGAGGCGGACGAGGCACGCCTCTCCGTGAGCCTGTGCGACCTCAACGTGCCGGGCACCGACGGCGACGAGACCGCGCCGGCCTCCGGCTGCCCCATCCCACAGAACTCGCTCAACTCGCAGCACAGCCGCGCACTGCCCTCGCAGCTCGACGGCGACCTGCGCTTCCATGCGCTCCGCGCCGGCGCGCACGTCCGCATCCTGGATGAGCAGACGGTGGCGCGCCTGGAGCACGGGCGCGACGAGCGCGCGCTCGTCTTCACCAGCCGACCCGTGCGTGTGGCCGAGACCATCTTCGTCAAGGTCACGCGCTCGGGCAGCACGCGGCCGGGCGCGCTCTCCTTTGGTGTCACCACGTGCGACCCCGGCACGCTGCGGCCGGCGGACCTGCCCTTCAGCCCCGAGGCCCTGGTGGACCGCAAGGAGTTCTGGGCCGTGTGCCGCGTGCCCGGGCCCCTGCACAGCGGCGACATCCTGGGCCTGGTGGTCAACGCCGACGGCGAGCTGCACCTCAGCCACAATGGCGCGGCGGCAGGCATGCAGCTGTGCGTGGACGCCTCCCAACCGCTCTGGATGCTCTTCGGGCTGCACGGGGCTGTCACGCAGATCCGCATCCTCGGTGAGTGCTCCCCGCCAGGTGCCGGCCTCCCCCGACACACGCCGAGGCTCGTGCCTCAGCTGCCCTTCCTCCAGACCCAGCGAGGTACTTTTCCTGGAGGAGGGTGCCAGTCTGGGGAGGGGGAAAGAACGCCCACCCTGCCCCCTCGTGGGAGTCTAGCTAAGGAGACAAAGACAGCAAAGATGAGTTGTGAGTGGGATTCAGTTGGCTAGTCTACGGGTCCTCAGAGCTAACCAGATAAACCCTGGGAAGGGGGAGAAAAGCGTGGAACATTGAGTTCCAGTCTGATTAACTTACATTCCCACAGATACATAAACAACTCTTACACACATTCTCCAGTGGCCACTTAAAAGTGAGAGAAAAAAAAAACTGTTTCCACCAGCAGTGAACTTTTTGAGGCTCAGTTTCCATTTCTCCAAAAATGGGAATAAAGGCCTCTGCCTCTAAGGATAGTTGTGTGTCTGAATAAGAAAAAGAGATTGGTATGTCAGTAGCCAAGTTACCTCTGTAGGGTGGTGCCTGGGTTGGGGACAGTGGGGAATCCCTGAGCAGAAGGCCTTGGAGGAAATGGGATTGCGGATGTCTAGGCCTTTCTGGGTTTGAATGGACAGAGTTTGATGGACTGGGTGATGTGGACTTGTGTAAGCCATGTTTCCCAGAGTGTCCTGCACGGTGGGTGTCCATTGAAAAGGGGTCCTTGGATCAAAAAAGTTTGGGATATGCTGAATTTTTGAAAAACAGGGAATTCTTTACTATTGAACTTCTCAGAACTTTTAATATGCAGTGTGAATCTTTAATGAAGGGGTGGTGGTGGTTATGGTGTCCAGCTTTTACAGACTGATATGACCAGAAATCTTTTTCACATGTATCTTCTGGGACCTCTGTTACCCCAGAGTGGGAAGGTATTCATGCTTTCCAAGTGATAGTCTGCTAACCAGAGCAGTGGATTGGGCTAATTTCATTAGACTTACTAGGAGACCCTACTAGAGTACAGATTCTTAAATCCCACTTCCAGAGATTTCAATTCTGTAGATCTTGGATTAGGTCCTGGGCATCTTTTTTTTTTTTAAAGCAAGTTTGCTTAGACAAGTTTGCAGGCCCCTAGGCCTCACAGCCCCCCAACCTAGACCTCACCCCAGGAGGTTTCATAGGCAAGATGACGTGTGTATGTGAATGAATGTGAGTTGACGGTATAAAATCGGCATACTGTGTCTAGGCACATGTGAGGAACTAAATGCATGTGTATTTGTGTATGTAATGTTGGTGATTGTAAGAGTGTGTAACTTTGTGAAATGAGAAAAAACCAGTGGGGACTGACTGACTACTCTGGGAAGAAACCAAATGAAGATGGAATGTAAAATAAATTTTAAAAAGAATGAAAAGAAATGAGGCTAGGATGCTAAGAAGTTAGGACTGAGGGAAGATAAATCAAAGAATGAAAAGAAATCAGGCTAATGAAAAGACATCAGGAAGGAAAGATATTGGGGTGAAAATTCAGGTTGGAATAAAAAAGAAACTGGACTGGGGTGCAGAAAAAAAATCAGGTTGAGGTACACAGGTATTCGGCTACATTCACCAGGAGACACTACTCCTCAGATGAAGGAAATTACATAAGGGCAAGGTATTCTCTTGCCTCAGCACCATCTAATAATAGATAAGTAGCTTTCCAGTGAGGCTTCCATTGCCCAAAGAGGCTTACTAGACTGGAGCAAAGGAGAAGCTTAAAAAAAAATCCAGGACTTAAATGTCCCAAAAGGGAAGTAGGCCAAGGTGGGTGTTGAAGAATAATCATTTAGAATTCAATATATGCTAAATAGAATTCTCCTGAGCTGTTTTGAGAATTAGCCTTCTCAACTAGCAAATTGGTGTTATGGGATCCTGACTGATTGATTCCAAAGGAAAAACAAATCAGTAATAATATATGAAGGGTAATTCTTTACCTTACAGAGGAATGCTTTGCTTTGTTGAAGGCCTACATGATCTAAGAATGGAAAGGTACTTCCTTCACTCTAAAACTACAGTCAATTTCATACTTAATGGTGAAACACTAGAAAAATTCTCATTAAAGTCAGGAGTATAATAGAGATGCCTTATAGTATTGTTCTGAAAGTGCTAGCCAGTGCAGTAAGTGAAGAAAACCAAATAGGAGATAGGAATTTCTGAAAGAGATGATAATTAACGTGAAACCTATTAACACTATAAGAAAAGTCCTGAGACATCTAATGAATACTTTTAGAAACAGTGACTATTAAACGAATTAGAATGAATAACTACTAATAAAAAATACCTCATTGAGGACTTACTTGTGTGTAGGGCATTATGTTAGGGCCTGTGGAGAGTCACAGGTGAATCAGATTTCCTGATTCATGGTTTAACTAGGGAAACAAAGCTGCATTCCTGGGCAGAGAACAAATAATACTCAAGCTTTCTCCCACGTGGGGCCTCTGAGTGGCTAGTGTGTCCTTCCCTCTCTCCCTCCCTGCCTTTCTGCAGGCTCCACCATTCTGGCAGAGCGGGGCATCCCATCACTCCCCTGCTCCCCTTCTTCCACACCAACCTCACCCAGCACCCTGGGCATCCGCCTCTCTGACCCATTGCTCAGCACGTGCAGCTCTGGACCGCTGGGTAGCTCTGCTGGTGGTAAGTAGGCTGGCCCCTTCAGTTCCGTGGTGACCATACCAGATCTCCTATCCTGAGGACCCCACCCCCACCCCCACCCCAGCTGAGGAAGGCTTGCAGCCTCTGTATCAGGACTGGGCCCCAGAGGAGCTGGAGACAGGCCTAGTGAACCTTAGGTGAGTGGTGATTTCTGGGCTGTATCCTATCCTGTCCCCTAGCTGGGCAGCTTTCTCCAAACGACTTCTTCAGCACAAAGAACACCCAAAGGATAGCTCAGGAGGGGCCTTCCTCAAATGGTTTTGGGCCCCCTTCCTTCCTGCATCCTTCCCTCCTCCTCCTCCTCTCACTGCCTCACTGACACCCTGGCCCCTGGTCTGGGCACAGAGGGGACAGGAGTGGGCTGCCCAGAGTGCATCCTCTTCCCTCTGGTGCTCGGGAAGTTGAGTAGTAGGGCAGACAGGCTGATCCTGAAAAATGGAGGGAGGCAGGCCATGCGCTCTCTTCCTAAGAACCAGGGACGAGGCTGGGCCATGTCGCCCTGTGACTGGTGTCCTCTTGACCCCAGGGACAGCCCCCAACTCACCGGTGAGCCTGCCCGAGTCGCCAGTGACTCCCGGTGCGGGCCCTTGGAGTGATGAGTGCACCATTTGCTATGAACACGCGGTGGACACGGTCATCTACACATGTGGCCACATGTGCCTCTGCTACGCCTGCGGCCTGCGCCTCAAGAAGGCTCTGCACGCCTGCTGTCCCATCTGCCGCCGCCCCATCAAGGACATCATCAAGACCTACCGCAGCTCCTAGCGCGTCTTGGTACCCAACCCCACACACCCACCTCCTGGGACTCCAGCCCAGCTCCAGCTGAGGGGCAAGTCAATAGGGCCCCTTCTCTTCTTCCTCATTTTGGAAACTCTTTTCCCTTCTCATTAAACATGAGAACTGGGCCCTTAAAGGTATGGGGAGAAAAGGGGTATCAGGCAGGGAGATGAGGGCAGAAGCAAGTCACCTGCTCTCCTCTGCACGCTGAGGGCTAAATGGGGTTTCAGCCTCTCCTGATCCTTCCCTATCGGGTAGATTCCCAGGAAGTCCCTATAGCTCACGTGGCACCTTTGTGAGAATTAGAAAGTGTGTTCCTTTCTCCGGGCAGTTGCGGCCCTGAGCCTGAACATGTGGCTTGGCTAGTGGAGTATGGAGTTGGACCTCAGCCTCCATTTTCTCCCTCAGCCAACTGCCCTTGAGCAGTGCACAACCTGCGCAACAGCAGCTCTGGGCAGGCAGCTTCTGAGTTGTCGCCTTACTGTCTGACCTACACCTACCCTTTCCTTCCTCTTTTCCCTGCCACTTGGGTTTGGCAGCCAGGGGTGAGAAGGCCAGTGGCTACCTCTCTTCCTGGGCAGGCTGCAGCCTCCATGCCATGTCCTTCTCCTACTCACCCTGGATGGGTGGACACAGGCTACAGAAGCCTACAGGTTCTGGGTCCCTAGCCCCCTGGCCTGTTTGAGACGTGGAAGGCCCTTTCCTGGCCACAGCCCTTCTGCCCCAATCATCTTGCTGGATGCTGCTGCCCAGGGGTAGCCCCCTGGTTTGGGCTGGAGAGCGGGGTGTCTCTTCTGTCAGGTCTAAAGATCAGGTTTGTAGCTACCCTCTGACCTCTCCTCTCATGTTTCAGTGCTGTCCTGGGCCTGGTTGATCCTCATGGAAACTGTAGCATCCCCTGGAGGGACCAGGGCCCTGGGTTGGGGGTAGAGGGGTTCCCTGGAGTAAGAACAGCTTTTCCCCTTTATTTATTTATTTATTGGGTTTACAGGGGTTATTTGGGGGAGGGGGGTGAATTCCCATTCCCCAAACCCCTAGAAATGTTGCCCTCATAGGCAGGGTGCCTCATTGGAGGGGTCAGCAGTGGTAGTCATCACTCAGAGTCTTCCCCAGACTCCAGCCCAAAAGTCCACAGACAGCTCTGCTTACCATGAAATAGAACTCCGTAAGAAGGGGCTGAATTGGGAGGCCCTCCGGCAAATTGTGTCCGTTTTATAGAGAGGGCAACAGAGCCTCTGCAATGCCCTAGGGCCGGTGGATCACCCAGAGCCACAAAAGCAGGGTTATCTTAACTGACTCATGTACATCAGGAGGCCCAGGAGCTCCCCTCTCCACAAGGACATACAATATCCTGAGCAGGCGGAGGGAGGGGGAGCCCAGCTGGCCTAGTCACTGTAGGCACAGGGAGCCTGTTCTTAGGAAAGGCTATCCACTCCCAGGAACGATGAGAAGGAAGGGGCTGCGTCCCAGCACCTCTAGCTTCTTATTCTTGATTCTGGGGTGTGGGAGTGCCCCCCAGCTGCTCTTAGGTCACAGTCATCTCAGCCCTGCATGCCCTGTCCTGACAGGCCACGGGCTGGGGTCAGCTCTCTGAGTCCTGGCCTCCCCCTAGCCTCCCAGCCCTCTGCCCCTTAGATGGCTTTTTTATGCCCACTGGCGCCTGCTTTGCCATGTGGCTGGCAGAGCATTGGATTCTAGACCTGGCCACTGACCAGTTGTGTGGCTCTGGCCAGGTCGTAGCCTCTCAGCCTCAGCTGTCACCTCTGTAAAATGATTGGGGGGTGGGGAGCAGACTTTCTGTATGACTCGAGGCAGTTCTTTGGTGACGGCTGCAGTGGGGTGGTGGTGGGACAGCACAGGGGGTCAGGATGCCAGGCTGGCGCTGTTTGAACCTGCTTTGCAGTGGGCCTTTGGGAAGTCATGGTTCTACTCTGGGTGTCTAATCCCCAGTCACTGAGCTTGTGGACCCCTTCTGTGGGAGTTGGGTGAGGTGGGGCTGGTGGTAGCCCCATCCAGTCAAGGTTCCCATCTGAGAGGCAGGAAAAGTCCTTAAGTGCAGGGGCTGTGTTGCCTGAGGGTCAGGGAGAGGAAGCCATCCATCTCATTGCCTCTGTTAGTGTGGGGTGGGGGGTAGCTGCTGCCTCCTTTGTGAACTTGGGTCACCGTGATTGTGAATAAAGGTGATTTCGTACCAGCCTGAGGGCTGTGCTGTGCAGCGTGGAGGGCTGGGGAGGGCTGGTGGGTGGGAGGGTGTGTGTCTGGTGGAGGCTCAGTTGTCCTGGATATGGAGGGGAGTCAAGAATCAGAAGACTCCCCGGAGTGAGAGAGGGGGCAGTGGCTGGAGCCTGACCTGGGGCTTAGGCAGCAGGGGCCGGAATGCCAGGTGAACCTTGCAAGCTGAAAGGGAGAAGCCACTGCCCTTTGGTGGTGGTGGCCCCAGGTCTGTGAGGAGCAGAGTTTGTAGGGGCAGGAGCAGGGGTGGTCCATGAGGCCTGCTCCTGTGACCTTTGTGGAAGGGCAGCGCCACCTAGGGACTGAAGAGAGGATGGCAGGTCCTCCACTCGGGTCAGCAGAGGCTGTCCATCCCTTACACAAGCCCAGACCCCTGCCTCTGGGAACTCAGCTGTGCTCCCACTGGTGGATGCAGAGGCTTATCCCAGATGGGTGGCACAGCAAGGGAGGCCTCTGGCAGGGACCTTTGGAGAAACTTTCTAAATGTGCTGAGTACATCTAGGGGGCTGCAGAAGCGGGGAGTGGTGGAGGGGGTCCGGGTACAACATGGGAATTGAGCTCATTTGGCAAGATGGGCCTCAGAGGCACATGGGATACCTGCTTTGTTGCCCTCTCTCCTGGGAGCATGCTCTAGCTGCCCAGCCTCTGCCTGGCCTTGAATGGCCATGGGCTACTCCCCATACCAGGACTGCCCAGCCCTTCCCTGCTTACTGGAGTCTAGCAAAAGTAGGGGAAGGGCTGGGGCTCCAAGCTGAGGGGCCATGTAGACTGCTGGATGTGGGTCTTTGGCCCCAAGATCTGCATCTCTCTCTCAAAGCCTTGGCCACTGCCCAGAAAGCCTTGCAAAGGTGGAGAAGGGGGAGGAGCTTGAGCACGCTTCTCACCAGCTGCAGGAACTTACCTGCTTCCCCCCACCCCTCCAAAGTCCTCAGAGGGCTCTGGATCCTGCAGTTCACGCTGCACTTGAGATAATGTGGCTTTTGCCATTCAGCTGGATGAGTTTTCTGGTGGCAGGGAGAATCAGGAGATGATTCTGTTCAGTTAAAAAGGCCAGAAACTTTATTTAGTTTTCAGGGAAATACAAGATGCTTGTAAACATAAACAAAATACAAAACAAAACAACCCAAATTTTACAGTCTGGAAGCATGCCAAGACAGAGTATTTTCTGCAGACCAAAGAGTCCCGTCAAAATCATAAAGGACACCTGGAAAGTGGCAGGTCAAGGGGCTGGGTCCCTTCCCCAAGGACACTGCATTTTTTGTGATGAGAACAATTAAAAAAAAACACTATTAAAAATACTAGAAACATGGAGTCAGTTTAGCACCACCATTGATCCTGGAAATTTTTTAGCACATTTTCAAATTGACTGCACTTAATTCAATGTCCTTTTCTTCAGTTTCTCTGCTGAGCGGGGACAAGGGAACACCTCTTTGGACCCCACAGACTAGGCGCTGGGAGGGGTTGAGTGGACACAGTGCGGAACACCCCAGACATCCAGCAGTTCACGTGCACCATGCAGTCCACAAACCCATGCTTCATGAACCTTCCACTCACATCTGCCTTGCTTAGAAGTCACCTTCCTGCAGACCTCCCATAACTGGCAGTGAAACCCCTTTCCTATCCTGTGTCCTGGATCTAAAAACCTGTTGCAGAGAACAAGTTACAGATTCAAGAATGGTGGCTCTGGTTTACCCTTCTTTTTCTGAAACACTAAGAGCAGTATACCTTGGCCATAGGCCACTAAAAACGGTGAGTGTGCATTGCACCCCATCTTCTAAGTCACACCAGTGAGGCAGGGCTCAGCAAACTGAACAACCACAGGCAGCATCAGAGATACTCAAGAATAACTGGTGTGAACAGAAGAGCAAATGAGGTTTCTTTCCTCCCAGATACACCTGATGGTGTCTGGACCCTGAGGATCCGGGGGTGGGTGGTGGGTCCCTACTGCATGATTCATTACGGTCACTGGTCTCTGATTCAAGCACTTCAAGAGACTAGCTCTGGATTGGACAAAGGCAGGTGGGCAAAACCAGCCTGGAAACTGGGAGATGGATGACTGTTCTAGAGCCAGGGCCTCCAAATTCAAAGATTGGTTTGTTACTGGCAACTTTGCCTCTGCACTGAGTAAATCAATGACCATTAAGAACCTCTCAGGGACCCAACCTGTGGCCCAGCAAGTAATTGTTTCCTAAGGCCAGCTTATTCTACAGCCAAATCTTAGGGCTTTTCCAACCTGCTCTGGTGGGACCCTTGGATGTTGGATCACTAAATTCCCTTGCTACCTGCTCTCTTCTTCCTGAAACATTCAGAATTGACTTCTTCCTCCTTTCTAATAAAGACAAAATTCCAGACTCCAAGCCCTCTGTCAACCTTCTCACACTTTTCCCTTTCTGCCTAGAAGACATCCTCTTCTGGAAGCCACTTCCCAGGGAAGGGAAGCCCCAGCAACCCCAAACACGCACTCACCCATCTCACTGACGTGCCTCTCACTCACTTCCAACATGCTCGATCCATACTTTTGCTTTAAAACAACAATTCTTCCTTCCTTCCTTTCTCCCACTCTCTTGCCTCCTGAGATCCAGCCCGTTAGCCAGGGTAGAAATGGGAGCAAAGGAGGGAACTTCATCTCAGGGACTCATTCTCTAAGGCCATTAAGTTCTGGGATGGGAGAAGGGGCTGATTGTCTGGTTGAAGTACAAACTCAAGATTAAAAAGATAGGGTCGGGGAAAGGGGATTGCAGGGTAAAACCAACTTTATAGGCAGGTTGGGATCAAGCCCTTGGAAGGCAGAGTCCTCCACTCAGTCTGTAAGCACCAATGTACCCAGCTTCTGGCCTGGGGACCCAGGTACATGGGACAAAACAGGAGGGATGCTAGTATCAGTGGGTTTGTTCTTCCTGAAGTGAAGCTATGTCTCTGACCCTGTTCTGTCAATGCTCTGGTCAAAGAGCCTGACAACCACAGAGCCCACCCCACACAGGGATTGTGATTTAAGTAAAAAACTCAGTAATGTCAAGGGGGAGCCCTGCACACGATTCCTGTGATGTGTTCAGTCGGGGCCTGCAGTCTAGACCAGAAGAGGTGATGGTGCACAGGCAGGTCTGCTGAGCTCCCCGTGACCAAGTTCCCACCCTGACCCACCTGACCCGCCCTCAGACACACAAGAACTGAGGGCCAGCAGCTCCCGTGCCACGGGAATTCCCGCAGTGGTGACACGCACGGCAGAGGCTGGGAGGTAGCCTGCTAGACACGTGTGTGGGCAGGTGACCCAGTGTAACCACCTCAGCACGTCCACACCCAGCGGCATTGCTTCCACATCTTCATTTTGGAACCTGGGACGATGGCCTGGGCTGCTTCTGCTAGATCTGTTAATGCCAGTGTGAAGTTTCCAACTAAATACTTAATAAAATAATTACAAAAAAATAAAAGACACATTGCACTCTCCAGCCAGAATTACGCGTGTGAATAACACATACACTTGCTGCCAGAAGCTGAGTCCCGTGGGGCCTGCCCAATGCCAAGGACTTGTTCAATGGAGACAGCTTGCCCAGTATTTTTTTCTCTAACCCCATGTTATTTAGTCCAAGTGGGAAATTACCAACACTCGCACGTGCGCACACGCGTGCACAAGCACAACACACACTTCAACAACACACAGCCCTCAAAAAAGTGAGGGAATCTTAATTCTTTAGCAATGTGGATGATTCTCTTTCCACAGAGCTCTGCAATAAGGTTCTCGAAGATTTGGACACACAGATGTATACACTCCAAGGAGAGACACCCACACAAACGGGCACAGTCCTGCTCTGGGCACGCAGATCCATATTTGTACAAAAATTCACCAAAAGGGTTGGAGCAGCAAGCATACAGTACTGGAGGTGGAGGGGACAAGCCAGTAAGGATGTCCCTGTTGCCCTGACGGGCAGAGCTCCAACGGCTTGGACCCAGAGACTTCCCATCCTGTTGCTCTCTCTACCGGTACCCAGTTCAGAGGTGGCGGTTTGGTACCTGTTGTGGGCAGCTCTGTCTGCAGGGACCTCAGCGGGCTCCTCTGATGCTTCTCTGAGACCTTGTGAGGACTGTCGGGGTGTTGAGCAGACACAGGGCTCACACCTCAGGCTGAAGTCATTGAGATGAACGGGTGGCCCCGGCTCAGCACCAGGCCCAGCTGCAGGCTTGTGGGAATTGCTGTGTCACTGGGGATGTCAGGCTCGAGGCACCAACATCCCCCCAAAAAGGATTTGGTTATATCTAGGGTTCCTGCCCATAAACTGCACTTGAGGTTATATAGTTTTAAGAAAACTCAAACATACACCAGAAGGATCATGACCCAAACATCAGGAGGCTGGGGTGAGAGAGGGCTGCTGAGGGTGATTTTCAGGACAGGTCTTTCTGAGCAGCTGGCTGAAAAACAACAGAAATGAAAACACGGAATGGTTCCTGGAGATCCTTGCTCTGTGCCGAGGGCTGGGGCTCTGGAAGGCCAAGCGCCCCATGCTGCTTCCCTGAATCCCTTTCTTGTGGGTGGATGACACCCAGCAGAAGGGGCTGCCCTCTGGCGGGGACCTCTGCCATCTTGCCAGGGAAGAGGGAGGGGGAGGGAGAGGGAGGAGTAAAACATCAATACCCAGGTCACCTGTCGGTTCCACAGCTCTGACTCCTCCAAGCAGCCCCACCTCCCCTGGCGACAGACCAGGCCTCCCACCACTGTCCCAGCAAGCCCTGGCATCCGTCTTGATAATATTGCACTTTTCCTGTCTCTCAGATTGTTTTCATTTTCGATTGAGAATGCAAAGTATTTGGGGGGGGGGGGAGTGAGTAACCTTAAAGAAACAATATATTAGTTAAATACAAAAACAGGAAAAGTAGGGATTACTTTATCTTCTTTTTTTCCTTAAAAACAAAACAAACTACCAAACCAAGGTCTAAACTTAAATAGTTCTACACCTACTCTGCAAATACTAGTAATATGAAAATAATGCTTGACTGAAATTCCCTTGTCTTTTTTCCTTAGATGATAAAAGTAGTAACATGCCTTGCTGAGGAAAGCAACGGATATAAACGCCAGTAAAATACACTGCTCTAACATCTGAAAGTGATTAAAACGATTCTATATAATGCCTTCGTCAAGATGGAGAATGGAGGAGGAAGACAGAGGAGCCTGTGGGGCCAGGCTGGGGTAGATGCAGCCAAGGGCTGGTGAAGAGGGTCTGGCCACAGCTGGGGCAGATGGCACACCCACTGTTCAGCTTGTCCCTTCTGGCTCCCTCTTGCTGCCTCCAGGGTCCCTTGGCCTAGTGGGAACAGTATGGTGGGGCCAGGGAGCCCAGCCAGGCCCCTGATAAAAAGTGGGAGAGAGATGAAGACATTTTTTTCCCCTTGTAATAAAAGAAAAAAGTCTTTAAACTGAAAGAAAAAGCACCAAATGATGCATCTTCAGGCATTATATAAACCTCAATAATGACCTCAGAAGGGCTCATTATGATTAAAGTTGCAGTATACAGCAATACAACGTCATTTCACATTTTCAATCGCAACTAATGGAAAACTAAGTTTGGACACTGCTGAGATTTCATTTTTCTTTTTCCTTTTTTAGTCCAATATGGTTTTCCTCCAGGTGGGTCAGAGCCACAGGCCCCTCCCTCCTCCACCTGCTGCCAGCAGTACCCTCCAACATCACAAAGCAGCTCAGTAGCTCTAGGGAAAAGCCTTCTTGCCCTGGGCACGGCTAGGAGTCCAGGGGCACAAGGCCTGGCATCCCCTGGCCATGTTTGAGAGGGACTGGCATGCACCCTTCTTGCTTCAAGTATTAATATTCTCTTTGGGTTTGCAGGGTTTGTGCTGTGCTGTGAATTAGGGGGTGATGGGAAGGGCGAGGGGTGAAGACGGGGCACGGCAATCCCTGTTCATTGCCCAAATCTACACGCTGTCACCAGGTGGCAGCATTCCCCACTTTTCCTGGATGCCTGAGCAACTCCCAGCCATCCTTGGGCTGGTTGTCTCAATGTAAACATGATGACCACACAATAAACTCTAATGGGGGGGGGGGGAAGTGGGGAGGAGTGCAGGGAGGGAGGCAGTGGGGAAGTCTGCCATTAACTAGCTATGTGATTTGGGGGACGCTAATTCCTGTCTTTGGGCTGCAGTAACAGGAGGGGATGGGATGGAGTGACCTTGGAGAGACGGTCCTTGGAGGCGGGTGGGGAGCTGGGAGAACACAGGCCTCATGGGTGGTAGAGAGCCCCACGGGGCAGTACAGACACTGAGGAAAGGCAGGGAAAGACAGGCCCTGGGGAGCACTGTGGTCCAGTCTGACTGAGATGCTCTGTGCTTGGCAGATGCGTCCTGCACTCCTTCCTGGCCTGGCTGGCGTGTTACTGTTTGAACTGGCTCAGTGCAGACATTGAGGAGTGAGGCCGCTGGGGCCCTCCCCCTGGAAGATAGCTACGTGGAAGGTCCTTTAACCTGACAGTCACTCTACTTTTAAATTTTATTTTAAATAATCATAAATTATTTTTTTTAATAAATAATGTGCTGCTTAAAAATGAGAAAAGTATATACTGCATCTTTAAGTAATGCACTTTGCTCTCTGGGTTTCTTTCCACTCCACCTTATTAAAGTGCATTAATTAAAAAATAATGAACCACTTCTTTATCATTATTGTTCAAATAAGTCCAAATAATATTACTATGAAGACACTACACCACTACCATTAGTACTGCAATCTAGCAGATTAACTCAACATCCTGCTCTATTTAATACTGTCCAGCAGAAGAAAAGAACTAATTTCAACTTTAAACAAACTCACAAACAAAACAAAAGGAAGCAAAATCTCACCACGGCCCTTCCAACAAAGAACAGGAGCAGTTTGCTGAGCTGCCAGGCATCAGTACTGCGAGGGAGGAGGGATGAGGGCGCAAGACGGTCCCGTACTGCTCTTCAGGCAACAGACACTGCCTGGGTGGGGAGCAGGGGTGGAGGAAGGTCCCTTCGTCCTCAGTCCAGGATCTGGCAGCTGAATCAGCGGCTGTGAAGCCGGATCTGTCTGCAATCAAAGGCACGTGTGGAAATCCACTCCCAGCGAAGGGTGAGTCCTTGGGGAGGCCGCTTTGGCCTCTTGAAACATCAGCGATTGAAAGACACCACCCAGAGTTGATGGGGACTTTATTCTCTCCCTTCTCTCTTCACAGGGGCACTGCCCCTCGAGAAGACCAGGTCGGCTCCTGGCCCAGGGATCTTTGTCTTCTCAGGCGCCTGCGGCATCACTTGCAGGCCAGGGGGTGGCTGGTGGTATCTGCCCAGTGGGGTCCCTCGGCCCAGGGTCGGGGTGACAGCTGCTTCTCCACAGGCCACGCATATTCGGGTCCTGCCCAGGCAAGAGAACGAATGCTGCCCCTCCCCTGAACACCACGCCCCTCCCCGGGGAGGGCTTTACCCCACTGAGGTTGGGCAAGGACCAGGAGAGCAGCGTTTCCGCTTTGCCACGCCTGGGACCAGGGCTTCTCCAGCCTGAAATCCCTCTGGCAAGTGCCAAGATCCGGTACTGTCTACACAGTGGATACCAAATGAAGCGACTTTGGATTGTGGAGAGGGAAAACACAAAACAAACCAATCTCTCCACAAGAGTACGACAGAAAGGCCATCCACCACCCATCCCATCCCATGAGGCTGACCGCCCTTGGGCCCCCAAACAACCCCTAAAATAAGACCAAAACCCTAGGCCCGACAGAGAAGCCCCAAAGCAATACACCTCTCCCAAAACATGCAAAGGAACTGCCCACCCAGAAATACCTAAAATAAAGTCTGTGCAGACTATGAAAAGATCGACGGCTCTGCCCACCCCCTCTGTAAACCCCGGGGGTGGTGGTCCTCCACCAGGCTGTCCCAGGCAGGGCGGCTGGCTTCCAAAGGCCAGCTGCAGTGATGGCTAAGAAAGGCGGTCCTTGCTGGCACCGGGGAAACTGCTGTTTCTTCAGTTGGCCCTGGGACAGCCTGAGCTCACAGGGGATGCGTCCGAGCCCCAGGGCCAGTGGTGTCTCCGACCACACCCACCCGTGGCGGGTGGCAGTAATCCCTGGGAAACTAGCGTAATTCACGAACACAGATTAGGATGATACAAGGGCTACCTCTGGGGGCAACATGCCAGCAGCTGAAACCAGGCTAAGCAGAAGCAGGGCACGGGAGGCCCCCACAACCACATATTTTCCAGATTTGCAGCCAAGGCACAAAATAGGGTTTCCCACACGGCCTGTCCCAAATGGCGCCAAGTCCGTCAGCAAAGCCCCCAAGGTGCACATGTGGGGCTCAGCTTTCTTGCCTCTGGTCCCAGGCTGCCCCTGCCCATTCCCCTCCCTGCTCATTGTGGGCACCCCTCCCTGCCCCAGACGTTTTCAGCTGGGGGACAGCCTGGAGGGGTGCATCTTTGAGGTCACACATTCTATAGGTTTAATGTTGTCCTCCCCCACCCCCTCCCATTTTCCCTTTCCCTTTGTCTTATCTCACAGCTCACCCACACTAAGGCTGGAAGGACCCACGGCCCCCATTAGTTCTTCTTCTCTAGGTAGTTGGAGGGCACCCAGCCTTTGAAGGGCTTCACCCCATCCAGGATCTGGCAGTACCACCAGCCATTGGGGTTCCTCTCCAGGACCTCCATGGACACGCCCTCCTGAAAGCCCGCTGTCTCCTCATCCCCCTCGTAGTCTGCGATCGAGACGTACACATCTTTGAGGTTGTTGTGGATGAACTGGGACTTCTCAATGGGCTTGGGGCGCACGGGGGACACGGGGATGCCGTTGCGCTGGGTGGGCAGGATAGGGCTGTCTGAGCCCTGGCTGGCGGCCCGTTCGGCCAGGCGGCCCTTGGCCTCTGCAGCTGCTGAGCGGGCAGTGCTGAAGGAGGAGTTCCGGCGGACGCCTCGGAGGCCGTCAGTGGCTGTCAGCGACTCGTTCCTCCGTAGGGCACAGGACAGGTTGCTGTCCTTGGGTGGTGGGGACACAAACACCGACTGGGGCCTCACTGCCACCTGCCGCACACCATTCCTCATCTTCACCGCCCCGGCGCCCGAGGTCTTGACAAAGCCCCCAGGAGGCTTGGAGGGGATGGGTGGTGTGGCCCTCTTGTTTTGGTTGACGGTGTTCAGCGCTTGGACCCGCTTCTCGATTTTTTCCAGGCTGTCTGACTTGCCCTCATTCTGCTTGCTCCTGGCAGTTACTGTATCCAGCTCTTTGCCTAGGGGGTCGGGTTGCTCGTTCTCGCCAAGCACCAAGTAGTGGGAGGGGGCCCAGCCCTCCAGGTCTCCAAACCTCACATACCACCAGCCGCTTTCCAGCTTCTCAAGCACCTGCACCTCCACGCCTGCGGGGAAGCTGATCTCTGAGTCCTGGACCTTCTGGTAGGCACTACATGTCGTGTAGGAGGTGGCCTGCCCTTCCTGCCCCTTCTTGGTGGAACACGACGGGGTGGTAGCCGGGAGGGTGATGAGGTCGGCCGAGCCTCTCCTGGACCCCTCATTGGGGCCCTCGAAGGCTGTCTGGGGGGGCAGTTCTGAATCTTCGCTCTTGGAGCCCTTGAGGCCACCCCGGAGCTGACCTGTGGGCCTCAGCTGGCGCCGTAAAGTGCTGATATCCATCTTCTCTTGACTCTGGGACTCTGCGCGGTTCAGGAAGGGCTTGGGCCGAACTGATGGCTTGGCACGGGCACAGGAGGTCAGCCCAGCCTTCAGGTCAGTGTCCTTCTTCACCCCAACCTTAGGAGTGCCGCGGATTCCCGCATCCGAGGCAGAACGGGGCTTCAGGTCCCCACTGTTCTTGGACAAGGATGAGGAGGAAGAGGAGGAGGAGGAGGAACAGGTGGTGTTGATGGTGATGGATGAAGAAAAGGAGGCTGAGGAGTGGTTCTTCCCCAATTCTGCCTGGGCATTCTTCTCTGCTTTGAGCTTTAGGAGTGATGACGATTTGGGGGAGTTTTTCCTGGCAAGGGACAGCGGGGAGCCGCCTGGAGAGTCACTGTCGCGGGAGGAGCGTCTGGCTGACAGGGCATCCTCTGCACACGGCCGGAAGCCCTCGTTCTCATAGATGGTCTCTTCCTCCAGGGCCACGTCCTCGGCAGACCCACCCACCTTGAAGTGGGCACGCTGCAACGAGGAGGCGGGCGAGGGCCTGTGGGGCTGGGCTGGCCGCCTGTCCCCCGAGCCACCATCTTCTGCGGGCTCCTCGCTCAGCTCCGGCTCTGAGTCAAAGCCAAAGGCAGGGATGTCATACTCAGGCTCCTCGTACTTGAGCCTCAGCGGAGAGTCCTGGCTCTCGCCAGCGCCCACTGGACCCTCCTCGGCCTCCTTGGGCTTGCTGGGTGGCGCCGGCGGGGGCACCTTGGGCCGTGTTAGGGTGCTCGTGCGGCGGCTCAGGTTGGGCTTCTTGCGCTTATCAATGTACGACGCTGGGGCCCAGCCCTCCTTCTCACCGATCTGCACATACCACCAGCCGCCTGAGTTCTTGTCGATGACCTAGGGAGAAGGGGCGGACAGGCCAGTGAGCTGGGAGGATCGCTGTTGCCCTAAGATGTGCTAGGCTAGGAGCTTCATACTTTGGCTCTAGGAGACATTATCTCCATTTCACAGATGAGCAAACTGAGCTGGGACCTAAATCAGTAAGTGATGGGTTCTATCATCTCCTGGATCGGGGGAACTCCTACTCTCCAAGGGCCACCCTCCAGCTCCTCCAAGTCAACACCCTGGTCAAGCTAGTCTCCATTACTAGATCCTCACTTCTCCTCCTGCTGAGCTAATACACTTAGAAGATACACTGTTCCCAGTCCCTACAAAACCCAACTCGCCATGGACCCATGTGTACAAAAGACTGCCATTCTACCACTGCCATCCTTGTTTCACTCCCATATTGCTAGGTCCTCCCTCAGTGACCCTGGAAAGGGTCTCTCAGGTCAGAAGAGAACAGGAGGGTGCAGGTGAGTGGAACTGGGAGTTAAGGCCTAAGGCCAGAGCCTCTCTGGTTTGCCCACTGCCTGTGGTTACTTCATAACATGTGGGATCCCACTGAAATCCCACTAGCTGAAGAAATTTCCAGTGGAATGGAAAGTTTTCAGTCATTTCCATGTTAGTATAAACTAGTTCAAGGAGCTGCCTTCTTAACTTCAATTTGAGATTGGCTAAAGGCTATGAGTGTGGTTGCTGGTTGTTCTGAGGTCCATTTGGATTAGGGAACATAAATGGAAGATGCAGTTGGCCTTCCATGGTGGCAGGTTGTATATCCATGGATACGGAGGGCTGACTGAATTGTGCCATCTTATATAAGGACCTTGAGCATCCCGGGATTTTGGTAACTCTTGGGGATCATGGAACCAATTCCCCACAGATACCAAGGGACAACTGTAATTTGGGACTGTGGGACATTCCTAGAGGAAGAGGTCCCAGGGAGGAGAAGGGAAGCACAAAAACATTAGCACTGGGGGAAGTGGGGCGAAGGAGGGAGGACAGAAAGAGACTACCAAAGGCAAGCCCTGTGTGAGGCCAGCCCTCTGCAGCCCCCATCCTTCCTTTTGTCCTATATTCCATCCTTCGCTCTGCCCACTCCATACTCAAAATTTATGCCTGGGTGGATCCTCAGTATGAGAGTTCTCTTATATTATGAGCTTTGTAGGCTCTTCTGGAAGCACAAGCACCACGGAGAGAATGATTTCTCCTGAAAATTTGGTTCAAAGTTTCAGACATGTGCTGTAACACATTCACACTGGGAATCACCCACTTCACTAGACAGAGACTGCCCAATTACTTGTCTGACAGTTTTACAGGTATTAACAGGATTTAGCTTCATCACCACACAGAGCCACTCAGGAGAAATGACTGAGTCACAGATCTTCTCTGGTCCCAGGAATGCCATGTTCAGTGCCAGCCACAAAGCAGAGTTTCAGAAATGCTAGGATATGGGCCGGGAGGGAACATGACAGGGTCTGTCACTCCATTTGCAGAGAGAAATGATCAAAGCCTGGGGGAGAAGCGACTGCATCAGATGTCAGAGGGGCCTGTGGTGTGGACGTGGCCAGAAGCCAGGTCCTCGGTATCTTACTTTGGCTGCCTGGACCACATTCTTCCAACAACAGCGCTTCCTACTGTGGGTTTTGCGGAATTCTGGCCCCCAGGTGCACCTGGGAGAGGATGTCTAGGCAAAGCTGCCTTTTCTGGTCCCCTCTTGGAGACACACAGTGACATCCCCATATCACAGGCTCTGAGAAGTTATGCAATTCAAACAACAAAACCGGTTGGATTTTGTTTAACTCACTGTCTTCAGAACTCATTCGATCCCAGAAGCCCTTTGTTTCAAGGCGCCCCAGCACAAGCTCCTGTAATGCTTTGGGAAATGCTGCTGTGAGGGAGCTGGGTGGAGACACGAGCCGGGGTCTCTAGTCCTGGCCATAGCACTGACTGGCTTTAGGCAAATTTTCATCCCTGCAGGGTCTTGTTTCTACACCTTTCCTGCCTGCCCTCAGGAACGTTGCCAACAAGACATAAATGGGAAACATGGTAGGTCTTTAACCAGCCTGAGTTATAACCCTTCCCCTCATGGCCCAAGGCTCACCTCTGCCTTCTGTCCACCCCGAAAGCTGATCCCATCAGAAATGCACGACTGGAATTCCGCAATGGTGTAGTACTCGACCTCAACAGAAGGGGGCTCTGGTGGCTTCGGCAGCTGGAACCCCTAAGGCAGAGAAAACAGTGAGCAAGACCCATCCGGTCAAATCCATAATAGAGGCAAGTGTGGCGGTTACACCAGTGGACTCAAGTCTCAGGCTGTCTCCCCAAGAGATCCCTTTCTTGACCAGGCTCTCTAAGAATCAATCCCTAGGAGTCACTTGAATCAATTGTCTGAGCTATCAAAATGATCATCTAGTTATAAATTTCCTTCCTTATATCCTTTGGAGTCCAATTTTCAGAAGCCGCAACAGCCAGGTCCCAAAATGAAAGTTAAGAAGCTGAGAAATTGTTGTAAGAAAGCCCATGCACACTGTCACACTGTCTCCTGGAAGAGAAGAGTTATGTCCTTGAGTCTCAGGTGAAGTGCCACCGGGGTGACACCTGGCTGCAGAGGTGGGATGGGTGTAAGGGGCATGGGGTTGGTGAGAAGAGCCCTTGGTCTCTCATCATGATGATGCCAAGTGGTCAGGCAAGCACAGAATAAAGCTCAGGATCCTTTGCCCTGGGGTGGGGTGGAACATGCTGGGAAGCCTAAATGTTTCCTAGAAGCTGGTACATCAGTATCTAAGCCTGACATGTGGGGACGTTGTAAGCCTCAGTCACCCATGTTACAAATGTTTGTTGTGTGTCTACTGGGTGCCAGGCCCTGGTCCAAGGCACCAGGCATCCAAGAGTAAACCAAAAGGACAGCCCCCTTGTCCTTGTGGAGAGGACATTCCAGCTTCAGCCCGTCTCTACTCTGGTGAACACAGACTTGGTGCCTCCCCATTACTCCCAGTATGTCCCGGTATCAGTTAAAACAAAACAATTTTTATTAAAAAGGTACATGTGTTTGGGAGGCTAGAGAGGGGAAAGCAGCTGTAGTGTAGCAGGAAGACCTCAAAAGACCTCTGCCTTGCAGCTGGACACACGTGGGCTCCAGTCCCAGCTCAGCAATTCACCAGCTGCATGGCCCTGTGTAAGGCCCCTGACCTCTCCGAGCCTCAGTCTCCTCATCTCTAAAATGGAACTAACAACAGGGTCATGAAGAGGACCACTGAGATAATGAACATAACTTCTGGTCCAGCCAGGGGTATAAGAAGAGCTCCATAAATAGAAGCCAGAGCTGAATCCTCTTCCTGATACACTATACTATTCCTCTTAACCTGCCTGGTCCTTCAAGGCTCAGCATGTTCTAATCCTGCCAGTCACAGCTGGGTCACCTTGGGTCAGAGTGAGTGAAGGGTGGGAGGAAGCTGGTTTTGAGGGACCAGACATGATCCAGTCAACTTTCCCCACCTGGTGCCTGGCCCTGCAGCCGTGCATGTGCGCAGGTGAGGCCCAGGTCCCAGCCTGGCCGGGACCCCCAGCCAGTGAGAGGCAGCCCTGCCTGGCTGGAACAAACAGCTCTGCCTCAGCAAGCCCTGCTTTTGGGAGGCGTGGAAGGTACTACCCCATTCTTGCCAAAATCAAGTCTGTCTCAAAATAATCAGCTGGGGCTGAGAGAGATGGGAGGAAAGAACTCGGCAATCAGCTGTGTAAAACGCGACGGGGAACAAGACAGGAACTCCACTCAGGCTGATGGCCAAGGCAAGGATGTTCGCATGTCCAGGGGCCAAATCTTCAAAAATCCCATTTACTGAAGGCCCACTCCTCCAGTGACAGCAGTTGTCCCCCTCTCCCAGGCAGATGTCACTGACCACAGTAAGTATTGTTAAGCCCAGATGTGACTTCGAATCCTTGTTCGTACACAGTGCACAGAGAGCTGACACAGGAAATGGAAAGCTGATGGCCAGCCCTCTGCACACAGCGTCTCATCTCATCCTTACAGCAGCCCTGGGAGATGGCTGGCACTGTCCTCAACTCATAAATAAGGAAACTGAGGCTTGTGGAGAGCAAACTTGCCCAGGCGCTTGCTGTTTATAAGTGTCAGAAGTGGAATATGAATCCGTGCCTAGCAGGCTCGAAGCCCTGTTCTTTCCACTACATCCCACTGCCCTGGGTAACAGGTTCTCAGTTCTAGGGCTCTCAGCCTGTCACCAGCATCACTGCTGCCCCGAGCCCCAGCACCCTGAGTGCACATCTGCCTCCCTGATGGTCTGGATGCCAGGAAACCACCCACAGGAGCCAGGGTTCCCAGCAGCACTGAGCCTCTTTGAGCTTCAGCATAAGCCAGTCCCTGCTATTTACCACCCTTCTCCCCTGAGTTTGAGCCCTGGTCTGCCCTCTGCCCTCCCAGGCTCTGGCATCCACCACAATCCATCAGATACTCCCAAGCAAGGAAGGCAAAGCTGAAGGGCTTCCAGGCTCTCATGGACAGCAGCCCCACTTCCAGCCCCTGGCAATGCCCTGGCCGGACACTCTTGCCAGCCAGTCTAAATGTTTATGTCTGCCAGTGTGGTGGCAGGATGGATTTATTTAGCTTTGGAGTGCAGTGTGTTTTTGATTACAAACTGTCCAGCTAGGCCGCAGAGAGGCTGGGATCCTCAGGCTTCCCTCCCTGCCCCCAGCCCCATGAAGCTGGAAGCCTCAGCCTGGCCCTGGGGAAGCTCTGGGCTAACAGGCTCTGCAGTGGGACAGCCAGTTAACGGGGGCTGCTACCATGCCCCCAACGCCAGAAGAGGAACAAGGGAGAAAAAAAAAATTCAACACACATACCAGACTGGACTCTCTGCGAGGTGGAGGCCTTGTCCTTAGGTTTGGGGAGCCTAGCAGAAGAAACAGGGCTTCAGAAATCCCAGCCAGACAACAGTGCCTTCCCCACCTCCCCTGGGTGTGGCCGCCTCCTGACCCTCCTGACCCTGGAAAGTTCCTGCTTTTGTCCTGCATTTATGAAGAACTCATGCTCTCAGCCACTACTGGCACTACACGTGGGCTCCTTCAGTGGGAAGCCACAGCCCTTTAAGCTTCCTTGGCTATGTTTCAAGGGGATCCATGAACCCTCTAAAATGATGTGCACATTTGAAAATGTATGAACATAGAGGCATTTTTCAGGGGAAAGGGGAGATAACTTTATCGGATTCTCAGAGTTAGAAGGAGAGACCATGTCTATTTCTTGTTCCCTACTGAATCCTTAGAAGCTAGCACAGTGCCAGGTAAGAGGGGGCACCCAAAAAACGTTTCCCAAGTGATACTCAAAAGGTTTCAGGCACAGAGCTAACTTAACCAAGTTTAGGACTAAACTTAAAAACAGCTTTCCTCCAGATTTTAAGGGAAGCTCGTCTCTCGTAACAGATTAACCCTCAACCATAGGCACCATTGTGCCAGAGATGCTAGAGAACTGGAGGGACCAGCAGCTGGTTTCTCCTGTAAGAAAGGAGACTCATGAAGAATGCCACTTAAAACTGCTCGTGGAAAGACGTACAGTCACCCTTTCAAGTCTTTTAGGTTTCCAGTAACTGGTGGAAGGAGACAGGGGAGGATGGCTAAGACTCAGCAAGATGTTCCAGCAGCTGTCACTCAGAAGGCAGCCTTGCGTCGAGGGCCCCCACTGCACAGCCCGGACAACTACACTTCTCTGCAAAGTGACCCTTCCTGGCTCTCTGCTAGAGGAGGAGGGAGTGCTACCAGGTTACATACTCATGTAATATCTCTTCGGTAGAGGAGCTGGAAGGAACTGCCTTGTACACTCTTGTAATTAGCATGGGATAAGTTGACAGAGTGAGGCTGGGGTCAAAGGTCTGTCTGCATCTCAGGAAGAAAATGATACAGGGAGCATGCACCCTGCTCTGGCTTTTCTTGTATCTCATGCCCCCTCTCTAAAGAGCAGTGCTGTGAGGACCCAGGGGTCAGAGACTCTTACTGATCTGGGCCCTCTGAGGGGCAATCCTGGCCACGGCTGGGGAGCCCTGGGCCAGCTTGGAGACGGTCCTCTCAGGGACACCCAGGGCGCTGCCATTGGAGGCGTTGCAGAGGATGGGCAGGCTGATCTCCTTCTTGGCAATGGGGGCTTCTGGGCCCTCGCCTTCGGCAGGCAGCGCCTCCTTGTCGCTGGACGCCTTCTTGTTCAGCAGGTTGCTGATCTCCATGATGTTCCCGATGATCTCCACTGGGCCTGCCAGGTTCTTCTTCCGTGCTGGCAGGTCGTCCTTGGCTTTCTTCAGGTAGGATGCTGGCGCCCAGCCCTCTTTGCCCAGGTATCTGCGGGGAGGAGTGGGACACAGCGTCATGAGAGCCCCCCTGCTAGGCCCCAGGCTCTATCTGGCCTTGTCCAGCTGAGCCTTCTCTGCCATGCTCTGCAAGACACTTGGCAAAGCCATAACTCTGGACAGAACTGGAACTGAGGGCAGGTGGAAAAGACACCAGAACACCATTTCTCCCTCTTTATCTCCTGTTCTTTGCCTGATCTCCCTTACTGTGGGTTCCCGTCATTTGCAAAGTCAGGTAAGCATGGGACCTTGGGATGAGAAGGCTGCACAAATTTGGGGTTGCCCAAAAGGTAGGCTTTGCAATGGCCTGCTACCTCACCACAGCAGAGGGCAATTCTAGAGATAAGAAATGAGAAGGTGTATAGAGTTAAATGCCCAGTCAAAAAAGGAAGTACAATCAGACAGGTGAAGAGGTAGCAAAAGTGAATTAGGAAACCTGAGTCCTGGTCTACAGTACCTTGGACAGGTCCCTACAAGTCAAGTTTTTCCTCTTCTGCAAAATGCTGGGATAGAGTAGCTGCAAATATTCATCCAGAAGGACAGACATATTGCGACCAACGAGGAAGATGTCTATGAAGGAAAGTGAGTGAGTGTGGAAAGCATCGGCACTGCTGCAGGAAGAGCAATCGGGTCAAGTTCACAGAACAAGTTCATACACAGACCAATGTTTCAAAGTAGTGGGGTAAGGACGGATTATTCAGTGAGTGATCTAGGGACAACTGAAGATCCAGATAGGAGAAACAAGTGAAACTCTGGCCTCACAGCTGTGTAGCAAAATTAAAAATGCAAGGCGTGAGTATCTGCTTCATCTTGGGGGTTGAGAAAATCTTTCTAAATGGAACTCCAAAAGCCGAAAGAAACCATAAAGGAAAAGACCAAATAAAGCACATGACTGGATAAAATTAAAGCCTTTGGTATGGCAAAACAAAAACAAAATGGAACAAAACAAAACAAAATGAAAACAAAACCAAAACCCATAAATAAGAGCAAAAGGCAAATGACAGGGCTGACTTAATTTTAGGGGATTTGCTGACTTCTGAAAACAAGCTTTTCCCCTTTCCCTTCATGGTGTTGAGCTTCGACTCAAACTCACTGGGAGCTTACTTCCCGGTCCAGTAATTGCTGGCCAATGCCCCCGAGTCTGGAGTGCGATGTCCTCGCCTGCTCCCAGCTGTCAGACAGTCCCCTCTCCCCTGCCTCTCTGAGCTGATCTTGTTTTGGGGGGCTCATCAGGTGGGAGAAAAAGCAACGTGAAAGTTAAAGTTTCTAACGTGTCTGAGTTTTGCTGGAAAGCTCAGGTAGGAGGTGGCTTCTCATGTTCATTTCACATGAATGTGCAGGTAGGCTGATTCAAGCTTCCCCGTCTGGACCCCTGTTTTGGGTCTTGGAAGGCAGGCATCAGTGAAGAAATGGATGGGAGTCAGGGAGCTGGCAGACAGAAGCACAGAATTTCAGGGGTGGATGGAACCAACTAGTAAAGATGCCTGATCTTACATATGAGCCAACAACCAAGGCTCAGACAGGCAAAGCAAGTAGCAGAGGGTCACACAGCTAGCTGTCAGCAGCATCTGGCACTGGTGCCCTTCATCTTGGAGAAAAGATGAAGATGAGCCTGAGGACTACTGCAGGTGCTCTTCTATGAGCGCATGGTGCAGAGATGGGGGGCGGGGCTCACAAGAGTGATGGTCAGGACTGGCTCCCATTTCAAACCCCCATGTGCTCCTTTGGTGTTACATGGATAAAATTAGATTCCAGGCAGAGAGATGCAAGGGAATCAGGAGCGGCTGTGTGTGTTTGGGTCCAAGTCTGCTCACATCTGCTTTCCAGCTCTGGAGCACAGAATGACTCCAGAGGGAAGCAAACTGGAAAAGGAGGATGGAGGGAAAGGGAGGGTGTGTGTGGGGGTGGGTAGGGGGGGAGAAGAAAGACAGGAAATAAGGATCAACACGGAGCCTGGGATGCTGGGAAATGGCATATTTAAGGGGGTGTCTGGCAGCCTTCTTAAGGTGGAATCTTTTTAGTTGGGTTCTATCAGTTGAAGCTCCCACTGGCTAAAAGGCTAAGTCGTGGGGACAAGAGGTGACTAGAAGAGCCAGCTCAGAGTGCTTCTGTTGGTCATTTTAGAAAATCAAAAAATCCTAGCAGCCTTGTAGATAACCTCTGGGTGAGTGGTTCAGGTTACCAGCCTGCCAGAATGTCCACTGGCCTTCCCACACAGACTCGTGGTGGCAGGATTTGGGGCTGGGCTCTAGGTTCCATTGCTGAGAGAACAGGAAAGTCTAGGAGCAGTGGATTTGGGCAAACATGTCCAGATACACAGTCCTGTCCCACCTAACAGGACAGAATGGGACACCTCAGCCCTCCTGACTGCTGTGCATGGAGCCAGGAGCAGGGGTGTCTATGTCCTGCCAGGTCACACTAAGTTTCCATCCCATGTGGCTAACGACCTTCATCCTACCCGTCACCATAAACCAATCTTAATACCCTCACTGTCTGCCGTGGTCTAAGCAAATGTCTTGTGAGTACCCCCGTCACCTGGGTAGATCCTGTTCCCTCTGACAGCTCAGAACATGCATGTTGCCCACAGTGGTCTGGGGAGGCAGTCCCCACAGCCCACGACAGGGAACTCTGTCATCTAGGTTACAGGCAGAGAAAAGAAACAGCAAAATCATCATAGTTGAGCTGCTTCCAAAGGATCCAAAAACATTTCCTGCGAGCAAGGCCCCCTGGGGGGTGCTGGCTGGTCTGGGAGCCCCAGGGCAGAGGGGTCTGGGGGCAGAGATGGGTAGGGGAGAGGTGGGTAAAGCCCGCAGGGATTAGTTTGCTTCCAGGAGCGTCAGGAAGCTCCCAACTTCCCTACCCACTCCCCCAAATGGATTTCTCAGCTGGGAAGTGTGACTAGACCCGAGGAGAGGGAGGGGCAGAGCAAGGGGCCTCTGAACCAGGACTGGGCTCAGGCCTCACTTCCGCCCCAGCTCTAGTGACCACGTGAGCCAGCGGTGCAGAGTGAACAGCCGCAGGCCAGAGCCTGCATCTGGGGCCCCCGGTGCTGAGCCGTGGGCAGCAGGGGCTGTCTGCTGGGACCCCAGCAAGGCTGGTGGACGCCAGCGCTCCAGACAGCCTGAGATGCAGAGCACGCCAGGCAGCCAAGGCCGGACGCAGAAAACCAAATTCAGATGTGCTGGACCCTCTTGGCAGATGCACCGGGAAGGGATTGCACCACTGCCTGCAAGCTGAGCCGGGGCCCCTGTGCCCCACTGGCTGTGGCTCAGGCTTGGCTTTATGTGTCCCGGGAGGGGATCTGCAAGAGGAGTGCTCTCTGTCAGAGCCGTTCAGCTGTGCAGAGCTGAAGCAGCCAAGCCAGGTTGGGAGCTCAAAGCTGCTGTCAGTATCTACCTGCCAGCTGGTGCCCATAGCCACACTGCTCCCCAGGGCCCGCCTGGGGGCCAGCCTGCCAGGGGGCCACCTCACTCCTCTGCTGGGGCTCCTACCTGATATACCACCAGCCCTCCAAATTCTTCCGGATCACCTCCACGGTGACGCCCTTCTCAAAGCCAATCTCGTCCTTGCTTTGGCTGGTGTAAGGCTGCACAGTGACGTACTTCTCCTCTGTGGGTGGTGGTGAGAAGCAAAAAAGCACAATTATTTGAGGCCGGGGTGCAGGTCCTCCTTCCTATCTCCCCCTGACCTGGCCTCACTTAGCTGGTGGCCAAGGTGCACTGGGTCAGCCTCTGGCTTTTCCAGGAAAAGGAAGAAAAGGGACCAGGTCTTACTGCTGCTCCCAGAGCTGGGCAGGGCCACAGGCGGCCCTGCGAGCCACAGGCAGCATGGAGCTGGCTCTCCCAGCCCCCATGATGGCAGCCAGGCTACAGGAGCCTGGAGTCCTCAGGGCCCCAGAAACTCCCTGGGAGGAGGCCAGGGCTACAAGGAGCCTGGCCCTCACGGGGCCTGAGTCAGGAAGTCTGAGAACAGACCTGGGTGTCAACTGAGTGTCTGGAGGCCCCACAGCGTGCCCTTCCTTCCCTGAACCTGCCACGTTCCCGTCTGTGCCCCAGACTTGCTCTCCTAGCCCTTCTCTTACCTCAAATCCTTCCATCAATCCTCTGTCCAGCCTTCTGATGGTTCTAGGGGCACCTCAGGGATGCCTCCCCTGACCACTAATCTGGTCACCTGATCATGGCATCTCCCCAAGACGATTCTAGGAACCCACATTCTATGGGAGTGGTTATGTGTTTTGTTAAGGGTCCAGTGGCTTAGTGAGCAGTGGCCACACTGAGTGCAGCATAATCAGGCCGGCGCTCACAGGGCCCTGAGAGGGCCACCATGCCTGTGTGCCTTCTGGAGGACAGTGTGCTGAGTAGACCTCGCAGCTGAGAAGGACCCCTCAGGGAGCTGCCTGCTCTGATCTCACGGTGGGATTGTGAGCCCTGTCCAGGGTTCCCAGGCACTGGGCAAGAGGCACCTGTGGGAGCAGAGGAAGAACTTGGGTAGCAGGTCTGGGGAGGCTGGGCAACATGGTTCTTCCTGGATCCCTCCAGCCTCTCTTCTGGCAGGGCCCTGTCCTTCCACATGAGTCCTTGCTCAGGCTTCTAGGATGGTGAGTCTGCACCTGCTGGAGACAGCTGGACCCACAGCTAGCTGGCCGCAGCCTGCCTGCCTCCTGCAGGGAGAGCCTTCCCAGAGGACCAACTCAGGAAGGAGCACGTGGCTGCACCCCCACAATCTGGGAGAATGAGCAGCAGAGATAGACAAAGAAACTGACCTCCTGGCATGCCCTTCAGGAGGGTCACCCTTAACCTGTGCTGTCCCCTCTGGCCTGAACACTCCCTGGGGCTGAGACAGCACCTGGGACACAGTAGGAATTCCAAAGGGACTATGGATGCAGAAATAGGCGGGCTAGGCCAGCACACTGAGTGGGAGACTTTGAGCTCAAAATAGCAGGATGCCGGCACAGAACGCCTGGATCTAAGATGCCTGCCCCCTGCCTCCTGGCTCCCATCTGTGACAGTCACCCCCTGGACTCCTCAGCTGGACCCCAACGGGCAGCCTGCCTGAGCCTCAGGCAGCAGGCGGGGAGGGGGCAGCTGCCACCCCAACCCCCTGCTCAGGAGGGCCATCTGTTCATTCCTCCCTGGATTATCAGGGTCCTGTCTGTGGCCCTGTGCTGGGCGGGGAGAGCTGCTCCCTTTGGGGTGGAGGTCGCTGCCCTGCCAGGCTGCAAGGACAGAACTGATGGGCTGCTGGCAGAATCTGAAAGTCTGCCAAAAGGCAAAAGGTAGGTGATGACCACTGGGAGTCTCCATAATTCAGCATGCTCTTCTCAATGCAAGCCTTTCTCAGCATCAGCTCGCTCCTGGAAGCGTTCAGATTCCAACCCAGCCATGCTGGGGAGAGCTGCCAGGACCGCCTGAGAACCTGGTCCGGCCAGATTCTGACTCGGGCCTTTGAGAAGTTCCGTGTCTGCAGTCCAGCCCTCTGTGCTCCTGCTGTTCCTGGTCTTGCTTCATTTTCCAGTGGGGCACGCTAAATCCTGGCCCAGGCAGTGGCCAGAGGGGCAGTGCCAGGCCCCAGGGATCCAGAGTTCTGAGGCTGGGGTGAGCCTAGCGAGGCCTAGGCGCCACATTTTGCCTTTGTTCAGCTGGGCTATTTTTAAAAGCCTGTGGTTCACACAGGAAGCCATCATTAAAGTTCCCCTAGGTAAAGTTGATTTTGCAGAGAAAAATTGCAGACCCTCTCTGGGGAAGATCAGAGAAGCCCGGCCCTGTCGCATGGCAGAGGACAGGGCCGAGACTGTGTCCTGTGGGCGCACCTCCACAGCCCCACAGTGTGCGTGTGGAGGGCAGAGTCCTGGGGGCCATGGAAGCACCTTGCTTTCCCCTGGCCCTCCTCGGGTGGGTCAGTTTTACTCAGGAAAGCTGAGCTGTTCCTGCACAGAGCCCTCTTCTTGATGGCCCTGGGGCTGACATGAACACAGATGTCTAGGACTTCATACTCGCAGGGGGATGTGGTTGGCTAAGAGGCTCATCCTGCCCTGTCACTGCTGGTTTCAGGAGATGAGAATTCAGAGTCCTGGTCCCAGGCAGGGAAACTCTTCCAACTCATCTGTTTGGGGGCTCAGTTTTCTGCCACAGTTGGCTCAGATGACAGAAGTGTGAAGTTAGCTCCAGGTGGACACGTGCCACCGGGGTCTCAGCCCCCAACTCACAGGTTTCCCTGAGGGTAAAGCAGAGCCCCTCCACAGATCTGGGGTCACAAACCCCACCTTGGGGCCCAGACAGATGGAAATGGCTGGGGGTGAGGGGGTGCTCTCATTTGCATTGGCTGGGGTCTCTAGAAAGCAGACCCCTTAGGAATCAGAGTTGAGGGGAGAGGCCTGGGAATTCTCAGGGGCACCTTTCGGCTTCTGGGAAGCGCTGAGGCCGTGGTCACTCTGATGTGCCCAGGGAGGGCTGACCAGGCTGCCCACCGGGTGGGTGGGTGGCTGGGGGTAGGTGGACAGGCCTGTTTTGGTTGCGGAGGCAGGGGCTGGAAATCCCTGCAGTTTCCAAACCACAGACGCCTCCTCTTTCCAAACACTTTCCCCTCCGTCAGCAGTCTCCCTGGCTCCCCTCCCGGCCCCTACAACTCACCCAGCCCCACTGCAAGAGGCCTTTTGATTCCAAAGGCCTGGTTGGCTGAGGGAATGGGGGAGTGGAGGCCCCGGGAAGCACTGCTTTTCTCTTGTCTGGTTATATATGACCCTCTGCCTGCTTCCCCTGTCAGCTTGGCTGTTTGCAGCGAAGTTCCTCCTAGCCAACTTTCTGCAAGTTTTTCTTGGCTGTCTCATTTAACTTAGCGATAAGACTGGGAAATGGTGTTGTTTAGGTCTCTGATTTAAGAGAGTAAGAAGTTGTGGGCCTGCATTTGCTTATGTATTTGCGTATGTATGGATGGCCGCAGACTTACGCATTTAGTTAGGTATCTGTGTCTACTTACATTATTGGACGTTTATAACTGTGAATATATGTGTGGTATAAGAGTTAAGTGTCTGAGAATGCATACGAAGTTATATGTGTACTTGTGGGGTGGCTGGGGCGGTGTACCCATGATGTGCTTGTGTGGAAAACGCGTTTGTGGCTGTGTAAATAACGTAAACGTGGAATGGTCTACATGTGGTTGTATATGTGGACTATACATATCTGTAAGTAGCTGTGTGCCTGGGACCTGGATGTGCAGCTGTTGGGGGGCTGGATGGGACAGTGTACTGCAGCCACCCCCGTGGCTCTCAGGGCTGTGTGCTGATGGTCATTGTGTCTGTGGGTCCATGTGGTTGTGGAGACAGAGTTGTGTTTGGGGATCAGTGGGTGACAGTGTTTGGGGCAGATGTGGGAGGGGATAGGGGAAGGCCAAATCTTCCTCTCTGCTGTTTTTCCAGGCAGTGTTCCATCTCTCCTTTGTTGCGAAGACTCAGGGCTGTGTCCCCACCTGGCCCCCCAAGCAACGCTGTCCCACCCCTCCCACATCCAGGGTGGCTTTTCACGTGCAGCCTGTTCTTGCTGCTTGCACGATCTGGCCCCCTACCCTGCGCCCAGCACCCAACCCGCACTCCACCCTCAGGACAAGCTGGGCTCCTCATGGCCAGTGCTCTGAGCCTGATGCTGAGCCAGCCATGGGTGATGGCCACCCCAGAGTCCAGGCTTGCTGCTGCCCAGGGCTTGGGGCAGACACCAAAACGGTTTCACAGTCACTGAGGAACAAGCTTTGGGGATGGAGTGCGAGTCATGGGGCATCCCTGCTATTCTAGAAAAGCCAGCGCATAATACACACCCTTCCAGCTGTGTCGTCACTCCAGAGCACACACCCACTGCTCTCCTCCAGGCAGGAGACATGGGCCACCCACTGGCCTTAGGGCTCTGGAGATGTTTAGAGATTTGTTCAGAGGACCGCCCCTAATTTCCCTACCTCCCAAGCTCCTGAATGTTGGAAAGGTCCTGAACCAGCAAACGTCTTGGTTCCCGATCAGCCTGTGTGGCGGGCCAGGGACCTCCCTGGAATCGTCTTGATCAGGCTACTCCTGCAGACATAACAGCTAGTGCTGAGAAGCTGGAGCCCCTGGCTGGACCGACACCATCAGAGTGTGTTGGGGCTGTGCCCTGGGGCCAGGCGGGGTCTGGAGTTTGCTCCCTCTCTAGTTTCCCTGGAGCTGGCTGTGAGCTGGTCCTTCTTCCTACTCTGTCCTCCAGCTTTGGCTGAGGGAGCCCCTTCTCTGAGGAAGGAGGAAATGAAGGGCAGGGGCGAGTGGGACAGTCCAGGCAGAGACTCAGACACGCTCAGTTCTCTTAATCTGCAGTTTCAGGGCAAATCTGGCCTTTCTTAGAGTCCAGCTGCCCCCACAATCCTGTCTGAAGTCACATGACCCTTGACCCCAGGATGTTGGCAGAAGCCAGAGCCACCCCTAGTGTCATCCCAGTTCCCAAGCAGCCCCTGTGCCCACCTCCCCCTCCCGGCCAGCTGCAGTTGGTGAGAGGAAAGAAGTCTGGCTGGTGAACGTGAGTAAGGAGGCCACGAGGCAGAGAGAGACAGTGCAGAAAGGAGAGGTGTTGGTGAGCGTGCGCAAAGCGGCAGCTGTGGGTGAGAAGCTGGCTCCCACGGTCACCTCGGCTGTGCTGCCTGTTGACCATCCCGCCCAGGGTCCACCGGCGATCCAGGCGCCGCAGATGGGCCTTGCGTCTCTTGGACACTGGTGTGGGAGGTGGCGATGGAACACGTGGCCGACAGGAACCGGCGGAGAGAATGGAGATGTGGATGAGATGGGAGGGATGGGGAAGGGATGGAGGCAGGGAAGGTTTGCACCCCCAGGTCTTCACCACCTGGACTGAGCCCCAGTGCACACGCCTCCTGGATGGGCACAGATCGGACCAGTGATACCACTAGTAGGTGGGGAATAACTCAACCAAAGCCAAACCCTGTGGGCAGGTTATGCCCCTGAGCCTGGAAGGGTCTAAGAATTTAGAATCCCAGCACCTGAGAGGGGAAAATAGTCCTTGGCTCCAGCCTGGTGCAAGGACGACCCTCAGTTGCAACCTCAGAGGGAGAACACTGCTCCTGCCACTGCTGGGCAGTGATGGCTTCCAGGAGGGTGTACTCCCCACCCCACAACCTGCCCCCTGCACCGGCTCACATCCATCTGTCCCCCACCCACTCACTCAGCCAGACCTGCTTGTGAACCTGTCACCATGAGCCAGGCACCACGCCTGGAAGAATAAACATGTTCAGGAGAGACGTGGGGTCCCGTCCTTGCAGGGCGTATAGCTCTCACTGTCCTGGGCTTGTTTGTGTCTTTGCTTTTTCAGTCATTCCCATGGATTGAGTCTGTTGAGGGCAAAGTCTGCATCTCTGCGTCCCCAGGGCCCAGCACAGGGCCCGGCACGTGGCTCACCCCTCAGACGTTGCTGAGTGAAGCACACACAGGGGGACGCCACAGGCCTTGCTCTGTTCCTTCCCCACATGCCATCCTCCGGCTTTCTGACAGCAGAGGACCTGCCTCCCAGCCTCTCACCACTCCACACCCCTTTCATCTGCACGGGTCCCCTGGCTGCTGTGGACCCACTCCACACACCTCCTGCCTTCCTCTGGGACGCCCAGGTGGAACGGTGGCCCCCACTTCCTGGCACCGCAGGAGGGGGTGCCAGGCTCCCTCTGGGGGAGGGAAGCTGGCAGTTAGAGTCAAACTCCAGACACACCCGAGCCAAACCCCACCAAGGACTCCTGTGAGGTACCTGCTTTTCTGGAGGGAGAATAGCCTGTTTGACCCGCTTCTTATAAGCAGGAGGCCTGGACAAAAGGTCAGGGGTAAAGATTCAGTCCAGGCCCCACTGCCAGGTTACTATGTCACCCTGGGCAGGCTGCCATCCCTCCCTCAGCCTGTCCCCTCAGTTGTCTTTGGGACTGACATCACCTGCCCTGTGTGAAATGAGACAGGGACTGAGTGAGCTCCGAGGCACAGAGATGAGGTCCTATGTGAAGCCAGACCAGGAGGAACTCGGACAGCTGCCCCCCCACCCCGGTGTATCCCCCTTGTTTCTCTGTGGGCAGAGGCACTTCAGCTGATGCCCAGCCTGGGGCCACCTCAGCAGTAAGTGACATCTACCTGGTTTAAATCAGGTACCAAGACGATCTCACTGGAGCCTCACAAAAGCTCCGTGCAGTCGGCAGTCTCCTCATTTTAGAAATGGGAAATCGGGGAACAGGGATGTGAAGGAACCTCAAGTTACACACCTAAGTATCGAGGCAGCAGTGAATCCAGGTGGTCTGGCCCTGGTGCCCAGATTCTAGAGCTTGTGATGTGGTTCTTCCCATCAACCCCACGCCACTGAGTCTGCCAACAGTGGGAAGGCTGGGGCGGGGGGGGGCAGTGCCAATGCCAGCCCACCAGGGACAAAAGGAGGTCATGGCCAGTTGCTGCAAGGCACAGGGGGCAGGCAGAGACCCAGGCTCCAGTCTTGACTCTGCCACTAACTGGCCTGAGGGCTCTGGAGGTGACAATACTCCAGGCCTCCATTTGCTCACCTCTGAGAGGCGGCAGCTGTGATGGGTCACTAAAGCACCTGCCGTGGTTGGGCCTGGACCCTCCTCAGCATCATGGATGAGAGGGTCTCAGCCTCCACCTCTGCCCTCCTACCCTCTACTGGTAACATCTGTGACTTCTACACAGCACGCTTGGCTTCAGGACAAGCACGAACATATGCCAGAATGTCTGATGATAGAGATAAAATTAACAGCCAATTGTCTCTTTTCTTTCCAAAACAATGGAACATGATTTGTTAGGGAAGCTTTGATGGGATGAAGCCTTCCAATTTCTGTCTACAGGGCTCAGGGGAGCTACATGGGATGGCCACAGGTCTGGGGTAGAGGTGGCCAGAGAGAGGACCAGCTTGGGCTGATCTAGCCTCATGGCAGCCAGTGCAGAGACAGGCAGATACAGTACAGCTGCTGGGCCTTGGGTCGGGTATGAGCCCTGAACCCTTCTGTAGAGCCGGGCAGAGATGCCCACAATGGATGATGGAGTTCACAGCTGCCCAGATGTTGCCAGGGGTATTGGCACACAGGTCCTACCAAAGTGTGCGGAGGAACCTACTTTAAGGAGGGTCGTGCGTGCGCACACACGCACCTCAGGATGCAGAATCTGCCCTGGTGCCTGACTTTTACTCCATCGAGGTCAAAATTCTCTACAACCTGCTACCGCTTGTTCTGTGCAAAGTACCCAATCCCTCTTCAAACCAGGCTGGCATCAGTGCCCATGTACCTCTCAGGCGCTCTCCTGCCCAGGATGTGTCCTGGTCCTCCAGCATCTACTCAGTGTCTCTGCTCTGACCATCTGGGCACAGCCTTTCCAGGTGGGGCTCAAATTACACACAGACACACAGACACACACAGACACACACAGACACACACAGACACAGACACACACACACACACACACACTCCTAGAATTGCTTATAAGCAAAATGCTTCACGAAGAGGCATGTGGCATGGTGGGAAGACCACTGGCAGAGGAGGCCGACCAGGGCTCAGAGAATTACGAGGAAGCCTCAGTTCCTGCATCTGGAAACCGGGGTTTGTAACAGAGCCCTCCCTGGGTAACAGTGAGGCATTCATAGCACCAGGCCGGACACTTGGGATTCAGTGAGACCTCAGTATACTCCAGGCATTGTTATTTCTGAAAAGCCCTGGGAAGTCCCTCAGAATGCGGAACTGGGTAGGAAGCAAAGCCTGGTGACTTCGGGGGCTCAGATCCTTCACAGCAGGGGTATGATGGAACCAGAGATGAGACAGGGTGCAGGTTCAGACCCAGGGCTCAGGGAGCCACCAGGAAGGACCAAGCACCTGGGTTGAACACGCAAGCCCTTCATGATGGGGCCTGGTCCCTGGAAACATATCATAAGGCAGACATGCACTGCAGGGGCTGTAGCACTGGTCAAGGGACTGAAATAAGGCATTTACATGGCAGGAAGGGTGGGGCTCCAACTGCCTGCCGAGCAACCGACATTTAGGGGAAGGATGAATAAGGAGCTGGGCTTGGCGGGCTGCTTATTTTGGCCTGGGCAGTGGGGAACGGGGGGGGGGGGGGGGGGGGGGGGGCGAGGAAGGGGCGGGCCTGGAGGTGGCCTGAGCCCCGGGTGGCAGGCGGCGATCTCCTGGCTCTCTGACGTGCCTATTTGGACACTCCCCACTGACCGTTGGGGCAAGCATTCCTGCTGCCAGAATAAAGGAGGCTGAGAAGTCATTAGGAGGAGGCAGCCGGGGAACGCAGTGGCTCAGACTTGCTGGGCTCAGTCAGGCAGCCTGCTCTGGGGAATCCCTAAGTCCATGGACAGGCTGACCAGGCCAGTCCTGGCCGGGGGAGGGGGAAGGAGCAGGCTCTTGGAAATGCAGTGGAAAAAAAATCCAGAAAAACCTCACTAGGCCAGAGCTAATCAGAGAGGCTGATGGTGCAGGGGTCAGAGCCACCTCTGGGTTCCTGCAACACTGAAAAATGACTCACAGACCTGCCCTGGGCCAGGATAACAGGCACCCAGAAGAGAGGCCTCTGAGCAGACTGCACAGCAGAAGTTGTGTGCATGCAGCCCCGTGGGGTCGTCCCTGCCACACAGAGCACAGTGTGGGGTAAGGGAGGCAAAGGTGGATCTCTGTGGAGACCCTCAGAGGAACCCAGGGCTTCTGGGGAAGAGAGAGCTTTAGGGGACTAGCCTTAAGACTGTTCTCCCCAGTCTCTGCCCCCAGATCGCCAAAGCCACACCTAAGGGAATCTCCCCTCTAATTTTCACCCCATGTGGGGCCAGCAAGGACAGATCTGGGATGGGAGGTGAGCTTGTGGGTTGGCCTCCGTGAGATGGGACCCCGAGGGAAGGGGCTGGAACATAACCCAACTCATTTTAGGGTTTCTGGTCGTTTTAAGCAGAAGGGTGGGAAAGCTGCGTCCAGGAGTTGGATTCACTCCTGGGGCCTGGAATGGGGTGGGCATCACTTCCTGGGGACTCAGAGGCTGTCCCCTCCCTGCACCTGCCTCATCACCCACATCCCTTGAACTGCAAGCCCTTACCTTCCCCAGTCTTGGAGGTGTTGATGTCTGAGTCGTCCCGAGTCCCATTCTGGGCCTCCAGGTAGGTGGCAGGGACCCAGCCCTGCTCCTCAGAGGTGCTCACGAACCACCAGCCTGCAGAGGGGCAAGAGAGAATGCAGCCATGAGAGCCCAGCAGATGGCAGAGGTGGGGTGGGGGCCAGGACAGGGAGGGAAGGAGCAGTGAGCAGGAGACGGCACAGAGCCACACAGCCTGGGCACCTGGCAAACGCCTGGCCCACGCCTGGCCTCCTAGAGCCCAGGCTCCTCTCAGAGGAAGAAGAGACCCTCACACTCCCTGAGAAGAGGGCCTGTTGGACCACAATCCACTCATATGAAATGTCTGATGACAAAATTTGAAAATGAAATTGAAACAATGATCTGCCCAACGTGTGAAAGTCACTTGGCAGGAAAGTCCAAGGGAGCTTGGGCCAAACACAGAGACCACATAGGGTCTTTCAAGCGCACTAGGACCTCCAGTCTAACCACGTTCTCTGCTTTCAAAGGCACGTGTGGGTAGAAGCCTCACAGATACCTTCTGATGCTCTCTGCCCTCCTTCCCACCACGGGTCAGTGGTACTTTCACATGGTGTTCCTCACAGCTGCCTCGCAGTGTGTTGACGTTTCAATCACAGTTTAAGTGGGCACTGCACCCTCGAGTGACCCTTGACGGTCACAGCCAAGTGATAACAGCTCACTCATTTTCGTTCCCATTTGTTCACTCATTCATTCATCATTCAAACAAATGTGGAGCAAAGTACTTCAGACTCTGGAGTCTCGGGACGCCAGCTGCCTTCGGTCCCTTCCTAGAAGGCACTCTGCACAGGATCCCATCTCTGCCCCCAAAGCAATTGGGCACCGATTCTCTTTTCTGTCATTGTATGACATTCTGTCATAGTGACATTGTGCATTATTTCAAATTAGGACTGCTTCCTGTCAAGAGACCCCAGGGCTCTTCCATGGGCAGCACTGAGGCCCCGTAACCGCCCATAGCAGTGAGTGGCTGCCTGAGGAGGGGGCACATGGGGGCCTCTGGGTGCTCCCATCTGGGCTTAGCACTGGGAGAGACAGGAGGCTGCCTGGGGGCTGCTGTGACAGCAATGGAGACAGACAGAGGACAGCGGTCCCACCACTGCTCAGGACGTCAGAACCCACGGTCATCACCTAGGTCTTCAACTTTCAACACCCCATGTCACAGGCTTGGGATAGCAAACAGCCTGTGGTCTAGTCCTGAATGCCCATGGCACCCCAGCCTTTCCAGGGAGTTCCACAACACTCTGCTGGTAGCTCTGCAAAGCCCATGAAACGCCATGACATCTGTATAATACCATAATGTTGGATACATGTCCTTAGACATTTGTGAACAACCCACAGAATGTCCAGCACCTAGAGTGACCCCTAACGTAAGCCAGGGACTCTGGGTGATTAGGACGTGTCAGTGCAGCTTCATCAGTTGTAAAAAATGTACCCCTCTGGTGGGGCATGTTGCTGATGGGGGAGGCTGTGCATGTGTCGGGGCAGGGGGTATATGGGAAACCTCTGTACCTTCCACTCAGTTTTGCTGTGAAACTAAAACTGCTCTAAAAAAACCAGTCTTAAAAGGAAAAGAAAAAGTCACAAAGGTCTGGACTTCTGAGGCTCAGCCCTGAGCTGGGTTACTGCCCCTCTGAAACCCAGGGTAGATGCCTTCTTTCCCTCCCTCTGCCGGATTCAGGTCAATTCCCTTGTCCTTCCCCCAAGAGGGGTGGGTGCGGGCCACCCCATGACACCCCCAACCCCTGGCACATTCTGGGCCTACCATGCAGAGGGCCATGGAACGGGCTGCTGGGGGCAGCACCTCCATCCTCTCTGCGGCCTGGGCCACAATGGCGTGGCTGCTCAGGAGGCCGTGGCTGAGAGAACCCAAGGAAGCCAGAAGGCACAGACTTGCAGGGGTCTCTGACTGGGATGTCTTCTCCCCTTCTCCAGACACTGAGGGAACACTCTCAGGAACCCCAACAGTCCCTGCCAAGAGGCCCCAGCCCTGTCTTCCATAGAGCCTGACTGGAGCTTATGGAACAGGGCTCCGCATCTCACAGAGGTCCCTGCCCTGTGGCTCTGCTTCCTTGATCACAAGGGTGGTCACATCTGGCCATCATGTTCTGACAGGTCTGTCATCTCCCTGGACACTGTAATGGCTCAGGGTCTTTTCCAGGAACGGACATGGGTGCTTTGGAGATCTGAACCCTAAGTCCCACATTAACAAGGAGTTGCAGGGGTATGTGGGAACAGACATCCTGAGAGAGTTAAGTCAATAAAACAAAGTCAAGAGATGGAGGAAGTCAGTCCTTATTAACATCATTTGACTCTACGGTGCAGGTGTGCCTAAAGCTAGGCCACCTTGTTGGACTTCCGAATTATAGCCAACCAGTGACCTTGCTGAGTTGTTTAACTCAGCCAGAGCGGGTTTCAGTCACTTGCTAACACCATCCCTACCCAGCAATCGAGGTTCATAATCTAAGGTCTGCCATCATGAGTCAAGTCTGGAGAACAAAACCCAAGCCTACTGGGCACCTGCTACCACAGACCGCAGTGAGTCCTCCGAGCCACTCTGGGTAAGTGGTCCCTCCCCAAACTTCCACTCAACAGGATAACCTCTAAGAGCCCCAAAGAGCAGTTACCACACACAATGCCCACCTTGGAGTCACTTTTAGGAGGATCTTGAAGGCTGAGGCTCCCATGTGACTCCCCAGGTCCAGGTCCCAATGCCAAAAGCACACAGGTTTTAGTTCCCACATCCCCTCCAGACCCCTGCCAAACTGACCACCTCAGTTCCACCCCACCCTCAAAGCCAAGCCAAGTCCCAGTAGGTTGACGAAGTGCCCTGAGGCCCGGCCTCAAAGGGGAGCCCTTCTTCCCACGAGATGGTTTCCCCAGGATGGGCCTGGGCTGGGGCCAGGGATCTTGTCATCAGACAAAACAGGGATGTGCCCAGAGGAACAGCGGAGCTTGGATGCATGCGTCTTGTTGAGGATTTGCCAAGATCCCTCTGTGCCTGGCCCCTCCGAGCCTTTTTTTTCTTTTTTTAAACAATAAGAAGTGTCCGCTGCCAACTCCTCCCTCTGAAGTAACCTACTTTTGCTCTCAGTGGGAGCATATTCCCTCCTTTCCCATGTGAGCCCACGGCTTCCTAGGAAAGCAGGCAACTTGAAGCTCCAAGCAGGAGGATGGCTGGGGTGACTGTCTCCTAAACCTTCACTCTACTTCTGGAATCTGGGCTCCAAAGTCATCCTCTGCAGTGGTGAAGGAGGCAAGTCCCTCCATGGGCACCAGGAGGGCTTGTCCAGTCCAAGCTTGTCCGTGTCCTCATCTGTGTGAAGCAGGTCCCACGGCCTGCTGGCCTCTTGTTCTCTCTCTGCATCTGCCCCCATGGCCATCTTGGGAATGTGCCCTACAAATGGACCTTTCTCTTTGGTGCCAAGGACCTCATAATCTCAGGATTTAGCTCTCTTTTCTGCTGATGGCATCATCTCCCCTTCCCACTAACTTCACCCTTCAGTAATCTTTCCATGTACTTTCTGCTCCGTCCCTTCCCCTAGGAGCCAGGGATCTGGGATGGAAGGATAGATCTGGACTTGTCTGTGCAGAGAATCTTCCAGGGGGTAGGGAAGGGCCTTGCACCAGGGTGAGTGGGCAAGGACTTGCTGAGGAGCTGAATGTGTGGCCAAGGTGCCCAACGTGCAGGGGGGCATGACGGTCTGCAACTCACACTGCCTGGGTACCCCTTGGATGTTTCAGGGCTGTCTGAGTCCTTCCCACCACAAAATCTCTGCTGCACCAGAAGTTCTGGGGAGCCTGGGCCACGTTATTGGCTGACTATGATCATCTCACCCCAGGGCAGCAACTTAAGAGTCTGTTTTCCTGCTGCACCCCCAAGACTTGGGGCAGAGACCCTCATCATCCTCCTGGCATGGCTTTGTGGCCCTACCAGCCTTCCACTCCAGCCCTGACACATGCAGAGTTGGGCTGTGTGGCTCCAAGTCTCAGATCCCTCCTGCAGCAGGTCCTGCAGAGAAGAGCTCACTACTTGCTTGGCTGTGGGCACTTCCACAAACCAAAGGTGGACAGGCTCAGTCACTGCCCAGGTGGGCATGGCTGAACCTGGGCAGAGCTGCCCACCCCAGCTCCATGCAGGCCCCCTGGGAGCCCTAGCACAAGTCACATAGTCGGGGCTCTAGGGCAGGCTCCCTGGGCCTGCGCCCACCCACAGCTGCTGACAGGCCTCTCCCAGATGCCAGCAGCTCAGAAGTCGAATGCTGCAACCAGGCTCCTGACCAAAGGCACTGCTGCTCCACCAACGAGCAATTAGAGCCTGAACCGCCCCTGGGTGCAGCCCAGCTGGCCAAGAGGACTCAGGCATCAGCCAGCCCATGGAGCTCCCAGGCTCCCCTCCAGTGCATACCATGTCCTCTTTCCTGCAGAGGCACAGAGCGTGGAGGTGTGGGGGGGTGTCTAGGTGTGGACAAGGCTCTGTATCTTTGAGTACGTGGGAGGTGGGATACATCCATGTACACGTGTGGGTGGGTGCCTGCGCACAAGGAACAGAGGTGTGGCTGTACATGTATCACACATGATGATGATCACGATGAGATGCTCAGGAGAGCACTCGGTGCCAGATGCTAACTTTACACACATTTACTTGATTTAATCTTCAATAATCTTGTGAAATAAGCATTGCTGTCATCATCATCCCCACTTTACAGATGAGGAAACTGAGGCAAAGATCACAATTAGGAAGAGGTAGAGCTGGACTCAAAACCAGGCAGTCTAGCTCTAGGACCCATACTCTTCACAACCACAGAAGTGGATCAGGTACACATTTGCTACATACAGGAGGGTAGAGGTTCCTTGAGAACCTGTGTCCCCAAATATTGGTGCTTCCTCTATGTGCCTGTTTGTGAGTGGGTCTGTCCCTGTCACTGAGTGTTTGCTTTGTGTGTGTACACCATGAGTAGGGATCCAGGCTGTGTGTACTTGAGTCTACAGGCGAGGATCCTCTGGTGGTAGAGAGTAATAATCAGAAGTCTGGGGTCGAAAGACTGAAAATCAGGTCCTGGCTTGCTACTTCCTAGCTGTGTGATCTTGGGGAAACTACCAAATCTTCCTAAGCCTCCGTCTCCCCTCTCTCACATGGCAGTAACTAATGAAGCCTACCTCTCAAGGCTGTGGGAATGAATAGATGAGGCCTAAGCAGCTTAGCTTGGGCCCTAGCAGAGGGCAGAAGCTTTCTCAGCATGGTGGTGGGTGACTGGTATTCTAGGCTAAGAGTCAGCGCCTATGGGTGGCCAGGTGGTGTGTGTACCCCAGAGAGTGTGTCAGGAGGTACTCAATACGGCTTGACGAACTGACTTGGGTGTGAGTGTCGGGGGGCGGTGAGTGTGTGTACACTCACATTTATTGGGATCTACAGAGTTTGGGGGCTGCTATCTTTTGCAACATGGCGAGAAATGGGGCCCAGGGAGATGTCCCTGGGGTTTTCTTCCTAGCCCATCATGTCTCAGGGCCCTCCTCAGCCTGGCTTCTGTCCTTCAGCCCATGCAATTTCCTAGGACAGAGGTCCTTCAGCCTCCACTCTTGTCCTGCCTCCTCCAGGAAGCCCTCACTGACTGATCCCCAAATCCCATTAGTGTCCAAAGCATCCCCTCTGACCCACAATTCACAGCATTTTATGCACTCTGAGAATAAGTCTCATTGAGACTATAAGTATCTTGTCTATTTTGTCTCTAGGGCAGAGCTGAGCTTGCAGCAAACAGATCAGCAGATGAGGAAACTGAGGTCCAGAGCCTAAAACCTGACTCTGAATCCCATCTCTGCCATGTCCATGCTCTGTGGCCTCAGGAAAGTACATTAACCTTTCTGAGCCTTGGTTTCTTCATCTGCAAAATGGTAAGACTACCATCTACTTTACAGGTTAGTGTGAGGATTGGATAAGATAAAGAGCAACACATGGGGCCTGGCAGACAGCAGGTGCCCACTAACTGGAAGCTATGAGGTTTACTGAATGAAGGACTAAAAGCTACAGGATTTGGGAGGCAAGGTGGCCAGCACTCATGGAGGCCCAGGGGCCAGCCTGAGCCACCTCTTATATTTCCCCAGGAAGATGGATCTAAACTCCAAGCTAGCCTCTCTCTTTCATCCTCCTAGCCTCTGTTCTTGGGAAAGGAAATTCATCAAGGTTTTGCTAAAGGACTTAACCTTGGACTGATGAAGTGGCCACATCTGTGCCCAGATAGGGAGCAGCTGTTCCTCTGCTGGCTGCCTGACCCAGCTTTTGCCCAAGAAGTCAATCCTGGTTCCGAGGCAGAAAGGGAGCAGGCCCTTTTCAGGGGTTACAGAGAACTTAATGGAACAGGAGATGGTGGGGAACCCCCAAGGGGCCTGGGCTGGCTGGGGAGCCCCTAAGCACACTCCCGTGCCCCAGCCTGGCAGCCATGCTCTACCAGCACCTGCCGGGCCTCTGCTCAGGTAGGACTTCCCAGCTGGAGTGCCTTATGCTGAGATGCCTTTTGCTTATGATGAGATGAGGGGCACGTCCACTCCTTTGAATGGGAAACTGCATTCTGATGTCAAGGAACCCTGAGAGAAAAACCCTCGAACACTGGACGTGCAGGAGAAGCCTTCCTTCTGCGGTCTCTAAGCCCCAGGCTGGGGAAGTTGTCTGCAAGAATCCCGAAATGGCCAAGCCCCTGAGAGCCGCCTCGTCTCGGTCTTTCCCTCTGTGAGTCCCACATGTCCACAGTGCCAGAGAAGACCAGAATTCAACCAGGCTGGCTGACAGGCCAGGGCTCAGCCCTCTGCAGGAGGCAAAGAACAGCAATGTCACCTGTCACAGCCGCCAACCCTGCTCAGTGGGCCTCATTAAGAACCCAGTTCACAATGGCCCAGGGCTGAGGGTGGGAGAGGGTGGGAGAAGGTAACACTGGGTGGCAGGCCTGGCCAGCACCTCCAGCTCAGGACAAAGGGACCAGCCATCCCAGGTCAGGCATGGAGACCTGCAGCCCCAAGACAGAAAAGCTCAGGCCCAGAAGCCAGACCCTCCCTCTTTGCAGGTTGAGCATAATCGGGACTTTCCAATGGTGGCACTGGGGAGGATGGAAAGGGTAGAGACAGAAACTGAGAATGAGGCACACAGTGACACACATACACAGAGGGAGTCAGAGATGGAGACAGAGGGAGGGGATGGGAGGACCTGGGCGAGGGGCCAGGAGAGGGGCAGGAGGCCTTAGCCTCTCTAGGAGGGGGCTGGGCCTAGCCAAGGGCGGCAGGAAGTGACGGGCACTCCCAGGCCACTGCTGTCCCCAGGGTGACCAGGCCACAATGGCCTCCTTAATGAGAGTGGATAATGAGCTCATTAGGGCCAGAGGAGGCCAGCTGCACATAATTAGGACGTTAATAAAGGCTTCTGAGGTCACAGCTCAGCCTAGGACAAAACAGCTGGTGGGGGAGGGGGGACCCTGCTCCTTCCTCTCCTCTGAAACTCCCCCTGTCCTTTGAGGTGCTGTCCTTCATGAGGTCTCCCCACCCTCCCCAGCCCAGGATTTTTAGCCCCTCTCCCCAGACAGACCTCAGTTTGGATCGTGGCTTCACCACGTGCTCACTGGGTGACCTGGAAGAGGCCTGACTTCCTCGAGCCTTATCACACCAGGGTAGTATGACCGGCCCACAGGGCTGCCTGGTATCCTACGCTGCACTTGGATTAGTGTCTTGTGGACACATGGTGTCCTCAATAACCAAGTCTTTACTGAGCACCTGGTATGTGCCGGGCCCTGCTCCAGGCACCAGGACCCTGCAGAGAACAACCCACAGCTGGGATGCAGGCTCTCCTTCCCCACCCCACCCCCGTATGGCCCCAAGGATGGGCACAAACACGACCTGAGCACTGCGCTGGGGCCAGCAGGAGGGCCAGGTTGCCTCCCACTAGCCCTAGGCACCCACCCAGAGGATATCGGGCAGGATGAGAGGATCAGGCAGAGTTTGGGAGAACACAGCAGCCTTCAGCTGACCTCCAAGCCTTGCCTTTTCTTTCCCTCCAGGTTCTTCACATGTCTAACACCAGTTACCCCAGAGCCAGCATCTGTGGAGTGCTACTGTCCACCCAGGTCTATGCGAGGGTTTCGGTGTCTGAGCAGAGAAGGGGGTGTCAGAGCTAGGAGAGGCACAGTCCCAGGCCTCAAACACCTGCCTCCATTCTCCAGGTATGCCTTGGCTCAGGCTTTGGCCCTTTTACAAGAGTGCTATGTCCTGGCATTCCCATGTTCTTTCCTTGGTGTGGTTTGGAGAAGAGGATGGAGAATTTATTGGCACCCAATGGCGGATGGTGGAGGCAGTGGTGGGGAGATGCTGAGGAGGAAGGGGGCTGAAGGGGGCCTGGCTCAGCACATGTCACCAGTCCTACCCACCTGGTCACACCACACCTGGCACAAGGCTGAGCCCTAAGAGACTTCTTCTGCCCTGATCCCTGTTCCATGATCTTGGAGCAGATCTGAGGCTTCTATCTGAGACGGACAGAGATGTGGGAAGTGCAGGCTGCCCATAGCATCTGTGCCTTTAAGAACAACGAAAGGCGGCCACCCTGGGCCAGGCCTCCCCTGGTCAGAAGGCTCTGTCACTGCAGCCTCTTGCCAAGACACACTCCAGCTCTCAGCACGTGGCCTCCACAGTCCAAAGCAAACAGGAGAGGATGAGAGGCTCCCCTGGTCCCTCCCAATGTACCCCCCAGCCCCTGCCTTCCTGCCTGACCCATTCTTCTGGTCCCACCTCTGGCACCCAGCCCCCTTCTCTGCTGCCCATGGCCTCCTCTTCCCCCACATGGGGCTCTCAGGCCACCAGGGCCCCAGAAACTTCCCTGGGCGCCTCAGGCCTGAATTCCAAGACCATTAGCACAGGCTGCTACGTCACAGTTTGGAAAGCTCTGTGGAGACCATGGCAAGAAGACAGCAAGAACTGGGCGGCTGCCACCTCTCCCCCAAGCCTGCTCCAGCCTGCCCACTGCACGAGATGAGCCGAAAGCCCAGCCCTGGGTCTGGGCAGGCGGAGGCCATGGGTGAGGTACCCAGGGGAAGGCAGAGGCGGCACATGATACAACAGCAGGTAGAGGAGAATCATGGCTTTAAGCAAAGGCTCCAGAGCCAGGTTGCCTGGGTTTAAAGCCCAGCTCTGCTACTTACAAGCTGCATGATTTTGAGCAGTCACCTCAATTCCCTCATCTGTAAAATGGAGCTACAGTATACCTACATCTCACAGTGCTGGTGGATGAGTTAATCTATGAAAAGCCTTCAGAACAGTACCCGGTTCCTAGCAACGCACACCAAAGAGCTATCACTAAAGTTTAAGTGCAAACCATGGCGAATTTTAAAGAAGGACCTAAGACCTCAATGCCCCACAGTGACTCATGTCACAGCCAGGAAGGAGGCAAGTGGTCTTCAGTGCTGGAGTCTCACGGAGAGAGAGCCTCTTGGTGTCACTGTCACTTGGCCTCGACCTTAGAAGGTCTCTACTGAAGGTCTAGTTCTGTGTCTGGCAAACGGGTATTTTCTAACTTGACTGTAAAGGGTGCAAATGGTGGGTGGGACGTGGCTCTGCAGGGCCAGTGAGGCATTCAAAGACGGAGGGAGGGGCGGCAGAGAGAAAAACAGAGAACAGAGGTGTGAACCTCTCAGAATCACGTCAGGAAGGTTAAAGTCTCACAAGTGGATCCCTGAAAGAACACTCAGCCTTACAAAAGTGCATTTCCCCTCAAGTTCCAGGCAAGAGGGAGAGTAAGAAGGAAGGGAGATGAAAGAGACTGAGCCAGGGTGCGGACGGCGGACTCTCGGGGGAAGGGGGCCTGTCTGAGGCTCAGCGGTTCCTCTCAGGAGTCAGGGGCTCACGCTGGAAGGCTGACCTGGAGGGGTGGGCAAGTGGCCCCAAGGGGATGAGGACGGAGGCGGCGTGGATTGGCTGCCCTCCGTGAGCTCTCATCAGCTGGCTGTGAGAAAAGGCCAGAGCACTTGACAGACAGGCTACCGTGAGCAACCCTGGAAGATGTGGAGGGGGGAGGGGGGCCAGAGGAGGCAGAACAGACCATGGTCCCAACTTTCAAAGAAGAAGGGGGATCCCAGAATCGAGGTAAGCAACCTCCATGTGGGTCCTGATCAAGGGAAATGTGGGTTCCCAGAGGGGTGGTTGGAGAGCCTGGAAAGTGGTTCTGAGCACAACCAAGGCAGCGCTGAGCAGAGACACAACAGGAAGGAAGTGGGCCAGACCACACAGGATTCTGATAAGACGTGACCCGCTGGCCCGGTGGATCTGGGACATGTCACAACTGAGCCATCTGGACGTTGGGGCTCTCGGGATCCCTCTGGGGGCTGTAGGGCCGCACCAAAGGATTCGCAGCTGATGGCTGGCCACAGAGGTCACATTCAAAGGTGTGATAACTCGCTGGTTACAACCACTGGGAACACGTGTGGTGGGTGTTTTAATCAGTCCTAGGATGAGGACAGGAGATGTGTTGGCCACACTATCTCTGTGGGCAAAAGCTGTGCCAGGATCAGGAGCCAAAAAAAAAAAAAAAGAGATCTGAACAGATGGAATGACAGGTCAAATGTGACAAGATGAAAAGTGATAAATGAAGAGACAAAAGGACGTGGCTTAGGACAGCAATCTTATAATTCACTGTCCATACTCTTTGGAGTATGTGGGGATGCTATTCACAATTATGCCAAAATACTAAGTTCCAACAGAAGTGTCTTGGGCATTTGAGTCGTATGGGTCACCTTACCTGGCAGCGAGGATAGGAAAGGTCCTGGAGTCTGGGAGATTGTAAGCACCTAGACTGGGCAACTCAGCCCAGATGCCTGGCTAAAAAGGAGCAGTGCCAGGACTGGTGCCCAAGTCTGACTCCTCAGTGAGTACAGCATCCAATCAGCTTTCCTTAAAGATGACTCTAGCTGTTCCTACCTTTGCAGAAAGAGGCCAGCCACCTGCACTTTCTATTTGGTTCGCTGAATTTCCATCTGACATCTGAACCGGGAAATCAGTGCCTTCACCTGCTTCTCCTCCATTCCATCAGTGTCCACAAAGCAGACCCTATTCTCAGGAGAATCATGGGTGTGGCTCTCCCCCCTCATCCCCAGAGGGGGCTAACAGGTGGTTTCTTCCCCCATCTCCAGGTAGCCTCCACGAGCCCACACAGCAGGGCAAGGCAGGGACACCCCAGCTGATGGTTTCCTGGCACAAGATCTTACGAGAGGGCTTTGCTGGGAGAGAGTGACTTTGGATCAGCATTTCTAAAGCCTCAGATATTTCCACACCATGGATAATTTTTGCTGTATCCTTGAACTACGTATACTGTGGTTCACATAGTAAATATAAATTTAAAGCAATCCATCTTTTTTAACTTCAAGAAAATAATTTGTTTAGGAAACTTCAGATTGCCATCATGGTAAACACTTAGGATCACCAGCCCCAACCATAAAATTACAGAGAACAAAGCAATGGAGTCAATTTGAGCTGTGGTGTGGCTGAAGAGGGCTGCGCCTGCAGCCCACTTCCTCTTTGTTACAGAGGGAGGTTTATTAGAGAAGGGTCAGAGACAGCTGACCATCGAGCTGAGATAAATCAGACGACTTGGAAGAGAACTGAAACGGGACAAACTTTTTTCACTACATGTTGCAGAAATATTTCATACTGCCTCTCTATACCATCTACAAAAGCATCCCATGTACCATGGTGTTGTGTGGGTGACAGTTTTAGGAAACCAACTTTAGAATGATACTTGCTCATTCAAAAAGGCTGATGAAAGAGGATGAAGTGCCCTCATTAGTGAGAAGAGAATATTAAATGGCATGTACTTAATAGGGTTGTGCAGAGAAATCAAAATGAAGAGTGGGAGCCACCCAGCAATGTGTCTGGTGCCTAATATGTATATACCCAGTCTGGAGAAAAGAGCTGAGGGAACCTTCTGTAGCTGTTGCCACTCATTTGAAATATAAGGGGTTATTCTCATCCTCTTAACTAGTTTACCCCAGTGCCTAATAAGTACACATATACGAGTTTGTGTATCTTTTCCCTTTTCTCTCTTTGCTAAAAATGGAGGCTTCTTGGCTCAAAAATTGAGATGATTTCAAATAAAAGCCTTAGAATGACAACCATCCCCTCCCTTCCAGCTGAGTTCAGCCCCTCTTCAATTGGACCAAAAATAAAACGGGGGCAATTTCAACTTTAAAGACCATGTCCATAAACAAGAGAAACCCAGTCGGCAATTTGTCTAGGGCATTCCTCCCTCCAAACCCTCCTTCTTTAATTTCTGGGGAATTTTAAATAGAGGTCTTGCAAAAACCCGCACCGCCTGACGTCAACAGCTCTCTGACAACGTGGATTCTTCCACGTGGTGTGGGGAGCAGCCACCACGAAGGCTCATGCCTTTCCAGGCTTCTTTCCCAGTTGGAATTTGGGAACCTTTGATGTCACCCTAGGAGACTGTGGGAGAAGGATGGTACCTAGGACTGTCCTGCTTGGGGTCCTGAAGCTGTGTTTCCCAAACATCAGGCATCATAGAGCAGCAAATGCAAAAAACTATCTGACCAGCACCTGTACTAGTGTTTTCTTTAATAAAACCTTAAACGTGTGCTTCAAAAATACATTTTCCTATGTTACGCTGAATGGAAAATCAGCATCCCTTGGCATAATAGAAGATAACTGGAAAAACACATACAATGAAATAACAGTGCTACGGATTTCAGGCTAGATTTTCTCTTGGTCAAACAGCATCAGCAGGTTTCAACAACACAGGAGTCCCAAATGGAAACTTGCCCCAGTGTGAAGTGAAATGACTGAAAGGAAGTAACATTCTCATGATGAGATTCAACGCCATTTAATGCTGGGTCCACCACTCATTTATATGCCCTAATCTCTGGGAAACACTGATCCTGCAGAAGGAGCCCTGGGTTAAGGATATGCAGCCCCCTGATTTAAATCCAAGCCTGGCCACTAGCAAGTTCTGGGGTCTTGTGCAAGCCATATACCCTTCTGAAACATGAAAACAAAGCCCCCTGCCCCACTTACCCCTGGAGAGCTACACTGAGGAAGAGATGGGGGAAAATGTTTTGAGGAGTCTCTGGGTTGTAGGTGGATGGGGACGGGGGGATCCTTATTCCAAGCAAGTAGAGGAAACTGACGGACTCCTAACTTGCCTCCAGATACAGTTTCCCCTCAAACTGGATAGTAGCCCATCTCTGTCTATTAGAGAAAATCAAACAAAATGAGATGCCACTTGACAATCTTCTTACATGGGTTTCAAAATATTATTCTCATTTTATAGATATGGAAATTGAGGAGAAAGATGGTCATATACTGGCTACTCAGTGACAGAGTGGGATCTGAACACAAGCCTTTCATGTGGCCCAGACAGAAACGCTATCTTGCTCTTTTGTGCACACCCAGCAGGGCTCAGACGCCCCCAAATGTGTTTATCTTTCTGATCCATCACTGTGCCCTAGCCTCGTGTTTCAAAGCCACCACCTTTGCAAAGTTCCTGTGACTCCCTGTGAGCTGCCCTTCTGCTCTTGTGCCCTGATGTTCCCCCAGCACTGTGACCTTAGGTTTGGGTTGGCTGTCAACCCAGCTAGACCTAGAGCTCTTTGAGGACAAAGGCCAAATCTTGCTCATCTTGGCATGCTGTCGAGCCCCTGCCTGGCTCAGTGTTTTGGACAAAGAAGGGGCTCAGGGAGCAGCTGTTGAACACAAAATGCAAGGATGGAAGGGCATAAGGCTACCTCCACCTTCCCTGGCTTTTCCACCCACACCACAGTCTCTCCAGCTTCCCTGGGCCTCAGTATCTCTGGGGTCAGCACCGGGCATCTGCTTTACAGCCCCCACCGCCCTGGCCCCAAGGCCGTCTGCCCAGCTAGAATCCAGTGCAGCTCTTCAGCCTCTGGGCAGTGTTCCCTCCTCTAGTCCCCGAACTGGGGGAGGTGCCTCTGACTCAGAGCACCCCCAGCTCACCTGGAGGGCTTTGCCCACAGGAACCTGAGGCTGGGAGACTCTTCTTGCTTGTTGCATAACTTGCCCAAGATCACCCAGTAAGTTAATACCCTCACCAGCAAGCTCTCACAGTCTGTACACCTGATTGGGCCTTTTTCACGTGGGCCTCTCCCCTCACAGGAATGGAAAAGCAAAGCTCAGGGAGGTCCCACAGGCATGAGGGACTAGCCCACGCCCTGGGTGAGGCTCCCTGAAGAATGCACAAAGACGTATTAGCAGCCCCTCCCCAAGCCCATTCAAAGCAGCCTCACAGGCCAGGGCCAGCGAGTCTTATACAGGGAACACAAACAAAGCCCTCCTCCGTGAGCTGGAAGAGGAGCAGCCCCTGAGCTCTGCTGCCCCAGAGGGTGGGCAGGGAAAAAAGCACACAAAAAACAGCTTCCCCCTCCGTGGTGCCTCTGCCCTAGGGAACTGCAGAGGATTAACCAAGAGGCAGCAGAGGGTATGGGGAAGAAGTGAGCAAATTACCTGAACCACTGGGCCTCAGCTTTTTCATCTGTAAAATGGGAAGTCTGTGCTTTGCAGGGCAGTGGTGGTGATTACAGGATAGAAGGTGTCGGCTCACTGTGTGATATACAGGAGGTGCTTCAACAATCCTTTTCTTGTCTTTCCCATAGTTTCTGGTATCAGTCATCTCCAGAAAGCAGAAAATGGGTTTAAGGTGAGGCTGGGATACCCTGGGCCTAGGATGACCAGCCTGGAGCCCCAGCTGGGTTAGTGTGGTTTTGGAGGGTTCTCTCTCTGAGATTCTTCTGCCTCATTTCCTTCTCTTCCTGTCTATCCCGCCTCTGGAAACCATCTCCTCTTCTTAGTTCCTAAGATGTGGTCTAGCACAGATCCTACCCCAACCCAAGGAGAAAAGGCCACACCCAGAGGCTGCCAGGGGCCAAGTGTCTCATTCTAGCCTCATCACAGTTACAGTGATTAGTCAGGCAGTGGTGACTGACACCCATGGGCACCAATCAGGGAGCTCTCCCCACCTCTGCCCTAATCCATCTCTGGTGCCCCCACCCCCACCCCCCAACTTGGAGGGGTCTGTAGAGTCACCACCCTGCCTCACAGCACACTAGCAATTGCAGTGCCTCAGCTGCGTCGGAGCAGGTCAATGCCTGCTTCCCCAGGAGACTGTCAGCTCCATGACATGGGGATCAAATCTTCCCTGCTCATCTCTGGGCCTTGGTGCCTGGCACACAGCAGGAGATAAAGGTTGGGGAGTGAATTGAACACCTGAACTCTAGCCCCCAATTTCATGCTCGCTTAATTGCTTGGTTTGGTTTTCTCCACTCTGAAAGAGAGCCAGCCTTTCAACCCCCTCCCACAGTCAGTAGGAAGATCCTGGTTCCTGATGGCAGAGAGATAGGGAAGGAAGCCAGGAAGTCACTGACCTCACGTGCCCTCCAGACCACCATCTCCTGGCCTCCATGGGGGTCATCCCACCATCACAGGACCCTTGGAGGAGACACACTGTTCTAGAAGTGGTTCTAGGGTGGGCAGGCCTGGATGGAATAAGGTAACAGATATCTGGGGGTCAAGGTGGGCCATGAAGATCTTCCTCCCTTTAAACATGCCTTGGCAGTGACAAGCCCAGCACACCCCAGCTGCGTCCTAGCCCTCAGCCATGGAAGGCTCTAACTTCACTCCCCAGGAAGTGAGAAATATCATCATCAGCTCCTGCTCCCCAACCCTGGTCTGTCCCTTTGCCTACAATGTCCCCATCCCCTCTCTGTCCTGGTCTCTGGATCAGAGTTCACACCCAGCCTGGCTCTGACTTCACCTAGACCCTGGAAGCAGTGGGACAGCCCCATGGGGGCTGAGAGGTGGGGGTGCTAAGGACAGGCTAGAATCTTCCTCCCAGCTGCCACATCAGCGTTGACAAGATGCTCTGGCCCCACCAAAAGTCCAAAAGCTTTTTAAGTTCAAGGAGGCGCGTTTGTGTCAGCTGTGCAGTGAGGTCTGGGACACAGGGCTGGCTTGAAAGCAGAAGAACCAGGTGAAGCCCTCATCAGGGAGACTTCGCGTTAGGACTCCGGGTGCTCCCTCTCCCCGTGCAAAGCCCTGAGGAAGAGGTCAACTTCCTCTCTCTCCTCCAAGGAACAGTCGGCTACAGTCCGGCTCTGTTGGCAAGGAGGTTTAGATGGTCGCCAACCCTGGCTTTTCTCCCATTAACAATGCCAGGGGGAATGCCTCTCAAAGTATCAATACTTCAGGGAGCAGCATTATTTATGCCCAAGTGTGAGACACGTGACCTGATGCTTGCCTAGATAGTGCTGGTGGAGGCAAAGAAAGGAGGACGAGAAGCAGGTCCCCAGGGCTGGTTTGAGGCCAAGAGGGCTGAAAGCCCCATTATTTCATTATCTTTACAGGCTGGTCAGGGTCTGCTCCAATGTGCTAAGCCATTTTCATTGTATCCCCAACCCCACTGTGCTCAGTTCATGACAAACATGTAGAAAATGCTGGCTGAGATAACACAGACAGGTCAGGACACTTGGTTGGCGGGCAAGACAGAGGCAAGGATGCCCCAGGTAGACAAGAAAGATTCGGGGGAAATGGTCTTCTCCAGTTCACCTCATGGAGAAAAAGAGGCAACAAATGGGCTGGACAAACCCCTGCCCCCAAACCAGTGGAAGGGGGTGGAACCCTCCCATGTTGGGCCTTTGGGACCCTGGGCTGGCTTGCATTTTGGCCTCTCTTTAAGTCCCAGAGTGACTGCTTTCACAGATCTTGTTTAACTTGAGAAGGATGAGGGAGGAGGGGTGAGGAAAACTGCATTCTTCCCCATCAAAGCCAAGAGTCCAAAGTAATACTTCTGGTTGTAACTGATCCTGGCCTGTTTGTGATTACTGTCCCTTGCTCGCTCTCTGGTAGAATGGCCCTGGAACCCCACAGCACGGCTGCCGGGGAGAGACACCCTTGCTCACTAGGATAATCTTGTCCTCATCTGACATGACCAAAAATGTCTGCCAGCCTCTCTGCTTTCAGCAGTTCTCCAGGGCAACTCTTCAAAACATTACTTTATTTTAAAAGGGGGGAAAAGCCACCCCCAACCCCTACCACGAAATTCCACAATGCTAATCATATTCCTTCTGTTACCAGCACCATCATGGAAAACAGAGCAGCACCAGCTGTCCCATTGGCTGATGCAAACTGAAGGAGAGAGGGAGGCTCAGGATTGGACAGTCTTCCTCTTTTGCCTACCTCCTCCCTAGGGGAGAACACAAACATGAACACACGAACACACACACACGAACACACACACCCCATTCGCTGCATAGCACAGAAGTGGCTTAGCAAAGCTCAAGACTATTTCTCAGCTGTTCTTGCTCCGGAAATTTAATCTGTGGAACATTTGGCCTCACAAAGCCCATTCCAAAGGTGTCCAGGAGCCCACGGGCCCTGTGATCATCATTACAAACCCAGGGACATTTGCAGCCAGTGACCCATTTGGCTGCTCGAAGTGCTGGCTGAAAGCTGCCAGCATGGTCAGATTCCCCTTGCCTCCTCCCTCTAAGCTGAATACTGGCTTTTTCTCGGAGCCCCAGGGGTTAGAGGGGCTCTTAAGAGTTCTGGAACTATGGAGATGAAAGGCCTGCTTCTTGCCTGGCTTAGTGAAGGCATGATGGTAAGGGGAATGGGGGAGCTTAGTATCTGGAGAGCAGCTGTGGCCGCTGTCTTTGCTCCTAATCACACCTCCATTCTACAGGTGAGGAAAGCTGATGCTCAGGAGGTAGAGCCAGTGGATGGGACTTGCCTGAGATTACCTGGTTAGTGGGTGACTGAGCCTGGAACCTAGACTGACTGAGATCCTCTTATGCAAAGCTTGGCATTCCTCCCACCAGGGCACATGGCCGCTCTGCCCATTGAGAGGACAGCCTGAGCACTGCGCCAAGTGGCAACCCCTTGACCCAATGCCTCGAGCAAGAAGTAGGTGGCTGGAATTGGCAGAAAGCCCCTCTGGGGCACAGGGAGGTCACTTGGCCAAGATGGGGAGGAGCCTGTAGTCAACACCACAGGCAGTGGTGCAGGGCCCAAACCCCAGGCCTTGCTGCCGGTGCATCCTGATCGCAGCAGTTCAAAATCCTGCCGAAAGACGGTGAGCACGCTGAGCAGGCAGAAGTCGGAGAATTATGTGAGGGCGCCGGTCAGAAGTACAGAAAACAAAAGAGAAAAGACAAAGTGTCCAGAAACACAGGGCCTGGAGGCCTAGCCAACCTCAACAGCGATCCCACTACCTTTCCGGCAGGGAGGGAGGAACGTAAGAGGCTGCGGAGGCAGGAGGCAGTGCCTCAGTCTGGCGGGGAGCCCCACAGCCAGTGGGGAGGACAGCCCCACCTCGGCAGCGTTGCTGAAAGGGGGAGTCTGCATTCTAAAGTAGGGGTGTCTGAAAATGGTCTTGCTGTGGGGAGGGTACCTCCCTGAGCCTGTCTGAACACATGGGGTTGGGGAGCATATGCAGGAAGTGCCACTCTGCTCTGCTGTGTCCAGGCTCCAGCTGCTGCACCAGGCTGGGGGGTGCAGGGCATGGAGTAGGCGAGCTGCCTCACCTCCCACCCTCGCCTGGGGGACAGGCTGGGCAGCCAGGGGCAAGATGGTGTGCACCCAGCCCTGGGCGGGCAGTGCGGCCTCAGAGGTGCCGGGAGATGCCAGCACACCTCAGAGAGAGTCACCGCTGCACTAACGGTCCCCAGCCATGCAGCAGCCCTGCCACAAACTCACTGTGGGACACTGGGCAAGTGTCTTCAAGCCTCTGTTCCTCCTGCCTTCAAAGGAAGGGTTCAGGCAGGTGGTCAGAAATGTCTCCCCTAGCTTGTCTCCTTCACCTGACGTTTGAGGCCCTCCAGGCCCTCCAGGCGCCCCTCCGGCCTGTTTATTGCCAGGGGAATGTCTCCCCTGGGGCGGCAATGGCACTTTGCCAGATCCCCCTTATCCGTGCCACCGCCCACACCTCTGCACCTGTCCTTCACTCAGCTTGGAGCACCCTGCTCCTTCAGCTCCTTGTTCAAGGCCCCCTTCTCCAGAACACTTCCCTGACCACCCAACCCAGGCATTGCCCCATCTCTGAACCTGACACTATTCATGAAAGCCCACAGCACCTGGAGCAGACTGTGACTTCAGTTCCCGCCCTGCCGTCCCCGCAGGAATACTGTCTGGCCTCAGTAGCACAGTGTTTTCTGCTGTGCACGTGGTCTGCAGGTAAGAGCCCTAGAAAGTCGTCACCTCCAGCAATGGGAAGATAGAGATGATTACTTCTTGTCAACTGCACCCCAGTGCTGGGCACATAGTAGGCACTCAATGTTTGTTGACTGAATGAGCAAACTGTATCCTATGGAAGTAGTCCCTGTGTGTAGGATGTCAGGCAGAGCTGAGACTGCTGAAAGACAGGTGTGAGGGGGGAAGGAGCGGGGATAGAGCTCTTCACTGGGTCGTGTGGGGTTGGGGGAGGGGCAGGACAGGTCTATTTACGTGGACAAAAGGGAGGGCACAGTGGGCTGGGGGCCTGAGCAGCATATCCCAGGCTCTGCTCTCACACACTCAGTCCTGGTGAGCAGATCTCTGGGGAGATCACAAGTGCCCTTGGCCCACCCACCCATCCAGTCCAGCCTCGCCCCATGGACCTGGCTGAGCCAAAGGCTGGAACACTCACACAACACTTTGGCAGGAAACTGAGTTAGCAAACTCCCCTTTCCTTTCATATTCCCTCTACCCTACCCTTCGGCCTTTCTCCTACCCGAGCTGGGGCACTTCAGCAAGACTGACCTCTGCTCTCCTGCTCCCTGTGGCCTGGAGAACTCACACAGCAGAACACTCCAGGGTTTGGCTTTTCAAAGAAGTAAAATCCACAAGGAAGAGAAATGCAAACATCCAGGTTTCCAAACACAGGGTAAACAGCACTGAATAAATACTGTAGAAGCCCACGCCCCAGCTCCCAGCTGTGCAACCTCTGGGCAAGTCACTTAACTACTCTGGGCTTCAATTTCCGCCGCAGAAGGTGAGAACACCAACATCTGCTGTTCCTCTTACCAAGATGTTGTATAAACTATATGGTTTTATAGATTTGATATCTTGTAAAACATAAAATATTCTGATTTAGAAAGCGGTCACCTTGAAAAATGTCCCAAATCCCCTACTCACTGGCATAAGCAGGCACTCACTCCCTAAGCAGACTTGACCTATCTGGTAACCCCCCTAGCACAAGTCTAAGAGGACATGCAGGCTTCAGACCACTGTGCTTAGAACATCCCTTAAAACACAAGGTTCCCAGACATCGTAGTTCAAGGACAGCCCGTGGCAACGCCAATGGGCCAGACATAGCAGGGCTGAGGGATCTGCTACCCAGCACACCAGCCTCAGTCAGAAACCTATTCACAGTTCGCTTAGTTTACGGCCAGTCCCTGGCAGACTCCTTCTCTGAGTTTGGCTTTCTCTCATCTCCCATGGTGCCTGGGCCACTCCCCCACAATCCAGTTCAATAAAAGCTTAGCAGATGCATTTTAGCACGAGGCTGAGAGGTGCCTGACTAAGAGGGGATGTAGAACTGGGGCTGAGACAATGAACTGAAGCAACACCCACCCCAACAACTCCATACAGCAACAACTCCGTACATTTCAAACAGAGGCAGAAATGAAGTTGGGCATTATATGAGCCAGAAGCTTCCCTCCACCTTCTGGGATTCGACAGCTCAGCTCCCAGGATGGAGAGCCCCAGTGAACACCGACTCCCTCCAGGCCTCACGACTGGCTTAACTGGGTCACCCTGGCTGTTCCCCTGCACAAGGCCAAGGAGTCCAGGTCAGCGCTGGGAACCCAGAGGATGAGGTTATGGAATCTGAAAAGAGCTGATAGACATGAAGGTGGTTTCCCAGGGGCAAACCTCACATCCCCCAGAGTGATTACTGAAAACCCAACAGCTGAGGGGTGTAATATCACATGGCCGCAGGGTGATCTGGGGAAAGAAAAAGGGGCAGCAGTTTTTCAACCCCAAATCCCTGAGGTCCTGACAAACGATATCCCACAAAGTGCCACAGTGCAGGGTGAAATCTGTTATGTAGGAATGCGGAAACACAGTGTGGGGAGACTTCTTCCTTGCATTTCGGTATTGCAGTAAGGTCTCATTTCTCCTGGGGACAGAGGCCCTGTGTGTGTGTGGTGGGGTGGGGGCACAGGGGCTCCACTGCTGCCCGTTCCCGGGGCACCTGGGCCAGGGTATTTCTGGGGAGGGGAGTAGAGTCACCTGTTGGCTACACTGCAAGACTCCCACCTGGTGTGTGGTGGTCATTACACCTAGAACAGCATGCCCTGGCCTGGTACCACCAGGCCTCTCCTACTTCTCTGCCATCATTCTCCACCTCTCCCCAAAAGCATGTGGCCTCTGGTTCTTCCTCACTTCACCAGGCTCCATGCGTTCTCAGCTTTACCGGCACCTCTCCAGAGAGGACTTTCCTGGCCCCACTCCATCAGCTCTTTTCTCTGCTTAATCGCTATTGTAGTGCCGGGTATTTCCTGCATTGCACTTCTCAAAATCTAGAATTGATTTCCTTGTTTACTTGTGACTATTTCTCTACCACATGCGAGCCCCATAAGCATGGGACTTTGTTGGCCTCTGTCACCTCTGGGCACCAGCCCGGCACTTAGTCAAGTAATACGAACTTAGGGACGACAGATCACCTGAAGATTGTCCTTGTTGGAGCCTGAGCAATGTGTGCTTAAATCTGTCCCCTAGTGCTCAAACCCAGAAAAGCAGCATTTGAGATGCTTGGTAACAGACTCAATGCAAATTTGTTTGCCCGAGAAGGGGAGGCAGCCAGGTGTTGCCCTGGGGCTGAGGCTGGGATGAGCTGGTGTCACTCTGGAACTTCAGCTGGATTTCCAAGGTCACCACCGAACCACATCTTTTGCTCAGAAATGACTATTCAGGGAAAGGCCTTGGGACACAATAGGTCCATGGAGCCAACGTGAGGTCAGCGTGATTAGCCACTGCACCTGCAGGTGGAGGTGAGACAGAGGGAGCACCCAGGACCCACTGCCCCACCCGGCTGCCTGGCAGCACGCATAGCTGCCAAGCCCTTGGATGCCTCCCTGACAACAGCCCAGGAAGACCTAGCTCAAGGGAAGAGCTATTTCCCACCCTGGATACACCTTCCCCTGCCATCTTCCCCTCGGCAGCCGGGATCGCTTGCTTCAAATACTACTATCCTCAGGTCCCTCTCCTATTCACCTACTTTCCATGACCCCATCCTTCCTCCCCACATACTGCTGCCCAACTTCTGCTTTCTTCATCAGGACATATCTCCTGTGGCCACCACACACCTGCCTTGCTGACTTAGCCCCCGCGGGCCCAGTCTTCCACCTGGCACTCCACTCCTGTGGAGCTGGAATTCCTTCCTCTCTCTGCCTGTCTAGCCCCCATCTCCCAGGCCCAGCTCAATGCCTCCAACCAGAGACAGTCTTGGACCAGAATGGATTTTGGAATTGCTGATTAGGCTGACTTGGCAGGAACATACACGTGCCTTCCTTGGGAAGAGAAGACCTGTCAGAGACCAAGACCTTCTGCCGGCTGGGACAGGACCTCATGGGGACCAGTCACCACGTCTAAATGGGGGTTGGCTCACTGGAACCAAACTCTTACAAGGCTTTGCAGAGTTAACAGTGTTAATTCCCTTATCTGTAATGCAGACAGCAATAAACTTGCCTTTCTAGAAACAGCCTACACTATCTTTATTGGGACGTCTCTTTTCTAGAGCAGCTTGGCAGTCTGAATTACCCATCAGGTGGTTCCTTAGTAAGCACACAATCTAAGTAAACACATAGAAAATATACAGGAGAAGTGCATTTAAGACATCAGAAAGTCTGCAAAGCTACCCCAGGCTCACTACACAGCCTGCCCCTTCAGTACCCAGAATGCTCACATCAATCAGAGTTTAAGCTCCATAAAGGCAGGAATCTATGAGCATGTACCCAATCAGCACAGGGCCTGAGACAAAAGAGGCATTCAAAAATTGTGAAATAAACAAATGAGTGGATAAATAAAGTATATACAGTGCATTTCTCAGTTCTAGAAAGCCCACATGGAACCAATTATAACAACGTTCAGAAGAAGCAGCTAAATAACTGGACAGATACACCTTCAATGTTAAGAAGATTCACAATATATGGCTGAAGAATGCATCATCTTCGACAGCATGAAATAATCATTATGGCACACAGATCTGAGAGGAGAGCTTATTACTGTGTCTTACTGATAAAAATATTTGTCAAATAATAAATGGTTACATCTTATTGAGGGAAAAAAAAAAAAGCCGACATAGTATGTGTCACTGTTCTCTTATATGCATGAGGAAATGGATTCCTGCTTACACCAGCCAGTTAGGATAGCATTAGATCTTAAACCCAATATTCAGATTCCTGATTCTTTGCTTTCTCCACTACACACACAGCTGCTAAGTAAATAGCCAACATGTTCTGGGGTACCATACTCCCCTATATCACCTTTCTTTAAAACCTGTCCTCCAACAGCGACTGCTGAAGAGGCTGGCAAGGTAGCCATGTTTATACCCCATGGCACTTCTCCTAGACACAGCTGATTGGCCCAGGGCTGGACACCTGATCCAAGATCTGTCACTCCACTGGTTGGCCAGGAACCAATCAGATTCAAACTTTAAAATCTGAACTCGGAGAACCAGAGACCATTGTCAGTTGGTGGCGGTTACCTCAACTGAAAAGTCGAGCCCTTACAAACCAACAGCAGGCTGCTGTTATGAATGAACATAAAGAGAAGGAAGACTAGTCTGCAGTTACGAGACCACTGCTTTAAATCCACATGGTCCCCAAGAGAGAGACAGAGACAAGAGCAGCTGCTGTGTCTCACGCCAGCTTTCTGCTTGGGTTCTGGTGAGGTTTTCCCAAATCCATTGAATAATCTCTTGAGCAAGTCTGAGTGGATGTCTGTCCTCTGCTCACAACTCATTTGGGACTAAAGCACTGACTCTGGAGGGAACTGAAGATTCTCAAACTCCAAGGCTTAGTGTTCTCACCTGTACAATTTCTCACCTGGATGGCCCAGGAGCTCAACATTCCTTGCCAACACAATGCTTTTAACCTTAGTCCTACAGCTATGTGCCTCCAAGGAAGTATAAGAACTCCAGTGCCAGGAAGGAAGCAAAGACTCAGAGAAGGAAAGCTGAAGCAGAAGAAGAAAAAGCATCTGCTGACTCATGTCCCCACATCCAGCCCTGGCCCCTAGTCCTGAGAGAAGGAAACCATCCTGCAAAGCTGGAGGCAGCTTTGCTCAACACAGAAATCAGAGCAACTGGGACCCTGCCAGTACCACTCTGCCAGAACTTAGACCAGATTTTGCCTGCTGGAAGGTAAAGCCAATGTGGTCTTAGAGGGATAAGAACGTTATTTCAGGCATCATCTCAGGCACTGTTGTTTATGTCCAGGGTGGAGGGGTTTTCAAGGACAAGACAACAATAGTTGGCAAAGCTAACAAAGCTGTTGAATCTTTCTGCAAGATTTGTCCCTGTTGATCAACGGAGAAAAAGAGTCCTTTTCTGGCTGGAGCCCAGGCCTGCTGTTTGATCAAAAATGCTTTCCCTGAAGCCACTCAGGTCCCACCACTTGTGGGTATCTTTGACTTCTGTTCATTTACATTCCCTGGAATAGGCTTGACCTTGGTATTGGGTGTACATCACCCTCCTCAGATCCTCTTAGCGGTAGCTCATCCCCAAGTTCAAAGTAATAATTAACAACAAGAATTCCCTCTACCCATGAGCACCATGCTGGAAGGAGGGACACAGAGCTATCCTTCTGCAATGATGCTCCAGGGAGCCCTGCAGTCATCTCAACTAGCCTATGTCTGTCCCTGACCCGCAGCATCATCAGCTCAGTGATGACCCTTCCCGGGATCAGCCCATTCTCACCCTCCTCCCACTTCCTCTGTAGAAGGGAGAGATCTCAGCTGTTGGGACTCTAGGGAAATGACTTAACCTCTTAGCCTGTTACTTCAGCCACAAAATGGTTAAAGCACCTTCTACCACATGGGGTTGGTCCATGATTCCAGTAAAATGATGCATGTGAAGTGCATGGCCTGGACCTAGTTTACTGTTTTCTGACTCTGAATTGCCTTGGAGACACATTTCTCCTTAGACCAGTGAAATTACAGAGCACTAGGACAACCATACTTCCAAATCCCTCAGTGGCTATGGTCCCTGCCAGAGGGCTGTGATGAGCAAGCAGAGCCAGAGGTGGCTGCGTCCCTCTGTGGACACTCTAGGAACTTTCAGTCAAGTGAGAGGGGAACACAGGCAAAGTCCTGGCTCCCAACGGGCAAGGCAAGGACCCAAGGGGCAGGGTGATACTAACTGGGGCTGCTGCCCCCAACAATTTGAGTGGAAATGCCTCAACACGCCCACTATGTCCTAAGGTCAAAGGCATCACAATTGGGTCTTTGTTCCAGAGTTCAAAAGCCTTGCTCACCACTCTTTCCAAAGCCAGCTTGCAGGATGCACAACACACCTCCCCTCCCCCACCATCAGACATCCAGCTTCCTTGAACTGGGAAACCACCCTCCCAAGGATCTGCAGTTGGCCCTTTTCCTTCCTCCCCTCCACCCACTTAGTTTCTCTAGTTAAGCTGGTTGTACAGTCCAGGAGGCCTCCTTGCTTCTGACGGCAATAGACAGTGTGGGTCTGCACGGTGGACACAGCATTCCAAGACCCCTGTGTACACATCTGCTGCTGAGCAGCTGTGTCCACCAAGGGGAAAGACATGAATCCCAGAGAAGTGGAGAGGTCATGCTCAGGGAGGTTCTCTCTACCTAACACCCAGGGCCCTATGGAGTGTCCCAGCTACAGAGTCCAGATCTGGGAGAGGGCTCAGGGAGGTCACCTGCTCCAGGCCCAGTTTCCAAGCAGCCACCAGTCTCCATTTCACAGAAGGAATAGCTGAGGCCCAGAGGGATTAAGGGATTGAAGCCACCCAGCCGGTAGGTGGTGGACAGAATCCTACTTCCAGGGACAGTAGCTCCCTCAGAGGGTTGCTGTGCCAGACTGGGCTGCCCTGGGGGGTCAGGCTACCTGAGCCCACCCCCTCAAACAGCCATCAGGAACTGCTCAGGAGAGGAGGTGCCTTACACCTTTCCAGGCCTGCCACAGAACCCCCTTTTTGTCAAGGGTCTCCCTCCTCCACTCCCAGACAGGACCCCAAGTGTCCTCGGGGTCCTAGGTATGGGATGGGAAGCAAAAGGAGTCAGGCAGTCTGAGAGCAAGCTGACTTCCTTTTGTGTGGGGTCTCCTCTTAAGCCATCCTGGCCAGTGGCTGCTACCCAGAGACATGGGGGCTCCTCCTGATGCTCCAGTGCTACATAGCTGTGCTGGTGGCACAAGGCAGGAGGGTCCCAAAGCCAGAACTCAACTTCTGAGCAGCCCTGACCTCACATGGAAAAGCAGACACGCCTTCCTTTGGAGCAAGCCCCAAAACAAACAGCTCTCTCTCCTCAGCAGGTGCCTTTAATCTCAACATTAGAAAGCCCTTCCTTTGGGTCTTGAAGTGCTTAAGAGTTTCTAGAGCCAGGAGCCTTTGACAAGGCACCTTCTCTGGGGGTGGGGAGATGGGGCTGGTACTGTGATAAAGGCTGAAGGCCAAGCTGTGCAGGAAGGAGACCAGCGTGGGCACCTGGGGTGAAGGGACAGGCCTTAGGCTAGGGACGTGGCTCTGCCGGGTGGGGACAGCTGCTACCAGCCACTGTGGGATGACTCCTGGCACAAGGACAGAGCCTGATTTCTCTGAAGGGAACAGGCTGTGAAGACCCCAGACCCAGGAGGGTTATGAGTCAGGCCTATGTTGGCATCACAGCCCTGTTCTCAGAAAGCACAGTTTCTGAGCCTCCTGTAGCAAAAGCCTAAATTCACCTCCCCCAAGAGGCCTGCTGGGATTTCCTCAGCATCGGTACAGCTACTTGCTGCCTATAGGCATAGGAATCAGAGGCCCAGGAATAACCCCGGTCTGTCCTGTTTTTGACTTCAGGTGACTCACTTTCCCTCAACTTTTCTGTGCCTCAGTTATTCTATCTATAGAATGGGCACAGGCATCCTTTGGTCTGCTTTTGTTTCAGAGCTTAAAATATTGGAAGGGAACAGAGTGGGACAGGAAAAGGAAAACAGGCCCCTCCCCTCCCCTCTGGGAGTATCTTCCAAACCAGCCCAGAGAGGCTCCTATGCTCAGTGGGCCTTCCCCAACAGCAAACCGAAACCAAAACAGAACATCCCGGGAACCAGTTCAAGCCTCAGCAATCGGTGAGCAAACTGATGAAGGATGTCCTGGGCCAGAGTTCACTGCTGCAGGGGGTTGCACAGGTCTGCATCTTGGATTGATGGACTCAGGCCCTCACCTCTCCACCTGAGAGCCTCTTGCTGCCAAGGGTACTGAGGCACTAGGGCCCACTCAGAACCTCAGAATCGGCAGCCCCTGAGACAGCCATCCTCACGGCCCTAGACAAGACAAAGCCTCAGTTCCCAATGACGGGGCAACTGCTGCAGGACCCTCCCTAGCCCCAGGACCTGACTTCATCTCCCGTTCTGGGCCCTCCTCCCAGGTCCTGGAGGCCTTCAGCTCAGCAGGAGGCAGTCAGCTCACCGCCTAGATACTAGCCAACCTCCACAGGCCTGGCCTTCCCTCAGACAATCCTCCAGGGGCCTGAGTACCCGGGACCCCACAGTGACGTCATGGCCAGCCTTCCCCACCAACCAACCTGGTTCTCCCACCCCTCCTGGACCCCGCTTGGAATATGGCCCCAAGAGAGAAGCTGCTGTAGGGTGCCCTGGAGCCGGGAGCCACCTACCCGCTGGGCCTCAGAGGGCACAGGGACCATGAACATGGACTGGACAGTCATGCCCACGCTGCCACCCTGGCCTTGCATTAACACAAGCTGTTAATTACCCTGAGCGGTGGAGACATTCCTCCACCACCAGGCAAACTGCTGGCCTGCAGCCCAAACCAACAGGGGAAACTTCAGCCTCCTCGGCCCTCTCCCCGCCAGATGGAAATAACGTATAGCTGCAGAGGTGGGGGAGGAGGAGGGGAACAAAAACCAGCCTGGCTGGAGCCCCAAGTGGCTGGCCAGCCAGCCAGGCACTCACCACTCTCGTTCTTCTCGATGACATCCACCACCTCCCCGGCCTGGAGGCTCAGCTCTGAGTTCTCCTGCTTCTTATAGTTGGACACCACCACGTACTGTTCCAGGATCATGGGCTCGGCGTTGGTGTCGGCACCTGGCGAGGGCAGAAAGCACGCGGTGAGCCAGCGGCCGGCCATGGCCCCGCGGCCGGGGCGCCCCCTGTCCATCGGCCTCGGGGGAGGCTGTTCGGTCGCCAGCGCCGCTCGGAGGGGCCGCTTGCAGCCAGGGCTCGCAGCTCGCTGGGCCCCAAGGACAGGCCATATAGCAGGGCCCCACACCGGCCCGCTGCACCGCGGGGACCGGGGGACATGGGGAGCCAGGGGCCAGCAGAGGGGGTGGGGAGGGGGGAGAGAGACAGACAGAGATGAGAGAGGCTGAGGGAACTCAGAGGAAAAGGCCTGCTGCTGCTATGAGTTAGTCACAGCCCGGCACGAGGGAGTCAGAGGAGAGGCCTGGCGCGGACGTGGTCTCTCCGGACCCCTCGGCCGCAGGGGTGTGAGGGGAGGGCCGCGGGCAGGCGGGTGGGCGGCCCATGGGGGCTGAGGCCAGAGCGGAGGAGAGAGGAAAGGCCAGGCCGGGAGGAGGGCTCGGGCCTCTCCCCCAACCCCTGTAAACCCAGAGAAAGAGTCAGCAGTCCTCCCCTCGGGAGGGAGAGGGAGAGAGCGGGAGAGGACGGCTCCACAGCCCGGGCCCAGGCGAGAAGTCAAGAGGGTTTGAGGCCGCCAATCACTGGGGTTTACTCGCAGCCCTTAAATAGAAACACATGAGACCCATCGAATGAGGAGCCGGGGGTGGAGGCAGGCGAGGGGGAGGAGGGCCGAGACTGTTTACTTGAAACCCAAGAAGAAAGTCCCAGCGCCAGCACTGGAGAGCCCAGCCCGCCCCCCGCCAACTTTTCGTCAAGTTCGGCTCCATTCCTGCCCCTTGGGCTCACCAAGGCGCTGCCACCGAGCCCACGGGCCTGGAGCCCTGGAACCAGCCCCAGACCCCAGCCCCGCTTCCCTACAGGGCATCGGCAACGTCTGTCCTGGCTGCCACCCTCCGGCCGCGTGGAGACCAACTCAGCCTCCCTCTGCCTTTAAGCTCTGCTGGGGCTTGTGGTTGGGCTCCTGGAAGCCTCCAGCCGCCCTCTCCCGGCAATTTCAGGAGCCTGAGGGGTGAAAAGGTGGGGCTCAGCAGGAGGAGGGCAGTGGGCCGGAGGTTCCCAGGAGCAAGCAACTTCCCTGTCCTCCTTAGCCACCGGACCAGAGCACAAACACTGGGCTGGAAGGTGGACAGAGTGGGTGCCCATCTCAGCTTACTTGCTGTGTGACAGTGGACATGCTGCTTAAACCTCTCTGTGCCTATTACTCCACTAGGGTGGAGTGGGGACAAAGCACCTAAGATAATACAGACCTGCTAGGGGCTGAAAGAATCCACAAACCAGAGACCTACCGGTCACCTACAGGAAGCCTTCCTACATACCCCCCGATCTCCCCTCAGAAGGGAATTCCTAGTACACTTCTTAAACTAGACATCTACCCATCTCCTGAAAGGCTAGGGGCCTCATATTGCCAGCCTGGCTATAGAAATGGCTGAGAGGGTCCCCAGGTCCCACATGGCCCCCTTGGTGCTTCAGCCTGCTGCTACATTCCCTGCATGCCTGAGTCTAACTTGGCAGATGTTCTATGCCAGGCACGTACACCGTTCCATTTTATCCTCACGACAATCCTCCTGCCTTCCCACTTCACAAAAGACACCTCAGAGGGCCAGAGAGGACAAGAGGCTTGCCCCAGCTCACACAGCTACTATAGAGAAAACCAAATTCATTCAATGTTTTAGGTTCAAGCCCATGTCTTTCCATTACAGAACTGCCTGATTCCTATTTCCAGACATCCCATTCTTCTAGTACAATGATCCTCAACTTGGTTCCATAAGATCGCCTGGGGAGCTTTTAAAGAATACTGATGTCTGGGCCCCACCCCCAGAGATCCAGATTTAACTGGTCTTGGGTATTTTTTAGACACCCCGTCCTCCCACGTGGTTCTCATACACAGCCAGGGTGAGAAAAGCACTGCTTAGATCTTTGGGTCTCCCCATGCAGCCATCTAACCTAGGGCAAGGGGGCAACGGAGGGGAAAGGATCCACTGCCCCTGGCAGTTTTCTCCCAGGAGGTGTGCGCCCTGCAGCTCCCGCTCGGCCCCCTGGAGACCCAGGCGGGACCTTGTCCCAGCTGAGGCCTGCCACATGGGTACGCACTACCCAAGGCAGCCCCCCCAAAGCCAGGATTGTATTTCAGGCTGAAACGCAACCAACAGCTGAGCGATGGGGCCAGCTTCGTGCCTGCCCCTGCCAGCTGGACAGAGACAGTGCTGGGCACAGAGCGGACAGACTACCTCCCACTGTGCACCCCCCGCACCCTTGGGGTGAGGGGCAGTGCCTCTGTGGCCAAGGGCACTTCTTAAGTGCACCCAGCGCAAAAAGGGCCAGCCTCTGCCCTGTGGGACACGGGGGCTCCCTTTCCAGTGTGTGGGAAAGGAAAACTCAAGATACAAACAGAACACAGGATTTCCCCAGCTGGTTAGAGAGCTTCCAAATCCTGAGAGAACCCCGATTATGCCGGCAATGAACAGCAAGCCTTCTTAAGTGCTCACTCTGGGCAGCACCACCTAACGCCGACCTTATCACGGGCTGTCTCATTTGATTCTCAGAACAATGCAGGTGTAGGTCCTTGTTATAGCCCCATCTCATGCAAAGGCAGACTAAGGCTCATGAGGCAATCTTTCTAAGGTCACACAGCTGGGATTAAACCCAGGCCCAACTGACACCACTGCTTGTGTCCAGACTTCTGCCCTGTACATGGCCTACAGAGAGCCACTGATCTGGAGGGACCCTGCCTCATCCTGTACCCACACATGTGGCAAACAGTTGGTGTTTAATAAAGACTGGAGTGTTGGTTCCCTGTCAACTCTTGTGGCATCTATTGACCAGATCACAGTGCCCACTGGGGTAGGCACTCTGTAACCATTTGTGAAATGAATGAATGGGCAGATAGATGAACAGAGTGATTTAATGGCTTGCTTTGAACCAATACAGGTAAACCAGGCAGGACCTCATCTCTGAAATTTGGGGAAGCTAGACAACTAAACTCTGGAAGGGAGAAAGGAGAGATGGGGAAACAGAGGCAGGGAGGAGTGAGGAGTGATTTGTGGCCAAAAGCTGCTGGAAAGGACAAGTCGGGTGTCGGCAAATGGAGAGACATCAGCTCATTTTAATCCAAGCCAAGGAAATCTGAGGCAAGATTTCAAAGAGGGGAAAAATCCACATACTGCACCCCCTCCATCCCACCCCTTGGAAAATTGGCCTGAGCTGTCTGAAGACTGACACTCTGGGACACAGGTAGAAAAGTTAAGAAAATGTTCTCCAGGCATTCCAGAGCACAGAAGACCGACAGTGGCACATAGGCTAGGGGACAGACAGATGGACACACCGATAGACACTCTGTCCTCCTGGCTGCCTGACCCTCCCTCACTACAAGCAGGCTCCCTGCTCGCGCTCTCTGGCATCTGCCTCTTAGGGTGTTGCCTGCCCAGGGCTGCCCAGGCAGGCGTGAGCTGGGAGCAGGTATCCAGATGAGAAACCACTCGGCAGGCAGGCCGCTGGGTGACGTCATCCCACAGAGGCTGCTCTGGATCCTCTCCCAGCCAAGGCCTGGAAAACTGGGGGCCGAAGGAGTTGGCCCGAGGGAGGGGGAGGGGGAGTGGAAGGAGCCTCCTGTCTTCAGACAGGAAGGCTTTAGCAGAGACATGGAGAAGGGGGTGTACCCTTTTCAGAGAGGAGAGCTCCTCCCAGGTTGGAAGGGGACTCTGTAAGAGTCTCATCCAGGGATGGGCCTTTGTGCCTTTCTCAGAGCCCCTGGCAGCTCCCCAGAGCCCTGCCCCATCCTTGCCTCCCACCTGCATTCCTCCAACCACCACCTGGATGGACCCCTGGCTCCTGCAAGATCCCGGCTGCCAAGTTAAACTTCTGAATGAGGCTTTTGCCTAGTCAGTCCACTGCTTCAACATCTTTAGTGGGTCACTGCTGCCTATAGAAGAAAGGCCACACTTAAGCTCAGACTTTCTTGACAACCTGAGCTCCCCAAGTTCCCTGACACACAACGCCTCTGATCCAGGCAATAGTCATTTGTTCAACACACGTGTATCGAGCACCCACTGTGTGCCGGACACACTGTTCTACGTAGGTTCTTAGGTCCCAGTGTCTGCTTTAGTTGTTTCCCCTGCCTGGAAAGCCTTCCCTTCTACCAGCCCCTTTCTACTTAGCCATCTCTGCCCTCCAGGAGCCACATGATCACTCAGCCACAGTGCCTGCTCCTGTCCTGCACTGACTTCCCTGTGCCTTAGACAAAGGTCTCCCTGATGAGGGTAGACAGACAGCCCAGGACTGGTGCCATAGGACATAACTGCCTGAGATTCATGGTACAAGAGCATAAAATTGGGGTCTGAGGTCCAGTCCTGCTTCGCCCTTACTAGCTCTGTGACCCTGCCGACGATACTTAACCTCTCTGAGCTTTAGCTTCCGCATCCCTAAACAGGAACAATCACAGTACCTACCTTGTGGGGTTGTTCTGAGTGTGGTATGAAGTGACAGGGTTAATATTCTATGTAAATTGTAGACAGTGTTTATAAAGCAAACAGGAAATGGGAGATGTGGGGAGGAAAAGAGGGGTTTAGGTTCCTCTGAAGCCTCAAAACCAACAGGCAGCTTAGGGCAAGGGCCACAGGCGCCAGGAGAAGGGTGGCCATGGCTCCATCCCTTCTCCTGACTCTCTCAGACCTCCTGGAAGCAGTGAGCACTGCCAGCTGGAGAGCCAGTCCAGGAGCCCCTGAGCCCACTCATGGGTAGATGCCAGCCGAAGCAGCCCAAGGACCCTTGTCTATAAGGATCCCCGGCTTCAGCCCCTTACCTATGGGTTTCCTGTCACTGAACTTACCAACATTCCAGCTGGGGAAATCAAGGCCCAGAGAGACAGAGAGACCGAGACTCCGGCCCCAGACTCCCAGTCTGGCTGGTTTCCCCCAGCCCACATTGCCTCCCCTCAGCCTCTCTCTCCAAACAGCTGGGCTCATCCTGAGAAGCCAAGCCCTACGGTGGCCCCCGCCCCAGGTTCCCCATGCTCTCCATGACCCCCAAACCCAGGGCATCCCACCAAGGTCCCTTCAGCCCCTCACAACTGATTCCTCCCAGGCCGGCCTCAGCCGGCCGGCCCCTCCATAGGCCCTCGGGCAGCCAGGCTATACGTTTGGTGAATAAAATGTATTGTTGTGAGCCAAGTGGGCTCTGGCCCACTGGCTCATGGAGAGGGGAAAAAGGGACAGGAGCCCAGTGATTAGCTCAGGCCGAGGCCCTGGTCACAGGCAACACCAGAAGGATGACTGCAAGGGGCTTGGGGCAGGCAAGGGGTCCTCTGTCCACTGCCTTCTCCTCTGTGCCAGCCCCCTTATGTTCGGCTCCCTTTCCTTGCTGGCCCAGCACTTCCCCAGACCTCTGACCCTTCTGTTTTGTCCCCTAACCCCGAGCTTCACCTTTGCTCTCAGGTTTGGGCTGGGGAAGGGAGATCAGGTGGCACTTACAGAAATGGAGGGGCTTCTAGAAGACCCTTCTGGAAACACCATCCTTCTACCTGCCACCATCTCCATCTAACAGCTGAGAACACTGCTATCCAGGTTTTTCTACCATTGTCCAGTAAGACAAAGGCTAAAGGCAAGCCACTGACCCCTGGCCCAGCTCTGCCCACACACAGGGCACAGGCCCAAGTCCCTAAGGGCCATGGGCAGCCAGGCAGTCCAAGGTCTGAAGGGCCCCCAAGATCAGAGGCAGCTCCAAGCTCTGGATCCCGGAAGCAAGGGAGCTGTGACTTCATCACAGTTTTAAGGCAACCCCCCCACACACCCCCACTTGACACGGCCCCCCATCTCAGCTCCAGGGTATGCCAGACTTCAGCTCTCTGCCTCACATTAACTGCCTAAAGGGAGATGAATAATCTTTGGCTGGCCCATCTCAGAGGGGTTGAAGATGATGGCAGCCTCACCACCACCTGAGCACTCTGTGTGCCAGACTCCTGGTGAGGTGGTGCTGCTTCCACTTGAAGAGGCTAGAGAAGTTACGCAACCCGTCCAAGGAGGCACGGCCAGGACGTGGCAGAGCCGAAATCAAACCCACACATTCTGTGCTGTGTGGTCATCACCCATCAAAGGGCTCTACGGCTGGACCTGGGACCTAAAAAGGGTTAAAAGGAGGGCAGAGGGTACAGCCAGTGGAAGAGCAAGAGAGGGCTGAGAAGATGCCCAACATGCTGACAAAGGGTGGCTACACATCACAGGGAAGCAGGCGGAGAGCAGCCGGCGGGCACCGGCTCCCACGCACACATGCTGGGGACACACATGTTCACACACATGCACAGCAGGCAGTACCTGTCACGTCCTTCTTGGGAGACTCAGCCCAGCTGGAGAGCCACACTTCCGAGTCCCCCCCCGAGAGCAAGCAGCAGCAGGAGAGAAGAGAAATCAGAGGAGGAGAGAGAACCGTTAGGCAGGCAGGAGGTCCACCGGCGAGTGGCTGCAGGCGCCGCGTTGGGGCCGGCGGAAGGCGGGGGAGGGGAGGGGAGTGATTTCCTGGCCCTGGGACGGCTGCTGGGCGTGGGCCTGAGTGATTACAGAGGCGCTGGGACACTGCCGGCCAGGACGAGGATAATGAGGTGTCTGCAAAAACGCAGGAATCCTCTGGAGCACAGAGAATCCTACACGATCCCTGTCTGGAACAGGGCCCACGGGTTATCGTTGCTCCGGAGAAGGCAGCCTGAACCTTTCTCTCTGGCTATGTGGGTGGCTGACCCCAGAGGGCCTGGTGGCTCCAAAGATCCTCACCAGGCCAGCAGGCTCAGCAGCCTGGGCCTGGAAACTTCAACATCCAGGTTGGAGAGCCCAAGGCCTGTCTCCAGTCTCCGGGCACCGCACCCCTGGGCCTCAGTGTCTTGTCCAGCCCTTGCCCCAGCCCCAACCATTGAGAAGGACAGACAGGCCCTGGCAGAATGGGAGGAAACCTCCTTTTAAAGAGTCTCACACCCCAACTCCAACCCAGAAGGATGGGGACCTTTCGTGACCAGAAGAGATGAGGCTCTATTGCAGGCTCAAAGACTCATGTGTGATCTGGGCCTCAGTTTCCTCAACTGTGAAATGAGGTTAAAAGCTGTCCTCCTGCCAGGAGGGAAGGACAAAGTCAAAGCACCTAAAATAGCTTAAGATTGTGAAATGTGCTATAGTAACATAACGAGGCAAGAAGCTCTTAGCCTAATTAATGGTGTGAACATTTCTAGACTATCAGAGGGTCAGCACGTAACACTGATCGTCCACCTATAGTCACAGTGGCTCATTTACACCCGACAATCCCTTGAGATACGTACGCATTTTTTGCCCCATTTTACAGGGGTGGAATCTCTGAGTTTAGACAGGGAAGGAACCGGCCCAAGTGCACACAAGGTCAAAGTAGCAGAGCCAGAAATGGAACCAGGTCTGGGACACCCCAGCTGGTGCTTCCTCTGCTGAACTGCTCATTGCCTCCCAAGGAGAACAGCACTGGCTATAGTGGGGACCACAAGAAGGAAACGTGGAGGTGCACGTCTGAGAGGCAAACCCTCGGCCTGCCCACCCAGCGCTGGCCAGGAGAGCGAGCTGCCTGACAGAGTAATGACAATCACAACAGCATTCACTGCACACCCAGCATTGTGCTGAGCACTTACATATAACAAGTCATCTATTTTCCACAATAAACCCACAACGATAAGGTACTCCCTCCATTTTGCAGATGAAGAAAATTGGCCCAAGGTCACACAGCTAGTACCGTGCCCATCTCTTGTGGGGACACAGGCTTCAGGCTTTGGTTTGATACCACTCACCATTTAAAGTGAGTGGTATCAAACTAAAGGACCTAACGCTCCCTCATTCAGCAAGCCTCCCTCCAATTGCAGGCTGGCTCCCATACAGAACCGGGAAGCCTGGCCCTGCTGGTTCTCACTGTAAACCAAGAGAGTGGAGCTCTCATGGAGAGGCTTGGTGAGACCTCTGGAGTCTGTCTGGATTCAAATCCAGGCTCTGACCCCTTTGATAAAGTTACTTAACGTCTCTGAACCTGTCCCCTGGGCATATCCCATGAGCTTGGTTCAATCAGCTCTCGGGGCATCAGGAAAATCAGACTCCTGGAGTTGCAAGGACAAGACCTGGATGGCAGCTCAATACTGGATGCACCAAGAAAATGCTGGCACCCAGAGATGCTTCCCACAGACAGCCCCAGACACCGGGTCCGCTAGAAATGGGGGCAGAGGGACTCTGGGGGGCTACACTCAGCATCCTGTGGCCAGAAATCTCCTGGGACAGCAGGAGCCAGGTTGGCCCTGCCTTCACGTCCCGGGTGGGGCAGGGCAGGTAAGACAAGGCAGACGCACTCAGAAGCTTTAAACTGCTGTGGCCGAGTGGGTCTGAGTTCAGAATGTGGGGCTTCATTGCCTGGTGCCAGATCTTGCTGGGGCTGACTTCTTGCTCCTGTGCCCCACATGTGGCCAAGTGGGCCGCTTCTCAACAAGGCCATCCTAACGCCCTAGGGCAGGCCTATTGCCAGGCGCATCCCAGCCCTGGGCTGAGCCAGCTAAGAGGTTACCCACACCTCTGTCCTTCTCTGCTGGCTTTGTTACTTTGTACACTTTCCTTTGGGGTTTTCAGAAGGAAGCCTTTTGGGAAGTGCTAATGTCTGTCAGTGAGCCAAGGGAAATTACCTGGCCAAGGGCCTGGAGGACCAAGGAAGACGTGTTCTGCTAGAGGAGGAGCGACAGACTTTCTGTAAAGGGCCAGATACTAAAGGTCAATACTTTAGGCTTTGGGGGCCACGTGGTCTCTGTTGAGACTACTCACCTCTGCTGTTTCAGTGCAGAAGCAGCCCCCAGCAATCCGTAAAGGAATGAATGAGCTGTGTGCCAATAAAACTTTATTTACAAAACCATGTGGTGGGCTGGGTTTGGCCTGTGGGCAGTGGTTTTGCCAGGCCCTAGGCTAGGAGGTGAGGTTGTCAGAGATGGGGAGCTGTTCTCTTTCAATGGGGAGATGCTCTAAAACCCCAGGAGAGAGAAGTGGGGGCCATTGGCCCACCTGGACTAAATGCTCACAAGGCCTTTGCTGCTTGGTTGGGTTTTTCAACAATCATCTTGAAGGGTCTGATGCCCTTCCAGGACTTTGGGTGTGGGCATTTGGGCAGGCCAGGGGGAGTGGACAGGGAAAGATCCCTCAGCCTCTGGAAACCGAGTCCCCCCTCCTAAGTGTGGAACAACTCAAGCTCATGCCCACCCGCCCCCCACCCCACAATAAGCAAGCCTTCCCTCTTTCCAAAGGAAAATGGGAAGCGAACCAGAAACGAGCCTGTCTTTTAAAAAGAAAAGACTTTTTAAAACGTGATTTATTTCCCAGTCCCCCTGGATCCGCAGAATTAATCCAGTTCCGCAGCTCCCACCCCAAATTTCCCCTCTTTGGAGTGCCTTCTCTCCAGCCCACCCGAGCAAGCCCTCTTCCAGGGTGGGGAGGACCCCCACCTCCAGCTCATTACAATGAACAGAGGAGAGGCCCCTGGCTCACAGACCCTGGCCCCCCCCCGGCCAGTAGACCAACAAGGCTGCTGGCTCAGGCCTGGGAAAATGGCGAGATGGGGAGACGGGGTGAAGGAGAAAGAGGCAGGCGCAGCCAAATGAGCAGCTGTGAGTGACACAAACCAACTGCTTCCTGCCCTCCCTGCTGTCTCCATCCCCCTCTCTCTGGTGACAGAGTAGACTCACGGGCCCTTGTGGAAAGCAAGGGGCGTGAGAGACTGGGAATCTGCACAACTGGTTTTACTGTGAACTGGCTCTGTGACCCTGGGCAAGTGGCTTGACTTCTCTGGGCCTCGATGCTCTCATCTGTAAAATCAGGCATTTGGGCCCACTGATCTCCAAGGTGCTTGTTTAACGTTCTAGACTCTTCCAGCAGAAACCTGCTAGCCTCCGTAATGTAAGTGCACCACAGCCGAAACATCTTTCCTGAGAAACAGGCTGCCTTTCCAGGGAAAACCACTTGAACACATGCTCAGTACGTGAAACTCAAGTGAAGAAGGCCAACAGTTGGGAGGCAGAGAGGAACTGGAGCAGGAATTTTTTTAAATCTTGGTTTTTGTGCTTACTCTGCTCAGCTCACTGATTCTGGGGCATTTAGCAAACCTCTAAGCCTCTTTTCCATCTGCGAAAAAGGGTGATAAAAATACCTACCTTGCCTTCTTCATAGGGCTGCCTTAAGAGTGAAATGGCCTAATGCCTGTGAAAGGTTTTGGAGGGGCAGGAATTAGGCCTCTGGAACACAGAAGGGGAGTGGGTGACAGGGACAAAGCTGGGAGACAGGAGGCATGGGGACAGGGCCCCTCCCTTGGCCATTCCACAAGACTCATGTCCCTGCCACACCCATTCCTCTTGGCTTGCCAGACCAGCAAGAATCCAGGCCCAGAGAAAACCAGGTGCCTGCAAATCCCAGCCAAGTACAGTGACCTGAGGACACATGGATGCTGAACCCGACTCTTGTCAAGTCCAGGTGATTACGAGAAATCAAGAATTTCAACGCTCCAAGTGCCGCCAACTTTAAGGACGTTCCCCACAAGCACATATACACCCAAGTACTACATAATAAACACCTGGAGAGACCTAAGTTAGGAAATGGACTCTTATTGGTTCATAATAAGGTTTCTGTTAACATTGAGTAACTCCAGAGCAGTGAGAATTGGGTTCAATTTACCCAAATGTAGTCTCAAAGCATGCTTCCAGGAGTTCTTCCCTGGTGTAAAGCGAGTTCCACCCATCCAAACTAATAAATCCAGAGTGGGCTGCGAGCCCAGGTGGGAGAGACAGGAGAACAGCCAACAGCACAAACTCCTCGGAGAATGAAAGCAAACCAAGGGCTCAGGGCGACCAGGGCAGGGTCACCCGCCTTATCGGCTTACACAGCCCCCGCCCTGGGCTCCTGGGAGGGGAGGAGAAGCAGGGCCCCTGCACGGAATGAACCCCCCACTTCCATCTTCTCTGCATCCCTCCAGTCTTCAACATCTCAGCATACTGAACACTCAAGACACCTCCCTCTTTGGGAATTCTATTGTTCTTACCTCACCGCAGCCTTGAACTGGTTTCTGAATATCTGTTGTATTCTAGTCTTTTCCCTCCTTTTGTAAAACTGAACTTTGTGTAGGGCTAAATTTCTTAGGTTTCCTCCAGATGCCACATGTTTCTTTTCCTTTTTGACTAGGCCACCAGGGAACTCGGCCACTGCTTTCAGGCCATCAACTAATTAGGGCCTGACAGCTGCTATTCAACAGTCCTGTTATTTAATAGGAGGAGGAGGAGCTGCTACTTTTCCATGAGTAGAGCACTTCGCTTGTTGCAGGCACACTACTGTCAAAGGCACATAGTAACTCAGATCTTTACAAGAACTCTACAGGGCTGACAGTCCTTCACAAAGAAATAGTTCCTTTACCAGCTTGGCCTACTGATATATAGCGCCTGCAATAGGTCATTGTGCTCAGAGCAGCAGAAACAGAGGCACAACAGTGAAGTGATATGAATGGCAGCCGGGAAAAGCATGGCACGAATTCAGATGGTGCAGCCGGAGAACAAGCCATAGCTCAAACAGGACTTCTAACCCAAAGTCACAGTTGGGAAGTTGGCAAGTGTCCAGTTATAAGGTGGATGAGCTGCTGCTCCCCTGGGCAACTGTCTGAAGCCGCTCCAGGGGAAGCAGCAGCCTCTAGTTCGTCATCAATACCAATGGCATGAAAAAAAATCATGCCCTTGGACTGGAGGAGTGAGGGGTCAATGCTGCAGCCCAGACCGCCTCCTTCATGCATAGCCTCCAAGGCAGAGCTGGCTTCAGGCATGTGATCTGTACAGGTGCGCAGGGACTCACACTTGGAAGGGTCCTGTGCTTGGTTTCATACCCTTCTGTCCCCAATCTGAGATCTTTAATAATTTATGAACAAGAGGCTCTGTAAATTATGTAGCTGGTCCTGCCCAAGGTCTAAGGGTTCTGGGCCACAGATTTCTGAGCTAAATAAATTACCTCTAAAGGCTGGAAGGAGCACACTGGGGACTCAGGACCACAGAGGAGAAGAAATTTGCCTAAGATCACACAGCAAGGTAGTGGCAGGGCTGGGGCTGGAACAAGCATACCAGTTCCCACTTTCGCAACATGCATGCTAGGTACTGGGCTAAACATTTAATGAGCATTAGCTAATTTCATCCTTACAACAACCCGTGTTTCACAGATCCAGAAAGTGAAGCTCAGGAAAGTTAAGGTTTTTCCCAAGGCCCCACAGCGAGACTTGAGCCCAGGCAAACTGGCTAAGAATTGGGAACAAGGGAACATAAAAACAGGGGATTTCATTCTCTGGTTCTTCCCCGGCCACTGGCCAAGGGAGGCTCTTTTATATCTGTTGAGTTTCTCTTTATAAATGTCGTCATATTCCTATTCATTTTGGTCTCAGTAGGAAGGGGCCCGCCTCCTTCCCCAGAAGCTGCCTTTCCCAGATTCCAGAGTCCATGCAGGGGCAGCCCAACCCGGGGTGGGAATGCAGCACTGACCCTCTGGCCACTAAGCCACACAGTCAGAGAACAGTCGGTCTCCTGGCTCAGGTGGGGAATGGGGTGGGGTGGGGGCTGGGCCTGAAGCCATTCCACAGCCCCTTAGGGACTGAGTCCAAGGGCACCCACCTAGGCCATGGCTGGGGCCAGCACAGATGGCCCAACCCAAGTGGGTGGACTGAGAGGCCAAGGATGCTCCCAGGAGCACTTCAACTGCCTGGGTGCAGGCAGGGGGCGGCCGGTAGGTCTGCCTCCTCCTTCCACCCTGCTCGAAAGACCTTCAGCCTCTTGGTTAAAGACAAGTGCTGTGGTGAGTCAGATGGGCCGTGGGCGGACAGAGGGGCGCTGTGTGGGGAGGCCGGCTGGGTTCTGAGCCTCGCTTCCAGCAGCTGCTGCCTGACCCCGCTGCAGCCCTTAGGGTGGCGGCCTCTCCCTAAGCCCTTGGGTTCTCACCTCTCCCCAAGCCGGGGCGCTGGTGTGCAGAGAAGAGACAAATTCAACACTGTTCAGAGTTCCAGGATCCCAGCCACCCCTCATCCCTGGGGTGGTCTGCCTTGGTGGTCCTCCCCTACTTACTGGGATATTCCCCTTCCAATCCCCCACCCACTAGCTCCCCCAGCCAACGCTGGTGAGGGTGAGGCAGCGGCAGCAGCAGAAACAGGGGCCAGCAATGCAGGATGAAGGGAGCAGCTGCTGGGTCCCCAGGGCCCCAGCCAGCAGCCCACCCCGCTCCCTGGTTCAGTCTCCACAAGAGCCGTGAGAGACGGAGTCAACAGCAACGGGCCCAGGACTGACATTGCCATCCCAGGGCCATGAAAAGCGCAATGTCTTGTTTTCTCCAGACTGGACTCTTGCTATCAGAGTATCAATGAATCAACTGCCAACTGTTTAAAGGCAGCATGGCTCCCTCGGCCACCTGCCTGGCACTGTCGGCGCTGCCTATATATTGCATCCTCACTGCCCCAGGCTGTCCAGACCCAGCTGGAGGGCAGGCTGGGGCCAGACCCAGCAGGCAGGGCTCCGGGCGGGGACCCGTGGTAGGTGGGGGCGACCGTAGGGTTGAGTCCTGGAGCCTGTGCATCTGTAACGGGACCCCACTTTTGGGGCAGCGCTCATGATGCTTCAGCTGTCTGGCTGGATACTGCCACTGGCTGGAGCGGGCGGGGCTAGGGATGAAGGGCCAGGGGCTGGGGCAGAGCACACCTGCAAGATGAGGTTGAGGATGACCCCCATCAATGTTTGTTGGCCTCTCTCATCTTGCCCTTGGCAGGACCTCTGTGTTGTTTACTGATCGTGTCAGCTGGACAGTGCTGTAGTCCTAGCAAGTATCTGGCACATAGTAGGTGCTTAATCAAAATTTCTGAGTCTCTCCAATCAGATCTGAAGTTCCTTCAGGGTCTTAACCCTGTCAGCATCCTCACAGCACACCCAACACAGTAGGCGGTGCCCAGAAAGTCTTCGGTGACTTATGGCAGGACGAATACTCGGTGCACTCAGTCCCAAGGGGTTCACAGGGAAACTGAGGCCCAGCTTACCCCACTGCTCCAGGGCCTTCTTGGCACCCAGGTCCCTGCATTCCCTCTTGTCCAGGTCTTACCTGGGTGGCCTAAGACACATATGGGCATTCTCAGGCCAGAAAGACCCTAAAACTAGCTGGTGCTGTGCGGAGTAACTCATGGGCAGGACCCAAACCCCACAGAACATCCCTGGAAGGCACAGGCTTCCAGCATCTGCTGTGAAGTCCTTCAAAGAGTTTAAAAAAATTTTTTTTATCCATAACCAATATGGTCTATGGCAAGATGGATGTTGCAGGAAATGGGAGTCTGAGCAAAAACAACTGGCTTATCTATGATGTCTGGTGGGAGCAGGGCTCAGCAGGGCTCGGCGCAGCCTCCCAGGGTGTGTGCCTGGAGCCCGGGGGCCTCTCCTCACCCCCATCTCTCTCTTGCTCTGCGTGGGTTTGGACCAATTGCCTGAGCTCTCAGATGCCACGTAAACAGAGCAGTGTGTGTGCGCGCGCGTGCGCGCGCACACACGTATCACTGCTTGGGAAATCCCCACATCTGGCTCTCACGTGACCAAGCTATGCCCAGGAGGCCGCAGCTGGGAAGGCCTGGAGGACAAGGGAGGGTCAGGAGTGTGTGAGCTCTCTGGGGAAGCATGCAGTTAACCCTTTGGCACCACAGCTCAGGGTCTCTGGCTAATGCTGAGCTTCCACCCCTGGGAGAAGCCAGGAGGGAGACCCATGCTCAGACGGCCCTATCCTGGCTCATTGCAAAAGTGAGAAGGTGACATCACTTCTCTGGGTCCCCCTGGTCTTCACCTGTGACTTGAAGGGGCTGTTCTTTCTCTGTCCTGGCATCCTAGTCAATCATTAACCACTAGGGAGACCCATTGGACAAAGTCTCCTTCCACAATAGAGACCCATCTGTTAGTCAGATATTTAATGAGCACTTCTTAGTGCCAGTCACCTGGCTAGGTGAGCCATGGCTCTGGAATCGTATGGAATCAGGATTCCTGCCCTCCTTTCATAGGCAGGGCATGTGTCCCCCAGAGACCACGGGAAGCCAGAGTCCTCCTAACAAGGAAAAAGTCAGGTCACTTTTGGGGCAAGTTCTCTCCAACCTAGGCACGTGCATTGATTTTATAATTAGAACTTTTTAAGCTTCAACCACTTAAGTAACCCAGGTGGCCATCTGCAGAGGTATCTCTGAAACAGTACTGCCCAGCAGGTACTGGGGAGATGTGAAGGACACGCCCCAGCCCAGTTGAGAAGACGTGGCACGCTTGCACAGCCAGTGCTGAGACTGGCCAGATGCCTCTGCAGGCCACCCTCCTCCCCAGCCACCCGCTCCTTGCTGACTCATCTAAGAATCTCAGGGAACCAGGGGTGGAAAGCCTTGCTCGGCCCCCTACCCGCAGGCAGGGCTGTGTGCTGCCCCCGGGGAGGCTTCCTCACGCTCTGCCCCAACCCCCATCATAGCACTAGGACATCACATAACTGTGGTTTACTTTCCTACCTCCCTGACCCAACTCAGAGTCCTGAGGCCACAGACCTCATCATATCCAGTTTGGTACCACTGGGCTTGGAATACAGAGCTTGGCACAGAGGAGGCAGTCAGATGTTCATTGAACAAATCTTCCTAACGGCCACGGCCAGAGCCAGTGAGGTCAGCTATAGGTCCAGCAGGAACCACCCAATCCTGGGAGAGTCTGACACTAGCATCCGCTCGGAAACTTGCTTCTTATCAATTCAGGCCTCAAGGGTTCCCCCATCCTTGCCCCTGGGAGAGCTGCCACTAGTGTCAACGCCTACTCAGAACCCTGTGATCAAATGCAAATGAACAACTGTCAGCTCTGGGAGCCACTAGGCTCCAGGGAGGGCTAGTGTATGGCAGAGAGGTAACAGACCAGGAGAACTTGTCCCACCCAGACAGATCTGGGACAAGGGACGTTAAAATCTGCATGTTCACAAGGAAAGTCTCCCGGGGTGGGGGTGGGGGGTTGCCAACATACAAAGACAGTCTTAGTTTGGCTTCTTGTCATTAGTCTGTCATCACAGCTTTCCAAGGACCTCACCCTCCTGCCAGGATCAGTTAGGCACCCAACCCTGACCCTGATCCAACACTTAGGGGTGTCTAAGGTGGTCCAGGGCTGGAGCTGGGAAGACCCTGGCTAGGAGGAAAGGCAGCCCCCAGCCACCCGCGGGGGCCTTCTACAACACCGCACCCAGTAGCCAGATGCCGCATGGGGGGTGGGGGTGGGGAAAGCATCTCAAAGAGGTGGTAGCTCTTTTCAAGCACAAGGAACAGAAGGGACTTTCTGATATTGCCCAGTTTTCTTGGTACCAGAATCCAGATCTAACATGAACAACACACATGGCAATGAACAGATCCAGGGGGCAAAGCAGAAAACATTTTTTTCCCTGCAAACTTACAAGTTTTACTGAAACTTTGGAAAATTTTTCTCTGCCGTCACACTTCAAAACTGACCAATTATAAAAATGCCATGAGCCAACGGAGTTACACATGCCACATTTCTGCTTTTAAACAAGTAACTTTAGATCAGAACAAGGTGCTAAAACAATAAATAATGCACATTTCCCCCAAATCTTTGTTTTTCCACTGGCTTTGTCATTACTGGAAATGTTGCCTCTTTTGTCACATGTTTATAAACCAAAAAGCCCAAGTGGGGAACAAGTTATTTTCTGGCTGAGGGCCGTGGTGGGAAGCACTTCTCTGCTGGACCACAATGCGGGTGTTTCCTCCCTTGAGGAAGAAAAACCTTATGGAAATAAGAGGCAGGCAGGGTCTTGTCACTGCCTCCTGATGAGGCCAGAAGGGAGGTTGGTGGCTGGACAGGCCCCTTGGATAGCCATTCTCCAAGGCCCTGAATGCTGGGCTTCAGTCCTCTGATTGGCCACCCCACCCTTCCCACGTCGGACCACCCAACTTGGAGCACAACTAAATGAACCTTCAAAGAGCAGCCCCATCAAGTCACAGTCCATCCTGGGGGCTCCAATCCTTCTGCTACCTCACTGCCTTTCGACCCTGAATATGGCCATCCACCCACATGGACAATCCATCCCAAATCCAACCCTGGCTTGATCTCAGGATCCTTGGGGAGCCCGTCAAAACTGCCTGGCGCTCCTGGGCATCGCCCCCAGAGATGCTGATTCAGGAGGTCTGGGCAGGGCCTGGGAGTCTGTGCTTCCACAAGCAGGCTGGGGATTCTCAGCACACCTCCGGGCCTTTGCACGTGCCACCCCCTTCCAGACCCTCTTCCCATTTTCCCAGCGGGAAAGGTCAGGTGATAGGAGTGAGGGCAGAAAGAAGCTAAGCAAGCAGGGCTGAGGGAACCAAGGCTACCTACCAGCTATCTGCTTCCTTCCTGGGAGTGGGATACGTGCTTCCAGGATTTGGGGAGCCCTCCCCTCTCCTCCCCTGCTTCATGTGTCCAGGCCAGTAGGGCAGTGGGACCACACTGCCTGCAGCCAGGGGAGTCGTGGCACAGACACAAACTTTCTCCATCGCATCACTGCCACATGGGCTGGATGTGGAGCTGCCAAATCAATCAGCCTTCTTTCAGTTCCAATTAGTTGGCTTTGAACTCCAGGGGTGACATCAGGCTGAGGACCCAGAGCCACAAAAATAAAAATTATTTTAAAACACCAGCCCGGGTGAGATGTGCTAGAAGGCAATGCCTTCAAGAGACACGTTCTTTTGGAACAGGCTGTTGCAGAGTGCCAGGAATGTCTTGGCTGTGTTTGCTCAGCAGCCTGGGCCTTTCTCCCTGAGGATGGATGGTTGCAGCAGAGAAGCCTGGGGAATGGCTTTGAAAAGTCTTGCTGATATACCCTCCAAGGTTTCCTTTCCAGACGCATCTCCTGCCTTCCCCTTTCCTAGCCCTTCACTCCTGCCAAGCCAGATACCTCTTCTTCCCTCAAACTTCTCAAACTCACCCCAGTCTCCGAGTCCTTGCTCATGCCTGGCCCTCTGCTCATCCCAATCCCTTCCATCCTCCAGGACACACCTCCAGCCTCCCCCATCTTGGTTAGTGCCCTGCCTCCAGTCAGTTCTGACTCCCACTGCTTGTGGATTGCAATCCATCCTGCCTTGTATTTCTTAATGAAACCCCAAGGACATCCTACTTTCTCAGCTGAGCTGTGAGCTCCTCGGGGTTATGGACAATCAATCACTTAAGGTGAGTAGAGCAGGCCCGGGCCGAGAACCTGGTTCTGCTCTGTGTCCGACTGGGACATTCATCCTGGGGGAAGATGAAGCACCACAGACCTGCTTTCTCTGCCTCACCACGCCCCCCTCCCAGCTCTGCCTCATTCCAGGTTTGGTGGAAGGGTGAAGAGCAGGAGGCCAGGTTCTGCCCACCCCTCACCCCAGCAGCAGCCCCTCTCTTAATTACTTCTACTGCAAAAGGAGGAGGGGAGACTAACTTTATAGTAGACAGAACCTAAGGGCAGGTTTTGCTTTAAGCCAGTCCACTTTATTAAAAACCGAATTCATACGAAGAGTCATACCCTGCAGAGGGACCATTTACCCAATCAAAAATCCCTGGTGACAAATGGGTTCTTTCTAGAAACCTCAGAGGGGGCTCTCTTGGGGCAGGCCCTTCTGGGTCTGTGGAAACACCTGCTAGACATCTCCAGAGCCCAGTCCTGCTCACCTGTGGATCCCTCAGGCCTTGGCTCAGGAGGGAACAGACCTCAGTGGAAAGAGGTTTGGACCAGAAGGACCAGACTTAAATCCTGTGTCTACCTGGCGAGACGATCTTGGACAGGTTCCTGAACCCACCCCTCCTGGTCTAGGAAAAGGGGTAAGACCATCTGCCCAGGTTGTTGGGGAGCCGCCTGGCAAGTATGAGGTGGTGCATACTCCACCCTCCCCCACTGGTTGAGCAGAGTCTCTCCTGGACGAGGGCAAATGCCAAAGCCAGTGGTCCCTCCTGTTCAAGAGCTGGACACCCAGGGTGCTGCCTCCCACTTGCAATAAAAATAGCTTAACCCTTAGTGTTTCCTGTAGCAGTCATCTCATATGTATTAATTCACATTCAAGCCTCAAACAACCTGGTGAAGTGCTATCATTATACCCATTTCACAGATGAGGAAACTGAGGCACAGGAAGTTAAGGACCTGCCCAAGACCACACAGCTGGCAGATCAGGGACACAAAACTAGGCATTCTGGCTCCAGAGCCTGTATTCTTAACTCTACAGAATATTCCGCAATGCCCAAGTCTAGGTTCTGTCTCCTCTGGGGCCAGGCCCTAGGCTCACAGAATGAAAATAAATGCTTCAAGTGGATCTTTTTACTCTCAAATTGAAGGTAAGGCCAACTTCTCCCCTCCTTTCAGAACCTATCAATAATTAAAATAACAATGACAGCTGCTATCACTGGAAGCTTGCTAAGTGCTGGGCCCTCTGGAATCCAATCCTTAAATTTAATCAAGGCAGGCACTATTTTTACCATTGTTTTACATGTGGGGGCATGAAGGTCAGAGGTTAAGCAGCTTGCCAGTCACAGAGCAAACACAGGGCAGAGCAGGGATTCAAATTCTGACGCCAAAACCTAAACTCAGAACTCCAAGCAACACGCTTCTCCGCAGTGAAACTACGGTAACGCTGATCTCATTCACTATCCAGTGATGCAGACTGTATGATAAATAAAATGAAAGACGAGTTGAGCTCACCAATTTTCCAAGGAAAACTATAAACAGGATTTCATGAGGAAGAGCAACACTAGCCCAAAAGAACAAACTTGCAACACTCTTGAGCAATCTTATTTGCATTTAAACGAGCTGCAGCTCATCATAGGACTCCTGGGTGGGATGGAGCCTCACACCCAATCCCAGGGCCAGGATGAGCCTACAGGATCCGTGGCTGCCTGCGCCCCCTTGTGGCACAAATCAGAACTCCCTAACTTCGGGCGCTGGAGCCATGCAGCTCCCTAGAACTGTGAGGGCACCAGTCCATCTTCTCAGGTCTGAGGAGGCGCCCCCGCTCTGGGGAGCCTGCTCCAGCCCCATCTGAGCTCCCAGAGCAGTGCACACCTTGGGGAGGCCGATCACAGCTAACAGCAACAGGCCGTTCCTACTGCCAGGCACGTGCCAAGTCCTCTGACTGCACCAAGTTCTTGAACCCGCTGCACCTTCCTGCAGGTGGCTGCTACTCCATTTTTACAGGCAAGACGCGACAGTCTTACATGACATCTTGGCTAGGCTACAGTCTCCAGTTCATTCAACCACACACTAATCCAGGAGTTGCTGGAGAAGGTATGTTGCAGATGTGATCAAGTTCACAATTAGTTGATTTTCAGCAAGATCACCTCGATACTCTGAGGGGCTCTGAGTCAATCAGCTGAAACGCTTTTAAGGCCAGAGCTGAGGCTTCACTGCAGAAGAAATCTCACCTGTGGATGGCAACCCTGCCTGCCCTTGGACTTCAGATGTGTCTAGCCAGCCCTCAGTCGCATAAGAGAGCTCCTTGCAAGAAATATCTTAAAAATAGCTCCTACTGGTTCTGTGTCTCTAGTTGAACCTGATGGATACAACAGAACAAGTGAGGTCATGGAGCTCAGGCGAAGGGATCTGCCCAAAGTTGTGGGGCTGTGAACGGGAGCCCAGGCAACCTGACGTCATCTCCCCCCCACAGCCCACATCCCAACCCCTCTTGTCCCTCCCCTGCTGCCGGAGTCCTCGTCCTCTCACCTGTTTCCTCCCCTTGTCATCTCCACCCACCGGTCAGAAGAGTCCTTCGCAGAGCTAAGTCAGATCATGTCCTGCTCTCCTCAGAACCCTTGAGCGGCTCTTCATCTCACAGTGAAAGCCCAAATCCTTAAACCAGCTGATAAGGCCCTATGAGGTCTGTGCTGCTGCCCCCACCCCCACTACAACTCTGCTCTCCCCTCCTAACACCCTGCCCTTCCCCATGTTCCACCCCAGCCACAAACCTCCCTGCCATGCCTCAAGCAGGCCAGTATGCTCGACCCCTGGGCCTTTGCACTTGCTGTGGCCCCTGGCCTGGACTGCTCTTCCTCAAGTAACCAGGCCACTTCCTTGTTTCCCTCTGTCCAACAGCATGTTCTTGTCTGCATAGTTCATCACCCAGAGCAGACTGCCAACCCCTTGAAGGCAGAAAGGCACAGCCCTGTAACCTCAGCACCGTACACAGTACTGGCAAACAGCTGGTGCTCAGTCAGGTCAGCTGCAATATCTGGTCTCCAAACAAGCCTCACTTGGTCCTGCTCCCCGACCTTTGTGGAAGTGCTGTCTCTTGATTAGCAAAGCTCCCTGCTCTCCGTCCCCGAACCAGAAAAACTCCTCTCCCTGGATAACGTCCTAATCCTAACCCTACCCTCGACTTGAGGCCACAGTGACCTCTCTTTCCCGACCTCCAGTGTCATTCATGCACTCACTTCTTCCATCCACCGCCTATTCACAAGCACGAGGGGACCCCACCACTGGTATGAGCACCACAGCAAGGTCTTGGCTTTCAAGGTGGTGGGACACAGACAACAAACAAGAAAACCAACAAGATAATTAGTGATGTGCAGGGGAGAAGTGGGGTGACTTGAGGGGGCAGCTAGACAGTAGAGGACAGGGTGGCTTCTCTGAGGTGATAAGCAGACATCTTAAGAAGCTAGCCATGTGAAACAATGTGGAACAGCATTCAGGCAGAGGGAACAGCAAGTGCAAAGACCATGTGGAATAGTAACTTCAGATTTCATCTATTGATGTTCCTACGTATGTGGAAAGAACTTATTTACTGTGTAGTGTGTTTAAACATTTAAGTTTTATAAGATGGTTCCTCCTTTATAAGCTGATTATTCAACTTGTTCACTTTTTCCTTTTTTTATAATTATCAGATAGTAAAAATGATATGTTTATTAATTGTTCAAATAAAAAATAAAAGTGTAAAGAAGCTAGATGTGTTTAAGGAACAGAAGGTGACAGGCGTGGCTGAGCAGAGGGCTGGGGTGGGAATGGGAGACGGGGAAGAGGGGATGAGCTCGGGGCAGGGCGGCAGGCAGGGGCCAACACACACACGGCTCTGCAAGCTGAGATAAGGAGTTTTTCTGGGAGGGATGGGAAGTCCTTGGGGAAATTAAGCAGAAAAGCACATTATTTGATTCCATGTTTTGAAGACCTCACTCTAGCTATGGTGTGGAGAACGGTGTGGATGGGCCAGGATGGGAGCAGACAGGCCAAGGAGGAAGCTGGGGTCTTTCCGAGAGAAGAAGGGGGCTTTCAACAGCTGTGATGGTGGAGGTGGGAGAAGGGGATGGATCCAGGTCAGGTGGGCAGGTGAGAGGAAGGGAGGGGTCAAGGATGACTTCTTTTTTTTTCTTCACTTTTTAGCCATAGAATTTTATTTTATTTTATTTTATTTATTTTTATTTCCCTCTTTTTTTAAAAAACACTTTTTATTGAGTTATAGTCATTTTACAATGTTGTGTCAAATTCCAGTGTAGAGCACAATTTTTCAGCTATACATGAACATACATACATTCATTGTCACATTGTTTTTTTCGCTGTGAGCTACCACAAGATCTGGTATATATTTCCCTGTGCTATACTGTATAAGGATGACTTCTTGATGCTCAAGATATTGCTTGAGCAACAGGGTGGATGGGGTGGGGGAATGCAGGAAGCAGCAGGCGGAGGGAAGGAGCAGAGATAAATTTGAGGCTACACTGTCTTCAAGGTTTCAAGGTCACCAGTCCTGCCTGCACTTTGAGGCTGTCAGCAGCCGAGAACTTTCTTCCTGCTGACTTCAACCTCTCCAGGCCTGGCTTGTAGTCTTGGCTCTGCACTCAATAAGAGATCCTTCCAAGGATGAGCCGGGCTTTGGGGACCAAAATGTGACAAGTGATGACCAGGGAACAAACATCCATTTTCTCCACACAAACATTCCTGACTGAAGCGACCCTGGGAAGCTTCCTGAGCTTCACTACAGAGCAGAGTGAGGCCCTAAATAAACCCAAACTCAAGCCTTCACTTTGCCACGGACTCTGGGCAGCCACCCTTGGAGCCTCCACTTCCCCTCTGTGAAATGGGACTCCCACCAGCCACCACGCACCGTGCCACTGAGCAGCAGATGAAGAAATGTTTGTAAACCTGCCTCAAGTAGTATGCTCAAATGTATGTAAAATTCCTCAAATAGATGCTCACGAAATAACAACAGTAGCTAGTACTTTGGGAGAAAATTTTGAGGTTGCAGGCAGTGTTCTAAGCACACTTAGATATATTAGTTTATCTAATCTTCTTATCTAATCTTCACTATAACCATATGAGGTGTGTATTAGGGTTCTCCAGAGAAACAGAATAAGGTATGTGTGTGTGTGTGTGTGTGTGTGTGTGTGTAGAAAGAGAGAGAGGGAGAGAGGGAGGGAGAAATTGACTCACATGATTGCGGGGGCTTGGCCAGCCCAAAATCTGATGGAATAGGCTAATAGGCTGGAGACTGGGGGAAGACCTAGAGTTCAAGTCCAAAGGTAGTAGCAGAATTCCTTTTTTCTGGGGGAGGTCAGTCTTTCCTCTGTTAAGGCCTTCAGCTGATGGGATGAGGCCAACCCACATTATGGAGGGTAATCTGCTTTACTCAAAGTCCATTAATTTAAAAGTTAATCTAATTCAAAAAACACCTTCACAAAAACATCCAGAATAACACCTGACCAAATATCTGTGGCCCTGCCAAGTTGACACACAAAATTAACCATTACAAGGTGGGTATGAATATTATCCCCACTGTACAGAAGCAAAGACAGGAACAGAGAGGGTAGCAAGTGTGCCCGAGGTCTGAGGAGCCAGACCCTAACCTCCTGCAGGCTGGCTCCAGAGCCGGCACTTTTAACCAGGACACTAAGTGGCCATTATCATAAGCACACCAGCGAAATTAAATTTCCCCATCCATCCTCTTCCTGGCCTGAGAATGGAAGGCAGAGAAACAGGAAGCTTTCCCTGGGTGGGGCCCTGCCTCACTCAGGAAGCCGCACAGAACCTGAGCCTCAGAGATGGAGGGCAGGGCACCTGAGAGATTATCCCATCCAGACTTTGACTTTACAGGGGGAAACTGAGGCCTGAGTAGAGAAGGGACTTGTGCCAGGCCCCAGGGCTTCAGGAGGTGATGATGACAATAAACTGACACAGCATCTGTAGCAGTTATCCTGTGCCAGGGACCATTCCACGCTAACTTAGTCTTCTACATGATCATTATAGGGAATGAGGAAACTGAGGCAGAGGGGTTATGAAACTAGCCTGAGGTCACATAGAGCCAGAATATGAACCCAGGTTCAACCAGTCATGACACCTCTGAGGCCCAGGGCAATTTCTTGGAGAGGGGGCTGTTTCAGAACCAGGGTTTCCCCTCCTTCCCTGTTCCCCCACCAACTGCTCTGGCTGCAAGTCACAGCTGAGATGCTGCAATTCCTCAAGCTCATTAGGTAGCCTCACCCTCCTGTTCACAGAGAAAATGCCCCTCTGCACCAGTGGGCGGGCAGACCAGAAACACCCCTGCCCAGGAGACAGGCATGTGTGCACACACATCTCATCCCACAGCTAGACACGCCCCAACCAGGTAAACACACACTCCAACCCACAACCGGATACATCCCAACACACTGGCACACTCACCCAATCAAGTAAACATACCCTCAGAGCACAGAACTATGAAGCCCCATAGGTACACACACAAACCCATAATCACACATGCCCCCTCATACACAAACCAGGACACAACTTCCCTCATTCCAATTAACATGCAAAAGCAAGCACTGTATGGCAAAACATAGGCACCCAGACTCAGAAACCCACACCATACAATCACACCTACCCCAACTCACAGCTCATCCAACACACAGGCACACACACCTCTACGGATCACAGCCCAAAGCACTTGGACTCAAATATCTCCCAACACGAGCCATTCACGTGAGCCGCCTGTGCATACGCACTTTCCGCATCTCCAAGGGCCAGAACCCCAGATGGCTGCCCACCCCCATAACTCACCACGACCAGAAACAGGGACAACACACATACCAACGCAGGTCTCTGCAGTCCCTTTCCCCCCATCCCGTACACTCAGCCCTAAGTACAAGGGACCACCGCCACCCAATTAACTGCGCCCCGCCCACGTGCAGGCATTTGCTTAGCCCCGCCTCCTCCACCCTGAGAGAATCCTGACCCCAGCCGACAGCGCCCAGAACACAGCATTGAGCACCCGAGGACTTGCCCTTCCGCTCCCTGTCTCCACCCCCTTAGCAAACTCAGGGTGCCCTGGCACTTGTAGGGCCAATGCCAGGGGGAGTCGGTGCTCTCCCATCCGGTCTCTGAGGGCAACCACGCAGAGCCCCCACCCGCGCAGCAAGAAGAGTTAGGGGAGGAGGGGAAGGTCTGCGCTGCAGGCGTTAAAAACTCAAGTCACTCAAGCACGAACCCCCCTTTTCGGTCCTTGGTCTCACCTTCCCACGGGGAAAACCCTGACTCTCTATTAACCCTTCCATCGCTGCCACACCGCGGGAAGGATCCAGGGAGAAGTCACAGCGAGCCCAGCAGTGAGCCCTGAAGCCCCAGGGGGAAGATCCGACTGCCTAGGTCGCGGGGGCTTAGGCCCTTTACAAGACACCCCCACATTCCCCATGCACCCACCCTCATTCCCACGGAAGAGAGCCCGGGGAGAATCTGGGACGCGGTGGGAGGAGAAGGTGCGAGTAACAGGGATCTGAGGGAGCATGAGCTGGGGAGGGGGGCAATTGAGGGCAGTACCCCGGCCCCGCAGGACCACTGGGCAGATGGGCGAGGACAAGCCCCCAGAAAGTCCTCTGCAGGGTCTGAGCGGCTCGTGCACGAAGAGGGAGGAGAGGCTGGAGGGAAAAACGCCCGGGTGGGCTCCCTTACCTGATTTCCTCTTGGAACTGCCATAGTCCCTGAAAAAGAAGCAACAACAGACAGACATGGTTAGGGCCTGGCGGGTGCGCGGGGCTGCGGGGCTGCGAGGCTGCGGCAGCGGCTGCGGGGCGCCCACGGGCCGGATGCTCATGTGATTCTCGCGGCCGACAAGCGGCGCGCTCCGCAGCTGCACGCACTGCGCGCCTGCCCGCGGGTCCCCCGTCAGCCCGGCCTCAGGGCGCGATCCACCCTCCTCGCCCGCCCCTCCCGCCCCGCCCTGCAGCTCGCTGCCCGCCGCGAGGGGCTAGGCGGGCTGCTGGTGCCCTTTCCCAGGCACCTTCCCTCCTTCTCAGCCGACAGAGGAGGGCGAGGCAGATTCCCATGCACTTTGTAAATAGGGAAACTGAGGCCTGGGAGGGTGGTCGCTAGGACTCAGGCCCTGCCCCGCGCTGGGAGCCTGTTCCCCATCCCTGAAGCGCTTCCCGTCCCAATATCTTTGCATTGCCTGCTCCAGCCCACTAAGCCTTTAAAGTCATGACTGAAATGTCACCTCCTCAACGTGTCTTCCCCGACATCCTCCCCTTCTCCTTGTTGGCCTCTGAGTAATTACAGATTTGTGTGACTCTTTGAAGGCTAGACCCAAGGCTCCCTGAGGTCACACTGTGGCTCGTGTCTTCCCACTGTATTCCCTGGTCCTGGAATAGGTGATGATAGATAGGTGCTGTAGGTTGAATGTTGACCAGAAAGGCTCAGGCTGGGAACCTGGGGATTCAGTAGAGGTGAGGCAGAGCATACTGCCAGGAATGGCTGTTGAACTTCTAAGTGAGCACTAGGTTCAAATCCTGTCACTGACAGTAACTGCTGGGAGACCTCAGGCACTTAACACTTTCACCTGCCCTGGGCTGCCCCAGCCTGGAGCCTCCCCTGCCCTCCAGCAAGGAATTAGCCCAGACTCAGCACCACACTGCTTCCCAAGGTCTGCCCCCACTGCCCTCCTGCCCTTGCTCCTGCCTTTGGCTCCTCCCAGGACCCCTTCATCCAACAATCCTCAGGGGAGCCTCACATGCCTCTAAGATGCTCACGGTCTGTTAAGTGTTCAGGAGGGGCTGGTTGGGGTCCTATGTCTAGAGGAAATGCCTTTTGTCACCCTGGGATCAAGGAAAATGCCAATCTCAGGGCTTTGGTCAAAGCAAACTGTCCAGCTAGGCCTGCTGGCTGGAAAGAGGGGGGTCTCTTGGAGGAAAGGACAGCAGGTTCACAGGGAAAGGAGTCACCCTCATGGACACTCCCTGAGACCCAATCCTGAGAATCTGAGGGGTGGCCTGGGCTTTGGGGGCATTTGTTAAGCTCCAAGATGATTTGCCTCCACAGCCAAGGATGAGGGATCCCCCTCATGTTTCCCAAAGTTTGGACTCAGAACCCAGTGAGTCAGAATGCTGGGGCTGAGGCTCAGGAATCTGCATTTCTGATATCCTCCCCCTTCTGGCTCTCTTGTCTGAAAACATCCTTGGTATTGCCTCTTTCAAGCCTCACATCCACACTAAGGAGGTTCTATCATCCCCATTTTACAGATTAGGAAACAGAGGTTCAGCCACTGTCACAGGCTAGGGAAGGGCTGTGGTTTATAAGCCCACCTGCCCGAATGAGACTGCATTGTGGATGGGGGGAGGGGGTAAAGGGGAAGCTGTCATATCTGTTGCCTCCAAAAGGCAGGTGGAGGAGTTCCCATTTGCTCCCTTCCCTGACCTGGCCATCCAGGAAGGCCTGAGCCAGGGTCACCTCCCTAGGGCAGAAGGGAGATCGGGGACAGACTGTGTCCAAAGTGCCTGGCCATGCCCCTTGAAGCTCTGCTGTGGGGAGAATTCCCAGGGAGGAGGAGGAGAGCATTATTATATGGAGGCTACATCCTGCCCAGCAGACTTGCGTCTCCCAAGGAGAAAATTTGTTTCTCGGGCTTTTTTTGTAGAACAGGGCCTGGGGAAGGGCAGGGAATGGAGGGTAAGGAGGAGCTGCCCCCTCTGCCCTACTGTTCTCCCGCTGGTCCTGCCAGAGATGCCCTCTGGGCCTGAGACCACAATGGCCCACTGACTATTTCCTGGCTTCCCAGCAGTGATGGCCACCTTCTCCCCCTCTGTTTGTGCAGCTGCAGCTGCCCAGGATTCTCTTTGCGTTTGTAAACAGCTCCAAAGGGGAGATGAGCAGGTCATTACCGTGTGACAGGGGAGCAGACTGAGGCCCAGGAGCGCCCTGAGGCCCTGTCAGAGATTCTCAATCTGGTTATTCAATAGGATCATCTGGGGCCCCACCCTGACCTGACCTAAAGCAGTGTCTGCATCTCCAATGAGCCCCCATGGGGGTTCTGAGGCTGGGCCAGTGTTGGCTGAGAACCTTGGGCCCAGCACAGTGTCAGCCCCTGTCACTACAATCCTGACAGGTAGGCATGGGTGGTTCCAAGGGCCACTCCAGTCTGTACCATAATCTCCATCAGGACCTCAGCCACCCCTAAGAAACACTAATGCTTAGTAAGAACAATGAACTTGCGGTGCCAAAGAAGCTTCCAGACAAATCTCCTGGCTGGCCTGTCCTTCAACCAAAGTATGAGGCCTTTCTACCAAGGACTTCTGTGGACCCTGTGGTTTTGCAGGTGAGAATAGCAAAGCTTAGAGAAGCTAGACAACTTGTTCAAGGTCACACAGTGAGTGGGTGAGGCTGGGACTTGGTGACCGAGAACCCAGGCCTTGCTCTGGGGCTCAAGACAAATCCCCAAAAACTGCCAGTAGTGGGTGCAGGGGAGGAAGGGCAACACAAGGCCCTGGGGGCCTGAGAAGCATGTGGGTTAATGAAATGGAGGCCGAGGCCCTGGCAGTGGGGGTGCCAGGCTGGGACTGGACGGTGGGAATGGCTGGCATAGGAATCCTTCACACAGCATCTGGCCTCCAGCCAGAGCAGGCGTGGCCCTAATAGGAAACCTCTCCGAGGTTTCCGGTTGGGCACCTTGTAGCCAAGCCATTTCATATTTTTAGCAGCTGAATATGCTGAGAAGCAGCTTAGGTATCCAGTGGCTGGGACTCCCCCATCCCTCACATACCAGGGCTTAGGGGAGCAGGGGTTGGGGGGAGGTCGGGCTCCTGGACCTCCTGCTGCCCTGCAATCAGTCCTGGCCTGGGCAGGACAGCAGGCCCTCTGCTGGGGTCCAGTTCCTGAACAACTCAAGATCCCCTTTCCACCTCCCCTCCTTGCTCCAGTTCTTGCCTTGAGCTGGTGCTGACAGCCCCCACACCGCCGGCGATTCCACTCCCCATAGGTCACAGTCTAGCCTGCTTCCGACTTGCTGCTGAATCACTATCTTCCAGGGAGTCACAGGAAGGAGAAAGGGAGGGGAGGGAGGGCCTGCGTCTCCCTCCAGTGCTGCCAGAAGCTAATGTAATTGAAAAAGCCTCCCACAGGCTGTCCTGACGTGGCTCCATCAGGCCACTCAGGCTTCTCTGCAGCTGGTCCAGGGGTGAGAAACACCGCAGGTGCAGTGACCAACCATCCTAGACAGACTGGGAAGGGGGACTTCCAGGGCTCAAACTGGGAAGGTTGCAGACAAACCAGATAGTTGGTCCCCAGAGGGTCCACAGGTCAGGCCTGGCTGGGGGAAAGGGGCGGGGTTCCTGCAACCTAGCAACACACCCCTCCCCCACTTAAACAGGGACTCCTGAGTCCTCCCCCCCACGATATAAACAGTTCACCTCAAAACAAAAAAAATTTTCAAAACAATTTTTTAAAAAGAAAAGTTATCAATCAATCAATCAATCGTTCATCTCTTGGTCCTTCCTCTTGGGATGATAGTGTCTGTGGAGTGAGGGCAGGTGCTAGAAGCAGACAGACCCCAGTTCAGCTCTGCACCCCTGCTAGCTGGGTGGTCATCCTGCGCCCTTCCTTCACATCTTGAGCCTCTATTTCTCTGTCTAGAATGAGGATAATAACTGTACCAACCCCTTAGGATCTGGGGAAGATGAACCATACAGTGCTCATAAAGGGGTTCACAGAGTGCTCGGCACAGAAAATGCTCTAGAAATTATTACTCTTTCACGCCTAGACCTAACCCCATCTCTGTTGCTACCCAAATGGCAAGGGCCTGTTTAAACCTAAACCCTGCAGACCCCGCTAAAACCAAAGGCAGCAGCTTCTTCTTAAGGACTCCACCACGATGCTGATGGCACAGTGCCATGCAGGGGTGAGTCCAGCCCCACATTTAGAGTCTGGGGCTTTCACAGACACCAGCACCAGTGCTGGTCTCTGTCCAGTGCTGTCCACCTGGGAAAAGCCTCTTTGCACACACAACGTTTGAACAGGACTCGTCTGGAAACAATTATACTTTCACGGTGACACTGACCCACAGGAATTGGCAAGCTCTGGGCTCATTTATTGGGATGCATTTAACCACCAAGGAGCGGCAAATGCTCAGAGCCCCAAAATGAACCGGGAGATGTGAAGGGCCCTGCATTTCCACAGTAATGGCACCCAGAAGGCTCAGCTTGCTTTTTTCTTTTTTCCCCCTACTTTCATTTCTCTTAGTGAGACACGCTCTGCTCCTTCCCCGGACATTCCAGTGAAGGAGCTGGTGTTGGAGACAGAAAAGAGGGAGAGGCTGGAGGGAGGGGGTGGGAAAGGCATTTAACAGTTCCTGTGTCTGGGCCACCTGTTTTTGCTTCCCCACCCTCCACCCTTTCTTGAACATTCCTGATGCGCATTTGCCCTTCAGTGCTCTGAAGTAGGCAGAGGTGGTGTTAATCCATTTTATGGATGAGGAGGCTGAGGTCTTGAGGGCTTAAGTGGCTTGGCCAGGCTGGTGAAGCTCCACTGACATCCTGACCCAGAGGGCTCTCCAGGCAGAGGGCCAGCGGGGAGAGGACGCACGGGCAGCAGGAGCAGGCTCCCACTGGGGAAAAGAGGCGTCCATCCTGCCAGTGCAGGTCAAGGTTCTCAGAGTGAGAGGCAAAGCCAGGAAGGACCCCTGAGGCAAAGGAGAGACCAGGAAAGGAAGCCCAGTCTGGTGGGGCCGGCTCTGTGGAAGGACGCAGAGTCCCTGCCAGGTGGAATTCTGAGCGCTACAGGGCCGTGCCCTCGGCTGCCTGCCTTCCCCTCCTGCAACCTTCCTCCCATCAGTGAGTGTCCTGGCGGAGGAGGACACGCATGCACCGCCAGCCTGATGTTCTCACCCTCCTGTCTGCTGGCTGACATTGGCTGCTCAGCCCAGGACGCCTGTCTGCAAGGCCTGTGGCTGCTGGGAACTGCTCAAGAGGCCGGCTGGGTTGCCAGATGGCTGTGGGTGACCTTGAGAGCCAAGTGGTCTTAGGGACATGGGCGGCACCTGGAATATGGGGGCTGGGGGTGGTGGTATGCAGCCTTGGCCAGGGGAGTGATGTGGAGCCCTTGAGGTATGTAATGATGATTTTGACTGCTGTTATTAACCAATAAGCACTTTTTCAGCTCCTGCTGGAGGCTGCCTCGTAAAGGCCTATGCAGGCAGAGGAGAAATATGTGACATGCTTCTTGCCTGCAGGTTTGGGGTGAAAGTAGGGGAACAAAACTACACAGCATAGTGAGAAAGCTAACATTCTGAGACAATCTATGCCAGGAGTCACAGGAGAGGTTATACTCCAGGTGCAGAGAAAAGAGATTCCAGGGTTGCAGGACATCCAAGGTGGCTTCCCAGAGGAGGAAGCCTTGAGCTGAGCCTTGAAGGATCAGAGGAGTTTGGATCGATGGAGACGGTAGAGAGGGAAAATTCTAGAAGCAGGAACATGTGGCTCCAAAGAGGAGGAGTTGAACTACTTGGGAGGGTTGGTGAGCTGCGAGATAGGCAGGGAAAGGCCAGGCCGGGGCAGGGGTTGGGGTGCAGGAGTAGGGCTTTGCTGTCCTGCTGTGAAATCTGTTAGGTTTCAGAATCAGGGAGTGATGGGTCGGAGCAGGACTGGAGAAAGGTTTTTTGTTAAGAGGTGAGGTGGAAGGAGTGGAGAGGGTATAGATCAGTGGTAGAGTGCATGCTTAGCATGCACAAGGTCCTGGGTTCTGGGATCAACTCCCAGTACCTCCTAAAAAAAAATAAGGTGAGGTAGAAAGCTAGGGGGGCAGGGTGGGAGAGAGGCTATGACAGCTCTGGGACTGAATGTCAGCACAGCCAGGGTCTGGGCCTGGCCCTGTCCTTCAGCAGCTGGGGGACCTGGGCAAGTTACTTCAAACTTGTGTTTTTCAAATAAATGCCAGGTTGTGACCCATTAGTGAGTTCTGACATCAGCTTAGTTTAGGTCCCAACAAACATTTTAAAAAGGTAGAAGAGACAAAGTGAATCACCCACAGTAAGATTTAATACTGTTTTGTGAAACTTGGGTTTCAGATGTCTGTCTACTCATCCTCCTTCCTGTCTGTCTGTCGGTATTGGGGTGTGATGTGAAACTTCTTACTGTGGCACCAAAAGGCTTACCAAACCAATAAATTCTTGAGACCTCAGTTTCTCCATCCCTAACCTGGGTCCCTCCGAGTGTCCTCACAGGCTGGTAATTCTCTGTGAAACCAAGACGGTGAGACAGAGCATGTCAGTCTGGAAGTTGAGCCAGGAGACTCCGAGAGAAGGGGCTTCCAGTCAGCTGAGGGCTGGAGGGTGTTGGGGCAGTTCCACCCCATTTAGCCCCTTGCTGGCTTTTTGTTCTGGCTTTTGAGAGCCTCTGCGTGGAATGGTTTCGAGGGGCAGCAACCTCTAGGGAAGACAGACGGAGGGGGCATGAATCTGTTCTTTGCCCCCATTTGTGCCCTGATCTAAATTGTGGCACTGAGGGCCCTTGTGTCCAACAAGAATCCGTCCTTTCTCCGCAGGGGCTGTGTTTTCCAGGGTTCTCAGAATGGGTCCCATTGTGACCATGTGGACAGTCCAGAAAGGCCGGAATTCCTGCCCCGGGCGAAAAAGCTGAATTCCTGGGGAGGGAAGAGGTCCTGGGCCCCCCCAAGGCTGTGTCCCAGAGAGGCCCACGCCAGGGCCATAAATCTCCCAGGACTCACAATTGTCTCCTGAACATCCCAGAGGGTCTCTGCTGTTGCTCTGTCCACAGCAAGAGGACAGACAGAGCACTGTCTGTCTGTCTGTCTCCTCACCATGACTAGACTGGCCACTCTGAGCAAAGGCTTTGAGCATGTCTCCAGCCCAGGGATGGCTTCACTGTGTCTTGGCCTCCAGCCGAGGGTTAAGACTGTGAGTGGGGTTAAGCGTGGTTCAGACACCTACCACTTTGTGACAGAGGCAAGTTCCTTAACCTCTCAGTACCTTCATTTGTCAAAGAGATAAGATTAGTTCCTGCTTTTGCTGTTGTGGGGATTACCTGGGATAACGTGCAAAGCTCTTAAAACAGCGTCTGGCACGTGGGAAGGACCCCTGGCCAACAGCCTGGGTTCGGGAGAGGGGCTAGATGTGGAGCATGGACCGTGGCCAGAGTACAGGAAGGGCTGACTGGCCCATCCTCACCAGTGTGGGCTTCGCAAAAGCCTGGCCCTGTCGCCCAGGGCACCAGCTCAGGACCGGGAAAGCGAACAGGCCTGGGCTCCCACCTGCGTGCACTCCAAGGCATCACACCCTGATGTGACGACGAGCCATCCGTGGAAGAGCGAGGGGATGGAGTTAGGGACACAAAACTGGTTTCCGAGAGGGGATGTGAGGCTGCTCAGCCCTTTGCTGTGAGCTCCCCACTGGCTCCCTGAGCCCCTGCTCTCTGCTCTGCCCACTACTCCTGGTTCCGAGCCTCCCTGAACTTCTGGGGCCTGCAGGCCAGACCCAGGGAGCTGTGGGAGGGGCAGTGACAAACCGCTGCAATGGGCGTTGACTACAAAGTCCCCAGAGAGAAGGGCAAGGAAGGTCTTCCTTATTTGGAGGCCTTCCCATCTTTATCCAAGTGCATTTGTCCATGTGTCTGTCCATCCATCCACCCATCCATGTCTTAGCTGAGGGGTTGCCGGAGACCCAGCCTTGTGTCTGAGCAGAAGAAGGGTAGGAAACACAGTTCTGCCCTGACAGGGCACACTATTTAGGTGGAAACACAAGACAGACACCCAGGAAAAGAAAACATATCACTTTGTGATTAAGTGTCCCAAAGCCTGATTAAAAGGATACGTGGGGGGAGGGTATAGCTCAGTGGTAGACCGCATGCTTAGCATGCACGAGGTCCTGGGTTCAATCCCCAGTGTCTCCATTAAATAAATAAATAAACCTAATTATCCCCCCCCCAAAGAATTTAAAAAAAAGCAGATTGCCTTAAAAAAAAAAAAAAAGGATATGTGGTAGAGGCATTTCCTGGAAGGGGAGGATAGTGGACTGGGGTGGTTGTGGAGGGCTGCCTGGAAGAGGGGGGGAGTAGAGCTATCTTTGAAAGATGAATATTTAGAAAGAGCAGAGGCAGGAAGCACAGTTGGGGTGGAAGGGATGATGTGAGCTAAGGTGCAGGGGCAGGAACGGGTGTGGGATTGTGTGAGTGTGTGTGAGTGTGTGTGTGTGTGAGTGTGTGTGTGTGTGTGTGTGTGTGTGTGTGTGTGTGTGTGTGTGAAAGAGAGAGAGAGAGAGATGGAGCAGAGGAAGAGGCTGCTTCTGGGAGGCTGTATGCCTAGGGGGACAGACAGACACCAGGGCTGGGGAGACCTCCGGGTTGTTCCTTGGCTGTGGGCCTCTCACTCCCCAGCCCTGCCCTAATTTTGAGCTGGGGCTGGAAAGCTTGGAGCTTGGACCAGTGGCTTCCTGCTCCCCACCGAGGTCCTGATCCCGCCCAAGACCCAGCTGTGCTCGTTCCCTACCGCAGCCTCTTTGGGAGAGAGTGCTTGGGGCAGGGCCCAGGCCTCCCCTAGGCCCCGAGCCCTGCCGCACTGCTTGGGGGGCCTGCACTCTTGGAGCTTGTGTGGTCACCACTGACAGAGATTTCCCCAAACTCCTTGTCCCAAATGCAGAAGCATTGAGCACCCAGAGGTGCCGGGCCCCTTGTCACCTGCTTTACCTTGTCTCTGAGCAGGTCCTTTAGGCCCATCTTGCAGACGAGGCTCAGACAGGTTAAGTAACTTGCCTGGTGCCACACAGCCAGCAATGAGGAAGCAGGCGCAACCTCAGGGTCATCTGTGCTTACGGCCACTACACGCACCCTCTCTAGTATCTCGCAACCTTCCGAGGCCCGAGGAGGGGTACCTTCTCCAGAGAGCCCCCTCTGATTTTGACCCCCGACAGCTCAGAGTGTCCCAGTCCTGCTCCTAACACCTAGCAGTGTCCTACCTGGAGCTGCCCAATAGAACTCTGTGATCATCATGGCCCCAACCTGTGCTGTCCAGCATGGTGGCCCCCAGCCACTGTGGCTGTCGAGCACTTAAGAGGTGGCTAATGTGAGCCAAGAACTGAATTTTTAATCTTAATTAAAATTGTGATGTAAATCGCCACAGTGGACTGGACAGCATGGCCTAGACCAGTGGCCTGAATCAGGCACTGGCAGGAAGGCAGGTCTATTTGGCTCACACAGGGAGGTGTGTGTGTAGCTGGCTGGGTTCAAATCCCAGCTCTGCCGGACAGATTTAGGGTCTGTCTTAATTTCTACTCTATAAAATGAAGAGACTGATAGGCCCCATCTAACTGGATTGCTGGAGGGCAAAACAAGCTAACATACAGCAGGTACCTGGTGCACAGTGCGGCTCACGCCTCCAGCCCCCACTGCAGTCACAAAGCTCTGCGCAGGCCCAGTAGTTAACCTTGGGAAGGCAGGGGAGGGAAGAAGGGGAGGGGAGAGGCAGCTGGAGGAGGAGCTTGGGAAGGACGTGGGAAGGCTGACCTTGCTGGCCCCAGTGGGGTGGGCCAAGGAATGGAGTGTCTGTTTAGAGATGAAGAAACCCAGGGTCAAGGGTAAAGCCACTTCGCCAAGAACTTGTAGGGGTGGCAGAGCTGGGCAGTTCGAGCCCCATCCAGATGACTGTATTCCTTGCACGTTCCCCAGGAATCCCCATAGCTGCCAGGCTGCCGGGCTGCCCAGGGGCCTTGGCCCTTGATCCCAGGGGCCAGAGGGACAGCCAAGTCTGGATCCCCCTCACTGCTGGACCATGTGGCCAACATAGTGAAGTTGCTTCATGAAGTGGCAGGTGATGGCCACACGGTGAGCTGCGGGCACTAGGAATGCAGGATAGAGGGGCTCTCTGCTCAGGCCAGTGTGTCCAGGGAACTTGGGGTGCTCCCAGGCCTGCCTGGGACCAGGCCAACTGGGGATTCTGGAGGGTCTGCCCACCGGCTCCCTGAGCAGCACAGGAGAGGGTCTAATGAGGTGTCCCCAAAGACACCAAACTGGGCCGCCCAGTGTGGGGTTCAAAAGACCTGAGGAATGGTAGTCCTTTGTGTGCCTCAGTTTCTTTGACTGAAAAAAATGAGAGTGTTGCTCTGCGCCCCACTTGACCTCTGCAAAGAGGCCTCCAGCTCCAGGTCTGCATCCTCCTTCTTGTAAGAGGGACAATCTGGAAGCCCTGGAGAACGGCTTCCTGCCCCAGCCCTCCAGCTAGCCTTCCTGTCAGCACTGGACCTGTTCTCCCTCCTCTGGATCAGCCTGGCTCCAACTACAAAGTCACTGCTCACCAGGGCACCCATTCCAGGTCCCAGCGGGCCAGTCCTGGACCACTACCTCCACTTTCCATCACGTAATGATGTCCAAGCTCCCGCAGTCAAAAACGCCCTGAAGCCCTGGGGCAGGCATAAGCCCTTGAACCCCAGAGCACAGTGGGAAATGGGGAGGGGGATGGAGGGTGTGGATTAGGCTGCCCCACCCTGAGTGAACCCTTCTTCCTCAAAGGTGCGGGTGTGGGCGAGGCATACGATTACTGATTATCGTTCTTGTCATTATTATTATCACTAACACCATAACTGACAGGTATGACTTATTTTTTTCAAGCATTTACATTATACCAGGTACCAAACTAAGCCCTTGACACATATCAGCTCATTTTATCCTCACAACACTCCTATGTGGTAGGTTTGTTATTTCCCCCATTTTACAGGAGAGACATGGAGAATCAGAGAGGTCATGTCACTGCCCAAAGCAACACAGCGTGTGAGCCCAAGCTGCCTTAGTCTAGCGCTCAAATTATTTACCACCTTGTGGTTCATAAGGACATCTGTAAAATTCAGACAGCTAAGCTAAATTAAGAGAAGCCGGGGAAGAGGAAGGTAAGTAAAATGAAGGCAAAGGCTCAGCCAGAAATACCAAAATGACCCCAAGTTCTAAACACTCTTCTTTTCACTGCTTCAGCTCTGGTGTGAGCTTCATATACATTATCTCAATTCTCTTGACCACCCCAAGAAGACACTATCATTACCCCCATTTTCCAGATGAGGAAACAGAGGCACAAAGAGCTTAAGTTGCTAGCCCAGTGGCAGAGCTCACATTTGAACTGGGTGCTGGTTGACTTCTAGGCCTGTGCTTAGAACCATCACCATCTTTTCAGCCTCTTGGCTTTCCTGCCCTCCCACCCCTCAAGAACACCCCTGTCTCTGCCTGGAAGCCTCCCCTGGCCCAGGCTTCTCCCTCCCTATCTGTCTCTGAACCTTCCCTCAACTTCCTAGTCCAGGTGGAGGTCTGGCTCCCCCAGGTTGTCTTCCCTGCACATCCCTGGCCCCCAGAGGTCTGGCTCCCTCTCCAAGGTCCCCCTGCCCTCCTGATCTGAGCATCTCCACCGGGCCTGCTTGACCACCTCATACTCAGCAACTGCCCCGGGTGCACTGGCTAGGCCTGCCCTCCTGGGAAGAGAACCACAGGGGACTGGCCCCTCCACCCAGGCCCTCCAAAGAGCTTTAGCCAGTGCTGACCTCAGGCCTTTAGCAGACTCACAATGACAGTCCCTCTCCACTCTGGTTGCAGAAACTCAGTGCCTAGTGATAAGCACCACCCCCCATCCCTGAGCCCCCAGGCAAGGGTGGGGCAGTGCTTTCCCACCTTCCCTGCAGCTGCATTCTCCTCAGACCCCCTGTAGGGGCTCCAGTCCTCAACTAGCATTTACTGAGCACCTATTATGTGCCAGGCCCTGGAGGTCACAGCATTGAGTGAAACAGATTTAAAACAGACTCAAAAGAGACTCATCCCCCACCTGGGGGAGGACAATAAGCAACTGGATAAATCAGACTGATAAACTGGGTTAAGAGCTGTGAAGAAAGTGATAAAGAAGCTGAAATGAGGAAAGGAAGAGCTCTCTGAGGAAGAGAGGATTAGAGAAGCCCCAGGGGCAGATGGAAAGGCAGAGGCAAGGGCTAGGGGCTGGGGAAGGGGTAGGGGCTGTGGCTGGGACAGGGACCAGGCCATCCCAGGTGCAGGCCGAGGGGAAGCTCCTGGAAGTCATCTTAAGCACTGCGGAAAGCCATGGGGGTGTTGGCTCACCCAGGCTTTCTGGAAAGCTCCCTCCCCTGCTATTTAGGATGGACTGGAGGTCGGTGAAGGGAGGAGGGGAGGGAAGAAACAGCAGTGGGTCCCAGCACCCCTGCCCTTGGGGAGAACAGCCCTGCAGCCGAGAACTCTTTGCCGGCTCCCCAAGTTCCTTGGGAGACGAGGCCCCGGCTGCTGACAGGGTAGCTGGCTGAGGACGCACCACTTTTGGCTGCCTTGCCCCCCCACCTCACCTCACTCCCTCACTGGTATCTCGTCCCAGATAAGCTGCCTGAGTGCAAATCCTCATTCCCAGATCTGCTTCTGGAGGATTCTGAACAAGACAGCAACTTTTCCTGTCCCTGGCATGTCCCATGGGCCCCCACCTGCCCACCAAGATCCTCCTGGTGCAGGACCCAGCACGGCGCCCGACACCCCTCGGCAGCTTCACCCAGACACGCGGGCTGTGGGCCAGCGTGGGACAACCCGTGTCCTCGGGCTCCCCAGGCAGCTGCCTGTGGCGCTGCAGGTCCCCGTGGGCCTCGCAGGTGCCCTTTCCTGATTGGGGTGGAGGCCCGGGCACTTCTGGCTATTAACCTTGAATTCTTTGGCTTGGCAAGCGCAGCCTTCTCTAATCAGGAGCCTGCCTCTGCCTAATTAAATCAGACTTGACCACAGCCCAGCTCCCACTTCCCTGGCCAGAGCAGCTGGCCCCCCTTCCCTGTCCCTCAGCCAGGCTCTGATTCAATTCTCTGTAAGGGCCTCCAGGTGCCTTTCTGCGCACCAGCTCTCAGGATGCTCTGGAAATCAGCTGGGAGAGTTTCCGAGAGCTAGAAGGAACACTGGACTCTGAGTCAAAAAACCTGGTTCAAGCCCAGTTTCTCTGGGTGACCTCAGGCAAGTCACTTCCCCGCAATGGGCTGCAGACCCGTCAGTGCAGCCTTGGAGCTGGGCTGGAGGATGTCTGGGGAACGCTGGGCTCTGAAGGCTGGGACTGCTGGCAGCCTTTCCCTCCTGCCTCTCCACGGACACAGCCAAGATGGAAGAGGCTGCTTTGACGGCTCAAGAAACTGCAAACTCACATGCCTGCAAGTTGAGCTGTGAGTGTTCTATGGGCCTTGGGTAGCCAGGCCTCCTCCCGCACACGTTAGCCCCTCAACCATAGCAACAGTAATCACAGGTCCCATTTATTCTGAACAGGTGCCATGCAATGTCTAAGCACGAGCTTTATTGAGGAGCAAGACAGGTAAGAGCCAGGCTCTCCTGCCAGACTGTTGGGCCCTAGCTATTTCTGCCACTTAGCAGCTTTGCCAGTCACGTGATTACTCTATTTCTTAGTGGCGTAATCTGTAAACTGGGGGAAATAACTGTACCCACCTAATGGATAGATGTAAAAATTAAATGAGCTAAAACGTAATTGCTTTCTACTAACCCCCTGGGCTGCCTGGAACTTGCCCTGGTAGAAAGTTGGGCATCTTGTGGCTCAGTCCCCAGATCTGTTGTCTGTGCCCCATGGCCTTCTGAAATGGCTTGGGGGAAAGTAAGCATCGGGGACACGGTGTGCTGATCCGTGGAGCCAAACTGTGTGTGTACTTCCTGGGGGTGGGGATGAAGTTCAGAGTGGGCACCCAGTGGGCCACTGGAATCAAATAGGCAGGGAAAATGTCCACTGACAGATGACTGGATAAAGAAGATGTGTTATGTATATACAATAGAATACTACTCAGCCATAAAAAAGAATGAAATAATGCCATTTGCAGCAACACGGAGGGACCTGGAGATTATTATACTAAGTGAAGTCAGAGAAAGACAGATATCATGTGATATCACTTATATGTGGAATCTGGAATATGATACAAATGAACTTACTTACAAAATAGAAACAGATACACACATATAGAAAACAAACTTATGATTACCAAAGGGGAAAGGGGGAGGGATAAATCAGGAGTTTGGGATTAGCAGATACAAACTACTGTATATAAAATGGATTAACCCAACAAGGTCCTGCTGTATAGCACAGGAAACTATATTCAGTATCTTATAATAAACCATAATGGAAAAGAAAAAAATAGGCAGGGAAGGTACCCACTGAAATGGGTGCCCTCATCCCTCCACCCTGGGCCTCTACTCAATGGCCAGTCCACCTCAGGCCTGCCCCTGGGCTACTGAGCAATTTGTTCAAGGGCCAAAGCAGCTAAGACTACGGGAAGGTCTAGAAACCAGACCAGCACACAAGTGAGGAAGAACTCAGTCCCTGGGAACATGCATTTTCTCTTCCCAGACAGGAGCAGAGGGAAGGGATGCCAGTGGGCTCCTAAAGAAACCCTGGAGTCCGGGAAGGAGTTAAAAACCTCCCTCTGGGATCTTTTTAGGGTGATGAAATTTTCTAAAACTGGATTGTGAATGGTTTCACAACTCTGTAAATTTACTAATAGTCATTGGATTAATTGTACAGTTCAAATGAGTGAAGTTTGTATTATATAAATTATTCCTCCATTAGGCTGTTTGAAAAACAAAATCCCCATTCCTGCCCTGAGCACTGGGGAAGGCCTTGCCAAAAAGGCCTCTAATGGGAGCCTCAGACTGCGTGTCCTGGGTTGGGGGGGGGGCGATCACATTGATTTAGGATCCCCCATGTGACAAATGGGCTACATGTTAGAGAGGGGTGGGAGGCTTAAGGGCTTGGTCTGGGGCTGGAGTCACAGCTGCCCCCAAGACCCAAGTCAGGTCTCAGTTTGTCTGGGGAAAGGGAGACCTGCTCTTTTGGGGGCTTCCAGAACCACTGTGCCCATCCGGAAAGTGGAGCTGGAAAGCACCCACCCCTCCTCAGAGGTCTGACCCCACAGCAGGAGGTTCTCCACAGGCTGGACCCTGCAACCTTCTCACCTGGTGAGAAGCCTGGATTCCGCTTCAAGCCCCCAAGTGTGGGAGGTGTCCTCACCGATATCTCCAGCCACTCCCTACCCTGTGAGCACAGCAACCATGGGGTACTGATTCTACATTCTGCTCTATGGTCAGATGAATGGTCCTGTCTTGCAGTTTGGAGCCAGTCGCCCTGGCCATGGACCCTGTGATTTTCTTCATCACACCTGTGTGGTCAGTGGGGTGCAGACCTGGAGTTGGAAGGGTTTGAATACAGCCTCTGACATTTACTAGCTGAGGGGTGACGCAACCAATCTGAGCCTAAGGTTTCTCATCCTCAAAAAGGAGGCATAAAACCTCAGAGGATTATACTGATGGTTAAACAAGACTGATCATGCTCAAAGGTCCAGCACAGCTTCTGGCAGAATCAGCCAAGCCTGCAAGCGCCTGCCAGGATGCTGACTGGTGTAATATCCAACGGGGCCACAAGGTGGAGCCAGACACACATAGAGCCCACGAACTAAGACGCTGGAAGTGACCCAAAGTTACAGTGGTGCTTAAACTCCAGTCTAGCTTAGGACCCAATTTACAGGGCCTGTGAAAGGGGATGGTGGTCCATGATGTCCAGAATACTTGTCTCTTTCACATCTGACTTACGGTGAATGTCTCACAGCCCTCAGTCCCCACTCCAGATGCTGGTTGTTACATGCTTGGACTATTAACAATAGCCTACTGGTCCGGATAGGATCACAGAATATCAGAGCCAGGAGGGACTCCAGAGACCCCCAAATTTTGCGCCCTCACCTGAAAATGAAGTGTAGAAGGGGTTAACGACTGTCCAAAATCACCAGCTGGACGTTGGATGCCCCAGGCCCATCTCCTCTGGCGCAGCTCAAGCCAACATTCTCACTCTCCAGGAAGATAGACTTTCTTTTCGTTTAAAGAAAATGGAAACTTCTTGAAACTGCCCCAGTCCTTGCTCCTGTGCCCTGCTACCTCCCACAGCAGCGAGCCAGGACCTGCCAGGTCTCTCCTCAGAACATGAGCTCCCCACAGGCAGGGCTGAGCTGTACCCACTTCCGTGGCCTTGGGCCTCACACCAAGAAAATGATGAAAAACGTTTGAATGAACAAATGCTTGCTGCCTGGATGTCACCAGAGGAAGCCTGGTCTAGGGGCTGAAGACCTGGGTCTTAGGTTCAGCTCTGCCACAACTCCCCGGGGAGGGGCAGCCAGGGGAATGGTTACAATGCGGGGGTGGCAATTACAAGACATAGGAACTAAGACTCCCCTCAAACAGGACATAGCAGCAAAGCAGGCCTCAAGGGCTCTCTGGGGGGGCTCTGGAGCCTCCAAAGGGTGCCATCGTCCAGGGGGCATGGGGGTGGGCACGGGGGGCCCTGGGCACCTGCACACCAGGACCATCCCCCGGGGCTGAGGTTTCAGGGAAACATAAGCCTGAGAAAATATCAAGGACCCTGCCCACACCCCCTCCCTGTATTGGGACATCCTTCCCCACCCTGCCACCTCCTTTCCATCTGGCTTGCAGGAGCTCAAAGTCCTGTGCCAGACCTGAACACAGAGTAACCTCTCCGCCTGGCCATGGCCCTCACAGCCCTTGCTCAGAGCTGGCCGGTCTAGAGCTGGCCTCCCACCTGCTTGCCCACCCAGCATGACAGCCAGGCCCTCAGAAGTCCTCATTCCCTGGAGCCAACACCCCTTTCAAGTGGGTTGAACACAGCTTCCTATGGGCGCTTCCTCCCACCTGCCCACCCAGGTTAAAGGAAGCCATGGCAGGGGGCGGGCAGGAGCACAGAACATCAAGTTCCGTGCTGTTCCAGTCCCCAGCCTCGGGTGGACCCACAGTCCTGAGGTCCAGCTGGCTTTCTCTAACCCATCAGCATAAAGAGGCTATTTGTGCAGCTGTCAGGGGCAGAGGGGTTGGAAGGACAGTGTGGCCGACATCCCTGGCCAGATGGGTGTGGTAGGGCCTGCTGGGTGCAGAGAGCTGTCCCACTGACAAGGGTCTGACCAGGACTCAATAGAGCATGGTGCAGGTGGGTGGGCTGCCCCCTCTAATTTCCAAACTGCCCGTCCCTTGGGCATGGCCAGGAACATGGATGCCTCAGAGTTCCCAGTGGCCAGCAGGGTGCCTGGGGGTGGAGCGGACAGCTTCACCCCCTAGTTGGCACCAACCCTGGTGAGAACTCCCAGAGCTGAGAGAGGCTCGGGAAATGTCAGCCCAGCTCCCGTCTTCAGCTTGACCCAACTCCATTACCCTAGGATTTTCTGAGTGGCCACTGGGCACCCAGGCCTGGGCTGATGGAGGAAAGGGGGGGAAAGAATAGAAAGTTCCCGTTTACTGAGCATCGGTGACGGCCAGGCACCCCAAAGGTATTTTTTTTTCCAAAGGCATTTATACCCATGAGTGCCCTTGAACCTCACAACTATCCCGCCAAGAGGGCACTGTTGGCCCCTTTAACAGAGGGGGAAACCGAGATGGGAACAGGTGAAGTGACTCATTCAAGGCCACAAGCAGAGCTGAGGGTTCTGACTGTTGTCTTCAGAATTAGTTTAACTCAATTCAAAATTCCCACCTAGTGGTAGCCTTGAGCCTTGAGTTCGTTGGCCCGCATGGTCCCTGGCACATAGTAGGTGCTCAGTGAACACCTGCTGGGTGAAGGCCGCAGCAGAGATGTGTTCTCAGGGCTCTTCCCAGGACCTTCCATCTGCCTCCCAGGGAAGAGGAAGGAAGAGAAGAGGTGACCTGACTCTGAGCACCTCCTACGTGCTCCACACACAGCATCTCACTTCATTCTCCTCAGTGCCGGGCAAGTAGGTGTGACTTACGGAGAAAGTAAAGCTGCTGTCAGCGGAAGCCTGGATTCTGAGATCTGGAGTCAGGCTCCCAAGCAGGCCTGACCTAGAGTTTGACTGGGATCGAGGCTGTGGGGGCTCCTGGAGGAGCCTCCCCAAACTCTCGGGGCCCTCCTGCATGCCCTGCCACACACACTCCCTGTCTTCCTGCTGGGTCCTGAGGCAGGGCTGGCAAAGTCCCCTTTGTCCTCCTGGACCCTGCTTTCCCCTGGGAAGGGCCGCCCTGGCCTCCATTTTCTTCCGAAATATAAATGGGGCAGGAGGCTGGGAGACCTTGTAAGGAGCGCCTTTTCTGGGGTCTGACCTCACATCACCCCAGCCCCAGAGGAGCTGTCCTCTGCTGGGGTCCTCCAACCCTGGAAGCCTGGCTCAGTGCCCTCCACGTCAGCTGCTGGGCCACCTTCACGAAGCTCCGGCCCAGACCCAAACCCAGAGCTCCACCTGTATCGGGTAGGACAGCCTCCCTGTCTTGCTGGCCTGCCCGGGCACAGACCTGGCGGGTGGCAGGGGTGTTGAGGGTGGACCCCAGGCCAGATGGAAGCTGACCCTTTGGGCAGGCTGGGGCAGGGACGGACAGTCCCGCCAAACATTGAGCCATTGTTTTAGGCCACAACAGAGGGTGGCTCTGTGGCCCTGGGGCTGAGGAACAAAAACCTGTTCAGCAAGGCCCTGCTCCTCCTGTGCAATTTCAAGAATTTAACCAGGCTGGCTGGCTTCAGTTGGAAGAAATGGGCCGAGGCGACAGGAGCAGGCCTGGAGCTAAGAGGCGTGTCAGAGAGCAGATCCTCAACCTGCTATGTGAGCCCACTATGTGCTGCTGCCGTGTGGGTGGCCCTACTGACTGCAGCTCCCAGGGCTGGCACCAGGCACATGAGCGGGATGTGATGAGATGGGGCACACTGACCCAGGCCTGGCCGCTGTTTTCCTCTCTGCAATGGAGGGGGGCGCAAATGCGTGTATGCCCACCTGCCCACGGGCTCAGGCCATGAGCAGAGGGCCAACCATGTCAGGCTGTGGAAGGAGGCGGCACCCCCACAAGTGGCAGACCGGGGGTTGCCCTCCTGCTCTTGCTGCGGTTTCCCCACCGACCCAGGGCTGCCACGATGATGACTGTGAGCCCGGCCTTGGGTAGTGCTGACCTGACCACGTGCCAGGTCTGTTCTGGGGTTTTCCATGTGCTAAGGCGCCACCCTCCCAGCAGCCCTGGGGGAGCAGGCACTGTTGTTATTCTCACTCTATAGATAAGGAAACTGAGGCACAGAGGGGCAAGGGAACCCAGACCACCTCACTCCAGAGGAGTCGGAAGTGCTGTTCAGTCTGCAACCTTGGTGGTGGACAGTGCAATTCTGAATCTTGTTAAACAGCACTGACTTGGATTCAGTCAACATTTACCAGGTGCCAGGCCCCGGGGGCCCAGCGATGTGGGCCCCCGTGGTGGGGAGAGACCACAAGAGGACAATGTGGTGTGGCCAGTGCCACGCCCAAGGCTGCGGGCTTTGGGGAGGCTTCCTGGAATGTCTGAGGGCTGACTAGGACCAGGTAGGTGGGAAGGGGGACAGGAGCGCTCCAGATGGAGGGAAAAGCCGGGCCTGGGCTACACTCCTGTGCAGGCACCTAAGAATGAAGGCGGTGGGCCAGGAGGCTGGAGAGATGGGAAGGCTGGTCTCAGCCCTCGGGCCTCAGGGGGCTGCACCTCCCCTGACCCTTCTGCAAGGATTGTGCACAATGCTGGGGGTCTGAGCACAGGGCTTGCAGAGGGCTGTTTGAGAACCTGCAGGTTCACTGTTTCAATTGGATGCAAATTTAAACTTGAATAAAAAGAGGCATTTGCTGGTCATGTGACTGACTGGGCTGAGAGTCCTGCCTTAGCTCCAGTTTCCATCACTGACATCACTGGGGAATCAGAGCTGAGGGACGGGCTGCTTGGGGGCCCCTGGATCTGCGGAAGGTAGGTCAGGTGACACCTGCCTCCCTGGCCCAGTGGCCCAGCAATGGGATCTTGAGCACTCAAACACAGCTCAGCCCAGGCGAGCTGAGCTGGCATGTGTGACCCTGGGACATTGTGCCAGGTGGCCCAGTGCACAGCCCAGGGTCACCTTGGGGGCTGCAGGGGTGCTGAGGTGTGGCTTCCACGAGGCCAGGCTCATTTGGTTGTCAGAGTTAATGCTCAGGACCACCCAGGCCTGGTCCTGCACTGAATTCTGTTGAGTTTCAGGGATGCGTCTTTGTCCCCCTCCTTCAGATCTGGCGACCAGGGATCTTCCCACCACAAGCCACCCACATGGCTGCCCCAGAATCCACACAGGAGAGGCTAGGGCTCATCATCCCCAGCTTCCTGTGCCGGCCACTTGCCAGCTGGGTGACCTCAGGGCAGCTACTCAGTTCTCTGTACAGTGACGTCACTGTCTACCACCCATGGGAGGCTAACACAAAGCCTGAATGACACCAGTCACCCATTTGGCAGATGTCCCCCAAGTGCCCGCACTGAGAACATGGTGTCAACAGGACAGGTTCAAGCTCTACTCTCCTGGACTGACAGCAGCGCAGGGAGGCAACCGGTCACCTGGGAGGTGCTGAGAAGTTCTGTGAAGAAAGATGAAGCCAGGAGGGGGACAGCCAGTGCTGGGGGATTTTAAACAGGAAGGTCAGGGATAGCTTCACTAGGCAGCTATTTGAGTAAAGACTACAAGGAGGTGGGGGACCAGGTTGGGGCTCTCTTGGGGAGGGGCCAAGTGTTTCAGGCAGAGGGAAGAGCCACTGCGAAGTCCCCAAGACAGGAACACAGCTGGAAGGTTCAAGAGTAGGTTTGAGTGGCTGGAGTACAGCTGGGTGGGAGGGCCAGGAAGTGCCACCGGGGATGAGGGGAGGGCACGGGGCCTTGACTCTGAGTGACTCAGGAGGCATGGAGGATTTTGAGCAGAGAAGTGACATGAGCTGATGTATATTTTTAAATGATTGCTTCTTCCCTGTGTTGAAAGTGGACCACAGAGGGTGAGGGCAGAAGCAGGGAGACCAGTCAGGCCAGGATCCAGGGGAGAGATGCTAGCTTGGCCCCCTTGGGGTAGCAGCAGGGGAGATGGTAGGACATGGTCAGGGTCTGGGTAGATCCCAAAGGCAGCGCCCACAGGATGTGCTGATGAACTGGACGGAGGGGTGTGAAGGAAAGCAGTGAATCTAGAAGAACACCAAGGTTTGGGGGGCAGGTTATAGCTCAGTGGTAGAGTGCATGCTTAGCATGCACGAGGTCCTGGGTTCAGTCCCAAGTACCTCTCTTTGAAAATAAATAAACAAACAAACAAACAAATAAATAAATAAATAAACCAAATTATCCCCTTCCCCAAAAATAATTTGGAAAAGAATGCCAAGGTTTGGGGCCTGAGCCAGGGGCCCCAGAAGAGCTCAGCACTGCACATACAGCAGAGTAACGTTTGGCCAGTAGTCAGGGGAGGTAAGGGCAGGGCCCCTGGGGTGAAACCTCCATGGCTGCCTGTGCCAGACTCACCAGTGCCAGACTCACCAAAGATGCTTATAAAATATATCCTTTCTGTGCAAGGCCTGTGGTCCAGAGCAACCACTAGCAGCCCAGGGATGGGCCCTGCTCTCCACCCACAGAAGCCAACGAGTGGCCTGGGATCAAAGCTGAGGAGCTGGGGCCTGATGCCCACCTCCCCCACCAAGGTGGGGCTGCTGCAGGCCTTGTCTTCCCTGCAAGATGGAAAGGGCCACAGTCCCCCGACCCCAGCCCCCCGTGAGCACTCAGAGGTCCTGCAGCAGCACACTTGAAAGGGGCCGGGGTTATCTGCAAAATTCCAATTAAATCCACAGGCTTTGATAATTTGATAAGCCACTCCACCGTTGCCCCAGAGTCAAAATACGCTGTTACTCGATCCTGTGTTTATGTTTCAGGACGGAGAGGGGAAGTGTACGACAGCCTGGGAGGGAGGGCGTGCAGGCAGTGGGCTGATAGATGGTCAGCCTGTCAGCCCAGGGTCACCCCTGGGTCTGGGCTCTAAGGCGAGCACACTCTGCATGGAACACGGGTCTCTCCTGGCAGATCCTGGAGGCTGAGAGGGGCCAGGGCCTGGGGACAGGGAGAAGCCCTTCAGAACTGGGTGGCCGCAGCTGACCCCACTTCCTGAGCCTCAGGCCTGTCTTGTGCTGGAGGGGTTCCTGTTCTGAGGCCATCTCTTGCCAGACGAGCTGTGAACTGGTCCAGGTGGCCAGTACTACCTCAAGAAAGAGGCAGAGAACCCTCATTGCCATGGTAACTTAGAGGCCAAATGCTTTACGACTCCTCCCTGCAAAAGCCAGGCTGTGATCTGCAGGGGTGGAGCATGCACCCTGAGCCACGTCCCGTTCCGCTCCACAACCTTCCGCCGTCAACACTGCTGTATGGGCGGACAGCAACAGCTGGGTTATCTCAGTACACGTGTTGTCTCCGTAAGCCCCCTGGACCACTCCAGGAGTCTTGCACACCCCCATTTCAGGGATGGGAACACAGAAAGGCAGAGATCAGAGATCTCTGAAAGGCAAAAGGTCAGAGATCACGGAGCCTTGGGTGGTGGGCCTGGACCCCAGAGTCTGCCCCGCAAGGCCACACCCGCGGCCTCACCAACATACAACCGTCTCCGCAAGCCTGGTTTCCACCATCCCTTGAGGGCCTTCCAGGGACGGGCAAAGGCCGACTTGCTACCATTAGTGCACAAGTCGACAGGGGAAAGAGGACCAACTCATTCATCTGGCTGCAGAGACTGGGTTCAGAGGCAAGGCTTACAGGCGGGGTCAGGTGATTCTGTGATGCCTCCCCGGCCACTTCCCCCTCCAGCAACAATCCCTCTCCCCTCCTCTGGGCGCATGATCACGTGTGACTCCAATGACAGCCCGCCTGGGGAGGGGCATCTCCTCTCTCCCCCTGGAAGGAATAGGGTCTGAGCTCACAAGTGGCAGGGCCAGGTGGACCTGGGGACACTGCTGCCAGGCTCAAGAGCCTTCCTCTGCCCTGGGAGAGTGACGAAGGCTGGGGCAGGAACACAGAAGGGAGGACAGAGAGGTCACACTGAGAGGTGTCAGGACCACAGTTCTGGTCCCCCCGATACCTCCCCAAACCTGGTGCAAGGAGTGGAAAGAGTACAGGCCTCTGGAACCAGAACAATCTGGGTTCAAGTCCTGGCTGCAGCTGTTAGCCTCTGTTTCCTTTTCTGGAGCTTAAGAATAAGAACATGTAACTCCTGGTGCAAACCTCTCTCACAAGCCTGACACACAGTAGGTACAGTGAGAGTGATGCTTCTCCCACTGGTGAGAACAGACATTTATGTCTCAATTTGTTGTTGTTGTTGTCGTTAATGGAAGTACTGGGGATTGAACCCAAGACCTCATGCATGCTAGGCATACACTCTACCACTGAGATATACCCACCCTTCCTTCAATTTGTTGTTCACAAAGCTCTTTCCCAGCCCGCATGTTACCTAAATTTCACAACTAATCCTTGGAGGTAGCAAGATCAGGGATGAATCACTGTTCCCTTTTTACAGATGAGAAAAGAAAGGCTTGGGGAAGGTATGTGAGTGGTCTGCCTTGAAGCGGTGTGCCCAGTCAGCAGCAGAGTCAGAGTGTGAGCTCAACACTACATCCTCTTCCCTGTGGCTTTCCACTACTCCACACTGTGAACCAAGTCACTGATGAGTTTCTGACTGTTTACAGCGTTTGCTTGTTTCTTAAGCCTGTGGCAGCCAGTAAAGGAGATGGCCTTTGTTGTGCCAGGTGAGTCTCTGAGCTGGGTAATGCCTTCCTCTCTCAAAGGGTACAGGCCATTTTAGGCTGTTGGTCTTACAGCACGGATGAAAAGAGAAGAGCTACTTTAGCCGGGACTGCCATGTATGGATGGGCAGGTTGCTCACTCTACAACCTCTATGGCAGTGTTCACAGAAAGAGCAATGTGAATGGCGCCCCTGCAGCTGTGCAACACACACCCTTGTCTGTAGGCTTTCTCTCCCCATTACTTGATGGCCCCCTGCCTCTCCCCACCTGTCCCAGACAATTCCTCTGTACTATTATTTCCCTTCCCTCCATAGTACCCATCCCATCTGCCTCTCTCCTGCCCACCCTGGTACTTTTAAGATTTCAGGAGAACAGAGATATGGAGGGAGGTGATCGATTAGCATCCCCTTCAGTCCTCTCCCCAATGCTTTTCCCAACCGAACCCTGTTCCCTGTCTGCCTTCTTCTGGTCATCAGCTCCTTGGTGGAAACCGGATTTTTCCCTCCATTGAGAAGCTACTCTGGGGAGTGAATGTGAGGGTAGTGTTCTGAGCAAGAGAAGGTGGCCATCAGGATGGAGTTCGGTCGTGTGTGTGAAAAACTGGCACGGCTGGGTGGGTCTTCTTGACCACCAGGCCCAGAGTGTCCTGCTTCCAGAGAAAAAAGAAGACCTGCTTGGGCATCATTTCTCCCCAACATGAGACATCAGCCAGCTCTGGGCCACTAGGAATCAAAGACTTGCGTTCAAGTCTCATGCCTGTCACATACCCAACCAGCTGCATGACTTGGGAAAACGCACCTGACCTCATGGGCCTCAGTTTCCTCCTCTGTAAACAGGGCTACTAACATCTATCATAAAATGCTACAAGTAAAAGCCATCTGGTAAGTGCTCCGTGCACACTCACTGCTGTCTTTGATGATGATTTGCAGCAGCCCAGGACTGCTGGGTTAGTCAGCGGGTGAGGGTCACGTGGGCAGCACGTGCCCTCCCGGGCCCACATTCCAGTGGGGCACTTGGGAGCATCAACAGTTAAGAGCAATGACTGCTAACCCTGGGCATCTGAACGGCATGACCATTATATTTTCTGTTATCTCATCTGCTCCTTACAATAACCTGTGAGCTAGAAATAGTTTACAGGAACACCTGTTCCCCAGAGTGAGGACGCCCTCACCTGGCAGCCCTGGGGGTCAAGGGGAATGAGGAGCAAGCCCTGGCAGCAGGAGTCTGGGGCACCCTGGTCCCCGTCCCCTGGTCCATCTTTGCTCAGCCTTGTTGGCCCTGCCAGCTCTCCCTCTGCTTGTGTCCCCACATCCCGAGCCTCTCTGGCTGGCCTCCTCACCCAAGCACACGGGAGAGGCCTGAGGTACCACTCACTCTTTTGGGGGGTTGACATCCTCTGGCCGGGCCTCAAAGAACCGGAAGACTTCATCACACTGTGAAATGTGGGGAGGCAGCCGGACAAGTGCCTGTGGAAAGACAGGAAGAAAGGGCATTAGGCCTGATGAAACTGGGCACAGGAAAAGCAAAAGCAGGGTCAAACAGTGATGGGGAGGCTCAAGGGCAGTGCCAGGGAGGACACAGTCAACCGGCCACCACCCCCTCACCCAGACAACTAGTCAGCAGATTAACTCATCAGCTAACTCGTGAAATAACTCTCCATCCAGCCATTCATCCCTCCTTCCCTCCCTCCTCCTTCATATCGCCCAAGAGGAGAGAGAGGGTCAGGGAGGCCACGTGGCCTGCCCACAGGTGGGAAGGACCTTTCTAGAAGGTAAACTTCATTTGGGCAGGGACTTTAGTCTGTTCTGTTGGCTGCTGTGTCCCCAGATCCTGGAAGAGCACCTGGCATTCAGTAGGTATTTGTTCAAATGAATGAACGAATAAGGGTTTGGTGTGCAGGGGCCCACTGTCCAGCAGGAGTGGGACATGATAATGGGGCAAAAAAAGCACATGTGGTCTTAGGCTGCATGGACAGAAGTACAGTGTTGAGGAAGAGAGACGTGATTGTTTACTTCTGCTCTGAGCTGGTCGGGTAACAATTCCAGTGTGGCATCGAGCCCGATGGCCCCTTCTGGTGCCAAACCCACACCCAGGCAAGATGGGACAAGACCTGACCGTAGCAGGTAAGACAACACTGTGCAACTCCCATGTTCTTTCCAGAGCCCATGGCTTTCCAACGTTCTCCAACAGATCACATCCCCATAAACAGGCGGGAAATAGAAAAGAAAGGAAATTAACATTTAATGAGCAACTACCATGTGTTAGGCACTGTCCTAGACCCCTGGACTCTCCAATCATCCAACAAACACGAGGGCTTTTCAGTGCCCTGGTGGTATAGGAGGAGCCAGACATAGCCCCTACCCTCACCAGTGCACAGCAGGTGATGCATCATCCTGGAGGTACACATCATTGCTTCCATTTGCGATGGGGACACTGAGGCTGTTGGGGAGTGAAGTCACAACTTCCAATAAGTGACAGAATGAAGTCTTGTGTTCAGATGTCAGATGGGAGGAACGCACTCCCAAAGTGTTCATGTTTTCATCTAACACACGTGGTGTGTGCTGTTTTCTCTCCCAGGAAGGGCAGAAGGAAGCAAAAACTGAGGAAGAAGAGAGAGAGAGGCAGAGAGAGGGAGAGAGAGAGAGAGACAGAGAAAGAGACAAAGACAGAAAGAGACATAGATAGAGAGAGACAGAGACACAGAGAGATGGAGAGGGAAGAAGAGACAGAGACAGAGAGAGAGAGAGAAGCGGAACTCAGGCATGTGCAGAGAGCAAGGGCTCCTGGTGGGAGGAGGAGGGTTTCCGGAGGGAGCACTAAAGGGCCAGGACGGGCAGGAGGCAGGAGGGAACCATTACCAGGGACCCAGGCTGTGTGCAGAGCTGCTGCCAGGGTGACCTCCCCGACAGGCAGAGGGAGGGGAGGCAGGGCAGGAGCCCTCCCAGCTCAGCGCGCGGCCACCCACCCCAGGCGCAGCCCGGCCGCCGGCTCACCCCGCAGCAGCGCTGAACACAGGGGCTCTTCATGCCGACAGAGACCAGCATTCCGGGGGCAGGGGACGCGTGGGCTGGAAGGGCCTCAGACAAAGAGGCCTTTTGGTGAAACCACTGCGGCATCTTTATTTAACAGGGAGCCCCGAGGGGAGCCACATTGAGGGCTCGTCCTGATTTCAGGCTGACAAGAGGCTCTCGGCTCAGAGCAGCTTCCATTAGAGCTGCTGCCAAGCCCAGCTCCGGCCAAAATTATTTGGCAGAAGAGCTGGGTGCTGAGAGGTCAGTCCCTGAGGCCTGGGCTGGTGATGACAGCCAGAGCAGGGAACCCCCAAACTTAGCTGTTCTGGGAGGAGCAGGTAGGGGCCAATACCTGGGCACCTTCAGGGGCACCACCTCCCACTCATATCTAAAATTCTGCCATGGGACATTCAGGATGTATGCCATGGGGTGGCTAAGTCTGGGCTTCAGGGGTAGGGAGATGTGAGTTTGAGTCCTAGCTCTACGGGTCACAGGCTATGTGATACTGAATGCATTGCTTGCCCTCTCTGAGCTCAGTACAACGGATTTCATGTGACACCTCCCTATTAGGAGGTTAAATGAGATCATGAGTATGAGGAGCCTAGCACAGTGCCTGGTACTGAGGAAACAGTAAAATTTAGTTACACTGTTGTCTTCATTGTCATTACCCTTTAGGTGACAACAGAGAGGCACACTAGAAAGAACAGGAGTCAGGAGCTCTCAATTCTAGGTCCAGTTCTCCTGTCATATACTTGCTACGTGACCTTGGGCAGCTCACCTCACCTTTCTGGTTGTTGTTTCTTCTAGGATAAAATAGACTAGCTTTGGAATCTCAAACTGTATCTCATGGAACACCTTTTTGAGGAGGTAAAGTGAGTTCTATGGGCACATGTGAAAGGTGCCTTGTAGATCCCCGTTTTGGTCTTGGCGAGCACCATGTTCATTAGCACAGCAAAGGCTCTGAGAAGTCTTGCAGGAAAGAAACCTATAGAGCTGTGTTCAGGCCAGTATTTATTAATTATAATGACATCCTGGGAGATGGACTCATTGAATCATCACATTAACTCTAAAACATATGTCTAACTATGATTCCAATTTTACAGAAGAAGAAACTAAAGCACAGAGAGGTTAAATCATTTCTCAAGGTCACACAACTAGTAAGTAGCAAGAGTTTGAATTAGGTCGTCTGAGCCCAGAGCCTATGCTCTGTCTGATCTGCTGCTCTGTACTGCCTGCTGTGTTACCCACAGGTCTCTGTGGAACTGGTTTTCCAAATAATTCCTACTGACAGCCCATGGAACACAGCTGGGCAAATCCAGGCTAGAGACATTCGAAGTTTCTTCTAGCTATAACAGTCGATGGCTTTAGGACTGTAAACAGCACCATTATCAGTGTCTAATCTATCACAAAGCCCTGTCTTTGCAAGCACAGCAGTGGCATGGAAGGGGGCCCCAGGTAGACTGTACTCAGACCCTCTGCTTTGAAATGATCTCCCTCCATGAAGCCCACGGTTCTGGGTGACATCTGTCCCAGGACAAAAAGCAAAGTTCTGCGTTTGGCAAAACAACTGTGGGTGCCCTGCTCTTTCCATAGGATCAAACGTTTTCCCATTTTTAGTTGTATCATTTGTGTTTCTAATCAATGGAAACCGTATAGGTAAAAGCCCAGCGATTCTCCGGTGGGGTGGGGTGCAGGGGGGCTGCAGTCCTGCCCATTTGGCCCCCACCCCCACCCCTGGGGCTGCTTCTAACCTGCCTGAACTGTCCCTCCTAGATTAGCATCTACGAAGCTGGGGGCTCACCCAACTTCTGCAGAGCAGAGTATTTCAAACACATGAGTTCTCTTTTTGAAGGATCTGAGCAGCAACTTCTTTTGAAATGGAAATAGTGCCTAACTGGCAATTGCAGTTTAAGCCATTTCACAAGGGGTCCTGGTAATTGGGCCCTCAAGGACATGCCACCCTCCTCGGAGGTTTCCTCTGCGTGTGTGTGATCTTTGCATCTTGTCTTCAGATACTGGCTGGACTCCCACGTGGGGCCAGGCTTCCAGCTTGTTAGTGAAGACACAAAGATAACAGATGGGGACTTCAAGGGGCGCTTGGTCTGGAGAAGATGGACACACAGAAATTATCCTTCTTCAATGTGCAGCGTGGAAGCACGCATGGAGTTTTCTGGGGAGTGGAACAGCAGGGGTGGGCAGCTTCTCCTGGGCAGCTGGGAGGCTTCTGGGAGGGGTGCTGGGGGAGCTGAAGGCACCCCCAGGAAAGGGACTAGCACAGGCCAAGGGCAGGAGCCTAAGGGAGTCTGGCCAGCTGGGAACGGCTGCACTTCTGAGGACTGGACTGCAGGGTGTGGAGGAGAGGTGGGAACTGAGGCTGAAACAGTACTTGGAACTACCCGACAGAGGGTCCGGCTGAGCCACTCAGAGTCTCTTGTGAGCAATGGGGCTCCTCTGAAGGCCTTTAAGGAGAAAATCGACACAGTCAACTTTATCCCAGGCTGGGAATGCTTCTTCATAGGTCTGTCTGGACTGGAGGTGATGAAGAGATTCTGCCACCTGGGTTCCCACCGAGTACCAGACCACTCAGGAGGCCTGGGTGCATCAGTCTGGGTACATGTGGCTCTCTGCCTCAGTCTCCCCCTTCAGCAGCACTCCTGGCCCAGGCCTGCCTTAGAATGAGTGGCACAAGAACAGTTACTCTCTCTGTATCTAGGACTAAGCATGCCAGGAAGGAGGCTGTTCCTGTTGCAACATGAACCTTTCTCTTTACTAAGGTGAGAGACAAGGGCCATGGTGGAAAACTCCTATGGTGGGAGGGAGAATACCTGGGGCTAAGAACTCCCACCAAATAATAGCCTCAGTTTTCAAATCTGGGAAGTGGGGCTAAAAGTGAGTAAGACTGGGAGATGCAGAGGGTTGGGAGGGGAGATCCTTACCCCTCCAGGGCTGACCCCTTTACTGGGCTTGGAGTCCCTCTCCCAGCCTAACTACAGCCAGCCCCTCATCCTTCCACAAAGCAAGTCTTTGATCCTGAAAGCAAGTCTGTCGTGGGCAGCAGATAACAGAAGCAAGCCTGGCTTTTTGGGTAGCAAAAAAATCCTAGTCGCACCCACCGGGAAATGGAGACTTGTATAAATGTCATTGCAGAGGGTGAGCTGATCATTCTCAAACACTCTCTCTCACTGACCCCCAACCCTGCAATATTTATTTTATCCCCAAGACAAACACTGCAAACATGTATTTCACATGCAGGAATGGGATGGATGGAGTCATGTATGGGGTAGATTGTTCGTCTGAGCCCCTAAAGTGTAGCTCACACTTATTAGTGAGATGAAAGTCTTCAAATTGTTGAGGCCACAGAACCATTAAATACTAACCACATAACCATGTTGCCCATTAAATTAATTTATGGAGTTACAGAAATGCCTTTGGAACCCCTCTTGATAGACACCGGCCCTCAAGAGCCACATAAAACAATCACCCGGCTGGTGCTTGGTAAATTTTCCGTGACGCTCATCCAATCTGCTCCATATATGTTTAAAATTAACACTGAGATCTGGGCTGTGAAACTGCCATTAGGCAGAGGGACTGGCTGGCCAGCGAGGACAGGGAGCCCGAAGTCTGGGGAGGTCTGCTGCATGGTCAGACTTTCCACGTCAGAGTCCTGGCAGAGGACCTGGCTACTCTGTACAAAGCCAGCTTCACAGTTTTGGGTGCATTTGAATTCCCAGCAAATCCCAGATTCAGAGCCCACACTGTCCAGCAGATCCAAGGAAGATTCCAGCCAGCCAAGCAGAGCTGCACTGGCAGGGTACTGGAAATAAAACTCTAGAGGTTCTAAGTGGTGTGTCCAAGGACAGGTAGAGACAAGGGAGGGCTGGCCATGGGCAGGCTGTAGATGGCCCTGACCGTGAAGTTGGCTGTTGGGGGCATTGATGCTGAGTGAAAGGCTGGATCTTAAGTTGCACAGACTGGACTTTTGGGTGGCAGAGCTGAGAAGTGCAACGCTGGGGGGCAGTGACTATGGGCTGCAGCTGGACTTATCCCTAATGACCATTCCAAGGTCATTCCAAGGTCTCAGACAATCAGATCACAGATCCCAGTTTTCTAATTCAGCAGAATGAAAGGTCACTTCTGCACCGCCCCTTCCCCTCTGCCATTCACAGAGTAAATTACGGCCTGCAAGCTGACTGGCTGCTTGGTGAACCCATGACAGTGCTCCTTGTTGCCTGGCTCTGAGTAGTTCTCATCTGTGCTAATCAGGTTAGGAGGCCCCTCCTCTTATCGACCCCTTGCACTTAAATGGCTCCCCAGACACAAGCAGCACTCATGCAGCCCCAGAGGCTGCCCAGAATCCCATCCCAATTCAGGAGTCCTGTTCAAAGCCTGAGCTCAGGAGATAAGATGTTATCGGGTTTCTGCTCCCAATGACCCAGGAGACGGCATTTCCACAGAGCCCAAGCCCGACTGCAGATGCCTCGGGCTCCCCCAGCTCAGGGAGGCTGAGGCTGACGTGAGCCACAGACCCCAGCTGAAAGAGGCCTCCTCCTGCCCTTTGCCCCTCCTCCATTAGCTGTGCCCATTTGTTTAACTGCTTGGGAACGGAAGAGAGAAATAAAATCTCAGACTACAGCCATCAATTTAACTGGAAATGGCAAATGCCTTTTAAAGAGAAAAATGAATATTGATCTGAAGAAGAGAAATTTCTAGCTTAAAGAAATTCATCACAGGGGCATCCTTCTAAGTTAAGGCAAAAAATGTGACCAAGTATATAACCTGTACACAGTTACAAAATTCAAACATGGGTTAATGGAGAGTATATGGGAGCACTTGTCTCCCCAAAGTCTTGGGAACACCGGTTAGTGAATTATCAAATTTGTTCTTGTTACAATATTTTTTTGACAAGCATAATGATTCCAAATTATAAAATATTTGTGAGGGACCTTCTGGTAGCATTTCCAAGTTGGGACAGAATATTTCAGAAGTTACAACACTGTATATATATATATATATACTCTTCTGCTCAACCCTTCCTGAACCCCGTGAGATAGTTATTTTTACCTCCATTTTACAAATCGGGAAACTGGAGGTCAGAGAGGTAAAGCAAACTTGCCAAGGTCACACAGCTAGTAGGTGGGGCACTGGGATTTGACCCCAGCTCTTCTCACTCTAAACCAGCACTTGCAACAAAATATTATTCCCCATTTGCTTCTCCCCAAGATTCTTGAGTCAGACTCCACGGTAGATTTCATTTAACTGAAAAATTCCATCTCCATTAAAGCCAGTGGTGCCCAGTGGTAACATTAAATTGTTTATGCTTTGTAATAATAATAACAAAAAACTCATGTCCACTGAATGAGTCCTCTGTGCCGGACACTATGTGCTGCTGCCTCATGCATGTCAGTTCATTACACCCTCTGCAAAGGCACTGCTCTCCTGCCTCTTATACAGATGTGGAAACTGAGGCGCTGGGAAGTTCAGTAACTTGCCCAAGTTCATGAAGCCAGTCAGGGGTTTTGGCCATCAAGCCACATGGTCTGGCCATCTGGAGGCCATGTGCCAAGGCCACTGAAGTGGGAGCCTCTTCTCACTGCAGGGATCCTGGGCTCTAGACAAGGTACAAAGACAAACGGGCTCTCCTTCATGGCCCTTTTGTCACTGTCCGCCTGCTCCTTGGCATGGCTGTTCCAAAGCATGTGCTGTGTGTGTGTTTGGGGGGCGTGTGTGAGCATTTCCATTTATAACAACGTGCACAGGAATGTCTGTAGCTAACAAGACTTGGCATTTTGGATGCTACTGGACTCGGGACCGATTTCAAAAATGTTCCAAAGGGAATTCAAAGAAAGTTTTCCTGTATCCAGCAAAATGCCACACACAGAATCCCTGAATTGAGACGCCCCTGAACTGAGCTCCCAAGCCAGTGGAAGTGATTTCATAGACTGTTTTGTAAACACAGATGTGTCCTGAAAGGAGCAGAGGTTCAGCTGTGAGCCCAAGGCCCTCATGCCCCAGAGGTGGCCTAGTCATGGGGTGACCTCCCCAAGGGACACCCATACCCACCTCTCTGGCCAGGAAACGCCAGGCCTCAGGATGCATCTGCTAAACCACAGCAGAGGGTTTGTACAGACCACCTTCTTTCACAGATGGACAGACTCTCCGGCAGATGGACTGCCCCTCCCCACTCCAGACACACTCTTACCCGGCAGTACTCATCAATGGGCTTCAGCCTCTTCACAGCTACGTCCCGGATGTGGCTTCTCCGGAAAAGGATTTTGCCTGGAAGAGAGACGCTCATGAACTGGGTGATGCTGCCATAGGGACCTGAGACCCTAGCCTTTCATTCCCCTCTCCCTCAGCATCTCAGCATTGTAGCTGGCTACCAAGTGCCATCACCTCTGCCAGTTGCCAAGGAAACAAGAGAGGAGTGGTCACCTCTCCCAGGGGGCAGGAGGTGCCGAAGGCTCTCGGGCAGATGAGGAGCCCGGGAGGCTGCCATCTTGGCCAAATCACCTTGTCTGGGTCTAATGGCAGGACCAGTGCCCCAACATGGGTGCGGCTCTCAAGTGACCTCCCAAATAAATACAAAGGATGGCCCAACCCACACGCTGTGCTTTGCTTTCAGGCCCATCCCTCCTTGAGAAATCGGCATTTGTTCCTGCCAGCCAGACAGAATTCCTATTCTTAGTTTAGGTGGGTGGCTATTTCCACGGCAGGCACAGACTAATACAAGGGAGTCTGGCTGCCCCAGCCTGACTGTTCTCCAGCCTCTCTGTACACACAGCCTCCAGCCGTGTGGACCCCTGCATCTGGGCAGGTGTACCCACCTCTATAGGTCTGGGCAAGGCCCCTAAACCTTCCCAGAAGGCTCTTCTGAATTAGCCAAATTCAACTATAACAAAGAGATCAACATGTAGTCCTTTTACAGTGGGTTAAATTTAGAACGTGAACTCCCTGGTCTGACGTTCAAGGCCTAACACAGCTTCTGCACCCAGTAGCTGTCAGTGTCTAGACCAGCACCCCCCTTTTAGAAGACCTTCCCTGATGGCTGAGCTGGGAGTACTCGCCTGCTCTCCACATCTGCACATTTTGTCCATTCCTAAGACGCTCACCATATTCTGCTGTGTGTTACAGGTACAAGTATCTGTGAGCCCCCTTCCACAGGGGCCTGGCTCATCTTAGGGCCCCCAGAGCCCACCAGCACGTGATGAGGTGCTCCCCTCATCGCTAAAACAGGCATCTATTGTCCACGTCCACCCAGTTCCCCTCTGGAGAGAACCCCTCCATTCCTAGTCCTTGTGGTTCCACTGGCGCTGACCACACCCCTGGCAGCAATGGTAGGCATGTGACCCAGCCTAGCCAACCAGAGCCACAGTGACCAGCTCAGAGATGGGCAGGGGGCCCAGTCTGGGCCAATGAGGGTCAGCCCCGAGACTTCTGCTGGCACTGTCTTCCTGCCACAGGTTCTCCCACAATTGCTAAGCTGGAGGATGAAAGCCTGGTGCATCTAGAGGCCACCTTTATTACTGCTTGAGAAGGAAACCGACCAAGACGAAGGATCTGAGGGCAGGTGCTCAATAAATGTTTCCTGAATGACTGAAAAGCAGAGCCGAGAGATGGTGATGGGGAGATTCCTTTGACATCATTTGAGCAGCTGGATATAGCTGTTCCTGAACCCAGAACCCACCTGGAACTTTCCAATTGTATAAAATAATCCAATTAAAAAAATTTAAATTAGTGGGAGATGGATTTTCATCACTTGCATTAATGGAATCCAAATGAGATGATTCCCATTGCAAGTGGACAAATAGGTAGATTGCATGTAAATCCACTTAAGCTTCTTCTATCCAGGTCCAAGTGAAGTACTAAGCATTGCCTTGGTTTAGGCTTTTTCCCCAGAAGTAAATCCAGAGACAAGGAGGTGAGTGCAAGTCAATTATTTGGGAAATTTCCCTGGAATTACCAGTAGGAGAGGGGGGCATTAAGGCAGGGCAGGAGGAAAGTACCATCCAGCCCCCCCCATCACTGTGGGGGAGCAGCAGCTCAGTTCTGTTGGGGAACTCCGGGGGATGGTGCAGAACGGACCTCAGAGGCATCCCGACCTGAGGCAGGGCAAGGAGGCTGGGGTATCTATCACCAGCTCCCTGCTTGTCCTTGAGCTTCTGAGAGCACCACTTCTCTGGCACTTCTGGACAGGCGTGCTCCTGCAGCTAGGACAAGAACCCCAGCAGCTGCTGGCAGGTGGAGGCGAATGGGAAGGGGACCTGGGGGGGCCCAGAAGCAGCTGCTACAGGTGTCTCTGACTTCCCTGTCACCACAGGTGATGGTCACCAGCCCTGCTCCAGCCAGACCATGGAACATCTACCTCATCAAGTCATCAAATCGTGTGTGACTGTTACCCATTCGCGTGTTTCTTCCCTCCACATTCGGTGTGAACCAGCGGCCCCCTTCCGCAGCTGCTTCCCCCGCTTGGAGCCACACGCCGCACTCAGTACAAGACTTTGCATACAGCAGCCGCCCCAGAGGCACTTGCTGTTCCATGCACTTTCCTCCCCCACAGATGCTCCCTCAAGCTCTGCTTCCTGCCTTTCTCACGGAAGCCCAGAAGAGGGGCCGTGTCCCCAACAGAGGGATGATGCTGTACAAACTGGACAGTGTCATCAAGATAAATGGGCCCCTCGGCGTGTTCCTTTTGAAAGGAGATAAAAATGTGATTCATCAAGACATGGGAGATGGCCGCCTTTCCTTGGGGAAAGATGCACAGATTTGGTATTCCTGGCCTCTTCGCCTCCTACCCTTTTTTGGTTGCCTGTCACTTTATTGCCTGCATGCCACAGGGGAACATGTGTGCAGCCAAGGGGGTGGGATGTGAAATAAACACGTGGCCGGGGGAGACTGCTCCCAGATGGATGAAACGACAGACGGCTCTGGGGTGGGTTTTGGGCCTTCTACCTGAGCCGGTTAGCTGTCAGGCGCTGGAGGTGGCCCACGCCTGGTGATGCCAGAGACGGAGCGGTATCTTGCAGGACCCTGGAGGACTTGCTAAGAAGGAGAGACCGCATGAGGGACTGGGGCCCCAGATCTGGCTCTGCCCTGTGCTTCTTTCAAAGGGAGAAAATGCGACTTAGCCTCCAAAAAATAGCTCTCCTGCCCTTTCTCATCCTATCTGAGGACAAAAAAAGAAAGGAGAGAGATGCAGAGACAAACTAGGTCCCCCTCCCAGGCCCCCATCACAAGGCTGGCCAAACCTCTGGCTGGGCTGGGTATCTGTGAGATATTCAGATACAGATACAGACATAGGTACAGATGTAAGATCGGACAGGACCTGATTCAGTAGCAGAGACAGATCTAGCAAAACACAAATAGTTAAGGAACAGTTAAGGCCTCCAGCGGTACAGAAGGTTCGGAGAAGGGAGAGCTGGGGTGGGGGAGATGGGGAGAGAGGTGAGCGGGCTCCTTACCCACACTGGCACGGGACCCCCAACAGCGACCCTCAAGCCCACCCTCTGCAAGTGAGACCGCCATGCCTCCGGGCCAGACACCTCCCATGCCCTCCACAAGGCTCTGGGTCTGTTGTCAGGTGCAAAGGTGGAGGAGAATTTCTGTACAAGCCATTTCCCAGTTGATTTTTTGGAATCCCAACAGGGCTTCTCTCCTTGCCGCTGAAATCCTGACAGGAGCAATGTCTTCCTTCCTTGGGGCCCTGGCACAGGCAGCAGGGGCGGGGGAGGCAGGGCAGAGGGAGGGAAGATCTGGAAGGGATTCCACGGTCTGGACTTCTCTGTTAGGAATCCAAACCGCACTCTGAAAGCCAAACTGGTGACCATATTAAAAGGGAGAGAGAGAGGAAAAGGAGGAGGAGGAACATCCCCATTAAGGAAGCGGGGACCACAGGGCATTAAAGACCTCTTGTAAATGTAATTCAGCCCGCTTACGGCGAGGCCAGGCGAGGCTCCTGCCAGCGCCTTCAAAGCCGTGCCGACGCCGCCCCAGAAATATGATAAGTATCATAAGAAAGATTACACGCGGGGCATGAGACAGACCTTGGGACTTAACTCCTTCCTGAGAGCAGGGGAGAGAGCCACTGAGCCTGACAAAGTCCGAGCATGTAAGTGGGGGCCCCTCTTCCTGCCGCCCTGGGCTGGGCTGAGAGGGTAGGACCAGCAGAAGGAGCAGGGGCCTCGGCTGGAGTCCTGTGTTCAAGTCCTGCCTGGGCCACGGGCCGGCAGTGTGACCCTCCACGGGGCCTCTGCACCCTCATCTGGAGATGAGAAGGCCAGGCCTCCATGGCCGCTCCCTCCAGAGTCCTAAGATGTATGTGGTGGGTGGAGTTATCAAGAAGAGCAGAGAGGGAGTGAGGCCAGGGGTAACAGGCGCTAAGTGCTTCCTCCCTGCCAGGCGTAGGCCAAGAGCATTCCGTCGGGGTTTCTTGCTTAATCCTCACCACGACCTTAAAGCAAGTGCTTTTATCATCCCCACTTTGCCCAGGGGCAGACGGTGGCTCAGAGAGGTTGAAGGACTTGTCCAAAGTCACACAGCTATTAAGTAGCTGAGTTGGGATTTCAACCTGGGGTTCTGGGGACACTGAAGGGGAAAGAGAAGCCAACAAATCTCCAGAGAGCTCTTTGGGTTCAGATCATGTGAGGCCTTGCGAGTCTTGGTCTGGATTTTATTCTGTGTGTGATGGGAGCATGATTAACATCTCCTCCATGCCAGGTGCTGTGCTGAGGTCTGGGGACGCCTTGGGGGCTGAATGATAATTAAGCAAGTGGTAATCATGGAGGATGGGACATCCCATGGTGCATGAGGTACAAGCAGCCCTCTCGAGGTCTCTGCAGATCAGATACAATTGGATGAGTGAGTGAGTGAATGGATGAGAGTGAATGGGTGAATGAGAGTGAAAGGATGGATGGACCAACAAATTAGGGAAGGAGAGGTGACCTAGTGTCTCGTGGACCTGGGGAAAAAGAGCTCCCCAAAACAGCACACCTCCCTGTCCTTTAAATGGCCCTTCCTGCCAGCTACCCCCACCCAGGCTGAGCAGGTGCCAGCACAGGGGACGCAGGGGATGCTCACCCTCACAAGTGGGTGGGCATCACCTGGGGGAGGCCAATCTCTGCCCTAGCCCCCAATTTGGTCTGACCTTCTCACCATGAGTGTCCGCTCTGGGCCAGGACACACAGGCAGGGCACTGCCTCAGGAAGGTCCCTATGCTTGGGTGGCAGAGGTGTTTCTCCCTCCCACCCTGGATGCCAGGCCCTCAATAAAGCTTCTGTGTGGCATCTGATGGGTCTTAGCCGTTGGCATTTGCTTCTAGAGAATGAATCAGTTCAAGATGGTGAGAGATGAGAACATGGCTCCTTCTCACTGGTAGAGAGAAGTGGTTAAAGAAAAGACAGAAACTTCTGAGAGCAGTTAACCTCGAGGCCAGCCACAGCCCCTAGGTTCCTCCTTGTGAAATGTGGTATCTATAGGGGATTCCTTCAGCAGGAGTCAGGGGGCCAGAGGCCCAGGAGGAGCCAAAACACCAGACACAGCATCCCTGGCTAGGGAGCCCCCACCCCAGCCATGAAGGGCCTGTAGCAACCTCGAACTAGGCACGTGTTCTGACAAAGAGGCAAGCACCCGCTGTACAGGGGCAGTAAGAGGGCTCTAGCTACAGTGGAAACAGAAGAGGGCTGGCCTCAGAACCTCTTTCGGTCTGTCCAGGCTGATCTATTCTTGGCAGCCTCCCCTCTTCAAAATTCACAGCATATGTGAGTGCATGCATACACCCTCATATACCTCCCTCTTCCTTGATTTTTCTGCCACCTGCGATGCCATCCACCCACTGACCCATCCATCTATTACTGTCTTGATGGAGGGCCTGCTCCAGGTGCTGAGAACACCCTGGTGAACAAGACAAAGGGGGCCCCTGCTCCCGAGGTGTTTACTGGGGGAGGGGCTGTGCATGGGAGGGATACAGTACACAGTGTTCACATCTAGTACGTAGTTTGCTTACACACACGTCTCCTCCCACCTCTGTAGAGAGGCTGTAACAGGGTAATAGAAAGGAGCGTGCCTGGGGGATGGGGGAATTCAGCTAGTGGTCAAGGAAGTCTCTGATTTCACCCTAGACTCTGAGGAGGAGAAGAGACAGTCACGCAAAGCTCTGGGGGAAGAGGGCTCATCCAGAGGGAACCACAGAGCAAAGCTGGGAGACGGAAAAGAGGTTGTGTCTTACAAGCCACAGAAAGGAGTTTGGTTTTCTCCTAAGCACCCCTGGGCCTGCCTACCCAAACCCCTCCCCACCCTAAGGGCTTCTCCTCAGGGCCTTCCTTGAATGCCTGCCACGCCCTCCTTTGCCAACCTGCTGGACCCACTGGCAGTCACCTGACTCTCCCCTCCTTTCCCCACTGTTGTGGAGAATTTGTCAGGGAGCTGCCACCCTCAGGGCCCCTCTCACCTTCCCAGGGGGTCCCCTGATGCACAGGCCAGCTCCCCCGAGCCACCCCAGCCTCCAAGGACACAGATGCTCCCAACCCTCTCCCTTCAGTGTGGCCCAGAGAGCCTGGAGCACCACAGGAGCTCCCTAAGGAACGGGGGACCACAGGAGGGCCCCGAGCTCCACAGACTGTGTGGGTTTAGTGCCCACTCTAAATTCAGGATGACCTTGTGTCACAATCCTTAACTTAATTACACTCACAAAGACCCTTTTTCCAAATAAGGTCATATTCACAGGTTCCGGGAAATGAATTCACAGGTTCCAGGTTAGGATGTGGATGTATCTTTTTGGGGGACCACTATTCACCTCACTACAAGGGTCATGGGAGAATCCACAGGGCTGGCCAGATACCTGAGGGAGGCTTGGATCCCTAACTAGACTGCCATCGCCCTGAGGGCTGGCATGACTTTCTACATTCCCTTCATCCTTGGCAATACCTGGCATGGAGCTGGGTGTGATTAACATGAGGGTACTGCCTGATACCTTCAGAAGGGACAGGGGAGTGTCTGGAGAGAGTGGGTCAAGGGTGTCTGGGGCCCAAGACAAGCTGTGAGGATCTGAAAGCTGAGTGAATGGGGGAGACAGATCCCCTCTGGCTCTGCTGGCCGATATGGGGCCCAAGGAAGAAGAGTCAAATTTCCCAAACTAATTAGAGGAAAGCAGATGTGAAGGTTACTAGAGGGACCCCCACCCCACCCAAAATGACATGTACGCCCACGGGGTGTGCTATGGTCGGAATGTGTGTGCCCCTCAAAATTCATGTAGAAATCCTAATGCCCAATGTGATGGAAATTAGGAGCAGGGCCTTTGGGAGGGTGGAGCTCTCATGAATGGGATTAGTGTTCTTATCAGAGAGGCTCCACAGAGCTCCCGGGGCCCCTCTGACCTGGGGATCCAGCAAGAACTCTGCAACCCAGAAGAGGGCCCTCACCTGACCACCCCGGCACCCTGATCTCAGACTTCCAGGCTCCAGAACTATGAGAAATAAATTTCTGTTGTTTATAACCTACTCAAGCTGTGGTATTTTGTGATAGCAGCCTGAACGGACTAAGACAGGGTGACAAGACACAGACAATGCCTGTGGGGAGGAAAAAAGGAATAATTGATCTACTCCCCTGGCTCTCTACAGGCTGAAGTGGGCCAGGCCAGCAAATGAACCCTGTGCCCAACTGCCTGGGTCAGGTGTCTCAAACTTTGTGTTGCTGACAGATGGATGAAGACAGACGCTCTTAAAGAAAGAGCCTTGGGCATAGGAGGAGAGCCCAGAGAACCTAATGCATGAACCTGCCAAAGGCTCTTCCTTCACTGTGAAAAGCAAAAACAAACACCCCTCCTTCATTTCATCCCTTTCATTTCAGAGGGGCGGATGCCAACCCCCAACTCCAAGAGTAACCCCAGTGGGCAGGAGCCCAAGTCGCTCCGGTGAGAATCAGCCTGGGGCTGCTGATGGTTTAGAGCAAGCAGCCACCTGGAGGGTATGCTCTGGGCTCTCAGAAAACCCCCCTCCAAAAGCAACCAACCCACCTCACAGCCTACTTCCTTGATGCCTCAGATCACAGAATCAGAATGCAGTTTGATTTAAGATTTTGGTTAAGATATATAAACCTCTCCCTGGGCAGTGACCGTGAGCCTGGTTAAAGGTTGCTGCCTGAATAGAAACAAGCTTCAGCTTTTCACTGGACAACAGGGTCTGGTTAGGAGGGCAAGCATAGAGGCCTTAAGGGAAGGGGACAAGATGGGCAGAGGGGAGAAGGACGAAGAAATAGTCAAAGCCAGCCTCTGCCGGCTTCCCACTCCTTCTGCAAGCTGGTCCTGCCCTCGATGTCCAGCTGGTTGCTGACTGCAGCCTCCCAGCCTTCACCCGGTTAGCTTTGTCCATGCCAAAGTCTGAACGGCTGGAGGGCAGCCCCTGCTTATCTTTCCCCTGAAGCCACTATGCCACCTCTGACCTGATGACAGTCGGGGGACAGCAGGCCACCTTCTCACTTGCTTTCAGCCTCTGATGTGGCTGAGATGACATCCCCACCATCTGTGGTCTTGTGCCTGACTCAGACTGCACTCTGCCACCCAGTCCTGCTTTTCACCTGCTACACGTGGCCTTGCTTGCCCTTGATCCAGATCAGTAAAGACAAGGGGCCCTTTGGGCTGGGGGAGGGCTAGGGTGGAGCCCAGATGCTAAGGCTGGAAGCAGGGAGCACATGCAGGTTCTGGAGGGACATGGTCCCAAGGGGGAAGGACCACAGCCCTGGGGGTCCTGACTTCATGCCCTGAGTTCTGACTCCCACAAATCTTTCTCGTCCAAATACATGCCAAGACCCCGCCCCGGCTTAGAGTCTAGCACGGTAATAAGCATGTGTGGGGTTTGCCTGTCAGCATTCGTATCACAGTGCCTGGATTTTCTTTTGAGGAACAATCCCTCCTTCATTCTCAGTCTGTTGATTTCAGGGAGGGGCTCATCTTACCCCACACTCCTGGAGTTGCCAATCAGTACAGTCCAGCCTTGGGCATGTGACCCATATTGGTTCAGTGAGAATCAGTCTGAGACTTTGGCTGGAACCTCCAAAAAAGAGAAGTGCTCTTTCTACAGGGGCTGCTAACTCATAAATTGTAAGCCTCAGATGGCTAGGGAGCATCTTTGCACATCTCCATCACCATCTGAGGAGTCTGTACGAGAATGAAGTCACCAGAGAAGAGAGGAAAGCTGGAAGCTAGACAGACACATGATTTGGTCACTTAGATCCAGCCATGCCTGAAACAACTGCCCCTGAAGTTTTCAGTTCTGTGAGCCAATAAATTTCCTTTTTTTTCTTAAATCAGATCGAGATGGGTCTAGTCCTTGTCACCTGGAGGCTCCTGACTAGCACAGCTAGCACTGCCGTTTACTGTTGTGTGATATGGGACAAGTCACGACCTAGTTGAATCTCAGTTTCCTCAAACTTTAAAATGGGCAGAGTAATGCCGAACTCAAAGGATTATTATGAGGAATCAATGACCAAGTGTATAAAAGCATTTAACACAGAGCCCAGCCCATAATAAATGTTGAACAAAGAGGATCTCTTATGAGCTGACAACTCCAGGTCAAGTAGGTGGGGCGGGGTGGGGGTGGAGGCACAACCTGGCCCAGCCCATCTCCTTGCTGGCCATGTGGAATCCAAGCACTGTAGTGTTTCTTGTGTACCCTTCCACCTGGCCTCCCCACCCAAGGCCGAATACTAACTCCTTTCAGCCTGCAGCAACCTTTCCTGATCCAAACTCTGCCCCCAGACACACCGTGTCTCCCACAAAGCTCCCATTTCTCCTCTCCCTCCATCCGCCCAATTCAGATTACTCACTCCATCCACCCACCTTGGGACACTCTGGGCTGACTCACACAGGTGAGTCTCCCCCTTGGCCCCTGTCCCACACACTCAGGGAAACAGATTTACAAAACTTCACTGGGGTTTTGCCATCGATTGCAACCTTAACCCTTCTGCAGCCACGGCATGCTTCACCTGGGAGGGAAGAAGGATCTCCCAAGTTCTGGTCTGGAAGTTCTCACACTCAGTACAGGCTTAAGGAAACAAAATCTTTCATCCCCCCATCCTCAGTGGGGCCAGGGGTGTTTATGGGTGTCTGCTAGAAAAGGGCACACAGTGTTGGCATATCAGAGATTTTAATACACTCATTTTTATTGAACTAAATGCAATCAAAGGCTTTTTGAATGGCCTTATAGAGCTATGGGACTAGAATGATTTTTTTCCCTTTTTTTAAAAAACTTTTTTTTGGGTAAATATAATATACACATAGAAAAGTGCACATGCGTGTGTAAAATTCAATGAATTTCACAAACTGAACCCACCCCTGTAACCAGCACTCCAGTCAGAAAACAGCATTGCCTGCACCCTCAGAAGACCTTCACTTGCACTGAAACAGATTTTAGGTGGAGTTTGGTGGTACTTCTGTGCTGGTTACAGATGTTAGAACTCTAGACTTAGGTAGGGTTTGTTAGCACTTCTGTTCTGGTATAAATGTTAAAACTCTTGACTGGCTGGGTGATACCTATTGCAGAGAAGGGACACTAATACATTTATTGATTTTAGTGATATTTATTTTTATTTTCTCCAGGCTTATTTTTAAAATGCATGCTTTATCCTTTGATTCAAGTTGCAGCAAATTTAAATGCATAGTGTAATGCAGATCCCTGGAATGAGGTCCCTTTTTCTGTGAAATGTGGACACATGTTTGTTCATTGTTATTCATTAGACAAGGGATGAATGCTTCCTTACAAGGTTAGCTATGGGAAGACCAGTGTAAACAGAAACAACCCCCCTGAATTTGCTGATTTGTTCTCGCTTGTGTTGGAGAATGCCCAGGGTTGGTCTTTAGCCCTGAGACAGACTGGGATAATTTATTAGCTGTAAGATCTTACTTTAGATTACAGACTGCCAGACAAGGGCAGCCTAGTTCTTACGAAGCTCCTCTAAGCTACTGGCACCTAAGGATTCCCAACAGATACCAAATCAGAGAGGGACACTAGCCATGATGGCAGTGTGTGCCGGCAGGGAATGTGGGCTGGCCCAGCCTAGTCCTGGGAGGTGGACAGAACATTGTAGTTGACCTCCGAGGTGGCCCTTCGCCCCGAGGAAGGGAGAGGCTTTGCGATTAAATGTAACAGTGTTTAAAGTGGCCACTCTGAGGACAAATGTCACGTGGATGTCACTGGGGTTCCTTTGGGCACACGCTGTGGTCTCATTCAGAGCTGAGCCTGCAGAGGGCTGAGCTCACCCTGGGAGGTACGCGGTAAACTCATGTCATACACGCACTAACGGTGGGACAGGTGGCAAAGGCCGAGGGCACGGTCACACTAGTCTGCTTTCAGCTGTATTTTTTTTTTCCCTTGGTCCAGTGGGAAGGTTAAAAAAAAAAAAAAAAATCAAAATCCAGGACTGCTCGGCTGCCAGCAGCATGCTCAGAGTGTGGGCTGCAGAGCTGAGAGGCCCCGGGTCCTTAAATCCTTTGTGTCCTGGTACCTTAAACTGCCTGAACATCAGGCTTCTCACATGCCAAACGGGATTATAGGGCTGGAATATGGATTAGAGACGGCACCCTGGACAAACACAGCACGCAGCGCTCGGCACACAGGAGGGGTGCGACACAAGATGCCCGTTGTTACAGAGAGGAGTGAGGCCAAATCACTTGTTGTTTGGCCAACTGCCCATAAAAGTTGTATGGTGACCTTTAGTCTGTCTGATTTCCAATCCTTCCCCCACCCCTGCTCTCAGTCCATTTTCCACCCAGCAGCCCAAATGTTTTTCAAAATGAAACCTTTGCTGAAACCTTTCAGTGACTTCCCAGCACACTGAGAATAAAACCTAAACTCCTTTCCGTGACCTGCAAGGCCTGGCAGGATCTGACTCATGCCTCCCTCTCCGACCTCGTCTCATCCTGCCAGCGCCAGTCATGCTGGGCTTCAATTAGCGCCAAGAACGCGTCCAGCGCCTTCCCACCTCGGGGCCTGTGTGCACGCTGTCCTCTCTCCGGGACACAGTTCCCGCTGCCCTCTGCACGGCTAACACCTTCCATCCTTTGGGTCGTCTCCTCGGGGAGGCCTTGGCAGGCCATTCCGCCTCCCTCTCCCAGGCCTTGATTGTTTCCCTCCCAGATTTCACCACGATTTGTAACGATCTTACCTCTTTATATGAGATCTTACATCTTACACAATGTCTCATTTACTACTGCACCCTCAGGGCCCAGTATACGGACTGGCACGCAGTGGCCCCTGGTTGACACTGCTGAGTGGGTAAGTGTGAGTGTGTGTGTTGACACACCCTCGCTCCAGACTGTCTCTCTTATTTACACAGACACACAGACACACACACACACAGACACACACACACACACCTGAGAGGACTAGCAAATGTAGCTCACCCCACACACGCCGCTGGGGACTGCTGGACCAGACCGGGGCTGCAGCGGGGATGGACTCACCCTCCAGGACCCAGACAGAGTGGGGCCAGAGAGTGTGGTTAACTCAGAGCCCAGCATCAGGGCCAGGCTGTCCCCACTCCATGTGGGTGTGGGCGTGGCAGGCGTGGTGGGCAGTGGCTCAGCCCCTTCCCTGTGGGAGCTGGGAATAAAGGGCCCTATTCAGCCCCTGCGGCCTCAGCTCCTCCCTGCCAGGGAAGGCTGCCCTCAGGAAAGGGGACGGTGGGATGCTGGGCAGCGCTTCCCGGCAGCCTCTCCCTGTGGCGTGGCCCACAGTAGGGATGAGGAGTTTGGGAGGAGGGGGCAGCCAAGGGTACAGGGCCTCCAGGGCTCAAAGAGACACAACAGAAAAGTCCAGCCAGAGGAGGAGGCTGTAGGGCAGGCAGGGAAGTCCTGGTTCAGGGGATGGTGCTGAAAAGCACAGTTCACTGCTGATGCTCTGAAGCAGAGGAAATTCCCCAAGATGCCCACTGGAACACTGCCCCACAACCACAGGCCTGGCTGTGCCAGCCAGAGGGGAGTCTGCCTGGCTCTCTGCGAGTGGACACTGTCCCTTAAAGCTCTTTTCTTAAGTTTTGGCTCTGTTGGGAGAACTGAGCCCAGAAATCAACTCTCTTCAGCAACCTCCTACCAGTATTTCCCGTGGTTCCACCTCTTCCTTCAAGGGAAGTGAGGATGATAAAAATACTAGATCATATTCATTGAGTACTTGGTGTGTGCTAAGCACTGTGCTACGTACTTTCTATTTATTCTGTTATGTGATCTTCATAACACCCTGTGATCTAGATACCCAGGTACTAGTTTACTCCCATCTTACAGATAGATAAACTGAAAGTAAGAAAACCTGAGTGACCTGCCCAAGGTCACACAGATAGTAAGTGGCAGAGCTGGGGTTTGATGGGCCATGGTTTCTGTCTTTGGCAGTCTGAAAGTGTCTAGGCTCTCAATTCTTTCGCAATGTTCCTTCTTTTCTCTGTACCCTCCCACAGCTGGTACATCTCAACCCTTCCCCAACCCCATAAGCACGGTCAACATGCATCCATCACTCACTCACTAATCCTCCCTGATGCCAGTAGGATATTTTGGAAATGATAATGTGACTTCTAAGACTAGATTTTAATAGACATCATGGCTTCCTTCTCGCTCTCTTGCTCTGGGATCACTCACACTGTGGGAAGCCAGTTGCTGAACTGTAAGGACACTCAAGCAGCCCTATATGGAGAGATCCACTTGGGAAGGAACTGAGGCCTCCTGCTAACAGCCAGCACCAATCTGCAAGCCAGGTTAAGTGAGCCATTTTGCCAGTGGATCCTCCAGCCCCAGGTGAGCCTTCAGATGACATCTTGACTACAATGTTACAAGAGATCCTGAGTCAAAACTGTGCACTTAAGCCATTCCTGAATTCCATAGAAACTGTGTGAGATAATAAATATTTATTGTTTTAAGCTGGTAAGTTGGGTGGGGGTAATTTGTTATGTAGCAATAGGTGACTGTTACAGGGCCCAGCACCCCAGAATGAGGGTCCCTGGGTCACCTGAATCATAGATACCTGGGATGTTGGTTACAAATGTAGATTCCTGGGATTTAACCTAGGCCCCCTGAATTAGATAGAAGGGTGAAAGCCTGCATTTTTAATAAAGCCTCCCAAGTGAATCTCATGTACCTTTTAGGTTTAGAAGTGCTGAGCTACCCTACCTCACTTAACAGATCTGGAGAGGCTCAGAGAGCTGATGGTTTGACCACTATCACACATCTAAGCCGAGGCAGGCAGGCAGGCCTGGGCCTAGAATTAGTACCAGACTCTCGGTTCAGTTCTCTTTCTACTTATTTCCTCCTTTTAGTTTGTCCATTTTAGTTAGCTTTTTTGAGAAGTATAGGTTCTGTTTTCTTTATGTTAAAAATGCACACATAGCAAGTTGCTACATAGTCAATTGTTCATCTTCTTAAGAACTTGCTTTGCCTGGAAGAACTTTCCAGCCCCAACCAAAATGTGGGCCTAATGCTAAGGGGATTAGGGGTACCAGGCCATGCAGAGGGGCTGGTGCCCCTACAGAACACCGCATCAGAAGAGGCACCTTTTCTACCCATCTAGGTGCCTCAGTTCCAGGCTTTTTTCCCAGGCAAACAAAATGCAGTGTGTATACAAGGCAGAGACGATGAACAAAGATAAGGGGATGTCTACTTTAACCCCTGAAAAACTGTCACCCCAGGAGGTAGGAATAATAATCGATGGCAAGATAGGCAGCTCTGAGACCCTGTTCAGTCATTCACTTGGCACATTTGTTGAACAGCTACCATGTGCCAGGTAACACTAGGCAGAAGGGTGTATGGATGTGTTTCTTTACTTGATAAGCATTCATATATGTTTACTACGTCCAGGCACCTTACAATTCTTAACTCACTTAACCCTCACGACAGCCCAACCAAGCAGATTTCATTCTTCTTCCCATTTGACAAGGACATTGTTAAACAGCTAGTAAGGGGCAATACGGGGATTGGAACCTCAGGCAGTCTGGCCCTAGACTCCTCCCTCTTAACCAAGACAAAAGAAGACATGGCTCCTACTCTTCAAAAACTCCAGTTTTCAAAATCCCCATGACCACAGAAGAAGAAACTGAAGCTCAGAGGTACCTTCCTACTTCTCCCAAGTCACTCACTGCTGGGACTAAAGTCAGGTCTGAGTCCAGGCAGTGTTACTTTGTTCCATCGAATGTGTCTGTTCACAAAAAAAGACTTAGCAGAAGATGGGTACCAGGGCAGTGAACACCAAGGGAGTTCCTAGCGCTGAGAGAGAGAGAGGAGGGCCCAGAAGCAAGACTGAGTATCCTGAGAGACACCACAGCAGATGGACAAGGCTCACTCACTGCCCAGGCCATAATGACTTGTGACAGTCTATTGCCGGGCGGTATTCATGCCTCCAGATAGTTGGGGGCAGTGTTATTTATAGACCACATTTCTATTTATATTTTCATTGAATTTCTGCTCAACTTAACTAGATTTCCACCCCCAAAACCTAGAGAGGGGAAGATAAGAACTTTTTTTTACCAAGTGTATCAGGGCAAAGGTGAAGGTCAAAGCCTTGGCTTTGTGTGCAGCTTTTCAGCAGGAGCCCTTTGCGGGAAGCATTCAAGACAAGGGGGCTTTCTACACTTTCCAAAGGAAATGGGGGTTGGTGGGGGAGGACACAAAGCTGGCCTTATACAGAGGCAGCTGCTTCTGCTAACATGGTGGGATTTGAGGTGGGCCTAGAAGACCTCTGTTCTCCTAAAATATTTTCCATTTTGCATGATATTGCATCATTAGGCATTTATCCCTTTGGTATTAACAGTTATTAGATGACAAAATGTTGGGGCTGTGTGTGAGAAAACCTAGACAGTATCAAGTCCAATCCTTGTGTTTCACAGATAGGAACTCAGGCTCAGAGGCGTTAGCACTTATCCTCATGGAGGAAATCTGAATGAATAAGACATGATTCCCGCTCTTCAGAAACTCCAGTTTTCAAAATCCCCCTGATTAGAGAGGAAAAAACTGAAGCTATAGGTATCTTCTGACTTCTCCCAAGTCACATGCTGCTGGGACTAAAATCAGGTCTGATTGTTTTCTGAATAAATGGAAATCTATTACCACACGAGGAAGACTATCCCAATGTTACAGGAAGAGCTGTCGGGCACAGCAGAAGAAACTGGGGACAGCAAAGCAGGCTGAAAATTCCCCTCTCAACCCATTTTAGAAATGAACAAGTAAAACCACGTGACATTTCCTAAGGTTCCATTGAGTGCCCCAAATGAAAACTTCCTGGTTTTAGGGTCACATAGAAAAATAAAGGTAAAGTGGGACTTGTTTCTCCCTTGTTTTTAGTCTTTCATTGAACTGTGGTTTAGGCAACAGTATCTGTGATGACTGTGACTACATGGTTAGTTTATAAATTTGTGTTTACAAAGCCAGCCTTCCAGAAGTCATTCCTCCTGGGCACTGTGCCTGCAATTCCAGCATCTAACACTAGGTGGCTGGTTAAAATTGGGTAGGTTAAGTGATAGGTAACTAAGGAAATACTGTCATCTAGATAAGACCTTTACTGTTGGAACATGACACATTATTAAAAAGACAACACTGATCAACCTCTAACCAACATAGTAAAAACCTCATAATACAAAACTTGAAACAAAGTTTAAAGAAATGCAAACCCTCTAGTTGGGGTGGTGTACCTACCATTTTATACCCAACTTCAGCTGTTAATCTCCAGGCAGTACATCTTTGGTCCATCTCTGTAGCAAACAGTATCAGGACGTAGAAAATAGTCTAAGCTTGGGCTTAGAAGTGTCAGGATCTGGGTTTGAATCCCAGCTCTGCTTCTTACTAGCTGAGTGGTCTTGGGCAAGTCACATATCCCTTCTAGACTGTGAGTCTTCATCTGCAAAGTGTGGTTGTTGTCATTAAAAGAGATTTTTATAAGCACATGAAACCCTTTGCACAGTATCTGGCAAAAGTATGTACTTGACAAATAGTAGCTATAATCGTTAAGTAGGAATCTTCTCCCATTAACAATTATTTAATCTGTTAAAAGTTCCAAACGTCACACACAGTTCCTCAGAAAACTGTTTGCAACTTTCCCCCCTAACTCAACAAAAAGGTATCTCTGGGCCACTTGGCTCACGTATGAACTCTCTTTCTAGTGCAAGTCTTTCTATCGAAAGAGAATGGCTCTGCCAACCACAGAGGTCTTACTTAAGCTGTCTTCACCAATTACCAACTATTAAAGTTGTAAATTAATTTTTCAGCTGAGAAACAAGAAGCTGAGAGTAAGAAACTGGCCAGAGAAGGCACCAAATTACTGGTCACTCTTTGGTCTCAACTTTCCTCCTTCAGCTTATTTTGAAACTGCAGTGTTTTATTCAGAAGAGCAAAAGATGCTCCTTTAAAATCTCAGTTTATTTTTCTGTCTTAACCTTTTTGCTGGAGGCGCCTTAAAAGAGATCCGTCTTTCCCCTCCTAACAGTACAACGCAAGCAGACACAGTGACCCTAGACATTCTCGTGCTACACCATCCCCAAAACCACCAGAGGGTTCTAGGCCAGTCTCTCCTATCTCCAATCAGAGACTCTTGAAACAAAAACCTGAGCAACTGCCTTGGCCTCAAACTTCATCCCATCTTGGAAGGGAGAGGAGAGAGAATGTCCTGACTCACAGCCGACGATGGAGGGTGATTAGGGCCTGAACATCCTTCTGGTTAGGCTGGTGATGGGGGATAGAGGGCTGTGCTGTGACTTACACCCCCATCCCACAGGAAGCCAGAAACAGGCAGGCAATCCAGGTACTGTAAGGATGTGAGACCAACAAACCAGCCCTCACATGTTACCTGTGTGAAGCCTCGTCTCCCATGCACCTCAACTTTAGGTCAGAAATTGACTGAACGGACACAGGTTCAGTGGTTTATATTATGCGAATTGCCTGAATGTAACCAAACACCCAGGAAGTGCTGAAGACAATCCAGCCTATGGGAAGCCTTTGTTGGATCTTCAAACAGTGCTTCTCAAACTTTCCTGTGCATACAAATCACCTGTGCGTATCATTAAAATGCAGACGGTAACTTAGTGGGTCTGAAGTGGGGCCAAGACTCTGCATTTCTAACAAGTTTTCAGACCGTGCTCAAACGGTTGATCTGTGAACTACATTTTAAGCAGCAAACCTTGAAACGCACAAGACTGCCTGCAAGACCTCATTCTTGGAAAGGATTCCAGAGAGACAGCTCACCCTTTTGTGTCGAGCCCCTATACTAAGAACAACCAAATCGCCATCATGTTTTGAGTGCTTGCTGTGTGCTTCACAGATAACATTTCATTTGATGCTCTCGACAGCCCTGGGGGTATTTCACAGAAGAGCATCACTGCGGGTGCAGAGATGCTGAGTAAGGCTGGCCCTGGGTCACGCCGCTATCAAGAGGCTGAGGTAGGATCTGATTCTAATGCCTCCAGTGCTGGAGCAATTGATGCTTATCTGTCTCCACCTTGGAAAAAGCAGAGTTTCAAGTCAGACAACGGACACCACGTAAACAGCCCAGCTGTGAACCCAGAGGTGTTTGAGCCCAAAGCCAGGGCTCAGAACCACCACGCTCTGGGGCTGGCAGAGCTGAGGAGCCACACAGCTTCCTCCAGCAATGCAGCTTTGGAAATTCTCCCTGAGATCTGCCCCAATTCACTCTCACTAGGGGAAATCCAGCCCTTGGGTTCTGGCCTGGGGAGAAACAGAAGTGCAGCCCTTTTTCCTCACTCCCTGTTCCCTCAGGGTAGAGGGGCTAGTGCTGCCAGCCAGCCCCCACCCAGCCCACTGGCTTCCTCCTCTGCCTTCTGAAGGTGCATTCAGGTGAACAGACTCCATCTTCAGGCCGTGCCAGTCCCTCAAGCCCACTGTGGTCTGGAGGTTGGGCGTCCTGGCGTCCTGGGGCCTCCTCAGTGGACATCAGTCCTTGGAGCTTGGAGGTGAGGGGGGAGGAGGTGTTTTCAGGGCCCAGAGCAACTGCGCCACACGAAGCCAGGAGGCCTCTGGATGAATGGATCATCAGTTCATGTGGGCCTGGGGCATCTCCAGGAGTCAGCTCTGCTCCTGCCAGGGAAGAGCTCTGGCTTAGGGGGCTGTCCTTGGGCCTCGGTCCAGTGGGGGTGACCTTCGAGAGCAGTGGCGGGGTCAGGCCAGGGACACCGTGGAGATCTGCCACCAGCACCCTTACCTCCTAAGAAGGGGGGCCCTGTGCTCCCTCTCAATGGACCTCAGTGTTCTTCCCACACCACTACTACCCTCTGCTACCCCTCCTCCCCTCCTGGACCCAGAAACCAGAGTGTCTGGTGCCCAGACGCTCTATGGGAGGAGGCTGGTGGTAGGACTCCCCATCACAAAGCATCTTTCATATGCACCAAAGGCTTCAGCTAACTCAGGGAGGAGGGAAGGCTTCCTTTCACCCCCAGGGTGAAGTCCAAGGCTGGAGTTGGGGGAGAAGTCCTGGGAAAACCTCTTGGGCAGGGCTGCCCCCAACAGAATCTGGGCATCATTATTCTCGACCCCTCCCTCATCCTCAGCTCCAATCCATCAGTGAGGTCTCCTGGCTGTTCCTCTAAAATACATTTCAGATCTACTTCCCTCCCAGCCCTTGCCCAGCCTAGGCCAAGCTACCCTCATCTCTTCCCGTGCCTAGTCCAGCCTCCACTGGTCCCCCGATTCCACGCTTGCTCCCTTTCCTTCCTGTCTATCCCACACACTTGGCTGAGGAATTCTTTTGAAACAGAAATCCGATCATGGGGCCTCAGCCTAAACCCTCACCGCACCTAGGACAAATTCTCACCCCTTAGCATGGCTGGGGACAATGGCACAGCCTGGCCCTGTGTGGAAGCCACGCTGAAAGCTCACGTAGCCTCAATGACCAGGCTTCTCACGACGCCCTAGGGGCCCAGCACCTGCTTCCTTCTGTCTCAGCTGTCCCCTTGCTGTCTCACCTCTGACACACCTGGACTCAGGTAACTGACCTGATGGTCACCTATACCTTGGTGTGAATTTACTGACAGTCCCAGGACATACCTGAGTGCCCTCTAAGTAGGAGTGATTGGATTTGACCCTTGTAAAAGGACATTTGGGCATCAGGTAAGGAAATAATTTATCTCTAGGAAGGAAGGGGTTGGGGAGGTCAGGAATGTCACAGAGACCTGAAATCACTGGCCCCTGGTGACTTTGCCAACATGCAAGACTATTCCTAGTTGCTCTACTGAACTTCTAGTTTAGTGTACTCAGTGTTGTGCCACAGAGATGAGCAAGAATTACACTAGAGTCCAGGACTCTGGACTCCCCATCCAGGGCACATTTTTTTGCACATTAAATTAGACCAGCTGACTGAGACCATGAAAAGACAGCACGTTTCTGCTTAGATCAGAGGCTTCTTGTGGAAAATACCCCAGGATACATTCCAATTGGGGATGAGAGAATTTGGAATGGGTGTTCAGGAGGTTGGTTCCCTCCTAGAATTATCTCTGGATAAGGAAGATACATAGCATCTGTTGTAACGAAGGGCCCTGACTCTTCCCCTGGTCTTGAACTATGGGGATGACATGGTGGAAGGACTAGGGGGCCTGCTGCACCTTGACTTCAAAAGTCACAAGCGCCCTTGATTAGCCGCCTCCTGCAAAGCTTGTCATTCCCAGCAAGACTTGGCAGCTCTGGAGGTGAGGGCTGCAAAGCTCGTGACCCTACTCTGTCATCACGGCATCAAGTCCAGGGGCGCTCAGCCCCCTCCCCACCTTTCAGCCCAGAACAACCATCTGGATCATCACCTCTTCAGAAACGAGCTCCTTGCAGCTTCTGCAGCTTTGCAAGTTACCACAGGCTAGGAGGGAGCGGCAGGAAGTGCAAGCGGGACTGAAAAGTGGAGCTGACTCAGCAAGAGGGGGTGAGCAGGCAGAGCGCAGAGCAAAGGAAACTCACGTGTCCTGCAGCAGAGCCACCTGAGGGAGGGGAAGGCTTGCAGTCCGGGCGCCTCTCCCTCTGCAGTTCACACACCACATTCTAGGCACTACATGCTTGGACCACCCTCCCACACCGTGATCAACCCATTTGGCAGATGAGGAAACTGCCCCTGGAGGCCTGTGACTGCACCAGAGGGGCACAGCTTACACATGCACGTGGAGCCCTCTTGTTCCCAGACAGCTGTGCCTCGGGAGACAGGCTTTGGAGCTTCCTGCTTCCACAGCTCCTGTCTGCCCAGCTCACTGTGGCGACTCAGCCCCCCACACTCCCCACCTGCTTTACAAACCTCTTGCTGTTCTTCCAACGTCCACGTTCAGTCCCAGTTAGGTCACGGCCTTTGCTGTCCCCTCAGCCTGGCACCCCAGGCCCTGATCTGCCCATGCCTGGCTCAGTTCAGGTGTCACCTCTGCAAGCAGCCTTTTTGGATCCCTTAATCTCAGATGCCCCAGCCATGTGACCTGGCTATTTTTCTTCCCAGCACTTCCCACTATTGGAAATAGCTTACTTGTTTGTTTACTTCCTGACTCCCCCACTGGAGGGTGAACGTCCTGAGAACGGCAGCCCAGTCTACCCTGTTCTCAGCTACACCACCAGTGCCTACAGCTGACACACAGTAGGTGCTCACGTAATATGTGCAGCAGGAATGAATGCATGCAGCTCTTCCACGTAGCATTCAGAACAGGTTGCCAAAAGCAGGCCCTGAGAACCACTCGCCCCAGATTACAGAGTGAGAGAATGATTTTGGGGCTGGGGGCAGTAATTACAGCAAGAGGAGACCCAGTACTTCAGAGGAGGTTAGAGGAAAGTTGCTTTTAAAACAGCACATGGTGCCTCTCAGGCCTATAATCTTGTTGATCTTTCTAAAACCCTGGCATTACCAGCAGACCCTGTTTTTTCTTCCCCATCACATGGAAGGTTTGCCTTTTCCTGCCATCTCAGGTCATCAGTGGGGCTCAGAAACCTCTCAGGTCCTCTCCCTTGGGGGCTGCAGTACCTGCCAGCATCTCAGAGCCGCTGCCTCCATCACAGCCTCCCCGGCCCTTCGGACGGGGCTTTTTCAGGCTGGCGCCTGGTGGAGACACGCGGCAACGCCTACAGCCCAGGGAGAGGGCCAGCTCTCCCCTCACGCCATGAACCGGCTCTAGTTAAAGACATCCCTTCCCCCTGCTTCCTTCTGTGCTGGAACAAACACCGGATCTGCTGCACGGGGCTCTGGGGGGCAGGGAGAGGAAGGACCTGGAGACCGTGCTTGCAATTCACCTAGCACCCTCCTGCACTGGGCTCCAGAGTGCCTCTTCATTAAGGGGCCGGTATGTAAACTGGTGAGCGGGTACCAAAGAACCCAGCATGCTGGCTTTCTAAAAATACACCCCCCTAAGCTTGTAAGGTCACAAGGCTGCCTGCAGGCTGAGAGTACCTACTTTGATTATAGTGAAAGGTTCACTTTTCTTCCTAAGCTATCTAGCTTCTCCATGCCTCACCAACCCAGGAGTATGTACACCTATGGGTGGGACTGACTCTGCTATTAGGATGAAAGGGCTTTCTGGAAGCTCAGAGGCCCAGTACCAGCCAGTACGGAGACACAGATGGCTTGCAAGTGGGAGGAGACAGCAAAGTCTTCACCGAGTGAGGTCCCCTCTTTCTGCTCCACTGCCTGGCTTCTGAAGTCCCTCGGTCCCTTGCCACAGCAGTTTGCTTTTTACATCAGCAGCTACACATTCTACTTCACTCTGTAATGACCATTTCCTCCCAGGGAGCCTCCTCGGGCTGGCAAACTTAAGATACACAGGAAATGTACTCCAATCCCAGGATGGGCAACAGGAGATGGATTTTCCACAATTGTCTTTTAAAACAAGGCAGAAAGTTCCATGTAAACAGTAATTTGCAGAGAGGCTGCTGACTCCACCATGCTTGGCCCAGTGTCCTAAAGAACTTCACTTCTGTCCACCCCTCCCAAAAGCAGGAGACCCCAGAAAGCACAAGAGACACTTGTGAGACAATCCTCTCTGCTCTCTTGCATTTTTGCATGTCTTGTCAACAAAGCATTAACTGCCTTTTGTTCTGTTTGTATAAAGGTGCTTGTATAGAAGACAGAGGCAATGTCTTGCTCAGGAGCAAACAGCAGGTTTGCATACAGCCTTGGGAGACACTGAGATAGTCTCTCTCCAGAGCAAAAGGGGTAGGTTTGCTTACTGCCCGTTATAAAAGAGGTGGGCTCCCTAATATCTGGTTCCTCTCCTATAAAGTAACCCACTGCGCGTTCAAGCATTCCTCTGGGTCTGTGGAGTCATGCCCTGGGGGACCTGGACGCAACAGGAGCTGATGCAAATGTGCTGATGTCAGGCTGCCATGATGAAGTCTTTTTTCTCTGACTTGGGAGCCTCGTGTTTTCCACTGGCATCCAGGACACTGGGGTAAGCTAACTGGCTTGCAAATAGGGTAAAATCTCAGGTCTTCCACCATTCTTGAGTGGAGTAGTTGTGCTCCTCCTACTGAGGTCAACCCTGCTGCTCAGTCTCTGGGCTCCACGTCTGCCATGTTTCCAGCAAACTCAGAAGAAGTCCCAAATTATAAAAATATACATAAACCAAGGAAAGAATAACTTAAAAAAAAATAGAATGGTCTATTTTGCAAAAGGACTTTTCACATGCCTTTTTTAAAAAAGAACAGCATTTTAGGACACCTAAAAGATGAGGTGATTTGTTCTAAAGAGAAGAATTTACTTTGAAGTTTTCAGGTATAAGCCCTAGTATAAAACAAGGTCCACCCCTGCTTTTCTGTTGGAGGTGGGAATGCCAAGAGGTCAGGCTGGGAGTGGAGCTTCTCCAGGAAATCAAACTACTGTCTCCTTCCTAAAAACCAGCTGGCATCCTTGCTTATTGGCCCTCTCTACCTCCTTACAATAAAAATCAATTACTTGGGTCTGCAGCCTGGTTAACTGAGTTGTGCCAGTATCCATTTCCCGGGTTTGATAATGTACTATAGTTATATGAGATTTCACCACTGGGGGAAGCTGGACAACGGGTACACAACTCAATGGCTACATGATGGTGCAAAATGATCTGACCTCTCCTTAAATTGGGAAGAATGCCACCTACCCTATAGGATGGTGGTGGAATCGGAGGGGAGGAATACAGAGTGCTTAGGAGTGCAACTGCAACATCTTATGAGTCTATAATTATTTCAAAACAAGGTTTAAAAAAATGCTGTGACTTAGGAAATCAAATAAGCAATCCTGTCAGATTCATAAATAAATGAAGACAGTACTCTGAAAGCCTTGGGGCTAGCCTGTTTGTAATCATATTAAAAAAATAATAAAGTAAACGGCTTAACTGCCCCCCCCCCCAAATCAATCACTCAGTTTCAGTGACCCCAGCCACTCAGTGGCATGAAAGGGCCCTTACAGGTCACCTGAATCCCCACAAGGTTCCGGTCACCTCCCTGCCCCATACAGTGCATCCCTGAAGCACAAGACAGTGATGGCAGCCAGAGGGACCGCCAGGATGCTGGGTCCTCAGGCAGCACCTCCCAGGTCCCTAGCTGAGGGGACACGGAGGCAAGAAAGGAGGGGCAAAGACAGTCCAGCTGAGGTTGGCTGTGGCAGTTCCTTCCTGCCCGGCACGGTAGGAAGGATCCCAGCTCTGCCTCGGAATGGCTAAGTGATGTTGGAAAGTGATTTGACTTCTCCCTAAAATGAGGATAATGCCACCTACCCAGTGAGAACTGGAGAGATTTGGAGAGTGCCTAATACAAGGCTAGGCACCCAGGAGGAGCTCCAAAAAAAGGGTATCTGTATCTACCTTATATAAGGGAGAACAGGCCCAATTCATGATCAATCATCCAGTATGTGCCCAGCCCCACGACAGCAATACAAGAGAAGTAGATAAGGGCCTGTCTCAAAGGAAGGCCACGAAGGTCAGCAAAAAAGAGCCAGGTGTGTCTCCATCACTTGTTCATAATGTGTGGTTTGGAGGCCCAGGAAGGCCTGGAGGGAGGCACTCCCCTTCTCCCCACCTCCGCCTCCGCCTCCCCCTTCCAGGGCATCTGGGCCCTGGAGTAACTCTCTGCTCCTTCATGCCCCCAAAACCACTTGGGTTTTCTCTCCAGGGATGCCTTGCTGGAGAACCACCTGTCCCATACGGCCCATAACTTCTTCATGCCCCTCCTATGGGCGCTGCAGGTCTCACAAATCAGGGCCCAGAAAGTGGGTTCCAGCCCTGGGGGAAATAATTGGGGCGCGGAGGCCATCTGTCATTAAGGGCAGTTTCCCTACAAACCTCTCTACAGTATTTGATTGACATGCTAATTCAGAGCACTATGCTGGTAACTGTACTGTTATCCCCTCTACCACTTTGTTGGCCCTGCTCACAGCCTCCCACGCCCTAGCCCCTGTGCCAGAAGTACTGTAGAACACTCCGTCTCCTGAGAGCCATGGCACATCTTGGGTGAGGTTCTCTGGGGATAGAGCCTCCACCTTTGGCCACAGAAGCCTGGGGCCCTCACCGCTCTTCAAACCTCCAGGCTGACCCTGAACTCAGGCCATACACCTCCCAGACATGCCACAAGTCTGTGTCCTAGATCCTAAGATCCATGGCTTAAGTGCGGAATTTTCTGCCAGGATTTGACTGGCAGATGAGCGAGCACATAACCATGTGAACCTCAGATTCCCTCTCTTCTCTCAATTCCTCTGCTTTCTTTGTCATTTCAACCAGCCAGTCAGACTTCTATGAGCCCCTAGCCATGAGCCTGCAGCCAGGTGGGCCAAAGCACAGCGGCTGCCCTAACCCTCCAAAGACACCCCCAGGCCGCATACTTGGGCAGTAGAAATGCACATCGAGTCCCATCAACTCTGAAGCTAAAATTGAGGCTCCTGTGAAAATAACAGGTGTTTTCTGCTTCCACCCCTTGGGTTCTCCTTGCTCCGAAATTCCAGGCAAGGCAAAGGGCTGGCAGAGGTGTTCCCGGGGCTGGCTGCTACCCTCCCCAGGCTGGCAGGAGCCAAGGCTGCTGGATGACCTCAGCATCTTTGAACTCTCTGAGGTTCTACTGAGTCATTGCTGCCAGGGCTTAGCCTGGGGAATCACTAGGTGACCACAGATGCCCCCTCCAAGGCAGGGAGGTGGAAACAGAGACTCAAGCTGGTATCGGGTAATACAGCAGACCTGCAGGTGCCCTGTCCAGAGCCCCTACCAGCTGGTGCTCCCACCCTGCACTCTGTGGGTGTTAGCTGCTAAGGGTTCACAACTGACCCTTCTCCGGGGCACACCCTCAGCCCTCAGCCCGCGGGAGGACCTGTCCATATTTCACACTTCTAGGAGAGGAGGATGCTCACAGACCCAAATGACTGATATCCTGCTATGGGGAGTAGAAATTGTCCCCTAAGATGGGACAACTCTGTGGTGCCATCCATCTTCCAGAGCTCCTAGTGGGATCCGGCTGAGGCCAGGCTCTGTCCAGTGTCTTCCCCTACCCTGGGCTGCTTCTCTCACTGCCAGAGGATGCTCACCTGAGAGCAGCCCTCAAAAGCCAAATTGCCTGAGCATCCTCGTCTCAGGTTCTGTTTCCAGGAAACCTGACCTAAGGCAGGCACCACTCATTACTGCCCTTCTCTGAAACCCTCTCCAACTGGGGGACCAGCTTTGATTCAGGGTTGTGGGGTGGGTGGGAACCCTCATGCCCACTCGGCCCTCGGTTGCTTGGTCCTGATTATGTTGGGCTGTTTTTCTTCAATCTTTTTCTTTCCTGTCCAAGCCAAGGAGTGAGTAAAGTACGAAAGGGTTAGGGTCATTCCCCATGGGCAGGAGGAAAGCCAGGAACAGGGCCTGGGAGTCTCAGGGTGGGATTCCAAATGGCCAGCAATGTCTGCTCTGAAGTCCTGGAGAGCAAACGAGCAAAAGGGAGACTGTGGCGAGAGAGCTCCACTGAAGGAAGGGGAGAAATGCAGAGAAGCAAGGGGGAAAGGAGACTTCCTTCAGGATGAGATGAGAGCAGAGAGCCAGTCACCTCATTCCTCTAGACAACATTGCCCACCAGGTATAGGTCACATCTATGTGGGCATTGCCAGGGACCTGTGCTTGTCTTTTCCCAGGAGTTGGGGACAGCAGTGGGGTGAATTTCTTTCCTAATAGCTGCCATTTATTGAGCGTTTACTGTGGGACAGGCACTGTGCAAAGCACTTTACATGAATTTGTTTAATCCCTAGAAGAGGAAACTGAAGTTCAGAGAGGTCTCAGTCCTGCAGCAGCTGTTGGGTTATCATCTCCTGGGGTAGCTGATGTGAAGGGGAGCCCTGGCCAAGAAGTCAGAGACAAGAATTTTGGTGTTGGCTATACTTCCTGGCCGTGTGGCTTGTTCAAGTCTATTTGCCTGCATTGGCCTCAATTTCCTAGTCAGTAAAATGAGGATAATAAGCTCATGGGGAGGATCAACTGAGATGACATATGTGAGTGTGCTGTGTGACAGGCTAAGCACAGGTCAGCAACTGGTAATAATAAGGGCTGACATTTATTTAGCCTCTACTAGGCACCAGCCATAGTTCTAAGCACCTGAGACATATTAATTCACTTTACCATTATAACAGCCTCCCCAGGAAGCAGATATGTTATCAGTCCTATTTTCCAGGAGGAAACTGAGGCCCAGAGAAGGCATTACAACTGGTAACCAGCAGAGCCAGGGTTTCCAGGGGTGAAGCCATGCAGTCTGACTCCTGAGACTGTGGGCTGTAGAAGGATGTGAGCCTTGCAATTCACCCCACCCAACCCCGCCCATCCTTCGAGGTCAGCTCCAGGTCCCCCTCGTTCAGGAGGCCTTTGCTGACTTGGGCTCACAATGAGCTCCTTCTCCATCAAAACTGGAATTTCACAGTGATAGAGGTCACATCCTGCCTTAAATGGTTCTCTGATTAGAGAGTAGATCTTGTCTCTCTCACTAGCCTGAGGGTTCCTTAGATGAAGGAAACAAATCCATTTCTCCCTGGACTCACCAGCCACCCCCACCCAGTCCCTGGCCCTGGGCACTCATTCCTGGGCCTGGGCACAGGCTAAGCCCCTCAAAACACCTGCTGAGTGAATAATAGTGGGGAGCTCTTTCCCTGGAGTGCTGGCCACGGAGTGGGGGAGGGCAGGGGGAAGTCGGTTCTCCTTGAGCAACAGGCAGCCTTCATGCCCCGAGGCTGGGTCCCCTTGGCACCAGAGCTGCACACCAGCTCCACTGGCTCTTGGACACTTGTGTCCACAGCATCCCAGCTGCGCTCCCAGGTCCTCGGTGGGCATAGGAATCGGACTGTACTGGAGCAACATCTAAAATCCTTACAAACTTGGGTGGTGGACGTTCCAAACTGCCTCAAGACCCAGCGGAAAGCCAGGCAGGGTGCAAAAGTCCCCCACGTTAACTCCCAGGCAGGGACCGGAGAAACAGTCCTCTGTCTCCATGGAAGGGGCCCAGGGCTGAGATTCCCTACACCCTCACTGACTCATTTTGGTCTTGTCTAAACTGTGGATTTACAAGTTCTTCTTTGTAGCTAAATTAATTCTCTCCAATTTTAGCATTAAGACTTGGAGGACAGGTGGCAATGCCTGCTCTTGTCTTGCACTGCTTTTGAGGATGGGGCTGCATGAGAAGCATCTATTAGGGAGGAACCACTGTCTGTGGGAGGTGCCCCTGGGGAGGTTCTCGAGTCAACAAGCAGGTTAGTACCGTGGGCTGGCAGCATGCTAGGGATTAATGAGACACGGATCTGCTTCTCACAATGGTCCCTGATCGCTGTCACTCTGGAGGCTAGCCCGGGGAGGTCCAGGCCCAGCAGCAATGGAAGGTGAAGACCACTGTGTGGGAAGGCCCCCCTGGGAACAGTCCCACCCCCTGGCTTGGGGAAAGGCTGGAATCCCGAGAGCCAGGAGGCAGCACCGCCCACTCGATTCAGGGCAAAGAGCCCGGTTTGGAGCAGGAAACAGAGTTCACGCCTCAGCTTTGCCACTTTTATGGGCAGTTACTCAACGTCTCTGAACCCCAACATCTTCATCCCTCAAGTGGCAATTATAACACACAGCTGAGTGCGGAGATTTGTATACGATCACAAATTAAAAAGCACTTTGTAAGCTATAAATTCATCACAAGCTATAAGACATCATAGCAATAGCAGATTATGACACACCTGAGAAGATGCCCTCTAAGTTATACAACATAATCAATTGCCTTAAACATGTTCCAAAATGGTGTGGTGGTTAATGGCCTTTATGACCAGATGGACCTGGGTTCAAATCCTAGCTCTGCCAACTCACAGGTTGGGTTATGTCAGCTATCAGGGCCTCAAGCGATAACGGTGCCAGGAGGACTCGAGCAGGTTGGACGGAGAAGCGTGCTCAATTTAAGGTTGTCTACGATTATCATGAGAGCCAGTGGAAAGAGTTCAGCATGCAGTTTTGCATCTTTTCACAGGAAAACTTGATCTCGCTGTGCTTTTTGTAAAAAGGCAACCAAAGTCCCAGAGCCTGAAAAACTCCTAAATTACATGGCCCAGGGCCACCTCTGCTGGGGTGGTGGGAGAGGCCCCAGTGAGGACAATGGCCTTCAAAATCAAGGGCTTCTGATCCCCTGGGGAGTTGTTAACATGCAGATTGCTAGGCCCACCCAGACCAGAATTTCTGGTGTGGTAGCCAGCCTTTTCTTGGCCTACAGAATGTCTCTCTCCAGGGTACCCCCCCGGCCCCTCATCAGCACGGCCATCCAAAGCTTACCTGGAAGGAAGGGGATGATTCTCTGCTTGGGGTCCTTCTGGCCACCTTCGATGGGAAACTTATCCAAAAGCTGCATCTGAGAAGCCAGACAGAGGGACAGGATTCAGGAAACTGGAATGGCCCTCAGCGACCCTTCCCTACTCCACTCCATGGCTCCAGGGCCTCACCATCCTCACACGGATGAGTGATGCCTGAAATCCCTCATTTCACAGACGATTAACAAACCACATGGGGCATGAGAGGGAGGAGGCCAGAGTGCTCTATGCATCAAAGGCAGTGTGTGAACAATCTCCAGGAGGGCTGATGGTGTAGGGGGAGGTTTCTGGAGATGCCCCCACTAGGTCATGTAGGGACCAGCAAGATCTCAGTCCAGGCTGCAGGTGGGGTTTCCAGAGGCTTCTTTTGACCCAGTTTCTTTCAGAATGTCATATGTTGGGCGAGTCCTTCAGCCACCTGCCATCCCAAACCCCCCTGGGCCAGGATGGGGAAGGCTCCACCTGATACTTCAGACAGACCACCCACTTTTCAGAACCGCTCTGTGGAAACAGACCCAGATGTTATTTTAATTGCAAAACCAAATCCAGCCCTTTGCCCCCAAATCTGGAAGACCCCCTCCTCCGTTTCCTACCTTCCCACCCTGAGATCGCTGCTGTTTTTCCAGGGACAGACCCATTGGAAGAGTTTCCAGGGTTCTGGAGGAACAACTGTTTTTTTTCTTCTGCTGTTTTGGGCTGAAATTCTGTATAAACTGGAAAAACACACAGGAGACAGGATGGACGAAACCACGGCCTCTGTGCGTGTGTGGAGTTAATCTCCCTCCCAAGGCGCAGGCAGGAGGTGGAGCAGAGTAGGGACAGCAGAATCCAGCCCCGCTGCCCCAGCTGTGTGACCTTGAGCCAGGCTGGAAGCTTTCTTAGTTAGACTTCAGGAGCCTCATTGGTAAAATGAGGAAGATTCGTCACATGATATCTGAAGCCCATCCCTTCCTTTGAATATTATTAAACATTCATCAAGCATAGACTTAGAGCACTGGGCATTAAGAAAATGTCCATAAAGAAAAGAAATGAAGTCCCTCCCCTCAGGGAGTTTACATTCTAGTCGGGAAGACAAAGAGTAAACAAATAAATACGTACAGTGTTGGGGGAGAAGTGCTATGAAGCAAAATGAAGTAGGATAACCTGGTGGAGCAAAAAAGGAATAAACAGTTCTTTTATATAGAGTGGGGAGGAAGGCCTCACAAATCAGATGGCAATTCAGCAGAGACCTTCAGGAGGCAAGGAAGTGAGCCGATGTGGAGGGGGAGAATGTTCCAGGCCGGGGAAGGGCCAGTGAAGTGGAGGCTGGAGTGGAGGGAGCAAAGCGCCAGCTAGGCAGTGAGATCCAAGAGGCAGGCTGGACCACGGGGAAGATGGCTCCAGTCACAGGGAAGAGAATGGGCCACACCGGGGAAGCAGGGAGACCAGTTAGGAGCCTACTGATTGGCTTGGACCAAAGTGCTGCCTTGGAGGTGGTGAAAGCGTGGTCCTTGCTGGATTTGACGTGAGTGTGCACACATGTGTGTGCGCACGTGCACATGCACGTGTGAATACTTCCATCTACCCACCTACCCACCCAGCTCTAACACGTGATTTCAGGACTCTCTCTTGCACAATCATTATCCAACATACATAGGCTATTTTGAGCCCACACATGAAGGGCGGGTCATTGTTGGATTCCATTCCAAACAAGACAGACTGCACCATTATTAACTTTCACTTCCCTGAACACAGACTAAAATTTAACAAAAGCTGGCTCATGAGTTTTCAAATGTCAATATTGTAAGTCCATCTCTCCAACATTTCATAATTGCTGGCTATGTATAAATAAGGACTATGGGCCATAACACTATAAACCTGTACTTAGGATTTTTTTTTTTAAATAATAGATTTTCAAGTAAATTCTACACCGAGTAAAACTCTTATTTTCTCCTTTCCCCATTTTCCTCACATATTCTATTTTGTAAATTTTACTTCTCTATTACGTAAGTAATTCATATTCATTGAGGGGGAAAAACTAGAAATTATAGAAGCAGTAGATGGTCAAAAAGAGTAAGAATCACTCATAATCCTCCCCCCCTGAAAAAGCAACATTAATATTTGGGATATATATATCCTTTCCAGATGTTTCTACATGCATGTAGATAAAATAGGCTCATCAATACTCTTACAGTATATAATGACACTTTCCCATGTCAATGAATACTTCCATATCATCATTCTTTTATTTTATTTTATCTTTTTGAATGGAGGTACTGGGGATTGATCCCAGGACCTCGGGCATGCTAAGCATGCACTCTGCCACTGAGCTATACTCTCCTCCATATCAACATTCTTAATTGTGACACAGAATTTCAATGTTTGAATGGGTCACAGTTGATCTGCCTACTCCTCTATGGCTGGATATTCACTATAACATGTAATACTATAGTGAACACCCTTGTCCATGTATCTATGCACGCTTTCTTAGTACATTGTCTATTTTTTTGTTTCATCCCCTTGAAATCTATGCAAATTTACAGGTGTCTTAAATCTTTTCTGGGAGAAGATTGAGGACAAACAGATGGATAACTAATACGTGCAGGCCAGGCCTGGGGCCTCTGAGCGGCTTCGTAGGATTTCTGAGGAAGAGTACAGAGACGAGGAGGAGAAAGGCAGGCCCAGCTGCGTGCCCCGGCGCGGCGTGATCTACCCTCATCAGACCACTTTTCTCCTGAAAGAAGGGAGCTTGCTGTGCCCAGCAAGCCGAGGGACTTAAATCGCCCTATCTCTTTGGGGCTCAAAGGAGTTAGGCTACAGAAACTTTAGGTTTCCTATCAGCCCTGACATACATTTGTTCTCTGACTTGTAAATTCTTTTTCAGACCCAAGAGATTCTCACTGACAGTGCATAGGGAAGGGGGTGCCAAGAGGAGTGGGCCAGGGCAGGTAAGATTCATACATTCCTTCCTTTCCTCCAAAAACATCTGTGGTGGGCCTTCCAGAGGCCAGGACCTCTGTTAGGTGCTAGAAATAAGTTAAATCACGGTCTTTACACCAAGGAGCTCGTGATCTAGATCTTAAGCAGGTCTTCAGAGCCTTCCACACACATACGAAGCACCTCTGCCGACGTGTTAAGATTCAGTGGGTCCGAGTGGGGCCCGAGATCCTGCATTTCTACCAAGCCCACAGTGATGCTGAAACTGCTGGTCCATGGACCACACTCAGCAGCAAAGCTCTAGAGCTGTGCAGTCTCATATGGCCATCAACACCTCCATGTGGCTCGTGAGCACTGGCCCATCCAACCTAGTGTAGAATATGTACCAAGTTTTGAAGACTTAGAACAACAAAAAAAGTGAAATATCTCATTAACAATTTTCGTATTGAATGCATGTTGAAATGATAATATTTTGGGTATATCAGGTTAAGCAAACATACCTTTAAAATAATTTCACCTGTTTTATGTTTGTAAGTAGCTACTAGAAGAATTTAAATTATCTATATGGTTCAAATTATATTTCTATTGGACAGGCTGCTCTAGAGCAAGATGGTTCTCAAAGTGTAGTTTGAAGTCTGCTTGTACCTGATACCTTGGGGTAGGGGAGAGTGTTTGTTAAAAGTGCAGCTTCTTGAGCCCAACCCAGAAGTCTGTGAAACTTTGTTCTGGTGCTAGAGATAGACGAGCAAGTTCTGGAGTGACAGGGAATGGTGAGGATCTATGAACAGGATCCTGTGGGACCTGAAGGAAGAGGTCAGGGAAGACTTCCTGTAGGAGGTGAGCCAGCTCTATCTTGGCAGAGTGATAGTCACATTCCCTGTGTCTTCCCTGCCAAAGAGCAGTCTGAATTCTCCCCATGGTTCATGTGTTTCCCAGAAGGCAGGGGTCATCTGATGGCGCCGTAGATTTGAGTTTTCCTTCAAAAGTCCTCCTGAGGATGCTCGCCAGCCAGCCTCCCTTCCACCTCCTCCTTCTCTAACAGATTTTCCTCTTCCCCTACCTCTGCCTTAGTCTGGGCCCACCAAGGCCAAGACGAGCCCATCCATTGAAAGTCCTAGGTCAACAGGTGCTCTCTAGAGCTGTGAGCACCCAGCTGGCCTGCTGCCTTCCACCCCCAGCCCTCAGGTGCTGATCCCAGCCACATCTGTCACTTAGTCCCACCACCGCTGCTGAGCCTTGGCATCTACCCTCACTGGCCTCCCCAAGGCCCACTGGCCACAGGGAAGATGATGCACTGCTCACGAGATGCTGGTGACATTTTCTCTGTCCACGAGTCACCTTTCAAAAAAGGCAAATCCCCTGGGTCAGACTCCAGAGCAAACAAAATACAGGGGACCAGCTGAAATTACTGAATGTAGGGGGCTCACAAAGTTACACTGTTCAGTAAAGTGGCCCATGCACAGTATGGCGGAGTGGTGGGCGGTGGGATAAACATCTGCGGACACGTCTGATATACAATCCAAATGTCACCCCACCTGGGAGGCCAGGCGGGCTGCGAAGTGGGTTCTGTAACCTGGTGGGTGCCCACTTCGCCGATCTGGGTCCAACAGAGAAAACACTCCCATGAAAGGCTGGGGCAGGGGCTGTCTCAGGAAGAGGCAGCCCAGACCTTCCGGGAGGAGGAAGCCTGGTGTGTGGGCAGTGGGAAGGAAGCCCTGCCCCGCAGAGAGTTCTGCTGCGGCCACCTTTTCAGGCAGGAAGTAGATCCTCCTGTCACTTTGGCAAGGGCCTGACTCAGGCTGGAAGAAAAGCAGGGCCTGTTGCCAGGGTCCTTCTTCGAGTGAGAGGCATTTGGCTCACAGAGCCTTTTGCAACCACATCAGAACTCTGCAGCGTGTGGAGGACGCCAGGCTGTTTATCTAAGGGGTGGATGGTGCAAGAGATACAGGACAGCTCGGCTCCAAGAGCTGGCCCCGGCCAGAGAAAGCTGATTCGGCAGCTCTTCTTGGGCAGGGCTGAGCAGCAATAAACACTGGGGAGAGAGAAGGGTGGGCCCCGGGCCCAGCTGGGGCACATCTGTAACCCAAGAGGCAGACTCCTCGCCCTTCTGAGAGGGTGGAGTTCCCAGCCACTCCAGCTTTGAGGCCCTAATCGTTGTGACCGTTTCCAGCTCAGGAACAAAGAGAATGTTAGTTACTAAGAAGCTCATGGGTTTCCTGACCTAGAAATTCCCCTTACAAAGAGGTAAGGTCACCCCGGCTCCCTGGGAACTCTGAGAGATGGAGGGAAATCTCAGCATTGGTCTGTCCATTCTACTAACTGAGGGCTTACCAAGCCCTGTGTTAGGTGCGGGGACACAGCAGGGAGAATCAGAGACAGAGAGGGACAACGGTAAGTGCGGCTTTGCTTGAAGTCCTCATCTTTTGTGGCCTGAAACGTACTTCCCCACTCCCGTCCTTCTTTGATGGCCTTATGATGTGATATCTACCATGGGAAGCCCTCTTTGACCATCCCAGCCTAAGGTCACACCACCTCTCAATGAATTTCTGGGGTTTTTTTTTTTTCCTTTTCTTTGTTTTTTTTTTTAACTGGGGATTGAACCCAGGGCCTGTGCATGCTAATCACACGCTCTACCACTGAGCCATACCCTCCCCTCTTCTTTGAATTTCAACAGCACTCCTGTTTGGAATACTATTTCAGTACTTCACACGGTCTTTTGTGATTTTTTTTTTTTGTTCAAGTTCACCTCATTGCCTTCAAGAGGAGGCATCCTTCCCCTTAAATGGTCTTGGTGCTCTTGAAGAAAATCAGTTCAAGATAAATGTTTATTTCCTGGACTCTCAATTCTATTCCTTTGATCTATATGTCTGTCCTATGTACCACACCATCTTGATTACTGGAGCTTTGTATTAAGTTGGTTTCTTTTTTAATAGACTATCTTTTAGAGCAGTTTTAGGTTCACAGCAAAATTGAGCAGAAAGCACAGAGAGTTCTTATATACTCCTTGACCCCACACATTCCCAGTCTCTCCCATCATCAAAATTCCAGACCAGAGAGGCACATTTATTACAGTCGATGGACCTACATTGACAAATGACTATCACCCAAAGCCCACAGTGGACATTAAGGGTCATTTTTGGTATTAAACATTCTATAGGTTCGGACAAAATATCACATGTATCTACCATTACAGTATCATATAGAATAGTTTCACTGCCCCCCAAATCTTCTGTGCTTCACCCATTTGTCCCCTTCCCCCAATCCTGGCAACCACTGATACTTTACTACCACCATAGTTTCGCCTTTTCTAGACTATCATATTGTCAGAATCATACAGTTTGTAGCCTTCGCTTCTTTAATTTTCAAAATGCACAATATGCATTTAAGGTTCCTGTGTCTTTTCAAGGCTGAATAGCTCATTTCTTTTTAGCGCTGAATAATATTCCATTACGTGGATGTACTACAGTTTATCTATTCATCTACTGAAGGACATCTCGGTTGCTTCCAAGTTTTTGGCAATTATGAATAATGCTGCTGTAAACATCCATGTGCAGGTTTTTGTGGGGACATAGTTTTCAGCTCATTTGGTTAAATACCAAGGAGGGTGATTACTGAATCATATGGTAAGAGTAAGCCTACTTTTATAAAAAACTGCCGAATTGTCTTTCAAAGTGGCTTTATCATTTTGCATTCTGACCAGCAAGGAATGACAGTTTCTGTTGCTCCACATCCCTGCCAGCATTTAGTATTGTCAGTGTTTTGGATTTTCACCATTCTAATAGAGGAGGGTAGTAGTATCTTGTTTTAATTTGCAATTTTCTAATGAGCAATGATGTTGAACACCTTTTCATATGCTTATGTGCCATCTGTGTATCTTTGGTGAGGTGCCTGTTAAGACCTTTGCTTATTTATTAATCAGGTTGCTCATTTTCTTATTGTTGAATTTTAAGAGTTCTTTATATATTTTGGATAATAGTCATTTATCAGATATGTCTTTTGGAAATATTTTCTTCAAGTCTGGCTTCTCTTGTCATTCTCTTGTATTAAGTTTCTTTAAACTTATTTCATGGAGATTTTATTTTTTAAATTGTTTTTTTCTGTTTTTTTTTTTAATTTCACATTTAAAATTTTTATTTATTTTTAAGGGGGGAGGTAATTAGGTTTTTATTTATTTATTTTTAATGGAGGTGCTGGGGATTGAACCCAGGGCCTTGTGCATGTTAGGCACATGCTCTACCACTGAGCTATATCCTCCCCTTGATGTATTAAGTTTTGACATCAGGAAGTTTGAATCCTCCAACTTTGTTTTTCTTCTTCAGGGTTGTTTTGGCTATTTGGAGTAATTTGAATTTTCATATGAATTTCTGGATCAGCATGTCAATTTCTGCAAAGAAGCCAGATGAGATTTGACAGGAATACATAGAATCTGTAGATAAATCTGTGGAGTACTACTATTTTAACAATACTGATTCTTCCAATCTATGAACATGGGATGTCTTTTCATTTATTTAGTAACATTTTTGTTTTAAAGTCTATTTTGTCTGATAGCAGTACAGCCACGACAGCTCTCCTAATTTTTAGTATAACATTTTCATTCCTTTAATGATTTTTTACTATATTTTTGAGTTGTTTCTTAATGGCTGCTCTAGGGCTTACAGTACACACCTTGCCTTATTAGAATCTACTTTAGACTTATACTAAATTCCAGTGAGATACAGAAACATGGCTCCCATATAGTTACATTCTCTCTCTTTTCTGTACTATTACTGATATATATATTATATTTATATATAATACAAACCCAATAATTGTTATCACTACTACAGTAGCCCTAGACTGGGAGCTGGAGGGAGCAGGAGCCCTGTGTTCAGGGCCACACATCCCAGGAGTAGAGCTGCTGTCAAGCTGAGATGGAGGCGGGGGGTGTTGGGGGAGCAGCTTGTGGTTCACATGCCACGGACTCTTGCCATTCTTACTGAAATTTAGTAGGTTTTCTTAAATATTTCTCCATTTGCTATATGTACTTATGCCCTTAGGACATGTACTTCCAGAGACTCTCTTTTTTTTTTTTAAATCATTTCTACCATGTATGGTTGTTTCCCCAGAGAGAGTCCACAGAGCTCATCATGTAGTCATTCCAGAAGTGCTCCCCTTTCAAGTTCTCCTTCTGTTCCCCCACATATAAAATCAAATAAGAATAAAAGTACAGGCCGTTCTCTCTCTCTCGCCTTCTGAGACGGCCTGCACTCTGTCTATGGAGTGTGTATCTACTTTTACTTTAAACTAAACCCCTCCACACTTTGCAGCCTCTCTTGCCTTCTGAGATGACCTGCACTCTGTCTATGGAGAGTATGTCTTCCTGAATAAATCTACTTTCACTATAAACAAACAAAAAAAGAATTAAAAGTACAGCTAAGCATATTGTCATGATCTGTGTGAGAGGATTCACCAACATCCCTAATGTGGTTATTTTTTCTGTTTCCTGGGCCCCTCAACCTTGCCTGTGTGCTAGTTGCCCACCTAGGTCAGGGGTCATCACACCCTTGGGGGCTGGTGACTCTCAGAACAGCGGCACAGCTCTGAACTTTAACATGAAGGTACAAAAACGGTAGATTTGGGAGTGCCTGTACAGCATCTCTAAAACAACTGTTAGCAAATCCTTTTTGGGGGGACGGATTCAGCAGAATTGTCTGTTCAAATGAATTCTAATATCAAACTTTCATATCATTTTTGGGAGGTGTAGATATCCTATCATTCTAGAACAACTTGTTGAAAATACTATTCTTTTCCCATTGAATTATATTAACTCCTTTGTCAAAAATTAATTACTATATATGTGTGGTTCTATTATTTCCGGATCCCCTGTGTTGTTCTACTGATAGATAGGTAGATCCGGACACCAACATCATCCTTTCTTGATTACTGTAAGTTTTTAGTTAAGACTTTATTTTCTTTAATTTTTGAACCTCCTGGAGCACAAAGTGAAAACACACAGCATCTGCTCCTAAACGGCCAAGAAAATAGTCCTCATGACACCGAGCAGAGGTTTAGTCAAGTCTTAAAATCAAAATTTTTCTTTTTAAAAACTGTTTTGGTCATTCTAGATCTCTTGCATTCTCAGACCCATTTTAGAATGAAGTGATTAATTTCTATATTAAAAGCCTCCTGGGATTTTTTTTTAAATTTGGATTTCACTGACTATATAGATCAATTTAAGGAGGAAAGCTACCTTAACAATATTGAGATTTTCAATCCATGAACATGGTAAATCTTTCCATTTAGACTTTCAGTTCACTCAGCAATATACTATAGCTTTCAATGCAGAGGACTTACACACTTTCATTAAATTCATTCTTAAGTGTTTTATGTGTTTTAAAACTATTATTAATGGTGTTTAAAATTTTCTTTTTTCCAATTGTTTGCTGCTAGTAAAAAAGTAGCCATAGAAAAAAGACATATTTACATTCAGAGGAATAAAGATAATGATGACAGCCAATTTCTTACTGGGAAAAAATACAAACAAGACAGGAGAAAGGCTTATGATGACTGTGGGGCCCTGAAGAACCTCTACCTTGACCCCAACCACAATACTGCCCCACATTAGGGAACCTCAGTCATGACCCAAGTCCAGCCAGGTCCTCCACATCCACATTACATAGATCTATCAGTTGGTGATCAAATAATTTATCATCCAAATTTGGGAACTACTGAGAGTGAAAGGGAGAGACAGTAGTAAATATGTCAGGATGAGAGGTACAAAACGGGACCTCCAGAACTGTATAGGTTAATGGGGTCATGTGTTTATCCTGTGAGTTCCCAGCATCCAGCACAGGTCCTGGTATAAAACAGGTGCTCAACAGATGTCTGATGGTAAAAATAACATTTATTGAGAACTTACTTTGTGTTAGGCACTGGCTTAGCTCAGTTAATCTTCATATCAATCTTTGAGGTAGGTACTACTAATACTGCCTTTTCCAGAGAAAGAAATCAACACACAGAGAGATTAAATAACTTGCCCAACAAGTAAGGTATGGAACTGGGATTCAAACCCAGGCAATCTGGCTCCAGACCCTGGTCTCTTGACTACCACAGTCCAAATGAATAAATTAAATGACAGAAAGAATTCAGAAATCCCACCATTAGGGCTGCATTTCTGTTAAATTTCCTTTAAGGTGTAAGAATGGCACATCATTAGATGATTTGTTAATGTCATTCACCACATTATCAAATAAAGACTAAAAACTATGTGCTCATTCTCACATAGGTAGATGAAGTATTTGGTAAAACTCAACATCCGTTTATGATCTTTTTTAATTTAGCAAACAAGAAATAGGAGTAAACATTCTTAATCTGTATATGTTTACCCACAGCAATCCACAATGAAGAAACATTGGGATAAAACAAGGTGCTGCTCACTACCACTACTTCCATCCATTACTGTATTAATGATCCTTCCCAAAGTGATAATGCCAGAGAAAGAAATGAGAGACATAAAGACAGAAGGGGGAAAAAAGTCAGCATCACAACCAATATGAAGTTATGTTCAAAGTCACAGGGAACCCTCAGGAGATGCACACCTTTGGCCCTTGAAGGGTTCTGATACCCTTATTAAAAAGCAATTAACCCCTAGACGGTATAAGGCACTTGGCCTTAAAGGAGAAAATAAGATGAAAAAGTTGTGGAGAAGAACGGTGGTGATGCTTGCACATTAATGTGAAAGTACTTAACACCAATGAACTGTACACTTAGAAAAGGTTAAAATGGTAAATTTTATGTTACGTATATTTTACCACAATACAAAATGGTAAGTTTTATGTTATGTCTATTTTAGCATAATGAAAAAAGAGAGATAGAATAAGATCCTAAGACTCTACCGTATGGAGAACCCGCAGGGCAGGGACGTGGTCTAGACAGAGTCATTAAATTCTCTCCTTGTCACCACCCCAGGAGCAGTCACACAAAGACCACTGAGCAGAGCACTCAAGTCTGAAGGCTGGGCTCCCAACTGCACTGGCTGAGGAGACCCTTTGCAAGGCACTCATCCCCCACTGCATAACGGGGGAAGATGATGCAACTCACAGGGAAGGTATGAGAACCTGGAAAAGATGCTGCAGTGGACGCGCTGTATACACAGAAAGAGGCGGTGCAGGCATGAGCTGCTCAAAGAGTTCCCAGGACAAGGAGCAGTTGAGAGTGGGTGGCCAGAAGGGATATGGGCTCTCCTGCCAAAATCACTAGAGTCTTCTCTAGTGTCAGGTGGGCCCTTTGCTTTGCTGAAAGTCTGAGATGAACAACTCAGGGCAATAGAGGAGACTTCGGGTACCACCTGGGTCCTTCCCCACTCTCTCCCGCCATCTTCCCACAGATGCTGAAGACATTTTGAACATCTTGAACAGACTTGACACCCCCAATAACCCTGAAGCAGCAACCAGGGAGAGAAATGGAAGGTAGAGAGGACCCATCCACCCTGGTAAGGAGCTGCCTGTATTGGATGCATTTGGTTGCTGGGACCGGCCAACGCCATGCTGAAGCTAAGACTTGGGGTGCTGGAATACATACCAACTGTGCCAGGGAGCCCATCTCAGTCTCCAAAGTCCTTAACAAGCCAAAGAAGTCCTTCTTGACCATCTTCTGGAAAATATGCAAGCCTTCACTATTTCAAATCCTTCCCAATCAAGCCATCACCATGACACTACATGCACTGAAGGAATGGGATTAGGAAGCGGGTGAGTCCCGGTCCACGATCTGACTGGGAGCTGGGAGAGCTACACTGGCATAAGGGGTTTACCTAGTAGTGTCAGGTGAGTATCAGCCTACTGAGAAGCGTAAAAAGCCATGCGATGGGGGTTCAGAGAAGGACAAGATCAGCGTGGCAACTGTGAACAAAGCAGACTTCTCAGAGGAGGACACATTAGATGTGGGCCTTGCATAAAGGACAGCTGGAGAAAGGGAAGGGTGGTGTTCCAGAGGGAGTGTTGAGATTGCTAGATGGAGCAGTCAGATTGAAGTAAACTGACTCGTTCATGAATTCCATGAAATGCTGCCATGTGTTGGAGAAAGTGGTGGGATCCAGGGTGGAGGTCCCTGATAATTTATTCCAGTGATTTTGGGATGACCACACAGTTGGCACCAGAGCAAGATCAGGGCAGAGGCATGATGTGCTGAGCCACAGGGGGAGTCAGGGCATTCTAAAGCATCACTGGAAATGGGATGACATGGACAAAAGGTCAATTCCAGAGCTCATCTCGAGGATGGTACCGTGTATGGATGGAGTCTCTGGGGTGGGGGGTGGCAGGTGAGATGCCCCAGCTGCTTAAGTAAGAACACTTACTCACTAAACTGCTGTTAAAAGGTTTGCTGGGTCTGGTGTCGGGTGGGTCCTTTGCTTTGCTGAAAGTCTGAGATGAACAACTCAGGGCAATAGAGGAGACTTCGGGTACCACCTGGGTCCTTCTCCACTCTCTCCCACCATCTTCCCACAGATGCTGAAGACATCTTGAACATGTACTTATAGACCACTGGTTTGAAGGGAACATCAAACCATTATCCTCTTCAGGGAACCCACATACTTCAATTTGGCCTTGCCTATCCCAAGGTCACCTCTCCAGGAGGCGTCAGCTTGGCATCCTGTGCACAAATGCATTTGGAGCACACACTCTCAATCAAGTGTTTCTTGACTCTGAGTCTGACTCTGCAACCTCGGTGCTAGGAGAGCTCCTGCCCTCCCAGAGCCAAGACCTCATGACTAACGAGACCTGGGGGTGGGGTGGGTCACACTCTCACGAGTGCCCCAACCTCTGCATCCACCACCATCAACCACGCAGAGGCAATCAACTAGCAGGAGCTGGGTGCTCAGAAAAGATCAGTGAATTGATCCTCCCTGGCCACCTCTCAGGGCTGTTAAGAGAATCAAACAGGATTAGAATATTGAGCAATTATCAAGGCAAAAACTGAGCAATTATTATGTGCCATCCACAAGGTAGGTGTGATTCGCCCTATGTTTTATAGACAAGGAGACAGGTGCACAGAGAAGTTAGGTAACTTGCTCGACAACACAGAGCAAGGGAGTGACAGGCCAGTGAAGCCCAGGTCCAGGAGCTTCCCAAAACGATGCAATTCCCCATTGGAGGCAGGGCAGCAGACAGGGTCCCCCAGATGCATGTACAAACCCTCTTCCCTACATGGGATCAATACCACTGCTATGATTTATCTATTCCTTTTCTTTGAGTGCCTTTCTTGAAAAACTTAAATCCTTATTTTTGTTCTATATTCATTTCCAATTACTGCTATAACAAAGTGCTACAACTTAGTGTCTTAAAACAACACAAATTAATTTTCTTAGAGTACTGGAGGTCAGAAGTCCAAAATGAGTCCAAAGGGGCTAAAATCAAGGTGTCAGCAGAGCTGTTCCTTTCCTGAAGCTCTAGGGGAGACTCCATTTCCTGGTCATTTTTAGGTTCCAGAGGCCACCTATACGCCTTGGCTCATGGCCCCTTCCTCCGTCTTCGAAGCACATTAACCTCTGTTTCCATTGTCACATCTCCCTCTCTGACTCTCCTGCCTCTTCCCTAGAAGGACCCCTGTGATTACATTAGGCCCACCTGGATAATCCAGGACAACCTCCCAGTCTTAAGATCCTTAATCAAATCTAAAAACTCCCTTTCACCACACAACATTCCCAGGTTCCAGGAATTAGAATGTGGGTATCTCTGATGCGGAACGTTATTCAGCCTATCAAAACCCATATCCAAAGCAATAATATGTATGAAATCGTAAGTGTACTGGGATGTATTCTAACTGTATTAACCTGCTAGGGCCGCCATAACAAAGTGTCACAAACTGAATGGCTTAACCAACAGAAATATATGGTCTCACAGCTCTGGATGCCAGAAGTCTGAGCTCAAGGTGTTGGCAGGGTTGGATCCTCCTGAGTCTGTGAGGGAGGCTCTGTTCCATGCCTCTTCCCTAGTTTCTGCGATTTGCTGGCAACCTCTGGTGCTCCTTGGCTTGTAGAAACATCACCCTTTCTCTGGCTTCATCTTAACATGGTGTTCTCCCTGTGCACATGTCTGTGTCCAAATTTCTCCTTTTTAGAACGATATCAGTCATTGGATCAGGGGCCCACCAGTATGACCTCATCTTAACTAATTACATCTGCAACAATCCTGTTTCCAAGTAAGGTCACATTCTGAGGTACTGGGGATTAGGGCTTCAACACATGAATTTGGGGGAACACGTAAGACTTCAACTCCCTACACCAACACACATTGAAACAATACATAACTATTAAAAGATACAGCATCTGCCTGTATACTAAAACCATCTCTTCCTGAACTCCCAGCAGTGCCTGCACAACATTTTGGAAAATGTGAATAATAATAATAAATGGTACGTAGCTAGTCAGATCTGGATTCAAATCAGTTTCCTCATCTGTAACATGAGGAGAGGGTGAGTGAGAGGATTCAGTGAGATAATGCATGTAAAGTGCTTGGCCCAGAGCCTGGCCCAGGCTAAGTGCCCCCAACTCATGAGCTATTATTACCACTGCTGTCAGCATCACCACTCTTGCTCCGACACTGGTCCCTAAAGCCAGGGCAAATGCTTGGGAACTACACAGCCCTGAGGTCAGAGAGGCAGCGGGGTGACAATGAGGGACACATGGGTCTGAGACGTGCCTTGGCCAAGCTTGGCCCTGCTGTGAGTGTCTAGGGGCCCCGGGGGAGCTGCCCAGCTGGTGTGTGTGGGTTGGGCTTGGGGAGGAAGCCTCTAGCTTTTCCAGCAGCTCATCAAGTGCCTGGGGGCTGGCTTGGACATGTTTGTTTGACATTGACAAGGTGGGGCCCAGCTGCCGGCCCAACATCCGCAGCAGAATGCATGCAGTGAAGAAAGCAGGGATGTGCAGGATGGCGCTACCCCAGCGGACCTCCTCAAGCCTAGAAGGCATCTAAACTGGAGGCTACCCTGCCTCCCCATCAAACTACCCCCATGAAACTACCCCCCCCCGAAAACTAGCTCATTTCACACACTCCCACTATGCAGACCCACAGGCTTCAGAGAAGAGCATCGGACAGAAGTCAAGAGTGGAGGGTTCCAGTGCCTGCCTGCCAAGGCTTGCTGGGCAACTGGGGCAAGTGGCCTGGCCTCTCTGGGTGAGAATGGCCTCATCTGTGAAATACTGGTCCTGCCTCCATAGGTGTTGAAGATCCAGGGAGAAGACATGCAATAAAGTGCTGCCAACGGCCAGACATGGTTATTCCTACATAAGTTCTCTGTGCCTCAGTCTACTCATCTGTGAAATGATGTCAAGCCTCTGTTTCTCCTTGCTGGGGGCGGATGTAAAATTGAAAAGAGAAAATGTATATTTAAAGTGTCTTAAAGCATGCCAGGCATGGAGAAAACCATCAGAAGCAGTTGCCTCTCTTGGCACTGTTTTACCATTATTTTACTACTCTCGTAAGTGATGGAATGCTTGAGCTCTGAAGTCAGAATTCTAGCTTATTCTTTCTTGGCTATGTGACCTTGGCCAAGTCACTTAAGTCTCTGGGATCCAGTTTTCTCATCTATAAAGCGGGAATGAGTGAAAACAGCCACCCCATGGTGGTGTGTGGACTGAATGGGGTTACACAGGTGAGCACAGTGCTTGGCTTGTATACGTGCATGATAAATGCACTTTTTCAAGATGAAGAGGCTCCAGTGTATATATCTTCCCATCTCCATGCTCTCCTCCAGCCCTTTCTGCTTTTGGGGAGCTGCTCAGGGCTGTCAACCAGGCCACCCTGCCTCACTGTCGGTGGCTGAAAGGACTTCAGGGTCCTTCACCTGTAACTTAACCCTTTGCTGCTTAAGGCTCTTGCACTTTGTTCCAACACGAGATCACTCATGCTCCCCATGGCCCGGAGGAAAGGGCCCGATGCTATAGCAGCCAACCACCTGGGAAGCTAGTGACTAACGGGGCTGGGTCAGAGATCCTGGATGCAGTCAGCTCTGAGCCCGGCTTTAGCAGAACGGGTAGAGCTTCCCCAGGACCCACAGAGCCTGAGACGTGGCTTCCTGCTGTGGAACTGGAGCTACACCCCAATCCCCTCTGCAACACCCCGTGTGTCAGCCCTTATTGCTTGCTGGACCCTCTTTCTTCTAATGCCCAGGCAAGTGGGGGTCAGGGGGCGGGGCATGGAGAGTGAAAGCTGGACAGTGTGATGAGTGGGCTGGAAGGGTCATCTGGACCAGGAGGAAGAGCTTGGACTTCCTTCTCCAGGCAGAAGGGAGCCCCTGCAGGATGCTGAGCAGGGGGAACCCTGTGAACGTGGAGTTCTGGAAAGGTAAATCCGCCCAGTACATAGGATGGAGCAGTGGGGAAAGAGACATCTGTGTGTGGGACAGATCTCCCGAGAAACCCTGGCTCCAGCCCAGGATGTCAGCACCGACACTCCCCACAGAGAATAAGGTCACTAAGATGAACCTGCCCACACTGGGGTGACGGTTCCAGCAGGGTCCTGGCTGAGGTCACTCAATTCCCACCTGGTAGGGAGGTGTCTCTCATTATCCCCTAGCCTCACCAGAGACCCCTCCCAAGGTCTCAGAACTGCCTAACACTTCCGTCTCCCACACGAACCTCTGAGGACCATCAACAAAGAATGAGAGGCCCTGAAGGAGGTGAAGTGGGGAGGAAGGACAATAGACCTCCTCCTTCTCTGTCAGGCTGAACCACACCCCCAGCCCCAGTGTTTCCCCATCTTCTCATCCTGATCATCCCTCCTAATGGCCCAGAACTGGTGTCCCCAACATGCCTTAGCCACCACGGGATCAAAGTCAGGCCAAAGTTTGGGACAAAGACAGCATGCTCTTGGCGGACATGAGGCCAAGACAGACCCTTGGTGGTCCTGGGCCCAGACTGCTGATCAGGCAGTGAGATTCCAGAGCTGCTCCCCCGATGCTGCCTTAACATGCTCAGAAAGAAGCCAAGTGGGACACTTCCAATCGACAATCCAACATCCTTGCCTTCCTCCTTCCCCTTCTGCATGCGTCTCGTTTCCCCATTTTTAACTCCATTGCAAACGAGCAAGGGTACGTCTGGGCCCCATCCTTATCCCTCCTCGCCAAGTCTTGTGCAAGGTTGGGGTCACCAGGCAGAGTCCGGCACTCCCATGTGTCCTGGCCCTATCCACATGGAACCTTCGCTTCCCAAGAGCTCGCCTCTCGCCTGCCTGGGAGTGACCCTGGAGCTGCTAGAAGCCGCCAGTGAGACCCATGCTGTTTAATGGATCTGGAAAAAGCCACGCAGTCCCAGGGAGTTCCTGCCAGGAGCACTGCCGCACTAGGTGACACGGTAGGTCACCTGTCTACCCTCCCACATCCTCCCCTGTCAGACACTCCACAGCACAACACCAAAACACACCTGAAGCCTCTTTGAAGGTTCTGGTGAGGAGAGCGCTAAGTACGCACCATCTCTGACACTGCTGCTGCCATCTGCTCCCCTCTTATGGTTTCATCTGGGCTTGGAGCCCTTTGTTAGTTCTGCCTCCCATGGGACACGAGTCCATTCATGACCTCGCCCAGACTGACCTCTTTGGTAGCATATCCTGCTACTACCACACGTCTCCCCACCTGCCCCTCCCTGGACACAACATGCTGTTCCACAGCTCTGTGCCTTTGCACCTTCTGCTCCTCTCACCTGGAATGCCCCACCCTAGGCGATCTCCTGCTGTCACCACCTTTGAGGCCCCTGCACAGCTTTATTCCTCATTTATTCCCTTCTCTACCTTGCTTCTGTGGTTTGGTCATACTTCTTGAACCACACTTACTACTATATCGTAATTATTTGTTTATATATCTGCCTCCTTTCAAAAGCCTGTGAGGTTCTTGTAAGCAACATCTGTGCCTCAATATGCCCATTGTCCATCATAGTGTCTGACACATGGCTGGGCACACAACTAGACTACATTTCCCAGCCTCCCTTGCTGTGAGATACAGTCATGTGACTGAACTTTGACCAATGGAATATGAGCGGGGGTGATGTGTGCCTCCTCCAGGCAATCCATAAAATCTCCATGTAATCTTTCACACTCTCTCTTCCCTTCCTTGCTGAGTAGATACATAGATCCGTAGGGGATGGAGTCACCAGACAGAAGAATCTGGGTTCCCTGAGTGATTATCTGGAGCAGAGCCCTCTAGTAACTTGTTTTGGTCTATGACATGAGCAGGAAATAAAACTCTACTGTACTGAGTCACCAAGAGTTTGTTACACAGCAGTTAACTTGAATTTGTCCTGACTAATGCAAAGGAGCTCTCATTCAAGGTCTGTTAAACCAAACTGTAAGAAGGAAGACTTAATATAAAATGCAGAAACCATCTGCCCTCAGGTCCAATCAAGTCAGGCATTACATTCCTACATGATTGAACTATTCCTGAAGCCAAGCCATTACCCCTTCTCCCCTTGCCCTATCCACCAAATCACATGTACAGTATTTAACTGTTTGCTTGTTTGTTTTGGGGGGGAGGTAATAAAATTTTTTAAATTTATTCATTTATTTGTAATGGAGGTGCTGGGGATTGAACCCAGGACCTCATGCATGGTAGGATGCACTCTACCACTGAGCTATACCCTCCCCTCTACATGTGCAGTATTTAGAATGCCAAGCATTCCCCAGGAAGGACTGAGAAGGGTGGGGATTGAGGACCTGCTAGATGACCTGTAAAAGTCATTATAGGTGAATGAGCCCCAACTTGAGATCCTGGTTCCACAGGTTTGTAGAAAGCACACAGAGGCACAAAGTTGAATTGCTGAGAGGAGCCTCCTCCTCCCCACACAGGCATTAACACCCCAGACACATGACCATTCAAGCTCACAGGAACATACCATCTCTCTGAGGCAGCCCACACCACCCTTGGCCACTTCTGAGAAGTGCAAGGACAGTGGTCCTCACACAGAGCCCAGGTTCGCCAGGCCAAAGTCCCACCTGCTCACAAGGGGCTTTGGCCAAATGGAGAGGGATCTCACTTGGACAGAAGGAAGAAAAAGAAAGGGATGGAGGAGGCTATAGCTGAGAGGTAGAGTGCCTGCTTAGCATGCACAGGGTCCTGGGTTCAATCCCCAGAATTTCTGTTAAAAATAAATAAGTAAACTTAATTACCTCCCCATAAAAATAAAATAAAAGAGAAAGGAATGAAGAAGAAGGACTCCAAATGTACCTTTCCAATCCTCCATGCCCTCACTACTCAAGGTATGATCCTAAGACTAACCATACCATCATCGGAGAACTGGGTGGAAATGCAAAATCTCAAGCCCCACGCAGACTGCTGAATCGGAATCTGCATTTCAACAAGATGCTAAGTAGTTTGTGTGCACAGTAAAATTTGAAAGCCCTCACTTTGCCGTAAGGATTCTAGCTAACCCCTTTCCCCACCTCATAAACCAAAGATATTCTTTATTTCATGCATAAGACTTCTTTAAAATTAAAAAATAGTATATTTTTTCCTAAGACAAAAATCTTCTATAGCAATGTTTATAAACATTTTACAACAATATACAAAAATATTTTGTGTAAGTAACATATGCACTTGGTAACAAAATTTCAAAACAATATAGGAAGAGTCCAAAATGGAAAATTAAATTTTCCCCTAGAAAATATGTTTTCTTATGTCACTAAATTTGGGCTATTCCAAAGAAAATGTTACTAAAACCAAGAAGAGAAAGAGGGAGAGAAAGAGGTACTTTATTAATCTTCATTCTCATCCTCTCTTTCATTAGAACATGATTTTATCTTTTTTACAAAGATAACAACTATTTAATCATAGATTTCTTACAATACGAATACCTTCCTCTTGAATATATTCTTGTTGGACATTTTGATTCAGGATAAGCACAAGATTAAGAATAGAGGAAATTGAGTCTATTTTTAATGAAATTAGTCTTATCACAAAAGTCATGTGGTCTAGGAGATGTTGCTGTGGCCATCTTTGGAAATAATCTACCAGAAGTATTTATAAGAATTTTCAATCCAAAGATGAATTATTTTCATTATTAGAAAATGTGCTTTCATTAATTTCTCTCCCTCTCTGTTATATTCTCTGTTCTCTTATTTAGGAACTCCTGTTTGACAAATATTGAACCTTCTGAGTTGATCTTCTGTGCTTTGACTTTTCTTCCAAGTTGTATTTTTTATCTTTAAAAGATTTCTTTATTTTTTCTCCCCAGATCCTCTACTGAATTTCTTATTTTGCAATGACATTTTAAATTTCTCAGAACTCTTTAGTATTTGCATATTTTTCTTAGCATTGTATTCTTGTTTTCTAGATGCACCTTGTTCTATAAGATTTTTGAAGCTGAAGGTTCCTTTTTATTTCAACGTATCTTTAACAAGTGTTCCCAATAGCAAGTCCAGCCTATAAGCAAAGATGGGCACCCAGGAGTGGGGATGGGAGCTACGCAGCAGTGAAGTCTTGTCTCTGGTGTGGAGAAGCAGGCTGTAGGCCGTTCTCACCCTGTTCCCTACACTCAGTGCCAGCTCGCCGTGCATCCATCCATTCCTTCGACAACAATTTCCTGAGCACCTGCTATGTGCCAGGCACTGTTCTAGGCACTGGGAAAACCGAAGTTAAGGAACAAGCAAGATTTTGCTCTCCTAAAGCTCCCATTCCAGCAAGGGTGTGTAAACAACAGACAAATAGTTCAATGAGACAATGACAGATAGTGTTAAGTGTCCTGAAGAGAACAGAATGTGACCATGTGACAGAGCTGGGGGCTCTCTGAGGAAGTAAGTGGTCAAGGAAGGCCTCTCTGGGAGGTGCCATGTGAGGTCAGAGTGCCCAGAAGGAGGCAGCTGCTTGAAGACCTGGCGGAGGGCGTTCCAGGCCGAGGGGACAGCAATGGCAAAGGCCCCAAAGCAGCACTGCACTTGGTGTCCCAGGATCAAGCAGGGTGATCATCGAGCTGAGAGCCAGGGAAGGAGACAGGTCTGGAAGGGCAGGCGGGGGCCCCTACCTGGGGCCTGAGGGCAGCGTAAGGATTTGGGAGTTCATTCCCAAAAGAAAGGAAGTCTTTCAGAAGGGTTACAAACGGGGGTGGGGGGGCTACGATCTGATTTATGTTTTAGAAGGATGACTGGCTGGTGGGCAGACAAGAGTGCGAATGGGAGATCCCTGAGGAGGCCGGCTGGGCTGCCCAGGCGGGAGGTGATGGGGATGGAGCAGGGCTGGGGCAGAGCAGACGCAGGGAAAGGGTGGAGCTGGGCTGCATTTTGAGGGTGCACAGACTTGGTTTTGGGTGGACACAGCACATGACTGGCCAGGTTTAGAGTGGTCCCAGTTGGGTTTGAATCCCTTTGGCACCTCAGGTGCTCCACAGCGGACCTGGGCAGCCCAAGTGCCCTGCTGTGGCCTGATGCTGCATCGCTGCCTTGACGGCTCCCTTCCTGGTCACTGAGGTCAGCCTTTTAGCCCACAGGAGGCTTTTCTCACAATTTCTCCTTTCTAGAATAGCCCCTTAGGCCAAGGGCTTCCTATGTCTCTTCACAATCTGCGGAAGAGGAGGGCAAGGTGGAGCCCAGATGGAAAAAGAGAAGAATCCTTGAAGCAAAAACTAAAACTCAGGCAGAGTTGCCAGAGGAACCTAGTAAAGCAGCTCATGCAGTGAGGCAAGCCACCCAGGCCAGCCTCGCCCTCCCCAGGCTCTGTGGCAACTCCTTTAACGAGGCTTTCCTTCCTGGGGGGAGAACCTGGCTCCTGCCAGGGAACCTGGAAATGCAAGAGGAAACGCTCCCAGCAGAACCCACCCTGGCGCCCAGCTGCAGGCTGCTGGTCCAGGTGGCAGCGCTGCTGCTGACCCAGGTGGTGGCTTCCTCTCGGCGACCTCATAAACCCAGCAGCTGCCCACCTAGGACGAGCTGCAGGAGGAGGAGGAAGGGCACCAGAGAAAGGGCTTGGCTGCTTGAGGATTGCTGGCACCTGTGTGCCTCCCTGCCAGGCTCCATCCTCCACAGAAGCAGGGATCCCCTTGACCTTGGCGCGTGCTGGGCAGTCCTGCCTCCACGTTTACACACGCCAATCTCCCTGCCTGGAAGCCTCCTGAGTCCACTCAAATCCAGCCCTTCTCCTGGACTCATGTCCAGTTCCACCTTCTCCATAAAACCCGAGGCAGGAGGAAGGAAATCTAGTGTTTATCAGACACCTACTTCTATTGACACCATTTTATTTATTTAAAAAAAAGTACCTGATGTCAATTACATCTCAATTAAAAAGAAAGTATGTGAAGCAAATGTGGCAACATGTGATCATTTGTTAAATCAGTAGGTCCACTGATGCATTATATTATTTTCTATAGTATAAAAAAATTTCATAATTAAAAATAAACAGTAGAGCTCATACAACTAAATAACAAAAAAACCCCAAACAACCCAATCCAAAAATGGGCAGAAGACCTAAACAAACATTTCTCCAGTAAGACATACAAATGGCCAACAGGCACATGAAAAAATGCTCAGTATCGCTAACTATCAGAGAAATACAAATCAAAACTACAGTGAGGTATCAGCTTACCCCAGTCAGAACGGCCATCATTAAAAACTCCACAAACAATAAATACTGGAGACCGTGTGGAGAAAAGGGAGCCGCCCCCCACTGCATACACACACACACACACATTGTTGGTAGGAATGTAGTCTGGTGCAGCCACTATGGAAAACAATATGGAGTTTCCTTTTAAGGAAACTAAAAATAGACTTACCATATGATCCAGCAGTCCCACTCCTGGGCATATATCCAGAGGGAACTCTAATTCAAAAAGATAACATACACCCCAATTTTCATAGCAACACTATTTACAACAGTCAAGACATGGAAACAACCTAAATGATGTATATCAACAGATGACTGGATAAAGAAGTTGCAGTATGTGTGTGTGTGTGTGTGTGTGTGTGTACACATACACATACAGAGAAGCAGCTGGAAGGGGCCAGACTGGAGCACCTGGTAAGAAGGCTGTAGATGCAAGTTAGTAATCAGGAGGGTTGACCGAGGGGCCAGGGGCAGAGAGGAGGGATCTGAAGGATTGAGAGATGGTGCTGTGACTGGGAGACGGAAGGCGGGAGGAGGGGAAGGAGGGGGGAGTGGACTAGATAGGAGCCGGGTTTGGAACACGCTGAGGTGCAAGCATACATGTTACTTATAAATGGAAACGTCTCGAAGGGTCAGCCTGCGGTCAGCTCACAGTCCATCTGTCTCCACCCCCTCAGCCTCGCCCTGGACCCGGTGACTTGCCCATAGCAGGTGCTCAACAAACATGGTCAGGTGCTCACCCTGCACCCACCCTCTAGTTGACAGAGACTGGGAACAGAGAACTGGCCCTGGCTAAGAAAAGATGCCCAGGGAAGAGCAGAGCCCTGCCCTGAGCCTATTCCTGGTGCCCTACCTGACCCAGATCTCTGACAGCTGATGGGGTATTTTGGGGGCTAGCCTGACTCTACAAGGGCCACTCCCTTTTCTGGGCAAATGCCCACTGCTCAGCTATTTCTAGCGGCAGCAGCAGCAGGGCAGGTGTGGCCCCGGAGGAACAGCTAGCACAGAGCAGAAAGGGATTAGGTGTTGGAACAGACAGATGAGACCCTCTGTCCAGCCAGAGAAAGGGAAGAGCCAGCCTTAGGTTCCTGTCCTCCATGTCCCCAGCCCTACCCTCAGGAACCCTGAGCCTGACTCTCTGGAGAAGCCTGGGTGAGGGCTGAGAGCACTGCCAGGCCTGGGGAGGGGAGACTGTAGTCACATGTCTTCTGGGAGGAGGAGGAACCATTGGCTAGCCATCACAGGTGCCCTCTGGAGGCAGGGCAGCCTCCCCACCAGGATGCCAAGGTATCACCAGATTCCAAAAGGAATGTCTATATATGAGCCACTGTCAGGAAAAAGGTTAATTACAAGGCCCCACAGTCCCCTGAGAAGGGGGAGCAGCCCCACTCCCCACCATGAGCTTTTGCCTTCAGGGGTGCAGACTTCATCATAGTCTGTCAACCACGATGCAGCCTGCATCAGGCCCTCCCCTCCCCTTCTCCCAAACTCCTGCTTGGGATGTGCAGCATCCCGGGGAAAGACACAGACAAGAGAGACCGAGAGACTGATAAAGACATACTAGAGCCAGAGAAAATGCCTCCAGAAAGGAGCCTGGGGAAAGGCCACAGGGACAAAAGAGCCACAGAGCCACGTCCAGACTCAGAGACCCTGGGAGAGACAGAGATAACAGAGAATCTAGGGAAAGAGAGAGGCAGAGAGAGAACACCATAGGGAGAATCCAAGATTCAAGGGCAGAGAACAGGAAATGAACACATGCACAGAAACTGACAATTTCTCTCTCTGCCCGGCCCAAACCTTCCCCAGCCTGGGCAGGGGTCAGGGCGGCACCCACCTCCAGCAGCCAGCCCAGCCCCACCTGCTCTGCAGCGGAAGCTTTCCTGGCAAGGGAGAGAAAGCCCCTCCCAACCCCCCGACGTGCCAGAGTCTCCCAAGCCTGCTCGCCAGTGCTCTGGCCCAGGTAGGGGCCACATCAAAGCTACAAGTGACAACAGACAGAAGGGTTAAGTGTGTGGATTCCAGAGCCAGACTGCCAGTCTGAATCCTGACCCCTCATCTGCAGAGAAATGGCTTCTGCAGCCCCACCCTCCCACACCTTGGTTCCCAACTACACAGCCAAGAAACCTAGGTGTTCCAACTAGCCCAGTGTCCTAACTGCACATAAAAAACAGGTAATATGATGGAGAGAATCTCACAGCTTTGAGTCCTCCTACACGTGGTAGAGTTCTTGGCCATTCTCTCCTGTCTTTGTCCCCGCCCAGCTGCACTGTAGGATGGAGGGAGAAGGTAGGGCCCAGCACCTGGGGGGCACACATAGAGGGCTTCCTCTCCACCCTCCCCCTGGGGATTCCTCCTCACAAGTTTCCAAGATGAGGGCTGGAGCCCTGGGAATCTCGGGATAAAAACAACCCCATCTCCTTGGGGAGCCAGACAGGCCGGCCTTCACCAGAGATACCCTCGGGAGACCAGCCCGGCACTGTCCCAGCGGGAAGAATGGCTGCTTGTCATGCACCAGCACCACCCTCTCTGCAAGCATCGCAGCTCCAGCCTGTACACCAGCCTCACGCTTCCTGTTTGGGTGGTTTTTAAAGGTATATCTGAATGCGGTCCATTTAGCCCCAGGGACGCCCCCGCGCCCGCCCCATTCCTAGCCTCCTCCCCTGCCCCACAGCCAGCACTGAGCTCAGCCATCCAGCGTGGCTGAACTGGCCACTTTGTTCTGCTGGGCACCAGATAAACGCTCCCTAATTAGCAGACGGAGCCAAACCCTGGCTGGCATTTGGGGCTGTCTCCTGGCCAGCCCTGGAGCATTCATTTACTGCAGCTTAGGGGTGCTAAGACCCTTTCGTGGCTGCGAAAATGTTCCCCTAGTCTAGGCTGGATGGACACAGCGTCCGTGGGGAAGTGATCATCTTAATAATGCTCCTCAACTGCTCCAGGCTCAGTGGGAAATGTTTCCTGTGCTTTATCTCCTGCAAATCCTACAAGGACTCTATGAGGCAGCTTCTGCAATTAGAGCCATTTAGCAGATGAGAAAGGCTGAGTCTCTCGGAGGTTAGATGGGGCCAAGGCGCACGCTCCTGTAAGTCCACCTGACAACAAAGCCTGAGCTCCCCATCATTGAGCCAAACTGCTCCACTTGGAAAGCTGGGAAGGTGGCATCAGGAATCCCACAAGCTCTTTTGGAGAGCCTGACGGCACCCAACTGTGGAGGTCTCTGAGGAATCTAAAATCTTTTTTCCTTGGCTGTAGCTAAATTTTGGACATAAAGGAAAGAATTCCAATTCTCCAACAACTCCTACAATGGCTTGGTCTGAGGAACGTCCCTGAGATGCTGGAACTGCAACCCTTAAAATCACATGGAGCTGAGGTCCAGCCAGGATGGCGGGGATCTGGTGAGGGAAATCACTGCAGCTGACATCTCTGCATCACCCAGCTAGTGTCAGTCTGCCTCTTGAGGGAAGAATAAACTGTCTTCCCTCAAACAAGCCCACAACTCAGGCTCCCTCAGTTCACCCTGGCTGTGCCAGGTCCACAAGAGTAAAAAACAAAACCAAATGTTACCATCGACGGGGTGGGGGGGCGGGGGGGGTGGCGTGGAGGGCAGAGGGGCAGTGGTGCAAGGGTGCTAAGAAGGTCCCAAATCTGGGAGCTCCCTCAACAAGCCAGCTGGGGTGCCCACAGCAGCAGGCCTGATGGCAGTGGTCTACACCCTGGGTTACCCCCATTCTGTGCCTTCTGCCCTGCCCTGATTCTCCCACCAGCTGGCAGCTCCGGCTTAGGCCAAGGCTGTCAGTCTGGCTTTTCTGCCCAGGACAACCTGACCTTTCCCCTCGGGGTCCCCAAGACCAAGTCTGGTGCCAGGAATATAGCCAGCACTCCTCCAAAGGTGTCAGGATTAACTTGAAAATCCCTCCTGAGGGAAGGGTTTCACAGAGTAAACACACACACATACACACACACACACTCACACCACTCACCTGGCCACCCTCATAGATCTTCCTTCCCTTCATTCTCCAGTTTGGAGGGGACACTGTGCCCCTATCCACTCTCCAGCCAGCTCTCCTGCTGGTTATCCAAAGCGAGTCGATGGGGGCCCGGTGTGGGCAGAGCTGAGTTTCCTAGGTCGGATCTTGGGGCTTTGGGACCAGAGGAGGAGGAGGTGACGGAAGTAGGGCCTCCCTGACGTAACATCCAAACACACCCCGACATGACACCCTCAATCCAGGAAAACCAGGTGTGCAGCTCGTCAAGCAGGTGGTGTGGCGTGACTCAGATGCTACCTCTGGCAAAGCTGGGGTTTGTTATCCCAGGGGAGAAGTGGGCGGTGGTAGGCAGGACACTTGGGCTGAGCTCCGGGTTCTAAGACCTGGAGAGAAGGCTTTCTACTCTTTGCACCGACATCTCTCCGGGGGGGAGTGAATAACTGCCCCTCCCCCCAGGAGCTCTCTTGGTGATGCAACAGGAGCTTCCTGCCCTCCTCAGGCAAAACCAGAAAGAGGACTTCCGGAGGGGAGGCTAGAATTCCAGGTGAGAATGAACTACAAGCTGGAGTGCCTGAGTTCTAGTCCTGCTGTCACTTGCTGGCCCTGTGATTTGGGCAAGTCACTTCCCCTTTTAGGGTCTCATGCCCTCATCTGTTAAATAAAGGAAAAGAACTCCATCAGAGGGTGGCCAGTAAGTTTCATCTCCAGGTGATACTGCCAGTTGATAGGTAGTATCTTCCTCAAGATATTTGTTTGTTTGTTTTTTGTTTTAGAAAGACTCTGAGGCCATGTCTGGGGCTCATGCTGGATGAACAATGCCAGCCAGGGGCACAGGATGGGAAAGAGCCAGGATCCACTAGTGATGCCTGTTGTGGGCGTGAGACCAGAAGGTGGCAGCCTGACTGCCAGATCAAATCATCCTGGGAGATGAGCTCAAAGGGCCTTCCGGTTGCAAAACTACAATTTCACCCTGGTTCTCCAGCAGATCTGATTAATGCTGGTTGGCAAGCACGTACCTCCCATATTGCAATATTTGCACACAGCTGATTTCTCTCCCTGAAAGAAACATTCTCATCAGCCCTGCAGGACCGTCACTGTGGGAGCAGGCAGCCCCCTCAGCCCCCTAGTGCCCACACTCACCAGACTTCACCCAGAAGCTTAGAGCCAATGAATAGTCCCAAGGTTTACCACCCAGAGGGCATTCCAGCTTTTCGTACAATTTTGTCTACAAAGGGGCTTCCCCACTATGTGACAATCCCACCTTGCCCCCAGGGAGAGGATAAACCAGGAGAAAAAGGCAGAGGTGATCCCTGACTTCCTGGTGGTCACAAGCGAGGGTCTCACTGGACACAGCCTATGTCCCTGAGGAGCTCCCTGGGAGATGAGCCAGGATCACCAACAGACCATTTGCCAAGAAGATCAATTTGCCAAATGCATGCAGGTACCAAAACAGATGCTCACAGACCAACTATTCATCTGTATAGGAAGAGATTAATTTCTCAAGTGCCACCTACAGCGTGGTGAGGATCCCACAGCTCTGGGCTGCTTCAGACTGTCGGAAAAGCTCCTCTCCTCTCTTTGCAATCTTAGGCTCTACCTGAGGTGGGGTGGGGATGGGGGTGGCTGACAGCAGGCCTGGCCACAGTGAGCACATGGCACAGATGTGCAGAGGCCCTCCCCCATGTATGCTGCCCATGGTCACCTCTCTCCCTCTATTCTGGACCTGCGAGGCTCCCTGCGTACAAGGTCATTCCTAAACACACAGGGCTGGGGAAACTGCACAAGAAGGAGTCACTACACAAACTGTGCAAACTCCATTGGTTAGAGCGGAAAAAAATAAAGCCACCATCAAGTGCACTCTAGTTGGGCACCAAGTGACCCATGATTTCCCACCCAGTGGTTAACAGCCTTTCCATCCTGAGCCAGCCTGGAGGTACTATTTCCCCAGGCCTTCCCTGCCCCCATTCCCTGGAGAATGGACATCCACAGGCCTGCCCCACCCTCACCCCAGCACTAGGCAGAACCTTCCAGAGGGGAAATCAGTGGAGACAGAGAGGAAGCTGGAGTTCACTGTCTGGCCACAGGCGTCAGATGAAAGGGAGCGGCTAAAGCCGGACCAGCCCCCGGAGGAGGGGAAGCCAGCCATAGAATTCTCAGGAGCTCCTGGAATCCCCGTAGGCCTCCCCTAGAATCCCTGTGTTCCATCAGGAATCTGAAAGATGTCTCTTTCCAAGAGCAAGGAAAAACTGTCAACCAATAATTATTTTCTAAAAAGCAGTGTTTGGAGAGGAGGGTACAGCTCAGTGGTAGAGTGCATGTTTAGCATGCACGAGGTCCTGGGTTCAATCCCCAGTACCTCCATTTAAACAAATAAATGAACAAACAAACCTAATTATCTCCACCCACTCCCCCCACCCCCCAAAAGCAGTATTTTCCTAACAGCCTTGGGGTTGGTAATCACAATTTGGAGGTGAAAGAGTTTATCTAGGAAGCCCTTACCACCACCACCTGCCTCTCCTGTCTAGCGGCAGACTGAGCTACGTGGTGAAAGTGAACTCTGTATAAATGGGACACAGGAAGAAGCTCTCCAGCTAGAGTGGGGGTGTCCTGCTATTTCCTCTTGGAATTGCGCTTCCAAGGATCTAACTGGTGAGGTCTCAGCTTCCCTGCCTAGGGATTCCACACCAGTCACTTCTCAGGGCTTTCTCGACATGAATTGTCTCATTCCATTCTTACTATCACCCCCTGAGGCAGGTATTTTTATTATCCCCATTATACAGATGAGAAAACCGAGATACAGAGAGGTTAAAGAACTCCCCAAAAGTTAGTAAGTCCTCGGGCTGGTCTTGGAATCCAACTGTCCTGGCCTTGGAGTACTGCCCTTCACCACTGCACTCTATAACCACGGAACTCCTGGTGTGGTTCATCACGACACAAGAACGCCACCCCCGTGCTACTTGCCCCAGTACACAGTTCATGTGTTGTAAGCGATATCTGAATACAAGATTCCAGTTTGACAAGATAATTTGGACAAGTCCCTGGGGTTTGCTGTGATGGGTTCTAACCAGTTACAGCCCATAGATATGATCTAGAGTGACAGCTCAGGAAATGAGGTAATGTGATTTTAATAATTATTTTCATTTTCTTTCTCTTGTTAGATATGTCCTTAATGTCTATTTTTTTTAACCTGTGTGCTTTCTGTCCCATTGTACTGTAATGACCAGGAGAGACATAGTTTATTTTAGACTCCACTTTTCCCATCTCCTCAAACAGGTATCTCTTAAATTATTATATATTAATGTTGCAAATAATACATGAATACATTCTCCTTTTTTAAAAAAGTAAAATATTACAAATAAGGCTAAGGTTCCCCTCTGACCAAGCTGCTTCTCCCATCAATGTCCCCAACTGTCTTCCAGAGGTAACTCTATTACTAATTTGGAGTGTATCCTTCCGGACCTTCTAAAAATATTTATGTCTTTATGCTGTATGTATACTTACAAAAGAGATATCTTGTTGTTTTTGCATAATTGCTATCACACTCTTGTTTGGGAACTTGCATTGGCCACCCATTAACACTTCTTAGCGCTCCATCCACAAAATTGAGACCAATCTCACTGTTTTGACTGATGCACAAAGTGGTGCGAGAAGACAACTTACTTAGTAATCCTCTGTGTTCCCCATTGTCACCATGGCAAACAATTGGAGGCTTCCTGGGACTGGGGACCGATCTTGGTTAGGGCCACCATTCTTGTCTGTCCAGGGCATGTAAGCAGTCACAATGACCCTTAGCTTGTCACACTGCTGGAGCTAGAAATGCCACACCAGGCGCCGGAACTCCCCAGAATCCTTAGTACAAAACTTCTTAGAACTTGACAAGTTACCTCCCCCAGGCTTTAGTCTAGGATCAGTGATCTCAAACAACACAGAGCTTGCCTCCATGATTAAAAGACAGAGCCTGCAGTAGAGACACCTCCCCCAGAACACTCTCTATTCTCAGGTTAATCTCTGGCACACATCAGGATCACCCCCGTGTGACCTGAGCTGAGGCATGCCCTGGACATCAAACCAAACTAAAGCCCTTGTAAGTTTAATGAATAGAAAAATGAGATGTTTACCTGCAAAGTGAGGGTCTGGGAGCATAACTCTTTTAATTATAAAAATGCAGTGATCCTACAATTCTCCATACCTAACATCATAACACACCCACATCCACATCCCTCCTAAGGCCAGTTATTAACGATTCGGGGATTATAGTTTTGTTCACCCATCATTAGCCTGGCTATTTGAGATCTGCAAAGTGAGTGCGACCTGGGTGGGTGAGTGGGTGGAGAGGCTGGAGAGATGAATAAGGAAGAGAGATAAAAGCTCTTCAAAACAGGTTAAGTCCTTTAGAGCAAATGAGCAAGCTTGAACAACCTTCTTAGCTCTAGCGTGGGGGCCTCTCCCAGCACTGATCAAATATTGACCCTGTGCATTCACTGGCCGGAGTTCAGACTAAAGGGCCAGCAGCACTGTGGAGCTAATGTTTGCAGAGCAATTACTGCATCCCAGCACCTTGTAGGTCAGATTGTGAAACAACCTTCGATGGAGCTGGAGCTTCAGAGAGCCTTCCGGTCCTTCCTCAGTGGGGCCAGGCCTTCGGGGGATACTTAACAGTGAAGGAGCTGTGCAAGGAAATTTATAGAGGCTGGAAATGTGGTCCAGCGCCCATGAGAAGGCAACTTAAGAGCATCTGCGCCCCTTCTCCCTCCTCCTTCTTCCCTTCCCTCCTTCTTCTTGCACCTCCAAGAAATCCAAGCTCTTTATAACCAAATGGGCCTCAACCTCAGGCCTTGACCCTGCCAGCTCCCTCTGGGACAGGTCCCTTTCCTGGTCAGATAGGACTGAGTGGTGGATTATTTTTAGAAGAAAGCAATTTCCACTTGGAGACCAAGAGCCTCTTCTCTCCCTGTTCCCAACTTGGCATCTGAAATGCCCTTAGAAGCCCTCTCTAGTAACTGACCTGGTTTCCAGAAGAGGCGTTTGGAATAGCTGTTGACTCGGAACTGCTCTATGGATGGCGCAAATCACAGTGGAACATAGTCTCCCTCCTCCCACAGGGGCCCTAGAAGATGTTAGAGGACAACTAGGGAGGGGCTGGGAGGTGGCAGAGCATGCAGGGCCTAAAGCCAGATCAGGCCTGTTGTGTGTCCCAGATGGTCTAGGGCAGCACAGGCCAATAGAACTTTCTGTGATGATTGAAATGCTCTGAATATGCTCAATATGTAGCTATTAGCCACTGTGGCTATTGGGAATTTGTAATGTAAAAGTATGACCGAGAAACTAAACTTCATTTCCTTTTTAAAAATAAATGAAAAACAATTTAATTTTTAAAAATTAGCCTTGAAGTTTTAAAATTAATTTAAATTTAAATTTAACTAGCCATACGTGGCTAGAGGCTACTGCACTGGCTGGCACGGGTCTAAAGGCTCCACCCCTGGTGCTTCTCAGTGGGCGAGAAGAGGGCTGGGTTCTGTGAGCAGCCCTTGTGTGAGGAAGAGGCAGAACCACTGGGTCTGAAGGCTCAAGGCAGAAGATATGGAGGGAGAAGAAGGTTTGGGACAGAGAATTTTTCCTTAGTGCCCTTGGAAGGATTTCAAGGGGATGTGAATGACCAAGAAGATTATTAGAATTGTATATGTACATTCATGCTTGTCTGGAGAGATGCACAAAAGAAACCCTGATCCCCAAAATAAAATAAAATAACTCATTGATCTGTCAGATAAACTTACCCCTTCAGGGAAGCCTGCTCCAATACCAGAGTGTAAGGTTTCCCTATAATATGTCTATGGCACTTTTCTTTGTAGGATTTTAAATAGTGTAAAATAATACATGTATATATTTTTAAACTAAAATCTGTCTTCCCTCACTAAGCCATAAGTTCCATAAAAGCAGTAACCAGATCTGCTCTTGCTCCTAAATCCCCACCCAGAGCCTGGCATCCTGCCTGGGACATAGAAGGCCGGCACTTAAGATTGGATAGATCGAGGATGGATGGATAGATGGATGGATGGATGGACAGATGGATGGACAGATGGAGAGAAGGAGGCAGAGCAGCAGGCATAAATGAACGAACAAAGCAAGAAATAAGTTAAGGGCATACTTTACTCTGATAACTATTAAGTCTCAAAAAGCAACTATATCCTCCCAAACTGGAGTCGGGGTGGGTGGCTACATCACTCTAAGCTGCTGAAACCAATCAAAACCATATGGGTACCTTCTTAGCTTCCCCCTCCCAAGAAGAATATTCTTTCCTTCCTCTTCATCTCACAGCATGTTGCTTGTACTTCAATCTAGTGTCATCTACAGTGGACTTAATTGCTTAAAAGTCTATTTTCCCCACCAGATACAGACTCCTAGAAGGAAGGGACCTTGTCCTTCTCAACTGAGTGTCTGTCAGCCTGTGCCGCTTGGGCCCTGCGAAAGCACAGATGTGGTGGGGGCCTCGGCAAAGGCCAGCTCTTTCTCACACCAAGCCAGTCTGGCTTCTTCATCTTTATCCTGCCACCCTTACCACGCACAGCCAAATTAAGGCTGCCAGATTTAGCAAGTAAAAATATAGGACAAAGATAAAATTTGAATTTCAGATAAACACTGAATAACTTTTTAGCATATCTCCTGCAATATTTAGGACAGACTCATACTAAACACAGTACATGGTCCCCAGAAGGCCCAGAAGCACAAGTTGGTAAAGGCAGTTAAGCACTTCCCCAAGGCTGGCTTAGTCAGCCCAGAACTTCCAGGGTTCCAAGGTGGGGCTCAGCCAAAAATGGGAGGAGCAAAAGGATTCTGAGAGCAGCCTTTTGTGGGCCACAACCTGCTCCCAACTTACTCCATCCTGCCCCAGTGGCAAGCTCCAGAGAGCCTGTGGGACTCTGAACACTCAGGCACAGGCCTGGGACAGACTAGCTCCTCAGTAGAGTGAAGCCAAGGGAGAGAAATAAGAAAGCAACACCATGGTAGGAGGTATTAAGCCTCCAGACCCTTCGACCAGGCAGCCTGGCATCCTTGTCATCTGTTAGCACTGAGTAAGTCACTAGATAACCATGTGTTGGGAAAAACATAAATTCAATCGTTTAATCCTCACAACAACCCTACTGGGTGGGTACCAATGGAATCCTCACTCTACAGATGAGAAAATCAAGAAGTCAAGGAATCTGCCTGGAGTTACAGAGCGACAGAGCAAGCAACCAGTGCCTAAGCTCCAAGCTGAGTTCTGAGAGCTACCAATGACCAAGGAGGCAATTAGCAGTGCCATTTGTTCTTCCTCTATAGGAGCTGACGTATTAAAATCAGAGATCCAGATGAATAAGAAAGGCTTCACCACTAAAAGTCCTTATGTCAAGTTCTGTAAAATGGGTTCCCAAAGATGCTTGGTTTAAAGGTTAAATTCCAAAGAACCATCCCAACACCTTTCCAAACTGCATCTACAGGGTAGCAATGACCCACAAGGACAGGCCTGATGGTGCTCCTGACCAGGACCAGCACATCGCACAAGCTGCTTCTTGCCGTGCAGCTGCCTGACACACAGGAAATGAGCCCTTCAGGCAAGGAGGAATGGGGGAAGCAGCATTCCTTTCTTGTGAGATTCTGTAAATAGGGAGGGGGGTAGGGGAACAGACCAGAAAGTAGGGGAAGAAAAGTTCTGATTTGAGAGTTTCCACTGGCTCTCAGAACCCCCACTGGCTCATCAATGAGTCCTTTCAGGGTTCCCTCTCCCCAGCTAAGTTATCATTTCCTGTAAAGCACACTACACCCATTGATGGGATATCAGCAAGTCCCAACAGTTTATGCTGGAAGGACATGAGGAGATTGGACAGGAATTGACAGGCAAGAGGAAGAAGGCAGGACAGTAAGGAGTGGCTTTCAACCCCATATTCAATGGGATATTCAGCCCCATATTGTTAGATTAAGAGAGGATCTGTAACACAGGAAGCTGGCTCACCTGTGGCACATCTCCTAGGTAGAGCGATAAGGACAATGGGATAAAACCAGGTACTTGGGGGCAAACATGCAAGTCTAGCCTCTCCAAGATGACTCACCACCAGAGGCCCGCAAAGGAAGGAGCAGACCTTGGTTGGGAGGGACAGAAGTGGGTGTCTCTTTTTTGTGTTTTCATTTGCCTAAACTAGGCTCACAGCCCTAAGGAAGAACCTAGAATCTCTCGGCTTTCCCTTCCTAGTGTGGGGAAGGTTGTTGCCCTACTCACAATCATTCTGCCTTGTCTGGCGCCTGCCTCTGATAAACAGGGGTGTGCCCCCTAGTGGCCACAACTGTGTTCATGCCCCTCTGCCCCAGGCCACAGTGATTGGTGCAGAGAGGGCACCTGACCCAAGCCAGGCCAATCAGAGTCTTCCTTGGGATTTTTCAATCTGGAACTGGGAGAAAGGCAGTCTCTCTGCAGTTGGGAACCACAAGATATGCAGTTCTGGAGCTATTGACAGCTGGTTCCTCAGAAAGCTCAGGAAAGTGCCCAGAGAGATGTTGAGACAAGACAGCGGGAGAGCAGCCCCTGTGCAGGTGTTCCTGAAGCCCACCACCTCACTCCCCTTTCCACCATCTGGCAGGCTGCATGAGCTTCTCTAGTATATCCTTCCAACCAAGTCTCCTTGTTGTCTAAGCCAGTATGAGTGTAAAACAATCACTTGTAACCCAAAGAGGCCTAACCAGATTAGTTGGCATCAAGGGAAATGTCTACAATGGAGCTGTGGGATCCATTCTTCTAACCTCCTGTGTGACATGCCTGCGTGTGTTAGAGACACACATATCATACATGTGTACAAACAGAGCAACAAGAGCTTTATTTGGTTAGACAGACACAGTGGTATGCCTGGTTTGTGCCTGTAGTTCAAGAAATTGCTTATTTTCTGTTTCAGTCTTTTCTGTATGTTTGCTTTTCTTTGCCTGCAATGCTGTGGTGGTTTGTGTCTCACCCTGGATGTTTATAGACACATGTCTGCTCAGGCACACAGCACCCACAGCCATCCTCCCTCCTCTCCGCCTTGGTTTCCTACCCCCCAGAGGAAGGAGGGTGACAAAGCACGACTGTGAAGACCATCGGAGGAAGCCAACAAAGCCCCAAGTGTCTGCCTGTAACATCCACGACTGAGCCCAGCCCAGCTCAACCGCTGAGATTCCCTCCTCAGTCCCTCTGCTCTGCCTAGACTCTGACCCTGCGAGCTGAGGCGGGAGTTCTCTGGATGACGCCATGAAAGAGGCCAGCCCACCAGAGACTCAGGCCACTTCAGGTAGAACGAAACACCATGCGAGCTCAGACCCACTCACCTGCAGGTCAAAGAACTTGCTGTATCTCCGGTAGATGGTCTGGGAAGTGGAGTCGGACCAGGTGACATTGATGATGTATACCTGTGGGGAAAGGTAAGAGCAGGTAAGTGGGTGACTAAGGCTTGGCATTATGCTGTGCCAGGCATCGTTTAACTGTGGGTGGTCCATGGCCAGGACCATTCTTTTTCTCATCTCTGTCCCCAGGGCTTAGCACATGCCAGGTACACATGGATACTACAGATATGTGTCTAAACACACACACACACATCTATAAGGATATTCAATAAAATGCTAAGGATGATTATCTTAAGAGGGCAGGGTTACAAGTGGTTTTTAATTCCTTTTTGTTTATATGTATTTTACACAATGAAAATAAATTTGGTGTTGTTTAAAAATTTAAACAGCTAATTTCCACTAGTTATCAAACTTTATGGTGAAGGAGATTCCACAAAGGGCCTTCCAAAATTCCAGATGTCAAGACCTCACCCCTGAAATTCTGCATAAGTAGACCTGGGCTGGGGGTGGGGGGCAGTGCTTAGGGATCTACATTTTATTTTATTTTATTTCAAATTATTTTTATAGAGCAGTTTTAGGTTCACAGAAAAACTGAGAAGTACAGGGAGTTCCCGTTTATCCCCTGCCCCCACACATGCACAGCCTCTTCCGTTATCAACACCCCTCAGCAGAGTGGTGCATTTGTTGAAATTGGGCATCTATGTTTTAAACAAACCACTCCAGGTTATTCTGCCACTGTTGACCCTCAGAACTCACTCTGAACCCGCTTCAGGAGACTAAGTATTTCAGGGATGTGTGATTCATCCCAGTATCCCTATGTCTTAGCTCTGCACCTGGCACAGATCGCATGCTCAGAAAACATTCTGCTGCATTGAACAACCAAACTGACCTTCTGGATGAGAGGTCGGTTTGCAGGATGGAAGTTAGTTTATGGAAGATTTGCAAACTTTTCTGAAATGAAGGAATTTTAGGACCCCATTCCCAATGTCACCCCAGTTCCTAGTGCTCAATCTGGCTGTCTGAGACTACTGCCTCAGGCCACTCTGGAAGGCTCACCTGGTCCAGGAGGTGGGCGGGACTGCTGACTGGAGAATGAGAGAAAGTCACTGGCCCACACAATCTGACCTAATTCCACACCATTTCTGTCCCTCTTACCTAAACCCACACCAAAGACACGCCTTCCTGGGAGAGGTCTTCATTACAGGGAGGGTCCCCTCACACAGTCTCGGGGCTGTTCCACTGAACATCCCCCCTGGTGCTTGCTGTGATTTCTCCAGGTACAGAGTTAAGGGAGGGTGACCCAGCATTAAGACATGGGCAAGACGCCCACCTGCTTCCTCCCTCAGAGGACACTGAGCAGCTGTAGGTCACAGCACTAGTTCCCTTGCCGGGATGCCCCTTCCGTAAGAATCACCTGAGGAGCTCTGTAAAATCCAGATTCCCAGGCCTCTGCCCAGGGACTCTGATTCAGCAGGTCTGAGGGACTGAATCCACCAGAGAGAAGAACAAACTGGCCAGAGAAGCCAGGGTCATAGCCACTGTGAGAAGGAAGGAACATTAGCTAAGAGGAGCAGCATTTAGACACCTTGGCATCAGAGTGGCTAACTTTGCCAGATGCCTGGAGCAGGGCTGTCTTGGTCTGCTCTGGCTGCTAAAACATAATACCACCAACTGGGTGGCTTAGACAGCAACATTTATGTCCCACAGTCATGGAAGCTGGAAGTCCAAGATCAAGGTTCAAGGTTCCTGGTAGAACCCATTTCCTGGCTTGCAGATGGCTGCCTTCTTGCCATATCTTCACATGGTGAAGACAGAGTGAGTTCTAGTCTCTTCTTCTTATAATCCCCTCACTGGGACCCTGCCCTCCTGACCTCATCTAAACATAATTACTTCCCAAAGGTCCCACGTCATACACCATCGCACTGGGGATCAGGGCTTCAGCATGTGGATTTGGGGTGGGTAACAGGGGGAGGGGGCATGAACATTTAGTCCACAGTAAGGATTTTGCACACAGGAGTGTGAGGCTTTATATTTGGCTGCTCAGTCAACAGCCAAGCAAGCAGGCTCTGAATCTAGTCCCTTCCCTATCCGATCTCTATGTCACAGAGTTAGCCTCGTGCAGTGAGGAGTGTTTGTTCTCAAATACATCCAAGGAGAGGGCCATAAAGCAAAGCAAATACACCTGAGTGTTGCCACCCTGAAATGGCGTATTTATGACATGTTTTATGTGATCCCAGTAAGAAAGAACATAAAGTAGAAAGGTCATCCCTATCCTCACAAGCTCAAACTATGATGATAATAAATACATAGGGATATGCTTTGCTTTATATCATATATAAACGTACATCTCATACAATAAATTGTAGAAGCCATTTAGGTAATGGTTACTTCATGCCAGCACAGTGTAAAGCAACCATGTGCATTAGCTCATTTAATCTTCGGGCCAATGAGGTAGCTACCACTATATGCCCATTTTGCACAAGAGGAAGCCGAGGTTCAGAGAAGCCAAATAACTTGCCCAAGATCACACAGCTGGGAAAATACAGGGCAAAGGACTGAACCCAGGTCCAGCTGAGTCTAATTCCCCATGCTCTTAACCACACTGGACTGTCTCCCTATATGTAAATTCAGGAGTGAGGATATTTAAATCAAACAACTTGATCAGACTGAATTTTTAAATAAAGCTTTGGGTGATCTGAAAAGTCTATACAACCCTCATTTAGGGGGTAAACCTAGAGGAACATGAGGCAGGCATGTTAATTCTGAGGGCCCAAGACCAAAAAGAGACAAAACTTGGGGGCCCAGACAGAAATTAGTGGTTAAGAACACTACAAAGCCGGTGGACACAGAGGAAACTCTCATACTAAACTGGCTTCACCAACTGTGGCAGTTGTCACAGGGCTTATAATCCACCCGTCCCGCATGCTGACTCCCAGCTTCTTGGCTCCCAAATCCTGCCTGCTACCTCTGCGCTCCCTCCTGCATCCCCCCCTTCCCGCAGACGCTGCGCATGACCAGGTGAGCCTTCCTGACCTCTGCTGGGGCAGATGCGCCATAAGGAGGCCCCAAGCAGCTGGGCCCTCCTGGGAGAGTGTCTGCACCCGCTCGCAGGCCATTAGACAGCCGTCTTTCTCCCTGGCCAACCAAGCGGGGCCCAGAGGAAGGGCTTAACTGGGGTTTAACATGACCCGTGCTCCCTCCACGCTAGTAATTAGGGGCTTCCCTTCACCTCCCAGAGAGAATTAATCACAGGCTCACTGCCTGTGGCAGCTGGGAGGCCTCTCCTTGTGCAGAGGAGGAACCTAGGACCTGGGATGGCGATTTGCCAGGGAAACAGGCACAGACTTGGAGTCAACCACTCCCGGGTTTCACTCTCAGGACCTTCCTTGTCATCAGCGGTGAGGCCTCAGCGCAGCCGCCCAGACTCACAGACTCTCCCTCTACTTGATGCGCGCAGCCTTCAGGGCTGCTGAGCAGTCGTGCTCACCTCGTTCGTGACAGGGCTGGGACAGGAACACACACCTTCTATTTCCTAGTCTAGGACCAACTAGCACATGACCAAGGCATACCTGCCTTAGAAAGTCCTTTCTCCTTTACTCTTCAAAATAGGTGAAAAGTCATAGGGCATCGTCTCTGTCTAACCCTTTACCTGAACACACATGAAAGACAGGCCCTCTGGTGACTTAGGTGGGGGGGGGGGGTGTGGGTGGGGAAATGAGCCACCATTCCCAGATTCTCCCAAACCTCTGGGATTTGCCAGAGCCCCCCACCCCCATCCCCAGCCTACCCTCCTGGATAAACAGTGTAAATCCTGAGCTGAAGAAATGGTCAGAGACCTCCCTGGAGATAAGCCCAGAGGATCTGCAGACAGCCTTCAGGCCCCTTTCCTACATCTGGGCTGGAGGCTTGTCTGTCTTCTTCCAAACCTTGACCATCCTAGTTATCACTCCAGATGAGCAATGGTGCACAAAACTCCAGCCCAGCTCACACCCCCCACCCCCATATCAGAGTTTCTCAAGCCTCCCTGAGCTGGCCAGGCTGGAAACCCTAGCGATAAACTGCAGAGAAAGAGCAGGTGGAGGGGAAGGGGGACAGGGCAAGGGTCATCGGAGAAAGCCAGCTCTGTTTACTGGGCCTGCATTAGGGGCCCAGATAAACTCTCCTCCGGACCCGGGAGCAGCCAAGATAACATTACCCAGCAGCTGGGTCTCAAGAAAGGTTTGCAATTAAACATCCTGCTTCCACACACTTTACTTGGAGTTATATTTCCCGGGTGGAGTTTCCCTTCCTTCTAGATTTAAAAAATCCATGGATTCAATTTCCCCGGCTCTGGCCATTGCAGGCAGATGGCAAGCATCTAGGAACTGCATCCAGCCTCCCCCAGAGAGGAAGCCCCAGAGTCTCACGTTCACCTGCCACGCTCATGCTCTCCAGAGGGGGATCTCTGGCACAGACACAACTACGGAAACTCCACGCCCCAGTCCCAACAGCCCACCTACTCTGAGGCCATCTTAGGCCGCCTTCCGTCTGCTCAGCTCATTAAGCCCAGAAATGTCTGAGGCTTCTGAGACTTCCGAGTCCTGCTCCTTTCAACAAAGAAATAGCCTTGATGCAAATCAGACCCACAGCTCAACTCCAGAGCACTGAGAATGAAGTCCAGCGCAATTCCCGTGGAGGGAGGTTCGGGATCAGACCTGGGCTGTGACCAGTTAATGACCCAAAGTTATGGCCCAATGATTCCTAGAAGGCCTGGGACCTGCCCACGTTCAGTTAGAAAGTGCCAGTAAGTACCTGCTGCTCCCTTTGCTGGTGAAGAGTACAGTTAGAGGCAAGGACTTGGGAACTGCGGGGGAAATCCTCCATTTTCATGGTGCTGTGGCTCAGTTTACTGGGGAGGCCTTATTTTCCCTGGACCCCTGCCAGCTGCCTCTGGCCCCAGGCCAGATGGAAACTCAGAGACAACCTTCCTTCACCTGCTCACACTAACAAAGGGTGGGATTAGTTGGCTAGGACTAAGGCCGTCGCATACAGTTACATAAGTTGTTCTCTGCACAAAGACTGCCTGGGACAAGCAGGGGCTGAAATTTAACCTATACTCTGAACCCCGAACTGTGCACCCTGGCTCAGGTCTGCAGGCACACAGAGAAAGGAGCACCTCATCCTAATGCATACAGAATAGTTCTGGCCATGACACAGCACCTTGTCCCTTGGCTGGGTTGTCATTACTTTCAGGGTCCCTGACGTTACAGCATCTCCTCATGACCCAGGTCTTCAGCTTCCCCAGATCTTCTAGATGGAAGGATGCTTAACACTTGGGACTGACTGCTAAAGGCTATGGCTCCAGAAGTCTGAAGGAATACATTCCAACAGCCAGTAAAGGGGAATTCACATTTAGGGACATGATCGCTGCTCTGGCTTCTTGCTGGGAAAGTTCATCATGTCAAGTTCTTCTCCAAGAAGATGATGCCAGCCCATCTAAGGTACCAACTGGCTCTAATCTTCTACTCAAAGGGCCCCATGTACTAAGTCCTATCACAGGCAGGGTAGTCCCAAATTAGGCCAGGCCGATCCTCAGGACCCAGGCCACCCAGCAGAGCACAGAACACCCGGGCTGCTGCTCCCAGGGCAAGTGGCTCCACCAAATGCTGGGCTGATGCCCCTTCTCCCCACTACTGGGGCCCAGTACCCCACCAGTAAGCAGCAAAGGCCCTGGTGTCAAAGAGCCCCCTTGACAATACTTGGCTGCACCCAGATTGAAAGCCCCCCAGATTCTATCCTCTGACCTGGACCCACTAGCCTAGCAAGTCTGTGCTCATCTCTTGGGATGCTCATAGTCTGCTTTGCACAATTAGCCAGTTATTCTGTCTGCGTTTGTTTGCTAACTGTTGGCTCAGAACAACCCAGCACGAGACACATGCTATATCCCCATCCATTTAACATGGGTGACTACGCCCTCCCGGCTCTCCCCATAGGCAGCATCTCTCTTCTCCCCACTTCCCCCGAGGCTCCCCAGGCCTGCCAGTCCACTGGGCACACTGAAATATGACCAGCTGGCTGATGAGTGAAAACCCACGGGGTCTGAAACACCAAAGAGGTCACTAGCAGCAACACTTGGGGACTGCCCACTCCCCCTCCCACCTACCACCTCCAGAAGCAAAGCCTCCATGGCCAAGGGGCAGAATACAAATATATTGGGCTCAGTGAAAAGGTCTTTGCCAACCCAAAACCGTCCCAGCAAAATCAAGTTCAATGGCCTGTGGCCACCTGGCTGCAGACCTGTGCCAAATGGCCCTCATCTGGGAAAAGGTCTTTTTTTCCTTTTCGAGTTTTATTTGAGATATAATTGACATACAGCACTGTATAAGCCCAAGGCGTACAGCATAGTGATCTGACTTACATCATGAAATGATTACCACAATCAGCTTAGTGAATACCCATCATTTCATATAGATAGAACATTAAAGAAACAGAAAAAAAAATCTTTTTCGTTGTGATGAGAACTCTTAGGATTTACTCTCTTAACAACTTTCACGTATAACATACAGCAGTGTTAATTATACCCACCATGTTATACATTACACCCCTGGCGCTTCTTTATCTTATGAGTGGGCATTTGTACCTTTTGACTGCCTTCATCCAATTCCTCCTCCCCTACCCCACTCTGGTAACCATAAATCTGATCTCTTTTCCATGAGCTTGTTTGTTTTTGAAATATAATTGACCTACAACACTATGTTAGTTCTTGGTACACAACACGGTGATTCGGTATTTCTATACATTTCAAAATGATCACCACAGTAAGTCTAGTTACCTTCTGTCACCACACAAAGATATTACATAATTATTGACTATATTCACCATGCTGTAATTTCATCCCTGTGACTCACTTATTTTATAGCTCAAAGTCTGTACCTCTTAATCTCCTCCGCCTATTTTTCTCTTTCCCCCACCCCCTCCCCTCTGGCAACCACCTGTTTGTTCTCTGTATCTATGACTCTGTTTCTGTTGTTTGTTCTTTCTTTTTGTTTTTAAAATTCCACATATAAGTGAAATGACACAGTATTTAGCTTTCTCTGTCTGATTTATTCTCACTTAAAGTAATATCATCTAGGTCCATTCATATTGTCGCAAATGGTAAGATTGCATTCTTTTTATGGCTGAGTAACATTCCATTATATATGAATATGTACCACATCTCTTTATCTGTTCATCTGTTGATGGGCATTTAGGTTGCTTCCTCATCTTGGCTATTGTAAATAATGTTGTAATGAACATAAGGATGCATGTATCTTTTATAATTAGTGTTTTCATTTTTTTTTTTCAGATAAATACCCAAAAGAGGAGTTGCTGGATTGTTCGGTAGTTCTAGTTTTAATTTCTTGAAGAACCTCCACACTTTCCAGAGTGGCTGCACCAATGTACATTCCCACCAACAGTGCATGAGGATTCCTGTTTCTCCACATCCTCGCCAACGTTCATTATTTGTTGTCTTTTTGATAACAGTCATTCTGACAGGTGTGAAGTGATAGCTCGTTGTAGTTTTGATTAGCATTTGGGTAAAAGGGTTTTTCAAGAGATTTGGAGGAGGGGATGATCAGCAGGCTCCTAAACCATATCAAATACCTTTGAGTGTTTCCAAGGTAGCCGGCACCCTCAGTGCCTGCCATCCTTCCCACGAATCGCAGGCCTCGATTGTTTATTTAACTTGGAGGGTGGTGTATAGGCAAGAGGATCTGGAGGAAGCTTCCACATCACTGGTACCTCCATATATTCTCCTGCAAGATGGGGGTAATCGTGGTCACCTCACTCTGGGACTATTGTGAGGATTCAGGATCTAACCCTGTATCTCCCAATTAGAACAGAAGCTCCCTGAAGGCAGATCTTGGCATTCTAATGCTCAGCAAGACACTTGACACCTAAGAGGTGCTTACTTAACGTTCCCTAAGTAAGTAAAGGAACAAAGGAACCAGCAGATGTCGAGTAAGTGGTTTCGTGCCACGCTAGAGATGGGGCACAGTCCCCGACCTCCAGGCTCTCCCAACTCAGCTGGGGCAACCGGACTCACACATACAAATCAGGTAGGGAAACAGTGCCAGATGGAGTGATTGGGTACCAAAAAGTCAGGCTCAGAAAGGACCAAGGTAGCACTGGTATCATGGAAAAGAGAAATGGCTTTGAAAACATTTGATGAAAACATTTAAACTTTAGCTCCAACACCATTCTGCTGTGTGGGCCTGGGCATGTGTTTTAGCCTCTCTGAGTCAGGGTCTCTTTCGCTGCAAAGGGTGGCTCATCACAGGAGCTTCCCAATGAATGTGACGATGCACGTTGGGGTGCTTAGCACAGGGCCTGGCACATGGTAAGTGCCCAGTGAACCTTAGCTGTTTAGACTCTCTGGAAAAGGTGGGGAGAGGTGGGGAACTGACTTCTTTCCATTTGCCAGGAGACTTGGATCATGACACCAGGAATAGGAGTAGGAGGGGAGCAGGAAGTGAGAAACAGGGATGCAGACAGACAGGGGCAGGGGAACACCACACACACACACACGCACACAGACACACACACCCCACTACTAATAACAAGCCCGGCCTGGGAAAGGAGAAGAAGAAAAATAACTCTGCTGCCCAGGCCGGGGAGGACAATGCCCATCCTCAGGAGCACCTCGCTGAAAGGATGGACGAGCCGTGGCAGGTCTCTCGGGGTCGCAGGCTTTTTTTTTCCTTTTTTTTTTTCATGTTTCCTGGAGGGGAAATGAGTGTGCAAAGTAGGAGCTCCCAGGACTTACACACCCTATGCGGACCTTAAAAAAAGGTTCAGCTGTCAAAGCTCTTGCCTTACAATCACCAGAACTAGGGCAGAAATGACAGGAAGAGCCAGTTTTCACAATCCTTTTTCTTAAATGCACAAACCAGTGGTCTCATTAGGAGTAACAAGAAGAGCCAGGCCCATTTACTGAGCACTTGCTGTCTTCTGGGCCTTGCTAAGCATTTTATTCATATGATCTCATGTAATCTTTACAATGATTCTGTGACGCAGGCGCTGTTATCACCTCCAGTTGATGGAAGAAGAGAAAGAGAGAAATAACTGATCTACCTGAAGTCCTAGGGGCGGACGGAGGTCAGTTCAAACGTGGCGTCATGACCACTTCGTCCTCTTCGATAACTACGCCAGATTGCCTGGAGTCAGGCAGAGCCCCTGCCACAAGGATTTGCTCTGTTGATCAGCTGCCCCACGTGCAGGTGACCGATCAGTCAGTACTGAGGCCACCCATGCAGCAGTAGGGTATGGAGCCCTCTATGGGGACCAGCACTATTGTGCATGGTTTAGAATCAATCCAATCGGCTACACGAAAAGTTGTTCCTTTCTCTGAGCCTCCACTCTCCATCCACAAAATGGGGGTGATAACACCTGCCTCACTGTGAAGATGAATGAGAGCACAAGTAAAGCAAACCACGGTGACGGGGATACCATAGCTGCTCAGTAATGTGACCTCTCTTCCCCACCTTTCCCTTCAAAGTGCCTAGCATGCTCTCCTGCACTCTTGGAGTTTTAGCCTTTTCCCTAGAAGTTTCTGGGGGGCACCAATTAGCCCTGGGTCAAGAAAGGAAGGCACTGTGGTTTCTAGGGCTCTGGGTGTGGTCCCCACTGCACGCTCTTCAGAGTCCCTGAAAGCACATGGTTGAACCTTTGTACCTTCCTCCCTCCAGCTCTGCCACCTCCCTCTGGTCGCAAGCCAGCTTATCAGAGCAAACACGTCTGACCACCTTGAACCAGCAGGTGCTCCAATGGAGAGGTAGTGGGTGTCTTGGGTAATGCCCAGGAGCCCTGAGAGTGCGGCAGGGTGCCCAGGCTAGAGGGAGGAGGCTCACCCTACTGTGGAAATCAAGAAAAATTCTAGATGCATATTGACATTAAGAACCTAGAGTCTTGGAAACCTTAAACAAACATATCGTCTCCCAAACCATGAAAAAGATCACGCTCCTGGGCTTCCAAGGGGCTTAGACACAGTCCAGTGGATCTAGGAAAATACTGGAAAGGAGGATTCTAGCCCCACACACTCCCCAGTCAAAGACTGACCCAGGCCTGCTGACCTGGACACATACATCCTGTGAACGTGCCCCACTCCCCCGTCACACCCTGGAGAGCAAGGCAAAGGTTAACACACACAGTTTGGTTTCCTCTTCCTGGGAAACACTGCAGCCAGGCAAGGCCAGAGGCCAGCGGCCTCCTCCACACACAGCCTGCAGGGGAAGTGACCCCACCGTTTCCTCCCCGCCATCTGACACACTCACACCTTCCTCTCTGCTGTGCTCAGCAAAGCTCGACTTTTGACACAAGTCAAATTGCTGTCATTAGGAATTTTGTTGCATAGAGTAGACCGGAACAGTTTTTTTCAAGAGCATTTTGTCAGTCTCTACCCCAAACGTGCATTCTCTTTGACTCAGCAATTTCACCTCTAAGAATTTATCTACACGAGTGTGTGTGTATGTGTGAGTGTTTATGTATATAAAGATGTTCATTGCAGCACTGTTGGAACAGCAAAAAATAAGGAATATTAACTGGCTACCAATTTAAAAAATGGGCAAATTGTGATTCATACACCTGTTAAAGATAAGGTGAATCTTTCTGTGTCATTAAGCAAAAATATTCACAGTACATTGAGAAAAGAAAAAACAGATTACAAAACAATATGTATAGTACAATTAGATTTATTTTGGGGGAGGTGTGTATGGGGGTTTGTGCATGTGCACATATATATGTACACTTTAAAAATCTGGAAAAATGCCACAAACTGATAATCACGGTTATTTGGGTTAAGGAGAAACAGAATAGTTTCACTTTATACATGTCTATACTATTTAATTTCTTTTGACTATGCTTGGCTTTCATAATTTAAAACAAGATTTCTAACTTATAAAACAATTGTGTTCTCTTAGCCTGTCTTCTGGCTACTGCCAGCTCCTAGATATTCTGCTAACATCCAATATGTGCTCATTCTTGGGGAGCTGCAGGGGAGTCCAAGTTCAACCTTGAGCTCTTGAAGCCAAGGTCTGCAACCCTGTCTACACACGTACCATCACCAACAGTGCTTTAACAACACTGCCTCCCAGCCCCACCTCATACCATTTAAATCAGAATCTCGGAAGGTGAGGTGGAAACTGGGAGTTTTCAGAACTCCCCAAGTGAGTCTACAGGTTGTTACAGGTTGAGAACCACTTAAGGTGGGCCAATACGGAAAAGATCACTGGACTAGCTGGGAAAAAAAAAACTCTTTAAGTAGAAAGCAATACTGTAGTGTAATTTGTACTATGAAGAGTCAGCTCTGCCTTCAAGAGGTTCTAGTTAGGGAGTTTGTAATCAGTGCTTTTGCTCAAAGTTCTGCCTCCAGGTCTGGAATTCACCAGTTCAAGTGGGGAGAAGAAAACAAGGAGACAGGGGTACATTCGTTCTGAGCTGTGGCTGTGCCTTCACTTTCTTTGGCCACCTGTGACTGCCCCTGCCTCCACTGGGCCTGTATCAGCGACTCAGGGGTCAGAGTCCAGCCCTTTTTGGCTCCAGGAGGAACAGCTGAAAGAATTAGAGGTGCTGAGTCCAGGGAAGGTATTTAAGAGACACACAACAGCTGGTTTCAAATATTTAAAGGACTATCAGTACGGGAGGTTCCACTGCAGTTGTTCCCAAAGGAAGGCGGTGGATAATGAGCTCAAATGATAGGAAAACAGGAAGAACCTTCCAATGGGAGTTGTCCAAGGATGGAAGGGGCTGTCATGTGAAGTAATGGGACCGTCAGGGCAGGAGGTGAGTGACCACCTATCTGTGATGAGGCTGGGAAACCCCCTCCCACTCAGCCCTCCAACTCCCAACCCAAAAGGCCAGACACTTAGAAAGTTTCAGCAAAATCCATTGGGAATATAGCTTCTTTAACAAAAAGTTTTCTGCTCTCAACAAACACATCCCAAGCACTAGCTGAGTGTCAATGTCTGTACTAGTGCTGGACACACCAGCAGTGAGCCAGCCAGGCTGTCCCCATGGAGCATCAGACACATGTAAGATCATTTCTGACAGTGCAGTGACCGAAACTGACTGCAAGGGAGGTGGCTTCTTCAGCCAGATGATCAGGGAAGGCCTCTCTCAGGAGGAAATGTTTGAACTGAGAAAATGCAAATGAGCCAGCTGGGGAGGTGGGTGGGACTTCAGTTTGACTCAATCCAAAATTGGAAGGAAACCCTACCGCACATCATATATGAAAATTAACAAAATGGGTCATATACCTCAACATGAGCCATAAAATTATAAAAGTCTTAGAAGAAAACATAGGCACGAATCTTCATGACCTTGGACTAGTCAATGCCTTCTAAGATATGACACCAAAAATACACAATCAAAAAAAGAAATAGATAAATTGGACTTCATAAATACTAAAAGCTTCTGTGCTTCAAAGGATATCAGCAAAAAAGTAAAAAGACAATCTATAGAATGGGAGAAGATATTTGCAAATCATGTATCTGATAAGGGACTTGTGTCTAGGTTATAAAAAGAACTCTTTCAACTCAATATAAAAATAAATAAATAACCCAACTTAAAAATGGGCAAAGGATCTGAATAGACTTCTCTCCAAAGAAGATGCACAAATGGCCAATAAACACAAGAAGAGCTGCTCAACATCATTAGCCATCAAGGAAATGCAAATCAAAACTATAATAAAGTACCATTTCACATTCACTAGGATGGCTATAATTAGACAGATAAGAATGTGTTGACAAGGATGTAGAGTGATTGAAACCTCCATACGTTGCTGGTGGCAATGCAAAATAGTGTGCAACTGCTTTGGAAAGCAGTCTGACAGTTCTTCAAATAGTTAAACATAGACTGACCATATGACCCAGCAAATGTATTCCAAGGTATCTACCCAAGAGGAATGAAAACTCATGTCCACACAAAAACTTGTATGTGAAGGTTCATAGCAGCACTGTATTACAAACTATTATATTTACTACATAATAATCAAAAAGTGAAAACAACCCAAATGTCCACCAACTAATGAGTGGATAAATAAAATGATGTATATAGCCATACAATGGAATATTATCCAGTAATAAAAAGGAATGAACCTTGAAAAGATGCTTAAATGAAAGAAGCCAGACACAAAAGGCCACATTTTATATGATTCCATTTATGTGAAAATGCCAGAAAAGGCCAATCTATAGTGACAGAAATAGATTAGTGGTTGCCTAGGGCTGAGGGTGACACTGGAAGAAATGGGGAGTGACTGCTAATGGGATTACTTTTGGGGATGATGAAAATGTTCTAAAATTGACTGTGGTGAAGGTTCCCCATTATTTGTGAAAATACTAAAACCCATTGAATTGTATGCTTTAAATGAGTGAATTGTATGATATGTGAATTATATCTCAATAAAGCTGTTTTTAAAATATTAGAAGGGAAAAGATGTCACTCTCAGTTAAGGAGTTCTTGCCAGAAAGGGCTCCATCTCTCCATCCTTTCAGCCTGTCTAATTTCTCCAAGGTCCAGTCAAGACGTACCACCTCCTGGAAGCCTCCCTGGACTGCCTCAGCCCTGTTGCTCCCTCTGCCCCTTCATCCAGGGCACAGCAAGGTTGTGTAGGTAGGGGTCTTGTCACATCCATTAGTCCTGGAGGAAACAATCCCAGGCCTCTGTGACTCCCAGGGGGCAGACCACCAGCACTGCACATAGAAGGTGTACCTGGCTAATTAAGGAGAAAGCCTGGTTTAAAATGCACCTGACTACCCAGGCTCAGCAAGAAGAGACCGGGTCCTCTTCCAAAGATGACTAGAAAGAAATAAAGCCGGAAACACCCCGCTCTCTTTGCCTGGAGAGTTCGCTGGCCGCGGCAAAGCCTGGCGCGCAGTAAAACTTTCCCAATCAAGCAGCAAAACTGGGAACGCCATCAGCTCCTGTTTGGCTTCCAGGACAGGGAAACTGCACTTAAAATCCACTAACCCTGCTCTGACCTTGGAAACGCCCACAGAGTAATTGCAGAACTAGGTGAATCTGCTCACCTGCCCTAGAAACATGTTTCTCCATCTGCTCATGGTCCTGACCCTGGAGTTTGGCCCAATCTCCTTTCATCTGATCCTATGCAGCCCTTGCCCTCCTCCAGGCCTCATAACCTCTCTGCCCATAGTCTTCTGCCCCTTTTCCAAAACCGAGAAGGGCACCCATAGCTAAAGCACTCACTTCAGCACCGGAGACCCAGACTGCCAATTTCACATGTAGCCATTCCCCAGACCTGTTCCCAGGTCTGTCCTCAACTGGGTCACAAACTCCTTGAAAGCAAATGTTTTATCCCGACTCTTATTTTCCTTACAATATATAAGGATATTGGGCAGGTGGTAGGTCCTCAATAAAGACATGTCATTTCTGTCTGATAAAATTCAGTTCAGTTCTGTAAAGAAGTATTGAGTGCTGAGCTCCACACTAGACACGGGCAACCCAGAGTCAAATAAAATATAGTCCTGGCCCCAGGGGAGCTCCTGGACTGGTGAGAAAGAGTGGCATTAATGGATAATTTGCTTTGGAGGCTAGACTGAGACATGTGCATGATCCTGGGGGAACACAGAGGAGAGGCACGAAGCCAAGATGGCTTCCTGGAGGAGGTGATGCTGGAGGTGAGGGAAGGGTGAAAGATGAAAGTTAGCTGGGCAAAGAGGTGAGTGTGGGTGAGGGTGGTGGTGGTGGGAGGGCGTCTTAAGCAGAAGAAAAGGCATAGACCAAGGCTGGGAGGGGTGGTGCCTAATAGCCTGAGCTGGGTAGAGAACCAAGAGCAGCTGGAGTGACTGCAGCTCCTAAGAACCTAAGGCAGTAAGTGGCAGAAGGTGAGCGAAGGGTCCCTGGCTCTGAGGCTGGAGGGAAAGATGGGGGCAGGGAGAGTAGGAAGGGAAGAAAGCAGAGAAACAGAGGTCAAGCTGAAGTGTTTTTCGGGTGGGAAACGTGGAATGGTTTGGGATTGGAGAGGGAGGGAAAACAGGTGTGGGGAGAGCTCAGGACTGAGGGAGGAAGAGACAAGGATGGAGGAGCCCAGGAGGACCAGGCGCAGATGATGAGAATCAGAGCAGGGAAATGGGGTCTTGGAAGGAGCACTTGGAGACCGAGAAATCCTGCCCCAAGAGCACTGGGACCCCAGGCGGACCACAGTCAGGATGCAACAGAATGGCTAGGACAGAGCTCAGAGTTGGGAATAAGGACACCCCAGTTCCTGGCAGGGCATGGGGTGCCTTGCTGCTCGCTGGTAGACAGCACAAAGATTGACACCTAGAGAAGGTCGATGCAGGGAAAGCGGACACAGCTCTGCAAAAGGAGAGGGATCAAGCCTGGAAGTCAGAGGCTTTGTTTTCTGCTCTCTTAGTTCACAGGCTCCAGATCCAAGAGCCAACTTTATAAACCTCCCCTCTCTCCCCTAAACTTGGCTCAGAGGACAGAGCCATTTGTGATGAAGAAAGAGGGTAGCAGGTCACCTCTTCTGAGCCCCTGACCCACTTCTCTGGCCTGCTGTGTGGCCAGAGGAGACCCCTTTTCTCTGCCACAGCCGACTCCAGGACGTCATTTGCTCCAGGGTCCCCTCGGGGAAGAGGCAGAGGGACCTGCCAAGCCGGCTGGAGAAGAGCCTCGCACAGCGGCCAGGGAAGCCTGCCAGAGGCTGCATCTGGCTGGGCTTCCCGCACCGATTCCCCATCTGGCCAAGGCTTGGAGGTGAGAGGAGAAACACACAGCCGGCCTCCTCCCCCAGCGCCCCCCAAAGTCACGTCATCCAGGCATTCCCACTGGGAGGGTGGCCCCCTCCCTCTGACCTCAGCCTGTTTCACTTGGCCAGAGCCCACCCCCAGGGAGCAGACCCCCTACCCACACCCTCGCTCACACCCAGGCCCATGCAGGGAAAGGCGTGAGCTATAGATTCCAGCCCTCCCAGGCCACACACCGAAGCCCCTCCCAGCCCTGTCTTCTGAGATGCCAGCTGGGCTGCAGAGTGGGGCTGGGGGCTGGGACGCTTGGCCAGAACACTGCAGGCCCCTCGTCCATCATCTTCCACTCTCTACATGGACTCTCCCTCCAGCTTAAACCAAGGCGTCAGGTCTGGGGAGAAAAGACAGGCAGGTCCAATGGGTGGCGTCCAACAGCTTCCGGTACTAAATCCTAGCTTTGCCTCTTATGTGGTGTAAGAAAAATTGGTGCATAAATTATCTCATTTCTCTGAACTTCCATTTCCTCACCTGTAAACTGAGGGTAATAAGACATGCCTTGGACGGTTTGAGTGATGATTAAATGGGAAAACGTATCCAAAATGCTTAGCAAACGCCTGGCCTGCAGCAAACACACAATGTCTGGTAGTTCCTTCCTTTTATTTCCCAGCCTCCTCCAGCGGCAGTGCCTAAGGCTTGGCCCCACCTGCCCGATCGCCATCAGCTGGCTCCAAACACAAGAGGTAAATGTGTTATTGTTATTTTCCTATTGACTTCATTTTTCTTATTTATTTTGGTACTTACTTATCCTGGGAGATAGACAACTTTTCTGGGTGTTTTACATACTGCGCACAAAAGCAACTTTGGTAAATTTGCTATTTGAAATATACTCTCCTCTAACGGGGTGCTTCCTATGTAGATATAACCCCTAGCAGCCCAAGTTCCCCACAGACATACTTAGGTTCTCCCTGGCATCCTGCCATGCCCCCCCACTCCCTTAATCCCAAAAGCAGTGCATCCGCCACCAAGCCCCCCACCCAGCTGTCCAATCACAAGCTCTGCCCTGATGCACGGCCTGGCATTGAGCGGGGAGAGGAGCAGCACTTTCCTGCCTGTTAAGGACGAGAACTCCAGGAAGCTCACAGCAAGCCCCGGGCAGCCCCTGGGGTGGGGGCAGCAAAGAGGCTCACTTCCAACTCACAGCCCCAGAGGAAACTGATCTAAACACCACCAAGCCCACCCACCTACCCAGGGAACAATCCTCTAAATCCAAACTAGTGAGTTGAACCACCCAACAGAAAAAATTTTCATGTGCCAAGAATGTAAATAGGCATCTACCGAAAAAGAAGTACAAAAGATTAATCCCTCCATGGAAAGACACTCAACCTCACGAGTAATTGAAAAAGAAATCAGAACTACAAGATATTCTGTTTCTTTAGCTGACTGGCAAAACATTCAAGTTTGGTGGGTCCCAGTGCTAATGAAGGTACGAGGAAACAGACGCGTCTCGTACGCTGTAGGAGGGGAGTGAGTTCTTTTAGGAGGGCCATTTGCCAGTATACATCAAAATGAGAAAAGCAAACTCTTTGACACACCAACTCCCCTGCTAGAAATTTATCCAGGGGATAAACTCACAAAAGTGTGTCAAGTTACGTGTTCAAGGCTGTTTTAGGCAATATCCATCAAGTTGTTCTGGGACAGCCTCAAAATTAAGTATTTTGCAATTATCATCCCTAGAGCAAGGTCTTCTAGTTTTGCCCAAAGGGAGGTCATGCCAAGGAAGAAGAGAAAGTTATGAGAGAATCAGTCCTTTTGTATAAACAGTCTTTAAGGCAGTACTGACTTTGTCTAAGAAAGTGTTATTCCCTACCATGCTTCTATTGGTCTGGCTTTAACCATTCCCTACCAGGACTGGACACCTGGTCCTGGTCGGCCACATCACAGAGAACTGCAACTTTCATGGCACCTGAGGAAAGGACAGAAGCCACCCGAACAAGGGCCAAGTAGGCTCCATGCTGGAGGCAGCCATACATACATAAGCTCAGGGGACACATACACCAAACCTGAGCATGGGTACGAGTTGGGTCCCCAACAGATAGAAAAAGATGCTAAGGTTCAGAGAGAGAGTAAGTGACTTGACCAGGTCACATAGCCAGGATACACTAGGCTTGGATTCCAATCCCTATGTTCTTTCCCACCTTATGGTGCAGCCTCAGGCCAGGAAAGTGGAGGGAGCTTGGGGATGGGAGGCAGGGAGGAGCCTGCAGAAGCAGCTGAGCCGAGGGAAGAGGGGCCAGCGGGCAGGGGGTAGGCCTTGGCTGGGACAGCCAAGCCAGGCCAGTCAGCTAGCCAAGGCCTTACTCCCCACTGGAGTGATGAGAAAAGACATCTCAGCACCCACACTGCCACTCTCCACCTGGGAGTGCTCTCCTATGCTGTCCCCTGCCAGCTGATGCCCACTCCCTGTCCCCTAAGAGGAAGCTCATGGGTCTGTGGGGCTATTTTGAAAGACTGAAGCCTGTGGACTGTACCCAATATGGCACTCTCCCACTGACATTCAAGGACCAGACATCCACCCCTTCTGCGGAACCCAGCAGAGGACAGAGGAGACATCCAGCAGGTCCCATGGGCAGGGAGGGCAGGGTGGAGTTTGGTTCTGACAGTGGCTTTGGCCAACTCATTTCATCCCTGTGGACCTCAGTTTCCTTATTTTTGAAATGGGAAGACAAGGGAAAGGGCAGAGGTGGGATATGACCACTGGTATCTCCCTCAGCTTCTAACATTCTCTGTTCTCTGGGCTTTCCTATGACTGGGGAGGTTTCCAGAGCATGGGCTGGGCCAAGTGCAAGGGGAAGGGGACTTGGAGTTGGAAGCTGGGGTTGGTGTCCAGTTTGGTCGCCGTGACTCGGGGACCTTGGGCTCAGAAGAGCTCAGGTTCTAGAGGACGTTCTAGGTATCAAGCGAACACTCAGTGAGGCTGAAAACAGACTGCTAGTGTGGTGGATGACCACCCATCCTGTCCCCAGCCCCAGGCCCGGAGGCCCTGACATCATCTCCTTCATGGATACAAATGGGAATCTCAACAGAGAACCAAGGGAGCAAGTGATGTCCCTGAGTTTCAACCACACCTGGAAAGGGCCAGTGTCAGCCAATCAGAGAACAAGAGAATCAGACTTTCAGGGCCAGGAAGGACCCTGATAGGTCACTGAGCCCTGCCCTGTGCTTGCATACGTTCAGAGGCAACGGGGCAGTGACCAGTAAGGCAGTCTGAGCAATCTCTGGGCATCTGACCATCCAAACACCTGTCCTTATATTGATTTGAATCTACTTCTTGCTAACTCCTGCCCATACCCACCAGTTCTGTGCCTGGGGCCAGAGAGGACGGATCAAACTCCTCTCCTGAAGGAGGGCATTTCATACACCCCTTCTCCTAGCATCTCCTCTGCTCTGGGCCAGCCTCCCCACTTCCTCCTGTTGCTCCCCATGACCAGTCTTGTGTCTTCCAGCATCAGGCTGTCTTCCTTGGACCCCGCTCTTAGACGGTGTGCCTGGGAGCCAGACCCACCCCTCCAGGTGCAGACAGAGAGGGCAGAATGCAAGCAGACTCTCACCACCTCTTCCCTTTAAATTTTCCAGACCCTGATCTTCTGAGTGTGATCTAAGATCCGTGAATTCTGTGAATGTGCACCCAGGATTGGAGAGTCACTCATACTGCTGATTTCTGCTGAACTCAGGCAACCCAAACCCTGATACATCACACTCTAGCTTCTGTGAAAACCAGACCTCCCACTGCCAGCACCAGGGCCAATGGTTGCTTGGATTAAAACACGTTACATTTATGCCTATTCAATTCCAATCTTCTTCAAGGCATTTTTGGAAGCTGGCTTGTTTTCTGAAGCACTCTTTCCCCCCATCCCGGGGTCACCTATAAATGTGAGCAGGATGACCAAAATCCCATCCAGGTCATTGACATCTTTGGCCAGAGACAGAGAACAGAGCCCTGTGGAACAGCCCTAGAGACTCTCCTTCAGGTCAGCACTGACACACTTAGCTCAGTTCTGTATGAAGCTGAGAACAGGTGGGCTCCTGGATAAATCACAGTTGTATACACAGATTCTCTTATTTTTCAAACTATAAGAGGAACTCCCTATACAAAACCTCATCAGTAAGTTTTTTCATAAAACAAGAAACCCTCCTGTAAACTAAACAAATTACAAATGACCTGTTTGGCACACCCAGCATTTCATGAACTCTAGCTTATAAAGACGCCTGCATGTGCTCAGGTTTCACCACGTGCCAGACTCCAGGCTGAGCATCTCAGGCAGAAGGCCTGTCAGTGGCATCCTCACTCCTATCTTGCAAGCAAGGGCACCTGGGCTTGGAGAGGTCACATGACTCACTGAAGGTCACACGGATGTAAACCCGGATGCACAGCCAGGGCTGTCTGACTCCAAAACTTCTCTTTCCACTGTACGATGCTGGCTCTCAGGTTTCCTTAAAGAAGGCTCCACTTGGTTATGTCCTTTCTCTGGACTGAGCCCAGAAACCTCATCCCAGGCCCTCAGTGGGCTCCCCAGCTCCCTCCTGTGATCAGATTGTTTCAGACCTGCCGGGAACCTGGCCAGCCTTGGGAAACAGAGAGGAGTCCAGGGTTTTGGCAGAACTGGCTCCCAATGTTGGGATTTTATTCCTAGGGACCCCAATCCCTTTGGGTGCCCCAGGCACACTTATGCCCCAGGCCTAAGTTCAGGAGAAAATGGCATTCCTGGGCCTCACCTAACTACCCATAAATTGGGTATTACAAGGAAAACAGGGAACTGCCCTCACGGGGTTGTCACAAGGATCCAGGAACACCTTACTCCCTCCCACCACTGAGCCTTTGCCAAATGTTTTTCCCTCTGCTCGGAACACCCTTCTGCCTCCTTCCAAATTTGCAGAGCTGCCTCCTGTGCATGCTTTGTAGCATCCTGTCCCTTTCCTGACTTCAGTCCACTGCTGCACGGCCACTCGTGAGACTCTGGTTAGAGCCGGCCATCCCAGCCAGTCTGTAAGCTCCCTCCTCTCCTGAAGTGTAATTGTTCTGATTCATCCAGGAATGTGCAGCACCTGACATGGTGCCTGGCACACAGAAGGCAATGAATAGATGCTTGTTGGATGAATGAAAGATCAGATGAGAAAACAGACATGGGCATGCTTTTCTCAAGGCCACCATGGCTGAGCCAGCGCCAGGGTTCTGCACGGCCAGCATCAGGCAACCAGGAGATGCTGTCTGGAGGGGACTGGGGGCCAGTGAAAGGTGTGTTTCAGATTGGGCAGGAGGTAGGGAGAAATGGAGAGCACAGAAGTGATGGGATGAATCCAGTTCCTTCCAAATGAGGATGTCCCACGGCTCATCTGTCATCCAGACAGGTCCCCACCCTTTGCGGATGACCACATCTAATGAATTACCATGGGAGCCTGAGGTGGAGGCGGGCTGGGAGGGGGACGGCACCTCCCGGGAACCAAGGAAACTTGGCCCTCAGCAGTCACTACACGTCATTGGCTGTAACATGGAGGCCATGGATTTGGGGCAGTGATGAAAGAGGGGCTGGTGGAATTCCTGCTGTTCCCAGGTCCACCTTCTCTTCTGCTCCCCGCAGCCCGCATCTCCCCTTACCCTGTCCTCTCTCTCTTCTCTCCTCTCCCCTCTCCCCTCCCCTCTAAGGTCCTCCCTTCCTGACAACTCTACTAAAGTAAAGTGGAATGTGCTTTGGAGTTAAACGTGTGAGTCTGAGCCCAGATCGACCATCCATGAGCTATGTGGTGCTGGGCAAGTGACAAAACTTCTCTGAGCCTTGGTCCTGTATTTGTAAAATGAACCTCACGGGGTTGCTGTGAAAATTAAAAGCGGTCATGGATACAAGGCACTTTAGCACAGAGTCCAGCACATGGTACACATCCTGAGTCCTTTCCAGCCCCTCCCTAGAACTCTCCTGGAGTTTCTGGTACCTAGTTATCTTTCCACACGAGGAAATGTTCTCTCTACACCTAAACCATGAGGGTTTTGAATGCAGGACTGTGTCTTGGCCATTTCTGCACAGTCCTCAGAGAGAGAGAGCAGTTGAAAGCCTGGGTCTAGGTGTGAATTCCAGCCCTGCCACATACTGTCCGTGTGACCATGGGCAAACAGTCCTATGCCACAAGAGCTTCTGTTTCCTCATCTGTAAAATGGGGGTAACAAAAGTGGCTGCTAATAGTTCTGCCTTTGTAGAGGGCTGGTGGGAGGCTTACAGGAAGGCCTATGTGTACTGAGTTTTACACAGTCTCTGGCATAGAAATTCAGCAAGTGCCGGAGACCACGATCATCACCTTGGCAGGGCCCAGCACCGTGGCACAGAGCACTGGTCTATCTTTTGGGAGTGAGGGAGGGCAGTCTTTGTAACAAGATGCTACAGTTCTCCATTCTGAGTAAGGGAGGGGCCCCTGGGCTGCTGCATCACTCATCTAGGTGGCCACACCTGGCCGGGAAGGGGAGGCTTGTGCTCAGGAGAGAAAGCTAGGAAGCTAGGGAGAGTGTCAGGTCCCAAATGAGCTGGAGAAGCAAGAATCCATTCTCCACACCTGGGAGTTCTTCCCAATGATTCATGGACAACATTCTCAGGTTTAAGAACAACATTCTCACGCTGCAAGTCCGGTGAGCGATTTTACTGCCACTCTTCAAACGAGCCTCCCCCAGCTCGTTAAAGCAGGCAGGCCAGCAGCTCAGGACTTGGTCAGCTTTGAAGCATCGCCCTCCCTGGGGGATGCCCCTGAGATAACCCAGCCTAACTTTTTAATAAAAGCAAGATGGTTCCTGGTCTCTTTCCTATTAAAGTCAGGCCGCCTGGCCTTACAGCCTTTCCCTGGCTTCACAGCTCAACCTGGAGAAGGGAGGTGGGCTAGAGAAGCCAGAGCGAATCTCATCACTAAGATATCCCACTTCAGGGTCAGGCAGGCCCCTCCCTGGCTGAGAGCCCAAGGGCAGGGCCTCTCCTAGAGCCAGCAGCCCCACCTCCGAGTGTCCATCTTCATTTCAGACAGAGGATGAGGGTCTCTTCCTGCGAATCTGCCTCCAGGTCTTCTGAGAACAAAGGCTGTTTATGTTCTGCACATCCTCTCCCCTCCTCCTAACCTCACCCCTAGGCCGAGTCACAGTTGGACCATTGCTTGGCTGAGCCTCCATACAGACACTGGTGTGATGGTTAATTCATTTCCCAGGTGAAAGATGCCGCCGCAGATGGAATACAATACACACACTTTCCTTTCTCAACGGGGCAGTCACCCGTCGCCGCTCATGCTGTCTTGACAGTTCTTCCTCCTTTTGAAGTCTCCACCACATCTTTTGCCCACTGAGTGAGAAGTTCCATGCTGCCGGGTTCTTATTTTCTTAACACAGTGGAAATATTTGGCCTTTTCCATAATATTTAGCTCCCCTGATACAATACATAGACAGCACTTTTTTTTTTTAAGTTGTGTTCTCAAGGGACTGTTTATTTAATGGCGATCTGTAGGATACCACACACTATGGGCGGCAAGCCCTGCAGGCGGGGTTGGGGGTGGGGAGCAAGCAGAGAAACCATCCAGAATGTCGTGCTCCTAACCCACTTTGGGGACACAGGCAGGTATCCAGGCTTCTCTAAAGAGTGTAATTTATTATGCCTCTTTTAAGTTTAAGAGGCTCTCGGAGTCACTGCCCCAAGAACCCCCACCCCAAAGAGCAATAAATGAGTCTGAACATGTCTGAGGGTGACAAGGTAATGCCACTTTTTAAAGAAAGGACTTTTTTTTTAAATAGGTCTGGTTCCAGACTTTGAAAATGATGGATTAACTTGTCATCCTGTGTCAACCACCCAACAAGTATTTACTGAGCACCTGCTAAGTGCAAAGCTCTGGGAGTAAGGTGGGGGGTAAGGGCGGTGGGGGGTAGGGGCAGTGGGGAGCAGGCTCTGTAGAGAAGGATAAGGAAGACCCCGATAGCTGCCCTTCCAGAGCTCACGGTTACTTGGAAAAATCAGGCAAACATGTAACATGTACCTTACATAGGACCGAAAGCCACATTTTTGCTTTGCTAGAACCAGGCAAGGTTTAAGACTTCAATAATAGATTACCCCAGCAACATAAGATGTCATAGAACAGTTATGATTAATTAAAAGTTCAGGCCAAAAATTGGATAGTATTAGGTAGGAGTCTTTTCCCTATAATTATCCCCAGCAAATAAGCCCAACTCATTTCCGTTTGCAAACAAGGCTGTAGCCCACATTTAAACAGCTAAATCCCAAACCTGGCTTCTGTGATGGGAGTAACACCCGGGGAGGGTCTGCAGCCGCAGCCCCACCCCCACCACGGGCACACACAGATGAAGCAGTAGCTTTCAGAAACCATTTCTGGGGGATCCACAAGAATGGTCGGTGAGATTTGGAAGCACGGAGCAAAGGGGGAAAACAAGATAAGAAGGGCTTATTTCAGATTAGGTTGAAAAACAAAGGACGTTTAGTTTTGAAAAGCTGGCTGAGTTCTTAAGATAATGGAGAGAGGTTTCATGTTTCTGGTCCCATTAGTAAGAACTGGGTAGGGAATTATAAAAAAGAACTTTCATTACAGACAAGGGAGACAGGCCAGGAAGGAATGATATGACATAGACAGCAAAATTCACAATGTCTTCCAGCCTCGGTTGGACTGGTCTACGGGGAGAAGTGCCAACAGCCTGGAAGGCCCTCTCTGGAAAGGAGAGAGGAAAATAACCCACTCGTCTGGATAACACCAAGTGCTGGTGAGGATGCAGAGAGATGACAACCCCGGTTCACTGCTGGTAGGCGTATACACTTAGAGCTGAAACTCAGTCTGTGTATGCCCTGTGCCCTAGTGATCCCACTCCTGGATGTATATACTGGGGAAATCTCTGCAGTGTGCAAGGGATGTTTCCTGCAGCAATGTTTGCAGTAGAGAGCATTGGAGGCAATCTCAGTGTCCATTAAGAGAGGGGGAGCAAATAAGTAAAATGCGGCGGCTGCCAGCAGGGAACACTATGCAGCTGTCAGCAGCAATAAAGTAGAGGCACACTACACTGTAAATAGATCTTCTAAACATAGTATTGAGTAAAAAGGCAAATCACCAAACAATACTATTTATGTAGATATGAACCACTCACAGGAACAGCACAAACTATTTTCTGAGGCTACATGGGTTTATGTTAAACAGGTTAGAGTGGGTGCATAAGGGGAAGAGGAATAGGAGTGAAGATTAGGGATGAAGGGGAAAAGTAAAAATGAAGCAGGAGGAGGGCTTTGCAATGTGATGATGTGCAATGAATTGAAAAAGACAACTTACTGTACCCGAGGGCAGAAGAAACAGTACGTGACCTACTCTTTGGGGCAGGAAAGGCACAATACAGCACAGGATCAGCAAATATTGATGGAGTGTACACTCAAGGTCCACCAGAGCCCTTATCATAAGGAGTTCAGCATCTGGTAAGTAGCCTGGAGCTTAAGGACAGGACCCTGTCTGTCCTTCCCTCATCCTGAGTGTCTGGGTCGGTGCTTCACATGTGCTGGTTCTATTAATCCTACAGAGGAAAGAAGTATGTAAACCAGTAATTATTACAAGCTAGGAGTGGAGGAAGCCCATCTGTCTCAGGTGGGTCTGGAAGGCCCTTTAGAAGACACATCTGAGGTGAGCCTTAAAGGATTTCAGCAGTGAGGGACAGGATCCAGGCAATGAAAATAGCTTTGGAGCAAAGACGCAGAGAGAGAGGTGCTGGGTGACCACAAGGTGACCGCTCTGGTCTAGGCTGGCTGCAGTGACCTGCGGAAGCCCATCTGAGCTGCCCGTGGCCTAGAACTAGGGTGATGGAGAGAGGAGAGCAAAATGGGAATGAAAGGCTAATGAATCTACGAGGCAGGGTAGACGCAGATCCCAGGCAGTAGTTCCAGCACTTGGCTCATCAGAATCTCCTGGGGAGCTTTGAAACAGACATTGGGGCCCACCCTCATGCCAGGCTACCTGAATACTGAATCAGCCTCCGGGCTTGGAGTGGGTGATTCCGAAGGAAGAAATTCTTCACCAGCTTCCCAGGCGCATCTGGGAATCACTCATCAGCAGACCAGAGAATCCTACTGAATATCAGGGAAGGAGACATCAAAAGTCACTCCCAGATTTTGATTCTGGGGACTGGAAAAGTTGGGGTGCTGTTAATTTAACTACTAAGCAAGGTGGGTATAGGATAGGTGGTGGGGGATGGACTGTCCTCAGTGAGAAGATGTTGGCTAGGGACAGGACAAGGTCCTGCTGGGGACTCTCAAAGAATACTGAGAGAAGAAAATGGAAGCACAAGGATTAGTTACTGGACAGAATTTAGGGAAATAGCTTTCTTTAGGAAGTGGAAAGAGGTTATCACAGGAGGTAAGAGGAATGATGAGAAGTGAGGAAAACCAGGTGAGAGAAAGGCCACGAAGCCAAATTTCCACTTGTGGCTGTAGTGGAATCACACCTCTCACTCTCTGGGTCCATCCTCCTGACTACAAATCCCCTAACGAGGCTGCAGGTTATAGAGGTTTAATCTGAAAGCAGAATGGAGTCAGCCTGGTGGGCAGGCTGCAGCCACCCCTCCTCTGATTTGTTGCAGATGGACTGGTCCAGATGCCTAACAAGGACTATTGATTTGCCTTTTTTTCTTTTACTCTAGTTCAATGGTTCTCATGCTGCACAAAATTGCATACAAAGAGCCCTGGGCACTGAACTGAATGGGCAATTTAAGGAATATTCAAAGGTAATTTTGACCCTCCTTATTGGCTTGAGAGCCTGACCCACACAGCAGATGAGGCTGTACCACACTGCCATCCCCTCCTAACTGGTCTTCCGGGTTCCTCCAGTCTCTTGAGTCCAATCAATCCTTCACACCACAAGTGCAGTTACATCTCTAAACCCACACTGGACTGTGTCAAGCAACACCTCCTGGAACTCCTCAGGCTTGCAGGGAAGTCTGAAATCCCAAGCATGACATTGCAGCCCTGGACCCCAGAGTCTTTCTTCACCCCCCAAGTTCCCACACCCAGTCTCCTCACTGGTCCCCATCATCTGTCGGCTGCTCTATCACTGCCTCCCCGGGAGGACCTGTCTTTCTTCCCTTCCCCAGTTAGTAGCCTAAGGATTAAGAGCACAAGCTCTGGAAGCCAGGGTGCCTGACTCTGAGTCCCAGTCCACCGATCACTGGCTCTGCCACCCTGGGGATGAGTTAACACCTGCTCACAGCGTTATTGTGAGGATTAAATGAGATAACACTCAGAGTGCACTCAACAGTGCTGGGCACTGAGTAAACACTCCATTAAACATATACATGTGCTCATGGATAGACACACACACACGCACTCACATGCGCATCTGCTCTTGTATCTCTACAGAGCACCACCCACGCAGGGGCCTCTCTCATGGGCTGTAGTTCTGCAAGGGCAAGAACTGAGTTGTGATGTCACTCCCTGCTCCCAACCCCCATCAAGTCCTCCCACCCTACTGAAGCTCTAAATTCCTAGTGGAGACTAATTTAATTTGCCAAGCAATATGGAGCCATTGAGGGATTTTGAGCAAGAAAGTGACCAATCAATGCAGTACCCTGAGAAAATTATTCTGTTCTGAATCTGTCAGGACAATCAGGAGTCAGACTAGAGAGGGTGTCCCTAGGGTTAAGGGGCTCCTAGGGTCCAAGGCTGAAGACCAGAGCTAGGGTGGAGGCTAAATGAGCGAAAAGGGAGGAAAATGGCTTCCCAGCTGACCATAGTGGCACTGAGGTTCCACTCCAAAGGAAACAAGCACAGCCCTGTCAATGCTCCACTCTTCCTGATATATGATAAATTCTGCCCAAGGCACTGAACAGATAAACTCTACTCCCAGGTGGGGCTCACTCCAAGTGGTGGGCTCTGGGCTAATCTACATCTAATTGTCACTTTTGCTGTTTCAAGAGTCACTTAACTAAATTCTGTGCTGCAATCAAACCTATGTTAAGATGCCCCTGCCTTTCTTGCCTTTTTAAATTCAGATTTAGACCCAACTTCGATGAACCAAGGCACCTGATCCTGAGCTTTCTTTTTATAGTTTTCTTTTGTATTAATTCACTTTTTAATTTGGGAATTATATTATTATTTTTTACTTTGAACTTTTGTTTTGTTTTTTTACATTTCACTAGGATATAAACTCCACAGGACAGGAATTTTTTTGTCTGTGTACTAATACAGTCTCGAACCTCGAACAATGCGTGGTACATACACAATAGGCATTCAACAAATCTGTATTGAATGAGCAAAAGAAGAATATATGAAACATATAACAAATCCTGCTACATGCCACTCAAAATAAATGAATGCTAAATTTTTTAAATCATTTTTAAAATAAGAGAAACAGAAACATTATGGATAAGTAATTTTTCTCCTCCCAGCCCCATTTCTCTCTCCCTATCCAGGGGCAGCCAGTGTCAGGAATCTTTTTGTGTGTATCCTTCTGGTCTGTATTTTTATACTTTTTCCATATACATATGTAAACATATATAACACACTATTATTTTGTGAATCATTTTAAATTTATAGAAATGGTATGAAATTTAGATAAATAATATTTATATAAATAGTATAATAGATAATATTCTATTGCTTTTTTTACTCCATTTTTTGTGGGGATCTTTCTATTTTGACACTTATAAATCGTATTCACATTAACTGCACAGAATTCCATCGCATGAATATACCGTATTTATTTATCCATCTTCCTCTACTGGGTACCTGTATGATTCCAAGCAGTTCCCATAGTTCACAGAATATTCCAGTTCTCTTCCTTCCCTTCCTTCCCAGACACATGGTAGGACTGTGCCTCCACCAGCAGCATACAAGTTTTCCCACTTCCTCATGTCTAACCAATACTGGGTATTGTTAAGATGTTCCACCCTGTGCTTTCCAACAGGGACTCATATAATCTCTCAAGCAAAACTGCTAGGTAGGGTACTCAACAGTACAGAATATACCAAATACTCTGGTTGACCAGAAAGCCCTTTACGTTGTATCTTTTGCTTTCAAACATGACTTTAGTCTGATGCCCAGCCATAGATTGGAGCAAGATAATACAATGTTCCTTTCTTGCCACAAATATCAGGGACCCACAGGGTCTTCACTAGAAATACCAGTTCTCATTGCATGGATTTAGACACACATTGCATGGAATAGGAAAACAGATTAAATGTGAACCGACCAACCTGACATAAACCCCAAACACTCTTACCTATCAATGTCACTTTGATCATTTATCCTACAAAAATAGCAGCCCAAGTTTCCAAAGATACAGATGGATGTTTAGGTCAGCACGGTTTATAATGGCAAAAAAAAAAAAAAATTTGGAAACAATCTAAATGCTCATTAATAGGAGATTGTTTGTCAGGGGGAGATGATTAGGTTTTACTTATTTATTTATTTTTAGAGGAGGTACTAGGGATTGAACTGCAGATCCCATGCATGCCAAGAACGCACTCTACCACTTGAGCTGTATCCTCCCCTCCCAAGACAGTATTTTTTAATTATAATTTTTTTTGCTATCCACTTCTGAACTATCTTAAAAGTGAGATGATAAATTTCCATGTGGTTTAAGATAGATTTAGATGGGGTTTCGTTACTTGCAGCTGAATGACTCCCAGTTTTGCACCAGACCAGCACTAGCTAGAGGAGAAACAAATGGAGTCTGACTCCACACGCAGAGAACTCCAAAGCACTTGGCGACTTCCCCATCAGCTGCCCCCAAGAGAGAAGTCCCATGACCCTGGGTCTCGAGGGAAGAGAGCCTGACCAGGAACCCAGCAACTTTCACCAGAACTTGGTAAGGGAGCTGGGGAGTTAGTCAACATTAAAAACAAATAAAGATGCTTTGTCGTCCTTCTCCCCACCCCCTCCCGGAAAGAAAGTCCCAGGAGGACAGATGAGTAAAGACTACACAGTTTCCACCCTGCCCCCACGTTGCTGACCGGGCCAGAGGAAGTAATGGGAATAAACTGCAGGCACGTTCAACATTTTCCTACAAGACCCAGCCTTGACCAGCTTCAAGGCAGAAGAGTAGGAGAGAAAATCAACGTGCTCCAAAGGGTGGGGAAGGGTGACGCTCCAGAGGAACCTGCACTCAGGACCTCAGGCCAGCCCTGTCGAGGCCACGGGAAGGGTGTGTGCCCAGGGGTCCCGGACCACCACAAGGAATGAATCAAGCTCAGCCTATAAGCCATCAAAAGGGCTGATGGTGGGTGAACTTTGAAAATGTTATATTAATGAAAGAAAGCCAGTCACAAAAGACCACATACTTGATGATTCTGTTTATATAAAGTGTCCAGAATCGGCAAATCCATAGGGATAGAAAGTAAACTAGTGGTTTCCAAGGGCTGGGGACCAATGGTGGGGAGGGAAGTTGAAAGTGATGGCTAAAGCATTCTGGCTTCTTGAGGTAATAAAAATGTTCTAAAGTTGACTGTGGTAGTGGTTGCACAATTCTATGAGTATACTAAGAAGACTGAACTGTACTCTTTAAATGGGTCAGTTGTATGGTATGAGAATTATATCTCAATAAAGCTATTTCCCAAAAGGGTGGGGGGGCTGAGTATTAATGTGGGCTCTCTGCTGCCAAACATGGGGAGCTCCACGAGGATGCCCAGCTCCCACTGTTTCCTGTGTTTTTATCATTAATTCTTCTATGCCAGCCACCAGCTCTATGAGTTTGTGCTACCTCTATAATCCCTATTTTACAGATGAGGAAACCGAGACTTGAGGAGATTAAGTAATTTGCCCAAAGTCACATGGTTTGTAGAAAATTCCGCCTTGCCTCTAACTGCTGCACTAGACCACATCCTAATCTGTATCAGCAGAGAGCGAAACAAATCCACAGGGTTAACACTGTATTTGCCTAACACCTAATAGTAATAGCACTGGGGCTGGGGACTTATTAGAGGATAGCTTTTGAAAATGTGGGCTGCTCAGGCTGCTGTGTATGAATCCACCTGTTTCCCAGGGTTCATCCTGGCTGAGGTTGGGGGTGTGTGGATGGGGCAGAGGTGGCCCTTTAAGGTTCTCAGGGACACTGGCAGGAACTGTCTGCTCCTGAGGAGCTGTTTGGAGTCACTGAGCTGGCTGGGTACCAGGAGGCCCTCTCCCAGCAGCTCTGCTAACCAAAGGAGATCTGAGCCCCGTGAATAAGCCCTAAATGTCCCACACAGACTCATGTCTGGGACTGAAGCTTCTGTGGGATTTCCCACCCTCTGACATGAGCTCTCATAGGCGGGAGCAGCCAGGCAAGTCCAGGGGCCCCACCACCTCTGTTTGCCAAGAATGCACACTGCCGAAATGTCCACCCTCTATTCATTCCAGGAATCCAGCCTGGGAAGGCCTGTTTCTTTGCCTGTCCCAAGGTAAAATCACGTAACAGATAACATGGACAGATCTGCGTTGCCCCAGCCCCACACACCTGGACATGTAACTGGCTCACAGTAAAACAGGAGAGACTAACGTTTGCTCTTGGGAGTGATAAAACCAGCCATAAGGCTCCCTCCCCAGTTTAAATGTGCATGGTACCCTCTCCTTGAGGCCCAGGAGATGAACTCAAGGACTTCTCTAGCCTCCTCCACGCCCCTTCTCAATTCCTCGCTTGCTTTTCCACAGTCTCTCCTCCATCTTCACCCCATTCTAGGTCACAAAAACTGTCTCTTGGAATCGGGTCCTCTGGCACACCTGCACCAGCCCAGTTCATGCAGCCCTGCCTCACAGCATTCCTGAGCCCACAAGTCTTCCTCCAGGGCCTCCTCTGAAGCTAGAAGTAATGTTTCTAGAGTAAGTGCCCACAATGGAGAGGAGGGCCCTTTCTGCACGTGCAAAGTCACGGCAGAGCCCACCTACCAGCTCACCCTACGCAGGTGGCGGGGTCAGAGGAGGGTGGAAGGTAAGAGGTTGGTCAGATCCCACTTCTGCCACTTACAAGCTGTGTCACCTTGAGTGAGTGACTTAATGTCTCTGATTCCCAGTATCCTTACCTATAAAAATGGGAGTAACATGATCTTTCTTTTGTGAGAGTGAAATGAAGTCTGTAAACCTGCCTGATACAGAAAAGGCACTGGAGCAAAGGAGAAAAGGTAGTTATGGTAAGTATATGTGAGGATCTATGAGACCATTTTAAAATCTAAGTATTTTTGGACCCTCTAGCCTGACCATAAGGAGCTCTCAAGGATAAATATGACCCCAGGAATATGCCTGATGGACAATGACCCAACAGCTTGTATTACACACACACACAAACACCCCATACCACACCCAAAATGCACACACATATAAACACACACTCCCAAACACACATATACAAATACCACCCAAACATATCCCCAAACACCCTGCAACACACACACACACACAAGATATCCCAAAATATACCAAATACAACATACTACACCCAAACACACACACAGACATTATACGTCTCCAAGTACACATGCATTCCACAGTCAAACAGACACACATATACACAGACACACACACTCTCTCTCTCTCCTTTTTTAAATTTTCTTAAAGATGCTTTCACCATCTATAAGGATACTTAACCTTACCACAATTTCAAACACTGTCACAAGAAGCTTTAATGTCCGTGATGCCCAACCCCTGCCAACTAGCCAGATTACAGCAGAGACAAACCAGAGTGTCTTGCTCACATGCGTTAACTTGCACCTGGGCACAGAGGCCAGCAGTCCCTGACCTCACTTCCTCAGACACTTACAACTGCTCCTCCCAGGCTGACCTGGGGTGGATAAAGATACTGGTTTCTATCTGTAAGCCCCTTGTTTGCCTATTTCTTTCCTGAGGCAAGTTTATATGAGGTCAGATTCCCCCATTTCCAAGGCCTGGCTTTTCTCGGTAATATTTGAATTGAATGGGCTCCTTCTCTGAGGAGCTCTCCCTAGAAGATGTTGTAAAGATCGAGTATTCTTCAGCCTTGTCCTCTCTGACTCAACTGCCTCTTATTAGCTTAAAAAAAAAAAACCTACATGAAAAAAGGGTCTTTGCTGACTCTATAATAAAAGCCCCAGAAACTTTGAGGAAGACAGCATGGCCTGGGGACTGTGTCACAGACAACGTTCTCAGGCCTGGCTCCACTGCTTGCTAGCAGGAGGAGTTTTCTATCACAGTTTGGGTTCGTCCCAAAGCAAACCCTGAGACAAGGCCTGGGTGCAGGCTGCTCATCAGGGAGATGACTCCAGGAACCCCACGTGAGGAATTATGGAAAGTGAGACCAGGAAAGGATAGAGGCTGAGAAAGGGTACATTAATGGGCAAGTTATTGCTGTGGGTACCTAGGGCTTGGTCCCACTGGGGAACCTCGGAGGTTCTGGCTGGAAATCGCCCCCAAACCCTCCTTGTGCAGGTAGCTGAGATATTAGCTCCCACTGTCCATTGCTTGAGGACAGCCCCCCCGGGATGATGACTCACCACCACCCCTTCCTCGGCCCTTCCTCAGGTGCACCTGCTTGGGTAGGGCAGGCTCCTGTGGTACCAGAGTCTGGAGGAAGCCCTCACACAGGGAGATGAGGTGGGGAGAGGGGAGAGTGGGGAAAGCTCATGGTGGGGAGACATAAGCACGCTGAAAATGGTGGCAGATGAACTGAGGTGAGCCCAGCGGGTATGGGGCAGAGCATAAGGGGTGTCCTCCACCCTTACAGCAGTCACATGCCTCTCAAGCCTTTCCTGAAACAGGCAGGAGACCTACAGCCCTTCCAAGCAGGTCCCTCAGAGACAGAGATCATGTTTGTGAGGAGCTTGACAACCTGGGACACTGTGGGTATCAGCAGAAGTCACCGCCACCCTCTGCATGGGCAACCCTGCTGCAATAAACACCCAGAGGCTGCTCATGAGGGGAGAGGTATGGAAAGAGTGTAATTCAAGGCTCCCAGCCAGAAAAGTCAGGCTGGAGCCCACTGACCATCCCCCGGACCCCTCTGCCAAACCACAAGGCTGTTTAAATGGTCACCATAAAGGAGCATGCCTACGAGACACTTGACCCTGTCTCGGGTTCTCACGGTGACCCTACAAGGTAGGCGTGGGCCCAGTTAGCTGAGGAAACCGAGCTGAGAGGGATAAGCAACTCGCCGGCAGATGCCCGGCTAGTAAATGGTGGAGTTGGCATTGACCACCAGCCTGAATCTTTACACCTCCTTCCTCTAAAACAGGCCACAAGCTCATCCCAGATGCCACTGTCACAAATACCAGACGGCTTCTCTATATATATCCTCAGGCCACAGAGACTCTGGGCTGATGGGAAGCAGACTCCACCTGCCCCACCAGCTCAGATAACAACAGTAACCCTTAGGTAGCACTGACTCTGCCCCAGGCACTGCTATAAGTGCTTTTATCATCATTCTTTCATTTAATCCATGCCCAAATGTTGGGAATGAACTGCCATTGCCCTCTCTCCTTGAACAAGACCGGGCAACATGGAGGGGACAGGACAGCATGCCCAGCCACCTCTTAAAGGACTAGGCTCCTGGGGAGACAGTGCTGAGTGAGGGTCTCTTTACTGGAGGATTGGTGTGCGTACAGCGGCACCTAGCACTGTGGCCCAACACAATTGGGGTCAAGTTTTTTTGTTGGTTTTTTTTTTTTTGTCTTTTTGAGAATGATGCCTTTTGGGTCTGGATGCTCTAATAGGGGTTCCCAGTACAATCTTTCCACAAGGGAGGGTAATTGGAAGGAACAGCCAAAGATAAGAGGGCTTCCCAGAGTATGCAGCCAAGGCAAGCTGGCCCATGGAGAATTTGAGCAGATCATATGGAAGAACATGTCAGGGCTCACATCAGCAGAGATAACTGGTTGACCCCACAGGGGATCTGCCCACCAGCTGAAGGCAGTCCATGACCTCGGACCTGGTCTTCTTTTCATTTCTTACATTACATCAGTAGAACCACTGCCAAGTAGAAAAGAAATCCCAGCCCTCCTTTCCCATGCCTCCATCCTGCTTTATAACGAGTTCTACCCCCAACCTCACCCCCAGCCCCTCAAGTGGAAGTTCCAAACACAGGCTAGAAACAAAGCCAAGCAAATTAGCTCAACCACACAGACCCAACAGCCAGTTAGGAGAGGAGTAATTCTGTCAGCTCTCAGATGTGCGCCTATGAATTTCTTTTAGGGGATATTCTGCCTTATCTGTCAAAGGAGCACACATTATCCCATTCACTGAGCTCTTACTCTGTGCCTGGCACTGCTCATTTCATCCTCACCACCAGCCTGGGAGACGCTTTTATTATCAACGTTGTACAGATGAGAAAACTGAGGTATGAGAGCTTCAGCACCTCCCCCAAGGTCACAACGCTCCTAAGTGCCAAAGCTAGGACTCAGATCAGCCAGTCCAGCTTCAATGACTCCACTCAAGCTGCCTCGATGCACTGATCTTAATCCTCACAACACACAAGGATATGGAATCCACTAACTGGCTTTACAGAGAAGGAAACTGAGGCTCAGAGTTAACCAACCTGCCCAAGGTCACCAGCTAAATGGCAGAGCCGGGAGCAGAACTCATGCCAAGCTGTGGAGCCTGAGGGCAGTGCCAGTGGGTGGCTGACAGGCCAGCACTGCCTGGGAGAGGGCATGCCGGGGCACACCAGCTGGCCAGCAAGGCAGGCTCCGGAGGGCCCCCAGTGCCCCATGCAATTAAACCCCAAAGGGGTGGGGCCAAGCGAGAGCCAGGGGCTGTTGACAGACTGGCAGCAGACAGAGATGATGCAGCCAGCAGCTGCTGTTTATTTTGGGGCCCGGGAAGAGAAGAAGGACTGGCTAGGACCCACCTCATTCTAACAATAAACTGAACAAGGCATAATGAGGAGGGTGCCCCTCTCCCAGCCAAGGCAACAGCCCTGGCCACCTGCTGGGCTTTGCTGAGAGTTGAATGGCCTAGGTGTCAGAAACATCTTGCTAGACGCTCTAATCTGGCCTCCACCAACAGACACAGTGCTCCCTACCCCATGCCGACACCCTCCCCAGCGCCCTGGGCTGGACTTGTAAATGGCCCAGGAAGACAACAGCAAACCCCACCCCCTGCAGTGTCAGGTTCCAGGAACAAATGGTTTTTCCTGTCTCAGGAACAAAGAGGGGCTGCTCCTGCCTGCCACCAGTGGCTTCGGTTCCCTGACTATGACGCTTGTTAACTAAGGTCTGCGATGGCCAACCTGGGCTGTGGCAAGGCTGGCTGGCAGGATTCCTGGAAGGCCAGGATGTCAGACATTTCCAAGAGGACTTTGGAGCCCCAATGCCTAGCTCTGAACCCCAGCCCTGCCTCCTCCTGGCTTATCCCTTTGGTAAATTAACCTCTCTGTGTCTGTTTTCTCATCAATAAAGGACCATAAGAGTGCCTTTCTCATCAGGTTGATGTCAGGATTCAATGAGTGAAGTGCTTAGAAGGGTGGCTGGCACATAATTACTGTTGCTAATATTATCACCATCCTCATCATCCGTTAGTCTGGAAGTTTCCTTCTCAGTATGAACCCAGGAAGACAGTTTTCCTGGATTTCACTCACGGATTTTAAACTCCCAGGCTAGAGGAATTTAGGTGTAGGTGAACTAGAGATATCTGGTTCTTGGGGCTATAATCCCATCTACTCCATGGATGAGGAAGGTTTTTGTGGACTGGCCTGAGAATCTTACCACTATTCATAGTAGTATCTCGATAGGAATATATATTTTACACTTCAAGTAACCAATTTCCACAATTGTAAGTTACAAACTGTGGTTCTTTAAAAAAATATGAATGATGTAAGAGGAAGGGGCTTTAATAAAGTTTTCGTCTACAGATGCACTCCATTGTTCAAGGCCGTACTGTGGTCCAGACCTTCAGTTGGCGAGGGTAGGGGGTGTTAAAGATGAAAGCCTGTAGGGGCCACTGCCTTTGCAGGAGCTCACCATCCTCCGGCTCCTGGCTGGAGGAACTGCTTCAGCCTGGTGTCCTGCGCACAGTAGGTGCAAAACTAACATTCAGTTAGTGAAACTCCCTAACACGTGTACTACCTGTGGGGTCCTGGACTTCCTATCCAAGACACTGCGGATGGAGGCTGCATTTCCCACAGAGTCTCTTTTAGAAGGTCAGGACCAAAGCCCAAGCAGTCCCCAGAGCAACCTCTCCAGCAGTGTTTGTCCAGTTTCTGTCTTCAGCAAGTCAAGAGGAGGCTTTGCTACTGTGCAGAGCACACTGGTCAGTGCTGGGAAGGATACAAGGCCCAATGTGACCCCGTTAGCGGTCTGACCTCACTGCCCACTGCTCTCCCCATCGCTCATGCCATGGGGCCACACCAGCCTTCTGCTCTTTCCTGAAAAGGCCAAGCAGAGTCCTACCTCAGGGCCTTAGCACTTGCTGTTTCCTCTCCCTCAACCATTTTTGCTCCAAATATCCACTGGCCTCACTCTCTCTCCTCCTTCAGATCTTACTCAAAAGTCACTATACAGTGAGGCTGTCCCTGACCATGCTCTACAAAATAGCACGGCAAAACCCCCACCACTGCTGCCAGTCCCTGTCTCCCTCATCTTGCTCAGTTTTCTCTACAGCATGTATCCTCCACCTAGCACACTACACACTTAACCAATTTTGTCTGTTTGTTTATTTCTTCCCTCCCCCTATCAGAATGTACGCTCCAAAAGGACAGGGATTTTTATCCGCCCTGCTGTGTTCCCAGTACCTGACACGTGGTAAACATTTAATGTTGACTGATTGATTGATTAAATTAATACTTGAATGAATGAATAAATGAATATGAATAAGCATCAGATCAAGGTCCATCCCTCAATGGGATTTTTCCATCCATCAGGCATAGTAGACAGAAGTTTGCCCAAAACTGACCAGCCCAAGGCCATTCTTAGTAAGAGTTACAGGAGAGGAAAAAAACAATAAACATTACAAAAATTCGCAGAAAGGAACCACTGTAAGATGAGAAGTCATGGAAGTGGGGGGGTGTAGCTCAGTGGCAGAGTGTGTGCTTAGCTGCACGAGGTCCTGGGTTTAGTCTGCAGTACTTCCATTAAAATAAATAAATAAATACAAATAAATTCAACAACAACAAGAAAAGTTGTGAAAGCTTCGGGGAGGTGGCAGAAACTGTGCAAAACCATGCAGGATGACCATAATAATGATTAAAATAGCTGCCATTTATTGAACAGCTATCATGTGTTAAGCACTATGTAGAGTAACAATTACCTGGGCTAGGTATTATTATTGTTTTTGTTGTTGTTATTATTCTCATTTTACAGATTAGACAACTGAGGCCCGTGGAGGTGAAGAAATTTGAACAAGTGAAACAAGCTAGGAAGGCCTTCAGAGCCTGAGCCCTTGTAGCAGAGGTGTCAGCACCTTGCCCCCATCCTCTTGCCCTCAACTTCCAACTGCTGGCACCTGAGGCTCCCTCTGGGGCTTCTTCCAGTTGCCAGAGCCTAGCTGAGCCTGAGCGAGCAGCAGGCTGAAAGTGCTTGGGAAGTAAACTGCTCCCTGCTCCCAATCACAGCAACAATCCCACCCCCCAGACAGGATGTAGAGGCCCCAGCAGCAGGAGCTTCTGAAGGGCTGGGCCTTCAAAAGTGGCTCTGGACAAGAGTTCAAGGGGAATAAAAATTTGAATCCCAAAATAGAGGCCAGACCTTGCTAGGGGTCCATTCTCGATAGCAAGAGGTTTGTTATCTTATCCCAACCACCAGCTCCAACCAAATCATGTGTTAATGGAAGGGCTTGGGGAGGGAAGGTCATGGGGAGGGAAGGTCAGAGTGGGCAGATGACCGGGGTTTAATCCAGACCCTTGATGTTTTATCAGGGACCCATGTGATGAGCTCCCCAGCCCCCTAGCCTCTTGAGAAGCTCTCGGGAGACAAAGCCACTATAAAGCTGCAGCGCCCCAGCCTTCCAACGGAAGGCCCACTGCACATACTCCCTTTGGGCTCGCTTCCTTTCTTAAGCCCAGGGCAGTGCTCTCAGCATTCTATACCCCACAGATCAGGGCCAAGATCCCCATGGGTGTGTGCAGCAGAGGGAGAAACATAGTCGGGGAGACCAGAGTCAGATGGAGGTTAGAGAGGACAGAGAAAGACCAAGTGCAGGTAGTTTGATGTGTGTGTGGATGCTGCCAGCTGGGAGCAGGGAAAGAAGAGATGTACACTCAACTTTTGTGGGGGGGTGAGTGATCCATCAAATCTGCAGGGAGCACAGTGGGACCATCACAGGTTTTGTGGGTTCTAACTCTGCAGAGATCTGGGTTCAAACTCTGGTTCTCACTGTTCACGGCCATGTGATGGATGGCGAGATGCTGCCCCTCTCTGAGCCTCTGCTTCCTCGTCTACACAACTGGAACGATGCTCAGGGTGGCAGTGGGGATTAAAGAAGGTGGTGGATGAGAAGCCCTAGCACAGTGCCTGCACCTAGAAGGGCTCCACTCACAGACTCTCTGACTCAGCTTCCCCACTTCCCCTGCCTGGGAGCTGCCACATCCAGCAATCATGGGCAAAATGAGGCTGCTTTTCTCTAGTTGCCAATGAGTGATGACTAAAGTAAATAATTAATCCCGGCTTGAAACCAAAGTCCAGACATTGTTCTATGCCAGGCCTTAACTCTGTGAGAGAAGGATTAATTTGCCAAGCCACTGGGGCTCAGACCAGCACAGATTCCTGGGCAACCACCTCTGGAAGCCCTGCCCTCGGTGACAAGTGACTGTGCCCCTCCCGGGTGCCAGGCACTGTGCTGGAAGCCCAAGGAATCAACTCTGGCCCAGAAGGCAGAACTCAGGGAAGAGTTTCACTCTCTCGGAGCCGCACTGCCAGCACCGTGCCCAGCCAGCCTGGCCTCCCTCTCTGTTGTTACAAAGAGAAATTCTCCCACACAGGCAAGGCCCTTAAAATAGCCCTTTGGGTCTGGGCCATCAGGAAACGGAATAAAGTTGGGTCGGAATGGGGCCTACCATGAAAGAGCTTACAAAGCAGCCACTTCAAACGGCAGGGACAATCCTTTCGCGCTCAGAATCCTTAGGTGGGCAAAAGTGGCAAGGCAGGCTCTCCCCACAAAGAACTCCATTCCCCAGGAGGACAGAACCCTGGGCCGGCAGAAGCCACGCTACCCTGGGGCAGCCCTGGAGAGGGACCAGGGGTGTGAGGCCCAGCGACAGTGTGAAACAGGCTCCGCCTGGGGGGAGGGGGCCAAACACATCTGGCTTTGTGCTTGACTAACAATGCGACCTAAACTTTCTCATCCTGTTTCCATATGAGTAAAATTCATACGTTCAGGGCTGAGTCAGGACCAAAGGTTGTAAGTAAGGGCCTGGCAGCGCCTGGCACAAAACAGGAATTCAATACATGGAAGCTGTATGATGATGGCGTCCACGTAATACAGGTCAAGGTCTCCTTTATCACTGAGTGAGAATATTCCTGGAAAAAGGAAAACAGCCAGGGCTCTCTACTGGACACCATGCAGTGATGAAAGTACAGACCGGCCCAACCCACGCCATCCCTTCTCCCACCTGGGACGCCCTGCAAGTTCACTATCAGCATTGGGCAGCACCCACACCCCTCACTCCCTGGAGTTGCCGTCAGATAAGAGTGATCAATTTCCGCCAGGCCCGAAGTTCACACTCCAGGGAGCCCAGAGACAGACTGGAGGGCCCCATACGCCCCACTGCATAATTTACACTGCATTGACACACACAGAGGAAGGGATCCTGTCCCACCTCCACCCTCACCCCTGCCCCCCACCACGCGCCTCCACCCAGGCTTAGGGAGGGTGGCTTCCTCACCAGGCAAAGGGAAATGACAGCAAAGGGCCAGAGAAAGAGTGGAGGGTCAGAAAGCACAGCTGTTTCCCCTTTGCTAACTCAGCCCCCTGGATGTCACTTCCTCCCCTCAGGTAACAGCAGGGAGAGGTGGGACTGGAAATCGCTGTCTCTATCTGTCCACATAAACGACAGGCACTTAGAAAGAAGCTAAGTGTAGTTCCCAGAGGTGGTTTTCTAGAAAACATCTCCACTGAGTGACCCTGAGTGAGCCTAAAGTGATCCTGAGTTGACCTGGCTACAGGCTTCTTGGGGGAAGTCGTATGGCAGGGAAACCTTGTCTAAAAACTCCCTGGCGTCAGGAAATGCTCCTTTTTATAATGCATCCCCTTTCCAAATGATTAAGAAACCAGATTGAGGGGTCTAGGACCCTTCCCCAAAGCTATTTCCCCTGGGCTCAGTGTTTTCCAAAGCCGTTATCATATCCACCCCACCTCTGCAAGGCAGGCCAGAAAGGAAGCAATCAGCCCATATTCTGGATGGGCAAATGGAGAGCTAATGGGGAAGGTGACAGGTGGAAGGTCTCATGTCTTGAGAAGCCAACCAGCCAGGCCTCAGGTGGAATCTCCTCGGGGCCCGGTCTCCCCAGGTATGATGTGATCAAGGACTGCACAGCCACTGTGGGGACAGGACCAGCTTTGGAGACAGCAGGCCTAGGTCACAAAGTAAGAAGCTGCATGATGTTCCACAATTCATTTAAACTCTCTGGGCCTTGGCGTCCTCACGTGCACAGGGTGGATGCCAGCAGTGACTATACACTTCAGCATGCTGTTTGGAGAGTTTTTGCATAAAACTCTAAGCACATACAAACCTTCAGAAATGTTTGCTGTTGTTTTTATTATTACATTTTCCCCAAAGAATCAGGCTTACTGGAGTATCTGGCAGTGGAGTAAGGGGGAAATAAATGAAGAGATAGCTTGAAGCACTGTATTTAAAATGAAATCAGTTTCAGAAAGATGTTAAAATAAAAATCAACACCGGTCTAAATGTTTCAGGTAACACAGACTTCAGAGACGTCCTGGGCTGTTAGCAAGCTGTTTAATATTAGCCCCCAGACCCTTCAAGGACAGAGGTCTCCTCTCTCTTGCCACTGGGGGCTTCAGCAGCAGTGCTGGGGAAGGGGGATGGAAAGGACCGCGCTGTGACACACGGCCACTGCCTCAGGCCCTACCAGCCGGGGCCCTCCACCAACGAGGCCCAAAGCAGCTGATGCCTCATTGCTTACTGCTCCCCCCTCCTCCTCCCCTCTCCTTCCCCAAGACCTCTGGGGTGCAATCAACTTTTATGAGGCAGCCTGACCCCTCCGAGTAAGAGCTATAAACCCAGAGGGGCTGGGCTCCGGCCTGCCAACTGAAAAGCCCCCAACAAGGACGTGCAGAAACAGTCCCCGTCCTTATGTAGCTGTTTCAGCCACAACCACAAGAACAGCAATAGAGCCAGCTCTGGGGCCCGCCAGGAGGACCCCATAGTGACATCCAGCTGCCCTTCCCCCGAAATCCTGGGGAGTAACGGAAGGTGCAGGGGTGTCTTCACAATACACTCTGAGTTCCCTCAGCGGGCAAGTGAGGCCACCCTCCTCCTCCTCCTTCTCCCCCACGTGGGGTTTGCCCATGTTTTCCTTCCTCGTTCCACCTCCAGCACCTTTGCTTTTCCCTTTCTTGGAATGCCCTTCCCCTCTTTTTCCCCTCTAAATCCCACTCTTTCCCATCCAAGTCCTAATTACTCCTCAAGGCCCATCACGAATCCTGCCTTCGCCAGCCAGTCTTCCCTGAAAACTCCAGTTCACAGAGCGCTCCCTCTCCTGAAGCTTTAGGACGCAACCGTTATTAGAGTAAAGGCCTAAGTTGCGCTTAATACGTACCAGGTACTGTTGTGAGCTCTTTACATTGATTAACTCATTTAATCATCACCACAACCATTTGAGCTAGGTCCTATTTTCTTTTCGTATTTTTTTTAACAGATGAAGAAACTGAGGCACAGAGAAAAAAGTAACCTGCACCAGGTCCCATGGTAGTGAGTGGCAGAGAGAGGGCTCCAGCCAGGGATACCAGAGCCCGGGGTATGTGTGTGTCTCTAACAACACAGCCTTCCAGATACATGTCACCCTCTCAGGAGGTGCTGCGCGGACTCCTTTCTTTTCACGCCCCTCTCTCACTGACCCAGCTCTAATGGGGAAGAAAGCGACAAGCTCACAGTCTCAGGTGTCATAGTCCAGGGTATGAATCCCAGCCTTGCCACAGCACTACTCTGAGTGAGAGTCACCTAAACTCTCTGCGCCTCAATGTCCACCTCTGTAAAGTGGGGGTAGAAACACCTACCTACGTCACCTGGCTGTTAGGACACGCCAATAAAATCCCCTCTGAAAGGTGTCTTCTGCACTTCCTGGTGCGTAGTAGGTACTCATGTATTGGCTCTTCCCCTTCCTGCTGCATCTTGACATCTGCGCTGGACTCTGCTCAGCACTGTTGCTGATGTGACTTGCAGAGGTTCCTCGGGGACATGAGAGGGGCTTTCTTGGGGCTGGCCCTCCCACCCTCCTGCCCTCACATCCTGACTCCACTACAGGGAGCAGCAGCCCAGCCCAGGCGAGAAGTCACACTCAGCTCTGGGAATCGCCTCTTGAAACACTGATCACCCTACTGGACTCTTCCATTATTTTTGGCAGGGGCCATGGCCAAGAACACCTCTGGCCCTGGCTCAGAACCTATTTCCAAAGCCAGAATCTCCACCTCATTTCCCACACACACCCCTTTGTCCTTCCTGTTCCCTGGATCCCTGTCCTAATCCATGATCCCTTTCCTGGATTCTCAGAACTCCAAAGGAGTAAGCGTGACGATCATATACATAACTCCATTATTTGTTTTCTTTTATTTACTAAAGAGGCAGAAGAGAACAGAGTTGCCTGTTAGACATTTTCTGGCCAAGAAATAGTCTGGTCAATGACTCAGGCTGAGGAAATTAGAAGGCAATTTCCAGGGACTGCTGTGCAAACCCCGAAGTCAGAAGTCCTAACAACACTCCTCTAATTCACAGCCTCCACTGGCCATTAACTCATGCTGGCCCCGGAATATCTCTCTGGAAAATGCAGCAGCTGGCGCTTATATTTCTGGAGCTGGAATCGGTCTCCTATGACATCAAATAGGTTTATTTTTCCCTTCCCTTCGCCTCCCCTCTGCTTGCCACCACACAAAGTGATTCCAGTCCTGATTTGCTCCCCAAAACCCTCACTCGGCTCTAAAGAGGGTCATGAAAGATGGCTGGCTGGCCCCCCTCCTCCAACAGCCTTGAAGGATGTGGTCGGTTGTTCCATGAGTAGGAATTCTTGTCAGACCTGTGAATCACCCCTAGATCACTTCCCTCCTTGGAGAAGGAGAAGAAACTGTTCTTGTGTGTGTGTGTGAGAGAGAGACACACAGACAGACAGAGACAGAGAGAAAGCAAGAAAGAGTGTTACGCCATGTGCGGCACTGACCTTGGGGCTGGGATCCTATTTGACCTTGCCCCTTCCTGGAGCACTTCTCTACTCCTCTCCCCCAATCCATGTTCGTTCCCTCCTTCCCAACATACCAGGAAGCCATCGCTAGGTCAGCTCCAGGAAGCCCTCCAGGTCTGAACAGCTGCTCCTTGTTTATCTGGTTCTCTTGTATGTTGGGTGTTTTCCATGGGGCATGTAGCCCACTTTCCCATCAGACTGAACAGCTGGGCCTTCCTTTTTGCCTCAGTCTTCCCTTCTTTCACAGCTTCACCTAAGGTCCTAAATGCACTCAAAGTGTTTTGGTGATCAGGAGCATGTGATGGAAACTAGTTTATGTGGGGTACCCACGACAGGGGCCAGGTACTAAATGGAAGCTTTGCCCCAAATTATCTCAGATCAATTTCCCAAAAGCCCCGTGAGGTTATATGTAAGGACCCTGAGACCCAGAGTGGGTGGCCCAAGGTTACACACCTAGGATGAGTCAGAGGTGGAATTCAAACCCTGATCTGCCCAACACCCCTCATTCCACAGTAGAATTGGCCTGAGAAGACCCCTTCCACACTGCAAGTGCACATCCTTCCTCCCATGGGGCTTAAGGAAAAATGAAGCGCAGAGAAATGAATGGGTCTGGGGCCAATTCCTAAAAATGTAGCTCCCAGGACCAAGAACAAAACCTTTGATGCTCTGAACACACAGGAGAGTGCATTATTTCTACAGGGTGGATCCTTACTTTATCACCTCAAGCATCACTGGGGAGCAAATATCATCTTGGATTTGTTACACTCCTTCTGCCTCACAGTGACCTCCTCCACTGCCCACCACACACTCACATCCATGGCACAAGGTGTCCCACACAGTGAGCCAGTCCTCAAATGCCACCCTGCATTGCTCTCTCTCTGTCATGTAAACCTGAGCTTGGGCTCCCCAACCAGACTCCAGGGGAGGAGAAGGGCCCCACTGTACATTCATGTCTTCCTCAGGAGGTGAAGTGACCTGAATTGACCCAGATCTGCCTTGTACTAACTGGGAGACCCTGAGCAACCTCTCCAAGTCTCAGTTCACCCAACTGCATGAAGGAATCAAAGAACCTGTCCCATGTTAGGGTACATGAGGGGACATTCAATAAACTGTAGGAATCACATGAAATCATGCATATTAAGCATTTGGCACCGATGGTAACTGCTAACACAGGCTATTATTTGCACTCCGTGAAGAGTCTTGTAGAGGATCAGAACATTCATGACTGGCATTTGTCTGAAATAAACAATCAGGAAAGGAAACGACTGTGAAAGCGCAACGCCTCCCAAATCCCAACAAATAATCTCTTGTTTGTTTTAGATGCACAAGCTCCTCTCCACCATCATAGGACTTGACTTACACCTGTACACGCACATGAGGGCAAAGAATCACGTGAACTGGAACTTACAACCTTATGGAAAGTTTTCAAACGAAGGTATCTGCAGTTGGCATCCAGCATCATCAGGACCATTCGAAAGACAAGTGGTTAGAGGCCAAAGCCAGTTTACCTAAGGTCTCCCCAAGGGCAGCACATATAGCTAAGAGAGGAGCCCAACTCCATGCAGGGAGCCTGGCAGAGAGGAAGGAAGCCAAGGGCTGAAAGCACCTCAAATGACGGGGGTCACTTGCCTGCTTTTCATAAATAGACCAAAAGCACAAGACCCTCGGTGTCCAGGCAGCTCTCCCTCATCACAGGGACAAGCACACCCTTCACTGGGTGTCCTGAGAAGAACTTTGCAGTGTGTTCCCAGCATTCTGGAGCCAGCAGAGCCCCTCCTGCTTGGGCCCCAGGCCTCTCATCAGCTAGCGCCGGCTAACGTGCATGTCCCAAAAGTCTCTCTGCTCTGCAATTTGCCAAACCACAGACTCAGAATTCACCATCAGTGGAGGAGAGGCGGGAAGAAGGCAGCCTTCTTTAGTGCAGAGGGCTGTCAGAACATGTGCGACTTGAACGCAGCCTGTCTGCCAGCTACCCACACCAGAGTGCCTTGTCCAGAACACCTGACCTGCTGATGTGTGGTGTCCGCCATGCAAAGGCCAAGAGAGGAGGCGATCCTAAGCTTCAGAGGCACACCCTGCTCCTCCTGCCCTGTTGGCCCCACCGCCACTTTCTATTAAAGGGCCCCTCTCCTTATGTTATGCATTAATGCCCCAAACATGCAGGAACCTCTTGTTGTCACCAGATATTTGTCTTCCTCATCAATCCCAACCAGACATTTAGGGTCCTTTGATGAACCAAACCCACTCCATGAGCAGAAGGCCAGTTAGACTCAGGTGCTGAGTCACAAGTGACTTTACCCCATCTGGTTCTCAGTCTCCTCATCTGTAAAGTGAGGGGGTAGAGCCACATGAGTCCTTGGGTACCTGCCAGCTCCACGATTCCACAATATACAACGTTTTCTCCTTTAACTGTTTTCCCCAACCTGAGTTGGGAGAGCTCTGAATGGCCCCATCTGCTCAGTGACATCACTCCCGGCCCCAAACATAATGTCATTGATTCTTACACGGGAAGCCAAGATGTTCTGGAAAACACTGTCCATAAAAAGGGAGGAAATGATCATTTCAAGGGACTCAGACAGGACTTCTTTTGTATTTTTCACGTAGAACAAGTTATTATCAATCTTAAAACCCCAAATCTTTCTTCCTTCTTTCCAGACCATTAATAGCTGCTTTTCAAAAATGCTTTCTTAGTCAGCATCGCACAGATAATAAGCTACCATTTAATGAGTGCTTGTTACGTGCCAGGAACTGCGCTAAGTGCTTTGCATGGATGATCTCATTTAATTCTCCAGACAACCCTATAAAGTAGATACTATTATTATCCTCACTTTTAAAATAAGGAAACTGAGGCCCACGGAGGTTAAAAAACTTGCCCAACGTTGCATAGCTAGTCAGTGGCTTTGAACAAGAGCCTCCAAGTCAGAACCTCAGCACTAACCACCTCTCAACACCGTCTGCAGTGGGTCCCCAGGCTTCAGTAACACTCCTGCCTTGTTGCCAGTAAGTGGACATCATTGGTCAAAGCTAAGATTTGTTGTTTCAACTAAAATCCAGAGTCCACAAAAGCACCTGCCTGGGTCTCAGAGCAGAGAGTGCCATCTGTTGAAAGCAGTACCAATCTTAACTGAAGACTAGGAAAGAACCCCTAAAACTTGGCCTGCAACATTTGAGAAAAGAAGTTAGGAAGACGGACTTCATAATAAGTTCTGGGATTTGCAAATGGACATCTGTCCCCAGAGCGGGGTGACCACATGGTGACCCAACTTCTCCAAAAAGAGGTTTCTTGAAACAGTAGGAGAAGACGCTTGCTGAGCCAGATAACACAAAAGGAACAACTCTCCCACCAGCACCCACCTCTCTGTTGGGTCAGGAGCCAGACTCATTGGTTTACCTCCTCCCCAACCTGAGCCCAGGCCCATTTATTCCACTATAAAGAAACCCAAAGATCAGAGCTATTGAGGATAAAGATAGAAAGAGTAGCCTGAGGCTGACATTAGCACAAATCCCAGTCCCCTTGCAACAAGGAAATAAAAGGCATTTCAGAGATCAATGTGCTGTCTACAGCAGCAACCAACAGCCTGTTTTAATTGTTAAAATTAATGCTTTGAGCATACTAAATGCTCCTTTGAGTGCCTAATTTGCAAATAAGATGCAGTTCTTTGGCTTTGGATGCCCTGCTGTCTATCTCTTCTATCTCAGGTACAGGACCAAAGCCGCTCAGACTGGCATCGTCAGGCGTCAAGGACACCGTGTTTACTTCCTAAGGTGGGAAGGATGGGAAGACAGGATGGGCTGAGATGAAAGAGGACTCGTCCCACAGGCCAGGAGCTCAATCAACCTTAGCCCCTTCTCATTAAGTTTGGAGAAGGAAGGGGGAGGGGCAGCCGGCCGTTCCTCGGAGACCACAGCAAACATTTGCCTCCTCGTGTCTGGAGATGGAGCATCACTTAAGAGGAAATGAACCTGGTTAAGGGTCACGTCCAGAGGAGGGATAAAAGGAAAAGCCACAGATCTCCTCACACCGACGAACACAATGGCTTTAAGAAACAAATCAAAGCTCAGGGCTGAGGGTGGAGGTGGGGCGGGGGGGGGGCGCGTTGGCTTCCCTCTGTCCCCCAGACCCAGGCCTAGGGAGGCAGAGATTAGAGCAAAAGTGGGAGGCTCTCGCAAGGTTTCCTTCCCCAGAGCAAGCCTCTGAAAACATCTCTGTCTGTGTGAGCGCGAGCGACCCGAGCCCCCAGGGAGAGCCGGGAAGATGCTCTTTCCCAACGGAGCTTCCCAGCGAGGGTTTGACGAACGCTCCCCCCACCATCCATCAAAGCTCAGGCGGACAGATGACTTCACCGTTGTAACAGACAAGGGCAGCCACTTGCCAATTCCAATGCCAAAAAAAGAAAACGGGCGTTGGGGGGGAGGGTAGTGGAAGAAGGTCAGAAAAGGCTTCCTTGGAGATCACAGCCCTGCGAAGAAACTCCATTGCTGAGGGCTGCCCTGTGGGCACTTAGCTTCGCGACTTAGAGGGCAGGGGCAAGGGGCAGCCCGGGGACCCTCAGGGGGGTCCTGATCAGCCCCCCGCAGGGGTTGGTAGGGGGTACTCACGTAGTGCTTGGAGGGATTCCTCCGCTTCTCCACGTCCACCACGGTGGCATCTTGCACGCAGTAGGCGAGCATCTTCCCCCACAAAGCGAGTGGCGCCCCCCGGCGGCGTCACCTTCTCATCCCGGTCGGGCTCCGGCTCCTTCTCCCGCTTCCCGGGTCCCCGGGGCCACCCGCCACCCTAGCCCGGCGCGCCGCTGCCCGGGCTCCCGGCACCTACAGGTACGGCCGCGGGGCGGGGACAGTCCTAAGGGCACGCGGGCTCCGTGCGCCCGGGTGGCTCCCCGTGGGCCTGCCGCGCGCCCCTTCCCTCGCGCGCCTCCGCTGCTGCTGCCGCTGACGCCGCCGCCGCCGCCACAGCTCTGGGGCTCGCCCGCCCGCTCTCTCCGCTGCCCGGTGGGTCCGGCGGGAACTGGCGGAGCAGAGGAGGGGCGGGGGTGTGTCCCGCCAGCGAGGGGACGGGGCGGGGGCCCCGGAGCCTGCTGTCAGCGCGCTTGGGGAGGGGCCAGCGGCGCCCCTTCGCCGCGCTCGGGCTCTGGGGGGCTCGGCGCTGGCGGAGTCTGTGGGCGCAGGAGGCGGAGGCAGGGCCGGGCAGGCAGGGAAGGGAAGGGAGGGGAGAGAGGGGAAGCGCGCGGGGAGGGGCTCTGGGCCCGGGGGAGGGGCTCGGGGCGACGGGGAGGGGGCTGCCGCCCGGCCGGAGAGGCCAGGGCGGGCCCGCGGGCCCCCACCGCGACGAGAGCGCGGCCAGCGGCCTGGCGCGGCGCTGGGCTACTTCACCGGGCACAGAAACTCAGGGTGGCATCGGAGGGAGGAGGGGCGGGGGGAAGGGAACCCAGAGCGCCCCAACCCTGGCTTTCCGCCTTGGAGCAGATTTGTGCCTTTCTGTCCCCACCTTTACAGCCTCCTCTCACTCCTATCCCCCAGATCTCTTTAATGAAAAGTAGTTTATTACCCTGCTGTTACTGCCCAGGCCCTCTGAGGAGGAGACAGGAATGGGGAAGCAGCCGGCATTAAATCCTTCAAGCCAGAGCCTCTTTTGATAAACCACCTGCCCCGCTGCGGGTCGCAAATGGTAAATTCTCCCCTGAAATGTGATCGATCCGTTGTCTGAGTCGTCCATCGATCTGGGCCTGGGTAACCAGCCTGTGATATCATTTACCAGTGAGGTTGCAAGACTGCAGAACACCAGTGTCTTAAGCCCAGGGCTTCCCTGGGACCCTCCCCAGGTCGGTGAGGAGGGAAGAGGGCACACGGTGATGGGAAAATCCACTGGGTTGGGTTAGGGGGCCAGCTCAACATAGGCCCTAGGCGCTGGCTTTCTCACCGCTTCTCCCTCTGGTTTGGAAAACTGACTTTATAAGCCACTTGCCAATCTCTGGACTCGAGGCACAACTGCTACTGAATTTAATTTAACCCCCCCCCCCCATCCACCATCTATTTCAAAATATTTTTTCCATTCTAGTTTCAAATATTTAAAGAAGTAGTGTTTTCACAACTAATTCTATTGTTTCACAGTCACAACAAGCTTTGTGACTGAAGACCAGTGTAAAGCATCTGAAATGCAGGCCAAGGGTTTCACAACCTAACTATATTAATACTTTATTCTCTGCACCGTCAGAACCCATGGAGCAACCTAAGACTCTAGTCCACATTTGCTTGGTACGGAGTGCCCCACTATCCTCCCAACTTTCTTCGGGAAGGATGCTAGAACACCAAACGATGTTGCTATCTAAGTATTTGACCTGGAACAAATCACTTAATACCACAGGCACTGGAGTCACCGCAGTGTTCTCATTTGTGAAATATAGGTGCTGATCTAGATGGTCTTTTAAGGTTCCTCCCAACACACACTCCAAACTTAGTAGTAACTCCTGTGGAGACAGTTTTGAGTTCTTTGTTTTTTTGTTATTAGCATGTAGGGCGTTTGACATTTAAAAAATAAGTATTTTTTAAAAATTTCTTCTCTAAAATTCTAGAATTTTAGGATTGATTGAGCACCTATGCTGTGCTCATTTACAAGGCATTTAAAAACATAGAGAGAGTGAGAGAATTCAGTTAATGTTAGTGGAACTGAAAACTGAATCCAATTGACAAATGCTCATCTCTTCCCTCAAAGAGAGTCCAGATGAGAAACGGGGATATCATTAAGATTATATCCAATAAAATGTGCATTAGGTTTCCAGAAAATAGAGGCCTGGAGTAATCAAGGAGAACTTCTTGGAGGAGGCTGTCCCTGCACAGGGGACTGGAGGATGGGCAGAGTTTGGAGTACCTTGGAATACTCTGCCTCCTCTGAACTCCTCCAAGCCAGCTGCACTTGCCCTGAGCTGCTTTGACATGTGCATATTTGTCCATAACACACTTCATTTCCTCTGAAAACACCTGGTACACAAGGACTGGCTCTAAGTTATACTTCTTTGCACTCTTCATATAGCCAAGTACCATACCTTATACACAGTAGTAGTCACTATACAAGAATTTGTTGAATGATCAAGGAGAGAAGAAAAAGTGGAGTGAGGACCCTGAAGCCTGAACCTGTGGGCAACAGGCAGAGGGCCAGGAGGACAGTGTCTACCCAGGGAAGGGGTCAGTGAAGGGGGTGAGGCACAGGAAAAAGAAATAAGGAGTCCAGATCATAAGAGATCTTGACACTAGGCACAGGGCTTCTCCATCAGAGAAGATGATAGAAAACCATTGTGGATGCTGGAGCAGATGTCCTGGGAAAAGGTGATCTGACAGTGATGCTCAGTGATGGGGAAAGGAGGAGACAGGGCATCACTTCCTTGAGCAAGGCGATAGACCCAGGGTAGACCTGGGCTAGACCCTCATCTCTGAGCTCCTCAAGGGAAGGGCTGGGCTGTGGGAGCCTAGGAGGGCCTCCAATGAAGAATCAAGACGGTCTGTGGGTTCAAGGTGAAAAGATTCGTAATGGCACTCAGCCACTCTTCCTCTGGGGCTGCAAGGTATTCCAGAAGTTCTAATTAAGCCTGAGAAGCCCCTGGTGAGGGGAGCTGGTGTTCAGCTGTTGGAAGGAAAGAAGAGGAGGGGGTTGGCTTGCCCTGGGTTCCCTGGTGAGTGCTTTCCCACTCACCCTCCTTCTTCTGGGTCAGGATCTGAACGTGGCCCTAAGCACAAGAGATGTAGAGGAGAGACGGAGGGTTCCATGTTCCCCTGCTGTCCTAGTGCCTCGGTGCTCACCTACAAGGTGATGGATGGCCTTCTTCCAGCCTAAGAAATCCCACACAACTTGACATCTTCTAAATTCGGGGTCTTGAAGCACAACTTCAGTACTCCCAACTTCCCCCTGTGCTCCCCAATTACCTCAGTTGGAGGGAGCAACTGAGCACCAGCCCCGACCCCAACCCTGTGGTGCCAAGATCCCTGGGGATTAGTTGGACAGAAGTTATTAATACTTGTGGGAGAAAAATCTATTTTCCCTCCTGGGGCTGTACAGCCAAAAGACTATAAAATGGTACAGGCTCTTCCTTCTTCCCTGGGTACATTTCAACCTCACACAGACTTCTTTCCCACAGTGCCTTAGGCATGACTTTCTGTGCAACACACATTTACTGAGTGCCTCACATGTGCCTGGCACTTCCCCAGCAATAACTGAGACCGGCTGAAGGCTCCTTAGAGACAAGACTGTGTCTCGTTCATTCAATACCCAACATGCCTGACACATAGTAGGTACAATGGGTGGTTTGTATTGAAAACATCTGCTCAAGGAGCAAGTAGTGGTGGAGAAAATTACGTAAATCCCTGTTTTGCCACCTCCATCCATGAACTGGGGATGACTCCAATCCAAGGACATTTCATTGCATGAGTTCAAATGACAAAACATAATTGCAGAAAAAAAATTTTTGGTTACAATAAATAAGGGAAAAGAGGACCCAAAATATAGACGGAAATTGGTTGGTACCTAAAAGTCTGATTTTTCAAAACAAAACTGTAGGATGCTTAGAACCAAAGAATTTTCCACCTGGAAGGGACCAGCGAAGTTATTTATTCCTTAATTTTATAGGGGAGCAAACAGCGGTCGAGAGAAACTAAGCAAGCTGCCTGATGCCACACAGCCAGGGAGTCCTGCCGTCTTTGTCCTCCACCACGCTTATGAGCCTGTTCACATGCGAGCAGAGTTCATTGAATGAGCACCCTTAGTGCATTTACAGACACATGCAGATCCAAGATGTTGCTCTCCTTTGAACCCCAGAGTCCTTCGTTCCAATTCTCCATTCACACAAGCATCACAGGCTGCCTGGATCCCCCATCCAGGCAGGACCCTCCTCTAGGACATGGACCACACGGTGTTCGACTCCACAGACCTTTTGTGCACATGCAAATCCTATCAACTTTCATATGCAGAGCTTACCCCACCTCCTCTCCCATGTAGTCTTCGTGACCATCCCAAAGACAATAAATACACAGAAGCAGTGAAAACAGTTACATTACTAAACATTCATTCCAAATCATACATTGCCCTATGACAGCTCAGCCGCTACTGTACAGAACCCGTTTACATCTTTTATTATTTCTTAACTTTGCGGTGCTTAGGTTGTGACTTTGAAACCAATAAGAAGCCGGTGAAGGTCTTGAGGACCATGAACTTAACTCTGGCACCATGCTTTCCCTGCCCACCCCAACCATAGCACCTTGGCCATCTGCTACACACAGAGCTTTATATGTGCCAGGCACCCGATAAATGATTGTCTTTTAAAATTAGGTTATTTGTAAATGCTGCTGATGAAAGCGATGCCTAAGAATTGAAGAGCGTTCCAGAGCAGGACTTACCCAACCTGGGTTCTAGTCCCGCTCAACCACAACCCAGCCTTGTGACCTTGAAGTCATGTCCCAGAGCTGGGTCTCTGGTGATTCTTCTGGTCCTGTGCATGCTCTGGGATGTGGATAAATATTATATAAAGTGAAGTCTAATGGGTCTAATGTGTTACCCAGAGATGTGCAAATTTGACTGAAATTTGGGGCCCCCTCCTGGCCAAAGTGGTTTTAGCACCTTTAACTCAAAGCAGCTGGCCCTGCTTTGTATCCCTTTCCGTCCCTGGCTGACCTCTGGCAGGAACAAGCACAAGGGCCTAGTACCGATAGCCTGCCAGGGTACAGACTATAAGCAGTCCAAGGTGTTCACTTGTCTCTCTTTCTTTGCTCTTTCTTCTCCTTCTTTCTTTCTCTTTTTCAAATCAGCCCTTATAGACTTATGTTTGGGGAGTGTCTTGAGAACAGTCCCTCCTGAATTTGGAGTAGACAATGAGGTCAACTTCCATTTTCTCTAGAGGGAAGTAAATTATGGGCCAGACTTCTCCTCTCCCTGGTTGCTGGGGAATGGGACCAGGATGAGACGCCAGAATTGCCCTGTCTGCTCTGCCCCATTGTTCACTAATTGCAGCCATAATAACAGGCCCCTCTTGCTTGCCAAACCACCAGGTGGTGGAAACTGCCTCTCTGACTCCCAACACAGTAAGTTCATCAGCAAAACTTTGACGGGCTTCTTTACATGGTGCCAACAAGGGTCTCAGCCTCCCGTCTTAGCCTTGACTCTGGTGAGGCCCTTATGCAACAGAATTTTTTTTATAGAACCACTTCAAGTTCCAGCCTTAGCAAATGACCATGTTCCTGGAATGCCAGGAACAAGTCTGCTAACTTGCATGGCCAAAGAAGCCAAGGACATAATTAGATTCACAGAGGAAAAAAATATTATTCCGTAACTCCAGACTGCATCCTTAACGTTGACAGGACATCTGGTCTCCAAAGTAGCCCATTGTGTTTTGAGACCTTCAGGGATGAGGGTGTGAATGGTTTCATACATCCATCTCAACTACTGAACATGCCTTCAAGTGTATTTCTGCCTGGTAGGGGCTTCCCAGCATCATCTTGGTATATAAGATCGGTGTGCATAGTTCTATTTTAACCAGAGGCCACCACAGATTTTCTTTTTCAAAATCCCCTGGATTTTCCAGAAGCCAGCAAAACCTGAGTTGTCCACTAGATGACAAAAAGAATAAGGGGAAAAAATCCCTTGGGAAATTCAAAGCCAGCTTCTTAAAATAGTCTTAAGCCACAAATAACCAAAATTATGAGTCTGGTTTTGGTTTGACCTCTTCCCCCCGTCCCCCAGTTCTCTATTCAGAAATGTCATAGAAATTACTGTTCTTCATCCTATTTGAATCCACACATCTATTTCAGGTAAAAGATTCCAGACTCCCAAAAGTCAAGTCTGGCTCCAGCTGATGTCCTGCCCTCTGTCTCAAGCAGAAGATATCCCATTGTCGGTTCATTTCTTACCCAACAGGCTAGGGCAGGCAGAGGAAGCCTTAGTAGGCTGGGTTTTCCCACCTGGGTGAATCTGGCTGGGATTTTGTCATCCACAAAGTATTGCCCCAGGCAGATGACTGTGATCACTTCGATTAATCTTACTGCCTTATATATAAACAGCACATGTTTTAGTTGAGACTCTTTGGTTTTCAAGTACTGGAAATTGAGCTGAGCCAGCTAAAAAAAAAAAAAGGAGAGGAGACTATTTCCAATGTACAGTGGTGTCTCATTATCCATGCACATCTGGCTTCTCGGAGCAGAACCACAATGTAGCAAATCTTTGAAAACAGGATAATTTTCTCCACCTCTCATCTCTGCTTAGCACTCTGTGTCTGTCTTATTCTTTTCTATCTGTAGACCGTTTTTCTCTGCTTTTTCATCCACATAGCACGAGTCCCGTACCACCCAAACGTCTACCAGTCCCTCATTTCCAGACACATCTGAGACTGGTTGCCTCTGGAGTCTAGAGCCCAATTTCCAGGAAAAGCAATCTGATTTGTCCACCTTGGGTCATGTGTCCATCCTGATCCAGTCAATTATCATGGGGTGAAGCCATGTAGCACAAATGTGATTATCATGAGCCAATCGACTGAGTTGGGGAATTAATTCTAAGAAAGAGGGCTTGCGTGAGTGGCCCCTACACCCCAAAACACACCTACTAAATTACTGTTTACTTTTTCTAATTACTGTTATTCATTTATTTATTCACTCAATGAATATTTGTTAAGTTATCAACCTGTGTCACCTACTTTGTTAGGAAAAGCAGCTACACTTGGGGCAAACCAGAAAAGGTCCTTGTCCTTAGGGAGTTTTATCACTTGCGGGGAAGACAGAAATTGTTTTACAAATCATACAAATAAATGTGATATTATCATGGGGACCAATGTTATCAAGGCGGAGCAAGGTGTTATGAATGGTGGTAATCTCTGGGGGTAAAGGTATAAAGTTTTAAATGGATTTATTTAAAAATTTAAAAAATTCTATAGTGTACCTGTCCTTCTGTAATCATAAAAGGGTTGTTTGAGGTTTTTTAAATTTGCATTTTGAAAGGATGAGGATGGTCCCCTGGTGAAGGGGCCTGGTGGGTGAGGGGGACAGTTGGTAGCTCTGCAGTGGGATACTACGAGAGGTGATGACAGCTTAGACTAGGCTGCTGATGGTCCTGGGTGGGCCAAAGGGAACTTTAGAAGGCAGAGCGGCCTTTGTTTGGTGACGTTTGTCAGGGATGAGGGAAACAGAGGTGCTAAGGACAGTCATAGGTTCTTACCTGCTTATGTGTGGGATGACAGTGCTCCGTATTTTTCAACTTTGTTTGAGTCCGTCATATATGGGAGCTGCTCTAGTCAACATCACAAGTCCCTTTTAGCTATAATAACAATCATGATAATAATAATAATAATAATAATAGTAACAATAACAATAGAAATACCAGCAGCTGTTTACTAAGCCCCTGCTGTGTGTTGTGCCAGGCAGTGTGCCGAGTAATCACTATGCGCCTGTATTTATTCCATAAATGGGAATTTGGCCACAAACAAGAGTGCCCTCCCTTGTGGCACTTACAGTCTAGGTGGAGGAAACCATGAATTAGGCAAGAAAAACCAAGACTTTGGGCCCCTTCAACTCTCTAGTATTTTTTAAATATTTGTTCAGCACTTATTTAATGAGGGCTGGAAGAAATAAATTTTCTATTAAGTGTGCATTTCTTCCCCTGCATTCAAAGTAAGGCATTTATTACATGGACTGAAAGCAGTATTTTCTAAGTCGTCCTTTAGCTCATGGTTTTACATACCTGGATGGTATCATTCATATGCTTGCTACGAGTAAAAGTAACTTACGTGGATACAGCTTCAAACTTTTAGAAGATATTTTGACTTTGTTTGGTTTTACTTTAATGAAGGTCAGATGTTTCCCATTTTTCTGGAGTTCTTGTTTTTTCTTTAATTTTACGGGGAAGTGGAGGAGGCTTCTGAATAGTTAACTTCTTGGGAAGCATATTAAAAGGTTTGAAGTTACTTAAAACAAATCATTCCTTCCGAGGAAACAGCACTAGGCCCTGCTTCACTGCACATTGACCTTGACCTTGACCTTGACCTTGCAGCCAAGGGTGACAAAGCTTCTGCTGACAAGGTTCAGAGCTGGCCCAGCCCAGTCCCCAAGTGCAAAGCATCCTGCACAGGCACACTGCAGAAGTACTCCACAGAGATGGGAGGTGCTGGTGAGGAGGGATTCTGGATTTCCACCAGAGGATGCTGTTTATTGTGGTAGGAACTGGACCATCTGTGCCAGGAGAGCTTTGGAAAATCCCACTCTTTCAGGCCAATCTGCCTACTCTGCTTAACACATGAGGGGTCATCACTGCTCAGGCTTTTAGAAACAAAATAGAAAAATCTCACCAATGGACAGCCAGGCAACCATGTAGATCATGTCTGATGATTAATTCATGATATTGCTAAAACGTAAGAATGCCAGCTTTGTAAGCACAGGGATGTTGGTCTGTTTTCTCACCATGACACCCACCAGTGCTGAGAACAATGTCTGACACGTGACAAGTTTCCCTCAGTGTTTGTCAAACAAATGACAGTAAAAATTTTCACCTCTGGGGGGCCATATGATCTCTGCTGCAATCACTCAACTTTGTCTAGTATACCTATATTATGATTCTGCGATTTCATTCCAATATATAGAGCCAAGAGAAATTAGTATATGTCCACCAAAAGAGAGTATAGAAATATTTACAGCAGCATTATTCATCATAATTCAAAACTGAAAGCCACCCTAACGTCCACCAGTGCTGAGTGGGTCAATAGTGGTGTTACGTTCACCACAGCAGAATACTATACACCAGTGATAAAGAGCAAACAGCTTCGTGCAGCAGACTGGGTGAAGCAATGCTGAGCAAAAACAGACAGACTCAAAGAGCACATACTGTATGATTCCATTTATACAATGTTCAAAACAATCCAAATTAAGTTACAGTGCTACAGGCCATATGAGTGGTTGTCTCTGAGAAATGTGAACTGGGAGGGGGCACAGAGAACTGTGGGGTGCTGGAAATGGTCTCCATCTTGATCCGGGTGGAAGTCTTACCTGTGCGCTAGAGTTGTACACTTCAGCGGATGTATGTGATAGGTTGCTATGGACTGAATGTTTGTGTCCCCTCAAAGCTCACATGTTGAAACCCTAATCCCTGAGGTGACAGTATTTGGAGATGGGTTCTTTGGGAGATAATTAGGTCATGAAGGTAGAGCCCTCATGATGGGATTAGTGCCCTTATAAAAAGAGACACAAGAGAGCTTGTTCTCTCTCTCTCTCTCTCTCTCACACACACACACACACACACACACACACACACACACACACCCTGCCGCATGTTAGGAAACCAAGAAGATGGCCCTTACCAGATCCCATCCATGCTGGCACACTGATCTCAGACTTACTGGCCTCCAGAAGTGTGAGAACTAAATGTCTGTTGTTTAAATCACTCAGTTTGTGGTATTCTTGTTATACCAGCCAGAGCTAAGACATACCTCAATAAAAAAAGAAAAAAAGTGAATGAAATAAAACTAAACAAATCAGCCCAGATAAATCTCCATGAGATTCTGGTGAGAAAAAACAATGCAAGTTGCAGAAGGATACTTACAACATATAACATATAAATATTAAGATAATACTACTATACATAATACACATCTAGGTATTAAAATGGACGGGAAGGAACTTCAGGAGAGTGGTAACCCCTGGTGAAAGAGAGGAACCAGAAGGTTCTATAACTGTAGTAACACACATCTTTTAAAAAGGCACTGAATGTGGTAAAATGCTAATATTTGTTAAAACTGGGTGTTGAGAACTTATTTTTCATATTCTCTGTACTGTGAAGTATGTTTTAAATATTCATGATTTGTAAATAATTTATTTTAAATGAAAATGTAAAAATCACTCAGTGGCGACAATGAATGTGCTTTGAGGAGCACAGAAATCAGAAGTTGGTGGTTATGGATGTCAGTTCCAGTTTTATATCAGTGTCAGCAATCTATTTTTATATTTTATTGTTGTTGCACAGCATCAAGTGATTCTTGATTGACACGAAGACAGTCCTTGCAAACACAGTCTTTAAGCAGCATGCCTTACAGTCTTCTGACACTTTTCAATGAAACTGATCCAGAAACTTGAAAGAAGGATAATAGGAATTTTCCGTTTCAAAGTTGTATTACTAGTAATATCTAACAACTGCTCACATTCATAAATTGTTTCCATTTCAAGGGGGTCAGTGAAGGATTCCTTTGCTGGCTTTTTACCTTTGTTGTTCAGCAAAAAATACTTTTCAGATACACTTTATAACTTTATAAGATATTCAGTGGCGCCATTTAACACATCTGATATCTTAGAGTCTTATTGGACCACATAGCTTGCAAAGTTTCAAGGCAGAAGTATTATTTTTTTAATATAGAGCCAGGACTTAGTTTTGACTTCATTGCTAACACTTTAAGTTGTTAATACAATAAAATCTCAATACTGCAACACAGTGTTAGCCTGCTCAGGTTTGTAAGAGGACCAGCTGGAACAGTCAACTTAAGTTTCATTCAGTTAAATAAAAGAAGGAGTTAGCTAACAAAGGGTTTCTTTAACCACATAGAGTAATATCTTTTCTTACTTGAAATGATCATCTTGCTCTGGCCTGAAAAGTAAAAAGTAAATCCTGGGTCTCACTGCCCATATTATTACAGTGACCCAAAAATGTCTGAAAAGTCTTCAATGTGCAGACTGCACCTTAGCATCATCAAAACACCATATATAATGCATTTTAAGATGCTGTCTTCTTGATGATGGCTAATGCTTGATGTGTGTATCATACGATGAAGGCTTAACCCTGGCACGGGCACAACTTACTAGAAGCCATTACTTCCTCACTCCCCCCCAAAATTGTTTTCTCCCCATCTGAATGTCACTACTACATTTTTTGCCAACATTTCCTGGCAGGTTAAAAAAAAAAAAAAAAAAGATCTTACTCTTGTCCTCTTGATAGCTTTTCTGAATGCGTACACTACAGAGGAGTGCAGTGGGGAGACAGTGTGGGTTAGATTTGGATTCCTGCTTTACCGTTCTTCTTTGTGCGACTTTGAAAGTCGTTTCACACCTTTCTAAGCTTCAGTTTCTTGTCTGTAAAATGGAGATAGTAATGCTTACTTTTTGGAGTCACTGTCAGGTGAACATGAGATCAGTCGTGTAAAATGGTCAGCACAGTGTGTGGGCATGTGATAAATCCTCAGTAAATGTTAGCCATTATTATTATTATTTACTAAAAAAAGCACCACTTGTTCTCTAGTCCTGCTGGTCTGTACAGATCGTATGTAATTTCAGTTTTAAAACATCAAGCAAGTTGGATTTGTCCATTCATTCAGTAAGTACTGAGTACAGTCGGGGTTCAGCACTCATGGGCTGCCTCTACTGGGCCATTTTACATCAAACACTTGATCACCTGAGGATTTTGGTATCAGCCGGGTGTCCTGGAACCAATCCCCCATGGAAGCCGAGGGACAAGGGTATTTACTCTGCAAATAAGATAGACCAGAGCCCTGTCCTCAAGGAACTTGCATTTCTAGTGTGATTTGTGCACTGGCAAATTTCTCTCTGGACGGAAGGACAGGGCAGCAGTTCTGGTCCCTCTTTCCCAGCAGCCTGCTCTTTCCATGTTCTTATTGCCTGATTACTAATAGGTCTTATTAATAATAATAGCTCGAGGTTTCCTAAGCTTTTCCTTAATAATGTATTCTCCTCCTTCGTGTGCAATGTGTTGTTTACATGTGGCACTGTGCATGCATTCTCATCGCCAGACTTCTTTGCATATGTTTTTACAAAAACATTAGGCTGTTCATTTTCCACGGAATAAAATGGAAAGCCTTGTTTTCATGCTCCACCGTGTTTAGTCTCAAAATGGCATTGCCGCTTGGCAGGGTCTATAAAACTAATTTGTAAAACCTACTACATATAACATATCTAGGACTTGGGTAATTTTTATTGCCATAAAAGGTGACTTCCCCAAACAACTAAACAGCAGCATTCTCTCTTGTCTTTGAGTGGCTTGGCTTGAGCATTTTCAGCACATTGTTTGCATCAGCTATTGTCAGTGAGGCTGATGCTTTGCAAAATTGGTCTATGGTGGATATTTGATATCTTGGTCCTGATCAGACTCATCACACCCAAATTTTCTTCTTAAATGTCCTGTTTTTCACTGGTGAAATCCATTCTTAGTTTTAAGGGTAATTGTTTAAGTCCCCTTGAAGAAAATCTTGCATGATATAAGTAACTGGTGAGGTACTCATATCTAATAGCTACAGCAGGATGGTACCTCGCTGAGAAACGCACCATAGATACTAGTCACTGCAGGGCTGACGACTGAGCTATAATACGTGCCTGTGGTCACCTGTGGTCACCTGTGTTCGCATCTGGAATCACAGCACATTTTGAATGTGGATATTTTTATTTGAGATTTAAACATAGTTAGAACATAGTTTTGAAATTTGAATTTTTACAGGATAACGTGTAGCAGAGTCCTGCTGTTCATCAGGTGCTGTTAGGACCCTGCCAGCTTCCCCTCAGCCCACCGCTTCCGGGGACTTTCCTCGCACAGTGGCGGCCTTTACCCTCAAGCACCTGCGTGTCCCTGTTTGAGAGCTTTCTCCGGCTGTATGCTTCAGAAGCTGCAGTCCCATAGGAGCAACCCACAACCATGAGGGGTGGGAGCTGGTGGATGAATTCCCCAGCTTCCTTGTCCCTTGGGCAATTCTCAGGTGTGTTCTACATAGTCTCTCAAGGGGCCCGATTGCCCAGAGTGCTAACCTGGTCACTGACACACCTTCACTGCCTTTCTCCCTTTCCTGTCTCACTTTCCCACTCCCTCACCATGCTTCTTTGGATCATGGCCCTCCGAAACTACTCGTATCCAAATCATTGACACGGGCTGCTTTGAGGGGAACCCACGGTGAGACACTATGTGACACGTATTAAATGATGTGGATTCACACTTAACTGATAAGGGTGTAGTAGGCACAAATTGAAGTGGCTGTCCAGCTCACAACACTCATCCCGCTTACCACATATATGCTACCACTTTCCTTTTGAAGAATCGTTCTCCTCCCACAGGGAACTGCCTCCTTTGGCCACAGTTATTGGTTGGGATTGAGCATCTGACTCAAGCCATTAGTAATACTCCACCCCCTGGCAATTGTGATTGGTCCATGGAGAGAAGGTAACCCACGCTGAACTAATCAGAGACCTTTCCTGGGACTTTCCTAACTGGTGCTATGGGATGAGAACCTCCTTCCTCTCAGAGCTAGGAGCTCTGAGCCCAGAGCTCACCTCGGCCATCTCTCTTACCACACAGAGAAGCCTGCTCACAGTGCGGGAGTATAGTACTAATTCTCAGAGGGAGGCCAGACATGAGCCATCTTCATAGGATTTGAATCCCTCAGGCAGTCGATCCTAAACTCACCTCATCCTGCCCCTCGCCAGTTTGGTTAGGTAGGCTTCCCTACACCTCACCAAGTGGGCAGGAGCCAGCGAAGGTCTTCATCACTTATAACCAAAGAGCCCTACTGCAGAGGCTTAACGCTGGGGCAGAGAGCTGGATTGGGAATGAGGATGTGGAGCAGGAGGACCGTCTTGCAGATACTGTGCTTTCCAGTTCCACAATTTGCACTGGATTCTTCTTTACAGTTTCCAGATCTCTCCTGAATTTCTCATCTCTTCACCCAGTATATGCATCTTTTACCGTAGACTAACATATTCATCAAAGTTATTGTAAAGTCCTTGTCTGCTAATTCTGACATCTGGGTTGTGTGAGTCTGTTTCTATTGACCAATTTGTCTCTTGGTTTTGAGTCACATTTTTCTTTTTCTTCACAGATCTAATAATTTTTGTAGAGTGAACATTGTATGTTCTAGAGACTGGACTCTTATCTTCCTCTGATGAGCATTTTCTTGGAATAGATAGGGAAGTTACTGGTGGCTAACATCACTTAATACTTGCTTGTGGGTTTTGTTAGGATCGGTCTGTTTTACCTTTAGTGCTGGGTGAATGCGTTAGTTGTGAAAGGAAAATGAAAATGAGCGGCACTGCCGAGAGAGCTCTCTACGATGGAGCGGGGAGGCCACTGAGGAAGTGCTGCTTATGCACCTCTCAGCCCAGATGTAATCTGAACTTTGAACTTTGACCACTCATTGTCTTGATGAAGGCTTCCAGAACATCTGCCCAGTGTTCCAGAAACTCAAGATACTTATCAGATCCTTACCCTAAAATAACTCATGTCAGCTTATCTACTTACTGGGCCCTAAATAACTTGCACACAACCTATCCCTTGAGGACAGACGTTTCCTTTCTTGCTTCAGGGTCAACCATAATTCTTGCCAGACAATTTTACCAACCTTGTGGCTTTTGCCTTTAGAAGCCCCTGACTCTTTCTCTTCTCTGGAACACTCTTTCATTTTTAACCAAATCAGTGTCTCCTGAACTGCAATTCCTAAGATTCCAAATAAACTCTTTTCTTATTTGCAGCCTTCTGCATTTCTTGGTCAAAATAGTCTTTACTCTTGGAGTGTGACCCTCCCACGGTTTCAACTAAAAGCCTGAGTTGTTTACCAAACCCCTATAAACTTGGTGAGACTTTCAACTCCACTGTCACCCTGTGATGGGCGATGGCTGGAATTTCTACTCAGTCTCTTTCAGCCATCAGCTGTTGTTTCCCTCTTGGATTCCTTGGGGTCTCACCTGGACACGTACAGTCCAAGGGTCAGCCAAGGATCTGAGAAGCTTCCCACTCTGTGACTCTCTCCTTTCCAGAATTTTCACCTCAATTTCCAGGCACTTTAGTTGCAGACTCCTTCTCAGAATCATCAAGCCAATAAGCCTGTGACTTCAGTCCTTCAATGACCTCTACCCTTTGTGAGCCGACTGTGGTTCTCAAAGTGTGGTCCTCGGACCAGTAATCAGCATCACATAGCGAATGGTTAGAAATGCAAAATATGGGGCCCTATCCCAGACCTAATGAATTAAAAACCGGAGGAAGAGCCTAGCTAACTGTATTTTAACAAGCTCTGGTTTGAGAAAGATGGCCTTAGTGGGAAAGCTATATAAACGTGGGTCTCTCCCAGCGTGTTTCCCTTCCTTTACTGCCTGGATGCTCCAGTGCCATCAAATAGGTTTGGGTTTTTTTTTTTTTTTTTTTTGAGGGGGGCTGTCTAGAATTTATTATTATTATTTTTAGGAGGGATTAGCTTTAAACAACCTACTCTGTCAGATGGAAATTTGGACATTCACTTTTAGTACATATTCCATACTATATACTGTCTGATTCCAACCTCTACCCCTAAGCATATACATTACATCTTTATAACTTGAAAAATACATTTAAAATATTTTAAATTGAGATTTGAATAAAATATTTGTGAAACCCTGGAAGCACCTTATAGTTTTATGGAACACAGCTTGGAAATCTCTAGTTTAAACCATATGATTGACAGTATGGGTCAGGATTAGCTTCAACCATGCATAGGAATATCTCCATGGCAGCTGTCACTATAGCATCAGGCCCATGACAGAGGTGGTAAATGAGCTTGTACAGAGTGAGGAGGAATGCAGTGTGGTATCTTCCTGGTCCCCTTTCCAAGAAATCCCAGAGACGTACCTTGCACTTTGAAAGAGGAAGCCTGCAGGTAATGACCAGAAGAAAATGACCTCTCTGCTAAGAGCAGTCACACTGCCAGCATTCCAACCTGTTTTCAGAAGGAGGCTCTTCTTAACTGCCATGGGTCAGATTCATATCAGCTTTGATTCATCAGGCCTCACAGCTTAACCTTACCTGCTCACATTCCCAAAGGTGCAGAGGTCTTTGTTCCTCAGTGAGAAACAGAGACTTTCCCTCAAGAGGGACTTGACCTCTTTCAACTTCAAAAAGAGGGAATACTTCCCCAGTTTTCTCCCCCAACCAGACCTGTAGAATGGAGAGAGAAAAAAATCACCCAGCATCTCCTTTCTCTGCCTCCAGCCCTAGACAGACACACTGGTGTTTCATCCACTAGGGAACAGGCACTGGGCAGTGCTTTTCCAACTTAAATGTGTATGCAAGTTCCCTGGGATCTTGTTAAAATGTAAATCCTGATTTAGTAGGTGTTACGGGCTGAACTGTGTCCCCTCAAAATCTATACGCCAAAGTCCTAATCCCCAGTACCTCAGAATGTGATTGTACTTGGAGATGCAGTCTTTGAAGAGGTAACTAAGGTAAAATGAGGTCACTGAGGTGGGCTGTAATCTAATCTGAGCGTAAGAAGAGAACACAGACAGACACAGAGGAAAATCCACGTGAAGACACAGGGAGAAGACGGCTGTCTACAAACCAACAGGAGAGACTTGGGAGGAAATCAACCCTGCTGACACTGGGATCTTGGACTTCTGGCCCCCAGAACTGTGAAAAACGAATTTCCATTGTTTAAGCCACCCAGTCCTCGGTACCTTGTTAGGGAAGCCCCAGCAGACTAATATAGTAGGTCTGGGGTGGGAACTGGCGTTTCTGACGTGCTCCTGGATGAAGCTGACACTGCTGGTCCAAGGACCACGCTTTGAGTAGCAAAGAGTGGAGAATCAGGTTCCTTTTTGTCAGCAGCTTCCAAATCACCTAGCAGGTGGGAGAGGAGGACACTTTTCCTCTAACTCTGCCTTCTTTAGGATGGCTAAGGCAACCGTCCTCGGCCTCTTTATATTTGCAGAACTTCCGAAATATGATAAAGGTGGTGGCACCTTTCAGGGGACGAGTCACAGGTCAGCTTGCATAAACGAATGAAGTGGGCTGGATACAACAACAGGATGTAATGGATGCAGTAGGTACCCCGGGGAGCTGACTCCTCATCTAAAGCAGGCAGATAAGAGCTTAGTGTGGTCAGCTTTTCCAAAATTTCCAGAGAAGCTAGAAATTTGGATTTTTATATTAAATCTGTAGATTTTTAAACTGTGAAATGTTGGCAAGTCTGTCAATTAATTTTTGAAACGTGAGGCCAAGGAGCCCCCTGAGGTCCTGGACGTGTTACTGATCTGTATCTTGTTTTGGGAGTATACACACGTAAAAATCCATCAAGCTGTATGATTAAGATTTGCACAATTTACTACTAGTAAATTATGCCATAATAAAATACCTGCATGGGAATGATGCACATCAACGTCAAGGTGGTTGTTACCTGTGGGAGTGGAGGCAAGGAAGGAATGGGGTTGCCTTTGTCTGTATCTCTAACATTATTTCTTTAAAGAGAGAGAACTGAAGTACACATGGGAAAATGATAACTGCTGCCTCATCCCAGTGGTATCTAGGTTTTCTGCTTTCTTATTATTTTCTGTATGTTTGAAATATTTCATCATTAAACATTTTTTTGGATTGTTTAGGCCCTTTTTTAAAAATTGAAGTATAGTTGATTTACAATGTTGTGTTTGTTTCTGGTGCACAGCACAGTGATTCAGTTATGCGTGTATATATGTATTCTTTTTCATTATGGGTTATTACAAGATACTGAATATACTTCCCTGTGCTATACTGTAGGACCTTGTTGTTTATCTATTTTATACATAGTAGTTTGTATCTGCTAATCCCAAACTCCTGATTTATCTCTCCCCTCACTTTCCCCTTTGGTAACCATAAGTTTGTTTTCTATGTCTGTGAGTCTCTTTCTGTTTTGTAAATAAGTTCATTTATATCATTTTTTTAGATTCCACATATAAGCGATATCGAATGGTATTTGTCTTTGTCTGACTTCACTTAGTATGATAATCTCTGGGTCCATCCATGTTGCTGCAAATGGCATTATTTCATTCGTTTTATGGCTAAGTAGTATTCCATTGTATGAGTATATACAACACCTTTATCTATTCATCTGTCAATAGACATTTAGGTTGTTTCCATGCCTTGGCCATTGTAAACAGGACTGCTGTGAACATTGGGATACATGAATCTTTTCATATTATAGTTTTCTATGGATATATGCCCAGGAGTGGGATTGCTGGATCATACATCATTAAACGTTTTTAATATTAAAAAAAATAAAACCTCTGAGAATACCAATACTGCATGGGCGAAACCAACCCCCCTGGAGATTACTGAACCATATTCTCTGGTCTCCCTCTGAGACCATATTGCTGTTTAAGAAGGAATGTTTGCTGCCTTGTCCCAGATCTCCTACATGCTGCAGTAAATACCTGCTCCCTCTCTGCCACCAGTATGACACAATGTCACCCCACCCATTCAGCCCAGCATCCCTTATAACCTTTATCACCAGAACTGGTGTTCTCAGTGCAGGCTCCACTGTACCAAAAATCAAATTTATACATCAACCTACATTTGAAGACACTGTGTTGAGTTTACAGTCCAGAGCCACCAGAGAACAGACGTCTCTGATCCCGAAAGCAATGCAGCCTGGTGGTTAAGCTCTTCCACTTACTAGTTGCATACCCTTGGAGAATATAGTCTTGGCTTCAGTTTCCTCATCTATAAAGTGGGAATGAGAATAGTAACTACCTATTTTTTTTAAGGCTTTAAACATCTTTGATACATCATGGATTAAGTCTGAGGTAAGGCTACAGCATTAATAAATTGATATCTGACCAGCAAGCCTCAAAGGGAAAATATTTTCAACTCTGATCCAAGTAGTAAATGTGATCAAACTTTGTCATGGATTGGAAAAGAGAACCCCAGAAGCTCCGGGCTGGTTCATGTACTGGCTGCCTTGGATCTCGGGGCTGGGGCACCTGCCCCTCCCCTTGGATGGTGGTGTTGCCAGGGCAGCCCGGCTTGTTGATGTGCAGGATTGCTGTTTGGGGCTGGTTGCTCAAGGTGATCCTCCCAGGAACAGCACCCTGCTGGCAGCTCTGTGACCCAAAAAGGGCTTTAGCAGTGACTAATGAAGCTGTAAAGGATGCATACAGATCCAAGAAAATTCATTCCCTAAAGGAATATGATTTCAACTACTTCTCAGTTGGTGCCTACTTGCCTTTTTAACCACAAGCATTAAGTTTCTCTGTCTGAAATTCCAGTTCTCCTATGCTGTGTTCTCCAGAGGGGCTGTTTTCTCTGGTTAATCACTGAGACACCATGGGAGCCTGGAATGGGGGAGAGGGACCAGTCGCCCCAGCTAGTGCATTTCCTATGTGGGCCTGTCCTTGCATTCCAGGAGCTGCACCCTTTCAGCATTTCTGCTGAATCCAGTTGGGAAGGCCCACACATTCGCCTTTGCCTTGGTGTCCCCCTCTACACCTGACATGGCGTCTTGCACACAGTTGGCACCCAATCAGTACATGGCCTATCTGTTGAAACATCTATTAAGCACCACTCTGTGCCTACCACAGGGTCTATCACAGAAGTCCAGATGAGCTGTGATGTGGCCAACCTCTGAGAGAACACAGGAACAGCTAGTTAAGTCTAGTTAAGTCTCCAGCCCTGTGGAAACACAACCAGAAGTCGCCTGGGTGTAGGTTCAGAACCCACCCACCTCCCTTTTTTCCTTGTGACTTGGGTCTACAACAAATGGACAGAAACAGCAGGTCACCCCCACTCTCCGTCTCGCCCCAGCAGGCTGTCTGCGTGTGCTGACGGCCCAGCCCCCGACACAGTGCTGACACCAGCACGTCCAAGCCGGCTGCCATTCCCAGGAGCAGCGTTTCTATTTCTTGCCCTCCACTTGGTCAAGGCAAGCTGGGACTGGATGCAAACCAAAGGCACAGGCCGCTTGCTGACTCTTCCTGAGGCGCTGGGCAGGGCTGGGCAGGGCTGGCTGCTGGATAAGTAAGGGTTTTTCAAGCTTCTTCATGTTGGGAGAAGACTCATTGCTCAGGTAGTCTGGGGCCTTCTCCTAAATTAGATCCTCTTTGCTCATGTGCCTGTGGTCTGGTCACCTCCGGCCAGGCAGCACGTATGATGGCTACAGGACAGGGTAATATTTTCATTCACGACAAGGTGGACGCCACTGAGGAAACATTGCAAACTCTTACCACACTGCCCTCCTCCATCCCCTGAGGCACTGATTTCCAGCTGTTTCCGCAGAGACGCAGGACAGGTGGTTTCCCCACATAGCATGCTCCTGTGAGACAGTCATGAGCAATTTCCCTGGACCCAAACTGCGACATTGTACTTTTCTTTCTCACTCATGAGACCATTCTGGAATGCAAGTGGGCGGGGGTGTGTGTGTGTGACCTCGTTTTAAGATTCACCTTGACTTGATTGTAATTGTAGTGCAGTATGAATCTTACTTCCATAACTCAGGTGGATGAGTTATGGAAGTAAGTTTTTTTCTTTATTTCAAGTTAGCTGAGGCTTGGAGCCCTCTTTCTCTGGCCTGGGAAGAAAATAATGTTGGTGGTAGTGGGGTGGGGCAGGCTCTCCCCTTCTCTGCGGATGCGTGCATATCCATCGCATAAAAGGATACATGGTGCCTGGAAAATGATGGGTTCACTCTTCTGAGACCAAGTCTTCCAATGAGATCCCCAGTGTGTCCCCTTTAGAGAAGGAGGCTTGCAGAAGCTTCCATTCCAAGCTTGGGAATCTTGGCTGAAGCTGGGGATAACAGGCCAGGGCTTTAAGTCTGTGAGAGACTGCAGTACCTCTCAGGCACCGGGGGCAGCACATTCTGGTCTGCAATGCCTGAAGCCCACTAATCTCCAATCCCTCCCAGGCTCCAGGCTTCCAGAAAACATAAGCCAGCTTGTCTGCACAAACAACTTCTGGATTTGGCCTCCAAACCAAACCTCCTGGAGGCAAGGCTGGCTTCTTGTTTGGCAGAAGATATAAAAGTCAGGAAAAACAAACCCCACACTAATCGCTCAATACCTTATTCTACCACCAAAGTTATATTAGAATAAACTCATCATTCACCAATTTCAGTACATCAGAAAACTTAGTACTTATCATAAGTTAATGGCGCCACACATCACAGCTTATGTGATATCGCTGTTGTTTTGTCCTAAAGTGGAGCTGAAAAAATGGAAGGATACTCTGTCCTCCCCCTCTGCTTTATTTCCTCCATTCACTGACTGTCCTCAGAACAAAAATTATAAGCCCTTCTCCCTGAGGATGCAATTTCTAGCCAAGAAGTTTATCAGAATGGGTGCTGCCCAATGCCCCAACCAACTGTGCCAAACCCAGTCAGTGATGAAAATGCAAGCATCGCCTTATTGTGATAATGAGGCTGTCGATTAAAGTGGAAGCAGTATTAGGACCATTTCTATTACTAAAACTATCTTCTCCACTTAATTAGCACTTTCTTAAAAACACCCTTAGTTGTTCACATTAATCTGACTGGGGACAGAGTCACTGAACCAGAGCTGAATGGCATCTAGTTTACGAGAGGTCTCAGTCAATAATATGGTGATTGGTTTTGAAAAGATTGCTGCCTTCGTGTATTATATAACATTTGGGCAGGCATGTGTCCAAGCACTTGAAGTAGCAAATTGGGAACACTGAGGTTTGAGTTCTTCAGGATGTTTATTCCAGCTGTGTATTAACTAGGACCTCCGCATCCGGCCTTGGACTGTTTCCGCAGCTGATACCACTGCTAGAACACACGACCCAGGCCTCCCTCAGCCTCTGCTGGAAGCAGTGGCTAACGTCCAGGGCAGATCTGCATCTGTCCAAAGGTCACCCCTAATGAACTGATGCATGACGCCACTCACACTGAAGAAGTATAAATGCAAACAAAACCCTGAAATTGTTTTTACCTATCGGATGGACAGTGATTAAAACTATTGATAATACCAAGCGTGGGTGAGCTTGTGCGCAAACAGTAGATTGATAAACCACTGACAGGAGTAGAAACAGGATCAGTCTTTTCAGTGGATAATTTGTCAATGTCTATTCAAAATTTTAAATGCTCAAGACCTTTCTCCTGGCAGTTGTGTTGCTAAAAATTTACTGTACAAATATACTCGCAAATGTATGCCAAGAAAAGAAAAATGTACAAGGACGTTTCCTGCAGAATTGGTTGCAACAGCAACAAACCAGAGACCAATTAAATGTTTCTCAATAGTGGTCTAGTTAAAAACATTAAGGGACAAGCTATACAATGAAATTATCTGGCCATTTAAAAGGATGTGGTCAATCTTGCACACTGAAGTGAAAAAAAAAAAAAAATCTCACCCAAACCCCAAGATGTAGATTAAATTAAAAAAGGAGGTGGTGCATTTGAAATGCTGACATATATTTTCCCGGAGGGACAGACAAAATATTGTTATTTTTCTAACAATATAATATAATCTAAAAAAAAAAATACAGAGTACCTGGGCAGTGGTAGGCTATTTTTCCCCTTTCTTTGTACTTTTTGATATTAAAAAAATTTTTTTTCAAAGAACGATACTGTATGTGCATAAAAGCTGAAAGGTATCTATGAGAGATTGTATCTTCCAAAAATGGCCAGAGCAATATTCTCAATCCTCCATGCCCTTCTAAAACAGTGTCACTCCCCATCAGAAGGTGGTTTATTCCCTTCTTCTGGAAACTGGGTGGGACTCTGTGACAGCCCCTACAATAAGAATGCCATGGAAGTGACACCGTGTGGCTTCCAGGGCTCTGCACAAAATGGCCATGCAGCCTCTTTCTAGGGTGTGCTCTTCCTTGGGGTGCCTGCCCTGGGAAACCAGCCACCACGCTGTGAGGAACCCCAGCCTAACCCACAGTTCTGTGGTTTTGAGTATATTTAGGGTCGTGCAAACATCACTATCTAATTCCAGAAAATCTGTCACCCCCAAAAGAAACCCTGTACTGCCCACTCTCCTCTTGCTCCCACTAATCTATTTTTTGTTTTTATGGTTTTGCCTATTCTGTACATTTCATTTAAATGCGATCATACAATATGTGGCCTCCTGTAGCTGACTTTTTTCACTTAGCATACTGTTTTCAAGGTTCGTCCATGCTGGGACACGTGTCAGTACTCCATTCCGTTTTACAGCTGAATAATGTTCCATGGTATGAAAATACCACAGCTGTTTATCCATTCCTCAGTAGTTGGACTTTTGGGTAGTTTCTACTTTTTGGTTATTAGGAAAAATAACTGGTGTGTACGTGTCAAGTTTTTGTATGGAAGTATGTTTTCAAATCTCTTAAATTCAAGTACTTTTAAATTACCTATTAATATTAAATGATACATAACACATAAAAATTAAATGATACTGAATAATAACAAATGATACATAATTTAACTAATTCTAGTCATTAAAGCAATTTTCCTAAGGGCAGCAAACCTGTTCCCTCACAGTAATTCAGATGTAATTTGGAACACTGGGTGGACCTAAAGTCATAAAATGGCATGATCTCAAACCCAGGTTTTTCACTTATTTACACAAATCTTTCACCACATTCGTCTGAATTAATGAGACACCACTTTATTGTCTCTATTAAAAAAAAAAAAAACTAGGGCTATTATGTGGTCTTCAAAATTCCACTTTTTATGTTCCAAAGCAAAACCTATCATTTTAATCTGACATATAAAGAGAGACAGGAATCAATTCGGGAATTGGGGTTTTGATTTAGAATTCTTGTGAACACGGAACCCTGTGCTAGGACTTACCTATTTGGGTTTACCTAATAAAAGTTCAATAAAACTAGGCTTTTAAAAAAAAATCTGGATTAAGTAAAAACTCGCTTATGTGGGAGTGTGGGATCACATTTAGAGCCTCCACCAGTAGACAATTATGCAAATAAAAACTCTATTGCAAGGTTCTTCATCCACAGACACTATTTCTCTACAGGATGGTCCTGCTTCTCTCCCAGAAAAGACAGGCTTCTGCAGGAAGCCTCATTGCGGTCTTTCTGAGTTTGTCTGTATGCTTCATGTACATCGAGTAAGAAAACAATGAGATGCTTCTTTGGGGCAGCTGCTGTAGAGGGCACTTGTAGAGAAGAAACTACGCTAATGAGAAAGTGTGGATGTTTTCTCCAATGGAAAATTACAAGTTTGCTTGGTTTTAATCCTTGGCACCAAGTCTTGGGTTCCTCGTCACTGAACAGGCTTCTTTCCACTTGGCTTTCCCTCGGCCAGTGCTCTGGCACAGTATCACAGGGAGAAATAATTAGAAAGAAGTGTCTTATAAGGATGAGAGGCACTGGTAGTTTACCAGATGGGGATAATCACAGATCTTCAAACAAATCCTTGAGCAGACAAAGCACTATTTGTCTTCTCGCCTGTATTAACTAAATGCAGAGTCCGCAGCTCCTGAAGCATGTGGACGTGGAAGGAGCTGGACAATGTCTGCTCAGTCCCCTCCTCTTCGGGGGAAGCCTTTGGTCGCTCTTCAGGACGTGAACAGTGACCCAGCTGTGGTTAGCCTCGGGGAGTTTTCCAAGAGCTTCCCTCACCTTCTCAGAGCCCTTATGTTGCTGTGGAGGAAAGAGCCTGATGCATTCTTGCTTCCCTCGTGATTTAGGTTATGGGAGTGTGGGGTGGGGAGTGAGAAACGGCTTTCTTATTTCTGTAGAAATCATCCTTGCTAATTGTAAAAGTATCAAAATACAGATACGGAGTTAAAAAAAAGCATCTGACATCTCACCTTTCAGGGGTAACAAGAGTGTCACTTTGGTGAGCAATTCTAGTAATCTCTCTCTGTTTGATGTGCACCATTATTCATGACAATTTCTCAAATATATTTGTGAGCATGGTGTTCACTGTGTTCAGCCAGAAGCTCACCCTGAGACAAGGATCAGAAAGGAAGCAGTTCACTTGGAAGGTGCAGCAAACAGGAGCGTGGAGTGGGGAAGCTGGGAGAGTCCAGGAGCCAGTTAAGGGTGGTTATCAAGCTGGCTGCTGCTGTGGGTGGATGGAGTGCAATCCCACAGAGAAACTCTGGGAAGCTCTGTAGAACACGTCAGAGGTATCTCACTGGGAGGGCGAGGAAGCAGAAGTATTCATACCCCAGGCCCCACTGGCTAAGGCTGCCCCCGATGGGTGTTTATTCTGAGTACTTCCAGCCTGAGCAGCCCTCCAAGACATTGGAGAAAGTCCCCCAGGAAAGAGAGGACACTAATCAGCAGGTGGAGGGCAGACAGACACACACACAGAGATGGTACTGCTTGGAAGATGTGCCAGGCTCTGTTCTAGGCGCTGGGACACAGCAGGAAACAAAACAGAGAGAGTCCTGCCCTCACGAAGCATTCCTTCTATTGGGGAGGATAATAATAAACAGGGTAAGTAAGAAACATACGAAGTGTGCTCCATGGTGACAAGGAGTGTGGAGGAGAATCAGTACTCTGGAGCTCTGGGGAGGAAGGAGAAGGGGTTGGTTGCAATCAGCAAGAGAGGCACCAGGGCAGGCCTCATGGAGAAGAGGACACTCAAATCAAGACCCAAAGGAGGGGAGGAGGGAGGCCACCATATGGTTATCAGGGTGAAGAACATTCCAGGCAGAGGAAACAGCAGGTGCAAAGGCCCTAAGGCAAGCATGTCCCTGGTATGTGTGAGGAACAGCAGGGCCTGGGAAGCTGAGTGGAGGAGGCGAGAGGAAACAGCAGGAGAGGAGGCCCTTCACAGCAGAGCCCTGTTGGCACTGTGACATCTCAGGCGCCTACCTGGAGCAGATGACAGAATCTGACTCGAGCCATGATGCTGGGCTGAGAATGAACTGAAGAGGGGGGAGGGCGGAGCAGGGAGGAGAGGAGGCACCTGCAGTACTCCAGGTGGGGGCGGTGGAGCAGTGAGATGTGGTTGTGAGCAGGTCGGATGTGGGATGCGAGAGAGAGTCAGCGAGTTTGGCCTGAGCAACTGGGAAACTGGAGCTGCATTTTCATGAATCAGGGAAAATCTCAGAAGGAGCAAGTGCGGGGTCAGGGGTGACTGGGGGCCTGGCTTTAGGCACATTACATTTGTGATCTCTGTTGGACACCTAAGTAGAGGTGTCAGCAGGAAGCTGAGTGTAGGGTCAGGAGCTAGAAGAGGTCCAAACTGGATGTAAACTGGTGAGTTTGTCAGCATATAGATGGTCTGAACCTTGGGACTGGTTGAGATCCCCACGGGAACAAGCTGATAGACGAGAGGTCTGGGACTGAACCCTAGGACCGGGGAGTGGTCAGCTGTAGGTACATCTGTACACACTACATTTACACAGAAGTATATGCAGAAACACAGTTTAGATATATACATACACACAGGTAGTTCTAGATCAATGGTATTATATAAACAGATGTGTAACCCAATTCCCCTTCCCCACTCTAAATCTACTGGGAATAGTCCTCCATGGTGATGATAGCTGTTTGCTCCATTAATTTAATGGCTGCATAGCATTTCACTGGGCACATGTACCATAATTAATTTTTCCCCACAGGTAAATATTTCCCCCATTGTAGAATTCTAAATTACACGGCAGTGGGCATCTTGTGCATTCATCCCCTCCCACCTGAGCGATCATTTTCTTGGGATAATCCCTAGAAGTGGGGTGGTTGTGCGCAGAGATGTGCCCTTTTTATGCTCTGATTCAAGACTCCTTCCTGGCAGCTCAATAATCTGAGGTGCATTCAATACGAACAGCTGCTGCCCTGAAGGAAGAACCACTGGGGTGTCATTGCAGGTAAACTCTGTTCTACAGGGTCCCTTCTGGACACAGGGCGGATCTGGGAAATCGCACTTAGAAACCAGGCAGAGGTTAGGGTCAAGTCAGAAAAGTCCAAGACAGGAAGCAATCCGTTGGCACTAGCTCAAGGCCTGACATACGGAGCTGCAGCCGACTTCTGAGCCTAAGACCACCCCATTTCCACGTGGGGCAGAACCCCTGGCCAGGCCTGCAGGCTCTCCAGCAGAGACACTAAAAGCTTAGCATGTCAAGTGCAAATGCAGCCGCCAAAGGCAAATGTGCCTTTTGTGAAATGACTGTAATTAACTCCAAATCTTTCTCCACACTTTCTTTTTGCTGGCTGGATTTGTCATCTTGCTGTTAGAACAAGCCTATCACATACCTCAAATTTTTTCCCCTTTACTTTGTCATTCCGAGACCCCATCACCTGTCTGGGCACATACCGAGTGTTTGGATGGTGTCAGGACATCCTGCACGTTCAATGGTAACCTTGAAAATAACATCTACCACTGCCAAGCAGTTGGCTGGCAGCCTCCAAGAACTTCAGAGTATTAGGGGACACTGTATTTAGTCACATGTGTCCTCAAGCACAGGGAAATCTACCGAAACCCCTTTTTGCCAGAAGGAAAATAAAACAACAAATACAGAGCCATGCCTTAGGTTCTGTTTATTCCCAACCATGGGTCAGTCTATAAAGAGAATTCAGCCCAAGACTCTGGACCCATCACTGGTGTTTGACCCACAGGAACTATAGGTCAGCAACACTCATTCAGGGAGAACTAGTCCCTTACACTGGTTCTTAACCATTAAGAGAGGCCCACGAGAAGACAGTCTGACGTTTTAAAAAGTGTCTGGTCCGGTGACCTGTATGCTCTTCAGTTCCCGCAGCACATGGGCCTCTTCCACAGGATGCCCCTTGACCACAACAGAGCCTCCAATCAGTTCAGCCACCAACACTGTTTCTTCCCCTTTTGCTCCGTGAGTGATGCTGGGTCCAGCCAGGAGGTCAACCAGGACGGTTTTCTTGTATGTCATGGCTGAGGTAAGTCATTTCATCTCAGGATATAGCAGGTAGAAGACAGCCTTCAGAATTTATGCCAAATTCCATTCCTCAAGTTACCATAGTTTATCGTTTTTTATGAGCTAACTGCCCCCAGACCTAGAAGCCTCTGCATTACGTGAAAGTCGCAGCCTGGGCGTGAGCACCACCTGGTCCTTCTCCTCCTCGCCAGCTCTGCCCGTGCAGCCTGCCGGCCTCTCCTCAGAACGCTGTGTAGTAGTTCTCGGTGGTGCTGATGATGTCACTCTGGTCCTCCAGGAGCTCCAGCACCTGCCGCAGCACAGCTTCACTCAGGCCTGGATTGAGGCTCAGCTGAGCACAGGCCAAGATGTGCAGGAAGTGACAGCCTTTCTCCACATCTGCAGGAAAAAGGAAGTTGGCTAAGCTTGGACACACCTGTCAGACCCTCCTCTCTCTCCTGTCCTCTCCTCTACATGCAAGCCCTTCTCCAACTTTCCTGAGTCAGAACCTGTGGCAAATTAAAGTAGGAGATGCACCAGCCCAGCTTATCGGTGAAAACAAACCAAAACACCTGTTCTCAGTGACGTGGCCCACTGCTCAGAGATGCGGGCCTTCAACCTTCAAGGGTTCCCAGTCAGTAATTTAATGTCCATAACCCAGTGGGTTTTTATTGCTTGATAATCTTTTTTCTCTAATGAAGTTACACGTACAGGCATGTATTCAGTGCTAAACCCTAGCTTCCCAGGTGGGAGCCCTCCTGAGGCTGACAGCAGAGCAGGCTTACAGCAGCCTCCTTATTCCTTCAGTAAATCCAGAATTATGGGACTGTGGTGGTGACGAAGGGGTTCCTTCCTTCAGCTTGTTCTCACTCCTCTTTGCCCGGGCTTCCAAAAAGTCTGCCAGTGATATTTGTGTTCTAGGAACCTCCCAGTTTCCACTAACACCCCATCCGCAGGGCCAGGCCTCTCACCGTTGTATCCCCAGTAAATCAGTGCTCCGAGCAGTCACTGATTGCAGTTTTCAGATGATAAAATGCTTTAGGTTCCTGGAAAGTGCTCAGAGGGGTCGTGGTGTCGGGCAAAGAACGGCTGGGATTTGGTGTATCTTTGTGGCCTTGGGCAAGTCACTGCATCCTTAAGCCTCAGTTTTCTGACCCACAGGGAGTGGGGCTGGGGGGTACCTCTGAGGTCCTTTCCAGCTCTAAGGGTCAGAGAGGATCACAGGCAGGGGTTCTGGGCCAACAAAGACTTTGTGAGTCCTGACCTCTAGTGGCCACATCGACTCATTACTCCCAGCCAGGCTGGGGTTATTGCTGGAAAATCGGCCGCCTCCGCTGTTGTCCACACTTCCAGGCTGCATCTTCAACATTCATTGGATCAAGGTTTCCTGACATGTGTAGCTCTGAGCAAGGAGGAGCGAGTACAGAGAGGCAGATGGAGAGCTAACTCTGGAGTCCAAAGGACCCGAACTCGAGTGCCGGTTCTATGGCTGAGGCAAAGTGGTCTGTGTCTCAGTCTGCATCATCATCTGTAAAATGGGAAGAAAAGCACTACTTCGCCAGTGGTCGTGTGGGTGAAGAGGCTCGTGATGGGTGCTTCTTCCATGGGGAATTACTACGATTCTATCATCACACCCACAGCCTGAGAAGATGCACATAACCTAGTCACTGCTCTTGGGAAGCTTCAACTCATCCCTAGAGGAAGGGTTGATGACGGAAGGTGGAGTGGGCTCCAGTCACACTGGGCCTGCACACAGCAGAGACGGGGCACCAGGAACTTCAGCACCACTCGGCTTTTAATCTTAGTTTTTGTCAAGACCTGAGTGCTCAGGCTTAGGGCTCCAGATGACTTACAGTCATATGTGGTCAGCAATGCTGCCTGGCTTTAAACTGCTTCTTCAGAAAGGCCATTCTGCAGTCTGAGGGTTGTCTGGTAGGGCTGTTCACAAAGTGGCCTTCCAGTCACATGGGGAGAAGGGTTGGTGTTAGTTCTTTAAAAGTTTAGTAGAATTCACCGGTGAAGTCATCAGGTCCAAGGCTTTTCTTTGTTGGGAGATTTTTGATTACTGACTCAATCTCCTTACTAGTTACAGATCTATTCAGATTTTCTCTCTCTTCATGATTCAGTCTTGGTAGGTTTTGTATTTCTAGGAATTTGTCCATTTCATCTGGTTATACAATTTATTGGTGTACAACTGTATTCAGTGCTTTGTTATAATCCCTTTTATTTCTGTAGAATCAGTACTAATGTCCTCATTTTCATTTCTGATTTTAGTAATTTGAGTTTTCTCTCTTCTCTTAGTCTACCTAGCTAAATGTCTGGCAGTTCTGTTGATCTTTCCAGAGAACCGACTTTTGGTTTCATTGATTTTTCTGTATTGTTTTTCTATTCTCTATTTCATTTATCTGTACTCTAATCTTTATTTCCTTCCTTCTGGGAGCTGTGGGTTACTTTGTTCTTCTTTGTCTAGTTCCTTAAATTGTAAAGTTATGTAAGTGTTTTTAACTATAAAGTTCCCCTTTATGCATAGCTTTTGCTGTGTCCCATAAATCTTGGCATGTTGTGTTTTTGTTTTCATTCATCTCTAAGAATTTCTGACTTCCCATGTGATTGCTTCTTTGGTCTGCTGGTTAACAGTGTGTTGTCTGACTTCCACAAACTTGTTAATTTTTCAGTTTTACTGCTGTTACCAACTTCTGTGGTCAGAGAAGATACTTTGTATGATACCTATCTTTTAAAATCTACGAAGACTTAATCAGTGGTCTAACAATGGTCTGTGCTGGAAAAGGTCCCAGGCACACCTTGAAAAGAGTATGTGTGCTATTGTTGGCTAGATTGTTTTGTGTACATCTGTTAGATCTAGTTTATTTATTGTGTTATTTAGGTCTTCTGTTTCCTTACTTATCTTCTGTCTGGTTGTTCTATCCATTATTGAGAGTGGAGTAATGAAGCTTCCAACTATTATTATAGAACTGTTTCTCCTTTCAATTCTGTCAGTTTTTGCTTCATATATTTTAACGGTCTGTTGTTAGGTACATAAGTGTGTCCTTCTTTGTGTCTTGTAAATTTTTTTGACTTAAAAGTCTCTTTTGACTGACATTAGTATAGCTGGCCCCTGCTCTCTCTTGGTTACTATTTGCATAGGATATCTTTTTCTATCCTTTTACTTTAACCCTATTTGTGTCTTTGGATCTAAAGTGTCTTATAGACATCATATAGTTGGGTCATGTTTTTATTTTCTTAATCCATTCTGCCGATCTCTGTCTTTTGAATGGAGAGCTCACTCTATTTCCATTTAACCTAATTACTGATAAGAAGGAGTTACTTCTCTTATTAGCTATTTGTTTTGTACGTGTCTTATAGCTTTTGGTCCCTTAATTCCTGCATTACTGTCTTCTTTTGTGTTTAGTTGAGTTTTTGGTAGTGAAGTGTTTAAATTCCTCTCTCATTTCCTTTTGTGTGTGTTCTAGAGCTATTTTCTTTGTGGTTACGTTTAGCATCCTAAAGTTATAACACTAATTTGAATTCATTCCAATTTAACTTCAATAATGCATAAAACCTTGGCTTCTCCTCTGTAGCTCTGTCCCACCCCTTTCAATTGCTGATGTCACAAAATCACATCTTTATACTTGTGCACCCAAGAACGTAGACCAAGAATTCTTTTAAATGCATTTGTCTCCTAAATCATGAGGAAATCAAAAAGTGGAGTTGCAAACCATTGTTACAATCATATTAGCTTTTATAATTGCCATTGTTTTTCCCTTTGCTGAGAGCTGTATTTCTCCTACGGCTTCGAGTTTTTGCCTAGTGTCCTTTCATTTCATCTGCAGGACTCCCTTGAGTATTTCCTGCAGGGTGGGTCTAGTAGTAACAACCCCGTCAGCTTTTGTTTATCTTGGAAAGCCTTAACTTCTCCCTCACTTCTGAAGAACAGCTTTGCTGGATATAAGATTCTTGGTTTACAGTTTTTCCCACTGCCTTCTGGACTCCATAGTTTCTGATAAAAAATCTGACAATCTTATTGATGGTCCCTTGTATGTGATACATTGCTTTTCTCTTGCTGCCTTCAAGATTATCACTTTGTCTTTCAAAAGTTTGATTATGTGTCTTGGTGTGAGTCTCTTTGAGTTCATGTTAATTGATGTTCATTTAGCTTCTCAGATGTTTATATTCATGTCTTTTATCATTTAGGGATGTTTTCAGCCATTATTTCTTCAAATATTCTCTCTGCCCCTTTCTCTCCTCTCCTTTTGGGACACCCACAGCGCATATGTTGGTCCATCTGATGATGTCCTACAGGTCCCTTAGGTTCTGTTCACTTTGCTCCAGAATCTTGCTGATTCTTTCTTCCGCCTGCTCAAATCTGCCTCTGAATCACTCTAGTAAAACGTTCATTTCAGTTACTTTACTCTCCAGCTCTAGAATTTTTTTGGTTTCTAGTTTTTCTATCTCTTTATTGGTATTTTCCATTTTGTTCATCCATCATTTTCTTGAGCATCTTTAAGAAAGCTGTTCTAAAGTCTTTCTGTAATAGATCTGCCATCAGGTCTTTTTCAGGGACAGTTTCTGGTGATTTTTTTCCCCTTTGAATCGGCGATAGCTTCCTGTTTCTTTGTATGTCTTTCTTTTTTAGTTGAAAACTGGGCATTTGAATCTAATAATGTGGTAAGTCTGGAGATCAGATTCTCCCCCTTCCAGATGTTTGCTGTTTTTTGTTATTGTTTTTCTTTTTTTGGTTGCTATAGGCTTTCTCTGTGCCAAGGATCAACCTGAGATGGAAACCTAAGGTCTTCTCAGGTCTCCTTCTGAGCCTGTGCCTTTCCCTGGGCATGTGCGATCCCTGACTGATTTTTCCCATGTATGCAGTTGCTTTTAAATGCCCTAGTCTTTCTTTACTGGCTCCAAAAGGGGTGAAAAGAGACATGAAGGCGGTTGAACAAAAAAAAAAAGGATGCCAGTCTTTTAAATTCCCTGGAAGTCACTTCATCTGTTAGGTGAGGAGCTTGCAACAATGACAACCCACCTCTTTTGTCTGCACCTCTGTGATCAGAAGCAGCAATCAGTGATTAGAACACAAATCCCCGATACGTGGCGATCCTTTCTGCCCACCCTGGCTCTGGTGAGCTCTGTACAAGCTGGTCCAGAAACACATACACAGCTGCCTGCCATGTAGCTAGGAGTGAGGGACAGGCAGCTACTACTAAGATCTTCAAATTGACTGTCCAACCCTTCCTTAAGAAGTTGCAAGACTTTAATAGATTCCAGAGTTCTAAAATAGCTACATCAGATAGAGGCAACTGCTGTCTATGTGGAGAGAAGGATTCCTGGTGCTTCCTACTTGGACATCTTCCTAAGAGTTTGATAAAACACCAACCTATTTCATCCTCATAACAATCCATGATGTAGGTACTGTTATTATCCCTATTTTGCATATAAAGAAATTGAGGCACAGACTTACCCAAGCCACACAGCTACGAAGTGGCAGAGCTGGATTCAAACCCAGGCAAGGTGGCTCCAGAGCCCAGCTCTTCAGAACTATGCCTTGCTGCCCATCTTTAGACAAGCCCAGTATCAGTGCTTTAGGGACCTAAAACAGGCCTGTGTTTATGGTCCTTTCATTACTGTAGATTTACCCTTTGCTGAAATACTCTTAAATGACTAAAGATTTTAAGTTCTCCTACCAATCATACTGTTAAGGAAAGCTCAATGCTCTGAGTATGTATGAAAGGTTAGAAACAAACTAAAGGTCCAGTAGGAATGGTTAAATAAATGGTCAAATATCTACCAACACACATAGTGAAATACTGTGCAGCTATTAAAAAGACAGGTACTTTTATATGTACTGTTGCTAAATGACCCCTAGAAGCCAATGTTAGATTTAAAATACAGGGCATAGAATACTGAGTATCGTACACTAAGCTTTACTTGCGCTTTTTAAAAAGGATAAACTATACAAATATGTTTATAACTGCATATAACATCTCTAGAAGGAACCTAGTAGCAACCACTGCCTTTGGAAAGGGGAACACAGAGCCTGGGGCTCAGTGTTAGGAGGGAGTCTGACTTGTCTCTGTGTAGTTTTGCACTGTTTGAGCTTTTACCCTGTGCATATATTATTCAGAATAACTTCTTAATGTCATAGATATTTCCTATGGAAAGGGGTGGTTGCACCAGACTCTAAGACAGTCCCTACAAGGTTTTTTTTTTTTTTCTTACTGGCATTCTCAGTTACTCATGCTCCATAATTCAGCTCCTGTGAGTTTACTAGTTCCAAGGAATTGGCTTATGGTTTTTAGAGGCTCCTGTTGACAGACTGAGTGGCAGAGCCTGTCCACCTTGACACACTCACCAAAGCAGGAGCTGGCCTGTGGATTAGACGTGGATATAAAAGCTGCCACTTTATAGACCCTAGGGTCACCAAGGCTGTTTGGTTCTCTTGAGAAATAGAGTGTGAATTGCTTCCATTTGCTTCACCAGGCCCTAGGATTATTTCAATCCACCCCATTCCTAATACAGATCAAAATAACAATCTGGCCAGATGGCCTGGGACTAGCATGAGTACACGAATGTCATATGGGGACCAGCCTCTCCTCTCATCCCTTTTTGGTTGAGGAATCCCTCATTTCAATTCTCTAAAAAGCTCCTTAAATTGTGGTTAGATAATTTTTCCCTCAACTAAACAATGCTTGTCCTTTTTGTTCTGAATGAAGTGAACAATAGTCAGAAACCCGGCATTAAAATAATAGATTGCTTTCAGTTTATTTTAAGAGCTGTTGTCACACCACTCTGGGAAGTGACCTCATTGGTCCTTAAAGGCTAAATAGGGCTGCATACCATAAACACCAGGGCTGGAGATCTGGTCCAGCTCGACCCGCTGACTCAGCCTGGAATAGGTCCAGGCCCCAGGGACATATGGGCTTAAAGGACTGGAGGTGGACCTCTCCGGAGAGAAAGAAAGCAGGATGAGGAGGCCTGTGCTCATTAACAAGCCTTTCTACTTTTCTTCTAGCATCATTTGTTGACATATGCCAACATTTGTTATTAGCATATGTTTGCAAAAGGTAGACTTTGAAAAGTCACCTTTAAGAGCAATCAGTTTACACAGGATTTAATGATGGACTAATGACTTCTTCTCTTTCTAACTAGTGTGAAAATGCTAATATCTGTTGTCAGACTGTGTACAGTTCAAGTTTCTAACCACTAGGGGTTGACCTAACTCCACTAAAACCAACTTTTTTTAAATTTTCTTTTTACTTTTTTTTAAATGGAGATACTGGGGCTTGAACCCAGGACCTCATGCATGCTAAGCACACACTCTACCACTGAGCTGTACCCACTCATCCCCTCAACTATTTTCTAAACCATTTCTTTTGCAAATTATCAGGTTTCAAGGTGACTGAATTACATTGTTCATAAATTGTAATGTCTGGAACCATTCCTCTCAACACTGAAGTCCTTGATGTTAGAAGGGAGGAAAATGTCAGGTTTGGGTTCAGAGACAAGCCAGAGGAGGGGAACAAGAAATAACACAATCAGACAGAACATGAAACCAGAAGGATGTCCAAAAGTCCTAGCCTAGCGGCTTGCCTCACTGTAACAGAATCACTGGAGGAGCTCACCTGCTAGCCCCATCCCAGCCCCGACTGAATCAGAATCCTTAGGGGTGGGACCCAAGCACTGCATGTTCAAAAAAGCTCCAAGGTTGAATCTTACGTGTGGCCCAAGTCAGAACAGCTGTGCCAGGCTAACACTCACTTTAGAGAGGAGGGTCCTGAGGCTCAGAGAGGGCACCTGTCTTGACCAGTCATGCTTCCAAGTCACTACTGGGGAAAGCTCCGGGTCTCCTGACTCTCTGTCCAGTGCTCTCTGGGAGGGAACATCCCCTTCCTGGGCACTGGGACACATGTACATGACTCCACTTACGATTTGGTTTCTGGCAGTCTTCTTGAATGATCTGGTGGATCTTCCTGTGTAATCCTTTGTCTTCTCTGGTTACCTAAATAGGAAAAATAGTACAGTAAGAAAATGTTCTCAAGTAACACAGAGGTTGTGTCATCCAGACTCCCAAACTAGTATTTAGGATAGTTTCTAAATGTCATAACAATCATCATCCCTACACCAACAATGAATGTGGTTTTCAATACTTGGCCTATTGTCAAACCAGTTCTGTCCCTAAACAGCTCACTGCTCTATGGCTGACCCACAGGCATATCCCCTCGGGAGGTGGTTCACTGGGGCCATGATGGAAAGAAAAGCTGGAATCCCTTGCTTCTGAGGAGCAACTTTCTTCTTAAATATTCATAACACATTCACATAATCAAACCCCAGGACTCTTTCCTCTTGTGTTTCTTCTTTCCTGTTTTGTGTTTCACATTCCTTCTCCCAACCAGAAAAAAACAAAAGAAATGAAACTGTAAGAAAAGGCTAGCAAGAGAGTAAATCTGGCCTATAAACTGAAACACTTTCTTGTTGTCAAAGGCAAACATAACCTAGTTCCTTTCCCAATCAGCTCAGGTAAGAGCGAAGCAGCAACCAAATGGGTTTCACCATCGTGTTCAATAGCGAATCTAGTATCAAAAAACAAGAAAGGAAGGAAAAAAGAGGGAGGAAGGAAGGAAGGAAGAAACAAAGAAGTATGCAAACACCTGTGTCAGGAATGTGTGTCAGATGAACTTCGAACGAGCAGATTGTGAGTCAAGAGGAGTCCTTATCTGTACCACCTTCCTTAAATCTGCTCATTCCAAGTCCATCCAACACACATTCCTGACACGGGTCTTTGTCTGCATACTCCTTTTTCTTCCTTTCTTCCTCTTTTCCTTCCTTCCTTCCTTTCTCTTTTTTGGTATTAGATTTACTATTGAACACGACGGTGATATCCACTTGGGTGCTGCTTCCCTCTGTCCAACATGAGAAGATTAAGTAAGGCAATATGGGAGAGCTGGTGAAAGCTGGAAAGCACTGGGCAAAGAGAAGAGAACAATTTTCGTGAGGCAATGCCCTCAGGAAAACAGAAACTCAGGGGGCCAGGGCTGAGGGTGAAGTCAGAGCTGGGGATGGTTCTGTTGAGGAAATAGAGCTATTACTGCTTGATCACCCCATTCCAGCTCATACTGATTCACAGGAGGAAGTGCCCCAGCCCTGCCACACCTCGGCCCTGGACGGCTGCCCATGGCCTGCTGTTCCTCAGGAAAAGCTGCTTCCTACTGACCCAGGAGGCCGGCCCAGGGCTCCCCTGGGCGAACGGGACTGTAGGGTGGGGGTGGGAGGTGTTAAGGTGAGGGGCCCAGCAGGAGCTTCTCCAGCCCCACAGGTGGCAGCCGATTCCCACCTGGCCTTCCCATCCTGGGGGACGGTGGACAGCATTCACCCTTATACAGAATGGAGTACCCTTTTCAAAAGTTGTTCAAATAGTATTTAAAACATGCCTTAATTTTTAAAAACTTTCCAAAATGAGGAATCACTAGAGTAAATCAACATCAAGAAAATGTCCTATGAAGGAAAGCTTCCCCTCAGGAATCATGCCTGTACTTAGTGGAACTTCTGGGATTCCTCTGAGTTTTGATCTGTCTTCAGGAGAATCACTCGCAGCTGAAGCCACATCTATATGTCAATATTCATATCAACATCGGCTTGGTTCCTCCAATATGAAAAGTAGGCAGTGAGAGGTGAACATTTACCTCTGAAAGCATAAGGCAGGCAAGCACCTGTAATGGGTACCACCTTCTGGGGAGCCAATCAGATTGTGTTGACCAAAGGCTTAAAGGTACATGCCCTTTGCTCCAGCCACTCCTCTTTTAAGACTCAATCTTACGGAAACACTTACATAGCTCCACAAAAATAGTTGTGCCCAAAAAAATTGCCATAGCAACACAATTTTTAAGAACAAAAGTTGGAAACAACATAATATCAACCAGAGAGACAAGGTTAAAAAATTATGGCAGATTCCCACAATATGGAATACCATGCAGGTGTCAAAAAGAGTGAGGTAGATTTATAAGGGCTAATATGGAAAGATGCCTGTGATGTGCTATTTTGGTATCCAAAAGAGTTGCTGAGCATTATTTAGAGTGGTGGGTCTCAACTGGCATCTAGCAGGTGAAGGGCAAGGATGCTGCCAAACGATGCAAAGGACAGCCCCTCACAACAAAGGACCATCTGGCCCCAACAGTGTTGAAATTGAGAAATCCTGATTTAGGGGGATGATCTCATTTTTTTGGTAACAGGAGCATATGTGTGTGTGTGTGTGCGCACACAGAAGGGTGTTAAAAGTGGTACCTTGAGGAAAGATAAGGGCCAACTTTTGCTCCTTACTTTATGTAACTCCTTCATGATTGATTTTTAAAAACAGTAAATAAGTATTCCTAATAATAAATATATTTAGAATTGAAGCTAAGAAGGAAAAAAATTAAGTTGCAGGTCTCTTACATAGAATAGGTTATCAAAACCACCATCTTTCTGGAAAACGAGTCCTTTTTCCTGCAGCAGCTTTACAGCATTCCTAAATATACTATGAATTGCCTTGGAAGTGGTGTCATTCTTAAAATCCACCTGTAGGAAGGAAAAAAAAAAAAAGAAGAAAAGAAATAAGTCCCATCTTATAGCACTTGAGGGCAACTCCCTAGACCAACTGGTTATGAATTCACCCAACAGGCTTTTTATCTGCTGAGTCAAAAAGACTGAGGTATGCAGGGGCCTAGCAGGATGGTATTTAAGGAGGACTGGGAAGTTTGCTCAGGCAGAATCAAGCTTGATAACTGTTTCACACCTCAGTTATGGTTTTTCTGTTTGTTTGTTCAATTTGTTTAATTCAATGACATGAAATGGAAAAATCAAAGTGATGATCTTTGATTTACTTTTTTATACAGAACCAAAAATTCTATACATATTGGCTCACTTTTTTCGTTAAAATTGTGGCTATAATATACAACCTCTTCCTAAAGACTTCAAAGAATTTTCTACACATTGAAATAAGTTGGGGATTCCAGCATATAGAAAGTATTAAATAGACTCCCTATTTTAAATGGAGGACAGTTTAAAGGAGGACCTGTCAGAGGGGAGGGTCCATGGGCTGAAGGTGGACAGGGTCCTAGGGGGAAGCAAGAGCACTGCCTGGAAGGACCCCCGGCTGCTGTCAGCTTGCTGTCTCCAGTTTCAGTATCTCGGCCCTTCTCTAAGAGCCCAGTTTGCCTAGAGAGGCTACCAGGTCATTCTATTCCTTATTTCAAGGAAGCCAGGTTTGCAGCTATGTCCCACCATGGTAAACCAGACTGTGTGCTTCTTGAGTTGGGAGATTTGTATGTCATCTTGGCCACCTCCTCCCTGGCACACAGGGTGATCTAGAAAAATACGTGTGCAATCGGTGGGAAAAAATACCCCGTTACAGAGGAGGTATCCTAATTATTTCATTAGAATTTTCAGTTCATTCCTAAAACAAAGCAAGCAGGGACTAAAAATTGTCCTTTAAGGTACAGACCCATTTTTAATGTGACAGAAACCTGTAAAGATAGTACAAAGATCGGAGGGCCAGGCGGGGGAGGGTATAGCTCAGTGGTAGACTGCTTACCTAGCATGCATGAGGTCCTGGGTTCAATCCCTAGTATCACCATTAAAATAAATAAACCTAATTATTTCCCCTCCCTCCTCAAAAAAAAAAAAAAAAAAAAAGAAAAGAAAAAGAAAAAGATCAGAGGGCCAAAGAAGCAGTGGCAATACATCTGAAAGAGTGTCTGAAGGCAAAGTCCTACTACATGGAAGATCCCTGGGGAGGCCGTCTCGGGGAAATACCTGCAGATGCTGGGACAGAGAGAGGGGCCTGGGATGTGCTGCTGACATTCATTCCCTCAAAGTGATAGGAAAAGAAAGGGAACCTCCCACCTCCAAATGACCTGAAGTAGTGACAATCCCATCCCTAAAGAAAACTTCGCTTTCTAGGAGAGCCCTTCAGATGGCCCTTGCTTGAATCTACTAGATCCTGGCCATGTCTCACAAACATGCTCTCCTGGGCTGAGGAGGGGAGTCTGATACTCTTCATTAAATTAATAGTCTACGTTTTTCCCCTAACAGAACAGGCCTGGAAAACCCAGCCATTAGGGCCCGAAAGTTGACAAACGTTCCAGGTTATGACAGCACCCATTCTCTGAAGGGAGAATAAGGCTGAGAAATAGCTGACGACTCCCACGAGCAGAAAAGCTATCTGGGCATGTTTAGAATAAACACCTCGCCCAGCAATCCTCGGCTGCCCGTCAGAGGGGCTAGAGGTGAAGCTGCTGTTAATTTCACACACGAGTGCTCTCCTAGGAGAAGCACAATCAACCCAGGGCAGGCTCCCCCGTAAAACTCTATAACTACTCCTCTTTATCATTCTAAGGAGATCTGTCTTCCTCAGTCAATTTAATATAAGGATCCAAAGGCTCAAGTTTATTACATCTCTTACCAATATAGAAATACAGTGGAAACTGACTAGAAATGCCGCTCTATGATTATTCCTGTCATTTAAATTGACTCTTGGTTATCCCCAGACCATACAAAAAACTGGGTTCCTCCTAAGATCAAGCAAAAGAAAAGAGAGGGTGTGAAGCCTATGAGATTAAAAGCACAGTTTCAGCTGTGAACAAGGAGGACCCAGGAGAAAAGGTTCTCTGTAAATATAAACAATATGTGAAGCTTCCTTTCCAAAAACATTTGCCTCGGCTGACCTTGGGAAGAAATTCCCTGCTGATTATAAAGATACAGGCTCAAGGATGAAGCCTCCAATCTTTGTCCCTCCAGCCAGTAGCTTTTCCTGGCCTGAGATGTGTGTCTTTCTTGTCTTTTTGTAAAGAGCAATGACAGACCCATCCCATTCAGGAAACCAAAACTGCTCAGAAACAAAAACAGTGAACGTCTGAACAACCATGCTGAGCCTTCGTGGGCCTCTCCTCGCAGGGCAGGAACTGGGTGGGTCTCTGAAATATATATATAGTCTTCATTCCCAAACAAACACAGCATTTATCCAGCTGTCAAAGAAACAATGGTTTTGTAAGGTTTGCTTATCATGTTTCTGGATTTGCTAAAAAGAGCCACAATGGGAAAAAAAAAGAAGGAGGGAAAACAATCAAACCCACTCTCCCCAGCCTGGAAGCTATAACACTATCACTATGATTTCTTTTTTTGTTAAGCTTTCATCCGTATGACAAGAGAAAGTGCCAAGGGGTCTAGGGTTTCACCATCATTGTAACATATCCTGGATCTCCCAGGCTCTATTAAACAGAATTCAATTTAGTGGCACTGACCTCCCCCACCAGAGCCATGTGAGGGAATAATTCATAATTGATGGAAAAATACTTTCCAAAGACGAAACAGACATAGTGCCATATTCATTTCTTTTTAAACATACAGCACTGGCAGACACGAGTTTCTGCTCTAAGCATTTTCAAAAAGATATCAGGCCAAAAGGGCCCCCTGAAAGTTTTGAATGGAGGGGACTTTCAGTCCTCAAAGAGTCCTCAAGACTCCCTACTTAATTATCGCAGAAGAGCTGGTTCACAGGAAGAATGTGGTCTTCGCTCAGCTTCAAAGTTTCCTTCTAAACGTGCCAAGAGAGTGGTCAGAAGTCCTGGGAGGCCAAGCTGGCACTGAGCCTTCTCTAAATGATTAAATGGGAAGGAGGTCACTCTTGATGTCAGTGGACAGCTGGACAGCTACAACGGTGCAGAAGCAACGGTGGCACAGAACAAAGGGGCCAGTCCTGACCCGCTCCTCCTGGGTGTTTCCTGAAACCATATCCTTCATCTCCGAGTATGAAATCGCGGGTCACTGGGCACACAGCCTGGTGCCAGGAAGAGATAATTAGGTTTGCGAAAGAAACTGAGAAGCAGTGGTCACACTTAGGAGGTTAGGATGGGGACCCAGTATCTCTTCCACCAGAATCATGAAGAGTAACTTGGGTTCTCGCACAAGGGTATTCATGGCAGCCTTGCTGGTGATAACAAAAGACTGGAAAATATCTAAACAGTCCAGGAATGGAGAGATGTTAAATAAATTATGGTACAAGTAATAAAAGATTATTATATAGCAGCAAATCTATATGGATGGCTAGGCAAGGACCGAATACATGCTGTCCAATGAAAAGCTAGGTAGATACAGTGTTTTATATGATACCATTTGTGTTAAAAAAGGATACAATTACTTCCAGTTTATACATGCAGACTATCTACGGAAGGAGACTCCTGAGACTCCTAATGGTGTTTGTCTCGGTGGAAAGGGGAGTGGGAGAGGGAATGGGAAGGAGACTTAAAAGCTACATAATTTTAGGAACTATTTGAATTTTTTCTTCAATCAACAAATAATTGTGGAGAACACACTTTATGCCAACTCTGTTCTAGGCTCTGGTTCTAAAGAGAAAAGAAAAGACAGACAAAACCTCTGCTCTTACAGGATTTACACTCTGGTGGAGGAACGGGCAGGCAAATAACTAAATACCAATGATATCACGAGGTGTGGAAACAGGGTGATAACAGTGAGGAAGCCAGTGGCTCTCAAAGCCAGCCAAAACCTCCCAAGGTCAGGGAGGGCAGGAAGGTGACATTCAGGCAGAGACCATTCCCCAGCGGAATGAATGAAATAAATAAGCACGAATCCTGTTACAGCAACGAAAAAACCAAAGAATTGCAGTGAAACAGAAAGCCTAAAACCAGTCTCAGATAATTCTTAATTCTAAGCAAATAAGTAAACACCAAACAACTCTAACCTATGGGTGAAAACATGAGGACAGCTCTTTCAGAGACGAATAAAAAGTTACTTGAGTGTTCCTTGAAATTTTTACTTATAAACCAGATTGAATACAACTTGGTCTTTAATCAAACTGCTAAAACACGATAGGTTAACTTTATTCTGGAGAAGAGAGAGGGTCATTTAAAAACCTCGGTTCAAGTTCAAGAATCATCTTGCTGATCAATAAAAAATCTTGGAAGGATAATGAGCTCTTCTCATCTATTTCCTCTCATCTGGCTCCTGCTGAGATTAAATACCCATCTCAGTGAGTACTGAGGACTAAGTACTTTTTTTTTCCTGCCCAAAGATTAAGCTTAATGAGATTAAGCAGGGGAAAAGGCCATGTCCATTCTCCTTCAAAATTCTCAGTGGGCAGTGACCTTTCCAGAATAGAATCAACATAATCTCTATACTCTGGGTATAACCTGTGAGTCTTTTTCTTTTTTTTAATTAAAAAAAATCTTTTAATGGAGGTACTGGGGATTGAACCTAAGATCTTGTGCATGCTAAGCACGTGCTCTACCACTGACCTATACCCTCCCCGTTACAGCCTGGGAGTCATAATGCCACAGTCATGTCCACCCACACCCTTCAACTGCAGATTTGGGGCAGGGGCCTTGAATTCTCACGTGGGCATGCCGCACTTACTTGCCCGGAGTGGGTGCTATGAATTACAGGCTGGTTAGCAAGGGACAGCAGGGACTCCACCGTTTCCAACTCCTGCTGGTAAAAGGTTTGCACTCTGTTCTCCACAAGGAATTCTTTCACTTTTTCACTCAGCAGACATGTGAGACTGTCAAGGTCCAGGGTGCCTGGATTGCTGCTGGGAGAAAGGTTTAACAAACTCTGCAAAAATCTATTACCTTTGTTCCTTTTGGATGTGGGTAAAACTGAAACTTCGCTAGCAAATGCAATGCCGTATTAATGCGTGTTTTTGACATAAGGGGCAAGTCACCAGGGAACGCTGCGTGGCTGTTTAGAAGGATGAGGCAGAACTATGGGAACTGATATCATGATAGATTTAGAAAACAGTCAAGCTGCAGAATGGTATGTGAGGGACGGTACCATTTTTGTAAAAAAGCAAATGACAACCCACGGAATACATGGGTGAATACTCATGCTTGTGTCTGCACAGAAGAAAAAAGTCTAACAGGATACACATCAATCTCTCTACAGAGGTAACCTCTGGGGAATCGCACTAAGGCGGGGGACGGGAAATTGGAGAACCTTCATTTTTTACTTTCTACAGGTCTCTAGCTTGGGGGTTTTAAAATATAATTTTTTGAAATATGTAATCTATAAAAATGTTAAAAAATTAAAGGGTATATATACAGTGAAAAGTCTCCTATCCTCCTCCCAGTGCCCCCACCACAGCCACTATGATTGTTTCTGTCTCCTCCCAGAGTTCTTTGAGGCATATTTATAGCAAATATGCATCCATTCCTTTCTCCTGTTTATCCACCCCTCCAAAGAATAAAATCATCCCTGGTAGGGAGTGACTGTTTTTTTTTTCTTTTGCAGTATTTTGATTATGATGTGCCTTGGTGCAGTTTTCTTCAGGTTTCTTGCCTTGGGGTTCATTGAGCTTCCTGGATCTGTGAATTTACAGTTTTCATCAAACTTGGGAAATTTTCATCCATGATTTCTTCAAATATTTTTTTCTCTGCTCCCTCCTCCACTCCTTCAGAGACTCCAACTACACATATATTTTCCTCACCACGACCTTAGAACACTTGTACCATTATCATCTTCACTTTACGGAGGGGGACATAAGCATCCCGAGGGCAAGCAGACTTGCCCGGAGCCCCACACTGAGTGGGTGGATGGTCCAGGAACTGAACCCAGGCTCCCCCACCAGCATCTGGGATCCCACTGGTTGGCCTTCCTGCTGGGGTCACATGTTCAGCAGTCATAGTCCATAACTTACCTCAGTGCCTCTTCTTTCTCTAGGGCTGGGCTGCGGAAAGGCTGGTCATAAATCTTTCTGTAGATAGTGGGCAGCTCAAGCATCCTTGCGATCTGAATGTTGCACACCGGGTCATCCACTTTATCTAGTAAGTGACGGGGGAAGACGTGCCACAGAAATGACGCTGAGATTAGTTCTCTCCCACATCCTGAGTGCAGTGGCAGTAAGTGGGGCACTTGGTGGGTCCCCTTCCTCAATGGCTGCCCAGGGGTCACAGTCTAGATGCACTACACGGTTCCCAGCCATCCTGTGAGAGAGGCAACATCCTAAGCGTCACAGGCATGGCCAGAGGAGACTGGGACTAGCGTTTTCACTCGTCTGCTACAATGGTGGATAACCGGGCTGCCCTTGAGATTTCCAAGTGAAAATCAGCCAGAGCAGTGCAAAGGGTATCACTCAGAAGACACAGGCCTGTCATGCTTCTAAATAGCTGTTTTCTTTCAAAGTTAGTGGACTCAGTGGTGTTCAAGAAATCTCCATCATTTTGAAGACGATGAACAGTCTTCCTTAAATGGATTCACACTTAGAACTTCAAAGTATTTTAGAAACTCTTATATTGTCCAAAATACATTTGTCAGCCATTTACAATAAACCATTTGTTTTCTTTCCCAACTTATTTATAGTTACCTCTTTTTGAAATAAAATTAAGAAATGCTGCTTTTCTAAAGAAAGCATGTTGTGAAATATAGCTTCCTCCAATAGACAGAGTTAAATCTTTTTATTTGAACTTTTTAGAAGTTTGACTTTTAGCTAAACAAGCTTATAGGACACACACCCAGGATAACAACCAACTAGGCAGAAATATCTTGTGCTTACAATAAGCAGTGGCATGAACTTCTCGCTCTTCCCTGTACGTGCGGATCTGACCTCTGATCCGGATGATGTCCCCAATTTCTATCTTTGCTCTCTGCGCAATGGTCTCTTGCAGCTTCTTAAGCTGTGAGGTTAGGCTCAGTTCTCTTGCACTTGGAGCAGCTGTAGTTGTTGGGGCCAGAAGGAAAGAGAGAAATGCGTAACACAATCACTCGACCATACTTGAGAGAGACTTTGGGGTAGGAGCAACACCAGACATTTATTCCTATCCCTGCATCGCCTGTGCAGTCAGAAGGCTCTGCGGGGTTCTGAGCTGTATTCTGGGTGAGTTCAGCCGGGTATGGTAGCAATAGCTCTAAACAACCCTTTAAAGTGTCCTTGCAGGGACACAGAGCCTGGCAGAAGGGGAAAGGGGCCCAAGAATCTCCATTTGTGGTTGTTTATGGGGAAGGCAAATTCGCCTGAGCCTGATTTTCCACCGAGGGGCTCAACACCTTAACCTCTCACTTCTCATCTTTGTTGGGTAACTAGGCTAATATCCACCACCCGCCTCTCTCACACGCACTCATATTGCTGAAAACTATAAACTTAAGAAACATCATGGTGAAAAGAATCGAATGCACATTCAATTCTAAATAATTTCCATCACTTAAATTTACTTCCAAAATGTACGAGTTAAATAATAAGAATAGCCCCAGATGTTTGGGTACTACAGTACTGCTGTTCTAAGGACTTTGCAGCCTGTCAGCACATCTAACACTCACAACCACTCTTCTTTATCCTTAGCCTCATTTTACAGACGAGGAAACTGAGTCACAGATAAGCAACTTGCCCAAAGGAAGACAGCTAGCTAGCAGCAAAGCTGGAGTCGGAACTCGGGCAGTCTCTGAGCCCACAGCCTTCCCGCTCACCCTGCGCTCTCTGCTGCCGGCCCCGTGAGGACACCAGTGTTTTCCACAGTTATTAGCTAATGGGTGTAAACAATTTTGTGTTGTTTTTCTGTCTAGCATAATTTGAAATACACATATGTATCCACAGAAGATTCTATACAACTCAGCATTTTAAATAACAGTATAGCATTCTGTCCTGTTCATAGGCCAGTTTAGCTAGTCTCATTATTTCATCCTTCTCCTTTTCATAATTTTTAAATTTTGGTTTCCATCACTAGCACTGTCTGTACAGGGCGTAGAAGTCAACACTTGGGTGGTGGAGTCAGACAGGCCTGGCTTGAATTTCAGGTCACTTCTTATTAGCTGTGTGACCTTGGGCAGGCTGCTTAACCTCAATATGCCTGTTTCTTCAGTTATGAAATGAGGATAATAATAGTCCACCTCACACATGGAGCTGCTGTGCACAGTCTTAGTTACCCCTCACGTCGTAAGCTTATTAGCACAATGCCAGATCCACAGGAAACATTGGATAAATGTCAGCTACTTGTGAAAACGAATAATCAAGCCCCTTAGACAAAAATTTTGTTTTCTTAGGGGGTCTTTCATTGGGGATTACTGGATAGAAAAATACAAACAGGTTTAGAGTTCATTGCATATCGTCAGGACGTTTGCCAGAAAAAAACAATCAAGCCATTCTCTTTTTACAAGGTGCCACCAGCAACACATGGGGGTCTGCAGCTCCCACACTGGCTTCAGTCACTGGGACTTTTAACACCTTAAAAAATACATAATGATTCTATAACATTTTATTTTGCTTTTAAATTGCCAGAGAGACTATGTGTTTTATAAGACGATCTACTCTCTGCATTTCTTCATGCATAAACCCTTTATCTCTTTCGAACACTTTATGTTGATTTCTGAAAAAAATGTAGGGAAGCTTTATCAGTTATGCTTAGTACGTCCACCCTTCCCATTCCATGGCTTTCTTTTTTATGTTTATTTGATTTCTTTTTGTTAAATAAAAGTTTGAAAAAAATGTCTTTCTGTCTATCCCTCTTGTCACCGATGACAGCTTTCAGTGCTTTAGCAGCTAGGCTGTTAAACTTGTAAGAGCCTAACATATACACCGCCACATTTATTGTGATCAATATACAACTCTGTCTTTGGGTTATTTTATGTAAGCTGCAAGCCTGTGATCACAGCCACCTCTTTTTTTAAGACTGTTATCTACCCGAATCAACAACATTTGCTAAATGTTGACTTATTTCCTGCTGTCATATCATTTCTGGTTTATCATATACTAGGATATAGTCCTATAATGGAATGAATAATGGTATATTGATCAAATTTTCTGCTTTTTAATCTAACTCAACTTAGATAACCGTGGTTCTGTAATGTGCCAAGGTGTTAACTTTTCTTTTAACACGTTGACTACACTAAGGGAAACAGCAACCTAAGGAGGGTGGAGACCTTTGTGCAAGCAGTAACCAACAGCTAGGAATCTAGACACAATCAGTGTTAATGTTACTCAACTTACTGGGTTTCTTCAGAAAATACCTAAGTATTGCTTTTTAAAGGGTTATTCCATCTGCGTTCCTACTCCTAAGTCCTCTTCTGTGTAGGTTGAATTTTAAACGTACTTATAAATTTCGCTGCCATTATTCAGACATTATAGATGATGATAAATGCTTCATATTCCACTGCTGAAATGATCAGACTGAGGGCTGGTCTGAGAAAAAGAGGCTCAGCGTTCATTTAAAGGGTGAACCAAATTGCCGAAAGAAGGGCTCAAGCTGTGTAATTTAATGAATATAATGAGATGGTTGGAGCCTGACAGAATTTCATTTTAAGTAGCCTATTCCACCCTGAAAGATAAATCCTCTTTAAAATTCTAATACTAAGGACCAAGCTTTCTTAACTTTTCTCCTAAGCTAAGTCCAAATGGCACATTCAAAGTGACATTTATAGGAGTTAATATTATATTTTTATACCTTAACTGACTGGAACATGATTTTGACTCAGACCAAATTTTGTTTAAAAAAATTAGTCTACGTTGGCCACTTTCCAGTGGAAAGCTTTAAAACCAAGGGCGATTAAATTAACAGGAGAGAATGGGCTAGTCGGGAACAATTTAAAAATAACACTTCATAACACGATGAGAAGCATTTTCAGGCTTTCTACTTGTACCCTCACCCTCATTTTTTATTCCCAAAGCAATTTCCAATTAAGGCTACCAACTATGACCATTCATCTATTCATCAACTTACAGATACTTAAAACAAAATCTCACTTTCAGTATTGAAAGTCATTGTATCTAAAAAATTACTGAGTTATATAATATTTCTGATGATGTTATTTCCATTTCTTTAAAAAAAAAAAAAAGCTGATTTTGAAAATTAAAACAATATCTAAAACAGGAGTCTGTAAACTACAGCCCGTGGTCCAAATCCATCCACAATCTGTTCTTGTAAATAAAGTTTTATTGGAACACAACCATGCCCATTTGTTTATGCACTGCCTATGTCTGCTTCTGTGTTACAATGACAATGTTGAACAGCTGCAATGCAGACCACATGGCCCATAAAGCAGAAGACAATTATTGTCTGGCCCCGTACAGAAAAAGTTGGGTAACTCTTGGTCTAAAACAAGTATGCATAATCAAACGCTGCTTTCTGATTGAAGACTGTGATAATACAACAACCATAAATCTGCAAATGATTTTAATACTCTAGACAGATATGAAAATTCAAATATCTGATTGTCTTATAGGTTTATTTCTTACCTCTGAGATACCTCCATAAAAACATGTTGTCTCTCTTCAATTTTTTTTATCTACAAAGCTTCTTAAGCAAAGTAATGCCATTGATAAACACGTTCCCAAATTAGGAAATGGAAATATCAAAGTTATGTGAAAGTGATGGCCAAATTCTAAATGTAAATACATCAGAAAATCAAGCAAGTGAGCATTCCATTGACCAGCAAAGTAGAAAGTTGAGATTCTGACAGGTAATGTCAAAAGGGAAAGAAGAAGCCACTCTAAGTGTTACACAGTCTCACCATTTAAAACAGGAGACAGATACTAGACGTTAGATATCAGACTAGGCAGTATTTATTGAATAACCCCAGGGCATACAGCAACATATTGCATATGTTATAAAACAAAGGTCCCAGTTTCTGTAGCTTTGCTACAACCAAAAGTGTTCACCACTAAGGCAATATATTCTTTTAATATTATGAACTCAAATAACTCAAAAAACTACCTAAGGACTATTAAAACATACTCAAGAAATTCCAAACGCTGTTTCAATTACAGTCAATAAGCTCAATATACAATCTTAAAGTTCTTTTTCAGTTTATATTATTTAATGGCTAACTTTAAGGGAATCCTATATCACCTTCTCATTCATGTTAGAATTCCTGGCATATCTGTTTGAAAATGCTAGAGATTTCAGAAAATCTGGATCATAGGAGCATAGAAGTTAGTGGCAACCATGTCAGGGCAAAAGCTTTCAAGAAAGCTTTGGTCAAGTGATATGCCCAGAGGAAGGGGATTCTCACCTGATTAGCAATTTGGCTAAACCATCTTGACTTGCGTAATAACTGTCACGGTAAAAATGGAATGCTGAAACTTCCAGGAACCTATGCACATTCCTGTAGACTTAGGAGGAAGTGAGCGCCAAAGAAAGGGGAGCAAGAAAAGCAACTGGCTTCCCTATAATGCCGTTTGCAGAGCAGCCAAAGCTCTGGGTAGAGTGCTTCGAGTTGACCAATGTAACTCACCAGTGGATAAATGTGAAAATTCAGCACCAAAGCTGTTCTGCTGAGCTACCTTGAATAAAATCTAATGGTTAGCTGAAAATGTAAAGAAGCATTGCAAATAAAATTACCTGACGAGGACTCGGTATTGCTCAACTTTTTCCAGCAGATGCAGTTTATTACTCCAGTGCTATCATCCACTGCAAGAGAAGTGTAAGAGAGTAGAACAGAGATGTGGACATGACTGGTGAATTAGCATGCCGCCGCCGCATTCAGATGACAGTTTTCAACAGCCTGGTTGGCAAATCCCTTATTACATTTTCCTTCCACCTTTAGAAATAATCTCTCACCACACATCAGTGGGAACTGCTTGTCTGCAATGTCAGTGTAATACATGAGCCCAGCAGAAGGTCATCAACATTTCTCTCACCCTATCCCAAGGGCATTGCTACTGATTCTTGTCTAAACTTCTCCTAAAAGGGGTGTCCTAAGGAAGTTAAGTGCAAAAATCTCAAAAACTGCTAACATATAAAATCAGCCTTGTTCTCCCACCCTACAACCAGAGACTATCACCTGGTCTGTGATTAGAGGCACTCAGAGCACAGCCATCTGTCACCATGTGCTCTTCTGCCAGCTCGTTGACTTACCACGACAGAGCATCCCAAGTCTTCTGGTCTGGGCTTCTCTTTGAAAGAGCTTCTGCCCAGTCTTTGCCATTGCAGAGGATGTAAGGAAAGCCAAGCACATTATAGAAAAACAAAGTTTTATTTCCATAATAAAAATAATTTTATCTTGGTTACACAAACAATACTGGTCTGGCTTATTTTATCCCTAATGCAAAACAAACAAACAAACAAACAAACAAACAAAAACAAAGAATTCCCATTGCACTTGGATTTATAAGTGCAGACAAATTTGGAGATGTTTGATCAGGCACGATAGGCATTTTCTCCTTGCCTAATTTCTGACAATCTCAGAACAGAGGTTGTTGAACATGGGGTCAGTGGGCTTAATGATTTTTTAAAATATCACTAGCTAGACTGTTGTAAAAACACATGTAATATAGAAGAAACATAAGGCAAAGTTTTCTCATTGCTGGTTTAAATCTGTGTTGAAAACAGAAGCTGAGAATAAGACTTCTTAAACTAAAATAAATTCTAGATGGATTTTATTTTATTAAAAATAATATAGGTAAACAAAAAGATAAGAAGAAAATATGAGTGAATACTTTTAACCCTGGGCTTACAGTTGGTGGGAGGAGACTTCTTTAAGTAGACCTGAAAATCATCATTTTTAAAAGTCTGATACATTTGATCAATTAAAAACTAATACTGAATAGCAGTCTTCCAAGTGATGGTGTTAGTATCTTAATACAAAAAGAACTAATACAGATTAATAAGGAAGAGACCAAGACCACAAGAGAAAAAATGGCAAAGAAAAAGACTATGCAATTCATGGACGGTTTAAAAATGGCCAAGAGACAAAGGTCAGTATGCTAAATCACTAGTTACCAGAAAAAAAGAAGCAAATTTAAATAATTTCTCAACTACTAGAATAACATATTAAAAATCCTGATATTCTCATATGCTGCTAATGGGAATATAAATTCACATGAAATTTCTAAAGAACAAATTTGGAAATGTGTATCAAATTTTGAAATGTATATATCCTTTGACTTAGTATTTACTTCCAGTAATTTATCCTGAGGAGAAAAACAAAACAAATACACAGATATTTACATCTTGTATAAGGCTCTTTATCATAATATTGCTTATAGTATTGGAAGTTGGAAATAATCTAAGTTTATATAAAATATGGAATTGGTTGAATAAATTACAATGGCATGACATATGAGAATAAAAAATTATAATGAAGATCTATGTTCATTGCTGTTAAAAGATATCTCATTGTAAAACAGAAGTTGTATATATAATCATACATATCTAATAGATAATCTAATTTATGTAAAATATTAAATAATGTGTTTTGACAGAAATGATTTTAAGATTTCAAAATGCTAATAGCAGTTTCTTTTGGAGTATGCAGAAAGAAGTCCATACTCAATGTACACAGTGACTGTAAGCCTAATTTCAGAAATATTAAGAAGAGAAAGAACTATACATAATAGTAAGAGGAAATGAGGCAAATCTGTATTTCTTTGTATTAGGAACATGTTAGAAATATTAGGAGGGATGTTCACCTAAACACTGACATTGTTTTTGTCTGATTTACAGGGTTTCACATGAGTTTTATGTACTTCATTCAAACTTTCTTTAGCTCTAAATTTTATTGGATAATGAGCATGATTTAAGAAGCAAAAAAATCAGTAAGGACATTTTGAGTTAAAAAATAATGTATGACACTTCTAGGCACACTGCTTTTCTGGTCAGTTTAAAATCTTGATTTATGATAGATAGTCAAAACTATCAGCACATGAACATTTGTTCTGGAAAACGTGAGGTCATCTTGGTCTTGACGGTAGCCTCCCAGGAGTCTAGGTCTGAGCTTGAGTTGCTGCCAGGTGCTCTGTGTGCTCAGGGCGGTGCCACCAAACCCTCTGACTTCCTGGTTTGTAACCTCTCCTGAAAGACCCTCTCCTGGCGCCCTGAGGTCTGGCTGCTGGGAAGTCCTGGAAGGAGAGCATCCTTGCAGGGCTGTGCAGCATCCTCCCCAGCGGGGCTGCATGGCCGGGGCTGCCGGCCTTTTGTTTCAGCCACTGGATAAGTTAGGGTGAGCAGGAAGCACCTCAGCACAGGCCTGTGGTGAGTCAGGCAGAACAGGACCTGGGACGGCAGGAGTGGCCGCCTGGCAAGTGGCCTGAGAGCCAAGCCCGGCCTGAGGACATGAAGGAGAGCGTAGCTTTCTGTTGAGCAGGACTTACAAGAATTAAAGTTGCCAAAGTGTTTCTACTCTCAATTACTTCAACCTTCAGATGCTTTTCATTACCCCACAAACCACAGATGTGTCATGCTCTCACGACATCCACTCTAAGAGAAATGTTTATTGGGGAAGAGTCAGCCATATCGCCTTCATCTTTTTTTTTAATTTTTTAAATTTATTTTTTATTTTATTTTTTCCCCCTTAATGGAGGCACTGAGGATTGAACTCAGAACCTTGTGCATGCCAAGCGCACACTCTACAACTGAGCTATACCCCCAGTACCCCTATCTTTTTATAATAGGGAGAGGGGTTAAGTGAAGCCCCTTTAGGTCAGAGGCATTATATCTGGCCTGTTTCTAGAGCCAGGACTAAAGTCCTCAAACAGTTTCATTTTAATTTAAAAATCAGAAAATTAAAAATGAAGTGAAGATGATTTTTTTGGAGGGGATGGGCATGGGAGAGAGAAAAATCAAACTGAGTTGCACAGAGACTACAAAGCACACTGGAGTCAATAAATAGACTGGATCCATCAGTGGAACCTTGAGCAAGTAACTGAGCCTTAGTTTTCTCATCTGTAAAATGGAAATAATATCTGTCTTTCCTATTTCAAAAGATTAGGAGGAGAATAGCATGAAATTATGCATATAAAGGTGCTTTGTAAACAGAGAGATACTATTATTTCATCACAGGTATTTGGAGAGGAAGTACTGTAATGTACTGCAGATAATACACTTGCCAGCAGCTGGGTATGCTGTAAGAACTTAGTGAATGCTTATTGAATTATCTGGAGAAAAAAGATATCTTTGATAAAATAAGGCAGAGAAGAAGGGAGGGTATAGCACAGTGGTAGAGCCTTAACATGCATGAGGTCCTGGGTTCAATCCTCAGTACCTCCATAAAAAAATGTAATAATAAAATAAAGAAAAGAAAAGAAAAAAAAAAAAACTAATTACCTCCCCCCACCAAAAAACCCCAAAACAACAACAATAAAAAAAAACAAACAAACAAAAAAAACAAAAATAAAGTAGAGAAGAGCTCCAGTATGGGGAATGCCTGACAAGATGATCTATCTCAGAGTTTCAAAAACTACAGGCTAGGAAAAACCAGAGGTCATGAGAAATCTCACCTCTCACATGATACTCTGTTAGCACAAAATAATCACATTCAGGAAAATGAATATATGTTGAAGAAATGCCATGATATTGTATCTGTAAGTGATCAATCACACACTGACTGCCAATGTAATGTTCTTGGTCAGCTAGTTCAACTGCCTTCTGTTTTTCCCCAAGTAGAAGAAAACAAATCCAAGGCAACACAACAAAAAGTGACTATGTCAATTACAGCAAAGGTTTGGAATTCAAAGTTAAGCTTCCCACAAAACACCTAGCTTGGCCTCTTACTTACAGACAATCTTAGGCACTGTATTAAAATGCTTACATTAAACTCAACGAAAAAAATCAAGACCCATGACACTAAAATCATATTCTAATGACTGGCTGGTATCCAAACTATAGAAACTGTTTATTTAGTTTTCATCATCATAAGGGAAGGGAAATTTTCTGATAATGGATATTTACCCCTTTGAGTATTAAAAGGCTTTTTAAAAAAAACTGTTCTGGATATGTCTTAAAGATCAATTTTCATACCATTCTGTCTTCTTAAAGAGTCTACTTTAATGTTAATCTGGCCTTTTTATTTTTAAAAGTATCAATATAAACATCCTTTGCTATTATAGCTATGCCCTAGGTATCAGGTGTCCATCCCCGATCAACCAGTGATCCTACACTGTATTTTAATTCTTCTACCTCCTACCTCCCCAGCGTTTCACCTAACAGTAATCATCAGTATCATTCCTACCTGTTGCCTCATTTTATACTTAGTTCATGTTGGTGGCTGCAAATGGTTCCCAACAGAGTTCAACTGCATGGGGGTTTGTGAGAGTCCCCAGCTGCTCTGAAAGGCTGGGATTGCCTCGGATTCAATGTCCAGCTAAGTGGGGTCCTTCCACGTAAACTCACAGTCAGACACAATTGTTCTTACCTCCATAACTGTAGAAAGCATCTCTTTCTCTCACTCCAATTACAGTTCCCAAGATATCCACCTGTTTTATTGGGTGCCCATTGTAAAAAAATATACCTGAAATTAAAAGGAAAAAAAGGCAAAGTCCATATAATGTATGATGACGTTTACTGCTTCAGTTAATGCTAACTGTGTCAAATATCAGCGGCTTGCTGCTTGCTAAGATTCCAGACTCAAGAATCAGCCCCTGACAAACGGCAAGCCCCAAGAAATTCATATGTCTTCCTCGAGGGTTGTAAGTGGAAAGCTTGACTTTAAAGCAGCTTGTACTAGTGCAGAAAGGAGAAAGCCAAAATTGTCCAACCAGATCTGGTTAATCATCTTTCCACTTGTTACAATGAAATGTACCTCCTCGCAGAACTCACAAGGAGCCTGAAAACAGCCACGGTGTCATGAGACACCGTGGAGGGACTGGAAAAGGAAAGAGAGAAGAAACCACGAGAAAGGCTTCTTTGGCTTTTCGAGGAAACCAGTCATCATTTCTACAAATTAGCAGTAGCTTTTTTTTTTTAAAAGAGAAGATAATTAGGTTACAAAACGCCACCCATTGGGGCCAGCACATTACAACTCAAAAATGTCTCTTTTTAAAATTCTATTTTCAAAGCCTAGACAACAGATGCCAGCAGGCAGGTTCCCGCCAGAGGAGAAACCTAAGAGGAAGAACCCAACCCAGTAGCACCCAGAGGCCTTTTATGGGCTGGTGGACGGAACAGCGAGAGGGACTCCTGGCAGCAGTGAGTCTGACCCGAGGCCCCAGTGCTGCCCCGGCTCCCACGGAGCTTCCCTTGTGGCCCCGGTATCCTTACCTGAACTTCTGTGTGGGCTTAAGCTACTTGCTTTGTGCTCCTGCAGCTAAAGAGTTTGGACTAAAATCCTCTCCAGACTTTTTTTCCTCCCCAGGATGGCTGAATTATTTACTTTCAGAAAGAGGCTATAAACTTTTAAATGGCGACTTCCTTTTCAAAAAAATATATGATTTGTAAACAAAGTATCAGTTATCACTTCAGGCATCTGGCCACCCTCACCCCTGGGATCCCCTCTCAAGCCTGGTCTGAGCCTGTCTTCTCCATATCCACTGGGTTGGGTAAATGAGGGAGTTGGGACCTGCAGCCTGAACCCCAATTCAGGATGTCCAGAATGGCCTCTGCTGATGGTTCCCTTGTTTCCCGGGTGGATAAAGGGGCTGAGGACAGTTGCTCACGGCTGAGTCACCAGGGGATGGACAGGGAGGTTCTGAACCTCAGTGAGCCTGAGATTCTAGGAGAGTGAGATGTAATCGAACGAGGTGCCAAATTTAGCCAAAAAAGGGCCTCTCCCCAGCAGAGGCATAGTTCTAAAGATGACTTAGTGGACTAGAGACAGTGCGCAGGGCAACCTTGGGGCAAAGAGCCAAAGTGTCAGAGCCACAAAAGGGAAGGAGCCTGGGTCCTGTGTCATCTCTGGACAAGAGTTGCCTCCATCCAGGAACACTTGGTTTGAACGGGAACAAATTGACTCCACAGAAAATTCATGAAATCTTAAGAGCAGGACAGTCTTAACCAACTCCTCCAGAGTTCTTACCACTGAAATCAGTCCCCCGGCCCTGCCCACCTGCACTGACCAGACACAAAGGAGAGTGGTGCCTTCAGAGGAGGCGACCCCTGTAGGACCTTTACCAGCAGGCTAAGGCTTCCCTGTGGCAGAGGGAAGTTTAAATCGGAGAATGAGCCTCCCCCAGGGTCGGGGGACTGGAGTCCTCTGTTGAAGTGTACCCCACCACCACGCCCTGAAGTGCTCGTGTGCAGAGAAGGGCGGTGGTGTGGCGTGAGGTGGTTCTCTAGTTCTGTGGAAGGGCCATGTGGGGCTGAGGGTGACCTAGGCTCCAGACTGGCCTTGGCTGCAGTCGGCACTTTCTGCTTCCCCAAATGCGCTGTACTTTCTGTTTGTGCTGAGCAGAGCCAAGTTAGAGAGAACTCTTTCCTGGAACCTGACTGGCTTCTCCCTCCCCTAGCCCAACTGATGGTCTGTCCTGGTTGCTAGGTATCTGTCTGCATTAGAGATGGAGCACTCCAGTGGGTTCTGCGTGGTTGGTTGTGGCCCCCAGCACACTGGCAATCAGAGGCAGAGCTGTGGAGCCCTGCGGACCCGTGGAGGGCCTGCTGCCTGCCCCTGAAATGCTTTTCCAGCTGCTCCCTGAGCCGCTGTAGGGTGCTCTGCTAGTGATGTTGAAAGCTTGAGACAAGTCCCAGGAATCTTTGGGTCCCTGGGACACCCTGGTACGTGCTGCTATGGCGGTTTTTACAGTGAAGAGCCAACACACTTTAAGGAGGAGAAAAGAGCCAGCCAAAGGTGTTCTGCCTGGGCTGACCTATACGGAAAAGGCAACGAGAAGGCTGGACTAATGACACAAGCCAATGAGGTTCCTCAAGTCACCTGTGGTGGATGCCAGTCCACCGATATGACCAACTCTGCACTGGGCAACACCTGATACAAATCTGAACAGGTCTCCACTTGAATAGATTTTCTTGAAAAAGGACAGAAAAGGGAGCCCCCTAAACTTTCAGCTCATAGACTGACAATGCTTGTCTTCAAGGATAGTCACTCAAAGATTAAAAAACGTCAACAACAACAACAAAAAACCAGGAAAAACATCTCAAAAGTGTAGCAGAGAGAACAAAGGAGAACAAATTTAGCAAAAAATAACAGATGGTTTGAATAAAATCAGAGATAATTGATTGGAGAAGAAATATACTGCTTGGAAATAGGAAGGAAAATTCCCCATGTGTATAGAAGCACAACTTCCACAAGAAGGAGGAGGATGTGGAAAAAGCAGTGGAGAGAACCACTTCCTTCCATCAACACAAGAGCCTCTTCTATGAGAAGAGAGCTCAAGAACGTTGGACAGCAGCTCTGCGGACTGAGAGGAAGCCAGATGAGCTAAGAAAAGAAATAACCACCACAACAGATACTGGCTAAGGCTGAGTTTAAGTTGCAGCCTTTCCCAAGGGGTCCTTTGGCTCTGGCTGCCTTTGTCCACATGCAGCGCACAAAGCCCCAGCCGTATCAGGGGATCCATCCCCTAGATCATCAGGTCCCCAGGAAGGAGGAGGGTCACCCTGGGAAGGCTGAGGGACCCAGGGTCCCTGGCGGCTTTGATTCAGCTTTCACAGCGGTGATCCCTGAACAGCCACATCCACAGAAAGACATTTGCCTGTGTTTTCTCTCTTTTAAAAAAGTACTTTTGATTTATCTCTTCTTAGTCTAACTGCTGTTACTTAATTGATGCTACAACTGCTCTTACTGAAGTCAGATAGCATTAAAATGCCAAAGATAATATTCTAAAAATATAGATTCATTTAATATAATTTTTATGAATATACTATTTCCATGTCATTGGGTTCTCTAGAATTAGATGATATAAGTGTTGTATTTTGATTTAAATAAATGATCCACTAGTTTTTGTTTGTTTTGGGGGGCTGGATAATTAGGTTTGTTTATTTGTTTATTTATACCAAGAATACTTAAATTTATTTATTTTATTTATTTATTTTTAATGGAGATACTGGGGAATGAACCCACGACCTTGTGCATGCTAAGCATGTGCTCTACAACTGAGCTATACCCTCCCCACAAAAGATTCACTATTATTTATCCCATCGTTAAAGCTTGACATGAATAGAGAAACTTAGAATAACAGAGACCATTTCTGTGTGCTATGAACTGTAACCAAACCAAATAAAACCAAACCAAAATCCCCAAACTTAAACAACATCACTACTACAGTTAAATTTCATAACATTCTATTAGTTTAACCTTAAATTCACAGGTTAATTTAGGGGAGTTGACATTTTGCAACCATTTTGCAAGGCAATTTTGACGCTAACCAGCCAGAGTAAGGTCGAATTTCACAGGTTAAGGGCACAGTCTCCCACAAGACTGCTCTCACTTGAGGCACCAGTCCCAAATTTGAGGGTCCTCAGGCCACACACACTTCTGACCAACTGGCTACAAATGCAGCAGTTTCCACAATTCCCGCAGGTTTGATAATTTAATACAATGAAACACAGGACTCAGAAAGGTGCTATGCTTAGGCTATAGTTCTATAATAAAGGGTACAAACCAGGACTAGCCAAAAGAAGAAATGTACAGGACAAGGTCTGGGAGAGTCCAAGCCCAAAGCCTTCATGTCCACAGGACACATCACTCTCACACATCAATGTCTGATTAACAACCAGGAAAGCTCACCCAAGCCTTTTAATTAGGGTTTCATTACATAGACAAGATTGACTGAACCACTGTCCACTTGATAACTTAATCTCCAATTCCCCTCTCCTCCCAAAGGGTTGGGCTGATGTCACCCGGCTCAAAACCCAACCCTCTAATCAGGTGGTTGATCTTTCAGACCTGAACAGCCCCAACCCTGAAATTATCTAGGGGCCCAGCATGAGGCACCTCATTAGCATAAAGCTCAGTGTGGTTCAAGGGGCCCACCATGAATAACAAAAACACTCCCATCATTCCAGAAAACCAAAAATCTCCCAGGAACCTCAGACAAAAGCCAGCCAAATTCTTTATCATATATTTGTTTCTTGTTTTATCATCTTTGGGGGTTAACTTTGGTTATTTTGTTTAAAAATATTCTTTGCTATTTAAACATTTCTAAATTTTATGCCTCAAAATAAAAGTGTTTTCTTTATGATGACCAAACCAAAAGCAACAAGAACAAAACACAAAAATAAAAACCTAGCTTGCAGCATTTCCCACCCTCAGAATCCTACAGAATAAAGAAAATCACTCTGTGCAACTATGGTTAATGGTTTCTTCAACCATGAGGTTTTGAAACTGAGCAGGGTTTCTGGGTACAAAAGCTTTTCTGTGTCCCCCATTTCCACTCTCTAGGAAAAATAGTTCAGCCTCCTAGACCTTCCCTGAGTTCCAAAGGGCAGATTCAAGCAGTTAGTAATTAGGGGAGTGAGGGAATGCAAAAACAAAGGAAAAGCTGTCAAAAAACAATAGTAACGGGGCAGAGTCCTGGTTCCTCCTCGGATATCTATCTTTGAGTTGTTCTACAGGAACTAAGGCCCCCACCCAGGTGGAGGATGGTAACTACATGCTGAGACCCCAGACTGGTCAGAACCAGAAGGTTAAAGATTGATATTCCTGGAACACCACCTTGTTCCCTCATCACCAACCAATCAGAAGAAGGCCATACACCCTGCAGTCCTCACCCCAAAGGTTGCCTATTCTCTGAAAAATACAAGGGAGTTTGGGTCTTTCGAGCACAAGCCAACCATTCTCCTTGGTCGGCCCTGCAGTAAAACTCTCCCTGCTTCAAACTCCGATATTTTGGTTTATTTGGTCTCACTGTGTGTCAGGCACTCAAACTTGGGTTTGACAACAGTTTCATTTTAAAAACTACATCTGAAACGGTACCACCGGTGACATAACAAAGATGACTGGGAGCACTTTTCCTTGGTTTGTTGTTAATATATTATAAAGTCTTTCACCCACAGGAAGAATTAAGCCCCTATCACACCCCTGATGCTTCCTGGAGCACCTACAGAAGACCCTCAAGCAAGGCTGGCATTTGGTGTGAATTAATTTTTTCACAAGGAGATGAGCTATGAAGCATACCAGACTGTTCTGGAACAGACAACTGTGGGGGAGGATGGCTGCCTTCCAAGGAAAAAACCAGATCATTTCCAACAATAATTAGAAAATAAAGGTGTGGTGAAAAATCTGTACAAAAGGCTTTAGTGTAAGGTTATCCAAATATATTTGTAGATAGGACTGGAAACACACAAAACGTGGTCTCACTAAAACTGTGCATACTTGAGATTCTTAACTACTTTTGACTCATAGCTGTTAGTCATTCGAAATAGCAAGGAGAGTTTAACTAAACTTCTCACATAGCACAGTAAACATGTGAAGATCCATCCCCAACTGTGTGAATTACTTAAATCTACCCCAAACTATATTTGTTGTATTTTGGCATATAAAGAGCCTATCTTTAGTGATCATCACTCTAATTTTTTTTAAGTGATTTCTTTAACTTCATGTTTGCTGTGAACATAATGCTGTGTTGCTCCAGTTACTATTTCTTGCAGGCCCATCACATGCCAGGCACTCTTTAAGCACTGGGATTACATCGGTGAACAAGGCAAATAATGTCCTCCCTCTCAAGGGGTTTACATTATTTTGATTCTCATCTATTTAAAACAAAATCAAACTCCACAAGAAAATCAGGCATGGTCAATCCTCATTTTACAAATAAGACACTTAAGCTTTACTGGTGAGTCACATGCCCAGGCCAGGTTAAGTGGCACAGTTAGGAATGGGAGCAAGGCCTGAGCTTTCCACCATGAGCAGGAGCAGAGAAAAACAACTGAGCATTTTTAAATATGAAAGACTTCAAACTCAGGTAAAAACATTCCTCAGTACAAAGGTTGCTCCCCAACGTATCTATTTAAAAAATAAAAATTAAAAAGCTTAGACTGTTTTTAACTTGCATAGAAATGAACTCATTTGAGGATCCAGGCTAGGTCAGTTTCAAAACCTGCAGCAGGAAAGGCTCTCCGGAAAGCCCCTAAGGCCCCAGATTTCTACAGCTCTGGCGAAGGGAGGGTGGACTGCAGATGCAGCACAGAGCTTCCACCAGGCCGACTGGCCACATACCTGGCACCTGGCTAGACTCCCTCAAGTCCAGGATATCCCTGATGTAGAGTTTTGCAAAGGCTAGAAACACAGGATCCAAACCCCACAGGAGGGAAGGAGTTTCCTCTTCACACCGGCTGGATTCAGGCTGCATCGGGAGGCTGGGCTGTGGCTTCCCAACCAAGAAAGGCTCTGCAACCAGAGTCGAGGACCTAAACGGGAGACACAAAAATCAGTACGCAAGGCTGTTAAAGTGGGTGAAATTGGCACGGCCCCAAGCTGTTCCCGGGCAGGCACCCAGAACTCTGAGAGGGATAAACCCAGGAGTCCAGGGCCGGTGAAACTGCACGCCCAGGGCTTGAGGAAAGAAGCATTCCTCGTGTGAGGACTGTGAGTTCCTTATGACTCTCCCCCCTGGACTCTCCTCTGTCCCACGGGAGTGCTTATTCCCTCCCTCAAAGTACAAATTTCGAAACGGTTAAACAGCAGCTTTCCACTTTGGGGAGATAACGGCCAACTACGCGTACCCTGTAACGGGTTTAATGGGTGGGGTCCAGGGAGATATCGACGCCCTCGTGGCCACACACTAGAGGGGCAGAGTGGCTGGGCCTCTAACCCAGTACGTGGCTTTGCCCCTGCACCTTCCGGTGCTCGGGATGAGGCTGAGAAAGGGAGGAAAAGGAAACGAAAAGCAAGCTGACCCGCTCGCAGCCCCTCCCGCCGTGCCCGCGCGGCCGGCCCGCAAGTCTCCCGAGTGCGCAGGCCCGACTCTTCCGGCGCTGGAAAGCCGCGGACGCTCTCGGCCTGGAGGCGGGGCCGCTCGCCCCGCCCGGAGCAGGGGCGCTAGGCAGAGGTCACCTCTCGTGCTACGTGCGAGGATGGGGGTGGGACCTTGCACCGCCCCGCGCGAGGGACCAAACCCTGTGTTCCAGCCCCGGCCCGCGGCCCCGCCCCATCCCAATCGGGGCCCCGCCCCATTCCGCCTGCGGCCACGCCCCGTTCTGCATCCCGCTGCAGACTCGTGGGAGGCCCTTTATCAGGTGACTAAGCGGCGGGGCAGGGCTGCGCGGCGTCCGTTCGACTCTAGGAGCGCCGGCCGTGAGCCTTTGAGGGAGCGCAGAAACCCAAATCTCCGAGGCCTGGGAGCTGGCCCTGAAACTCCTGCTACCCAAACCCCGCCTTCCAAGTCCTCCTTTCACCCTGGCCCCCGCTGGTGATAGGACTCTGTGCCACGAGCTCCGAGAGGTTGGGACTGATTCAGACAACTTTTTTGTTCGTTCTTGATATACTAAGTGAACAAATAAATACCAAAAAGGGGATTACATTATGGCGTTTTTAAAATGCTTATTTACATTTGATGCATGATCTAGTAACACACACGCACTCTTTGGGACTGTATAGTCTCTATTTGGATAACGTTATTAACTAAATTTGAGCCTTTGAGTGAATGTGAGGCTCTGCCTGAGACTAGTCTTTGCAAGAAATGATGGATTTTGTCTCCTTTCCTCTTTACTCTGTTTATTCTCTGGAATGTTGTACATCTAAGAATTTTGATAACTGGCATTTTGGTAGATTATGGCCACCTGGATGGTGCTTGTCCCCAGTAGTCCTAATTTAAAGTGAGAAAAGATAGCCATGTTACACTCATAAATAAATAAATAAGCCACATCATGACATTACTTGAGATGGCAGGAGTTCTTCCTGATTTACCGGGTCTGTAAAATGGCAGGAGTACAGGTCACGCTGGCAGGTCACTTCCAGGGGAGGTAAGTGGTGGCCAAAGAGATAATTGCTTAACTATTTAGCAGAGAAGGAACTTCAAGCAGCTGGAATGGAAGATGTGTGTCATTAGAATGATGTCATTTAATTACCTCCATGGCCACCCAAGAAGCTAAAAAACAGAGTCCTTTGTAAGGTACAGCATTGCCTAGACTGCTGTGATGAACAGTTGGGTCTGTCAAGTTTAAGATTTAATTAAGAGAAGACACCTTTCTAGTAGGGGGAGATTCTCTTCAAGGAAGCACACCCAGTATGACACCCAGTAGGACAAGTGCTTCCAACTCACCTGGAAGATGGGGAGAGACAGGTTGGCTGACATTTTTCTGGCTGCACACATCTGCTCTAGGGTGGAACTCAAGAAGAAAATCACTACCGGGGATGTGCAAAACCTGAAGAGATTTCAGGAATGACTGTTAAGACTCTCAGTGGTAGACTGCTAGAAACAAAGGCCCTTGGTGACTCCAAACTGACTGCTGACTTTGTGGAGGGCTGCACCCAGCTGGGGTGAACAGAGCAGACTGCCCCTGAGGTGATGATTTAGAGTGAAGGCAGCACTCCTTGGAATCTAGGGCTGCTCCTTCTGATCTGAGCTCAAAATGTAAAGTAGGTTGCTACTGAATCCCAAGGTGAGATGTGGAGCAGAATTTCTAGACTGCTGAAGCATCTGGAGGAGTTTGGGAGGAACTTCTTCCTTCTCATCTCCTTCAGGATAGATTCTAGGTTCCCCAAGTCACTGCCTAGATATGTGCAAAGGACTGGAGGGCTCTTCAGATTGGGATTCCACAATATGGCAAAGCAGATATTTCAAAACCCAATAATCAAACAATGCTAGGAAATTTTCTTAGGGCTTGTTGATGTGAAATAACTTGGTTTTGCAAGCATTTTTGACAGACTAGACAATCCTTTCTATTTAAAAAGTTAAGACTTGAGCAAATTCTTCTGGAAATTGAGGGCATTGAACTGCGTATCTTCTATCTTGCCTTAACCATTTTTGACATTTTACAGGTAGAATAGAGTTTGTACACTTGCAAGATGAGTTCGATTTTCTGTTTGAAGTTTATAATAAAAACAACGTATCAACATTCTTATTATGTTAATGCTGTAACCCCGGGAAGCCGTTTTCAGTCACTCAGCATACTTTCAGCACTCTCTGTGTGCTATGGGGGAACACTAAGAATTTTTATTTCACTGGAGCAAACAGAGTAATGGAATATATTAAATGACAAAGCAAGAGGCTGAATTGTGTGGCCTCGATAATAATTGTTATATGGGTTACAGGAGGTAAATTGCTGGGTGGGGGCTTATTAAGATAACATGTGTAACCACTGGAACAAGGTAAGCACTCAACACACATAAGCTCTTATTATCATTCACTATGGAGGTGGGATTTAAGCTGGAATTTGAGACTATGTAGGAACTGTTTACCCATTCATTCATTCGTGAAACGTATTTGTCAAGCACTTTTCAAGCACTATACTAGACAGTGGGGGTAAAAAGGAGACAAGACAGACAGGGTACGGCCCTCATGGAGCTTCCATTCTGTTGAGGGGAAAGGGGAAATAAGTAGGCAAATAAAATAACATAAGTACAGATTGTTCTTAGTGCTTTGAAGGAAATTAAAAGTGTATTGTGATCACTCATAGTGGATGTGGATCTAATTTATATAGACCTACTTTGATCAGATGAGATGAAGTGACATTCAGGCTGAGACCTGAAGGATGAGAAGGAGCCAGCCACGAAAAGTGCTAAGGAAACAGCATTCCAGGCAGCAGTCAGAGTGAGGGTGAATATCAGAGGCAGAAAGGGACTTCCCTGGTGGAGGAGCAGAAGAGAGAGTGGGGAGAGTTGTTGCATACGCAGCAGGAGACATAAGCAGAAGGCAGACCCCAGAGGACCTCAGAGGGCAGGGCAGGTTGGGATTTTATTCTCAGTCTCTCTAAATGTAAGGAGGGGGACAATTTTGTGATGGGGCGGGAGCAGGACAAATGCAGCAGAATGAGCATGGCCTCTCTGTGGGCAAGCCAACACAACAGCCTGGCTGGAGTGAGGAGCTGCAATGAAAACAGGCTGGAGACCAAGACTTAGCTAGAGTCTGGAGGTCTTGAATTAGTGTCTATTTTTATTCCCTGTAAGCAATAGGGTGTTGTGGGTTATCGATCAGAGGAATGATTTAATGAATTTTTAAAATTGCAGTTATACCTGCCACATCTAACATACTATGGCAGGAAATCCAAAAATATGTAAAATGTCGCTACCCAATGTACTGAATCTACTCTAAAAATTGTGTGTAGAGATAGTCACCAAATGATGGTGAAAAAAACTAGAGTAAGAAAATATTGCTGGGCCTATTGCCTCACCTGTATCACTTCTCTGACCTCCTCAGCAGTCTTGCTCGATCCCCCATGATTTCACCCTCTCCTTCTCTCGGGCTGCCCCTTGGCACATATGCAGGCTCTCTTCTCTCTTGATTGATTGACTGACTGACTGATTGATTGATTGGAATATAGTCAATTACAATGTGTCAATCTCTGGTGTACAGCACCATGTCCCAGTCATGCATATACATACATATATTCATTTTCATATTCTTTTTCATTAAAGGTCATTACAAGATATTGAACATAGCTCCCTGTGCTATACAGAAGAAACTTTTCTTAAAATCTATTTTTATATATAGTGGCTAAGATTTGTAAATCTCAAACTCCCAAGTTTATCCCTTCCCTCCCCCTTTCCCCAGTAACCGTAAGATTGTTTACTATGTCTGCAAGACTGTTTCTGTTTTGTAGATGAGTTCATAGTGTCCTTTTTTTTTCTTTTTTTTTTTAGAGTCCACATATGAGTGATATCATATTGTATTTTTCTTTCTCTTTCTGGCTTACTTCACTGAGAATGTGTCTTTGGATCTAAGGTGTGTCTCTTGTAGACAGCATATAGTTGGATCTTGCCTTTTTATCCAGACTGACAATCTCTGCATTTTGAATGGAGTGTTTAGACTCGTCCCATTGAAAGTGATTATTGATATGGTCATACTTATATGTATCATTTATCTATTTGTTTTCCATTTGTCTAATCTCTTTTTCATTCTTTTGCTCTGCTTTGACTGGCTTCTTTTGTGTTAAATGTTTTCAGTATAACAGTTAAATTACTCTGTTAATTTTGAAAAACAATTTAGCTTTAAGTTTTAGGGATTGTAATCTAAAGATTACAATATACATCTTAGTTTATCACAATCTATTTCAGATTAATACTAATTTAATTCTAAAACAAATATAGAAACTTTAATATACCTCTAGTCCCTCCTCACTTTTTTGCTATTATTGTCATATATGTTATATCTATATATGCTATAAATCAGCAGTACAATGTTATAATTATTGCTTTGAATAATTGTATGTCTCTTAAAGAAGTTAAGATAATATATGAGAAAATGATAACTATAGTCTTTTATATTAGTCCATATAATTATCATCACTGGTTCTTCGTTTCTCCCTGTAGGTATGGGCACTCCATATTGAATGAGCCCCTTCGACTGTGGCAGAGGTGCTGTTGGCATTCATGGTCTGCTCTGCCCTGACAGATCATCTACTTTGGCCAACCAGGGGCTGGGGTCAGGCAGCGGAATGCTAGCAGCCAGAATGCCACAGACTCCCACTGTTCTTACCTGAAGTTCAAGCATAAGCACTTTTCAAATTGTCATGTGCCTTTGATCTATTCTCAGAGGGCTGAAATGGCTGTTTTGATTAATTCTGTCCAGCTTTATGGTTGCATTTTGGGGACATTATTGCTGATCTTCTAACCACCTGTGGCTAGAAGTCTCCAATGGTAAGTAGGCTTTTAATTGACAGTAGACCCATTGGGTCAGGCAGGATGAAGTAGCCAAGAAAGGGGTAAAGGACTGAATTGTAGAACAAAGTTAGAAATTACCTAGTTGGAGAAAGCAGTGACCTCATCCTGCCTCATGGAGTTTGAGAAGATTCCTAAGTTAGCCAGAAGACATGGTGTAAACCAGGGTGCAATTCACTGGAGCACTTTTTGGAATGGGAAGAACCAGAAATGACATCAAGAGATGGCTGAGGGTGAGATACCATCTAGGTCCTTATATTTAAACCAACTCCTCCTTCCTCCCCAAGTAGTCTGCATCAAAGGGGATCGAGAGATTAGGATGATGACCTTTGCAGAGATGAAGAGAGCAGAAGGTGATGGGCTGGGATTCATCCTGAGGAGCAGAGAACAACTTCTCCTAAAGAAAACTTGTGTTCCAAGAGCCTGGCTTGAGTGCATGAGAAATAATTTTGCATTTTATATTTTAAAAGTCTGTTATCTCGAAGAAAGTAGAATAGTGATTGCCAGGGACTAGGGGGAGGAGTGAATGGGGAGTTACTATTCAGTTGGTACAGAGGTTCAGTTTTGCAAGATGAAGATTTCTGGGGATGGATGGTGGTAATGGTTGCACACCAACATAAATGTATTTAGTACCTCTAAACTGTACACTTAAAAGTGATTAAGATGGTAAATTTTTAGGTGTATTTTACCACAATTAAAAATGGAAAAAAAAAGTTTGTATCTCAGGGCAAGGCTGGGCGCGGTTGTGGTTTATGATGTGTAAATGTGTGTGACAGTCACCTGTGCACTACGTTATGCCTGGTCAATTAAGCCATAAATCTACACTATGTCTTGCCAAGGGTGGAGGTTCCTGTGCTTACTGGGTAGTTTATGAGATAGATGGACTATTTTGAATTGGACTCATGCTCATAATGAGGTGAGTGGATGCAATTAAACCCTGTTTCTTTACCCCAAGTCTTGGATGCACACCCAGTCTTCCAAGTAAGCCCCAGAGTGTTGCTCTGACAGATGACAGATGTCCTTACAGGGGCAGAGCTGGCAACACAACTACTTCCCTAGTGGCCACCAGCTACCAGCGAGCACACCAATTGGAAAATATACTGTGTCGTATTCTTACATTTCTCTTCTTATTATAAACATGCTGCAAGAATTGTAAAGCATCTGGAGCTGACTGAGGATTAGGTTTTGGAGAAATGGGATTAATAGTCATAATGATAAGCCAGGATAAAATGACTAATAAAAATGTCGAAAAGAAATGAGAACTTTTCTGGGAAAAGGAGGGGAGGGAGGGATAAATTAGGAGTTTGGGATTAACATACACATTATTATATATAAAATAGATAAACAACAAAGACCTAATGTATAGCACAGGAAACTGTATTTAATATCTTATAATAACCTGTAATAGAGAAGAATCACTTTGCTGTGTACCTGAAATTAACAAAACATTGTAAATCAACTAGCTTCAATTAAAAAAAAAGAAACAGAGATTTGCTGTCTTTAGAATAAAAAAAGAAATTAGAACCTTTTTCTTTAATGCAGGACCTTTGTACAAGCTTATAATCTTGATCAAGTAAATTATGTAGAGACATTAAACTAATTAAAAGTGATGGTGTGTTTTCTAATTTTTAATGTTTAGTGATATTACTTACTTAATAACAAAAGTCATTTTAAAATTAGCATCCCGCAAACGTAATGCTGAGTGGAAGAAGCCAGATGCAAAAGAGAGTACACTCTGTATGATTCTATTTACATAAAATGCAAATCCAGGCAAAAGTATTCTGTGGTGTTAGAAGTCAGGATAGTGGTTACTTTCTTGTTGGGGGTGATGACTTTCCAGAAGGGAGCATGAAGGGGGCTTCTCAGGATACTGGCCATTTAATAGTTCTTCATCTGTATCTGTATTTTATTTCAATAAAATATTTTTCAAGTTTTTATCCTTAGTATTTGAACTAGTTGCATTTAAATTTGAGAGGAATTAAAAAATGAAAACTTATTTGATTATAAGACCTGACATTCTGTGTTATTGTCACTTGCATAGAAGAGTAGACCATTTTAAATGATAATACAATTCAAGAGATGAGGTACAGCATCATCCTGTATTTTTCTTATTTGACATATGCCTGTAGACTCAAGTAGCCATAGCATTTCATAAGCATTAGCATAAAGCTGGCCAATGGAATAGAATTTTGTTTCTCTTATCAATTTATAATTCTCCCCAGGGCTACTTTCAATCAAGGAAAAATTGAACTCTCCAATGATGTCAAAGACAGCATATTCCAGAGGCTAATTAACGAGTCACCCAGAGAAGATTGAATAGCCATTGTGCTGACACATTCAAGAGATAATCGGTTCTGATGATGTAATTTGCAGTAGTGCTCGATGTCTATTAGCCTGACGGGTGACAGCTGCTGTGGGCCCTGAAGATTAAAGTGTGAAGCATGAGAGTGAGTGCTTTCAAGTGGAGAGAGACATTATACAGCCAAGTGAGTACAACGTAGTCATGCCAGTTACCCTACCTGGAAAGCCTGCTCACCCCTTCCTTATTTATACAGATATTACCAGGTCTAGCACAATCTCAGCTCCAGGTTCACATTATCCAAGCCTATTCCAGTCACCACTGATCCTCCCTTCTCTGAACTCCTGTGAAACTTACAGTCAGCATTATCCGCACTAGCACTTCTTGAATGATTGTGTTCCCTCAACTTGACAACAAGCTACTTAAGGACATAATTTTTCTGTATCACAGCATAGAACGTAATGGTAGACATAAAAATTAAATCAAAAATAATTGGGGCAAAATGTTGATAATCATTCAAGCAGAGGAATGGTTACATGTGAATTTCTACTTTTGTGTGTTTGGAAATTCCCTTGATAGCAGGGAGGGTTGGCAGATTTAGCAAATAATAAATGCAGGATGCCCAGTTAAATTTGAATTTCAGATAAATAATGAATAATTTCTTATTATTAATAATTTGTATTATATTTCATTATATCTCCCACAATTCTGCATACAATTTATATTATTCACATGGCCTATCTCAATAGCATCATGTTAATATTATTTCATATTTTTACATTACTATTTTATGTTACTATGGGACATACTTTTACCAAAATGTTATTTATTATTTACCTGAAATGCAAATTTAATTGGGTGCCCTGTGTTATATCTAGCAACCTGACTTTCTAGAAACTTAAAAACATAATTGGTGATTAATCATTGAGCTCAAAGAAGGCGAATGGTCGAAACAGTGCCTTTTCTCTTAGAGTGTGATCTGGTGTCCCTTGCATCAGAATCCCCTATGGAGCCTGTTAAAAAGACAGCTCCCTATGGTCCCTTACCCCAACCCTAGAGGTGCCGTAGCCGTATTTCTGCTGGTGGGACTCTGCACTTGCAACGTGATCCCAGATGATTCTGGTGCTTTTGCTAGCTGACCTGATGTCTATGATGTTGTTAGGTTTTCTGATATGATCTTTTATTTCCTTGTAGTGGCCTTATTTGAGCAACTTCTATTCTGTTTTCATGTCAGGGACTTGACTGAAGAGATGTTAATATTCCTGTTCCAGTGACTCCATCTACTAAAGTTTACAAGTCAAATACTGTCACAAATATTCTAGAAGCCTTTTGTATTTAAGCTACTCCTTAAATATTCATCCAATAGCCCAGCATCTTAACTACTGATTTATATTCTACTAATATATATTCATTGTTACCGAGAAATGTGTTAGTGGCAAATTTGCAGCTCCCTTTAGTATTTCAAGGGCTTCTAGGGTAACAAAACATCCTCATTTGTTTGGGATTGTTCCATCTTCAGTACTGATATGCCCATGTCCTGGGCTGTCCCTCAGGCCTGGTTGCCCCTGGCCATCTTCCCTGTAGTAGATGTCATGGTATACCACCCAGATCCCCACTTCAGGACCAAGGCACTCTTTTCACCAGCTGCTGGTAGTGTCGGCTCACAGTTGAGACCCTACTCAGGCCACTGCCTCACTTCAGATTATGCCCTGTCCCCAGGAGCAGTAGCCTGTTGATGCAGTCCCAGTCTTCAATCCAGGACATCTCTGATTGGCCATCCCAGCTCTAGAAATTCCTGTGGGGGACGGCTGAGGCCTATGTTACAACTGCCTTGCAATTCAACTTCTTCCTCTCCTCAATCCCTCTTCCCTCCCTTCCTCACAGGGGCGGCTCCTGAAAGCACTCCCTAATATATGCCTACCTCCCTAATATATGCCTACCTCTAAGCAAACCTTAGAGTCTGAGAGTCTGGAGAAATCTTCCCTCCAACAGTTGGCACAGAAGTGGCGTGGTCCTGGGAAGCATATTCTGAAATAAAATTTTGGAGCTGGGTCACCTGCTGACTGGTGGTAATGAAAACCCCTCATTAGTGGCAGTTGGAGTCCCTGATGGGTAGCAGTGCAATTGTGAAACTTTCACCAGTAGCAAACTCGGGTAGGATGCCAGCAGACGGGAATGCACTGGAGGATGCAGCAACCTGGGCAGCCAGAGGTCCAGGGAAAGTAGTAATTTAAGGACAATGAAATGGGATGGCTGTTACTGGCCACTGTCAATATATTGGGGATAGGTTAGAAGGGCGGAGAGTGACCAATCACCAACTTAAGAGGCTGGACCTCCTGAGGCCCAGAACTTAAATGTTAAGGTAGCAGAGCAAGTGAAGACAGAATTCTCAGTCCTAACAAGTCAGCTGTGTCAAAGTCATGGCCTTAATTGAGAAGGAATGAGATCCTGAAATGTGGGATGAGGACATATGGGTCGACGTCCCTGTAAATCTCCATTCTTCTGATTTCCTCTGAATCCTTTGAGCTGCAAGAGGGGCCCACCCCCCAGGTTAAAAGTTAGCACTCCTCACTTCTGAAATTCATGCAGAGATTTCTGCCTTATGAGGAAACACTTCCTTTTCTCAAAGGATCTTAACCCACTCTGCCACCTGCACTCCCCACCCCAAAAACCAATAACTAGGGTTAAGTCACAACACGAGTGATGGAAAAAAGGGACTATGTCTCAAAGGAGCTATATTGGTGGAAGCTGACAGAGTATATATAGATAGGTCCTGAATATATGTGGTCAAGGTGGAGAGAACATAAAGTTGGATGAGGAAGAATTCATTCATAAGCGAGCATTCACCTGTGATGTAGGAGTTCACTCTGCCAAGGACCCCAGGAGGTAGTGCCATCACATTGCTAGGATGACTCTCAGAAGCTTGGAGAAGACATCACATCAAATTGGTCTGCTATACCAATGATATCATATTAATCAGACTAGGTGAGCAGGAAGTGCCAGTAAGTTGAAGGTCTGGGTGAGATGCTTGTGCAACAGAGAGCGGCAGTTAAACGCTATCAAGATTCAGGGCTCTCCTACACCAGTGAAATGTTTAGGGGTATAGAGGCTGGGATATACTGGAGCATCCCCTCCAAAGTAAAGGACAAATTTGCATTTCATGCCTTCCACTAGGAAGAAAGAAACAATGCCTGGTAGGCCCTTAGGGTTCTGCAGGCAGCATTTCCCACACTCATGAATACTGCTTCAGCCCTTTTGCTGGTAAATGAGAAGACTTCTAGCTTTAACTGGGCCTTTGAACCAAGTCCAGGATCTGGTGACAGGAGATCACTTGGGCCTTTCTAGCCAGCAGACGGTACATTTGAAGTCGTTTGCATTGCCGTGTAAAATCCACCTCCATCACCTCCGAAAGTCTTCCGTGAAGAGGTACCTCCCACCGTGGGTGTGAGAGGCAGTGGAGTTTCACATTCCAACTCCAGCGCTACAAAACAGAGACTCTAATATGGAAGTTAATGCCTCAGGCAACAGAGAACCTAAGGACCCAGGAAATTTTCAGAAAACCAGGGAAATTGGGCCAAAAATGGAATGAGCGGGGAGGCCCCAGCTGACAACAGGGTTGCACATCTAATTTATCATTATACAAATAAGGAAAGTGGGGAGGAGCTGTTGAAAATGAGCCAAATGAGTTATAAAAGGCAACAAAACAATGCTTTTCACAATTGTTCTTGAACAATTTGCATAGAAAATATAAAGGTGCTCCTGAAGATTTGACTAACCCAGAAAGGGGATAAAATTGGGATCCTGATATAAAACTGTGTTTCTTTGGCTCTTCCCTCAGATACCAGGTGGCATCACCATTCCCTCCTCTGGCTCTCTTCCAGCTCCCTGCGATTCTGTCTGTGGTCAAGGTAGCCAACGCCTGGGCCAAAAGCGCGGATTTCTCCTGCAGATGCCCTTGCTGTGCCAGGGGCGGGGCAGTCACTGCCAAGGCTGCTGGTCCCCACGCTGCCATGGCAACTGCTGCCCTTTGGGCTCTCAGTGCCCCATGGATAACCCAGCCAAACTGTTCATCTGTATCTATATATGGATAGATATAGGTTATTTCTACATCTATCATTAATATCTATATTGAGATAAACATGAGTTCATACTAATGTCTCCCATTCAAATCCAGAAGAACAGGGTTCATTCTAGCCTCCTCCCTTTGCTGATCTGTAACCTCCCTCACTGATAGAAAGAACCCTGGCTCCCACTATCCACCAGCCATTTACTTATTAGCTCACTCCTAGCATACTCATTCAGCAGTTTCTGAATTGTTAACTTGTACACCTTGAGAAACACCTTTACCAACCAGAGTATTGTCTGTTTCTTTTGCCCTTAGTCTTTGTTTCCAGTCATTTCCAAAGTTAGCTAAATCAGCCTCTCTTTCCCATTCTCCTCAGTGAGATTATGTTGCATATTTGTAATATAGTTAAGATTCTTTTGTCACAGGCTTTCCACAGGGTACTCCATCCCAGGATTCCCTCACCCTCCTAATTGATTTTTTAAACATTTTGCATACATTAAAGCTCTGTGGGTTTCTACAAATGGATAGTGTCATATGCTACCACTACAGTAACACACAGAATAGTTTCAGGTTCCTATAAGTCCCCTGCGCTTAACCTAGTCAGATCTCTTCTCTCCCAGATCCCTGGCAATGACTGGCTGATCTGTTTTCCATCTCTATGAATTTTGCCTTTTCTAGAATGTACACTAACATTCTGGCTTCTTTTCCCCTTTGCAACGTGCATTTAAGATTCATCCACGTTGTTGCATAAATGAAAGCTTGTTCCTTTTGAAAAAAAGGAAAGAACATATGCCAATTTTAGTTTCATCTCAATAATGAGTAATAATATTTCAAGATTTAAAGTCTGTAAATTGGTTAATGACTTCATCAAAATTGATCTGTGCTTCTTCATATTCAAAGGACAGTACAACCATATTTGACAATCTATCCACTCATAGTTGATCAAAGAACACTTTTTATTCATTTAGCTTTGAAAAGTTTCTTTCCCATAAAGTAACAGATGTGCAAATTTCACAGAAAAGCTAAAATCTTGTGGCTGTTATAGCTATAGGAAAAGATGCTTAATTTCACTCTAAGAGAAATACAAATTAGGATTATGCAGTAATATTTACACTTCTCACATTGTCAAAGATCAAAGAGTTTGATGACAAAACATGTGGGTGAGAATGTGAGAAAGAAGGAACTCCAATATATAGCAGATGAAAGTGCAAATTGGAGTATCCTTTACAATTATAACAATAGCTACCAAAATTACAAATGGTACATGCCTTTTGATTCTGCATTCTACTTATAAGAATTCTTTCTATAGAGGAGCTACATACGTGTGAAATGAAGTATGTAAGGATTATTTACTGCAGCATTGTTTGTAATGGCCTATAATTAGAAACCACCATAAATGTCCATTAATAAAGAGCAGATTAATCAAATCAAATCAAGTCAAATTGTATGCTATGATTAAAAAGATTATATGAAAAGATCTTCTAGATATATTAAGTGAAGAATGCAAGGGGAAGAACAATGAGTATAGTATCTGTATTAGGGCTTTTCAGAGGAAAAGAACCAAAAGGATGGATGGATGGATAGATAGATAGAAAGAAATGAGAAAATCATAGGAATTGGCTCATGGGATTATGGAGGGCATGAAGTCCCATGATCTGCCATCTGCAAACTGAAGAAGCAGGAAAGCCAGTGGTGTGATTCAGTCTGAGCACAAAGGCCTGAGAACCACAAGAGCTGAAAATGTATATTCAAGTCCAAAGACCCTAGAATCTGGGGCTGCTGGTGTAAATCCCAGGCTGATTCTGAAAGTCTGAGAACCAGAAGCACCAATATTTGAGGGCAGGAGAAGATGGATGTTCCAGCTTCACCTTCTTCTGAGGACTCACCCTTTTCCTGCTTTTCTGTTCCATTCAAGCCCTCAGAGGACTGGATGAAGCCCACCTGCATTGCTGAGGGTGGATCTACCTAGTCTATTGATTCAAATGCAAATCTCTTTAAGGAACACCCTCACAGACACACCCAGAAACAATATTTACCAGCTATTTGGGGCATCCTTAGCCCACCCAGTCAAGTTGACACATAAAGTTAGCCTTCATAGTATCCTTCCATTTATTTACAAAACATTTACTTGCATACGCATAGCTTATCTCTTGATGAATAATCAAGAAATTTATAATGGTGGCTGATTTCAAGGAGAGCAGATAGATAGTTGGGCTTCAGGGCAGGAGGAGACTTACTTTTCATTGTGTATCTTTTTGTCCTTGTCAAATTCGTACCATGTAAAATACATGTAAATGTGATACAATAAATTAAACGCAAATGTAAAATCCTTGGAGAGTATCAAATAACTGCAAGGAGCAGTACAGGGGTGAGACCTTGTATCTCTGGGTTTAGCATCATCTTGGCTGCAGAAAAAAAGAATGAAGAAAAGTGGTATTCAGTGCAGCAGAGTTAAATGTGACCAGTATCCCAAAGATTCCCCTGCCAGATAATGAAACAGCTGTATCTAAGGATCAAATGCTCATGCAAGGAATGCAATAATATATAGATGAAAATGCGTGTTTTTGTAAAACTAGATGAGAAAAAGGACTCTGAGAATATGAGGGAAATTTTTGTATTGAGGATTGGGCTTACGAGTGATCCTGGACCTACCTTCCCTCTCCACCCACCTACATATCTATGAATCATCAAATCCTATCAATTTAACCACCAAAAGATATTAGAAATATCTCAGCTTTCCTCTTCCACTTCCCTAGTCCAGGCAGCCACTAGTCACTACCCCAGACTGGCCTTCCTGAATCCCTTTTTTCTAAGTTAGAATCCCTAATTGTCTGTGTTCTCCTTCAAAGGACCCTTTATTTTTCTTCATAACTCCTATCCATGTATGAGAATACTTATTGGTGTGTTTGTTTGATTAACGTCTCCTTCCCCAATTGGACTATAAGCTCCATGAGGTCAGGATTATGTCTGTTTTGCTAATCACTGTAACCCCCACTCAAAACTTTGTGTTGAATAAATGAATGAACTAGATTATGGAACTCATTGGACAAACAGAGCTATATATACAATGGAAATGTTTTTAAACTACATTGAGGAGAATATAAGGAGATAAATTATCAGAAGCAACTGAGTACTTGGTCATGGAAGATGGTCTGGAAAATATGCTAGTGTTTTTAGTCTCTAACCTCTACGAGTGTGCACTGCTTTGAGAGCTGTCAGCCTAGATGCTCCAACAAAGCACAAGACTTCAATACTAGTAAACTGAACAATTCTCCTGTTCATTGTTTCCTTCTATTCTGCCTTTGTGCAGAAGAGCAACTAGCTTCTTATTTGAAGACATGAGGTCAAAGAAGACTATATATATATTGTTTCATCAGCACCTCTCCAGCAAGTCTGTACAGGCTGAGTATGAACTGGGTGGAGTCCATGGCAAAGTTTTGCTTCAGGAATTTCCTGAAATAACTCTCCACAAAAGTTTGGCTCTCATAATTGAAGATTACATTGAGCTCATGCACTGCTAGTGCACATTTCAGTTTTTTGGGAATTAAGACCATCATGAAGAAGTTTCCAGTGATTATGTTACCAGGTTATAATGATCAAGAGTGCTTTGTACATATTTTTCTTCAGCTCCATTTTAATAATTGTAATGTATTGTATTCATTTGTTTGTGTGTCAGTCTCTTCTACATTTGTACTGTGTCCTCTGCAAGAGCAGGAATATAGTAGGAACTCAACAAATATGTCTTAAATGATTAATCTGAATTCAGTACCTGGATTTGAATCTTGAAGGAAAATTTTATTAGAGAAAGAACAATTCTAGTCCAATTCACCACTAATTAGCTCTGAAGCTCTGGGCAGATCATTCAATCTCTCTTCATTTTCCTCTCTTTCAAAAAATTATTTTAAAATGCAGACAGGCAGAAAAATATCACAGAAATATCTACCACCCAGTTTTGTAAAATTTTAATATTTTGTCAGTTGTGATGGAGAGAATACCATGTGCTCATGAAATTCTATTGCATTTTCTTCTTCTCTGGGCATACGGAAAGACTAGATCTCCCAGCCTCCTTTGCAGGGAGATTGGTACCATGAGACTAGTTCTGCCAATGGGCAGTAAGCAGATGTGCTGTATGTGTAACTTCCAAGGTAAGCAGAGAAGAATAAATTCTCTGTGCTCTCTTCCCCTGAATGAACTCTGTGTTCTGTCCTCTGCTGCAGCGACCAGGGAATCCATGTTTTTAAATGGCGGTGTCAAAGACCTTGGGGCCTCCATTAGCCTGTATCCCTGAATGACCATACGAGTCACTATTTGAGAATCTCCCTTGCTGCATATCTTCATCAACACTGAGCTTTGTAAGCTTTTAAAACCTTTCTGCCTGTTTGAAGGTGGAAATCAGTTTTAATGTGTGTTTTGCTGATTATGAGTGATGCTGAGCATCTTTTCAAACACTTGTTTGTCACTGAGCTCTTCTGTGAGTGCCTGTTCCTTTGTCCATGGTGGTGATGAGGTTCCTTATCCTCGTGTTTTTTAGGGATACTCTGTGTGTTTTAAAAACTAATCTTGTATCAATTACATTCCCTGTAAATACTTTCTCCAAATCTGTAGCTTATCTTTTTTCTTTGTTCAAAGTTTGTTAAATAGAAGTTTAAATAGACCAATCTTGTTCTTCTGCTTTGTGTAAGAATTCTTTTCTCTCATGGTCATAAAGATATTTTTCTTTATTTCCTTTTGAAAATTTTAAAACCTTTTTATTTTTAAGTGTTTAATCCATCTGGAAAAGTTTCTGAGCGTGTATGCATGTGTATTTGTGTGTGTGTGTGTGGATATAAAGTACGAACACTATTTTTTTTCCATAAGAATAGCCAATTTCCCAAGACCATTTACTGACTAGTCTGTCTTTCCCATTGATGGTAATACAACTTTGCCATATATCAAGGTTCCTTCTATGAGAGTTCTGTTTATAGGCCCTTTAACCTGCTTCATTGGTTTATTTTTCTATCCCTGGGTCAAGGCTATGCTGCCTTAATCACTATGATTTTATAGGTCTTCAGATCTGGTAGTGTGAGTATCCCTCTATCTTGATCTTCATTATTGTGGATCAATTGCTGACCCTTTGTATTTCATTGTAAACTTTGGGTTGAGCTTGTCAAATTCTACACATAACTAAGCAGGGATTTTGGTTAAATTTGTATTTATATTCTATTGTTATTGTGGTTGAGAACGAGATTTTTTACTGTTATCTTCTGATTAGTACTAATGATGCTTAGAAATGCTATTGATTTTCATATGTTGATTTCATATCCAGAAATCTTGTGCCGTCATATTGTGTGCAGAATTTTTAGAATTTGTAGACAATCTGTAGTCTGTAAATAAGAACAGCTTTGATTCTTCCTATCCAGTTCTAATATTGATCCTGTACAGTATTAAATGAAAATAGTTAATCTTATTCTTTATTTTAATGAAAATGCCTTTAAAGACTCATCAGTAAGTATTTGTTTACTCTTTTTTTCTCTATTCTTTTTTTGATGGATATACTTAAGCTAAGGAAGTATATTAAAGCTTTTAATGCTTCAGCCTCCTCATTTGTCATATGTAGGTATCATCACCTGTTTTACCTATTTTGCTAGGCTCAGGAGGATTAAATGAGATGTCATCTAGAAAAGACCTTTGAGAATAGTAAAGTATTATATTCAAATGTCAGTTTGTGTTTGTGTGTGTGTGTATGTTCACTGCTGTATTCTTGGTACCTAGAACACTTTCTGGGACAAAGATGGTCCTCAGTAAATATGTGTTGAATGATTAATGATTGTGAAGAAAGAGTATTAATATTAAACAGATATTTCATGTAAATAATATTTCTTTTCATCTTAGCAGAGATGGCAACAAGGGCGTGCCTTTTTATCACTCACCAGTGAGAAGCCACTAAATTATCTTGGAAGCTCCTCTGAGCTTGAACACTCAACCTCAGAATCTACTTCAGCTCAGTGTTCTTGTCAACTATTTCCAATCTATTGTAGTTGGCATATGAAAAAGAACTTGTTTACCAATAGTGCCTTAAAATACAAAGAAACCAATGGCATTTAATCTCTAATTGATTGGGCATATGGTGCTGTTTGAAAGAGAAATTTAGGAATCAAGGGTTTATTATCCCTCGATAAGGTAAGTATCCACAGGAGGGCTACGGAACAATTGACACATAGAAATTCCATTGTTTATTTGGTTTATTTTTCTTATATGTTTCTTCAAAGGCTAAAAACACAATAGTATCTGCTAAGCAAAAAACAATATCAGGCCTACACAAGATTTTCCTTTTTATTAATAAAATGCTTTATTTATAAACTTACCTTTATGATTATATTGCTAGCTGGAAATGAACTGTGAACATAATTTTAATAACTGTTTAAAGGGCTTCACTTAAAAAACTCTTTCCAGTAAAGCTTACTGAATCTTCTATTTCTGATAGGTAGAAATTGAGTTGAATCATAATAAGTCATTGTCTCACACACAGAAACAAATAAGCACTAAATTTGCAAAGTAATTGTAAAGTCTGTAATTTTATTTTGTACATTCATATTGCTTCTCATATTGCATTTGCTATTTTCACATCTTCTCATGTTATTACTCTACAATTTCATGTAAACAGGGACCTTGTTGTGTTTCTTTTCCCAAACACTCCCACCTGTCACTTCCCTACCACTTATCGCACACTCCTGCCAATTTTTGCCCTAGAATATAAAACATTTAGAGATTAAAGATAGAAATGTAAGGCATGTGTCACTGGAAGGACATGTTCATATACTGAGAGATGGGTGATCAATGAAATGGATTATCTTGTATCAAACCACAAACACCTTGCACCTGGGAAGATTTTTAGTTTCCCTGATGCCTGTCATATCTCACTCCTTGGCTCCTTGGAGAAGTGGACGTGTTCCAACTTTGCACGTCTGCTGCTGGGCTTTTAGGAAATGTGTTATAACATTCAAAAAATTCAGGTGCTATTTTCTCCACCAACCAACTTTGTCAAAATCAAGCTGTGAGGCTCTTATGAAAGATTAAAATTTCATAGCTAGTACTTTGCAGCAAAGGGCATATGTTATTATTTTGTTCTAATCTGCACCACCTGATGGACTCAAGAAGTGATCATGGCCAGGAACCAGAATCTCAAATATTGTAAAGTCATTGTTGTTTTTCAGTTTTGATTTAGCCCATTCAAAAGTGAGCAAGTAAAGAAATTTGCATGATAAAATATATTTTAAAAAGAGAGTTTACAACAATATGGTCAGTGTGTATACATGCATATGTATTACATATACATGTATGTACATGATATTAGGCAAGTTAGCTAAGGCCTCAATTTCCTCTTCTGAAAAATGGAGATAATAATAGTTATCTATCTCATAGGATTATGATGAGTGTTAAATGAGATAATCTATATAAAGTACACAGTGCAGCACCTGGTAAGAAAGTGTACAGTAATATACAGTTTATGTAGAACAAAGGCTGGATGGATATAAACCTAAACCTTAGCAATGGTTATTTTGGGTGGCGGTGTTATAGGTGACTGCTGTTTTCTTTCCTTTGCTTTGATAGTATTTCTAAATTTCCTCCCAAGAGTCTATATTCCTTTTTTTTAAAATAAGAAGTTAGTGTGTATCAGCCAAAAATCCTCAGGTGGTTCTCATTCACCGGAATCACGGGTGTATAAATGAATGTCTAGAGCTGCCTGTGGTAGGTCATGATAGAGACCCCCGATGAATCCCAGCTCCCAATGTCCATGTCCCTTTGAAATGTGACTTTGCTGCTCCTCCCATCAATAAACGAAGTCTAATTTTCCACCATTGACACTGGGCTGGCTTTGTGACTTGCTTTGACTAATAGAATGTGACAGAAGTGATGCTGTGTGAATTTCAGAACCGAGATCTTAAGAGACCTTGCAGCTTCTGCCTTCGTCATCGTGCAATCCTGAGATGCACGCTGTGTGGGAGCCCAGTTTAGCATACGTGAGGGATAGCTGTTGGGCCCCAACAGACAGCCAGCACCAACTGCCAGACCTGTGAGTGAGACCTTCTTGGACCCTCCAGCTCCAGGCAAGTGATGAGGTGACTACAGCCACATACAGGATTCCAGCTGAACCTGAAAAAGAGCCCGGATTGTCAACACACAAGATTGTGAGACATAATATAACATTGATATTTTATCTTTTTTTTCTGTTTTTTTTTTCTGTTTTTTTTTTCTTTAAATTGTGGTAAAATACATGTAACATTCACTAACTTACCCATTTTTAAGTGCACAGTTCAGTGGTATTAAGTACATTCATCTTGTTTTGCAGCCACCACCATCCATCTTCAGAGCTCTTTTTATCTTGTAAAACTGAAACTCTGTACCTGTTAAATAGTAACTTCTCTTATCCCTCCTCCCAGCCTCTGGCAACCACCCCTCTACTTTCTGTCTGTAAGAGTTTGATTGCTGTAAATACCTTACATAAATGGAATCCTACAGTATTTGTCTTCTTGTGACTGATTTATTTCACTCAGTATAACACTGATATTTTAAATTACCATGTTTTGGGGGTGGTTTGTTGTACAGCAATGGATATCTGAAACACTGCTCTTCGTAGACGCCTAGGCTGCCCAGACAGCTTCTACTTCATAGGGGAAGCTGAAGAGGAAGCTGAAGAAAGAAGGGATTTCTCTCCAAACATATTAAGTTATTGCACAGCTCTAGAGTGTAAAGAAAGTCTTCCTTTAACATTTGCTTTGTTACCTGAATTTAAGCTTATACGGTTGTAAATCTATAGGATTGTCATCTGGTGGGTATGGAATTGAGGATTGCCTCAATCACCTACCCCAGGGGTAAGAGTGCTCATTTCCAGGATTCTGGTGTTTGAAATTTCTAAGAAACATCATATTACTCTTACTTTCTTGTTGTGTGTCCCCCATTTTCTGGTGCTACCCTAGCTGGGAAATCAAGGGACGGAACATTCATTCATTCGTTAATCCATTCCTTAAATGTTTCTTGAGCATGTGGAGACTGGGCTAAGCCATGAAGGAGAAAAGACAACTTTAAGACACAGTTGCTGCTCTCCACAACAGAAAGATAAGACATGCAGATAACGTCAGTAGGAAGTAATCCAGGCTAAAGCACTGAGAGAAAGTACAGACAGTTCATAAACCATATGAGTTTAGGGCAGGAAGGCCTTCCAATTAGGAGGGTCAGGTATGGATTTATAAGAAACAAGCAATCTGATTTTAGTCTTAAAGATTGAATTAAGAATTTGGTGGAAGTGAGACGGTGAGGAGACATTCAGACAAGGGAATCTTCCTGAACAAAGTACCGGAAGGAAAATACAAGACACATCTGAGAGGTGTCTAGGACACCAATTTAACCCAAATGAAGGGTTCATTTACTGATTTATTTATTGATCTAACGACAGTTACTGAATGCCTGCTAGGTGTCAGATACTCTGCTAGTCTCTGAAAATATTGAGAAAAATGACAGACAGTCCATTTCTAAGGAATGAGTAGCCTAGTGTGCAGGCGGCAAATAACCATTGTAGTGAACAGTATGATACGTTTGTGGCTGAGTATCATGGAGGGTAAGTCTGGAAACATAGGTTGGGGCCAAACTATGGAAGATTTTGAGAGCCAGAACTTACCCCCTATGGTTCAGAGAAAGTTTTACTTGGAACCACAGTATAACAGATAGACAAGAATGAAACTATTGTAATTGAAGAGGAGGGGCCTAGATGCCTTACTGGCCACATTTCTTTCCATCCTTTTTATATGGCAGCTCCTGGGTTCCACCACAGTTCCAGGGAACACAGTTTCAAAAACAATATTGTTGTGTTGTCAGTAGGGTCTTATTGATTTTTTTGTTAAAGTCAGGAGAGTCACATAATGTATGTAAGATGTCCAGTCAAAAAAAATCACAATTGTCAAGCAATTACTGCTCAGCAGGTATCATATTAACTGTTTCACGTACGTTATATCATTTAATCTTTACCATAACTCCATCAGGACGGAGCCACTACTGCTATTATTATTATCCTTAGTTTAGAGGGAAGGAGGGGTTTGCAGAGAGGTTAAGTAAATTCTCCAGGTTGCACAGAGGCCAGAGCAGAGTCAATGAGACCTCAGAATCTGTGTCATAGGTTAGGCAGAGCTGGGAGGGTGTGAGGCCTCTAACCTACACTGTCTCCTAATCTGCTCACCATTACTAGACACTTGATTAATGGAATCTATTATTATTATCATCATTACTTCTAGTCCTCTTAAAAGAGGACAAGTGTCTAGGAATCACTTCACACATTTGGTTGTATAATTTTAGTTCTGGCAGATGAGCTAATGGTCTTGAATTATTAAATTTAAAGACAACTTATTTCAACACAGTGAATAATGTACCAAATGATATCTTCATTTACTATTCATCTGTCCTGTTAGGGCTACCCAATACAGATTCATGAAAATATTGCGTTGATGTGTTTTGAGCTACTTGGAAGAGTTTTCTCCATAAGCAAAAATGAAAAACAAATTGCCAAGAAAAATACTAAGGGTTGTATGTGCATAACTCCTGGTTAAAGAAATGCCGTTTCCAACAGTGAGGTTCCAGGGCCGCCATGTATGCATAGCTGTTCAGCTTGAGCAATGCGCAGAGGTGACTGGCCCAGGGGAGAGTGGTGTGGAGATGGATTTCTGAACGGAAAATTCCACATTCTGGCGCGGTCTGTGTCATCTAGAAAGTTGGGGGTGGGGAGGGAACTTTGAAAATTCATTTGCCCAGAGAAGACAGTTTTTGAAAATTCAAACAGAGGCATCCTACAGGTCTGAAGGGGTATGAAGTAATATTTCCCATGTATTATTATTGGCAAAGATGGAACCTTTTTGTTATGCCCACAACTGGTGAGGATGCAAGGAAAGAGGCATTGTATCGCATAGATTTTGGGAACTTTTGGAATTTAAATTGGGACTGCATTTTAGGCAAGCAATTTGGCAGTATCTTAAAATTAAAAAAAAAAAATCTTACAGCTTTTGATCTAGGAATTCTAATTCTATGAATTTGTGCTATGGATATACTACACAAATGGGCAAAGAGACTATTAGACGATGTTCCTTTGCAATATTATTTGTGAAAAGAAAAACCAGAACACTAGATATTCATGGAGGGAAGTCTGATTAAAAAATTATAGTGTATCTATATAATGGTATGATATGGAACAACTAGGAAGAAATCTGTGTATATTGATATGAAAGGATATACAGAATATATTTAAATGAAACCAATCAGGTTGTACAACAATTTGCATATTGGACTCTCATCTGTGAAAAAGAGTGACATATATGTACATGTTGTAGATTTACAGGACATTTCTGGAAGGATATATGAGCAATAGTTAGTAGTTGTTCCTCTGGGAAACTAGGAGAGTAGGAATTATGGATTTTAATCTTCTATTTTTTATCCTGTTTTGTTGTTTAACTATTTAAAAAAAAATAAGATGAAAACAAATAGGTTTTTTGTGTCCTGTGTTCATTGAAGTATTATTTATAATAGTCAAGATATGGAAACAACCCAGGTGTCCATTATTGGATGAATTTTGGATAAAGAAGATGTCATATATATATATGTGTGTGTGTGTGTGTGTGTGTATATATATATACACACACACACGCACATTCATACATACACACAATGGAATATTATTCAGCACGGGAAAGGACACTCCACCCTTTGTGGATAGAACTTGGGGGTATTATGCTAAGTGAAATAAGTCAGACAGAGAAAGATAAATACTGTATAATATTGCTCACGTGTGGAGGAATCTAGAAAAGCCAAACTCATAGAAAAAGAGACTAGAATATTGGTCACCAGGGATTGGTGTGTGGGGAAAAATGGGAGATATTGGTCAAAGAGTCCAAACTTTCAGCTATAAGATGAATAAATTCTGGGGATCTAATATACAGCATAGTGATTGTAGTTAGTAATACTGTATGTACTATATACTTGAAAGTTGTTAAGAGAGTAGATCTTAAATGTTTTCACCTCAAATAAAGGAAAAGTGGTATGTGATATGATGAGGTACTAGCTAACCTTATGGTGGCAATCATTTTGCATTACATAAGTGTATCAACTCAACTACCTCAGACTTACACAATATGTCAATTGTATCTCACTAAAGCTGGGGATAAAAGGGGGTTCCCGGGAAGCCAGCTTTCAGACAGAGATAAGTGTGCTGCAAGTTTATTACTTGGCGAGCACTCTTGGGTTCAACATCTGTGGAAGGGAAAAGAAGGGAGCAAGATTGGGCAGGAAGAAGATGGGATGTGAAATAGTCTCAACAACGGTCTCAGCTAAGCCCTTGGGGATCTCTGAGGCTGAGCTGGCCCAGCAGAGTTGTCTAGCATCGGGGTGAGAGGGCCAGACCTTGATGGGCCCTGGCATCAACCAGTCGGTGCATGAGGCTGTCTCATGAAAAGGAAGTGACCTCAGGGAAGGAGACTCTTAAGCTGTGTCAGTTCTGGAGAGGACGGTCTCCCATCACCCAAGGGATTAAGTCCTTCAGTCCTGAAGGGGCAACTGGGTAGCGTATTTAACACCACTTCTGTTGCAAAGCTGCTTTCTGAAGGCTCAGTAACACTTTAAGTTTGTCAGGAAAACCACACACAGTCAGCCCTTTCAAAGATAGCTGATATAGCTAAGAACAGCACGGACTTTCGGTTCTTGCTCCTTAACTCTACCTTCTCATATTAAATATCGACCAATGCCATTTAATGGCTGGTCTTCCTGAGCTCTTAACGTCTCATACTAAGCAAATTGTAAAAGATGGAAAGTCTTCTATATCAGGAGCATCACTTTTTTTTTTAACCCTGCTTCCACCCACTCATTGTTTGAGACTCTTATTGAAGTGGTTTTAAATCCTCTGGTTAATTTGCTACCTGCCCTTGGGAATTAACAGAATACTGAATTTTCCCTTCCGTGGTAAACACAGATAAGTAACACCCTGACCACACAGAAAACCTCGTTCTTTAATAAAAACGATGTTTTATTGAAGTTGAAGAAGCACATCACTTTACAGTGCTTTTATGTTAATAATCAAGCTAGCTTGTTTTGCCAGTTCAATAAGGGGGTGAGTAATTTGAAAATAATTCAGTTGGCCTGGTTTATAGGAGTTTACCACCTTGTAAATGAGTCTATCTGGAGAATCTGGATACTATCAAAACATAATGGAACATAACTTCCCTTTGGGAAAGTAAATCATGTGGCTTAAGAAGAAGACAAAGGAAAGCTCTCTGGAAGAGAACTTGTGCTTCTGAGTTTAGCAAGATTGGTTCTGGGGTTGGATGGCGGTCATACTGGCTTCAAAGCAGTCTTTATCCTTCAGTAATTCTCTTATCCTTGTTGTTATGTGAACCAGCAAACATTTGAAAGGCAAAGCTGTAGAATGGAATTAAGGTGGTTTCCTAAGTGAGGCAGAAAGTTTCAGTGGGAGCAAAGAACTTACAGGGTCCCACCTGAAGCCCACGTTTTGAGAAATTTCATGAATACCAATTAGAAGCAAAATATTCTACAAGTCTCTGTATAATTACTGCTGCTGGTCACAGGTATAAAAACCACCAAAGTGGCTTCCATTGTATAGGAAGAGTCATTAAAAAGGGGCAATCTCTCCCAGTGGTGGCCCAGAATTGTATGTCAGGAAGCTTATTGGTTTGGAACTGGAGGTTGGAAGATTCACTTCTAACCATTTTACATGACATTAAGAAAAACTATGTCTATAATGTCTGTCCATTTAAAAGAATGGAGGAGGCTGTTGCCATGGAGATGATGGGGGTACAAAAGCCCACTCAGGTCACCCCTTCAAACTACCATTTTTCTTTCCCATGAAAATAAATTTCCAATGGACAAGATTACCAAAGGACCATTTCTTAATGTTTTGCTTAGTGACACTGATTATAAAATTAAGTCAGCTGCACAGCAGTAATAAAAACTTGAGTTTATTATTACTATTATTAAGGCAAAACTATGAGTTGCCTTTGAATAAGACACAAGTCACAATAATTGATCATAATTCTTAATTGATTAGATAACATCCTTAAAATTTTTTTTCAGTTTCATTGAGGTATAATTAACACAATAAATTGCATGTATTTAAAGTGTACAATTTGGGAAGTTTTGACATATTCATCTATGAATCCATCATCATGATCAAAATAATGAACATGTTTATCACCTTCCCCACTAATTTCCATGTGCCCTTGTGTAGTTCCTCTCCCTCCCAATCCCCCAAAACTACTGGCATGCTTTTCAGCACTTTATTTTAGTTGTGTCTTAGTTTCCACGTATTCTTTTTTTTCTGGTTTCTTTCACTCAGCACATTTTTTGAGAGTCATCCGTGCCATTTTGTGTACCTAATAGTTTATTTCTTTTGTTGCTAAGTCGTGTTCCACCGTAAGGAAATGAGGCTTAATTTTATGTGTTAACTTGACTGGTCTAAGAGATGCCTGAATAGCTGGTAAAATATCATTTCTGGGTATGCCTGTGAGGGTGTTTTAAAGAGATTAACTTTTGAGTTGGTAGACTGAGTAAAGAAGGTAGACCCTCGCCAGTGCAGGTGGATATCATCCATCTGCAGATCACCTGAATAGAACAAAAAGGCAAAGCAAGGGCAAATTTGCTCTCTGAGCTGGGACATTCATCTTCTCCTGCCCTTGGTAAGGTATGTAAATATGTCACAATTATTTTAGATTTTCTCTGAAAAAAAGAACTCATTAAAAAGTGATCATAGTTTTCAACTATTTTTAAAGTTATAATAGAAGGCAGTAGGACTTACTTTTAAATTTTAATTGGGTGTTTGGACACATCTAACCGAGGCTGTTGTAATAGGGGATAATTTTTGGGTGGGTGGGGAAGAACTGAAACTTCTGCACCAGCAGCTTAGGTAGATGACAGCCTCTCAAGCTGGGGCACAGGGCACTAAGTCCTTAAAAAGAGGGGAGAAAGGAAGAATGGAATACAGAATCATAGAATTCGAGGGCACAGAATTTTTTAGAAATCACTCAGTCAAATCTCTCATGTTTAAAGGACCTGTCCGAAATGCCATGGAATAGCACAGAGCCTAAGGCAATAGAAATGATGGAAAGAGAACATCTCACATGTTTCAATGACGACTCTGAGGTCTATGTTAGAGACCAGCACTACCACTATATATATATATATATATACCACCTTTGCTAAAACTAGAAAAGTTGTCCCTTTGGGCCGACAGACTCACAGTCACTCAGCCTTCCCCTATCTCTTTGGTGGAGTACTTTTGTGTGATGCACAAAAGCCAAACAAGTGTCTTTCTGTGAGCCAAAGAGAAATCTAGAAACCAGAATTCCTAACTCAGTTGGTTTGGGAGGGAGGTGATTAGAGTCAGCACAGTTTCAACATGAAGGTTCAGACAGAGAATAAAGTTTCCAGCAATCAGGCAAAGATTACAGTGGATAAGATTTGGAAGTAAGACTGGGGGATGGAAATCAAGGCACTGTGGATCCAAGGTAAGAGTGGAGTAAAGACTGATTGGAGAACTCTGTCTGCAGAGGTCAGGCTCAAGTTGAATATCTGAAAGGTGAAAGGAGGATGATGACCAAGGGTACCTGGGAAGCTGGTCAGTATCCTACTCTGCATAATGCTACACTTTGATGCTGTAGTTTTTGTTCCAAAGTTCCCTCAAAGTATATCCCGAAGGGATACATCTGAGCTGAGATGTGGGGAAACTGAATATTCATGGGGACTTGGAATTGGTCTTTGATAAAAAACAACAACAACAACAACAAAAAAAACCCAAACCCAAAAAACCCTCCATTTGATTTTGGATGACAGTAAAGAATAACCCTGAGTTCCACTAGACACGAGATGGGATATAATTTATAAATTTATCCACTTCAGTTCAATGTTATCTTTAAGGTCTGGACAAGTCAATAGACAACTTTGTATCACTATAATAGAAGTGTGTTGTGTAGTTCAACTTAAGATCAAGTGAGAATTTAAGGAAACAAGGAAAGCATTCTATAACATTCAACATTAAATCGGAGTACACATTGCTACTATTAACTTTCCAAAGAAAAACAGAATGTAGGTTTAAAAAAAAATTATGTAGCCATTGATTATGGCTCCAGGGACTTTGAAATAACTACTGAGATGCCATCAAAGCTTTCTAACTGCCATTAAAATAACTCACAACTTTTTGTTAGGCAAATTTAAGATATTTCACTTTATTACCAGAATTAACTGGATTACATTTCAATTTTCTAGTTAAAACTATCCTGAGATTAAGTCTGCGATTTTAAGGGTTAGAATTTCAGTTACTGAATCACTGAAAGGTTAGCTTGGTTTTCTTAAAGTCTGGTCCATTGAACATCGTTCTTGCAAGGTGGCATTTTAAAATACAGATTCTGGGGTTAAAAATGTTTGAGAAACACTGGATACTCTTGTGCAGAAACACAAAACATTTTAGTCCACTGAAAATTCTGCAAGAGAAACTTTAAAACTTTATTCAACCAAGAGTTTCCCAAAGTTATGTAGCACTCCTTTTTAAAGTAAGAGTTTGATTTAGCTTAACATGGTTCCAGTTATAGATTGTTGCTTAACAAACTTTCCTAAGATTTAGTGGCTTACATTAACAGCAATTGCTTACTTAGTTCATGAATCTGTAATTTGGGCAGGGCTCAGTGGGGAAGGCCTGGCTTGTCTCCACTTATTGTCAGCTGGGGAGTTTGAATACAGGCAGGAAGATCTGCTTTAAGATGATTGACTCGCATGGCTGGCAGGTGATGCTGGGTTGTCAGGTGGGAGCTCAACCAGGACTGAGTGCCTGGGGCCTCTGTTTCCTTCCACACAGTTCCCACCACATGGGCCTCTCTGTGGGTTGTTTTGGGCTTCCTCAGAGCATGGTGGCTGGGTTCCAAGAGTGAGCGCTCCAAATGACAGGAAGTGGAAACTGCCAATTTCTTAAAGTCTGGGTCTGGAAACTGGCACAGTGTCACTTCTGCTGTATTATATTGGATCAGCAGTCACAGATCCAAGATTCAAGGGAGGGGACATAGATTCTTCACCTCTTGGTGGGAGGAGTTTCAAAAAATGTAGTGAATATATGTTACAATTATACACATGTAAAAAGGCACAGACCATGAGAGCAGAGTTTAGTGAATTTTTGCATAATAAACTCACCCATGTAGTCAGCATCCAGAAGCCTCCCTTCATCCCCATTCCCCTGGCCCCCACCAATTGTCCTCTTCCAGTCACTACTCCCTCAAGGGTAACAGTGAGTCAACATTCAGGACTCATACTGAAGATTAGTACAAGGTTTCTCAACCTCAGCTGGATAATTCCTTGTTGGGGGCGAGGCAGGGAGCTGTCCTGTGCATCGCAGGATGTTTAGCAGCATCTCTGGCCTCTACCACCAGATGCCAGAAATACCCTCACCCCACATTGTGACAACCAAAAATGTCTGCAAAAATTGCCAAGTATCTGGGAGTGGGGCAAGCAAGATCACCCCCAGCTGAGAATCATTGGACTAGAAAATAATATCTTTCCTTTATTGTTTATCTAAATCCTACTTAACCATCTAGACTATAAGTTCCAAGAGGCTGCCAGTTTTTGTTTATTTGGTTTTTAGTCTGTTTTGATTCCCACGGATTCCCTAGTCCCTAGGATACTGCCTGGCATATAGTAGAGAATTGAGACTATCTGTTGAATGAAGGAGCGAATGAAGGGTAGCAATTTTAAATAGTTATTTAAAGACTCAGCTCTGGAATATAAAAACAATTCAGCTGCACCCTCAATCACAAATAATTTGTTCATTTTTGTTAGAAATGCCATTTTATGAAGTTCACATGGATAAAACCCGGAGATTATGCATGCTTGTAATAGGAATCTATATTGGTTAATTTCCTCCTGCAGCAACATGAAATACAAGGACATAGAAATAGAGAAAAATTGTGATCGCCCAAACAGGCAGTCTTACGATTGTGTTAATGATTTACTGTAATAAGCCGCAAATTGTGGTTTGTAATTGCCGTGACAGTTTTGTGAAACAGGAATTTGCAGTCACAAACTTTTCATTAGAAATCTGGGTGAGGTACTAAGTTCTAAAAGATTCAAAGAGGAAGAGGAAGAGGAAGAGGAAGAACTGTAAGACGGTAACAAGGGCTTGGGAAGTTTTTCCTTCACAAGGAAAACCTGAAAATTTCTCTTGGAAGCTAGCCATTGACATTACTCTAAAAACATCCCTCCCTCCTCCTGGCCCACGAGACAGGTTTTCCCATCTCAGCAGGTAAAACTGTCCCAAGAATAGTTTTCAGTGGAAGCAGGATTCTCAGCGCATTTTGGCAGACATGCTCTTCTTTTTGTAATTGCTAACTGCATTTATTTACCCTTCAGTCACAATTGTGTCAGAAAAATGGACACAATTATTAGCATATAAGGCAGCTAAAATTAGGGCCACAATGAAAACAGAATTTTATAGTTGCGAGGGCCCTTGGAGATCATATGATCATCCTGAAGAGGCAAACTACTCCAAAAATTTTAACTTAGAGTTATTCCTGTTGTCTGAGTCATTCTGAATTGTTTCATCTTCTTGAAGGCACCTCTGTTAAAAGTGAAACTCCTGTGTAATCCTCGGGCTGTAGAGTATTGACTTTCCCACATAGCTGGTTAATCACAGGACAAATAATTTTGAGCTAGTACTCAAAACTATCTCATCCAACATATGTTTTATGAAACAAAGATAGAAGAAATGTAGCACATAAAAGTATGAAGCAATAGAATAGTACAAAGTCTTCCATCAACCCCAAAGGTTTGCTTGCCTGAATGCTGTGGCTAGTTAATGTCTGAATGGAATTAATTTGATACTGACCACTCAAACCCTTAAAGTTCAAAAGATGTTATGATGTCTAGATTTTTTTTAATGCTTTTTCTTATGGGTGGGGGAAGTAATTAGGTTTATTTATTTATTCAGTAGAGGTACTGTGAATTGAACCCAGGACCTCATGCATGCTAGGCATGCACTCTGAGCTATACTCTCCCTCTATGTGTCTAGATTTTGAAACTGGGATTTGAATACCACTTGTAAAAGAAGTATGCCTGTACAGTTTTATTTTTGTAATTTCCTAAGATCTGAATATGTTGAGACTTGTCATTACACCGTGAAATGCTTATGATTCATTTCAGCAGAAGCAGCTAGGGATGAGGAGAGGGTGGGAGTGTAGTCTAACAGTTCTGTATGACACAGAAGGGGAGATGAAGTAGAAGGGAGGATATTTTTGGATTCCCTTTTTGAATCAAAAGTAGCTTAAATCAGGTAATTTGTTTACTTCTAAAATAGGAAAAAATGACCAAAAATCTGGTTTGGAGTTTCCTGAATTACACGCAACTCCTATTTCAGGAGAATAATTGTCGTAATTACAGGTTATTTCCTTAAAATACCTAAAAAAATTCCTTTCTAAAAATATAACTTCACAAGGATAAAAAAATAAATATTTACATCATAGAGTACTTGTACACCAAAGGAATTTGCTACTTCTATGTCAGCATTTAAAGAATTTACTAGCAAATTTACTGCCTAAATTAGAAATAAGGAAGGGAAAAGGAATTGACATGTAATTTGCTTTCACTAGGTATAAAGTTCTTTTATTTGCATTCATTACCCAATGAAAATTTATGGAATAGGAAGACACTGGGCTGGATGCAGAGAATGTTATGATGAGTGAGACTCAGTCCCTGCCTGCAAAGTGCTCTCAGTCTAGAGGAACATACACATACCCTCAGACACATACTCAGGTATACACATGCTCACACACACAAACACACCCACACATACCCTCATACTCGGGTATTCACACACATACACACATGCTCATACACAAATACGCCTATACTTCTGTATATTCTGTACACTCCATACACTCACACACATACATATTTACACACACACACACACACACACACACACACGCGGGAGCTTACATCCATGTTTGGGAGCTTACAAAGTGGAGACCATGAGTGGAGTATGTTTTCAAGTTACCAAGTGAAGGAAAAAGAAATAGCAGTGGCAGCAATCCTGTGAGATAGCTATTACAGAAGCTCAGTAAGGCTAAGGCAATGGTCTTAGTGGAATTGGTTTACTACGATCTAGACTCAAGTTCAAATCTTCCATTACTGTCTCTGAGGCCAAGACTATGCTATTTATATTTAATGCTGTCTCAGTTTTCCTCACTTTTCCATAGGGGCTATCACAGTACCTCCCTCACAGGGTTGATACGAGGTTTAAATGAGATGATGCGTGTAAACCACTCAGTGCAGTGCCTGGTGTGTAGGAAGCACTCAATAAATATTCAGTTTTTAGTTTTTAATACTATCCTTATTATTATCAGTGAAGGTTAGTGACCTGGTAAATTGTGAAGATAGCTCTACCTTCACCAAGCTGTTAATGAGTAAAGACAAAACACTGTGTATTAGATGAATATTTTATGTGGCCACTGGTTAAACCTCACTTTTAAAGGATTAAAAATTCAAGGAAGCCATACTGTTATTTACAAATAACACAAACACCTAGATTTCATGGTCATTACTGGGAAAATTTTAATCTGTCTAACTATCATTTTGCCCAGTATTATTAAATTATTTCTGTGGTTCTAACTTCACGGAAAAACCATGTAAGCTTATTAGCTCTATGATCATTTCACCAAAGTATGTTTGACTTGATCACCTCATTTATATAATACTGACAACATCATTTGATATTATTCATTGATATGATGAGGCAACTTATAAAATAAGAAACAAAAGTGGCCAGTATACATCTGAAAAGGTGTTACATCACCAATAATCAGAGGTAGATCTGTACACTGGAGTCTACGCACCTATTAAAAAGGATTAGATAGGTCTATTTGTGACGGCATGGAAACTTGCCCATGATCCATATCAGATACTATTTTATATTTAATATTTTATATATTTAATATTTTGTATTTAAAAAGTATATGTGTAGAAAAAATTTGGTTATACATCTTTAACTTTTTAAAAGCAGCTTTATTGTAGTAATTTATATACCATAAAATTCACCTATTGTAAGTCTACAATCTAATGATTTTTGGTAAATGTATACAGTTTTGCAATCATTACCACAATCCAGTTTCAGAACTTTTTTGTTACCCCCCAAAAGTTCCTTCTTACTCATAAGGCTTAACTTTTTAACAGTGGTTAGGCTGGGGGTGAAGTTGGGTAGAGTGAAGGCAGAAGGGGAGAATTATAGACAGCTTCTTAGTTTATCATTTCTCTATCATTTGAATTAATTTACAACAAAGATATATTATCTTTTAGTTGAGAAAGCAGTAAAGCGTTTTCCATTTTGAAAAGAACAAAAAAAGGAAACAGACTTATACCCTTTGACCCAAATCTACTTCTGGTAATTTATCCTAAGGAAATAATCAAATATGTGGAAAAGGATCTGTGAACAAAGATATTTATCAGTGTTTTATCTGAAACAGAGAAAAGTTGTAAGTAATCTAAATAGCTCATGATGGAAGAAAACAATTATTAATCATACTGAAATGCAAAAAGTGTGGGATGCAAATCTTCATATGCAGTATAATTTTCCAAGTAAAAAAAGTTAATGCACAGCCAAAACACCGTTTGGAAATATAGTAAAATCTTGCCAATAGTTATCTCTAGAGGGTAGAATTATAGGGCTTTTTATTTTATTCTTTGTGCACTTCCTCATTTTCCACAACGAGTGTGTATTACCTTTACATCTACTGCCACCTACATAATGATCCTAATTAAAAATAGGTTATGTTATTGTTTTCACAAGTGTAAGCATTTGTCAAAACATATAAAAGTATATATTTTGAATATGTGCAACTTATTATGTATCAATTATACCTCAATAAAACTATGAAAAAATAGAGGATCTTGAGAAACAAAATCATCATAACCCTCTAACTAGAGCAGGGGTTTTGCTATGCCATTTTGGGGCTGGAGGGCAAAATGGTTTGGGAGGGGTGTATAGACAGCAACAAGGCCTCTGCTCCAGATGACATTCATTCATTCATTCATTCAATCAAGGGATCTGTCTTCCAATCATACGCCAGGAATGTCAGTAGGTACTTGGATATCATGATGAGTAATCAGCCACTGCCCTGAAAGAGCTCCCTTCTGGTGGAGGGGAAAGCAGGGCACCATCTGACAGATTCCAGCCAACGCCCACATCGCTCCATAAGGTAGCCTTACACGTGTGCCGTCCAAGGGGTCCGAAGGCAGGTCAGGAAGTGAAGGCCTTAGTGGTTCAGATGGAGTCACGAAGTGTGGCACAAGGTGTATGGCTATGGAAGTGGCCAGAAGAAGGTAGATTACTCTCAAGGGAGTGTCGGGGTCATCACTCGAGAAGCGAGCTTAAACGATTTTTATGTATTTATGTCTATCTTACCCGCATACTTGCAACAACAGCAGGAACTAAAATTGAGCGTTTGCCGGGTGCAGGCACCGTGCAGAGGGCTTCCATCCATTGCCTCATTTACTGCTCGCCACAGCCTCCTGGACAGGACTTTAAGGATCTTCATTTCTCAGTGAAGAAACTGAGGCTGGGAGAAGTTACCTGCCCAAGGTCATAGAGCTGGTAAGCTCTGGCTCCAAAGCTCCCAGCCACCTCACATACTCCCCATTCACGGTACCCTGGGACCAATTTTAGGGCAAAAAATTCCACCTTCAGGCCCCAATCAGGATAGCTCAGCTTTCATTCTTAGCACATTTCCCCAAATCCAGGATGGAGGCAACGTCCGCTAGCACAACCAACAGGATCGTGCGCAAGGGCGCAACTCCACCAAAGCCGGGGGTTAGCAAGGACTTGGGGCTTGTAGGGCAAGCTGGGAGCAACCGTCACCGAGCGACCGGCGCCGGCGCCCACGTCTCAGCCGGAACCCGGCGTCTGCGAGGCTCTCAGGGCAGCCGGCTTGCGGGGCTCAACGCGCGTGCGCGGGGGCAGAGGGGACGCCCCCGCTCGAGCGCGCGGCCCCGGGAGCGCGCGGGCGCGCTGCGGCGTCGGCGTCGGCGCGCGCTCAGACCGAGGCTGCGTGGGCTGGGGAGGGAGCGAGGCTGCGGCGGCGGCGCCCCAGAGCCCAGGAGACGCGCGGGCCTCGCGCCTCGGAGCTGACGGCTACGGAGGGGACCCCGAGCTCGCGGCCGGAGGCGGGAGTGCTCGGCCTGCCCACTCGCCGCCTCAGAGGCCGCTGGCTGCGTCCCTCGCCCGGAGTGGCCGCCGCCCCTGGAGACTCGCCGTGACACGGGCCTAACCGCGGTGGCCGCGGGCGTCCAGACCGCTCGGACCCGTCGGGCCGGGCCAGGTGCGGACGAGCGTCCGGGCAGGTGCCGCCCGCCGAGGGCCGGCCTGGGGCCAGGCGCTTAGCCGCGCGGCCGGCGGGCCGGGCTCGGCGAGGGGCCGCCCGCGCAGCGCCCCCACCCCGTGGGCCAGAGCGGGAGTAGCGCCCCGCCTTCCCCGGGAACGGCCCGGCTGGAGCGGCGGGAGCCCGGACAGCCAGCGCCCGCCGCCGCCCGCCCGGCTCGCGCGGGAGAGGAGGGAGGAGAAACTTTGCCTCTTATTGTTTTTAGTCCTTAAGTGCAAGGAACTCTGTTGGGAGGGAAAATGTCCTCCTTCTTCAATTTCCGTAAGATCTTCAAGTTGGGGAGCGAGAAGAAGAAGAAGCAGTACGAACATGTGAAGAGGGACCTGAACCCCGAGGAGTTTTGGGAAATTATAGGAGAATTGGGCGACGGAGCCTTTGGGAAAGTGTACAAGGTAAGAGGGGGAAAACGGGAAGTTGCACTTGTGAGATCAAACAGCCCGTGGCCCGGAGTGGCCCGAGGATTTCTCACTCCCTCGTCCCGTTCCTGCCTCTTGCCCTTCTTTTGACTTCTTAAACGTACGTTGGAACCTTATTTAGGTTATCGTCCAAGGAGTAGCCGAGACGTAGGGTTTAAGGTTGAGCAAAATAGGACCTGGAGGTAGTTTATAAAGAGTAAAGAGTGATTGCCAAAGGGAGGTAAGGTATACAGTCTACTTTGTCAAACGTTAAAGGAAATGAGGGTGTTCTTTAATTTAAAGGAGGGGTCTGGTTTGTATCTATAGCTAATACATAACCAGACTTGGGATGAGAGAAAAGTGATTGCTATTTGCAGACTGTTCTTGAGTTGGTTGCTTGACAACATACTGTAGAATGGAATTTCTGATAGAAAATTTCCAGAAGAAAACCTGCATCCGGTACTAGTTTCTAAATATAATTATAGTAAGAACTGGACTGGAAGTCAATACCAGAGCTTGAAAAATGAAAAAATACGCAGATACATATACAAATATTTTTATATACTGATACTCATTTCGGTAGAAAGAGGTTTAATGTTTCAACCTGAAGCCATTAATGTTAACTGTTTACTATCTCATAAGGAGTATATGAATGATGTCATTGGAGTATTTTCTTCCTGAAGGGTGAAGTTTTTAATGAGACAACAGTTTAGGGGAGAGGACCCACAGGGTTGCCTAGAAGTGAAAATATAAATAACTTATGTTTATACAGGACTGTGCAGTTTTAAAGTACTTTCACACAATTTGGCCCCCACGAAAGTCCTGTGGGAGGTACAGGTCGGTAGTATCTACATTTCACAGATGAGGACACTAAGACTCAAATTGTTCGCACTCACACCAGTCACAGCCTAGATTTGCACTCAGGTCTTCTTGCCCTGTGTTTACTATTTTTTTTTTTTTTTTTGAACTTCTCTTGTTAGGAGTGATGACATTTTTTCCCTCCTTTCTAAATACCATCACACTTCTGCTTTTTTCTCTGCCTTGAATTCATCTCAGAGCCCCTAGTCCTTCTCATTCTTTACTCTGTCTGGAATATCTGCTCTTTTCTGTGTGCTTTCAAAACACAGTGTTCACGTTGCTACTGTGGCACTTGTCACATGTTATGGTTAATGTGTTTATGTTTTTATGATAAGACCAGGCGCCAAAATTATGATATACATTGGAGTTAATTGTATTGCCTTAGCACATAGTGCATTTCTCTTTATGTTTGTTGAAATGAAAGAATGTATGTTACCTGCATGTGAGTGCTATTGAAGCTGTTGTTTGCTGTGAAAGTTGACAAAGTAAACTTCAGTGCTTTTGTGGAGGGTGGAGTATGGATTTCAACAAGAGCTTACAGTATAGATGTATGATAGAAAGGGCTTTTACTACAGTGAGAAGGTCACTCCTAGGAGTTAAGGATTGTATTTTATTGCTGGCTGTCACATAATAGCTTCGAGGTCTTGGACAGAACACAAATTCTCTGGATCTCCTTTTTCCTAGCTGGAAAATAATAAGATATCCCTTCACCCATTAATGTTCTGTGAGTATACAGTTATCTAGGGAAGGCAAAAATAAATCCTCAAGGCATCTGGAATCTGGTAGTTAGAAGGCAGTAGGTGATTATGGGCAGTTTTCATGGTACAAATGTTTTATCAAATAGAAACAGTGCAGTATTAAGACACTGGCACTGGGTTTGGACTTTATCTTGGCTCCCACAGTAGCAGCCTGTGACCTTGGACAAGTTACTTAATCGTTCCACGTCTCATTTTTCTCATCAGTAAGACCTACTCTTCAGTGTGTGTGAATTAAAGGAGATAATAAATATAAGACACACAAAAAGGGCTCAGTAAATGGCAGAACTTTTCTATTATTACATTTAGAGCTCAGAAACAAAATATGGGATGGGATGGGAAAAGGGACCTATGAAGATAGTGAACCATTTTCTGGCACAGGCAGATTGTATGGATATGCTAATGTTCTGTGATTAAATTCTTAGTGACTCTTTCTGCAAAGTGAACGTACCTTCCCATAGGGAGACACCAATTGAAAATTTTCTGAAAAATAAGAGACTTACTCTATGTAGTTGAACACTGTGTTGTGTCAAGGATAATTTTTGTAAACTTGACTGTTTTAGTGTGATATTTGAAGAGCATGAGTTCTTTGCATCTTTTCATCTATTTTATGCTTCCAAGGAATAAGCTCTGGGAATTTTTTAAAAAGAAAATTTAAAATTTAAATATCTGATCTGTTTTGCCTCTTTTCCCTTAAAGTTTTTATTGTCCACGAGTCTCTAGACATTTTAAATGTATAAACTTCCTTCTGTGTAGGAGAAAAAAACTATCAAACCTTACAATTGTAAGTAGTAGTATGCAATAGAAAACTATTTCTAAAGTTGATTCCAACTATCATTTGCTTGTGGAAATTAGTATCTATTGCAAAGGTTAAATTCTAAGTAGGCAATCATCTTGTGTATTTAGTTTATTTGAATCAATTTTTCATCATATTGTTGCATTTCCACCCAGTCCTTCCCTGCACAACTCTGTAACAATTACTTTCTTACCTGAAAAACCTTCCTGATTTAAAATATATAATTTGACATGTAAATGAAGATATGTAATATCCCTCACAACTTTTTATGTTTGGATTTCTGTTGATTTTAGCCGAGGAAAAAAAGAAAAAGGAATGACATAAAATGATCTATTGGTTTGAAGCTGATCTCCTGACTGTGTGCATGAAAGTGATTCTTTATGACCCTGATGGCTGTGCATCCTTTTTTTTTTTAAATAGTGAAGTATGTAATCTTTGTATTGAAAAGCACAAAAAACATGTATGTACATTTAACAAACAATAATGAAGTGAATTCATATTAACAACCATCACAGTTAAGGAATTCTGCCAGTACCCCAGAATCCTTCCCACCTCCATTTTGAATTGATCCGTCTCTCTCCCTAAAGGAAAACACTATCCTATCTGTAAGTTATTCATGTCTTTGCTTTCTTTATAGTTTACCGTCTAAGTGTGTATACCTAAACATTGTAACTTCAGTTTTGTGTGTATTGAGTGTATTTTGTGTCTTCCCTCTTTTGAAATCAGCTTTATATTTGTGAGGTTTGTCTTTGTTATTACCAGAGCTGTAGTTGGTTAATTTTCATTGTTGCATAGAATTCTAGTATATGATTGTATCACCAGTTATTTGCCATTGTGCTGTTAATGGATATATCAGTTGTTTCCAGTTTTTGGCTTTTATACACAGTACTGGTGCATATATGCATGAGTTTCACTAATACTTAACTCAGGAGTAGAATTGCTGGGTTATAGGTGTGTCTTTAATTTTCCTGGGTGACGCCAAAATGTAGCAGTTTACACTCCCACCAGCAGCATATGAGAATTTCCTAGCTTTATATCCTCACCAACATTTGATATTGTCAGAATTTTTAAGTTTTGACAATCTCATGTTGTATTTTTCATTGTGGTCTTAATTCGTCTATCTCTGACTACTAGTAAGTCTTTTCATAGGTTTATTGGTAATTTGGATTTCTTCTTTTGTGTTCAAGTCTCTCATTCATGTTCCTCTTAGATTTTTTTTTTCTTATTTATTTGTAATGTGTTCTAGAATTTAACCATTTCCTGGTTATGGTTATTGCAAATATATTCTCATTCTGTGCTTGTCTTCATTTTCTTTATAGTGTCTTTTTATGAACAGGAAGTTCTTAATTTTAATGTACTCCAATTTTATCTTTTTTCTTCTTTAGTTAATGCTTTCTGTATTATTTTTGAGAAATTCTTTCCTGGAGTGCCCTTCTGGTTGTTGGATGGGAGGCCCCTTGATTCATGTATCACCTAATAAAGCCAGTTAGATCTTCAAATGAAAAAAAAAAAGAAGAAAAGCTTTCGTAACTTGAGATCATGAAGATAACCTCCTATATTATCTTCTCAGAGCTTTATGATTTTGTCTTTAACATTTAGGTCTACAACTCACTTAGAATAGATTTTTGCAAATGGTATGAGGTGGGGATCCAGTTTCATTTTTTTCTCCGTATGGATACCCAGTTGTGCCAAGGCTTATCGCCAGGATAAACTATTTTCCCACTGGTCTGCAGTGCTCTGTCTGCAACATGTGTCAGTTTCTGGGATCTCTAGTCTCTTCATTGATCTCTTTGTCTATTCCTTTATCAGTATTCCACTGTCTTAATTAGGAGAGTGTTAAAACAAATCTCTGCTAGAGTAAGACTTGCTCTTGTTCTTCTCCAGCAGTATCTAATATATTCTTAGCCTTTAGTGCTTTCACATACATTTTAGAATTAGTTAATTGAGTTCCACAAAAAATCTGTTGTGTTATTTTGCAGGGGTCTTATTGAATTTATAAATCAACTTTGGAAAATTTAACATCTCTATGATACTGAGTCTTCTTGTCTATGCGTATGTTTTATCTTTAGGTCTTTTTTAAATATCTCTCAATAATTTTCTTCCCTAGAAGTCTTGGGAGCTCAAACTACTTCAAGAGTGTCTTAAGTGCTTTGTTTTTCCTATTGGAATTTCCTCTTTGTTTTGGTTATGTATAACCTCCAGTAGTCTTCTAAGAAGGGATCCATGAAAGGTTCATCTTTAAAGACAAGGCCTGTCTGAATATGTCTTTATTATAATGTCATACTTGATGTATAGTTTGATTGTAGAATTCTAGTTCAAAAATACATTTTTCGTAGAATTTTGAAGACTTTTTCCATTCATTACCTTTTAGCTTCAAGAGTTGCTGTTGAAAGTCTGATGCCATTTTGTTTTCTGATGCTTTGTGATCTTTTCCCCTTGACAAGTTTTAAGATGTTCTTTTTGTCCCCTGTTCATGGTGATGCACTTTGATTCAGGTTTTTTCCCCCCTTCCTTTCATTTGCTGGGCTCTTGGTTAGTCCTTTCGATTCAAAGACTCATGTCCTTCAGCTCTTTAACATTTTCTTGTATTATTTATTTGCTACCCCTCTATCCCGTTAATGGCTCTTGCTGTGGTCTCTGGATTCTCCACATCTCTGATGGACACCTGACTACTTTACCTCTCAGGACCGTTTGAGACCCTTGACCATCCTTTCCTTGAAAAAGCTCTTCTTTTGACTTTTAGGTCATTACACTCTTGATTTTTCTCTCACCTCTGTGTCTACTCCTCAGACTCTTTTGCTGATTCTTCTTCCTTTTTCTGACTTTTCAGTGTTGGGATTCCATAGGGCTTGGGTATAGGCCCTCTTCTTATGAGAGCTCATCTTCTCCCATGGCGTCAGTTACCATTTAAATGCAACTTATATCTCTGTCTCTATTTCTTGACCTCTAGGTCCACACATCCAACTGTTAGAGATTTCCACTTGAATGTTTCACAGTTTCCTTAAACAGCAAATACAAAACACGAACTAATTGAAATCATGATGTCAGCCCCAAATTTGCTTTCCCTGTGTTGCTCATACAGTAATTGACATCTCCATCTTGCATAGGCCAGAGACCTGGAGGTCATTCTTAACATCGTCTAGGCAATCACCAAGGCCTATTAATTCTACCTATTAAATGTTTCTTGAATCTATCTCCTCCTTTCTTCTCTGTTGTACTGCTAGTCAACTGCCATTATCTCTTACCCAGACTACTGCATCTTTTTGGTGTATTTTTGGCTTGTAATTTTGGTATGTAATCATACATGTGTTGTTTTGTGTCTGGCATCTTGTACTCAACATGGTATGAGTGAGATTTCATCCTTTTTGTTGTATGTAGTAGTCATTTGATTTTTTTTTTGTTCTAAAGTATTGTAATATATGAAACTACAGTTTATCCATTTTACTCTTGGTGGACATTTGAATTGTTTCCACTTTTTGGATCTTAAGAATAAGACTTGTGAATATTTTTATACATTTCAGTGCACATTTACATTTGTTTCTGTGGATACGTACCTTGGAATGGATTTTCTGGATCATTGGGTATATGTATTTTAAGGTTCAGAAGATACTGCTAGTCTTCGAAAGTGGTTGTACCAATTTACATTCCCATCAGTAGGGCATGGGAGTTTTCCCTGTTGCTCTGTGTTCTCACCAACACTTGCTACTGTTATTAATACTATTATTTAATATTTTATGTTAACCATTCTGGTGAGTGTGAAGTGGTTTTATTTATATTTTCCTGATGATTGAGGAAATTGAGTACCTTTTCACGTGCTTATTGAATATTTGGGTATTGCTGTTTGTGAAATTCCTGTTTGGTTGCCCATTAAAAGATAAGTTAATTGAGATATAATTTAGATATCACAAAATTCATGCATTTTATATATATAGTTTGATGAGTTTTAATAAGTTTGTGCAATTGTGCAACCATCACTACAGTCCAGCATGAGCATCCTCTTTTTTTTGAGGGGGGTGGAAATAATTAGGTCTATTTATATAAGGTTTTGTTTTTTTGTTTTTTTAGGGTATAAGCTGTTTTTTATTTTAAACTTTTTGTTTTTGTTATTAATGGATGTACTAGAGATTGAACTCTGGACCTCATGCACGCTAAGCACGCACTCTACCACTGAGCGTACCTCTCCCCTTTTTTTCTCTTTTTTTAAATGGAGGTTCTGGGGATTGAACCCAGGATCTCAGGCATGCTAAGCATGTGCTCTACCACTTGAGCTATATCCTCCCCCACCTAGAATCCTCCTATGACCACCTGATGTTCCCTTGTGCCCTTTTGCAGTCAATTCCTATTCCCACTGGGATTTTCTTCCCCCCTTACTAATGAGGTTGAGTTCTTTTTTATATATTTATTGGCTGTTTGGATTTCTTCTTCTCTGAAGTGGTTGGTAAAGTCTTTTGGGTTCTTTTGCATTTTCTCATTGATTATATGTATATTCCAGATACTAATCCTCTCAGGTTATATTAGATGCACATTATTTTCTCATGCTTTGTAGTTTGTCTTTTCATTATCTTTATGATGTACTTCTTTTGCATAGACATTTCAAATTTTAATGTAGTCCAACTTACTAGCTTTTTATACATGGTTAGTGTTTTTTGTCTTAAAATTTCCTTGCCTAAGGTGATGAAGATGTCCTCCTATTGCCTCCTACATTTGGTCTATAATTAAACTGATGTTGATTTTTGTTTATAGTGTGAAGTAGGGGTCCAGTTCCATTTTTCCTATGTCAATACTCAGTTGTCTCAACACTATTTACTGAAAAGACCATCCTTTCCATACTGCTTTACAATGCCTCCATAACATGTCACATGTCCATGCATACACATGGTGTATTTCTATGACATTTGTCATTTCTTTAGGATAAATTCCGGAAGTAGAATTATTAGGGCAAAATACACAATCATTTATATGTTTACTATGAAATTACTCTAGAAAGGTTGCACAAATTTATTTTTAAGTTAATTTTAATTGTACAAATAACTAAAAAAATTCTGTTTATTGGGGAAATTAACTTATCAGAGATAAAGTTAGTCTCCTTTGACCATTACTCTAATTATTGTTCCTCCTCTTCTCTCCATAAATGTAACTATTATCTTCAATTTCATGTATATGTTTCTAGATATTTCTCTGTGTACTTACATATCTGTATGTGGGTTATATCTATTTGAAAACCCAACAATGGTCTATTTCTGTGCCTTTGTTGCTTAACCTTTTTCAGTGTTAGTTTTTATCCTTTTAAAAAAGTATTTGTTTTTTCGATAGGCAAAAAGAATATGTTTATTTCATTTCGAGTTTCTTTGATTTCTAAAGAAAGTGCACATTTTAAAAATAATCAGATTATCCATGTTCTAATAGAGTTGTTTGTTTTCTTGTTGATTTGAAACTACTTTTTACTTACAATGGAAATGAGCCATGTCATAGATGGTGCAGTTGTTTTACTTAACTTTAGTTTTTGCTGCTTTGTTGATATAAAGGTCTACAATGTTCTTTATTCTACAAAATGTCATACATTGAACTTTACTTTTTTCCCCTTTGCTTTCATGCTTAGAAAAGCCTTCCCTACCCAGAAATCAGATAAATATTTATATATATTTTAAATAGACTTTTTAATACTGCAGTTGTAAAGAATCTTATTTTAATTCATCTGGAATTTAATTTTTTTCTGTGGATTGATGTGAATCTCTAGTCCACCCTAAAAACCAAAAATATATTTTATCTGTTTCTAGAAGCTTAAACATTATTATTTTGAAAATAAAGCAAAGTATAAAGAAGAATACATAAAAACAATCCTACCTTTCAGATAATCTGTTAACACTTTGTAAAAAACTCAACTGGGTATTAATATGGTTAGAAATTTGAATGGTATAGAGGTGATAAAATTGAAAAATGAAAGCCTTACCCCCAATCCTTTTTCGCAAAGTCAACCACTATAACAATTTCTTGTGTATCTCTTCAGGTAAAATTTTATGCTTATATAGGCATATTTATGAATGCTTGTTTGTAAAACTGAAAATGTATTCCCCACATGTATAATATATACAAGTGAACTTAACTGCATAGCGAATTGATAACGTAATCATACTGAAAAAGTGCTTCAAATGATTTTTGAATACAGTTCTCTGACTAGTGAGATATATTTAAAGGATAAAAAGAACAGCAAAGAATGATTGAACTTTATTAAATAGTTTTGTTACTAGTAGTGATATTAATGTCAAAGTTCTGAAAATACTTCATATGTATTATAGGATAGAGCAAATTAATATAGTGCTATGGAGAAAGGGGTTATAAACTTGAAATATGAGGAAGAACCCTGTGATGTTGATTTTTGAACTGGAGATTTCAGTTTGAACTCATGATAACATATATGCTTGTGAGTACATGTACACACGCACACACTACAATATATATATATTCCTACGTTCCACTGAAAAGGCCTAGAAATAATGATACCTAATACTCCTAGCTTTTGGTTTCTAAGTACCATTACCCAATAAAAGGAATCAAGGCTCATTGAAATGGCTGTTCAGGTGTGGGGTAAGGAAGTACAAAAATGACAAAATTTGAACAGTGAAAGCCTCTCCACTACTCAGTTTTCCCCAGAGGAGCCTGAAATATTTTGTACCAGAAAGCAAGGATGTACTCAGAAACTAATGAGGACATGCCAAAGGATACAGGATAGTTTGAACAACAAAAATATCAACAATAAAATAGTAACCTAAAAGAGGAATGCTAGTTAATAGTGGTTAGAAAAACCACTATTTTGTAACCACATTGTAATAATTCAGGCAAAGATTATTGATGGATACTAAAATCATTGTGTGAAAGGTTGTGGAGGAACAGGATATGTACGCATGGTTTTACCCCATAAAGGTCCTTTACAGTAGAGAGATCTGATGGATACCATCTTAATCAAGTGATCAAACCTAGGGTTAATCATCAGTAATAGGACAGACTGTGTTTTCTGATGTATTTTCAGTGGGAACTATGTAATCACCTAATGTAGTATTCTTGTCAAAAGTATTTAACCTGAATCTAATAATGAGGAAACAGACAAATCCAGATAGTGGACAGTCTGCAGATCAGAGGTTTGGACTTTGAAAAATGTAAGCAGTGAATTATTTTTAGATATTTGAGGAAATTTAAGTATTGCTATATTAGATATTATATCAATGTTAAATTCTTTGGGTATGTTAATTATATTGTGGTTATGTAGGAGGATGTCTTTGCTCCCAAAAATTTCAGCATGTGTCTCCTAAGAATGAAATGCAGCTTACTTGGAAATGGTATAATAAAAAAGAAATGTACGTATGTGTGTCTACATGTCTATAAATAAAATATATATGTATGCATGTGTGTGTGTGTGTGTGTGTGTGAGAGAGAGTGAGAAAGCAAGTGTGACAGAATGTTAACTTGGTGACTCTAGGTGAGGGGTATACAGGTGTTCACTGTTCTATTCAGTCAGCTTCTCTGTAGGTTTGAATTTTTCAAAATAAAGAAACAAGGAGTCATACTTTTAAATACTTTTTTGCACATTGCTTTATTTCACTTAACAATTCTCCTTTTCACATTTTTCCCCCTCTATATGTTCATTCATTTTTCTCTCTCTATGAAAGGAGAAGTCTCGTTTCTGACTAGGCAACTATTTCTGTATTACGCTGCCAAAGTTATTTGTCATTTATAAAATACTGTGTTGTATTTTGTACTCATTACCACATACAGTCCTCGTTCCTAGCATATATACATTTATGTTTTAAAAGAGGTAACTGAAACTTTGGACTGTAAAGATAGCTTTAACATACTGACTTTTCTTTTTTTTTTCTTTGTAAAAGTCTTAGTATTGATGTTGAAAGCAATGCTTTTTGGCCCTTTACTTTCATAATTTAACATTGAGAATGTTTGTGTGGCAATGATCTTCATTTCCATTTAAAAGCCTTTATTATTGAATTAACATCCAGAAATAGTACATCTTTGTCTTATTTTTAAGTATTTTTTGAAATTATCTTTTTGTGTTCTCACTTTATCTTTTCCTCTGTGCAGTCTACACAGAGTTCCACAGCTTATCTATCACGTAATTGTCAATAATGTTTCAGTTTATTCGTGCTGCTCAGAGTCAGCAAGTCCTTGATGTAAGTGGGAAAACCATGTGATCTGAGAATTGGTAAAAATATTTTGGAAACTGCAGGTTTAGCCAGCGTTAACTTATTATGGGCATTTTGTTGTCTTTGTCTTGACTGACCAATAACTAAGTTTTGAATAAGCGACCAGAACAAAATAAATAAAATAGTGTTTGGGAGTAAAAAGAGCATACAAAGTATATTCCCTTCTCTTTTGCAGAATTCGGAAAATAACAGGAAAATATTTTTTAAAAAAAATTCCTGTAATATTTTACAGACATTATGGAAGGAGTATGTGTAATCAATCCTCATTATTTACAGATTCTGTCTTTTCAAATTTGTCTAATGCTAAAATTTATTTGTAGCCCCCAAATCTACCCATGCAGCGCTTTCACAGTCACTTGTGTATGTGTGCAAAGCAATGTAAAATGTGAGCCCACAGACCTGCACATTCCCAGCTGAGGTGGAGCTAGGTGATGCTCTCTGTCTTTTTTCAGCTCTCATATAGAGATGGCCAGAGGATGGAGACAGTAGAGGGCACTGTAATGTAGGGCAAGAGGCACCTGCTTTGGAACCAAGTTGGATGGGGTTTGAATCCCAACTCTGGCACCTGTTACTGGAGTGGTCTTAAGCAAGTTACCTAATGTTTCTGAACCTCATTTTCTCTTTTCTAAAACTAAGAAAATAGAGTCTACCAGGATGAGTTGTTTTTGAGATTTAAGATTACAATCTGTGTGAGGTGTATGTGTGTGTGTCTCCTAGGAGCAAAGATTTGGTGGTTACCCATTCAGTGTTTGCAGTGACTTTATGGGACAAATAATGGAAATGAGCTGTATATCTTTGCTAAGTGATGTTAATTTTACTCTTATTTAATATTCACACTTGTTACTACCAAAATCTTATCAGGTCTCTGACCAGGTCACCAGAATTAAGAATTAGTGTATTATATAAATCAGGTAATAACAATATCAATAGTCTAAAACTATCTGCTTTTTTTTTTTAAGTGCTTTTCTTTCTTTTTTCTCAACAGCTCTTTGGAACTTTGGATATTTATTACCCAAATATTTAATACTACTCTGTGCCTTAATTCTGCCATCTATAATCTTGATCAGTTTTAGGAGGATTATGCCAGCTCCAAACACATCCTTCTGTGCTCTGCTTTGTGATGCTGTTCTGAGATTTTGCAGATCACGTTTCTGCTTTGCCAGCTGCTCACTTTTAGGTTGCACAAGTACAGAGCACTTGAGAGAGGTCTCAAGGAGAAGGAGGAGGAAGAAAGAACTTAAACCTTTCTCTTTGTTTCCTGTGGGCTCCCTGTCTGCTTTCCTGTTACTTTGACCACCATCCTAGTGGAAATTCTTCACCCCAGCAACAGCATTCCTAAATCCAGTTTGTAGTTTTTCCAGCATTCACACAGCTAGCCTCATCATGACTCTTAATAACACCAGCTCCAGTTGGCTAGTCCTTTCTTCCTCAAAAGGCGCCCTAGTCCCACAGGATCCGTCTTCCAAGTGCAGAGATGCCAGCAGCAGCTGAGCAGCACTATCTCCTCAGGGAACTGAGTTACAGCTGTGCAGAATCTTGCCTCCAAACTTCTGGGTTTTAGTAATTCCAGTCTCTTTCCTTGGTTGCTGTGATTTGTGAAAATAAAAACATAGTGATTTTTAAGTGGTCGTGACTAATATCTGAACACTTTTTAACAATAGAAGTTATATCTTCTTTAAATTAATATCTGAGTTATTTGTTATTTCATTCTTGTTTTTAACATTTGTTTAGTTATATCTTTATGTGAAGAATTTTCATGTCTTTAGGTAGTAGATAGATGAGACTTTCTTTTTAACATTTAATTTGCATTATCTTTATTTAAAGTATAGTTTTATACACTTATCAATGTTTATTTCAGTTTTGATTTTTAGAGTTTTCTAGAATCAGATCCTGATGAGTAATCCAGCTATTTTCAAGCAATAATGTAAGAAGCACTGTATTTTCTAGTGTAAATTTTATTTATTATTTATGTTAAACTAAATGGTATCATTGTTGGTTCAATCAGTATATCCATAATAATGAAATGGATAAAATGGAATATTAAAATAACGGAATAGTGAAATTTGTTACTATAAAGAGCTTTAGATACTATCTAGTATTAGTTATTTTTCCCTATCCATGCCATTCTATTCACAAGTAAAATACACATCTTTAGAATCTCCCAGGATATCAGTAGAGGCGTGCAGAAGCGGGGTGGCTTTTAACTCCACTCACAGTATGCTTGGTCTCTTCCCAGGGCTCATATTTTGTAGTAGTCTTCAAGTACAGTTCCTCTGCTCTCCTTCTTCCCAAAGTGTTACATTAAAATGGTGAGAGAAGGGCTTATCTCACTGGCTATTTCCTCTGACTTAAGGGAGGGTGAATTCTGTTTATTATTGGTTTAACTGTAGTGTTTTTCTTAGATAAACTTAATGCCATATTTCACCAGTTATGACAGACTTTTAACTTTTTAACATCTCTGAAATTGGGATGAGTCTCAATTTATTGACTGATGCTTTAGTATTGTTGTTGGCCAGATGGTGGTTGTGTTGTATCTATCATGGCCAGTACATTGTGGATGTAGTTGTATCTCTAGTGTCATACAGTTGCAGCCCCTTGATGTTTCAATTAATAAACCATTTAAGGACGTTTTGAAGGAAGAATATGAGTCCTGGTTGTTACCTAAACATCTTTTAGCACCTGTGGTAAGATCAAGAAGGTATCAGCATCATAATTGCAAAATGGGAGACGGTAGCTTCAAAGAGAAGTTTGGAGACGGTAGTAGAGGAGCACCCTTTTAAGAAATGCTGCATCACCAAAGCTTCTAATGGCCAGAGAATGATGTGGAATGATGTAGAAAAACACAGGCATTAGATAACTATGAGTGAAAAAATGACTCAGAACAGTCAAACTTAAATATGAAGTATTTAATTTTTCATGTGTGCACAAGGATAATAGATATACAGTAACAATTTTTGTCTTAAGTGTATCCAAAAGAGCTCTTAAAAAGGTACAACATAAAAATTCTAAATGATAAAGTATTGTCGTAGTTTGATTGGCAGTTTTTCTTCCTTAGTGAAACATATGGTAGTGGCACATCTTAAAAGGCATTCTAGATTTGATATAATACAGTAGATTAATTGACACAACATTGTAAAATGACTATAACTCAATAAAAAATGTAAAAAATATATAGTAGATTAAACCATTCTTCTAGAGAGGTAGAGATGACTATATAAAGTTATCTTTTTATCCAGGTATATTCTCTGAACTCTGAACATTAGGATTACTTCATTAATAATTAGTATTACTCTTTACTTCTATTTTTACTTAAGGAAGTAAAACGTAGGCAATAATCTACTTAGGAAAATTCCCATATACAGGCTGATAGCTGCTTTTTTTCTTCTTTTCATCAGCATCTCCAAAGTTAGATAATAGATCCCTAATAAGTATCCTACATACTGATTTTTTAGTACCATATTGTTCGGTAAAAATAATACATGTCCATTACAGATTTAAACAATGTAAAAAATACAGAAAAAGTCAAAAGCATCTGAAACTCTACCATCCTCACTGATGTCTTTCTAGATATTTCTTATGTAGCTATCCATATGTGAAAATGTGTGTTTGTAAAATTACTCATGTTTAGTAACTTGTCCTTTTTCCCATTCAGTGATGTGTTGTGGCTTTTGTTCCATCTTAAGAAATGTTAATTGATTAGTTGATTCATTTTAATGACTACATAATTTTCCATTGTAGAGGTATACTGAATGATTTAAGCAGGTTCCTGTTAATGGACATTTAGGCTGATTAAGTTTTCTTTATTGTATACAGTGCTCGGATGAAAATTTTTGTGCATGCATATTTTTTATTTTGTAAAATGATCTCAAATTATTAAAAGTGGGATTTGGATATTTATTTATTTATTGAAACACTACTAGCTTTTCAAATTTTTTTTTTTAAGGTGATAGATACGGTTTTGTTGAAGTGATGATGACATATATAATACTGAAATGTCTTTTAAAAACGTAATTAGTATTTTAAGATTTGATTCCTAACCTAAAAAAAAATGATCTTGGCTCCTACTACATATTTAGAAACCTTTCATTTGTAATAAATGGATGTGAGAAGTTATTCGGCTAAAGAAAGAAAATGAAAAAGTTAAAGTACTAGGAACAATGAAAAATAATTAAACTGATGAAAGCGCAGGGAAACTGGAAAGGTAATGATTAAGATAAAGAAAGGGCTTTGGAAACAACCTGGATTTGAATCCTGATTCTGTCTGTTACTAGCTACATGACCTTGAGGAAGCCTTTTAATCTAAGTTTATTTCTCTTCGTTTAAAGTAGAGATGATAATATATCATCAGGTCATTTTGAGGATTAAATAGTAATAGAATAATTCCAGCTAACATTTTTGAATCCTTTTTGCTGTGTATGGCAGGCATTGTATTAAATGTTTATGTGTATTTTTTTTACTTGGCAAATATTTATTATCTTAATTCTCATAAACTCATGAGATGTAAGTATGTTTTACTGATGAGGAAGCTAAAACTAAGAGAGGGATTTTGTAACTTGCACAAGCAACACAGTTAATAAGTGGCAAAACCAGAATCTGAACCCTAACAGTCTGTCCCAGGAGAGCCTGCGATTTGAAACTATCCTGTGTGCATATAAAGCACTTGGCACAGTGTGTAGTTAGCATGCATCAGTTAATATTTATGTTTAGGCTATTTTTAAAAAATAAACATGTCAAAAGAATGAGAAGACAAGCCACTGACTAGGAGAAAATATTTGCAAAAGATTGGTAAAGGACTGTTATTCAAAATATATAAAGAATTCTTAAAACTAAACAGTTAAAACACCAACAATCTGGTTAAAAAGTGAGGAAAAGATTTGAACAGGCACCTCATCACAGAAGATATTCAGATGGCCACTAAGCATGCATTATATGTTATTAGGGAATTGCGAATTAAAACGAAATAACCAGTACACACCTATAAAAGTCTGCATGGACAGCACCAAATGTTGGCTAGGATGTAGAGCAGCAGGAACTCTCATTTATGGCTGTTGGGAATACAAAATGGTATAGCCACTTTGGAGGACAGTTTGGCAGTCTTACAAAACTAAACATACTCCTACCATGCGATCCAGTAATTCTGTCCCTTGGTGCTCACCCAGAGAAGTTGAAAACTCATGTCCAAGCAAAAACTTGCATACAGGTGTTTATAGTAGCTTTATTCATGATTGCTAAAACTTGAAAATAACCAAGATGCCTTCAGTAGGTGAATGGATAAACACATTGACACATCTGTGTAATCGACTGTTATTCAATGCTAAAACGAAATTGGCTATCAAGCCATGAAAAGACATGGAGGAACCTTAAAAGCACGTTACTAAGTGAAAAAAGCCAATCTGAAAAGGCTACATACTGTATGAAATACAAAACTGTGGAGATAGTAAAAAGATTAGTGGTTGTCAGGGGTTAGGAAGAAGGGAGGCACAAATAGGAAGAGCATAGAGGATTTTGGGGGCAGTGAAACTATTCTGTATGATATTATGATGGAGGATACATATCATACATTTGTCGAAAGCCATAGAACACACATCAAGAGTGAATCCTAATGTAAACAATGGACTTTGTACATTCATCATTTGGAACAAATATACCACTCTGGTGCAGGATGTTGATAGTAGGGGAGGCTGTGCATGTGTAGGGGAGGGGAGTGTATGGGAACTCCCTGTACTTTCTGCTCAGATTTGCTGTGAACCTAAAACTACTCCAAAAAAAAAAAGTTTGTTTTAAAAATAATAATAAAATTAACAAAGCAAGTATGCATTTATATGTGTCTGTGACACTTTTGATACTTTCATATTTAGGCCCAGAATAAAGAGACCAGTGTTTTAGCTGCTGCAAAAGTGATTGACACCAAATCTGAAGAAGAACTTGAAGATTACATGGTTGAAATTGATATATTAGCATCTTGTGATCACCCCAACATAGTCAAGCTTCTAGATGCCTTCTATTATGAGAACAATCTTTGGGTAAGTATTTTCTGTTGAACTATGGGAGTAGCCAAAAATGACTTAATTGTTGTAAAGAGGTTTATCACTTGTGAAAGCCTGTTTTATGTGGTACCTTTTCTGTTTAGTTAACGTATGTTACTTGAATGAGAGTTGATCTGCTGATGAGAGGGTCATTAATAACATCCTTAGCTTCAACAGATATTTAGATGTATATTTCAGATTGTACCATACTTCATGACTGTTTGATATTAAATCCAAGTGGAGAAACTTCGTTAAGAAAATTAAATTTCCTAAATAATGAAAGTAGATAGCCTTTCGTGTTTTGAATTTAAGCATTTACTTAAAATTTGTTTTTTTAAGTTTATTTTGTTTTCCTATAAATTGTTTATAATTTCTTACCCTACACTTTTGGCAAATCATGTATTAGATTATAAAATGCTTACTAGAGAAGAGGGTGTAGCTGACTGGTAGAGTGCACACCTAGCATGCACAAGGTCCTGGGTTCAATCCCCAGTACCTCCATCAAAATAAATAAGTGAACCTAATTACCTCCTCCAAAACAAAAAACAACAAAAACAAAATGCTTACCAGAAATGTTAAATATTTATTGTATATATTATCAAACCCACCTTTAGTACATGTTGTAGTAGCTAAGGCAGTATGTAAAAATTTTGTCCCTTTTTAGAAAATATTAAGCACAAAAGATATATAAAAAAGATATTAGTATTTTTTATAATAACCAGTCATTCACTTCCTCTGCACCAATACTAATTTAGTCAAGAGGGCTTTTTCTTTTTGTTTTGTTTTGTTTTGGTTGGGGAGGTAATTCAGTTTATTTACTTATTTATTTTTAATGGAAGTACTGGGGATTTAACCCAGGACCTTGTGCATGCTAAGCGTGCACTCTACCACTGAGCTATACCCTTCTCCCAAGAAGATTTTTAAAATGGAGTTTTAGTTGTTCTTAAAGGACAAAGCAAAGCGTTATGAAGAAAGAGTAGATAGTATAAGCTATACCTGATTGGGAATCAAAAGGCCTTTTTTTAAAAAAATTTTGGTGATGTTAGGCGTGAGCTTGAATAAGTCAGTTGACCTTTATGAGTCTGTTTACTCACCTATAGGGTTAGTAATGATCTACCTCCCCAATTATTTTTCATATGATGTAATGAATTTGAAAACAATTTATAATTTGCAAGCTCCTATAAAAAGTAAAGTGTTGTTCAGGGTCCTACTGTATAGCACAGGGAGCTATATTCAATGGCTTGTGGTAACCTGTAATGAAAAAGAATATATATGTGTATGTATAAGTGAATCACTGTGCTGTGCACCAGAAACTAATACTTCAGTAAAAGAAAAATCAACTATACTTTAGTTTTAAAAAAAAGTAAAAAAAATAAAGTGTTATACAGAGGGGGAAAATGTATGAAGCTGTACAATTTGTTAAGATGTGTAGTTTAAAAGAAATTATCTGAAAAAAATTATCTGTAGTTATTATTAGTGTAGTGTCTTCTAATACGATTGTTTAGGGTTCTAGCAGAATGTTTCCAGAGATTATAATGAAAATGAATTCCTAGACAATTTAATAAATAGATAAGATCTTTACTTGAGACTATATTGCAAAATAAAGAAGTTAGACAACTGTGAGGGACAGTCTGTTGGGAGAGATAGGCATTAATTTAAGAACCATAGTAAATACAAAATTACAGCTGTGATAAGGGTTAAGAAGGAAAGGTACATGGTGGTATGTACCAGGGAGGTCTGGGAAGGCATCCATCAGGAAGTCATAATTGAGCTAGGATCAGAAGCTTTTGTGTATATATATATATTTTTTTTTCTATTTTTTTAAAAAACCAAAAACAGTCTCTGTTTCCAGGGTTTATTCCTATTAGTGAGGATAAAAATATACTTGATCACTTAATTCACAATAGTTACCTTAAAAAGGAGAGTAATAAAATCTTTCAGTGGTAATGAGATGGATATATAATACTGTCCTGAATAAAAATTCTGTACCTGGTTATTTTAGAGAAGCAGGGACACTAAAAATGGTGATTAACTCAAAGGCACATACTTCCACAATGTGTTCTCTTTGTGCTTTCTCAAATGTGTATCATTAAGACTGATAACTCTTTTGACAAAGGAAATCCTTATGGTTAGCATAATATCATTTCCGTAACCTAGGTTATTTGATAGCTATTCCTTTATCTTTTTTGCTAAATTGAAGAAAAACTACTTAGACTCAGTGTCATGTTAGATACATGCTTTTTTATTTACCTGCAGATCCTCATTGAATTTTGTGCAGGTGGAGCAGTGGATGCTGTGATGCTTGGTAAACGCCTTTTTGTTCTTTATGTTATCTTGAATTATACTGTAAAAAGTCAAAGAATTTCAAACATTTTTATATATATATAAATATATATTACATATATATAAATATATTTTATATATATATATCTTATTTTTGAGTGAAGTTCAATAAGTTAAGAAATCAGCTTAATTATTTTTATATTCTTGGATAGTTGTAATAAAATTCTAAAATGAAATATTGAGTATAATATGTAGAGAAAGTAATTTTTATAGACACTTAGTTTTTAAAAAATAAATTCACTATATATGATCCTTGACAGTGATGATAAAGGTATATAGCCTGCTGATATGTTTTCACTGTATAAAAATGCAGATTTGTTTACTTTTTCCTTATAGAGCTTGAGAGACCATTAACTGAGTCCCAAATACAAGTAGTTTGTAAACAGACTTTAGAGGCGTTGAACTACTTACATGATAATAAAATCATCCACAGAGATCTAAAGGCTGGCAACATTCTTTTCACCTTAGATGGAGATATTAAGTTGGGTAAGTTTATTCCATTAAATACAACATCTGAGTTTGTGCTCTGAGATTTCCCCTTATATGTTTGTAACTAAATGTTGTTTTGTTATGACTCAAATATGTGAAACATGGAGAATTACTCCATGTTAATTTTTAATTTTGAATAATTATGCATTAACTCCCAGAATTCCTAAGTATAGGCTCCTAATATAAAGACACTTTAAAAAGAAAGTAAGAAAGGATGGATTTTTATTTTTAAAAAGGCACACTTTTAAAAGACTGGTTAATTATTTTTTCCCTTCAATTTTTATATGCAAACTTAATACTTGTAAATATAATACATTTAGAAAATGATATAGTAGCTAAAACTGCTAGCTTAGTTTTATCTTCATTTCCAAAATTCATATCTAGTGGTTTTCTTTTTGCATGTTTTGTTTTATACTTTACTTTATAGATAACTGTATCTTAAATTAACAAAGTAACTAACCTTAGTCTGAAAAGGATGCCTAAAATAAGTATAGGGACTATATTTTTAATTTTGTTTTTTATACTGGAGGAATAAATGATAATTTTATGTGAAGAAATAGATGTAGATTTTAGGTAGGAAACTAATTAATTTCATATATACATGTACAAATAAAAGAGAAAGTCCTCTTTAAGTATTTCCAAGATATGAATTTAAAGAAAATCTAGTGATGAAGTCTAAATCTGTGTATTTTGGAAGGATGTTAAAAGGATAAGATATATTCAAAAGCCATGTTGATAGCAGTGATCATAGTCATTTCATTTCACTTTGTCATGACATGCAAATTTGATATATTACTAAATTTGATATACTACTAAATTTTAACCTTTTTATAAGTAAACAGTTATATAGCTTAATGACTTGTAGCTTTGTAGACAGTAGCTTTGTGACCACCACCTAGATAAAGAAATAGAACTGTGTCTGGTACCTAGCAGCTCTTTCATGGGCCCATCTCAATCGCTGTCACTCCCTTCTTCAAGATAACCCGTTTCCTGACTTTTATAGTAATCACTTTCTTGTGTTTTTTTAATGGCTCAATATTTATTTCTAGACATTAGAGTTTAGACTTACCCATATTTAAAACTGAGTTTTCTTTCAAGTCTTTTAATTTATGAGTCTCGCCTGCACCAGTTTCTTTCTTCTCTTTGTGTTTTATCTGTGGCGTGCATTCTCATGGGATGCTTTCTCAAGGAAAGTTGGTTCTTTGGGGGCAAAAGAATTTCAGTGTTAAAATGATTATGACCCACCAAAGTACACAGATATATAGTATATCTTTGGCATTAAAATTTCGTGGGGGGAGGGAGGATTAGGACAAAATACCTTAAAAGGCTCCTAATGAGAGTGATGATGAAAAAAAGGTTGAGCAACACTGATCTATAAGACCTGGGCTGTTGGACCTGTAGGGTTTCTGTCATCTTGCATTTTGCTGGTTGCATACTCATGATGACTTTCTAAAGTTCCTCTCTGTATTTCTTTCAGTTTGCAGATGTATCCGAAAACCTCATCAGTCTCAAGTTTGATTTTTTGACAAGACTGTTGGTGGTTTTATGTTCTTTCATTGGGAGGCATGCAATACTTGCTTTTTGCTCTATTTTGATGTTAGCAGCTATTGATGCTTAATATCTAGGTCTGTTCTTTGATTGAAGGAGCCAAATGAATTCTGTCATTTTGTTTTCATTTATTATTTTTGATAATAATTTTGATATAATTATCAGTTATTTCATTGTGTTCATTTATTATCATTATAAAATTAGAAATACTTATATAAGAAGACACTTCCCTTCAGCTGTTTGGTTATTCAGGAGTATAATTCATATGGATAAGACAGGAAAAATGCTTGATTCTTTTTTTATTTATTTAGCTTTAAAGACAGTGAATTGGTTCTCTTTCTTTAGTTGGTGACCAGTATTTTTTAAAATGTTATTATTAATTCATGAATTTAATTTTATTTTGTAGTTTTCAAATCTGTTACATTTTTTATCCTTATTAAAGCTCACATTGTACCATCTTGGTCAATTGGAACCTCTTCAAGTTGGCTTGTTAATCTTTTTTGGCATGACTCTAGTAATCTTTGATAGCTTCCTTGTTGTCTGTTAGGTTGAGTTGTTTCAGGCTCATCGTGCATATTTCCTGCCTCAGACCTTCAAGAAGCCCTGAAGAAGTTTTAGCAGGATGTGGTGCTATTTTAAGACCACAGACTGCACGTTAGAGATGCTTACGGTTTCTGGACTGGCCTTCATTCTAGGCCTCTCCAAACACAGAGGTAGGCTCTCATTGAGTGCCTATGTATTTCCTATTCAAATTCAGGATCAAGCCTTTTTTCCCCCTCTGTATTACATCTGTTATTTCCTTCTATCCTGAGAATCTTGGTTCTCAAGGACATTGATGATAGATTTGGAATATTCTGTAATTACTCATTTTAACTTTCATTTCTATATTCAGTGCTCACCACCAGTTCTTACGTTGATATCTCTTTGGTTATGTTGGTTGTCTGAAGTTCATTCTCTGGTGGATTTCTCTGGAAGGGCTCTCTGAGTTCTTATAAAATGATAATAGTTCTACCCTTTATACTTTGAAGGTCAGTTTTGCTGGATAGAAAATCCTTGGCTCACATTTCTTTCCTTGAATATCTGAAATGTGTTACTCTGTTTTCTTCTGTCAGAAAGTGTTGTTGAAAGTCTGTTGATTATCTGATTTTCTTTCTCTTACAAGTCATGTGCTCTTTCTGCTAGATGCTAAAGAATTGTTTTCTTTGAAGGCCAACAATTTAACTAAACTTTTCTCCCCCTTTGCCAGGAATTTTTTCTGTAATTACAGATATGAGTATTTATTCTGTTCCCTTGCATTGATTTCCTTCTTTAGGGATGATTATTATATGTTGGGTTTGCCAATCATAAGTATGTTGAACTTTCTCTCAAGTTCTTTTTTATCTTTCTTCATTTTTTTTTTCATTGAGGTGAAATGTAATTAGCAAAATTTAATCTCCTAACCATTTTTAAGTATACAGTTCTGTAGCATTAAGTACATTCATTTTGTTGTGCAACCGTCACCACTGTCCATCTCCAGAACTTTTTCATCTTCCGCAACTGAAACTCTGTACTCATTAAGCATTAGCTCCCCATTTCCTCCTTTCCCCAGCCCCTGGCAACCACCATTCTATTTTCTGTCTCTGTGAATTTGACTCCTCTAAGTACCTCATATAAGTGTAATCATACAGTATTTATCCTTTTGTGACTGGCTTATTTTACTTAGCATAATGTCTTTAAGTTTCACCCATGTTGTAGCATGTGTCAATTTCCTTTCTTTTTAAGGCTGAATAATATTCTGTTCTATATGTATATACACACCACACTTCATCCGTTCATCCATTGATAGACATTTTGGTTGCTTCCACCTTTTGGCTCTTGTGAATAATGCTGCTGTGAACATATGTGTACAATATCTGTTCAAGTCCCTGCTTTCAGTTCTTTGGGGTATAAACTTAGAAGTAGAATTGCTGGATCATATGGTAATTCTCTGTTTTATTTTTTGAGGAACCACCATAAAACCATTTTCCACACTGGCCGCACCATTTTACATTTTCACAGCAATGTACGAGGGTTCCAATTTCTTCACCTCCTTGCCGACACTTGTTATTTTCTGTATTTTTGATGATTGCTGTCCTAATGGGAGTGGCATGGTGATGCATGGGAATTTGTTATGTCTATTTGTTCTTGTATTCCTCCTTGTTCAGCCTTTATTTCAAAAATGATTTTTCATTTCTGTTTTCCCTTGAGTTCTGTCAACTCATTTCTGAATTTTAAAATTCTGACTTATGTTACTCTTTTGTCTCATCATTTTTTAAAATCTTGTAGCTCAGTTTGAATAGTATGTTACAATTTTGATCCATTTTTGGTACATTTTTCTGTAAATGTACTAAAATCTTATTTGAATACAGAAATGTACTTTGTGTAAAATAGTGCATACCATTAAAAGTAAGTATATTTTTGAAGATTTAGGAATGCTAAAATAGTTTTGAATTGGTTGACATTTAAAATAATTGCAATTTGTTTCATTAATTCATAAATACAGAGAACCTTCCATTTCTGTGACACCCTGTTAAGTCTACACAGATGTATATAGAACCATATTATCTTCACGAACCATATAATAAATTACAGTAACTGAATTTTTATGATGCTCTTACCAGATCACATTGTTGCAAATGGAAATAAGTATGTAAAAATGCTGTTTTAACAGACCAACATATATATGCCACATCATTGTAAGTAGAACTATAAAGCACATAGTGACCTTAATTTTCTCGTTTGCACAAAAATGAAGATGCCTTTTTGTCCCTCCTTAGTTTCTACTTCCTGCCCGTAAGTATGGTTAGAGAGGTATAAATGTTGACAGTGGACATTTGTTGTTTAGGCCTGTTTCTGGACCTCCTTTCCCAGTCACATGAGGGGAAAAATGTTAAAATGAATAGACTGTTAATAGGTTCTAGGGAAACACTAGAATAAGTACTGAGCTGACTTTGCCTAAGTAGAAAACCTCTTCTGGCAGGAATTTCATGTTGTGATCTCAGTCCCTTCCTGCAGAAACATGAGAAGTTGTAAGTTGAGGAAGTTGGGGTTAAGAGGGGTGGAGTGTCCTGAATACACCTATTTATGTTGCATTTTCTGCATATATCTTCCAAGTATAGTATGTTCTATTTACTTATGCATTTATTTAATTATGAAACATTAATGAAATATCTAACATAGTGAAAGACTTCATACACCATATTAGGAATAGGTAGCTGTCAGTCTGTTTTGAGCAAGAGAACCACATGGTCAAAAAAAGGAAAAAAGAACTGTATAATAGACACAAATAATTGGAATACAAGACAAGGTTTCATGAGTTTTAAGAATTCTACTAACAAAATATTGCGAAGGTTAAAATTATACATATGGTTAATAATAGTAGCTGCCATTTATTGTGTGTAAATTCTGTGCTAGGCCTTGGGGCATGAACACTAAGTACTGAATTTTTGGTATTTATTCAGTTTGGAGAATTGTGGCATGTGGAAGTTATTTCTCTTTCTGTTCTGCTTACCCTTTAGTAAGAGTGGCCTTCTTAAAGCCTTGATATGCTTATCCCTTATGTTGAATACAGTGAACTTTGCTTAAAAACTGTCATTAATACTTCTGTTTGATTATTTATTTCAAGCGGATTTTGGAGTATCAGCTAAAAACACAAGGACAATTCAAAGACGAGATTCCTTTATTGGCACACCCTATTGGTATGTGTTCAGTTTTATGGGTTTGCAGCATTAGTTATGTCAGCAGTTATTATTACTCATTAATTTTTTCCCACATAATTGATTATACTGTCTGTCTTTTATGTGGTTTGTAATCACTATTCTTAAGTTGAACATTTTAACTTTCAATTCTCTGTCTTCATAGGATGGCTCCTGAGGTAGTCATGTGTGAAACATCCAAGGACAGACCCTATGACTACAAAGCTGATGTTTGGTCCCTGGGTATCACTTTAATAGAAATGGCTGAGATAGAACCACCTCATCATGAATTAAATCCAATGCGAGTGCTGCTAAAAATAGCAAAGTCTGAGCCCCCTACGTTAGCACAGCCATCAAAATGGTAAAGTATTCCTGAACAAAGCTTTTTAAAAAGCAAAACTTGATGCTTTATTCTTCCAACTTTCCAAAGGTATTCAAATTTAGGTACATGGTACGAAGACTATATGAAGTAGAAAACTGATTTTTGGTATATTTTCAAGACTTAAGGACCATGTAAACGCTTATAACTAACTTTCTGTAGAAATTAAAAAATACCAGTGATTTGATTTCTACATGAAAAATTTATTTCCTGTACTATGAGAAAGTAAGGCATTTATGTGGTTAGTTTATATTTGTGCAGTTTAATATAATAGAATAATTTTTGTGATTTTTAGCGTATTTATGAACATGAGTGTCTCAATGACTAAAACTATGAACCTACTTATATGTCTAACTTGTATTTATAGATGAATGACTTATGAAATACTAATATTCACATTAACTAGTTTTCTTATGTTGAATTCACATTATCCCATACATAAGAGAACTTAAGCATAATTTATCAGAGTTTTTATTTTAATAACAAGAAAGTAAAATAGAATGTCATTATAAAGATTTTTCTTTTGAAGGTCTTCAAATTTTAAGGACTTTCTAAAGAAATGCTTGGAAAAAAATGTGGATTCCAGATGGAACACATCTCAGCTCCTGCAGGTAGGATAAGAGTAGTATGATAACAGCAGACTGTGTGATTTTTGTAACATCTCTTTAAGATTACAGTTTCAGGCGGAAGGATATAGCTCAGTGGTAGAGTGCGTGCCTAGCATGCACAAGGTCCTGGGTTCAATCCCCAGTTCCTCCATTAAGAAAAGAAAGAAAGAAACTTAATAACCCCCCCACCCAAATTAAAAATAAATAAAGGAAAAAAGAAAAAGAAGAATAGTTTCAGATTGATTCAGTGTGCCTTCTTTCCACTTGAGTTTTCCTGTGGAAACTCAAAATGCATTGTAGTAGTTAACATTTGCTTTGCAAACATACCTGCTGCTGTTAATAAAAGATATTTAGCTTCTAAGTGCTTCCTCCTATGCTTTTTTGATTCAGTCTGTGTTCTTTTCATTTTGTTTAGTTATTTGCATTTTGTCAGTTACTTCCATTTTTGTCTGTCCAGTTACTGGAAAGCAAGCACGTTGGCGGCAGGAGCCATGAGCTAATTAATTTTTTTTAATGTCTCTTACAATGAGGGTAAATTTTCAGTAAATATTACTGATTTTAAAGAAAAGGTGTTAAAGTGATTGGATAATTTTGTTTTATAGCAGGAGCTGTTTGTATCATTTGAAATGAAGTTTTGTCAAATAACAGTACAGGCGGACAAACAGAATGACTAGTCTAGAGGCAGTTACTGTTAGGTTGAGTTATTGTGTAACTCCTACATTACAGTTTTTAAGGTTGACCTGTTTATCTAGGGGGGGAAGCAGGAAAAATTGCCTTGCTCTGTGCAACAAAAGTATCCCTGGAACACACTTTCTCTCCTTATTTCACCATCCCCACATTTGAAAGCCTTAGTCTGTGACAGACATCAAGTGCTGAGTGTACAGGGATGAATAAAATATCTTCTTACTCTTAAGAGTATTAGAATTATGTCAAAAAAGCAGGTGTTGTAGACACTTTTAACAGAACTCCAAAGCTTTTTGTAATTCTTTTATTGAGGCTTTTATACAAGATATAATTGTATTGTTACTTTTTACGAACTAGTAATGCACTTGAAACCTGCTTTAAATTTTAAATTTTAGGTTGTGAAATTTTCAAACATACAGAAAAGTACATGTACGTACTACTCATATGTAATATATTTTTGACATGCTTCCTTCAGATTCTTAAAAAAAAAAAGATATATAGTTGCTGGCAGCCCCTACTCCTGCTCAGTCCCCTCCCCCTCTTTCCTTCCTCAGATGTAACATCATCTGAAGTTTTGTATTTTTCTTACTTATATGCCTATATTTTACCACATAATAATGTGTTTTATGTATTTTAAACTTACTCTACAAGCATTTTGGCTGTTACACTGAGCATACTTTTTTTAATGATCAAACAGCATCCTTTTGTTACTGTTGATTCCAACAAACCAATTCGAGAGTTGATTGCAGAGGCAAAGGCTGAAGTAACAGAAGAAGTTGAAGATGGCAAAGAGGAGGATGATGATGAGGAAGCAGAAAATTCTCTGGTCAGTATTTAGAAAGGAAATTTCATTTAGGTAATTTTTAGATTTGAGTTTTAAGGTATGATTGCACCAATAACAAAGAATTAATTTGGAAAAGAATATGAAAACAAAGATAGGTATATATATGCAGGACTGGGACATTATGCTGTATACCAGAAATTAATACATTGTAATTGACTATACTTTAATTAAAAAAAAATTGTTGGCTAGCAATACAAAACTTTTAATTTTAGAGGTGCAGAATAATAACAAGTTTGCTTTTTGCTATCCATTTTTGTCACATGTATTTGAAAATTTGTCAGTTCTTTAAATTATTTTTATAATTTCATCAAATTTACTGAATAAAGATATTAAATCATTGTATGTATGAATTAAATCGTTTATATATAAAATAATTCATATATATACATGAAACATTGTTTTGGTCACCATTTTGAAGTTACGTTTTAACACTAAAAATGTGTGAAATCTTTTTTAGCCAATACCTGCAAGTAAACGTGCCTCCTCTGACCTTAGTATTGCCAGTTCTGAAGAAGATAAGCTTTCACAAAATGCTTGTATTTTGGAATCTGTCTCAGAAAAAACAGAACGTAATACTTCTGAGGATAAGTTTAACAGTAAAGTTCTTACTGAAAAACCCACCACTGATGAGCCTGAAAAAGCTGCAGTGGGTATTAATGACCACGTTAATGATGCTCCTTTAGAAGCTATGGCTGAACTCCATAATAGAACAGCAATAATCAAGGAAAATGGGAGCGAGGAAGAGAGACCCAAGCTTGAAAATCTACTTGGCACAGAAGGCCATGAAACAGTGGACATTAATTCAGTCAGTGAAAGAAAAGAAAATATAATGATAACTTCAGAAACAAATATTGAACAGAATCCGAAACCCGAGGAAGAAAGGGATCAGGAAAAGCAACAGATATTTGAAAATAAGGTTATAAAAACTGAAGAAATTGAAGATACTGCTATTCAAACAATGGATTTAGTTTCTCAAGAGACTGGAGAAAAAGAGGTGGATGTTCAGGCAGTTGAAAATGAAGTTGAGCTTACAAAGGAAGACACCCAAGAGAAATTGGGAAAAGATGACAAAACTGAAAAAGATGTGGTCAGTGATACAAGCAATGTGATAGGGACAGAGGAGGCAGTAGATGTGCCTCCAAAGTCAGCTGGAAACAGTCCTGTGGATGCTCAGAGCAGTGATGGGAAAGAAGTGGGTGAAGTAGGTCAGAAGTTAGTGAGTAAGCCCACAGAGGGTCCTGAGGCTGGTGGTACTGAGGAAGTTCCTATTAAAGAAATAGCTGAAACAAATGAGATAGATAAAAAACCTATAGAAGGAAAAGGTGAGGAACAATTAATCAACAGTTCAGAGAACATAGTGGAGACCAATGAAGAACCTGGGACAAATCAAGTTGAGGATATTACTGAATCAATTAACGCTGAAGGAATAGAGATCAGAAGTGCAAAAAAAGCTTTAGAAAGTGAAACTCAGGATGCTCCTAAAGCCACTGCTCAGATAGATGCAGAGCAAGAAGAAATTCCATATGAAGTGCCAATTGAAACAGAACCCCGAGTTACTGCCGCTTCACATCCCAGTGAACCTCAGCCTGCTCCAGTACCCAGTATTAATATCAACCCTGAAGAAGCAGAAAATAAAGGGGAAATAGGTGCTTTGTCAAAAACTGAAACCATGTTACCAGAATCTGAGAGTCAAAAGGAAAATGATACTGATTCAGGCACTGGTTCCACTGCTGATAATAGCAGCATTGACTTGAATTTATCCATCTCTAGCTTCCTAAGCAAAACTAAAGACAGTGGATCAATATCTTTACAAGTAAGTATATATGGGTCCTTGTTTGGGTTTTTCTTTGTCATTTGGCAGTTGAGAGTTTATGTGAAACTGATGTCTTGAAAACAAAACAACACTAAATCAGTGTAGTATTAACCCTATGAAATTCTTAGGGCCTAAGAAGTCAGTCATTTAAAAGAAAACCTAGAGATTCTAGGTGTAATTTTTAATTTTTTGGTAGCACCTACCTGTTTTGCCAACTTGACATAAATATTGTAATATAGTTGCTTATTGCAATTTGGGTTCTCTTTGCCCGTGTTGAGGTATTATTTTAGCAAGAATCAGTAATAAATAAAAGAATTGAGGACTTGAACGAATGATCTCTTTTTAGGAATGTTTAGGGTACAAACAGCCCTTGATTTACCACTGGCCCATGCAGGTGACTCCTGCCTTCTCAGTCATAGCCATCACTACTGCCATGAGAATCAGACATTAAAAACCCAGAACACTTGGAGCTGTTGGAGCATAACTCTCAAATCTTAATGTGCTTATGAGTTAGTAGGGGGAGCTATGTAGAAGTATGGAGTGGGGCTAAAGAATCAATACTTGTAACAAAAAAATCCCTTGGAATTCTCATGCAGATGAGCCACGGGCTACTTATGGACTCTGGGTCGACAGGTAGCAGAAAAGCAGGAACAACTTAGGAAAACAGACCTTTGGGACATGACTCTAGTGTGACTGATTGGCATGCCTGTCTGCCCCAAATCATTACATGTATTGCCTATGGCCTTCAGTTTTCAGTTTATTTTGTTTCATTGACTGAAATTCCATTAATCTGAAGTTCATTCACTGATTTAATAGTTAGCATTTCCGAAAAATGCAGAGGCGATGTTAACTGTGGATACTTCAGTAAGAACTGAAGAAATGGAAAATTTGGAGGATACAGGGAGGTAGATCTGTTTTTGGAGCATGCCCACTTTAGAGTTTAGAGGAAGTCTGGATAGGGTGGCCATAGTCCAGGGCGTAGGGAGAGGAGCATGTGGTTACTGGATGCCTAGGGAACAGAACAGTAAGAGGTTGCAGAAAGGTGACTGGAAGTTGCCAAATAGAAACTTAAAAATGCTGATGCATTTTGCATGTGGTGTTTTCACATTCCCCTTTTGCTCCCTCTGCTTTCTAATCTTTCCCCCTTATCAAAAGTAAGTAATTATCTGTTCTCAATACTTACATGTTTACGGAAATGTATCTATAGCACTGTTACACTTTTGTTATTTCTATTTGCATTTAAAAAGTTAGGAGTGAGGAGCTTGGTCTTGATAAAGAATTTTAGGCAACAGCTAACAGGCAGATCTGGTACTTTGGGGGATGTGGTAGAGGTGCTGTCTTTCTAGTAACTGTAAAATCACACATCCATCTTTGGCCCTGAGATGGAGGAGGGCTGCTGGTATTATTGATGAAACATTTTGATTCCCAGTCCTGGCCCTGTTTAAACGTTATCAGGCAGGCGGGGGGAGGGTGTAGCTCAGTGAAAGAGTGCATGCTTAGCATGCATGAGGTCGTAGTTCAATCCCCCAGTACCTCTGTTTAAGAAACAAACAAACCTAAATACCCCTCCTAAAGAGAACATTTTAAAGGTTGCCTGGGGGCTTTTTCAGTAAAATTCTTACGTACCCTCAGACCTGTTGATTTGGATTCTTTAAGGGATGAGCCCCAAGAATTCATTTTTAACTGCTGTGTGAGTGGTTCTAAAACAGAAAAGCAGAGGTAACTGAGAACCTACTAGGTAAAAAGAGGAAGGAAAAAATGGTGAAAGTTGTTCCAATTACTCATTTATATGAATTGCTCATTACCACTTGTGCCTAATTATGATGTATCATAAAAATTGTATATGCACATCATCAAAACACATAATTTCACTTGAAAAAAATTTGATTTCATCTGTAAAATTATGTGAAAGTCAGGTGAAGTATAGAGGATATAACTGATTCCAAAGATGAGTCTTAATGCTTTGTATTCATACTTTATATGTATAGTTTTCATAGTCTTCATAGCCGTTCAGTTTTTTGTTTTTAAAGAAGAAAATGTTTTCTATCTGTAGTATTCCCCATATAAAGCCTAACTAAAATAAAATCTCACTCAGGAAACCAGAAGACAAAAGAAAACATTGAAGAAAACACGAAAATTTGTTGTTGATGGTGTAGAAGTGAGTGTAACAACGTCAAAGATAGTTACAGATAGTGATTCCAAAACTGAAGAATTGAGGTTTCTTAGGTGAGTAGAGAAACAACATAATTAAAACTGATTTTGTGACTTGTCAGTCTCTGCGGAGTCTGAAGAATAGAGAAACAAGAGTAAAGTCTTGTCTAATTTTGGATTATCCTTTTGTTACTTGTCCACTTGAAAAGAAAGTTATTTTTGAAAGTTTTTTCTTTTAAAACATTACATCAGAGATGTAATTTTTGCTGTCTTCCTCTATCATTGCCATTAAATTTTATCAGACGTCAAGAACTTCGGGAATTAAGATTTCTTCAAAAAGAAGAGCAAAGAGCCCAGCAGCAGCTTAACAGCAAACTGCAGCAACAGCGAGAACAAATTTTCCGGCGTTTTGAGCAAGAGATGATGGTAAAGTACTGGAATTTTGTACCATTTTATTAATAATGAAATTTAGTGCTTAAAAAAAAAACCCCACTAATGGCAGGTTTTAGAACCTGTTCTCTGATTATGATTACTAGACTTCTCTGGCTTTGTGGTGTATTTCAGGCCTTTAGCTTTTGGTGTTCTGGATGCTTTCTTTTCTCTTTCTTTTCCTTCCTTCCTTCCTTCCCCTTCCTTCCCCTTCCTTTTCCTTCTCCTTCTCTTTTCTTTTTGCCTGACATACTGTGTGGTGGGTGTCTTCATTTTCCTTTGATTAAAATCTGTCGTGAAAACCTGGAATCATGAAGCTAGTAGATGGTTTACGAAGTTCTTAGGTGTGCCTATCGCTGGATAATTTTTTATTGTTACAATTTGACCTCTCAGATCTAGAATCCAAGATTTTAATCCAGTCTAGAGAAGTTGTCTTCAAACTTGGCTGAGTATTAGAACTTCTTGGGGATTTTTCAAAATACTTCTCTGGCTACTACAGTTAGGCTTCCACATCCCTTTTCACAGCTGCTAGAGTAGTTAGTGCTTACTTGTCAAGGGTAATTGTCACTGAGTCTTTCAGTTTTTACCTTGTGTCCAAAATTGGAAAAGGAATTATTAATTTGATATAAAATTTCAGTAACTTATATTGGACATCTAGCTTAATGTAGGTTAGAAAAAAGGTCATTTGAAATGTTACAGGATTCATGTTTTGAATATAGTTCTTTTGTTGTTCTTATAATTTTAGGTGGTAAGGATTGTTTTTTGTGAAGTGTGGCATTGCTGATAATATATGTTGGATCATTACTGAGAATTGCTAAGAAAATAATGAACTTTTGTTCTCATTGAGTATTTTTATAGTACTTACATTCTGTTTTTTCGGAACCTTGTAAAAATTGTTTCTCCCCCCTCATATTTTCCAAAATGTTTTGCTTTTTGATTTTTTAAAAGAAAACACCCTTAGAAATATTTAACTCTATATCTAAAGTTGCAGTGTTACTCAGGTATTATATTGGCAGGAATCTTTTGTTGAAAGAGTAGATTTATAATTCCAAAAGATTCTTTCAATGAAATAGGAAGTTTATTTTAGGAATCTTAATGAGGAAGAGTAAATCTGAAAATGGTACATTAGTAAAATAGACTTCAAATAAAACCTTTGATTTATCAAAAATCCAAAATTTTATAGGATAAATACTGAAATTTTTCTTACTTTAGTATTTCATAGCAACTGTGGATATTCTGGATTGTCTAAAAATTCTGAACATTCTACTTCTTGTAGAATAGAAAAAAGTATTTTCTATATTAGAAAAAAATGAAATGCTCATCTTTTTGAAAAAATTTTGAAACATATTTTAGTGCATTTGACTTGTTCAGTATTGCAAAGGATACAGATCACATCACTAAATTTAAATGCCAGTTGTATGCTCTTAGTAAACACTTTTAGAATAATGAGTTAATATAAGTGATAAAAAAAAGTTAAATGATCTTGAGCTACATCATTTTACAGAGCAAGAAGCGACAATATGACCAAGAAATTGAGAATCTAGAGAAACAACAGAAACAGACTATTGAACGTCTAGAACAAGAACACACAAATCGCTTGCGAGATGAAGCCAAACGCATTAAAGGAGAACAAGAGAAAGAGTTGTCCAAATTTCAGAATATGTTAAAGAACCGAAAGAAGGAGGTAAGTGTAACTACTGTTTTTAATGTACATTTAAGACTGAGGAATTAGGAATAATGCTTGCTAGTTAAATGGCACTCATCCATTCTTTCTTTCAGTGTCCCCAAGCAGTCCCGTAGCGTAGTGGTGAGGTCAGATCTTATCTCATTTTACTGCCAAGAAAACTGGAGTAGAAGAGGTTTTAATGGCCTGTTCAAGTTCACAAACTACCATTAAATGTCTAGCTAACCCTTGAATTAAGTCTTCAAATTGAGGCTAATCCATTTTCCTTTCAATCTATTGTTCCTCCTTTATTAATGCAGCATTTAAGGCCTGATACAGTAATGTGTTTTTTCAAGAAAACAATTTTCTGTTTGCAGGTGGTAACAAAAATTTATCTTAATTTTTATTTTCAGTATTTAATTCATACTTAAAAATTTTTTTCTTGATCAGCTTGATGACCTTTTTTGGATGCTGTGTCAAAACAAAAGCTGAGTAACCTGAAATTTGAGAGAATATCTATAAGTTTATCACATTTTGAGTTACTTTGAAGACTCACAGGTGGAAGATATCTGTAAAGTCATTTGATTAGAATGAATTTTTTAATTTTTTCTGAAACTGTTCCATATTGTCATAGAATCTATTTGTGGTATTATTTATTATGAAAGATTGTCATTAATTCAGAAAGAAGATTTACATATTAGTGTACCTTTTTCTTTTCAAATTAAAATAAAACTAAGTGAGCTTTACATATTAACATTTTTCAGAAGTAATTTTATAATTTATTCTGTTCCTTTAGTGTAGGAGGAGAATTTACCTTTTCATGATATAGAAGACCCCCAGGACAATATTATGATCCATTCTATTAGAATTGGAACAGAAAAATCTCAAACTAATGAATACATTTTTCACTTTTGTTGCTTGTCCCAAATACTCAGATTAATTGATTTTAACAATGAAATTATGCAGAAAATGGAGCATCATATTGCTGAACTTGAGGATTTTCTTTAAAAAACATAGAATCAAGTGTTAATAAATATAGTGCATTCTATGATTTCTTTAGGTAACGATGAGTAAAATGGTATATAATTTCATTTGATGTGGCTACCATTTCTAAAAATTACTGTTTTGTTACTTTTATATTTTATATAGAATTGCTCTATATATCGTGACATGACTTTACTGAGACTAAATGTTAATTTTCTTGAAACCATGTGTAGTTTTTATTGAGAGGTAATTTTTTAATATCAGATTAAGTTAAAAATTTTTTACAGAAGTATATGATTTAATTTTAGACATATAAAAGTCTCTAGTTACTACTGTCATGGGGTAGGAGAGATTTAGCCAGTGAACGTGTTTGATATCATGGCATGCATATTTTAAATAATTATGTATTTTTTTCCTTATTGCTAAACTTCTTGCATTGGGGAGTCTCTTCCTTTTAATGGTGATTTGGTTTCATGAGAGATTACTGATGGGAAATTTAAAATACACTATATTAAATCAAAATCAGTCTCTTTCACGGACCATCAATAGCATGTGGTGATTTGGAATCTGGTTGCTTTTGGTGCTTCTACTTGTAAACACTTGATCATTTTTCATAGCTGGATTACAGATCTATTATTAGGTGGAATGTATGAATAGGATTTTGTAATGATTAAAAGAAGGAGCTCTAAAATACACCTCATTTAGTAATATACTTTATCTGGTATAATAAATCATAGCATACTAAACTATTATTTTATGAGCACTTAGTAATATTTTAAAGATTTTAAAGTTGACAATTGATTTTGGCTTAAATTATCATCAGAGGAGAATGTTACTCTAATCCAACAACCGACTCATGAGATATGTTCATTTTTAATCACACCATGTATAAGATGGTGTTTTATGAAAAAAGAAACATAGTGTCCATTTATCTCTCCTTTGTGTATTCCAAGGCTTACTTTCTCTTCTGGTCTCATTAAGTGGGGTTTCATTTAGAATTATTTCTTTGGTTTTATCAAGCCAATTATGAAATTTTGCATTTTTATAAATGAATGGGATTAGTTTTCCTTATATCCAGTATTTCAAACAATGTCAAATATGTTTATAATTTTATAATCTTTCAAGGTCATTTGAATTTATCACCTTTAGTTCAGCATCAGCACCGCAAGTAATTCTTTACTGATTGTCTTTGGATCTTTAAGAGAGAAGATATGGAGGGATAATTAAGCAACTAATTAACTTTTATATGGTGTACTGTCTCTTTCTGCACTGAGATGAAGCATGTTCTATCCTTTCATTCTTTTTCACCAAACTAACACCTGTGCTAATGCATGTTGAAAGGAACTTTTTAACAGCTTTAATATTTGACTTGTAGCTTGTCTGCTCACATAAATGCTTGCTGTGGAGAAAGTATTTTTCCCCACCTCCTGCATGCTTATACACTGTAGGTTATAAATGAAGTGGAGAAAGCACCCAAAGAGCTGAGAAAAGAGCTCATGAAACGCAGGAAAGAGGAGCTTGCACAAAGCCAGCATGCTCAGGTAACAGCAGCAGCTTACTGCTACTAAAAACAGAAAGCGGCATTATTCTCACAGCTCAGTAAACCATAGCTGATAGGGTAAATTCTGTGCTTACTATATGATGTTGACTTCTCCTCGTACAGAGTTTCCCAGGGCATTCTTTATGTAGTTCTGAATTCACACTAACGGTGACATTTAAGTTGCTAATATGAAATTAAGTGAAATGTTTGGAAAGTTGACTCCAGATGAATTAAACATGTATGTTAATGTATAATCCACTGTTTTCTAATTTTAATCATGTTGGAAGCTTGTATTTTTAAGTGGTAATGTCAATGTTTGATAGAAGACTTTCAGAACAGAAAAATATAGGGGGTGAGTATATAAGCTTTGTGCATATGAAAAGAATGCCTATTAAAAGGCCATTAATTCTATAAAGTTCAAAGTTCAAAGAAAAATGGTAACTGATAATGTTAAATGACAGATCAAACATATATTACTATTAGTAAGAAAAGTAACTTAGTCAGATTTTACGTATTAAATATTTGATACCTTTTTTCTTGATTCAGAATATAGCAGTTACAAAAATAGACAATTTTTACTTATATATACTTGATTCTAGGTTATGATAAAGCTGAGCCAATTAATTAGTGAATTATTTACAAAACTGTATAAATTTGTATTTTCAGCAGATTTTTCTAGAATTATCCCACATGATTCTGTGAGGTCTTTTATACTTGGAATTGCCTTTCTTTTAATTAAGTTTGTACTCAGCCTGGAGGCAAAGAGAGAAGTGAGCTCAGTTTGTAGTTACAGATGTTAACGAAAGGAAAGAGACATGGATTATATATTAATTGTTGCTTTAAATTATCCTTTAATGTAATTTTATGCAGTTTAAAAAAGTGATTCCTAGACTTTTGAATTTTACATATTTATGAAAAGAAACATAGAAACAACAAAAACCATTGGGGTCCATGACAAATGGATTGCCATTAAAATTTTTTTTTATTTTTGTTGAGTAAGAATATTTTGAAACTGCTTTGCTTATCACCATCATTTCAATGAAGAGACTATTTTAATGCCATGAAAAATAAGGAAAATACCTCAGAATTTAAAATTTTAATAAAACTAGCCTATTTGAATAAATTGGTTTTTTCCCTTTCTGTGAGTGAGTCAGTGAAAAATTTTGTCCTGGCTTAGTGTCGGAATTGCTGCAGGCACACCTTGATCTGTTGCTCTTCATGTTACATGCTCTTTTGCAGTACTGTGTTTTTTTTTAACAAATTGAAGGTTTATGACAACTCTGCATTGAGCAAGTCTATCAGCACCATTTTTCCAACAGCGTTTGCTCACTTCATGTCTCTGTGTCACGTTTTGGTAATTCTCACAATGTTTCAGGCTTTTTCATTAGTACTGTATTTGTTATGGTGATCTGTGATCTTTGATGTTAATGCTATGACTTGCTGAAGGCTCAGATGATGGTAAGCATTCGTTAGGAACAAACTTTTTTAATTAAGTTATGTACATTGTTTTTTTTTTAGATGATGCTATTGCACTTAATATACTACAGTATAGTGTAAACATAACTTATATATTCACTGGCAAACCAAAAAATTCATGTGACTTGCTTTATTGCAATATTTGCTTTACTGAGGTGGTCTGGAGCCAAACCTGCAATATCTCCAAGGTATGCCTGTAGTTGATTATAGCGAACAAGGCATTTACTATGTGTGAGATCTGTTCTAAATGCTTTACCTATACGAACTCATTTAACCTCACAACATATGAGGTAGTTACTCTTATTACCCCCGTTCTACAGGTGAGGGAACTGAAGCACAGGAGGTAGAGTAACTCTCCCAAGTTCACACACTGGGTTAGTTGTAGAGCCAGAATTCTCATCCAGGCAAGTTTGGCTCCTTGTTTCATACACTGAACCACTGCCTCATGCTGCCTCTCATATTTAAGCTACCTCTTCTGTGCCTAATCTAAACTTTTACTGGCTTGGCCCACTGGCTGTTGACCATGACTTTTTAATAGATGAAGAGGAGGTCCTTGCTGGCCACATGTTGTCTATTTTTGGGTAATTTGAATTTCAAACCAATTAACAACTTGGTTTTGCCTTGAAAAGGAATATAGAGTTTTTTAATTCCAAAAGATAATATGTCAGACTCTGGAGTCAAAATTGAGAATTTAGTGTTGAACGAATTAGATGATCCTGTGCTTCAATAAAACTTTGTTGGTGATTTTTCATATAATATGAGGGGTTAGCCTGTATTTTCCAACTAAAGCTGGAAACAATAGTAAATTTCTTTTTGTAATTTTAATGGAATGTAGTAGTCTAACAGATTTCAAAAATATTTCTATTTAGCTACTGCTTTTGCTGAATAAAACTTGATAACTTTACAGAGTCTGATAGTTTAAACTTTTTTGAGAATTTATAAATAATAGCTGTATATTCATGGAGCTAGAATGTATTTGATCATCTAGTCCAGTGGTTTTCAAACTGTATTCCCAGGAGCTCTTGGTTTTGTAAGAAGCACCTCGAGAATCCTTCACAAAGTGAGGACAGCAGGGCTCTGGGCCCCTGCTTCCACTTCAGCTAAAGCGGCATCACTTTTCATCTGTTTTATAAACAGATTTTTGGGGTGAGTTTTTTAAAAAGAGAGTTCAGCTGGTTTAAGAAACAATGGCAGCAAACTAGAGTTTGGAAACCACTGATCTACTTCAGATCCCTTATTTTACAGATGAGAAAGAGGCCTCTTTGTTAAGTGACTTGTTCCAGGCCTCAAGAAACTCAACATTTGTATAATTACTCCTTCCATTTACAAAAAGTCATTTGGCTTTATTCTCACCTGGGAGGTGCATTGTATTCTGATCCACAGGGCATTGCTCAGGTCATGATTCAGTCTTTTCAGTTGTCATCCTGTGCAGTCTTCAACGCCCAAATGCAGGACGTAAGTCCCACATGCCTTGTAGGGGGATGCCTTCTTTTGCTTTACTTGCTTTTTCTTTGGCTCACATGTGTCTTTTCATTTTCATTTGTTGTAAATCTAGAAGATTGATAGATGATAATGTCAGTAATGACAATAGTAATAACCTGACATGAACTTTACAGTACAGTGTTCTTCGAAGAGTTTTCAAATTTGATTCCGCTGCCAACCCCTCATATCGGGATGGAGTGTGTCCATTTTACAGATGAAGAAATTGAGGCACAGAAGACTAAGTGATTTGCCTAAAGTCACAAAAGAGATTAATTGTAGAGCTGGAATTAGAACACTTCTACTACAGTGTTCTTTTTTTCTGTCTACCCCGCCAAGAAATATCTTTCCAGTAGTATTTTATGAGCTTTGCACATGTGAGAAATTGAATGCTGTGATTAGATTTTTATCTTCGTGTGAAGTGGCATTTTGATTGCATATGTGTTTATGTAGATGTCTTAATTATGGGTATGGTCAGAAAAGAAAGCCATGTTAAAAGTGGTGATTTTAGTTCCACTTAGTTTTCACTATTCATATTGTCCATAATGAATAGTGGGTTGCTGTTCTCTTTGCTGTAGTTTTAAATTAAGTCTGGAATTCCAAGCTGTATTCTTTCTCACAGTTTCTGTAGGGAAATGACTAGCTCATTTAACACTGTAAGTTTTGTTTGTGATGTTTGATATACACAGCTGGAGCAGATAGAGTACAGCTTGAATACATCCCCTCCTTTCCCCTCTTCTGGAATTACTTGTTTATTTTTTTTATTATTGGCAGCCATTGGACTCTTTATCGTTTTCTAAAAGAGTAAGCGAAACGTTAATTTTTTTGACGAGAGGGAGAAATTAAGAATTATGATCACTTTTCTGATCATTACTGTTTTTAGCTTTTCTTTTAAAATGATCAAATTCTGTACAAATAGCGCCATATATCATAACCCTTTCTTACAGTTTTCTAGAACCCAAAGCCGTATTTTAATGTTCACAGTTATCTAATATGTTAAAATTCCTTATCGGAATTGAAACTTGTACATTTAAAGGGCACTCATTTTGCCATTTATGTGTCCATTTTGAAGTTGTTACTTCTAGTGATCAACTCAACCTATTAATTTTTTTTAATGAAAGTAATTTATGCAGTCTTTTTGGAATGTAAGATCACGTTTCTTTTAGATCCTAGGAGTAATTTCAAATTACAGATTCCACTGTGAGTGTTTTATACTTGCCTTCTGAAGTTAAGACATTTAATGAAAGGTCAATAATATAAATTTTTATTTCTTTTGTGGTAATAAAATATATTAATTAGTGTGTAAGGAACCTTTTAGGTAGTTTTTAGCTTTAATATAAAAAATCAGTTGTACAGTATCCTTGACTATATAATCATCTACACTCTGCTTAATTATTCTAGTCCATAGCTCTGTAAGGCAGCTGATGTATTTGCAGACTCTGACTGTTAAGGAGCGCTTCCGTACGCTGCCTGCCTTGACTCTTACCTGGGGGTCCTTATTTTATCTTCTGGAGCAGCACAGTGCTAGTTTTGTCTGCTGCTATAAAGTCTTAGCTCTTTTTTTCCTCTTATACATTGACTACTTCAGGGCATGCTTCTGTAGTTCTTTGTCATTCACTGTGTGTCTTTGTTTCTGAACCCTTTATTCCTTGCTTTGAATTTTCTCTGGTTTATTTTTGAAGTGTTGAAAGTTTTATACTAAGGGAAGGGGCCCGTTACTGTTTATGTGGACTGACAGATAAAACCAGTTTGGGACCAACAGAGTAGAAACTCCTTGAAGGCAGTACTGTCTTGATTAATTTTGGTAACCCTGTGAGTAGTGCAGTGTCTAGAATTTACTAAGTGCTTAATAAAAGTTTTCTTTGAATTAAACTCTTATCTTGCTTAATTTAGATATAAATATAATAATATGACCCAAAATTGCATTGATGAGAAACCACATTCACTTGTTTGGTAACACTGGCTTATACGATACAGTCGACCCTTGAACAACTTGGATGTTGGGGTGCTGACCCTCTGTGCAGTAGAAAATTCACGTATAACTTTACAGTGGGCCCTCCATGTTTGTGGTTCTGTGTCTGCACATTCAGCCAACTGTAGATTGTGTAGTCTACTAGTACACAGTTAGTGAGAAAAGTCCACATTTAAGTTCAAACCTGTGTTGTTCAAGGGTCCACTATATTTACCTTTTTTATTTTCACATAAATATTTTATTTGCCCCATCTTTTACACTTGATTTCTTTGAGTCTAAATGTAGTGTTTTATTTATAATTTGGATCCATTATTTCTGTCCACACAAATACTTTATAAAGTTCTTTATGCAAACCAATTGTAAACATGTTGAACAAAAGAAAACTTTTGATACATCTGCAGGTTATATTGTTTATTAAAGAAGTTTGCATATAGAAATTTTACAGTGAAATTAGAGAATCAATTTAATTTTTATTACAAATGATATTTACTATAGGGAAAAGAGAAGCTTGGGAACAACTTAGATTGTTATAACTGCTTACAAGATAGGATGGAGATTTTGCATCTCTTTAAAATTCAAAAGCCTTATTCTAGATAGTTGAATTTAAATATGTATTGAGTTTGTTTCTTTTATTTTTTTGCTGTGATTAAGTTATATAGGTGACTGTAGTCAAGTTGGCAGTTGTATTTTAGGGAGACAATTCATTAGTTTTTCTATTACTGTATATTTGTATTTATGCTAAAATACACATCATGATGCAGATGAGACAGCAGCATTTTTGATGAGAAATTACTTTAACAGGATGTCGTGGGATGGTAAGATCTGATTCTTACTTCCAGAGAAACAGTGAGACAAGCATCTTGAGGAACACTGCTAGACTCACTCTTTGTGCCCTGAGCACCAGACTGGTATTGATCCACATCCTTTCAGACTGTCTAAGGCCTAAAAAATAGTTCCGAAATGGATCTTGGGATTTTATCATCTCTTGGATCTGCAAGAGGAAGGATTATAGGTGAAGTGCTGCTTCAACCCTAAATTCCCAAATCCACACTTAAATTGATCAGAATATCCTTTGAGCTAATCAGAAACTGCTATAACTGCCAAGAGAGGGATGGAGATGCAAACATTTACTGGCAAAATTTGCATTTCTTTGATTTGGATATTTTTCCTTTCCTTCTGTAAATGTATGATTTAGCATAGAGACCAGAAGTCATTTTAACCTTTTCTTTTCTTACATAGTAATTGAAAGATTTTTTTTTAAAGTATAAATCTGTCATTTGTACAAATAGTATTTGCTCAGTAAATATTGAGTGAATGAGTGGATCCCAAATATTTTTGTAGAATTCTCTGATTATAAGGAATTTGTTTATAGAGTTACAAAACTAGTTCTAGTTCACATTTCTCTAGCAATGCATCATTTCTCATTAAGTCCTTAAAGTATTATTCTTTTTAGGTGTAGGCTGTAGATAAATAAACTGTCTTTCTCTATTTAGTGCAGCCATGGTGTTTCTTCCTAACTCTGTATTATTAGAAAAATAGAGAGTTTTAAATCCCGGTATCTAATTTACTTACTTGCTCTTTTTTGCCATTCTTTCTAAGAGGCATTTCTTGTTTATTCTTGTTTTAGCCACACTGCAGTGGAATGAATAGTCAGTTTTAGAAGCTGTAAATTTATTTTTTTCCTAAAGATGTTAGTGTAATAGAGCATTTTAATCATGAGTGGGTTATTGACTTCTTTTGTGTGTATTATTCTTAATAGTGAGTTTAGAATATTATGTATTCTAGTACTTTCTGGGTTTGAATTGGGTGACTAATACATTTATATTGTGTCTATACTGTATAATTTTGGTGATTTTTAAATCTAGTTAACTTCAAAAACTTGATTCAGAAATCTTGTTAACCACTAACATATACAGTCAGGTAGATAAATGGATCTTTCGCTCAGTAGATACTTATTAACTGCTGGTTAACTATGTCTAATAGGAACAAGAGTTTGTTCAGAAGCAACAACAAGAATTAGATGGCTCTCTGAAAAAGATCATCCAGCAGCAGAAGGCAGAGTTAGCCAACATCGAAAGAGAGTGTCTGAATAACAAGCAGCAGCTCATGAGAGGTATATGGAATTACGCAGCATATGTGTATATATCAGATATCTCAAAACATTGCAGAGATACATACCTTGGAAATTATTTGAATGTTTTCCTTTGCTACAATGATAGAGGGAAAGATTAAGAAAGTTGAGGTAAAGAAGAGGGAAATAACTTTTTAAAATTAAGAAATACTGCAAGATCCAGGGGGAGGAAACAGCTCAGTGGTAGAGCTCATGCCCAGCACACACAAGGTTCTGGGTTCAATCCCCAGGACCTCCGTTAAATGAGTAAATAAACCTAATTACTATCCCCCCCCCAAAAAAAACCCATAAATACTGCAAGATATAGAATTCCTTTATGGCAATAGAAGTGAACATAATCCTTGAAACATCTTTTTGTCCAGATGATGCTGGAAATATACCTGAATAATTTTATTTACTCATTATGCCTTATAATGTTGGTATACTTAATTGGCTACATGATAGGATGGAATTTTAAGCTGTTATTTCCCCTAACAAATACCGTAGACTTTTTTTCTTTCTTATTGAGATGATTAAATGGAATTTTGATATTGGGGCGGGGCATTCACTGTTTATAGGACATTAGAACAGGATGGATATTATCTTTACATTGGTAATATTTATAGCTCAATGTCCATGTGTGTATGTCAGTGTATTAAGACACTTTTATGTAAATATTGAAGGCCGAAGTACATTAGTAAAAAGAGCAAAGTGACATTTTGAAAATTGCTTTCTTCTCCTCTTAGCTCGAGAAGCTGCGATTTGGGAGCTTGAAGAACGACACTTACAAGAAAAACACCAGCTGCTCAAACAGCAACTTAAAGATCAGTATTTTATGCAAAGACATCAGCTACTTAAGCGCCATGAGAAGGTTAATGAAAGGAAAATTTGTTCACTTTTTTGTTCATTTTAAAGTTTGCAGAGCTATTTATCTTTGAAACTTAGGTTTCTTAGAGGATACCTTTTAGATTTTGTTTCTTTCTTTTATCCTAAAATGTCTTTGATGAATTGGAGTAATTAATTGTATGTTGATCATGATTACAAACTTCTTTTCTATAAATTCCAAGGAATGTAACTAATTACAATGCTTAAAGACCTCTATACGTTATAATCTTCATCTTGTCTCTTAAAGGCAGTTATTTTGGCTCCATTTCTGGTTCAGGTATCTTAAAAATATAGACTCCCTATACTTAGTAAAAGAGAGTCAATATGAGACTCTTACCACTAAAAGCTTTATTTTTCTTATAAATTATTTTTTGCCTAATATTTTGCTGGTTGGTATGCAACAAGGAGAGAGTAATTTTGGGAAACAACAGCAAAATGACATGTTTGAGCATACATGTGGGTACTGAGTATTAAATTATATCTCCATCACTGGATTCTGTCTAAAACTTTCTTAGGAAACAGAACAAATGCAGCGCTATAATCAACGACTTATTGAGGAATTGAAAAACAGACAGACTCAAGAAAGAGCAAGACTGCCTAAGATTCAGCGCAGTGAAGCCAAGACACGAATGGCCATGTTTAAGAAGAGTTTGAGAATTAACTCAACAGCAACACCAGATCAGGACCGTGACAAAATTAAACAAGTACATAAGCAAATTACTCTCTTCTCTTTTAGGTTTAAAAATTTTGGATTGCCCTTATTAGTACCACATAATTGTGTTGTAAACATTTAGAGTCACCTTGGGCTTTCTGATGTTCACCACGGCTGTGTGGGCCGGGGCTAGACATATGGCATATGCCAACTCAGTCTTCCTCAGGTGCTGGCCGCAGAGAGCTGTTTTCTTCCGTGCCTCACATCAGATCCAGGGCTAGACTGGCCCTAGGACCAGCCCTGGGAACAAGATGGCCAGGTTTTTAGTCAAACTTACGGCCTTATACAGTCACAGGTTCCACACACAAACTAACGGAGGTCACAAAGCAGACAGGAGGAACAAGGTTTTAATCAGAAGTGTCTCCCCACCTCCCTACCCCCCACCAAAGCCATGATGCAGACTCCAGCATTGAGTACCAGTGTATTATTACTTGCAGCTTTAGTTTATTATACTTTAAGCTTCGTTAAATTCCTTAATTACACCTTTGAAAGATGCAGAAATTACATTACTTGATATTTATCTTTTGTTTTTCTTATTTATAGTTTGCTTCTCAAGAAGAAAAGAGGCAGAAAAACGAGAGAATGGCTCAGCATCAAAAACATGAAAATCAAATGCGGGATCTTCAGCTGCAGTGTGAAGCCAACGTCCGCGAACTGCATCAACTACAGGTTAGTCCAGACACGTGAGGACAAAGCTGGTGGCACGTGCGCAGAGCAGGTGGCTGGTTGTGAGGAAGTAACGGCTACTCAGAGGGAGCGGCACCACGGTGCTTGTGAAGATGGGGTTAAAAGATTCTCTTTCCTGTGTAGACCCCAATGAAGATCAGCTTAGTGTCACAGGCACTTGATCAGATTTTATATAACCGTGATTAATATGCACATGGAGCTAATTTATAATCTAAGGAGTTGAATCCTTCAAAAGTACTATTGAGAATTCTTAATATATTTTGCAAAGAAGATGAACAAAGGTTTTAAAATGATGTGGGCAGTTTTATCGTATTTGGAATTTAAAATTTCTTTTTAATTTAGGGAGAAACACTTCATTTTCTTCAAACTTTTTGAAAACAGTGATAAATATATGGTAATTTTTCTCCTAAAGAATTTAAACACTACTTTGGAGATGACAGTTTTTGAACCGTACCTGAAGCCTGCAGCCCGTATGTCTTAAAACGTTGATAGCTTCAGAGTAGCGTGTACATTGTGGGTATTCTACATATTTGCTTACCTTACTAGAGCAGAGTAGTTTCTGGTCCCATGTTCTGGTGGTACCTTTGGGTAAAGTGCTTGCAGGGCACCCTCCGCAGTGTCTGTCTCCTGAGTGAACCTTCCTAGAAAGGGAAATGAGGATCAAACTCATTCTTTCTATTCAAGTTCTCTCCACATGGTGAATAACAGTTCTAGCCTCTAAACTTGCCAAAATGAAGCTGTGACTCATTTCATAATTCTTGGCCCTCGATTGTTAGCAGAGAATTTCAACCTCAGTAATAGCTTGATGTTTGGTGAATACTTTATTATTTTGTAAGATAATTGTATTGTGAATAGTAGCTAACTTGATCTGAAATTTTTTAATCCAAACTTTATTTTCAGAATGAAAAATGCCACCTATTGGTTGAGCATGAGACTCAGAAACTAAAGGAGCTAGATGAGGAACACAGCCAGGAATTAAAGGAATGGAGAGAGAAACTGAGACCGAGGAAAAAGGTAATTTTATGATGATAGGTTTTTTTTTTTTTACGGGGGGAATGTTTATTTATTTATTTAATGGCGGTACTAGGGACTGAACCCTGAACCTCATGCATGCTAAGCATGCAGGAAAAAGGTAATTTTAAAAGCTTGAATTAAAATATGCTTGCATTCATCCATCCCTCCATCCTCCCAGCTGTTGGCTCTTTACCTAATGTGTGTCAGGTAGTGTCAGGGACAGGAGATGCAGAGATGAAGAGTCAGATTTTCCCCCAAAGGTTCAGAATCTAGTGACAAGCAATTGCAGATCAGTAGGAGCATTTCTATGAAGGAAGGAAGTACAGGATACAGAACAGAGTAGCACAGTGTACCAGCAAAGAAGGAGGAGTGCTTACATCTGCCCGGTGAAGTCAGGAAGCGTTAGAGAGGAGATGCCTTGTAAACCATGAGGCTTGAAGGATGAGTAAGGCCGGCGGACAGATTGGAGTGGGATGGAGCAATTTAAGCACAGAAAAGAGAATGAGTGAAAAGAATGTGTACTGGAACCATAAGTAGCTCCCTATCATTGTAGCATTAAGGGGAGTGGGTGCCTGTGTGTTGGCATTCCAGGGGGAGAGAAAGAAGGGATGACAGCTTAGTCTGGATGGGTCAACTGGAGCTAGATTACAAGGCCCTTATGTGCGGGGTCAATTGACGATCTAGTAAAATAGGAATGGCCTCCCTCCCCCGAGCCAGCCAACCACCATCTTCCTTCTTTGCGCTTGACTCCCTGCTAGCCTGGTCCAGTTGATCAACCATTTCCGTCTTTGCTGTTACTGTATGAGTCTCTCTCTGCTAACTCTCAAACTTAAACCTGTGTTTTCTCCTGTGCTTCCTACCTATCCTTTCTCCCATTTATCTAGTCAACTGATGAAGAAAATATATATTTAGCACCTACCATGTGCTAAAGCTTTCTGGAAGAAAAGAACTGACCAAGTCAGCTTTTTAACTTGCATTTTATTTATTGTTAAATTTTTGGACAGGTACCACATTCCTGTGTTTCTGAATTCAAAAAGTGGGGTGAAAGCGGGGTGAAAGCAGGGTGCAAGTGAGAAGTCCCTCTTCCTCCAGGTCCTTCACTCCCTGCAGCCCAGCTTTTGCCTCAGGCCCCTCCCAGGTTGAACTCGTTGGCAGTGGTCACAATCCTATAGTGTTATCTACCTGTTCTTGTTAAAAATCTTTTTTCTTTTTTCTTTTTTTTAGTTCAGATGCTTCATAGCTTTATTTCATAGGTTTATTTCAAATTTTTATTTCTTAAAATTCTCTTCTCGCCTGACTTTTGTGACATACTCTCTCCTTTCTCTCTGCTCTTTATCACCTTTTCTTTGCCTTCTAGTCACCTGAAATGTAGGCATTTCCCAGTTGTGCACTCTGAGCTCTGCTCTTTATCTTGATGATCTTGTAGCTGATCGTGGCTTCAACTGCCGCACGTTTAAGGGTAATTCCAAATCTTACACAGAACACAGGTTCTAAAGTCTTATAGGTCTGGGTTCAGATCTCGTTGCTGACACTGACTAACTTGGTTACTTAACACTTCTGAGCCCAGTTTTCTTTATTTCGAAAATGAGGATGTTACTGGGGTTGTTAAGACAGTTAACAGAAGTGATGTGTGCAGTCCTTGTCCCAGTACTTGAGATGTGGTCAAGGCCCAGTGAGTGGTTGTTACTGCTGTTATTGTTTACTGTTTCTAGTATCAGTTCACTCTCTAAGCTCTCATTTTCCATCTGGATGTTCCATTCCTCCTCATTTCATTCATTCTGTTCCATTATCATCTCATCGAAGGTTTCTTTTCTTGATCACCCTATATAAAATAGCCTCAGTGCCCACCACCAGACACACTTCTTATTGTTTGTCTTCTTCCACCAGAATGTAAGCTCCTTGAAAGCAGGGACATTATCTCTCTGTTCATTGATAAATACCCAGCTTCTGGAGCAGTTCCTGCACACTGTAAATGATCAGTACATACCTGTCATGTGTTGTTGAATGTTGACTAAAGATTGTAAACTCAGTGGTGCTACAACTCAACTCAACATCTTTTTTCCTTTATTTCCATCTCACCTTTCCCCTCTCTAGTCTTACCCACCATCAGATGTTCTTCCCAACATTCCTGTTCTCTTAAGTGGCATGTAGGCTAGAAACCTGAGTTATTTTTCATTTCCATCACACCCCACATTCAATCAGATGACAGATAATTTTGACTCTCTTTTCATAAGTTTTTCCCATTACTGTCTTCCTACTATTTGTTTAAAATTGTTTGGTAATGTCCTACTGGTCATTCTGGTCTCTAGTTCCCATCCCTTTCCTCCTACTTGGCTGCCGTCATCAGAATATTTATCTTCAAGAGCATCTCTGATACTGTTTTAGTGGCGTTGATAAATCTTCAGTTCCATCAGAATAGAATATAAATGCCTTGCTTTGACTCTGAAGCCTTCATAGAGCCACACTCGGGCCACATGAGCCTTTCTAGCTTTGTTCCCACTAGCCTGTTTGTTCCCAGTTCATGTTCCAGTACTGGGTGTAATCACCATTCCTCACACCAGCTCCACAGTTTCCTGCCTCCGTGCAATGTTTCAGCTCGTCCTGTCTGTCAGATTCCTATCTTTCCTGTGAAACTAAGCTCGTGCTTTTCCTCTTCTGAGAAACCTTCCTGTATCCTTCCATCTTTTCCTATACTTTGTGTCTTTACAGCAGCGCTTCTCCCTGAGTCTCTGTCCACAGAGTCATTGGTACCTCAGATACTTATCAAGCACTTATTATATTTGCTCCGAATTGTGGTAATGTGAAGATGAATCTGGTTTAGGTCTTAACCTTCAAACAGTTTATAGTTCAATGTGGAAGAAAAGACATGCACATCAATAATCAAAATAAAAAATAGAAAATGGTGAGTTCCACGTGGGAGAGTCAGATGATAGTTAATAATAGGTGCCATCTGTTGAGTGCCAGTATGTATTAAGTACATTATTACATTTAATCCTCACAAAGCAACCCAGTGAAGTAGACGGTATTATGGCTATTTCATAGCAGAACATTGAAATGATTATGTAATATAGAGAAGTTAAGTCATTGACCCAAGTTATCCATTCATGTGGCTGAGCCGAGACTTGAACCTCGAGCCACGCAGCCTATGGTCCTAGCCACTGAGCAGTCTCTGCTTCCTTAGGATAACATACAGGGAAAGTCTTTGGGGCAAATAATTTTATCTTGACTCTCAGAGTAAATTCTATTTGTAATACCAGTGCGTAATTTTTTTTTCCTTCCTTTTTAAGACACTGGAAGAAGAGTTTGCTAGGAAACTGCAGGAACAGGAAGTGTTCTTTAAGATGACCGGGGAGTCTGAATGCCTTAACCCTTCAACACAGAGCCGGATTTCCAAATTCTATCCTATTCCTAGCTTGCATTCCACTGGATCTTAACATGGGAAGCAATCTGTGGTTCAGTTTTGGCTTTTTAAATATGTCGCTCTGTTCTCTTCATCTTCTGCCACAGTCTGTGTCAGACAGCTCATGAAGACAATCACCTGCCTCACCTTCTAGGTGTTTTTTTGTTGCTGTTGCTGTTTGTTTGTTTAGCAAAGATGAAGGGAAAGGAGCTAAGACAGATGCTGGGCCATGTTGGCAAAATAGCGTCTTGCAGTAATTCCCTAAGGTGATTTTGTATATAGTCTTAAAAATTGTGTTATTTACACACTGTTACCTGAAAAACTGGTAGAGATATAATGTTTAAAGTTATTTAAAAAAAACTGTTACGTCATTTAAGTATTAGTAAATATCTTTTTACCTGACTTCTCAATGATGGATAAAGTTTATAGTTCAAACTCTGCTGTAGAGAGTTGGAATAATTTTCTTTTGGTGAATCAGGTCTCATGAAGAAGTTACGAGTTGCTCAAAATATGATATTGATTCAGTAAATAAATCTATTATCTTTAAATATTAGCAACACACTCTTTTAAAAGAGAAAAATTATTTCAATAATTTGTCTAAACCAAGTACCTGTTTAGGCATGAGCAAATAATTAAGGGTGCTAGTTTTATTAAAATAGTGCCTAAAACACTAAATTTCAGTTGAGTCTAAAATAGCATTTTCTTTTTTGATTCAACAGGGACAAAACACCCTTAGCATTAAGCATTACTGTTTTTTAAATCTTGCTCCTGTTACCACTTGATAGAAATGTTCATCCTAAACTATATGTTGCACAAAGTTGGAAAGGAGGAAAAAATAAAAGGTAGATGTCCAGACTGGAAGTGTAGAACTTACCAAATTCAAAGAGATGCAGATTTAGGTTATCTCAACTTATTTCCTAAAAAAAAATACATGAGCTGGTTAAGTGACTTCTCCCATCTTAGCAAACCCTGTTTAAAATTCTGTCAGGGGCTGGCAGGCTCTGAGTTATATTTATGAATATATTTTTCTGAAGTTAATCTTAAGAGAGGCATTTGTTCAGAATAGTTTTCAGGAAAGAATTTAAATGAAATATTTAGGCAAATACCAGAAATGACTTCTTGTTGTTTTGAAATAAAGTCATTTATATTTTGGTTTTATTTTGCTCTATGTTTAAATTATTTACTTCGATTTGAAGTGGGAAAAGCCTGAAACCTTTGTCATGTGGTTGCTGATACATATAATTGTTAATGAAATGTTCACTCCCAGTCCCTCTTGAGGCTTAGGATTTCCCACAGGTGTCAGGTCGAACAGGATGACAGACCACACTCTGGGGTGTGAGACAGTGCGTTTGTAGATGAAACTTGCTGCCTGCCATTTGTGGCCTGTTCTCTTATGAGTACTGGGTGCCAGTTCTAGAGGTTTCAGGTTTTAGTTATTTGAGGCTGGTGAAAAATTCAGATGAAACTTTGCAGGAGCACTGACTCATGTTAAGAAAATGTAAATATCGGTAGCACTTTCTTGCAGTTAATTTGGAAACTTTGAGTGCTGAGCCTTATTTTGTCAGTGGTTTAGATGATTAAAAATGCATGTGATTTTAATTTTGTAATTGTTTTGACAAGCATAATTTACTTGGGCAACTTTGTAGGTAGCCTCAACTTCTGGCCAAGTTTGTTTTTTATATAAATATATTATACATATATATATCATGTATGGTTGTAAATTCATACACTTATCACATCAATGTGTTACTGTATACAAAACTCTTTTAATGCTTTATTCTCAAATGCTGGGTTGAAAAATGTTTTGAAAGCCTTTTAAAATATATATCTTTATAAAGTAATGTTCAGGATGATGATGGAAATTGTTTATATTGCTATGATAGATATGACAGTATAATGTTATCCAGTGTATTTAACGATTTATTTCATGAGGGAGAGAGGAGGAAGGTTCTCATACCACTTTCTCCTTTGAAATTTTCAGTTTATTGGCTTTTTAAAAATTAATACTTCAGGCAGTGGACATTTTTCCAGTATCATTTAAATGATATCCTGAGTGCTGAATAGTTTATGGCACATAATTAATTTGGTCTGAATATTTGGTTCTTTTTATTTCTTTCAACTTGACATTCAGAGTATTGAGTAAAGGAAAGAGGCTCAGAGTAGAACGGTTGACACTCCGGTAAGTTTATTAGCAGCTCTTGCATCTCCCTGAAAACTGCCCTTTGGATTCAAGTGTTCACGCTCGAGTTCTCTTTCAAGTATGACCTGACCATGTTCATGTGGGCACCGGGCTACAGAATGATACATGTATAGAGGTAAAAACCTTCATTTGAATACTTACAATTACATAAATCTTTTCAAAACCTGTTTTGTCATAGACCATGCCGTTTGTACCCATCCCTGCCCACTTCTTGTCAGACCCTGTCTTCCCGTAGATAATAGTGATCGTTCTCTCTTGCGTGAAGTGCAGGTGGGGAGCTGGGGACGGGCACAGACTTCCTTGAAATCGAACAGTAGTCAGCTCCATTCCTGATTGGGTGGTTTTGTTGCTGTGGCAGGATGTGCTATGAAAGGCGTAAAAGAAGCTCCCCCTCTGTGCACCCTAGTTCCCCAGCCTCCCCTCGTCTCCCTGCGCGCTGCGGCACGCCCGCCGCCGCACTTCTGCAGGGCGAGCTCACGGAGCTCGTTGCACCAGGTTGCCTTTCCTAGTCCTGTCAATCCATGGTTGGGTGTGAATTGCTGAATTAGCTGCTATACTATATGGAGTCACAGTTAAGCTTTTTCTTACCCTTTTTATGGGGACGCTATAGGGTGGGTAAGGAGGAAATTTGGAGTGCTTGTACCTTGCTGAAAATATTAGAACTTTCCTGTGACAGGATACAGCAAATTGTAATTAAATATAAACCAGAACCAGAGCTACCTCTAAGTAGTGTTTCCTCAAGCACAAAGCTCTCAGGCATATAAGACCCACGTTAACGGAGGGTCTCTGATTTCTTGAGCATCAGCGAGTTTCAGAAGTGACTGTCTTTTGTATTCTTCTAGTTCCCTTATAACGACACACTTTTCCCCATTCCACACTGTGCTTAAATGACAAAGACTGCTGAGAAGCTAAATTCTATCAAATGATTAGCTAGAGATAACTGCTGATTAAAGGACAATGTAGAACTGAGGTGGAGGAGGAGAGCGCTTTAGTTCCAGTTCTAAGAGGCTTCTGATTGAATATATCAGTTCTTTTCTGGGAAATGATCTTTTATAGGAAATGGGATATTTTAAATGCTTTTCTTAAGTTGAAGGCACAACAGTTAATGCCTATTGTTGCTATCCTGTGGCTGACATGGTTTTGATGTAGCTTTACATTTTCTGCTATGAAGCTTGGGGTAGAATGTTACACCAGTTTTAAATGTTGGCTGTAGCTTTTTGTGATCCTTCTCTCATTTGCAGTGTAATAGCTTCACAAACTAAGTTTTCAGAAAGAATTTTGTTTCAGAAAATGCCTCGTTTCTTTGGGAGCAATGTGTCTTTTCAATCATGGGATTGACAAATGAAAAATAAAGTTATTTCTTAATCTACTTTGGGAAGCAGTCTTTCATTGAGAATCTCTGAAACTAGATTGTCCTGCCTGAGAAGGTTTTGTAGCATTTTTTAAATCCTAATTATATTTTAAAACGTGCAGTCCTCCAGATCTTCTGAACCTTCAGACTTTAGTGTTCCATACCATCTGTAGTCACCACACACAACAGTGTCCTTCTCACCAGTAACTTGGAGTGTCTTTTCATTGAGTAAACCCCTCCTTTGGGTGGTGCTTAAATATTTCCATCAAAATACTTATATATCATTTTTTATTTTTTTTCCCTTGGGATGGATTTTTTTTCTCACCAAACATTTCACAAACTGTATGACCTCACTTCTGCTAAAAATAACCTTTTTCCATCATTCATGTGTTGATGCAAGATTCAGTAGACACTAGGCTGCATCATTTGGCAAGTTGTCAGCTTGGCTGGAGGGAGGCATGGCATGTCATTTTCTAATCCAGGAGCATTGCACACTACAGCACTCATGCTTGACTTTTTTTTTTTTTTTTTTTTTTTTAATGAAACAAAAGAGACTCAGATCCACTGCCATCCAGCTGAGGACATAGCTCATATCTGGGTTCTGTCTGGAGAAGCTAGCCAGTTTGGGCTTCCTAGCCAGTTTGGGCTTTTACCCTGTTTCCCTTGGGCATAGGACTCTGAAGACTTTTGGATAGCTTGGATAGGTAGATCTTGTAACTAGGGAAAAACTCTAAAAGTCTGGTTAGTCAAAATATAAGTATCATTAAAGAAAAGTATTACATCCTTGAGCTTCTAAAGCTACTGTTACAAAAACAAATTGATTTAGCCTTTAGGTAAAACTAAAATATGAAAAGGGCATGATGCAGTCATTCATTATGCATAATAAGTTTTCATTAGACAGTAAAACATTGTTTGAAATTCTGCAGGCCTTATGAACTCAAGTTTAGAATTTCCATCCTGATCCACAGCCATAGCTCTCAGGATGTGATAAAGGAGGCGGACGGACCAGCAGTGTGTTTGGTGTGTGACTGGTGGCTGCTGCTGCAGTTGTGTGACACAGTGGAACGAAACGGTGATTTTTCCTAGGATAATATGTGAGAGATTCAGGAGAGGCACATGGAAAATAATCCAGGCTTTCAGAAGAGTAGAGGTGCGGAAGTCAATTGAATTTAACCCCGTTTTTAATTATCCAGCAATTGAAATTGAGTCACAGCTTGTAACAAATTCACAAGTTGGCCTCTTCTGAATTTGAGGGGTTTTACTATGTGTTTCTGTGGGGCATTTTCCTTAATAGGATTTTTGCTATTCCATACCTTATTAACTTGCCCTGCAATCGTAGTTCCTTTGCTCCAGGAGAAATCACTACATTAATTGTACATAATCTTGTTGCTCATCTGTTGCATATGTGTTTATTTCCAGTAGTTTATACTTTGGGAGAGCCTTCAGATGCTTTGTAATATGCCCAGGTTGAATTAGTAGCTGCAGATAAAGGTCTGCCTTTATTTTTGTATATATATACTTTTTATTGAAGTATAGTCAGTTCACAGTGTGTCAATTTCTAGTGTACAACACAGTGCCTCAGTCATACTTGAACATACATATATTTGTTTTCACATTCTTTTTTTACCATAAGTTACTACAAGATACTGAATATAGTTCTCTGTGCTATACAGTATTAACTTGTTTATCTGTTTTATATATATTAGTATCCGCAAATCTCGAACTCCCAACGTATCCCTTCCCAACCCCTTCCCCCACTGGTAACCATAAGTTCGTTTTCTATGCCTGTGAGTCTGTTTCTGTTTTGTAAATAAGTTCATTTGTCTTTTTTTTTTTTAGATTCCACATATAAGTGATATTATATGGTATTTTTCTTTCTGGCTTACTTCACTTAGAATGACAATATCTAGGTCTATCTATGTTGCTGCAAATGGCATGATTTCATTTTTTATGGCTGAGTAATTTTCTGTTGTATAAACATACCACACCTTCTTTATCCAGTCATTTGTTGAAGGACATTTAGGTTGTTTCCATGTCTTGGCTATTGTAAATAATGCTGCTGTGAATATTGGGGTGCATGTGTCTTTTTGAATTAAGGTTCCCGCTGGATGTATGCCCAGGAGTGGGAATTGCTGGATCATATGGTGAGTCTATTTTTTAGTCTTTTGAGGAATCTCCGTACTGTTTTCCATAATGGCTGCACCAAACTACATTCCCACCAACAGTGTAGGAGGGTTCCCTTTTCTCCACAGCCTCTCCAGTATTTATTGTTTGTGGACTTTTGAATGATGGCCGGTCTGACTGGTGTGAGGTAGTACCTTATTGTAGTTTTAATTTGCATTTCTCTGATAATTAGCAATATTGGGCATTTTTTCATGTTCCTATTGGCCATTTGTATGTCCTCATTGAAGAATTGCTTGTCTAGCTCTTTGCCCACTTTTGGATTGGGTTGTTTGTTTTTTCTTATTAAGTTGCATGAGCTGTTTATATATTCTGGAAATTAAGCCCTTGTCAGTCTCATCTTTTGCAAATATTTGCTCCTATTCTGTAGGTTGTCTTTTTGTTTTGCTTATGGTTTCCTTTGCTGTGCAAAAGCTTATAAGCTTAGTTAGATCCCATTTGTTTATTTTTGCTTTTATTTCTGTTGCCTGGGTAGACTGCCCTAGGAGAACACTGCTGAGATTTATGTCAGATAATGTTTTGACTATGTTTTCTTCTAAGAGGTTTATAGTGTCGTCTTATATGTTTAAGTCTTTAAGCCATTTTGGGTTTATTTTGTGTATGATGTGAGGGAATATTCTAACTTCATTGATTTACATGCAGCTGTCCAGTTTTCCTAACACCATTTGCTGAAGAGACTGTCTTTACTCCATTGTATGTTCTTGCCTCCTTTGTCAAAGATTAATTGACCAAAAGTTTGTGGATTTATTTCTGGGCTCTCTGTTCTGTTCCATTAATCCACATGTCTGTTTTTGTACCAATACCATGATGTTTTGATTACTGTAGCTCTGTAGTATTGTCTGACGTCTGGGAGGGTTATTCCTCCAGCTTCATTCTTTCTTTCTTCAGTATTGCTTTGGCAATTCTGCATCTTTTGTGATTCCATATATATTTTAGGATTATTTGTTCTAATTCTGTGAAAAATGTCCTGGGTAATTTTATAGGGATTGCATTAAATCTGTAGATTGCTTTGGGTAGTATGGCCATTTTAACAATATTAATTCTTCCAATTCAAGAACATGGGATATCTTTCCATTTCTTTAAGTCATCTTTAATTTCCTTAGCCAGTGTTTTGTAGTTCTCCACATAAAAGTCTTTCACTTCCTTGGTCAGATTTATTCCTAAGTATTTTATTTTTTTTGGATGCAATTTTAAAAGGGATTGTTTCTATACTTCCCTTTTCTGATATTTCATTGTTAGTATAAAGAAATGCCACTGATTTCTGAATGTTAATCTTGTATCCTGCTACCTTGCCAAATTCTTTTATTAGCTCTAATAGTTTTTGTGTGAAGCCTTTAGGGTTTTCTATATATAGTATCATGTCATCTGCATGTAATGACAATTTTACCTCTTCTCTTCCAGTTTTGATCCCTGTTATTTCTTTTTCTTGTCTAATTGCTATGGCTAGGACTTCCAATACTATACTGAATAGAAGTGGTGAGAGTGGGCATCCTTGTCTTGTTCCAGATTTTAGTGGGAAGGCTTTCAGCTTTTCCCTGCTGAGTACTATGCTGGCTGTAGGTTTGTCATATATAGCTTTTATTATGTTGAGATATGTTCCCTCTATACCCACTTTGGTGAGAGGTTTTATCAAATGGGTGTTGAATTTTATCAGATGCTTTTTCTGCATCTATTGAGATGATCATTTGATTTTTGTCCTTTTTCTTGTTGATGTGATGTATCACATTGATTGATTTGTGTATGTTGAACCATCCTTGTGTCCCTGGGATGAACCCACCTTGATCATGGTGTATAATCTTTTTTATGTGCTGTTGGACTCTGCTAATATTTTGTTGAGGATTGTTGCGTCTATGTTCATCAATGATATTGGCCTATAGTTTTCTTTTTTGGTAATGTCTTTGTCTGGTTTTGGTATCAGGGTGATGGTGGCTTCATAGAATGAGTTTGGGATATTCCCTCCTCTTCAGTCTTTTGGAAGCGTTTGAGAAGGACTGGTATGAGCTCTTCTTTGTGTGAGTGGTAGAATTCCCCAGTGAAGCCATCTGGTCCTGGACTTTTGTTTGCAGGGAAGATTTTTATTGCTGATTCTATTTCACTTAGAGTGATTGATCCATTCAAATGATCTGTTTCTTCTTGATTCAGTTTTGGTGGACTGTATGTTTCTAGAAACATCCATTTTGTCTAAATTGTCCAGTTTATTGCCATATAGTTGTTCACAGTATTCTCTTATGATTTTTTGTATTTCTGTGGTAGCGGTTATAATTTTTCCATTTTCATTCCTTATTTTGTTTATTTGTGCCCTCTTTCTTTTCTTCTTGGTGAGCCTGGCCAGAGGTTTGTCAGTTTTGTTTACTCTTTCAAAAAACCAGCTCTTGGTTTGATTAATTTTTTCTAAGTCTCTATTTTATTTATTTCCCCCCGATCTTTATTATTTATTTCCTTCGGTTGACTTCAGGTTTTGTTTGTTTTTCTTTTTCTAATTCTTCTAGCTTGTTTATTTGAGATTGTTCTTGTTTTTTGAGGAAGGTCTGTATCACTATGAACTTCCCTCTTAGGACTGCTTTTGCTGCATCCCATAGATTTTGTGTGGTTTTGTTTTCATTGTCATTTGTCTCAAGGTATTTTTAAATTTCTTTTCTGATTTCATTGTTGACCCACTGGTTTTTTAGTAGCATGTTGTTTAGTCTCCATGCTGTCATTTTTTTTCTCATTTGTTTTTCTGGGGGTTGATTTCTAGTTTCATGCCACTGTGATCAGAGAAGATGCTTGAAATAATTTCTATCTTAAATTTGTTGAGGCTTCTTTTGTGCCAGAGTATGTGGCCTATCCTAGAGAATGTTCCATGAACCCTTGAAAAGAATATATATTCTGTTTTGGGATGTAATGTCTTAAAAATATCAACCAAGTCCAACTGTTCTGTTGAATCATTTAGTATCTCCGTTGCCTTATTGACTTTCTGTCTGGAAGACCTGTCCAGTGATGTTAGTGGGGTGTTAAAGTCTTCTACTATTATTGTATTCCCATCAATTAATCCCTTTATGTCTGTTAGTATTTGTTTTATATATGTTTTCTTGTGTTTGTAATGGTGTTAGAGTCAAACCCAGTTAACCCAAAATATTTTGTTTCCTTCTTTCTTTTCCTCCTTTCCTTCATTTTCTTTTCTTTTCTTTTTTTGGTTAGATGGATCACATTAAACATAATATTAAAAAAGAAGAAAAAAAACTTTTAATTGGAAATTTTGCAGTTGAAATGACTCTTCATCTAATAGACCACATAAACATTTGTAGACATTGAAAAGTGCCTAAAAACTAACTGTGCCCAGTCCCCTATGCATTTCCTAAGTGCAGGGCAGGGGTGTCAGGCATTCTGCTCTCTCTCCTCTCCCCTTCATTCTTCCTTGTCCAACTGCCCTTCTTTTCCTATTGGCTGCAACCTAGTTCAGTGTACCATATTTATCAACTCTAGCACGGACCTATGGACGCAGAGCCTAGCTGCAATCAAACTTCTAAGCAAGTGGGAATGTGATAGATATTGAGAAATAACTAGTAGAGACCCTGTCACCACCTTCCAAAGGAAGTGGATTTCTTAAGTTTTTTCAGTTGCGAGAGTTGCTTCTTAGCCAGCTCTTTCCTATGACTATAGAGAGAATGCGGAGGGAAGAGGCGAGAGGAGCCAAGAGCACAGCCTTGTGGTGTTCACCAGAACAGCCCCACCGAGTGTCACCCCAGGAAACCACCCCATCCCGTCTTCCATTTTCTGGGCTCGTTCTTAGGCAAAGCTCAAGGACTCCTGAGCCAACTTTCACGTAACTGGCTTCCTTAGGTCAGGGTTGAATAAGCGGAGGGCTCGGGCTTGGAGGCGGGGAGGCCATCTCATCCTGCCACCCCGCAGCCACTTGAGCCCACCCCGTGAAGCTGTCACAGACTGTGTCTTGGAATGAATTCTACATACATATATATACTGTTCCAGACTAAGACAGGACCCTAGCTGACTACTTGCTGTGCTGTCTCAGTAGGACAGTGAGACTCCAGCTTTTACCCTCTGGAGAGATTTTGACCTAAGTGCCATAAGCCACTGCAAGAACTGGTCCAGGGGGCTGTTCTGCCAAGGCTCACTCATGGCCTGGCAGCAATGCTTCTCCTTCTCCGCCCAGCATAGACTTGGTCACCTAGAAGTTTGAAAGATGAATAGGAAGTTAAAAAACACCTTTTGGTCTGTGAGGACTTTTGCTTGGGTAATTACGGCAACTGTGACTACTGCAAAACTGACTTGAAAGATGGACTCTTTTGTGAGACTATCCATTTATTAAAATTGATGACCCCATTTCATTCCCAGCGTGGTTTTCCTTTTCCTCCCTGCACGGACACTTTCCTTCCTTTCTCCCTGGCCTTTCATTTGATTGTTATGCAAATTATGTCGTTGGCCATATGTGCCTTTAGAAATTGGCTTTTGCCTAAATTTTCAGTCTGGCTCTGGGTACAGTCTGCCTCCCAGCACTCCAGAAGCTGCGGCAGCTAAGGCTTACCTTTGTCTCCTTTTTCTCCTTTGTGCCCTCGAGGGCCAGGTGGCCCAGGCCGACCTGGTGGTCCAGCAGGGCCCCTCTCACCTAGGAGGACAGAGTGGGGCAGGGCTAAGTCAAGCACAGTGCGAGGCTGGAGGGCCACACGGTCCCCGCACAGCACTGGTGAGGGAGCTGCTTCCCACGAGAGGCAGCTGTTATACAGGATCCTGGTGGTGGTTTCCTGCCATCACTTACCTTTGGGTCCAGGGAAGCCCACCTCTCCCTTTTGTCCAGGGGGTCCTGGAATAGCTCCGTAAGCTGCAAGGGGGAAAACTGGCTTTAGACTAGGGATCACCCTGAAACTTGGGAAGTAAAGTGATTTGTTCAGACTTTAACATGGCAGGTAGTGGTAGAGTTTGGACTTATAAGAGGGAAACAATGTTTAGAATTCATCATTTTCAGCATCTCAAGTGGTAACAAGGCTTTTTGTGAGACCAGTTTCTTCGGAGCAGACCCTGTGTGAGCTATGCAGCAAGTTAAGTGTTGGGCAGGTAGTCAGGGGATGCCCTTACTTCGGAAAAAGTCCATGAGGTCCTCGGTCATGTTGCTGTAGGTAGAGAAGACCTTGCTGATGCCAGGGGGCCCTTGGGGCCCAGGCTGGCCTGGTGGGCCCTGCACCGTGTAGGCCATCCCCTGGAGCAGGCCCTGACCTGAAAAACACCAGAGTGTGGGCCAGGGAGCAGGGGTCATGTGGGGAGCACAGTGCCCTGTGGCTAACTCCCAATGCAGTAGCTTAGACGACGCGGCAGCGAGGGAGGAGCCCCATGTGTCCTTTGTCTCCCCTGTTGATGGCACAGGGCTCCATCTCCGTGGGCTTTTATTACAGGCTCTTGCTGCACAGCGGTGCTGGTGTGCCACAGGGAGAAAGGACCTCTTAGCCAGTAACCTTTCCTCAGCCCCACCAGAAAACCTTCACAGTCACAGGCTCTTCTGAGAACCGCACGTGAGAAAGAAAACAAAGTACAAAGACCCCAGCATGTCTGTTCCCTGCAGCAGGGGCTCCAGGCCCTGGTCTTCGGTCCCTGCCCACCTGATTCCAGAGTTACTGTCCTCCTGGATGTGGAGATGCTCACACGCCCCCCCTTCACCACGTCCCTGGCCCCCAGCACCGAGGCTGCGGTGTCACTTACGCTGCATGCTCTCGGACACCCGAACGGCCAGCTCGTTGTAGTCCAGACCTCCAGCAAAGCCAGGTCCAAACGATACACCCTCGCCACCAAATGTGCCGCCTTCTGCTGCTGCCCCGTAGCCTCGGCCCAGGCCCAGGTCCAGACCGAAGGCTCCCCCTTCACCCAGGGAGCCTCCGCTGGCTCCTCCTATGCCCATGGACGAGCTGTAGGAGGAGGAGGAGGAGGAGCTGCTGCCTCGGCTGTAGGAGCTGTCCAGGGACACCAGGCGGCTGTCCCCCGGGGGGCCCTGGGGCCCGGGCGGGCCCGGGGGGCCGATGATAAAGCTGCGCACATCAGGACCTGTGAGGGGAAGCGGTGTTGGTGGGGCCAGGTCTGGGGGCAGGAGACAGAGAAGTGGGAGTTGGGGGGCCTCTCCCAGGATCTTGACACCTCTGAGCAGGTTGTGAACTTGCACCGAGCGGGAGACTGTGGTCCGGGACAAAGCTGGATTTCCCAACCAGGGCTCTTGTGTCTGGCCTCCAGGTCCCTTCAAGCCCCTCCTGCCCCTTTTACGGGGAGAAGCACGGTCTGGGAGGGGGCGGAGGAGTGACAGCGACGTCAGGGGCACCTACTTGTGAGGTAGCTGATCAGCTCACTCCGGAAACTGTCGCTGTTTTCAGCTGCGTAGGTCGCCAGAGCTGCTGAGACACCCGGAGGCCCTCGAGGGCCTGGGGGACCTGGAGGGCCTGGGGGGCCTGGGATGGATGACAAGCCGGCAGCTAAGGGAGAGGCAAGAGAAAGAAAGGTCACCATGAATTCCTAGCCCAGGCCCCTCTGGAAGGAGGGCCCCAGTCCTGAGCCTCATTCAACCCAGATTACGTCGGCCCTTCTGCTGCTGAGAGTGGAGCTCTCGGCTTGGCGCCAGGTCACATGCTGGCCATGAGTTCTCTCATGACTTGGAAGCACTGTCTCCCCGCAACTATACCCTCCTGCCACTGAAGGCACCCCAGAAGCAAGTATGTCCCCCTCCAGGGCCCCAGAGCCCAGCCCTGTACCTGCACCAGGGGACCAAGTGACCAGTGAGTGGGCTGAAATCTCCACACTGCCCTTGCTCAAACCTGCGGGACCCCTTGAGATAGGGTGCCCTCCTCCACCTGCCTCACTCCTTACTCTGCAGGTAAGACGAGAGGTCCTCCACGCTGATGCCGGACCATGCACTGCCTGGGATCCCCGGTGGCCCAGGGGGGCCTGGGGGCCCAACTATGCCTCTGAATTCAGACCCTGAGACACCAAGGAGGAGCAAGGATTGGTCTCCACCCGGGGCCAAGGGACCTGCCCTCCACCCTAAAGCCCCCATTCAAATGGCCCTGCTCAGCCCTACCTTGGAGCAAGGAGAGGAGCTCCTCATAGGACGTCCCCGGCAAGCCCGGGGGCCCTGGGGGGCCAGGAAGCCCAATGCTGACTCCAGTGCCTGAGGAACAGAATCCCGAGTTGTGAAGGATGCAGATCGGATGGGGAAAGGCAGACAGAAACACCAATGGGAACCCCGGGTCAGAGAGGGAGCCAGACAGAAGCAACTGTCTGAATAGGAGTGGGGTCTGGGAGAGGGGAGAGTTGGGGCAGCAGGAAGAGATGGCAGAGAGTAAGGCAGACAGGACCCTGGATATGGACGTGGAGAGGGAGGTGCATGGGTCTAGCAGAGCCTGTGTCCCTCCTGCTGGTGTGTGGGAGTGTGCGTGTGTGTACAAGTGTGTGTGTGTACGTGCATGAACACGTGTAGAGAAATGCGTGCCTATCTCTGTATAGAGAAGTGTGCGTGTGAGTTGTGTGCAGATTCCACTCAGGATGGTGCCCAAGACACTCAAGAGCCTGAGGCTCCGTGACCTGCTCGGGGCAGCAGGTTTGAACAGCCCCGAAGCCACTCCTTCCCTCTGGGTTGGGTGCAGGCTGGCAGGACAGGGTCAGAAGCCATTCCCGGGATGTCCAGCACCCGCGTCCTCACCCAGGCCTCCCGCCAGCCCCACCTATGGAAGTGGACACTCACTGGACATGTAGCTCAGGACGCGGCTGCTCAGCTCCGCGTAGTCCAAAGACTGGAGGGACCAATCTCCACCGGCGCCTGGGGGCCGCGGAAGGCCCATCAGGACCTGACGTAGGTACTGCTGCACCTCGTCCCCTGGAAGGAGAGGGGGCACTGGCATGGCCCACCGGCCGGCTGGTCTCCCCGCAGACTGGCCAGCGGGACATGTGTGAGCTGGAGGTTCTCAGCCCCCAGGGGCACATCAGCTAGCTCCTGGTAGTGAAGGAGTACCCGCCTGGTTGCCCGGCACTGGCGGGGAGATCAGATGCCCCCCTTTCTAGCTGGCTGCTGGGAGCAAGGAGGGAGTGGCTCCTTGTCCTGAGGAACGGCCTCACAGGAGGCGAGAAAGGCCCCACCCTGCAGCCCAGGCAGGCCACTCACGCTGGAGCGCAGCCAGGATGTCTTCAGAAGAGATGGAGGCAGAGGACGTGCTGATGCTGTACCCAGAACCTGTGGGGAAGGAGATGGGTTACTGGCTTGGCTGGTACTGAAGCAACGCCCTTATGACTCCAGAATCACCAAGACCTGGTTAATCGGCTGCATCCATTTGGGGAAAGTGAATGAATGGGGGCATTAGGAGGCCATTTGGAAAGCATGAAAAGGTCAAAGGTTGTTTTTGTGTTTGTTTTGTTTTTGTTTGGTAAAAAATGCAGTTTATTTTCAAGAACATGTTTCAGACTAACTCCTACTTGATCCTGCCAACCGGAAGGATCCATTTTCATATACTGAGGACAGACGCGTTACCCGCAAGAGGGGCTCTGCAGCGTGGCCACCATTCTTGGTCTCAACAAACCTATTTTAAAGTTAGATCCCTGTGGCCTGATTACTGTGAATTCAGCATTGAACATCACATTCAGAAGAAGGACAAAGCAAAAAGCAAATTAAGAAACGAGGCTCCAGGAATAAAAGTGGACCCTGGGAGGAAGATACCATTACAGGGCTGGGGAGAGGCTTACTCTGTAAGTAGCTCACAACGAGGCTGGCCAGCTCCGAGTAGTTGAAAGTCTCACCCGTGATGGTGGAGACAGGCCCAGGGGGACCGGGTGGGCCCGGGGGTCCCTGAATTCCAGATAGATAAGACCTAATACTGTCACCTGCCAACAAAGAAATAAAGCAAAGTCAAGCTTGTCCCTGGGAGGGCGTGTCCTCCCCATGGAGGTGACCTGAAGCACTTGATGAAATGCCGAACCCACCCCGCACACAAGCCAAGGCAGGGCCAGCAGGGAGCCTGGACTCCTCTTGTTACAGATGGAGAAGCTGGGGCAGAGACCTGAGCCGGGTCAGGTGGAGCTCGAGGGCTATGGACCAGCAAGCCTCCAGTCAGTGGGAACCACACTCTCACATCCCTGAGGCACAGGGATGAGGTTGGGGGAACGCACACAGGTGTGAAGGGGTGTGTGTGTGTGTGTGTGCATGTGGCCAGGCTTGTGGGTGTGTGAGCCTCTCCTGGGGTGAGGGCAAGGCTGTGTATGTGGGCAGCTGTGAGAAGGAAGGTGTCTGGGAGCTCATGGACCTGTAGTCCTGGCTCCAAGGGTGGAGGACCTGGGCCTGGCTGTTTAGACTGCCACCCCCAACACACACACACACACACACACACACACACACACACTGCCCCACTCTGACTGACACACACACACACACACACACACACACACACACTGCCCCACTCTGACTGACACACACACACACACACACACACACTGCCCCACTCTGACTCACACACACACACACACACACACACACACACACACACTCTGACCCTGGCACTCACTCTGCATGTAGTCAGAGATGTACTGCTGAATCTCCAGGCCAGAGCTGCTGATGGAGCCTGGAGGCCCTGGAGGGCCTGGTGGGCCTGGTGGGCCCGGCATGAACATGGTGTTCGATGACGAACCCCCTGTAGGAGAGAAAGCCTCTGAGTTGGTTTCTCCACCCTGGGGTCAGACGAAGGGGCTCAGGCAATACTTCCATGGTCTGAAGAGGGAGGGTCTTCCTCAGTAGGAGAAGTAGGACTGGGCAAAGAGGAAGGTCTCCCCAAAAAGAGACGGCAGGAAAGCCACTGTCCGCAAGGGGCACAGAGCTTGCAGGAACTCGCCAGACAAGCCCTCCCTTTCCCTCAGCAACCTACTCACTGCCCACACGGCCCACCTCGCCCCTGAACCCCTAGCTCCCGGCTCTGTTCTGCTCTGCATTGTTAGTCATCTTTATCGTGCAGGCACTCTTCCCTCCCATCCCACTTGCTTGTAACCTCCTTAAAGACAGCTCAGAGACCCTAGCACGTGAGAAAGTACCTCATCAACACTGAATCATGGATAAGTGAATGATTAGATAATTAACATCCTCACTGGCATGACCAGACTCTCTTGAAGGGGCGAAGAATTTTGGTCACTTTTGGTTCTTACCTCGAGAGGGACCACCAGGAATGCCAGGAGCCCCTGGGACTCCAGGATCACCTGGAATCCAAAACAAGCTTTGTTTGCATCACCTCCTCCGGGAAGCCTTCCCTGGTTAAGCCTAACCACACTTATCAGCTTGTGACTCAACAACTGTCCCATGTTTCTTAGTTTCATTTCTGCAATAATACCACAGCTCCCTTTGGGCAGAGACTGGATCCTCCCATCCCTGTCCCTTTCTCTCTCCAGGCTCTCCTTTCTTCAGCCTCTTCTTCCTCCCAAGGCTGTAGCACCAATAAGTACTTGCTGCCCTCTATTAGGGCTCTGGGAGCCAGCCTTGCTCCCACTCTTCACCACCTTCACTGACCTTTGTCACCCTTGGGTCCCTGAGGGCCAGGTGGGCCTGGTGGTCCTTGCAGATTGAGTCCAAGAGAACCGGAGCCTGGAAGCCAATAACACAGAGTACAGTTAGCGTGGGGAGAGGCTCCCGCAGAGCCAGCAGTGGCGGGTGCTCAGCACTTACCTGAGGTTGAGAACCCTGGGAGGCCCCGCTCGCCTGAGGGACACAGATGAAAGGTGACAGTTAGCTGTGCCTCCCTCCCTCTTCCCATGCCCCAGCCCTGAGGCTCCTCAAGGTTCACCATGGCTGGGGCTGCGCTGCCTGCCAGGCAGTACCTGGAGCTAACACCACACACACACACACACACACACACACACACACACACACACACACACACACACACACACACACACAAATTCTCAGCCATCAGAGACATACATCTACCCTCACTCATTTGGACCAAACTCAAGAAGCTCAGGGCTCTTGGAAGGTCATCTTTTGCCACCCCATCCCCATCCCAGGTGTGTTTGATGCCAGCTCTACTGTACCTTGGTGTCCTCGGGGACCTGGGGGACCTGAGGGAGAAGGCAGAGTTGTGAGACATGACCCAACCAGATGCTGTGATTCAAGGAGCCTGTGGGGGAGGGGACAGGGCTCCGGGCTGGAGTAGACACCAAGCTGGGGGCTCCCTGGGACAGTGCAGAGGTGGGAATTCTTTGCACAACATCTGACCACTGTGCCTCCCCACCCCCCTGCTCTAGGCTGCTGAGCTCCTAATGGGATATGGCAGGAGCATGAAGGCACGCGCCAGCTCATCCAAACTCTAAGCAGGGGCACACACAGGCTCCCGTGCTCCCTAAGACACTTCTCACCTTGGTCTCCCTTGGGGCCTGGGGGGCCAGGTGGGCCTGGAGGGCCAGAGAAGAAGTTCTCTGTGGAAGAAAGAAAGAGTTCTGAGTATAGATGCAGCAGTGTTTGAGGAAGCAGCCTCTAGCCCAGTGCCTGTCATTCCGCAGATGCCCAGTCAATATTTATCAGATGGATGGGTGGGTAGAAAAATAAATAAAGATAAAGAAAGAATGAACAAACAGGTTGATGGGTCGATGGGTGGATGAATTTTCCACTAGAGACAAGTTCTGGGCTAATGTTTGCTCTAAAGTTATTTCCGTTTGTTTCTATGTTACACGATCAGCATCTATCCCATTTCACGTGCATATGTCCTGCCTACTTTATCAGACCTGGGCTCCCTGAGGACAGGAGCCAGGTATCCCTGGTCAGTCCAGAAGCTCCCCCAGGGCAGAACTGGCTGTCTCCCCCAGGCTAGGCTACCAGTGGCTCTCAGGGTGGGTGGGGTGGCACCAGCACCCTCTCTCCATGCAGCAGGTAGCAGGGAGTTTATGCAAACACACCCACGGTGGAAAGTCAGGAGGAGGAATTATGGTGAGTCGGTCAGGAAGGCTGCATGCCTGTGACCACAGCACGTGCTGGGCTAGGGCTGAGGTGGAGGACGGGAGGGACTTGGCTCCCCAGCATTACCTGAGCTGGTCCGGAGAGATCCTGGTGGGCCTGGTGGGCCTGGTGGGCCTGGCAAGCCTTCCCCTAAATAAGAGAACCCCAAGACTTATTAATGCAAAGGGGTCAGCTGGGAACCCCTGCCCAGGAGGAGAAGTGGCAGGGAAGCTCCTTCCTAAGAGCCTACTGGGAAGAAGCATGGGCTCTGGGTCCCACTGTCTCATGCCTCCCACTGCTCAGGTCTTACCTGCTGGGCCTCGGGGGCCTGGGGGGCCTGGAATGGACAGTCCTGTAGAAGAGGGTGAGGAAGGGGAAAAGCTGAATCCAGTATCTTGGCTTCCTCACTAAGTGCCTTGAGCTACCTGCCCCAAGATTCCCAACCTTCCAAAGATCCCTGAGGTGCTCACCTGGTGGCCCAGGTGGTCCAGGTGGGCCTGGGGGACCTCGTAAATCAAGACCCTCTGTAGAAAGAAGAAACCAGAGATGAGCATAAGCTGTCATGAGGCTGCTCTCTGCCAGCCTTACCCCTCACCAGGATCACCAGCACCTATACTCACACTGCCACCCTGGGCCGTGAGTCAGGGGTCATGGCACTGGACCCTCCAGGACCCCCTCTGCTAGAGGTGTCTTTGGCTCAGAGGCAGGACAAAGCTGGGTCCAACTCCCTGATGGCTGATGTGGGTGTACGCAGTGATGAGTAAGAGCATGGCTCTGGTGTCACACAGCCTGAGTCTAAGTCCTGCCCCATTGCTTCCAGCTTATGACTTTGGGTATGTTCTCAACCTCTTTCAGCTTCAGCTTCCTCTGCTGTAAAGCAGAGGCCTACGACTGACATCACAGGGCCTTGAACAGACTCAGTGGGATTCACAGCACAGCGTTTGGCACACAGTGACTGCTGGACCAGGGCTGGCCATTGTCTTTGCTATCCAGGTGCCCAGGTGCGAGGTCCAGCGGCATCTCTGCTGGGCTTTTTAAAGGACTTTGAGAACTGGGGGACCCAGGAGTCAACCCTCTCAGGCCAGGCCTGTGGCTGAGAACCCACAGACCCTCGTCACTGCTTCCAGAGAGGGGGACGCACACTCCAGTCACACTCAGGGCAGGGTCCAGCGGCCCCGCGTGACCCTGGTCCTCCTGGAATCCTGAGAGGCCCTCTGACAGCTGTGCTATCCGCCGTGACTCATCCTCCAGAGCTGAGAAAACCCCTGCTGTTCTTTCTCAGCTAGCACTGTTTCAGAGGAACTGCCATCCTTACATCAGGGCTTGCATGACTCACTGGTGCAGCTGCCACTGGCCTCAGCCCACTCCCACCCCCAGGTCACCTGCCCTGGACAACGTGGTGGCACTCACGGGTGGAGAGGACCTCAGAGATGGAGCTGCCACTGCTCAAGAACGATTCGCCAGCAAGTCCTGGCTCCCCTCTCGGGCCTGTGGGGAGGACACAGAGCTGGGAGGTGGGCACTGCCTGCAGCAATCGGTCAGTGCTTTCCCCCGGAAGTGGCCCAGGTGCCCAGGGTGGGGCACAGCCTGAGCTCCCGAGGATGGGTGGGGCTGAGCTGAGTGTGGGCGGGGCTGAGCCAAGGGTGGGTGGGGTCAGAGAGAAACACCCCAGGAGGAATTGGGTCTTTGGTATTTGGATAAATTGCTGGATGGTGACATGATTATCAAGATCTGGTCACAAGAGGCCTGAGGCCTGTGAAAATAGCTGAGCTTGACCCTGACCCAAGAGCCTCCACCCTCCTTTCCGGAGGACCCCTATCTTCTCAGACACAGGGAAGAGAGTGAGAGGTGGTGTCTCCCCTGGCTGCTGAGACCTTGCAAGGCCCTGGGTGACGAGCCGGGTGGCCCCCTTGCCTCCCTTCCAAAAACGCCCGTCTCATTACACTTAGAGATGGGAAGGAGTCTCTCCCAACAGCCTCAGTCATGCATTCTGACTTGGGGGGTGACATACCTTGCTGTCCTGGGAGACCAGCTGGGCCGGCAGGGCCTGGAAATGGGGTTGGGGAAGAAAAGGCTTTATCACACATGTAGAGTCAGAGTTTCAGAAAGAAGTAAAGAAAAGGCAAGTGCCTGGGTGCATAAGTAGCTTCCTCGCAAGGCATAGAACAGTGGCCCAAAGAGGTCAGCTTGCTTCTTTGAGAACAGTAAGCAATCTGACACCAGAACAGCGTTTGGCACACAGTGAGAATTCCTCTGCCAGACACTGGGGCTCCTGGGATGAGCAGGACTGGCCCCTCTGACACTGTCCTTCAATGGTTAGGGACTTCTAAATGCCCCCAGTGTCCCCTGTCTCCCTGGAGTTTATCAAGAGGGAAGACTGGTTCATACTTACATTGGTCTTGTTAAGTAATGTAGTTCATTTACACACAAACATTTAAAATAATCAAAAAGTAGATATAACAAAATAACAGGCATTTTGGAGAAATGAAAAAAAGTTATCACCTATAATTCTTTACCTTGCAGGCATTTCATTTCCTTCCAGCATATTTTTATCTTGTAAAAATATAGTTGTAACCACCGAGCACACAATAACAAGTATTCTCTTTGAAAGAACACTGTTATCTGCTAACAGCTTTAAGTCTTCATGTTTTTGTAGTCATCTCATTATTGTTGGACAATTTGGGGATATTTTCTTCAAATAGATTCTTAGCATTTTTATTGCCCTTGCGGCATATTATCAAATTGTTTTCCAAGAGGGGACAATTTGAGGACCGAGTGCTCTGGCTGGTCAAATGCTGGTTCTGGAGGCCAGGAGGACCCTGGCTATACCCTGACTCTGCTACTTCTTAGCCATGTGATTTAAGACAAGTCATTTACCTGCCTGAGCCTCAGTGGTGCTGTGGGGACCTGATGATGCAATACCTGCACAGGCCTTGGGTTACTGGCCAGGGTGTGACGAGGGCACACAGGCCGTCTGGAAGGGGGCTTTCTCAGTTCCTGACTCTTCCCCCAGTTCCTACCTGGGTTTTAGGATTTGAGTGAACATTGCTACAGTTAAATATAACCAAGGCCTGATGCTGATCTGGGGCAAAGTAAGAAAACAGACTGACCTGGGGCACCTGGAGGTCCTGGAGGTCCCATGGCTCCAGGAGGTCCTGGAGGGCCTGGGACAGTGAGCGTTGATGATCCCTCTGAAAACAGAAGGCGTGTGGAACACTGAGCCCCACTCTTCTTGCTCAGATGTGCTGGGACCCAAGCCAGGCTACGGGCCAGGCTGGGCCAGCAGCTCTTGCTCCCATTACCTTTAAGGTTCCCCAACCCTCCTTGCTTCTGACTGGAAGAGCCCAGCTCTACATCCTGCCCGGAGCACCAAGCCCACAGACTTGGAGGATCTTGAGGCAAGGCCAGGGCAGGTGCTCAGTACACGAGCGAGCTGCCCAGTGCACAGTGCAGCGCCTGCCTACCTGAAGTCATGATCCTGCCTGGAGTTCCTGGTTCACCTGGGAGGGGAGGAAAAGGAGAGCAGTTATTCTCAGGATCAGTTAGTGGCTCAATAAGTCATCAAGGCTTCTGATGGCATTTGAGACCCACTCCTGGGCCTCTAACCCTCAGGCTAACGGCATTTTAATGAGCTGAAGGGGAGAGAGAGGGATGCATTAAGCACCAGTCTCTGCACTGGAGAACCTGGAGGCCCAAGCATTCAATCTTCCTGGCCCACGTTAGCTTTTGGAGGAAGCATGGACTCAGACAGGACTTCGTTTATGGATGTTGGAGAGTTTGCCTTTCAGTGAGGCCTGAATTAGCTGATTCGGGAGTCCCCCTCCCTCCCACACTATCGTCTCCCACAGTGAGCTTCGCAGGCTCTTACTGGGAAAGATCTTAGGTGGGGAAAGTATTGAAAGGTCATAGTATTGAAGGACAGAGGCAGCAAGGTTGTGAGGTGGAGCCTGGTTCCCAAGTGCTCCTCAGGACACGAAGTCCCTGGGACAATATTAGGGGCCGTGCAGGTTTAAGAGGGGGTTCTGTGGTTGGCAAGCCTGGGAAATCCTGAGCCACACAAAGGTTAACAGATCTCTTTTCTGTCTTGTATCTTGGAGGACTGGAAATGCCGATGTGCGAGGAGGACTTCCAAGAAGGGGATGTGGGATTCACACTTTCCCAAGGCTCTCGATGAAGGACCTCTTGGGATTGGAAACCCACGGACTCTGGAGAACCAAGTGAGTGAAGCAGAGAATGGAGAAGTCCTCGACTAGGGGTTCTGGGGGGGCCTTTTTTGTCATTTCCCAAGGTCTGTGGGCAATTCAGTCATCCACACAATGAGGGGCGATACTGATTTCCCCCTTAGGGGGTGTAGAGGGATGGGTCCTGCTTGCTCTCTGCCAGGTCCTGGGGTCAAGGCCAAGAGGAGAAAGCACTTGAGTGTATTTTGTTGGAACACAATCCAGTACTAGATAAAATGTCCACCTCTTGTGCACACTGGACAAAAAGTCATAGGCCCTCAAGAAGGCAGAGTGTCTCTCCTGCAGAATCCCCAGACCTCCAATCTCTTACTAAAGGTGCCATCAATCCATGAGTAGCTCTGTGGACCCAGAAGTCTGCCTGGGATGTGCCTGAAAGAACTCCTTGGCCCAACCACTTATTGGAAATAGTTTCTGGAAAGTAGGTCCCCCTAAGTTGACAGTGATTGCCTATGATGGAGGGCCACTTCACAGAATGTCAGGGTTCAGGAACGTGGGGCCACAGGGGCGGAAGGAGGACCATCCCTGAGCACTGTCTATCCTGGACTGGCTCAGGGTTGGGGTCTGAGGGTGCAGAACCCTGTGAGTAAGGGTCAAAGCCCTGAGCATGACTGCCCCTCTCAGAGCTCTGACTTTGCCCTCTTGGTAGCATTGCTGCCTGCATTAAAGCCCCCTCTCAGAAAGGGGGTGACAGTCCCAGTCACACTGAGGCCTTATGTGGTCCATAAAACCCAAGGTGGTTCCTGTCTCAGGGAAGAATCACATTTTGGGGTGACCACACCTAGGTGAGGGGGACAGAGCACTAGCGGGGGCATTTCAGAGTAAGCAAGGGGATGGAAAAGCTTCTAGAGGTGGGGGCAGCTCCCTCCCAGATCCTCTTCCAGCGATGGCCTGGAGACATCCAGGAACCAAAGCGGGGCTCTGGGTTGTGGGGAGGGAGGTGTGGGGCTGGGGTGGGGCGTGAGGACTCGGGGCTTACTTGATCAGAATGGAGCCCTGGCTCCCCGGCCTCACAGCCTTCTGCTGAAGCCACTAGATGCCACTGTTGATCCAGGCTCTGGCCAGAGAGGGGCCTCCCTCCTGCCCAAATGACTAGTAACTATCTGATTTGGAAAATCACTTACCTTTAGCCCCTGGTCGTCCGGGGGTACCAGGAAGACCTAATGTGATGGAAAACAAGTCAGTCAGGATGATTAAGTTTCTGCAATTTCAGACACCCTGTGGTGGTTCCCTGTGCTCTGTCACTGCAGAGCCACAGTCGCTGGCTGAAACCCGCAGACTCACCTGGCTCTGCCTTTGGCCTTAACCCAGTGGCCCCTCCTGGTAGCCTCTCTCTCTAAGCCCTCCCCAGCCTCTGGGAAACGGGGCAACAACTGGGCTTGAGGGAGGCAGAGGCTCATGGCCTCAGCTTTGGGGGATCCCAGTCCCTCTGGGTTATGAGCCCCCTGTAGCCTGCAGAGCAGCCGCTGTCCCCACCCACCCCTGCCGTGAGGGGAGTGGGGGCTGGGCTTCCTAGGGCTGATGCAAGGCCCTTCTTCTTTCGTCCACTGAACACCAAGGAGTATCTGAAAGACATCCCTATGAGCTCAGCTCTTGCAGGGAGCTGCTGCTTGATTTTATTTTACATCTTTGCCTAATTTCCTTAGGAATTGGGGCTGGTATGGTGACAGTTTCTCAAATCCAAGTGGGTACACACTGTCCCACTATTGGACAACTTTGACATTGGGGCTGCCCCAGAGAAGCTGGGCCCTTCTGCATGAGGTGAGTGCCCACTCCCTACCCTGCCACAGGGGACATGGGTCTCTGTGGGGCTAATGGAACTCCTGCACCAAAGAGGACTGGCTCAGGCAGGCAGAAACTGCACGTGATCTAACCTCTTCTTTCCCAGAAAGGCCTTCTAGATTGTTCTGTGCATATTTTTCCTTCCTAAGGCGCTTTTCAAGACTCAAGAGTAAAAGGACCTGAACCCATTTCTGCTAGGGGAGTGAGGGGAGGAGAGGAACTGTAAGGTAACTAGAGAAGTGTTTGCCGAGTGCTTGGAGTGGGAGGCTTGGCAATGGCGTTTGGAGGAAGGAGTCACCCGATGACTCACCCTGAGGTCCCTGGGGTCCCGTGAGACCTACGGAAAACAAAACACAGAAGAGGAGAGTTGAAGGGCTGAGGAGAAGGCTGGAGGGATTGGTGGGTGCAGGAGGACAAACCCTGGGTTTGGGGCAGCCCGATGCCAGGGTCCTCCCAGCACTGGATGAGAGCAGTTCTGCGGACTTCGCAGTGAAGGGACCCACCGCTCCTTTGGAGGATGGTTCTTAGCCTGTTTAGGGTCACAGATCCTTTGGCGTCTGAGTGCTGTGAATCCAGAAAGTTCAGACACTCATCAACCCCTAATGCTGGCCCTAGGCTCCCTCCTTGGTTCTCCCCATCTGTGCACCCGCCAAAGGAGCCAGGAGGCCCAGCTCCTCACAGGTCCCCCGAGGAATGCTGCCTTGCCCTCACAGCTTTCTTGGCTGGTTTTGATTTGTTCCTCCTGCAGCCCTGAGGATCTTGCTCCTGCTGGACCTTTGGTGGAGACCCTAATAAAGGCTGCTCTCCCCAAATTAGTGGCTATTGGTGAGGGTCTGGGTACAACCCAAGGGCATTCCAAGAGGAAAGGCTCAGAGGAGCAAGGCACTGAGGTGGTGCTAAACTCTGCCATTGTTAAGAGACTTAGTGCCCATTTCTAGAACTCCTTGCTTTCAAATGTTGATCTCTCTCTTCCAAGTTGCCAGACTTGGTGACTCAGGTTTCAGGACCCACAGCCACTGTGCCCAGCACAAGCCAGCGGTTGTGGCACTTCCCTGATAAGCTGCTGGAGGAAAATGGAATAAGGCACTTGCACGTGCACACAGACACAGACACAGACACACACACACACACACACACACACACACACACACACACACACACACACGCGCGCACGCGCGCAGCTGGGCCGGCTCCATTTTCCTACTCTGTTACCTGGCTTTCCTGGATCTCCAGAAGGTCCTGGTAAGCCTCGGGTTCCAGGCATCCCTGGAAGACCTTGTTCCCCTATAGAGAGAGCATGACCAATGTGGCAATGCTTTCCTTTCAGGCAAGTGACCGGCCAGTGTATTGGCGCCGGTGTTGTTTTGGGGTTTTATTGAGTAACTTGCTGGTAGGTGGAAGGGAGAAGGGGGACAAGACCTAGACTTTGCACATTTCCATGGGATGGATCCCCCCGCCCCTGCCGCGCTGTGATTAGGGGACTGGGGGCTGTGCCCTGGGATGTGGGCAGGGCGGGGAGGGTGGTAGGCGGGGGAGGCAGGGGAGTGAGGAGAGCAATCAGTGACCAACCTCTTGGGCCTTGGTGTCCATCAGGGCCAGCAGGTCCTAGGAAAGCAGAACCAAGCTCATCAGTGACTCCGGGAGCTACTCTGGGACCCGCTCCCTCAACTGCCCAACAGCCTTACAGCAAGTTCTCCCAGGTGGGGCCCGCGCAGCCCCTCCTCCCCCTCCTAGCGGTCAAACAGGGAAGAAGCCCTGTCGCTGTTACACCAGCTGGTGCAGCTTCTGCCCTGCCCTCTTCTCCTGAACCCGGAACTGCCTCTTTTCCCACGGAGAACCATTCCATGGCTCCTCACTGCATCTCCAGTGCCGGATGGCACAGGACTTGCACATGCCAGATGCTCAGTACACGCTGGCCTCTTTTAGACCAGGTCCTGGAGGTCAAAATTCTCCCAGATCTTGTCTCCTCTGTTGTAGGCATTACCCTAAACTCTGTCCAAATTGGTGTCTTTCTGGGACCAACTCTTGCTTTTTCCCACCTTTTTGTCTTTCCATATGATTGTCTCTGCATAGAATTTTCTAAATTGTTGTTATTAAAATCTTCCTTACTTTTTAGAACCATCTGAAAATCCACCTCCTTTGTCCTTCTGGTTGGAAGGAACCTCTCTCTACTGTTTCCTCATGGCACCTTGTACCTTTCATGGCCCTCATCACCTCCTACAAGCTTTATCTCTCCTTGAGGGTGGTAAAGCATCTTTCTTGCCCAGCACCATGTCCTGCATACAGTCAGTGCTCCTTAACGGTTTATTAAATGAATGAGATTGTGAATGAACCACACCCCCTTTTGTGGGGCTTAAACTTTTCTGGGATGTGGTACTAAATGCCTGGCCACCCGGTGGCGGTGGGTGGGGTCTTTGGCCAGCTTCCCTGACCTGGCTGACAGGCCCCTGAGTAAAAGGGCTGAACCCTGGATCTGGCTGTGAGACCTGCCCTGGAGTATCAGGGCCATGCCTGGAATTCTGTGGTTTCTAAGGACCTCAGCCATTGTCTGTCCTTCCCAGGGGCCTGAGTGGCTTAGATGCAGGAACCAGGGTGGATGGACCATACCCTGCCAAACTTTCCCCTCCCCTGAGCAGTAAGAAACCATCAGAGACAGTAGTTCCCTGAGCCCCAAGAAGGATGTCCAGATCTAGGAAGAGCCTGTAAACAGAATCTCTACCAGGGGTGGGCAGATCAGACAACGGGAGACACAACTCTAGAAGGATCTCAACTCTACGGCCAGGATGATGACGGGAACAGGGCAGACCCATGGTGTCAGTTGCTTTGAGACACTCACCCATTGCTCCTTTAGCACCGGGCTCGCCCATAGCACCAGGCAAACCTTTCAAGCCGGGCTCACCTGCAAAGGAAATGGACTTAGCTGGTTGGAGGTGACTGACAGGGGTGCAGCATTGCATCTTCCCTGTCCACCACCAAGCCTGCCACCTCGCCAACCAGAGAAGCATGGCGTGCCAACCAGAGGTGGGGGACGCGGCGCCAGCTTCGCTTCTAACATCAGGCTTCCCATCCCCGGCAGCAGGCACAGGCTGGGCCAGAGGCCACACCTGGCCTGAAGGGGCCTATGTATGAGTCTTATTTCCTTGGCAACCAAAAGCTGCCTCTTGTAGCCAAAGCACTAGTACTATTAATTTCCTTTTTAATCATGCAAGTTGTCAGGAGGTAAGTGGATGTAGGGGTGCAAGTAGAGCAAACTTTCTGCTACTTTGGGAAAAGCTTCATTTTTCCAGCTGAATTCTTCAAAAGAATCAGAGACAATCATAGATTCCCTCTTCTGCCCTGAACATTGCCATCTGGACCATACATGCTGATGCTGGTTTATACTCCATTCAGTGCTTTATTCTATCTTGTCTTGCTTTTTTCTAGATTGCAAGTTCTCTGAAGGTCTTTAGACAGAGATTCTGTCTCATTCTTCTGTATTTTTTTTCCCACCTCCAGTTCCCAATGGATTTACAAAACACCTTTAGTGGGTCACAGCAGATTCCTGTGTGGGACTGACCTGTGAGGCCTCGAGGTCCTTTCTCACCCTGGTCACCTAAAACAAACATGGAGCAGGGGGAGGGGGAACTATCAATCAGGAGCACAGGAGCAATCTCACCCAGCAAGAGGGACCCCTGGCTGCAGAACGGTTCCCAGCGTACCTGTAAGCTGCTGTCTGCTAAATGTTGGCAAGAACCTGGCATTCATAAAGCCCCAAAAGCACGCTAGATCTCTCCTGGGTCAGGGCCCACCCACAAATGACCCAGCCCCTGCTGTTGCACCCGTGGGTGCTGTGAGCACAAGGGGGACCAGACTAGAGGGGAGAAGTCTCAGTGCTGTGTCCTTGCCACCCCCAAGGACCACCCAACCACAGTACAATGATGGTGGTGCTTTGTTTCCCCTCTGTGTGCCTCAGTTTCCCTATTTGAGAGCTTGGACTGGAATCTCAAATCCCTCCCGGCCTCAGGGTCCAGTAGCCAAGGCATCTGAGTTCTCAGACCTCTGGGTCACATCTGGGTCTCAGGAATTGGCAGACTGTGGTGATAGCCGAGCAGCAGGAGAACAGCTTACCTTTGGGTCCTGGTGGTCCCATAGGCCCTTTGTCACCTGAAAAGGAAATGGACACCTTAGTGTAAAGAGTCTTGGCAGGAAGACCAGGAAGGGGCAGAGTCTGAGTCTGAAGACAGGCTGCCCTGCTGTCCTGACCGCCCCTTCCCCTCACACACCTCTTGGCCTGCTCAGCTTTGCTCTTGTCCACCAGATCCTCCCTGTCCCCCTAGACCTCCTTGTTGAGTAGCATCAACAGAGGGATGTCCCCTCTCTCCAACTCCTCCCCCAGCTTACCTTTGATACCAGGGAGTCCCACTTCGCCTCGGAGTCCTTGGGGACCTATGGAGCCTGCAGGCAGAGGGAACCACACAGGTGGGTGAGTGTGCTCAGCTTTGGAAGGGATGGACATGCTTGTATACATGCACACACATGTGCCAGGCACACACAAGGCACACACACCTTGGTGCTAAGTGTCTACAGACTCGTCCCCATGTCCCTGCTATATTATCCTGGTCCAGGTTCCTTGTCCCTGAGATTACTAGGCCCGGCACGAGGACTCCCCATGGGACCCTGGCAGAGATGTTGGCCTGCATTACAGTATGGGCTGCAGTTTGAGCCTCCCAGGACAGCGGGATGGGCTCTGGCCCAGAGGGGATGAGGTGGAGGCTGGCACTTTGCTCAGATCAAGGCAGGATGAGAGCCACCTGCTGCTGAAGTCACTGGAGGGCCTTGTGCTCAAGTCAGGTCAGAACAGGTCTCACGGGACCCGTCAGGTACCTGACCTTGGCAGCAGGGGACACATGAGCAGACATGTGTTTTATGTCTCCAGGTGACTCTCTTTATAATTGCTTCTTTTGCTTTAAAAATGTTTGTTTTCCCTTTTAATATCCCCTTTCTTTGCCCCAGAAATGGCATCTATTTATAAGAAGAAGGCTACCCACCTGGGGGACCCTGTGGGCCAGGAGAGCCACTGGAACCTGAAGAAGATGACATGACAATGTTTATCAGAAGGTCAGGCATGGGCCAGGGATGCGATGGTGAGTGGGAGGTAGGGGGGCGTACTTCCAGGTGAGGCCTGTTTGTGTGTGTCGCACAGTGCAGATTCTTATGAGGATTCGAGAGTCTGTGGGTCTGGAGTAACCCCGGTGCAAAGTCCTCCTTAGGGAGGAAGCTGCAGCTGCTGGGATCAAGACTCCTTGCTCCTTCCCGGTCAGAGTCAAACATGTGGGCTGAGGCTGGGGCAGGGAGGAGAGGTGACCAGATGGGCATCGCACTGTGAGAAGGCCCCATTTGCCTGGGTGGTCCAGACGTTGCTCTTGAATGTGCGCATCTAGGCCCCAGCCGGCAAGGACATTGTCTAGCTTCTGATTTCCTGATCCATCCACTCACTTTGGGGCCACATAACAGGGCCATAGAAGAGAGATGGAAACGTGGCAGCAAATGCACCATGGAGCCAAAAGTGCAGCCCTGATCCTGATGCCAGGGACTCCTTTGTGGGGGGACCCTCTCTGGGCCCATCACCCCCACACAGGCCTGGGGCCATGGGTTAGGGCTGTCTGGAATCCCAGTGCCTGGACCTCTGAGATCCATCCTGGACATGGCAAACTGGGTACCATCTGGACACTTGACTTACCTTTGGGACCCACAGAACCAGGGACACCAGGTGGACCTTGAATACCTGGTTGACCAGCAGCCCCTGAGGAGAAATGAGTATTCTGAGAGGGTCCCCCCAGTTTGGTTGCCAGCTCAGCCCAGTGGTGTCATTTGAGGGAGTGAGTGGGATGCTTCCCACCCTGCTAGTGGTCTCTGATCTATTTGGCGCCTCTGTGAGGCCAAGAATCAGCAAAACACCTTCCACATTCAAAGCCTTTATATTACATGAAGTCTGGCATTCAGTAGGTAGTAAATATATATTTGTTGCCTAGTTAAGCAATATTTTAAAGAGAAAGTGAAGCTAAAAATAAGCTTCTTGCTCATGATCTTTTGGTATTGAGAGTTACTGGTGTCTGTGCTTGGTTTGCGCTGATAAAAGCAGACTCATGGTTAAGAATCTAACTGTACAATCTTCCCAGCTGCCTCCAGGGCTGGGCTTGTGTCTGAGGCTTCCCCTGCTTCCTTCCAGGCATGAGAGGCTCCAGGCCCTGCACACCCACTCTGCCTTCCCTGGGGCTCTGCCCGACCTGAGTTTTCCACCTCAGCCCGCACTCTTCCCTACCCCCATCTGAGAGGACCTTTTCTCCCCGTGACCATATTCTCTGTGGATTCCAGGCACTGCAGGGGTCTCAGCCCTAGGCCTGAACCCACAGCTCAGCCCGTGCCCTGTCATTAGACCACTGTCTCTGCGGGGTCAGCACAGACCCTGGCTCAAGGTGGGTGCTCAGCAAATGCTAGTTGGGGGGAGGGTGACGATGGAAGGATGAGGCGTGGACACAGCTAACCCTCCTGGTGAAGGAATCACCTCTTACCTCTGTCTCCTTTCTCTCCAGACCCAGGGGGCCCTGGTTCACCACGAGGTCCCATGGGGCCTTCTCGACCCCTCTGGCCCATGGGTCCCTCTATGCCGGGCTCTCCTAAAGACAGGAATGGCCACCGCAGAGTTAGGGCCCAGTGCTGCAGCTCAAGGGCCACAGGCAGCATCTCGCTGGCAGGATGCCTGCCTGGAGCCTCTGCCCTCGTCTCCCAGCCTCTCCCTCTGCAGCCCAGGCTTAGTGCAGAGGCATAGAGTTTAAAAATGCAAGCGGATCATGTCCCACCTCTGCCCCAACATGCAGATGGCTTCTCAACTCACTGGGAGCAAAAGCCAAAGTCCTTACAAGGCCTCCAGGGCCCCTCCTTCTTGACTCTCTACCTCCTTCGTGGTTTCCAGCCTGGGTCTCCTCCCCAAGCTCCTAGCCACACAGCCACACCCTTGCCCTGGGGCCTGCAGCTGCTCCTCTGCCTTGAATGTTTACCCCCAGATCTCCACAGGCCCGGCTCCCTCACCCCCTTCACATCTTTGCTCAAACAGCACCTTCTTAGTCAGCCTTCCTTGATGGCCCTATTTTAATTACCCCCTCAGCACTCCCAGTGCCCTGCTGGGTTCTGTCTTCCTATTTCACAAACCACTCCTGCCCTCTGTGAACTTCACTTATTTATCATGTCTACTGCTTATCTCCACCCAAACATAGGCAGGGGTTCCCTGTTTTGTTCACCATTGTCTCCCCAGCCCCTAGGACAGGGCCTGGCACACAGCAGGCCTGGCACACATTAACAAATGTTAACTGAATGAAGCAATGAGGGAATAAGTGAATGGAAAAGCCGTTCTTACCCACACTGCCTTTTTGTCCCTTTGGTCCTTCTGGACCTGGGTGGCCCAAAAGCCCGGGGATACCTGTGGACACACGAGAATAGCTCAGCCCTGCTTTCCCCCCAGGGGCCAGGACAGGGCAGCCTGCAGCCCAGCAGCAGCACCAGAGTCTACGCACCTGGAGTCCCAGGGAAGCCTCGATCTCCTGTGGAAACAGAGAGAAGACAGAAGTCAGCAGAGGACTTGGGCCAATCACCAAAAGGCATCACCAGCAAAATTCAGGTACGATTACCAAATTTAGCAAGTGAAAATATGGGACGCTCAGTTAAGTTTGAACTGCAGATAAACAATGAACAAATTTTTAGTATTTGGGACATACTTAGAGTGAAAAATGATTTGTTGCTTATCTGTAATTCAGATTTGGCTGGGCACTTGTGTTTCATGGCCACTGCAGGGCCAGGGGCTCCGGGACCATTAGTCTCCATGGTCATCATGGTCGGGGGTGGGCTGTGTGGCCAGCCAGCTGGAATCTTGGCGGAAGAGGGGCCGAGGCAGTGACTTGGGGCGTGTATGGGGACAGGGAATCCTGACGAGAGGTGGAGGGCCGTCAAGTGGAGGAACCCCAGTTCCTGCTCTGGCATCTCCTGGGAAGGGAGGTGGAGCTGGGAAGGGAGGTGGAGCTGAGGAGAGGGGGCGAGCCTGTTGTCGCCAGTAAGGATTCGACCCTGCACCCCTGACCTCAGAACCACCTGGGGTGACCCAGACCACAGACTCGTGGCCCCACCCACACCTGTTCAATCAGAGGCTCTGGGAGTGGGGCCCAGAATCTTCAGGCAATTCCCATACCCCCTAAAGCTTGTGAACCCCACTCAGCTAGATCAAGGGGCACTGCTGTGGTCATTGCGATGGGAAAGCTCTTCCTCCCACCCATGGGCCTGTCCCGTCAAACCACTTTTCTGGGGACATATATCAGTTTCCTATGGCAACTGAATGTGTGCCACACAAGTCAGCATGTGATTGTCCCTCAGCTAACCAACACTGAGGGGCCCCTTTTCCTGTGACTATGTCCTGCCTCCCTGCTGGGCTTCCCCCTCTTCCCCAGAAGGCAGATGGTGCTGCTCCTGCTGAATTTCCTGCACAGGAGCACCATTCCTGACTGGTGGGTTTACACTCAGCCTCCCAGCTAAGACCCCCGAGAGTAGGCTGCTCACCTGGAGGGCTGATTCCTGACCTGTTCATCAGAATTAACCTTGGGGGAGGGGGTCCAGCCCCAGAGCATCTGATCCAGGAGCTGATTTCCTGGCAGAGCCCAGGAATCCTTACTTCTCCAGCTTTCCCCGGGGTTGTGCAGTAACAGGCCCTGAGGCTGCCCTTTGGAGCTGGGGGACATGTAGGCCCAGGGTCCTTGTTCTGGGAGTCCCTGAGAAGAGACCAGGGACAGTGCTGCCCCCAGAGATGTAGCCCTGCTTTGTCCTGACACCCCTGCCCCTCAAAGCCTGAGGGTCTGCAGGCTGCTCTGCAATTCACAGTCCTACCACAGCAGGGAGATGGCCAGGGTGAGTGGGAGGTGCCTCTTCTGACACTCGTTGATTGTTTTAAACCGTCAATGCTCACTAATATTTAAGGTAAAACTTTCCATGTTCTGTTTACCTTTAGGGCCTTGACTTCCCATGTCACCTAAAATCAGAAAGATACGAAAACTGTGAGATGGGGTGAAACCCCAAGGGGTCCTTCTCCCCTAGTATCTTAAGACCAGCTGACAGCAGGTAAACCACATTTCAGGGTGAGCTGGCCTATGTTGTGGCTCCCTCGGTCTCCATCACTGTCTCTTGGGCACATCACTTGGCCTCTCTTAGACTATGCCTTTGTTTCCTTCCCGTTCTGAGATATTCTGACTGTAAAGCCAATTCTCAACCCTCCCAACAGACTCTGTAAGATCTTTCCACTGCTCATCCTTCAATTTGGAAAAAAGAAAAGTTTTCCAATTCCCCCAGATGAAAGCAGGGAAAGGGGTCCATCCACTGCAATACCTTTAGGGCCAGGGCTTCCTCGGAGATTCCCTGCAAGAGACAGTAAAGCCTGAGTTAGCTGAACATCTTCTGTGCCATACACACACACACACACACACACACACACACACACACACACACACACACACACACACGGGATCACCATGTTATAGTGGGAAGAAACTGAGGCTAAGACTGGCAATCAGATTCTAAAGTGGGCTAGTTGTGTGTTTTTTTTTTTTTAAGTTGTGCGATCTTGATCTTGGGCAATTCTCTCTAAGTCTCAGTTTTCTTACCTGAAAATGGGATCACAACACAGGTCCTCCCTCCCAGGGCTGTCAAGGGGCTGAATGGGGGGAGCTTGAGAGTGCCCTGGATGGGTACTGCTCCACACAGAGGCACAGGAGCTGGGACCAGGAGCCGGCCGGACATTTGCCCTGGGATGTACTCACCGTTTTCCTGTTCCATCATCAGCTTGCCCCTCACGAACTGCCAGAGTTCCTCCTGGCTGTAGTCTCCAAGCCCAGATGTCCCCACACTCGCTGTCAGGTCGGGGTTGACACCCTGCAGGGGGTCCTGCTTTCTGCTCTCCATCTTCTTGTTGTAAAGTACCAGGCTGCCCCCGATGTCCTCCAGCTCATCCACCCGTGCTTTCAACTTCCTCACCTCCTCGGCTGAAAAGAACACACGGAGGCAGTGTCAGCCACAGGGGCCTGGAGTGGAGCCTCCCAAGCACACGTGCATCCTGCCAGGGGCTCTGGGGTCTGTGGCAGCTTCTTCAGGCCTGGGGATGTCTTGTTGGAATATTTTACATGGAGATTGTTGGTTGTAGCTGCAAGTGGGATGAGCTACTCAAAATCGGAACCAAGCCTTGAAGAAGCCTGGCCATCATCTGAGATGGTGACAGAGCTTGTCCTCACCCTGCTGGGGAGCTGGGTGAGAGCCAACGAATGTGGAAAGTTAAAAGGCTATGAAAGGCCTGGCCTGATAATTAAGGACAGCTGAATGCTCAGAGCAGGCTGCCACAGGGACAGGGCCCTGTATTAGAGTCCTAGCTCTGGCACCGAGTGGCCATTGTCGGATGCCTCCTGGAGCCTCAGTCTCCTCATCTGTATTAACAAGGGGTCTGCGCTGATGGTTGGGGCCCTTGGCCCCAACTTGGTGCACGTGCTGATTCTGGCCCTCCTAAATGGGCAGCAGGGCCGCTGTCACCACATACCCAGAGCAATGAGGCCAAAGAGCAGTCCCAAGAGCAGCAGCCAGGTGAGCAGCAGGCCCAGCAGCCACTTCCACCAGCTGCACCATGAACCACAGGGGCACCAGGCTGGCGCTGCCCCCCACGAGCCCTTGCCTCCACTGCCAACACCGCCAACGCCAGTGCTGCCGCCAAAGCCTCCGCCACCGCCTCCGCCACCGCCACGGCGGTGGTCATAGCTGTGGATGTCTGTGGAAGAGAGGACAGGGTAGGGTGAGGGCGGGCAGCTCGAGCCCTCTGCCTTGCAAATTCTCTAACTTTTGGTGACTCCCTCTGGGCCTGAGTGAAGCTTTCCGTTTCCTGTGTGGCTCCTGGAATGAGCACAGGGTTGCCGTGGGCAAAGAGCAGAAGTCTCACAATCCTGGGCTTGAGCTGTGTGACCCTGAGAAGGTCACTTAACCTCTCTTTCTTTCTTCCTTTCTCTCTCTCTTTCTTTCTTTTTTCTTGATAAAATAGGATTTAAAGTTTGCTTTCTTCATGAGATGGTTGTTGAAGGAAATAAGGCATATTTAAGTAAGTAATTAGCAGAGGCTAGAGCACATAGCCCCAGGCTTAAAATTCTTGATTACGAGTATGCATCTGCCACAGCCTCCTGCATCTTTTTTTATGCTCAGACCTGAAGAGTTCCATCACCACATCTCTGCTCACACAGCTCTTTCTTTGTAATCCCTACACACAGCACCTAGAACTACCCTCAGCACTTAAAGGGCAGCCAGGAAGATTTTCTTTTCCTTTTTCTTTTTTTCCAGTAGAAATGTTTTTAGCTTTTAGTATCTAAAGTGGGCTGATACCCCTTGATCTGCTTCTTTCAGGAGACTGTGGGGCAAGTGAGGAAAGTGTGAAGGGCTGGAGGTGTGCGTGGTCTTAGTGTCACCTTGAAGCCCATGTTGGGGGGGGGGTTCTGTAAGACACAACAGGAGCCCTGCTGTGTTGCTCCTGCTGTGTTGGCAGACCCTGGACCTAAGGGCAGACAGTGGGTGCCCAGCAGGAGCAGTGGGGCCTGTGAGCGACATCACCTAAGCTAAGATCCTTTTGCAGCCCTGCTCCAGCTCACAGACCCCATCTGGCCCCTCCAGCAGCCCTCTTTGAACCTTAGGGAAAACTCTTTAGAGCTTGGTGGCTCATGTGTGCCCTGGCTCCAGGCTAAGGGGCCGTTGTCTGTTCTGTTCATCATAACCAGCCCCTTCAGCATCCATCACTGAAGGACCTGCTGTTCTCACCCACCTGCAGAGGCAGCCTTGCCCTTTGCAGACACAGTCTTCAATTCTCCTGAAAGACAAACATGGGTTTGACCTGAGCTTTTAAACTGCAAGAACCCACAGGATAGCCTGTGCATTGATTTGGGGCAAGGCCTGAAATAGATATGACTCCCAGGCACCCTGCAGAACAGCCACGTACAGGAATGTCCATTAACTCAGTCCTTGCTGATCTCATATTTGCAATAAATTCATTGAAGAAGACATGGCTTGGCAAACAATTTACAGTGGGAAAAAGCACAGTGTCATAACCTTCTTGTGACCTTAAACCTTGAAAGCCCAAGACATCTTTAGAGGACCATGTTAAGGGTGACCATGGCTTTCAAACAATAAATGTGCTGGTGAGAAATCAGTCTTGATTTCTTGATTAAGGGACTTTGTACTCTCTCTCTCTCTCTTTTTTTTTTTTCTATTGAGTTATATCAGCTTACAATGTTGTGTCAATTTCTGGTGTACATAACAATTTTTCAGTCATACATAAATATACATATATTCATTTTCACATTCTTTTTCACCATGAGCTACTATAAGATCTTGAATATATTTCTCTGTGCTATACAGTATAAACTTGTTTATCTATTTTATATATACCTGTCAGTATAGTATCTACAAAAATATGGAACGTTTCACGAATTTGCGTGTCGTCCTTGTGCAGGGGCCATGCTCATCTTCTCCGTATTGTTTCAATTTTAGTGTATGTGCTGCTGAGGCGAGCAGTTGGTTAAGGGACCTTGAACACAGGTTCCTAACTTGGAGTGGATGGAACAGAAAGGCAGGGACGGGCTTGGAAGAGGGCTCATCATGAGTCTCTGATGCCATCTGCACGTTGAGTTTGTGGGCATGTGTGGAATTCTCTGGGAAAATTGTTTACAGTTTTCATTAGATTCTGAAAAGAGTCTTTTGGCTCCACAGCCCCACCTCCAACCCTAAAATATAAGGAACTGCTAACTTAGAAGACTTAGAGTCAGGCTTTGAGAGGATTGTAGCTGATGCTCTATGACTTAACTTATCTCTTCCTTTACTGACCTCCCTGAAATCAGTTTTTCTGAGAGATTCACAGGACCCAGAGCAGTGAAGAAACGTGGTTATCCAGGACAGAATCCAGATATTTGGGGAGAAAAAAAATAAAGCTACCAAGTGCTTTGCAAAGCATTTTTCTATTAGTTCTGAAAATTATGGGAGGAGAAGGTGAGGGAAAAATACCACTGTGAACTTTAGATGTGCCATGGAATCGCTTCCCCCTCAAAGTAAGCACACACTAATCAGTGGGGGAACGTTGTTAAAATACAGCCTTGGGGGAGGGTATAGCTCAGTGGCAGAGCACGTGCACGAGGGCCTGCGTTCAATCTCCGGCACCCCCATTAAAAATAAAAATGTGGGTCTGGGCTAGGGCCCCAGAGTCTGCATTTTTAACACGCTCTAGGATTTTACCAATGCTGCTGGTTCAGGACCACGCTTAGAGTAGGGAGGTCTTAGAAGACAAGTGACAGATGGATTGGCTGAAGTCAAAGTGGTCAGTGATCAGATTTGCTCTTACCATTAGCTTCTGACAGTAGGTGGGTGTCCGCGGTATAGGCAGCTTGCTTTTCCTTTTTCAGGGTGTCCTCTGAAAAAGAAGCTGTGCACACAACTCCTGATAATCCGGGATATTCTCTCCCCACTCCCCTGCCCCCGCTTCATATTCTTTCCTGCTTGTGGAGGTAGAGGTTAGCCTGGTAGGAAGCGGCCACCCCTGGAGTCAGTCCCCACCCCGACCCCAAGTCTGGACCTGTGGTTAGGAGACTTGCCATTGCCCAGTAACCCCTCTGGGAGCTCTTTGCTGGAATTTTCCTGGCTTGTCTGCATTCGAGGCAGACCCTGGGACACCCTATTCAGCAGGCATTTTTCATTTGAATGGGATGACTCTGGTTTCATCATTCAAGTGTCTCAAACCACGTTGCTAGGACGTTTGCCTACACTTTTCGTCTTTTTTCCAAAACCTGAGTCTCATGGGCTCCCACGTACTTGCAGTGACGCTGGCGGGGGAGGCGGTAAAGACCTTCCCGCTGTCCTTGGTCATGATCAGCAGCTCCATCTCCTTCTTGGCGGGCACATTGTCTTTCTCCAGGATCAGGAATTTACAGTCTTTGTTCAAGAAGTCATCATTCTGGACATTTGTGGTGCTGGCTGGAGAGGAAAGAAGTGAGTGAGGAGGAAGGAAAAGGTAGAGAGAGAAGGAGAGGGAAGAAATGGCCACAAGAGGAAGGAGAGGAAGACAAGGATTAGTGGGACTATCTTGCTGACAGCGGTTACTAAGAAGCATGTTGGGGACCAGAGACACCCTCTCCTGCCTGAATGGGCCTGACCATCAGGAGGTTGGGTCCATGTCAGAAGCACGGGGGGCTGGCCTGGGGGCTGCCTCCCACTTGGATGTTACAGGACCTGCAGTGAATGGGCAAAAGTCCTTGTGTCAGGCAGACCCTTCTTTAGTTAACTGGGTGGTTTCATTTCTAACCGTGGTGTTAGTGTCTTGGGGGCACTTTTCCTGACTGCCCAGCCTAACATACACCCATGCATGTCTCTACCACCTCACTGTGTTTGTCCTTCAAACACGTGGCATTTGCTGTAATTATCTTGTGTACTTTGTCTACTTGTTTGTTATCTGCCACCTCCATGGGAACTGTCAGCCCAGTGAGGGCAGGAATCTAGTCTGTACTCCAGGCACACGGAACACTGTCTCACAGAAAGCAGGTGCTCAGTAAATGTTTTTTGAAATGTTTTCTTTTTGGTGGTAGTGGTGGGGTGGTGATTAGGTTTACTTATTTATATTAAAGAAATTTTTAAATGGAGGTACTGGGAATTAAACCCAGGACCTCCTGCATGCTAAACAAGCACTCTACCACTGAGCTATACCCTCGCCCATGAACTGTTGAATGGAAAGAAACATAGCAGGATCAGAGCCATGGAAGAAATAGGCTACCATATGTCATGTACTCAAGTCGACAGAGATCCCACAGAAAGTATGGAGGGTGTGGGCAACAGCTTTTTAGGGGTGCCCTGTCCCTAGCGACGGATAACCTGTGACAGGAGCAGGCCAGGTGCTTCAAACAAGTGTGGGGGCTGGGCTCTGAGTGCCTGACCCTGAGCAGGTATGGAGGGTGGAGCTTCCTACCTCTTGCCCAGGACGGCCAAGATCAGGCGAGGGACATATACTTTCATCTCTGCTCACTCTTGGAAACAACCCAGAGGCCCGTGGGGTGAGTCGTATTTGCAGACCTCAGACCACCAATGGGCCATGTCCCCTCCTGCCACGTGTCATTGGGGAGCAATTCTCCCTGGGTGCGAGCCCATTCCCAGCAGCTGGAGCAGCACTCACCCTTGGAGGTGGACACCCCGGTGCTCACCACGGCAGGGCTCTGGGGCATGTTTTTCTTCACACTATATGCTGCAAGAGATGAAGCAAGGAGTGAGCGAGGCCAGCATGGGAGGGTAGCTCCATGCAGCTTAGAAGCAGCTTCCCCAGGTGAGATAATAATGAATGATAATAATGAGCAGAATAATAACAAACAATGGAATCAACTGTCTTTAGCCACAGGGGCAGCAGCAAGTATAAATGAAACTTTCTTTGGTATAATCCTCATTATCAGAGGACCATTCCAAAGGCCACCTCCTCCATGAAGTCCTCCTAGACCCTCCCACATCTCCTTCCCTTCTGAACTCCACAGCCCAAACACTTGCTCTGTACAGCTTGATTCACGTCCTCTTATAGAATCCCCCAGCCGTTTTACGTGTTTTAGACTTTCTACACCAACTAAGCAGTAAGCACGTGAGGGCAAAGACCGACCGAGGCTCAAACTGCTTCTGCCCCCCACCTCCAAGTTTGCACAGGGCATGCATCAGAGTCAGCCAGACAATTGATTTGCAGCTATAGTTGGCTGTCAAGGACAGCAGTGAGACAAGGGGATAGACTGGTGACACCCCCCACCGCTGCCCTGCCCAGGCTCCCCGGCTCCCCTGTGGTTTCATTCATGTCTGAGTCAGCAAATGATTGAGGCTGGCATCTCTGGGTTGGGGTGTGGAGGGTTGTTTCTTTGGTGGGAAAGGTCAATTGATTTTTAAGAACATTTTGGTCCCTCTAATTCCATTGTCGAAAAGGGACATTATGAGTTATAGCTGCCAAGAGGCATTATTTCCCAGCTCCTAGCCTCTAAACCCCAGTTGCAGACCTGTGGAGGTGGTGGCCGTGCCATGGGACAGGGCAGATGAGCTGGGGGCCAGATTGTTCTGCATGCCAAACACTGTGTGAGGAATTGAGGACAGGTGAGTACAGGTACATAGATGAGGCCCCTCGAGGTAAGGCATCCCCCCCGGGGTCCCCCAAACCACAGTTGTGATAAATGCCTTTGCATATGACAGAGATTCCCAGACATTGTCAGTTCCCACACTCTTAGTGACACCATGATTTTTTATTGCCCCACCTCCCTATCCCGGGGCAAAAGTGACCAAGTTCATTTAGTGAACTTAACAGTGGTAGTTTGCATAGGGTCTGACAGATGTTGCTGTATGCCTCGAAATTTTAAAATATCCCAGGGGTTCCCTTCCCTGCAGCACCCTGGGGTGCCTTGGTGCACAGTGTGGGAACTGCAGAGACAGACACAACGGGGGCTGAGACGCACTGAATGGGTGGGACCCTAGTTTTCCTCCTGACCCTTCCTTCTCCTGATTCAAACACATAAAACTCCCCTCACCCCCATTATGATTTCAAAGGCTGGTCATTTGTTTTTATTTGCTTGCTTTTTAACAACGTGCAGAAGCTCATTTCACACTAGTTAAGAGCTTCTCTGATTCTATCCTGTCTAGTGCTTGGGGCACAAGATCATGGATCCAACATCAGCCCACCTTCTTGAGGCAGGACTTTGCAAAGCAGAATAGCCAAGGCAGGAGGCGCAAAGCTTGAACCTGGGGTCTTCTGTATTTGTGGGACTCTAGCCAACTGGAGGTGTTAAAATCAGAAGCAGAGAGACCAGCCAAGGAAATAGAGAAGGCCCACATCACTGTATTTATTAGTCACGATATGACAGACAGAAGGCCGACTCATCTAACACAGGATGCAGGCTGACAGCTTATTTACACATAGGCTATTATGATGTCTGCAGAAATAGAGTGAATAATTACTTCTTTAAAATGATCATATGTTTGCATTGGAAGCTAAGCAGTAACAATATCCGAGCCCCCAAAGAACTATAATATGTATAAAAAGATCTGAAGTTACGGCCTTTCTAAATTAACAGTGCTTCCCCCCTGAAAATGTCCTGAGCTATGCCTCACTTGGTCCCTCTACGTCCATCTCTCCACCTCTCCCATTAAATAAAGGGGCCAGCGCAGAACAAGCACTGAGGTGTGGTCTCTGGTGCCCTCCCCTTTACCCCTGTCCCTTGGGGCCTGAGCTGGGTCTGCCATGGAGGGCGGGCTCTGTGCCTTGGAATGCAGCTCCTTGGCTGCCGCTTCTGCGTTGCCATGTGCGTGGAGAAGCCTTCATACTCTTGGGCAGGAAAGGACATCTTCTCCAAAAAACATTCTGTTTTCCTTACCAAGTGAGAGCATCCCTAATTTTTTCAAGCTGGCAAACACTGACCTGAGGAGCAGCTGCTGATTCCAGGGTGCAGGGTAGGGGAGCAGGATGCCATGTTATTTGGAACTCCAAAGACTGCAGGGGCAGAGGAAGGCTGGTGAGAGGATGTCCACACAGAATAGGGGCAAAAAAGCACCAGAAGAAATACCAGGGTTGCATTTTTATATTGCATCACATTTCTGTTTTTAGGAGAAACTGAGGCTCTTGCCTTGCAGCACAGACCCAAACACTAATCTGTGGTGTGTCTTGGGTCAGAGCCAAGGGGTGGTTGTAGGTTAGTGGGGCCTCAAATGGACATTGATTCTTGCCAAAGCCCCTCTTGCTAGTGACCATTTTACAGAGAAGGCACTGAAGCCCAGAGAAGTTAAATGACTTCTTAAAGTCACACAGTTAATCTACATGGAGTGAAACTAGGTTCCTTGTATCTATTTTTGGGTTCTTTCCCATTACATTTTTTCAGATACCCCGTGCCATATAGTTCTTTCTATGAGGGACCCCGAGAGGAAACACCTTAGAGGTTGAACTGAACTGAAGTTTCAGTGGAAGAATCTTGGGATGCTTGGCTACAGAAAGCCCCTTCAGGAAGCCTTGGGGATGGCAAATGCCAGAGGGGTCATTCTTTGTGGGAGGAAGGTGTGGAGGGTTCAGGGGTGGGAGGGGACGTGCTCTGCAAGCCATGTACCTGATCCTGCAGAATAGGCGTTGGTGTTGAGCAGGGACGAGCTCTGGGTCGTCATGTTGTTGTGGTAGGTGCCCATGGAGGACCCGGCCGGCAATGTGGAGGACCACACGTGGGAGGGAAGGTTGGCATCCAGGATGGTGGTATCGTAGGTCCCAGACACTGGAAACAGATGTGTCCACACATACCCCAGTGAGCGACAAACCCACTCTCTGTGCTGGGGGAACCTGGTGGGCTCAGTCTGCCAGGACTTTTCTAGTTTTAGCCCTGAAGGTCCCATGTCCTGAGAACTCCCTCAGTTCTGTCTGGGACAAACTGGGACAGGTGGTCATCCCACTCATGTCTGAAGTCTCAGAGCTGGTGAAAACCTAATCTCTTGGATAAGAAATTCTTGCTGGCTTTCAGTAAAATTTGAAGTAGATAAATTTTGCTCTGGGGTCCACTCATTTCCTGTTCTGTGCCCGTAACCCCCACTCCTGATGTGTTGTCCCCATCCACGGTCCCACTCTCTCTCTGTTGCTGACTCCACCTTCAGAGATGCCATGGAGCAGGGACTCCCTTACAACAGAATTCCAGGCAGATGGAGGGCAGGTGGGGAAGCCCTCGGTTTCAAGGTCGCACTGCACAGAGGGCAGCCTTCTCTGGTTAATCCCTCCTTAAACATTCTTATGTGCCAACCAGAACCCAGGAGCACTCTACTTCTTCACATCTGAAGCCAGTTCTGCCTATTTATTATATGAGAGGGAGTTAGCCATGTGGATGACAAACTACCCTGAGGTTTTGGTTTTATATTGTCAAACAAAAGATCACAACCTCAAGGTCTATTTTTTTCAGCAGTAGATGAGAGGAAAGCTTCATACCATAGCAGCACTGACTTCTTTCCTCATCTCCCCCCAAGGATTTGCTTATTCAACTTTCTGTCTCCCCCAGAACCTACCTTGCACTTGCAGGTACCTGATACACGAGCGCTGAACCACACGCAGCCTACCTGACTTCCCCCAGCGGCCCCCACCTCCACGAGGGCAGTGGCTGTCTACCTCGTTCATTGCCTTTCCTCAGTCCCCAGTACTTGGCACAGAGGAGACATATGATAAATGTTCACTGGACGGATGAAAGAAAACACTGCAACTTTCCCCCAACATCCTTCATCTGGGGAACCTGGCCAACACATTCCCAGGACGTGTCAAGAATCTCCTGGGAGAGAATATCCAGGATCTAGAGCCAGACTACAGCTAGCACAAGGGCTGGCTGACCAGGTGGGGGTCAGAAGGGTGTAGCCCACATGTTCATGCCGCAGGGAGAGCAAATGCTCAGTGCTTTGCAAACTCTCTGCCACCTCCTGAGAGGCCTCCCTTCCCTCTGCAGCAGTGCGGGGCTGTGGGGCTCACCTGACTGGGAGCTCGCTGTCACCACTTTGGTCTCCACCGTGCCCTTCTTGGGGATGGGGAGTGTGTTGGAAGAATTCCGGGTGGGGCTCACACTGGCTGATCGGCTTCCCTTGAGCAAACGCTTAACGTCATCCAATTCTGTCCCTGTAAAAGAATCCCCCAACTTTTCATTAGGCCCAGGATTCCTTCCTGATTCCAACTGCAGTGGGAGGAACATTAAATCACATCCCGAATACTAGGGAGCAGGATGCATCTGGGACCCGCTGGGACACTTTTGGTTAGCCTTATCATTTTTGCATTTTGTCAATTTATAGCACTTTTCAACCTGGCACTTTGTAGTATTAATGGCCTCATAAATACAGTGTCTCTATGAGGAGGTCAACGTCCTCGGTAGATATTTCCTAATTAGACCTCATCAGACACCAGCGGGAAGACTCTGTGGCTGGATGATGCTGTCATCCTGGATTGGCGGAACATTTACACTGGAGACAGAGAACTAGACTCCTTGAAACAAATGGTTCAACACTGGTCTCCTCCCCGGCACGGGATGCCTTGGTTTCAGGTCCCCGATCTTGTATACTCTAGAGTATCAAAAGGAATCTGGGGCCTATAACTCCTAAACATTATGCTGCTTTCCTGTTAGTTAATTTCAAGACCGTCTGGCTGATAAAATTTTGCAGGGAGATGATTCAGTGGAGCAAGCACCTTGTGCTCCCCAAGGTGGCAAACAGGAGAGGAAGGAGGCGTCGTGTAAGAGCAATGCATAAGGGGAGACAGATTTGCAGACCACATGTGCTTAAGAACAACCCAGCCACTCCCTCCCCTGAGGGCTCCATCCTTTGGGCTCAGCACCCCAGTGCCTGGGGAGACTCAGGCGGGACAGCGGCCTGGAACAGACCCCATAGCCCAGGCTCTGAGCTCTTCCAGCAAGTCCCAGTCTGATTCCTGAGCCACCAGACCCAGATCTTTCTCCTCCTACTCTTGGCTCCTGCCCACTTGGGCTCATTTCAAAGTGGCAAATAACAGGAGTCCAACACAGTCAACGGAGTGGGGAACTCCTGACATTCGAGATCATGTTCAAATTCTCACACTCTGCTTCTGGTCCTTCTCTGATCTTAATGACCCCAACTGGGTCCTGCTCCTTTTCCTTCAGCCTCACTGAATGTTCCTCCAAAGTCTCATTGTCTGTTCCTCCAATGTCTCTGCCCACTTATCTCACTGAGCCTCCCTGATCCACCCTTCAGTCTCCCTTCAAACAACACTAACCTGGGAAGTCTTCTCTGGTCCCCCTCCCTCAGCTCCCTGACCTGCATGGTTGGTTGGCTTACAGTCTTCCCATTAGTCTGTGAACTACTGAGCATCAGGGACTGTGACTTACTCAGCTCCTCACCCCCTGCACTGAGCCCAGGGTCCCTGTCACCCAGGCCCTTAGAGCTGTTCTATGACGGAGTGATTGCATACACACGCACACACACACACACACACACAGCAGTTGTCCTGGATCCTTCCTAGGACATGAGCACTTACATCGGGTCGATGGGGATGCACTCTGCAGTCGCACTCGGATCTCACTCTCTGTACAGGGAAAAGACCGGGAAGGCTGTGAATGAAGGAGCTAGGATCACTGTGCCCAACACTGAGCTCTGAGCGGCTGATATATCTTTGGGCTGCTCTGAGCTCTCTGCGTCCTGGGAACAGAAAACTTAGGTGCACCCTGAACAAGTGCTGTTTCAAGAGAGGTGTCCTCCCCCTACACCTCAACCTGCCCAGCGCACCTCCCGGTATCCCGGAGCAGAAATCCCAGGCTGGGCCTGGAGGCTCCATCACAATCAGCAAGGACCAACTGCTCTCCTACAGCCCATTTCCAATCACTAGCCCCAAGCCGCTCTTCTGCCTCCAGGGTTTCTCAGGTAATAGCAAGAGGATTCTAAAGCCTATGGTGTTTGCTTAGCCATTTTTGCCTCTTCAGGGCAGAAAGTGGGTGGTCTAACATTATTAGCTTCAAGTGGAGCATGAGCATCTATCACCTATCAACCTATAGTTGTAGTGGTTGGTACATGCCTAACTTTGGAGTGAGTGATGCGACGAGGCCCCTGGGAAGTCTAGACTGGTCACTGAGAACTCCCGGAGCCTGAGAAGAATTCTGCCTTCAGCACAGCTCTGATGCGCCCCTCCCCAGCATCAACAGATATAACAAGGCAATCATTTGGACAGCTTTCTCCAGGACCACATTCCCTTCTAGGGCCTTATCCATTGGAAGTTGTGGAGAGTGCAAAACTCTCAAGCTGTCCTCCATCCCTGGGAACAACTAGAAAAAGATGGGCTTGTGCTCATTTTTGCTGCATAAAGCCAATGACAGCACATCTTGTTAAAGTCACCCAGGAGACTAGATGTGAAACCAGATGTGGTGCCAGCATCTTCAGACCATCCACAGCAGAACAAACTGCTCCACATGCTTGCTAGACCCTGTCAAAATCTACCCTTCCCATTCCAATGGAGCCAGCAGAAGACCCCCAGATGCTGCAAGCTCCTTGAGGGCAGAAACCATGCCTTATTCATTCTTTACTCCCTCACACTTCCTGGCTCATGGCTGGACACATGATAGATGTTCAGAAAATACTGAAGGAGCTAAACTGAACCCAGCAGCAGGGCTCACCTCGTGTCTGGCTCCGTCCTCTGGTTGAAGGAGATGCTGAAAAACAGGGAAAAGTAACTTCGGCAACTTAGGCATATATAAGAGGTGGCATGCTAGAGATGTCGACGTGGATCTACTTGGGTTGGGGGAGGAGGCTGTTTTCACAGTGCGTTTATAGCCATATAGGAGCCTTCAGGTACAGTGGATCCTTAGTAAGTGGTGACCACAGAGCCAAAGGGCAGAGAGAATTTTGCAGACTCTAGTGCATTTATGGTGTTAAGTTAGCAAAATGAATGTTAGGTTGGCTCACACTTAGAGTGTTTTAACTAAGGCAATCATTTGCATTTGGGAGCACGATCCATTTGGACTGGCTGACCCTGCTGGTCAAATGTATCAAACAACTGCCAGGTCTTTCCTCTAGTCTTTTATATGAGACTGCCTTGGCTTTCCAGCTGTAAACAAATAAATAAATGAAATTATAATCACTGTACAATCAATGATCATCAGTTCATATGCACAGAGAGAATCCAAGAACATGGACCAAAGACGGAAGGTCACGTGAAGATATAGCCTAGGGTGTCCCTTAGTATAACATGTGCCCCTGTGAAGCCAGCTGTGCTGGAGGTGCAGGGATGTTTGGCACTGGTGTGTTTTAAGCCCTGCTCCTTTTTGCTGGGAGATCTCTGTGTGTCCTGTGGAAGGAAAAACCCTATGATTGTTGTATGGCCTTAGTGCTTATCTTTTCAAGCCTCAGCTTTGTATGACTAGCTTGCCATTTCACGAGCAAAGACTTATGACAGCAAGCGAATGTGGCTGACAGTCCCCTTGAGATGCTTCAGGATAAAGAGCAAGGGAAACAGGTCAGCAGAGTCCAGACTCCCTTAGAAGAATCCACTTAACTCATGACGTTAATTCACAATGTTCTGCCTCCATCCCCACCAGCACACTTGACCATTTCTTCAGAAAATAAGGAAAGGACATACCGAATTCCTTACGAGGGTACTCTGGGGAAGAGTTGCCGCTGGAGCTCCCTGGAGAGAGGACAAAACACTTAGTACAAATGGCCACTTAAGCCCACACGGCCTCCGAGAGAGTAGGTGGAGCCGGGTCACTCCCCTCTGAGCCTCTGCAGTCGGGGTGCTCAGGAGGCTGAGAGGTGTTCTCCAGTGGGCTCCTGATTTAAACATGACCTGCCCTCTGGACGTGCTTGTGGCACTTCCCTCTGGTCACTGAGCTACTTCAGAAGGGCAGGGTTTGAGCAAAAGAAAACAGGAGGCTTCTTTTAGTTTTCACTTCCTCGACCACGTTTACCCTATGTGGTGCTGCTGCCGGTTACCTGCCTCTGATCAAATCAACATGCTGTTAGCACCAGGGTGTCTCTGGCCTTGTGAAGCCCGTCCTGAATGTGGACCCTGTCAAGTGAAGGGACCAGGCCACATGCAGACTGAGCAGCAGAAAGCACTGCAATGACCCAATTCACCTGGCCTGAATCTGGGATTCCCTTTACCCTCTGCAGCCCTGGGGCTAAGTTATTCACTGAGGTGCCCATCCCCTAATCCTGCTTCTCCATCACTGGTATCCATCTCCACTCACTATTAGGCCCATGAGCCACCTGGCTTGTCTGTTTTCCACTAAAACTGCTTCTGCAGATCACCCGGAACTTCAGTAACCTTAGGAGCAGAACCCAAATGTCTTCCTCTAACCTCCTCCTTCTTGATCCTGAGCACTTTCTTGCTCTCGACTTCAATGGCTCCCAGTCTCCCCATGCACCCCCAAAGACTCTTCCCTCTCCTCTCCTCTCCTTTCTCCATCTTCCCCCAACTTTATCTTTCTATGCTCTCTCCTGCTTTAAAACTCTCTTCCAGTCATCAAGACAGCATGGTATTGGTACCAAAACAGACATATAGACCAATGGAACAGAATAGAGAGCCCAGAAATGAACCCACAAACTTTAGGTCAACTCATCTTTGACAAAGGAGGCAAGAATATACATTGGAATAAAGACAGTCTCTTCAGCAAATGGTGTTGGGAAAACTGGACAGCAGCATGTAAAACAATGAAGCTAGAACACTCCCTTACACCATATACAAAAATCAACTCAAAATGGATTAAAGACTTAAACATAAGACAAGATATAATAAACCTCCTAGAGGAAAACATAGGCAAAACATTATCTGACATACATTTAAAAAATTTTCTCCTAGAAGAAATAAAAGCAAGAACAAACAAATGGGACCTAATGAAACTTACAAGCTTCTGCACAGCAAAGGAAACCAGAAATTAAACAAGGAGAAAACCTACGGAATGGGAGAAAATTTTTGCAAGTGAAACCCACAAAGGCTTGATCTCCAGAATATATAAGCAGCTCATGCAACTCAATAAGAAAAAAATAAACAACCCAATCCAAAAATGGGCAGAAGACCTAAACAAGCAATTCTCCAAGGAAGACATACAAATGATCAAAAAGCACATGAAAAAATGCTCAGTATCACTAATTATCAGAGAAATGCAAATCAAAACTACAATGAGGTATCACCTCATACCAGTCAGAATGGCCGTCATTCAAAAATCCACAAATGACAAATGCTGGAGAGGCTGTGGAGAAAGGGGAACCCTCCTACACTGCTGGTGGGAATGCAGTTTGGTGCAGCCACTATGGAAAACAGTGTGGAGATTCCTCAAAAGACTAGGAATAGACTTACCATATGACCCAGGAATCCCACTCCTGGGCTTGTATCCAGAAGGAAATCTACTTCAGGATGACACCTGCACCCCAATGTTCATAGCAGCACTATTTACAATAGCCAAAACATGGAAACAGCCTAAATGTCCATCAACAGGTGACTGGATAAAGAAGAAGTGGTATATTTATACAATGGAATACTACTCAGCCATAAAAACTGACAACATAATGCCATTTGCAGCAACATGGATGCTCCTGGAGAATGTCATTCTAAGTGAAGTAAGCCAGAAAGAGAAAGAAAAATACCATATGAGATCGCTCATATGTGGAATCTAAAAAACAAAAACAAAAACAAAAACAAACAAACAAACAAAAACAAAGCATAAATAAAGGACAGAAATAGACTCACAGACAGAGAATACAGACTTGTGGTTACCAGGGGGGTAGAGGGTGGGAAGGGATAGACTGGGATTTCAAAATTGTAGAATAGACTACACTGTATAGCACAGGGAAATATACACAAAATGTTATGATAACTCACAGAGAAAAAAATGTGACAATGAGTGTGTATATGTCCATGAATAACTGAAAAATTGTGCTGAACACTGGAATTTGACACAACATTGTAAAATGATTATAAATCAATAAAAAATGTTAAAAAAAAAAAAAAACTCTCTTCCTTGACCAACTCCTTCAGTTTTCTAGAGTCTACTAGCATCTCTTTGTGAATGACTCCAAACTGGGTATCTTGCCAGGGAGCTTCAGGGACTTCTTCCCTGAGCTCAGGTCCTATGTGTCCCATTGCCTGCTTGGTATCCCCACCTGACAGCCATGCCAGCAGCTGTACTTCAGGATGAAATGACTGAACCCATCCTTGGGGAGACCTCCCTGTTTCAGTTGTTGGTACCACCATGAACCCAACCACCAGTGTTTAAAAATCCCAGTTGAATCACTGACTCCTTTTCCTCCCTTTCCCCCAGCATCGGATCCATTGTCAAACCTGTCAGTTCCAGCCGTGCCACACCTTTCACCTCCGGCTCCTCCTGTCCGCTCCCACTGCTGCCACCCTAGTCTCAGACAAGGTTTCCCCTTCCTGGACTATTGATCACCTTTTAACTTGTCACTGTGTTCCACCCCTTCCCTATTCTTCCTGCATGTGGCATCCAGAGTTCTAGTCCTGGATCTCAGATAGGATCGACCCTTTTGCTCAAAATCTCTGTGGCTCCTCACTGTGTGCAGAACAAAGCCCAAACAGCTTGGCCTAGCAGCAAATCTGAGTCTCTCCATCTCTCTTCACATAAGTACCACTGCTGCTAGCTGGGCCCTGGACTCTCCTGTCTGTCTGGAGACAGGCTCCCGCAGCCCGGAGCACCTCATCTCTCCCCCAGGTATGAAGTCTTACACATTACGAAGGCCCAGCTCAGATGTCACCTCCTATGTAGAATCTTCACTTAAGACCCATCTAGAAAAGATAATCCCCTTCTACTTTGCATTATAGTCTTTTATCTGTCATCTTGTCTGTTTGACTCAAAGCTTCTTGAAGACAAGATCCAGGTATGGTTCATTTAAGCATCCATCAAAGCATCCCACAGTGTTAAACACATGGTAGATATTTGAAATATCAGTTAAAAAGTGACTAAATGGATGAATGGATGAATGAGGGGTAGATAAATCAACAAAATCTCCAAGTAACAAGAGTCCATAAAAGAAATGAAGGCAGAATGGAGAGCAAGGAGAGAGGGCAGACACAGGTGAAGACAGGTGGCTGATGCTTCCATCTTCAAAGAACAAGAGAAGGTACTTGGGGGAGAGAGTAGTTCTCTCTTAAAGTCTCTGGGACCAGTACCTTCGTATGTTCCATGGCGGGTGATGTGAGTCTTCCTCTCAAAGGTTGAGCCTGGTGAGTTGGGCAGAGTGGAGGCAGGTGAAGGAGCCCTCCTGTAACTAGACGTGGAGGCATTGCCTCGTGTGCTTCCACCTACAAGGGGGGAAGGCGTAAAACATCACAGCACCGCAGCAGACTGACCTCCAGTTATACTAACTATGTACATGCAGGCTGCCCGTAATAAAAGAGGGCCCTGAGGAGGGGCCAGAGGACTTCAGGAGATGATCTCCATGACCGAAAGGGTCCACCACAGCATCCCCACGGCCACTCAGAAATGGGGGGTGGAATTAGTGCTACTGCCCCTCCCCAGCTGACCACTGGAAGGCAGGGAGGTCCTTTATGTCCATGGTCAAAGCACATGGACACTGAGACACAGGATTTTTCTTGAGGTCCTGGCACGTAATTGTAGAGCACTGCCAGGGACTAGAATGTAACCCGATGTGGACATGTTCCTCGACAGGTAAGGCAGGTGCTCCTCTTGGTCAGCCCAGCTGTTTGTATGTCTTGGGTCTTTCTTTAGTGTCACTCCAAGGCTTTTAAAATGGCTTCACAGGTTGTGTGTGTGTGTGCATGTGTGTGCGTGTGTGTGTGTCTGTGTGTGTCTTTTTCCTGCTTTGTTTTATTTTGTTTCAGCTTGAAAGCTACCGTGAAAGAATGTTTCACTAGGAACAACTGGGCCTGTGTTGGATGCCTGCCCACTGGAAAGTTGCACATGTGGGATCGTATGTCACTAGGTTTCCTTAGCACAGTAACCCAATCGTTGTTTCTTTTGTTGTTGTTAATTCAAGTTGTAAGCCCTCAGACTTTAAAAGAGATGGCTTAAAGGAAGTAATTCAGTTGGAAAGGAGTCACCTCCCCAAGAAGACTTCTTTATTATTATAATTTATATTGAGGAACATTATGAAAATTGATCCCATTTTAATTAAGTAGGCTTCAAATGTGATCACTGAAAAGTCTTAACTTCAATGGGTTGTGTGTCCTTTACATAGCTCTTTGGGGGGTTTGGAATGGGTGACCGACAGTTGTAATGGTCCCTCTCCATGCAGGTCCCTCTCCCCTTGTCCACCTGCTCTTCCCCCAGCCCCTCCCACCAGGTGGCACTGACCTGAGCTGATGCAGCCGCTGCTGCCGTGCATCAGGCTCTGTTTCTCCAGCCGGCTCCCTCCACCAAGAGAGCCTGTTTTAGCATAGCCATTGCTGGTCCCCCCTTCTGCAGAAACAAGGAGCAGGTGGCAATGTACAGTTAGAGTCGGTGCAGAGGGTTTCCTCATTCCCTGCCCCTCAGAAGCCTTCCCTGGCTTCTCACCCACAGCCCTCTTGGTTTGGGGTCCCTTCCCCTCGAGACCTGCACAGCACAGTACAGGCTGCCATGCTCTTGTTTTGTTTGTTTTTGATACAAAAGTCAAGAACAAATATTCTATCTGATTTGAAAAGTAAGTCTTCTGGGTGAAGCATAGCAAGTTGCTGATTAGGAAAACAAATATTAGAAAAGTCAGTGAGAGATAAAAAGCTCCTTGAGGCCAGGGCCTGGGCTGGGCTTGCTTTTTTTCCCTCATGTCTGGTCAGGGCCCCAGACATGGCAACCACTGGACGTGTCACTGAGATCAGGGACAGCTCTGTGCTGCTGGTGTTCCACCTGGTAGTACACCCTGCTCCAACCTCGTGGGCTGCTGGGTGGGGTCTCCCCACTCCCTGCACTAAGCCAGGCTTCCTGGGGTGCAGGGCTAGTGGGAGGGCTCAGATCTCCATGAAAAAATCCACTAGCCCTAAGGACCTCCTGAGAAAAAAGTGGATTCCAACAGAAGCCTGACTGTGGTTCCCTCCTCCCACCCCGTGCTCAGGCTGAATAAGATTTCTGGTATTTTAGTGTCCAGATCAGGCCAATCTATAGAGACAGAAAGTAGATTTGTGGTTTTCAGGGGCTGGGGAGAGGGGAGGGAGAATGAGGAGTGACTGCTAATGGCCATGGAGGGTTTTATTTTTTTAATCATGGAAATGTTCTAAAATTAGATTGTTGCAAAGAGGCTGCACAACTCTGTAAGTACATCAACAACTACTGAATTATACACTTCAAACTGGTGGATTCTGTGGTATATAAATGTCAACACAGTTGTTAAACAAAAGATTTCAGATATTTTGGATTTGCTCAACTAGAGAGTGAGCTACCAGGGAAAAGGTTACATGTGGAGCCCTTCACATGGGCCTCACTGAGAGCAAGCTCTCTAGTCAGTCACTTACTTGGTGGTAAGGACGTAAGTCTTGTAGTTACTGTTTCCGTGATAACTAGAAAAAGACAAAGAAAGGATGAGATCTTAAGTAACGCACTGAGATCCTTGAAATACCGAAGGGATTTGGAACCAAAAGCAGTTAGTTACCTACTGATTTGAAAAGTGAGTTGTCTTGGCATTAATGTCTCTTATATAACAATGAGATCTAGTCCAGGCCTGGGTTTGCCTTTGAAGGAGGACCAGGCCCTCAAATTCACTCTCTTTCTCTGTACTCTCCCTTCTAAAGTGTCACCCACTCCAGCTGGGGCCAAAGCATCATCCTGGCTGATTTCACTATTATATAGATAATTACCTTGAACTTTATGAATTTGTGGATGTCTCAAGGACATCATAATTCATTCTGAAATCTTCAGGGTCACCCTTGAGTGTGAGGAGGTGAAGGAAAGAAGGGGGTGGGTAAGTCACATTTGGTTCATGGATAGATGAACATCCAAGACAGATTTGAAGAACCAGTCCCTTTGCCCCACCCCTCCCCCAAACTAAATTGAGTTTCTCTAGACTCCAAGTGATGGTTAGTCTATAGAGTTCATAAAAGCTTCCAGTTAGAAGAAAGACCTCTTGCCTTCCTGAATCACTCTCTCCTGCACAGCAGCGTGGGAAGGTAGGTAGATTCCCCAAACCATAACCAGGCCAATTTTGTGCTCCGACTGTGACCATCACCACTACCTCCCTCTGGGTTGAACATAAAGTAACATCTACCTAGCTGAGGTCGCTGGTCTTTCAAAGTATACTTCTTGTGCACACGTGTGTGCATATGTGTGCTGTGCATGTGCATATGGTTGGTAAAAGGAGAGAAGGATGCAAGAAGATGGTGCAGAATCACTTTGTGCTGCTGGCCACGGCTCCATCCCACACCAGTCTCACTGCCCCCATCCCTCGCCCTTGCCTTCTTCACCCTGCATTTTCCTGTGCGTTTGGTTGTCCTAGCAGGAACTGGGGTTACGAATGCAGCAGAAGCCGCATTCCATGCATAAAAGGAAATGGTTTTTCAGACTAAAATGGCGGCTTGATTTGAATAACAGTCCTTGAGCTTTCACTAAACTTCTCATTGTGTGGACCTCTGGGATTCTGTGACACATAAAAATAAATTATTTCTTAACCTAAAGTTCCAAGTCTGTGGAGCCAGAGATTTTTTTTATTGGAGATATATGAAAGTCACAGGATAAGTGAATGAGTTAGAACTGCTAAGGGGACAGTTTAAATGTCTTTGAATTTATCATTTGGGCAGTTTCACAAAAGAAATGTGTCTGTTTTCAATTTTCAGTGTAGATTACAACTGTGACACAACTGTGATTCCAATTTTGTCCCTGCAATAATGGAGATATTATTCTTTTGGACTTCTGTTTCCCTGTATCCCTAAATAAGGACATGGTTAAATAAACTACGGCAAATTCATTCAACAGAATATTATGAAACCATTAAAAATGTTGGTTTAAAAAACTACACATCAAAATAGCTATTTTCATCTTTGCAGAAAAAGAACACATTTTGATTATAAGTGTGTTAGCATTAAAATCAACAAAAGGCATCTCATAGGAGGAAATAAAGTCTATTTAGGAATACATTTAAAATGATACAGTGAAAAATAAGCACAAAAAAAAAATCCAAGAAAAAAACTAAAAACAAAAACATAAGAAACAGGAAAAAAAAAAGATACAGTGGTTGTGGTGGAATTAGGAATAAATTATTTACTCTTTCCAAATTTTTTATTACTTTTATAATGACATATATATCACGTTCTTACTTCTTTCAGTGACTTCAGTGCCATCTCGTTTGTTTTTCTTGGTTACATCCATACCATAGCCACCTACGGAAAAAGCCAGAAATCGTGACTAGCCATGACTATTACCATCACTTCTCATAAGTATAGGTCCCTACTATTCAAGCTGAGAGCCAAAACTTGATTCTTAGAATTCAAGGTGTAATTCTTTCCTGTGCATTTTTTTTTAACAGAAGTCATTCCCAGTTCTTGTATCAGATAAGGGAGTACTATAATAGTTCCACCTTGGATTCTATTCCTTTATACTGGGATCTTGGGATCTTCCCCTTTCCCCCCACCCACCCCCCAGGATCTAACTGATCAGGCTGCCCCCTACTGAACATGAAAAGTCTTACATAGAAGATCTGGTGCCTTGACCCTTGACTATAAAACCTCCATTCTTTGCTGAAGTAACACATAATTGAAGGATATCTGTCAAAGCACTCAGCACTTTCAACTAATTCATTTTGATGTATCCCATAATGTTCAGTGTTCTGTATGGGGCTCTGTGAATATAAGACATTAGTGCTTCATCATTTAGAGTTCAGATGTGAGAATGATGGTTGATGGATTGAAATCATGATAAAAATCATGGTAATGGTTCTGTTTGTGTGGAACTTGACACTTTTTACAATGGGAAACTTTCTCTTCATAACAAGCAAGCCCCACTATCCTTACTTGCAGACATAGCTAGAAAAATATATGAAGAAAATCAGTGTAAAATCTATTGAAATATGTAGGAAAATACCTATTTGCACATGTCACCTATGTTCTCCCTTCACTCTTACTCTGCTCTGGACAGGAAAGTCATTGCGATCCTGTCCACTGTGTCCCGAAGTGTGGACAGAATGAGGCAAGGCTGACACAAGGGGTGGGGCTGTGCTGGGGAGGGCCTGTAGGCTTTAAACACACAGGACACCACAGCAAGGATCCCTGTCCCAACTGGGTGCTTTTGGCTGTAGTTCCCTGTCTCAGGCTCTGCAAGGACTTGAAATCTGGCTTTCCCCATGGCTCTCTTCTCCCAGCCCCTCAACCTTCCCTTCCTCCTAGTTTCTCTTTGGATGCAGTTTAAACTGGATTCTAAAATTCTGGGGCAAGCCACATCTGCCCAGGGCACCCCTTTCTGGAAGAACTCTCCTTTCTGTCTTTTTCTCCTGCCTGGTGGCTTTAGGGTCTACTTATCTGTTAGGTACAATGGGCAGAGTGCCTAGTCCCATTTTATTTTTAAGGGGCTACAAAAGTATTTTAAGTTTTTTTTTTAAATCAGAAGGAAAAGTGAACACAACCCAACCTGGATTATAGTCTTTCAATGAAGTTATAAAATAAAATTTTAAAAAAATGTTTTAATGAAGGAAGGGCATCCACAAAGGCAAACGTGTCTAGGGCCCACCAAAGTCCTAATGCAGCCCTGGGTGATATTCCTGCTGAAAACCAAGACCACATGAGACCAGCTGGTCAACTACCAGGTGAAATCCAACAAGATAGCTCCAGGGCCTAGTCAAATGTGCCAGCTTCTTGCTCATCAGAGTTTCTTAAATGCAGCTCTAGGCAAGGAATGAGGCATCATGGAAAAATTCCTGGCTGGATCTGAGAAGACACAGAAGGTCTTTGCAGGTATGTTTCCCAGAGCCAAAGAGAATGGACACGCTCCATAAAGAATTCAACAATGGAGTCCAGCCTCATTAGAACGGCAAACCTGGCCCGTGACTGTGTCTGCATTCCACCTATTACCTGTATGACTTATGTCATGCCAGCCTATGTACAGCCTGACACCCTCTTTGAAATCTTTGAAATCCTTTGTTTGAGCATTAATAGCCTTTGGTACCTCTGAAGCCCCTCTCTGCATTTTTTTGTTTGTTTGTTTTTTTGTTTTTAAGTTCATTAGTGGAGATTCAATGTTCAAATGCACCTGGCTGCCAGTGGGGAGCCACCTAGGATGACACCTGAATTGTTATCCTGAAAGGAACTGTTTATAAAAATCCCCGGAAATATTTACTTCCCACAACTTATTGCTCATTTTGATCCTTTAATGAAAGTTGCTGCTGGCAGCTATAAACTTGGGATTGGCTGGGTTAATTCCACTTGCAGCCATCAAGGCAGACAGATGATAGCTTCGTTTGGTACAGCCTCAGCGTCTAGGCGGCAAACCTGGCAAGTGGTTTCTTGTTCTTTCTGTATCCAGAAAAATAACAGACATTTCCAGGCATTTCCATCTTTTTCTTAAGTCCCAGTGATGAAGCCTCAAGATCTACAGCAAAAAGCCAAGGGTTCCCTAACATTCAGAAGGCATGCGGAGGCAGCTTGCTAAGAAATCAGATGCCCTCTCCAAGGCCTGGGGGCTCCTCACTGGCAGGTGCTCTGGGTTAGAAGGAGCCCTAGGTGGGTGCAGGTAGATGGGTTCTTGTTTCTTTCTCAACCTGGAGCCCCTAAATGGCTGTGGCCTTACAGAATGATTTCTTGGGGCTGAAATACATAGGATGGAGTTCTGCTGACTTTGCCAAAGCTCTTTCTCAGACTGGTAGTCTGAAATGGCAGGGATGTGCTGGGAGGTGGGTTCCTTTAAACCAATGCTAAGAGGGAACTTTCTGTGAGTTATTAAATGGAAAGTGGTGAGCTGAGGCACAAACCTGGATGTGGACCATCCCACGGGGCCCACAGTATTCCTGTAGGATTTCCCCTTTAAATATTTAAGCTGATAGCTTTTTAAAAGTGTAATGTAAGGGAAAGTTACATGCCCAGGCACGTGCCCGAGCCTACCTCTCCCAGCAGCGTTCACCTGTACTCCCTCCTCCGAAAGCACTACTTAATGGAAGCATGGTCAAGCAGCAGAATTTTAAACTTCTTGGATGTTTGGGTCACTTTACTAGAGCTAAGGATGAGCAGGTCATTCAAGTGCTCAATTCCAAAATTATGCTTATCTCCATCCACAGTTCTAAGGGGCTGCTTCATGGGTATTTCATAGTTAATGTTTTTTTTTTTTGAAATGATCCTGTGTCATTTTCTTATGTAAGAAAACACAATTCAAAATATTTTTCTACTTTTATGAGGTTTGTTTTTTCTCTTTCCCCCTTCATTTAAATGATTTTATATCCACCCAAAACTATTTCGATGATGATGGTGTGTAACCCACGCACAAACAAGGACAAACTGCTGATACCAATAGTAAACCACCTCACTGACCTTTTGATTATAACAACTCATGAAGCACTTGGCCTTTGACACAAAAAAGAGAATGGAGAAGCTAAGTGTTTTTCTATTTTCTATTTTAGGAATAAATGTCCCTATATTCTGCTAAAGAATCACAGGTATTTTTTCAGCTCCTGTTTTTCCCAATCTCTGTATGCTCTACATTTTAAAACAAAACAAAAGATAAAATAACCAAAGTGTGAGAAAACCACCCACTAGTTATTGATCTGTTAACACAGGAGGGCTAAGCCGTCTGGGAGGCGGGAACACCAACGCCCTAGGGTTGACTGTCTCACAGGTTCTGTCCCTATGCCCCTCCAGTGATGGGCTCGCCAGCTTGCTGCATTTGGCATACTTGATTTTCCTAACTGTAGGGGGTGGGGAGCTTGGGCTCCAGCTTTGTGATTATACCACTTGTTTACAGCCATGTTTAGTTCAATCCTATTGCTGCTAACAATGGCAAACGAACCAAACCACGCAGACGCAGGCTTCTCTTGGCATAATTGAATGTGGTTAGTTCTTAGGTCGGATCAGTTTCACCAACCTGAGTTTCAATCCAAGCCTTTGGCAGGACTTCTTGCTTTAACTGTCCCCATGTAAATTCTAATCAGATTTGTGTGGGTGTTTCAGAGGGGCTGAGAGTAAAGCAGGCCCCCTCTGATCCTTGGAAGGGCTCCATCAGGGGCTGGACATCTGTTTCAGTTTAGCTCTGACTTAGATCTGTGCCCTAGCTCTACAAGAGAGCATATGGGGATAGAGACAATTCTGCTTTCCAAATGAATTTCTTTTAAAAAATCCCATTACATTTTATGGACAGAACAAATCCAACTATGAGGCTACAGACTAACCGCTTCTCAAAAGAAGTGAGGTGCCAAAGACTTTGCCTACACTTCAGAAAGTAAAGTGGTAATTTGTCAGTTAGCAGTTAATGTAGTCCAGTGAGATAACTAAGCTGGTAATTCTCACCCCAAAATGATTTTTTCTTGGGGGGGGGGGGTCCAAATTGGCCAGCAAAAGTTTGACAGAATTTTCTTTCTTTTTCTCTGGTTCCCAGTTTGACTCCAGGAAGTTCCTGGATTAGTTTTATGATTTCAAGTAGTTTACTTTAGATTAGGGGAAGTAATTGTAGAGTGTGATACACAGCAATGTCCACCAGCCCCTTGAGCTTAATCAGACCTTGCACAGACGCCCCGGCAGCACACTGGTTCATAGTGCTCAGGGGCTGCTTCTAGAAGCCCCCACTCACCTACACTTTAACTTCACCTCTGAGCTGTTCTCTGCTGTCAAGGGCAGAGAGGGAAAGAGAAAGAGAGAGAGGGAGGTAGGGAGAGACAGAGAAACTGAGATTAAGAGAGAAAGAATTATAAATTCTAAATAAACATATTCTAAATAAAACAACTTAACACAAGTCATTTCAAAAAACTGACAACAATACCAAAAAAAAAAAAAAAAAAAGAAAAGAAAAGAAAGAAAGCTGGCCAGTGGAGTCCTCTTTATCTTAACGCCTTTTCCTTCTTTTTTTCCACTGATAAAACTTTCTCATTCCTTTAAAAAATCTACCCTAAGCAGAACACATAAGCCAAAGAAATAATTTCTGATCAATTAATGACTTCAACCAGAACACTGGAAACCAAACAACATCATCTTATATTCTCTCACAAACATTTAAGTTCTCAGAGGCAAACTTCAAATTAAAATCTCATAAAAAGAGAAAAAGGTAAAATTCCTCCTGTTACTTACTTAGTTTGAGATGTTGAAGGGAACTGGAAACAGCTTTGAATAAATACCCCCTCTCTCTTTCTTCCTCTGATCCTTTCTTCTAGACGTTTGCCGTTTCCACTTTTTTTTATCCAGACCCAGCCAAGGTGTGTTAGGGCTGAGTGATCTTTCAAAAATGTTCACTTCTTCTCTCCCTCTTGTTTCTTTCAGTTCTTTGCTTCCCAACAAGTCCTGACAAAGGTGTGTCAGGGTTTACAGCTTGACTCCACCCTTCCAATTACCTGACACTTGCTGGATTAAAAAAAAAAATCTGCCTCCAGGAATCAAACTTTGCAGGAGGCAGAAAGTTTCTCCAGTTTAAGTAGGTTAACCATTTATGGGCCATGGGGAAAAGAGAACAAAGGTTCAGCATAAAGGAAATATAACATTTTGTTACTTCTCCTTACCTTCTATGCCAGAGAACTGTCACAATTTGGTATTCCCCTCACTTGCTGGCATGAGAATAAGTCAAAATCCCGATGTGCATGACTCATGGTTTAGCCAGCCATATGGGGGGCCTGTGGTCAAGGTCCAAGCCCAAACCCTATAAAAACAGTGATGTTGACAGGATTTATATTCAAGACCTGTTTCCCCTATATATACCTTTTCCCTCTTTCTCCCATTCTGACCCCACCCAGGTCAAGCCTGCCTGGAGGAAACAGTGGGTGAACTAATTCAGAGTAAGGTGTTAATGACTGAAATTGTGGAGCAAATTGGGGGGTTCATTTTTTAAAAGAGGTAACCAGGTATAGTAATGCTGATTCCAAAGAGTGATGTGAGTAATTTTAGGCATTTAGCCACCTAATAATGGAGAGAGATATTGCTGGGGGGAGGGTTAAGGACCTTCTTGCCTCTCAAATTAGCACCCATAGAGTCTCCACACAACAAAGACATGTGTGGACTCCCAGAGGCCCTATAACACCATGTACGTTCCATGGGGCCATTAGACTTTTCTAAGCACTAATTTGCACCAATCTAGACAGTGCTCATGAATCCTGGAAAGCATCTGGCTTTCTAGGACCCATAAAGACTAACTTAAGATTCTTGGTGTTGGTAATGTGGGAAGTCTGACCCTGGAACTCACTCAGGTGGTTCTCTGGAGCCATAGCATCTTCTCGGGACCCAATGCCAGGTTTGGATTCCCAGTTCTGAGGCACCATTCCAAGATCCCTGGAAGGGAGCTGTGGGATTCCTGTAGCATAGTGCCCAGGCTTGTCTGTACCTTGCTATTGTGGGCACTCACTGCACAGAAGGGTAGCAGACCACTAAGCACCTCCTGTGGGGTTCTCACTCCTAAGCTCCCAATATTTCTGCATTGAAGTCACAATTGCAGAACCCTTTCAATAGTCTAGAAGGTGACACTCTTGAGTTCTTGTTTTCAGGGATGTTCTTACACTCAACATGTCTGCTGTCAACCTCACAGAAGAGCACTGAAGAATCTGGAAGATAGAGAGCTTTCAGCATGAAACTGACATGACCCTGCCCCATTCACTCACTTATTCATTAATTCATGGATTAAACAAAGAAGTATTGGCTCTTGCTTGAAACCAGACACTCAACTGAGAATTCAGTAGTGAAATACAGACATATTCTCAGTCCTTAAGGAGTTCAGAGTAGAATGGAGAAAGATAGGCTTTAAATGATGTATTTGTCTACTAGGGCTGCCATAACAAAAATAACAAAATACTGCTGGCTTTGTTAAAACAAAACAAGCCCAAAATGGAGTCATTTGCCCCCAGCAACAGCAAACTGAGACTGAATTGCAGTTTCAACCTCTTCCAGGAATGGAAACTTGAAACAGACAATCTGAATTTCCTGATCAGTACTTAGTGAGGTATATACTACATAAGACCCCTGCCGATCCCTTCTCCCGAGAAATGATGACCTTGCTTGAAACAATTCTTTCTTCCCTTTTGCTAATAACATTCTTGCCCCATCCTCCTCCTGCCTGTAAAAAATCTTCCATTCTGTACAGCCCCCAGGAGAGCCCTTCTATCTATTGGATGGTATGCTGCCTGATTCATGAATCATTGAATAAAGCCAATTAGGCCTTCAAATTTACTTCATCAAACTTTATTCTTTTTAACAGATTTGTGGCAGCAGTGGGATCCAAAGTAAACTTCTGATGACTTTGAGGGACAACAAGAGGCACAGGCATGGAAACCTGTGAACGATTTTGAGTTCACTGTCTTGTCATTTTTGAGGGTTGTTGGTGAGTTCCTCTCTGTTGGGCTCTGGGTTTTTTTTTGCATTCATGCTCCTGATCTAACAGGCTTTCCTCTATAGGACAGGTCAGCTTGAGCTTGTAGATGATTCTACCCAGAGTGCAACTGAACTGGCAGATGGTTCTTCCTGGAGCCCAGCCCCTAACCTTTCAGACCACAGTTTTGTGGGTGGAAAGCCCAGCCCTTACCTCTGTCCCCGGATTCCACATTGGACACTGCTGACAGTTTGGTCTGCAGGTCTCTATTTGTTTGGAATCCTTCCCCAGGTTCCATGTTGGGACTTGCTGCTGGCAGCCAGAGCTCTTCATTTGTGGAACCATACCACAGTCCTCATTCCTTGGGATTTGCTGGTCCAATCCTTCCCCCACTCCAAGGTTCTGTGGGAACTGGTGGTGGAGCACACAGGGCCTTCTTGTGGCCAGGACACGGTAACATCCTTTAGTTACTGCCAGTACATCAAGGTGTACATGTTTGTCTTGTTTTGTACAGATAAAGACTGTTGCTAAGTGAGTACCTGGGAAACCCAAAAGAATCCCCAGCCCTTTGGGGTTTTGTCCCCAGATCCCATATTGGGACCTGCTGGGTACAGCTGTAGTTCTCCATTTATTTGGAATCATTCTGCAGCCCTTTCTCTACTCCCCAGATTACTGCTGTGGCTCAAGACACCCAAAGGCTTAGCTTAAAGTCATGGGATCCTTTCTATCCAAACAGTTGAGTGTGGAAGGTGGCACATTTGCTTATTTTTTGTTTAACAACTGTAGTCTCAGAAGTTGAAGATCTCTCACAAGGTGGCAAGATTTTACTAAAAACAATCCAGAATTATAATGGCCATTATGAGGAACATTCCAAATAGATAAGATCATTTAAAAAGTGCACTGAAAAGCAAGCACTCCCAAATCAAACAGAAAGGAGTACCTATTTTAATTAGCACGCTGAAGGCTCAGAAAGGTTTTGAAATTCCAAAATAGTTTTATTGAAAATTTTCTTGTAAAAGGCTAATGAAAAATAAAAGACACTAAAGGTGTTTAAAACAACACCTAGGCCTCCCCATTACACCCTCCTAGGAGTTAGTCAAAAACACTGGCCCAGGAATTGATGTCTCATTTGTAATCAACTGAAAGAAATCCTGGAAAAAAGGCTGTCCTCAAAGGCCCTGTGCAAATTCTTCAACGTCGACTTAAATGCTGTATATAGGCCCCTCCCAGAGTTGACAAAAATGAAGAGTTTTTGGGTAAACTGCTACATTATTACCTTAAACAGCCATGGAGAAACTATTAAGTTAAAATTTATGGGGTTGTTCAATACTGCCAGAAATATTCACTCTTCATCCCAGCTGAAACTTGACAAAATATTTGAAAGGATTTAATAAATTTATGATCAGAAATAAGACCAAATTGGAAGCTGATATTCAGGGCCTTTTAGGATTTTTTCTTTTTTTTTTTTTTTTTTAGGGCTTCACTCCTAAGCTAACTGTACCCAGAGGAAAAGGGACATTTCAACAATGGGTGGATGGTGCTTCAGTCCATTTTGTCAATTCCCAAAACTCTTCTATTCATCTAAAAATACTTGTAGATATTGGGATATTAGAAACAGAATTGTCTTGCAAATATTCCCCCCAAACTCCATCTGGGAGAAAACTTGTAGACCTCTCTGTCTCTGTGATGTAGATTTTCTGCCCTCATCTTCTCTAGGACCTAAGAACCATTCTTTGATATGCAAATATTTCTCATCAGATAAAAAAAAGGGGGGTGGTGGAGAAGAAATATTTGCAAATTGGACAGATAAAAAAAAAGGTTGTGTCTTTTCCACAAATATTAGTAGTAAAAGTTCTCTGTTTTCATCTGTCTTTGTGTGTCTATATATGCATGTTGTAGATGTATGATATTTTCTGCCGCTGGATGGTATTGTTAAAATTAATTTGTATAAGAGCTGCATTTAATTGGGTTAAAGATCAAGTGCTTACATAAATTAAGGGTTGAAATTCAGAGCAACTTTTATTTCAGGCTAAGAGAAAATCTCACAACCCTTGGCTTGAACAGACACATGCAACAGTTCTTACGAATGAATCTATTTAACAGTGCCACCTTAGTGGAAGTAGTCTGTGACCCAGCAGGATTTATCTTTGTCTGTGGTGGTTATCATTCTCCTTGGGCCTATGAATGCCTAGATGGCTGGTGCATGGCTGAGCAATGCCTCCTAGTTATCTAACTGTACCCCTAGCTATTCTAGAAAGAACTACTGGGAGTTTTTCATGAATCAGGGTTCAGTGCCTTTGGCAGGGCCCTAATTCCCTGATCAGGAGTAGATGTAAATGAGACTATGACCAGAAACCTCTCCCTAACTCTTTTTCCTTTCTTCCAGAGTTACTGAGATACAGTTGACATACAGCACTAAGTTCAAGATGCACAGCATAATGATTTGACTTACATGCATCATGCAATGATCACCGCAATAACTTTAGTGAACACCCATCATCTCATATAGATACAAAATTAAAGAAACAAAAAAATATTTTTTCCTTGTAATGAGAACTCCTAGGATTTACTCTCTTCACTTTCATATACGACATACAGCAATGTTAATTATATTTATCTTGTACATTTTATCACTAGTCCTTATGTATCTGGAAATTTGTGCCTTTGACTACCTTCATTCATTTCCCCCTCCCCTCACCCCTCACCTCTGGTAACCACAAATCTGATCTCTTTTTCTACAAGTTTGTTTTTGGAGTATAATTGACTGACAACACTATGTTAGTTCTTGGTACACAACATAGTGATTCAATATTTCTATACATTTCAAAATAATCACCACTATAAGTCTAGTTACAATATGTCACCAACAAAGATATTATATAGTTATTGGCTATATTCCCCACACTGTACATTCCATACTTGTGATTTGTTTATTTTGTAACTAGAAGTTCGTACAGCTTAATCTCCCTCACCTATTTCACTCCTCCTTCCACCGTCCTGAAACCTCTCCTTAACTCTTGATGATACTGCAGATTCTGATGCTAAACCATTAGTTGCCCAGCAAAAATCTTTGGACTCTCTGGCCAAGGTTCTTCTTGATAATAGGATAGTCCTTGATCATCTTTTAGCTGAACAAGGGGGTCTGTGCTATGGCCAACACTACCTGTTGTACCTGAGTTAACACTTTAAGGGAAGTTGAAACTCAGTTACATAATAAGATCACTGAGCAAGCCACTTGGCTTAAGAAGATGACTCCTTCGATGGGCTCTTTTTGGACTTATTTGATTTTGATTGGTTTGGGTCTTGGGGAATCATGGCTCCAAACATTGGGAACTGACCTTCTTATAGTTATCATAAAAAATCCCCGGGTGTCATATCCTCTCAAAAGTTCTAAATACATGTTCACAGCCACTAACTGCCAAGCAAATGATCTCCCTAAGACTGGAATGTCAGAAAAGGAACGAGAGAATGACAGTTTAAGGACTATGAATGCGCCTGAGACTGTGATCTGTGACTGTCACAGGCATTAACCAATACCTGACCTCTGGTCATGACCTTTGGGTGCCACATCAAGTTTCCACAGAGCTGCAAGAACTACAGAGTGGTAGCCAAGTGTGGAGCTAGTACCTTAAATTTTGATCACGATTTTCAGTTAGGCTGGGAGTTTATCACAAGGGGAATTGTTTAAAAGAAATAACAAACCCCCAATAGAGTCATTTGCCCCAACACCACCAAACTAAGACTTAATTACAGTTTGAACCTCTCCCAGGAATGTGACCTTTAAACAGATAATCTGAAATTTCCTGATCAGCGCTAGTGAGGTAATCTGCACACTCAGACCCCTGCCGTTCCTTTCCCCCCAAAACATGACCTGGCCTGAAACAATTCTTTTTTTTCAAGCTAATAACATCCTTGTCCCACCCTCTTCCTGCCTATAAAAATCCTCCCTTTTGTACAACTCCTAGGGAGAGCCCTGTTTACTGGATGGGATGCTGCCCAATTCATCGTTGAATAAAGCCAGTTAGATCTTCAAATTTACTCGGTGGAATTTTGTCTTTTAACAGCCTAACAACACAAATTCATTGCCTCACAATTCTGGAGTGCAAGATCAAGGTGTTGGCAGGTGTGGTTTATCCTGCAGCCTCTTTCCTTGGCTTGCAGATGGTTTTCTTCTTGCTGTCTTTGCATGGCCTCTCTGTGCATATGCATCCCTGGTGTCTCTGCATTCTAATCTCTTCCTACAGTTGGATTGGATTCGGGCTTACCTTACAGCCTCATTTTAACTTAATGACTTCTTCTAAGGCCGTATCTCCAAATACTATCACATTCTAATGTACTGGGGTTAGCCTTCAACATCTGAATTTTGAGGACATTTATGTACGTAACAAATTATGTACATAACAAACAAATGAACATGTACCAATGTACAATTAAAAATGTGATTATAAAGAAGCTCTTATAAAGAAAGATTTTGGATACCATGGGAGAGCAGAAGAGGAGACCGAGTCTTGAGGAAGGATTAAGAGAAAGTGCTGCTAAGAAAGTGGCATTTAAACTGATGAAGATAGAATAGAGATTACACAGGTGAAGGGAGTGATCGAGAGTGTTCTAGAATCCAGACGATGGAAAGAGAAGGCACTGAAGTGGAAGAAGCATGGTGATGAAGGGGGATGAGGCCAATATAGTTCAGTGCATCAGTCGAAGGGAGGGTGGCAGTGGAAGAGAAGCTGGAGAGATAGGCAGGGGCTAGATCACACAAGGCCTCAGAAGCCATGGTAGGGAGGTGTTTTTTGGTGCTTGGCAAGTTTCCTTATGCTGACATTAGAGAGCGACTCTATGCAGGCTGTATGAGTGTTTGGATTATTAAGAAAGAAGAGAGTGGTACTGAAATTTTCTAAGATCTATTATGTGTCAGACATTTTACATATTTTATCTTATCTAATTCCTACAGTAACTCTGAGAAGTGTGTACTACTAGCTTCATTTTATATCTGAGAAAAGTGAAATTCAGAAAGGTTGAGTAACTGGCCAAAGATCTTACACATTTTAAGTGGCTCCAGAGAGGGGTGAGGAGCTAGAAACGGAGTTAATGACTGATTATGCCTACATGATGAAGCCAACATAAAAATCCCCATAGTATGGGATTCAGAGAGCTTCCAGGTTGGTGAACACATCCATATACTGGGAGGGTGACACACCCCAACTCCTTAGGGACAGAAGTTCCTGTTCTCAGGACCCTCCCAGACCTTGTCCTATGCATCTCTTTATATAGCTGTTCATCTGTAACCTTTATTATATTTTTAAATAAATTGGTAAGTGTAAGTAAGTATTTCCCCAAGTTCTGTGATCTCTTCTAGCAAATAATCAAATCCAAGGAGGAGAGGTTAATGGGAGCCTCCAATTTGTAGCCAAGTTGGACAAAAGTTGTGGGTAACCTGGGGACCTACTACTTGCAGTTGGCATCTGAAGTGGGGTGATGGGCAGTCTTGTGGGACTGAGCCCTTCACCTGTGGGATCTGATGCTATCCCCAGGTGGAAAGAGTCAGAACTGATTAAACTGTAGGACACCTGGCTGGTTTATCAGAATTGGTTGGTTTGGGAACCCCCCCCCCAAGTCTGGCATCAGAAGTGTTGGTGTAGTAGTGGTGTGAGAGTATCGAAAAACAGGAGGAGGACGGCGAGGTTTCTATACGATGGTAGAGCCTATACTCCACTCGACTTTTGAACCCTTGTTTCCCACTGCCTTGTGTATTATTAAAATGTTTAAGTATGCCCATAGCTTTGAATTGAAAGAAAATAGGCGATATTAGAAAGATCAGGCTGTGGGCAAATGACAACTTAAATAAGAACTAAAACCACTGGAACAGTGAGGATATTTTCAGTCAACAGCATTACGGTGCTGATATATTTCATTGATGACTTTAGATAAAAATTGGCCTGATAGGACTTGGCATCCATAGAATCAATTATTCAACTATAACTACTATATAAAACCAAACATGCTAACCAGCCACTGGAATCAGCATGACTGGTTTTTCCTTCCCTTGGGTTCCTGTACTAATATTGGTATCCTCCAGGGACAATGGAAAAGTCAGATCCAAAATAGATAAACCTCAAAGTAATTCATCCAGGAACTCAATAGCTAATAAGCCTATGTGTGTGTGTGCGTGCGCATGTGTGTGCGCGGGTGTGTGTGTGTGTGTATGCACTCCCATGTGTTCATATATGCATGTGTGCATACAGTTTACAGAGTCCTGTATGAAGTACTTTGGGGGAGAAGAAAATTAAAAGAATTCAAGTGCTTATATTCTAGTTACTCATGTCACATAGTTTATCATGCTTGGCAAAATCATTTAATAAGATTTAGTATCTTGGTACATGGAGTGAAAGAAACCTTATGTTCATTCAACATTCATATATGAAACTCCTACCATATGTTTGGTACTAAAACAGTTGTCTTTTAAATGTTTTGAGTTAACCAGAAAGCTAAAATGAAGGAACAAGATTTAGGAGATAGCAGTGACTAAGACACCGGAAAGGTGTTTCTTGTTCCCTGCTCCATTTGGAGCTGTCTTAATGAGTCATATTTAATCAATTCTTGATGAATCAGAAAAGAAAACTTCCTTAAGAGGCAACTGGAAAAAATATTCTCCCTCCCCAAATTACCTACTGACTTTTAAATAGGCTGGGGAGAAAAAATATCTGTTCACATGTAGCCCAGATTGGCAACTGGTGACCAGACTATCCCTGGCTAGGCACCAGGAATACAGGTAGTCTCCTTTTAAATGGCTGATGAGTTCCTGAAAAGCGATGTGTAAATCCAGTTTTTGGTGATCAGGGTGAGTATTTTTGTCAAATGGCTAGTCACGACCTCATCAATCTTTGTGAACATAGATTGCTCTTTATTTGTTTGATATAAGGGAGTGCACCCTACAGATGGATTTCTACCTATTCTTGGACCTTCCTCCCATGAAACAGCATCACATGACAGTGATATGGTGTTCTTAGGACACTTTCATCTAGGGACCCCAAAGCTTTGGGACACATTTGCCTTGTTCCTGAGAAACAATATGAAGGGAAGTTCACTGAGGAGGTGAGAGAAGAAAATTTTCTATGTAGTAAGATAATACTAGTATCTGTAAGCATTAATTCAGCTCTCTTGTGGACAGTAAATCCACTGATATTTTAAAAAAATGAATTCCTATATATTAAAATAAAAATGATACAATAATAATTTGTTGCAGTTTGCTGCTGCCTTTCTAAGGCTAGAAGATGATCTTTCCTCCCAGCTTTCTTTGGTTAGCAGGTGCTCCCGGATAATAAGTCTTCCTTGTAAACAATTATGACAACAGCATATGTCACAGTTTGTGGAGAGGTTTGGCTTTTGGAAGGATGCAGCTGAAAAACAGTACTAACTCTTGCCCTTCACATGTGGGCTTAATGTCTCCATCTGCTTTTCTTGTCTATAATGGTTCATCTATAATGGTTCTTGAATTGTCCCCAAACTGTGTTCCTTGCTGCGTTTATTACAACAAAGGACCCTGGTTTCCTTCCTTCCATTTCCAATTTCAGATCTATTCATTCATTTATCCATTCAAAACTCACACGCTTGCTAAATGACTTAACAAGTACCTACTGCGAATCTACCATGAGCAAGGCATTGGGTGTATGGAGACAATTGAGGATGACATGCCTTCGAGGAACTGACAGTGTAAAAAAAAGGATATATGGTTATATTCACCACATATACAAACAATTACAATACAAGGAAGAACTGGTAAACCATAAGAAAATTAAGAACTATGAAAATTCACTTCCAGCTGTGAGCATCAGCCAGTGCTTCATGAAAGAGGTATCATTTGAGCTGGACTTTAAAGGATTAGGCATTAAGAAGCTGAGAGTGGAGCTGGAATTTCAAGCACAGAGTCCAGCATAAGCGGTGAAGACATAGGTAAGAGCAATGCTTGAGTGAAAAAAGAGGAGATGGGAAGAGGCTGGAAGTACAGGGTGTGCCAGTTGAATCATGGGGACTCTGAAATGCCATGAAATGTCTGAGGAAGGTCTATATTGTTCCGTGGGTAAAGGGGAGTTGTGGGAAGTCAAAAAAGGAAATGATGAGAACTGCACCAAACAAGAATTAGTTTGGTGACAATGTAGAGTGGACCAGAAAAGCAGAGAGGAGACATTGGGACTTATCAGAACACCATGGTGGCAATAGCTTAGGTGAAAGATAATAAGGGCCTGAAGATTAGCAAGGCAAAAGGAAAGGAACCTGGGACAAGACAAGGCATTTAGCAATTGCTGGGGAGGGAGAGAGGAAGGGAGGGAGAGAGAGCACGCGAAAGAGCGCGCGAGAGCGAGCCAGCAGGGTTTAGGATGATGCCAGGATTTTTCCAAGCCAACCCCTGGCCACAGCACCTTCTGCCGTCCTCCCTGCCAAGTTACCTTCCTCAGAAATCCACCTGGTAGAGCTTACATTTCAATGGAGGATATGGGGGAAAAAAGGTTATTCTCCGTGGTTTGGATTCTTCCCTGCCCCCATTTTGTCCTGTGTTCATGATCTAACACATTATGAATAGGAGGTTTAAAAATGATTTACTTTTCTGGCTTGAAGTATTTAGATATTAAGACAATAGGATAATATTAGAATTGATCACCTATAAGTAATACATTTAAGACCACCGTGTGTTATTTCTAACACGTGCCCTACTAAATTATCTGTAACTTGTTTCTAATAATTCAACATTTATAGATTAGTTTTATCAAAAGAAAGCAATAAGCCAAAGAAAAATATGTGAAGTGTTGGGTTAGCAGATGCCACCCTTTCATAATCAGAGAAAAAAAAAAACATGCTTGTATTCCAAAAGTTTCCCTCATTCATGAAAGAAATGAAAATCCTCCTGTCTGAGCAGGAAGTCATTTCTAGTTTTATGTTTGGCAGTGTTGACCTACCCACCCCAGTGGTGTTAAGCCTCTCTAAGAACTGGGGCAACCCAAGTTATTTGCACTTTATTTGCTCAGAAATGACATGGGATGTATGTCAGAAGCATAAAGGAGATGAAAAGTTCAATACTGCTCATGGACAAAGGTGTGCTCTCAAAAGTGATTTAATATAAATAGGCTAGTTGTTTCAAATTTGTATTAGACTTGACCCCTATTGGGAAGCAAGGAAAAACAATTTAACAAAACAGCAGGAAGCCACCTGTCTGAGAGATTTATCACTGGGTTTTACTGGCTTTTAGCTGAAAGATCTGCAAAGTCTGTCAGGTGATGAGCGTTCTTTTGTACTGTAGGCCATGATTCAGAAACAGGTGTGGTTCTCACAAAACAAGTCCACGCAAGGACTATCTTCATTAAGATGAAGACCGCACCCTACTATCTGGTTTGCAGTTACCAGCATTTTCCTAGTACTTAGTCTCACACTGAAAATCAGGTCTCCTTGCCTGACATACTCATTGACTCATTGACTTATTCCACTGATTATAACACACATCTAAAAGTTTCTGAATTATTGTTACACCAGTGGTTCCCAACCTGTGTTTTGGAGGACCTGGTGTTTTAGCCATTTGCCAGAATCAGATGTAAATCAGATTAAGTTCAGTAAAATTTGCCTTTCATAGTGTCCTGTGAGTTTTGACAAATGCATATAGTTGTGTAACCAACATCACATTCAAGACATAGAACAATTCCATCATACCCTCAAAATCCCTTGTGCCCACTGTAATCTATCCCCATTTCCATCTCCTGGCACCTATAGTTTTGCCTTTTCCAGAATGTCATATAACGGAATCATACAGAAGATAGCCTTTGAGCCTGATTTTGACTTAGCACCTGAGATGCATCCATGTCATTATGTGCATGATTACTCTTTTTATTACTGAGTAATAGTCCATTGTTAGGATATACAATTTTTATACATTCATATGTTGATGGATATTTGGATTGTGTCCAATTTTTGTCATTATGCTATTATTTTAATAAATAATATAAAATATTGCTACTATAATAAATATGCTATTATAATAAAAAGCATAACATTGCAATTATGCTTAATGCCATTGCTATTTACATCATGTACAGATTTTGTATGGATGTAAGTTTCCATTCATTTTGAGTAAATGTCTAGTAGTGGAATGCTGGCCTAGATAAATATATATTATTAAGAAACTGGAAAAATTATTTTTAAAAAATGTTTGTACCATTTTGCATTCCCATCAGCAATGGATGAGAATTCTTATTGTTCTGCATCCTTGTCAGCATTTAGTATTGTCCATTTGTTTCATTTTAGCCATTCTAATAAGTGTGGAGTGGCACCTCTTTATGGTTTTAATTTGCCTTTCTCTGGTGACTGATGATGTGGATTGTTTTTTCATGTGTTTATTTGCCATTCATGTATCTTCTTTGGTGAAGTGTCTGTTCCAATCTTTGCCCATTTTAAAATTGTGTTGGTTTTTTATTATGGAAGTTTGATAATTTTTTATATATTCTGAATTCAAGTTCTTCATTGGATAGGTCTATTTCCAAGTATTTTATCCCAGTCTGTGGCTAGACATTTTCTTAACAGGGTTTTCTGAAGAGGAAGTCTTAATTTTTTCTATGGTGAATCGTATTATTGGGACCATGTGTAAGAATCTTTACCTAATCCAAGTTCACAAGGATTTTCCCATATATTTTCTAGAAGCTTTATTATTTTCAGTTTTACATTTACACCTATGAATCATTTCAAGCTAATTTTGTATCAGATGAAAGGTATGGATTAAGGATCATTTTTTAAAAAATAAGAATGTCCAGTATTTCTAACACTACTTGTTGAAAATTATCCTTTCTCCATTGAATTACCTTTGCAAATTTGTCAAAAATCAATTACTCATGTAAATATGGGTCTATTTTTCTAAGCTCTCTATTCTGAGCTCTCTAGTATATTCCATTGTTCTATGAGTCTGCATCTACTGATATAGTCAGGCAATCTTTTTGTTTTTTAGCTTGCTGAAGTGATGGATTACTTTAATTGATTTTTGAATGTTGAACTAAGCTTCCATATCTGGGATAAATCCGACTTACGATCCTTTTTATACATTGTTGAATTAGGTAATATTTTGTTGAGGATTTTTCATCTACTTTTATGAGAAATGTTGGTCTGTAGTTTTCTTGCAATGTCTTATCTGGGTTTTGTATTAGGGTAATGCTGCCCTCATAAAATGAATTAGGGGAGAAAATTTGAATACTTTCTTCCATAAATGTTTGGTAAAATTCACCAGTGAACCCATCTGGGCCTGATGGGTTTTTTTGAAAGATTACTAATTATTGATTCAATTTCTTTAATAGATATACATGTATTCAGACTGTCTTTTTCTTCTTGTATAAGTTTTGGCAATCATTTATTTCAAGATATTAGTCTATTTTCATCTAAGTTATCAAATTTGTGGTCATAGAATTTTTAATAGTATTTATTATCCTTTTAATGTCAATAGGACTGTAGTAATGCCCCCTCTTTTCATTTCTGATACTAGTAATTTGTGTCCTCTCTCTTTCTTAGTTAGCCTGACTAGAGGCTGATCAATTTTACTGATCTTTTCAAGGAACCAACTTCTGGTTTCTTGATTTTCTCTATTGATTTCCTATTTTCAATTACATTGATTTCTGCTATAATTCTTATTCTTTTCTGCTTATTTTGGATTTGATTTGCTCTTCTTTTTCTAGTTCCTAAGATGGAAACTTAGCTGATTGATTTTAGCTCTTTCTTCTTTTCTAATTATGCATTCAATTCTATAAATTTCTCTCAAATACTGCTTTTGGTGTATATCACAAATTTTGATAAGTTGTGTTTTCATTTTCATCTAGTTTAAATATTTAAAAATGTACTTGAGATTTCTCCTTTGACTCATGTGTTATTTAGAAGAATGTCATTTAATTTCCATGTATTTTGGAATTTTTCAGTTCTTTATTATTAATTTATAGTTTAAATAGTTATCATTGAGAGCAGACATTGTATGATTTCTCTGTTAAACTTGTTAAGGTGTGTCTATGTCCCACAATGTATTCTACCTTGGTGAGTGTTCCTCATGAGCTTCAGGAAAATGTGTATTTTGTTGTTTTTAGATGAAGTAATCTATAGATGTCAATTATATCCAGCTGATTGATGGTATTGTTGAGTTCAGTTTTGTCCTTTCTGATTTTCTACCTGCTGGATCTGTCCATTTCTGATAGAGGAGTGTTGAAGTCACCAGCTATGATAGTTGATTCATCTATTTCTCTTTGCAGTTCTGTTGTTTGCTTCATGTAGTTTGGTGCTCAAAATTATGGTCATTTTTTTTCTAGAATTGATGTCTTCATCATTATGTAATGTTCTTCTTTATCCCTGATAATTTTCCTTGCTTTGAAGTCTGCTCTGTCTGAAATGAATATAGCTATCCCAGCTTTCTTTACTGTTAGCATGGTATATTTTCTTCATCATTTTATTTTTCATCTACACTTTTAATCTATATGCACCTTTATATTGAAAGTAGGTTGCTTGTAGACAACATACAATTGGTCTTGTGTTTTGATCCATTCTGACAACCTCTGTCTTTTAATTGGTGCATTTAGACCATTGACATTCAAAATGATTATTGATGTAGTTGAATTAATATCTATCATATTTGTTACTACTTTCTATTTGTTACCCTTATTCTTTGTTTCTTTTTTGTCTTCCACTCTTTTTCTGCTCTTTGTATTTTAACTGAGTATTTTATGATTCCAGTTTCTCTCCTTTCTTAGCATTATTGTTTATATATATATATTTTTTTACTTTATTTATTGGTTGCTCTAGCATTTGCCGTATACATATACAATTGAAGTCCACTTTCAGATAACACTATACCACTTCATGGGAAGTTTGAATACCTTATATAGCAAAATAACCCTAACTCCTCCTTCCTGTCCCTTGTATCATTGCTGTCTTTCATGTCTTTCAGTTCACTTATATAAGCATACATAAGTATATGTGTGTGTGTGTATATATATACATAATATATACAATACATAAGCATACATAATTGAATACATGGTTGGTATTATTTTGAACAAACTTATTAAATCAGTTAAGAATAAGAAAGACAGTTTTTTGGTAAGAAAACTTTTGCATTTTTTAATATCTCAAAGTATACTTCAAGACCATGAGAAATACTAGATATAAAGGAGGCCACTTCAAGGAAACCTTCTTACACTGGTGGGAATGTAAACTGGTGCAGCAACTATGGAAAACAGTATGGAGTTTCCTTAAAAAAACTAAAAATAGAGCTACCATGTGATCCAGCAATCCCACTCCTGGGCATATATCTGGAGAAAACTCTAACTCGAAAAGATACATGCACCCCAATATTCATAGCAGCACTATTTAAAATAGCCAAGACATGGAAACAACCTAAATATCCATCAACAGATGAATGGATAAAGAAGATGTGGTGTATATATATACAATGGAATATTACTTGGTGATTAAAAAAGAATGAAATAATGCCATTTGCAGCAACATGGATGGACCTAGAGCTCAGCATACTAAGTGAAGCAAGTCAGACAGAGAAAGACAAATGTCGTGTGATATCACTTATATGTGGAATCTAAAAAAATGATACAAATGAATTTGCTGACAAAACAAAAACAGACTCACATACATAGAAAATAAACTTACGGTTACCAAAGGGGAAAGGTGGGGGGAGGAATAATTTAGGAGTTTGGGATTAGCAGATACAAACTACTATATATAAAATAAATAACAAGGTCCTACTGTATAGCACAGGGAGCTATATTCAGTATCTTGTTATAAACTATAATGAAAAAGAATCTGAAAAATTTTATAGATCTGAATCACTTTGCTGTACACCAGAAACTAATACAACATTGTAAGTCAACTATGCTTCAATAAGAAAGAAAAAGGCTGGGAAAAAAAATAAGGAGGTCACTTCAGAATGAAAAAACTGGTCAACTACTTAAGAAGTTAGGAAAAACAAAATATGTATGCAATTAATAGAGTTTCAAAATAAATTTAAAAATCAGGTTAAGGAGATGTAAACCCATAACCATAGTTATTTTAATAATTCTCTTTCAATAATTGATAGAACAAGAAACAAATAGTCTATAGGGATATGGAATATTTGAAAAACACTATTAACCAACTTGACTTAATTAACATTTATAGAACACTACAGCTAACAGTAACAGAAAACACACTTCATTTAAGTATACAAAGAACTTTCATCAAAAGAAACCATCTGCTAAGCCATAAATTTCAAATTTCAAACCACACTGAAATAAGAACTGAAATCATACAGAAGATGTTCTCTGACCACAGCAGTGTTAAATTAATCAGTATCTAATAGAGAACAAGCTAGTGGTTACCAGTAGGGAGAGGGAAGCGAGTAGGGGCAAGATAGGGGTAGGAGATTAAGAGGTACCAACTACTATGTATAAAATAAGCTACAAGGATATATTGTACAACACAAGAAATATAGCCAATATTTTATCATAATTTAAAGTGGAGTATAACCTTTAAAAATTGTGAATCACTATGTTGCACTCTGTAACCTAACATTGTTATCAACTATACCTCAAAAAATGATATTAAAAACAGAAAAAAAAAGAATCAGCATCTAAAAGGTGAAAATCTCCAAGTGTTTGGAAATTATACTACACAACTTTAAATAATATAAAAATAAGTAAAACTTCACAAAGTAAGTTAAGAAAATTTGGAACTAAATGAAAATAAAAACATAATAAATGAAAATTTGAGTTTACGCTGTATTATTCTAAAGAGGGAAACTGAGAGCTTTATAGGCTTATATGAGATGGGTGCATTCGTTTCTTAGGGCTACTTTAACAAAGTACCTCAAACTTGGTGACTTAAAACAACACACATTTATTCTCTTACAGTTCTGGAGATCAGAAGCTCAAAATCTGTTTCACTGGCCAGAAATCACAATGTCAGCTGGGCTGCTCTTCCTCTGAAGGCTTGAGGGCAGAATTCATTTCCTTGCTTTTTCCAGTTACTAGCGGTTTATTACTTGCACCACTTGGTTCCTGGTTGTTCTTCCATCTTTAAAGCCAGAAGCAAAACATTTCACCTCAGTCACCATGTTGCCTTCCATCTCTGTAGTAGTAGCAGTAATACCACCCCCTGCCTCCCTCTTATAAGGATGCTTGTGATCAAATCATTGGACCCACCTGGATAATCTAGGATCCTCTTCCCATCTTAAAAATCCTTAACTCCATTACATCTATAGAGCCTTTTTTTGCCATGTAAGATAACATATTCACAGGGTCCAGGAGGTAGTACCCAGATGTCTTAGGGGGCCATTATTCAACCTGTAGTTTAAAAAGTTGTAAAAGGTTATTCACACACCACGGTGGACTATGAGTCATTTCAATAGAAGGGCATCAGGTGAGGCATTCTATAGGGTTTGGGTTTGTGCTCAGTGGTTTTGGATAAGACTCAAAGAAGTAAGGGTTCCTCTGGATTGAGGTGTCAGAAAGTTCCAGGAGTTTTTATTCTATCTTCTGTATTCCTTTTTGATGCTCTTTCTTACTTTATGTAGACCTGAGTTTTTTTTTAACCTGTATCACTTTCCATTTCTCTAAAAGAACTACTTCTAACATTCCTTGGAAGGCAGGTCTATTGGCAACTCAGTCCCTCAATTTTTATTTGTCTGAGAAAGTCTTTATTTATCCTTCACTTTTGAAGGATAATTTCACAAGGCACAAAAACTGGCAGTTTTCTTCCCTCTCAACACTTTAAATATTCTGTCCTGTGGTTCCTGAGAAGTCAGATACAATTCTTATCTTTGTTCCTCTACAGGTCAGGTGTTTTTTTTTTGTTTGTTTTGTTTTTTTTTTTTACCTCAGACTTCTTTCTGGATTTTTTTCTTTATTTTTACTTTCTGTAGTTAAAAAATGATATGCCTGTGTGTAGTTTTTTGGCATTTATCCTGCTTGGTGATCTCTGAGCCTCCTGGATCTGTGGTTTGTTTGGTGTTTAATATGAATTTGGGGAAATTTTCAGCCACTATTGCTTTATATATTTTTTCTGCTTCTTTCCCTCTTTACTTTCTTTGGGTATCCCCCAGATGTATGTTACACCTTTTGTAATTGTCTTACAGACCTGTATTTTTCAGTCTTTGTTCTCTTTGCTTTTCTGTTTTTGAGAAGTCTATTGATATGTCCTCTAGCTCAAGAGATCCTTTCCTCAGCTGTGTCTAGACTACTAATAAGCCCATCAAGGCATTCTTTATTTCCCTTACGGTCTATGTGGGTTTTGGGGTTTTTTTTAATCTCTAGGATTTCTTTTTGGTTCTTTCTTAGGATTTCCATCTCTCTGCCTCCATTGCCCATCTGTTCTTGTATACTGTCTACTTTGTGAATTCAAGTCCGTAGCATGTTAATCCTAGTATTTTAAATTCCCCATTTAATAATTCCAATATCCCTGCCATGTCTGGTTCTAATGCTTGTCTGATTCATCAGATTGTGTTTTGGCCTTTTGGTATGCCTTGTAATTTTTTCTTGATAGCTGGACATGATGTACCAGGTAAGAGGAACTCCTGTATATAGGCCTTTTGCAACGTGGTGGTGAGGTGTCGGGGAGGGGGAGCATGCTACAGTCCTATGATTAGGTCTCAATCTTAGTAAGCTTATGTCTCTGGACTGTAAACTTTATAAATGTTTCTGTTTTTTTTTTTCCCTCCCCATTTAGGTGGGACAGAACAGCTAGAGTTAACTGGAGTTGGGTATTTCCCTTCCCCAGGTCATTAGGCTTGTAATAATTCTCCAGTAGGTTAGACTCCAGTTAACTAGTTTTCCCTGAGGATAAGCCTTGGTAAGAGTGCCCCTGTGTATTTCAACATGGTTCGTTTTCTCCTCCTGCCAGAAGAAAGAGGAGATTTTTCTCCAATGTTTACTGTGGGAATGTCATCAAGCCCCTGGAGCTTAATCTCACAATATTGTGGGGACTCTATGACTGGGTCCCCCTGGAGTTTTTGACTCTCAGAGTTGCCCACACCAAGTCTCTAGCAGTTTGTTGGTTACAGTTCAAGTTTTCCTACCCCCGCACTGGTTCCTGGGATGGATTCTGCTCAGGAGTCTCTGCCCTAGTAAGCCCTGACTCCCTGGGTTCACCTGTCTCTCTCTCAGTCTTGGGGATAGTGGTTTCCCTTGTGTCCTCTGCTCTCTTAGGAATCCAAGAAGCATTGATTTTTTTTTCAGTTTGTTCAGATTTTTACTTGTTAGACAGAATGGTGACTCCTTACATGCAGAACTGGAAACCAGAAGCCTCTATTTTTTTATGTTCTCAATTTCATTGATTTCTGCTCTTAGTTTGATTATTTCCTCCCATCTGCCTGATTCTACTTTTGTTTATTGTTTCTTAAGATGGAAGCTGAGATAATTGATTTGAGCTCTTTTTTCTCATCTAATATAAACCTTACTGCTAAATATTCTAAGGATGTGCTGCATCCCACAAATTTTGAAATGCTGTTTGCATTTCATTTGATTTAAGATATCTTTTAATTTCCCCTGTGACTTCCTTTTTGACATATGAGGATGCCATTTAATTTCAAAATATTTGGGGAAATTTTCCAAATATTTTCTGTTATTAATTTTGAGTTTATGTTGTGTTCAGAGAACATACTTGGTATGATTGCAATTCCTTTAAATTTGTTGAGATTTGTTTTATGTCCTGGAAAGAGTCTTACTTCAGGATTGTTTCATATATACTTGAAAGAAGACTTGCAAAATTGGTTAAAGCTTTTATCTGAATTTTTCTTACCTCCCTGTAAGGTGACTAGGGTCTTTCCTTTGTGTCCTGCTCCAGGTGACCAGTACTTGTGTTCTGTCTCCTGGGAAAAAGGCCTGCTTTTCCTTAATTTCAGGCTGCTTAATTGCCCTGCAGACTCAGCACTCTGATGGGTTCAAGGGAATTTATGATTTTATATTCCTTCTGGATTTTTGTTGTTGCTAGTGTGGGAGCAATGCTCATTTCAACTCTGTACATTCCAAGTATATGTGGAAATCCTAAAATTAAAAAAAAATAGAATGGGAATTTTAGGACACCAAGAGACTTAGGCAATGAAAGGATTATTCCATTGTTCCTTTATTATCTTCCCAATACAATATTTCAAATTGTTCAAATTTTTCCTCATATGTGTTTCAGCCCTTGGCTAGTGAGAATTCTTCTTTTTAAATTTTTTGGGGAAGGGAGGTAATTAGGTTTATTTATTTGTTCTTTTCAGTGGAGGTACTGGGGATTGAACCCAGGACCAGCATGCATTCTACTACTGAGCTATCCCTTCCCCCAAGATTTCTTCTTCTTTGACCCAGCTGTTCTGGAATCCCCACCACTTGACTGGGAGCAGATACATTGGGTTTTGCCTGCCATCAGGTGACTGGTTCAAAAAAACATATGTTCTGACCTCTTGTATTACTACTCTTGTGGCAGAAATGATTCCCAGTGATGACATCTAACCATAACCTCTGTGATCTCATTTGAGACTTGGTTCAGTGGGCAGATTTCTGGGGGTTTTTTTTCAGTAGCAACATTAAATAGTAAGAAAGCAGTACGTGTTCTATTTGTTGCAATATCTGAGATTTGTCCCTTAGGAAAGATGCACACACAAGTTAGGGTAATTTTCTGCAGAACTATTCATTTCATTTTTTTCCCCCATAGAAGAATACAAATCATCAGTAGTGTGGTGAGTGTTGATGGACTTTGGTCTTACAGAGAGGAATTGACCGAGGATTTCCAGAAGTGTGCAGTACATGTAGAGTTATTACCACAGGTCTGTGCACAGCACACCGTGTAGCCTGGGAATGCATTCATTTATCTGTTATGGTGGTCGTGGTGGTTGCCTCCTTATTTCTCTCCCAAACTGTTATTCTTAATCCATTGCCTTTGTTAGTGATGGATTTATTAAAGGAAATATGACCCATTCCTGGCCATTGGTACGTGAAGAAAACCTGTCCAGGGACTTTTAAGAAAGGTTTATGGCTTCTAAGGAGACAAAAAAGAGACAGCCCTTTTCTTTTTTAGGACATTGTTATCCGGCTTTGATGTGGAACTGCTAAAGCACTACAGCCACCGGGCAAAACCCCACAGTGAGGTGATGGGAATTGGAAACATCCTTGCTCCTCAATGCAACACTGAGCATCTGAATAAACAGTCACAGAGTCACTCTACTTTGGGTCCCTTGTATGTGAGAACAAAAACTTACTTATCATTTAAGCCAATTTGAGTTGGTTATTGAAGTTGAAAGCATCCTCACTCACACCTAATAATAAATAATAGTTTTCTCCAAATACAGATATATAATAATAAGTAATAGTATTCATTAAATATATGTAGATGCTGCTGTGAATAATAAAATACAAATTCATTTTTACTGTTAATAGAGTCAAAGTAGCCCTCTGGCATTGCCCACTTTTTCAATTGATTCCAAAAGTACAAGCATCATCATTTGGAACTCTACAGAATATTTTGGCCTTAAGAAGAAATATTTACATTTACAAAGGTTGAGAGTGATTCACTCAAATGTAAAGACTCAAATGTCGCTCCCTCATTGTGAAGACCACATAGACACCCACTTTTGACAAGTACCATGAAGAGATTAAATATTCTCAGAAGATGCTAGACTCTTTGAGACTAATTTTAGTTAAAAATGGGCATTAATTCTAATATTAACATAAAATCTTGGAGCTCAAAGAGGCCTTAGAGATCAACTAATGATGATGCAAGTGAGAAAATTGAGACCCAAATAAACTAAATAAGTTGGTGAAAGTAGTTAATGGTAGAGTCAGGACTAGGATATAGGTTTTTTGTTTGCATCTTATTGCTATGGCATTTGGGAAAATTGTTCAAGATCCTCTTAAGTATTCTAAATGCCAAGGAACTTTAAAAATTACCAAAAATTTGTGGCTCAAATCTATGCCATTAAAATTCTGTGCAAGTTTTAACAATTCTTAATTATGAACTTACACAGAATAACCCTGAAAATTGATGATTTTTACTACCACTCTTTTCTCTTGGAAAAAGAACACTCAGCTATCTGACATACTAACAGGATATTTGAAAGGGCAGGATAGTTAGTGTGGCATTAAGTCAGTTATGTTTTAAAGGTAGTTTTTTGTCACCTACCTTATGTTTATCAGATTGTGTTCATTTCATTCATATTAAATAGAACTTCCACAGCAGGGAGAGCACCTGAAATGGAGTACTAAAATTTAATCATTTCAATCATTTCTGATTATCTCTAATACTTCACCTCTTTGGCCTGTAGTTTGAGAATTTAATTAAAATTTTAAATGGCCCCCCAAAAAGATAAAGATCCAATAAGAGGTCCTCCTTTTCCCCTCTGAACTAACAAGAAGCAACTTTTAAGTATTTCATAATAATCCTATGTAGCTTGCAAGAGTATCTTAAGGTTCAAGAAGTGATTAATTAATAATGTATTACTATAGTTTAAATAACATTTTATTAGGTAGTTTTGGAAGGAAGTTGACAATCTAAATTGAAAACCTGGGAAAACAAACCCAGACTGAGAATAAATACCCAAGTTGACGGCAGCCATATTGATTTCCTATATATAGAAGCTCTGCCAATATTCAAGGCTGCCTGTTTTCTTAGGGATTAACTTGTGGGTAGAGAGCAAATTTCTTGGCACAGGAAAAGCACTAAAGGGTACTTTCCCTTTAAAGGGATAAAAATGCTGCAGGTATGTGGCCTTTGGATTTCCGTTTTTGGTTTGTCTGGGTTAACTCAGGCATCTGAGAAAGGACTTGGCGACTTAAGTTATTTATGTAAACCTTAACTTATTTAATCAGCCACTGACGATTTTTTTAGGTTAGGAGAGAAATACACAAATGGGAGACTGATGAAAGATGGGAGAGTTTCCTCTGATGCTCAGACAAATGGGGCTGGGGTAGGGTGCGAGGGGATCTCCATTAGTTCCATGATCTGATAAGTTAATAGTCAAAGGAGATTTCATCACAAAAGCTGGAAAATGTTTCTGAAATAGACAGTTAATTTCATCTGATCTCACACAACAGAAAATCCCCACAGTTATGACCTACTTGTGCTCGCAAGAAGTTCTTGCAGCCCATTAGACTGCCAGCTTTATCACTCCAGAACACCCTCAGGCTTGTTTTAGGGCCCAGGAAATTCACGGGAAGAAGTGTAAGAAATCATTGGATCGGCTATCTTGCAAAATCAGCATGGTGTTAAGTCTGGCGATGAAGCTAAAAAGTTCAGGATTCTTGCGAAAATTTGGGAAGGAAGCCTTACAGGTAGCCATGGACTTCCCCTCCCCACGTAAAGATGGAGACCGTTCTACTACTGTGAGATCAGTACCCAGTTAGAGAACAATGAACGCAAGCAGAAAAGCTAACACCCCATGGGTGAGACAGGCTGGAATGATTCGGTATCAATAGAGCTTCAAAGGCCAAGCCCAAATTCAATGTCTATGGACACCATCCTGGCTGGTCTGCTTAATGAAATTGAGGGTCTGACATTTCCCCATTCCCCAACCTGGGGTACATCCTCTAACCACTTGAGCTCTGTATGTCCTCAGCACATGCTCATACTTTTCTCTCTGCACCTCTAACATTTGAATTTTCTTGAAACACTTTAACCAGTTTTTTTTTTTTCTTCTTTTTAAAGTCCCTGGAGAAACGGGCTGGGTTTTATCTTTTCAGTGTACTCCCAACACCAAACACAGTGCCTATGGTGTAACAGGCATTCAATAAAACTTCTCTCTTCCAAGGTCCTGACTAGTATTCTCAACTACTACTGTCTACCTCCATGAACGTCCCGCTGGCTCGTCAAACTCAACGTGATAAAAGCCAGACCTGTTACTCCCCCTACCTCCACCCTCAGTCATGGCCCTGGTGTGGTAGTCATCTTAGTGTCTGCAGGGCGGGTCTGAATACTGTATCAGCCTGTATCATGCTCTCTGTAAGAATCCAGAATGTATTCAAAGTGGAATGAGGAGAGAAGTGGGGAAAAAGAGAACCGAAAAGAAGTATGAGGGAAAAATAGTAAAATAAGGGAATCATGAAGGTAACAAAGAGGAAAGAGGGAAGAGGAGAGGAGGACGGTGGATGGGATGGTGAGAAGGAATTTTGGACTGGATCCCTCCCAGTTAGGAGGGATAGAATACATATCGAGCCCTCTACGGAAGAGCTAGAATGCTTTTCCAATGTATTCCTTTTCCCTTCCAGCTTGTATTAGCTGCTTCCAATTTGGGTTTGACTCTCCTTGTTTTGTGAGCATAATGAGAGAAGGGGCTAATGGGCATGTTTCCACCTTTCCAGCCATTCCCACACATGCAGATAATAGGAGTAGCTGGGCTATTTTCCACTACGGAGCATGATTCTGTGTACCAGCTGGCAAAAATACAGATGTGATGAGACGCTTGTTCCCAGCCTCATAATTCTCAACACGAGGCTCTGAAACAGAGATCTGGGGTTGAGATGCATTTGTTTTTCCCGTGGGGAATGTTTCCCTCTTTTGCCTGAGGTAGCTGAAAGGACAAGATCTTACTTGCTCTTCTGGTCCTAGAGTTTTTACAGTCTTGTAACTTTTTGTATGTTTTCTTTTTGGGTTCTGTTGCCAGCTTATTTTAAATCTGATGCGCTAATCTCTTTAAGTGATGATATGTCATAACTGTACCCCCAAGACATTTTCAGGTAAAGGCAAGATGCAGACACTCCTTGATTTTATTTGTGGGAGGTATGTTCTAGCCTACAGGGAAATGTGTTAGAATTACTCCGTCATTGTAAGGGGCTTGGTAAAAATCATGCTGACATCTGGTAATTTTGAAGGGTGTTTAGATCAATGAAAAGAGCATTTTCCAGAGAATTATTTTTTTCAACACTTGTTCCAAAAAAAGGCTTAAAGGACTCCAGTGAAAGCACCTGCTATTCCCAAGGCACCTGCCCTCTGTGCTGAATATTAGTCTATATACCCCAGATTCCTGGCACGCCTGGGAGAGGTTTTTCTATTGAAATGTAGAATTTTACTGAAATATAAATGAGCAAGCATTTGTGAACTAACCCCCTCAGTCTGCATGTGAGGCAGGATGTGAAAACCAGCAACAGAAGATTCCCTTCCAGCTGAAATCTCTGAAGCAGAGACTTGAAATATTCTTCTGTGCAATCTTTTAAACAAAACAGTACAAGCACTGATACATGCTTATTCACCCAGTGCAAACTGCACTGAGAGTCTTCTGTAGGTTTCTAGTATCAGTGAATATTGAAAACACAATTCAGGTTGTTGCCTTCAGGCATGGTGCTCACAAGGCAATTAGGCAACAGTACATATTAGGGCTCAGAACAACCCCATACAACTCCGAAGACTGTCCTAAAAAATTGGAGTTCAGAGACAAGAATCATTTTCACATGAGAAGAACAACACATTCATTCTTAATAAAGCAAATGAAATGAGCAGACAGCTAATTTTTAGATGAATCCTGATATTCCACAAATCACTGCCTCCACGGATGCACCCTGCATTCTGTTACCAGTGTTTATATCTGTGCAGCTCTATTTACCTAAACACATCTGAGAACCTTGCACTTCAGGAAGCAGCTATTGGCGTTCATCAGAGGACAGATTTGGCCTCAGAGTGGAGAAGCTTGTCAGTATCTCAGAGACCTTCTCAGCCACATCTGAACCAACAGGTCATGATGTATTCTTATCAGGGAAGAATGTTTTCAGAAAAGAAGTCTATATATTTGCTGTTTCTAAACAAGATTTATGATCTGGTGGATGGAGACAACAAAGATGGGTGATAGAGGGAAAAAATATAATTCAGGATACTTTGAGAACTCCCTGGATCGTGTTTATATGACAGGGCTTTTGGTCATTCTGAACACCTTTGAGTGTATCTGCTTTCTCTTCTTCTAACATATAATTGACACTCCGAGTATGTTGTTCAATGACTAGAAAGTGGATTTTTCTCTAATCCAGTGTTTATAATTACACATCCAACAAAGTTCACTCTAAGACCAAAATGCAGTCATTAGATTTTCCCCGTTAGTCCCATATACTTACTAGAAGTCACCACTGCCTGCTGCTTCTTTGTAAACAAAGGCAGGTGAGAACAGTTATCTTCCTTTCCTGTCATAACGTTAGTCATTTCTGAGGTGCTGCCCCGAGAAATGCAGAGGGAGAAGCGGAGAAGAAATCTGTTGTCCAGACCCTCTCCAGGTGGAGTATGATTGATATTCGTGTGGTAGGGTGTACTAAGCCTTTTGAGATGACTGTTCCAGGAGTAAGAACTTGCACATCCTGTCCTGAACCTTGTGTTGATTCAGAGTGACTCAGTGCTCCTCACTGTGGGGGCTGAGGGTAGAATGGCCCACAGCAGTCTTCCCTGAAACATAATAGAATCTTTCACCAGAATGTTGATGCATCTTCTAGCTGCCAAAGATAAGTGGACAGTAGGCAATCCTTAAAATTTTAGGCTGGGGAAGCAACTTCTTTTGCCCAAATACTTGGCCCTAAATCCTTAACTTGATGTTATTTGATTCAAAACGTTGGCTAATGGCATTAAAGGAAATTTACATCATAACTGGGAAGTAGCTGTAATTGTAAAGAAGACAAAATCAATCAGTAATGGGAAAGAAATATCATGGAAACTGCATGAAGCTAAGAAACCAAATAACAAATTAAACTAAAAATAAATTTAAAAATCCATTCAAATGTAGTGGTGGATATATGTCATTATATATTTGTCAAAATCCATAGAATGTACATGGACTTTAGTTAATAATAATGTACCAATACTGATTCATCAACTGTAACAAATGTACCACACTAATGACACAAATGCTAATAATGGAGGAGACTGTGTGGTTGGTGGGAAGAGGAAATGAGGAGGTGTATGGGAGCTCTTTGTAATTCCTGTTCAATATTTCTGTAAACCTAAAAGTGCTCTAAGAATAGCTCTATTCCTACAAGGATTTTTAAAAAAATTATATATACATATACATATACATGTATGTATGGCTAATACGTAGAAATGCTTATTGTTACCTTAAAACTAGGGCTAACCATCAAGCTTTTCTTATAAATCAAACTGTGGTCTGGGTTACAGAAGCCTTTAGAAGAGAGATTGCTCCTCCTAATTGTTTTTAGCATTTCAGATTCCGCTTCACAGCAGTGAAACAAGCACTTGGGATAAGCAACTAGTACAAATACAAATAATTAAAATTATGACTATGACAGGTGCTTGAATGTGAAGCGTGACTTGCAACAATGAAACTTGAACTGAAGTGTTCATCCAGGCCTTCAACACTAGGAGACTACCTGGAGAAACCTAGACTTGGGTTCCAAAATTCATGCCATATTCTTTGAGCTATTTTGTGTCTGGATAATGAAATTTCCAAATCCTTTTCTTCCATGCCTCTAAATAAACATGGAAAACTTAGTAGGATAAACATGGAAGAAGTAACACGGCAGCCACACCATGAGGTGAGGGCTGCCCAAGGCTACTCAGCGGATTGGTTTCCTGTAGTCCTCAGAGATCAGTCATGACAGTCAATACCTAGAAATGTGCTAACTCACCTACTTGTCAAGAACAAGCAATAGACAAGTTACTCTGAGCCTCAGAGGAGTTCTGAGACAGAGATGAGTCAAGATCTAATCATCTGTGTTTTCCAAAATTTGAATAGCTACCTTGTTCATTGCTGAAGCTATGAGCTTCACCAATGTGTCTCCTTGAGGATGACTGGTGACGAGCACAGGATAAAGCAGGACATGTTTCCTCCACATTTCCCATTTCTTACTCCCACTCTTTGGGCTATCCTCATATACAGTGACTCCAGGAGGTACAGATGCACTCATTCATAGTATATATCATAAATAACAGAAATGTATAGCAACTGAGATTTTTAAAGATACATTCTGTATTTGTAAGGCACTGCTCCTCTAATATAAGAGGAGTTAGGAGATGAAGAGTTGGGCTCTGTATGGATACTTCAGTAAAATCTTAAGGGTGCCCTAAAAACCAGGACTCTCAAGCTTCAGAAGATGGGGTTCTAGCACTAACAGACCATGTGCTTCTGCAAGTGCTGGAGCATGGAGATGATATGGTGCTCTTTGCAGAACAGCATGAAACAAAGCCACATTTAATTTTGTCACTGGGAGCAAGAATGTTAGCAAGAAAAGTGACCAACCTACATGTTTACAAGTCTATACACATACACAAAAAAGAAAACCTTTCATAAAACAAATATTTGTTGAAAGTTGAATAAACATTTCAAATATATCAGTTTATCAATGTTTCCTCTTAATATTTATTTCTACCTTTTCATTCTGTTATCTGTCATCCATTAGCAGACACTAAAGTTTTCAGAAGAGTATATAGAAAAAAATTATAATTGGAAGCATTCTACTTCTTATTTACATTTTCCTACACATTTAGAAAATATCACCCTAATCTGATTTTTATCTGTGGCTCACAGAATACCATTGTAATATTAAAGCACAATTTGAGAAATTTTGGCTAAATGAAAGAGAGGAGAAGAGTTCTTTCATCAAGTAGCTCTCTTGTCCTGTGCCTGCCACGTGCCTCTATCCTCAGCTTAAGGTAATCACCACCTTCACCACCATTATGTTGAGTGTTGCTACCTGCTGAGTTCCATATGGAGCACATTATCTGCTTCATTACATTTAATGGAGTAGATATTATTACCCCATTTTAGATAGTATAAGGAAACAATTTAAGTGATGCCACCACTGATACGGCTTATAAAGACAGGGCTGAGATTTAAACCCAGGTATGTCTGACTCCACTGTCCATTCTCTTAACTGCTACCTATACTTCCTTCTTTATGACCTAATGTACAGCAACAAGAGTGGAAAATAACAACTCATTGTATTTTGCAAACCTGTCCCTAGGTCCTTTAATCAGGTGTTTAAAAACTTCTCAGTCGTAAATCTATCATTGTATTACCCAAGGAGTATCTCTGTCCTGTAATTAGGTCTATATACTTACAGAATATATTTTTTTTTTACAGAATTAGTTGTTAAAAAAAAAAAGATGTTGATCAAAAAGGAAGAAGGAAGAGTCTATTTGGATTGTTGTGAAGGCAATAAAATATAGCTCTAATATAGCTTTTTTCCCCATGAAGCTTTCCTAGGCTTCTGGGGACTCTGTAAGCACTTTCCCTGTACTGTTGGCACTTTATCTCCCAACTGAATCCCCCAAATCTGCTAAGCCTTTTGTGCAGATGCTGGGGACACAGAGATCAAAGACACAGTCCTTGCTCTCAAACAGCCCATGGCAAAGTATGTATTATGATACTCACAAGGTGCTTTAGAAAAGGAAAATCATTTAACTGTAGCTAGAAGACGCAAAGGAGGGAAATAAAAGCGTTCTTTAAATGTAGCCCAACATATACTCACTTCTTGTTTAACTACTTGATTTGTTTCCCTGAAGCTGAAGTTATGGTTGGATTTCCATGGACCTGATTTAACCTTTACTCTCTTCCCTGGCCACATAGACTGAAAATTATGCTGTCTTTCACACGAGGATTGGGTAAAGGACAAAAAAGACAAACCTGTTAAAACCTAACCCATCGTGAACAAAGCAACTCAAAAGTACCACTTCCAGAGGGCTGGTGGCATCAACCAGAATGGCAGACCATCTTAGTGCTTGTTTCCACCACGGTGAAAGTAGCCTTTTTCGGTCCAATGACAGAAGCAACCATAAGAAATCATACGACATGCAGTTGAAAGCTTTAGATTTGAGTTTTCCCGAAAGAGACACTGTTCAATATGGATATTAGTTATGCCAGAGAATATTCTTCTCTGGAGATTTTTTTTGAGATTGTGGTAAAATATACATAAAATAAAATTTACCATCTTCACCATTTTTAAGTGTATTTTCTGTAACATTAAGTACATTCACATTGTTGTGCAACTATCACCACACCCATCCATCTCCAGAACTTTTTTTATCATCCCAAACCGAAACTCTGTCCCCATTGAACAAAAACTCTCTATTCTCCTCTCCCCCCAGCACCTGGTAACCACTATTCCACCTTCTGTCTCTATGAATTTGACTCTCCTAGGTATCTCATATAAATAGATTTATATAAGTTGCCCTTTTGTGTCTGCCTTATTTCACTTAGCATAATGTTTTCAAGGTTCATCATGTTGCTAAATATATTGGAATTTCATTCCTTTATAAAGTTGAGTAATACATGTATGTATATACCACATTTTGTTTAATACATTCATCTGCTGACGGGCATTTGGGTTGTTTCCACCTTTTGTTTATTTGTGAATAATGTTGCTATGAACATTGGTGTACAAATATGTTCAAGTCCTTCTTTCAGTTCTTTTGGGTTTATACCAAGAAATGGAATTGCTGGATCATATGTGTTTTAGGAAAAAAAATCCAACCTTTCTGCCTGTGTCTCTCCTTACTCTCACACGTTACCGTGCACACAATACTTTCAGTCACTAAACAGTGGGTTTTTTCCCCCACACCAAGTAGTTCTCAGTGACAGCAGCTGGGTGTCCTATGATTTAACTCTATTCTGACACTGTCTACCTGGACATAACATCAGATTCCACAGTTTAAGGGCTCAGTCCCACCAGACTGTTCCCCCACCTCAGATGCCAATTGCTATTAGTAGGCCCCCAGGTTACCTACAACTTCTGACACATTTGGCTACAAATTGGAGGTTCTCATGTCCTCTTTCCTCTTGGATTTGATTATTTGCTGGAGTAGCTCACAGAACTTAGGGAAACACTTAAGTTTACCAGCTTATTAAAGGATATGATAAAGGACACAGATGAACAGCCAGATGAAGAGATGCATAGGGTGAGATCTGGGAGGGTCCTGAGCACAGGAGCTTCTGTCCCTGTGGAGTTGGGGTGTGTCACCCTCCTGGTATGTGGATGTGTTCATAAACCTGAAAGCTTTATGAACCCCCTATTAATTGGGATTTTATGGAGCTTTCTTATGTAGGCTTGATCAGTTACTAACACCATTTCCAGTTCCTCTCCTCTCTAGAGAAATGAGGGTCTGGGGGTGCGCAGAGACCAACATACATTTTTTTCTATTGTCTCACAATATGGTAATTCCATGCTTAGTGTTTTGAAGAACTACCACACTGTTTTCCACAGTGGCTGTACCATTTTACATTCCCACCACCAATGCAAGATCTTTTTAAAAATACAGGATTTTGCCTGGGGGGTTTACAACTGCTTTTCCCAAAACTCAGTCTTCATTCACCATGTCATTAAAGTCACTAGGCATTTCACTTGTATTGACCGTATTTAGTTTATCATCATTTATCTTTTTAAAGAGGGATACATTGAATAATTTGTCAGTAATTTGAAGGGCACAATAAAAGGTCTGACACCTGTTAATACTCCTTCTGTCCCTCCCTGTATTAGACTGCTACATTGTCACTCTTCTTATCTTGTTTGGAATTCTCACCTTTTGGGTTACTAATTAAATAATTAACCCATTCACCCTTACATTTATCCATTAAAAACACATTTGTTGAGTATCTACAGGTAAGCATCAAATGTTAATAAAGGCAAGGGCTTGAGTTCCAGAAGATGACAGTAAAAGCAAGCAGAGTAAAGCAGGAGTGTGTCCTGCAATGGCAAGTGGTGGGTCAGGGGAGTGAGCCTACCCTGGGCTTGGGAGAGTGAGACTCAGCTGATGTGGGAGGGCTGCTAAGAGGAAGGAAAGGTCATTGAAGAAAAAAGTCCTCCATGTAACAATTTTCCCCAGGGTTGGCACTGATTGAATTTACGTGTCCTTGGATTTTGTAAACTCCTAAAAATATATATTTACTTTTCCATCTTCAGCACCAGTACATCTTCCACAGTATCATCATAACGGTAGTTTTGATAAGGTCATAAATGAGAAAAATGAGGCCATAGAATTTAACTGAACCTGCCAGTCACATAGCTCGATAATTGTCAGTGGTAGGGTCAATAAAGAACTCGCTGCTCTGATTCAGTCTGAACCCCTGCTGCAGCCATAATTTCCATTGAAATGGGTGAATCAGAGAAAAAGAGTTGTAAACATCAATGTGGGTCATTTGTATTCACCAAACTTGTATTCAAATAAAAATCCCAAATGGCTTCCCCATTTTCCCCAATTTAAACTAACCCGTGATTATGTCATGTTTAGTACAGATTTAAGCAACCTCACCTTCACAATTTGTGACCACAGCCCATTTCATTCTCAACTCACTGCATACGGCAACAAAAATCAGCAAAGAAAAGGTTTGGAAGGCCAAAGAAAGATCAAGTGAGTGAGGTCTGTGGCTTTACAGCCTTACTCATTTAAAACTTCACCAACTGTAAAATGTGGCTTATCTCACTTACAAAATATAATCAAATTTAACCTGATTATTACAATACTCTATCAGTCCTAAGAAAGTATACCTATGTCTATCATGCATGTTTACATCTTCATTAATCATAAAATCTCGAACTTCCATAATCCTTTGTAGTCGATTCTATCAAAGGGTCTTAAGAATATGAAGAATGCATTTCTTGTTAAGAAATCATGATATGCTCAGAATTCAACCCCAGTTAAATGGGCTCAGTTTTTGTGGTGTTTGATCTGCTATTTAGACCTCAAAACCCAGGTTAAACCTGTAGGATAATTTGTGGTATGGAGTAAACAAGCCTATAATCAGAAATCTCATTATAAAAAATAGTGCTTTAAAATACAAGTTTTGTTTTGCTTTTTTAAGGGAAAGACACATACAGTAAAGATGTCTCCCTCCCTTCCCTTACTCTCCTACATAATTCTTGGCTGTGAATTTTGAGCTCTTGAGGACAGCTTCAGCTACAAATGCAGTGGTCCAGGAAAGCTTCCTGTAATCTTAGCTTCAGCTACAAACGCAGTGGTCCAGGAAAGCTTCCTGTAATCTTAGCTTCAGCAGTTATTGATTGAAAGGTGATGGGCTTGGAAGGCTTGCCTTGAGAGCTGCTAATTAGTGTGTAAATGTCCAATTTCAGCCTCATAGGTATTCTCAATAGTCTACATAATTCTCACCTGCAGTCTTTCAAATCTGTGATAACATGCTATTTTTCACTCTTTAAAATCAAGTCACTTCAGGTACTGGCTCACTGCATCTACTGTTTGATATCTATGGATTTCTTTTTCTGAAATGAATTCTCTTTCTAGAGTTTAATTTGGGGACTTAATCCCATTCTGAGTACAGAAGAATTCTATCCAGATTGAGGGGAGCAGTAAGCCTGATTCTTTCAAACTATAAAAATGGAAAATATTCATAGCAGACAGGGTTGTAGTGCTGGGTGAAACTGGTTGATTGATTTATCCTAAAAACAAATTGCTTGGGGGAGGGGGCTGTAGCTCAGTGGTAGAGTGTTAGCCTAGTATGCATGAGGTCCTGGGTCAATACCCAGTACCTTCACGATTATTGGAATGAAACAAGGTCAGCTTTACATACTTTCAAAACCTGAATAAAACAGCTCTAAGTGAAAATAGTATGTACTGGGAAACTGCTTTTTTAAAAAGAGGAACATCTTGCCAAAGATTCAAACTCATTCCTTTTGGGGCAGCTTAATTGCACAAGCTTTATGCTAATTATTGTTATATTAAAGATTTGGCAGCTTTACAAAAATCTTAAACTTGTACATGCAGGTTCAAAATACCCTATTTCAATGGCCTAGTGTTAGGCTAGGAAAGCATTTCAGATATTGCCAACCTGTAGTAATGCTTGTTTTTTTTTTCAAATGTATGGGTGGTTTATAATTTATAGTTTCATAGAAATTTGCTTAACAAATGTGGATGTGATTAGTTGCCTGCCACCAAAACCCAAATCTGTGTTCTTTGCTATCTGCCAAGTGACAGGCTTTCAAAATTCAAGACCATCTTTGCTGCTAAATGTTATCCCTGCACTTGGTATGAACTGCACTTACAGCAGATCTTCAGCAACACAAAGGTTGAGTTTTCAATATCCAGCATTTATAAAAGGGCATCGATTCACAGGTTACAAAAGAGTGTAAAGAAGAGAGTTAACAGTACAATGGGGATAGAGTAAGCCATCATTCCCATGTACTATGGAGTACTGGAAAACAATTAAGTAACTCTCTCTTGATTAAAAAAAATAAAAGTCTGAAAGCAGCTGTAAGAAATGGATAATTTGACTCAGAGCTAGTCACTTACATCAAGTGAAAAATAATTGAGATGATTAGGTACTTGAGAGCTGCTATAATAATAACCAGAGTGGCACAAAGGGGAAATTTTGGGAGGTGGAAGGGTTGGGAAGAGTTTGAGCTAAAGGTGTACACTGTTAAAGGAAAAGTATTATCTGTCTTAATTTTAAAGTCTAAATAGCTGGGTGAAATCTTGGAGAACCACGTCAGGGTGAATGTAGGCTGTATTGTATGTTTCATTTCCGGGATCCTATCCATGGGAAAGATATTTTTCACTATAAAAAATAGTGATATCATTTGCTGATTGTGGGCCACCAGAATCATTATTAAACTTCTCACATTGTTTTTTAGCAGCTATAGAGGTGTGGCAGAGATGGAGAGCTGAGTAATGTTGACGTTATTGACAAGCAGTATAACTTAGACGACACAGTGCAGGAGACATGGGCGCTAGGCATGACCTTGGAGGTGGAATGGAGAGGATCAAGGAAGAAATGACTTTGCTCAAGCTGCCTCCCCCACCTTTGATCATGCCTCGCCAAGGGATCCTCCCTGGGGATTCAGACCTCTCTGTCAGGGTTTCTGCATTCAGTGGGTATGGTACTGTTCATAAAGGTCCATGATGAAAATCTAAGACATTTTACGTTGTCTTTGACAGTGGTGGGAAAGGGATTAAGTGTCAGTCTAGCTCTCAGATCCTGAACTGGGCCAGAAAATTCCTGGTTATAGGCTGATTCACAGATTTTCTCTACTTACTATACTTAGCATCAAAGTTTGCCAAGGGGAGGAAGAGCAGAAGCCAAAGCTCAACAGAACATGGCAGAATGGTCTTTTAACTCCTTATTTTCCTCGTACTCATAGACACTCTTACCCCCCCATCTTAAAAAAGCATCACCAAAAAGAAACCTTTTATATTCTCAAAACTAAAACAGTAATGAGAGGCAAGAGTAGAAAACTGAGTTGACTTCACCGGCACTTCAAACAGATTTCAATACTGTGAAATTATCTTGGCAGTTGTTATCTCTCAAACTTCAGGTGGTTAAAGATGATTATAAGACATGTTCTGTTGCTTAAGGATTTGCTGACATCTATTGCCTTTTTTTTCTCCAAATGAATGCAGGGGTGACATTTCTGAGTTAATAAAGGATCTAAGAAAGATGTGGCCTGGAGCAATACTTTTATTACCATTACTTTTCCACAATCTAACTCCTCTGCCATGACCCTCCCACTCACCCACACCCTACCCTCTTCCTCACCATTATTAATTTCATGTGAATCACTCTATTCTTCTTCAAGAGAACACACCCCACTAACAGCAGTGAATCACAGCCACTCTTGCTTCCCTAGTCTCTAATGGACCTGACAAAATGCCAGAGCTAATAGAATAAAAGGACAGGAACTTCAGGTGAAAGGAGCTCTTTCGATTCTTGTTCAGCATATTACCCTCAATATTAATTACCAGATAAATTTTCTGGTTGCCTCGTGGTGAACAGTTTTTTTTTTTTTTAAATCACATTAATACTACTGACCTTCCCCATATCTCCATGCTTGAAGTAGTCATCCTACTCAGTAAGGCAACCTCTCAGGCATGCCTAAGAGCTAAGTAAAGGGCTCCTTCATCTTGAAGTTCAAAATAAAATCCTAAAGATGATTATACAGTTTACCCTCAAAGGTCACCCTTTGATATCAAAGTCTTCAATAGTCTCTACAGATGAATCAATCACACATTACAGAATTCCATATGAGATATTTAGGTAACAGAAAAAAGAAACAGAAATATTTTGTCAATTACTCAAAGGAAAATTTATGAGATGATGGAGCACTAAAACACATCTTCTTCACCATGGCTAGGTCTATGAGATTGAGACTTGAATTCATGACAAGAGAAACCCAGAGGAGAGATTTTGAAGGTGATTTTCAACTTATATACAAATGTCATAAGAAATACTGAAAGCCAGTTGAGAGAATTTACTAGACTTTCTTTTAAGTGTTATACACTTAGTTTAACTTGTCCTAATGGACTTATCAACTTTATCATGTGGATTTTATAAAGTTCTTCACTCAAGTGGATTTTAATTCTGGTTTTAAGTGTGTATTTATATTTTGTTTAAAGAATACCTGTGGATACTATGTCTACATGATACGAACATTTTTGTTAATACCGAAAAGTCAATGGAAAGAAATTTAGGTCACCCTGAGATTACTGTTAAGATTTTTAAAGTAATGCAAAAGCCAAGAATTTTTTTAAAAAAATCTACAGCAATAAAATTTTAAATTGTGGCTTAAAAGTGTGTGTGCCCTTGGTTGTATGGAGACAGAGACAGAAAGGGACTATTCACTATTCTCTTCTTGCTATTAAACAAGGAAAAAAAAACCTCATAAAGGTTTTTAGGTTTATGTCATCATCCCACCAACAATAATCATAGACAAGAACAAACGGAGGAAGCACTTTACCACTCCCTGATGAATAATAAAGCGTCTAACAGTAGCCTTGGGTATTGAATAAATTTAAAAACACAGAGAAAGCCTGCCTTAGATTAGTATTAATTACTATTATCATTGAATTCTATTGCTCAAATTGTTCTCTATGGTGGAGTAGAGTCCTTGCCTTCTGGTTCTCTGGGGCAGTATTTTTCCCAGACTGAAAAGTTTCATATGAAACACACAATGTCCTGCATCGAAAACAACAAACTCCTTATAGGCCAGTAGACTTCAGTTCTTAAAGACATGGAAATGGTTGCTAGGCTTTATCTAAAGGTACAACGAAAAGTATAGGAACTATATTCCAGATCCCTTACCTAAATTGAGAGTGAAATGTATGTTTCCATTTTAGCATGTGACGGGAATAAGTAAAATGCAAACTTGTATATGGGAAAATCATTCAATTCTAACAACACATGGAAGTCAGAAATGTAGGTCACCAAATGCACATTTCTGAAATACTGGTTCTTCTGAGTACTTGTTCTGAAGTTCTTTGAAAATCTGGCCAAAACAATCCCATTTAGTATACCAGTTCATGTAAGCAAGTCAGAACAATTGCAAGGCAAGATGTTTTCCTTTATGCAGCCAGTAAAAACACAGCTCTAAGCTTAGGTTGTAATGATAAAAGGCTTTTGGAGCAGCTGATTTTCGGGAATCATAAAAACAACCCAACTTTACGCCCCAAGGTGTAAAGAATATGCAGAGTGTGCACTGTGCTTCTAGTTCAGGACAAATCACCGCTTTTTTCAGTATGAAAAACTGGTGCTAATGGATAAGTAAATGGAGAAACAAATGTACAGACTGAGACCTGTGGCTTGCTGAGGTGAGTAACACCTGTATCACAAAATTGTAAGTTCTCACTTTCATTCTGTAAATTCTTTGAGCTTAATTTATATACTTTTTGAAAAATTTAGGAGAATATATTATTAATTGTATGTGGAGGCTCCAAGTTTTCTGCTATTTATAGCTTAAATTGTGAGGGATCCTACAGATAACAGCATCTTTAAAAAATCTGTGGCTTTTTTGCGGGGGGAGATAAGTGAAGGCATGAAAGAATTATATAATGCATTCCTTTAAATCAAATGAGTGGTGAATATAGCTGCACATATAACGTGAAAACTATTGAGTGCTTCCTAGATACCTACAGCCATTCTCACTGCCTGTCACGAATTTTCATTTTTCAATCCCTAGGAGGTTGATACTATTATGCCCACTTAACAGATGAGGAAACTGGGGCACAGAGACACTACATTACAAAGCACATAAAATAATGATGCTGAGATTTGAACCCAGGCACTTTGACTCCAACATTTACGTCTTTAATCACCGCATTAGGCTGTCTTCAGGTTCTGTAACTACTTTCCACTGTTTAGGGCTCAGTTCATTTCTTTTGGGTCCTGGCTACTTCTAAGCCATAATTACCAGATGTTAGTAAAAAGCGTCAACGTTTAAAATGGCCATTCCCCGGGATTCAAAACACGGGCCCCTTAAAACTCCCAACTTCCATGTGACTCAGAAATTACTCAACTGTCTTTTCCTAAACCCAGTGCTCCACCCAACTGAGTTAACTTTGTTTTGCACAGCAACGGAACCTCACCACACAGGAAACCAGGATTATTTTAGACGAAGGATGCTGCTGCCCACTACTCAGCAAGGGCCCTCTCTGCCTCAGACACCCCAGTTCTGGACCAACCCAATCGTATTTAGAGATTGATCTGATTCCTATTGTGGCACCACTACAAGTTTCCTTGGGCTACATTTTCTCTCAGATTTGACGAAAAGATTCGAAGCCAACCTAAGGAATCTAACTTTTCAGGTAGATTCAGCAGAAAAGCCGCGGCGGGACCGTGGAGTTTGCGGCAGCAAAGACTAGAAATGAGCTCAACTGCATCCGCCGGGACTCTTGGAGGGATTTCTAACCTGTTTGATTCTCAACAGGCCATTTAGCCCGGCGCTGCTCTTTTGCGGTCTCTGCCCTTGGAGTTTACAAGCAGTAAATTTAACACACAGGCGGCCTCGCGGCCCTCGGTCCCGTAGCGGCAGAAGAAGGGTCTCTGCTGTGGGGAGCACGAAGGCGAGACTGACGGGAGCTACCAGACCGGGAGGGGCGTTCTCAGGAGTCCTTCCCACACAAAAACCAGGAAACAGGGAGGGAAGGCGCAGCACGCAAAGGGGAGGGAGGGGGAAGCCGCGAAGAGAAGAGCGCCCTTCTCAGGATCTGTTCGTCGTTTGGAAGCTCAGTCCAGCGCGCGCTCGACACCCGCGAAAGCCCGCGGCCGCGCGCGCGCGGTCCCGCCGCTCACTGGCGCTGGGCGGAGCCCAGCTGCGCGCGTCAGTCAACCTGGCCAATCGCGCGCCTCTTCCGCCTCCCGCGCGCGGGCCCGCCTCTGAGACGCCCGGCTCCCGGCTCCGGCAGCGCGCTCGCTCGGCAGCGTTGGGCATGGCGGAGGGAGGTAGCGTGTGGGCGCGTGGGTGGCTGAGCTCTGGACTCCGAGGATATGATGGGGAGGGGAGTAGCGCTCTCTTTCCGCGGTCAGGGCACCGCTCCACTCCATCTCAGGGCTGGGGTCTCTCGAGGGCTCGTGCGGGTTTTCTGCAGTGGCGGGAGGGGAGAGAGGACTCCTGCCTCTTGTTTTTTCCTTTTCCCCTCTGGTAAAGTCGATGGCCTTTGTTTGAGGAACAAGCTTCAGTTGACTCTCCTTTTCACCACAGAAACGATGCGGACTGGAGTAAATTTATCTGTGCCTGAGCGCCTTACTCCTCAGGCCTGGAGGGTCATTCGTTCTAGTGACGCAGCTTTTAGGATTTGGAGAAGTGTGAGAGGTCTGATTAGGTTTTTCTGAGTCACGGTTTCAGTTACATTTCCTTTCACTGTTATCCTTGAGTAATGACCCCTCCACATCGCAGTTTTTGAGGATATTTTGATTGATAAAAACAAATAGGGGAGTTGTTTATATGAGGTGCTAGCTAGTTATGAAAAAATTAGTAGTCACCATGTGGACCAACACAATGATTTAAAAGGTAAACGGAAAACTGCAAAAAGTGCAAGAATGAATCATAACTAAGTGAAAGAGGAAGTCTCCGGATTACTTGTGGATGTTATGTACAATAAAAAATTATTTGATAAAAATTGAGGCATATATCGAAGTGTGGGTTAATTTGATTTTTTTTTCCCCGTAGAATTAAGCCAAGATATCAAGATGGGAAGCCCATCAGACTCAGCTGTGATTTTACCTAGCACTCCACAGGCCGGTGCCAATCCACTACCTCCCCAAACAAGTAGTTCAAAAAAACAAGTATGAAATTTTTAATTCTTTCTATTCTGTATTTCTAAGTATTGTGGCAGTGGTGGTTTTAAGCCCACTGATGATTGTTAATTAACATAATGTGTAGATTAATAAGTAATTTTATTAACAAAGAATTTAGGTCTTTCCCCTAAGATAATGAATGTATTAGACCTCCCCTCCCCTTAATTTTCTCTTGACTCAATTATTTTCATTTAATTTCAAGTTATTACAACATTCCAACAGGAAGTTTGAATCTGTGATATCATGAAGGTCTATTGTGGAAAGATCTAGGACTTTTCCTTAATTCGTAACTCCGAAACACCTAGAACAGTGTCAGGTATGGGCTAATTTCTGAACAAATATTTGTGATTACTGGGATGAGTGTCTCAACACTGTTTTAGAAGGGTGCTGACTAATTGAAATAAAAAGAATAAAACTTAGTGGAGTTTCCAGGAATTAAAGGCATTTTGTGATGATTACTTGAGATATATGGAGACAGAAAGCCATCTAGTGGTGTCTGCCATAGAAATGTAACGTCTTGATTTCTAGTATATTTAAGAATGTTTTTCCTGATTAAGAGTATTAACTTTTGGTGCCTTTTTCAGCCTATGAGTGCAACCCTTAGAGAACGATTAAGGAAAGCTAGATCTTCATTTAATTCCTGTTACAGTGTGGTGAAACGACTTAAAGTAGAGAGTGAAGAAAATGATCAGACCTTTTCAGAGAGACCAGCATCTTCAACAGAAGAAAACTGTTTGGAATTTCAAGAAAATTTTAAACACATAGACAGTGAATCTGAAGCAAGTCCATATTTGAAAAATACCTTCAAGAATATCAATGTGTGTGAATCTAAATCACCAGATACTGAGTCATGCACTGATCTCCAAAATGACTTTATGAATGAGAATCTTCCTAAACAAGAATTAAACAAAGAAAGAGCAAAATTGGTGAAGCAGATTCAGGAGAAAGAAGACCTTCTTCGGAGGCTAAAACTAGTCAAAATGTATAGGTCAAAGGTAGGAAGAATTTCAGAATCATTGCCTGATTTTTTTTTTTTTTTCAGTTTTAGACAAATGGTAGGGAAGTAATTTCAAAAAGAAAAAAAATGAGTTTATTTTAGCACAGTAAGAGATAAGTATCCAGAAACCTGGCTTCCAGCAACTTTAACTCAAATATAAGTCATAGTTTAGAAGAGGCCTCTAAACACCAGATACAACTTTTTAAAAGTCCTAGCCCTCATTTAATATACAGTTGAAGTTTTTCTCTCTAGTTTCCAGTCCACAGCAGTATTAGAAATTTCAAATATTAGTTGCAAGTGCAATGAGAACAGAAGCGACAGCTGACAGTGAATGAGTAAAAAAGCTAAAAATGGGCCACAGAGTACAATAAAAAGTATTTTTAGGAATGATCTTTTGTTCCTCCAAGTTACTGAAATGTTCCAAGCATTTTCTTTAAGAAAACAACAAATATATATTAGATTTCAATCCAGATAGGTTGAAATAAATAGAACTTGGGCACTTGGAAGAAGGTAACCCTTACTTATCTGGATCATTCACATATATTATAATTGCTTCTTCTTTCCCAGCAATGTGGAATAAATTATGGAAACTATGTTTTATTTACTTTCTTGAATTTTTAGGATTTTTCTAAATATAACGACTTGGGTTTTATGAAATAGTGAATGTTGAAAAATATTAAGTTGAATATCATCATTTTTTAAAGTTTTTTTTTCCCCTATATTGTTGCTTCTTTACATTGTTTTACCCTATTTAATGATTTGATTTTTCCTGGAGATTAAGGGTGGCCCAGAGATTGGACCAAACAAAATAGCTATGGAATTTTGGCTTAAAATTTTAGTGACACTGTAACCATTCTACTTAAAACCATCCTACTTTTTTCTTGGGTAGAAGTCCCATTCATGTCCAAGTGTGTTACCCTTTAAAATCTACTACTCATCGACTGATTTAACAACTTGTATTAAGTAAGTTAAATTAGGATGACTATCTAGTTGACATACATATATGTTTTTCTTTTTCCTATTTCAGAACGACCTGTCTCAGTTACAGTTGTTAATAAAGAAGTGGAGAAGCTGTAGCCAGCTGTTGCTTTGTGAGTTGCAGTCAGCTATGTCTGAGGAGAACAAGAAACTAAGCCTTACTCAGCTGATAGACCACTATGGGTTAGACGACAAATTGCTACACTATAACAGAAATGAGGAAGAGTTTATAGGGGTTTAATTCATAATTTTTTCTCCAGAATATCTTTGTGAATGACAACTTAATTAAAAGACATTTATACATTTTAAAGGGAAGATATAAACCATTAGGGCTTAGAGAAAAGTATCCTGGTGAACCTGGATCAGTTTAGGCCCTGTGTTATGTAAACTTGGTTCTAAAATGAAAATTTAATATTTTGAATAAATTTGTCAAAGAAAACTTAAAAGTTAAACAAATGTGAAAAAATTAAATTATGTTTAAAAAAATAATTTGGACATTTCTGGAAATGAGTTTTAATACATTGGTTTATTGTGGTAAAAAGTTTTAAATGTTAAAAAAAAAACCAGTCCATCTAGTGAATGTCTAAACCTGAACTTGCCTAAAAATCCCTGCCTCTCCTAAGTTTATGATCCTTGTTTCCATCCATTTACCATATATTTCCATCTGGATGGCCTAGCAGGTAATTAAATTCAGGTAAATAAAATTATATTGGTTTATGTCTCTTAATATTTGTTACTTGTATTCCTCATCTCATCTAATGAAACAACCATCTATTTCTTATAAAACCACATATCCTCATCTCCAACTTCAAGGCATCATGGCACACAAGCCCTTTTACATTGTTCTGTGAAATAGGTTCAGATTAGCATCTGCTCCATTAACAGTGACCCCTCAGCCAGAAATCCATCTTCACTGGGTTGGGGTTCTGGCTGCCATGTTGTACGTTATCTGTCATCCTGGTCATAGATAGACATATATGACCCAAGCTGCCCCTGAGAATTTGGAATTAAGCTCAGGAAAAGAAAGCCCATCTCTTTTTGTGGCTGGAGCTGTTGTATGTAAACTTGGAAGCAGAAAAGCTGGTGTGCTTAAGAAGGGCAGTGTGTGCCCTTACAGAGAAAGGCAGAGATCATAGATGGAGAGAGAACTTTGTGGATCAGTGACTTCCTGGTTCCAGTTTCCAATCTTCCTGAGTGAGGGCTTTCTGGATTTCTGTTCTTGGGTCCTTTAAAGGGTTAAGACAGCTTTCCTTAGCTTTTGTTTTTGTGTTTTTCAATCTTTAAAAAAAGATACTTCCCTACTACTTGGTAAACAGCCACTACTCTAAGCTCCGCGCCTCCCCCAGGTGCTCCTCACTTTCAGCCCAGTCCCCTCCCACGGTCTAACAAACTTTTAATGTTCAGCATATCAGGACCCTGCACTTGCATACATTCTAGTTATTAGTGCTCATGCCAGTAACTTACCCCTCCTTACCCCCTAGTCTTGCCTTCCAGACACTGCCACTGTCATTGGCTTCTATGAACCCAAGAGGACTGGCCCAGCTCTCACGTGGGCCTTCCCTGGCTCTGGGATTCCTCAGTGGGCATCCCTGGGGAGCTGTGCCGTTTTGTGCTGACCAGCCTCCACTGCTTCTTGCTACTCAGCCAGAGGCCCTAAATGTGGAGGGGAAGCAATCTCCCTGGTGATGGTACTGAAATTGACTGCAGCTACTCAAGACTAACTAGCACATCGCCTGGTGTCCCTCTTACATACCCACTTGGGGGAACGAAAGCATCATTAGGAGTCTGATTCTGGGAGAGTTGGGGAGCAGTTGGGGTTACAGTAATGGAGATTTCCAAGGCATTAGCTTGATGCTTAGGGCTCCAGCAGCTCAGTGGGCACTTCCACAAGAGAAGGTAGGTCATGGAATGTAGATGGGGCTATGGGAAAGTTTGGGACCTAGGGATGCCCATGAGGCAGTCCCCTTTTTAATAATTTCTGTTGAATTTCACCTCCATTTAATAGTATACATTTATTAAGAACTACTGAATACCATATTTTAAATTCATAAAAATGAAATCTAACACTTAACATAGCATTTGCTTTGTGCCAGTTTTAAAAGTATGTTATCTTTATATAAAATAGATAAACAACAGGGTCCTACTGTATAATACAGGGAACTATATATTCAGTATTTTGTAATAACCTACAATGAAAAAGTACAGATATGTGTGTGTAACTGAATCACTATGCTGCACACCAGAAAATAACTTTGTAAATCAACTATACTTCAATACAAATAAAGACAAATTATGTGAAAAAAAAGTATGTTAACTTGTTTGAATACTGAAATTATCCACACCCCAATTTTAAAGATGAGGAAATTTAAGATTTAGTTATTTAAAAACTGAGTGGTCATGTAAAACTTAAGTGGGCAAAGCTATAATTTGAGCCCAGGCAACCCAGCAACAGAGCCCATACTCTTAAGTCCTATCCTTAAAGCCATGTTATGTTTGACCCAATTAATTATGTTACTCCTTGATAATATAGATAATATTTTAAATTATATTTATATAATTGCTGTTAGCTCAGCAGAAGCTGAGAGGAATCAGTACCATGGACATATCAAGAGAGGATTGGGGTGCATGACCCATGTGCCCTTCCAAAGCACCTGCTAACATCCCCAAACTCTCCTGTTGAAAATCCTGTTACCAGAATACAGTTTGGGGGAAAGAAGCTCCTATTAACCTCCACTCTACCTATGCCTCAAAGCTGAGGCATTCAAGCAAGGAGCATTGCCAGAATCATCTAGGGTGGACACTAGGAAGCAGAAACCACTGGTTTGTTAAGACCTGGGAATCCACAGAGCATTGTCCAGTAGAATTTGTGGCTTTGGCTAGTAGCACATGGATCCTTTAGCAGCTAATTTAGGTGACATGGAATTTGTATCACCAGGAAAAAAAAAGAAAAAAGCCTAGTATAACCATGGTTGACTCAAGCCAGCAGGACGGACAACTTCTGATGTTCCATCTAAGTATACAGTATTTGCACCCCTCAGTGTACACTTCCCCACCCTTGGGTCCATCCTCGCACCTCCTACAAGCCAATGTCAGAGATAATTTTGAAGGACCTTGGATGTAGGAAATGTTACCAGTGGGTACCCCTTGCTTAATCAACCAAATTGACTACTTCAGGAATCATTCTAGTACTAAGGAGAGTTATCAAAAATGACATCGGTTCTTTTATTTTCCTTACCATTCCCATCCAGCACTGATCACTATATGGGTGATCAGTTACGGCAATTTCTAAATAGAAGATTTTAAATCTTCTAAAAATTTCTTTCTAAATGGAATATTTTATATAGCTGTCTTCCTTTACCTACACCAGTGGTAGGTACATTGGATATGGTGCTGTGGATTAAACTTAACAATTTCGCAAATTGCAGAACAATGAGACATTGACATCACTTGGAGATTGTGGTCAATGATTCCAATGGCATCACCTTGGAATCTACCAGTCCATAGGCTGTGGAAAGGCAAAGCAGTTTTCTGACCAGTTAATCTTCTCATTACTACTTAATTATCATCATCTACATGAATAAAGTGATAAAACTGTTTCATGGAAATGTAAGGGTTCTGATTGCCAAGTTCGTGTATATGTCTGTTTCTCCACACCAAACAGTTGTTGAACACCATCTGGTTGTCCTACAATTCAATTCAATTCTGACACTATCGGGAGACAGTGTCAGATTCCTCAAATTAAGTCCCACATGACCACCCTCCACTTCAGATGCCAATCAAAAGCCCAGGTTGTTATCTGTGCTTCTGACCAGCAGGCTATAGATCAGAAGTTCCCATGACCCCCTCCTTCCTTGGGTTCAATTAATTTGTTAGAGCAGCTCACAGAACTCAGAAACATTTTACTTGCTAGAAAACCAGTTCATTAGAAAAGGGTATAACTCAGAGCTGCCACATGGAAAAGCTGCACAGGGCAAGGTATGAAGAAAGGCTCAGAATATGCATGCTCTCTCCAAACCTCATCCTTGTGGGTTTTTATGAAAGCTTCATTACATAGGCATTGTTGATTAAATCATTGGCCACTGGTGATCACTTCAACTTTCAGCCCCTCCTGGAGGGTGGGTGGTGTGGCCAAAAGTTCCAGCCCTCTAATCATGTGGTTTGTTCTTCTGGCAACCAGACTCCATCCTTAGGAGCAATCAAATAGTCATCTCATTAACATAACAAGACAACACTATCATCACTTAGGAAATTCCAAGGGTTTTAGGATCTCTGTGCCAAGAATGGGGCTGAAGATCAAATATGTATTTCTTATTATAAATCATAATATCACAAAATGAGAAAACACTTCTTTTCTGCTTGCTAAACTCTATTAAGCAGGGCACAAAATTAAGTTCTGTTGCAATACATATGAAATAGAGAAGACTGTGTTATGTTTATGCAGAAGAAAATATGTTGTAACTTACAAATGATTTCGATAAAACAATTCACCTTGTTCTCATCGGTAGGACAGAGAATAATCTTAAATATTGAATTAATTTTTTTCTGGTTGTAAAGAAATGCTTACAAAAGAAAAAGGGAAATACAGAAAAGTATAAATGATAAAAATCATACATAACCTCATAACTTTTCTGGTTATTTTTTAAAATTAGAAATACCAGTAATGGCTAAGGATATTTTTGTTTTGTCCTTAAGACTTTCTATACTATTATCATGAAAATAAATTTTGATTGAGTTAAGTCTTAATAAAATAGATGTTGAATACATTCTGAGTTAAAATCTTGTTTCATTCTTGAAAATATAGGCAAAACGCTATCTGACATACATCTCAAAAATGTTCTCCTAGAACAGTCTACCCAAGCAATAGAAATAAAAGAAAGAATAAACAAATGGAACCTAATGAAAATTACAAGCTTCTGCACAGCAAAGGAAACCATAAGTAAAACAAAACAACAACCTACAGAATGAGAAGAAATTTTTGCAAATGAAACCCACAAAGGCTTGATCTCCAGAATATATAAGCAGCTCACATGATTTAATAAGAAAAAAACAAACAACCCAATCCAAAATGGGCAGAAGACCTAAACAAGCAATTCTCTAAGGAAGAAATACAAATGACCAATAGGCACATGAAAAAATGCTCAATATCACTAATTATCAGAGAAATGCAAATCAAAACTACAATGAGATATCACCTCACACCAGTCAGAATGGCCATCATTCAAAAGTCCACAAATGACAAATGCTGGAGAGGCTGTGGAGGAAAGGGAACCCTCCTACACGGCTGGTGGGAATGCAGTCTGGAGCAGCCACTGTGGAAAACAGTATGGCGATTCCTCAAAAGACTAGAAATAAACCTACCATATGACTCAGGAATCCCGCTCCTGGGCATATATCCAGAAGGAACCCTACTTCAAAATGACACCTGCACCCCAATGTTCATAGCAGCACTATTTACAATAGCCAAGACATGGAAACAGCCTAAATGTCCATCAACAGATGACTGGATAAAGAAGAAGTGGTATGTTTATACAATGGAATACAACTCAGTCATAAAAACCTACAATATAACGCCATTTGCGGCAACATGGATGCTCCTGGAGAATGTCATTCTAAGTGAAGTAAGCCAGAAAGAGAAAGAAAAATACCATATGAGATTGCTCATATGTGGAATCTGAAAACAAAACAAAACAAAACATAAATACCAAACAGGAACAGACCCATAGACATAGAATACAAACTTACGGTTGCTGGGGGATGGGGGATGGGAAGGGACAGACTGGGATTTCAAAATGTAGATTAGATAAACAAGATTGTACTGTGTAGCACAGGGAAATATATACAGGATCTTGTGGTGGCTCACAGTGAAAGAGAATGTGACAATGAATGTATGTATGTTCATGTATAACTGAAAAATTGTGCTCTACACTGGAATTTGACACAACATTGTAAAATGACTATAACTCAAAAAAAAAGCAAAAAAAAATCTTGTTCATTCTTGGATAAAAATAACTCATAATATTTTAGACATTTATTCATGCAGGATAAACATTTTTATAATGATTAAGGCTAAAATCAATTTGTCATCAAAAGTATGCAACTAAAAGGAGACTCTACTTAAATTTCCTGATATTAAAGAAAAAGAAATCATTAAACCAAATGAAATTATTTTTAAAGTGATTGATTTGGCTTTGTGTTTCCCGCCAGCATTTTTACATTTGAACAAGAGCAGGAAATGTTTTCATCCTTAATCTTTCAACTTCAGCCTGTAGTATTGAAATTTGCTCAGCTTGTTCTCTTGAAATTTTTGTTAACTTTTGGTATTGCATCATGTTTTCATAGCGTTCTTTGGCAATCTTTTCACAAGTCAGTTTAGACCCTATCCCAAAAATGAAGAAGAAAGGAATTAGTTGTATTATTATCTATACAGAAATAGCACTCAGAATCAATTAAACATTTGGAAAAAATACTGGTAGCTTTATAACCACTGTATAGATTTTAGGCATTCTGATTACTTTTAAAGAAATTGAGAATTGATTTAAGAAAAAAAAATCTTACCCATTGCATTACAGATGTCTTTTCTCTCTGAGACAGCCACCAACTCTTCTCGTAAATTGCAGCTTAGAGTATAATTTGCTATATCTTTTTGATTGCTGCACCTTCCCAACTTTTTAAGTAGTTTTTTGCAGTTTTCCACATTCTTTTTGTGGGTCTGAAATTTTTGTTCCCATGACATCCCACAAAAATAATTTTGAAAAAAATATTTTATAAAGACATTATTCTTAAAATTTATGTACATTGCTATCATTAAGATATCTTACCACCATATCCCTAGTGCCTAGCATAATGCCTGCACATAGCAGGTACTTAAATTATTTGTTAAAAGATAGAATGGTATGTTAATATCACATTTTAGAAGAAATTTTGTATATTCTTAAAAATGAGAGAAAAATTTAAAAACAGCCCTGAGATTACTTTGTTTTCATCTTATACATGCTACACACTAAAAACTGAGCATTTGTTAAGTAGTTAGGGTAAAACAAAGCCTTTACAATGCCAAGGAAAGACTTTATCAACACTTCTACTACATAAATCATAACCTAATGTAAATAGGAAATTTACCTACACTCAGGTATCTCCCAAGGGGTTAATTCAAACGTTAAAAGAATTGTTTCAGTTTACCACATTAGTTATGGTTGCAAAGACACTATTCAGGGACTTCTAATTACATCCTGAGTATCAGTATAAAAGACCAAGACTTTGGTAGGTTCTACTTGAATTGATGATTTGAAAACTATTACTTTGTTCAAATGATTCACAACTATTGGGATTATAATGATCAATATCTTTGAGACCTACCTTATCTATAACAGCAATGGTTTGCTCCATTATTCCAATCTGAACGGCAATCAGAGTGTCATAGTTTGGTTCATTTAGGTACTTCGAGAGAAAAAAAAAACCACAATATATGTAGGGATATTTTTCTCTATTTCTTTCAACAGATAATTTTGTAAAGATTATCTTAGTTTTGAAAGTTGCTGTTTTTCATAAAGAAAATCTATCCATCCAAGTTAGGATTGATTTGACTTTTGTGTCATAATATTTACTTTTATTTAACTATTGATACACTCACCTATATATTAATAATTGCAAATGCCTTGAGTTTATTTTCTCATTCATTCATTTATTCAACTCACCAAATATTTATTGTGTCTCTTTTGAGAGTATCTCACATAAGTCTCATATTAACAGTGTCCCAGTTAAAGACACTGAAGTAGATAACAAAGATAGATAACATGACTAGCCTTCAATAAAAAGAGGACATGTAGTATGATTAGTTGCCAGAAGATATGTATAGTGATATGCAAATAAAAGTGGTCTGGGATGGGATGTGGTTTCTCTGGACTGGATAGATTGGGAAGTGGGAAAAAAAATGAGGAAAGATATTCCAGGCAGAAGAACCAGTACGAGCAAAGGCACAGAGGTAGAATCCTAGAAAATAAAATCAATTTGGTTTGCGAATACTGCTGTGCAAGAGGAACACGAGGAATGAATTTGAGAAGATAGGTTGAAGGACACTGAAAGCCACCTAAGGATTTCATAATTCATTTGCCAGGTAAGAAGAGGCAGTTTAAAATGTTTGAGCAGTGCAGTAATGTTACAGTATTGGAGCTAAATCGGAATGTTAATCTGATAGCTGTATATGGTATCAAGTAGATAAAAGAAAGACCCAATGACAAGAGACCACTTAGAAGATTATTATAAAATACTCTAAACCATTGAAAAGGAAGGACTGAAGCATGGTAAAGACTGTAGGCAGGGAGAATAAGGGAATAAATGGATAAACTAGGCAAGACTTAGAAGACAAGAGAAAGAGAGAAATCAAGAAGCACAACAGCTGTAAGCCTAAATGAGTGACTGAAAGAACAGAAATAAGCAAAATAAGAGGAGCTATTGGGAGGTGGGGGATACAGAAATAGAGCTTAAGAGAGGTCAGGGTCAGAGAGCTTAAACTGAAAGTGGAATTGAACTGGAATCCAGAGACCTTGGATGAGTCTTTTAGCAGTGATCATGAAAGTCAGAAAAAGATCATCAAAGGAGAGGCATGGAAAGAAACCTAGAGCTGAGAGCAGAATCTTAAAAGAAGAGCTGTATTTAACATTTTGAAGCAAAAGAGAAATGGGTAAAAGAAGCAGAGTAGTCTGACATGTTGGAAGAAAAACAGGAGAAAACAGGGGTGATTAAAGCCAAAAGAATGGGCAATTAAGAATTAAGATGGTCAAATGCTACAGAGGTATAGTGATGACTGGGAAAGGGAACACTAGATTTGACAATTAGGAAACCCTTGAGAATTGCAAGACAGAACTATACTACTGAATGTGCTAAATAGGAATGTGTCACGAAGAACCAGAGACAGCAAATGTAAACTACCAGAAGAAAAAGAATTCATAGTCACATTATGAAATACTACTGGCTTAGAATATGCTTGATATCACAGAGGCTTCTTATTAAATATTGGCTGAATGAATGAATACATTAATAAAACTACATTGGGGGGGCAGACAGAGAGCATTTACCTTTTGATGATCTCTTGAAAAAAACAGCATCTGAATATCCCAAGCCTTCTGATTTAGATCTTCCATTTCCATCTCCATTTTCTTATGTTCCCACTCAATCTGAAATATTCCTTTGTGGACCTCTTTACTTTCCATCATGCTAGCAACCTTCTTTTGTCCTTGAGTCTAAAAAAAAGTACATTCTGATATTCATATAATATGACTCTTTGTATAGAATACAGAATATTTAAAGCTGAAAGCTTTTCTTAGAAAACACTTGGAACACAGAGATAATTCTATCTTCTTAAAAATGTAGCAAATATTTAAAAAATTACTTCATGGGCAAAATCTGATCACTATAAAGCACAATAGTTACTAAACAGAAGGGATTATAAAATACATTTGAATGGCATAACCAATTTACTTTTGTCAATGATTTAGGCAGGAACTCCTTTTGCCATCACCAATCTACCAATCTGATTGCATCTGTACCCCTACTCTGCCCTGCTTCTTAACACTACAGATAAAGGATTGTGGTTTAATGCAGATAAGCACAACAGTATTTGGTTGATAGCTAGCAGAAAAGCCAAAAAACTGAATGGGTTAAATATGATATTCAAACACCCAATGTTTTGTACTTCATTTCAAATTGCCTGCATGAAGTTCAGGAATATTTTCATGAAGTTGTTCCCGCAGATTGCTAGCAGTGAAACTACTATATCTCTAAAATAAATCTGTACATAAGTTCTATCAGCTAATGTTTTATATTTTTCCCCTGTCCTCCTTAAAAAACTTAGCTTTTTCAAGTTCATGCCATTAGACTATAACAACTGTTACTCTTTTTAAAAATTATTTTCATCTTCTGATCCCTGCTTGGCCTCAGCTCCTTGAATTTCCCACTTTTGATGATCTTTTCTCTATCTCGCTCAGCCACCTAACTCTCATGATCATACCCTTGATCTTGTTATCACCAGCCTTGAAATCTTAAGGTCAAGCATTTCTCTGAGGCAGTATCTCTCACATGGGGCAAATATTGCCCCACCAGGGAACATTCAGCTATGCTTGCAGACATTTTTGGCTGATACAATTGAAGGAGGGCATTGCTACTGGTATCCAGTGGGTAGAAACCAGGGATGCCGATTAACTTCACACAGTACACATGACATCTCCTCCCAACGAATAACTATCAGGCCCAAAATGTCACTAGTGCCAAGGCTGAGAAACACTGCTATAGAAGTACCATATCTCCTCTCTGCTTTCCTTTCAGTCAACATTTTTGTAAGATTTATTTATAGTCCCAGACTCTACTTCCCCACTTCATATTATCTCTTCAGCCATCACCTATTAAGCTCCTGCCCCAACCATCCACTGAGACTGCTCTTGTTAAGTAATTAACATAGTGCATGGTTCCCTCCTCCTTGGAACTATTTCTTTCATAGTTTCTAGGTTTCCTACTACCTCACTGGCAGCTCTTTCTCAGTCTCCTTAACTCCTTACTTAACTTCAGATCTTCCAGAGTTGGACTTTGGGTTTTTGCCCAAACTCCCTCTTCTTCTATCTACCCACTTTCTAGGTGGTCTCAAGCAATCTCATGGCATAAATTATCTATATGTAGATATCTAGATGTAATAATACATATGTAGTTAAATATATGTGATCTGTATATATCCCAACCCTGAGTTCTGGCTGCCTACTTGATATTTCCATTGGGGTGTTCTATAGGCATCTCAGATTTAACGAAGGCCAAAACTCTTCATCTGATGCCCTCAGCCAAGGCTACACCTCTGTACTCTTTATCACGTCAGTAACACTGTCATCTTCTCAGTTGCTCAAAAGCCAAAATTTTAAGATTTATTCTTGATCCCTCTCTTTACCTTACTCTTAACATTCAATCCATCAGAAAATCTGATGATTTTTGCTCTTACCCTAACAGCAAATATTGAAGGAGAATTTAAAACATCCTGAGATAAACGAAAACTGAGGGAGTCCATCATTAATAGGGTTGCTCTATAAGAACTGCTAAAGAGATTCCTTCAAACTCAAATGAAAAGGTGACACTAACTCAAAGCCAGAAGAAGAAATAAATTAAAAATAAATAAATAAATAAATAATGTAACTATATAGGTAAGTATAAAAGCCAATATTTATTGCATTTTCGTTTGTAAGTATTCTTTTGAAAAACTAAAAATTTTTAAATTTTGATATTTTTCTAAGTACTCTTTTTTCCCTGTGTGGTTTAAAAGAAAAATGCACAAAATAATAATTATAAATCTATGTTAATGCACACATAGTATATAAAGATGTAATTCATGATAATAATAACATACCAGGGGAGGAACAAAGCTCCATAGGAGTAGCGTTTTGTATACTACTGAAACTAAGTTGATGTTAATTTGAATTAGTCTGTTATAAAATTAAGATGTCACTTGTAATTCCCAGGAGTAACCACTAAGAAAACATATGGAAAAGGAAAAAAGAAGGGGCTCAAAATAGTACTCTGCAAGGGAAAAAATATCAAACTATATACAAAAGAAAGCAATAGGGAATGAACAACCAAAAAATACGATACGCAGAAAACAAATACCAAAATGGCAACAGAAAGTTCTTCTTTACCAGTAATTACTTTAAATGTAAATGCATTAAAGTCTACAATTAAAAGGCAAAGATAGACACAATGGATTAAAAAAAGGTCCAATAATTATTGTCTAGAAGAGACTCACGTTAGATCCAATGATACATGTAGCTTGAAAGTGAAAGAATAGAAATACATCTTCCATGTAAATTGTAACCAAAGACAGCTGGGGTGACTATACTAATACGAGACAAAATAAAATTTAACACAAAAGTTGATGATAGAAAGCCAATCCTTCAAGAAGATATAACAATTACAAATATATATGTATCTAAAAACAGAGCTTCAAAATATCCAAAGCAAAAATTGTCAGAATTGTAGCAGAAATAGACATTTTAATAATAATAATTGGAGACTTTAGTATTTCACTTTCAATAATGGATAGAACAAGTATCCAGAAGATCAAAAAGGAAATAGAGGATTTGAACAAAACTATAACCTAACTTGAGTTAAGAGACATATACAGAATGCACTACTCAATAATAGCAAAACACACATTCTTTGCAAGTGCAAATGGAACATTCTCAAATATAGACAACATGTTAGGCCATTAAACAAATCCTAATACATTTTAAAAGATGAAAATCATACAAAGTATCTGCTCTGATCACAAGGGAATGAAACTAGAAATCAATAACAGAAAGAAAACTGGAATATTTACAAATATGTGGAGATTAAACATCACATTATTAAATAATCAGGGGTCAAAGAAGAAATCACAAGGGATATTAAAAAATACCTTCAAATGAATGTAAGTGAAAACATAACATACCACAACTTATACCAATCCTTCTGAAACACTTAACAAAAAATTGAAAAGGAGGGAACACTTCCAAACTCATTTTATGAGGCCAACTTACTCTGTATCAAAGTCAGACAAAGATACCAGAAGAAAAGAAAATTACAGGTCAATACTGATGAACATAGATGCAAAAATCCTCAACAAAGTATTAGCAAACCAAAGTCAATAGTATATTAAAAGGATCATATATATACACACACACACAAACTCAGACAAATGTTGAAACTGCTGAAAAATCAAGATAAAGAGAAAATCTCCAAGACAGACACACTTCATTAAGAGAAACAAAGATTTAAAAAATACAGTAGGCATCTTGTCAGAAGTTCTGTAAGCCAGAAGAAGATGAACACCTTTAAAGTGAAAAGAATGAGAGAGAGAAAGAACCTGTCAATCCAGGGAATCTAACAAAGTATCTTTCAACAATAAAGGTAGATCAAAGATAATTTCAGACAGAGAAAAACAGAATTCTTTACCAGCAGACTTGCAATTCGGTTAAATTAAAAGAAGTTCTTTAAGTAGAGGTATATAGTACAAGACAGAAACTTCAACCCACAAAAAGAAAGATCTCTTGAAATGCTGAAATTGAAGAGAAATAGAAAATGCTTTTTTCTTATTTTTATCACTCTCAAAGATAACTATCTAAAGCAAAAATAATAACATATTGAGGTTTCAGAGCATTTATAAAAGTAAAACATATATCAACATTAGCACATAATTCCCAAATAGCACAAAATCCCAAATATTTTGAAATTAAATAATACACTTCTAAACAACCCATAGTAACTTCTAGTAGGAAGTCACAAAGGAAATTAGATAATATTTTAAATGGAAAGAAAATAAAAATACAAAGTATAAATTTGCAGAATGCAGTTAAAATAGTGCTTAGAAGGCAATTTCTAACATTAAGTGTTTATATTAGAAAACAAGCAAGGTCTGAAATAAATTATCTAAGCTTATGAGTAGATTGAGCCTAATAAAATGGTGGTATGTATATTCGAATGAACGTTTAACTCCGTGGTCTAAACTTCTTTACCTTAGAATATCTGGGAAGCTTTGAAAAAATACCCATGCCTAGGGGCGGGGTCTAGACACATTTGTAAACTTCTCCAGGTGGTTCTAATGTACAGCCAGAGTTAGGAACCACTGATTTAACTGAGTGAAAGTGATTTATCATAGAAATGGGAGATTATGAAAAATACTTGGTACAGCAGGTGGTATGTTGTTTTTTTTCTCCTTAAAACATGATAATTACCCGAATCACAGAATTTAAGTCTTCAATTATGTTCCTGTTGATGAGGACTGCATCAGAATAATCCAGTAGTAACTGGAAATTCTCCAGTTCTACTTGTCCTTGTTTAAGGAGGATTTGAATTGTCAAATTCAGCTGGAATTTCACTTTGTCTTCTTGTAATCTAAATTGAAAAAGACTTCAAAAAGTAAGCAGTTGTAATATATTTATATTCCACATTTCACCTATCATCTGATATATAAATTCAATAAAATTTAATATATCTGATATAAAAATTAAATATGAAATTCAGACTTTATTTTCCTTACGATAAAGGAAAACATGCTGGAGATTAAAGTGGAAAATATTCTCCCACTTACAAGCTTTCCTAGAGGTCTCTATGATACCTCCTGTTACTGATATGGAATTATACTTGGGCTGCTCAAAGAACAGTATGGACAGAAACACACTCAAAAAGTTTTACTTTATTATTAAGAAAAGATTAATATGGTTTTGAATGTAAGTGGGAGAAAACAGAGATGCTACCAAATAACAAATCTACTAAAGCTCTGACCTTATGTATTGACCTCTGATATTATATTAACAGTGTTTAATCTGCAAGCTACTTATCAAATATATTTTTGAGCAGTTCCCATTCCTACTTTAGCCTAGATCTGAAAATGATGTTTAATGATGAATTTGGGAACATCAGAGAAGAATATTTATCAACATGGCTGTAAATATGGCCAAAAGTGAAGCAAGGACTTAAAACTGTGTCCCAATCACTCAGGAAAATTCAAAAAGCTCCCCTAAAGAAAAACATCTTAGCTGCTTAGGAGTCTACATGGAAATTCTTGGATATCTGCTTAATTTTCCACGCAGTTTGCTTGTGTGGCTTGAGTCCAAAAGTACTTACTTGCAGATACATGTTCTTTGTATTTCATGTGAAAGGAGATTCCCCCAAAGTTGCCTATTTGTTAAAGAAGTCACAGGGATGTAACATGCAGCATAGTGAATAGAGTCAATAATATTGTAATAACTGTGTATGATGCTAGCTGACAACCAGACTTACTGTGGAGGTCACTGTATAATGTACAGAAATATCAAATCACTATGTTGTGTGTCTGAAACTAATAGAATACTGTAAGTCAATTATACCTCAATTTAAAAAAAGGGAAAAAAAGAAATTCAATAGTGAAAAAAAAATTTGACCATGTGCAATAAGAACAATGGAACATGTAGATAAATTCCTTTCTGAAATAAGGTCTTCTATAACAAAATGCACTTTTTCAAAGAGAAGTTATAAAGTCTGAATAGGTAAGTCTGTGCCAGCTGCAATAACACAACCTAACTTAGCCCTAGCTTAGACTTTGAATAAATGAACACGAATGAAAGGTTCAAATTACAGGATGAGCTCATGGAACACTTTTTCTATTTCATGTTGCACCTTCTCATCATCGTCAGTTCTCCTCCGGAGGAAAGCCGCCATTTCCATTAAACCAGCTGCTTTCTGCTTTACCTGAAGAAACCAAACTACAAACATCTCAGAACATACCAAGCTTTAAAAATAAAAAACTAATTTTAAAGAGCTTTAGAAAATATACATCTTTTAACTTTGTACAAAGCCTTAACAAGTCCGTCTTTCTAAAACATTAATAAAAATTTAAATCCCTGCCATTATGTAATATAAGAAACATAAAATTTACATGGTACATTTGCTTCTCGCTGAAAGTCAATATGCAAACAACTAGAATTTTTCTTAAATCTTGTCATCCTAGATAAAATTTTAAAATCATAGACACTTTAGTGAATATGCCAGCTTGATGCACGTGGCACTGAATTTAGGGAATCTAGGGGACAGGAAGCAGCATATGATCAAGAAGCAACAAGAGGAAGGATTCTCTTCTCAATTAAGCACATTTTCAAATTGTTACCCTTTGTTACATTAAAAAAATATTCTTGGTTCTGGTGAAATACAATTGTAATCTATGCAAAAAGAAATGAGGACTACTCAAGATCAGGGCAGAGAGGAGAAGGGTTGTGTCTAAAAACAGTGCTGTCCAAGAGAAATGTCATGTGAGCCATCAATGCTAGCCATATATATAATTCTAAATTTGGTAGGAGCCACATTATAAAAGTTAATTTGACTTATTTTACTTAACACAGTGTATCCAAAACATTGTCATTTCAACCTGTAAAGAATATAAAAAATATTGAGACATTTTCCATTCATTTTTTCATACTATGTCTTCTAGTAACAGTACATCTTAATTAGGACTGTCCACATTTATTTCAAGTAAAAACTAATTACATGTGTAGACAATGTGGGTCTACAAGTACAGGCCTGTACCTAGCCCTCAGTAGCACTAAGGTTAATATTTTATTTCTTCATCATCGTTATTAACACTACTAATACTATTCCTATCAGGAAAATCTAATTAGCTTTTCTGGAAGCATTGACCCCCATAAAATATGTATTTTATACTAGTACACTGAAAGAAATGAAATGAATAAAACAGAATAATAAAATATGATTATATACTTCCTGTTCATTTTCCACTTTCGTTCGTCTGGTCATGCAGAAATGATCCCAGACCGAGGGGTCCAAACCTTCTGGCATGTTATTAATATTGTCCAAGTCATCCATGGCTTTCATTAACTGGGCGAAGGCATCCTTATTCAATTTCCCAGATCCTGGTCGTTCTCCAAAAGGCACAAGACTGTTTGTATCTGAGTGCACTTTCTGTTTGTGAATCCTGGTATTACCAATAAAAGCCCGTCAAACTTTCACATTTTCACAAGCACACAAAATTACTGTTAAATAATACGACCCTTGGCATATATGTGCCACTGCATAACATTTTCCTGTAGCACTTAGGGGCTGGTGGGTGGATTACCCCAAAGAGAAAAGCACCCACTTGGACCTTACATCTTCTCTGGATCCCCAGACATGCCCTTGGCTGGACTATCAATGTCCCCAACAGCTGTCAGCACTGGCAGCTTTACCTGCACTAGAAGACATCTCCCTTCTGGGTGTTTTAAGCAGGCAAGTAAATGCCTGAGAGAAGCGTGGATGTTCCCTGGTTCTGTCCTATATATTCTCTGCTGGCATCCTTGTTGCAGGTGAGTAGCCTAGAATATGTTCAGATATATATGCAAATGGGGGAAGCACCTCTTTTTATCTGCATTAATAGATTAGTTTTGTCTCCCTGGCCTGCAACTGGGAGAAGAAGGGCACAGAGATTTTGTACCGGGCCCTCACTCTCAAGGTGCTTTACGTTATGCTATGAAGTTACTACTGTTACCATCTTCCTTTAGGTGAAGGAAGTGAGGCTCTGAGGGGAGGGACTGACCAAGCCACAAGTCTGATAGATGTGGAGTTGGGATTTAAAGCTAATTCTGTTGGACAGAAAGCTTATGCTTTTTCCACTGCTGCCTCCCAATATAAGGGAGGTCTCACTTCTTTCTTCACAGGCTTATATAACTCATTCCTTTAAAAATAGGGAAGCCAAGACATGAGGCATGTTCTAGGTTGAATTCCTCAAGTTGCACGTAACCTGTCAAAGGTGAGAGAATGAGTTTGTATCTCAGACACAAAGAAGTCTATACATATTTGTGACAAATTCCATGATTTCTACATTATGGCTGAGTAAAAATTATAGAAATCTAAATTGATAAAAATTTGGAAATCTGTGAAATGTAATTCTGATGCTACTGTCCGTATAAAAATCAGATACTTTAGAACTCTTTTGATAATGGCTATTTTCAATCATTTACACTGGCATTTTTCAAACTGTCTTTTGAACACAATTACATGAGATGCTCTGAGGAAAGGGATTTGTGGTCAAATGAGTTTGGAAAACACTGCTTACTCTATTTCTTATACTTGGAGATGCAAAGGCTAAAAACAATTTCCGAAAAGTTCTTCAGTAAAGAAAATTATTTGACTTTTTCTTTTTCAATCCAATATTTTTTTAAACTTGTTTTGTCCAGGAACCCTTTTATGTGTAATTCCAATTCATGCCACAAGGGACACATACATGCTGGAACACATCTTGGGAAAAACGGTTTATAAATCTGTATGCTATCTATGACTTACAAGGAACTACTTTCATTTATAAAATAGAACCTATAATAGCACTATACCTACCTAGATACTTAACTATTTTTAAATAATGAAAAGAAATATTTAGTCTGCATTGCTTACTGTAAGATGTAAGAATAATCTTTAAAAAATAGAGTTATGATCAAGACATTTGAACATTTTCATGTAAAAAAGATGTTACATTGAATATTACTAACTAATTGGGAGAAAAACCAAAATCTAATAACACTCCTTTTCATTTACAAACTTTTTCTCAGAAACATGATAGCAAAGGAGAAACAAACCTTGGTCGACGTTTAAAAAGTTTGTAGAGTATGTCCACTTGATAACTGGGAATTTCAGAAAATTCCTTTTTAAAACTGCGATCCAAAACCTAAGGACAAACATATCATTGTCAGGGTTGAAACTCTGTTCAGAAACCTTTTATTTGTTGACAGTACTCTTCAAAATATAGGGTTGTATCACTTTGATTTAAAAAAGTCCTTACACCAGAAATTGACACAGCATTGTAAACTGACTGTATTTCAATAAAAAATATAAAAAATCCATGAAAACTTGGTTTATAACATAGACTTGTTAGAGGGTGATCACTCACTGTGCAAGGACTTCACAAAGACTTACTTTGAATAAGAAGCACCTCAGTAAATTAAAAATGTTATTTCATATAAGCGGTCTTAGAAATCATTTAGAACTGAAGTTTCACAGAATATTTACCTGTAAAACATGCAAGGTACCTCTATTTTATTCCATTCTGTTCTATTCTTCTGTTTGCTTTTCTACCCTATTCTTTTCCATTATAAGTTAGCTGGTCATAGCCTAGTAAATTGATTTCATGACCAACTAATGGTGCCTGCAAACTGAAGTTTGAAAAGCCTTAAAGTCTAGATGAGCTCTCTCTTTTTCTGTATAAGAGGAAGCTTAAACCAGAGAAGTTTACAAAAACTTATTTCACACAGTGATTTTTAAAAATATACAGTGACATAGAGTGAAGTTCACACATAACTGAGAATTATTGCAAGAGAAAAATCTATGAGGAAATTAAATTCTATCCTCTTTATCTCCCCAAATTCTGGCAGTAGCAACTCTCTTGCATTGATGAGTGAGTGAGACAATGGAACTCACTTTGTCTTCTGCCACTAAGTTGTCATAGTGCTCCTTGTACACATCGAGGTCTTCTCTAGCTTTCCGGATGGCCTCTGCAGTCTGGCTCTATAACAACAACAGGAATAGAAGACTGGAACTGGAGATTTTTCAGGATAAAGAAAACTATTGGGATACTAAAAAGAACAAAGAATTCCCTAGTACAAGATAAATGTGAAGTATGGATAACACTTATAGAAGAAAGTAAACTGACTGGAGACTTCGAAAGAACAAATATCCAATACCTGTTTTGAATACAGCCAGCTCTGTATGAGTGTGTAAGTGACTAGGGAGCACGCTACATTCTTGGCAGGGCAGTATGGATGATGAAATTGCACGGGATTGGGCATCGCATGGACCTGGGTTCTGAATATATAAATGGACGACGGCCAGACCATGTATAGATAAAATAAAACTCTGACCCACAACCTGCAGCAACCAGCCAGGAAGTGAAACCACATCCTCTGCAGGAATCAACCATAAACTGTCAGCACTTGGTCAATAACTTTCAGCTTTCCTAAATTCTGCCATCGTTTCCAACTTAGGACCAACCAGAGAAAGCCAAATATGTTCCTCAAACAAATCACACAGGTTGCCCAAGATGGCCTCCTCATCTGTGAAAGAAGTCCCACACCCTGAGGGCTGTTATGAGTAGGACTGTATTTAGAAGGTGCTTTGTATATGCTCTTTAACAGACTCGTAGCAAAAGTAAGTACATATGTCACATAATACTTCAAATCATTCATTCATAAATATCCATTATTAATACTAATAAAAGCTGACATTTTTTGAAAATTATTACGTGACAAGCATTTTGTATTCATTGTCTCTTTAATGAAACATACCCATTTGTGCTTCTATTTATTAGATGGTGTTTTTCAGAATATGACAGCTTTCATTCTATAAGCTAACCCATTACTTACATGTTTAGTGAAACACGGTGCTGAATGGTCCAGAGAGAACAACATTCCCTAGAGAAGAGCTTGCAACTAGCTTTAAAGGTTATATGTCTTGCCCGAGGTCCCCCAGCCAGTCAGTGCTTAAAAGCAGGCCCCTTCAACCATGAAGCCACATGACCTCGTTTTATAAAACATATGTCATAGGAAAGTTACGGTTTGTTTGACTGAATGATTGCAGACGCAGAGTCACATAACTTTATGAACAGATTGGAGTGGGCAATTTCACTGGAGCAAGGTCCCAGACAGGGAGCCAAGAATGCACACTGTTGAGTAATAATAGAGAAGGAAGGAAGAGTCTAGGCGTGTGGGCTCTTGTTAGCTGAGAGCACCTTTGTCAGAAATGCTTGTGCTCACTTATCAGACACTATACTTACTTTCTCCTCCTGCTTCCTTGTAAGGTAGTTGTTCAGGAATGCTTCTCTGGAGCTTATTTCTTCATCCAACAGTAAAGAAAAAACAAGGTTATTTATTTTCAATTCCTCCTGTAGAAATAGTTAAAAAAAAAGGGGGGGAAGATCAATACTCCTACCTAAGAAAGGATTTTTTATTCAGGGTCATGCACTTGGTACTTATCAAGCAAGTGTATGCCATACAAGTAAGAGAAATTCTTTTTAAGAAAAAGGGAATATAAAATGTTGCAATAATTACTCCATTATTTTTATCTTTTTCAATTTTTCATTGTAAGATAAAATATATACATAGGAAAATATGTAAAACAAATGTATAGTTTAATGAGTTATTATAAAGGCAAACCATTCTTGTAATCATCACTCAGTTCAAGAACTAGAACTTTACCACTGCCAGAAACCCATTACATTTGTCCCCATTGTAATCTCAACCCCAAAAATAACCACTGTCCTGACTTCTACAGTAACCACTTCCTTTTGTTTCTTTGTAGTATTATTACTCAAATATATATCTTTAGGTACTATTGTATAACTTGTCCATTGAAAATTATCACATTTTAAAAGTCTCTTATGATCCACGGTTCTCTTCTATCTCTTTCTTTTCCTTACATGTATTTGCAGTTATTTCTAGTTTCATCTAGTCTGGGTTGTACTAACTGCATACTTATGGTGAGTTCATCATAGTCCTTTATCCCATATATTTCCTGAAAATTAGCAGCTGGGTCTGAGGACTGATCACATCCATGTTGGATCCTTTTGGCAAGATCATATGTGATACTGTGTTTTTTGATCAGGAAATATAATATAGTATCAAGTTGACTTTCTTTTTGAGATGTTAGCAGCTGTAGATTTTCAATGCCCAGCTCCATTAAATCGACTGAAAGCTGCGAAATGGTGATATTCTATTTATATCATCCCTTTCTCACTTCTTATAAGTTGAAATCCTTTAATAAAGGAATGCTTCTCCCTGTCTGCTGTTTGGTTACCTATTGGTATATTTCATACAGGAAAGCAGAGTAAATACTTGAGGCTTTCATTTTATTAGTTTTTGGATAATTGGTTGTTATCCTCTGAAGGCATTTTTTCTTTTAAAAATATCACAAATTCATTATTCTAAACAAATTTGATGGGTTTCAGTTAATTGTAATTGTTATCATTGTTGAATCTTAAGTTGTCCCATTTACAGAAGCTTTTAAAATTGTCCTTTAAGTCCTTTTGATATTACTTAGTGGTCTTTGATAGTTTCCTCATTGTCTTATATGAAAAGATGCTCTAAGCATCTTTTTAAAATAACAGCTTTAAGATGTATTTCACAATACATACACTTCTCTCCTTTAAAGTCTGTAATTCAATGGTTTTTAAAATTATATTCACAGTTGTGCAGCCATTATCACAATTTTAGAATATTTCATCACTTCTAAAAGAAATCTGTTAGCAGTAATTTCCCACTTCTCACATCTCCTAGAGGCCTTCCTGCCTCTGCCCCAAGGCAACCACTAATTAACTTCCTGTTTCTCTGGATTTGCCTTTTCTGAACATTTCACATACATGGAATCATTCAATATGTGGCCTAGGGTGTCTGACTTCTTTCACTTAATATGTTTTCAAGGTTCTCCATGCTGTAGAATGCATTAGTACTTTTTATTGCTGAATAGTATTTCATTATATGGATAAACCATGTTTTATTTATCCATTCATAGTCATTGGACTTTTGGACTGTTCCCACTTTTTGGTAACTAATGTGCTCATATGACTAATGCTGGAGCTTTCATTCCCAGTCTCTCCCTACCCAACTACCATATACACGTTTCCTCCCTGCTGGGCTGGTGATTATGTTCACCTATTTGTGGCCATGACTCCTGAGGAACAGCCCCTCTCCCATGTCTACAGGTCTTGCTGGGTCCTGGTAGTAGTGTCCATCCTTGCCTCTTTGGTTTCTAGTTCCTGTGTGTTTCACTGTTCTTTGCTATTTCCCTTAACTCTGCCAATATCTTAGTAAAGAGTCCCTGCATTAACCTCTCTTACATTTAACTCTTTTAGGATACCATTCCTGTTGGGACCCTGACGATATAAACATCCTCCTGGAGGTTCTTTAACTTCTCTCATCTTTTTTGGTTGACCTCCCCATCCTTGCTTTGGTGAGACACATCTTTCAACAGCTTCCAGAGAATGGGTGCATATAAACTTTTGAGACCTTCTGTTTCTCAAAATATCATTATTCACCTCTTACACTCAATTGATCATTTGACCAGGTACAGAATCTAATGTTAGGAATAATTTTCCCTCAGAATTTACAGGCTTCACTCTTGGTCTACTTGCTTCTAAGTTATTGCACACTTCATTTATATTCTTACTGCTGAATCAAATTAGGCCAGATTTTTCATCTGATCTTTTGGGGCCTGTGGATTAATCACTCATTTAACATATAGTATGAGCCCAGCTCTTTGCTGGTTGCTGGAAACACAAGGATGAACAAGATAGGCTCAGTTCCTACCCTCATGGAGCTTACAGTATTGGGAGTATTAAAAAGCAATTTCACATAAATTAAAATTCAGTTGTAATAGGTGATAGAAGTAAAAGAACAGAGTATGTAACAAGAAGATCTAACCCAGTCTGGGGCCTGACAGATGAGTGGATATAGCCTAGGAAGCAAAGAAGTCAGCAGAGAGTGTTACTGGCAGAGTTGGGAGGAGGAAGGACACTGGTGTGAACCAGGTGCCAGAGAAGTAAGTATGGCTAGTGTGGGGGAGGGGGGCCCAGATGTGGGTGGAGCAGGAGTCAGGGCCAGCGAGTGAAGGACCTTGGCGCAAGACAGGGTGTTGGTTTTTATCCTGAGAACAATGAGAAGCCCTGAAGGTCCCTTAAAAGCATAAGTCATATTACGTAAAGCTTTTATTTACCTGGTTGACAACCATCTCTGCCTTCACTCTCTTTTCAAAGAGTCTTTTCAGATGTTCATCAAAACTCTGTGTGCTTTCTTGAATAGCATTTTGAAGCTTCTTCATTTCTGCTTCTAACGACTGAAAGGAAATCAACAGCAAAGTTAATGTTTCAGAATATCAAATGTTCCTAGAAGTGGTGTTCACATTTTGCCAAAAGGAACAGGTAGAGGGCAGGTCTTGTGAGATGTTCGGGGTGCCCTCTTCAACCAGAGATGTTACTCTTGGGTCTGTTATATTGTAAATCTGAGATTTTTGCTTGAAAAAGGTTACACTGGAAAAAAATTAAAATCACTGATCAGGGCCAATGGTGCAAGCAGACATAGGCCTAGTAAAACAAACTGCAGCAAATCCTTCCAGAAAATTCTGACCCTCTATATAGGATGGAAATTTACAGGCACACAATCTGGCCTAGGGAAATCTTGATTTTTGTTTTTAAGTCATAAGTACAGTTGATTCTTGAATAACATGGGTTTGAACTGTGCATGTCCATTTATATGTAGATTTTTTTCCAACAAATTCGTACTACAGTACTATACCACCCACGGATGGTTGAATCCATGGATGTGGGGGGCTGATGGTAAAGTTATACAGACTTTGAGGAGGTCAGTGCCCTGAACCCTCAAGTTGTTCTAGGGTGAACTCTGTCTCCCTCTCCCTCCCTCTCCCTCTCCCTCTCTCTATATATATACTCTCTCCTGTTTTCCTTATGTTTTGTCCCTCCAAATAGTTCTACATCAGGGGGAAAAAAGTCCTATCTCCTTTTTCAAAATTCTACCAAGACTTAGAGCTAAGCACACAGTAGGTAAGTGGAAAGCTATAAATTTACATTTTTAAGGAGAACAACATCTGCAGATAAATCCTAGACACAGTGTTACAAACTATTTTTACCTTAAAATTTTTTGGTAACTCAAAAGTTTTCATAAGCTTCAAAATTTACCAAAAAGTTCCAGGAACAGGACAAAGAATTCCCATAAACTTTTCACCAAATTAATCAATTCTTAATATTCTTCCCCATTTGCTTTATTGCTTGCTCATTCTCCTTCCCTCCTTCTCCCTCACCCCATCTTTGGTCTCAACCATTTGAGAATAAGCTGCAGACACTGGAAGACAGGTCAGTTATTTTGTGAACTGCTGCTCAGTTTAGGTCTGTTTGGTGTTTTCTCATGCTAGACCGGCGTATACATCTCTAGCAGGAACACTGCATAAATCATACTGCATCCTTCTCAATGCACCACACCAGGACATGATGTTGCTTTATTTCACCCTGGCTGATGTGCTCTATGATCACTGGCTTAAGTAGTGTCTGCCAGTTTCTTTATTGTACAGTTACATTTTTTTCATTTGTAATTAATTTGTGGGAAAATATGTTGATACTATGTAAAAATCTTGTTCCTCATCAAACTTTTATCTGCCAGTTTTAGCATCCACTGATAATTCTTACCTGAATCAATTATTACTATGATAGTATAATGCTGTTATTTTAAATTTATTTAAAAACCAAGTTCTCTCTATGCTGGTTAATAAAGGAAGAGACTAATCCTGGGAAGATTATGGAAAGACAAGTTGAGCGAAATGTATAGAAACATGATGCAAGGAGAAACAGCATCTAAATTAGGCTAATTAAGCAATGAGGAAGTATTAAAAATAAAACAAACAAGTACACACCTCTGGGCCAATTTGCTTCTAATAATGACACTATCTCACAGGAATGGAAAAATCCCATGGATTGTGGCCTCCTAGTAGTTGTTTATCAAGCTCAGTTGTTCCTGGGTTATGGGAGCACCATCATACGGCAAATGGTCAAAGACTCAGCCTGCTGAGGCCAGATTGTCCAAGGGTCCCCAACCCACCCATCTTTAAAACACTGAGATTTCAGGCTTTTGAAGCTCTCTGGTCTGAAAGGAATTTTTTATAATATCAAAACTGCCTTTTGCTCTGTTATTCAAATGCCCCACACTCTTCACATGGCAGGCCCTTCTCCATGCTTTTCCATCTGTCTAGGCTTGGGCGGATGTGATTTCACCCACCACAAACAGAAAGGCAGGGAGGATCTATGGGTGCAGTGTGGGTGAGCAGCAGATGCAGTGGTAGAAGAGTGAGGAAAATCTCTTCCAGCTGCTTCTCTTCTCCCAGTGAAATAGAAAATAAGGTGACAGTGAGCTGAGGGTCAGCTGTTAGAAGAAAACACACGAAGTGGTCCTCTAGGATTTGCTGCTTAAGGTGCAGTCCACTGACCAGCAGCAGTTGCACGGTGTGGTTACTTGTTAGAAATGCACAATCTCAGAGTTCTCCCATTTCCTCAGAATGACAGAAGCTGAATTTGCATTTTTAAAAAGATCCCCCAGGGGCTGTGGATTAAGGTAGGGGAAACTGAAAGCTAGGGGGAATAGCATCATTGAGCAGCTCTAAGGACCCAATAGAGATAAAGGTCATCAGAGTGAAACCAGTCAGTATTTTTTCTTTACCCACTGTGTGGTGCAGGCGCAGAGAAGACAGAGTCCTGGTTTAAGGCTGAGGGTCAAGGCTGGGGTTTTACCAGGTGAGCCTGGCCAAGGAGCGAGGAGGTGAAGGTGTCGGCAGCAGGCTATTTTACAATGCAAGATCATGGGTAAATGCCGCCACGTTAGGCATCTATATTCCATAACTCCTTGAAATCTTTACTGCATTCAGGACTACTCATTTTGGTGTTTAGGTAAGTACTATCTTAGGATAAAATGCAGGGGCACTGTTAGATGGCTGCAGCGAATTAAACAGGGCCAGGTTAACAATAGGTTCGAAGAGATAAAGCCACTACAAAGCTGACAAACTGTCCTGCCTCAAATGATAGTATGATTTTACTTTCTTCACAAAAGAATAAATATTATTTACTTGGTTGTATACCATCACGTTTTACATTTCTATTATAATTGTAAGCAATTTTAATGTGAGAATACTTCTTTGCAATGGAAAGAAAAGTAGGAGAACTGCACTGCAAAAATTTCAAATTAGAACTGTATTGATTGTGTCATTCTTCTCTCAAGTCTTTTCCTTCAAATTGAGAGCAAACCAAGCAAGACTATACTGCTCAAACTGACTAGATTATATAGAGCAGTACCTTGCAATGCCTTGAACATACCATCTAGGAGTTCATTAAACATTTGAAAAATGAATGAAGGACCAAATGAATTTTAATGATGTGAAATGTTGAAATCAATAAGAACTTTAAAAATTGCTATATGTTCTTTCTGTTTTAAATGTTGTAAGTCTTTAAATTTATCTCTACTCATTTCCTCAAATTTCTGTGAAAACTTAAGCTGAAACACTATCCTGACACACTGAGAAAATAAAGAACACTTCATTTGAAAAGATACTGAAACAAAACCCTTGATAAGGTATGTTATATTCTTTGCTCTTCTGACCTTTCTGCACTTATCTCTTTCTTCATTTAACTCCTTGACTTTTTTCTCATATTCTTTGAACTTTTTCCTTTCTTCTTCAGACCACAAAGTCTCAGGTTTTGCCATGAAAGCAGGTTGAGGAATCACCTGAAGATATAAAGGAAAGCATGTAGTCTAGGTCAAACATAAATGCAGAAGTACAGTAAAACTCAAGAGTTATTGTCATAGTTCAAAAAAAAAGAGTCCTTTAAAGGGCTTTAAAAAGGACAGTTCTTCACATGACCTAACACTTAGACCAAAGGATATCAAAAAAAAAAAAAAAAAAAAGTTACAACTTTTTTCTGTGAGTTGAGCAAGGTGAGCATTTTGGGATGTGCCCTGACTGTTAGGTGACAGGTCAGAAGTGTAAGTTGATATCTTCATAGCTAGAACCATGCCTGAGCTTCAGGGATGCCTATGTCAGGTATTAAAGGGAATGTTTCTTGGTGTAGCTGCAGAATTACAGGTGCAGTTCTATCCTTGCTTTCTGTAGAGACCAAAGCCACTGTGGTTGCTTGTTTTTGTTCATTTGTTTTCTTTTTGTCAGACTGGAAGGCAAGCCTGAGGTTTCAAACTTCTTATTTGCTTGATGTGGTATGTTTATTAGGTACTGGGAGGTTGTATATTTGTTGCTGTAGAATTTCTAAAATTCAGGTTCACATGCGAAAAAAATGGTCATATTTAAGTAGCTCTCCCCACCCAATTCCACCTTCTATAAGGATGGCCAGAAATCTTACCATTCTCAAAATGTCTTCCTTCTTAACTTCCAGAACTCCTCCCATCATGTCCATGAGGGCTTGGCGTCTTAAGTTGGAGCCCTTGGGAAAGAGCCAGGGTCAGAAACGGTCACTGAGCTAGAGATCTGACATGACAGTGGCACTAGGGGCAGCCCCCACCCAATGTTAGAATGACTGCATTTAGGATTAGGGAGGGTAGGCAGTGGCATGGAGGGGAGAAGAGGAGGCTGCTGAGATTCCAGTGACCTCTGACCATTACAAATGCTTTGATGTATTTCTGTAGTGCAGTATTAGTACAAGATTATTCAACCAAGTTAGGAACAAGTATCCCTAAAGGGAAAAGGGTCTTAGGTAGTTTGGGCAAAACTGCATACCTGTGACACAAGCCATTGCTCCATTTCATGGGTCACAAGCAATTCTGTTTTGGCTTTTTGCCATGCAGTAACATGTTTCAGAGTTCTAATCTGAAAGAGAAAACATAGTTTCCTGCTATTATTCTTACAAAACTCAAACCAAACTTTCCTTTCACACACTGGCAGGACGCTAGAAGGGACTAAGGGCATGGAGGGACTATCCGGATTTTGCAACCAATTTCCTATCTTGGAATGAAGATGAGTTCTAAAATGAGAGAGTTGGAAAAATAGATGGTTACTTTCAACACTTTCAACAGCAAGTGTTTGCTATTACTTCTTTTGCCCCAAAGGAATCAAGATGGCTTCATATGAGCAAGGTTATTTTCTTTGAGTATTCTCTAGCATTTCTTACTTTTTATAAATGAAATATGGTTATATTTGAATTGTTTAAGCATTTACTGTAACTGCCTCTGTGCCAAACGCCTTTTAAGAAGGCTGTCCAGTGAGCCCCATTCTCTGAGACTCACACTGCTCTAATGACCTAATTACTGGAGCTCAATCAGCCCTGCTCCCATGATGTGACCCAATCTCCCTGGGTACAGGTGCTGGACCCAAGCAGGCCAAGGAGCCCCTTCCCAGGAAAATCCAGAACTAGGGTCAAGAGAATATGGCTTGGACCAATTGCTCTCTTGAATGTAGGAGATATAACATAGAAACTGCTAGAGGCAGGTGAAATGCAGAGAGAAGAGAGTCAAGAGATGAAGAAAAAGCACTTCCAGACTCCCAACAAGCCCTACAAGGCTCCAGCATGTGGTTCCTGATTCTTTCTAGGCTTAGTGTCCACATAGTCCCCGGACTCCATGGGATTCATAAAAGAAATTATCATTATTTTCTCAGGTTATGTTAACAGTTCTACTACTTGTAGCCAAGAATGCTACCTCATACAGTTGCTTCTAGTAGAGGAAACAAGATGATGACTACATAAGAGCCTGGAAAAATGTCATGGGAAATTAGGGAAGGGATGATGTATGGATGATCATACCTCAGCATTTTCCACAACAAGGGTTCTCTCTGGCTTCTCACAGTCCTCAAATTCTGGTTGCCAGACTGATTCTTGCAAGTCCAGATCTAAAATAATTTCGTGAATTCTTACATTTCTTTCCTTTATACGGGCAATTTCAATCTCTTTTTGTTTATACGCAGCATCAAACTCATTATTGAAAGCAGTTTTTACCTTATAAATAATATCCTGAAATATCAATACATTATTATAAATGCATCACATATCTTATCTTTACTGGCATGGTCCCACAGTTTTACTTTCCCCCCAAACTCATTTTACAAATTGTAGGCAAATTAATCTTTCTAAAAATACTGTTTGTATTAAGTCCTTTCTTAGTTCGGATTAAGGCAACAGCATAACTGTTCTATCACAAATTACTTCCAGAAATGTAAGTTGTAACTCAGTGTGCAGGTGTGTTGATAAATGCTCAAGTGGGAAATGGATACTTGGAAGCTCTTTGGCCAATTCTCTTTACTTTTGTGTATGTTCTTTAAAAATGTCCATCATGAAATAGTTAAAAAGCAACATTCAGTATTTAAGTTAGGAAATGTCTTTTCTTTAGATCCTTGTTTGGGGGGATGAGGTGAGGAAAAGACGGCCTAGTGAGGTTGAAGAATCTTCCAAAGAATCACAACCATGTACAATATTCTTCCTCTTATGGACAGGTCATTTTCAAGTAGAAAGAGAACCCAGGCTGGCCAGCTGGATCAGCCAGTTACTAAGGTGGCTGTGGGTCCAACTGGATCGCCCCGAGCTCTGCTGAGGAGCAGAATGGTGAGTCAGCTAAAAGTAGCCTTTATATTACCATCAGCATTCAGTCTATATATCTAGCCTACTGAACATAAAACCATTAAAGCAGGGTAGAGAAATGATCTTAACAGCCGGCAGCAGAATTCCTCTTAGGCTGAAATTATCTTGTTGGAAAATGCCTTAATAAAGCAGCAGGAAGGTGAGACACTGAGGGCATGGGTCATCAGAAGCTGAGCAACAAAAGAGATAACAGTTCTCAATACAAATGTACAGGAATTTCAGGGATTGGAAGACATGAAGAAGAGAAAAAGATAGCAAGAGAGAGCAGTGTGATTTGGCAGGAGGCTAGAACTCAAATTGCAGACATGACTGAAGGATTTTCAGGGATAGGAATGGCCAAACATTAAATTTCAAACCATCAGCACTGGCGTAATCTCAGTTACTGAACTTTCAAAAACCTTCAGTAGGCATGTACAGATGTGTTCTGAAACTGACTTGTTTGGTTGAAAGCCTGAAGGACCCCATATTTTAACCCTGGGCCCCTGTACAGAAATCTTAGAGAGGAAATTACATTTCCCCAGGTTCAGGGGATAGATAAGCAATCATCGTTATCTGACAAGGAGGTCCTTAGTGACGTCTGGGTTATCTAGCAGGTGTCATTCAAGGATAACTTTTTATCTTTGAGTTTCCTGAAGATCTAAGTAGGAAAATGGTTTGTGGTGTTAGCCAGTGGAGGGTGCTTTTTAGAAAACCTGGTATCACAGAACTAACTCCAAATGGATGAAAGCAACTCTTGTCTACAAACTCTGTTTAAAGAACATGGATGCTAGCCATCTGGATATATCTCTGTGTACTTCAAAGACATCATTTGATTGGCATTAGATTTCAGTTTAAGCCTTTGCAAGACACTTCATGGAAAATTTTAGACATTTTCAAGGATAAAGAAAAAATTCACTCACTTTCAGTAATATAATTTGGTTGATTTTCTCCTCTCTGGAATGAAGCTCCAACTGGCTGGACAGCAAAGAAGTATGTACCCTAAAATCAGTACTCAGACTGCCAAGCAGGTAATTGGGCAAGTTGCTGTCTTTTACTGTCTTATCTTCCTCTTCTTCATCCTCCTCCTCATTATGCTTTTTAACCAAGGTAATTCCAGACTGAGCCTCTACAATTTCCTTCTGCAGCTAAATATAGAAAAAGATGAAAGTTATACAATAATAAGAATTCTCTAAAGGACAGTTTTGGGGCAACTTACTTATTTCAACAATTATTTTAAGATGTTAATTGTGTCGCCAACAGCTGAATTTAAAGTGATAGATAGTTCCTGAACCTGTTGAAGAGAAAGCTTCAGAAACTGATAAACTGTGACTAAATCAAAAGAGTAAAAATTGTTCTGGATAGTATGTAATATTCATCTTTTTCTGTCAGAATGACAGCTGCTTGTAAATATTTTGAGTATTTCTTGGTACTTAAGCATTAAAAAATATACCTTCTCTTCATATTGTACAAAGGCACTTATTCACATAGGACTGGTGGGTATAGGTAAGAAGAATCAAGCATGCTTTCATTTTATGTTTCAGAAAAAGAATGGATGCAGAGTTCTAGCCAAAATGAAACTACACCCGTTGGGCAGTGTTTTGGTTACGGTTTGACAGAGATTGCTGGGGGCAGAGAGGGGGAAGCTGGGATTGCTTTAGGAAAACCATAAATCGCATCAAGACAGATTCTACTTTATCCTTGGCCAGTTATCTCAAAATACAATTGCTAGTGATAATAACATGATAAAAAGGCGTATGTGTGGATGAAGAATGTCTGACCACGACAAGAACAAAGTCCTAAATCTAATTTTTTAAAGTATAGCATCGTATTTGACAGCTAGCCAGTGTGTTAGGATATAGGCTCCCATATTCATTAGAATATATTCTACACATAAACATGGACTAAAAACATAAATACAAATAATATCTAAACTTAAGCAGTATTTCAACTCAAACATGTATTAGGAAACCTGGAAACAAAACACATCACTTAGATAAACATATATAGATTCAAGATTGTACTCTAAGACACTCTGCTTCAATATTCTTTTGCTGCACAACTCTCTTCAATTCTTTCAACTCTTCATCTGTGCGTTCTTTCATTGGGAAGTTCTCGACCACATAGGGGATGTGAAAGCACTTGGAGAAAAAAAGAAAAGCAAGATGAAATAAATTCATTTTTAGTTAATTGTTTGGAGCCGGAGCATAGTGGAGGATGTTTTCCCTGATTAAAATTAATTTATAGGTTATCATCATGCATGAGTGAAATGGCAGATGGAAGTTTTCTTTAAATTAAAACAATGTATTCCATCAGTATTGGTGTAAAATTTGTATAAAAATACCGTGCTTTTGCAGAAGATTTATTTCTAGAGCAGCGCATCTCAACTAGATGTGATTTTTGCTTGCCCCTGTCCCTGTCCTCTCCAGCCACCCAGGGACATTTGACAATGTCTAGAAATATTTTTGATTGTCACTAACCAGCATGGTAGATACTACTGGGGCCTAGAGGCCAGGGATGTTGAAAAACATCCTCCAATCCATAGGACAGCCCCCACAACTAAGAATTATCCAGCCCCAAATGTGCTGCTCTTGAGAAACCCTGTTTTAGAGCAATACTTAATCACATAAATATAGGGTGACCAATACTTCATTATCTAAACAGGGGAGCATACTTGAAAGTGAAAAATGCTGTTAATAGTTATTCTAGGACCACAGGCATAAAATGTGACTTTTGGTCACCCTACACAAAGAGGGAAATTGTGTTGGGAGGAATCTCAATAAAAAGGCATGAAAAACAGCCTTTTAAAAAATGTGGAGGCAGGCACCGGGTTGAAATGTGAACAATATTATGTCTTGTTTTCAATCTTTGTGGAATGTGAGTGAGGTGGCCTTTTGGAATAAACAGATATTGAGACCCGGATATGGGTGGCATCATAGAGGAAAGAGGAAAAGAGGTGCTGAGACAAATCATAAGAGATGCTGGCTTAGAAGCACATGGGGACTGAGCAGGGAGGGAAGAATGAGACAAGAGAAAGTGACATATCGAGGTGGAATTCAGTACAGGAAGGCACAAAGCATGCTTCAAATGCTTTCCTATGTATAGATTTTCTTAAACTTTTTCTTTTTAAAATTTTCTGCCATGAGACTTTCCATGAAAATTCTAATTGGCTAAGGTGTCATACCTGGAGTTTTATCTGTTACCTTAAGAGCTCGGCCTTTCACAGCCATCGAATTCCAGCATTCTTCTTTGATAAGTTCAGCCAAATATCTCTTGGCTAGGTTTTGCATCTCAACATCCTTTCTTATCTTGAAGAGTGCAAATGAAAGAAAAAAAAAATGAAAATATGGCCTCTTAAAAAAAAATCTCAATTGTAAATTCATTAACCAAATGCACTTGGAGGAGGACTTCTCTGTCTTTGAGAAGCTAAAGTTTAGTCTGAAGGTTTAGGGTTTCCTTCCTTGAGAACCATGGTGCCAATACAGACTCCATGAAGGGCAGGCAGGTTCTACACAGGAGCCAGGCAGGTGTGTAGGCAGTTGTGTGGCTGCAGTGGTTGGATAGCTAACACACACATCATCACAGACCTGGCTGGTTGGTGGAGGGCAGTGAGGCAAACCCACTGTGCCAAGTCTTCCTGTTTTATTAGAAAAGTTTGAAATTTTTAATTTTATGAAACTGCCAGATATCTAAATGTTGTCTTAAGTCTTGTCAGTGTATATTTGAGGTGCCAGTTTGTGACCTCTGTCTTGGGGTCTTTATTACACTTAATTCTTCTATTATTTATGTCCACCAGGAAATGAATGTTCCGCTGTTGTTGGGGATCAGATGATGTACCTTCTCCCATTTAGAAGCATATGTGTTACCTCAATCAGTTTTATCTCCTTAAGTGATTCTATTGCTTAATATTTAATTGATTAAGTATTCCTTTTTTTTAACTTTTTTTATTGAGTTAGTCATTTTACAATGTTGTGTCAAATTCCAGTGTAGAGCACAATTTTTCAGTTATACATGAACATATATATATTCATTGTCACATTTTTTTTCACTGTGACCTACCATAAGATCTTGTATATACATCCCTGTGCTATACAGTATAATCTTGTTTATCTAGTCTACATTTTGAAATCCCAGTCTGTCCCTTAAGTATTCCTATTTTAATAAAGTTTGCACAAAGAGCTGGTTTGAAAGCGACACTCAACAATCTTCAGTCTTTAGGGTCCTCTTCAGAAGTATTTTTGCATTTCACTTTGTTGGCAGAATTATTAGCAAATCAGCTAAAAATAATATCTCCCATATTAGAAAATCTTTTATTCATTCATTCATTCATTCATTCATTTATTCATTTATTTATGTTTCCTTTATCCATTGTCTGAACAAATACTTTGTTGATTTACATTTATTTTTTATTTTATCCATTGACTTAATGGCTAATACAATTTTTTTTAACTAAACAGCTATTTTGGCATATCAATTGTCAGAACCTGCTTGATTCCCAGCCTCCCCTAGACCTCCCCTTGCCATTCCTGAGGCTATTTGATCAATCCCTCCAGACAAATACCAGTACTGTGTCCAGGTGGTCATTACTGGGTTTGGTTTTGTCCCTATTGTTGAGATTCTGGACAGGCTGGCTAGTAACCTGGTCCATTTAGGACTGGGATCCCTAACTCTTCCCAGGGAACAGTATTCTGCTCCCAGCTGGGTTTGTGGTGCCATCTGCTAACACTGTTCTGTTCTGGACTGTCTGATTCCACTATCATGTCCAATCTAGCACTTGAGCATGGAGAGAAAAGCAATGACAGGGTAAGGATGGGGCAGGTACCTACCCCAAACTCATTTTGGAATAATCAAGATGAACGGGCTGGGAGAAGCTGATGCCAGAATAGGAGGGGCATTCCAGGCCTGAGTGAGGCCAGGGCCAAGGAGGATGAGCCAGAAGCCTGGTAGGCAGACAGGGAGAGCTTCTTGGCTCAGACTCAAGTTGTCAATTCTTAGCTAAGTGACTCTAGTGCCGAAAGTTTAGTTTCTTTAAGTGGGGAAAACAATAACCTACCTTTTTGGATTGTTGTAACAATCAAGTAACATTCAAAAAGCCCCTAGATTGGTGCCTACCTTTTATAATAAGAAAAAGGGATAATTTCTAATAATTTCCTATTGTATATTTAATAAAAAAAGCCAAATTCTTTACCACGATACGTAAAATCTTCAGTGCCCCCCCTCTGCCTACCTCCCCCATCTCATTCCATGAGGCTCTCTCCTGTTCACTGTGCTACAGCCTTCCTGGCCTTTCTGTTCCTGGAATGCTTTGAGCCATTTCTGTCCTAGGGCCCTTGCTCTTGCTGCTCCCTTTGCCTGACACTCTTTCCTCAGATCTTTGCATAGCCAGCTCCCTCTCTTCTCTTAGTTCTCAACTGAAATGTCAGCTCTTTAGTTGTCTTCTTTGATCACAGAAGTAGAGCCCTCACATCTATCATAATATCCAGTTTGTTTCCATCATACCATATATAGAGATTTGTTTATGGTCTGTGTTCTCCGCTAGATTAGCCCCATGTGGGTGGGACCTGTCTGTCTTAGTCATTGTATTCCTAGCACCTAAAATAGTGCCTAGCACGTAACAGGTGTTCAGTAAGTGTTGCAGAATGAATGAATGGATGGATGAATGATCATCCAGGTAAGTTTTACCTTCTTGAGTTAGTCCCTTGATGTATTTTTGGTCTTGATTCTGTTATCCAATATACTTCCTCTCATTCGCAGCCTCATGTCATTTGCCAATTTGATAGATCTCCCTCATTTTTATATCTTCAGTCATTAATAAACATGTTTAACAGGACAGAGTCTTGGGGCACATGATTGGAAATCTCTTTACTAGAAACATCTGTCAAATAATCAGCCTCTTTTTGGTGTAGTTGTTTAATCAACTATAATCCACTTAAATGTCCTTGAATCCAGCTGTATTTCATCCTCTTGTTAAGAGGGAAAAATATTTCTATACTTGCATGCTCAAAAAATCAAATGTGCAGACTGAGAAAGAGGTTACTTAAGAACATCCTGTGTAAAACACAGTTAGAGCTTTTACCTAAAATAAAATCCATACGAGTAAGCAATGTGATGTGACTGCCACAAAAAGATGTAAAGGATAAATTAACAGAATTATGGTATCTAGAAAAATGGAGGTTTCAGTTTATGCTTTTCTCTAAACTGGAAAGATAATAATTGGAATTCTTTTGTGGGTGCCATAAAGAAATAAAATGAAATTAGAGGAAAACTACATGGTGACGATGAAGCTATTTTAAGTACAGTATACGACAGTCACAGGAGCTGGGACAGCTAGCTTAGATAAGAGAAGATACACAGGTAATGTGGTAATTGCTAATCTCTAACCATTTTCAGAGTGGCTATGGAGTAGATGGTGCTCAAAGAGTACAACAATCAGTGAGTACAGGCATAAAGATTCCAACTCTAATTAAGAAAGAGCTTACCGAACAAAAAACGCTCAAAGTTGGCACGAGGTGGCTGAGGAGATTTCTAAAAAATGTTCAAGTATACGGTAGAAGATGGTTGGCACGAATGTCATGGGGGAGAGACAAACACAGATGCCTGGCTGGTCTAGATACTCTTCTTTCCCCTATTCCCCCAAATTCAGAAATTCTCTGACTCATTCCATTTATATGCACTAAGTTTGCTTTATTCGCACCATGCTGGGAAAGTTTCGTTTTATTTGCATTATCCTGGGAAAATTCTGCTTCCTATTTTCTTTTTACTTTATTAAATGTTTACAGTGCTTGACTCATACCTTTGCCACTTCTTCCTCACTTTCATCATGGAGCCTTTCCAGTTCCTCAAGATCCAGGCCAAATTCTTGTTGCTCTAATTTTGCGATATTATCTACTGCTTTGTTTTCTTTCATCATGTCCAGAACCTGAATTTTCCAATAGGAAAGGATGGTGACAAGTATAAGAATTAAACTTTAAAGAGATGGTTTTCTGAGTCTCTTCAGATAGTAATCAATAAAAAAAGACATATTCTGTTTATCTAAATGTAACTATCAAGTAAAGAATTAGGTTATAGGCTTATTTAAGTTTTAAGGTTTAATCCATAAAAGCTCATGGATTATGTTTTAAAATGACATAAAATATGTAAAACAACAAAAATATGTAAACAACAAAAAGTAAATTCATCACTTCATTGAATGATATTAAAGAATTACTGATATTTAGATGTGCTAATGGTGTTACCATTATGTGTTTTCAGAGTTCTTATCCTTTAGAGATTTACATAATTAAAGATGAAATGATCTAACATCTGGGATTTATTTTAAAACAATCAAGGGAGAGGATAATGGATGAGGTATAGGGAAACAAAACTGGTTATTAGATTTATATGTTATTATTCCCTCTACTTTTATATATATTTGAACATTTCTATAACAAAAATATCTTTAAAAATTTATAGCTTCAAAAATTTCAGGGTTAAAGGATACACATTGCAATATATATGAAAAAGTATTAATAACTTCACAATATAAAGAGCCCTTACAAATTAAAAAAAATAAGGAAGACACTGTGATAGAAAAAAGATGAGGACTTCAGTTTCAGAATGGACTGAGAATGGGCTTTACAATCTTCCTTTCCTACCCCAATCCATAAAACTAAAAGAAAGAAATGTATAATAAATAGATAAATCCAATACTGCCATTAAGAAGGGGAAAAAAGGATCCTTCAGTAGCATGTAAACTGTAACATCTGAAAGATGAAAATCAGGTGGATCTGAATAATGGGTCATAGCCCCTGGTGTCCCCCAAACTGTACTCAGCAAAAAATTGGAATACCTGCTGAAATCACATCTCCTACACAACTTCCTCCCAAGCTGCTTAACAGGTGTAATGGAATTATTTTTGGGGGGAGGGGGTAGAATTAAACATTTTTATTTTAATGTTTTTGTTTCATTCCTTTTCAGGAGAAGTTATTCCACTTATACTGGGGGGGGGGGGAGTCAAGTGCAATTTTACTCACTTACTTTTTTTTTTAAATTTTATTTTTTATTGAAGTGTAATTGATTCACAGTGTTAGTTTCCAGCATACAGCAAAGAGATTCAGTTATACATATACATACACATAGATTTTTTCCAGACTCTTTTCCATTATATGTTATTATAAGAAATTGAATATAGTTCCCTGTGCTATACAGTAGGTCCTTGCTGTTTATCTATTTTATATATACTAATGTGTATCTGTTAATCCCAAACTCCTAATTTATCCCTCCCCTGCCTTTTCCCCTTTGGTAACTATAGTTTGTTTTCTATGTTGGTGAGTCTGTTTTGGTTTGTAAATAGAATTTGTATCATTGTTGTTTTAGATTCCACATATAAATGATATCATATGATACTGTTCTTTCTCTGTCTGATTTACTTCACTTAATATGATAATCTCTAGGTCCATCCATGTTGCTGAAAATGGCATTATTTCATTCTTTTTTATGGCCAAGTAATATTCCATTATATATATCACATCTTCTTTATCCAGTCATCTGTCAATGGACATTTAGGTTTTTTCCATGTCTTGGCTATTGTAAATAGTGCTGCTTTAAACATTGGGGTGCATGTATCTTTTCGAATTATAGTTCTCTCCAGATACCTGCCCAGAAGTGGGATTGCTGAATCATATGGTAAGTCTATTTTTAGTTTTTTAAGGAAATTCTATACTGTTTTCCATAGTGGCTGCACCAATTTACATTCCCACCAACAATGTAGGAAGGTTCCTTTTCCTCCATACCCTCTCCAGCATTTATTATGTGTAGACTTTTTAATGATGGCCTCATTGTAGTTTTGATCTGCATTTCTCTAATAATTAGCGATACTGAACATGTTTTCATGTGTCTGTTGGCCATCTGGATGTCTTCTTTGGAGAAATGTCTATTTAGGTCTTCTGTCCTTTTTTTTGATATTAAGATGTATGAGCTGTTTGTATATGTGTAGTGGAATTATAATAGGGAATTTCAATTATAAAGATGAGATTACAATAATAAAAATAAAAATCAATCACTAAATATTTAGAGAACAAGACCATTGAAGAGAGGCAATAAATTCAACAAATAGAAAACTAGTTATCAAAAAAAAAAGTTAAGATGAGCAGAATTTTACAGTAACTAGAGATGCCAAATATTATATCACAAAAATAATCAAGAGATCATGGAACTTAAAAGTTTAATCTTTGAAACAAAAAATTCAATAGATGGTCTAAATAGCAAAATGGACACAGCTGAAGATAATTAATGATCTGTAAGAGTCAATTAAGTATTCTACCTAGGTATAACAAAGGATAAGGAGATGAAAAATGTAAAAGAAAAATTAATACACATGTATGATATATCTAGAAGTACCTATTTCTAATATGACTTTTAGAAAGAGCTAATAAAGAGAACAGGGGCCACGATCTTTGAAGAAACAATAAGGGAGAATTTTTTTAAAACACAATAAAGCATGAATATTCAAGATTCAAAGAGTATAACAAGTGTTGAGCCAGCTCAGGTCTAGACACAGAAATGTAGTGAAACTTAAAAACCAAATCCTAAAACATTTCCAAAGAGGAAGACAGTACCACAAAAATAGAAGAATCAGAGTAATAGAAGAATTCACATCAGCAACACTGAGTGCAAGAATACAATGGATCAATAGCTTTGGATCAAAGTTTTAAATGGAAGAAAAACCTTGAATCTCTAATTCTATAGTCAAACCATCATTCAAGTATGAGGTCAAAGAGAATTAAGTCATTTGTAAAAATTCAGGGGCTCAGAAATTTCACTAATACCTACCCCTCTGAAAGGAGTATTAAGGATGTACTGAAGCCAAAGGAATGGCAGGAATGGCAGGTAGGAAGACTAAGTCTAAATAAGATTTACACAAAGGGTTTCTTAAAATAGCAATTTAGAACTATAATCCTAAATGAGTATCAATAAGAGAAGGTGGGGGAAGCAGAAGGAGAAATGAAAAAGTAAAAAGTAAGAACAACATAAGCACTCTGGGGCTCTTGTCTTATTTGGAGGGTAGATAAGGTATGAGTCACACTAAACCAGAGTTTCTCTAACTTTAATGTGTCTATTAATCACCTGGGGATCTTGTCAAAAATGCAGATTCTGATTCATTACATCTGGGATGGGGTCAAGATCCAGATGATTGTTAATGCTTCTCTGTGCTGTACCACTGAGTAGGAAGGCACCAGGTGATGTTAAAAAAAAAAAAGGTCAAGCATGTGGGCTAGAATTTTTAAAAAGAAATAAAATTATGACTCCCAAAATGGTGAACAAGTGATAAATAATAATAATAACAAAAAGTGCAAAAGAAATCCAAATAGATGGGAAGGGGGAAAAGAAAAAACTCGAAAATAGGTTAAATAGAAAACCTAAAACAAAATGATTGAAATTAAGCTTAAACATATCAATAATTATAATAAATGTAGCTAAACTCATCTATTAAAACTCTTAGATAGGATTTACAGAAAACAATCTAGCTGTATCCTGACTAGAGGACAGAAGAAAGTTGGAAATTAAGCAACGGAAGAAGACATATAAACAAGTGCTAACAAAAAGAAATATAGCAAAAAAATCATTATAAACCTCCCTCAAATGACATTGTGCTGTACACCAGACACTGACACATTGTAACTGACTGTACTTCAATTAAAAAAAAAACCCAAAATGTAGAGTTAAGAACATTTAAAGAGACAAAGATAAATATTTCATAAAGATAAAAGGAATAACCTATTGAGGTGATCTGTCATGTACATTTTTGTACCTAACATGATAGGAATACAAGAATAAACTGGCAAACCACCAATCATAGTCTAGAAAACAGTTTAAAGAGCAAAAACATAAACTTTACTAAGAGACTGCTTTGTAGGAATTTAAAAACATTTTACCCGCCCCCCAAAAAACCAAAAAAACCCAGAGAATAAAATATTCTTTCCAAACACATGGAACATTTATAAAAAGTGACCAGATATAAGGCCACAAAGATAATCTCAATAAGCTTTATTTACTGAGCATAGTGAAATAAAGTTCATAGTTAGCAACAGAAAGGTAAACAAAACAATCTATAAATAATAGACAAAACAATCTGGAAATTAAAAACAGAAAAATACATTCACTCTTGTAGAAAACCTTTTGGTAGATATGTTCAAAATGGAATTAGAAATACTTACAACTAAGCAATAATGAGAAAATTGCATATCAAAATCAGTGCAACATAATCAAAGTGGTACTCAAAGGAATATTCATGGCCACATGCATAATAGAAAAAAATAGGAAATAAATCACATTTTCAACTAAAAAGAGTAACAAAATGAGGAAAAATAAACCTGAACAAAGCAAGGAAGAATGAACAGAATTCTAAGTTGATCAAATCCTAAATTTATCCAATGCATAGGTATAAAACTATGTATAATGTTCTTTTATAATAACAGAGTCAAATCAAATCATACCTGATTCTTTGAAAATATTAATAAAATAGAAATTCTGTTGGAAAATGTGATCAAAAAAAAGATAAAAGGCATAAACATACAACATTAGGAATAAAGATAGAACTATAACTGAAAAATCAGAAGAGACTTAAAAATTAGAATATTATATAATTTTATATAATACATTTAGTTGGACAATTTTCTGAGAAAATATAATTTATTAAATCTATACCTGAAAAGAAATAGAAGACCTGATTAGACTAATAACCATAGAAGAACTTGAAACAATAGGAAAGAATCAACTCCTGCAACAGACATCAGCCCGAGGCAGTTTTATTTGTGTGTGTGTGTGTGTGGCAGGGAGGTAGGTGGGGGGGTTGTTTATCAAATCTTAAAGAAAAGGAGAATTCCCATTCTACACGAACTGTTCCAGAGTATAATGGTAGTATAATTCTGATACCATAATTAGACAAAGTATGAGAAAATTAGACCAGCATTACTTGTGACTAGATACACAAAAATCCTAAATAAAATATTAGCAAATTGAATCTGCTGTACCCCTTAAAATAACCAATGTCTCTCTAAGTAATACAAAGAATACAAGTCATTTGATAAATATCACAATAAAATTTACAACAAAATTTCATGGGAAACAAGGGCTAGAAAGATATTTCTTTAACTTTTTAAAGGATATCTAATGAAAACTATAGCAAGCATCACACTTAAACGTTAGAAGCACTTCTATTAAAGTTAGTAGATAAGCATGTCCACTGTCATGGCCACTATTATGTTAGAAGCTCTTGCCATAAGATAAGGAAAAGAAATAAAGTACATATAAAGATTGATAAGTAAGAAGTGTGACTTTCAAGAGATATGTAGTCTATTTAGACAATCCAAGAGAATCAACTGACAAAGCAATAGAACTAAAAAGAGAATTCAGCAAGGTGATCAGATATAAAATCAGTAACATTCATATCCAGTAGTAACCAACTAGAAAATGTAATAGAAAAATATTCCATTCACAAAAGCAAAACAAACTATAAAATATCTAAAATAAACCCAAGAAGAAATTTATACAAAGTCACTTTTGGACTATAAAACTTCACTAAACAACTTATTAAAAATCTGAATAAAGATATATATTTATTTATATATAATATATAACATATAAGATTTACATTATAAATATATATAAAATTTCAAAGATGGCAAATAAATTCTTCACCAAATCAAACTGTAAATATTCTCAATCAAAATCAAATCAATTTTTTACAGAGCTTGCCAAGCTGATTTTAAAATTCTAATGAAAAAGTAAGCATAAAAAGGCCAACGCTATTTTGAAAATGAAGAGCAAAGGAAGAATTACTTTCAAGATATGAAAACATTTTATAAAGCTATAGCAATCAAAGTAGTTTAGAATTGGCTAAGGAAAAGATCAACACTCAATTTCAGAATATAGAATGTCTAGAAATAATTCATATTCATGAGAATCCGAGGACTGACAGAGGAGGCACTGTAAATCAGTGGAGAAAGGATGGTATAGTCAATAAAAAGCATTGGTAAATGGGCTATTCATCAGGAAAAATAAAGTTAAATCTATACCTCACACCATTCATGAAAATAAATTACTGGTGAAATAAAGGAGTATTAGAAAATAATACATTAGATTTGGAAAGCCTTTAAAATACAGATAAGCAAAAGCTAAATAAAATGATCAATACACTTGGATAATAGTTTTAAATTTTCTCATTTAAAAAGGCACATTATAAAAGAGACAAAACAAAATATTTGTAGTATATTGGGCTGAACCATATAAAACAACAGTTTCATGTGGTTCAACCTAATAATAAAGGCCACCTCTAGATTTGCCCCATGTGTGCTTCCATGTTCTTTTCCTCTGCCAGCTCAGTGGGATGAGATCAAGCAAGGCAACCTCAGAAGCCATGTGCAAGAGACAGTAGTTTCCGTCAGCCCGGGAACCTGAATATATGCATGGAACAGAGCACCTGCTGACCCGGACACCCACGCACAACTGCTGTATAGTAAAGAAACAAAACTCTCATTCCTATGCCATTATGTTTTTGGAGTTTATTTGTTATCACAGCTTAGCTAACCCTAATTATTATAAGTAAATATAGGTTAAAAACAAAAATAAAGAACTTCTGTAATCAACAAGAAAAAGACCAGCAACCCAATAGAAAAATGGGCAAAGGATGTGAACAGGGCATTTACAGAAGAGGAAATTCAGTCTTTAGAATTATGAAAAGATGTTCAACCGATTTAGTAATCAGAAAAATAAAAAGTAAGGGAAGGAAATAATTTAATAACATTTCTCAGACCTGAGAGAGAGAAGGATTTCTTGTTAAAAGTACTCCAACCCCTAGCACATCAAAGAGAAAAGAAAGCCCAAACAAACTAGCATCCTGGTATATAACATATGACTCGCTCAAATTGGGTAAGTGGGGAGAGGAACCTTTAAAAAAGATTTGGCATGGTAGGCAAAATCAGCATGGCATGATAAAGCATCTTGGGCTAGCAGCCATGGGAAGCTATCACCACTCCCGGGTCTGAAAGGCAAGTGTGGGGAGTGGTTACTGGAACCTGGGGAGATCAGTGGCTGTAGGAGAGGGCTGGCAGTCACTGCCAACTCACACAACCACAGAGAGGAAGCTGGAGGAATAAGAATCCTGGCCTTATCTTCTCCTGCCCCCGATTTCTGCTGATGCCACTTATTGTCTAAACCCAAATGGAAGCCAGAGGCAAGAGAGCCCACAAATGCCATCTATTTTGTAAAAATAGAAATGTAATCATAATATATACCATGTGGCTCAGCTTTGAAAAATATCTATATAATAGTATGGATTTATGCATATACAGTATTGGTGGAGGGTATCAAAGAACGTAAATACCTATCTTCCATACCTGGAAGCCCATAGTTAGTGTCAAAATAGAAATATCAAGAAATAACAGTATTAAGAAGACCATTACAAAGGTGGAGGTAGATATCCAAACAAAAAAGCTGAAAGAACTGAAAACATTTACCTCAGGATTGTAGGAATCATAGTTAAGAAAAGCAGGGCAAGTGCTGCTTTAAAAACATTATTTTTAATTATGCAACTCTGTCTTATTTAATTTGTAAAAATGTAGATGTATAACTTTGACAAAAATATGTATTAAACAAGACAGTACTGGGGAAGACAGGGAAGAAAACCACTGTTTCTATATCGTGTGATATGATAAAATTATATCCTGTTAAAGTGTCCCAGAAAACTGAGCTTACAGGTAAAGAAAACAAACAAACAAACAAACAAAAATGGGGTATAGTTCCTTATGCTGTTGAACAAAAAAAAGTTCAAAAAGAAATTTTAGACTGAGGACCAAATGTATTAGTATATGAAATCACAACACTTACTGTTTTAACAAGTGCTTTGATTCCTCTTTTTATCTCTGTCCTTTTGTTGGAAAACAATTTAACCTCCTTTTTGATGGCCTGGAATAGAACAAGTATATCATTTAAACAACAATGATAGAGAGAGATAGATGATAGAGAGATACATACATATATATATAGCACTTTTCTAGAAACAGAAATAAAGGAAAAATTTAAAGACTAATAATATAAAGTATACATGAAATAATACCACTGCAGTAGTTTGCTTATGTCTAAGCTGCTAGCATGTAAGTGACCACTGAAGCAGCTTGAAACTGATGTCAATTATAAGGCCAGCAGAAAGAAAATAATCAAGCAAAAAATTAAATAAAGAATAATTGACAAAGAAAAACCAGTCTGCTATTTTATTGGGAACTTGAGTGAGACTAGGTAAGAAGGCTAAATCCAGACACAAGCTGCCACCTACGTCACCTTCTGACATACCTGAAACCACTATGTCTCTTCTGTTCCTGGCCCACCTGTTTTACTTACGCCAACCTTGCAGCATCCCCCAAATGTACTTCAACATGAGGTATCACAGTTCATTGTTTCCTTGGCTTATCTGGACACTTTTCTTGGGTTTCATATTAGCCTAAGTATAGCACTTAAAGCTCATATAAATTAATCTAAAAGACTGAGCTGTGTTTAGCGTGTTTGCTTGCTTTCAGGAAAGTTACACTTACACAATGTAATGCTCTGCTTAGTATTTCGTTCCACTTTCTAACTTTCCAATGGGTTTTCATAGGAAACTAATCTATTTGGCACACCTACAGAGCATTATTTCAAACCTCTCTCATGTTTTATAAATACCTCTTGAGGGGTACATTATAGCTCAGTGGTAGAGTGCATGCCCAGCATGCAAGAGGTCCTGGCTTCAATCCCCAGTACCTCCATTAAAAAATGAAGTAAATAAACCTAATTACCTCCCCCCAGAGGAAAAAAAATTACCTCTTGGCTTTTTTGTTCTATCCAGGGAATTTCTTCCATATTATCAACGTGGACTAATTCCTCTTGCGATGAGCTTGACTTCATATTCTCATTTAAAGAAGACAGACAGACATTGCTTAAATTAAAAATTCATCGAATTCTCCTACCATTTAATTGCTTTGAATCCCTTTTGCATGTGTTGCATTTTTAAAAATAATATCAAGCATTTTGCCTGCTCAAGATGTAATGTCTTATTAATTTAATTCCTTCCAGTCTGTCCTTATTATTAGCCACATTTTTCCCTGAGAAAGCAGCAATGATCAGACAGGCCACATGTTCACCAAATCAATCTCTGCCTTCTTCCTGTTACTGTAGACCAAATACTTTGTCTTAGTCCCCTTCTGTTTCTTACCATCCATTCTTCCATGAATACCTTACCCAGTTTTATGGTTTTAAATTCCATGCATATTCCCTTGACTCTCAAATCAACATCTCAAGTCCTGGCCTCTCTCTAGAACATCTATCCAACCACCTACTTGGTTTCTTGCTTGGATGTTCAATGGGATTCTCATGCTCAACCCCGGTAACTGATTTCAGATTCCCTCCTTTTTTCCCACAGTGGCTCCCCTCCCCACAGTCTTCCCCATCTCTGTAAATGGTACCTTCTTCTACGTAGTTCTTCAAGTGAAAAATCTAAGAGTCATCCTCCAGTCCTTTCTTTCCCTTTCTGTCTATGTCCAATCCATCAACGAGTCCTACCAGCTGTATCTCTGCAACCTGCTGGAACCTGCCACTTCTCTTCTCCACTACGTTCATCCACCTCCATCACTGTTACCTGAGCCTCCTAACTCCTCTCTCTGCCTCCATTCTTGTCCCCTACAGGAACCATTCTCCACATAGCAGAAGTAATTATTTTGAAAAAGTAAATAAGATCTTGTAAATCCTCTGCTCAGAACACTTTAATAGGTTCTCATTACATGTAAAATTAAATCCAAACTCTACCTGGTTTACAAAGCCCTTCATTACCTGGTCTTTTCCGACCTCAAGGACCTCATCTCCTATCATTCTCTCCCTTGCTGACTTCAACTGCACAGGCCTTTTTTTAGTTCTTCACCAAGCTCTTTCTCTCTCTGCCCTAGTACTGGCCCTTCCCCTGCAAATTAGCAAGCTCTTTTAAATCAGATCACAACTTAAATGTCTTCTCATTGGAGAGGCTTGTTCATCCAAACACTGTCGCATCAACTCATTTTTATTTGGTAAACAGATCTGGTTACTATCTAACTTTTTCTTATTTATTTGATTATTTATCTCTGTCTCTCTGCTTACCCCGAACCCCCAATTAGAATGTAAGCTCCATGAAAACAGAAACTTTTTCTATCTTATTCATGCCTGTATCCCCCAAAGCCTAGCACTTTGTAGGCAATCGATAAATATCTGTTAAATGATTGAGTGAATAAATGTTCTCTAGCTAAACATATCCTAAATAATGTATGTGATGGAAAAGTATAAAGAGACTAGTTTGAACAAGCACCAGAACTGTAGTAAGGTTTTTTTTTCTAAGCAAGCCCAGACCTTGTACTATGGTTTAAATAGGATCTGAGATGTAATATTTGTGATTGCTTTGAGAAAGGCTGAATATTTTCTCTTAGATGCAGTGCATGCTCTTTTTGAAAATCATGACATAACTGGATAAAGAGAAATGTTACCAAAATATCTGCTAAAAGAAAACCACAAACTGAAAACCAATATCTGATTTGGAAAGAAAGAGGAAGGAAGGAAGGGAAGAAAGGAGGAAGGGATGAAGGAGAAAGAAAACTATTGAAACTCAACTGCATATTCAGCTTCTGACCCTGAATCCAAGGAATCTCTTCGTGTTATACTTAAATAATCGTTCTCTTCATCCATGGTGTTCCTCAAAGAAATTAAAAGTTGCTGGCTATGCTCAAGAATTTCGTTAGTTAAGTTTCCTCCAACCTGCCTATATTAATAAAAGAAGAAAACACATAGGCTACAAAATCACAATTTAAAAAAGACATATTTAGCAGTATCATTTCCAGATACCTAACCATTTCTACACAGAGAAATATGTGGACATTTCTCTGCAGTGCCCTGTACTTGTTAGGACTCTGCTTCTTGGGGCACAGCCCTTTCATGGGCTCTAGGACATGACAAGAATCCTGACCTCTCTGGGGTGATGTCTCCTCATGCTCTCCTCATCCTTACCTGACATGTCCTCGGGTGATGACCCACCTTGGCCATTGCACAGAAGAGCCACAGCTCTGGCTGAACCCTCAGAGTGTACTAGGTGCTGTGCTGCTACACATACATTGTCACGTGACCACATTCAGTCCTCACAGTCCTCACTCCCCCATTGATGGAAGTATCATTACTTGCACTCAATACACAGGGCATGTCAAACCCAAGGCACATCAACATGGCCTGGGGGGTTTGTTAAAACAGATTCCTGGGCCCCACCCACAGAGATTCTGATTTGGAAAGTCTGACTGAGGCCCAAGAATATGCATTTCTAACAAACTCATAGGTGCTACAGACTCGACCTTGAATAACACGGTTAAGGATGATTTAGAGAGGTTGTCAGGAGCCTAAGTCTTGGACCAAGGTTTCAAACTCAACTTTGTTTTCAGTCAGAGGGCCACAAGATTAGCTGCCAATGGATGGAAATATGCTTACTTCCATAAATAGGGTTCCAGCATATGTTTGCTATTGCCTGAGATGCACTTACTATAAAGGATGCATTAGGACTTATATAGTGAGATACAAGTTAATATTTTATTCAGGATTCCACGTATAAAGTGGGCATGATGATACAGTCTTCAAACGAGTCTTTGAAATAGGTGGCTAACAAAATTTCTATGATATAGAATCTCCATAATATGTAGCATTTTCACAACATCACTGAGAAGAGCCATCCTTTATTATTGTTTTACTCAAAGAAGGCACCATGAAACAGTATTTTTGTGAAAATGAATTGCATATTGACTAGCGACATCACTGACAGATCAAACAAGGCAATATTTCAAGTCCAGGGCTCCCTACACCCTGGCCATCATCTGTATGTTTGGCTAATATTTGTTCATTTAGAATTTTAATTTTAGTCTAAGCAAAGTCTAAATAATTTAATATTGTCTAATATTGTCTAATTAGGAAAGTAAATCTGTATGAGTGTATACATATATACACACCTACGTCAGATTTTTTAGGGATAAATAGGAGTTTTTAAAGTTATCTACTGTTCATAATTGTCCTCATTCCTTGTGCTCCTCCAACAGATGTTATGAAAGAGAGTACTGATCACTTCATAGGTCTTAACTGTGTCTTTTTATTTTTTGTATTTTGATGCTTTGACATCTGGGGTCTTGCTAATAACCCTGGAGGAACTGCCCCCCCAAGGACTAGCAATTTCTAGAGATTGTAAACAACTTGCCTGGAGCTCTCCTTTCAAATGCAAATCACCAACCCAGAGACCACACCCCCAACCAGCTCCTCTACTGGGCTTTCATACTGGGGCCACTGTTTCCCTGTCCTAATCATCCCTGGGTCAAGTACCAGAGAAGCAGAGGCAGCCCCTGTGGTCCAGAACCCACTGGAATTACCCAAACTAGCCAATCCTAAACCTGCCTGCTCCTTCCCATGGAAAACATAATAAAGACTCTTGCCTATGTTTTCCCTGCTCCCTCTGCCTCCTTACCCTCCCTGGTGCTTCCCCATGTGGCCCCACATAGCATAGCATATCTCTTCCTCTTGGGATCATCAGTATAATAATCTTTTCAATGGTAGTTGTCTCCTGTTATGTTAGACTTGCTGTACCTAAATAATATCAAAATCTTTATTTTAAAACACCGTATCATGTGAGGTCACTTACTGTATACTGCACATACCTCCATCTTAGGTTAACAAGGGTGCCGTCATCTCTCCCATTCACTAGAATGTTTTGTCCATCCATGGAAATTCTCACCAGCTGAATCCCATGCCCCTGGGGAGAATGACTCCGACACCGAGCAAATGTTTCCTTAATAGTTTTAGAAACAAAGTGCAGAAATTACAAATGCAGTTCTACTACACAGTTTTTCTAAGGGGGCTATGTGCACTTTTGCTTGTGGATAAATGTTTTTCTATTTTTTAACAGCATTTTAGTTGGCATGGAAGTAGCCTCTTAGTAATATGTAGCACTGAAAATTCCTAGTACAAAATACGTTCACCAGTACTGATTTGTTCTCCCATTTGTATAACATGGATGAAGGGATTATTATCACCAATTTATAATATTAAAATCAGACACAGAGAAGTGAATGGACTTGCTGAAGGCTATGAGAAGTTAGGGGAGGGGTCTTGAACAAGCAGTGCAGGCAAATTCAGGTGACTTCCAGGATTAGGCAAGTTCCTTTTATGTGCGAAGAGGCTGAGTGTGCTGAGAGAAAGTGATTGGGCACTGTGAAGAATGAAGGCGGATGCCAATTAAACCAGTTTCATTAGAATCCGGACACAACACTAACTGGTACACAGGACAAAAGTTTAAATTCTTTGACTAAAAACTGGGATTTCTGTGTCACACTAGTTATCAACTGTGATGCTTTAAAAAAATTTACATTTTTGAATAGGCAATACATTCAAATATTTCAGTATTAAAAAACTATAAAAGAGTTTGCAGTGACATCTTCCTGCCCCCATTCCCCAACACCTCCCAAAGGCAATCAGTATAATTAATACCTTCAGTATCCTTTCAGAGTTTTTTTTAATGTATATAAACAAATTTTTATACAATTTTTAACATAAATTATAACATAATACTTGCATTACACACCTTGACTTTCCCCCTTAACAACATATCTTGGGATTCCATATTGTTGCATAAAGATTTCCTCATTCTGTATTATAGCATAATATTCCCTATTTTATTTATGTTCTGTACCATTATTTATCCAGTCCTCTGTTGATGGACATTGGGTTGCTTTTACAAGCAATACTGCCATGAATAACCTCTTCTGTGAGGTACTTTGCATAGAATCACCCAGAAAAACTCTGACGCATTGCCATGTCATGCTACTATTAATTGTAATGGACATTACAAATCATTTGAATAAGAGACAATGTAGCAGAGTTTGCACCTTGTTTACTTAAAAATAACTTCTGAGGGATTTAAGATTTTTCAGGTATAATAATAATAATATCACTTTTGCCCAACTGTATTCCAAGTACACTTTCTTGCACAGTGAGCAAGGAGAGCTGGATGTGCACAACAAGGGCCCAGTTTATCCATGCCCTGTGGAAGAGTGTCATGTGGGTGATTGTGATGCTTCAGGTGTGTGGGGTAGAAACTTGGGAAAAAATAAATGACCACATTAAATTACACTGATAACCAGAACAACTTGGTCTCAAAACGTAGAAAAGGATCTTCCATTTTTTGGAGAGAAGAAACTATGTTCATTTTCTCAGAGATCTGAGAGCAGTGGAAATCAGAGACGGTAGTGGTACTGTTAAGACTGAGGTCTGCAAGTGATGGGGGAGGCCACATCCATCTCCATTATGCTCTTCCAGCATCACGTGAAGAGGGGGTGGGAAGCAGCAGCAATCAGCCAAGAGGTCCCCCAGGCTGAGGAGCTAGCAGCAATTATTCCTAGGTTTGCATAGCAATTCACTATTTTCAAAGAAGTTTTGAATATACTTTCTCACTGGCTCTTAACAGAATCCCACAGAGTGACAGCAAGCAAGTCTTCCCTAACATAACAAGGGAGCAACTGAAGCTCGGTGAAGCTCAGTGAATTTCCAAGACACACAGCTAAGGGGTGACTGAGCTGGGTTGGAGCTCCCCTACTGCATCCCTGCACAGTGCTCCTTCTTTGCAGATTTCAAGTCTATGGATTGGTGTTTCCTCCCTTAGAGACTCAAACCATGGCACATCAATACACCCAATGTTGAAGTCAATAACACCATCACTGGTAAGTAAGTTATGAGTTAATTCACTTAAGAAAGAGTTCCAAATCTTTCCCTAAGGGCTTTTGTTCCTCAAATGAGATCAAGACAGACATTCCATGATAGGAAAAAAAGGGAGTTTACCAAAGTTTGAATATCTCGGATACATAGAAATCCACATTTAGCTATTGTTATGAGCCACAATCCATGTGGAGACAGAGAGAGCATTCCAGGTCCATATTGTTTGCTTTGCACTTTTTGATATGGCTTAAGAATGCAAATACCGCTATGATCCTGCCAATCAAAGAAAATGACCACATTAGAGAAGAGATCAGGGGAGCAGTAACTTGGAGTTTGCAGTTGTGCACATATAGTCAGATTAAAATATGAAAACACTGTCATTGGAAATACATTGATACGTGACAAAATGGGTACCTGTATTTGCACCGCATTTTTCATCTTTGATTGCAAATAAAAGTTCCTTTTGGCCAATTGAGAAAAGTTAGATGCCATTAAAAATCCCAGCCTACAACTGACAATCTTTATTTCTCATTAATCCTTTTCATCCTTGGCAAACTCACTCCTCTGCCCAGATTGTACACAATATTTCTCCATGTCTAAATCTGACCTATTCTTCATAGTCCAGTTCAACTATTACTTCCTCCAGGAAGTTTTTCTTGACTACTCCTTACCATAAATCATTTCTTCCGTGTTTGAATGTCTGTCTCATACTTTGCTGACAATGAGAGAGAAAGCCTTTGATTAAAAGGTTTAGAAAGGAAGGGTGGTAGATAATTGGGTCAGTGTATGTAGGAAATGACACACTATGGGAAAAATTTGAAGAGAGTGTGATGAAAGGATGCCAGAAACATTGTTCAAGTATTTTGTGCAATTTTCTCTAGGGCTTAGGTACAGAAGTCTACTGAAATTCAATAATCCTGTGGCTCCTAACACTTGTGGAATAGATTTTCTAATGATAGATTTTTAAAAAATATTTTTTAAAGGCACTAAACTAATACGGTCATCTGCATGTTTATTTGACAAGTATGATATATGTGGCACAAGTGTGAGGTTGCTCAAATGTATTTTATGATGAATTAATGAATCATGCTAATATACATCCAATTCAAAGAATTTTATTACTATAATAAAGACATTTGTTGACTGGACTAGAATGTTAAAGCATGGATCATGTCTAGGTAATACAATGTGTAAATCTTGATTAATAAGATAAATAATAGCATGCTTAAGTTTTAGCATACTTTTTCAGGAAGAAGATAGCTGCAGATGTATGGCACTTGATTACAGAAGCCATATATCTGGTTGCTTCGAAAGCTTAAGACAGCAGAGGACAGAGTGTGCTCTATCTCATACACGGACTTAGGAACGAATTCATCTCTCAGCCTCCCTCGTTGATCGGCAAAGCTTGCAGAAACTATAAGATTTGAGGAAGAAGAGAGATTACTTGCACCATATAATGATTTTATTTTTTAAATTGTTATGAAAAGCAAAATAAAAAACTTAAATGCTCAGTTAATACAGAGGCTATTAGGGGATAAAAATGATTTGAAAACAACTTGGCTCCATTAGAAATACTTGAGTATTAAATGACGAATAGTAAAAATATCTTTATAAGGCCTTGGTTAATTTTATCAATTAAGTAGAGACAGCATTAAAAGAGAAACTCATAAGAGTCTAGAGAGTCTTAAGACACAAAACCAGGGGAGGGTAGAGCTCAGTGGTAAAGAGCATGATTAGCATGCAGGAAGTCCTGGGCTCAATCCCCAGTACCTCCATGAAACAAAAAAAGACACAAAAGTACTTTGAGGTTTTGACTCGCTTATATGCTATAATTATATATTTGCAAAATAGCTACCTAGATATATTTGTTATCTAAAACAAAGGAAGTGTCTATTTTATCAGACCTTTTTATCTGGAAAGTTTTCTTTATAATTTTATCAGTGAAAGTGACTACACAGTAACCTATCTGTATTTGACTACATATATTTAAAGGTACGAAAAAGAGATCATAAAACGACAAATCAATTTGACAAAAGTGACAGTCAATTCTGGTTTTTTCTGTGGCAATAAGACAGATTCACATGAATGACAGGGCCTAGGGGAAAGTCCACATTTCACATTATTTAGCAGCCATTTCACTTTGTAAGATACACAAAGGTGGTGGCCATTTTAACCTCTTCACATGTTAAAAGAAAAACAATGCTATCACCAGAAAAAGAAAAGAAAAAAATTAAAAAGGAAGCTATAGCAACCACTCAACTGGGCACTCAGGACAGAATTGGTTGCTTATTTTTTCTTTACCTTGCGGAAGTCTTTTAGGCAAAGTAAGTATTTCCAGCCTGCTTCTTCCCGTTCCTGGAAGTGGGGAAAGCACCATCACTTTCACCATGTCTATTTCCAGAAGAGAAACTGTGGATATTTGTAAAATGTCTTTGCCCACCTCTGAAAGCAAACGAAAACCAACACCACAAGTGGTCATTGATACATTTATAGAATATTTTCTTTTCCCAGGTAAGATATCAAATTATAGAACTGCCTTCACCAAATCTTTAGATCCAAATTTATTTACTGGGTATTTAAGTGATCTTTAAACATAAGTGATGGAAACATTTCTGATGAATAGACAGGGGATTTTCCCCATTAAATGTCTGGGTTGGCGGATTCCAACCAGCTTCTTTCTCAGCCAGGGAGTCCTCCAGAGTCTGCCCTGTCCACCCCACTCAGTAGCACCTGCTCTGGCCACTTGAACGTCCACCCCAGCCATTTGCCCACTTGCCAAACTGGATAAACCCAGGTATCGATGTTTTTTTGCATCTATAGTCAAAGTATTTTAAGTGTGGTGGGAATACACATGCCTCTATGAGTTTGTCCTCCAGAAACCCAGGTAATCTGACCTCGGCAAGGCACCTTGCCTGGGGCACACCTTGGACTCTTTCCAGATTCACTACTGCCACTCTCCACAGGGGCTGTTCTGTGCATGCCCACTTTCTCAGGCCCATTTCAGCCCCTCCCCTCAGTGGATGACATTTCCTATGACTTAACAAGGAAGACAGAGAACATCTGACACAAACTTGACCTCAACTTTCTTGTCCCGAATCTCATATTTTCTCTCTGTTTGTTCTATCCTCCCCCTTCATTTCCTGACATTATTGTAGGAACAAAATATAACCCTTTCCACCTGTGCTTCTGAACCCACACCTCCAATGTCCTATTACACCAAGTGCTATCAATTACTTCTTTTTATTTTCTTGTGACTCCCCTATCTTCAAATTAGGACCTTCCTTCAACCTCACTTCCCCACCAGTTACTACCTAGTTCTCTTTCCTCCACTGCAAACTTCTCAGAACAGACGTCGCTGCTTACTGCCTTCCTTTTCTGACCACCACTCCCTCCTTAAACCCTTATCTCTTTTCCAGGGAAGTAGCTTTCCCAGGGCTCACACGCTGATGCCTCCTCACCCTACTCACACTTCTGCCACAGTCCCTGCCTTCTCCAGCCTTCCTTCTTCATGCTCTTCCTGGAGTGGGTGACTCCCATTTCTCTCATTACCCCGGCCCATCCTCAGTTTTCTTCACTGCCTCATCTTCCTCCATCCACAACATCAAAGTAAGTAGCTTTTCCCATTCCACACTCTGACCAATCAGGTACATTAAAAAATGAAATATTTAGGCTGGGCTTGTACCCATTCTGAGGTCAGCAATAGGTCCTACCACACTCCATGCCATCTAATTTACATATTACCTGTTTGACCACACTAAGCAATTGGGTTTGCTTCTACTCTGTCTTCTTAAGCCATCTCATCAGCTTCTGTGATTTCAAGATCAGAATTCTGTCATTAAACTTTGAATTACAAATCTCCAATTCCAAACTTATACTAAAGATCACCAAGGGAAGAGCTTATTGGCTTCAAATCTATGGAGCTTGTCAGCTCACCCTATCTCTCAATCTCCACAACTGTCTTTTTCTTGAGTTTTTACTTCAATTAGTGACAGCATAAACTTCCACCATCCAGGCTAGAAACTTTGGAGTCATTGCTGATCCCTCCCTTTCACATATAATCAAATATCAAGTCCTCCCAGTTCCATCACTAACAGCTGTCCCCACCTTTCTCTTTCTATGACTGCTGCAAGGCCTTGTACAGTGTAGATAAGAGCACAAGCCCCACAGCCAGTCTTCCTGAGTTTGAGTCCTGGCTCCACCACTACCTACCTGCATGGCTTTGAACAAGTACTAAATCTCATTGTGCCTCAGTTGGGCATAACAGTAGTTTCTATCTAAAACTTTGTAAGAATTAAATGAATTAACGCATGCCACATACTTAGAACACTGGCTATCCCATGGTAAGGAATCCCTTAATAAATGTTGGCTATTGTTACAATTAGTATCATTTCTTGCTTAAGTTACTATAATAGTTTCCTAACTCATCTTTTTTACTGCATTCTTTTGCCTCTCTACTCTAGCCTTCACAGCAGTGCCAGAGTCTTCCTCTAAAAACCAAGTCAAATCACACCAGTCCCAGCTGACAATATGTCATTAAACACAGAACAAAGTCCAGACTCCTTGGAATGATGTTCAAGACCCTCCATCTTCTTTCAGACTTTGTCACCATGATCCTTATCTAGTAAACTCTTCTATTTACCTGTTATGCCAAACTTCTGACCATTCCAAGCACCTTTTGCTCAGACTTTTGTCCTGAGCTAGAATCCTAACAAGCCCCATCCTCCACTACTTTAAATCCTTGGAAAATTCTCCCCCAGTCCTCTGTGCCCTCCCTGCCACTTCACCTCACTCCTTTCCTCACATCTGGCAGAATTAATTGCTTCTTCCCCTGAGCCTACACAGCACTCTGCTATTCCTCCTCCACTAATTGTCTGCTTGACCTTTCCATGCTCCACAGGGCCTAGGGTCAGCATTTTACACCTAGTAGGCACTCAATTTTTAAAAATCAATAAATGGATTTTACAATCTATTTTGCGGGAAAATACACATACATATTTGGTATGTAAAGCTAGAGAGAAAAGTATTAGTTCTTACTATGCATCACTTAAGTGTCACCTTACCTACCAGATCGGTGGCTTACCTAGGCATTTGGATGCACATTACTGAAAAAGCTGTGTATCATTTTGTTTAAAGAGGAAACTTTAAAGATACATGTAATAAAACTTTCTTTAGGTTTTATAATTAAACAAAAATAAAATATTGTTTAAAAATACTTCAGGGATAAACCAACCCAACTTTTCTTTGTTGTAACATCAGAAACACTTGCAATTTCATTATTCATTAATTAATTCAAGAAGATTTATTTAGGGGGAGGGTATAGCTCAGTGGAAGAGCATGTGCTTGGCATGCATGAGGTCCTGGGTTCAATCCCCAGGACCTCCATTTAAAAATAAATAAATAAATAAAATAAATAAACCTAACTACCTCCTCCCCAAAACAAATAACATAAAATCTTAAAAACAGATTTATTTAACATCAACTATGTACCAAGAAGATAATAATAAAACCTCTAAATACCATGTGGGAATCCTCCTAAGTAACTTTTAATAGCTATTTAAATGTTTATCTTTTAGAAAACATGCTTCAATAACTGTTTCACCATAGCCCCATTTTTACAACCTTAAATTCTTTGGAATAAAGTGACCAATATTTAAGTTAATAAGCATTCTATGTAGTACCTATGAATCCAAGAATCTGAAATAAGCTTGAGGGTTTGGCATTGATAACAAAAATGTATCCTTCTGATGTTCCAACTAATAGATATAAGCCTCTCTGGTCATACCTAGAAAAGAAGAAATCTGATTATCAGAGTCTACTTGTTCCACTAATAAGATGGTAAACAAATGTATTGAATGACAGCATGGAGATACATTCAAAACCAGTTATTATAGTTTATGATTTTTAATATTATCTGACCTTATAAAAGGCAAATGATTAACATATAAAGGTAATCATTACATTCTAGGCTAATGCTGTTTCCAAATTGCAACTTACAAGTATACAGTCAAGAAGATTCAATAAAGATGGGCAACTATTTCATCATAAGTGAATGAAATATGACAGCAGATCTTTCTTGCTATTTCAAGTGGAAATAAGCAATTCTTAAATTAGTGATGAGTGGGACATTCCAATGCCCTTCAGTACCAGTCCTGGCAGGAAGAGGAAGAATGTAGTGAAATGTTTCTACGTTTTTATCAAATTAGAAAAAATGGGAAATGCAAATTAGGGTAAGAGAGAAGGATCTGAGAAAAGAGAGGCACCAAAAAATATGGTACAGAGGGGCAGAATTTAAATGGAGGGAAATTACAGAGCCTTCCCAACTGGGCTGGAAGCAGTATAGCACAAATGGTGGAAACCCAACTCCTTCAGGTGCTAGCTGAGTGATCTTGGGCAAATGCTTCTCTTAACCTCTCTGAACCTAGATTTTCTCACTTGTGGAATACGGACAAGCATAATTCTTTTCCAAATGTGTGGCAAGTATCAAATTCAATAAGCTATAATATATAATGGTACCTCAAGCTGTAAAGCAGGGCATAAAAGTCTTTTTTTGTTAAACTTACTATTATGATAAATTAACAAAAGAAAGAAAAAAAAACCACATGCATCCAAATCCAATGTCTCTACGTTGTCTTCTTAAAAGTATAGCTTCAAAAAATTTGAAATCATTTAAATGCCCATCAATATACTGTCTTTTAAAATTATGGTATATCCATATGATGGAATATTATGTAGCTGTAAAAAAGAGGGAGGTCTTCATGTGTGGATAGAAGACTTTTTCTAAGATATACCATTAAGCGAAAAAAATTGAGGTGCCGAACGTTGTATATGGCTTGCTGCCCTTTAAGAGCAAAGGCAATGACTCTGGAGCCCAACTGCCAAGGTTCAAATCCTGACATTTGCCATTTACTACATGTGTAATATTAATTATTTAAATTCTTTGTGCCTCATCTTCCTTGTCTGTAAAATGGAGACAATAAGACTATCTATCTCATGAAGTTAATACAACAGAAGTGCCTGGCACACTCTTAAGTACTTGGTAATTATTTGTGTAATTAAAAGGATGTACTTATCAGGAGAGGGTATAGCTCAAGTGGTAGAGTGCATGCTTAGCATGCAGAAGGTCCTGGGTTCAATCCCCAGTACCTCCTCTAAAAATAAATAAACCTAATTATCTCTCCCCTACAACATAAAATAATTAAATAATACAATAATAAAAGGAAGTACTTATCTCTTTGCCTGTTTGTGTATAAAATATCTCCAGAAAGAAGACATGAGAAACTGCTAATAGGCTGCCTCCAGGGAGGAGAACTAGGTATTTGGGGACAAAGGTGGGAAACTTTGCACTATACACCCCTCTGTACTTCTTGAATGTTGAACCAAGTCAATACATTAATTTTCAAAACAACACATGTAAAACTTAAAATTAAAAGAAATTAGGGCTTCACTGGAATTCTCAGCAGACAGGCCTGACAAAGTTGCTGCCAGAAGCAGGCAATACTTACAGGAGGTGCTGCACTGGTGATTTGGAGAGAAAGGCCTTGTGAATTGCCTGAGGGGATTCGACATCCCGGACATCGAGGAAGTGGACAAAGCCACCCTGGGTGCCCACGGCCGCAGAGAGGGATGAGGGAGAGCAAGCCAGAACTGTTCCCTGTTTAAAATAAATGCAAAACAGAAACAGACTCACAGATGTAGAAAATAAACTTCACCAAATAAAGTCACCAAAAAGGAGAGAGGAGTAGAGAGGGACAAATTAGGGGTATGGGACACAAAATACTATATTTAAAACAGATAAGCAACAAGGGTATACTGTGTAGCACAGGGAATTATACCCCTGATTCTTGTAATAACCTATAATGGAGTATAATCTGCAAAAATACTGAATTCCACATGCTGTACACCAGAAGATAACACAACATTGTAAATCAACTACACAACAATAAAAAATAAACCCTCAGATGCTCAACTTCACTCTCCCAGAAGATGAAGCCTGCTCTCCTACACATAAGAATTCCACAGTGTATTTGAAAAGACTGCAGAATGAGGAGAGTGGCACGTGTCGGGTGGTATTACAAGCTATACACCATCATCTTGTTTTATAATTGATATTTTAATTTTTAATGGGGCAGAATTGTAACTTCCCTAACTACTACCAAGATCTATATTACATCTAGAACTTTGTAATATAGAAAATGATGAAAATTTAAGAAGAAATAGCATTTTCATTGTTTCTTGGTCTTTCCATGTTTTTTAAATATTATTTTATGTAAAATGCACTATGAACATCGTGGAAAGAATGCCAACACCTTGTGGTAGGTGTTGTGAGTAATTGTGGTTTGCTCTCAGCATCCATACACCTTCTTTCTCAAAAATTTCTTGAATATCCATTGAGAAACCATCTATCTCCTATTTTCAGGGTTGAGTGGAATAGACCTGACTCCCATTTCCAGGGCTGAGTTTAAGCCAATTAGTATTTCTCATTCCCCTGTCCACTGTGATAGCTCAGGGTATTATTAAGACATTAGGAGAAATTTACAAAGCCTTCTGAAAAGGAGAAACTTCTTTTCTCTTCCTCCTCCCACTGTAGGAGGCTTTCTGCCCTGATGATCTGATATGAGGCTGGCACCTGTGGCATTTGGGTACCACTGAATGAAGCCTAAGATGAAACTAAAGACATAGTATACAGTCAGAGAGAAAAACAAGATCCTTGGTAGTATCATTTGAGTTGCTGGATCAAGCCACAGATGAGCCCAGGCAAACTCTATAATTTATAGTCAATTGAGTCAATAACCCCCACTTTTTATTTTTTGACTCAAGTTGGTTATAGTGGCAATTTTCTTTCATTTCTAACTGAACTTCTTGAGGTTAGATGGGGTCATTTAACTAGTTATGGCCAAGAAGATGTTTCATTTTTGAGTAAAAGCACTCAATTGCTAATTCAAGACTCTCCAGGACAGTTGGTGGAGCCCCTATCAGCCTCCTTCCCTGAGAGACCATGTAGAGAGAGACCCTGTCAGTCCACAAAGCATGCGTGAGATACAAACCACTAAGATCTCAGAAACAACTGCCACCACAGAAAAACTTGTTCTTTCCTATACACTAATATAGTACCTTATTTTCCACCCTCTGGGCTATGGAATGTACTCTAAGTATGTAAGGTAAAAATGCAATAAGTCATCTTCATTGAGTATCTCCACAAACATGAATATGAGAAAGTAAGTTGGAGTAGAATTCAATGTTCTTAAAAATATCCATTTATAAGGCACACTTACTGGCATATTCAGACAAATCCTGCTGACACAAACACCATCATCTATACCCCAAACACAAACTTCCCCTGACTGTGTGAGTGTCTGTAAAAGAAAGAAAAATAAAACTCAAATGGAAAACAAGACTATGCTATGGAAGCATGTTCTAAATTCCTGTCTAGCATGTCAATCACTCTGATGATTTAGCATAAAATTTTATTTTATTTATGTGGGTTATAATTACTTTCCAATCTCAGCGTCAATACTTCTGACTTGAACAAATATTAACTATTATCTTTAATACAATTTGAGTAACATGTAATAACTAATGAGAATTAGAAAAGTGAAATGAATATTTTGTGTGTGTAACATAATTGAAATAAAAGTTACTAGGAAATTCAGTAAGGTTATTGCCTAGCAAATAAGTCTAGAAATAGAAAATTATAATTGTTATTTTTTTAAAGTTAATCAATCTTGCTTTAAGAGCAGTTTCAGGATTACAAGAGAATTTGATCAGAAAGTACAGAATTGTTCATTCCCTCCCTGCCTCTCCCAACGTACACACAATTTCCCCTATTATTGACATTTTGCATTATTGTGGTATATTTGTTAGAACTGATGAGCCAATACTGATACAATATTATTGACTAAAGCCCATAGTTTACATTAGGGTTTGCTCTTTGTGTTATACATTCTATGGGTTTTGACGAACATACAGTCACATATACCAACTGTCACAGTATCAAACAGAATAGTTTCACTGCCCTAAAGATCTTCTGTGCTCCACCTCTTCTTTCCTCTCTCTCTCCTCACTGAACCTCTGGCAACCACTGATTTTTTTCTTTTCACTGTCTCCACAATTTTGTCTTGTCCAGAATGTCTTATAGAGGGAATTGTACGGCCTTCTCAGATTGTCTTCCTTCACTTAGCAACATGCATTTAAGGTTCCTCTATGTATTTTGAGGGTTTTATAGCTCATTTCTTTTCAGTGCTGACTAATATTCCATTGTATTATGTACCACAGTTTATCCATTCTCCTATTGAAAGACATCTTGGTTGCTTCCAAGTTTTGGCAATTTTGAATAAAGATGCTATAAAAATTCACATGCAGATTTTAGTGCGCAGATTAGTGCAGATTCAACTAATTTGGGCAAATGCCAAGAAGCTCAATTGCTGAATCATATGGTAAAGGATGTTTAGTTTTAAAAGAACCTGCCAAGTTGTCTTCCAAAGTGGCTGTACCACTTTGCCTCAGCAGTGAATGAGAGTTTCTGTTGCTCCATATCCTTGCTAGCAATTGGCATTGTCAGGGTTTTGGATTTTAGACATTCTAATAGGTGTGTGGCATCTCATTCTTTTAAATTGCAATTATCTAATGATGAATAATGTTGAGCATCTTTTAATTATACTCATGTGCCATCTGTATATCTTCTGTGTTAAGGTGTTTATTCAGATTTTTTGCCCATTTTCAATGGGGTTGTTTGTTTTTGTATTGTTGAATTTTAATAGTTCTTTGTATATTTTGGATACCAGTCCTTTATCAGATATATATTTTGCAAAGGTTTTTCTCCTATGTCTTTTCTTTCTATTTAAAGAGTGGAAATCTTTTCTTTCATGGATTGCATTTTTGGTGTTGTCACAAATTTTGAAAAATTCTCAGCCATTATTATTTCAAACATTTCCTCTATTCCTTCCTCTCTTTCTTCTTCTTCTGGTATTCCCATTACGTGTATGTTATACCTTTTGTAATTGCCCAATGTTCTTGGATAGTCTGTTCTTTCTTTTTCATTCTTTTTTCTCTTTACGTTTCAGTGTTGGAAGTTTCTACTGACATTTCTTCAAGCTTATTGATTCTTTTCTTTGCCATATTCAGTCTATTGATAAGCCCACCAAAGGCATTCTTCATTTCTGTTACAGTGGTTTTTATTTCTAATATTTCTTTTTTTTTTCTTTCTTAGAGTTTCCATATCTCTGTTCATACTACCCAGTCATTCTTGTATGTTTTCCACTGTCTCCATAAGAGCTCTTAGTATACTAATCATAGTTGTTTTAAGTTTCTGGCCTGAAGCAGGGGATGGAGGGATAAATTCAAGTTTGGGATTTGCAGATACTACTACTACATAAAATAGATAAACAACAAAGTCCTACTGTATAGCACAAGGAACTATATTCAATACCTTTTAATAGGTATTATAAATTAATTAATTAGTTAATTAATTTCTGGCCTGATAATTACAACATCTCTGCCATATCTGAGTCTAGTTCTGATGCTTGCTTGTCTCTTCTGTTGTTTTAGTCTTTTAGTGTGTCTTATAATTTTTGTTAAAACCTGGACATGATGTACTGGGCAAAAAGATCTAAATTAAATAAGCTGTAGTGTAAGGTTTTATATTTATCTGGCTAGGAGTTAGACTATGTTTACTGTTTACTGTAGCTCAATGTGTCAGAAACTAAAATTTCCTCTGGTGTTCTTGTTTTTGGTCTTAGATGTGCAGATTATTCAGTTGTATTCTTTGCATCTGTCTGTCTGTCTCCATAATTTTTGGGGCAGTGGTTTTCCCTATGACCTAAATTCTCTGCTGAGTCTAAAAATTTTTTCTTTTAAATTTATTCAGCTTTTTTCTTGTTATAAGGCTCTTTACATGCTAGAGTAGAAACCCAAAGTTCATATTGTTTGTTTTTACAGATAATTTTTACTTTTTCACAGGATCAAGACTAAAAGCACGTTAAAGTAACTGCAACATAATACAATTTAAATTCTGTTTCTTTAATACTAGGGAGTGGGTAATGTGAAAATGTGGATGAAGTATCTAAATCCTAAACAGGAAAATCTTGTATGAAATTTTTTTATTGAGTTGAAACAATGCTAAGAATAGGCATAATTCTTATTAGAGAACATCTGGAAGAAAAATCACATAATCAGAATCTTAAGATTGGAAGAAAACATTAAGTTACCTATTCTATACTCTATGTATTTTTTAATTTGCTAGAACTTCCAAAACCTTAATGGATTTGTTGATGAATCATAAGAAAAGTGAAATATGTTTCTTGAGACCAAGAAAAGGTAAAAAGTTAAAATACTAGGAAAAAACGTTTCTTTTCTAAATGTAGAGGGTGGATTTGTTTTTTTTTTTTTTTCCTAAGGAGACTGAATACATGTTCTGTGTATGGCAACTCTTTCATTTTCATCCTCAGATAGGGCTGCATCATTCAGAAAGAAGGGAAACACTAATAGTTTAATGGGTGTTGACAACTCATTAGCAATGAATGTGTTTAAAGATCTGGCTTGGGAAGCTTGGATGGCGAATACAAATAGGATGGCTCCTAAGATTTTAATTGCTTTGGTCATGTTCAGAGATTTAATATCATGAAGTCACAATATGATGATGACATTCTAACTAGGGATTAGAGTTGATGATGGAAGTCGTTGGCATTTCTACCACATCTTGAAGACTAATCTGTGCCTCTTATTTGCAACAGGTTGCACATGAACTTTCAAAATCTCATATTTAAATCCTATTGTGAAACAATAAAATATTCCTTACCATGAAGTATTCATTTCCAGGTGTGATAAAGTCTGTTGCCTGAAACTTCCCATCACAAGCTTCGAGGACTTTTTCAAAGGTTGGCTCCTCACCAAAAGTGTAAATATAAATAGATCCCTGTTAAATATATCAAAAAATAAAAAAATTATGCAACTGTTGTGTGTGCAGTCCAACAAATAAATATTTATTAAAAGCTTTTTAAGAACAAGGCGCTGTGTGTGTGGGAATAGGTGATGGGAAATTAGAGATAACCACAGGAAGGCCCTGACCTTGAAGGAGCTTAAAATCTAGATGCTTAATTTGTTTTTTTATTGATTCATTCATTCACACATCAGTTAAAATGATCAATAAATAGGATTTTCTTCTTTCCTCCATTTTCCAGGCATTTTGTTTTTTTAGGTTACAAAACATAACAAAGCACTTCTTTCCTGACTTCAAAAAATAATGTCTACTTATGCAGAAAATTTAGAAAATGTAGAAAACCAGAAAAGTTGTTAAGATGAACTAAATCCTATCATATACTAGACCATGGCAGGCACTAATGAAAACTTTTAAATAACCATTTGTGAAAATTGTAGAGTTGTGGCTGAAGCTGTGATTTGCTTATCATTCCCAGCTCCCAAATTCACCTCTCCAAAAAATCTATTCCATATGTTATGCATCTCTGCCAAGTAACTGTAATATGGTATGGTTACTTAATTAGCAGTTAGAAGTCTGCTTTCAATTGACCACAAGTTCTTCAAGTTTACTTGAGTTAAACATGAATATTTTTATTTATCTAAAAAATACAATTCTGTAAAGTCTAAAATTTGATAGGTATTTACTGATTTTACCTTTCACTCATTCCTTCAACAAATATTGAGTGGATACTCTGTGCCAAGAACAGCTCTGGATGCTGGGGCTACACCAGAGGACAAGACAAACAAAAGTTCCCTGCCCTCATGAAGCTTACATTCTACTGTGGACTCAGTCAATAAATAAGATATCTAAATAATATGTATTGTAAGTTAAAAAGTAGTAAGTGTGAGAAGAAAATAATTAAGCAGGGAAAGAGGACATGGCATAGCAAAACAAGAGGATGAAACTCTAAACTGAGTGTCCAAGAAAAACTTTACAGAGAAGATGACCTTAGAGAAAAGATTTGAAGGAAATGAAGAAGGGATTCATGTGGATTCTGTGGGAAACACATTCTAGACAGAAGGAACAGCCAGTGTAGACCCTCTGAGGGAGGAGCATGCCTGGTGAGTACAAGAAAACCGCATGATGAACAGCATGATGGAATCAGGGTGAACAAGAAGAAGACTAGGGGAATGAGACCAGGGTAGGGAGTGGAGGCCACATCATGAACGGCCATCATGAAGATTTTGACTTTTACTCAGAATAACATGGGAAATCACTGGAGGGCTCTGCATAGTAGAGAAAAATGCTTTGCTCACTTTGGCTGTTGTGTTTTAATTTACTTTCAATGTTACTATATTTTTTTAAATTTACTTTCATTATTATGCTTTAGATATGTCACTTGTAAACAGTGCATAGTTGGGTTTTGCTTTTTCTAAATTCAATATGGTAATTTTACTTTTAACTAGACCAATTATTCTGTTTTGCTTTAACTGTAATTTCTTTACAATTAAAAAAATATATTTGAGTTTAAACATTACATTTTAATTTATGCTTTCTATTTTCTCACTTGCTTTGTGTTTCTTTTTCTCTCTTCTCTTACCTTGTTTTGGGCTGCTTTTTTTTTTAAAAAACATTTCACTTTCCCCCTCTATAATGTGGAAATTTCATCTGCTGTTTCAATTCTTTTACAGTTACCTTAGAGGTCAGAACATGCACACTTAATTTGTAAACGTCAGAAGTTACTTAAAACATTTATTTTCCTCCTGGGAAATACAATAAATTTGAAATACTTTATTCTATTTACTCCTTCTCCTCCAACTTGTATTTTTGTTGTCTAGGATTTTAACTCAGTGTTATTTTAAAACCCACCATCACATTATTTTTGCTGTTTTATATAGTCAGTGTCCACTTACACTTCTCCACACATTTACTACTGATTGTCATTCTTTTTGCATCACAGTCCTTCCATCTGGTATCATCTTCCTTCTGCCTGATGTACATACATTCTTTAGAATTTTCTCTAATGATGATGTGCTGCTAACAAACTCTCATTTTTGGAGCGTCTAAAAAAATGTCTTTTTTCACCCCTATACTGAAACGTATGTTCACTGGATATACAATTTCAGGTGACAGCAACCTCATTTCACTAAATCAGGGGTCAGCAAACTTTTACTATAAATGGACAGACAGTAAATATGTTAGACACTGTAGGCCATGTGGTCTCTCACAACTACTTAATTTTACCATTGTAGTGTGAAAGCAGCCATAGACAGTACATAAGTGAGTGAGTCTGACTGTGTTCCAATAAAACCTTATGTACAAAAACAAGCAGCAGGCTGGTTTTGGTCCATGGGTCCACAGTTTGCTGACCCCTCCACTACATGGAAGATACCACTCCACTCTTTCTTACTTACATTATTGCTAGAGAACTCAGCTGTTAGTCTAATTGAAAGTCTTTTGAAATAATCTGTTTTTTTTTTCTTTTTTGTTGTTGTTTTTTTGTTTTGGGGGGAGGTAATTAGGTTTTGCTTATTTATTTATCTTTAGAGGAGGTACTGGGGGTTGAATCCAGGACCTTGTGTATGCTAAGCATGTGCTCTACCACTTTAGCCATAGCCTCCCCACTAAAATAATCTGTTTTTCTCTCTAACTCCTTTCAAGATTTTCTCTTTGTCTTTGGTTTTTCAAAAATTTTAGTTTACGTCTAAGTGTGAATATCTTTTCATGTATTCTGCTTGGGATTCACTAAGCTTCTTGAAGCTATAAAATCTTATCTTTAATCAGTTCTGGAAAATATCTCTTTAAATATTGCCTCTGTTCCGCTCTCTCTCCTCTTTGGGATTCCAACCGAATATATGTTAGATCTTTTCACTATATTATTCATTTCTCTTACCTCACTTCTCCATACTTCCTATACTTTTGTCTCTTGGGTACATTCTGGGTAATTCCCCTGATCTATCTTTCAGTTCATTAGTTCTCTCTCTGGCTGTAGCCAGTCTTCTGTCAGACATATTCATTTAATTTTTACTTTATTAGTATAGTTTTCTCTTATACAACTTCTATTTATGACTTTCTCCCCTCTGCTATGCTGCATTTTTCATTTCTTCCTGTTCTGCATAGACATTTTAAGTATGTCATTTATTAAAATGTAGTTAGCACAGTTGTTTTAACTTTTGGTAATTACCAGAAACTTAAGTCTTTCCATATTTAAATTTAAATTTCTTTTAGGCAGAAAATGATTTTATTCTTTATTTCTCTCTCTTCTTTTACAGAACCCCTATTTTCCTTAGGGAACCATCCATGACACCAATCTCAGTTCATGTTTGGGTGGATTGACTCTACCCAGGGTCTAAGGGTAGGTATGCGACTTAGGCCTGGTCAGTAAGAGTTTAGAATCCCTCCGGACAAAGTAACTGACCCGGGGTAGAGAGGTGACCCAAGTTAGTACAATGCGTCTAGATTCCAGGACTTTTTTTCCCAGCTGTTTATCTTTCCACCAGGGTCACCAAGAGGATAAAAACACAAAACTAGAGCTGCAGGAGGCTCTTCTGACATCATAGCGGAGAGTCTATATAGAAAGGGAGGAAACAGAGCCAAGATATGGCAGAAGAACAAGGCCAGTAGCATCATGGAGGCTCCTGGATTCATATCAATTCCTTGCACTTTTAGTTAAACACACAAAAACAAACATCCTTGTGCTATTTAGGTCTTTTAAATTGGGTATTTTTTCGTTTACAAACTAAAGAGTCCTGACTAGTAGTGTATCATTATGCAGCACACTCTGCCCTTCATTTCTGTCATGCAATGATGATAATAACAATATCTGAAAATTGCATATCAAGAAATCACTATCTAGCATACCTTGTCTGTCTGAATCAGCAACATTCTGTAACTGGGAGAAAACATCAAATGTTCCACGGGCCCTTCAACCTCAAGAAAATCCTCCACTTTGTAATTTGTATCTTTAATAAGAAAAGAATACACAAAGCCATCCTAGAGACCAAAAACAATGAGATAAATGCAGAAAATCAATCTCAGTCAATGCACAGTACACTTTCCTCATCAGATAAGCTAAGAATTATTATCATCCACTGTTCATTTTGGAATCATCATCTATGTTTACGTTATTTAGAATGCCCTGTCTTCTTACCTTTATTTTGCCAACCTTTAACTATGTTTCCTGGTAAATATTCAGTTTTATCTATTTTTGTGATTTATTTTTCAATTACCTAAAATTTTACTGATCTCTCCTTTCTTTGAACTTCTTTAGCATTTGTCCTCTTCCCACATTCTTCACTATATAGTGGTGGGGCAGATGAGGCAGTTTATCATGTGGCTGGCATATAGCAGTCTTTTGACTTCAAAGGACCCTAGCCTTAATGTATGTTCTTTAATCATTATTATGTGCATTTCCTATCTCCATAAATGACTCAAAGGTAGGGAGTATGCGGTGTATTTCTTTTGTATCCTCCTTTCCAGTTTTTCACACAGTGCTAGAAACATGGCCAAGTATCAAGCAAAAATGGGCTGGTTGGTTGGTTAATCAGTTAGTTGTAAACAGATTCAGGGTAATTAAACTACTCTCAGGGGGAACTTAAGTTATTCTTACACTAGTGAAAAGGCTTTGGGAAAATTCACCCATCATTTCTTAGACCCCATTACAACTAAGAGTAGGCATTTGTGGGATGGCTGGGGGGACCTGAGGAAAAACGTGCAAGGTGCTTCCTCCAAGCTCATCATCGTTCTCCACCTCTCACCAGGGTGGATGCTCCAATCTCTCCTTTAAACTAGGTTAAAAAAAAACACCAAGGGTGGCCTCGAGAATGGTGATAGTCAAAAGGCCACAAATGTAGGAGGTGGGAGGTAGAGGTTGCAAGGTTCAGGAGAGGAGATTACGAGCTGAGTGTAGGTTTATGAGCTCCAGCTTGCTTGCTTCTCGTTGGTGGAACTACATCTCCCACCCTGACATCATTGGCTAGCTGCCCTCAGATTCCCAGAGATGTGATCTGTGGCAACAGAAAAGATAAAACTAGTAGTGTTTCGGGACAGCTACAGTGGATCTGAGATTTTAGTGTAGGTCCTCTCCAAACCTTAGCATCAACTACAACAGCATGGGAAAGTAACATGGTCTGGCCCCTTTTCATACTTCCTGAAGCTGTGTGCCCTGATAAGTGAGAGCGAGGACTTTGGAGTTTGACACTCCTCAGTTCAAGCCCCAGGTTCTCCACTTACTGGCTGGAGAACGCTGTAAGACTTGACTCCGTCTGTCTAAGAGGATGTTCCTACTTGAGAGGGTTATTGTGATAAGATAACGCAAGCAAAACACTTAGCACAGTGCTTGGCACAAAGTAAGCGCCAAGAAAATGAAGGCTATTAACACTGCTTCTAAAATGAACAATAGCCATATCGTACACGTAAGATAAATGGGCGCACACACAAGAGGCTAAGCTGAGGCTTAGACAGAAGGTTCCATTTGGGTCTGAGAACCTGATACATTAAGTGCTCAAACAGGCATGGAATTCGGTGATAGATATTAGGTGTGGTTTTCTGGCGGGGCATGGGTTTTTTAATTGTTTTTGCTTATTTGCAATAAGATAGACATATGGTAGTTCATTATACTGTTCTCTCTACTTTTGTATATATTTAAAATTCTTCATAATGAAAAGTTTTAAAATGGTATCCCCAAAGCAAAGAATTTTCATTAATAATCTGACATAGTCTGACATACCAAATTATGGCTCATCATAGTAAACTGCAGCAAATGGAAATTGTATATTTTCTTGAAAACAATTAATTTTGAAGGAAAAAATACATTACAATTCCAGAAGCAAGCACGCCTCCCTTCTGATATGCCATCGTGACTGGACTGATAAGATTTCTTCCAACTTTGGAAAAGAAAAACAAGGTGAAACAAGTGACACATAATTAAAAGTGCCATACAGAGTAGTTAATCTCATTTGCTTTTCTAGGACTATTCGTTTCTTTGTAATTCTTTCCACAAATCAACTTCACATCCGAATATATGCTACGATGCCTCTCAATGAGGCACTGATCACTGATAAGAATCACACTAGTTTTTTTATGTTCTGTAGCATCAGATCTATGGAACTAACACTGTAGAATTGTATACTAAATATATTTTCTTTTTTAGGAAAGCATTGTCAGAGATTTTAAGGGGCCAGAAAAAAAAAAGACCAAAACTGTATTATCATCAAGCTGTAGACTTAAGTTTGTACATTTTATAGCATGTAATTTATACATCAATAAATAAAACACAGTGAATTAAGAAAAGTAAAAAGAAAAAATATTCTATAAAAATACTTATTAATAAAATATTGTCCTGGGGGAAAATAACAAAAAGCATATTACCTTTTATGTAGAAAAACCACAAGAACTACAAGATCAAAGGCTCAGAAACATCCATCAAACTTTTATTTATTGCATACAACATGCTTGGCATTTTGCCAGGTGCTAAGAAGCTTACTGTCCTTTCCTCCAAAGACTATTCACATCCCAGCAGTCCCTTGTTTTCCAATCCAACTGCCAACAGAGTCCAGGTTGCTATGACTTCTGGCCTAGTCTAGGTACCTACTGCTTATAGCCACCTGCTTCCAGGATTGTCCTTTCCTGAACTATGGCTGAACTAATCTCCTTAAGCACATTCCCATTCAGGAGTTGATGTCAGTCAACTGACAGCTGAATTGAGTATAAATGCCTTAGTAGGACATTCAAGGTCAGATATGGTATAGATATCCCTTTGTTTCCCACTACTCCTGCATGACCCTCGATGCTCCAGACAAACTGGACCACTTCTTGTTTCTCAACCTTCCCCATGTTTTCTTGCTTATGCAGATACCACTGCCCAAAATTCCGCCTACCCTCATCTCTGCCTGTGACCCATCTTTCAAGGGTCATTTCAAATGCCACCTACAAAATGGCTTAACTTGGCCTGTTTCCCTCATCTGAATTCCCATAGAACTTTATGAAGTTCTACTCACATCTTAATTTTCCTGGCTGTAATTATTTGCCAACTTGTCTTATTCTCTTTAATAAAATATAAATCCCTTGAGGGTGTTGATTATGAGATTATACATTTGCCACCTATGTCAACTCTGAGGCACTTTGCTTAGTGTCTTCCACACTATATAAGATTCCATATTGTAGATAAATACTTATTTAAAAGTATTTATAATACATTGTGAAAATGATACAAAGTAGTATACAGGAGGAAAATAGTGAACAATATAAGATTACATACCACTAAGTCCTAAATTATGTAAAACATATTGCAAGTGTGATAGGAGTTTGGAAATGAGAAACATTGTTTTATAATCCATTTTACAAACACATAGAGGTGCCAGTTTACTCTCTAGCAATCCCTGAATTGCTATTAAAACTCTGGAGCCAAAGGATGAGTAAGACACAGTTTCTAACTTCAAAGAGTTGATGACTAGTGGGAAAGACAGACATGCATGTGGGGCATTGTAATGGCCCAGGATGAGGCTGTAACAGAGAAGTGAGTCTGATGGAACCCCAAAAGGGGTTCCTGATCTTGCTGGAAAGTTGGGGTGAAGATAGGGAAGGCTCCACAAAGGATAATTCCTTCAGGTAGACTAGGAAGACAAGGGCATCCTAGACTAAGGTAAATACAAATAAATGCCAGTGGGCAGAATTTGGAGGGAGCACAGGAATGATGAGAACTTCTAAGTCTCAAGTGGGAGAGCCAGAAAAGAGGCTTATTTTTTAGAGAGTTAGGGATGGCATTGTGGATGTGAGATCAGAGGGTGGACCAGGCCTGAAGGTACAGGTGAGAGTAAAGGGAAGAGAGGGAGGGCTGGGGCAGGAATGCTAAACCTAATGGCTTTAGTTTTATCAGTGGAATGTGAGTCAGGGAACAGGAGAGGGTGTAGATGAAGGACAGTGCAGTTGGGGAAAACCTGCTGTAGGAGGTTTTGAGCTGGGAATTGGAAGATTCAGAGAGCAGGGTGGCAAGGGAAAGAGCTGGGAAGCATGTCTGTGAAATGATGGGAAGAAATGATTGGTTAGATCAGAAAACTCATACTGGGTAGTAGTAGGAAATAACATTAATGGCACAGGTAACATCAGATTAGAGGGCTTGAAATCAAAGCAGAGTAGTGTTTGAGTTATGTGTTGGAAATGGTCTTCAAGAAGGGCATTTTGGCAGGAATGAGATGCCTGATTTGGGTCAGCTGTAGATTAAGGTCAATGAAGTCAGTCCTAAAGTTGCTGAAGAAATCAAATTGTGAAATAACAAGGGGAATTGGAATGGAGAGTGCATTAGTCAGGTTGGAGAACTTGTCCTGGCAAGACTCCCTTCACAAAATGTCTCCAGGGAGCCCTCACAGGGTGTACACTGGCTTCTCTGACCCAGGCTTAACCTTGATCACAGATGATGAGACCAGGAATGGACACCAGATCTAAGAAGAATAGACCAGATTCTCGCAGCAATTCTAACCAAGCAACAGAAAAGTAATTTTCAAGATGGAAATTAGTCTTAAAGGAAGGTCATCATGGAGCAAGCAGTTGAGAGGGGTGGAGAGAAGGAAGGGGCACAATTAGGTAATTTAACAGAACAGGTATATGTACAGGGAAGGATACGGTATAGTAGCTAAGGACTTGGACTCTGAAGTCTTATCGCCTGAGTTCAGGTGTCAGCTTCACAGTTTACTAGTTATGTGAATTTAGGCATGTTTCTTAACCTCTCAATGCCTCCATTTCCTCATCTATATCATGAAAATTAAAAATGTATTTCCTTACAAAGTTGTTTTGAGGATTATGTGAAATATGCATATAGGGTGATAGCAGAATGCTTAGAGCACAGAACACTCCATAAACGTTAGCTGGCTATGAGGAGCATCCACAGGACTTGGTAACTAACTAGAGGATAAAGAAGAAGGAGGAATCAAAGATATCTCTAGAAAGAGACAGAAAAATAGGGAACAAAACATCAATTTTTCAAGTGCAAAACCATCACCAGTGGCTACACTTGTGGGAGAACGAAGCAAAGCACTCTCACCCCTTGGTGGCTCGTCCTCCATCTTGTTAAGCACAGTCGCCTTGAAGTTTTCTCCGCTAATCATTAAAAGATGACCCTCTTCACAGCCAACGTACAGGTCGCTTGTTGGAGTCCAGCAGTGCATAGTCGGGTGAAGCAAAGTATATAGATCATCTTTAGGCTTCAGGGAAAGATTTAAAACCTTATGTTAAGACAATAGTCATAGCTGAAGAGCCAGAGAAATACCCAGCAAAAAAAATTTCCAAGAAGAAACAAATGAGTATGAGCCTACACACATTAACTGGCCCCGCCCTCTGCCAAGAACTAAGTGAACTCCTTCCTGATCTATTTCTCTCTCTACATTTTTAATTCACTAGGGAAAAAATTAGGTGTTTTTGCCAACATGTTCAGAATTCTAGGGTTGCGGGTTTTGGGGAAAGTCTTGAGTAATAACTTCTACATAGTATTTTTGTGGACTTTTTGGTATCCTGGATCTAAGAAAGCCATTGTCTAGCTAAAATCACCCCTTTTGAGGTAGATTTTTGTCAACAATTTCCCTCCTGATACTACAGGGCGCATGAATATTATTTTCCTAGAGCAGCTATGGAGAGGTTGGTCTCCATCTTCTGCTTAGTTAGCTGTCATGGGGAATGAGAAGAGGACCTGATTCTGGCAGCCTCTCTAGTTTGGTTCATGAAACATCCTACCTGACTTTGATTCCATGGAAAACTCATAGAGAAATGCAGAAAATGTAGGGAATGTATACCTACAAGAAAAGCAGTCTTTCGGGACTAAAAATAATGAACCAGGGGTCTAAGGCAAATTTTTCCTGCAAAGGACTAGGTAGAGAATATGTTAGGCTCTGTGGACCATATAGGCCTCTGTCACATATTCTTTTTTTTTTTTCCTTTTTTTTTTAAAAATTGAAGTGCAGTCAGTTACAATGTGTCAATTTCTGGTATACAGCATAATGTCCCAGTCATGCATTTACATACATATATTCGTTTTCATATTCTTTTTCATTAAAGGTTATTACAAGATATTGAATATAGTTCCCTGTGCTATACAGAAGAAATTTGTTTTTTCTTTCTTTTTATAAAAACAATTTTTAAAATGTAAAAAAATCCTTAGCTTGAAGCTATATAAAAGAAGGTGAGAGTTTGTTGATCTGTACCTTGGATAATAATATCTTGGTGTTATGCTCCCTGCAGCCTTAAACACTCTGTCCAGCTGGGGAGAGGCTGCTTCCCCTTTCTGTTGGCACAGAGCTGATCTTTAAGTCCAGGACTACCTGCTCCCCTTCCTGGACATCAAAATGACTGTGGCAGCTACTCTAGGCATATGCCCCCCACAGGACTAAGATTCTAAATTCAAGATACTGTAACACAGCATTCTTTCCTTTCCACTTAAACAAGTCAAACATACTACCTTACTTTTATTTATCTATTTATGTATTTATTTCTTTATAACATAACATTTAGTACTATTTGAGTTTTTTATGCTCTATTATTTAGAATTGCATTAGCTACAACATAATGTCTTTGTTTTCTTTAGGCATCCTTACAGCCATAGGAACAGAAAACATTTTTAATAAGCTAATGGCCAAATTAATAGAATTCTTAAATTCCTTGAGAGTTCAATATTTCACTGTTTCATTCATTCCTTTATTAATTCATCTAACAAATATTTATTAGACCAATTACATTAAGAGGCATGTTCTAAACACAGAGATATAGCAGTGAACAAAACAGACAAGAAAAAATCCTTGCCCTCATGGGGTTTACATCCTGGTAAGGGGAAACAGAGTAAAAATAAGTTAAGAAGTTAAATATATAGATAGATAAACAAGTTTATACTGTCAAGCACAGGGAACTATATTCAAAATCTTGTAGTAACTTAAGGTGAAAAAGAATATGAAAACTAATATATATATGTTCCTATGTGACTGAAGTATTGTGCTGTACACCAGAAATTGACACATTGTAAACTGACTATACTTCAATGAAAATATTTTAAAAATGTATAGAATGTTATGTGTTGAAAGCGCTGTGGGAGAAAAATAAAGCAGGGGAAGTTGGAATAGGTTTCACAGTTGGGAAATACAGTACATCTAAATAAATAGCCATTTTTTTCCATTCAAAACTCTTTAATAAATGCAAGCTACCATTCTATTAAATACTCAGTTGTTTGAATAATATGTTATATACTGCTCTTTTAATTTAGGAAAGGTTTGTAGATTCAAGGTAAAGCAGGTGTGGTACTGCCAAAGTAACTACTCTACTGGATTCCCAATTGGTACAAATTTGTTGCATAATTGACATTTCCACAAACATTTATTGGGTGTTGGTTATATACCAGGCATCGTGCCAACTCCTAAGAGATCCCTCTTCTCAATAGGATAATCACCCACTAAGGGAAAAAGTAGTATCAACAAATATCAGAATCAGAAAACACAGTAGGTTATAGGAGAGGGGTACTTAAATGTTATGAGAGCATTTACAAGAAAGCAACTGGTTCTTCTTGGTGGAGTGAAGGAAGTGGAGAGAGAATTATCATTTGGGATGGACCTTGAAATATGATTAAGGTAGAAATCATACATAGGAGTACTCATCATGATAATTTTTTTTAAGGATAGATTGTTTTTAATTGTACAATTGGTCTATTTCATGCCCTCAAAGCCTTAGATTGTTAGAAAATAAATACTTGAGTAACAATCTGGCCATCCAGCGGGCCAAAACAAAGGGGCAAAACCACTCAAAAGGATTAAACCGCTGCTGATAAATGACATTTTTGGGGTGTTTAACTGAGATTTAACTCATAGGAAAGAGTTACTCATTATATAATCACCATTATTTAGAAGTTCCCTGGATTGTCTTGATGACATCTAACCTGAGACCATAAATCACAAAAGACAGACTCTTACCTAGTACGACTATGGGCTCAAAAATCGTAAAAAAAACAAACAAAAAAACCCCACCACGCATATCTGGTTCTCGTAAGACAAGTGAATTTGTATGTATATCACAGAAGGAGAGGATTAAAAGTTGGATTTTTTTTGCATTAGTATATTAAACTAGCATTGTGCGTGGCTTTACTTAAAGATAGGCTTGTCTTCCTATTACTTTCTCTCATCAATAAATATGTTTTATACCATTTAATGTGATATTATGTGGTGCAAGCAGAACACTAATTTTCAATTCTGGAAATTGAGAATTTTAAAAGAAAATATGCCAGTAGTGATTAAAAGTATTTGTTGATAACACCACTTCCTTGTTCAGTTCTCTGGAATCAAACATGAAAAAATTCAAGTCTAACTTAATATTGTTTAGAAAATGTAAGCATCTGAATATGTTTCATAATACTTGAGTTTATAAAAGGAATTTCTATTTAGCAACTTCATTTAAATTTAAAAAAAAGGCAGATGGAAAAAGAAAACTTGACACTTGAGATTAAATTCATTATCTTGGATCCAGTTTCTGCCTAGATAACATCTGCCTTTGATTTCCCCCATGCTACTACTGGGTACTTTTTCTAATGCCCTAAATAAGTTGTGTAATGTGACACAGGCCTGTTTAAAGGTCTACTGTGTGCCTTTCTAGTGTTAGCCATAAGAAAGATAATGGAAGTATTTAATATTTGTAATTTTATAAAAGCCCACAGCTTGTCAATTTTTAAGACTCTTAAATAGGTCCAGTCATTACTGATTTCTTTGCCATTGGTACCTGGGCCACAAGAAATGTCATTCAAAGGAAGGAACAGAATCAAGACATTCGAGATCTATTTTTGGTTATGCTTTCACTTATTGTACACAAATTAATCAATGTTTCAGCAATTTTTCTCACTGTATTTATCTATAAGATGAAAAAGTAAATACTGGGAAATTTAATTTCTAATTAAATTTAAAGTATGTGCTTTACTAATACTCAGTGTATAATTTAGAGATGTCCAACTTCAACATTAAATTTGTTTTCAGAAAAAGGTTAAAATGCTCTGAGTTACAAAAGTCCTAGGAAATAAAGATGTCTGTTTAAGGACATTTTAAAAAATGGTAACTCCACATGTAAGTATTTAAAGAAAGCATTTCATAGCATATTTCAAATGACAAGAACAATAGCCTGAATTCTAAATGTCTTATGTAGGACCCATCAAGTTGGTGCAAAGGGTTAATGATGAAGGCTCCCACAGAAATTTATTGCACACGGGCACGCGTGCGCGCGCACACACACACACAGATTTGATACAGTTGAATATATGGGTTCCTTGGCATCAAATATTAAGCATAGAAACATTCTTTCAAGTTGCAAACCTCTATGGCTGATCTGTTTGTTTTTACTTTGCTGCCCCACTGTGACTGAGTGTGGCTTCCAAGGAATTAATCATTTTCTGTAATTTAAAGAAGTGAATTAACTGCCATCCTTTAGAAGAAATACTAAGAGTATACAACCTTTACTTTTCCTTGCCAGAGATTTTTAAATTAATTATCACATGGAATTATTTTAAATATCTATAGCGTAATTCTCTGCAGTGGTCAAAAACATTTGGGAACCTGTACTTTCTTTCTCCTTGGCTTGGAGCTTTCACACAAGTATTAGCATAATGCGGGCTCAGAGGCTTAGCAGAATCAAGCCCCTTACTGTCATTCCAAAGGCCCTGCATGTGCTGCCCTCTGCTCCCTGCCTCCCTCTTGACCATCACTGCACCTCATTCCCTCTCATTCACTGAGCCCAGGCCACCCGAGTCTTTTCTCAGCTCCTCAAACACTCTGAGCTCTTGTCTTCCCTCAGGGCCTTTGCACATGCAGTTCCCTCTGCCTGAACACTCTTAACCCTGCTCCCTGTCCTTTAGAATCATCCTCCCAGAGGCCGTCCTTGACCAGCAGGTGTTAATCCCTTCCTCACCTCTACCCCCCACCTCCCACTTATCCTGTTACAATCACTGTCACATTTTGCGATGATTTACTGTATCTCTTTACTTTTGGTGTTGGTGTTATTGCTGTCTCCCTGATAGAATGTAAGCTCCAAGATGTAGGATTATGCCTGGTTGGTTACCATGTGACCCTGTTGCCTAAAACAGTGCCTACTGCATACGGGGAGCTTGATAAGTGCCTGTTGAATGAAAAAAAAAATGAGTGTATAACTGTTGGCAAACTCCCTTTTGAAACTGTTTTCCATGGCATATTCTCTCCTGGATTTGCTCCTCCTTCTGTGACTGTTCCTCTTCAGGCTCCTGTTCCTCCTCCTGTCTCTTGGCAGACACTTTCCTCTCTGGCTCTCTTCTCTAACACTCTTTCTCTCCTTTTCCTCACCACCCCGCCCCTGCTCTGCACCCAGTGCTCCCACGAACCTCTCTGTGTGAACAACTCTGACTTCCGTGTCTCCAGCCCTGTCTTCTCCCCCCTGACACTAGGTCCATGTGGCCACCTTGCATCTGCACTTGGATGCCGTCCCAGCACTCCACAGTCAGTATGTCCAAAACTGAAATCACATTTGGGCCCCTGATTCAGTTAGCACTGCCACCATCTAGTCACTTGAACCCCAAACTCCAGAGTCTTCATCTCTTGTGGCCTCCAGGGTGAGACTCCCTATCCTGCATGTCTCATGGGATGGTCATGAAAGCAAACAGGCAAACAAGGCGAAGGGCAGGTCATTACCCTGAAAGTTTCTGCCTCTTCACCTACTAGCCCGGCGATGGCCGACACTGGGAGCACAGGTCCGTAGATAGGATCCTTGGGCAATGACTGGGGAAAAATTACATCCGTTTCATTAAAGAATGACCCATCTTCCATAGGCAGTTTTACTGACCTGTGGAAAAAAAGAGACATGAGAATAATTAGATTAACAGAAACTAGTCACAGATGTAACTGCAGCATATCAGTGGTAAGCAAAGTGGGAGGTGTCATAATTCATTAAAAAAACTAACAAAAAACAGATAAAAGCCAAATAGTAGATTTAAACATATATATCATAAAAGGATAAGTAACACACAGTTACAAATTAAGTACATAGGGATTTTTCACATTTTTTGAAGTTAATATCTAAAGCAGGAATTGTAGATTTGAAGGCTGACAGGGGTCAGGCAGGTGATGTGTGGCCAGGTGGGATTGTGGCAAATGGGAAAGTGTTTTCCCTCCTGTGAGACAACAGAAAAAATATAAAAAGTAAACATTGGTCTCTGTTCTGAAACAGAGCTCCTGAAACCCTTGTAAATTCCTAAGTGACAAGAGCATTAGGAGCCTCTTTTGTTCTACCGAGGCGACTCTGGGTGGGCTCCTGGATGACTCCTGAATGGGTGCTCGTCACCAGAAAGATCAAGGCACGACTAGGAGCTTGGAAGTTTCAGCCACAACTCCCAACCTCCAGAGAGCGCAGTGGGGCTAGAAATGGAGCCAATAATTGATCATGCGACATGAGGAAGTCTCCATAAAATCCCAATGGTAGGGATTTTGTACAGCTTCCAGGTTGGTGAACATATACATTGGGATAGTGATGCACCCCAACTCCATGGGACAGAAGTTCCCTCATTTGAGAACCTCTAAGACCTTGCCCTAAGTATCTCTTCATCTGGCTGCTCATATGTATCTTTTATCACATTCTTTAATAAACTGGTAAATTTAAGTGTTTCCCTGAGTTCTGTGAGTTGCTCTTGCAAATTAATGGAACCCACGGAGGGGATTTGAAACCTCCCATCTACAGCCGGTTGGTCAGATGTACAGGTGAAGAGGAGGGGGGAAGACAGTCTTGTAGGACTGAACCCTTAGTCTGTGGAATCTAATTCTATCTCTGGGTAGATAGTGTCAGAATTGAGTTAAAAGGTATGACATCTAGCTGTTATTGTGGAGAATTGCTTGGTGTGAGGAAAAAGATCTACCACAAATCTCAGAAGAAAAGAAGACTCACTGCAGGGTAGGGGAGAAAGGGGTATAGCTCAAGTGGTAGAGTGAGTGCTTAGCATGCAGGAGGTCCTGGGTTCAATCCCTGGTACTGCCTCTAAAAATAAATAAACCTAATTACCTCCCTGCCCCTACCCCTCTGCCAAAATAAAAACAAATAAGTAATACAATAATAAAACATTAAAAAATAGAAGACTCACTGGGAAGAAAAATACAGGAGAGGAGAATTAGTTTTTTCCCTATATAGAAAAAAAGTCTGAGTTTTCTCCCTGTACATGCCTCCTAAGGCTGGCAGGCATCACTTAGTTCCAGCCAAGAGGGTTTGTTAGCTTGTGAGAATTTTGGTTCCAAAATTTCACAAGAATATCATAATCTGGATATTTATAAGAAATTTCTCAAATTTTAAATATTGGCAAGTGGTTCAAATTTTAAAATACATGGACCAAAATAAGCACATATGTAGGTTGTTTTCAGCTACCTTTACAACCTCTAGTATTAAGAATTCATTTTCAGTTGTGATATATTTATACAATGGAATATTACTCAGCCATAAAAAATAATAAAATAATGCCATTTGCCGTAACATGGATGGACCTGGAGATTGTCATTCTAAGTGAAGTAAGCAAGAAAGAGAAAGAAAAGTGTCATATGATATCACTTACATGTGGAATCTAAAAAAAAAAAAAGACAAATGAACTTATTTACAAAACAGAAACAGACTCACAGACATAGGAAACAAACTTATGCTTACCAGGGGGGAAGAGGGTGGGAAGGGATAAATTGGGAGTTCAAGATTTACAGATACTAAGTAATATATATAAAATAAATAAATAACAAGTTCATATTATATAGCACAGGGAACTATATTTAATATCTTACAGTAACTTATGGCGAAAAACAATATGAAAATGAATGTATGTATGTATGTATGAATGTATATATGTATGACTGAGGCATTATGCTGTACACCAGAAATTGACACAACATTGTAAACTGACTATACTCCAATAAAAAGATATATACCAAAAAAAAAAAAAAAAGAATTCACTTTCAAATTTACCATATATTTACTTTTAAACCATAAAATGGCTACAAAAATTAGTTTGGAGAATTCATGGCTTTATGCATTAAATCCAAAACATCTTTGGTTATGTTTTATGAATGATGAATAATTTTGAAAAATGATCATGTAAAAACAGTACTTACTACTCAAATATAAGGCTTAATTAAGTGTTTTCAAATCCTGCTTGTTTTCTGAACCAGAACAATCCACTCACTTTGCTTCCCACTTCATTTGCTTACAGAAAAATCACAACTCAAAATTCAGAACTAGAGAAGAATATTCAAGGGAAGCAAAATGAGAGAAAGATGTGATAAATTACTTGCCTGTCCTGGGAATGATCTGATAGAGACATTACCCACTTTATGAAAAAGTACAGTATTGTCAATTCTGCCTAGAGACAGATCTGGCTATTCAATGGGTTCTTACAAAAATGCAATTGAGACATAAAGAATATTGAGAAGAAAAAAGTGCCTCTCTTACAGTTCTCTACTTCGATAACTTTATTTACTAGTGTTACATTTCTCTTAAGAAGGAAATTTTTCAAAAACTGCAATTTCAAGGATATGCATGTTCAACGTCTCCTTAGTCTTTGACTTTGGGGAGTATGGTGAGAATGGTCAGCTCAGGGGAACCTTGAGTCTTTGAATTCTTTACAACAAAGGTACCATTATCATCAACTATCACCAGGACACTGATCATAGAATTTCTCTTTGACTCAGTTCTATTTAAACAGGTAATTCTCATGACTTCAGTACGTGCAACTACCCTTTCGTTTCTAGATAATGTGGCTGAAAGTATAATCTACACACTTCTCCTATCTAAAAATGTCTTATTTTTGAGATTCCAGTTGGGCATCAAAAAATAGGAGCAAAAAAGTCATAACATGATGTTTTTTAAAATATACAATAGGCATGTTTAGAAATAGTCAGAGCAAATAAAATTTTGGAAAATTAAACTATGTTGGAAAAAGCTTGATATTTAAAAGAGACTCAGCGGGAAATCAAATTACAGAGAATCCTTTCAAAACACAACCACTCCAAGAAAGATCCATGTATAAAGCCACTTAATTCATCAAATTGATCCAATCACATTACATGAATGCAAACAAAGATGCCCACTTTATTGTGTTGTAATGATGTCTCTTACTTTGCTTTGAGATAATGCTCCTGGTTACTTCTTTCAATGGTCCACACAGTCAATGCACTTGGACTTGACAAGCACAGCTGGTGCCAGTTCATGGGGTTAAAAGTCATCTGGTTCACATCTGTCCCAGGTTGTGACTTTTTGCACAAAATGACACCCAATTCCCAGTTCCTTAAACGAAAATTGAGTTTGGTGAAAAATAATTAATTTGAATTTCATATCTTGAGACTATTTACCTCTAACTACTTGAAAATGATTTACATAAATTGATAATTTATATCATTAATTAATCTATGGTCTTAATACCAAATTTATAAATAATTATGCTTATCATTATGCTGTATCCTTCTAGGAAAGCAAAATAACTATTTTAAAATACTAGTCATATGCTACTAAGGTTGTTTTATCTTCCTTATTAAATTTGGATTTGACCCATTCAAATCTGGAAAATGGAATAAATCATCACATTTGCTGAAAAATAAGTGTAGGTATCTAAATGTCTAAGTACTACACATGAGTACTCCACATAGATCTAGGTATGCTGTACACATAGATGCCAACTGATCACTCACTGAGTTTTTAAAATCATGGTTCTAGTATGTTAAAAATGGAATAATTCATTTACCCATTTGAGAGAATATCCTGAATGCCTACAATGAAAAAGGTCTTTTGCTAGATGAAATGAACAGGAAAAAATTAATGTGAGCTGTCCCCTCACACAAGGAGCCAGTGCTCCATTCAGGGTTGTGATTAGGAAACTGGAACTAAGATGTCAAGCTTGCCTTGTCTATTGGCTCCCTCCTGCTCCCACCTCCATCCAACCCTATGACAAAGGTCCTGTCACTCAATCATTCTCTTGCTGGTATTGTCAGTTCCCTGGATATTTTGACTTTCTGCTTCAGGGGCCTGGGAAAACCCATCAACCCTGTGTGGATATGACTGAAAGCCTGGGCTGCTGAGACATAGGAATAAAGACCACAGGACTATGGTGTCAGTGATGCTATAAATTTGTGGTTACCACTCCCCTGGACCCTCAATACAACCTCCACTCCTGCTATGTCTTTCTGGTTGGTTCTCTCTCCTGTTCTATAAGGTGGTCATTTTTAATACTTTCCATTTTTCTGAAACCTCTAACCCTTCACCTCCTTCTTACTGTTAGTAAATGGCCTTGATTTCCATGAAGAAAATAGAGGCCATCAGCTGAGAATTTCTCCAAATTTCTGCTATCAGGTGAAACAAGCTGCTAGGATCTGTATCATTCTTTCCTTCTCTTTTGTTACAATGTTAGGCATATCCTTCCTCCTACCTAAGGCCAATTTCATCACCTGTGCTTTGGATCCTACAGGTCCTGATTTCTTAGGATTGTTAATTTACCCATTATTCCTTCTCTTCTGCGTCTTCAGACTCTCCCTTTCTCCTGACTCCTTCCTGTCAACACTCAAATTAAGTGCTTGTCTATATTATAAAAAAAAAAAAAAAGGCCTCCCTCAATCTCAGCCTTCCATGTCTCTCTCTCCTCCCCTTGGAGCCTAACTTCTTGAGTGAGTTGTTTTAAATCACTGTCTCCTCTTCCTCGATCCTGCCCTCTCCTCATTCTGGGATATCTGTATCCCGTCACCATCATTCAACTGACACTGTTCTCTCCAAGATCCACTGATATCCACCTGCATCCTAAATCCAACAGGCACTTCTCAGTCCTTGTCTAATTTTACTTCTGCAGGATTGGACCCTGCTCACCACAGTGACCCCTGGACTCTCTGAAACACGCCGTACCTCTGTCTCACACGGATTCTGGGAACTTGATCAGCTGTCCTAGCGGACCCGGTGGTGGTACAACTGTGTAGGCTTTGACTAACTTCATGAGCACACACTGCCTGTGCCTCACTTCATGCCTGTCCCACATGCCCAGGGCATCTTGTAGGCCCTGGGTTGCAATAAATCTGAAAGTGTGGCGGACTGAATACCCTGTGCAGGGAACCTCTGATGGACGGGGTAACAGGAGTTGGTAGGTAAGTTTCCATCTCTTCCTCTCGCCTTCCCACCCCACTGTCTGTCACTGCCCGAGGACTGTCCATGTTCACAGTCGTCATACAGCCTCTCAGAAGTCCACCTGCGAGACACAGCAGCCAAGTGGTGCCCGGCAAGTTAATGCGTGCTCACGTTGGTTCTCCTCCTTCCCCGCCTCCTTCCCCTTTTCCAGCTCACCTCCTTCCTGGGACTTCACTCCCTTCTAAAGAAGTGGCTCATGAGCTTTTGCCTCAGGCTCTGCTTTCTTTGGAAATCAGGCTGAGGCATATTCTGGAACCCTCCATGCCCAGTGTCCCATCTCGCTCCATGACTACTCCTTCTGAGTGTCCTATGAGGTTCCTCCTCCTCTTTCAGTCCCTTTTATTGGTGTTCCTCTAGGTTCTGCCTGAGGTTCCTGTATAGGTGCTTTTATCCACTTTTAGCACTTTGATTACCAATCTAATTTAACAACTTCCAGATGCCAGTCTCCACCCCTCTCTCCTGAGCTCTGGTCCTGATTATCTGGGGCATAGGCAAATTGTGTCTCTCAACATCAATTCTCCATTTCTCCCTCCAACTAACAGAACCCCTGGTTTTCAGCCAGGCACATGGTCACCCACAGTGAGGACCATATTTCCAGACTCCCTTGTAGCTTGATATGGCTTGTGATTAAGCTGGACAGTGGGAACTAAGTGGCAGTGATGTGTGCAACTCCCAGGCTATGCATTCCAACAAAGGTTTGTGCCCTTCCCATACTGGCTCCCCAAAAATGCACAGCTGGTGCTGCACTTTAGAATAGAGATGAGGGCATCTCCTAGGAGTCGTAGGACAACGAGATAGGAGAATTAGGCCCTGGACACTGGGGAACCACCAGACCAGCCGTGGGCTGCTCACACCCAGACTGCTGCACTTGAGAGAAAGAAACTTCTGTTTTGTTTAAGCCACTTCTAGGGTGATTTGGGTTTCTGTGACAGCAAATGAACCTAAATCCTAACATACATCAATTGCTGACTAAACATCTCCATCTATTTATTTCAGGCACCCTCAACTCAGCTTGTCCCAACTCATCTTCTCCCATTGCCTCGTCCAACCTCCCTCCAGCCATGACCTCCTATCTTCCTGAAGAGTACCATAATGTTCCCAAGTTGCCCAACTCATAACTCTGGGTTAACCCCCAACTGCCCCTCTCCCTCAGCACCACACCCAACATTTAGTCATTCACCAAGTCCCATGGTGCTGCTTCCCAAACACCTCCCAAATATCTCTACTTTTCTCCTTCCCATGCTAGTCCATGCCACAGTCGTCTCTCCTCTGGACCACCACACCCTCCAAAGCAATGTTCATGTCTTATTTCCCTCTAATATCCTTCTGTGATATGACTAGGAGTCTCTTTATGTGCAGATCTGATCAAGTCACATCCCTGCTTTAAACGCTTAATAGAATCCCATCCGTCAGCTTTAGGATAAAGGATGTGCTCACTAGCATGGCTTGTACATAGGGTGAGTATCCTTCTGTATTAATTATTAATAACATCTCCCTTTCACTCTCACAAGTATCCTGATTTGGATGATAAAATACACAGTAATTTATTTACAAGGCTTCTCATGAGCTTGCCTCAGACTGTCCCTCCAGGCTTGCCTCTCAGGGCTGACCTCTTGTTCTCATCATTATGATCTTTTAATTAAATCTTTAATCTGCCATGTTTTCTCTGACCTCATGGCCTTTGCACATGCCTTTCTTCTGCTTGAAATCCCCTTCCTTCTCCTCTTCACAAGGCTGATTCCTACTCATCCTTTAAGTATTGCTATGGGTTGGACGGTGTCCTCCAAAATTCACACGTTGATGTCTTCCCCCTCAGTATCTCAGAATATGACTATTTGGAAGGATGGTCTTTACTAAGTCAAATGATGTCATTTAGTGTGGCCCCACTCCAATGTGACTAGTATCCTTATTTTAAAAAGGGGAAATTAGGAACCAGACACACATACAAAGAGAACATCATGTGAACATGACGACAGTTATTCACAAGCCAAGGAGAGATCTGGAACAGATTCTCCCTCACAGCCCTCAGAAGGAACCAACCCTGCTGACACCTTGATTTCAGACTCCTGGCCCCCAGAACTGTGAGACAATAAATTTCTGTGTTTTAACCAGTCTGTTTGTGTTACTTTGTTAATGGAAGCCCTAGCAAACTAACAGAGCCATCAACAAGTGAGTGAGCAAATTATGGTATATTCATACCATGGAATAGAAAGGAATAAACTATTGAAATACAGAAGCATGAGAAAATTTTTCTTTCTTTCTTTCAGTGGAGGTACTGGGGATTGAAACTAGGACCTCCTGCATGCTAAGCATGCACTCTACCACTGAGCTATACCCACCACTCCACTGCCATGAGAGAATTTCAAACTAATTGTGCTGCATGGAAAAAGCCAGACCACAAGAGTATATAATGCACATGCAATTCTAGCAAACACAAACTAACCCAGAGTAAGGGAAAATACCTCAGTGGTTGCCTGTGGGTGAGGGGCAGGGCAGTGATGATGTAAGGGTACGTGTGGCAAGAGCCAATCAGGAAGGATCTGAAGGAGCACAAGGAAACTTTTGGGGATGATGGGTATATTCATTGTGCTGATTATGGTGATGGTTTCATGGTGTATAATACATAAATCAAAACATCGGAGTGTATGTGTGTGTGTGTGTGCATATATATATATATATATATGTGCAATTTATTATATGTCAATTATACCTCAATAAAACTATTTTTTTAAAGAGAAACTGAGTAAACTAAATGTGACTCTTTGAATCTAGATTACCTTTTTCTATGAGAAATGCTGGTATATAAAGAGTATCCTCAATCATTCCTGGAACATTCTGTATTTCCTTATAATAAGATATATTTCCCCCGAAGGAGTTTATATCATGGATGGAGTAGTTGAGTGCAGCTTTGAAGCTGGCCACATGAAGTGACCCAGCAAAGACCACAGATGTGTCTTTTTCACAAGTATTACATATACAGGTGTCAAATGGGGTATTAATGTTCTACCCTCTGAACATACAATTGTTCTAATGTCTCTAAAAATAATTAATTCAAACTGAGCTCTAATATAGAGACTATCTTAATTCCAACATTAGTGGAAAGTATGAAAATAACTCAAAGATATCAATTATTTTAAGAAAAGATGAAACTTTATGTATTTATCCGTGTATTCTTTACCTGACAAAGGAAATATTGAGACATACTAATAAAAAGAAAAAGGCAGTAATTAATCTTTTAGCTTTTCCCCTGCCAGTTTTCTGCCTAAAAGTAGCAATTATGTTAAACCTTATGATTAGGACTCTTATTCCTTCCATTTTTCTTTGTATATCACCTTTGATGAAATCCAGAAGGACACGATTAAAATGCGACTCAATGAAAGGAATTCTGCAGGAGCCTGCAACTTACCAGAGGGCCAGTTCAAATTCTGGGAGGGAGGAGTAACTAGCCAGGTAGGTGCCACAATAACTGAACGAAAGCAAAGTGTAGTCCAGAAGAACATTGCCTAAAATATAAAATCCATTACAAGGATTTCATCATCATGTTCAGATTAATGATAGTTTTATAGTTCAATTTCCCTTATCTAATAATTTTCTGTAATTCAAAAGCATTTAGCTCCTGGAATAAGAGATATGTTGGCTGATTTCTAAACTATGACCAGAAAACTAAAAGCAAGGTTAAGATCCATTTTTAAAATATTTTAGAGCCAATTAAGACCATGAGGTCACTGACTCAACACTTCAATGCAGAACTGAGCACACTGCATCATGTATGTTCCCAAATGGCTTGAAATGATCCAAGAACCATTAGATGTTCCATAAATATGAAACATGGTAATTAGAAAAGTTATTCAAACAACTTGAAACACTCTGAAAAGTTGTAATAATCCTAGCTTACTTCCATCTCTCTGTACCTTAGACATATCTCAGCTTAGTATCTTCCAGTTCTTGGAAAGACTATAAAAAGTTCTATTCTCATTTGCACCTACAGTTGAAGAAACGAAACATGACTTTAGATGTCTTAGCAACAGTATGTTTAGAATATGTATTGAGGATGCTAAAACAGGAACGTGTCTGCTTCTGCCTCCTTGTATGAGACTCTGGTTTTCCCTCTTTTATCTGCTGTTTTGCAGTGTGGTCCATAGATCCAAGTTTTGCCTTCTCCTTTGTCTGTCTTTTTATTTTCATGGTTTTGTATCAATTTTTACTCCCACCTTCAACAAAAAAGAATGCTATCAATTTCACTGTACTCTGCCTAGCAATTATGAGCTTTAAAAAATTTACCTTGATAAGCAGAAAAATCTCATCTTGGTTTAAATGACACTTTTTAAAAAGAATATTGACATGGAACATTTTTTGATGTTTTTGGTCATTGGTAGTTTTGTGCTTTGGGCAAGTTCCTTTTCCATTGTTCTAATGGGATGTCTACACTTTTTCTTACTGTCTCATAATCATTCTGAAAATATTTGACCATATTTGTTCCAAACTATTTTCCTGTTTATTATTTGCCTTTTAATTTTTCATAATGTTCATAAGGCTTAAATTTGTATGTAATCAAATATATTAATCTTACTATTTTTAATTTTTTCCTTTGAAAAGTTCTTCCTCATCCTCAAATCGTTTCAATTTTCTACCACATTTTTCTTCTACTTTTCAATGTGTTTTTTTATATTGGCTGTTTTTGTTGGATATATGTTTTGATGTACAGTATGACGTGAGTAGCCAACTTGATACTTTTGTCCAAATACTTTTCTTAACACCATTGGTGAATAATCCATATCATCTATTTGCTGTGTGGTGAGGGGAGTGCCTTTCATCATATACTTCACTCTATATATCTAGAGTCTGTCTTCAGCCTTCAGCTCTTCCACTGATCAGGTGATCCCTGCACCAATACCATAAATTACTAGAGCACCATAATGCTAAGAGGCCCTCTGCCTTGTCATCAATCTCTTTCAAATTATTTCCATCTCCACTTTTTGTTCTGAAAGAACATTCATTTCATTTAGGTTCTCCTGGCTCTCTAAAACATAAACCTGTGAATTATATTCTGTGAAGAATATCAGAAATGCATTTATAATAACCAGGCTTTCCATGCAAGAATATGCCTCTATATGTTTATATCAGTGATTTTTGTAGTTTTCTTCATCACAATCAAAGTTCTTCTTTGGAGTAGTCCTGAATATTTAAATCTTCTAATTGCGTGGACATTTATTTTGAAACCAGCATCTTACAGAGCATTCTTGTATCAGTCATAGTAGACTATTGTATTGCCCATTATCTCCTTTCCCACAGCTATAATTTTTCTGTTTCATATTTTGTTGCATTGGCTAGAACTTTCAGGTTGATATTTAACACTAGTGTAACATCAGGTATCCTTAATGACTTTGTCTTAGTTTTATTGTGAATGCCTTTAGAGTTTCATTATTCAATAATAATGTTGGCTATTGGTTTGAATTAACTATCAATTGCTTGGACAGGGCTACAGCCAAATAATCAAGTCGGGGAAATTTTAAAGATGTAGAGTGGTTTTAGTCCATATACAGGCATACCTTGGAGACACCATGGGTTTGGTTCCAGACCACCACAATAAAGCAAATATCACAATAAAGCAAATATCACAGTAAAGCAAGTGACTCAAAATTTTTTTGGTTTCCCAGTGCATATACAAGTTATATTTACACTATACTATAGTCTATTAAGTGTGCAATAGCATTATGTCTTTAAAATGTACATCTCTTAATTAAGCATATTTTATTACAAAAAAATGCTAAGCATCATCTGAGCCTTTAGAGAGTCATAATGTTTTTTGCTGGTGGAGGGTCTTGCCTCAGTGTTAATAGATGCTAACAGATTAGGGTAGTGTTGCTGAATGTTGGGGTGCCTGTGGCAATTTATTAAAATAAGACAAAAGGAAGTTTTCCACATCCTTTGATTCTCTTTCATGAATGATTTCTCTGTAACATGCGATGCTGTTTGATAGCATTTTACCTGTGGTAGAACTTCTTTAAAAATTGGAGTTAATCATCCTTTCACATCCTGCCACTGCTTTATCAACTAAGTTTACGTAATATTCTAAATCCTTTGTTGTCATTTCAACAAGGTCACAGCATCTTCACCAGGAATAGATTCGATTTCAAGAAACCTGTTTCTTTGCTCATCCACAAGACAATTCCATATGCATTCAAGTTTTATAGTGAGATCAGAGCAATTCAATCACACATTCAGGCGCCACTTCTAACTCTAGTTCTCTTGCTATTTCCACTACATCTGCAATTACTTCCTCTCCTGAAGTCCTGACCTCCTCAAAGCCATCCATCAGGGTTGGAATCAACTTCTTTCAAATGCCTGTTAATATTGATATTTTGACCTCTTTCATGTGAATCACGAATGTTCTTAATGGCATGTAGAATGGTGAATTTTTCCAGGTTTTCAATTTACTTTGCCCAGATCTATCAGAAAAATCAACATGTATTTCTTGAATGCAGAAATTACTCCTTGGTCTATGGGCTGCAGAAGGGATGTTGTGTTAGCAGGACATGAAAATAACATTAATCTTGTTCATCTCCATCAGAGCTTTTCGGTGACCAGGGACACTGTCAATGAGCAGTCATATATTGAAAGGAATCTTTTTTCCTGAGCAGTAGGCCTCAATAGTGGGCTTAAAATATTCAATAAACCATGTTGTCAACAGATGTGCTGTCATCCAGGATTTGTTGTTCCATTTATGGAGCACAGGTGGAGTATAGTATAATATATTTTTATGTATAATGCAGTAAAATTCTTCAGGGCCCTAGGATTTTTTGAATAGTAAATGAGCACTGGCTCCAATTTTGAACCACCAGCTGCATTATCCCCAAACTAGAGAGTCAGTCTGTCTTGTGCCTGTCCTTTGAAGTTCTGAAGCCAGGCATTGACTTTTCTTCTCTAGCTACAAAAATCCTATATGGCATCTTCCTCCAATACAAGGTTATTTCCTCTACATTGGAAATCTGTTGTTTAGTATAGTAACCTTCATTCATTATCTGAGCAGGACCTTCTGGATAACTTGCTGCACCTTCTACATCAGCACTTGCTGCTTCACCTTACATTTTTATGTTATGGAGATAATTTCTTGCCTTAAACCTCATGAAACAGCCTCTGCTAGCTTCCAACTTTTCTTCTGCAGTTTCCTCACCTCCCTCAGCCTTCATAGAATTGAAGAGTTAGGGTTAGGTTTTGGCTTAAGGGAATGATGTGGCTGGTTTGATCTTCTATCCAGACCACTCAAATTTCTTCCATATTAGCAATACGGCTGTTTTGCTTTCATATCATCTGTATGTTCACTAGAGTACCACTTCGAATTTCCTTCAAGAACTTTTCCTTTGCATTCACAACTTGGCTAACTGGTGCAAGAGGCCTAGCCTGTGGCCTGTCTTGGCCTTTGGCCTATCTCAGCTTTTGACATGCCTTCTTCACTAAGCTTAATCATTTCTAGCTTTTGATTTAAAGGGTGAGAGGTGCGACTTTTCCTTTGACTTGAACACTTAGAGGCCACTGTAGGGTTATTAATGGGCCTAATCTCAATACTGTTGTGTCTCAGGGGATAGGGAGGCCTGAAGAGAGGGAGAGAAGCAGGGGAATAGCTGTTTGGTATAATAATCAGAACATACACAACACTTAGAGATTAAGTTTGCCATCTTATATGAGTGTAGTTTGCGGCACCTCAAAACAAATACAACAATAACATCAAAGATCACTTATCACCACAACAAATATAATAGTAACGGGAAAAGTTTGAAAATTTGCAGGAATTACTAAATGTGACACAGAGACCTGAAGTGAGCAAATACTATTGTAAAAAAGGTGCCAATAGACTTGCTCAATGCAGGGTTCCACAAACCTTCAATTTGTAAAAATGTAGTGTCTATGAAGCACAGTAAAGCAAAGCACAATAAAAGGATATATGCCTGTAGACAGTTCCCAGTGATGAATGGGTTATGTTTTAAATGTTGTTTTAATCTGATGAGAACACAGGTAAATTTCCCCACAAATAAAATGTTAAATTACAGTGAAGTTCCCAGGCTTGACCCAAACACTTCTTTGATCCAAAGACCTAAGACCAACCTCAAGCCCTCCTGAGCTCTCTGTGATGTGTTAAATGAGGGAATGGGTATATGGAGGCTCCAACAGATGTGCAGCAGCCCAGTGTGGGTCAGCTGTATCTATGAATGAGTCACTAATAACGTAAATGGTAGGAAACACAGATTGACATATTGTGTATATGACAATGATTGACATTGTATATACAACATATGTCATATATGTTATATACTTAAATATCTTATATATTATAATTTAATTTATCATCACAGCTTAACAGTAGATACCATTATTCCCATTTCATGGATAAGAAATTTGAGGCTCAGAGACTTGTCCTTGGAAATTATACACCAGCAATCCCACTCCTGGGCATATATCCAGAAGGAACCCTAATTCAAAAAGACACCTGCACCCCAATGTTCACAGCAGCACTATTTACAATAGTCAAGATATGGAAACAACCTAAATGTCCACTGACAGATGACTGGATAAAGAAGTCGTGGTATATTTATACAATGGAATACTATTTAGCACAAAACAACAACATAATACCATTTGCAGCAACGTGGATGTCCCTGGAGAATGTCATTCTAAGTGAAGTAAGCCAGAAAGAGAAAGAAAAATACCATATGATGTCACTCATATGTGGAAACAAAGGAGGAGGAGGAGGAGGAGGGAGAGGAGGAGGAGGAGGAAGAGAGGAAGAGGAAGAGGAGGAAGAGGAAGAGGAGGAAGAAGAAGAGGAAGATGATGACGATGACAAATGAACTTAAATATAAAACAGAAACAGACTCACAGACATAGAATACAAACTTGTGGTTGCCAAGGAGGAGGAGGGTGGGAAGGGACAGACTGGGAGTTTGAGATTTGTAGATATTGACAGGTATATATAGAATAGATAAACAAGTTTATACTGTATAGCACAGGGAAATATATTCAAGATCTTGTAGTAGCTCACAGTGAAAAAGAATGTGAAAATGAATATATATATATATTCATATATGACTGAAGAATTGTGGTGTACACCAGAAATTGACACAACATTGTAAACTGACTATAACTCAATAAAAAATATTTTTAAGAAATAAATAAAAAAGAAATTATACAACATCCATTCAGCTAGATGTTCAATAAACCATCAGGAAAGAAAAAAAATTGTTCTGAAAAAGGATTTCAAACAGTATTTAGTGATCTAATGCAATGTTCTAGCCCAGTGCTTCTCAAGATTAATGTGCATACAAATCACTTGGACAATATCACTAAAATGAAAATTCTGATTCAGTAGGTCTGGGATGGGAGCAGAGTTTCTGCATTTATAACAAGCATCCTAGGTGATGCGGTGTTGAAGGTAAGCAGACCACAATTTAAGTATGAAGGCTCCAGCCTACTTAATTAAATTCTCTGTGATCAGTCTGATTCCTTTCTTATAAAAGCGTATTACCTCCCCACCAAAAAACCCAAAAAACAAAACAAAACAAAAAAACTCACCAACCCTCCCCCCCAAAAAACCCTTCCTTTATAAGAACTAGATCTGTTCACATCTTAAAACAAAATCCTTCAGTTATGGCAGAGGAAGGGTCTTGCAGGATACCTTTTAATTTGGTCCTTCTGGTCAATCCAGGAAAGTTGTATATGTAGATGAGGGGTCTTAGCCGCCGGTCAGAAAAAGCCACAACTTCATAAGGAACATTAGTTGCCACGATGCCCACAATTCCATTCATACACTGGAGTACAGTCTTTTTCTTGGTTTCAATATTGAGAAATATCACAAAATTCCCACAAGGGTAGCAAATGGTACTGTCGTTGACAAAATGAACATTCTGCTTAGGGAATCCTTGCACCCATCTTTGGGAAAAGATATGTCACCATCAGTATAATGAATTTCAAATACTTTTCTGTTCTTTTTTTTTTTTTTTAAAAAGCAAACAAAAAGATCATAAAAATCTTTGAAACACATCTATTCTTTTCAACCCTTTCCTGCCCAAAACAATCTCAAGATAAGAGAACACGCATACTTTCTGTGAGACCAGTTTGAGTCCAGGCACTATAGAGAAGCTTAAATATAGACCTAAAGTTCCCTAAGTCTAAGAGCCTTTTTCTGAGAACTTTTCTAGTGAAGCATAGCCTCTGTTCAAACCTGAGAAAATCTCAGAAGGAATTCTGGGATCTTGTATACGTGAAAAGAAAAAGTGAAAACAACATAGAGAGAAAAAGAGTTTGATCCTAATAGAACACAAGGTGCATTCTGGGCCTTTCCTTTATAACTCTTTTGATTTTAAAAATAAACTTAAAAAAACAACTTTGAACAGGGCAGCCTGCTTTGTGGTTATAAGTCCAGTAGGAAAATAGCTTTCTTTACAAAGATGGAGCCTGTGTAGTCATGTTTTAGATCTAAAACTAGAGATAAATGCAGAAAAAAAAAAGGAATAAGTCAACACGAATAAAAAGGTTAGAATACAAAAAGAAAAAACAAAACCCACTTTGAGGGGGAGGTATAGCTCAGTGGTAGAGTGTGTGCCTAGCATGGACAAGGTCCTGGGTTCAATCCCCAGTACCTCCATTAAAAATAAATAAAAGGAACACACTTTTAAGTAAAGAGTGTGTGGTGTATGCTAGATGGAAGGAGGGAGTCTGAGAAGAGAGGAGATTCTGCCTCAATTTAAAAATATGCTTAAAGACGGTGAAGAACTCAAGAGAAGGAAGAGAAACTCAAGAGACTGGAGAGTACATCCGGGACCCGCGGGGAAGGCTGTGTGGACAGAGTGCAGGTAACACTCTAGAATGTGGAAGGAATGAAATACCACTTACATCTGTGCAACGCTTTAGCTTTTCAAAGTCCACTATAAGTGCAAATAAATCCAAAGTCAGTGGACGGGAGTTACAAGGGAGGGACTGATGGCCTTAACTGTGGGGAAAATTACCAAGGATCACTAGCCTGGGGTGAGGGCCGTCGTTGGGATGGGGGTGGAGGGTGGGGAATACATATGAAAGGAAACGGATCACTAAAGGTAATACTGAGCCAGAAAGAAGAGGCAGAAATGAAGAATGGAGGAGAGCAATCTTGGGTAAGGGAGCGAGGGGTTGGGGATAATAAGGCGCCGAGGGGGGCCGGGAAAGAGCTGGAAATGTGGTCCTTGAATATGGGGACGGGGGAATGGAGAGAAGTCACACAGAAAGGACGTCAGAGGAAGGCACGGGGTGGGGTGGGGGTGGGGTGAAGGAGAAGAAGTCGAAGTTGGCGGGAGAGCACGTCTACGGGATGCAAGGAAGCTGAGGGTGGGGAGAGGATGTAGTTCTGAGGGAAGAATTTCCGCATGAGTAAGTTAGTCGCGGGCCCGTGGACGCCGCACCTCACGGACAGGGACGAGCCGATAGCGACGTTGTGGGCCTCGTCTCGCTCCCGGCCTTGCGCCATGGGCCGTGTGAGTCTCAGCCGGGCGGCGGGCAACAAACGCGGGACCGCGGGTGGGGTCTACGACGGTTACTCTGAGGCCCCTGGTTGCCCCGCGGACAAAGCCTGCACAGTTTACATCGTATCCGGGAGACTGTAACCACTGCTCCCATTGGCTTCGCCCTTTCGGCTGCTCCGGCTCGAGCCAAGCGGATTGGCGGAAGGACAGGGGAGTCTCGACCAATGGGAGAGCAGCGAGCAAAGCGAGGGGCGGGCTTCGGGGTGGGTGCTGGACTGGCCCAGACCCAGGCAAGTAATTGCGGTATCAATATATATCAACAACAGACTTTAATATTTAGTGGTGACCATGCCATACTTTGTTCCAAGCCTTGTCCATATATTATTTCATTTAATATTCAAATCCGCCATCAGACTTATTTTACAAAAAAGGAGAGCAGAGTAAGAGAAGTAATTTGTCCAAGGCTACAAATCTGAGTGGGACTTAAAGCCAGGTCTAATCTAAATCTAGAGCTCCAAGCCTTTAACTACTATATGACACTCTCTAATGACCCTCCGCTACTTCAAGGAAGCAGACAGCGTCTGGAAGTAACTGATCAAAAGGTCAACAGTTTGTCGTTGCTTCTTCCCTTCACTCTCATAGCCTTCTGCCCCTCCCCCACCCCCTTTCTTCCCTCTCCTCCAGTCCTCTCCCCTTCACTTCTTTAGGTCTCTCCTTCCCATCTTGCCACCTTCTCTCGTCATTTCATTCACAAATATTTACCAAGTGTCCCCTGTGCATTGTGCTAGCTAGTCGCTCGGAACAAAACAGCGAGCAAACGAGATACAATTCCTTCCTTCATGAAACTTAGAACTTCCTTCTTGGTGGGGCCCAGGGAATGGGCGATAGGCATCCACTCCATTACAAAAATGTAGAGTCACAGATTGAATTAAGAAAAAAAGGAACATGATATTCTGAGGGCTTATGTTGTGGTCTTCACCTAGTTGGATGTGCAGTTTAGGAGCTGGTTTCTGAGTGCATGCACTATTTTCATTAAGATTTGCAGGATGAGGAGTGATTGCTGGGGTAGAGGATGGGAAATGGGCAGAGGGAAGTTTTTATAAAGGTATTAAGGAAGGACAACAGGATGTATGAGCTGGGCAGGGCATTATGACTGGAGAAGACAGAGACCAGTAGAACATACTGAAGGCTAGAGAAAGAGCCAAGGGCCAGGTAACAGCCAAGGTGAGAATTCTGGTCTTTATCTGAAAACCCATGGAGAGACATTAAGTGGTTTTAAACAGGGAAATTTCATGAACAGATTTATGTTTATAAAAGAACATTCTGGCTTCAGGAAGATTATCAATTGGGGATGGAGAGTAAGGAGAATAGAAATAGGAAGATCTGTTAGTTGATTTCTGGATCCTAACAAGGGAAACAAAGCAGAGTTTTCAGGCTCAGCACTACTGACATTTGGGACTGGATGGAGGGTGGGGGAGAGTTTCATGCATTATAGGATGTTTATCAGCATTGCTGCCAATAAGCACCTCCACAGTTGTGACAATCAAAAATGTCTATGGACATTGACAAATGTCCCCTCAGGGGCTAAATCACCCCCATTTGAAAGCCACTGATGAGACAATGTATTAAACATTATTTTAATGGTAAAACTCTGCGGAATTTGTTGATAGATTGATAAAGAAGGGTGAGAAGGAAGAATCCAGGATGCTCACAGTCAGAGACGGTGGTGCCCTTGCTGAGACAGGGTGAGGAAGGAATGGAGCTATTTGAGTCCTTTCTTCCTGGAAGAGTTTCTTTGCTGAAATGTGAGTGCCAAACACAGGCAGTGATTAGTATTAAGGGACTGCACAAAACTGGCTGACAAACTCCCATATTTCTTTTTTCTTCCCCCAGCTTTATTGAGATATAATTGTTATATAATATTGTGTAAGTTTAAGGTGTACAATGTGATAATTTGATACACATATATATTGTGATATGTTTACCACATAATGTTAGTTAATGAATCCTTCACTTCTCATAATTACAATTTTTAGCTGTATGGTGAGAATATTTAAGATTTACTCTGTTAGCAATGTTCAGTATACAAAACAGTATTATTAACTATTGTCATTGTACTATATATTAGAATCCCAGAACTTAATTCATCTTTTAACTGGAAGTTTAGATTTAGATTACTTCCATATCTTGACTATTGGGAATAATGCTGCACTAAACATGAGAGTGCATGTATTTCTTGGTATCTTGTTTTCATAGCCCATATTGCTGAGTCACAGGGAGAAGTGGCTTGGACAACACTCAAGCTTTCTCCTCTAGTACTTTCGAAGCCCTGGGCAGTTTCTGTTGCCATTCCCTCCCTAGTTCGCTTATTTGTGTTACTGTCAAGCCCTCCCTGCCCTTCTTCTTCCCTTTAACTACAACCTGAGCATTTTAGAGACAAATGTGATAAGGCAAGTCTTGCCACTGCTCCCAGAGTAAACAGTAGGTAGAGGATGTCATCTGGGCAGGAAGTGTAAACATAGTAAGGAGATGCTGCCATAGGAAGGTGGAATCTGCCATGACTCAGGGAAGCTGAACTTGCCCTGTGCTTAAGCAAAAGAGAAACTGAACAAAATCAAATTGAAAAAGTAATCTTGGGACTGTCTTACTTCTTGAAACCCTGACTGAGTTGTAAATGAAAACCGAGGTCTCCACCTTGGTTTCTGGGGGTTATCTGTGACTGGTATTCAGGAGGAGATGCCCTGACCTCTGCACCATGCAGATCACAAGAAGATGAGTGGCCTTTATTAATCTAGAAGGGCAATGGGATGGGAGGGATAAATCAGGAAAATGAGTTCCAATTCTCACTGTGAAAGACTTACCAGTACTGGAAACAAAATCTAAGACCCACAAGTTCTTTCTCTAATCAGTGACCCAAAGGACAGCCCTGAGTTTTTTAAGGTGAAAAACCAGTGTGTTCCACCATTTTTGGAAGTGCCCAAGCCCCCTAAACCCAGTCTACCCCTCTCAGCTCCCTCTCTCCTTGCAAATCTCCCCCCCCCCATCACTAGACCAGTCCTGACAGAATGAGCCTAATCCTCAGCATGAGGTTTTATACCTTTGTAGGGGAATTCTGCTTGTCCTAAAGGCCAAAAGAGCAGTTGTCAATTCAAATTTATTGAGCCCCAAACCAAAACTTGTCCACAACCACCCACAGAACAGAAACATTTATTTTCCACTAAGAGTTCATCTCACTCCCAGCCTCTCTTGAGTTCCAGCCAAACTCCATATCTGAAAGATGAATTTTCGCTAAATTTTTCACCCTTTCAGTAGGTTTCCCAGGATCACTTAAACATGGGAAAAGATTTTACAGCATATTAGGATATAGTTCATTAGAAGATGAATAAATGTCCTCCTGTGTATTAGCCTGTTACGGAAACAACAGGCCAGCCAAGAAACAAGCACCACTCGGAGGGTTGGAGTACTCAGATTTATTACACTGGCAGGCTTAGAGGGGCTTCTGCTCCAAAGCTCTGAACACCTCTAAATTGTGTGCATGAAGTTTTATAGGGTTCATCACAAGCTTGGGGTATTTGGCCAATAGGCATGGAATAGCTTTAGCAGCATCATTATCACAAAGCAGACACAGGGAGGCAGCAAACCGACATTCCAAGGCCAGATATGTCTCTCTGAAAATCCAGCTGGCTAGCAAAAAAAAAAAAAAAAAAAAAAAAAAAAAAAAAAGCAGGGAATCAGCAAACCAACACTTACTAACTTAGATTTACGAGTTAGCCCAGCCTGGGCTTCACATTCCCCTCTCTTCATGCTTTCACAACCCTTGTTGGAGTAAGCATCATCACTGACCTGTTGCAGAGGCTCATAATTGGAGGCTAACATCTGGAGTTTTATAGCCTCTATCTGCTCACTGACAAAGCAGGTTAGGAAGTTTAGGATACAGGGCCCAAATAGCAGAGCTGCAAAAATTAGGAGCAAGGGACTTATGACTGGTGCCAGCCAGGAGGTCCAGCCCCAGGGGCCCATCCGTGGGCCCTTGTCTAAAATATGTTTTCTCTTTTCCACTCGGTCTTGTAACTCTTGGACCATCCCTCTGACAATTCCTGATTGATCAGCATAAAAACAGCACTCTTCGTTAAGGAAGAGGCATTGTCCCCCTTCTCTGGCCGTGAGCAGGTCCAGACCCCTTCTGTTTGTGAGACCACCTCGGCCAGAGAGTCAGTCTGATTTTGCAGAGCTCCCAGGGTTTCTGCTGTTCATTGGAGATCCTGGCTGAACTCACCTGTAAGCTGATAATAGTAATAAGAGGATGAGGCTATGCCACCGATTCCTGTACCCACCCCTGTTGCCACTCCGAGCCCCACTAGCAAGGGGAGTGAGGGCATTAGCATCAGTAACATCAGCCTTAGGATTATCTTAGACATGATGCTGCGGTGATGGCACCAGTTATAACAAGGTATAAAATAGGTATCAGAATCTTATGGCCTATATTTCAGTCAGGTGGGGCAGTGCTGGCCAGCCCCACTACCAATAAGCAGGCTAGTATTGCAAACAAGGAAAGAGGCAAGGGAGCACAAGAGGAATACATTTAACAGTTTTGTTGAGCTTTCTTCAAGCTTTGGCTGTGTGTTGACTAGCCAGCTTCAGGGTGTGGCTAGAGCAGGGCTTGTTGATCTTTCTCTGGTCGCTCTTGATCTTGATCTTGAGCAGGCCTCCCAGGAAGCTCTCAATTCTCCAGGGACCCTCTGTCTGAGGTGAAGTCGCTCTCTTAACCCTGGAGTGGTGGATCCATGGGATGATTCCTGCAACCTGAACAGCTGTAGGGGTAGTTAATACCACTAAATATGGTCCTCTCCATGTTGGTTTGAGAGGCTCCTTTTTTCAATCCTTCACCCATACTTGGTCGCCTGGCTTATGAGGATGCACCTGGACTCCTAACGAAATGGGGATTCTCTCCATTACCCAACCCCAAACTTCCTGTAGTACTTGTCCTAGTCCCAACAGTTGTTGGTGGAGCCCTAAATTTCCTGTCTCCAGGTTGGGATTTCCCATCTTGACTAAAGGTGGCGATTGCCCATAGAGGATTTCAAAGGAAGAGTACCCAATGTTAAATCTTGGGATGCATCTAATTTGCAACAGAGCCAGGGGTAAAATGTCCACCCAGGGGAGCTGAGTTTCTTGACTGATTTTAGCTATCATTTGTTTTAGAGTCCTATTCATTCGTTCTACCTTCCCTGGGCTTTGAGGCCGGTATACTGTGTATAGTTTCCAGTAGATTCTCAGTGTCTTTGCCACTTGCTGTACAATCTCTGTCACAAAGGCGGGTCCGTTGTTGGACCCAATGGAGGTAGGCATTCCAAACCGAGGGATGACATCCCTGAGGAGAGCCTTTGCTACCTCTCTTGCTTTCTCTGTCCCGGTGGGGTAGGCTTTTACCCACCCTATGAAGGTGTAGACGAAAACCAGCAGGTACTTATATCCCTTACTGGGCCCAAGTTCAGTAAAGTCCACTTTTAAATCTTCGAAGGGAGACAATCCGCATCGTCGTCCTCCCATTGGCCCAGTGGGCCCTTGTTTTGGATTGTTTTGAGCACAGAGCAAGCAGCATTGGGAGACTGATGCACACAGAGTAGGGAGACGAGAAATCAGGAAACATCACTTTAGGAGGGCCTCCAAAGCCGTTTTTCCCATGTGTGTGGCTTCATGTTGTTGTTGGACTATGTGATAAGCTAGTCGTTCCAGGACGAAAACCCTTCCATCCATCACGATCCACCATCTGTCCTTTTCTTTCTTCCCTTCTTCAGCCTGTGCCCACTTGTCTTCATTGTGGCTATATTCTGGGGTAGCGGGTAGCTCTGGCGCTGCCATAACTTTAATTACTGGGTGTTTCCAGGCAGCTGCCTCTTTTGCCTTTTGATCAGCCAGCCTGTTCCCTTGGCTCACAGGGTCATTTCCTTTTTGGTGTCTCTTATAATGAATAACAGCTACTTCCTTTGGATCCCATACTGCCTCTAGTAACTGTAGGATCTCCTCCTTGTTTTTAATTTCTTTTTTCCCAGCAGTTAAGAGTCCTCTCTCCTTACAGATGGCTTCATGTACATGTAACTTTGCAAATGTGTATTTGGAATCATTGTATATATTGACTCGTCTTCCTTTCCCTTCCCTTAGTGCCTGGACCAGTGCCTAAATCTGCTCACTGAGCAGACCATCCTGGGAGAAGGGACTCTACCTTTATTGCCTCTCAAGTTGTTGTTACAGCATATCCTACCCGCCATTGTCCATCCTGCATGTAACTGCTGCCATCTGTGAAGAGTTCCAGGTCTGGGTTTTGACAGGCTTGTCGGTTAGATCAGGCCTACTAACGTAAACTTCTTCGATTATTTCCTCACAGTCATGGTCAGGCTGCCCTTCCCCTTCAGGTAAATATGTGGCTGGGTTTAAGGTTCGTATGGTCTCTAGATGGACTCTTGGATTTTCATATAGGAGCCCCTGGTAGTGGGTCATCCTTGTGTTAGTTATCCATTTGTAACCTGGGCCATTCATCAGGGCCACCACGGAGTGGGGCACTTTTACATTTAAAGTCTGTCCCAGTGTGAGTTTGTCTGCCTTGTTGACCAGGGGGGCTGTGGCAGCGAGGGCCCGCAGACAGGGTGGCCATCCTGATGCCACAGGGTCCAGTCTTTTAGATAAATAGGCCACAGGGTAATGCCATGGCCCCACATTCTGAGTCAGGACTCTGAGAGAAAGTCCCAATCTGGTCTGGTGTCAGAGGCCCGTGTCATGGCCCATCCCTCAACATCCAGTGTGTCCCTGGGGGCTTGGCCCTGCAGCCATTTTCATGTTTCAATGAGAATGTGTCTGTTTTCCTCAGTATTGAAAAGGGTCAGAAGCAGCTGTCAAACATCTTCCCAGGTGGGCCGGTGAGAATGAAAGATAGACTCTACAAGGTCAGTCATAGCCTGCGGTTTGACAGCTGATCACAGTCGTCATACACCACCAAGTAGAAATCATCGTGGGCTGGACAGAGACCAAATATTGGCATGTCTTCATGACAGAGCTCCATGACTGTCCCAGCATCGCTTCGGGACTGGGCGGGGACTGGCACTCCCTGAAAGTTGCCATTGCGGTGGCAGTGGTGGCAGCGGCGGCGGCAGTGGCAAGGGCAGTGGCTGAGGTGGAGGTGGTGCCGGGAGGCTGTGGCCGCTGCTCCACCTGCTGCCGCCGCTTGGCACAGCTCCCCATGACGTCATCCGTGGACCTCTCAGACATTCTTTCCGCTCCTTTTCTTTGGAGGGCAGGCCAAAAATCCTGACCGGTTGGTAAAGTGGCTCTTCATCTGCTATTATTGTGGAAGTTCTTCTTAATTATGTTCAGACCATAATGTGATTGAAATGCCTGCTATTTTTCAGAGTAGGAAGGAGTACGATGGCGCCAATTGAGAAGGGCTGTAGTGCTAAAGGGTTGGTAGCAGAGTACGGGGTGCCCAGGCTGAAGAGTCCCGTCTCCCCCAACTTGCTGCAGCCCTTGTGTCTCCCACAGCGGCATTTGGAGGACTGGAGGTATTGGTCTCCCGGTTTGTGCTGAGCGAAGTCTCCTTCCTACTGGCTCAGGCTGGGGGCTGGGCTCTGCCTCTGGGTCCTCAGGTTGGGGAAGTGGTAACACAGAGGGTGGCGGTGTCTCCAGTGGGACCGGAGGTGTTGGTGCCCTAGGGGCATACAGAGGGAGCAGGCACATCTCGTCCTCTGTGTCTCCCTGGAAAATAGGCTTTTCTCTATCTGTCTTTTGGCCTAGACTGGTTGAGCTGTTAATATCTTGCATTGTCCAGGTCCATTTGAGTAGAACCAAATCCCTGGGGGTAGAGTCTGGGTGATATTCAGCCAGGAATTGATCTGGGTGGCCTGGGGTTCTGGTGATTATTCGATAGACTGCTTTAGACTGCTTGCACTGTCGCTAGGTCCAGAGTTTCTCCTGGGGCCACCTGACTCTGAAGGTCGGCCATTCAAGCTCACACAAATTATGGAGCCTTCCAGGGCTCATTTAAACTCCATAGTCTCCTGAGAACCCCTTTTCGAAATTCTTAATCATGCAGTCCAGAACTGTCGGCTTTGATTTTGAGGTTCCCATTATTATTAGTTAACAGATTTTATGGCCTATAGGTGTGGGTGTGTTCCTGTCACCGAGGACTATGATCCCAGTATCTCTGTTTGTTTTTGTTTTTGTTTTCACTTCTCAAAACAGTGGAGTTCTCAAAAACTCTGCTGCCTCGCTGGGCCTAATATCTATCTGCTTGGCTGTCAGTGCTGCCAATGAGTTAGGGTTCCATGATAGGCAGGTGTCCCTGAGGCTCTCCTGGGCCTGGATGAGCTCTAGGGGGTCCCTGCACAAAGACTTCTCTATAGCCTAAATTGACAAAATATGAGGCCAGGATGGCTGGCTGGTGGCAGAATAAATGGACCAAAAGGGGACCTCAGAAGAGGGTTCCAGTCAGTCCTGGGGTAGCTCCCTCTGGCTCAGGTCTTGTCGGCTTTATTTTAGACAGAGGGGTATTATTAAGGCTGGTTTATTAATCGCGACAGGATATACCGGGGGACTGGTGACAAAGTCGCATCCCTTTTTAAAGTAGCCTCCTTTTAGTCCCCAAGGGCACAGGGGTCGTTTACTTATATGCTGTTTTATGTCCCTTTCCCTCCCAGTGTAGCCACCCTGTGCCAGTGTTGCAGACAAGACAAGGGGGGGTTTTCGCTGCGTCTGCCTGGCCACTCCCCTTGTGGGGATGAAGGTGCCTCTTAGCTTTGGCAGGTCGGTACAAGCCGCTGACTCAGATTGATACCCCAAGGGGTCAATACCACCCTGAGCTATATGAGGTCAAACTCCGTAGCAGAATGCTTTGACGCTACAAACTCGAGCCTGACCGCATGCTTCACAGGCCGCACATTCACTCACACAAACATACAGAGGCTATTTGCACATTCCCCTCCCTATCACTGGGGCATCCCTAATCTAACCTGATCTCCCTGTCCAGAATACTGTCAGATGGGGAGCCTGTAGGAGGGGATCAGCCTTTTCTGTCCACTAGGGACAGGACTTGATTTACTCCCCAGGGGTTCCTAACTTGTCCAGACGGCCACCTGGTGAGTCTGTCCGTCCCTCCACCAAGTCTGGCTCTGGTTGTAGCCCAGCCACCTGGGGGCGGGGAGGGGGGTGCCAAGTCACTGTCATAAAAGAGAACCTGGAATACCGTCGGGTAGCCCCACTTCATTCGTTATCAGAGTCTTGTCCCCAAGTTGGCTGGAGCCACCAGTCCAGTGGCTCAAGGGGCCAGCGTGGTTGAGTCTCACTGGGACCTACAGAAATGTTACGGAAATGACAGGCCAGCCAAGCAACAAGCACCACTCGGAGGGTTGGAGTACTCAGATTTATTTATCATGCTGGTGGGATCAGAGGGGCATCTGCTCCGAAGCTCTGAGTACCTCCAAAATGTGTGCATGAGGTTTTATAGGGTTCATTACAAGCTTGGGGTATTTGGCCAATAGGCATGGAACAGTTTTATCAGCATCATTATCACAAAGCAGAGGCCGAGAGGCAGCAAACCGACATTCCAAGGCCAGATATGTCTCTCTGAAAATCCAGCTGGCTAGAAAAAAAAAAACAAACATGAGCAGGGAATCAGCAAACCGACACTTATTAACTTAGATTTATGAGTTAGCCCAGCCTGCCTTTTCCTTCACAAGGCAATTATTTGCTTTTTGTGACAGGTGGCAATGTTTATAAAAGTTAGAAAAAGCAAGAAGTGAGCATGGTTTCTGTGGGTAAAAAGATGGAAATAATGAATGTTTTTACAGTAAATGAATAATCAATTGCAATTAGAAGTATCTACTTATTCTCTGGTAATTGACCCCTTTTATATAATTGTGACAATAAATCACAATTTATTGAGCTCCTACTATGTGTCAAGAACTTAATAAAATCTGATCCTTCCAACAACCATGCCACAGAAGAAACAGGCTCAGAGAGGGGAAGTATGAGGCTGCAGTTTGCATATTTAGTTAGTGGCAGAGCTGGATTCAGACCTGGGTCCACCTTCCTCTGGAGTCTCAGTGTGCCCAGCACGGATTTCCTCTCTGCTCTGCTGTGATAATAGAGCTAACTTGTAGAAAGCTGCTATCTGTGCCCGGGGTCTTACACACTTAGGGATTATTTTAAACCTATTGTATAGACAAGGAAATTGAGTCTCAGAAAAGTTAAGATTTTTGGCCAAATTCTCCCAACTTTCAAATGGATTTGAACCTAGGTAGTTTTAAGTATCTAAAGAATCCTTCCTTCTAGGAGATGTGCAGACCTGAAATTTTAAATTGAATTGGGCATTTAACTTGAATGGACCATTTTTTTGGAATAAGAAAAAAATAAGGAATCCTTCATAATTCCTGAAAGTTTTAGAATAAACAGTATGGGAAGAGGTCACATTTTTATGGAGATTCTGGGCCAGATTGTAAAAATGACTGAATGTTATTATGTTGTGCATTTAATCTAAGCAATTCAAACTATTTTCTAACTTTGAATATGTATGTGGAAAATAGCTTTATGATTTCATTTCTTGTCCCAAGTTTGCCTACCTTGATCTTGATGCTGAAATATGTTTAAACAGATTTAAACATGGAAAGGGTTTGTAACCAACATCCAAGCAAATAAGACACTAAACATACAGTTTTGGATAATGCTTCAAAGAAGGAGACTGAGGGAGTTAGTTTGAAGTGGAGAGGGAGACTGTCAAATCAAGCCCATTCCTAATTCCAGGGCAAGAGATCCATAAACCATTTACTCAACTATTTTGAATGCTTTACTTAAATTTAAAAGTCAAAATAAAAATTACAAGAATGAAAGAGTGAAAATACAGATCGAAACGGTTTAAAGCTAAAAATTTTATTTCAATTTTGATTTTTGATCTTTAAAAATATTTTATATAAAGAGTGTAATTCTAGTTGAAAAAGTAAAGAATTGGTATCAGGCTTCAACATGTTTCATCTAGACCAACATACCCAAATAAATGTAGGCTAATAAGATTTGTTTTCTATTGAAAGCATTCCTCAGCCTTCTTGTGTTACTATTGCTAATACTACACTAATTCATAAGAACCTCTGGGACCACAAATTGGAACCCAAGAGAAGTTAGAAAATAGTTCACTGATTCCACTAGGAAAGGATAATTAGTTATAAGAGAAGCAATACATTCATACTTTCTGAAAGGATGGGGTGGACAAATTCACTAACCTGCCTTCTCCCTTATCCAAACACTTCGCCACTCAGATCTTCCCCACACTCCCTAGTGTCCACCTCCGATGTCAGCAGGGGCACTAAGTACAAACCTCACAGCATTCAAACACAGTAAGCAGTCTTGTTTCAAAGTGCAAAAGCAGAGAACTCTGAGTGGGAAAGGGTTTAGTCACATGAAACCAAGCAGGACCCTGTGGAGCCTTCCCAGGGAGACTCCCCCATATTTCCTGCCTCTTGTTTGTAGAAAAGCTAGCCTCCTAGGCTTTCCCCCAGTTCCAAAGAGCAAGTTTAAGAAGGGACATGAGAAACAACAACAACAACAAAATAGTCAAACAAGACAAAATAATGATAGTTTAGCCATAAGGTCAAAGACCTTTAGTTCCTCATCAAGGGCTATACATAATATCCAGAGCCATATCCTTGAGTTGTTTTGCACATGCTAAACCCCGACCAGGTGGAAGAAGTTAACTACATGCTGGTTACCAGGACTTAGAACTGTTGGAGCTGTTGTGTGCTTATCTTGTGAAGGAAAAGCCCAGCTGGGCTAACAAGCTAAGTCACAAATCTAAGTATAACAAGTGTCGCATTACTGATCTGAGTTCTGCTGGGCTAACTCGTAAATCTAAGTTAATAATTGTCAGTTTGCTGATTCCCTGTTCATGTTTTTTTTTGCTAGCCTGCTGGATTTTCAAAGAGACATAGCTGGCCTTGAAATGTTGGTTTGCTGCCTCCCTGCCTCTACTTTTGTGATAATGATGCTGCTAAAGCTGTTTCATGCCTATTGGCCGAATACCCCAAGCTTGTAATTAACCCTATAAAACCTCATGCACATGTCTTGGAGGTGCTCAGAGCTTCGGAGCAGAAGCCCCTCTGAGCCTGCCAGCGTAATAAATCTGAGTACTCCAACCCTCCGAGTGTTGCTTGTTTCTTGGCTGGCCTGTCATTTCCATAACAATCTTATTACTCTGCCTATCCAATAATAGAGCTAGTCAGAATAAAAACACCACATCTCCTCACCCAATAAATGACACAGGAGCTATCAGCCGGCTATCTACGCAAACAAAACATTGACTACTTTTTTCCAGTATCTGGACTATGTGCCCTGGAACCCCCTCTTTCCTAATTAAGACAGCCTGATGGAGCCCATAGTCTGGCCAGACATTTTTCATATACCTGGGGACTAAATTCACTCAGACTACCTGCCTGACTCTGAGCCCGTGCCCCTACTAGGGCTTCAAACTCTGCATATTTAATATGTTTTTGAAAGAAGACCATTATTTTGAGGTTAACAATATCTAGAGTTGTGCTGTTTCCTTTAGGTTAAAATTAAAACCCTATGATTGACAGGAGGAAAAATGGCCCTCCCAGTAATCACATTAAGCTAGTTCTGACAGAAAAAGAAAATGCTGTCCAGGTGGTTGAGCGACCTGGCCCCAGGCCATAGGAAAGAGCCTTCAGAGAGCATGTTCTAGAACACTGAACAAGCACTGAGCCCTGGGCCACAGGTCCTTAAGTTAGGGAAACCTTGAGGCAGGAGAGCTCCTGTCTCACTCCTGCCCTTGCATCGGGCCTGGGACGTCAGAGTCAGTGTTAGAGTCAGGGATGGGCTGAGGCATGGACCCTTGTGCAGAGCTGACCAGAGACCACCATCTGTCAGAGTCCAGGAAAGGCTCTGGGGATTTCAAGCTTCTTTTGTGTATCTCAACTTGGCTCACCTCTTGGCCAGCACGTTGAACTTTGGCACAGTTCAACGTGGCGTTTTAAGACTTACCCTCAACAAACAAGGAAGATCGATCCTGGGTCAGGGTGCATGGGCTGGGCTTCTGGCCCTGATCTCTCTTCTAGCGCCCAATCGGCGACGGCACCGCCTTCCTTTCGCATAGGGTGGGATATCCGGCCTTGGGAGCGGGGTCAGGTGGTCCACGGGGATTCTGTGCGCCTACTTGTTTTCGGCTACAGGGCAGCGGCGGCCCTAAGGCACCCAACCCGGCCAAGCCGGTGGCCGCCGCGGGCTAGCATTTCTGAGATAAATAGGAGGGAGAAAAGAGAGAGGGAGGGGCGAACGACTCCCTGAATCTTCCGCAACCCGGAGTGGGAGCTCGGCCTGTGCTGCGCCGCGATGTCTAGACCATCAGCCAGGAGCCTGGGGAAGGGTAAGACCTGCCCGCCGCGATCCGAGGGTGTGGGGATCTGGGCGACCCTACGGCCACATGTCCAGGTGCTGCTGCTCCGGAGCTTAGCCGCAAAGGAAGGCCCCCACCCAGGGGAACGGGCCAGGGCCGCCGAGCGCGAGACCTCTCCGCGCCCCGCCGCGGGGCGGCAGGAGTCTCTAGGTCCCCGCCGATATATGGTCTGTGACCACCTCCTCTTCTCCTCGGCAGGAAGCGCGCCCCCAGGGCCGGTCCCCGTGGGCCTGATCCGCGTCTACAGTATGAGATTCTGCCCTTTTGCCCAGAGGACACTCCTGGTCCTGAAGGCCAAGGGAATTCGGTGAGGACCAATGCGGGGGCAGCTCCCCACCCAGCCGGGAACGAGCTGCAGCTGCGGGCGGCACGGGTGGGAATCTCCTGTAGGGTCCCCGCAAATTCCTTTACTGCGGAAATAAACTATTCTCTGCCGTATTTTTGTTCGGGTAGGGGGCGGTAGGGGGGATAGAAAGTTTCGAACCCTTCCACCGGGTTGGGGCTGGGGGAATGGCACAGACTCCACCTGTCTAGGACACCTTATTTAGATTAGCCTAACGATTTGTGCGTTAGAAATGCTGGGGCTCTAGTAAAGTAAATGATACACTGAGAACACTTGGTTGGTATTCGCAGGCCAAGGCTCTTTTAACTTGGTAGATCTCTGCTGCAGGTGCCCTGTTCTTTTGCTTTCACCCCACTTCTCCATTCATGTCTGGGTTATCTAATACCTTTTGCTGTTATTCTAAGTATAGGGTCTCTTCCTGAGCAGTTGATAATTCACCCCTGTAGAGTCCAGATTTGACCCTCAAGGCAGAGTGCTGAATTAACTACTGTGAATATTCCTATTGCTTGAGTTGTTGCTTGAGTCACATTGTCTGCACCTAAAAATTAGGTGTTTTGGGAAGCCTCATTGAAACTAGTATAAATTTTGACATATGGATGATCCACAGGAAATATGCAAGTCATTTGGCTTTTCTCTGAGCTGAATATCCACTGGAACTGCCCACTGTCAAGGACCTTTGGAATCTGTTGAATAGACATTAGATAACTGTAGTGTGGAAGTTTAAAACATAGCCCTCAATCTGAAGAAATTTTCCATCTATGTGCTTAGAGTTTATAAAAGAATTTTAGTCTTCTAGGGGGAGAATTAGGCAGATAATTCTTTTCCCAAAAAGAAAAGTAAGATATATTCTAAAGAAAAAAAAAACTATTTTTGGATTAGCCATCACTTCAGTAAGCTTTGCATCTTCTTTTGGGTGAAACTGGTCTGAACACATAACAAAATAATCAACATTTAGTAACATTTATCCAAAACATTATTTTTGTCAAATACTGTAATATAGACTGTGTTAGTCAGAATTCATTTATTGAATTTAAGGGAAATCCAATTTAATTGGATTGGAAAAAGATACATCTTTTGCTCATATGATTGAAAAATCCAGGATCAAGACACAGCTAGATTTGGGGGCACAAAGTCCTGGGTTAGTGCCCCTCTGGAACTCTGTGCTGAAAACAATCCTATCTTACTTACTGGGACAGTTTTCCAAAGGAAAATTGAGTGATTGTACCATACAAGTGTGTGTATAGTGGGCAAAGAGTGGTAACAGCTGTGCAAACAACAGGGGTCTACTATGTTCATAGATTAGTTGTAAGTTGGAGTCCCAGGAGACTTTGACTAGAGAGGTATTTGATTTTACCACATGACAAAATATAAGCAAGCATGATTTTCTGTAAAACTGTGGCAAGGTATATTGATTTGTTGGCTCACCATGCCAGGTTACCAAAATTCAAGTGTTATGAGAAACCTCTTTATTACAGACACCAAGGATTTACCTTTTCTTTTCATAGTATAAAATTTCAGAAATGTTGATAATTCCTTGGCAAGAAGACTCATTTTTCTTGCAGTGGCTTGTATCGGAGTGTCCAGTAATCTGTCAGCACATGAAACTTTCTATACACAGACACCAATGTTTACTCTGCTATTCCTTTGTTCCAGGAGGGGGTTACATATTTAAATCCACAAGATAAATGCTATTCTAGCTACTGAAGTGGATGGGGAAATAAGAAACAAAGAGTAATTAATCTGTTCTATTGAACACTTACTCAGCTTTGACGATGATACGGACCTGGCTTTAACAATTATGCGAAACTTTCCTTTTTCTTATTTCCCCTAAAATCTCTCAGGCAAGATGCAAGTTAGATCTAAAGACATTCTTAACATAGCCTGGACTTCACCTGCTTTCTTTTTTAGGGGTTTACTTAGTGTGACTCATCCATGTAACATTTAAAAAAAAAAATCAGTGCATAGAGATTTAATCTGAAAGATTATTTTGTGGATTGATTTTTTGGATTTCCTAATATTCTTGTAAAAAGGGAGGAACTTTCTATTAAAATTAACAAAAGGAAATGAACTTTATCAACGTGATCCCCGTAAAGTGGGGTGTGAACACAATTCAATTATTGCCTCATATAATATACAATTAAGAAACCCCTTAGCCCCAAATGGAGTATCTTACTGATAATCTTGGAGCATTTCCACTCATTTATTCAACAAATATGTACTGCATACCTATCTGAAATTATTTATATTTCTTCACAGCATTTAAATTCTTAAAAAATTTTGCTCGTTTGCATGTTTGTTTATGAATATGAACAAGGCACACAATATCCCTGCTTTCATGAAGCTTACATTCTACAGGAGGTGACATAATAAACATGTAATTAAGTGAGCCAGGTAATTTCAGATACTTATCATCAGTTCAATGAAGAAGGAATTCAAAGTGTATAAAAAAGGTCAGTGTGGCCAGATCATAATGACCAGGGGGAAAGTCACAGTAACAGATGTAACAGGTAAGCAGGGTCCTGATCAAATGGCTTGAAAGGGGTTTAGAGCTTATCCTCATTGCAATGAACAACAATAGAGGGGTTGTAAGTAAGTAGGATGGTGGTCTGATCCAATTTTTTCTTATGTGTGGAGAATGGACTATAGGGAGTCCACAGTGGAAGCCGAAGGGCCAGCAGGGGACTATTGTAGAGGTCCAGGTGGCTAATAATGTCTTAGACAAGGTGGTAGAATTAAAGCTGAAAAGTGGATAAATCCAGAATGTGATTTGGAGGTCTAGCGGACAGGTCTTGCTGATCCATATGATTTCTAGAAGAGAGGGTGGGGGAAAAAAAACAAGGCCCGGTTGACTCCTAAATTTGAGGGTCTGATCAGCTAAGTGGATGATAGGACCCATGAGACTTTATTCAGACATACAAAAAAATAAAAAAAGTTACTCTCTTCACTGTCTTCTATGTGTCTTTCAGGCATGAAGTCATCAATATCAACCTGAAAAATAAGCCTGAGTGGTTCTTCAAGAAGAATCCCCTTGGTCTGGTGCCGGTTCTGGAAAACAGTCGGGGTCAAGTGATCTGCGAATCTGCCATCACCTGCGAGTACCTGGATGAAGCATATCCGGGGAAGAAGCTGTTGCCAGATGATCCCTATGAGAAAGCTTGCCAAAAGATGGTCTTTGAGTTGTTTTCTAAGGTGTGTGTTTAAGACATTTCAGCTTCTATTTAAAGCAACTTTGTTTTTTAAGCTAAATCAGCGCTGTCACTTATGGTCCAGTGATTTGGGAGTGGAAAACAAACAGGATTATACTCTTGTCAGCTCTGACATGTCCTGCAAGACCTTTCATGGTCCAGATCCTGTTTATGTCTCCAGAGTTACACCTCTTCTTCACTCTTCTCCTGACACTTTATATTCCTGCCATGCTGAATGTTGTCAGTTTTCCCAAACTTGCCACCTTCTTCTCAACTCTTGCTGGAAGACTGTTCCCTCTTCTCGATTTGCCTAGTTATCTCCAAATCCTTTTTCATATACAGTGTGTGTGCTCCGATATGTGGAGAACCCTCAGATACTGAAACCCACTACACTGGGTCATTTTATATAAAGGACTTGAGTATCAGTGGATTTTGGTATCTGCTGGGAGTCCTGGAATCAACCCCCTGAGGAACTGAGGGACAACTACCTCTGCCCAGATACTGCTGTCTTCCAGAAGCTTGTCCAGGCTGGGTTAATGCCCAGCTCTGTGTTCCCACACGTGCTAGCCTCCCCCTGTGGTGACTGCCCATCTTCTTGCTTTTGTGTTGTACCAGGACTTCCAGCTCCTTTAGGGTGAGGGCTGTGTTTCCATCACTGTCGGCTCACTGCCTAGGCTTGTGACCAGCTCTGCCACTTCCTAACTGTGAGTCAGAGCAAGTTGCTTACTACTTTACTTCTGGTTTCAGTTCATCATTTGTAAAATGAGTATAATAATTATTCCTTCTCCATAGATAAAGATTGGTTAATATAAAACACCAAACAGCAGAGTCCAACACATGGTAAATACTCGGTGTTAGCTCTTGTTGTTCTAGCCACACTGTCTAGCTGTGAGCGTCTCCAGTGTGTTGGCAGTAGCTACTTGCAGACTGAGTAAAGGGTATTCTTGTGGAAGAACTGTCTCTGTTTTAATACCACCAATTTTGCAGATTAGTTCAAACAATTAGTATTAACAAAGAAATGACCAACAATAGACAATTAGCAATGTCAGGTTATAGCTCTGTAATCCTGTTACCTTGTCAGGATATACATAAGCATATAACGAAAGATCTTATCTCTAGAGAAAGAAATGCTGAAAAAAATAACTGGAAAATGAGACTTGTGGGGAGAACATTTTGATTAAGGATACATGATCTTAAGGTGAAATTTTGCCCTTAAGGCAAGGGGAAACCAATTGGAAAGGAAGAGGGCGTTGTCTAGCTGAGCAGAATGAGAATGAAAGAATGGTAGAGACAGCAGCTGTCAAAGATGATGGACAGGGAATAGGATTTCGAACAAGTGTGTTTGAGAATTAAAAAAAAAAAAAAACAACTGAGATTCATTGTACTGTGTAGAAAGGAAATGAGCTAAAAGCTGGAGCTGCCCAGATAACTTGCCTGTTCACATTAACGGAAGAGGTGCCCTTACGTACCATATGACCCTGCCCTCCTGGCCACAGCCCAGCAAACCAACGTCCCCACCCACACTTTCTGCCCAATCTTCATCTCTCCTGGGCACTTGGAAGTGAGATAGAGAGACTAAGACAGTAAATGTGTTGAGGCTTTGGGGCTGCATGTGTATATCACTGGAGACACGACAAACCAAAGCCACATAAGCATTGCAAGGAAATAAGGTCATTGCAGAGGGAACTGATACATGGAAAATAATATGGAGCAGACAATTAAGGAGAAGCAGAGATGAAAGACCAGGCAGGCGCAGATGGAAATGTGGAAGGAAGGGCTGGCTGCACACCTTCAATTCTAATGAAGGCAAGCTGTACCCACATGCACGGGGTTTCAGGACATTCCCTTGTACACAAGGGCATGTTTACTTACTGGGGATGAGTGGACTTCTGTCCTGCAGTGAGACAATATCAAAGACCAAAGTTTAGTAAAACACACCAACACCTCCACCAGAAGCATTAAAGCATCTGACACTACACGTGACAAGTCTTCAGGTAGTTAGCCACTTTGAACTGTCTTCTCATGCCCTCCCCAAGGTAGAAATCAGGAAAATCCTCTTCCCCAGCTCCCTTTGCAGCTGGGGCCAAGGCCTGGGCCCTAGGTTTTTCCTCTCAGACACATACGTGGTAGAGTTCAATTCAGACCTGAGCAATGTGGGGAAACAGGTTTGGTGTGGGGCGCTGGTTCTGCTGGTGAAAGTGGCTGGCGGTAGAGCTCCTGGCTTTCAGAAGCCAGAGTGGTTGCAAGATTAAATTCCAGAGTGGCACTGGTTACCTCAGAGTCCAACTCTGGTAGCGGCACAAGCTGTAGCATCTAGCCCTTGGCTCACTGGTGGCAGTGGGTGCTTTCCATCGGGTCAGTTCCGAGCATGATTTTGGAATGTTCCAGCTGAGTTCCAAGCCTGTTTGTTCAGACTCTGAACAATTCTATGAGCCACTCAGTGTCCTTTTAGGACATTTTTGACTCAGACTCACCAAACTCAAAAGGGGTTCTTTTATTTGAAATTTATAAAATCCTGACCAATACAGAATTAAATGAGAATTAAAAAAAAAAAAAGATGCATATCTTAGGCCACAAAACTGTTTCTAAGTACCCGACCTCCGTGAGCACAGGCATTGGTGCACCTTTGAGGATTCTAGAACATCCTGACACTGGGACCACAGGGTTCTATTGTGCTTTTATAAGAGTGGGCTGGTACAGTTAGCCTCACACTGATAAGCTAAGAAATTATTGTCTCTCTAGGTACCACCTTTGGTAAAAGACTCTGTTAGATGGCAAAAGAAGGAAAACATCTCTGGCTTAGAAGAACTGCGTAAAGAATTCAGCAAGCTAGATGAGGTAATCGATCCTTTCTTCTTGCTTTTATCAGTCATACACTGTATCCACCCTCATCTTCTACTGGTTTCCTCCTATTCCCATCTCCAATATCACTTAGTAATAGTATCAGATAGGAAATTTTAGTTTGCAACAGATAGCTGTAAGCTGTTGCATTTAAGATATAAACCAAAACACCTAAAAATGTTTTGTCATGGGCTTGCTTTTCAAACATTTTGATACACTGACATTAAAATATCAAGGAAAAATTTCACCCCCATTTTCAGTTTGTCACCCATTTCCATTTTTCCATGCTTATTTTCAATCCTTGATCATATATTTAAAAAAATTAACAACTGTAATCAGAACATAAATCATTCTGTATTTTTTCCACTTAATATATAGTAAACTTATATAAATACAATTATGTTAAAATGTTTATTACATAATTATGGGAATGCATCCTAACATTTTATCAGTAAGTACTACTAAGTTTGCTGTAGATTTTTTTTCAGAAAAATAATTTTTTAATTTATAAAATTCTGTAACTAGTTTGCTAATTTTTTAAAAGTCATAAATGAGTGTGCCATTTTATTAAATATTTTGTCTGCATCTGTTTCATCTATTGAAATATTTGTAGAATTTTTTCCCCTTTAATCTAGTGAGTATAGTGTCATTGAGAGATTTTTTCTGGTGTTGAACCATTACTGGAATAAAACCTGCTTGTTTTCAATTGATATTCATATATACTCTAGACTTAAGTTAATATTTAAAGGATTTTTGCTTATTCTTAAAGTAGATTATTTTATTCTTATAGTGGCTTTATTTGGTTTTTATATCAAGGACATTCTACCTCATAAAATAAATTGGGTAACTGTCTGGATCTCTAAGCTCTGAAACCATTTGACAGGGTTTGGCTGCTTCTGTAAAACATTTGAGTCTGCTGACTTTTACAGTTTTTTTTTTTTTCATTAGTAGTTCAGTTTCCTTAATGTGGGGGATTTTATATTCCTTCTTGAATCAGCTTTGGTAATTTATGTTTTTCTTGACAATTACCTATTTCATCTAAGTTTTCATATATACAGACATGAAGATGATCATCTTACCCAACTAAAAAAAAATCTCTATATACAACTACATTTGACTCTTGAGCAAGGTGGAGGTTAGGGGTGTCGATCCCCAGAGCAGTAGAAAATATGCATACTACTTGTTAAATTGGGGGTTAGGTGGGGGCATATAATTTTTTTCCCAAGTTCACAGAGTCCAGGTTAAGTCATGCTTTAAAGTGAGTAGTACCACTTCCATGTTTCAGGCTGCTAAGAGGGTATTTCATTCTGACTGAACCTTCCATGCTTAATTTTATTTATGCATAATATAATTACCAGGCACTAGTTTAAGGATAGACCCAAATAATATCAGTTCATTGTACAAGTCTGAGTGCCTAATAATTGCAATGCACTCTGCCGGATGATATGGGAGGTAGAAAGTGAGACGTGGTCCATTCTGTTCAGATGGTAAGTTTGGTAGAGGACCAAAACCAAATACTCAGGTAAATATAGTCTACCTACATGCAGAATGTTACGAGAGACCTGAGAAAAACCTTGGACGTTTTATAAAGGGTAAAATGGTTTGGTGTTCATTAGCCACATAATATTCTCAGTTCTCCTTCTTGCAAAACCATAATTACCAATTCACCTTCTTAAATTTCAGAAATATACTATTTGTGCTTGGTTTTCAAAGAATTTTATTTGGCATCTGTTTAATAGTTAATCCAATTATTTCCAGTATATTTGAACTAAATGTTTAATTAAAGTATTATATGAAGAGAAGTAACCAAAGCAGAAGTGTACAGCCTGAAGAATTTACAGTGAACACAGCCATAAAACTAGCATCCGTTTCAAGAAACAGAATATTAGTTTTGGCTGATTTCTGTACTTCATACAAGTAGAATCATATAATGTGCACTCTTTTGGGTATGGCTTCTTTCATTCAGTATTAGGTTTGTGAGGTTCATCTATGTTGTGTGTAGTTCATTCCTGTTCTTTGGATAGTTTTCTAACACGTGACTGTTGCACAGTTTATCCATTTTACTCCTGATGGACAGTAAACATTTCCACTTTCGGGCTATTACAAAATAGTGCTGCAACGAACATTCTTATACCTATCTTTTGGTGAATATATGTTCACATTTCCAAGGAGGAGAATTACTGGGTTATAGACTATGCATGCACTCAGCTTTAGTAGACACTCTTAAAGCATGGTTGTACCAATTTACATTCCTGTCAGCAGTGGTTCCACACCCTTACTTTGTCTTGTTTATTTTAGCCAATCTCATGGATGTGAAGTGGTATGACATATTGGTTCTAGTGTGCATTTCCCTGATGACTAATAAAGTTGAGCACATTTTCAATTGGTTATTGACTATTTGAATTTCCTCTTTTGTGAAGGCCAAGTCTTGTCCAATTTTCTTATGGGTTGTTTGCCTTTTTCTTACAGAGTCCCAGAAGTTCTTTCTATATTCTGAATACCAGTCCTTTGTTGGATACATGTATTACAAAGATCTTTTACGCCGTAGCTTGTTTTATTTTTCTTCATTTTCTGTTTATTTTGTTGATTGTTTTGCTTCATCCCAAAACAAGAGATTCTAAAGCTTAAACTGATCAGAGAAAAAAGCCAGCTTGGATATGTCAGGGTAAAAGCTGCTGATCTCACTTGCTTAACTTAACTTGCCTTCATCGTTTCTGATGATGAATCTTATCAAATGCATAAGTAAGAAGTACTCTTATCCTCTTTAATGTTCAGGTCCTGGCCAATAAGGAGACAACCTTCTTTGGTGGTAATTCTCCTTCTCTGATTGATTACCTCATCTGGCCCTGGTTTGAACGGCTGGAAGCCATGGAGTTAAATGAGTAAGACATCTGAATATTTTGTGCATAATTTGGGATAATGATAACTGGAACAGTATATATTAACCTTTTTTCCTGAAGAAAAATTAAAATGTTTCATACAGCTGGCATGAATAGGAACAAGCAGACAAGAGGAGTCTTGGACTTACCAGGGCAGGTCATATACCTACTCAGCACTCTTCCCCATCCCTAGGGCTGAGGAGTTCTGTGATATGTAATGTTTTAAGACTAATATACTCCTTCCCTCCCCGTTAAAAACCCTTAACAATATAACAAGCAGGATTGTATGACCAATGCTACCTCCCATTCACCAGCGAGAGTCCCACACTATTTTCCAAACTCCATGTTTTGAAGTTCAGCAGCCACCATGGCTTATTCCAACTTCTTAGAGCTTAGAGCTACTCAGGGTTATGTTTAGTCACAATCTGACCATAGAATAATAAATATATAACATTCTCCATAGTCTTTCATGTTCTCATTTTTAGAAGTTATCAGTCTCTCATTTTGGATAAGTTCTCATGCTGAGCAAGTCACTTCACTCAAGATTCCTCTTCCACAGACAAAAGACCTCTACAGTATCTTCCAAATCTCATGTTTGATGATTATGTGCATTTTAAATAAGTATTTTAAAAGAAATATTATAAAAGGTTAGAGGGAAACAAAATGAAACTGCAGAGCGGAAATGATAAGGCATAGGAGACGTTGCAGTGCCTTCCTATTTAGCCTCGCTCACACCTTCATGCTTTCCATCTCCCACAGGTGTATTGACCACACTGCAAATCTTAAGCTCTGGATGGCAGCCATGATGAAAGATCCCGCAGTAGCATCACTTTACATTGAACCGAGCACCCATCAACAATTTTTCCGCCTCTACTTGCAGGACAGCCCTGAGGCCTGTGACTGTGGGCTCTGATGGGGACAGGAGTCAGAAAAGGAGATATATTTTCCTTCACTAATATGAATAATAACATGCTGAATAATAACATGCTTTTATTTTACCAAATGCTCTCACGCCTCATTGGATCACCTTCTCTGATTTGACACCATGGCCTGTGAGCTTTCCTCAAGGCCCTCCTGCAGAAATGTAAACACGTTTTCTGTCTCAGGATACTCAAATGACTGTGGGTTCTATCATAGTACGTGCTGAAAACCTCTAAATCGTCCCTAGTGAGAGTGGGACGTCAATCTGGATTTCTAACTGCTCGTAAGACATTTGTACTTGGATATAGTGTTTCAAGAGATGGCCCTTTCAGTTTGTCTTGAAAGTTGAGTTGAGAAACTTTCCTCATTCTTTCCTTTGTATCATCATTACCTTTCTCGTTCCCGTTGTTGTTGCCACTGAAGACCAGACCCACATCATCTTAAAGCCCGGTGACTAGGTGTCCTCCTATTTGTTTTCCTGGTCTCCAGTCATTTAACCCCTTCAGATCCTTCCTACCAAGTCCTGTGATGGGCACACAGTAGGTGTCCCATATATGTAATTAAATACTGTTAAAGACTTCATCCATCGAGTAAGTATATAAGGCTGGATGAGTAATTCAGAAATATTAATGTCATCTTCTAATCACTTCCATAGCCCTTTAGGCGTCGCACTACTTACTTTTTATCATCATATCACCTCTCTGTGAAAAGGTAGGTCGGAGGGCATCATTCTACACACGAATCAACTAAGGTCCCTAGGTTAAGAGACCTTAAGGTGCTGGTAGAAAGATTTGGAGAGCGCACCCAGCACCTGGCTCTTATATCAGAACTAGGGGGCTGTCGACCGCCCCCACACAGTCTAGTTTCCGATACTTACTCTTAAACTTAAGGGCGCATAACAATCACCTAAGGCTCACCCCTGTTTCTCCGATTCGGTAGGTCCAGGTGGGCCGGCGAGTCCATATTTCAAACAAGCCCCCCGCCCCACGGTGATGCAGGCGCCCTGGGAGCCGCGCCCTGAAAGGCAGCTCAAAACCGGCTGACTTCACAAACGGCCTCCCGCCGTCTACCCCCGGCAGCCACCAATGCCCAGGCTCCGGGCGGACCCATCTCTGCACCCGTCCGCCTGCCCCACCCAACAGGCCCGGGTCGACTGCAGGCGGACTTCGGTCGGATGTAGACCCGGGAGCTGAAGTGCGACGCGCCAGCCACTACCTGTCTTCCACTTTGGCCAGCAACAGACACCCGTGGGCACCCGATTCCGGTACCCAGGAGCCTGTAAGGCGGCCGCCGGTTGGCTCAGCTCGGCACTGCTTGGCCAGAGAGCTTCCAAAGATTTCGAGGATTGGCTGAAGCTCCGGGCGCCGCGGCCAATTGGCGGATAGGGTCGCTATCTGAGGGGCGGGTTCCGCCTGGGCCCCGCCTCCCTCGGCCGCCCCCTCTGCCACTCCCTCCGCTCCACATCCGGTTCCGTCTGCCACGCACCTGGAGGTTCCTCGGGGCGTCTCACTTTTCACCTGCACCGGGTGGGTCGCTGCGGCCTGGGTAGCATTCGAAGGGAAGAGGAGGTTGCGGTCAATTCTAAATTGGGGGATTTTTTTTTGACGAATTTGGGGGCCCAGAATAGGATTGCCAGCTTTTAATTTTGCCTAAAACTCGTGAGAAAGCCCAACTATCTTCATCAGAGTTTCATCGAAGATTTTTAACATTAAGAAAAAAAAGAGCACAAGGACTATAATCTAAGAATAAGGAACAAGTCTTTAAAACGAATGCCTTTAACTGAAAGGGAAAAAAAAGAAGTCATTGTTCCCATTTTCTGATTTGACTGGAAACAAGTGAAGACGACCCCAGATCATTAACTGTCAGCCCTGCATTGAGCACCACTAGTTTAGCTACATTTACAGGCACTGGCAGGTAGGGGCGTTTGGTCCCCAGGAATGTTCTGTTTTGTCGGAACTGTGGGTCTTCCCTGCTATATTCAAATAATAACAATAATAACTAATGTTGAACGCTTACTGAGTAATAGATTCTGGTTATTAAATGCTTCTCATCCAGTATCTGAATTAATTCTCCCCAGACCACATGCTGTGTTGGTACCATTAGCTCCACATTATAGATGAGAACACCAGGGCATAGAAAATTGTGGTTTGTCCAAGGTCTTCCCAGCTAGATGCTGGAGAAGAGATTCAGATCCAGCCTGCATTCTTACAGTCATTCAGACAGTTCTTGAGATAAGAGTACATATACCTCTGTCCCAATCTCTTTATTCATCAGCTCTTAGGATTTAGAGGCTGAGCCAGAAGTAGACTGTGTGCACCTTTTTAACACACAACTATTATGCCTGGGGTGCCACAGGAAGTGTTGATGTTCCTTTTTGAAACACAATGTGTTTTGTTTGATTTTACAAGTGTTTGGCTTTGGCTTATTTTAGGATCTTGAAAGTCTGCCTTTGCATATTCAAATGTTATTATATAAACCTGTTGAAATATTTTTTCTTTGAATCCTTCTGTAAAATAGCTGTAAAAGAGGGATAGGAAAAGCTGTAAAGTAGGGATAGGGAAGCAGAATCAAATACTTAGAAAGAAAATCTCCTTTGACCCTGCTTTCCCAAGTGGAAAGATGAAGTTCCTCCTCTGACAACTTAGTAATCTTATTTAATGTCCCAGATACATTAGAACACAAGATTCTCTATGATTCTAACTTCGTGGAAAAAAGTTTTAAACGTAGGTCCATTTGAAAAAGAACCTTTTCCCTCACTTGTCTAAATCTTTGAACTTGGTGAACAACACTGGAACACCCAGTAACATGATCATGTAAATCAGGCTTCTGAAGTATTAAGAGGAATGTTCAGCCAATCTAATCCAGGTTCAGCCAACAGCAGTGATTGGTATGATTTTAAAAACTTTTGAAAAATTGCAAAATGCAAACCCCACTTTCTCTCCTCTTCCCCAAAGAGAGACTCATATAAATAGAGTGAAGAGATTATTTCTGTGGTGGCATTCTTTTCCTAGAAGGCTTAAGTCATTATCACCCATGACTAAGAGCCCCACATTGTCAAAATAGATCTGATTATATTTCAGGTAGCTGGAAGCCAATTTGGAGTAGGTTTAATATAGCCTTGTTACCATTCATTTCTTGCTTGAGTAAACCAGTATAATAAAGGTGTAAACATGAAATAACAACATACAAGGAAAATTTGCAAAGAGGCTTTCAAAGAGGTACTTACTGGGTTTTAAACAGAAAATAGGGTTAAACTTAAAGGTCATAATTAAAATCTTTCTAGGGAAGCAATAGTGTTCAGTGGTAAGATTAAAAACTACATTTCTGAAATGTTGCCTGTGGCATTCAACCCATTCAATGGGCATTAAACTGGTAACTGGTGAAATAAGTATTCTGGGTCGAATTTTAATTCTGATGTGCTTGACAATGCTGAGTTGCAGTGTATTTTATCTGTATGGATGGATACAAGATCAGAATGCACTATGCTATTAAAATTATGTTCTTGTTCACCAGTATTAGTCATTAATCTTGAAGTACACTGAGCTCTTACTCTACTGAGGATGACCACCTGCACAATTTCATTCAGTACTCAAAACCCATCAAGTAGGTACTATTAGTGTTCTCATTTTACAAGTGAGGAAGATGAAGGTCAAAGAGGTTGGATAGCTTGCCTAAGTGCCAACACTAGGGTTTGAATGTAGTGCCAAGTGAGAACCTTGACATTATATTGTTTCTCTTCAGAGGAAAAACTGTTTCCATCCCTTTGTCCATTCTCCCATGACTATACCGGGTAGACTTGCATTTCAGAATGTGACTTCCCATATACAGGTATACAGTTGACCCTTGAAGGGCATGTGTTTGAACTGCAAGGGTCCACTTATACATGGATTATTTTTTCACTAAATATGTACCATAGTACTACATGATCCACAGTTGGTCGAATCTGCAGGTTCAGAAACCTGGATACAGAGGGCTGACTGTAAAGTTATACTTGGATTTTTGTGTGGTGGATCAGCTCCCTGAACCCCCTAATTGTTCAAGGGTCAACTGTATTTTAACAATGTAACAATAAACAATATTTAAATAAATAATATTTTCCAACTCTCAGAGTTGGTTTCCTTTAAAAAGTGGGAATGAGGAGACACATGAAAATATGTTCCCTTCTGGCATAGTAGAAATGTGGATCCAGGACCCTTGGACTTTACAAGTAAATTTCTCAGTTTGGCCGTTGCTAATTCAGTCATGGTCAATGTATACCAGGGATGGGCAAACTAAGGCCAGTGTGCCAACTCCAGCCCACTGCTTGTTTTTATACAGTTCAAGAGCTAAGAATGATTGGGAGAAAATCAAGTGAAGAATTACAATTTGTGACATGTGAAAATTTTGTGAAACTCACCAAGAGCGAACTATAATGTAAATTATGGGCTTTGGGTGATGATGATGTGTCAATGTAGGTTCATCAGTTGTAAGAAATGTCCCACTCTAGTGCAGGGTGTTGATGGTGAGGTAGGCTGTGCATGTGTGAGGGTAGGAGGTTATATATTCTGCTCAATTTTGCTGTGAATCTAAAACTGTTCTAAAAAATAAAGTTAAAAATATATATGAAATTCAAGTTCAGTACTCATAAGTAATGTTTTATTGGAACACAGCCACACCCATTTATTTATATATGGCTGTTTTCTCCCTATAAGGGTAGAGTTGAATAGTTGAGACAAGATGGCTTGAAAAGCCTGAAACATTTACTGTTTCGATCTTTACAGAAAAAGTTTGCCTACCTCTGGTGTAGACTAAGATCCTGGTTAGAGTACTTTCCCTGGAGTCAGACTTCCAGGTTCCATAATCCTTCTTCCACCTCTTACTAGTTGTGAAGCTTTGGACTAGTAACTTAACCTTGCTAGCCTCACTTTACTCATCTTTTAAAATGAGATGAGAATAGAACGCTTATAGGACTATTTTAAGGATTAATTGAGTTAATACACATAAAGCACCAGATACATGTTAGTAATAATTTATTTTGATTTTTGAGAATTTCACATTCCACATATGGCTTTCCCTTTTAGAATCTATGTATGTTTTCTCTCAACTATTTGAAATGTACTTTCTTTATGTGAGTGTTACATTTGTCTCATCAGGAGTCAGCTCCTTGTCTACCAGTAGCTCCCACATGACATGGTTATGTTGTTTCCATTTTACCATCCAGTTTGTCCTTTTTGATCAAAATTAACTCCAGAATAGTAGTTGTCCTCTTCCTTTCTCTGTCTTCCAGATGCAAAACTGTCAAAAAGGCAAGTCAAGAACCAATTTGCCTTTTCCAATACCAGATTTCTTGCTGACATATATGCATTTTCTGTTGCGAGAACATTTATTCAAATATTCTTCCATTCCCAATTCTTGTAAAACAATGGTGACTTGTCATAGCTCACATGAAATCACTCTGAATGACTTAACAAAGAGTGTAGTTGAGTTACTGTTCTGAAAATTTTCAAAAATTCTTATTCAGAAAAAAAAAAAGGTAACACTGTTAGCTAAGAATTTCTGGATAGGTTGGAATTCCAAAGGCCAAAAGGTGCCCATTCATAAGCTCCATGATTAGGTTCTATCATTTTAATAAAAGATATTTAGATTCAGCAGACAGTTGTTGAGCGGCTATTATGTGCTATATCTTTTCTGGGATTTATGTCCTTTCCACACTGTTACCAGCTGTAGAGGCCAAGACAATGAGTCAGGCTTTGAAACTTTTAAAGTTCTTTAATTCTTCTAGCTGCTCACTTTGGGCAAGTAATTTTGTTTTTCTGAGGTTATGCTCTATCTTGTAAAACAGGAATGGTAATAACTAACTGAGTAGTTGTGGGAATCGAATAAGAGAATCCATGGAAATCATTTAGTCACTGTGAGTGAAACATGTAATACTTTTTTTCCTTCTTTACCTGTCAACCCCATAAAATGCATTTACAAGCAATTCCCATTTCAGCTCTGTCCTGTGAAAATTAAAGGAATTATCTTTCCACCTGCTAAATTTCAAGATCTCAGCTTCTTAGAGTCAAAGCAAAGGCTAGCTACCTCCTTTACCTCATGTAGATGGAAGAGCTATTATCCAAATGGACCCTGGATTGCTGGCCTGTTGGCAGTGGGTCCTTAGTAATTAAAAAGGGTCTTCTCTGAAATGTATATTGAGGGTTGGAGAGAACGCACAAATTTGGTTTTGCCTTTAGGTATCTTGTTTCTGTTCATTACCAATTTTTCATCACTTGGGTAAAATCTCATAAATAGGGCCAGAATTAGTGTGAGGCAAGTGAGGCCACAAAGTCTGAGACACTTGTTTCAAGAGTTGTGTAAGATCTCAACACTAATAAATGTTTTCTTCTTATCTGCTACAGCATGAAAACGTTTGGCCTTATTTAAAAAAAAAATTACTCATACAGAGGACATGACCAATTGTCTTAGATATGCAAGAGGGATGGCATAGAATGGGAAAGAAAATGTTAGTGTTACCCTGGTCAATTTTTGTTAAACTCCCTTGAACTACATGGAGTTTAAATGTCCATTCTTCACCAATTCTTGATGTGGAGAAGAGACTCCACTGAATGTTGTGCCCCCGCGTTCAAAGCCAGGGGTACTTTTCAAATTTTGTCTTTCTTTTCTTTCCCCACTCCTACTTCTCTGGCTTCTGAATCTGGGGGCGATGTCTCTGCAGGTGGAATTACCCCAGCTGCCATCCTGGATCCCTTTCCCTCTGCCCTGCCAGGGCTCTGTTGCTCCAAAGTTGAATTTGGGGCAAGAGGGGCGCACCGGAGCTCAGCTGTCCTTGCACCCTGCGGCAGCTGCAGCAAGCCACACGGCAGCCTCTGTGAGCGCTGGACACTGCGCAGGCACCGGGAGAACATGTCTGACGATGCGACCAGGACCCTAGGGAAAGGTGAGTCCCCTTGACAGCTGTCCGCCGGCCGGGGGCGCCGCGTGGCTGGGTGTTGGCTTTGGAGAATGGGCTGCCCGGCCTTGGTCCCCAGACTAGCGGAGCGTGGCGAGGAGGGACTTGAAGAGTTCCTCTGCACAAAAGCCACGTGCAAAAAAAAAAAGGTGTCCTCTCTGGGGTCCGGGAGGCGGAGTGCGTGCGGCCGTCTTGGGGTCCTGGGGAGGCCAGTGAACCCCTCTCTCCACTGGGCTAATCCGCCTCCCCGTACCCGCCTCCGCCCGCAGGGAGCGTCCGCCCAGGGCCGGTCCCAGAGGGCCTGATCCGCATCTACAGCATGAGGTTCTGCCCCTACGCGCACAGGACGCGCCTGGTCCTCCGGGCCAAAGGCATCAGGTGAGAAGCCGAAGGCCAGCGCCCCACAGGCGTGCGGGATTGCTTAAAATCTGGGGCACCCTGCTCAGATTTCAGAGGGTCCCTGGACCTTTCTTCTGAGGCAGAGACAATAAAGAGTTAGCAAAGGGCAGGTTAGCAAAACTGGCCGTCTTGAAATGCAGAGGCGGGTCTGTGCAGGAAACTTTTAGGACAACTCAGAGTAAACTGAACGATGGCTTTGGTAAACTGGTTCCTTCCCTAGTGCTTACTGAAGCCTTCTCTGACTGCTCCGTGGAGTGTAGTCCCCACCCCACCACAGGCATCTTCAAGTTCAACTCTGTTCTCATTCTTCACTGAGCTTACCACATCTAACTTTTTTTTTTTTTTTTAATGTTTATCAGTCTTTTTTCCACAACTCCTAGCCCTTCATCCACCCTCCCCACCCCTCCAAATGTAAATTCTCTAGGGTAGGGACTTTGTCTCTTTTTTCATGGGCTAGAAGCGAGCCTGGAGCATAGTAGGTGCTTGAAACTAATTTCTGAATGAATGAACGAATAATTCCAAACAATGAAATGGAAGGAACTACTATCAACAGTAAAAGTTTGTCTTGAAATTTCCCACATACCTGAGAAATGGGTACATATCCTTCCAGAAGAAATTTTGTAAGACTAGCTCCTGCAAAGGAGATTTGGATTTGGAAGGCAGTGCAACTTTGCTGGAATGGGGATGGCTGGATGCAACTGCTTCAAAGCTAAAGTGTTGAGAAAGTGTTACTCCAGCCTCTGGACTCTGGGCTTAGAAAGTCCATTATTAGGGGATGACTTCAGAGTCTCCAATTTATGGCAAAGAGATGCAGAGACTAATACAGAGATGTTTTAAATAAAATTATGTAATTCTGCTTTGTTGAGTGTATATGGCTTATATTTCCAGTTTCTTTTCTCTTGCTCAATTCTAGTTGGCCCCAAGGTTACCTCTTTTTTTTTTAAACAAAAATAACAATAGACTGATGTTTTACCCAGAGTGATGAAGTGGCAGCTTAGGAACCAATGTAAATACTTCTCTAGGACAGGGTTTTCCACCCTTGGCACCATTGACATTTTGCTTTGTGTGTTTGGTGAGGGGGAGGAGCTGTCCTGTGGGTGTCTAGCAGCATTCCTGGCCTCCTGGCCTCTACCCATCAGATGGAAGTAGAATCTCCCTCCCCCAGCTGTGGCAACCAAAAATACGTCTCCAGAAATCAGATTTGTATTTTCAAACTATAAAATGTACTAAAATCTGTGGTGTCCCGGGTTGAGCTTGTGAGCTCTAAGTCAGACTGCCTGGGCTCCCATCTTGGCTCTGCCACTTCTTAGTGAGTGATATTGGGCAGGGACTCAACCTCAAGGAGTGTTATTTCTCATAGGGGGTTTTAATGCTCTCTTTGCCTTACCTTGTTTACTCCTCATGATGACTCCCCAGTTTATCTCATTGGGGGATACGAGGAACAATTGGGAGAAGGCACAGGAAACATTTAACCCATCTTACTGCAGGGATGAGGATACTGATGTTGTTACCTGTTTTCCTTTGTACAAAACCTAAATTTAAACACTTACTGCAAATTTTAATTTTATGCATTGATTGCTTCTGCTTTCAAGATGAGCATCTGCCTGCCTAAGCCTCTCAGTTTTATTCTGTTTTGTTTTCCCTTTGCTTTGTCAGACATGAAGTTGTCAACATTAACCTGAGAAACAAGCCTGAATGGTACTTTACAAAGCACCCTTTTGGCCAAATTCCTGTCCTGGAGAACAGCAAATGTCAGCTGATCTACGAATCTGTCATCGCTTGTGAGTACCTGGATGACGCTTATCCTGGGAAGAAGCTGTATCCATACGACCCTTATGAGCGAGCTCGCCAGAAGATGCTACTGGAGCTATTCTATAAGGTAGGGCCAATTTTTAAAAAAAGATTTACACGCTATTTTGCTTTGTATGTCTTTCCCAAGCTTCAGTCCACTTAAAAAGCCCAATCATTGGTGAAATGGATTTGTTTTAATATGCACGTGTGCCTTAGAAGGATAACTGGTGTGGAATTATAGTAGGGCTAGGACCTCTGATATGAAAGGTTAAAGCCTTAGCTGATAGGTACTTTTCCACTTGAACTAGCAGTCTCAAGAGTTATGGTTACAGCATAGTTATGACTGTAACTTGAGATCAGAATACTGAAAGAGTTGAAAACTGATGATACTTTGAAGGGACTACTTATAACTTTTCTGGTAAAAAAAATATTGGGGTGTGAAAAAAGTAATGCACAGAAAGGGATTTTCCTTTATGGGGAACAAGAGTGCCGACTGTCCAGGAAATGTGAAGAAGAGAGAAAAGGGGCACATGCTGATATTGGGAGAGAAAATGATGGAGAAATTTTCAGATAGTTCTCTTTGAAAAAAATAAAAATAAAAATAATGAAAGGCTATTAGTAGCTGACATCTATTGAGCAGTTATGACATGCCAAGCACTGTTCTAACTACTTGATAAAGATTAACTCATTTAATCCTCACCACTGCCCTTTAAGGTGGGTACTATTATTGTATCCATTTTTCAGATGAGAACACTGAGGCTTAGAGAGGGTAAGTGCCCTACCTAAGATTGTACAGCATGGAAGTAGCTGTTCGAGTAAGGAACACTGGAGAGCCCCCTTTAAAGCACCTTGTTTTACCAGGCTGCTGTGATAAGTGGCTTCCGGAAACCACAGACATGGTCTTCAGAGGGAGCTGGGGAGCCTGGGTGTGGGTGGTGGCCTGTTAAGCTGGAGTGACAAAGCTTTGGCTGCATTTTTAGGCAGGGCAGGAGCACAGAGTGCCCTCAGACTTCTCCACTAAGAACCTGTGTCCTCTGATCAGGTCCCACATTTGACCAAGGAGTGTCTGGTAGCATTGAGATGCGGGAGAGAATGCTCTGATCTGAAGCTAGCCCTGCGTCAGGAGTTCTGCAAACTGGAAGAGGTACACAACGGGGCCCCTCTCCTGGTCAGAGGCAGTGGAAGAAGTGATGCAGGTCCCTACCCTGGTCACCTGGACACCCTCTTCTTTCACAGACTTCTTCTTTTTCTGCTTGCCTTCCATTAACCTGCTCTGGCATTATTCTTGAAAATCTGGCAAGGAGCTGGGGAGGGCATGTGATGAGTTTCTTCCTTTCCCAGAACCACCGCATTCCTTAAGTAACTGCATGGCTTCTGAAGCTTCTGCTACTGAGTCTGTGGTCTGTGTTAGTTAGGGGTTGTATTTGGTTGCTAGCAAAAGGGACCTAACTACTGTAAATTTACTTATAAGGATTTATTCTTTCACATACACACACAAACAAAAACAAGCCTGGAGTTCAGAGGTGTTTTCATGGCTTCTTCATGGAGTTATCAGGGACTGAGGCTTTTTCTCTTTTTCTGGTCTGTCATATTTAGCAACAAAGCTTTCAGCCTCAAAATAGCAAGATAGCTGCTGGAACTATAGCCATCACATCCAGGTTCCAGGTTGCAGAAAGGATAACAGAAAGGAAAAAAAAAATGGCATACCCCTTTGAAGGGCCTTTTCTAGAAGTCTTACCCAATGACTACTTAAATCTCATTGGCTAGAACTTACTTGTAGAATCATAAGTATCTGCAGAGGAGGCTGGGGAAATGAGTCTTTTAGCTGGGAACACCCTGCATAAAATCAGAGTTCTGTAATTAAGAAAGAAGGGGAGGGGGAGGGTATAGCTCAGTGGTAGAGTGCCTGCTTAGCATGCTTGAGGTCCGGGGTTCAATCCCCAATACCTCTATTAAAATATATATAATATGTATAAATAAACCTAATTACTTCCCCCCAAAACAAACAAAATAAAATAACTAGATAAATAAAGTTAGAAGCAAGCTGAAAAAAAAACCCATGATATTAAAAAAAATTTTTTTAAAACAAAGAAGGGGAAAGTGTCTATGGGTAAGCAAGGAACAATCTAGGTTACCAGATTCTTCATTAATCTGGTAGTAATAGGGCTACTTACCCTGTACCCCTAGAATAATCTAGAAGGTGGTTCTTTGACTTCCATTATCTTTGTTCTAGAAACTAAGTTCCTTTAACGGGTGGGTTGTAATTCTGTTGGTGGCCAGAGAATGCTCTTTTTACCTCTTTGCAGGAAGGCTGATTACTAGTATTCTTTGATTTGACCAATGGAAGCAGTTAAATTATTTACAATTCCAGCTCCCTATCTTAGATTTATACAGATGCAGTATTTTATGGATGATGAATAGTCATGTGTAAGAAGTTGGACTCTGAGGAGGCAAATAGGATGAGGTAGAAAGAGTCTTGGATCCTAGGCTTGGCTTTACCAGATTCCAGAACCTTGGGCAAAGTTCTGGACCTCTCTGTCCCTTGGTGTCCACATTTATAGAATGAGAGTATGTCTTAAAATGTGTGTCCAAAGAGCTTCTGAGTACTGCAGAGGGACTGCTTAATGAGGGGAGGTCTGGTGGGCAGTTTCAGATCCTGCTTCACCCAGGCCAGCCCTGCTTTTAACAGTGTAATTAACAAGACATCTAACAAGATCGAATTTGGAGAGTGAGGGGGCCCTCTGCTTTCCAAAAGAAGTTTGAAAGCTCTTGCCTACGGAGAATTTTTAAGGTCTTTATTTCAAAGATTAGTTGAACTGATTTTCAAGCCTGGTTACCTTCTTACAGATAAATGCTGGGCCAGGGAAAAGAGCTGGGAAACAAAACCCTTTGAATTCAAAGATAATTGAAAACACATTTTGATCTGTCTCCCTCCTGCCCTACATTTGGATGATGGATGAACTTTGTAAATCACAGATTGCTCAACAAATGTAAAATGTTATGATGGAAACACAGTTCTTTAGTTGGAGTTCTTCCAGGAGAAGTGAACCTGTATTTTTGTGCCTGGCATGATGCTACAGGTGCTTTGCATACACCCTCTCATTTAATCTTGCCAACAACCCTCTCCGATATAATAAACAGCATCAGTGAGAGCTACCTAAACCAGGGCTAGTTAAGGACCACTGAGAGTTCAGCACTGTTCCACCAGATTTGAATGTGGCTTTCGTCCCGTAAAATGTTAGCAGGAACTATGACTATGTCATAGGTAATATCAAGATCTGAAACATGCCCACTGAGCCTGAATTATTTGATTCATTCTTCTCAATATCAGTATATTGACTCTAGGAGATTCTAGTGAAATTGAAACTTGCAGAAATAATTCTAGAAGAGATGATCCCTTGAGGTGTACAGCTTTTTCCCATAGTTTTGGACATAGAAGAGATGATCCCTTGAGGTGTACAGCTTTTTCCCATAGTTTTGGACATAGAAGAGATGATCCCTTGAGGTGTACAGCTTTTTCCCATAGTTCTGGACATAGAAGAGATGATCCCTTGAGGTGTACAGCTTTTTCCCATAGTTCTGGACATAGAAGAGATGATCCCTTGAGGTGTACAGCTTTTTCCCATAGTTCTGGACATAGAAGAGATGATCCCTTGAGGTGTACAGCTTTTTCCCATAGTTTTGGACATAGAAGAGATGATCCCTTGAGGTGTACAGCTTTTTCCCATAGTTCTGGACATAGAAGAGATGATCCCTTGAGGCGTACAGCTTTTTCCCATAGTTTTGTACAATCAGGATTTTCTGTGAGTTAAAAATGTCTTAAACATCCACAGGCTTTCTGAGTGATAAGCAACTCAAGATACCAAGGTATAATTTTCTACCATGTGATCCTCAAGCAAGAGGCTCAGTTAAACTTTTGCAGCTGGAAACTTTGACACTTTCTTCTTTTGAAATAAATGTTCTGTTTGACTTCTTTTTTTCTTAAAAAACCCAATTTCATCAAAATTAAAGATTTATTGTGCTTGTTATATAACTACATTTTTCTGTTATTTTTACCGTTCTTTGAGATGCATACCTGCTGCTTTTATTATCAAACCAGCAGCCTCCCCACTTGCTTTCCCTGTTCTGAATAGCATTTTCATGAGTTTTAAAACTGCTGGACTGCCCTCCTCTAACCACATGGTTCTCTGTCTTCGAACTGATTTTCTATCCTGTTACTGAATCATTAATCTTAGCAGCATACTTTTTTAAAGCTTTATTCTGTTTTTATGTTTATTATTGGCTTTCATTTCAAAATAGCACCTTTGTTATGACTTTGTAGACATGAATGTGGCAGACCTTTCGCTGGTTCTTTTCTGGGGGGTCCAGTGCCTTCATTCTAAATATTTTTATTGTGGAAGTAGACCAGTCAAGCCCAAGAAAGAATGGGATTTGACCAGATTTCTTCCATGCTTTGGATGTTTGCTCTAGTTCAGTGTTCCTGTGCTTAGGGATTCTATATCCTGGCTATTGCTTGATCCCTTACTAGTTATCATCAGAAGTCAGTGAAGGGGAGTGTGAAGGGGGTTCGCACAGATAACCCTGGATTAACACTGACGGAGTGAGAACCTGTTCAGTAACTGAGGCCTTCAGCTTCTGGTGGCCATAGGACACGTTAAGTTTTTAATTCTTGGTGTTCACCAACCTGCCTTGTATTTTACTTTGCATGTCCATGCGAAGTTTCCCACGCAGCCAAATTGGATAACATGTCTTATATGGGTAGCAGTTTGTATGAAGTCAAAGTTGCACAAGTTGTATGTACATCAGCCAGGAGCATCTGTAATTAAATATTTTCTTGACTCAAAATTTCACCCATCTTAATTTTTAATCTGTCCTGTCTCCTCTCCAAAAATAATACACTTTTGTTCAATTAGATTATATTGTCTTGGTTAAGTTTTTCTTTTGTTCTTTTAAAATTTTTATTAATTTCAATAATGAAATTATTTATATATTGTTTAATAATTTCTCCTTTGATGTCACCAGGACATGAAGGAAAGAAAGTTTACACCTGGCTAATTGTTCACTGAAAATAATTTTCCATAGCCTTTTGCACGTGGCAAACTATTTACAATCTAAATTTATTTTTTATCAACTAATTTAACATAGCAACAAACTAAATTAGTTGTTACTAGCTATTTTTATAACAGCTTTATTGAGATATACTTTACATGCCATAAAATTCGTCCCTTTCAAGTGTACAATTCAGTGGCTTTTAGAATTTTCACAAAGTCATGTGATCAGCATCACCATTTAATTTCAGAATATTTTTATCATCCTAAAAAGAATCCCTTAGTCATTAGCAGTCAATCCCCATCTCTTCCCAACCCCACCAGCCATAGGCAACCATTAATTTACTTTCTGTCTCTATAGATTGCGGTGTTCTGGGCATTTCATGTACATGGAATCATTTACTGTTAGCCTTTCATGAGCTTCTTTAATTTGGCATGATGTTTATTCTTGTTTATGGCTTAATAATATTCCATTGCATGGATACACCAAATTTTGTTTATACATTCATCAGTTGATGGATACTTGGGTTGTTTCCATCTTTTGGCTACCATGAATAATGCTGTTGTGAACATTCATGTATGAGATTTGGGGTTGGATATATGTTGTCAGTTCTTTAGGATTTGCTAGTTAATTTAGTGTGTCCACTCCACGTGCCCTTTTTTTGGTTGTAATCACCATTCTTCCACACTAGGGAGCTGGTGATCTTCCAGTCATGATGGCTAGTTGAGTAGTTTTAGTGTTGTTGCTAGTTTGGTAACTTCATTAGTTGTCCAATTCTGACAGTTGCTTACTAGATAAACTATTTGCTGCATTTCTTTTAATAACCTTCTTCTATATCCTCTCCCACCATGTAAATAATAGAATAATAGTTATTCTTATTTAAAAATTAATTTTATTCTTCAATTATAAAGTAATACTTGTTCATTAGAGAAAATTTGGAAAACACAGAAAAATATAGAAACTAAGAAAAGAAATCTATAATCCCACTAGCCAGAAACAAAACTGTTACTATTTTTCTGCCCCTTTCTTATATATATTATTATGTAGTTGAAATTGTACTGTGTATAGATTGATTACCATTAATGACATAAGGATTTCCCCGTATTTTAATAAACCCTATAAATACTTATTTATATGTATAAGGCTGTTTATTAGAGCAGCATTATTTGTTATGGTGAAAAACGATAAACCTTAATATATGTTAGAGAATGGTTAAATAAATTATGTTCATCTTGTGGAATTCTGTAGAGCAAATAAAAATGAATGAAGTAGGTCCACATGTGCTGAGATGAAAAAATTGCCTAGAAACAGTTAAATGAATTACACAGTAATTCAAGTGGTATGATCCAATTTTGTAGACGAAAACAAAACTTAACTATATATGTGCATATATACTGGGATGGGAAAGAAAAGTGGTTGAGGGCAGGGGTAGGGGAGGGAGAATCTTTGCCTTTTATACTGTTTTCTGCGTTAGAGTTTTTTTAAATAGCAAGAATGCCTTTCTCCATTACATGTAATTCTTAAAGATGGAAAGAAAGCACTTTTCATTCTGCATAATTTGCCATATGTAAAAGCCATAGCTATTTATTCAGCACACTCATTAAGATTATTTAGATTGTTTCAGTTGCTTACCATTATGAAGGATGCTGCTGGGAACAGTGGCTCCTTTGCATAAAAAAGCCTTTTCTCTATTTTAGAATATGTCCTTAGGCTGGACTTCCAGGAATGGAATTACCAGATCAAAGGGTATGAACATTCTAGAGGCTGGAGCTGGATGTTGACAAATTGCTTCCCCCCAAGACTTGTGCTGTTTACCCACTGCCCACAGTGTGTGAAAATGCCCTTTGTACCATCCCCTTTTCACTGTTGGGAAATTCCATTAAAAAAGATATTTGCCTGTTTTGGAAAGAAACAGTAGTTTCTCATTGTTGACTTAATGTGTATTTGTTTGATTGCTAGTGAAGTGGAGTATTTCCCCCAAACTATGCGGTTCTCTGTGTTTTATTTGTGAAAATGGTCTATTACCCATCTGTTTGTCAAGGTCTTGCTGATTTTCCTTGTTGATTTTTTTTTTTTTAAAGAGTTCCTTGTATATAAAGGATATTGGCCTGTTTTTAAGACATAGTTTTTGTTTTGTTTTAACTTTAATTTGCCTTTTTTTCTACATATAGAAATATAACATTAAAAAATATTATGCTCTAAGCCTTCCCTGTTGTAATTTCTTCCATTGCTTTTATACACAGGAAATCCTCTCCCACTTCAGAGATTTGATGAATATTCATTTATATTTTCATTCACTACCCATCACTTAAAAGATATTTGATTTATCAAGCCTTGCCCTACTAGCTTTTTTCTCTTGCTGCTTACAAATGTATTTTGACAAAAGAATTAAGCCCATGAAAAGGATTCCAGGATAGAAATTTCAGGGTGGTCCTTTGATTTCCCCAAATGCTGGCAAGCCACATTCTGAATCTTCACAGGAGACTCTAGGTTGTGAGCGATGGCCAGCAGGAGGCGAGTGTTCTGCATACACCCTGTTCTCAGGCTTCTTTCTAGAGAAGTGGTTTTGTCTATACTCTGTTCATTCCCTTAGTTTGTTCTAAAGGGAATCTGTTCGTTCTTGGTTAACTCAGCCTCAGCTACAGTATGTCAGTGTAGCAGAGACGTGGAATTTGAAATATTGAGAATCTCCCCTAATCTTTTATGAACTCAAAAGATTTCTGCCCAGGAGTTGAGTGCTTTCCTTTGCTTCTGGATAAGGGCCTGCATTGCTGATGTACCGGCAGGTGGCTTTGTGTATTTTATTGGCAGATGGGGCGATGGGGTTCTGTTTCTTAAGAACTATTTCCGTCAAGAAAAACCTCTTTCTTCCTCCTCCAGCCAGGTCAGCAGCGCCCGCTGAAAGCCACCGCGCTGTCCTGATTAGAGGCCCGGGGTTTCTCGGCAGGTGTGTAAATGACCCATGCGGGGCAGGTGGCCGCGTCAAGGTTTGAAGTGCAGTTACTGAAGCTGCACCTGAGAGTCAAAGACTGTAGAAGTGAAGCGTCTTAGGATGCCTGGTTTGAGAAAGTCAGGGATTCGTGTCTCTTGATGATCTTAGGCCTCATAAAATTTTTTGCAGATTTCCTTTTCCTCCTCGGCGAACCTCCTGCGTAGCCCAGGCCTGTGCGCCTCACCACGATGGCCACAAGGGGGAGCCCCGCGCGTTTCTTCCTTCTCCGCGCTCCAGCGCGAACCTCCTTTCGTCCTCCTGGGGGAGCCCCAGAGGCCTTCGCAGTAGATGAGCGGCCCTTCCATGCTTTTGAAGTTCAGAGGCGGACAAAGTGTTCTCTCTCGGCATACCAAACAGTGCTTCCCTCTTTATTTGCATGCGCACTCCTTATTCCTTGTCACTCCCCAAAACAAAGGATGGATCTGTAGCCGTTTTTCAGTGAACTGGAAAACAAAGTTTTAAATATAGAGCTTTCTACTATTCCAGAACATCCAGTGGCTTTCCCTAAAATATCTCAATTCTTAAGCCTGAATTGAAGGTGTGTCAATACATTAAGGAAAGTGAGGGCTTGAAGCTCGAGCCTCAGTTCCCTCCCCTGGCCGTGTGAGTCCTGGATGGGAAAGCGTCTTCTCTAAGCAGGCTGTTTGCCTTGCTTGACCGTACCAAGGACAATAGTTCTAAGAGTGATGGAGTCCGTTGTAAGAAAACCTATCTGACATGAAGAATGGTGAGTATCATAATATGTGGCAGGTGGCTGACAGAAATAAAATGGAGTTTTAAAAAATGACAATTGGATATTAACATGACTGCTGCTAAATGTGTCAAGGTGTAGTTGCAGCTTCCTGTTCTGTTTCTGGTGACAGAACACTCAGGAGAGATAAGACACTGGACACTAAGACTGCCGGTTTATTTTGCTTCTAACTATCCTAAAAGTTGTCAAAGCAGCTAACTGGCTCTAAGCAAGGGACTTAGTATAAACACAGAAGAGCAATTTCAGGTAAAGGTGACCTTCTTATCCATGGAATGAAGCAGGAAGGAGAGGATTCTGAAAAGCTCTTTCTTCCATGATTGTGTCTCACCGCCTGGTTGGTTAGGTGCTCTGGCAAAGCCCCTTGCTGAGAGAGAGTGAGAAGGAGTAAGGTTAGGGGGCAGTTCTCACAGGGAAGCTCAGAGCTGGGCCAGTCCTTGGCTGTAGGGGAAGGAGGCTTTCAGAGTTTGCTGATTCTAAGCTTTCTGTTGATACTTAACTTTAAAGAATAAGCAAAGAATTCACAAGAGACTTGGGGAAGCCTCTGTGGTGAAGTTAATGATACGGGGTTGATGCTAGTCTGGGGCTTAGGGAAATGGTGTTTCTGTCTTAGCTCTGGCACTAACCAGAGAGCCCCTTACTTCCCTGGGGCAGTTCTTCCTCCTTTGTAAGCCAGAGGCTCTTCTGCTTCCACAAGAGAGGCAAGAATCAACTCACCAGCCTGTTTTCCTCTCCACTTGAGCTGCCAGGAAACTCAAGTCAAATTCAAAGCTTTATTTATTAAGGAACCCTGCAGGAGCCTTGGCTTGATCTCTTGATACCGTTTCCCTTCCTTATTTTGACCTTCTGTTCTAACTTTTGTTTTCCTTGATCTTAGCATGATATTACTTTTCATATTTAATATTTTTTTGTACACTGTACCTCCAATCCTTTGTGTAATGAGCATGGTAGAAATAGATGAAAAGATGGGAGGGGATTCACCCTAGATGAGTCACAGTGTCCCTTCCAGTACTGAAGTTCTGTGATTCTAAAGGGACAAGTCATTGGACATGTCTAGAAGGTCTCAGGTTTGCAGAGAAGGGAGCTCTCCTATTGAAGGTCCTGAAGACGGGAATGAACCTCCAAGGAGACCTGGCCAGGATGTGCTCCTGTGTCACTGTGATGTGTCTGTAAAGGAGCCAGAACTTTGTGCTGGTTTACAGGAAAACTGCTTTTCTCTTGGGTTTTTTAAGACTTGCTCCATATGAAATCTGGTAGAGAAATGCCTGTCTGAGGCAGGGCTCAAGAATCTGCAGCTGTATCAAGAACTCCAAGGAATTTGGGTGTCACACTTGGATTTAAGGAAGTCCGAGGGAATGTGTACATATGTATCAGGAGCAAGGGAGAAGCTGGCAGATCATTGATGCCTCATCCATTTTGTCCACATGCTTATCTTGACTTTTCATTGTACTGGGCACCTTGATAAGGCTTGAATTACTTTATGAGAGCTTATATAAAAATTGATTGTATCTACAAGATCATATATATTTAAAGGGATACGCCTACTTTGAGTAGATGAAAAGCTTTAAAAATATATACTAAATAAACATCAGTTACTAAGCAGTTATTCATTTTCAAAATATCTCATCGCTTTACCAAAGCACTCATCACGGGGTTCTAGTAAGTGTCCACATATGGCTTGTTTTGACAAGGACTTTCTCACCTCTTCTCTGTGAAACAGAGGAATGATACAGAAGTTCCAGAGTTGCTCAGTTTAGGTTCAGTTCTGATTTGTGCCATGAAGGCCAATAATAAGCTGGAGGTATATGATTTAAAGCCAGTGATAAAAGTTTGGGTAATTATTTTCTGTTCCTGAACATAAAGAAGGTTTGGGGCTTTCTGGAATCCATGCAGGATGAACAAGGTGTTCCTTTCCCCTGAAAATCAGGTCTTATTTACACACAACTGAAAATAGCCTCTACTTTGAGGTTTCATTGTCCGGACTCTGCTGTTTTAGTACCATCCTGAGACTTTCTTTGAACCAAGTGGTGCCACCTAACATGTTTTCAGATTTCCAGGGCACTAGGCAGGGTGCTCCTCTGTGCCACACAGGGAGGTAATGAAGACACAGGCCTTAAGGCAGTAAGATTTGCTTTCTCCTCTGAGAGGGGTGATGGGAGGGGGAATCCCATTGATTTCTTTTTCTGTTCGGGAAGGGTTTGCTTTCTGTAGGTGTAACCTTTGGGGGCTGGTGTCTCTGTGCTTTCTCATCACAAGAGCTCACGTTTATTCATGCATGATTCCGTTACTCCTCACCATAACCTCTGAGGTGGGCATGCACATTACCACCATAAGGAAATTGAGGCTTGGAGGAGGAGGTAGGTAAGTTGCCCCGGGTTCCATGTTGAATCAGGGGCATAGCCCCATGTAGGACCAGGTCTGCCAGCTCCAGAGCTCACCTTCAGCTGGAACCCTAGACTGCATCGTAGCGGCAGCAAGATGGTCAGGAGTCCAGAGCCAAGCCTGAGTGATAGAGAAAAGAACTGAAATCTAGATAAAGGACCTAGGAATCTAGATCTATAGTTGCAGGGAAGCATTTAGTTGATTATGAGTTAGGCAGGTCGAAGAGGGTCTTTTGTTGATTTAGCTAGATAACCTGCCTCTTTTCTCTTTCGGAAGACCTGGTCCAGGAATAATCTCTGATAAGCACTGTTACTTTTTAGATCTTCAAGCACCTTTTTTTTTTTTCTCTCCACTATCTTTGGATGTCTATTAAGAGTTTATCTGTTTTCGTTGACAGTTCATCTGTCTGGGTTGATTTGCCCCATTTGGGAACGAGAAGTTTTGAAATTGAAAAGTTGATAGCATTGAGTGTTGTTGAAATAGCTCAAATAAAAAAAGAAAATAAGATAGGAAGATCGTGTTGGGATTTGAGGGAGCCCTTTGAATAGCCCTGCTCTCCCCTGCCTTCATTTTGAACTGATTGAGAAATAAGACCAAAGAGGAAGATGTGTGGAGACTAGAGTATCTCCTTTATCACAGATAAAGAGGATCCTGGAGAATGGGGATCAGCTGCCACAGGTGAGGTTCCTCATGCCGCCCCCTCCTTCCCAGCAAGGGGCAGTGCTGGTCAGAGGCAGGGTCCCTCTCTCCAGAGGCTGAGCTTGTCTCTGGAAAGCTTAGCCTGTTCTGGGCTGAGAGGGAGCAGCTGGGCTCCCAATCCCTGGGTTGTCCCCTTCCAAATTCTCTAATCAGATGAGCTGCACCTTGGCTCCAATGTTGAAAGGAGGTGAGGGCTAAGTGTGGCCAGGAGTATGACCCTAAAGGAGGTGGAAGAACCCTCAGGAAAAAGGGGGAAGCATTCACCTAACAAATTGGAAGGAGACGCAAAGCCTTGGTTCTCCCTCTTTGGGAGTTAATTTAATGTTTGTATTTTCTGTCTATAAATATGTTAGCTGATAGGTAAATAGGTAAATTAACATGCTTTTGCTCTGTTTACATTTTCAGATTCTTGGCTATCAGAACACCATCTTCTTTGGTGGAGACTGTATAACCATGATTGATTACCTCTTCTGGCCCTGGTTTGAGCGGCTGGATGTATATGGAATAGCCGAGTAAGACAGTTAACCGTGTGGTTGTGAGTTCCTAGGGCACTGGGTTAACAGTGCTTGAAACGGTCTGTGTGGAGGAATTGATCCTCCACTGGACGTGTTTCACGTGAAGGTGAAATGCGATCAGGTTTTAAACTGTGTGTTTCCTTGTTCAAAATGCATCTGAGCTCTTTTGCCACTCACTGTGGACCCAAACTCTACCCATAGAGTTTGGCAAGAAAGACCGTGTCCAAAAGCTTCCTGTTGTGGTTCAGAGCCCGCTGTCCTCACCGGCCCACGCAGCGCGGGTCGGGATCAGTGTAAAAACAGAAGCAGATGGAAGGTCTCAGTCACAGGGTCTTGGTGCCTTGTCTGAAGCCCCCTCCGTGGCCCTCCACCTGGTCCTGCCAAGTCACCCAGTGGACATCACACACCTTACTCACACCTGAGTTCCCCGAGGAATCTTCCCTCAGATAGTAATACCTTAAAAAAAAAAGATTTTAAAAGTAATATATGCTTGATGTTAAAACAAACAAACAAAATGGCCAGCCATACGCCATGGAAGGGTAGGGATGTTCCAAGTAAAAGGAGTGACCCGATAGACTCAGGAAGACAGCAGAGGGTCCCCGGGAAGATCGTGTGCTTTGTTCCCACGATGCTCAGAGAAGCGGGACTTGTGCCGGCTCTGCTATAACCCCAGCCAGTCGCGAGGTGGGTGCCGGACCATCTGGTGTTTGGGAAGCCGGTCCTGCTGACGTGGAACTGCGTCTGTACCTTCATAACGCACGCTTGGGTCTACCCAGGAGTGAGCTGTGCTTCCCACTTAGGGAGGGTCAGCTAGAACATACTTGGATATTTTAAGCTAGGTCTCAACATAGACATTACAAGAACCTGTCTCCTCTGGGGACGGAGGGTTGAACCACAGGTTAGGAACCCTCACCTCCACTCCTGGAGTTTTCCACTAACCAGTTTACTGTCTGAGCAAGTCATTTTAAACATCCTGACCGGTCTTTGAAATGGCCCAGTCAGCACCATTATTTCAAGGTTGAGTGATTGTTTTTCTCATTTTAAACAAGTGTTTTTGGAAACTACGTCTTTATCTTTTTTCAAGCCCCATAAAGTAAAATCTGAGAATGACAGAAGCATGTCTCTTTCAGGCGGTTGTTTTTTTTTTTGTTAGTGAACAGTGAAGCACAGACACCAATTACCCTAGAGCAATCAATCCTCTTAAGGTTAAAGGCAGCAACTTTTGCAATTCAAAAGCACACACGGCTATTCCCGAAATGAGATTTTCCTCTAGTAAGTGATTGTCGCCAGTGATAATAAGGTACCTAAGATAACTTTATTGCCCCAGTAAGCCCATTTCTCGCTCCTTCCCTGTCTTGCAGCTGCGTGAACCACACCCCCGCGCTCCGGCTCTGGATCGCTGCCATGAAGCAGGACCCCACAGTGTGCGCTCTTCTTATAGATAAGAACATCTTCCTGGGCTTCTTGAATCTCTATTTTCAGAACAACCCTGATGCCTTTGACTACGGGCTAAGCTGCTGCGCCTCCTAGCCCGCCCCGTTCACCAGCCAGGAGTACCAAGCCTGTCGTAATTCTGTGTCAGCTCTCGTTTTGGTGGGGCAGCCAATCTCTGTTCATTTTCATTGAGGTTCCCAATAAACATGGAGCCAGAAAATGTATTTCTTCTGATCATCATTTGTATGAATCCTCTAGGCCATGGCTTCTAATGACTCTCTAGAAATCTCTAGTGCCCAGTGCTACTGTCCAGGGACGTTTTGGGAGCCTGTGTGCCAGCTGGTAACTTGGCCTTCAGCCCATCTGGACCTGCAGGTTATCGATGCTGACGCTAACGTGGAGGTACGAGGCCTCCCCGTGGCTGATGTTTGTCATGACAGACTGGCACCCTCCACAACTTCCTGGAGAGAGGACAGCTAGACATGGGGAGGAAGAAAACACTTCAAGTCCAAACACTCTCCAGCTGCCAAATTAAATCTGCAGGCCCCGTGGGCGTGCATGAGAATCCTTCTCACTCAAACTTTGGCCGTGGGCCTGGGAGACGCCGAGGGTCTTGTGACTAAAAGAATTCCAAAGCCGGAAATGAAACACCCGTTATCACCCTGGACTAATGACGTCAGAATTTCACTGGTACTCTCAGGGCTCAGGATGGCTCACAAAATGTTCTATAGCCGACATCCTGCCTTAAAAAAGTACACACGCCCCAAACCCAGGCACGGGCAAAGGTCATTCTGTTGGACTTGCGTCACACATGCGTTCAGTTCATCCCAACACATGCCTCTGGTTGCTCTATTGTGTACCAAGCCCTGGTCCATGTGGGTGATAAAGATGACAAAGATGACAGAGACACAGGGGCCCCTGCTCTCTCCACTCGTCGTGGTTGAGGTTTTAAACCTAGAGCATTGAAGCTGCTTGCCTTGCAGTGGGAATGCTTCTCCCTTTAAAAAATATTTTTTTTAATTGAGGTATAGTAAGTTTACAATGTTGTGTTAGTTTCAGGTGTACAGCAACGTGATTCAGATATACATATATTTGTATTATTTTTCATATTCTTTTCCATTATAGGTTATTACAAGATATTGAATACAATTCCCCGTGCTATTCAGTTAGTCCTTGTTGTTTATCTTTTTTATATGTAGTAGTTTGTATTTGTTAATCCCAAACTCCTAATTTATCCCTCCCCACCTCATTTCCCCTTTGGTAACCATAAATTTTTTTTCTATGTCTGTGAATCTGTTTCTGTTTTGAAAATAAGTTCATTTGTATTTTTTTTTAGATTCCACATGTAAGTGATACCATATTTGTCTTTGTCTGACTTAACTTCACTTAGTGTGATCATCTCTAGGTTCATCCATGTTGCTGCAAATGTCAGTATTTCATTCTTCTTTTATAGCTGGGTAAGATTCCACTGTGTGTATATACCATAACGTCTTTATCCATTCATCTGTGATGGACATTTAGATTGTTTCCATGTCTTGGCTATTGTAGTTTCAACTTTTTTTTAGGGGTGAGTAATTAGATTTGTTTACTTATTTCTTTATTTTAGTGGAGGCACTGGGGATTGAACCTAGGACCTCGTGCACGCTAGGCACGTGCTCTACCACTGAGCTACACCCTCCCCCCCCCCCCCCGTCTTGGCTATTGTAAATAGTGCTGCTATGAATGTTGGGGTGCATGTATCTTCAAAGTAGAGTTTTCATCTTTACCGGATATATGCCTAGGAGCAGGATTGCTGGATAGCTGGGATGGCTACTCTGTTTTTTGTTTTCTAAGGAATCTCCATATTGTTCTCCATGGGGACTGCACCAAATTACAGGAATGCTTCTCTTGGCCTGATGTGGCACCTTGGCTGTGTTCATCTGGCAGTGCCCACCACTGAAGATGACAAAGAGCCCAAAAGGGTAGCCAGGCATGCCAGCAGATGCCTTAGGAGTGGGACAGGCCAGTCCAATGCCATTTTATCTCAGGGTCTTGGGATCAGTCTGTGATCATTTCAGCTTTGTTCACGCTAGATCTTTTCCCAGCCTCCAGCTGTGCTGAGAGACCAGGCAGCAGCAGGAGTGATGTTTGGATTTGTCGGTGCCCACAGAGGAGCTGTCAGCTGCTCCTGCCTCTGACCCAGCCCAAACCAGCCCGGTCTCTCCCCACGTTTCAGCCCGGCCCAGCCATCTGCTGCCTCTGGGAGGATTTTGACTCATGTAAATAGTTACCAGTGTGACTTTGTGCCAGCTGGACAAAGCAAGCCTGCTTGGGGAGGTAGCCTGGTCTGCTAGAACAGGCGCCACGTGATGGGGCAGTCTGCCGTGCCATCTGCTCGGGATGGAGCTCTCTGTTGCCATGGCACCCGAGCCAATGCAGAGGGAGGTCTGCTAGTCACATTTCCCTGGGATGCTTGCTCGGCCTCTCCTGGGACTCGGGGACTGATCATCTTTGCAGGTGTAAATCCTGTATGTTGGCCAGTGTTTGGCATGGGACTGAGACTGCTGTTGACCCAACAGATAAAAGCGTGTCTCTGGGTGGCCAAATCCTGAGATGTTCTCTTCCGGGGCTCCGCATGCTAATTTAGGAAGCTTGGAGAACCAGGAAATAAAGGATGGAGAGAAGTGCTCATGGGGAGTTTGCGGGCTGGGGGCCCCAGCCCAGTTTGGGATTTGAAAGCTTTTTGGCCAGATGTGCTCTCTGCAGCTGGCCAGTGTCACCTGCAGTGCCTTCCTCTACTTCCTTCTCATTCCTTTATGTCACCCGTCTGAGCCACAGAGGAATCTGAATTGTCAACCTCTGGATGAAACTCAAAGCATTTAGCCTGGAGAAAAGAGGCATGAGGAGCTTTCAAAATACCACCTCTTTTATCTGAGGGGGAGGGTACAGAAATAATACATAAGGGTTAAAAAAATACAAGAAAGAGAAACAGGAGGTCTTCCATCATCCCATGTCCCAGAGATAACCACTGTTAACAACTGGAGTGTATCTTACAAAAGCATGTTCAGCTATGGGTTTGAGGTGAAATCTGTCCCCTATGTCCTGCAGATAAGGAAAAAGAGAAAAATAGTTTAAACCACAGCATTGAGAGAGCCTCATTGTCCCAGATGATGTTAACATCAAAACTGATGACCAGAGGTGGTATGAACTCCATTCCATAGAGGTCCTGGACTGGAGCCCACCTGGGCTGAGTCCACTTACATCCTGACATGGGGTGGGGTGGGATGGGATGGCCAGGACAGCTGGCAGTGGCGGTGGTGGGGTGTAGGGGGAGTGGTGACTCAATGTTACTTGAGATTCCTTCTAGCTCCAAACTTCTCTGAGCGCAGACAGCAGAGTGGCTGTGAGCATCAGAGCGGATTAAACCTGAACGATCAAGTCCAAGACAGTGCATCTTCCCTGCTGCAGGAACGTCCCGTGCGTACCGCCATATTGCTCCTCCAAGCTTGGGTGAGGGTGGGGGTGTGTTTCTCCCTTAATTTCTCACCTCCTGTCCCACCTGGTCCGCATTTCCTTTGTCAAAGTCAATGACCTTTTTGATGGAGGGGGAACTTTGCTGCTCTGCCTTGGCCTCTCCCATGGTTTATGTCAGCCTGGCTCCCTTTGTTATCAAAAGTCTCTTATCTAAAGTGTGTATCCAAAGTGTGTTATCTAAAGTTCACAAACAACCAAATATCCAGCCCAGGCTGATTCTCACTGACTAGCCTCCAGCTCCTCCTCGGCCTCCCGCCACCCCATACACACACTGAACACTATGCCCACCCAGGAGCCCCAGTTCCCATTCATCTACCTCTGTGAGTCCCAGGAAGCCTGGGCGTTTGGTCTTCTCAAATATCTTGCTCGCATCTAGCTTGTCAGAGCTCTTGATCCTTTGCAAATGCTGTTTCCTCCACTCTCTAATCTTCCTCAGGGCAGCCTCCTATTTGGTTTTTTTTCCAACCAATTTTTTCCTTGCAAAGTTCAGATAAGAATCCTTCTTTGTGCCAAGAGGTAGTGTACCATCATAGATAAGAAGAGGACTGTGTGGTCAGAGGTACCCGGTTCACAACCTATCTCTGACACGCATCAAATCCCGTGGGCAAGTTGCTTAACTTCTCTGAGCCTCAGTTTCTTGTCTGTAACATGGGACCACTAAGTACCTATCGCATAGGGTGGTTTAAGAATGATGGGTCCATCCATGGAAGGACTCAGCCCGTGCCGGGAAACTGCTCAGTGAATGGCCAGCAAACCTATTACCACGGTGAGGCTTCTGCGGTTGATCAGACTTGAACCCTGCGTTTATTCTCTCATCACTTTGTGGAACAAGATGTCCCACAATTGCACACAGCCTAATCCATGATTTGGAGTTGCTTTCTGGTTGCCTTGTGTGTGTGGGTTTAGTCTCAGATCACCTGTGAGCCTTGGAAGCTGGGACTTTTATCCCTCCCCTACTCTGCATTCCTCACCCCAAGCCTAGTTTAATATTGTGAATCTTGGAAGCTTGCCACGTTGATGACGGTAAAATCAGTATCCTCTCCTGTGTTATGGAGGAGTACTCGGAATCCAGCTTTTCTGCCCTCTTGGAGCATGTTATTGCCATCAGGGGGTTCAAGTGTGAGGGATTTGAAATGTCTGCAGGCCTGCCCAGGTACTAGGCAGCTAGGATGCGGCAGGGAACACAAAACCTCCTGGGACCCTGTGGCTTGTGGACAGGATTACAGACATGCTTCAGGAAAGAACTGGGGGAAGCTCTGCCCTGTCATTTTCTTTGCAGGATTCACCACAGCCAAGAATTCCCTCGCAGACAGCAAGGGTCCCAGCCCACTTTGTCAGTAGCAGACAGCCTCCCTTGGAGGGTGTGAGGAGCAAAAGTCAGCTTCCTGGCTGGGAGCCAGCAGGAAAGAGCCATTTACAGGCCAAGGGACTAAGAGATTGAAACTCTGACTGTGCTGCCCACCGGGGGGGGGGGGTGGGGTGGGGTGGGGTGGGGTGGGGAGGGCCTGAATAGTGGCCGCCCTTTCCCAGCAGCACCGGACCTGGGGGTTGGGAAGCCAGGAGGGTGCATGTTTGTTAGCAGGAGCAGCCTTTGCTAAATCTGGGCTTCTACTTCCAAAGCTGTGGAATATTTGGGTTATCAGGGGTATAGAAAACTTCTCAACGGTGTGTTTGTGTTTGCGTGTGTGTGTGTGTGTGCGCACGCGCATGTTTCTGGGCATTTCTCCCATAGGAGGAACCCTGTAAATGATCAGGGCAGGAGGTATTTTAAAAATTCCATCCTGGGATGGTGGGTATGGCTCAGTGGTAGAATATGTGCTTAGCTGGGTTCAACCTCCAGTACCTCCATTAAAAAAAAAAATTTCATCCTGAAACAAGCAGTACTTCATGTGCTAAACAGAAAGGCCCCCTTTGAGGACTTTACCTGGACACTGTTTTGATAATCTGATGGCAGCAGGGGCTGGGGCACACACAGATGTCCCAGGTACAGTGACAGGGGGCTGCTTAACCTGGAGGCCAGGGGAAGAGTTAGCTGGGGCTCTGCTGAGGTCTCTAATCTGCAACTGACTTTGCTATATATAAAACAGATAAACAACAAGGTCCTACTGTTTAGCACAGGGAACTACATTCAGTGTCTTGTAATAACCTATAATGATAAAGAATATGAAAAGAAATATATATATATATACACACACACATACCTACATATATATATATGTGAATATATATATCTGAATCAATGTTCTGTACACCAGAAATGAACACAACATTGTAAATCAACTAGACTCCAATTAAAAAAATAAAAAAATAAAACTGGCTTTGAGTGTGTGGAGGGAATCCCAGGGTAGAGTCAGAACAATAGGAAACCTGTTTACTGAGTGTCTGCTGTCTGTCAGGTGCTTTACATATACTAGTTACACCTCACAGACTTTAAGGGAAGTACTAATTACCCCCATTTTACAGGTGGGTAAACTGAGGCTTAGAGATGCAGTAACTCGCCCAAGTGTCACATGGCCAGTAATGGGCAGAGCCAGGGTTTAAACACAGGCAGCTGACTCCAGAGGCTGTGCTCTTAACCCCTACACTCCTCTGCTTCCCCTTCACCAGAACCCCCTTGCCTCCTGCCCTCCCCTTGTACTTCCTCTCTAGTCTGGGAGCTCTCTTAAGGCAGGGATAAGGGATAGTGTCTCACTTGAACTTTGTTTTCTGAGCACCTGGCACAGTGCCTGGCATACAGTAGTGACAGCTACTCAGTAGTGTTTTGTGAAGGAGTGAACACATAAATACATGACTGAATGAATGATGGAATGAAGGGGCGTACGGATAACAGAAATCTGGACCCCTTCCAGGGAGCTCATTGTGAGGCAGCTCTCACAGCTAATTCCCTGCTTTGCTGTCCAGAAGAGGCAGCTGATTGCCTGAGAAGCAGGGATGCCCTGCCTGGTACCCTCTTTCTGGCTCTGTTGCTGCTATGGGAACTGCTGGTCTGGGCTCTGGCTCTTCCACAAAGGGACTAGGAGAGCAGAAGGGTCAGAGGGGCCAAGGCAAGAGACCCCTCCTTATTCCCCAACTGGAGCCAGTGCCCCAGGCCCACTCTGGTTAGGTGCACATTTCCTACGCATGCACCTGGCCCTGGGCGGGGAGGAATTCATTCCTGCAGGTCCTGCGCTGTGCGCTGAGGGAGCCCGGAGGGAAGACAGACTCACTCAGTCAAGGGTGGTGGGAGGAGTTACTTGAGAGACAGCCTCATCACTGACGGGGGATCCACGAAGTAGGAATTTGGCGTAAGGAGCCCTCCTAGAGCGTGGTAATAGCCGCTGTCATCTTGTCATTTATTATTCATCAGGCCCCAAGCTAAGTGCCTCACACGTGCTCTCTTGTGCAGTTTTCTCAATGGCTCTATGAGACGGGCAGCATTACTCCCATTTTACAGAATAAGGCGAGGCAAAACCAAAGCTCGTAGAAATATGAGACTTGCTGAGCTAGGGCACGGCACACTGGGATGTGAACACGCAGCCCAAGCTCTTAGCCCCTGTGCCATCTGACCTGTATGGAATCTGAGTCTCATTGGTCTTTGCACAGCTTTGTCGTAGGAGCAGTCTGGGCCCCCAGTGGGCCGAGCCTCACAGGTGCGCCTCCAGTTTTGAGTGGGCACATGGAGACAAGGCAGGGAGTCCTCCTTCCTCGCCTCTCTCTGGATCCTTCAACATCCAGGCTGAGCAGTCTTGCTTGGGGTCTTGTCTCATCCTGGAGGGATGGGGCTTCAGTAGCTTCTCTGCCTGGTGGATTACAAAATGCTGTGAGGAGGAAACAAACGTGTGAGGGGGCTTCTTAGGAACTGTTTTGGTGGAAGCTGAGCTCTCAAGAGGGCTGAACACCACCAACCTCCTTGACCTGGAATCTGGCTCCACATAAGTCTTCTGTTGTTGCCTTGGTTGGTCCTGATTCCTGGGTTTCAGGAATCTGGGGTTTGTACAGGCTTGTCTCTGGCTGGGAGTCCTTCAGGTTCAGCTCCCGGCAGGGCTGATTCAGCACTAATTGTGCCTTTTGGGAGAGGGCTGAGGCCATTTTCAGCCTTTGGAAGCCCGACCACTGTCCCGAGGGACTTTTGGTCTAGCACAGCTCAGTCCACTCTCCAGGACCAGGTGAGAAAACAGGCCATGGGGGCTGTGAGTCACCTCTGGTCAGTTGGGAAGACAGCTTGTGAGGAGTGGCAGGAAGTGGGTCTGTGCTTTCTTTTTCTATTTTTAACAAAGTTACCCTAAGAGAAACCTTAAATATCATTAATCGGTGGGTTTTAAAGAAACAGATGGGACTGAATTCTTCCCAATTCCCTACCCGACCCCTGTCCTGCCAATCTCACCTTGCACTTTTAAGACCTACCTTTTACCATCGAGAAAAGAAGTATCTTTGAACATCTCTGAGGTGTATATGGTTCCCTCCTGTTGGGACAGAATTTGTGGTTGAGTTTTATTTTCTGGTTTCTTTGTGGGGCTATAGAGGAACATCAAAGGAATAGAAGATGCCACTCTCACCTCTAAAGCAGGGGCCCCACATTGTGCAGGAGGAAATAAACCACCCCTGGTTTATTTTCACCCAGGTGAATGGAACACAGGCATCTGGTGACAGAATGACCATCGTGATGATTTGATTTTCTTTGGGGAGGCTCTTCACACTTTGCTGTATATAAAAACAAAGCATCTCAGGGGGGAGGGTATAGCTCAAGTGGTAGAGCATATGCTTAGCATGCATGAGGTCCTGGGTTCAATCCCCAGCGCCTCCTCTAAGAATAAATAAACCCAATTACCTCCCCCCACCAAAAAACAAAAGAAACAAAGCGTCTCACTTGAACTCTGTGTTCCGAGCAGCTGGCACAGTGGCTGGCATACAGCAGTGAGAGCCACTCAGTGTTTTGCGAAAGATCAAACACGTGAACGTGTGATTGGATGAATGACGGAATGAAGGGATGTTTGGATGATGTAGAAACTTACAGCTCAAATCCAAAGCTGATCTGGCTTCTCTCACATCCCCCTGCTCCCCCACAGGCCTCAGAGCCACGATTCCACTTCCAATTACTTACCAGTCTTCATTGTTCTCTAGCTTACTTTGTGGCCATTGGATGCGTCTTCCCAAGAGACCCCATTCCCCAAGGACAGAACCCTTTCCTTGTCTTATACTTGTCTCCCACATAACACTGACCCAGGGTGGAACACAAGCTGTGTTACTCAGGACTTAGTTAATAATGCCTTTTCTTCATTCTGGAGTCGTAATGATTGAATAAATCCCAGAATAAAGGAATTATTCTTATTTTTACAGTAAAATGCTTGGTAGTGAATGCATAGACAGCAAGTTGGCAAGTACAGAATAATACAGCGTTGACCAGGAGAATCACTTCAAAGCAGGCTTTCCCTTCAGAGATGTTCACTGCAGGGTTGTTTACAATAGCAAAAAAAAAAAAAAAAAAGATAAGACACCTAAGTGTTCCTCAGGGGAGGAGGGGTAGATTAGGGTACATTTATCACACAGGAATAGTAAGCAGCTCTTTTAAAGAACAAGGTAGAGCCAAAGGTTCAAAAAAGATAGCTAAGAAAAGTGAGATAGCATGGTCCAATTTATATAAAAAAGAACAAAAGGGATGCATCCACACATGTGATACATACGTAGGAAAATTCTGGAAGGATACATAAGAAACTTCCTGTTGGTTGATGCTGGGGAATGAGCTGAGAAATCAGGAGTGGGAGCTTTTATCTGTTACTTAATATTTCTGAGAGTGGTTGAATTTTTTTTATCATGACTGTATTGTTTTTGTTTAAAAAGGGTTAGAAAAACAAGCTATCTTTGGATGGCAACAAGAAAAGTTAACTCTGAGATGTCCCTCCAGGGTGGCGGATGGGGACAAGGCAGAGGAGGGTGAAGTGGGCAGGGCAGGGGGGTAGTGAGCTGAAGGCAGACACTCCCATCACCGTGTGGTTCTTGGCTCCCTCTGCCTGTGGTCCACTGGCCAAACCAAACTTCCCGCTCTATCCCATGAGGAAGAGACCGGATGGAGCATTAGGAGGTTCTGAATCACAGTCTTCAGAGTGACTTAAGATTTCTGGGACATTCACTGACTGCTGCCACAGATGCCATCAACTTACTCTGGGTACTTGGCACACAGTGGGTGCTACTTAAATGCTGCCTACGTCTATTATGCTCTCCTACCTTCACTCCACGGTTCTGGCTGAGATGCGTTTCCTGGACAGTCCCACCCATTTTTCAAAAACAGAATCTGGCAGTGCCCTGCCTCGTGCCCCAGGTACCAGGGGTTCTTGGACTCTCAGCATCACCTAGGGAACTTGGCAAAACGCTGATTCCGGTGCCCGACTCCTTCAGATTCCACTGAAGTCTGCAGTTTGGTCCAGGAACCTGGACCCAGGTGATACCACACATGACCTGCTAGAAAGGCATGCTTACCAGCTTTTACCTTGCCATCCTCACTCTGTTTCCCAGACCATTAGTGTGAGTGTGGGTGTGCTCACGGATGCCTGTGATGTAGCTGATGCCACCTGGACCACGGATCCCAAGCAGGCTCACCAGCTTCTACCAAGCCTACCTTCCAGCAGTTTGGTAGGGAAAACAGTCCACTTGGGTTTTCTTTAACTTTCCATTTGGAAAGGAAGTGAAAAGCCATCCTCCACCAGGAGTGTCATCAATCACTTGAGGGAGCTTTAAAAATAGAGTCATATTGGGCGCCACGTAGGTTCAAGGTGGGGTCTGGGCATTTGACCCAACTCTCCACATGATTCTGATGACACCCTGTATTATGAGCCAAAGTGCTGGGCCCAAGTTCTCAACCCAGGCTGTACTTTGACAAGCCCGAGAGAGGGGCTGGGGCTTCTGAGGAGGTGGGGCCCTCCTTCAACCTGACCAAGCTTGTGGCTTCAGGCTGGCCCTAATCATTTCATTTATCAAGAGGCGCAGCAAAAGTCCTGGGACGTTTGGCACAGGAAGTGAGCAGATGCTGGGTAAAGTCTAGCATCCTTGGGAAGGAAAGAGATTCCTCGGAGAAAGTTGTCCTCAGTGGAAAGGCTTAACGTGTCCTAAAAGACTAGAACTTCTTCTGTTTAAAAGACAACCTCTTTCCTTCAAGCCCAAAACTTCACATTACTCCCAGGCTTGACATTCTTTGCACACACCAGCTCTCTGTGAAATAAGGTTTTGTGCCAGAATCCACCCTATAGCTGGCTTTCAAAGGCCCTTTCTGGAACTCTGCAGGCTGCTTCAAAGATGGGCCAGAAATATTCTATTTTGCTATGTTTTAAAGTTTCCTGAAAGCATAAGAATAAAAAGGGAGTGAAAGCTTCCGCTCGTCAATAGGAAACCCACCCCCCTCACCAGCTCTGCCCTGGGAATCTCACAGATTTCCTGAAGTTAAAAACAAACACCGTGACCAGTGTCTTCTCCTTGCAAGAATTTAATTCGTCCTTTAATATAAATAGGGCAGCATGAAAGGCCAAGAGCCCCACTGCTTTCTGCTTCAGAAGCAGCTTTGGTGCATAAAAGATCCCCATTTCCCCTCTGAGTTGTTGCCACTGGATAAACAAGAGGCCAGAAGGTAATTTTTCAGTGAACTTTCTCCTGGAAGCAAAGAGGGGAAATTGGGGGTGGGGGGGGAGATTTAGGCTTGGTTGTAGCTTCTGGAAGCTGATTCTTGGTTGCTGGGGTCTCTTCAAAGCCATCAAATGAGGATGAAGATGGGAAAGGAAAGGCACAGGTGACAATAAATAAGGAAATTCACCCCGACTCTGGAAACAAATCCCTGTGGAATGGGGCGCTTGGGGCTATGGTTGGAGGACCACATGGGCCTGGGAAGGGGCAGACCCAGGTGCTGCTCAGTCGAACCCCAGCTCAAACGGAGGGCCTTCTATGGGCTTCAGGGCCCCATCACAGACCAGCCTTCCGCTGTGAATCAACCCTGTCAGGCAAAACTGTCCATCTTCTAGAATACTCTGAGGCCAGGTGAGAGCACTCCTGGAGTAGAGACAGGATCCTTTCTTCAGTTCACGGTGAGCCCCACACCCCTGAGGAACTGGATGCCCTCTGGGAGGCACGGCCAGCTTCAGCCCAGGAGGGAGTCCTGGGGAAGGAGCGCCTGTTCTTGCTTCCTCCTTGGTCTTGAAGGAGCGCCTGTTCTTGCTTCCTCCTTGGTCTTCTGCAAGGGTTACCGAGGCAATGCCAAGAGAGGCACTCCCAAAGGGCCAGTGAAGCCACAAATGGAGGAGGGAGCGGCCTCCCAGCACCGCTGAAGCAGGCCTGCAGCCCAAGGCCAGCTCTGACCACAGGCTCTGGTGGCTGCCCAGGGACTTCTGCCCGGCAGTGCCAAGGCGGCCTCTCCAAGGCCTGAGTGCTGTGCTTGCAGTCTGTCCCTGTGTGTCCCGGTCAACCGGGCCTCTGTCTGGCTTTTGGGTGATGGCCATCTGTGTGGCCAGCAAGGCCTACCAGAAAGAGGGGGTTCTGTGCCGTGAGGAAGCCCCACTAGAGCAAAGAGCCGAGGGGATCGGGGGGCCTGCGCGTGGGGCTGGGTTTCTACAGCAGGTCTTGCTTCCGGGCACACTGTGCTCTAAAATCGGAGCCCTGAGGAAAACTCAGGGCTACGGCACCCCTCACCTCGCAGCTCCACGACCTTCTCCGAACAGAAGCCAGGCTGCAAGCCAGACCCCAGCACCCGGGTACCAGGCTCTGCCCTTTGCCTCTTTCTCTACCATGTTCCACCTCCAGTGTGTGACTCCAAGTCCCAACATACTGGTGGTCAGAGAGACCAGCTGTGGGGAGAACAACCTGGGGTGAGGGGCCGCTGAGCTTGCACCTAGCATGATGTGTGGTATCCACAGGGTTCAGGACACAGCATCCTGGGGGAGAAGGCGGGGGGGGGGTGCACCTTGAGTGAGACCTGTGGTTGGAAAAGCGGTCAATTTAAACTTTTCTCTGCCACCGAGTATCCACTTTTGTGCAACAGAGACATTAGCCTCTTGGGGCTTTGAATCCTTCTTGGTCTGTTCTCCAAATAGGATAAAAATGGCAGCCACAGTGGGGACCCATATTGTGCAGGCTGCAGATGGAAGGTTGCAAATTCCCACAATGGTCCCCATCATTTGGTTGCAGATGCCTGGGGCCAAGGGTTACTGGAAATCAGGGTGCAGGTGTTAACATAGGTTCCTGTTAGCATTCCTGTACCTCCTCTGTTGATATTCAAGTAGAGATTGAATCTGGGATGTAAAAAGAATCACACCCAAATTATGTCTGCATTGTCTGCAACTCAGTGTCCAAAGAGTTCTGTTATCACCTTGGCCACTGGTAGTGATCCAAAAGTAAGCTGCAAAGAATCAGTCCCCAGATCCAGATAACAGCTTCACCAACAGGCCCCAGTGGCATGAAAGCAAACCAGCTTCGGCTTGAAATTTCATTTCCTCTGTGCTATAGGATCTGGCTTCCCCTGCAGGCTGAGCCACGGCACCCTACAACGCCTGCCATTTTCCCAGGACAGGGCTTGCAGATGCCCCCAGGGGAGTGGACATGCAGGATGCCCCGAGTCCTGGCCCTCTGGGTCCTGGATGCTCTACAAGATGACAGCTTTTGGGGGCAGGCTAGAGTGGTCTGAGGGGATATGGAGGGAGTACTCGCTAATGAGTGCTGGGGCATTCTTGAGCATCTCATAGAAGGAGTCTACCGTCTTTCGGTAGAGACTTCGCTGCAGGACGAAGGGCCGGAAGAGGTTAAGAGGCTCGGCCCTGCGCATGGCCTCAGGGAGCCCCGTGGCCTCGGGCACCTTGCGGTTGCCGATGAAGAAGTGATGGAGCTTCTTCTCCAGAAGGCTCTTCTCCAGAAAGCGGAGCAGCTCGTGCAGACGTGCATCAAGCTGCCCAGCCTTCCAGTCGGCGGGCCGCCGGGCGAGCAGGAGGTGCAGTAGGGCGGTCTTCAGGTGGTAGTTGCTCAGCCCGCTGGGGCCGGTCAGGCAGCTCTGCTTGGAGAGCAAGAAGGAGGCAATCTGCAAGCAGCTGAGGTGGCAGGCGCCCTCCGGCAGCGCCTTCGATGTCATCCTGAGGAAGTGGCGCTCGTAGACAGCAAAGGACAGGAGCCAATCGGTGCTCGATGCCGAGGTCCCGGGGCAAGACTCCCGGGGAAGGTGGGAGACAAAGTACAGGTCGGAGTCATCACATTGGATCACAGGAATCAGGTTGAAGGGCATGAACTTCCCTGAGCGGAACCTGATCTTGAGGGACCCTGGGGTGTCTAGCTGGCCAAAGGCCAGGTCGAACTCATACTTGTGGGCGATGCGGTGCCAGGCTCTGGTGAGGGCCGTCTGGAACCACTTCATGACTCGCATCGTGTCCAGGTAAGGGGAGTCTTGGGCGCACAGGGGGTCTCCTGCCTCACTGCTGGGCTGTGCCACATTGTTCTTGCCGTGAAGGAGACATAACATGTCCTCCCCAAGCTTGGTCTTGCCGCAGATACAGCTCAGCGTGTCCTCGTCGGCCCGGACGACCTTGATCTGGCCATAGCCCTGGCGATCCAAGGGCACGGAGCGGCTGGAGCACCAGAGCTCTGGGTGGAAGTGGTAGGGCTCCGGGGGCATGAAGGGCACAAAGAGGTTGCACAGCAGTGGCTTGTTGACCTGCCAGTTCTCATACATGCTGTCCACGCCGATGAAGTCCTCCACCTCCATGTCTGAGTCCCGGCTGCACAGGCTCCTCAGGGCTTCCAGCAAGTCATCCACGAAGCCTTCCACAAACTCCCGGGTGCGGGCGGCGTCAGCTGTGGCCCCTCGGATGCAATGCTCGTAAAAGTGTTCGAGCGTGGCCTTGTTGGGCAGGGTGAGGCCCCGGAGCGGGGCGCCCTCCAGGCCGGGCAGCTCATCCTCATCTGTGCCCAGGCACTCGGGTGAGGGTCCGTCCTGGTGGTCCTGCCGCCACACCTCTATCACCAGGAAGAGGATCATGCAGAGGGTGCTCCACAGGTCCCAGGCGGCACGGCTTTCGTTCTGCTGCTGGCCCTCCTCCGCCACCCGCTCCAGCGCCTCCTTCTCGGCCGCCAGCCGCGCCACCTCCTCCTCCAGGCGCAGCTGCTCCAGCTGCAGCTTCTCCTGGTGCGCCTGCATCTGGCGGATGATCTCCTCCTCGTTCTCGGGGACTGTGGCGTTCTCTCGCGGGAACAGCAGCGGGTGGTTGATGATGGCCGTCACCACCACCAGGCACACCCGGAAGAGCCCCAGCGCCATGGCAGCAGCTTTCCTGGGAACAGGGAGAGAGACCGCTGGTCACACCGAGCTTCCCTCAAAGCCACTTCTTCCCTAGTGGGTCCCTCCCACCGACCTCTGCCCCACCGGGCTAGTGAACCCACCCAACCCACGGTCTAGCCTTGGGAACCATTCAACAGCAGTCCTGGGTGAACAGCCCACAGTCGTGGAGTTGTTCCTAGCTGCCCAGACAGTCCTCTTTCCCGTAGCAGCACCCCACTTTCCCTGAGAACCAAACCGTTTCTACTCCCAGGCCTTACTGCTCCGGTTGGGATGAACCCACCCCCAGCTGCAGAAGTATGGGTATTACCTAAGCCCAAGATTACTCCCTGCTCCTCCTCACCAGCCACAGTGACTGTTTAAGGATGAGCTTATGACCCTCACTGTTCTGGTCAGTGGGAGACGGAGGTAGGATTTGTTGGGACCAATGGGGAGAAAGACTCACTCTGTTGCCTAGGGTTGTTGAGGGAATAAGGATTACACCTGCTGGTGGCTCTCTAGCTACCACAAAGTAGGGGCGGAGGTGTGTGTGTCCACCAGAGAAAGACGCCAACATGGAGGAAAGCAGACCTGCTGGACCCAGCCATGCCTGAAGCGATTACCTTTGGACGTTTTAGTCATATAAATCAATACATTCCCTTTTTATTTAAGTCAATTTTAGTTGTTTTCCAACACCTGAAACCAAATAGTCCTGAATAAGATATCCCCTCTCCCTACAGTGAATGCCTTCCAGGGAATGCTTGCTTCCTCAGTGCAGAATAGCCTAGTGGTTAGGAACAAGACAGTTGGGTTCCAAAGTCAGCCCTGCCACTTACTGATTAGCTGTGTGACCTGGGGCATGTTAACTCATCTCTCTGAGCCCCAGTTTCCTTACTGTACAAATGGAAAGTCGTAGCACCTAGAGGGTCATTGTATTGATGGAAGCACTGATCCATGAAAACTGCACACACAGCACAGGGAATGGTGCACAGCGTATGTTCACTGAACAGCCGCTGTTTTTGAAGCAGTCTGCAGCTCTTCCCCTACTGTAAACTTCTGATCTGGAAGACCCCACCCCAAATTCAGACACTGATCTCCTGGCTACTCCTAGGTCTTTCACAGGACCATCTAGGAGACAACCAGACTGACTCAGTCCGTGGCTTTCCTCTCACGAGTCATCTGAACTTCAAATCCGACTTCTTAATTGTGAGAGGGGACACGCCACTCCTCCAGGATAAATGGATTTCTAGGTCTCAAGTGACTTTTGGGGAAGAACCAACCCCTTAACAATACTTGCTATTCAGACTGTGCAGCTGCAACATCTCCTGGGAGTTTGTTAGAAATGCAGACTCTCAGCCTCACCCCAGACCTACTGAACCAGAATCTGCATTTTAATACCATCCACGTTACAGTCTCACATTGTAAGCCTTATATTATACCCTCTCTTCTCCCTGGCAGGAATCTTGGGAAGTAACACCTGGCTTTTTCCACATTTGCTCCACCTGCTTCCTGCCTGGGACCTCAGCTAGGAAAGCAAATGGCCAAAGGAGGTCATTTTTGGACAACAAAGAACACAGAGGGGGTTCCCCCCACAATACATGCCAATACCCTGACAGAAGCCCCATTCCCTAACCTTGACTTTGCACCATGAAAACCACCTGTTCTAGTTCTTACCCTAATGGTGCCAAGAGGCAGGTGTCTGTCACCAGTTACGGACACTTCTGCAGGTGCTATCTGCAGTGCCACGATACAGATGGCCTGAATTGCCACACTGGGGCAAGGCCTGCTGCTCAGATGTGACTCCGCCCGGTTGCACATGTCAGCAGGAGAGAAAAGGGTTGTGGGGAAGAAGGTCCAGCAGCAGCATTCAGCATGGAGACACATTCAGGCATCAGAGGTGAACTCACTCGAGGAGGAAATGGAGGATGGGAGAAAGTGGAGGAAGTCTCAGACCAGAAGGGAGGTGGCGTGAGGAGAAAGTACAGGGGGCAGCCAGCCAGCTTTCCTTCCCCGAGACAAGGAGCAGCTTGCTGGATAATTGCAGAAACAGATCAGCCCCGGTTTCGACGTCAGAGAAACATCAGTGGAAAGTTTGGCCAGGGTGATCCAGAGTAAAACTGTAAGGTGGGCTGATTAACGTGGATCAGAGTTTTAAGATAAAGGCGAGGAGAATACCAGGCAGCAGCCAGTTAGGAGATACTATGGGGGTTGTGAGGCCCTTCAGGGCCCCTGTGCTCTAGGCAGCCACATTCGGGCACAGCAGGCCCGGACAAGTCACAGTAATAGCCCTTGGCAACACCTGGTTCCAGAGGTCAGTTTCCATGCCAACTCAGGGTAGGATGCCACCAGCTGGCAAGCGGTACCATCCCCAAGTCCTGTGACTGGGAAGTCCTACTCCTCTCTGACCAGTAGTTTCTACAGGACTACCTGTGTACACCCTCATGCCTGCTGGAAGATGATGGCCTGTACTGGGGCAGGCAAGGTTCAGAACCTCCCAGCAAACTGGAGCAATTGACACCGTGCATGGGGGCTTAAGAGGATGGACTCTGGAGAAGACAGACTGGGTTAGTACCCAGCGTGTCCACCTACTAGGTATGTGACCTTGGACAAATCATTCCACTTCTCAGAACCTCTGTCTCTTCATCTGTAAAATAGGAATAGTAATACTTGCTGTTATAAAGGAAATAATGCAGAGGAAGCACTCAGCAAATGCTTGCCTCTGAGCTGGTTTTCCTATAAAAGGGAAGCCTTGATGTGATGGGAATAGCCAACGCACCCGCCTGCAGGGGTTGGTAATGCAGTGGGCCAGGCAGATGCCCCTGCAAGGGACCTGGGCACGATGCAGGCAGCCACGAGCACACTGACAATAGTAGGTTACAGGCAAGACAACAGGAACACAAGGGAAGCAGAAAGGAGCCTGAGCTGTAGAAGCAGACAGGCCTGGGTTTGAACCTTGACTGCTCCTTGCTGAGGGGTCCAGGGTGAGTCACTTGGCATCTCTAGGGCTCCACTGTTTCACTCATGAGATGGAGCTAATTGCAGGCCCCCCTTCACGGGAAGTAGGGGTTAAGCAAGACCGTGTATCTCAGGTGCCTGGCATACAGCAGGCACCTTACAACACCAGCTGCTTCCCCCTTGGCCTCTGTGGGCCTGTTTTCTCATCTGTCACACACACCAGCCCTGCCCAAGGAGGAACACACGCTCAAAAGCGCTCTGAAAGCACAAAATGCTCCCCTAGGACTGCGGTCCCTTGGCATGCCACTCTGTCCACCCTGCCCCCCAGCAAAGGGGGAGAAGTCTTTGGAGCTTTGGCTCCTCCTGCAGGTGGAGTTCCCTCTGACTCACTCCCCGCCTAAACCACCTCCTCCCTCCCAGGGATGGGATCCCGGCCCGTCATTTTGCTCCTGATACCCTCTGTGCAGGCTGGCTCTGCTTGCAGCGCCTAAGTGACGGGGAACAGAGTGGTGGCTGCTCAGTGCCCACAAGGTGGGACCGAGTTTGAAGCCTCCACTACTCCCCCTCCTCAAACCAAGTCACAGGGAACACTACCCTGGGGGCTGTGGGGGTCAGAAGAATGAGGGGAGAGAATCCAGGTGTTTGGACTCCTGGAGACCACAGGGACAGGACAGAAGCTGGGAGCCTCAAAAAACCATAGACATACGCACACACACACTCCTCACCAAAGGGCCCCTTTCTCCCCAATTTCAAGGGTTTTTACCTCTGCCTTGGCCCAAAGCTGTCACCTCTACAAGGCTGCCCCACACCTGTAGTCTGAGACATCCAGTTTGACAATAAACCTGGGTCACTTGGAGGGCTTTTGTTGGTCTGCTTGCCAGGAAGTCGGCAGGAAACCTGCCAAGTTCCTCTCCACCCCCGCCCCTGCCCACAGAGTGTGGCAGCCCATGCAGGTCACGGCTAAACTTAGCCTGGCAAAGGGCCAGGGTCACGAGGGCAGCGGGGCGGCGACAGAGGGTTGCAGGTGGTCGGCCCCAACCAGCAGTTTACTGAGACACTGACTCTGAGCCTGGCCGGAAGCCCCAGGCCCTGGGAGAGAAATCCCAGATGGCTCCTCATTTCTGCAGGTCCCTCACTCCTGTGTCCCCCAGATCCCCCCAGAACCCCCACTACAGCTTAATCCAGTGAATGCCACTAAGAGCTGGCTAATAGCAACACGCTTCTGTTTATCACGCCCTCACTAGGATGTGCTGGGCACTTCACACAGTGACCCCTGAAAACTTCTAGGTGGTAGGTTTTAGCCTTCTTTCACAGGTGGGTTAAACCAAAGCCCAAGAGAAGTAATTTTCTGGCCACACAACTAGAAAAGGCACAGCTGAGCTGAGAAAGTCTGCTCTGTCTGCCTCCACCAAAGCCCAAGTATTTCCCACTGTGCTGTTTACAGAGCACCTACTATGTGCAAGGAACATGCTGGGGGCTACAGGGCCCGCAAAGATGAGCAGGGCATGATCCTCGGTGGTAAAAACACTACAATCCACATAGGAAGCAGATAGCCTGTAAGAACCCTCACAGGACAGAATGAGCTGTGAGCAACAGGCTACAAGGTCACAGCATGAGAGTTTCATTCCTGTTCTTTTGGGGGCCCCTCCTGTCTGTAGACCTGCTCGGCGCCCACCTGCTTGGCTCCACATCCACCACGCCCTCTCCTTCCTCCAGACTGAATTCCTCCAACAAACTGAGAACAGCAGGAGCCTGTGTCCAGACCCACATGTTCATCAACACCCCTCTGCCCGTCACCCACCTGCCCCCACCCAGGGCTGGCTGTTGACCGTGGCCTCAGCAGCCCGGGCAGCTTCCAGGACAGTGCTTCTCAAAATGTGGTCACAGCTCAGCATCACCAATGTCACCTGGGGACTTGTTAGCAATGCAAATTTTCAGGTGGAATCCCAGACCTACTCATCAGAAATTCCAGCGAAGAGGCCAGCATCTCCAGGTGGTTCTAAAGCCCACTTCAGTCTGAGAACCAACCCTTCCCAAGCCAGGCAGACCTCCAGGGAGGAGGAGGGTGGGGCTCCAACAGTGTCACTGCAGCCCAGATCCTGGAGCTTGCCAAGGGCTTGTCCCACGCCCAGCCCGTCGGATGCAATTAGCTCTACTAATTACAACAGCAAAAGTAGCTCAGGCCCTGGCGTCATCTTCACAGCTGAAGGATGTCCCTATGAAATGGAATAGGAGGTGGGCTGATTGCAGGGGAGGGCACTTGTAGCCCAGGCCTCGTGGAGTGACTTGAATCCCTTTTCCATTGCTTAGGTTCTGAGCCCCTCAAGAAAGAAGGGGCCAGGGGAGAGCCACACTGTCCATAACTGTGGGCTGAACCCCTCCTGTGTGCCTCGGATTTGTGCTAGAGTTTCACAGTCCTGGCAAATGAGATAGATATACATCATTTTGGGGAAATAAACCTACACATTTAAGAAAGTCAGAATTTAGAGCTGGACTAATCAAAGCCCTGTTTTACAGATGAAGAAACCGAGGCCTAAAGGGGAGACACACTTGACTGGAAGGGTAGGGTGAAGGTCAAAGTGGTCCAGGCAGGCTGGATATCACCCTGTGGACCCTCATAGACAGGAGAGGAGTAGTGAAAAGTGGTGATGTTTTCATTAACAGCCAACAGGAAGTACTCTGCACGTGTTTTATCATTTAAGTTTCAGAACACCAGTTAGGTAGTTGCAACATCCCTATCTTGTGAAGAGATTGATGGTCAGAGAGGTTCACTGGGTGGCCTGTAAGATTCTCTGGTCTGCAGTATGCGACAGAGTCGGCCTCCCTCCGTCCGCCAGGGGCTGATGGGAAGCTGAGTGAGCCCAGCCACCTCCCCCTGCCCGGTGGCACCTCCCTGGCATCACTGCCAGTGGCGACGACCAAAACCATCAGGTTGGCTGTCCCCTAAGCTTCCCAGGCCTTGGAGGAACAGGACTGTAAGTAAAGAGAGGCTGAATGCGGAGCCAGAGTTTGACCCTGAGTCTTGGTTTGGAGTTTGGCCCAGGAGCAGTCTGTTCCTCCTGTGGTCCGGCCTGTCTCATCCCCAATTCCACACTTCTCTCAAGCAGAGCCCACACCCCATGCTGGAATCTGACCACCTTCCCGGCCAAGAGCAACAGCACCCACCAGTCGGGGCCAGCTCAGGGGCTCCTCCTCCAGGTCTTGCTGCAGGCCAGCCTCACTCCGAACCCCTGTGGGTCAGGCCACCTCCTTGCTCTTTACTGTGTCAGTTTACCCATTCATCCCTGACTTCCTAACTATGGTTTGGGCAAGGTCCCAAAGCCGAGGCTGAATATCACCGCCAGCCCCCCTCGCCTCCTCCAGGCACCAGGCACGGGGCTGGGCACCTGCAGGCACCCTGTGTGCCAGTGGGAGTTAGCTTCTCACGCACTTAGGAGGAGAAGCCAGCTGTGCGAGGGGCCGGCCGGTCTCCACACACTCCTTCCTCGTTGCCCGACTCAGGGCCAGGGGACAGACAGACTGAGCACAGATGGGTCCATCAGGGCAGCTCTGCAGACAGTAGTTCCCACCCTTCCAGGACAGGCTCACAGGCTGGAGAGAAAGGCGCAGCAAAGGCAAGGCCATAAAGCCACCACCGGGGCATCTCAGGCTAAGGTCTCTCTTCACCTGCACCCCAAACAGGAATGGGAGAGGAGATCTAGCAGAGAGGGGAGGAGAGGGGGAGGCTAAGCAGCACTGGGGGTGGGAGCTGGGTGCTGGCAGGCCTCAGGCCTGGGCAGAGAGGGACAGGCCGGCCGAGAAAGGAAATGAGGAAAGAGGAAGGAAGAGGACTGACACATAATAATTGAGAAAGTGGGTAGAAAGGGTGTGCTTCTGGGCCCCCAGTGTCTTTGCAGGCCCCTGGCATTTCCTTCCACCCCTCCCACTAGACAGGACCTCTGTCCTGTCCTCCAGCCAGCCTCACTTTCCTGGGACCTGTCACCCTTATGCCTCTGGGCTCCCTCCCTCATCTCCTTTCACCTTCCTGGGGGCAGGAGAGGTGGTGGGGGACATGCCTGGAGTGGGGGTGGCTTGGGCAGGGGACAGTTCCCCAGAGTAAACGAGCTCGGCTGCAGGTGCTGGGACCTGGGTGACACAGGCTTTATCTAAGCGGAAAGCTACCACACTGCATGCTCCATACACCTCTTTTTCACTCCCCAAAAGAGAAGCCAGAAATCTGGATTTTATCCAAATCCCCCAGTTTTACAATGTCATCTATTCTTTCAAAAATACTTTAAAAACCATGGGAGCCAAATAAAACACGTCAGCGGGCCACCCAGATCCTGCGGGCCCCTGGTCTGCAGCCCCTCATGTGCCTCCTCTCTCCTGCCCACTGCCACCTCCCCCCGCCCCCACCCCAAGCATTCCTCAAGGCTGCCCTTGGCACCGGGACTCTCCTCAGTCTTCCCCCTCAGCCAGACCACCACCTGCTAGTCCTCGGCACCTAAGGCTCCCTCCAGTACCCCACCGGCTAGACTTTTCTCTCCGAGCCCAGTCCTGACTCTGTTCCGGGGCCTCCCAGTCGGCCCCAGCAGCCACACTCAGAATCATCATCGTCAGCATTTACGAGTGCTGACTAGGTGCCAGGTCCGCGCCAGAGGCTTACATATGCTCCACATGCTTACACATGCCTGCACATGCCTTCCCCACGGCCTCTCCAGGAGCTAGAAGAAAGATCACCTGGCCTAATGGGTGTGGACTAAGCAGAACTCAGACTACAGACTAGAGCCTGTGGTCGCCAGGACCAAGAGCTGGACCCCCTCCGCCCCTCCCTAACCCAGGGGAAACCCAGGGGTCAAGACTGGGCCCTGGTGAGGGTGAGGGAGCAGGACAGAATGAGGGAGAGAGCAGAGCGGAGAGGCCCCACCCTGACACCCAGGGAGGTGGACCCACTGATGGGCCCGTGGGAAAGTGTCCACTGCAAGGGAAGCGGCCTTTCCATTGAGGGGAGCTCAGCTGTCCCCCCATGTGGCCACACTGGCCAGACTCACAGAGGGTGACCAGTCACACTCGCCAAAGCATGAAGTTTTCTCAAGGACACTCTCAGAAAAGGAAAGGGTTTCTGAAAGTCACCAGGATGATGCCAGCCCCATCCTCTGGACCAGGGTCATGCAGCTGGCCAGCCGAGGTGCAGGAAGGACAGTGGCCTGGACTCCACCGACAGGGTGGGAGAGCCCACATCCTTCCTGTTCCTCCAGCACAGCTCACGTGTGTCACTCGGCGGGCAAGGGATGGAAAAGGCAGGGAAGCCATCAATCTCCCAGGAAGGACACGGCGTCCTTCTGTCCAGGCATGCTGCCTGACTTCCCCACAGCAGAGGGCCTGACCCACAGGGTGTCATGGAAAATCATAGCATCTTGGGACAGACAGAGACACAGACAGATACACTTACACTGAGGCCTGGGGTTTCAGAGGCTAAGGGATGATGAGTAGGCCTGTAAGTCACAGAGACAAGGAAAGGCTCCCCTGGCAGCCCTGAGTCGAGGCCCACACCCCCCTTTCTCTCATCCATACTTCCCAAGGAACCTCGAATCCAACAGTCACTGCAGGGGGTCGAATGGCAGCCCTCAAAAAGACAAGCCCTGGTGCCAATACTTGGACCCTATGAATGGGAATTTGGAAGAGGGGTCTTTACCAATATAATTCAGGATCTTAAGATGAAACAGTTCTGGATTACCCTAAATCCAATGACAAGTGTCCTTATAAAGAGACAGAAAAGTGGAGGACCGACAAAGAGGAGAAGGTGATGGAAGACGGAGGCAGAAGCTGGGGTGCTGCTGTCCCAGCCCAGGAAGGCCTGGAGCCACTGGAAGCTGGAAGAGGCAAAAGAGGATTCTTCCTTAGAGCGTGGGCCGTCGAGAGTAGCTTGATTTCAGACTTCTGGCCTCCAGAGAGTTCTCCAGAGAGAACTATGAGAGATTCGATTTCTGTTGTTTTATGCCACCAGGTTTGTGATCTTCTGCTATGGCAGCCCTAGGTCTGAGACCAATGCAGCCTCAAAGCACAATGCACCCTCCTCTCCCTTACCAGCTCTCCCACTGACTTTCCCATTTTTGCTGGGCCTCTCCAGTGTCCCGAGCCATCGCTGATGCAGCCTCTGCTCTGCACCAAAGCCTGGAGACCCCACACTCTTGGGGCTCTCCCTCCTGGCCTGGTGTGGACCTTTGGAATCAGCTCTTCTGAGCTCTCCCTAATTCCCAGCCACCTCAGGTAGCCCTGGCCCTGGAGGGCTCCCTTCCCTACTTCAGGGAGTTCCTGTCCGTAAGACACAGTCTAAGTCTGATGTTCAGAGCCTGGTCCCAGTCAGCCTCGGGGACCCCTTGGTTCCCACTTGCCTGGCCCAGACACTGCAGATTATCTACTGTGCCCTGAAGCCCCTACTCTTCCCCACCATTCCCTGCAACATCCATGCCTCACATCTCTGCTGCCAGAACCCCACCCAACGGTCCTCACAGCCAGCCCAACTCAGAAATCACTTCCATACAGCTTAAATGGTAGAGCACATGCTTAACATACACAAGGTCCTGGGTTCAATTCCTCAAAAAAAATAAATAAAAATAAGAAATCACTTCCAAAAGTCTTCCAATCTCCCCACCCCAACTCCTGAGACAAATCCTTCTTTCTTGAAAGGGCTAGAAGAACAAGGGGAGGGAGACAGCATCTTTATTGAACCCGAGTGCAGGCAGGTGTCTCCTGTAGATGGTGTCTCCACAGAAGTGTCCGTAGCAGGGACCCAACAAAGGCTGGCTCCGCAGGCCTCTATTCTTAGCTCATCTTACCGGTGCAGCAGCCCTGTTTCCCAGGCAGGATCCCAAGGCGCTGAGAGGTTGAGCAGTTGCTCAAGGTCACACAAGTAGAAAGAAAGCAGAGCAGCCAGACCCCTTGCTGGGCCTGTGGCTCTGGACCCCACTGGCTCCTCGGTGTATCCTGTGCTGCCTGAGTTCTGGTCTTACTCCATTGCCTTCTTTGCTGTGAGCTCCTCTAGGGCCCGGGTGGGCCTGTTTGCCATGATATTCTGCAGAGTGCCTGGCAGAGACCAAACACAGGGTTGTCTGCTCACTAAGGATACACGCAACCTTGGGGACCCACCAGCTCACACACTGCACATGGGAGACGCCCACTTTCTAAAGAAAGCCTCTATCAATGCCCTCCATCCTTAGGAAGGATGCACTTCCTATAGCGAGTGTGCACCAAGGGCCTCCCTTGACCCCAATTCCCAGGTCAGATTCCTAAACCTGAAACCACAGGGTGCATTTTAACAACAGAAGCACAGTGCTAACCATTTCCCACAGCGAAGCAGCCCTCGTGACTGTCAGACCTTGGCTTGGCTCCAACTACTGTTTCTCGGAATTTCCCCTCAGCCTGTGGGCCCCGTCTCACCCACAAGAGCGGCTACACGGAGGGAACACAAACCCACCTCTGCGCAGGTGTGCCAGGGCTCCCCAAACTGTCCCCATCTCTCCCTTCACCCGGTGTTTGCTACACGCCAGGCCCCCAAGCAGAGGGGCAAATGCTCAGGACAAGCCCCACTTTTGCCCCGGGGCAGGGAGGGCGGTCTGGAAGAGGGTGCCAGACCCCAGCAGCCACACGGGCTTCCTGTGGAGGGGACTTGAGGGGGTGGGGCAGGAAGCAGAGAGTAAACACAAAGGACAACAAAGGGAAGACAAGGGCCTCCCTCGACATGCCACCGCTCCTTTTCTCAGAGCTGAGCTGGGGATGGATGAGGTTAAATGGCCAGTGCCCAGCAGCCACCTTCCCTGCGATCCCCGGATAGGAACACGGAGAGCTCAGCCCAGGATGACTTCCTGGCCTCTCAGGCTTGGGGGGTGGGCTCCCCGGGCTTTTCTGTGGCCACAGAAAGGCAGATTCTCCACTCTCTCCCTCCCCACCCATTGCCTTACTCCTGTTACCCACGCCTTACTCCTGTTACTCACGTCCTGGCTCAGAGGGATTCTGGCCCCAACACGGTAGACTCCCAGGCGGTGCTCCTACCCTGGTCCCGAGGCTTGGGCGTACCTGACACAATGCCTGGGCCCCAGCTGGGCTGGGAGACAGGGAGAGAGAAGGGGAGGAACGGAAGCACTCTGGGCCTTCTGCACACACACACACACACACACACACACTCAGTCACTAACGCTCTATGCCTGCAAAGATCTAAAGACCCCTTTCATCTTAATAAAGGGGAACAGCAAGAGACACAAAGGCAAGAGGGAGGCCAACCCAGCTGTAAAAAACTTAAGAGCCTGCGGTTGGCCTCTTGGCTGTGCTCTCTGCTGCAGGAACCTGGGCTGAAAACAGAGCCGGCGTCTGCCCATCCTCCCACATCAGGGCTGCATCTGTCACAGCAAAGGTCTCCTCCCACAGGGTTAGCAGTGGGCCTAGACTGTAAGGCCAGGAAGTTAGAAAAATGACCCCCAGAATCATCAGACTCCCTGGGAATTACACAGAACAATGACCTACAACCACATGGTTTTCTAGCTCCAGGGATGGAACGATGATGAGAATGTGTGGATGCCCATGCTCGGTCCTGGCTTCTGCCAGAGGCTGCAGCTGGCACATAGGTATCCCTGAACCAATGGCAGGTACACACGGGTCAGGCTTGGGCGGGTTGCAAGCAGCTACCGATAATACTGCCAAGTTCATCCAGACATCCTCCCGCCCCAAGGCTGCCCAGAAAGAAACATCCCAAAGCTCTTCAGCTCAGAAGAGCTTAACACTTTGCAGAAGCTTAGTAGTGAAGGGTCCAAACTCTGGAATCAGAGACCGGGGTTTGAATCCTGGCTTTCCCACTTGCGTGACAGCAGCACCTACGTCACGGCACTCTCATCACACGGTCGTGCCCTGTAAAAGCCATTGTTACTGGCATGAGATGGGAATGGAGCGGAGCATTCTGGATGAAGTAACCTTCCTAAGCTTTTTTCCCGTGCGGCACCCTATCAGAAAAGCAAAGTGCTAACAGTGGTAAGGGCCTTGGGAAATCTGAGCAAAAACCCTTCCGGACACAGCCCTGGAGACAGATGACAGCCACATTAGGTCTGGCTGGACAGCCTTCATCTAACTGCAGGCTGACTCATCACCAACGTTGACCAAGATGACGACCCAGGAATGAACCCTGATGTAAGTTATCTGACCCCCCAGCTGCCCCTCCCCTTGGCACCCACCTCCTCGCTGGAGATCCCTATAGAAATGGTAGATAAATGGAGGATGACGGGATTTGATGCAAATTATGTAAGAGAAGAAGAAGAGAAGGAACCTTGGTAGAGTGACACAGAGCAATTCTCCCCTTCTGGAGAACACCAGACAAGCCACATGGCCCTGACACCCATGGGAGGGTTGAATAGCAAACAATGTACTGCATTCACTGAGATCTGAGCATTGTGCAAAATGCTTTATGTTGCTGTAATGTCCTCATGATAAACCTCTGAAGGAGGCACTATCCTCATAAAAAAACTGAGGCACAGAGAGGTGAGGCCACTCCGACAACATCACAGAGCTGGGGTTCAAACCCAGGGCTGTCCAACTTTCAAGCCTCCAGTGTTCCCATGGTACCCTGCTGCTCAGTGGCCTGGTACCTGTGAAATATTAGACACGCACTTATGGGCTTTCATTCTCTGTACTGTTTTGGGAAAAGCAGGTGACAATTTAGGTGAAATCTGAGGTCGGGAGTTAGACTTAAGGAATCTATGATGTTCCTTCCACTCAGAGATTCTGGGAGTGTGACCAGGGATATCTGAGATGGCTTTTCAGCTGAAAAGACAGGAAACCTCCTCTGAAGTGGATTAGGAAGAGAGTGGAGGCCCTTCCGACCCTGGGCGGTGCTTTTTTGGGGTGAGGCAGTGGGGAGAAAGAGGCATGGATACATAGGGTGGGTGCATTCTGGGGCAGCACACGAGGGTGGGGCCAGCATCCCCACTCTCTTCCCCTCCAGCCCAGGCATGCTGCCGTCCTGCCTCCTCAGCGACTCTGGAACAAAGTCTCAGCAAACAAAGGACCTTTTCACGAACTTCAGGCGGGTCTCCTGACTGCTACTAAGAAAGCTATTGAAACAGGCTCCCAGGAGAACAGTTTGTTACGAGCACGTGGTTTTGCACCAACAAGCAGGGCCAAAATTATGACTACGCCCTCCCTGTGGTTTGATGCAGGTTGGTAGGAGACCCTCCTGCATCCGCTGCAGCCGGAGGGGGAAACTCCAGGACAGCCTCAATGAGGAGCCCCTCCTCCTGGGCAGAAATTAAGTGTCCCTCTGTGTTATTCATCTGGAAGTGAGTCATTTGAAAATTGTGGGCTTTGATTTTTTTTCTAGGGACTTCCATCTGAGGATCTCAAAGTTCTCTGAATAGCATTTTGTACTGGCTGTTACTGTCCCCATTAAACAGACAGAGAAACTGAGACCTGCCTGTTAATATCACAAAGCAAGTCACAGCAAGAGGGGACCTGAGGTTGGTGGTCTGCTTGGTGTCTTCTCACCTTTGACCCTCAGACTTTGTGGGACTCTGTCCCTTGGCAGGACTCTGTGGACACCCATGGCTGTCCTCTAATACCACTCCCCAAATCTCTGGTATATCTCAGACATCCCTGAATTCCTGTACAAACTACTGAGGAGGAAGGGATTCTACAGGTTTTACTTAGCCCACCCAGAAGTCCATGAGGAATGCCAGATGGGTGAGAGGTGAACTCTGAGACCTTGCTTCTATTTCCAGCTGCTACAGACTCTTGCTGGAGTGGATTCTGGACATGCCGCCTCTGTGTGCATTTGATCACAAAGCTCCCTGAGGCCACAGAAGCCCCAGCACAGTGTCCAGCACATCATAGGCGCAAAATAAGTACATACTCACTCCATTAATGAACAGTAGTTCCCTCTTAAGTCAGCCCCATAGGAAAGACGTGGATATCCGTGTTTCTCACTTTCCTTTGGGGGCATTGGTGAAGAAGGGAAAGCCACTTTTCTCATCTCCCCACCCCTGCTCTGGCCTGCTCTTGCCCTACCCACTTCAGGGATAGATTCAGGCTGTAGAAGGGAGGCCCAGAGTCACGGAGGCCACCAGTAACCACTTAGGAGTCATGCTTTTTGCTCCGAGTTGCAGCTCAGAGAACTAAACCAGATGGCAGCTGTCAGCACAGTGAGTTCCCTCAGGCCAAATCCAAGGCCTGAAGACTCTCCACCAGCTGGCTCACAGCCCAGCCCTCTGACCTGCAGCCCTGCCACCCTCCCCCGAACCCATCCTCCAAGAAACACACCTGTGGATGTTACGCCTCCGCCTCCAGGGGGCCTTCCCTTCAATATGTGTCTTACAGTTGGGTGGTACTCGTTTCTCCCAGTTTAACTTAAGGTGGAGGAGTTGCCTTGGGCAACAGTGATGTCACCTGTGATGTGCTTCCATTCCGCTGATGTCATGGGTTGGGCCACGTGGATGAAGGGGGAACGCGCTTCCTACAGGAAAATGTCACGGGTCCCAAACTGCTCAGGAGGATCTTGTACACCTCCTGGGCTCCACAAATGATCCTCTTCCTTCCCAGAAAACCTGCTCATCCTTCCTTCCCCGCTGGGTGCCTGTTCCGGCCATGCCTCAAACCCCAATTTCCCTCTCGCAGTGTCGGTCGAAAAGATCTGAACGGACAGCTTTGCCCTTGGCTCTGAGTGAACTTATGCAACAGCCCTGATGGTCTCCTTCTCACCACATGGGGGCAGTCTGGGTCCCTGTGGCCTTGCCCTTAGCCCAGGCCTCAGAGGCAGCAGTGGCACTAATGGGGAAGCCAGGGTCCCCATGTGGCAGAGAATGCAGATCCTTGATTGACCTCTACTGTTTTTAAGAGCCCATCTACACCAGGCACTGTGCTGAGTGCATTCCAAGCAGGCCCTATGAGGGGTCATCCTAATTTCGCATATAGCATTTACCCCTGTGGCCTCAACCTACAACCCTGAAATTTTACAGTAATTATTTAACTTATGCAAAAGCAACTCAATGTAGATGGGAGCTAATGCTTATAAAGCCCTGAAAGAAATAAGTAAAACAAAACAAAACAAAATAAAAGAGGACAGGGAGAAACCCTACTGGTAAATACTGCCCTTGAAGCACTGGCCAAGGAGGGACATACAACATACAAGAGTACTGGTCTACCTGGCAGGTCGGTCGGTCTCTGTTTCCCTTTCCCTCTCCCTCTCCCTCTCCCTCTCTCCCCTTCCTTCCTTCCTTCCTTCCTTCCTTCCCTCCCCCCGCTCTCTGTTGGTGAGGGGGCCACAGAAGGGAACAGACCCCATGGTATTGGACCATCACTCCCCTCCTCCTTCCCCTACCCTGATCTGAATCCAGCTTTGCCAAGCACAGGTTGCCTTCTGATCTTGGGTTTCCCACATGGCTTGCCAGGATGCAAGAAGCAGGTATCATCCAGGCTTGATGATGGTCACAAAGTCTCCGTTTTCTCTCAAATTCATACACTAGTAATCTTATTTGTACATCCACTTCTGGGAGCTCTCTCGAGATGACTCAGTAGCCTATGTCCCAACTGTTCTGAAAACTGTGGAGACAGAGTTTCTGAGTGGGCACAGCCAAAGGCCAGCCCCTGGGACAGGTGACATAGTGCAGGTAAACGCCACCCTTCCAGGCAATCTGCTGGGCACCAGCCGACCCTTTCCAGAAGACATGATGACTTTCTCATTGGCTGAGAGGCCTATTTTGTTTAAAAATACTACCTACGGACAGCATGTAGTAAAACACCCTGTTTCAGCTCATGAAGCACTAAAGTGCACAGTGTGGAAAATAAGTGATCATATATATGGAGCTGTGAAATGGAGTTTGGAAAGGCTTCCCGGACGAGCGTGGGGCGGGCGTATGCAGGTGAACAGCACAGGACAGGGATGGGGCTGTGGGGCTGCCAGTGTCAGGACAGCCTGTCCGGATACTTCTTCCGTTGTCCACTCCTGCGGGCGTTCTCTGCCAAGGTCAGAGGCCCTGCATGGCTCTTTTCCTCTGCACCACGCCCTGGTAGCATTTACTCATCACCCTCATGCCAGGCCCTAAACTGGATTTGCCACCTCACATGCCCAGTGATGAAGAAGGAAAGCCATCTGAGGCTTGGGCCAGGCCTCCTATCAGCCACCAGGGCCAGGCCTGCCTCTTTCTTTCTTCTAGTTGCCACGTGAGTTTTCCATCTTCCTCTCTCTGACCTGAGAGCGGGTATGACTTCATTTGACAAAAAAATAAAAGAGCAACCACTCTCCTCTCTTTCCCACAAGGGCCCCCAAACTAACTAGCTTTTGAAGCTTAACCTGCTTCTTGCTCTATGAATGCTCAGTGACTGGGGCTCAGTCTCTAAGTTTCTGAACACTTTACTTCTCTGTGCCTCAGTTTCCTCAACTATGAAATGGGGATACCAATACCTATGTCACTGGGCGACCATGAAATGGGGATACCAATACCTATGTCACTGGGCGACCATGAAGACTGAATGAATTAATACAGGCAAAGTGGTTTTGGGGAAAAAAAAAAAAGCCTGGCAAATGTTAAGCCCTCAGTAATTGCTGGTTATCCATAATTCAACTGCTGTGTATGGTTGTACGGGTGGTGTACTGCTCAAGAACACCGGGCTCGCCTCGGGGGGTGGTGAGGATGAATCCAGCTCACGGGCAGCATGCCCAGCTATGTGCCTTGGCTCTGTCCACCCAGATGAGGCCCCTTTTTCTAAATGGTACCAGGATGCCAACCTCTTACTGAGAGGAAGCGCTTTATTCTAATTCACACAAAGGATGGAACAGGCTAGCAGCAGCCTGGGAAGTTATTATTATCAGCTTTCAGCTCTCATGGCTATGTCCCCCTCCCTGCGCAGCAATACTAGATTAGTCCCAGCCACAAGTAAGGTCCGGCTTCTCAGCTGCCCATTACACCTGGAGCACTAGCCCCTCCCTTAGGATGCTTATCGGGTAAAGCCTTCCCCAGGACCGCCCCCCCCCCACCGGGGTTGCCCTACTACCTCATCCCAATTGAGGGGAGGCTCCACCCGAAACACAGAGCCGCAGAGTCTTGGACTCTGAAGGGATCGTCCCTTTGTAAATGTCAATGGCCATGTGTCTGCTGACAGTGATGGTGGTGCGTTACATACAGAGGAGCCCCCCTGGTCAGCAGGTTCCTCCTTATTCCTGGGTGAGTAGGATCTTTCTCCTGCTTCTTGCACCCAGTGAGTCTCTGAGGCCAGACAGAGCAAGTCTTCTCCTTCTCTCAAGTGACCAAGTTGGAGATTCCTGAAGGCCACAGCCCCGTCCCCCTAGGCTTCTCATCCCTGGGGGAAATACTGCCATTTCATTCCCTTATCCCTCACAAGAAGCACTTTTCAGACCCTCCATGACATTCCCTCCCCTCCTCTGCAGACAAGTGAGAACAGCGCTGTGCACACCAGCCTCCCTCACAGACGTGCACCCTCTCCTTCATACAGAGACCCCCATCTTCCTTCTCTTTATTCACCCTGGAGGGTCCAAGAAGGAAAAAAATACAAAACCAAGTTCCTCCCAGATGATACCTTCTCAGGTGAGCAATTTTGCCAGAAGCCTCTACCAGAAGTTTCTCCCCGTTCTTGCCCTCAGATAAAAAAGTTCACTCACACACCCTTTTCTTTGTTTCCCTTATGGGCGCAGCAGGACGGTGCTGCAGGAGCCCAGGAAGCCTTCTTGGTAAGGTAACAACTTCTGGGACGATGGCATCAGGTTAAAAGTTCAGACCCTTGCCTCCAGAAAGCCAGAGCTTGAAACTGCTGCATCTTTGAAAATTATGGAGCTAGAGGATAGCACTTGAAACCAAAGCCTTTTCCTTGGAGAGTCAGTATAACCACTGTGTGGTTACCCACAAGTGGAAAGTATGAGGGCAGGATGGCCTGGAGCAGCAGAAGCACACAGGGAATTAAAACACAATGAAAGCCACTTAGGCACTTTGGCTGGAAGGAGGACTCAAAAGCACAGCCTATTATGTCATTAATAAAAAGGTGAAGGGCAGCAATTCTACCTGTCGACGTGCCATTTTCAAGGCTAACTTGGACCTGTGAGTGCACCCAGCACAGATTAGCTTCACCTGGCAGCCTTTCCGAGGTCCAACTGGTTTGTAAAAGGGAAGGGCCCTGGGTCAAATCCAAAAGAGGAACCAAAAAACAGAATAAGACTTGGCAACTAATTTAGGTCCAAAAGCCCTGGGCCCAGGATCCCCCAGTGTGGTGCTCTTCTAGCTTTGAAGGGGGGTGAGGAGATGGTTCTCATTCCAGGCTGAGGAGCAAAAGACAAAGTGCGGTCCCTGAGAGGTTCAGTAAAATATTTTCCCTTCCTGGGCGGCAGCATTTTTGTTTTGAAACAGAAGGAGTATTTTTGGATGGGAAGCCCAGCCCTAGGGTTTCTGAATCCCTCTCTACTCGGCAGCCAGGAAGGCAGAAACACTGGGAAGGGGTCGGGGATAGTTTAGGGGTCAGGTGGCAGAGGCTAACTGCAGCCCCAAGAGAAAGTTCCGCACACGTGGGGTCTCCTCTACTAATAGCTCCGAAAGAGGAAGCGGCGGGGGCCTCATCTGGCCCCAGGAACCTAGTAGGTTCATTACGTTAAACCGAGAAAAAAACAGGCTTCACACCTACTCCCTCCTTCCAGAAGGGGAAGGAAGGAGGGTAAAGAGCTGGCAAAGGAGCGGGGCGACCCGACCAGTCTTTCTGCCTTAGCCCTCTGCTCAGACCATCGAAAGTAACGGATCATCAGGGCCGCTGAGACAACAACGTGGTCTCGCTTCCGGCGCCGCGGCTCCAGGCGCCCGGAGGAGGAGCTGCCCGCTGCGCTGGGGCTGCAGCAAAGCGCCGCGGCTGTCCGCGGCCCGGGAGAGGCTGGAGCGGAGAGGCTGGGGTGCAAGTCCCCGCGTGGCGCGAGGAGGGACAGGGAACCGCAGAGGACAGGCTCCCTGCCTTTGCTCTGGCGCCGTAACAGGGTCCCCCAAGTTAGCCCCAATCTGGGGGGCCGAGCGGGCATCCCGCTCCAATCCGCCATCTCGGGTGCAGCTCCCCGACCCCCCTTCACTTTTCCAACACACGAGATGCTCAGGGAGGACGCAGAGCCTCGCGGCTGCGGGCCCGGGACTTACGTTTAGCCTTGGTCCGTGCTCCCGGGTGCGAGAAGGACCGCGCGAGCCCCGGCTGAGCACGCGGGTCCCGGGGGCCCCGAATCAGCTGTCTGGCGGTGATTGCGGCCGAGCGTCCCGCCTGGCAATTAGAGGGACGGGGGCAGCGATACCCCGGCCCGCTCCCGCCTTCTGGCCTCGGTCGGCTGGGCTCTAAAGGGCTTTGGAGTTACTCATTTCCTGGATGTCAAAGAAACTTTTCCTCCTTATAAGAACAAAACACCCGCCTCTACTCGCGTCCGCCGAGGCTCCTTAAGGTGGACCGTGAGACTTAGGGAGGGGCTGCACCCAGCGTCCGCCGCAGAGGTCTTCCCATCGGCCACCCCAGAAACTCCAGCGGGGACAACAGAGCCGGAGGGTGATTGGGCGAGACGGGATTTGGCTACTGGAGTAACCTGGGGCGAATGGACGGGGAGTCAGGGAGGACGCCCTTAAAAGTCGGTCTCGGGGGGCGGGACAGAAGGGGTTAAAGCACTGCACGCCTCCGGAGCGTTTTCCGCGGCGCGTTTTACAAGCGGTGGAATTTCCAGAGGCCAAGTGTTTTGTCCTCTGGAGGAAAATATAAATCGAGACACAACGCCGGCCCATTACTCTTTTGCGGCGTGAATGGATTAAAATAACTCACCAGGTTTTATGATAAATGAATGCATCGTGGCCTTTTCCTGAGTAACCAGACACAAAGGAGAATGATGACTAAATGCTTTTATCTGTAGAGGGCGCTTTAGCGTCCAAAGCCTGTTTAAGGTTGGGATGTTCGTTAGAGCCAGATTTTAGACAGGAGCGAACTGAGGCCAGGAGGGGACAGCAGCACCCTGGTAATTCTTGATGGGTTATGAAATCCGTAACCTATTATCTTTTCTTTGTGACCTGCCCAAATTCCACAGCCACTAGAAGTGGCTGGGAAGGGCTTGAATAAATCGTACCTAAGTGGCTTTGCGGCTTTCAAAACGCCAGTGACAGTGCCTTGGGGGAAATTATGAGAACACACTGTCCGAATGATTATCACCATTGCCACTGATGTTTGGTGTTAGATCACCTTCTTCCTCTCCTCGGCAAGCCAGCGAAATAGCTTTAACACTCGCCTGGAAGACATTAGGCTGAGTCCGAAAGATAAACAGGCAATGAGAACAAGTTCTAAAAATAGAACCCCTGGCCCTTGGCCCAGGTTACTCTTGTTTTCAAGCGTTTGCTGCTGCTCACAGCTCTTTCCTTACACAAGGACAGTTATGACGGAGTTTTGGGGGCTGTTGGGGAGAGTTTGGGAATGGGGAGATCTGGGGAAACATTCTTGAACGGTCTGTGTATTTCCAAAATGTCTGCAAGTTGGATGGTGGGGTGTCACCCACCCAAAGCAGGAGAGGGAAATTCCAGGGAGGTGGGGACTGATAACCACTACGCTTCCATAAAATCCTTAGGGTAAGAATTAAGGGTTATTCATGGTGGAATGCCAAGGTTAACGTCTGAAAGCCTTCTGGTATCGTCATTCAATATGCAAAGCTGTTTCAGCATTTTCTGACCAGCTGTGTATATTTATTTATACAAGCAGCATTTATTAAATTTGCTTTTCTTTTCATTCTTTGTGACCTGATGGTCACCTTTATCTCCCCTCTGTTCTTGGCACTTGGTCCACTGTCCTAACTGGGCATCTAGGCCGTTCCTGAACTGGCCTCTACTTATCTCACCAACTGCGTATCTCATTCCATTTTCCACACCAAACCTCTTGCAGTTCTTGGAACTTGTGCTTCTCAGAATGTGATATGAGGTTTGTTTTTCACTCCCTTGGATGTTCACATGGGCTCTATCTCCTGCCTGCAGCCTTCACCCCACCTCTTCCTTCAACCTGTCACCCCCTGCTAATGCACACACACTTTTTCTGCCTGGCTGATGTGTGCTCAGTCTTAAGGTCTCTGAAGAGTCGATTTCTCCTCTAGGAAGTCTTCTTCAAACCCCCATGCCTGGGTTGCTCATCCTCCCCTCCCATTTAGTTTCCATAGCAACTTGTGCTTATTTAGAAAGTGTTTTTAAAAGACAGGAAAATACAAAGATTAAACTTCTGGGAACATTAGAGGCCAAAAAGTCAGGGAACCTCTGCTTCAAACACAGAAATGCTGGGGGAAAAAAAGAAAAACCATATCAACAATTGGAAGAAAGATGGATCAGTAGGTGTGAGACAGGAAGAAGGAACTCAAAGGCAAATAGTGGTATTTGACATGAACATAAGCACAAATGGCCAAGGACTGGGGCTGGAACCTACTCAAGCTGTATGTTCTACAAAGGCAGAAATCTGGACTTGAGACCCCTGCCTAAAGCTGACACCCTGGGAAGGATATTAATGTCTGGATAACAGAGGAAGAAAGTTTCCCACTCGTCCAGGGCCACAGCAAGGAAGGCTGTGCTTTGTCTGGGGGCCATGGATGAATTAAAAAGTGTCTGCTATAGAAATTGAAACCATTAGGCTTCCTGTGCCATACTTTGGTGTGAGGTCCCAGTTTATACTACCCATGTGGTGAGGTGAATCCTGAACTCAACAAAGAATATAAAGGCTGGTTCCAAAGTGATGAATCCCCTTGGTCCTGTCAGAGCAAATGCAAAACACAGCTGTTTATTCTGCTCTCTGACTGATAGAACAACTCCCACTGAAGATGAACTTACAATAAGGAATTATAAACCCAACTAGGAAATGAACCACCTGAGGGACTGGATCAGTAAAAAGCGGGAGAATTAGCCCCTGAAGAACCTGAGACAATAGAACAGTTTGAAAAAGACCATAAAATAGTTATTTCAACATAATTACAGAGACAAAATGATAGGCCATAGCACTAAGAAAAAAGAATAGGCAAATTTGAAAAATTACAAATACAATATGTTGAAATAAAAAGTCTAGTCATTTGCATAAAAAAGCCCTGAATGGTTGGAACTCTTTTTTTCTTAAGTCAGTCATAATGTATTAGTCAAAATTCCAATAAAATAATTCATTAAAAAGGGGAAAATAAAGAAAAGTAACATACTAATCTCATTTATGAATACTGTTTCAGAAATCTTAAATAATTAACACAGAATCCCAGCTGCACATCAAAAGAGTATTATATCACAAGTAGATCAAAAAAGAAAAATGGAAAGATCATTATCATACATGCTTAAAAGCCATTAGACAAAATTCAGCATCCAAATACAGATAAACACTTCTGCAGTATGACAAAAGAAGAGTGAAGTTCAGCCCAAAGCCAGTATCGTGCTTAATGGGGTAACAGTAAAAACCTTTACATTAAAATCAGTGCAGAAACATCCTCCTTCACCTGCCTCCTCTTTGTTAGATTTGTCGATTAGGAATGTGTTAAGTTGCAAGTACTAGAACACCTAACTATAATTTTATGCATGTCTAAGACTACAAAAGATTAAACAAATAGGACCTTATTTTTCCCAAATGAGAAGTCTGTATATAGGTTGCTTTGGTTCAATGTCTTCATTGTTTCAGGGCTGGTCAAAAGTTGTGAACATTTATGTTTTGCTATTTATTGCAAAATTGTCCTCCAAAGAAGTTTCACCGATTTGGACTCCTGGAGTATGAGAATGCTTGTTTCCTCGCATCCTTTTCAGCATTAGCTATTTCCTAACTTTAGTTTGCTTCTTTTATCAGTGAAAAAAAGATATTTCAGCGTCTTGTTGTGTATATCTTTAATTACATATGACACTGAACAGAACCTTATTACTGACCATTTTTATTTCTTTGTGAATAATCCGTAATAACTTCACCTATCTTTCTGTTGGCTTGTTTTGTGTGTGTGTGTGAAAGTTAATGGAACTTTTTTTTTTTTTTCATAATCTTTGGTGCTAGATGTGACTTCAAATTCCACAGTGAATGGTGACTTGTGACCAACACCAGACCAACTGCAGGGCAGCCTCACATTGTACTTCACATTCAGGAATGTTGGAAATAAAAAGCCAAACAAACATGGGAACAGATTTCCTTTTCACCCCCCGCTGTGGTTATCCAGTATATGGAATAAAATACACGACAGTGGGAGAGACAGGAAGCCAATGCTAGTCATGACGGGTCTGATGGATGGAAAAAAAAAAGCATTTTCCTTGATACGGTCAATCTCTCACCATCATGAATTCACCTTTGCATGCAGTTTCAAGAGGTAATAACAAGTTGGCCTGCGAGTGTTTCTTTGGAACAGGCTGCTTTGCTGAGACCTCAGAGGTCTTTGTTGTACAGGATGGATGATTTGCATTTGGCTATTTTATCCCTCAAGGTCTACTCTGGGAAACTGCCTCTTACCTTTTCTTGTAATGTTGGTGCCAGCAGGGCCTTTAGAGATTATTTACCAACAAAAATGAAGCCCGGCGATGTTAGGTCACATACTCAAGGTCACATTGTTGGTTAGTGACACTATAATAATGGCTAAAACTTATACTATGTGCTAGGTATTACTCTAAGCACTAATTCTCATAATAACCTTATGTAGTAGTATCATTAACATTCCCATTTAACAGTTGAAGAAACAGGCCCAGAGAAGCTAAGTAACCTGCCCAAGATCACACAGCTATTAAGTCAGGATTCAAACCTGGAACTTTGGCTCCAGACTCTTGCCTGTAACTACTACACTCTATCTTTTTGTTCAAAGTAAACCCCCTTCAAATGTACAAAAACACTGAATTTCCTCAAGAATGACATTATAATAATTAGAATGTTTTTCAAACTTCTTAAAATAGGTTTTACCTCAGAACCCAATATACTCTCACATACAAGTACATTGTAATTGACAGGCAGTTTCCTTAAAATTAATTCTTATGCTGACTACAGGGGATAGATTCTGATGTTGTGCCCTCTTCTCCTTTCTCTTGAAATCTTTTATCCTTTTTTGAAAAAAAAAATGGAGGCCACAACTTACTTGTGAGTCACGATTTACAGATTGAAAAAAATTCTTCTTTAAACCACTCTTCTAGCTCTCATCTCTGTTATGAAAGCTGTTAGCGGTTTGTATATGTTCAATTACCATGCACACACACCACTCGGAGTGGGAAAGACTGTCAGATAATTTCTATCAAGCTTATTTCTGGTCAGGAGGTACTCACTGCACTCCCTGTAGTTCATGGCTAACGATGGTACACCGGGGCTTTAAGACAAATCACCAAGCTATAATCTTAGGAAAATCTTCATTTACTCATACATTCATCCATCCATTCATTCAGCAAATATCTGAGCACCTATGATATGCCAGGCATTGTGCTAAATCCGGAGTTGGCAAGCTGGCTGGTGGGCCAGAGTGCCACCTGTTTCTGTAAATAAGGTTTTCTTGGATTCCCCACCAGGTTGTTCATTTATGTATTGTCTGTGGCTGGTTGTGTGCTGGTGGCAGTCAAGTAGCTGCTACAGGGACCATGTGGCCTGTGGAGCCTAAAATGCCTCTTAATCTGGTCCTTTACAGAAAAAGCTTGCAGACTGTATGCTAAATTCTAAAACACAGTGGTATTTCAGGCTGGTCTTTACCATTCTGGAGGTTTGAATTGTCCTGCTTAGCTTAAACTGGGCTTCACGCTTCTTTGGTGGGGCTGGAGGGGGAGGCTGGTGCTTTTTGCCTCCCTTGCTTTGCCTCAAAGAACACCTGCTCACAGTAGATGCCCAGCAGGCATTTTGTTGTTGTTGTTACTGAAACTCTTCAGTAGATCTGGCAGCAGATATTGGAAATAAAGCAACCTGCCTATGGGATAGACAGGAGTTTATTCCTTTCAGAGAGCAAAGAGTTTCCTTTTACAGATGATTATCTTTGCTGCTCTGAGAAGCAAGTCATAACTTTTGTTGAATGCCTACTGTGCATCCAGCCCTGTGAGTTAAAAAATTTGGTTCTTTGGCACTTGCATCAAAGATGGGAAGAGAAATGAGATACATGCATTTATAGACATACTTAATACCTCTGTTTTGGGACCTGGTGTGTACTTGAAGACGATTTTGTTTAACTACCTTAGAATCTTAAAGGTTTGTGTTCCAATAGCCTTTAACTAGTCACTAGTCACTCCCAAGAGTAATTCCTGTGTGCTCAGTGCATAAGCTAATTGTATTTTTCCTTTCTCCCTCCCACTTTCCTTTCTTTCCTCCCTCCCTTCCTTCCTCCCTTCTTTCCTTTTTTCCTTCCTTTACCAAACTTTGTCTTGAGTGACTCTTATGAATCAGCACCATAGATATATTAAAGAAAAGACTGGCAGGGGAGACACAGAAATAAACACATGATTACAATACAGTGTATTAGACAGAGAGACACTCAGGTTTTCTAGTAAAACAGAGGAGGTATGCCTAACAGGGGAAGACTTCCTGGAGGAGGTGACACTGAGCTGAGTTTTGAAAAATCTCACTGGATAAAAAAGAAAACATATATAAAGTCTAGAGCTATTTGAGCATATGATGTTTTCAGGAGAGAGTAGAAATAAGAGCACTGGCCCATGATCAAAAGGATTTGTGCTTTTGTTTTTTTCTTTTTCTTTTTCTTTTTTTTTTCTTGCCTACTAATCCCTCTTAGGGTGCTTTGACTTTAGTAATTTTATTAATTTGCTTATTCACTCATCTATTCAGTCAATTTATTTGTTTGCTTATTTATTTGTGGTGGGAACAGGTTGTGTGGAGCTATTTAGTCTTTTTAACCAATCTGGTTAGCTGGTTGGTTTGTGTAAGTCTTCACTAGTTTTAGGAGGAACCTTGGTCTGGCCTCTTGGGCAAGAAGCACCCACTGAATGAGCTAGCCCAACCAGTGATACCCAAAAGGAATTTGACTGGGAGGAGAAGCACAGTTACTATTAAGCCAATAAAATTCAAGGCAGGTAAGAGGACTGGGTTGTGACACTGTCTCCTTCTGGTAAAAATGATCACCTGCAGTGGCAGATTGCCGACTGTTTCCACCTCATGCCCGACCTTTCAATCTTCCTAATAAAACTGCCCCAACTTCGTTGCCTTCTCTGGTATCAAGAGGAGAGTTTGTACAGGGAGCCTTTGGGAATCGATGTCAAATGCTCAGCAAATGTTCTGTTAAGTTAGGTCTGCAGCAGGCTGGAAAAGGAGCAGATTAAAGGAATAAAATATGACCCAAACAGTTTTGGAGAGCACTCGCCAGCTGGGACTCTGTTCTGTCATCAAAAGTGAGCATGGGGTCGGCTGATAAATGATAACAATTTTGTGTAACACGTGGGCTTTTAATCTTCCCAATAGCCTGGAGGAGAAGTGCTAGGTATGATGGCTGGGGCCATTTTGATCATGTTGTTTGGGGCCCCAAATGCAGTGTTAAAATTTCACGGATACTAAATCAGTGATATCACAAGAATGCCTGTGCAAACAGGACCTGTGTTGGTCCTATTCTGTCTTTGGGGTATTTGGGGGATGGGGGCGGTATAAACAGTGGAAACTCGCTGCTTAAACAAATAAAGGGAATTTGTTAGGAGGACGCAAAGTATCTGGCAGAACCCAAGAGAGCAGGTGTGGCTGGGCCCCCTTAGGGACTGTAACCAGGGCCTGAACTGAAGGGGCATCAACGACCAAGGGAGCCCCTACCCCCAACTCTCCCTTTGTCTCTTCAGCCTATGGGTTCCTCTCCTTGTTCACTTGCTTTGTTCTTCCCTCTATGAAGCCTACCTTTCTCTGCCTCTCCTGGGAATCACATACTCATTTCCAGGCTCCACAATGAGTGACTTGCAATTCTTGGTCCCAATTACAAATCCCCAGGAAAAATAATGGGTCATTTGAGTCAAGCCTCCACTCCGGACCCTTTCAGCTATGGCCTGGGGGAAGCAAGTCGGGCCATCTAGAACATTTTGGCTTTAGGGAGGAATGTATTTCTGGGTGGGAGTTTTAGTCTGAGGGAAGGGGATTGTGGGCTGTGTAGACTCTCCCCAAATTGCTTCTAGGACCTCTCTCTGGTTCAGTAGAGGAGTAGGTTTCTTTAGGGTGCAATTGTTTTGCGTAGCAGGTTGGAATTTCCACGCAGAGCTGCATGTCAGTGCTTCTCTCCGCTTTTCTGGAGTTTCACTTCATACCTTCACTGGATGCTGTTGAAGAGGTGGGCATTGTGTCCATTAAACTCTGTTCTTATTACTGAGCCACAGCACACAGCGTAGAGGGCCTAGGAGGGAGCTAGAGCAGAGGCACTTATATCTAAATTTAAACAAGGAGCTTTGCAGATGTATTACAGCTCGGGTTCACATATCTTAGTTATCTGGCAGAGCAAGTGGGTGTGTCCTTGGCTGTCCCTGGTCCTGGAGTTTGCAGCCACTTCTCTGCTATTCTTCCAAAGAGTCCACTCTTCACCCACACCCTTTTATGTTGACTTAGTGTGGACAGTGTCCACTGGTCCCTGATAGGGGACCCCACTCTCCCTGTAACAGGATTTTTGCATTCTGGCCTTGGCATCTGCCCAGTGCTGTTTCCCACACCTGGGATCCCTTCTCTTTTTTTCCCATGTCTCTAACTCACATGTGTCATTTAAAGTCAAGTTCAAGAACCATGTCTGCCATGTACCTTTCCCTACTAATAGTGAACTTCACGGGTTGTCCTTATTTCAGAACTCATTCAATAGTCATTCACTTAATAGTTATGTGCTGAGAAGGATGTATCAGTTTGTATCAGTTTGCTGGGGCTGCCATAATAAAGAGCCACAGACTGGGTAGCTCAAAGAACAGATATTTTAGGGGGATGCAGTCAAGTCCATAGCATCAGTGGACACAGGGCTGAACAAGACAGAAAGTGATCCTTGTTCTCTTGTTCTTTGACAGCCTGGTAGAAAAGATGAAACTGAGCAGGACCCTCTTGGGCCCTCTTGGGTACCAGAGCATCTCCATGTCCCCTGTTTCTTATTGTAGGAAGAAGGTTTCAGCCTCCTAGACCTTCCCTGAGTTCCAAAGGGCAGATTCAAACACTTACTAATCAGGGAAGGGAAGGAATGCAGAAATAAATGAGGAGCAGTCAAGAAACAATAGTGCAGTGATAAAGCAGGTCCTGGTTCCTCCTCAGGGGAGATACATAACAAAGTATCTCTGAGTTCTTCTTTGGGAAAAAGGCCCCCACCCAGGTGGAGGATGGCAACCTCAGGCTGAATATAAACACATGGAACCCAGACTGGTTGGAACCTGAAGGCTGATGATTGAGATTCCTGGAACACCACCCTGTTACCTCATCACCAACCAATCAGAGGAAGGTCACACACCCTGCAGACTGCGCCCCCAAATTTTGCCAATAAAAACTCTTTCCCTAAAAGTCACCAGGAATTCGGCCTTTTTGAGCATGAGCTGCCCATTCTCCTTGCTTGGCCCTTGCAATAAATCTTTCTTTGCTCCAGACTATGGCATTTCGGTTTGTTTGGCCTCACTGTGCTTCTGGCACATGAACTTGGTTCAACAAAGTCTGACAACAAAGACAGACAGGAAACAACCATTTCCATGACTACATAGTTGATTACCATTGTGGGAGGGCCCAGGAAGCAGAATACTAGGTACCTGAGAAGGCAGTCTGGTGTTGGGGGCAGGTCAGGAAGTCCCCTGAGGCAGTGAGATCTGAAGGAAGGCTGGACAGGTGTCAGCTAGGTGAAGAGGGAGGGTCGGGTATTCCAGGCAGAGATCAGGCTCTGTGGATGCCAAGCAGAAGAACATGACATATACAAGGAATTGAAAGAAGCCATTGTGGCAAAGAGTGAGCAATGGGAGAAGGCACTAGAAGGCCACCGGGGCTGGATTACAAAAGATATTATGTCCTGACATCTTCATTTCAGTGCTCACTGCATCCTGCCTCGGACTGTTTTAAATTCTTTTTTGTGAGGGAGGGGCAGCATGCATGTTTTGCTTCTCCTTACGTTCCTTTAGGGAGGAGAGCCTTTCGACTCCCTGATAGTCTCCATAGCGTGCAGGATAGGGCTGGGCATATAGTAGGTGCTCAGGAAATAAACTACATGGGGGTAATGAGAAATGCGATTGATAGAAGCACTCTTACTTGCCTAACTTGGGGGCTGACACAATCTTGGTGGGTGTGTTCCTCCTAGAGGCTCTAGGAGGGGAGGACTTTTGGTGGTATGATGCCACCTAGTGCTCCTTTTTATTACAACAACAAAGGGTGGTGAGTAAATTCTTCTATGGGAATCTGGAAAATTGGAAATGAAGTATTTTGTCTCACCAGCATAAATCAATTTGTCCAACCACCCATCCTCTCATTCACTCATCCACCCTTGTTGATGTCCACCTGCGTCTCTTTCTTGTGAGTTGGACATGTCATGTTCTTTTCCACCTCCAGTTGTTCCCTGATTTCCCATGTTCCATCTTTCTGTCCTGATATCCTAAGTAAAGCTTTCAGGTGTCAGTGTTTGGATTCCCTGAGCACCCACAGCACTTGCTGTCGACCTGGCCTGTTGTAAATGATGCCATCCCGTCGTCTTAGAATTAACTGTAGATTTTCCTTTCTCTCTTTCCCCCAGAGCCAGATTGTGAATGCAAAGGGGAGTGACTGCCTTAGTCACCTCTGTGGTTCCTGTGGCCAGCCTTGTGCCTGCCATGTATCAGGTACTTAAAAAGATAGTATTTTCTGGATTGAATTGCTGTCACCTTGGCAGGCCACCTGCTTGTGAAGTGGTCCTTCAGGAGGGTCCTAGGAAATGAGTTGACACTCATGCAAGATATGGGTGGCCAGGGCCCTCTGGGTGTATGGTTATGCACCTTCAGGAACGTTATGGAGCCTCTCTGGATCATGGTGGTCCCACAAGTTGGTCTCAGTGTGTAATTGGGTTTCCTATAAACACACAAAGCTGCCTGAATTGTGTTGCTTGCTCCATCTCCATCTCATTTCTATTAGCTTGGCTGACAATTTGGTTCAACTGCTTCTCCAGCTTCATCTGCCACCTGTCTCACTGTTCCCCTGCACATTATGCCTTAGCCATATTGTGTTCTTTTGCCAACCAGATGCACAGTCTCTGTTCATGAATGAGATATCATTGTAAAATGTTAATATTTCCCATATTAATTTATAAATTCAATGAAGTTCCAGTTAAAATTTCTCATGAGGAACTTGAAAAATACCCTGAAAATTATATGGGATGATAAAGGTTCATGAATAGCCAATGCAATTTTGACAGAGCAGGGATGGGATTTCTGCCCTTTAACCACAATGACCAGCTACAAATCTATAATAATAAAACCTTGTGGTACTGGCACAGGAATAAGCCAAAAAGCTCAGAACAGACCCATCTAGATCTGGGAACTAAGATGGTTGAAAAATGGGCTCACTCCACTGTGAAAAATAAAATTGGGCCCTTGTCTCATACCGTATACAAAGGTGAGTGCTACCTTTAGTTGAGAGAACTAAATGTAAAAAAGTAAAACTATGAAACTAATAGAAGAAAATGACAGAGAAAATCTTTATGACCTTGGGGTTGAGAGGTTGAGAAGGACTTCTTAAATTACAGTAAAAAAAAAAAGCATAAAAAAGATGAAGTACTACAAAACTAAAGATTATTCTTCAATCAAGGCCATCACAAGCAACTTGTCCAGTCTTTGAAAGCAGATTAATGTCTAGACTTTACAAAGACCGCTTGCAAATCAAAAAGAAAAAGCAATAGGAAAATAGGCAAAGGCTATAAATAGACAATTTACAGAAGGGGACCTCAAGTGGCTTATGAATGTATGAAGAAATGCCCAATTTTACTCATAGTCAGAAAAACGCAAATTAAAAATAAAACGTGTTAACGATACTTCCATGATATTGACAGAAAATTGGCTAATTAGATGAGTCAGTATTTGTAAGGCACTAAGAATAGTGTCTGGCACTTAGTAAACACTATATGAGTGTTTATGAATAAATAACTACTGCATGCTGGCAAAGACCAGAGTCGGGGACAGAAACCCTTATACTACACGCTGGAGTGCGGTGTAGGGCAGCAATTCTGGAGTGCCAACTAGCAGTACCCGGTGAAGTCAAGTACCCAGAGCTTCCACCAGGCTACTAGGCCCCTTTGAGCCATTGGAAAATACTGTCTGCCACTGGGCAGGTGAATTTGAAAAGGGCATATATACCTTCTGGATAGTCACAGCCTGTAGGTTCATGGCTTGACTAAGGAAGAGAGCTTTGTGGGAAAGGAAGGGATATGTCTTCCTCAGCAGGGCACATGATAAGGGCAAGAGGAGAGGGGCTATTTTTCAGCCCCCACTGGCCCCCTGGCTGGATGTCTTTGTGCAGGACAAGTTACAAAACTGAATTTGATGGTCCTGTGCATACCCTATGGTTTTAACAACCTCACCTAGGCATATATTTCTGAGGAGTTTGCACATAGGTCCATAAAGAACTGTGGACAAAGATGATCATGGCTGCATTGTTTGCGGTACTAGCGGCGAGGTGGAGGCGGCCTTCGTATTCAGCACTTGGGGGATGGAAGTAAAACGTGTGGATGTCCAACCTGGAAGACTACGCAGCAGTCAGAAGCTGTGAACTGGGATTATAACACCAAGTGCAACAGAGATAGAGCCTTAAAAAGAATGTTGGGTGAAAACACTAGAAGATAGTGCGCCAGTGAAAATGCTATACATTTTTTGAAAATACATATCCAAGTACAGTAGCATGAATTCCTATGGGGGAGGTGAGGATGAGGCGCGGGATTAAGGATGGGGATAAAGGGGGGAAAATAAAACAAGAGAGGAGTCTTGCATATTTCATGAACCAAAGAGTTTAATTATTTCAGCTCTGCACCTGAAGTCTAAGAGGGTGGAGGAGGAAGGGAAGGGAGAAAGAGAAAGGGAGAGAGAGAAGAAAGGGTCTTTAGAGAGGATCCCCAGAATCCAGGCAGATTTTCATGATGTGGCTCCACATAAGGTTTTCCAGGTGCGTTGACCTCTGCACCCTATTTTCCTCACCACTAGTGACTGAACCCTTTAGGGGCAGGGTCTGTGTTTTCTCTTAGTTTTACCCTTGTGTCCTGCACACAGTAGCTGCCTCATAAGGGTTGGAATCGACTCCAGTTGAGATTATTTCCTGTTCCCGTGGCCAAGTCCCTTTATGACAGAGGGCAGACGGAGGCTGCCGGTCCTTCCCTCATCCAGAACTGTCTGATCCACAGAGGGTCGTCCTCGGCTCTCCACTGCCGGCTCCCGGGTCTCGCTGAGAGGCTCCCTTCTCCTGGGAGTTTCTAACTTGGGCGCACTCCGGGTACTCCTGGCGCACACCTTGGGACTCATCCCAGTCGCTCAGAGGCACCGCCCCTTATCTTCCTGGTCCCACCCACTCAGGATATTTGCATACGACAATGAGGAACACGCCCAAGTGCGGGCCTCAGAGGCTCCACCCCTTTCGAACCTTCGCTGCACCCCCCAAAGGGCGTGGCGGTTGCTAGGAGACCCGAGGTCGCGCCGAGCGCTGGGTTTTCGCCCCCTACGCGGGACAGAAATAACGTGGCGCCGTTTTACACGCTGGGGGCGGTGCACAGCCCCTTCCTCAGACTCCGGCCCAGTTTCCGGGGGCTCCACGGCAGCTTCTGAGGCCTCCCGGGAGCGCGTCAGGATGGCCGAGGTCAGAAGCCAGCGCCCCTCTCTCTGTCGCCTCTCGCTCTATCCCTCCCCGTCGTCCCTTTTCTACTGTAGACTTATCCCCTGTCACATCCACTGATTCCGAATATTCCCGCGGTCAACATCCTGCCCCACTTGCAGCCTCACCGCCTCCACCCACGTCCCTGTTGGTTCTGGCCCCTTGTCTCCTGCTTCTCCTAACATTGGGTGGACACCCCTCACCTCACCCTATTAAACTGGCGCTGTGCTCAGAATGGTAGGAAATTCTCAAGTTCCCAGACTCACAGATGACAGACAGGCCCCCACCCCTAGATTCTGACCCATAAGGTGATGCCGCAGGAGAGATACACACGGAAATATTGCTGTCTGGCTGACTGGGGGACTTGGAGAAAGCGTCATAAATACCCAGGGTCACCCCTGTGCACTGACTCTTGTCCACCTGTCACAGCTTGATTCATCTAATCACCTGCTGTTACACATCTTCATTAAGCTCCTCAGCCCATCATCACTGCCCTGTGTTGTCTCTGACCACTGTGTTAGTATCTTTAGCCCTCCATTCACACCCCCACTTTGTAGCACACCCCATCTTCAGCCTCACTGATGAGGGGTTATTTCTGCAGTCTTTTAATGACCTTTGCCTGTCTGTTAGCAACCTCATTTATAACCTGGACAACCTCAGGTCCCTGTCGTCACTTGTGAGTCACAGTCCTCATCCACTATGGCCCCAACCCAAATATTTCATCACCCCATCAAACCCTTCCCCATCTCACCCATCACCTGGTCAATCCCAGCCAGGATCAGCCTCATACTCTGTGGGGCTCAATGAAGGATGAAAATGCGTTAGCCCTTTGTTTAAAAAAATATTAAGAATTTCAGCAGAGCGTTAAACCAACGGTGGGGCACATCTGAGCAAGGAGCCCTGTGCAACTGCATACTTCACACGCCCACGAAGCCAGCCCTGGTCCGAGCTTCCCATCATCACCACCATCGTGCCCCCTCCCCTATTCCAGTTCCTCCTCTTGTCTCCTTTACACCATTTACATCATTCCATCTCCTCCACATCTAGTCACCCTTCGCAAACTCCATCTTCCTGTGGTTAACAGCTCCCTCTTTTTCCTTATCATACAATCCCTTTCAGACCCTCCAGCTTCCTCAGTCTCTGGCTCCCTCACTCTCAGCTCTCTCTTACATCCATCCAGCTGGTACCCACACTCATTCATAGCTCTTTTCTTCCCATTTCCTCCTCTTTTATTTTTTCTGTTATTTCCTTTTGAGTATTTCCTCTTTTTCTCCCCCACTAGTCATCTTGGTTTATTTCATTCTTCTTCATTTTCCCCACGTAAGCCCCAGTTACCAATACTATAAATTATTTCCCAGTCTCTTTTCCCTTTCATCATTTCCTGTCACTTCTTCCTTTCTTCTGTTTTTCTTCTCAATAGACCTTAGCCCAGTTTTCCTCACCCCTGCTTTCATAAGTCTTCATTTCCACGCTCACCTCATTTTTCAGTATAGCTCTCTTTCCTTTTCTCTGCTAATTAGTACTCCCAGCACCTAGAAGAGAGCCTGGCAGATAGTAAACACTCAGTAGATAGGTGCTGAATGAAGGAACACCAGAATTCATTTCTGATCAGTTCATGTTGAAATCATGCTTCGGAAATAGATACCGTTACATGATATAACAGTGTGGACACCAGCTGGTCACTGGTCAGAGCTAAGAGATTAATTTGGCATTGCTTTTAATTGTGATATATATATTTAATGACAATATGAACAAATCTCTTTTGTTCAAAATTGTTTCTTTAAAACTTTTCCTCCTTTGATATTGTTCCATTTCTGTGCTCAGTGCCTGGTGTACAGGGAAAACCTTTTTTGCAAACAAATCATTAGGCTAGTGATCAAGTGTTGACATTAATACCCTTTACAGGGATGGAACCGAGGACATTGCCGTGATAAATGTTTGTGTGTGTTCAAGTTTAGCATCAACGAGGGGAAAGCACATAGCACTAGCAGCACTGTTCCTTAATATGATTTTTCCTCCTCTGTGAAATCGCTGTACTGAGATCTTTGCAATAATCTGCTTTTTAGTCAGGAAGAAGACCTCTGTTGAGTTTAACATTAGTCCTTTGTTGTTACGCAAAATGCTGTAGAGATATGCTTGTGACTCCACGTCGATTGTAAGATGTGGACTCTTGTTTTGTTGATATGTCATCTTTAGATGTGTAATCAATAGTACAAGTGTTTTTGAAAACCAAAAATGTGTAGACTTTCTCCATGTTGGGCAAGACAAGCTTGTCAAAGCAGAAGGTAAACTAAATTGCTTGCCAAAATCTTCAGAGTGAATTTGAATTTTGCTTTATTATTGGGATTAGAGCTCAGTTAATTTCTTTGATTAGTAATAGAGTTATGATGTTAAAGCCCTTTATAGTGTAGAATATCAAAGCATAATGTTGCCAACATAAATAAGACCTTTCAAACCTTACCAGTTTTTTGCTCAAAAGTAGAAGTGGTTCCCCATGGCCTACAGAGTAATTCGCTCCCTATTCCTTAAAATGCCGTTCAAGGCCCCCAAGTCTGTCCCTAACTCCCTGTCTGGTCTCCTTCCTTCTTGTCATACTTCTTGTATTTCAGCTAACTTGAGCATCTTAACAAATCTCAAATCCTGGATACCTGCTTGGCCTTGAGCCTTTGATCAAGTCTTGCCATGGGCTGGGAATGCCCTTTCTCTCCACATCCACCTCTGAAAACTCCAGTCTCCCTTTTGTGCCTGCTCAAATGCCAGTTCCTTTATGAAATTTGCTTTAATTCTTGCTGCTGGGAGTGATTCCATCTTCCTCTAAGTCCTTGCAGAACTTTGAATCTATTTTATGGCAGGTATCAAATTCTTTACTTCCATTATCAGCATTCACACCCCATCAGCTCTTAATGTATACATGTCCTACGGGAGGGCTGTTTATTCCTTGCCTTGATGTCTCCTACAGGCTCCATCATTCCACCTTACATACAGCAGATGTTCAATCAATATTTGCTGAGTAAATATATTAACCATACCTATTTTTTTTTATTATTATTATTGTGCTGTATGTTTCACAGTTCTGGAGGCCAGAAGTCTGAAATCAAGGTGTCGGCAGGGCTATGCTCCTTCTGAAACTGAGTAAAATCTTTCCTCTTCTCTTCTCAGCTTCTGGTTCAGCATCCTTAGCTTTTCTTGGTTTGCAGCTGTATCAGTCTCATGTCTGCCTCCATCCATCACATGCCGTTCTCCTGTGTGTGTCCCTGTATGTCCAAATTCCACCTCCTTTTTTTTATTGAGATACAGTTGACATGTAACATTGTATTAGTTTTAGGTGTACAACATAATGATTTGACATATGTATATATTTCAAAATGATTACCAGAGTAAGTTTAGTTAACACCCATCACCCCACATAGTTAGAAAATTTTCCCCTCTTTTCATAAGAACCAGTCACATAGTTTTAGGACCCATCCTACTCCAATATGACCTCAACTTAATTAGTGATATTTGCACTTACTCTGTTTCCAAATAAAGTCACATTCACAGTTACTGGGGGACTTCAACGTACCTTTCCGGGGGACACAGTTCAGTCCATAACACTAGGGAAATAAGAATTCTCACGTAACTAAGTCCTGGGTTCTCATCTAAATCATTGTCAGACTTGCTTGAATCACATCTATATGTCCGGGCTTATATTTTTAAATAATCTTCTGTCCAGCTAGTCATGGAAAGCAAATGTGGAGAAGGCCCAGGGCAAGTGCACAGGGGGCACTTCAGTATTCTTTTGGAGATGAACTAGGCTAATCTTTGTTAGAGGATGGAATTTCTTGTAGGAGAATATTCCATATTATGGGTGGGCTTCACTGTGGGTGTGACTTCATGGTATCTATATCAGTATTTCCTGAGATCTCATGACGTCCACATGCTGTGGCTTCCCTCTGCAGTCCTGGGGACAGTAAGAAGCAGGATGAAATGAAGAGAGATCAGGCTTTGGACTAATCATAATTGCTCGCAGTTTATTGAATACCTACTGTTTGCCAGGCACTTGACTAAGTGTTTGACATAAATTGCCCCATTTTTTTCTCATCCTTAACAACATGTGATAGGAAATACTATTATCCTAGTGCATATGTGTACATATAGACTTGCATCAGGGGATGAACAGAGAGTCTTCCCATCAAAGAGTCTTAAACTGTCCACTGGTCAGTGGCTTTTATTTTGCTTGTACAAAGGTCTTTTGTCCATGGATAGTAACAGTCATTCCTGAATAGTGGTGGAGAATATACTGCACTGTTCATTCTCATCCTTGCCATTTTGTACAGGAAAAAAGCGAAAAACAAATGCTGGAAGAAACTGCATATGAAGAAATCGAAAGGGATTTTCAGCATGTTCTCAGGGAACTTTCAGGAGACCGAAGTCTGGAGAAATTTAAGGTTGAATATGAGAAGCTTCATGCTGTCATGAAAAAGTCTTATGACAATGAAAAGCGTCTGATGGCCAAGTGCAGGGAACTGAACGCAGAGATTGTGGTTAATTCTGCGAAGGTCGCCGCTTCCCTAAAGCTCTCTCAGGATGATCGGACCACCATCGTAACCCTAAAGAAGGTCAGTGATCTTCTAGAAACAGAACCAATGGCGAGCTGCCGTAATTGCATCCTATATTTAAAACATCAGCCTTTCATTATACTGACAGCTCTGGGCTGGTAGTAAAAGTTATTCAGTGAAAATTTACATGATTTATATATTCATTAAGCCTAGGGAATAATGTTCATTTTCAAAGAATATAATCAGCTTGGGTGAATTTCACTGTGCAGAAAATAATGTAGAACTTTACTGGCGTGGTTTCTAAGAAATACTGAGTTAGTGGAAAGAATCTGCCCTAAGTAAGTGTAGTATTAGCCATATGAGTGTGTCTTGTTTGACCTAAGATATATAATTAAGTATCTCATGATGATAGCTTGTTAAAGATAGTTTCATATTTCTACCTTTTCCAATGTTTTAGGAGAGATTACCTTGAGAATTTCCAGACAGTAATTTGCATGATCTTTCCTTTTATCACCCCTTTGCCTCTGCCTTGATTGCCCTAGTTCCTCATATCGTGAGAACAGGGCTTCAGTCTTGGGGGGATATCGAGGAGGTATGGCTTTGTTTTATATGGAATTTTTTCATCCTCAAGTGTGTTGCATGATTCTGCAGGCAAAACATAAACATTTCTTGCAGATTGCAGGGCAATGAGAGGTTAAGACATTTTGCTTTATAATTGAAACCCTAATACTGAAAAATGATTTATAAAGTTTTTATATAATTCCCTTGATATCATGCAATTAAACATACCCAGGTCAAATATATTTCCAAGACCAGTGCAAAATGTGACTTACCTAGTTTTTTAGGAACCACTTTTTTAGTGTCATTTTCTCTGTATTATTTTCTTCTTCTCCTTGCTGAAATACCAATATGAGAAGGCTTCAATTCTTTTTGTGATGAGGAAAAAAACCCACTTCTTATTGTAAATTAAAAAACTGGAGATGGAAGTCATGAATTGATGAAAGTCCATGTGGTGAAGTTCCTTTGGACAAAATTTCATATAATCATATTTTCATTTAAATATCCTTCATTTGTTTTGTCAAAAATAGTACATGTGATTGCTGCAGAAAAATATATCCCATAAACTGACTTTTTGTTTTGAATCACTACATTATGTGCTGCAGTTACCCAAGAATCATCTCTCTAATGTAACAATGAGCGTGAATTTATTTAATTAAACACTTTCTTCCACTCATTTTATTCCTTGTCAACATAAAAGTAGAATATTTTCACCTTAAGTGTATAGATACTTACCTGTAGAAAAGGACTTGCATTCCACCTGATGGGGTTTTGCAAGAAATTTAAGTGATATGGCAAAACTCAAGGGTGTTGCAACATTTGCTGTCCTTCATCCATTTACTCGAATGGCTGTAATTCACTTTTAAGTATTTCTGTTAATACTCCACATTGCATTCAAATAGAAAGAAAACCAGTGGTGTCTGAGTCATGGTTTCCACTCCCTGCTATGGGTGTTGTTTTCCTCCTGTAAGCATTTGATAAGAAGGCCTGAGCTTGAGTTTCTGGAAATGGGAATGACCAAGGCTGTTGTGTACAATTAGGTGACAGTGAAGACCTCATTGCTGTGGGTGGCTCTAAACTCCATATCGCCCTCCAGGAGCTCACTTGGGGCCTGAGGGCAAAATACATATTTCATATAGAATCTATCAGGAGCTTCAAATTTAGAGCTTAGATCCAGGACAATTTCTTATGTGATACAGCCTTTTTTTTTTCCCTATAAAATATCTGGATTTGGAAAGCACATAAGCTTTCATTTTAAATTTTCTAAACCTATCTTAACATCTTTACTAGAAATAATCCCACTAGTTGTAGCAGCCTTTGCAGTATGTGAGCCTTGTAGCCACATTCACCTACACAAGAAAAAATATGCTTTGCCAGTACCCCTCCTTAAAACTGCTGCTCAGTATTGACTGGCTCCTGTTGAACAACGCAGGAAGTCAATATACACTGAATACACAGAGTGTAACGTGTAATCTTCTTTCCCGATAAATGACTTCTATAATGTAGTTGTCTTAGTATTCTCTTCATTCAGTTGATCTTGCATCTGGATCCTAGTTTTGTTTTTCTCACTGATGTCTCATGGCCCATCTAGGAAGTTGAAAAGGCCTGGAAGATGGTGGACACAGCCTATGATAAAGAGCAGAAGGCAACGGAGACGATTCTTGCCCTGAAAGAGGAAATTGTGAACCTAACCAAACTAGTCGAGCAAGGGTCTGGACTGTCTACGGCCCAGGATAGCAAGTAGGTCATAGCCTTTGTGATGCGTGTTGCACTTGCTTTTGCAGAGGCCTCCTCCTTCAACAGACAGCCTGGGGCTCGCCGGTGCCGTCTTGAACCTTCTTTGTGAATGCTTTTGCTTGGTTCCCAGAGATACTTTTCTGCCTGTCGCTATTTTTTCTTTTTAACACTCCCTTTCCCCACACCCAAGAACTTCTGACTTGTGGTTATATCCAACTTCTGGCTCCATAGAGTCAGTGCTACTGGTTTAAAACAAGTGGAGATTTAAAGCTTATTTCTCGCAAACTTGTGTGGAAGGGAACTGACTGACTATCTGCTGAGAGTCCCAGCCCCTCCCATACGCTCTGCTTCCCCACACCCCGTCATTAATTGCATCACCACCCTTCCTATCTCCCCAGGTTCTAGGCCAGAAAACAGGGTTGCTTTTCACTCCTGCTACCCCTTCATGCCTTAAAGCTTCATCTCGTTGACGCTGCCTTCTAAGCATTACTTCTGTCTTCCCCTCCTCCCTGTCACCAGGGCTTCCGCTTTGGTTCTCTTCTGGATTTGGCAATAGACCCCTAACTGTTCTCCCTTCCGTCAAGGAATCATCTCCTCTCTTTACCGTCTTCCATACCAGATTTATGCTTCTAAAACATAAAAATATGCTCCCATCTCCAGCATAAACACCTTTGACAACAACCTGTTTCCAAAGGATAAAGCCCAAAGTCTTGAACATGCCTTGCAAGAGCCCTGCATGGATCTGCCCCGGTCACTTGCTAGACTCACGTCCAGCCACACCATGCTTACTCGTACCTCTGTGCCTTTCAGCTGTTTTCTGTGCCAGGGGTCCTTTTTCTTCCCCTCCCCACTCAGTAAACAACTACATCCTTCAGGAGTCATCCTGAACACATCTTAACTTTAACACCATCTTATCTTCATTACCATCAACAATTTCTGTTCCAACCTCCTCCCCAACAGTGGACCCAATGACCAAGCAAAAAAGTCATTATGTTCCCTGTTTCCATAAGACCCAATGTCTCCCAAGTATGGCACTGATCACATTGTATCGAAATTATTTGTGCTTCTCTGCCCATTAGGCTGTGAACTCCTTGAAGGAAGACATCTGTCTTTACCTTCCCTCTAGAGGTCTAGCACTGTGCAGGGCATGTAAAACCTTGAATTAATGAATGAATCAGGAATGAGCTTCCTTACACATCCTTAACTAAATCTTTCTGCTATCTAGGTTTTATATGCTTTCTAGATGCATTTATCCTAGGTTGATAGATGGTTTTGAGTGAAAGTTTTGGGGGTGGGAATAGGAAAAACAAACAGAAGATGTGGTGTCCATAGTAATAGACTCTATTTTCTTATTAAAGAAGTCAAGCAACTATTGAATAAAAACATGAGGGAACTGATTTGGTTAGAAGGACTTTTAACAAAAATTGGAACATAATGAGGAGGAGGACTGAAGAAATGATCCAGCGAAGAATTTTGTTTTCAACAGTGCACTTAGGTGTAGCTGTCTGTCTTCACAGTAACTGTAGAATTCAAGGGCTTGTTTCTGAAGAGATTGAATGCAGTTTTGAAGGTTCTTTATTGAACAGTTACATCAAAGTTGTTGGTCAGTAAGTATCAGATTACTGTGTTTTCAACAGCCGTTTGATGGCTGTCAGCTGCAGGTGTCTCAAATGCAAGTTCTCTGGTTTCTCAGCTCTTAAGTAGCTGCCTTGCTCTAGACGGATTCTGCTGCACGGGTCATGGCAGACAGTTTTTCTACTTTTAAAATGCCGTTTCTGCAGAATGTCATGCCAAATCACACGTAATGGTTTCTGAAATGCTGAGGTAACTGGTTTACAGTTCAAATCAACGAATATTATCGCATATCCTCCGAGAACTGGCATCACGAATGATTTTCCAAATTTTGTTCTTGGGAATATTTCATCTGGTTGCATCCCTTTCGGAGAAACTAATCTCTGTGGGTGAATGGATCGAAAACTGCCAACGTATATTGTTTGCTTATGTTTATGCTGCATTTTAGATTTTATAGCTGTGATTAGAGCTCTCCAGTGGATGTATTAAACAAATAATTTCCTAAATTGACATCTCCTTAGGGTTAATCACAAGAGCTGACAGTAACACTATAGTTTCATTGTAACAAATTCAAATACTACAGGGATGTGGCACATAAGGAGCGAAAATCAGCCCCCCAACTTTTCCCCACTAATTCCAGTCTTCTTAGATAACCGGTTATCAATTTGGTGCCTATTTTTCTGGACTTCTATATAAATGCCTATAACATACACGCACACCCATGGATTATAGTTGATTAAAAATAAAAAAAAAAGGGATCACATTATGCACATTACTATTGGAATGCCTTTTTTTTCCCCCCCAGTTAACAACTCACAAACAGCTCCCCTGGCAGGGCACAGAGATCTTTCTCTTTCACACCTGAATAGTGTTAATCCTTGACTGGAAGTCTTTCCCTTGAAAACAAGTTCAGAGAATGATAATGTTCCCTCAGCAGATGACCATTGTCTGACTCCCATGTTCTTTTTTTTTTTTTTCCAGCATCCGAGATTTGCTGAAGTTCAAAGAAGAAGTGACCAAGGAGAGAGACCAGCTCTTGTCCGAAGTGGTGAAATTACGAGAGACCTTAGCTCAGATCACTGAACAGCAGCAGGAGACGGAACGGAGCCGGGAAGAGGCCCAGCAGACCATCAGTCAGGTCTGCTCTGCCGTGGAGAGCAAGATGAAGGAACATTACCTTCCAGAAGGAGGTTTTGTCCTTCCCCAGGCTCCCTTTCCGTGTTGTTCCTCTCTCAGTTTACCTCCTGGCATCCAACGAAACATCCGTTGTTCTGTTTGTTTTTCTGGTTTGTTCTTGCGAAGGCAGTTTTACTTGAGTCGTTCTTCTTGAAGTTCTCTGTCTGAGACATCACCAAGGCAGGGCACTGCTTACATTTCTGGCCCAAGCAGGTGTCCCCTGTGAAAGCCAGGGTGCCCTGCATCTGGGGGTGGTGGAAGCAGTTCCCCTGGCCTTTCTCCCTCGTTAGGAAGCTCTCTAACTGAATACGTCTGAACACTTTTCTATAAAAGCAGAAGTCAAGTAGATAGTATGCAAATGCAGGCTCAGGAGAAAAATATGAGGCTCCTTTGAGAATGAGATGAGAGAAGGACGTTTCCTAGAATTTGGCCATCGTGCTGAAACTATGGTGCTTTGTTTAGCAATCTCCAGTACTCATGAAAAACACAATTTCATATTTAGGGTAGCTGGCTACATTTTATTTAGTTTCTGTCGCTGGAGAGTTGGATGAGTTCTTTCCATGTTTGACTTCTCTGGAATTCTAGGCTTCCATATTGAACTGGATTTTATTCCTTCCTTTGTGGATTTGTTCCCACCATCAGGGTGGGTGTTCAGTGCCACGGCTCTGAAAAACAATACAGAATATTCTTGTAAAGTTTGAATATTAGGGTTCAAAGATGACTCTCCTTGAGGAGAAATACTAATACCAAGTGACTACCCTGAAAATGAACTATCTGAGAGAGCGAGGAGCTTGGCCATCTGAGACCCATCTCCTTCCACCCTGTCCTGTCTGTGCCTGTAGTTCCAACAGGAAATCCAGCAACGTCAGAATGAAGCTTCGCGGGAGACCCGGAAGAAGGAAAAACTAGAGAAGGAGCTCAAGCAGATTCAGACAGACATGGACACCAGGCAGACAGAAATCAAGGCCCTGCAGCAGTACGTGCAGAAGAGCAAGGAGGAGCTTCAGAAGCTGGAGCAGCAGCTGAAGGAGCAGAAGGTGCGCTGGGTGGGGTCCTGGGCAAACGAGAATGGTGAATTTTGAATTTTCTTTGGAAAGCAGCAAACTCCCTTCACTACAGATGTTGGTAACACAACACGTAGCACTGCCTTTGGTCTCTGAATGGCCCTTGTGGGTAGATATGCCCTCCTTCTCCCCCGACCCCACCCCCTTCCAGCTCCAACAGGTTAATTTCTTTTGAACTTTTTATTGATGTATAACATACACAGAGAAGAATGTACAGGTCACAAGTATACCGCTTGATGAATTTTCTCTGCTGGAACACATCTTGGTTACCTGTACCCAGCCTAAGAAACAGCACCCCAGGAGCCCCCTGGTGCCCCCTCCCCAGTCACTCTCTCCCGCGAAGGGCAGCTTTCTTCTGAATACTCAGCAGATGAGCTTTGCCTGTTTTGGCACTTCACAGGAGTGAAATCATACAGGATGTACTCTTTCATGTCTAACTTCTTTCTCCTCACATATTCTGCTTGTGAGATTCATTCACATTGTTGCCACATACTTACAGAACCACACTGTCCAATATGGTAGCCACTAGCCACACATGGCTATTTACATTTAGATCATTTAAAATTAAATAAAATTAAAACTTCAGTTCCTCAGTCTCACCAGCACCATTTCCAGTGCTCAACAGCCACATGGGGCTAGTAGACACCATATTGGACAGTGCAGATAGAGAACATTGAGATCATTACAGAAAGTTCTATTGGACAGAGCTCAGCAGACCATTCATTCACTCTCATTACTCTAAGCGTTCCAGCCTGTGAATATAACATGATTTATTTTTAAGTTTCAAGTTTGGGAAACCACACTCAGTCTTTATGTGTTTTAAATGTGGTACTTTTTTTTTTATTTAAACATTTCCTCTGTAATAGCAATTTAAGGTAACACAAATGCTAGTGGTTCTTTTCTAATTTCTTAAAGAACCAATTCATGTAACTGAAAAAAGTCATTTCTTGAAAATATATCCCCTTAGGAAGTTTCCAAAGTATTTTCAAGTCATACATCATTTCTTCTACTTAAAAAATTAGATATTAGAACACATCACATTTCTTTGTCAGTTGCTTTATTAATTTTATATAAAGCCAGAAATCAAATAGATAATACACAGTGTGCAGTATTCACGGGAAAAACATGAGGCTTCTTGGAGCATGAGATTGGAGAGATTTTTTGGTCATCATGTTAAAACTATAGTGCATTGTTTAGCAATAGCCCGGACTCATGGAAAACACAATTTCCTTTTAAGCATAGCCAGCTAGATATATTTTATTTAGTTCCTATTGATAGGAAACTGGATGGATTTTTTTGTTTAACTTTTGCTTGAATGGAATAAAAAAAAAGACACTTTCGAATAAGTGTCTAAATTGTCTTCTCTCTCTTTTTTTTTTATCCCGTTTGATTTCCCTCTATCTCCCCAATATTTTCCCAGTAGAAATGATCCCCAAAATAGACTCCTCTGCTTTTATAAAACCATGTCTTCTCAGGATAGTCAAGGTAGAAGAGAGGAAAATCCAACTGACACTGGAATCAGGCAGATAGAAATCATTCCACTGCTGCTCCACAGTTTTGACTTAAGCTGGATTAAGGGGAATTGTCTCTGTTGGTGTCAGTGAATGGTTCTGTTCACGAAAATGCTGTAGGCATGTTAATGCGGGATTTGCTTCTGAAGATGTAGCTTCTGAGCCCCACGGCTGATAAAGCCGTTCGAATCTCTAGCTCATTTGCAATGATTATAGCAATTGTTGCGTATGCGAAGCCTGCCAAATGGCAAACAGGCATTAAAATATTTATCCACCACCTGTGAACAAGACTTCCCAAGGCTCCCGGGGAAAAAAAAATGATGCTCTCTGTGTTATTCATTAGAAGGCATCATTTCCCTCAGCCGTTTAACATTCATCATATTTGAGTGCATTCGTGCTTTCATGGGGGAGAAAGAACAATTCCTGCAAAGACAAAAAAAAAAACAGTGTGGTTGCCGTGCTTGCCGCAGGTCTACAGGGCCTCCTGCCTGGATATGCAGCTACTGTAGTCAGATTCAAAAGCCTTAACCAGCTCGTTTTGCATCTTTCAGATACTGAATGAGAGAGCTGCAAAGGAGCTGGAGCAGTTTCAGATGAGAAATGCTAAACTTCAGCAAGAGAACGAACAGCACAGTTTGGTTTGTGAGCAGCTATCTCAGGAAAACCAGCAGAAGGCGTTGGAGCTCAAAGTAAACACCGAGTGACTTATCTGTCTCCTATCATACCCTCCTTCATTCCCTATTAATACGGGTTGGCTGTGGCTGTTGGAGCCCTTGGTTGGATGACCTGTATTAGCCTCGATACATCAGAGGCAGGTTGTAAGCCTACAGTGATTGCTTTATGCCCAGAAGCAGACAGTTTGATGACTTCCATTCTTAGACTACTGCAAACCTTATTATTGATCATATGATTATGCAAATGCTTTCCAAAGCAAGCTCAGATATTCATCTCTGTAATTTAGCCTTGCAAGTAACCAGCTGCCTAGAGCTAGAAACCATTTACATGAGTGAGTGGCAAGGAAGTCAGATTATATTTTACTACTTGTATGTAGAGGATGGAGTGGGAGGGGTGGGCGATGGACTGGTACTATTTGATATCTACTCTCAGGACTGCAGAATCATGGTTTTCGCTTCTGTCCAATGTGAATTTCAGAACAGATCTCCTAGTCTTCTCCCTGCCCTCATTGAAGAAGGCTTGCAAATTGTTTGGATAACAGTTTTATAGTTGGATACATTTTGTATGCCTACATGCTTAAGAGGGTGGCTTTATAATTATCACCAATTCTGAAAAATTCATAAGCCCTACTCTGGTTATGTTAGAATACTAGGTATAAAATTAGTGACCAATCAGGAAAATACATAGATTCGAGTAGTGAATCTTAACAGTTTCTGCGTCACAGCCCCTTTTGAGAATCTGATGACAGCATACACACACACACATACACACAGATGCACACACACACTTGTTTGCACATCTTTTGTTTTGTTTTGCGTGCAGTCTTAGAGGTTTACAGGATTTTTCTGAATTTTAACCATAAGGTCTGGATTAATAACCACTGAATTAGAACATCTTATTATTCCAATTGAAAGGGGCCTTAGGACAATGAACTTGGACCTGGCAGGATCTGAGGCTGAGGAACATTTAAGGAATCTGGAATGGTTTGACTCAAAACCATTCTTTATGAGAATGCTCCTAGTTGAAGCAGAAATGAAATGACTACTTTAGGCAAAATAATGTATTAGCCCCTAAGGTGAAATTAAAGTAAAAATACTTATGCCGTTAATTCTCTCCTTTGATAACACAAATGGGGCACCTTGAAAGATGGAGAATTTTTGCTCTGAGATCCTGAACCTGTGGGATTCTGCTTCCAGCAGTGATGTGAGAGTAATAGGTTGAGCTACGTGCAGTCTCTTAATGTCAGGAACTGGGGATAATTGCTACCCTTTATTTATTTATTTATTTATTTATTTATTTATTTATTTATTTATTTATTTATTTATTTATTTATTTATTTGCAGAAGAATCCTTTCCAGTCATTTCTAAGAATGGCAAATTAAAAAAAATGAATTTAATTTGAATTTAAGAAAATTCATAAAACTTGGAAGTCCATAGACAAAAAGTCTGGTGCTTTACTTTGCTAGAATTATTGTTTTGATATCTTTTGCCATCAAGTAGACTTGCCTGTTAATGTTACCCTGTCCATCTGTCCATATGTACAGTCACGGACTGACACAGTCTGAGGAAGGAGGACCCCTTTTCTAATGTATGTAATTGCACTACAGTGGCCATGTGGGTCCAAAAGAGTCAAAGTTTTATAGCATGTTAATAACCTCTGAGAGAGATCACTCTGTGAGTCTAATCAGATACCGCATTTGTACACAAATTTCATGTGCTTATGATACATGCAACTCAGCATTCTCATTTGATTAAACAATTCAATAGTACCTTGAGACATCAGGCTTAATCAGTCTTTTCATCATTTTTAGCTTATATAGCCATTTATTTTACTCAGAGATTAGAGTTTTTCCAGTTTGCTCAAAACCAAACAGTGTGTGTTTTGATTTAATCTCAGAGAACAACTTTAAATTGGCCTGGAAAGAATTTCCTTGTATTGGTTCTGAATTTACCATCATCCAGTCGCCAGCCCTTTATTTAGAATGTGTGTCCCTGCTTAGTCTTCTCTCACTAATTACAGGCCAAGGAAGAAGAAATCCATCAGATGCGCCTGGACATTGGGAAGCTCAACAAAATCAGAGAACAAATCCATAAGAAGTTGCATCAGATTGAAGATCAAAAGGCAGAAGTGGAACAGCACAAGGAAACTCTGAAAAATCAGATCTTGGGGTTAGAGAGAGGTAAACCAAGGATCATTTTGTGCTTTGCTTTATTAGTTTTTAAACACCTCATTGGTGACTGATGTCATTTGGCAACCCAGGGCTCCGTGCATACAAATGCAAACTATGCCAAATGAATTCAAGAGAACTACATTCAAACTAGTAAGCAGATAATATGGAGGGGACATCATTTTTGAAATCTTAAACTTTCTTTCCTTAAAAAACTCTCCAAGAGGTTCTAGTGAGTATTGCTCAGTATATGTCAGTGGAGGATCTAACATCCATGCTTCTAGATCTGGGTTCTGCATGACCTTTTCTTCAGTGTTCTTTTTTCACAGAAGATACGGGATAAATTAACATGAATGTTCCTCATCAGCAGTCTTTGAGACAGTAGTGCTCCCAGAATCAGCAAGACAGAAATAAATGGCTTCTAACTTCTTTCCTCTGCTAGTACTTTACATATGGCAAACCCTTGTTTTACCCAGCTATCACAATGACCTGTGAAGGGAAAAATTTAAGTGCCACAGGAGGCCATATAGTACAGAAAAAATCATTAAGGATACAAACTCTGGGGTCAGATCTGCCTGGGTTCACACCCCACCTCTATCACACTTAGTTCTTGGGGGACAAAAAGACCTAATACACAGAAAGCTCTTGGGACAGTGCCTAGCACATAGTCAGTGCTTACTACATGTCACCTATTATTGTCCGGTTACATTACTATTTATAAAAGTGATAAGATAGAATACTATCTCATTCTGAAAAAGGATATAATTAAAAATACTATCTCATTCTGAAAAAGGATATAATTAAAACTAGTTAAATAGTGGTAGAAACAGCTCTGGACTTGGAGACAGGGGATCAGGATTTGAATTCTGACTACACCAGAAAATCTGAGGCAGGAACACCTCACCAACCCAGCTGTAAATCACTGGATGAGATAGCATACATAAAAGAATACAAATGCACGTTGCCTCCCTGAAAGTTAGGTAAAACTAAATCTCTAGATAAGATAATTAGAAATATTTGTAAGTCTTTGAGAAATGCAGAGACTTTTCATCCTAAGATGTCAGGAAATCATCTTTTACTGAGGCACAGTTGCAGCTGATCTTGGCAATTTCTCCATTTATTTATTCATTCAGTAAATTGATTACATACTATGTGCAGGCATTATGCTAGGCATTGGGTGCATGGAGGTTCCTGCCCTCAGGATGCTTACAGCCTAGCATGAGTTTACAATTTAATGTCTTCAATGACAGATATGAAAAAAAAAGAACTAGTAGGGCATGTTTTGTAACTGGCTTAGTAAATTTCAAAAACACTCCCATATTAAAATTTCTGTATTTTTACTTGCAATAGTTCTAAGCTTTAAAAAAAAAATTATCCATTCAGTGTTGAACCCAATTCTTCATCCTTAAATCATGTTTACAGAAGTCATTGTGTTTTCTCATCTGGCTATTTTATAGATATCGTTAACATCATTATTTCTTATTAGGGAGCATTTACTTTGGATGTGCCCTATCAAAGTGTGGCACTGGGCATCATGGTCAGGAGCAGGAGTCTCCCGTTTGTTATGATTTCCTACCACAAAATCCGAGAAATGAAGTGAGAAACTGCCAGAACTAACAAGAGTTCAACAGGGTGGCAGGTTATAAAATAAATATATAGATATCAATAGCTTTCTTTTGCACAAAGAGTCAGTTACAATATATGATGGAAAAACCCCCTTTACAATAGCAACTAAGGTAATAAAATATTTATGAATAAAGTTACCAAGATATTGGTAGGACCTATATATATAAAACACTACAGAATTCTATTGAGGGGCATAAAGGAAGACTTGACAAATGGAGAGAGACGCCAAGTTCCTGGATGAGAAACCTCAATATGATAAAGATATAAATCTGTCCGAATTAATCTATGCATTTAATATTTCCAATAAAAATTTCAGTGAGTTATATTGTTTGAGACTTGAAAACTGATTCTAGAGTTCCTCCAGAAAAATAAACACGTGACAATAGCCATAAAATTCTGGAAAAGAGAAGTGGAAAGGGAGCATTTGGCTTACCAGCTGTTTAAGTGTATTATAAAGTTTCAGTAATCAAATATTTTAGTGAAAATGTCTGAATAAACAGATCAATGGAAAAAAATTGGAAAGACCACAAAAAGACCCAAGATGACCATAAAGGTGTTGTTTCTTACCAATATGCAGGATGGATTATTAAGAAAATGGTAGCATGACAATGAGCTACTTTTGGGGGAAAAAAGATTTAAGACCAAATGTAGAAACAAAGTGAAGATTGAGAGATTTAATGCAATTAAAGCTAAGCTTTTTTTTTTAAGCAGCAAAAGACTCTACATATGAAGGCAAATTGACTAAAATAATGCCAAAGAGTTAGTATCCTTGTTATATATAAGGTGCTCTTACAAATCCACAAAAAGGATAATCAGTTCATGAGAAAAATGGGCAAAGGGCCAATGTGGGCAATTTGAAAAACAGAAATACAAATAAATGATCATTAAACATGAAAAGGTAGTCAACTTCACTACTAATGAAAGAAATGTAAATTAAATACAGGCATACTGGTTTAAAACAAATCTATCAAATTGTCAAAGATCAAAGAGAATGATAATACCAGTGGTGATTTGGGTGTGGATTTAAACTGCTGTTAATTTTTGGAAAGAAGTTTGGTGGTAGGAGAAAGATGCCTTTGAAAAGAAAATCACCTTTGTTCCAGGACTTCCTCTCCTAGAGAAACAAATGAACAGAAACTTTCACAGGATTATTGCTTATAATTGCAAAAAACAAAAACAAAAACAAAAAACGTAAAAGGAAGCAACTTAAATGTTAAGATGAGAATTGGCTAAATAAGTTACACATTTTTATACAGTGAGATGTGAAGTCATTAAAAATTCTGATGCAGATGTACATTTACAATATAGGCAGGTATTTATTTTATGTTTGTTAATTATAAAAGTAAGCTACAAAGCAGTAATGTGTAGTATGAGTCCCTCTGGGTGTATGTGGTATATAAATATTCATATTTATATACACATATATATTTGCATAGGAAAAGGAAAGAGACACATCAAAATCCTAAGTAGATTCTGGTTGATTTAAAATTTTTCCCCCTTGTTTATTTTTGTTTCCCATTTCTTCCTGTATTTCTAATGATTTGTATAATAAAAAAGATTTTAAAAGAGCAAGGACTTTTTGAGTCAGAGCAACAAAGCTCCCAGTCTCAGCCCCGTCACCTCTTGGCTTCGGACCCTTGGCATGTGGCTCTCTAAGCCTCCGTTTCCATCTGCTCCCTGGGGCAGGAAGACGTACCTCACCGAGTTGTAATGAAGATCACGTAGCACTCAACGAAAAGTAGCTTTATAGCTGCAAATAAATATATAAAGCAGTTTTTATGGCACTTTGGCTTTGGCAGATTCTTTCCTAGGTTTTTCTCTTTATTTACTATTGTTTTTCTCCCTGGTGATTTAGAGGTGGAGGCTTCAAAGAAACAAGTAGAACTTGATAAGAAGGCAATGGATGAGCTTCTGAGAGAAAGGGACATATTGAATAAGGTGAGTTTGTTACAGTAGCACTGGTAAATAAATGTCTTTCTTTAGTGCTATAATATCTGCCTATAACCGGTTGCAGGGGAAAGAAAACTCTGAGGCAAACAAAAGTAGATTAGAATTAATAATAGTGCTCAATTTTCCTCTAAGCAGCTGTCTACATTTTACCGTTCACTGGCTGGGAATTGAAACCACATTATCACCCGTGAGCACAAAGGGACTTGGGAGAGTTATCCTACAACCTCGAAGGGGATTTCAGAGTGTCTTGCGGTTTCTGTGTTTATTGCTGGCGTGTTATTTGGCATCCTAAGCAGTTGATCAGAATCTCTGATTTCTGTATCTATTATCTGCAACCTTTGCTAATCCAGACAATACAAGGGAGTGCTAATACCATTTTAACTTTAAGGTGTTAAAAGGATTGCTGCTGGGTGATGTAGAGTCTCTTAGCTTCCCTCCCTCTTTTCAGGAATGTTGTAGGTTTATGTTTTCAGACCTTATTCCTCCTAGCCTTTGAGCTCAACATGGTCCAAAGCTGAGGGAGGGGTTAGGGGAGCTTGAGGCCTGGAGATCTTCCATTCAAGACAGGACCCCCACCCCACCCCCGCCCCTTTCCTCTCCTTGCTCTTTTCAGAGGATTCTTTCCGTGGACAGTCACTCTTGGGAGACAGTGCTACCTTCAGGGATTTAGGGTGAACATTCCCACTCAAGGATTTCCTCCAGGGAGGAAAAAGCAATGGGCCAGGTGTTGAACAGGGAGGCTGCTTCCATCACAGACAGCCTGATGGCTTTCCGCCAAGACAGCTTCATCTCGTCAAAGTGGAGGCGGCCCAAATTTGTTCATTGCGAATTTTTATTATGTCTTTAGGTTTCCCAGAATTGAACAAATATTAACAAAGTAGATTACCCGGTAGTTTAAAGTAGACTATTTAGGGACTCTCAGGAAATAGAAGATTAGCTATCTTTACATGCTGAGCACGCCTTAAGAAAGTCATTGATTTTTCTTTTCTTTTTTTTTTTTTTTTGTGTAATCCTTGAAACTCTTCCTTTATTTTATAAATTTGTACATGTACATAATATTGTTGGATTTAGATCTTTAAATTTATTTTTAACACATACAACATTTCACCCATTTATATTTTATATATCCTGGTAAATAACCAGTAGGTTTTGTGCCATAATAGGACACCTAGCATATTAATTATATTTATTTGTTTCATTTGACTACATCAACACCTTCTTTTAGGGCAGGATATACTTTTATTTTTTCTTTCCTGGCCATTGCATCCTTAGGGGCTAGCACAGCCCCCACCCCTCTGCAGGTGTGCAACCAGCCTTTGTTGATAGTACATTCTTTCCCCACTGACTTGAAAGGCCACCTTCATTGAACGAATGAGTGACAGTTTTGCAGAAAGCAATGTTAATATATTTTGGTTCTTTCAGTGTCATGTTGAAATGGCTTAATCTTTCACAGAGCAAATGTTTAATTCAATACTTGAAAGTAAACTTGACCTTTTCCATTTTCTACATTGTTACCCAACCAAGTTTAATGTCCATATTTTTTTAACCTGTTTATATTCCACTGGTTTTCAGACCTGCCTGCAGGTCTGATTGGTGAGAGATTTGGGAAGGGATTATGAGGTGCCTCATGGAACCAGCCCAAGGATACAGCCGGGCCTCAGGAATGGATAGGAACCTGACCTCACATTCTTGGGATGCACAGAAAGCCCTCTCTCTCCACCACTAGACTTCCAGCTGAGTTGTTGCCTCATTTCTTCCTTGCAGTGAAGATTGTCTCACTCGGTTTCCCAGTCCATATGGCAGAAAAAAGCTGTTACCAACAGCTCCCAACTTTACATCTACCAAGTAAAAAAAATCCAGAGGCCCTATTTCTAAAGCCACTGGCTCCATTCAGCTGTGGCTGGAGAAGCAGACCCTCTAGCGTGAGCATGGCTGCCAGAACTGCACCCTATTAATTCTGTGTTTCAGGGGAACAACCTGGCTTCTTGGGCAGCCAACCCAAGGCATTTCCATTTCAGTATCAGAAATCACCAGTGCAGCTTTTAAAAAAAAAAAGTATGTGCCTGGGTTCCATCCCAGATCCACTGAATCAGAAATCTCTGGAGTTGGGACATGAGCATCTGTGTTTTTTAAAAACCTGGGTTAATTCTTTTTCTAAAGTGGTAAAATACACATAAAACACAGTTTACCATTAGTGACATTTACTATGGTCAGTGTTGTGCAAACATCACGATTATCTAGTTCCAGAACATTTTCATCACCTCAAAAGGAAACCTTGTATTCATCAGGCAGTCACTTCCCACTGCCTCCTCCTCCCACCCTTGACCACTACTAATCTGCTTTCTGTTTCTGTGGATCTGACCGTTCTGGATGTTTATATAACTGGAATCATACACTATATGACTTTATATCTGGCATCTTTCACTCAGATAATGTTCTGAAGCTTTAATCATGTTGTACCGTGTATCAGTACTTCATTCATTTTTATGGCTGAGTAATATTCCACTGTATGGCTGTAGCACATTTCGTCTATTTATTCGAGAGTTGATGAACATTTGGGCTATTTTCACCTTTTGTGAATAGTGCTACTCTGAACATTCATGCACAAGTTTTTGTTTGAACACCTGCTTTCAGTTCTTTTGAGTAGACACCCAGGAGTGATATTGTTGGATCATAGGTACATTATAGGTATCTGTATTTTTAATTAGCTGGGTTTATTTTACTTTGTAGTCAAAGACTGTGTTTCACAATGAGGTTTATTTGTTCTAACGTCACAGGAAAGTGGCTAGAGCTGATATGGAGGTTGACTTCAGGGTCAGCTAGCCTTGGATTCAAATCTTAGTTCTGTCATTCCGCTCTTGTATGAACTTGTAGGCAAGTAGCTTAATTTCTCATTCTCAGTTTCCTACACCTAATATGGGAGCAATACAGTGCCCACTTCCTATGATGTTGTCTCTTTGTGCATTTATATGTGTGTTTATAGCGCCCTGTGCAAAATTAACATAACAAGCTCTTAATAAGCTGTAGAAATGCGATTATTTTTATTCACCCCCACCAAACAATGCAACTAATTTGTTTTAGGATTAAGGCAGGGAGTAAATTTAACTGCAAAACCCCAAATATTTTGAGTAATGGGGCTGCTCTATTGTCCTGTTTTTTAGAATATGCTTAAGGCAGTCAGTAATACCCAGAAACAGATAGATCTGGTAAAGCTCCATGAACAAGCCAAGAGGAACCTGGAGGAAGAAATCCAGAACTACAAAGATGAAGCACAGAAGCAGAGAAAGATCATCTTTCAACTGGAAAAGGAGCGAGACCGGTACATCAATGAAGCCAGTGACCTTACCCAAAAGGTAAGCCACCCTTTGAGGGTGGGGGTCGAGCACCGGCACATCCTTTCTGATTGTCACACTTCTGATTGCCTCACACTGTTGCAAAGACGAATTACTCAGATTTCAGCTTGTGGTTCATGTGCTGATTTAAGATAGTGGGAAACAAGTTTTTCTAGGAAATCAGCTTCTTCCTGTTTAGACTAAATAAATGTGGAACAGATATTTGCAGAATAGAGGTTTGGAGGAGCATCTATGCATCTGCTCCGTCTAGCTCTGGCCGGACATGTCTTCCTTGGAAAGACCCCTAGAGATCCTCATACCCCTGGTTGGGAGCCTTTGGAATACAGCATATTTCTCTTGTGACTTACTCATTTAAGAAGCCCCACTGATTGATTTACTGACTCTGAGAGGACTCGTTGTAGGTTCAGACACTCATGTTCTCTAGCTCAGCTGGCCTGTTAGCCTTTGTATCAGTCAGATTGAGTTGTAACAAATAACTCTCAAATCTCAGTGGTTTATAGCAACACATCTATTTTTTGCTCATCTAAGTGGCCTTTGAGTGTCAGCCACAGCCCTGCTCACATCCTCTTCATCCAGACTGGCTCCATTGGGATGTGCTGGCCTCTCACAGAGGGAAAAGTGTAGTAGTGGACCTTTGATGTGCTCAGAGCTCCCGCTGGCAAGGGAGGGACACAGGGCCTGTACACTCAAATCCCATTGGCCAAAGGAAGTCACGTGACCAAGCCTTACATCCCTGGGCAGGGGTATGATAGTACTAGGGGTTGGGCTCTGCCTGGTGAGATAGCGAATATATCTGATGTATAATCTGTGCAGCCTCCTACTTCTCCTTCCTGACAGTCAGTATCTCTCCACTCCAGCTGCCCTCACACTATCAGGGCTGTTAAAAATTCCAGTGTGATCTCATTATTACTCCCTGCCTTACAAACCTCTACCATATCTCAGCAACCTGAAGCAGTGCTTCCTAATTTATTTTGCATCACAGCACACAAAGAAAATTCCATGTCTATAGCATGTGGGAATAAGGGGGATGAGACTGAGCAAGTCTGGAGGGAACTAACCAGGGCTGCCAGCTGCCCAGGTATTACCTGACCATCCTGTGGGTAGAGTGAATTGGTATTTTGGTAGATTCCTGCAACCTGTGTAACCCATGCAAGACACAGAAATTGGTGTTCTCTAATTTACGAGACAATGTCCAAGCTCTTTGTTCTCCCTGGGAAGTCCTTCCTTCCCTTCTCTGCATGGAAAACTCCTATTCATGCTTCAGTACTCAGCTCTAATGCTCATCTCTGGGGTCAAGCCTGCTGTGACTCCCTAGGCAGAGCTAGTCATGTCCTACTTTATGGGTCTGTGGATCCCTCTGGAATGGCACTTATCTTCTTGTGTAATTATTTATTTGTATCTTCGTATTCCCTACTTTCTGTTGAGCTCAAGGGCTTTATCTCATTCTTTTCTTCATTTTCAGCATTCTAGTAAATAGTAGGCACCAGAAAGTATTTGTTGAACAAATGGAGAGAGAATGAGTGATGGAAAGAATGCCGCCACTGATTTTAATATAGGGTTGTATATTTCTCTGTTTCCTTGTGTAAAAGAGATACTGGTACCAAGTTTTGCTGGTAACTGTTTTTCACAATTTCTGATGTTTAACTGCACAAGGTTACTTAGTATCTCACCTAAATAATTGAAGCACAAGTTCTTAAAATATTATTTATCAACTACAATTTTTCTCTTACTTAACCCCTGACAGCATATATCAGTTGCTATAGCAACCTGTGTCATCTCTGGACTTCTTATTATAAACATATATGTCCTTTTGACACCTCCCTGTATTTCTTTCTTTCTTTACACACACACACACACACACACACACACACACACACACACCCCTCATTCCCACAAGCAGGAAGTTCCCTTTCCTGCATTCTATTAATAAGTTGAGGGCTGGGGAAAGTGTCATGAAACTGATATTTTCATCAACTTCTAAAGAGAGATGTCCCAAGTTTATCCATTTGACCCAGCAATTTCTTTTGTAAAAACTGAATCTATGAAAAAATAAGAATGCAGAGATTTTCAGAAAAGAATATTCTTCAAAATAAATTGTGCAAATTTGATGGGTACCAGTAAAATCGTGTTTGAAAAATATTTTTTTAAATGGGGAACATGGTCACAATATGAATCTGATAAAAACAAAATGCAAAATTATTTATTTGGTTTGACCCCAGCTTTTTCTGTGTGCAGAGGAAAAGGATTGGAAGCATGCAGCATGGGATGGTTGGGAAGCTTAAATAAGGAAATATCTGTAAAGTATTTAGAACAATCTTTGGTGCATAGTAAGTGCTATATAAATGTTTCATAAGTAAGCAAATAAATAAATAAATAAGCAAATAGATAAGTAAATGCGTTTGTCATAAATAGTCCAGAATTTTCTTCCAAGTGGCAGTTGAATGCAGTTATTCTCAACTCTTTTGTTAAATGTCAGTAAGGTGCAGACATAGATGAAAGTTTTTAACAGGATCAAACACTAAGACTGACATAAAGCCTGATGCTAAAATAGAAGAAGAGAGAATGGATGAGAATTTTAAAGCCAACAGAGGGGAACTGAGAAAATCTTCCTGGACCTTAACCTTATGATCCCAGAATTTGCTTCATCATAAAGAGGACCTGAGGGATAGGTAGGTATGGCTCAGTGGTAGAGTGTGTGCTTAGCATGCATGAGGTCCTGGGTTCAATCCCCAGTACCTCCATTTCTAAAATAAATAAATAAAACCAATCCTACCCCCCTACTAAAAAAAAAAACCACCCAAACATAAAAAAACCAAAGAGATGGCCCAAGGACAGCTAGAAAGATGCATCTCCCATCTGGACTCTCTTCCCTGACTCCAGGTCCGCACTATCCAAGAACTGACCAGGTGTCACTCCACCCTCCTACCTGTTCTTCCCAGCTGGTTGGGCAAATACAGCAAACCCAGTGAACAAGTGGGCAGGCTGTGGGGGAACTGGTTGGGGCCCAGTGCATTCTGGGGATGGTGGCTTAGGAGTGTGACAGGGCAGAGAGAATCACTCCTGGGAGTGGAGCAAACTAGGAATTACAGTTTTCCATAGGCTGCATCAGCTCAGAGTGACAGGTAATAAGCAATTGGACCCAGGGCTCCAGCCATATCCCTAAATGAAAGACTACTGGAGATTGGGAGGTGGACTGAGCTGTGCACATCACTGTGTTTCCAGCTGTAGGTGTGAAAGTGGATTCTACCACCATCCTGAGGTACTAAGAGTTGGACCTACCTTAATAGTGCCATTCCTAGGTTTCTGTAAATCCTGTGTTGCTCAGGGATGAATAAGGGGAAAACACCAGCTTCATGAGGCCTATGAAAAAAAATAATCTTGGAACCAGAGAAAGAGAATGGCCTCTGAAAGCCCCAGGGTAACAGCCCGGCTCTGAAAGGTCCTCCATGACCAGATATTTATGTTGAAGCCTTTGAAACAGCCATTTTTGGAAGCAGAGTACAGTTGACTCTCAGTGATTGCCTAAGGTTCAGCCTAATAGAAGAAAATGCAGAGAAAAGGTTCAGCTTCCTTCAAAGATTATAAATATACAAAAATCAGTGCCAGGTTTCCTCTAATGGAAAGAACAGTTTCTGTTTAGCAAAATCCCTCGATATTTGTGTTTGTTTGAAAGATGAGGTCCAATGAACCAGAGAGGGAGCAAAGTAAGGTAAGAAAAGTAACAGCAATTGGGAAGGGGAGTCGAGTGGTGAGCAGGAAATGGGGGGAGAGACAAGAGGATGAGAAAGGAACACAAACAACACTGGCATCCAGGCAGTAGGCTGGGCTCTTCTGGAAGACACGACCAGTTCCCAGGGCAGGAATGACTGAGGAATTGCTGAGAGCAGGGGTGTGCAATAGCTGATTTTAAGTTCTTTACTGTGCTCTGTACCTGCAACCTCTAGTGACAATCTGCTACATCAACCCTGTGACCGGATTGCAGTTTGTGGGGACAGGAATGGGATGGTGAGGGATGTAAGGTACTACATCCTAGAAAAGGGACAGAACATGCAAGAGAGAAGTGCCAAATGAGAATCCAGAATTCTGTGGAAACAGGAACTCGAAACCACAGTAAATAGGAGAAATACAGCCACTTTAAGAATTCTTGGAGTTAGGTGGGATGCTAGATTTCCTAGCACAGAGAATGGAGATTCTGGACTTTCTGTTGTGTGGTTAAGAACAGGGTGACCCCAGTAGGGCACAGGATTGTCGTCTGGGTTTAAGTCCAAGATGACATTACTTCTAAGATAAAGCAAAGATGGAATGAAAAGAAAGTGATAGATAAAATAAGGAACAATTGAGGAGAGACTAAAACACACAAAAACCCAAACCAGACCAAAGCAAACAATGACAGATTTAAAATGTACAATGAGGTTAGTAAGGAACAGAACTGATGTGAAGCAACATGGATGGACCTGGAGATTGTCATTGTAAGTGAAGCAAGCCAGAAAGAGAAAGGAAAATACCCATATGATATCACTCATATGTGGAATCTAAAAAAAAAAAAAAAAAAGCCGCTTCTGGTCATCGCCTCCCAGACATCTTATATGCCAAAGTGCATTTTTTATAATGATTCCCTACCTACAATTTCTTAGCTCTCTGCTTATTTGCCTATAACAGTGTCAAGCAAAGCTCTTCTAGACAGAGGTTCCAAGAAATGAATAATAATGTGCTTTCAAGGGCTTAGAAGGAAGTGAAGTTAGGAAAAGTTGATCAAAGAAGTATTGTTCACTGAATAGGTACTTCATGATAAAATGAAGCTCCTGTTTCTTCAGTATTAATATGAAATTTTATGCCGAGTGTCTTTATTGGGTAGAATCCTGGAGAGGTCCCTCAAGGGGACATATACAAATTATAAACTTTTTGTGTTATAATAAGAAAATGTATTATGGATCACTGTTTTCCTACAGAACATAGTTTGATGCATAGAATCTATTATGACATAATATTAACCTATCATGATAATCTATTAACATTTATTAAATGATTAAATTATGATATGCTAGGTACTTATATGATGCCACAAATATATATTTTCTCACTTATATCTTGGTAATAGCCCTCTGAGGCAGACAATATATCCCCCATTTTATACTATAATATGTTATTAAAAACAGATAGGGAAACAGACATGCCTCTCTAGATTTTAGCTAGAGGTTAAAATAAGAAAGTAAGAAAAATAGAGATGACTTAAAGTTCCACATGTCCGGGCACCTAGGTGTTTTTTTTCCCAGAGAGTGAGTTTTCTAGTTTCATTATGGAGGTAAAGGCATTGTCAGCATCCAAATCATTGCCATCAAGTCAGAAAAACTTATTTGAAAAGTTTATTGTACTGATATTTCATCAAATGCACGTTAAATGATTCTAAAGTCAATGACCTACTTTCTCAGCCTGCCTTAGTCTATATGATGTTTTGACTATGGCTGCAGATTTCTAGCATGCGTTATTGATTTTTATCTCAGTCTTATTTCTATTGGCAGGTTATGTTAACAGAAAAAGAAAAGGTAGTAGGTTATGAACTGAGTCTGTACCCTCCTAGTGCAAAGTAAGCATTTTATGGGCTCCTCTGAAGCAGGCCTCCATATGCTAGGATCTCCAACTCTCTGGCTGTAACAAAACTTATTATATTTGGATGTGATTTATCTCATGAGTTGGTTTGAGGTATCTAAAGTGTAATCAATTAATTAAGCTCCAGCCCCATAGCTGGCATTCCACATTCTCTGATATACCCTTTTAAACTGGGGACATTTTGCTGGCAAAGAGTTTTGCTCCTACTTAACTCTCCACACACTATGAATTTTCAGGATTTGAATCTCTATGTGACCTTGGTTTGAATGATTTCCCTCAAAACAATTTGAGTCCCAATACTTAGAGCTAAATTGCTTTGTGAATTGTCTTTTCCTTTCATTTCAATACTTTAAAAAATTTTCATTGTCATTTAAATGAAATCCCCTTGACCTTTTTGGGATCATGATGGGTTCCTATTACTCCCAACCTCAAGAATCCAGAAGCAAGTTTGATTTTGTGCACTGTTGTTTACAGAAAGATGGACCCTGCTAGCTGGGTTCCCCAAAAAGAAATGCCCTCGGCTATATCCTTTCTCCGGAGCATTATTCTGTCTGTGCAAAGGATTATTCTTGTTACATTATATCTCAAAGTGAGTGAACAACCAATTTTTTTTCCTTTCTCTGATGTGCTTTTTGATATTCTGAATGCTGATGATGGTGTTTAAAGTGTTTTCAGTCTATTCATTTCACTGACCCCAAAGAGGGTGATCATGTCCCCTCTTTATTATTATTATGCTAAAATGATGCCTTTCTTTTAAAAAAAATCCAACAAGTAATAAATCTAGTAATGGGTATCTTTTTTAGATTTCATATTTATTCCTAATTTATACATTTTAGTTACTGGCGATGTTACCTTAAAAGGCCACCTGCTACTCATTTTTTAATAATTCTAAAGATGTAGATCAAAGAAATGATAGAAAAAGGAATGAGATTTCTTTGCATTTCATATCTATCCACATGCCTCTTATCCAGACCTGCTTGTCCCAGATTTCCTAATTTTGTTCCTTGCAGGCTCCCAACCAATGATGCAAGCCATTCATCACTGGGTCTGCTTATAATCTTATCTCGGGCCATTTTCTTTCCACACAAAGTGGACAATAGCAATTAGTAATGATAAAACAGTAAAAGCATATGAAAATTCTTTGTACAATTCTGGTTGCATGAATTTAAAAAGTTGGTTGAAAGAGATAATTTTCTCAAAAATCACATCAAGCACACATAAAGGCTCGACTCAAGGAGAAACAGAAAACATAGAAAGATCAGTAATTATGGAAGCCACCAAAAAGGCTGAGAGAGAATTAGCTCCAGCACTGTCACTGGCAGCCTAATGATTTTAGAATTGAGTTCTTTCAGACTTGTAAGAATCAGATAATTCTCAGGCTATATAAATTTTTTATGTGTGGATTTAGAAAAAGTGTTCCTCATATGCCATGTATTCTTTGGGGGTAATACTGGTGGGCATTGCTGTATGGGCATAACCCATGCCTTCTGCTGTGATGATGAATAAAGATTCCAGGCCGAGGAGAGAGCTTGGGGTCCAAGGGGAGTCCTTGGTTGGGTTGATTGAGGAACAAGAAGGAACAGGTAGTTCTCACAAATTACATAAATCCCAAATATTAATTTCTTGGATAAGGTGTGTCAGATCATCTTCAGAAACTGTCCATTAACCTCTCAGTGTTTAATTCTCTTATAACACCCTGTGCAGGTCTCAGGTTATTGGTTGCATTCATTCCTTGATTATCCATTTCATGGTGAAGTCATCTCACTAGAGGTGAACTTGATTATAGGGATTGAGTCTTCTTCTTCTTCTTTACATCACTAGTACTTTTACAGTGTCCACCACAGATAGGCCATCAATGTCTGTTCATTGAATGAATGAATAAGTGGGTGAGTAGATGAATGAGTGAACAGAAGAATATTGCGCTCACTTTATGAAATGAGCAGAAATCTTGATACTAAAATAGAACCAAAAAGAAAAATCTAGACTTATGTCACTTAGTACGCAGCATCCTAAATGTAATTCAGTACATTATAAGAGAATCATCCAGTATGACCAAAGAGAGTTTATCCTGAAACCTCAAGGATAGATGTCTATTAAGGAAACTATTGCTGGCAGTATGGAAATGCAAAGTGTTACAACCATTTTGGAAAGCAATCTAGCAATACCTATTAAAGTTAAAAATGTATATGTCTTTTGAGTCAGATAACTAATCGTGGGAATCCATCCCAACAGAAGTGAAAGAACAGGTGCATAAGGACATATGTATAAAAATGTTTATTACAGGATAGTTCAGAGTGGCAAAAAAGTGGAATCCAAGTGAATGCCCATCAGAGGAGAAGAGCTGAGTGTATGATGGTTCACCCACACTTTAGGGTGTTATCCCCCCTTTAAAGACAATGAATTAGAGCTACTGTACCTGATTTCCACCAAGTATTATTGAGTGATTAAAAGCAAGTTGCATGAAAGTGTATAAGCAGATCCCATTTTGCTAAAAAATAAAAACCACACCCAAAAGGCAAAATGAAGAGAGACAAACAAATCCCTGTATCTGTATATTGACTAGTTGAATAGCGGTGAACGCTATTACTTCTTTTGACTTCAGTTTCCTTCTTTGTAAAATTGGGGTGATAATAATGCACATCTCATAGGATTTTTGTGAAGATTAAATGACTTAATGCATATAAAATGCCTGGTAAACAGAAAATACTTAAGAAATATTAGCTATTTTGATGATGATGATATTAGTAGACCTAAATAGAATATGCAGAATTCAAAGAAAAATACGGACGAATACATCTAGATTGTTAACTTGGTTACTTTATGTGTCAATGAGGGCCTGATATAGGTTGAAGGGAGAAGGAAGGTCCAAGTAAATAAGGAAAATAAAATAAATAAATACATATTATGCATTTATTTAAAATTATGACACATGGAACTATGTATAAAGGAATAAAATGAAAGTATCCGTGAAAGGAAACATTTATTACTAAGTATATCAAATCAATAGGCCCAATAATATAGTGCAAAATAGTACATGCGAAAAGGCATTTACTCAAATTTAATCCCATCCCTCCTGAAATACGTCAAAGAAAACTTTGAAAGGTAGTTGTTTAAAGATATAAAGGAAGAGAAGCTAGATGGCGGAGTAGAAGGATGCTCTTAGCTCACCCTCTCCCACAAATAGACCAAAACTCACATCTACAGATCCACTCAGCCAACCAGAGCACCTGTTGAACTCCGATAGAACATCGCCCTCTTCAAAAGACAAAGACGCCAAAAATATGGTAGGAGAAAAGGAAAAAAGAAAGAAGAAAAAGCAAAACAGTGCGGGACCGATCCCGTGGGGAGGGAGCAGCAAAGGAGGACTAGCACTCGTTCACTGGGTCTCCCCCTCCAACAGAGAGGCCAGTGGGACAGAAGGGGAGCCTCCGAGGCTCAGATCTGCCTGGAGCACCCATTGACCGACAGAACCAAATTAAACAGGCACAAAGGGTCCCTGCGATACCCAGTCTGAGACGCGAGCTGGCAGCCAGGGGTCGGGATAGGCTGCCCGAGCCAGGGGGAGGACTGGGGCAGCTGCACTGAGGCAGCCACTGGGGACCGCAGGGGGTTTCACATTGTGGCTGGGAGGGGATACAGAGCAGAACAACTTGGGCCCCCCACAAATTATAGGGGAAAGAAAGCAAAGCAACACTGCTGGTGTGCCCTGGGGGGAGGGGCGCCATAACCTTTGTCTCCTCAGACCTGCTGTGCCATTACTGGCGCTACTCGCAAGAAGAGAAGCGGGGCGCAGCCAGAGCCACCTTCTCCTCCTGTGTGCAGTGCTCGGGCGGGGGCCAGGCTGAGACCTGAATCCACACCTGGTGGCACCACAACCACCTGAGCAGGACTAAGATTTGTTTACAGCCCGAGGCAGATAGGATCTTTCTGCCCTGGTACCTCGGAGAACTTGCCACCAAGACAAACAAGGAGCTGAGTTATGGAACAGAGCAGGGGTGGAGCGGGGCGGTTCCACGGTCTTCCCCAAGCCCGCCTATGGAGTGCCGACCCCAGACGGAGCAGGCAGCTGCACGGAGCAGCGAAGCGACCAGTGCCAGGAGAGGGCGGGTGGCCACCCGCCTTCCTGGCAGGAATGCAGCACCTGACTGCGGTGCTGGGAGGGGGCACTGTCCACCCGCCTGCCTCCCATGGAGCGCAGCATCTGACTGCTGCATCTGGAGGGGGAATGACCCGCCAGCCCACCTCGAAGGAGAGCAGCACCTGACCCAGTGTTGGGAGGTGGTGCAATCTTCTTGCAGACAGGCACTGGGAGCAGCATAGACAAGTGTGCCATGGAGGGCCTCTGGAAAGAGCAAGCTGAGTTCACAAAACAGGGCGAAGACAGAAAGACTTCTCGATAAAACCATTAAGAGTGCACAGTCTCCAGGAGAACACATCTTTTTTTTTTTTTAATCTGTTTTATTTTGTTACCTTTTTAATCTTTACTTTTTAAACGGTTGTATATGTTTACAGTTTTAATCCCTTTAAAATTTTTCTTTTAAAATCTTTTTATTATTATTTTAAAAAATCCACCTCATTTCATTTTTAATTATCTTGGTTTTGATCTCCTGTTATTGATTATGCAAAGGTGTCAAATATTGTTTTCTGATCTTTTCTACTTTTTTTAAGGTTTTCAAAAGACGTCTCAACTTAATTGCTATTCTGCTTCAACTTGCTCTTTTATTATTGATTGTACACTGTTTTCAAACCTTTTTTATCTATTCTTTTAAAATTCTCTCTCTCTTTTTTTTTTAAGTTTTATTCTGGCATAGGCTTTAGATAGATAAATAAATAAACTCCTTAAGGACCACAAAATATAACTGATACTCCTTAAGCCAAAGTGCTAGAGAGATATGAGCAATATGAAGAAGCAGAGGAACCATTCCCAATTAAAAGAGCAAGAGAAATCCCCTGAAAGCACAATCAATGAAATAGACATTGATGGCCTATTAGATCAAGATTTCAAAAAAGGAATGATCAAAGTACTGAAGGAACTAAAAGAGATAGTGTTTAGAGATATAAAATATGTCAAAAATGAAATAGAAGCTATAAAGAAGAGCCAAGTAGAATTGGTAAACTCATTGGCTGAAATGAGAACTGATCTAAAGGCTGTACAAAGCAGGCTAGGTAATGCAGAGGAAAAAATAAGTGACCTAGAAGACAGGACAACAGAAAGCACCCAATCAGAACAGCTGAGAGAAAAATGTAAAACAATATAAGGGACCTATGGGATAATATAAAGTGTGCCAATCTATGCATAATAGGGGTTCCAGAAGGGGAAGAAAGAGCAAAGGGGAATTAAAAGGTATTGGAAGAAATCATGACTGAAAACTTCCCAAACTTAAAGAAGGAATCAGATATCCAAGTACAGGAGGCTCAGAGGGTCCCAAACAGGAAGAACCCAGACAGACCTACACCAAGACGTATCATAATCAAGATGGCCAGAGTCAAGGATAAAGAAATGATCCTAAAGGCAGCAAGAGAAAAACAAAGAGTGAGTTACAAGGGAACCTCCATAAGGCTCTCAGCTGATTTCCCTACACAAACACTACAGGCCAGAAGGGAGTGGCAAGATATATTCAAAGTCCTGAATGAAAAAAAGGTGCAGCCTAGGATACTCTATCCAGCAAGGCTAGCCTTTAGAATAGAAGGAGAGAGAAAGAACTTCACAGACAAGCAAAAACTAAAAGAGTTTAGCAACACTAAACCCATGCTACAAGAAATATTGACAGGTCTACTCTAAATAGAAAAGAAGCAGGATGCTACAAAAATGAGAAATTCATAACTGGAAAGGTGATAACTAGAAAGGTGATAACTGCCATGAATTACAAAAAGAATAAACACAGAATTGTAAAAGAAGACATCTAAATCATTAAGAGTGGGAGAGGGAAGCAAGAAAATATATATGTATTTTTTCTTCTTCTTTTTTTTTTTTTTTAAATTTTTGTTCTTGGTAGGATGGGTTTGAGATTATATTTCTATCTGTTTAGTACAAACAATTATAGTAATAGATTAATAGACTTACAAAAAAGGGTAACCACAAGCCAAAAACTTACAAGTGAGTCACAAAAACTAAATAAAATCCAAGATAATACAAAGGAAAATAACCAAATCACAAAAGGAAGAAGAAAGGAATAAAGAGGAAATACAAATCAACTGCAAAAATAAGTTCAAAATGGCAATAAACACACATCTATCATTAATTACTGTAAATTTTAATGGACTAAATGCTCCAGTCAAAAGACGTAGAGTGGCAGACTGGATAATAAAGCAAGAACCTTCAATATGCTGCATACAAGAGGCCCACTTTAGGGAAAATGACACATATAGATTGAGAGTGAAAGGATGGAAAAGGTTATTCCATGCAAATGGAAAAGCCAAAAAAGCAGGTATAGCAGTACTGATTTCAGACAAAATAGACTTCAAAACAAGGGCCATAAAGAAAGATAAAGAAGGACATTTTATAATGATTAAAGGAGTAATACAAGATGAGGATATTACAATCATTAATATATATACATCCAACATAGGAGCATCTAAGTACATAAAACAACTACTAACAGAGATAAAAGGGGAAATTGATGGGAATACAATCATTGTCAGAGATTTTAACACTGCATTAACATCACTAGACAGATCTTCCAGACAGAAAATAAAAAAGGCAACAGAGAAATTAAATAATACAATAGAAAAATTAGATTTGATGGATATTTTCAGAGCATTACACCCCCCAAAAATAGGATATATTCTTTTCTAGTGCACATGGAACATTTTCTAGGATTAATCATGTACTTGGGCACAAAAGAAGCCTCAACAATTTTAAGATAGAAATTATCTCAAGCATTTTTACTGACCACAATGCCACGAAACTAGAAATCAACTACAGAGAAACAAAGGAGAAAAAAAAAGGATAGCATGGAGATTAAACAACATGGTATTAAAAAAACCAATGAGTCAATGATGCAGTCAAAGTTGAAATTAAAAAATACTTTGAGACAAATGAAAATGAAAACACAACCACACAAAATTTATGGGATGCAGCAAAGGCAGTGCTAAGAGGGAAGTTTATAGCATTACAGGCCTTCCTCAAAAAAGAACAATCTCAAATAAACAATCTAACCCACCAGCTAAAAGAACTAGAAAAAGAAGAGCAAAAACACCCAAAAGTCAGCAGAAGGAAGGAAATAATAAAGATTAGGGAGGAAATAAATAAAATAGACATTAGAAAAAATCAATCAAACCAAAAGCTGGTTTTTTGAAAGAGTAAATAAAATCGACAAACCTCTGGCCAAACTCACAAAGAAGAAAAAAGAGAGAGCACAAATAAGCAAAATAAGAAAGGAAAATGGAGAAATTACAACAAATAACATAGAAATACAGAATATCATATGAGAATGTTATGAAAAACTATATGGAACCAAACTGGATAACCTAGAGGAGATGGACAAGTTTCTGGAAACATACAGTCCACCAAGACTGCATGAAGAAGAAACTGACCATTTGAACAAACCAATCACTAGAAATGAAATCGAATTAGCAATAAAAAACTTCCCTACAAATAAAAGTCCAGGACCAGACGGCTTCACCAGGGAATTCTACCAAACATACAAAGAAGAAATCATACCAGTCCTTCTGAAACTCTTCCAGACGATTGAAAGAGAGGGAATACTCTCAAACTCATTCTGTGAAGCCACCATCACCCAGATACCAAAACCAGGCAAAGACATCACCAAAAAAGAGAATTACAGGCCAATATCACTGATGAACATAGATGCAAAAATCCTTACCAAAATACGAGCAAATAGAATCCAACAGCACATAAAAAAGACTATACATCCTGATCAAATGAGGTTCATCCCACGGACACAAGGATGGTTCAACATACGCAAATCAATCAATGTAATACATCACATCAACAAGAGGACAAAAACCGCATGATCATCTCAATAGATGCAGAAAAAGCTTTTGATAAAATTCAACACACATTTATGATAAAAACTCTAACTAAAGTGGGTATAGGGGGAACATATCTCAACATAATAAAAGCTATATATGACAAACCTACAGCCAGCATAGTACTCAATGGTGAAAAACTCAAAAGCTTCGCACTAAAATCTGGGCAAGACAAGGCTGCCCACTATCACCATTCCTATTCAACATAGTCTAGGAAGTCCTAGCTACAGCAATCAGGTAAGAGAAATAAAAGGGATCCAAATTGGAAAAGAAGAGGTAAAAGTGTCACTATATGCAGATGACTTGATACTATATATAGAAAACCCTAAAAGGTCCACACAAAAACTACTAGAAATAATTGAAGAATTCAGCAAGGTAGCAGGTTGCAAGATTAACGTTCAAAAATCAGTTGCATTTCTTTACACTAACGATGAATCAATTGAAAAAAAAAGTAAAGAAACAATCCCCTTTAAAATAGTACCCAAAGTAATTAAATACCTAGGAATAAATCTAATCAAGGAGGTGAAAGAATTATACACAGAAAACTATAAAACACTGATTAAGGAAATTAAAGAAGACTTAAAAAAATGGAAAGATATTTCATGCTCCTGGATTGGAAAAATCAATATTGTTAAAATGGTCACACTGCCCAAGGCAATCTACAGATTTAATGCAATCCCTATCAAATTACCCAGGACATATTTCACAGAACTAGAACAAATCATAATAAAATTTATATGGAACCACAAAACACCTAGAATTGCCAAAGCATTACTGAAGAAAAAGAAAGAGGCTGGAAGAATAACTCTCCCAGACTTCAGACAATACTACAGGGCTACAGTAATCAAGACAGCTTGGTATTGGTACAAAAACAGACATATGGACCAATGGAACAGAGAGAGCCCAAAAATGAACCCAAAAACTATTGTTCAACTAATCTTCGACAAAGGAGGCAAGAATATACAATGGCATAAAGACAGTCTCTTCAGCAAATGGTGCTGGGAAAACTGGACAGCAGCATGTAAAGCAATGAAGCTAGAACACTCCCTTACACCATACACAAAAATAAACTCAAAATGAATCAAAGACCTAAACATAAGACAAGATACAATAAACCTTCTAGAAGAAAATATAGGCAAAACATTATCTGACATACATCTCAAAAATGCTCTCCTAGGGCAGTCTACCCAAGCAATAGAAATAAAAGCAAGCATAAACAAATGGGACCTAATTAAAGTTACAAGTTTCTGCACAACAAAGGAAGCCATAAGTAAAACAAAACAACAACCTACGGAATGGGAGAAAATCTTTGCAAATGAATCTGACAGAGGCTTGATCTCCAGAATAAATAAGCAGCTCTTATGACTTAATAAGAAAAAAACAAACAACCCAATCCAAAAATGGGCAGAAGACCTAAACAAGCAACTCTCCAAGGAAGAAATACAAATGATCAATAGGCACATGAAAAAATGCTCAATATCACTAATTATCAGAGAAATGCAAATCAAAGCTACAATGAGGTATCACCTCACACCAGTCAGAATGGCCATCATTCAAAAGCCCACAAATGACAAATGCTGGAGAGGCTGTGGAGAAAAGGGAACCCTCCTACACTGCTGGTGGGAATGCAGTTTGGTGCAGCCACTATGGAAAACAGTGTGGAGATTCCTCAAAAGACTAGGTATAGACTTACTGTATGACCCAGGAATCCCACTCCTGGGCTTGTATCCAGAAGGAACCCTACTTCAAAATGACACCTGCACCCCAATTTTCATAGCAGCACTATTTACAATAGCCAAGACATGGAAACAGCCTAAATGTCCATCAACAGATGACTGGATAAAGAAGAAATGGTATATTTATACAATGAAATACTACTCAGCCATAAAAACTGACAACATATCACCATTTTCAGCAACATGGATGTTCCTGGAGAATGTCATTCTAAGTGAAGTAAGCCAGAAAGATAAAGAAAAATACCACATGAGATTGCTCATATGTGGAATCTAAAAAAAAAAAACAACATAAATACCAAACAGAAACAGACTCATAGTCATAGAATACAAACTTATGGTTGCCAGGGGGATGGGGGTGGGAAGGGACAGACTGGGATTTCAAAATGTAGAATAGATAAACAAGATTGTACTGTGTAGCACAGGGAAATATATACAGGATCTTGTGGTGGCTCACAGCGAAAGAGAACGTGACAATGAATGTATGTATGTTAATGTATAACTGAAAAATTGTGCTCTATACTGGAATTTGACACAACATTGCAAAATGACTATAACTCAATAAAAAAAAGATTTGCCTAAAATAAAAAAAATAAAGATATAAAGGAAAATATATTAAATAACAGACATCATTAACTCTGATGGGAAAACGTTAGAAGAGGATTTCTTGGAGTATATTTTCTGGAATACTAATCCCACAAGTGGAATAAAAGGATTCGCTAGTGCAGTGACGTGGGGACATGATGCTCACAGGTAGCCCAAACCTGAATCACAATGATTATCAGGATGGCAAAGGGCTAAGTCCTTTTTGACCTTTAGGTTCTAGGTAAAATGCCTCTTCTTTAGAGGAAACCTCCCTGGCCGTGTTACTTTAAGTACATCCCCTTCCTTCCTTCTCTGTCATACTGCTCTGTTTGTTTCCTTCAACTGTCACCATTAATTAAGAGAAGTCCACTGACATACAGTGAGATAGTCTTAAGAATTTTCTCCTTGTGGTGTTCTAGCTGTTGTTTTATACCATAGCGCCACTGATTTAATCGGCCTTCCTTGCTAAATTTTTTTTTTCTTAAGGAATTTTTGAAGAAGTTTGTCCTTAGAAAATCAGTTTCTGTGGGCATTGCAGCCGAGAGTCATGAGTATGTAATTTCTACTATATGGATTGCTTGTCGAGAGCTATTGGCTGATGGTGGAATTTCGGGCCTCGGTTTTTCATACTTGCAAAAAGGAGGCAGTTACTCTTGGATCTATCTTGCCCAGAAGTGTTTTGTGCACAATGGAACACATTTTTATGAAGCCCTTCGGGTTTCCCTGATGGAGTGAGTTTGACATTGGAAAGACAGCACTATGATTGCTATCAGTGTTCAAAGGCCACTTTTCTTTCTTGTGGTTGACTTTATAAAGCCGTGAGTGTGGCTAAACAGCTAAGTTATCTCTTATCCTTCTTAGTGCTTTGTGTTAAGATCTGTTTAAGCCTGTGCCTTTTTTTTTTCTTTCTTACTTTTTTCGGTGGGTGGCGTGGTCAGGAGAGGTTTTCAGAATCGAAAGAATTTCTTTATTTCTTTACCCTCCTGTGATCACAGAATAACTGTGCTAAGCCTTTGTGCTTGAGCACAACTCCAGCATAGATAAAAATGTTTACCCCTAATCAGCTGGGCTGAGTTTCTGTATTGTACTACAGTGATTATAGCCAGATTTTCTGATTGCTGCCGTTTCTACTAGCTACCATTAGATTAAAACAAAAAAAAATCTCTGTTTTCCCTGAACCAATAACCACAGATAGGATATTTAACCATCTTTATATACTTCTTTCTCTTCCAGGTCCTCATGAACATGGAAGACATAAAAGTCCGTGAGATGCAGATTTTTGACTACAGGAAAAAAATCGCTGAATCAGAGACTAAATTAAAACAACAACAGAACCTGTATGAAGCTGTGAGGTCAGACAGGAATCTGTATAGCAAAAATCTGGTTGAGGCTCAGGTAAAGAGTATAGTTACATCTTTACATTTTGATCCCTCCCCATCCTGGGTTTAAAGCAGTTTCTGTTATCCTAATGGCAGAATTTAGACTAGATCAAGAAAGAGATTTCCTGGAATTTACCTGAAAGAGAAGATCAGTTTCTGCAGAACTATCATATTGTTGGGGAGGGGATAGCTCAGTGGTAGAGCACATGCCTAGCATGCACAAGGTCCTGGGTTCAATCTCCAGAACCTCCATTAAATAAATAAACCTAATTACCTCCGACCTAAAACAAATTGAAAAAAAAAAAAGAACTATCAGATTGTTTGAAATGGAAATGACACAACTTGATCGGATGTGAAGATCATGGTCCTGCTTCTCATTATTGTGTAGAATCGCCAATGTCCTGTTTCTAATTTTTAAAACTGCTGATAGCTACTGTGACTCAAAGGGGAGCAGTGTACTCTTGTCCTTTAATTGCAGAGCTTTGCTTTGTAATCTTTTAGTTAAAATGTTTATTGTGGTTCTAATTCCTTCCTCTATGAGGAATAAAGAGTGTGTGTGTGTGTGTGTGTGTGTGTGTGTGTGTATAGCATATTCATTATGTACACTTCATAGCTATCTCATGAGGATATTTTGAGAGTTAATTCTAGAAAGCACTTTGAGGTTGATGGGCACAAGGTACAAAGGATAGCCCAGTCGTAATTGGTCAAGAGACCAATGTTTGGAGTGAGTCACCCTTAAAAGCTCTTGATTGAGTATGTATTGAATTTCCACAGGGACGGTGATATCTCTCTAATGCACTTTCAAACATTTCTCCTTTCATTTTGTCAGGATGAAATAACAGAAATGAAGAGAAAGTTAAAGATTATGACCCATCAGGTAGATCAGTTGAAAGAAGAAATCTCGGCGAAGGAGTCAGCCCTTGTGAAGCTACATCTGGAACAGCAGCGGATAGAAAAGGAGAAGGAAACGTTGAAGGTACAGATCTCGTAATACAAGCCGTGGACCCACAGTCAATCTATCTGACCCGCTAAGGGCAGGCCCCATGTTTACGAAAGGCAGCAAGGGGGCTAGGAGAACAACCAAGGCACCAGGAGGATGAACTCCACCACCTCCAGGTCAGGCTTCCTTCCAGGCAGGGCTCCTGGGTAGAACAGGGAGGGGCCAGTGGAGTTGCAAAGCACCTCATTTACCTGTGCTGTCTATCATCGCATAAGCGCAAGAGAACCGAGCAGGTCAGCGGCACACAAGGAGTCACGGAGCTCTCAGGCTCACTGCAATCTCTTTGCATTTACAACCCAAGTTCAACCCTTGTGCCCACACCCAACCCTCCCAAGCTCTTCCCTGGGGCTTCTATAAGACAATGCTGGCGGGATCCTTGGTCCCTGTGTCCTGATCACTGTTTATTTCATGTGCAGTGCCTTTTCTGCCTGCCACATCACTAACTACCAGGTGTCAAGCTTTGTCCTCACTTGATTTGCCCTCAACCAGGTTCATGGTTCACCTTACCTCTGTGAGTCTAAGAACTTTGTAGGCACTCCTCCAGGGAATCAGATATATTGTCTTCACATCTATTACTAAGATACATCCTTTTAAATCTGCTAATTTAGAACATTCTGTGTCTACTAATATACTCTTCCCCAAAATACATACCAAATAATTACACCATATCAAATCGTTGAGCCAAATATATGTTTTACTATACACATTCACTAAACCTAATGTGTTTTCCTTTTCCTATGCAGTCCAGTAGATTTCCCTTCTAATCCATTTGACCAAAGAAATAACAAAGGATCTCCTAAGAGAATGGTGTCACTTATTTTTTAAAATGTGTATGTTTATGAGCCACTTGTGGGAACTATCTTTAACAAATGAGAGACTGGGTATCTTGTTTTCAGCACATATTAGCTTTCAAAGATAGTTCCTATCTTGAAAATGTGCATTGAGTGTTGGACAGGTTTAATGTCAAATTTCCTTGATTACAAGATTCTTGTGATTGAAATATGCACTCTCAGTTTAATAATAGGTTTTTGTCAACTTAATGATAGGTCTTCATGGAAATAGAACTACTACATTAAATTAAATTAAGGCACATTAGGTTTGAGAAAGATTGAAATGTAACAAAATGCCTTTATAAAAAAGATATGGTAAGTTGATATACTTACCTGCCTAAGATTTTCATCTCCCCAAAAATAATAGAAAATTCTATATTAAGAGTTGTTTATATATTAAAAAACGTAAATATATTTTCTAAAATTTGAAAATATCCTACATCTTTGTCCTTATTCTCCTTGTTTGAAAGCATAGTTTTATAGAAGGTAGTTTGTTCCACCTTGGAGTCTGTAGTGGGATGGGGTTTATTTATCATGGGATGAATCAGAAGAATCTTTTTATAAACATTGCTTCACCCATGGGCTTCATGGACCCGTGTTAGCAGCTTCAGTGTAACTCGATTTGGTACATCCTCTCTTTCCTTTCAGAGGATGACACTGATGCTCATCTCTTACTTTCCCAAGCAGTGCTCTTTTCAAAAGATTAATTATTGCTTTATAATTGCTGAAGTCCAAGGTAGACAAAATCCTGCTTTAGAATGAGCAATGTCCTATGCAAAAAGGCAACTATTATTAATTCCTTAGAGCTTGACTTTGGTTAATATTTATTTCACTCACACCCTCCATCATTAGACACCTACACACATAGCTTGAAAGAAGCATCGTAATACAATGAGATAAAAGACTGTAGGCTCCTGTTTTTCGGTCCTGGGCCAGCAGAGTTGGCAGCTGGTGAACATGAAAGATGATTAAAGGGCTTCTGCTCTAGAGAATCTGCTCTAAATGGGGACTCCTAGGTCTGGATAGCTTTGGGTCATCGATTATAGGAAGATGATTGCTTTAGACTTACTGTGAAACTAGGCTGCCTTTTCCCCAGCTTTTCCCATTAAAGCAAGAATTAAGAACAGACAAAGGATGATTCCTTGATTTATTATTTGAGGTTATCCAAGGGTGACTTGCAGTGGTGCTTCAACTGGATAATTTTGGCCTATCATTAAGCCCGTTTGACATTCTTTAGAAAAATATGACAGCTCAAATGTTCAGTTTCAGCCTCTTGACTTTTTTAGCCTCAAATATGAATCACGTTTACAGAGGTCCCTGGATTTCATGCATCTAAAGTTTGCAAACCAAAACCCTGGAGGGAAGGGCAAATTTGCTAGTGACTCTGCCCCACCAGAGGCATGTAGCTTGTTACTGTGAGTTCCCTGAAGCTATATGGGCACATAATCTTCCCTGGGACGGCAATTCTTCACCTGTTTGGTAGACTGAAAGATGCTTTTTGATGGGACAACTCAATTTACTACTTCTCCAAGCCTGACAGACAAGCAGTTGTCCTTAATAGGTCATCCTCATCCTCATTCATCCCCCTTAAAAGAAAAATCTTGCTCCTTCCATGTTTCTTTTCCTTTTTTGGTTGTTACCAGGCTCTACTGACTCCTCAGGATCTTAGACATCGTCAGCACATTTTGGTTATGACAGAATGTCAGTGGTTCTTTGTAGACATTGCTGCATCTGTGTTCATCTGCCCATTCTGTCCCAGTCTTGTTTCATCAGCACTGAAGGGGCCATCTCATTTGGAGTGTCTGCCTTCCAGTCCTAACAAGCCCTCAATTCTGTCTCGTCACCTCCCAATCATCCCACATCAATCTGACAGCACTCTGATCCTTGATGAATAATTCAGCATCAAATTCTCTATGTCCAGAGCTCAGCATCACATTAGCAGCTGGCTTCAGGGCACCATATCCCTTTACTTAGCAGACTCTCTAGAATGACATGGTTGGGAACTATTGGTGGGGGTGGTGGGGAGAGAGATGGGGGGGGAAGCCTAATTATTCTCATGGCTAGAAGACTTCAGGAGGTCCTATTTGTTTTGCTAGATACAAACAGATAGATTCTGTGAAACCCAGTTAATGTTGGAATCATGTATGAATGGGTGAAACTCCCTTAAGTATGGTTCTTAAGATAGGATTTATGGATATATGCCAGATTAGAGGATATATGTTCCATAAACACCTGTCACAAAACTATGTAATTGTGGAGGCTGCAACCAAAGAGTGTCCTGACATTGTGTTACAACTTTGTACCACCAGTAACACTTTGATAGATGCGAATACCTCAGGTCCCACCTAGAACATTGCTTGATGAGCTTTTGGGTGCACAGTAGTTGTTACCATCTTTCCTGGGTGAGACAGCTCAGATTTATAGCTGCTAAATGCATGAGACCCAAGGTATTTTGTTGATGTTAACATTTGCTGCCAACATCTAATGCCACATCTTGTTTACAGCCCATAAATTTATGACATAAAGACACCACTCAGAACTTTGATATATTATGGAAAAAAAAAAAACCACCCAGCAATGCCAAACACATGAATGGTTTTACATTTCAGACAGATACTTTTACACACCATTGATTGCATTTTAATATAACAGCGGTTTCATTTTGTTCTGCTGATGGATTCAGATCAGCTCTCGGCACTTAGGAACAGGGAAGTGAATGTCGCACATCTGGGAAAATAAAAGTTTTATTAAAGAAAGTATGAGCCAAACGGGGATTTTATTGCTGTCTTCGCCGTCACCTTAAAGGATGATAGAAAGAGAAAGGCTGGTTCGTTCTTCACTCTTTCCTAACAGGCAATCCCCCGAAGTGGTAAAGACCAGACCAGGTCTTTGCTCACTAGGTATTTCCTTTGGCTTATCCTTGGACCAAAGTGTATTTCATAAATGAACAAACAAACTGTCATGAAAGGAACCCCGGTTTTACAGTAGCTAGCCACATTTAGTTTGTGATGTTACATGTCTCTTGCTGGGTTTGCCATGTCTTGTACTGTTTGGATAGGTTTGAGCCATGGAGTTAATGACTCTTGGTCTTCATGGATGAGAGGTGGGCTACAACTGGAGTTAGGCTCATTCACAGGCACTCACTTGCAAATATTCAGTTTTTGCCAGTGACATTTCTGGAGGTGGGGTGGATGGTGGGGGTCCCAATACTTCCTAGAAGGAAAAAAATGATTACTTTTTCGCTGTCATTTGCAGCCCTGCAAACCATTGAAAAGTTGGAGACTTAGTGTTGTCTTGCCATCGCCCTTGTGATTTCGGGCATGGGTGAAAGGCTAGTTCTTCCTCCTGTCTTTCCTTCTGGTGCTGACTGGTCTGTGATGCCACCTGTCCTTCCTATCTGGGCATAGAACCTCTCAAAGCTGTAGTTTTCTTTTCTTTAATATGATTAACTCTGGGGCTCCCCATCGTATACATTCTACGTGGCATACAAGGTCCTTGGCAGGTTGGCTCAGCTGTTTTGCCACCCTTACCTCCTGCTGTTCCCTCCCCAACACTCTATCCCAGCCCCACTGAATGCTTTGCTATCTGGTGAACACATCAGGTTCGCACGCCTTCATTCATACAAGCCTGACTGTTGACTGCTCTGCCCCCAACACATACCTCTGCATTTTGGAAATAACTGTCAGCAGCCAAAGCCCTGACTGCTTCTTCCCTCTAAATCCCAGGAGGAAGTAGGAACTCTTTCCTGTGTACTCCCATGTCCTCCTTCACACACTAGCTGGCGCTTCCACACTGTGGTGTGCTTGGTTATATTTGCCATTTCCATTGGGTGGTGAATCCCTCATGTCTTATTCATCTGTGTTTGACTTGGAACCGTTGTGTGGAGGTAGCAGAGGGGGCACGAGCTTCGGAATCAAAAGATCTAGGTTGGAATCTCAGCTCTGCTTCTTACTAGCCGTGTGACCTTGGGCAGGTTGAGGTACTTTTCTTTGTCTCTGGAATTGGGTCTGTAGGCTGGGGATAAGGGTAGCTGTGCAAAATACTTAGTATCATCCCAGGGGCACTGCAGCCACACATATGCTTGTGGAGTTGCAGCAAATGTGTCCTTTGATGAGAGGCGCTTTCCTTCTGAGACTGACCAGTTCACAGCCCCCTTTCCCCATCACTCTTACGATTCCCACATCACCTCAAGAGCTTCAAGATCTGAGCTGTCCCAGGAAGCCTTCCCGTTAGCCACAGTCTTCTGACATCCTGTAACATCACTTCACTGTCTGGGTGATAATAAAGATCCTGAAACGTTAGTGCCTGGACTTGTTAATATGTGCATAATACTTGTATATCTTATCTTCTCATCTGGATTGGAGTCGTCTTAGGAGTAGGATCCATATATCTTTCTATATCATAATATTTCTTCTATTCCATCAAGATGTTTTATAAGATAGACACTTGGTTGTTATCTTTCAGTTTTGCTTGTAATGGGCTCTTATCTCTGCAGCTGATACGCTGGTGGTGTTAGTTAGGACCGTTACAGGAGCTGCTATGCACAGAGGTGCCCCTCCTCAACCCCCCTGCCACGCTCACCCCCACATCCTTCTCTGCACTTTTCTTTGTGAGTTCTCCAGTGTTTAGCTGGTAAGAGAAGTGCTGCTGAATACCAATAAAGCCCCTGCTACACAGATAGAGAAAAATGATGGAAGACCCTGAGGGCACGACTCATGGAATAAACATGATCACCGTGATGTGCACTGATGTTTCTTTACAGACTGCGCACGCGCGCGCGTGTGTGTGTGTGTAGCTCGTTTTGCTTGTGAAGGTGATCAAACCACGTTAAACGAAACATCACAGGGATATGTAAGAAGCACGCCGTCCGTCTGAATCTGGGCCCTGCGTCCTGGTTTGCACTGTCACCGGGGAAATTGGTCTGTACCTTTCGCTCTTTGTCAGGCTGAGCTGCAGAAGCTGAGACAACAAACCCTGGAGACCAAACACTTCATTGAACAGCAGGAAGCCGAAGAGAGAAGACTGCTGCGAATCATTGTCGAGGCCGATGGGGAGAGGCTGAGACAGAAGAAGGAGTTAGACCAGGTAGGAGCAGCTCCTCACCAGACCTGCAGACGCCACTGTTTGACTCAGCTCTTCGCACGAAGGCCCCTTCTTTTCTAAGCTCTTCCATTCAGTCTATCGGAAGAACAGCCCTGGAGCCCCACCTTCTGCTGATTAATCATGAAATACTCATTCATTTATTCAGCTCCTATTTACGGGCACTTCCTGGGTGTCAGCCTCTCCTCTAGGCATGGAGGATACATTGACCAAGAAAATAAGGTTCTGTCTGCAGGGAGCTTGCCTCCTAGCATAATATCATTGCTCACATATAATTACAATTAATAATTATGTCATTTAGGGGTTAGACACTTAAATGCTTTCAGAGATCTGGCAGGTTAAAACAAAGAGAAGTTGGTTACTGTGGGACAGTAAGGAGTGGCAGAGGCTGGCAAGAGTTAGCCCACCATAAAGGCCTTCACATTTAAACATTTATAAAATAATGTGTTGGAAAAAATTAACCAAGCAAACACCTATGGGCCAAGGGTTATTGGATGATTATTATCGTGGATTATTTATTGTACTCCTCTTTCCAATAAGGCTGCGAACTCTCCCAGGAAGGGTCTGGTGTTGGTGTGTAGCAGGCTGTTCCCAGGGCCTCACCTCCTGGCTGCCTAGCACAGGTCCTCATTGACTGCATGAGCGCTGCTGTCATCATGCGAAGTGGGACGTTTTGTCCCCTGGTGGCCACGCCCTTCCCTCCCCTTCTAGGTCATCAGCGAGAGAGACATCCTTGGGTCACAGCTAGTTCGACGCAATGATGAGTTGGCTTTGCTGTATGAGAAGATCAAGATCCAGCAGTCCGTGCTGAACAAAGGCGAGAGCCAGTACAACCAGAGGCTGGAGGACATGAGAATCCTCAAGCTTGAGATCAAGAAGCTACGCCGGGAGAAGGGGATCCTTGCCCGGAGCGTGGCTAACGTCGACGAACTCAGGTAGTAGAAGACCCACTTGAAGCTGAGGGCACGGGAGTCTGTGAGGAGCTGCTGAAAGGACCTTGGGTTTCTCTTGTTGGTCATGGAAGGTCTTTTTTTTTTTAAGTTTTACTTATTTATTTTTAAAATTTTAATTTATTTCTTTTTAATTTTGGGGGTAGGTAATTAGGTTTATTTATTTTTATTTATTTGTTCTTTAAAGGAGGTACTGGGGATTGAACCCAGGGCCTCATGCATGCTAAGTATGCGCTCTACCACTGAGCTATACTCTCCAGCCCTGGTCATGGAAGGTCTTGATCAAGTTGTATAAAATAATTTTTTTATGTTGAAACTATTAGCAAATAATGGGAACCACTTTTCCTTCATTCTGAATCTACACTGTGCCCATTCTGTGTCACAGGAAATGAACTAGTTTCCTTTCAATGGAGCATAAGCAAGGGCAAAAGGATTTAAAAAAAAAAAAAACTTTATTCTGGATTTAAAAAAAGAAGCTTCGAGTCAAATCCCCAACACAGACTTGTTACAATTCAGAAAAAATTTTCCCCCAATGAGCTCTGTAGAATTTCTTTAATAAGGCAGGATGCAAGAGATGGAGCATCAATATTTAAATTGAATCCTGCTAACATTTGCACATCTTTTTCTTGGAATTATATGCAGAATGAGAAGAGGGGAAAATTTAATTTTATTACTATTTGAAAACTCTGTTTCCTTAGAAGGTGGCCACATTTTATATCTTACTCTTGATTTATCTTCTGCAGCTTTCACTTGAGCTTAGTACGCCTTCTTCTCGCTTTAAATCTTACATTATACAAGATCTACTTTCCCTTTGGGAAAACATCACTGTGTTTTATATAGGCAATTGCAGGAAACCAAATAAGAGGTCTGGTGTTTTCTCAGTAGCTATCTTATTCCCCACAGAGTTGGAGATACACAGTATCCTTGACCACCTGGGGACAAGGACACAGTTTGGATCTGCTTCTTAAATTAGTTGAATTAGAAGATAGTTTTGATTTTTAGATGCAGTGAATACGTTCAGGAATAGCAAGGGAAGTTGCCACTCTCAAGGATAGATCAATACTCTTTTTTTAAAGAGTTGCTCATATTTCAGATGATGAAAGTAATACAAATTCACTGTAGAAAATGTGGGGAATGCAGGAAAATATAAAGAAGGGATTAGAAAATCACTCATAAGTTTACTATGCAGAGATACCACCATTGACATTTTGGAGACAAATGGATTCATTCTAAGTAGCTATTGAATGATCTCCAGGACCAGCACTTAAACTTGCCAGCCATGTGTTATTTTTATTACATACACAAAGGACCAAATTCTACCCATTCTCAGTCAACACTGCTGGTTTTTTGATAATAGATTTTTATCTCTCTTTATGATGGGAAAACAACTTAATAAAGATATTGGAGGCAAGCAGGCTGAACTCCAATCTCAGACTTGCTACCTATAAGCTGTGTGACCTTGGAAAAATCACTTAACTCATCTGAGCTTTAGACTTGTAGTTAAAATGAAACATGGAAACAAACGTGATGTGCCTAGCACAGAGTCTAGTACAAAAGGAGCCGTCAGTAACAGTGGCAAATACTCTTGCCCTCCTCTGCTGATGACACTGTAGAAAATTGTAGTGTTAAAAATATGCTTTTAATTCTCAGCAGCTTGTTCTGAGCTCCCTGTTGAGTGAACATCATGCGGTTAATTCTAATGGTTTGTCTTGCTAATGAGGGGAAGTTGTATTATTGGTTTAAATGAAGCAATTAAGTAAAAGAGATGGCTTAGTATTAGTAATCTGCACACCCGCAGCAGACGAGGACAGATAATAATATCGTTCTTGCCCATGTCAATGCCAGTGCTTGCCTCTTCTCCGCCTCCCAGCAAAACTTCTCGTGGAATAGGGTGGCAGCCGGCTCACTGGGTACTGTGGCTGGCTGTAGTGCATTACCTATTAACTAGAGATTCTCACAGATTTTAGAGTGTGTTTGAGCCTGAGCTAGCTCTTCAGGACTTTTCCAGCCATCTGTGTAGTTGTGGAACTTGAGAGAAAAGATCTCTCCTCATTTGATGTTTTTCAATCCTGACCTGCATGTTAGAATTACCAGCAGGACATGACAGTCTACGAAACCCAAGCCACATGCTAGACCAATTAACAGAATCCCTTTGGGGATTGGGTCCAGGCAAAGGTAGGTTTTCAAAGCTCCCCAGGTGACTGCAGTATGCAGTCAGGGCGGTGATGCTCTGCCCTAATTGATGTCAGGTTCTCGCCTGAGCCTTGATAGCATGCATTCTGGTGCCACACCTCGTGGTGGAACGTGGATTGGGGTTTCACTGCTACTATAGGAGGCATTTAGAAACTTTAAAAAATATATTGAAATCCTCATAATTTACCTCCCCTGTTCTTTCCTTGTTCTAAATTCCTTAGATATCCAGAATCATAATTCTGAAGCAGGGGTACCTTTTTTTTTAAGCTAAAGCTGAACTTTGAGCTCTGCAAGAATTGATGCCATCTGTGTCCTGCCCAGATTAGGAGGCTGGACTCAGTTCCCAAAGTCTCCCGATAATTCCAGTTTTTTATGAGATGTAGTGTGTATGTAACCACTTAAAGATACGATACTCAAATGGGTAGAGAATTTCTTTGCAAAAGAAAGTTTGTCTTATTCAGGCAGGAGCTTTTTCACACGCAGAGAGAGTTCCTGAAGGAGAGGACAAGATGCCGAGCCCTGGAGGAGGAGCTGGAGAACCCCATGAACGTGCACAGATGGAGGAAGCTCGAGGTAACCTCTGGCACAGCCTCCACCCGCCCCCAAACCTCTGTCTCCCCTGCTTGTCTCCTTACCTCAAGGCCAATAAGAAGCGTGTTTTTATTTAATGCAGTGTGATTGTCGCCTAAAATGTCAGGCTGGATCAAATGTAATTTGGATTGTTCCAGATTTGGGTTCTGTTTGGACAGAACCCTTTCTGCCTAAAGAAGACCCAGTGAAAGCTGTGAACTGGCCTCACCAATGGACATTTTGTTTTGTTTTGTTTTTGTTTTTGTTTTTGTTGAAGCAGTTTTTGGTCAACCAGCTATTTTTCAGCTGCCTGTTTTTCTTGGATAGTTAATTGCCTTCACCTGCATTGACCACCAGCCTCTTCACCATCTTTCAGTTGGCCTTTGCCTCCTTTTATTCCCCACAGGAAATAGGGCTTTTGTGAACTAGCCCTCTTTTCAAAGAACTAACGTTGTGTTAGTTAAACCCCTTCTCTTAGGATCTGCGGACACAGCCAAAGTCCCATTGGTAGATGATGGATAATAAACCTCACATTTTGTTTTATGACCTCCTGATAGGCATTACCACCAGCAGTTCGCAGTGGAAGACAAACTGCTTATTCAGGAGAAAGATGCCCATCTCCTATAGTTGTACCCAGCAGTATGGGGGCCACAAGGGGTTTCGACTAAGTGCACAGTTAGAGTGCTGGGAGAATAGAAGAGTGTGATATAGAAAAGAGGGCACGGGGAAAAATCAGCCAAGTAGGTTTTTGTTTTTCGTTTTTATTTTTTCCTTTAAATGAAGAAAGCATTAAAGATAATGCATTATAAATTGTGATGTAAACATAAGGCCTGAATTTTAATGACATCCAGTGTTGCCAAGTGAATGTGGGTGCCAAATCTAGTCCCAATATGTGGGCATCAGTTGGCTCTGCTTAGTATTTCTTAAGCACCATCAGAGTCCATGGAATATCTCCCCCCACCTCTCTTGGACCCTCATTTATTTCTCTTCAAATGCCAAGAGTTGGGTAGTTTACTGAACAATGATATGGTTGTGTCTGGGGAAGTGGGGCTAAAGATTTTAAATCCGTTTACTGTCACAGTAGTTTTCTTCCATGTGTTTTCAAGCAGATCTTTGAAGTTTCCAATTCATTTCAATTTCTATTTAAAAAATTAGAAAATAGAGACTCTGGGAGGCAGCTGAAGATATTTAGCTGCTAAATTAATTCTGAATGTCAGTACAGTTGGAAGTGAAGCTTTGGCTCAAAGTCCAGAGGACAAATTATCAAGGTATAACTGCAGATCTTGTTTGAATTATGCACAGACTGAAGGCACATCAAAGCTTTTGGGATTGATAACGCTGTTTGAGAGCTAAACACCAACACCATGGCTGTGTTCTGCTGCCAATTATTAGCAGACATCCCCCTCACAGGCTGTAATGAATCTTCTTGTTGACAATTAGGAAAGGAGAATCCTGAGATGGAATGAATTAGGGAGCCCTGTCTCATTCCTACGGAAGCAGAGATGATGGTAGCGAAACCTCAGAGCATAGTAATTAAAAACCCCAGGCTTTGGAGCCAGACATATCTGGGCTTGAATCCAGCTCGACCTTTATCAGTGTGGGGAAATGACTTCCTCCTCTGAGCCTCAGTTGCCTTATCTGTAAAAGGGGAAGATAATACTGTCTAAGAGGGCTGTCATGTGACTAATATTTAATAATATTTGGAAAGCACTCAGCCTGGTTTTTGGATGGTGGTGAAGAGTCAGGTTTGATGCCCTGTAGCTGTCATATTGTGGTTACTATTTCCCCTGGTGAAATAAACATATTAACTTTCCATTTATTGACTAACTAGAGGTAACAGATAAAACATTAGCCAGACATCAGTCTATTTTGATGATGTCTCATTTGTTATACTTTTTTTTTTTTTTTGGTTCTGATTCTCTCTGTATTGGGTCTACAGCTTTGCAGTCGATTTTCAGAAAACAGTGATTTTGCATAGGGACCTCAGTGCTTTGAAACTGATCATCTCAGCTGCTTAATTTTGTTCCTTTTGAACAGGCCAGTGACCCCAGTACCTTTGAGCTGATTCAGAAAATTCATGCCCTGCAGAAGCGTCTCATCAGCAAGACGGAAGAGGTGGTTGAAAAAGAGCTGCTCCTCCAGGTAACATTTCCACGTGCTGTACTCATTGTATGAGCATATTTTCTTAGCGTCTGAGTCCTCAAGACTAGGTTTTTAGTTAATTTGGCAGTGTTGCATGCATGCCCTGTTTTCAACTGTAGATGGCAACAGGGACTCACACACAGAGAACAAACAACCTGATTAATTGGTCTTTGACGCTGCCATCACTGATATTTCAAGAATTCTAAAAAATTAAGTTCAAGTCTAGATTTACTCTATTGGGTAATGTGAGCTGCCCCCTCTACCCCAACTTCTCTGCAGTTTGCTTTGTTAGATTCTTTTAAATACTTTTCTTCATGTCTTCATATAATATGAAATGCCATGATTTTGATTTTGAAAATTAGCTTAGAGCTAATTTTCATAGAGCACAAGTGTCCTCTGGAGGATTTGTGAGAGCGAAATGGAAGCAAAGGTATCTTTGTGAAGATTTTATGTGGTAGGTTAGTCTGGAGCAGTTAGGAGTGGTAACATCCCTGTGAGCCTGTATCTTTGCAAGTACCAGTTGTCATCACTGTCGTTTCCTTCATCACCAGACACTGTGCTGGTGGCTTTATCTCCTTGTCTCAGGTCCTCTTCACAGTTCGATAGAGGGGGTGGATATTGCCACCCCCAATCAGTGGGTAAGGAAGTTGAGCCCCAAGGAGTTTGGTGTGGATTACAATGTAGGCTCTGGTGTTAGGTGGCTTGGATTGGAATCCTGCCTCTGCCAGTCTGTAGTGTGTGAGGTTAACCTCTCTGCATCTGAGGTGCTTGATCTGTGTTGTGGGACAATAATAGAGCCTGCAGAAAGGGACGTTGTTGGGACACTGAGAGTCTGCGAGACTGACGGCTCAGGGTGCCCATCTTTGCCATCATGTCCTGTCCTGTCGCCTGCACCCAAACTCACACAGATGCTCGTGGGCTGCCTCTACGTCCTAACTCACCAGATGTGGGGAGAGAGCGCCTGCACTTTGCTCTTGGTCCACATCGCTGACCTCTGAGGGCAGCCCAGGGTGGGGAAAGCCTGTGATTCTCCCCTGCAATAAAATTAGCCAGCACTCGGTGGTGAATTCTAGGATATAAGGCTACTTGTCCTCAGCAGTTTAACCATTCAATTTCAGTAGCTCTCTCTGAAACTGAGTAATTTGGTGCAAGGAAGAGCATGCATGGCTTCACAGAACCTAGCATGTAATTGTGCCCAGTAGAATTCAGTTGTCCCCCTTCATTTCACCTTCCCTCAGCCATCATCTCAGGCCTCATCATTCTGGTTCAACCCCCATGTGGGGAAAGCGTGACACCCCAGTGTCCTCGGTCACCATTTATCATGTACCAAACATAGTAGCTCCCGCCTTTGCCTGGGCCTTCTGTGTGGCTGGCCTCGTGCAAGGTGTGTGCGTCTGTTCATTGTTTTCTCTACGGTCAGTGAGATCTGAACATGAGATCTGAACCTTGGATGTGTATTGAATGACATTAAGAAAGGTGTGATAGGAGTATTACGGTTTTGAAAAAAAAGAAAAAAAGCCCATTTCATAAGAGAAACATACTGAAGTATTTACAAATGAAATGATACATAGTCTGGGGTTTATTTTAGAATTTTAGAGCAAAGAAATGAAGAAAGGGGAAGGGAAGGGAGACACCTGCGTGTGGAGATGGAGGATCAGTGACATAAAATTGGCAAAATGTTGAAAGAAAAAAAAAGGGGGGGATGTTGTGAGGAATAAAGAGGCTAGCATTATGCTTGGCACATAGTAAGTATCTAATAAATATTAGCAATTATTATTATTTCTAATTCCAGACTCTGTATTCTTAACCACTGGGATATTATTAGTAAAAGTAAGAACTTCTGTTCGTGAGCAAGGCTGCGTTTGCCCCTTCTCTTTTATATTCTGCCTTAGAAAAGATGTTTTCCCTGAAGTTGAGTATACAGTGAGTGGCCAACAGGGATTTTCCTCACCTCTTATTAATGAGCGTGGTGGTTAAGAGGGCAGACTTCAGAGTCAGAAAGATCTGGTCTTGAGTCAGCTCCAATGCTTCCTATTTCATGACTTGAGGAGAATTACATATATTCTTCAAACCTCAGTTTCTCTATCTGTTAAGTGGGTATAATAATACCCGGTTTCATTATGGAAGGACGATACTCTCTTCAAAGTACACACCCGAAATTCCTACGGTAGGAATAACCAGTTAGTGCCCGGGCACCGGGGTCTGCAGTCCTGGGTTTGAGCTGTGGTTCCACCAGTGCCAGCCACAAGTCACGTGCCCACAGCCATGCAGCTGGTAAGTGGCAGAGTGGGGACTCCAACGAAGCAGTCAGCTCCAGAGCCAACTTTCTACCACTTCATTACCTGCCTCTCCTGTTCTTATCACGATTAGTGTTAAAAGGAACCATTTTGTGTTTTGCCAAACCTTGCTCTTGTAAGTTTGTTTCATACTTTGTCGACTGCTCTAACTTTATTATTCCCTTCCTTCTGTGTACTTTGGGTTCATTCTGTTCTTTTTCTACCTTATTAAGATTGATACTCAGCTCATTAATGTTCAGCCAACTTTTCTAATATAAGCATTTACAGCTACAGAATGTCCTTTAAAACTCTGGTTTCTTCCCATGGGTTTTGAAATATGGTATTTTCATTTTCATTTAGTTCTAAATATTTTCTATTTGCAGAATTATTTCTCCTTTGAGAGTAAATCTTGAAAAATACACACTATTTATCTTGTGGTAATTAAAATTACAAACTTGAATTTCCAAATATATATGTGTTTAAGTAATCTTTTAGTTATTGATTTCTCACTTTTTTGCCTGTGGTCTCTATTATGCTGATTCTTTGCAATTTGTTGAGACTTGCCAAGTGGTCAGTTTTATAACTGATGCTTATGTGCTTGAAAAGGATATGCATTCTCTAAATAGAATGCATATTCTTTTTTTTTTTTTTAAAGATTCAGTAGTCTACACGATGTTCGTCAGACCAGCCTTTTAATTGCATTGTCCAAATCCACATCTTTCCTGATTTCTTTGTCTACCTAATCACTGAAAGAGAAAAGTTTGGCGATTTGTCTTTTTCTCCTTGTAGTTCTGTCATTTTTGGCTTTAAGTATACTTTGGATTATCACAAAGTGAGTAAAAGGTCATGGTGTACATTTCTTCTTGGTGAATTGTTCCTTTGGTATTATGCAAGAACTCTCCTGAATTCTTAATGCTTTTACTTACAAAATTGTCTGATATTAATATAGCTCTGGGGGTTTTTTTGCATAATTTTTCTATACTTTTAAACTTGTGGCATACTTGTATTTCGGTGAGTCTCTTGTAATTAAAAAAACCCTAATCTGGTATCTTTGTCTTTTTGGCTGGTGTGTTTAGTCTACATGTATTTATTGATAATTTTAGGTTTATTTCTACTTCTTGTTTTCTATTATTTGTTCTGATTTTTTTTTTTAATGCTGAGAAATGATCTGTTCCTGCTTTCTATTGGATTGAGTTTTCTTTATTCTATCTTTTCCCCTCCACCAGTCACTTCTCTCTCCTCATTACTCCCTATTTTCCTTTCCCTGGTTTATTTATTTATTTTTTCCGAATAGTTACCACGACTGAATGTAATTCCCTCTCTCTCTGATTTCCTTAAAAATTTAACATGCATAGTTGACATCAAGTCTAAACAAATTTAAATTTGATCACTATCCTTATCCTTCTCATGGACAACAGAAGGGCTTGGAATGCTTTAATTCAGATTACCTCTTATGGTCCTCCCAGTGTTAGTCGTCGTCATCATCAGTATTTTATAGAGCCAATGAATTATTTATTCAGAGTCACCAAAATATTTACCAGTTAATTTTTTATTTCTTCGTATCTCCAACTTCTTACTTCTAGTTTCCACCTCCTTCTTTTTGAAGTGCATACTTTCATAGTCCTTTCAATGATAAATTTTTCAGTGGCTAACACTCTTTTGCTTGTCTGAAAATGGTTTTATTTTCGCCTCACTTGTAAATGATTAAGTCGAAATCCTGTTTTCTATTTGTACTTTGAAGATGTTTGTCCTCTGTGTTAGCTTCTGTGATGCTACTGAGGTGTCTACTGTCAGTCTAATTATTATTGCTCCTTTTTAAGTATCCTGCCTTTTCTTCTGTTTGATTGTTAGAGCTCCTCTTTGTCTTCAGTGTTCTGGAGTTTCAGCACAATGCATTTAGTATGAATTTAGTTTTAATTGCTATGCTTAGGACTCATTGTATTTCCTGAGTCAGAGGTTTCCTGTTGTTAAAAAACAAAATTCAACTGAATAAATTTTAGAAGTCTTATTGATTTTATCCAACAATTCATGAATTGGGCAGCATTCCATCTAGCAATTAGAAAGGAACTCCAAAGAGCTGTACAAAATGGGAGGCTTTTATAGGCAGAAGCGGGCAGGATGATGTTACTTGCAAAGAGTGGGTTGTCTAGGCAAGGTCAACTTCCTTTGGGGGATGGCAGGGGCCACCAGTGTTGACCAGGTAATTCCAGCCTCACCAGTTAAGATTACATTTTTAATAAAGGCTGAATCTGCAATTAGGTTAAGTATTAAGTCTCAGTTTGGTGATGTGGGCTTAGCACAAATGACTCCATTTTGGGCCTTTTGTCTCTTTTTTTTTTTAACACTTTGTCTTTGAATAATCTCTCTTTTATTCTATTTTCACTCCTTCTGGAGTTCTTATTAGATGTATCTTGGATTTTTCCCATTCTTTTTTTCTTATGTGCTGACCTCTTTGATATTTTTCTTCTCTTTATTTCTTATGTTACATTTTCCCAGCTTTAGCTTCTTGTTTACCAAGTCTCCCTTGAGGTGTGTTTATCTGCTAATAGCCAATCTACCAAGATTCTATTTTCAATAATTCAGTTTTTGTTTTCTAGAGATTCTTTTTCACACATGACTGGTCTTTATTGTTAGTGTCTTGATCTTTTATGTTTTTATTCCTTCCTTTATGTCTTCAGTTAATTGAAACATTTATTTTATAGTCTTTATCTGATTGTTCTATTATTTGAAGGTCTTTCCTATTGTTTATTGTGACTGCTGACTTTCACTCATGGTGAATTTTTTCCTTTTGCCTTGTGATTTTGGATTGTGAACTCATTTTCAGAAAGGCTTTACTTATGGGACTTGGGAATGGTCCAGGTTAAAGGTAGGTCCCTTCATTTGTTTCTGTTGGGTGCCCTAGGAGATCTCACTTGCTTAAGATAATTTTTTATGTTAAATCCTCATTTTGGAGCTTTCTAGACTACCCAATTAATTTATGTTAAAACTCTAAACTCTTATGATAGAAGAACCATGAATACGAATTCTCAGGGAAGCCATTTTATTCCCTGCCCAGAGCCCAGGAGAGAGAGTTAGATTTTCTTGTGGTCTTCCTGTCCCAGTGGGTGACTTTCTACCTGTTGTGTCTTTTCACTGAGGGTGTAACTCTTGTAAGCCCCTAACTTTATGTGGAGGAATCTCAGTACCAACTCCCTGCTTTACACAGGTTTAGCACCTCATTTTATATCTTCTTATAGCCATTAAAATCCAAGCTCCTTATTCAGTGAGTCCAGTCATTTGTCCCAGTCAGCCCCCAAGGCATAGCTGCCATATCTATCTACTGCTCTAATATGATTTCACCCTTTGATTTTCATACTTGAGGATCAAACTACTTGTAAACTCCTTTTTGTGAAAAGGATGTGTTGTTTTGTTAAGCAAGTCAAATGCTTTGTGGACTTTAGTTTGCAGGTTATTGAGTATATCATAATGCCATAAACAGAAATTTCTGGTTTATTCTAATCCTTAGTTTTCTCATCCACAAACTGGGACAATAGTAGAATTAAGTGTAAGTACACCTAAAGGTTGATCAGAATCTTTAGTAGTCATTAACATTCTGGTGATGATTGTTAATATTGTTAACCAGCAAGCATTTTCTCCCCAGGTCTCTGAAGTTGAATAGCCTGCCTCAGTCGCCTCTGTCCAACTCCTCATTTAGCCTTTCTTTTGGAGGCTTGGGCTGCCCTGTGCCTGCTGTGAGTTTTCTTCCAGAGCTTGTGCATCTGCAGACAACAAGCTTTGTTATCCTGGTGAAACCCCGGGTGCACTACGGGGTTTGACAGTTTCTCAATTTCAGCTGCTTTATTAAATTATTGGAGAAGTTCTCTGAACTCACAACAGAACATTTTGCAATTAGGAAGATTTCTGGTTGAATTCTTCTGAGTATCAGAACATGTTTAAAATGACTATTTAATCTGTTTCAGGGGAGGAAGAATCCCTATCACTTCCCAGCACAGGTATAATGCAAGTCTGTTTGCCCCCAGTAGACTGTAAATTCTTTGAGGAGAGACTCATGTTAATTCACCTCCCTAACCCCAGTGCCTGATACAGTGCCAGGCATGTAATAAGTGCTAAATAAAGATGGACAGGCTGTTTGCCTGGGCAACTCCTACTCACCCTTTTGGCCTGAGCTTAAATACTTTTCCCTCAGAGGACCCCTCTTCCTAGGTTATGTCTCTTGGTATATGTTTCTATACCTTGGCTTCTCTTTCCTACCATGGTCACGCTTGTCATTCATGAAATAATTGCAGCTGCGCACTTAATGACTTTCCTGCTAGACCATAAGCTTCACAAAGTGTTCCTATGTCTGTCTTAATGATTACTTCATCCCTCGTCCCTTGCCCAAAGAAAAATATTTGTTTAGTGATTGAGTGAATGTTGCAAGAATGGTGGTCCTTCAGTAAGTGGTATTTCACACAGTCATTTGAGTTCTGTCTTGGAGCTCTGGTAGGTTATGGGAATTATTCTTCCTGTTGCCTTTGAATTTTTGTATTAACTTCTAACTTTGCAGGAGTCGGGAATTTACTGTGGTTTATGGATCTATAAACTTGGTGCAAACTGTCTGGGTCCTTTCTGCATGCCGAGGCAGGCTGATTCATGCAGTGTGCTCAAAGTTCTCCCCTTGCTCAGGGATAACTTGATTTTACAGTTTTAGTGGTAAGAAGTGGTCTGTATTTTTGCCTGAACCGGAATCTAAAGTGTGGATGGGAAGGATTTCTTTTCTTTTCCCACCAGGCTACTCTCCCCTTTTAGGAAGCAAGGACAAGGCAAGCATCACTGAAATGTGGCTCCTGCTGGCCTCTCCTTTCTGTCTTTGCTCCATTTATTCCTCATCTCTCCCAAATCCCTTAGTAGTAATAATTTCTTTTAAAGAAGGCATCTTTAGGATTAGGCAGGCATGTGTGCCATGAATAACTGCTATCCTGGACTAGCATTACATCACCATCATCATCATCACATCAAGATGGGATTCCAAATAATGGCACAAGGCCTGATAGCATTAGAGTAGGAAGCTTGAATCCCTTGCCAGAGGCTTTTTAAAAACACAAGGAACATTCATAGCAGCTGGGACCTGTTTTGTCCAAGTGCTTAAATATGGGGGAGCAAGCTCATATACCTTCACCTTCAAGGCCAGACAAGTAACAAGAAAGAGCAAAGTGAACTTTGTGTGTCACAGTCACAAATGGCAACTGACAAGGGGCTAAGGGTGAGAGTTAAAAGGGCATACTGGGGACCACAGCACATAGAGGGCTTTGGGTCCCATCTCTAGGAAGTGGTTAAACTCACCCCAGCTAATTGTAGTGCATGTCATCATATCTTTAATTTTTCAAGAATAGTTGAAAATGTGGATTTTTATGTTCCCTATACTGAGTTTTAAATATTGGCCACTTTAAGAACATTGTATGGGCCTCTCAGAAACATATCTGCCAACCACCCTTGACCCATAGGCAGCTAGTTTGCAACCTCTAGCTTCAAGGCCTGGGGGAGAAAGAATTTAAAGGAGCAACAGCAGCACAGTCAGCTTTATTTATTTCAATTTCTTTGATCTAGTCCTTTGTTATGGTTTCTGGATGGAAATACACAGCTGTGAATCAAAAGGGAAAGAGAAAATAGGGAAGGAGGAGACAACGGGTGGAATGCACTGATGGACAGTCAGAGAAGTTAGGCTGAGCTCCTCCGAGTATGTGAGCCAGGAGGCAGAGAAGCCTGGCTGTGTTTTGTGGGGCAGCGGTGGGCAGGCTTAATAGAAGATGTCTGTTTTCCCCTGCTGCTAATGGCTCTGCCTTAGTTTCATTGTAAAGCTTTTCTGAAACAGAGAAGCATTCCCTGAATTGTCAATGAGACCTGGTTGCCTCCTGACCCTCTTGATGCATGGACAGCAGATGTATGGCTGGTATCTGCTCAACTAACAACTTACTGAGCGGGTGCTGCCTCCGTGCCAGGGCCCCTGGGGTTCCAGGGTAAATCAGACAGACTCGATCCTGGCTTTGACGGACCTCCTGGTTCTGCAGCCACAGTGCAGTGCGACAAGGGCTGTGATTCTCTTCAGGACTTGATGGGACTCTGAACAAGGCTCTGAGGTGGTCAGGGGTCTCAGTTTGGGTTCCCCAAAGCAGAGACTGAGGCAAGGGCTTGGTTAGGGAGGTGGACTCAGGAAGCTGGAGTGAGGGAGCAGGAGCATGAGGCGGGGGAGGAGGAGAAGGCAGTACAGGGCCGGAGAGAGCTGGCCATCCCTGTGGGTGTCTGAGTTCCGATGCCACCAGAGTGCCTCTGAGGAGCCACACTGAAACTACTGCAGAATTGTCCCATCAGAGGAAGGGAGGCTGGGACTGCTCATGGGCTTCCCTTCCCCGCTGGTTGAAGGTTGCCCTCGTGGGACTAGGCTGCTTCTGAAAACAGGGTCCTTCACTTGTTCCCATTCCCACCTCTGAGGAAGCCCTGGCCGGAGGCAGAAAGGCTGACTCCGCAGGCAGTTGGGGTGGAAGCTGCCCATGTGTTCCAGGAACTGATGGCCATCCCACTGCGCCAGGCATTTCAGCTGCAGCTAAAAGTTTGAGATGGACTGGAAAGATGAGGCTCAGGGCACACACAGTGTCTGTCACAGAAAATGTGGTTTCCTGATAGACCCTGAAGACCGCCACCCGTACACCCCTTCCTCCCAGCCCCTTACCGTGTACTTCTCACCTGAGTGGTCAGTTGCCGATCCGCACAAGGCAAAGGCAGTGGCTATTTTACAACCAAGTGCCCATTTGGCCCTCCTCCATCCCACCCATCTGCTGCTGTTCCAGCAGCCAGTGACACAGTCAGGGCAGCCTGTGGTTCATTTAAAAGATGGTGCCCTGATTTTGTTCTAATCACAACCATCCTTTATTGAGTGCTTCCTGTGTGCTAGAAGGAAGCACACTGTGCTTTACCCACACACAGACCTCGGGGTGATGGTGAGCGCACAGTGAACTCACCAGATGGCGGAGGCGTGAAGTGAGCCATCATTCATAGGAGCATGTGGGACAATTTCAGAGAAAGAAAACAAACTTGACCTCCTAGAATGTTCACTTCACAGGTGAGAACACTGAGGCATTTCCCTTCATATGTAGCATAGTGACATATTACTAGAATGGTTAATCAGTCTAGGGGGTTACCAAGCGTGGGGACACACTACCTAATGGGCAGTGACACACGGAAATGACCCACATGAGAAGACTGCTTTGATGTGGTTCAGGTTTGTGTTGCTTTAGGAAACTGTCACAGGCACCCTCGATTGCTTCTTGTGCGGGCAGGTGTAGGGAATGGGCATGTCCCTCAGATAAAGAAATAATGAACCGAGCTGGAAATCGCTGCTTCTTTCTTGGCTTTTGGGTCCTGCCCTTTCAGGGTGAACTTCCTTCTAATTTAATTTTATGACTGACTAGATGCCAAGTCTGGTTTACTTAACTGTAAAACGGCTTGAATGAAAGGAGGCTTTGGATGGATCTGTGCAAGTTATTAGCTGGGCGGGGGGAGCAAACCATATTTTTAGATAATTCTTTGGTAAGGATCTTCATTTTTCCTGATCTTCTGATTATTTTACATTTGTTGAATGTTTACAGTGGGTGAGACCTTACTCTAAGTGCTTTGTATACATACGATCTCATTTAATCATTGTCACAACCCAATAAGAAAAAAGCTGTTATCTATCCCTTTATAGGCAGGAAATTCGAGGCATAGAAAGGTTGAGAGACTTGCCCCTAAGGCCACACATCCAGCACCAGGTGGAGTTTTGAGTCTAACTTTGGCAGCCTGGCTCCGTGGAAAAATATATTCATTGATCTGTCTTGTGCAGACCACTGAGGTCATTAATGGGGAAGATGCACTTTTCCCAGTGTATCTAGAGCCTTGCTGCTCTAACTATGGTCCTAGGACCAGTGGCACTGGCATCACCTGACAGCTTTCTAGAAATGCAGAATCTCAGGACCTCCCCAGACCTTAATAAATCAGAACCAGCAATTTAACAAAATCCCTAGGCATTCAGGATACTGGTTCAGTCAGAGAAGCACTGGGGCCTAAAAGGTGGTCACCCCTTTCTTAGCTCCAAAGCAAGAGCCATGGTTCAGGAAGGAACCCCACAATTCCTGGTTCCTACGTGCATGGCCTTGCCTAGTTACCTGACCTTCCTTCTCTGACACCTGGAGCTTATCACCTTATCAGCAACCTTTGCTTGTTGTGAAGATGAAGAGAAAGAACTGCATAAAGCACTTAGCAGAGGCCAGCGGTCATCAGAACTGGTCAGTGCTCAGAAAATATCATTATAGCCAGCCCTCGGTCTTCATGGGTTCCACGTCCCAGATTCAAAGAACTGCAAATCAAAAATATTTTTAAAATTCCAGAAAGTTCTGAAGAGCAAAACTTGAAGTTGCCATGTGCTAGCAACTAGTTACATAGCATTCACATTGTATGAGGTATTATACATGCTCTAGAGATGATTTAAAGTATACAGAAGGACGTGCGCAGGTTAGGTGCAAATACAGTGACATTATATATTGGGGACTTGAGCATCCGTGGATTTTGGTGTCTGTGTGGGGTCCTGGAACACCAATCTCCCATGGATACCGAGGGATGACTTTATTCTGGTTTGGAGCATGATAACCTCACATTTTGGTCCTCAGCTCTTGAATGACAAGGACTGAGACCTAAGAGGAAACTGATAAATGAGTGCATCCAGGCTTTGAGGCATGTTTTAGGACTCCATAAACTTTTGAAGCCTACTGATGTTAGCATGAAAATTCTAGAATATTTCTTTGTTAGTAGAGACATGAGAGTCTGTGATCCCATTTGATAGTAGCCCAGATGCATTTGACAGAAGCTGCAGAGAGTTTTGAAGATGGAGGGAAATGACAGTAACAGCTCACGTTTACTGCCTGCTGCGTGCACGCCCAGCCGCCCTGGGCTAGAGCATTTTGCTTTCACTGTTTCCATAGGAAGCCCAGATGAGGTTGATGCTGTTGCTGTTCCCATTTTCTAGAGGAGGAAACTGAGGCTTCTAAACAAAATCTACCCAAGATTTGACCCCTAAGAAATGCCAGAGCTGCAATTATAGACTAGGGTTTAGTAAAATATGGCCTGCAACAGGCCGTGTCTGGCTCACTTCCTGTTTTTATAGGGCCCACATTAAGAATCATATTTATATGTTTAAGTGGTTAGAAAAAAAATAAAAAGAAGAAGAATATCTTGTGACTTGTAAAAATGATGTGAAATTCAAAGTCCAGTGTCTACAAATCAAGTTGTGTTGGTGCACAGCCACACGCATCCACACATCTGTGGTCCACGACTCCTTTATGCTGTGGCAGCAGAGCTGAGTAGCTGTGGCAGACTCTGTGGCCTACAAAGTCTACAGTAGTTACTCTCGGGCCTTTTGGAGTAAGGATTATTGACCCCTCTTAGGAACCTCCATCATTGAAATCCAGAACAGAACCTCTTGCCCGTGTTCTGTGCCCCCACCACCACTTCCTGGCACTTCCTGGGGGATTCCTGCTGTCCTGCGCATGCTCTTCCTGTCAGGGAGGATGGAAGGGGCATAGAGCCAGTAAACTTCCCATTTCCTCCCCCCCACATCCCCCCAAACCCCAAAGGAATTGTTCAGTTGTTAAAGAACTGCCCTAAGATACGGAAGGCAGAATTCCAACATTGTGTCCCAGCCGCTGATGGTGTGATCTACACCAAACATAATGCTTGCCTGCTCAGTTAGCGGATAACTAAGTGACCGTCCTCCACAAACAGAGCTGAAATTGTTGAAGATACTCCTTCCCTAGAGAGACCGAGGGACTGATAGGCACAGTGTTGCTGAAGCTGTTGGCTAGAAGCCAATCTGTGAAACTTTTGTTCTGTTCTAAAATCAGAGGGAAGAAGAATGTGATGTGGGGAGGGAACACCTCCTGCAGAGCCTTGCTGTCTTCGCCAAAGAATGTCTAACTTGTTGGGAATGGTGGAGGGGGCTTCTTTCCCAATGTGCTCCTGGTCGGCAGCTGTGCCCCCACCACCACTTCCTGGCACTTCCTGGGGGATTCCTGCTGTCCTGCGCATGCTCTTCCTGTCAGGGAGGATGGAAGGGGCAACTAGAGGTTGTTCAGAAAACATGATGCTATAGAAAACAAACTTATGGTTACCAGTGGGGAAAGGGGGTGGGAAGGGATAAATTGGGAGTTGGAGATTTGCAAGTAATAACTACTATATATAAAATAGATAAATGACAAGTTTCTACTGTATAGCACAGGGAACTGTTTTCAGTATCTTGTAGTAACCTATTAATGAGAAAGAATATAAAAAGGAATATATGTATTTGTATGTCCAAAACATCATACTGTACACCAGAAATTGACACAACATTGTAAACTGACTATACTTCAGTTACAAAAAAGAAACAGGATGCCAATGCTGGCCCTACACAGAGATGTGCACACATCTGTGAGGCCAGCCTGTGGGGCACGTGGTTTGTCTAAGAGCCTCAGTGTGAGCCCTTGGAGAGGGCGGTACCTCGGTCATGATCTTATAGCAGCACTGCAGCCGTTAATGTCTGATGGGCATGTTATCAAAGTGCCTTCTATACACGGTATCTCAGTGGTTCCCAGACGTTCACCTGGGGATTGGGAAAATCTGTATGTTCCCACACATAAATACTCATTGGTCTGTAATGAGTGCAATGCATAGATAAAGCCAGTTTTACTTTTCAATTTGGGGGGCTGCCCTTTTCCCCATGTCCTTTTTTGTTTTTGGAGATGCTGTTTTCTGGAATGGCATTCTCTTATTTTTTTGTACATTCCTTTCTTTCATGAAAATGATTGGTGGGAGCTCCTGACCACTTCCTGTTTGTTGAGCATGTGGATCCTGGAGCCGGATGACTGGAGTTTGAATCTTAGCTCTGCCACCAGCTCTGAAACAGTAACCCAGTTTCTCCGTTTGTTAAATGAGGAGGATCATACCTATCTCACAGCGTTGTTGAGGAGGTTATATTAAAACATGTAAAACGTTTAGAATAGTCTCCGGCACAGAGCAAACACTACATTAATATATTACCTATTAGTCTTTCTCTTTTTCATGTTAAAACTTAGCAAAAGAAGCAGCAAAATTATGCCTCCAAGATTTTTGGTGGGGAGGGAGTCGATTATTCAGGTCCAAGGAATCTAAAATCAGGAACTACTTCTTTATCTCTTAAACTTTGCAGCAGCCCCATTTAACAGGTCAGGGAACGAAAGGTCAGGGAGATTTAAGGCCCTCAGAAAATGCCTCTGCCGTTGCTGGCAGTCCTAAAAAAAGGACGATTGTGCAAGGTTGTCGAGGACCCACTGGTCTCCTTTACAGGAGCAGGATGATTTTAATAAGTAGATGTTTTGGACTTTTCTTAAAACTGTGTTCAGCTTCATTTAAGGTGAATCTGTTTTTCACCCCGCGTCCCTTCCCACTTGCCGAGGGGCATTTAACGTTCTCAGTTATCACAGGCCTTCTCGCATTTCCTCTCACTAGTCTCTATAAATGTGCCGGGAATAGCTTCCCGCAGCGGCAGAGCCCTGCAAGAGTTAGGACTTTCTTGAAAAGAGATTGGCACTGGTAGGCTCCATTAGGCAGAAAGAGGTTAAAAACCAATTTATATCTCCAACCATAAGTGCCTTAAACACTTGTGATTTCAGCCAACCCGAGGGGGTGCACAGCTGACTAGTGGGCTAGACCTTTGACTTGATTAGAAAGGGTTTTGTTCATGTTAAGTGTTTTGAAACAGGTTGGTTTTCAAAAGGGGCTGTCTTGATCGACTTCTTTCTCCTAACCCCTGTTTTCCTCTCAGTGTTGAGTGAGGGTTGAGGCATTCTGAAGTGTCAAAAATCCAGGACAAAGCAGGCCCGATTCCAGAGGTTTCACTAACAAAGAACAGTTAGGTGGTAAGTCTGCCATGGGTGCCGAGCCTCTTCCCTTTCCTCATGGGAGCCCATTCTATATTCATGAGAAGAAAGGAACTTCTGCCTAACTTCCCGCCTGTTTCTCCGGCCCCTTCCAAGACCCTTTTCCGTTCTTTACCCTCATCTGCCCCAAGACCGGAAAGGGAGGCATTGCTCATCTGGTTGGTCACAGCCTAAGACTGGCCACTCACTGCTGATGGGTCCAGTCATTATGTGTGAAATAGCCCCTGCCCTGTGCTCAAGCTCTCTGGCTCTCTCAGACTGTGTCAGAAGTCAGCAGGCCAGGGCAAGACCTACCATGTCCACCGTCCATCCCAGCTCCTCCATATCTTCCACTAGGTGGGTGGGTCTCACTGGGTCTGTCCCACCTGACTACTGAAGATTTGGGAGAGAGAGAGAGAGAGTTTTTTGGTCCTGACCATTCTCCAGCCCTCTGAACAAGAGAAGCCTTTCGGTGGATGGTGTGGGTGGTAGTGGTATCAGATGGAAAAGCATTGTGATTAAGAGCTCAGACTCTTGAGCCAATCAGATTTGTGAGTCCAGGCTTGCTTATAATACTTTGTGACTCCAACCAAGTTACTTAACTTCCCTAAGCCTCAGTTCTTGATTTTAAATGCAGGTAATAATAATACCTTTCACATGAAGTTTTTATGTAGATAAATCAAGATCATTTTTATCAAGCACATAGCCTCATGCATGCACTTAATAAATGTTAGCTGCTATTATCATAGACTGCACTATGGATGTAGATTTTAGGAGGATCCCCAAACTAGTAGCTTATAAATGGCTTAGTAAAACTCGATATTTCATATGCAAACTCACTTCTGGGAATAACTGTGTAGACCCCCCCAGTCTGTAGGGCAGCCTCTTACTTTCCCTCTAGGGTGACCAGCCCATTAACTGTTGTGCTCATGAACTAGGTTTTGTGATGACCTTGGTATCAGATAGCTTACTATATAACAAAGCAATCCAAAACTCAGTGGCTTAAGACAATAGTCATTTATTGGATCTTGAGTCTATCAGTTGATAGTTTGGGTTGGGCTCAGCTAGCCAGTTCTTCTGTTGGGCTGGCCTGGACTCGTGTTTCTGCAGGCAGCTGGCAGGTTGCTAGGAGCTGGTTGGCCTAGATGGCTTCATTCACACGTACAGTGCTTGGTGCTGGCAGTTGGCTAGAGTGATGGGAGTGACAGACCACATGTGTCCACTAGGCCAGCCCAGGTTTATTCTCATGATGACAATCTCAGGGTTCCCGAGAGCAGCACAAAAGGACAAGCCCCAAAGTGCAACTGCTTTTTGAGCCTCCATTTCTGTCATGTTTGCTCACATCTCATTGGCCAAAGCAAGTCACATGGCCAAGCCCAGAGGAAATGTGAGTGAGGACTGCCTAAGATCATGAGACAGCCAGCCATTATTACAATAATATACCACATCTTTCTTTGATGAGTCTGAGGGGAGATACTTTGCAGTTAAGCATTCAAATGGTACACAATTTCTTTTTTTAATCCTTTGTCAGATATGGTATTTTAATATGCCTGGCATCTGGTCATTATCCTTGGATTTTATTGCTGACATGTTTTTCTTTTCTTTAATCTTTTATTCCCTTTATTTGGAAAATTATAGTTTGCTGCAGGACATAGTTCTTTTTATAGGAGAAACAGCCGTGATGTCATAACTGAGCACATTTCCTTAGGGATATGCATTTAGCCCCATGCATTGGAAACATGATCCATACCCCATTTGTTTGTTTCTATTTTGGTCTCTGACTGCATATTGAATGAGAGCAAATATATGAACCCAAAATATATAAGTTGATAAACTAATCTGTTAAAACATGTTACTTACCATTTTCTTTTGATTTCTGGTTGTTGAGCTCTAATAGGTGAGGGAATGTTAAAAAAGAAATTTCTTTCTTTTATACGGTCAGTTTGAATTAAGTTTCACAAAACCTCATGTGCAAAGCAAAATAATGTGAGTTTTTTGGTATCAGAAATTATTCAGGGTTTTTTTTTTTTTTTGTAAGAGAAGTGTTTAAGCAGTTTTTTTTTTAAAGTGAAAACAAATAGCAGTAATATAAATAGTGACTGAAAATGGAAATAAATAGATTACTTAGAGTCCAAACAAAACATTCTTAATAAAGCATTTCTCAGTGGAATGTTCAGGTTCTTACTGACTCTGTACACAATTATATCTCACTCCCTAAATAAAATGGATTTCCAGTGATAAATGTTTCTGGACAGCAGCAAGATTCAATTCAGTTCATTGCAAGATGCAAATTTATTTGTGAAATTAGAAGAAAATACTTGCCAATGAGAACCTAGGGGAGTCCTATCCATCTTTAGCTGCTCTGTTGGTGTTTCACCCAGAAATATCTCAGAGACAGAGGTGCTTCTTACAAGGATGAGAAAAAACTGCAGCTGGAGCAGAAATTAATTTGTATTTATAGTCCAAACACCTACATGAATCCCTAATCTGCTTTTTTATGATTTTAGGGGGATTTATAGAATCGTTTAGATTGGAAGGAATCTCCAGTGGGTCATCAGGTTCCTTCTCCTTATAATGGCAGCACTGATTTTATTATCCTTAAAGCAGCTCTGATAGATGGGTATCAAGTCCGGCTCATGTTTCATGCATTTTAAAATGTATATTCCCTACCCTGAGTGTATTTAATGTGGAAGAGACAGACTGGGAGCTGCCTCGATGCCCAGGAGACCTTTTCTGAGTTCCTGACACACAGCCTCCTCTGAAACAGATGCCAGATATGTGGCAGATTAAGCATTATATTGATGCCATCAAACCCAGTTTGCTTCAGGCTTCTGACAATTGGAAACATTTTCCCCAATGTGTATAGGGACCCAGCTGTACTCTCTGAGATGTTCTGAGATGGTAATAAAAGATTGTTCCTTCTCATACCCTTTGTCCTGCATACCTCCAGGGGCCTTCCGTCCCCCCGGTTAAGAAAGCCTACTTGAAAGGCCCATTATGAACCACAAGTTATCTCTAATCTCTGCAGAAGTTTGTGAGACACGAAGGAATATAAGATGTGGTCCTTACCTATAAGAAATTTATATTCTATTGGAAAAGATTTCTGAGGTGTATCTGGGAAGAAATGAGACTGGTCTCTATCAGCAGCATGTGGAAACTCAGACCATTATTTTATGATTCCACTTAGTCAATGATACCCAATTATGCATAATCACATTATACCAGATCCTGACAAAACTGAGTGCCTAATTTTGTGGTACAGACACTGTGTAGGACAGCATATAATATGGCGTTGGTTGTTTAAAACAGATGTAAGTGCCAAAGGGGTAAGAGCAGGGGAGATTAGTAAGAACTGGCTTCCTCCAGGACAAAGAAGGTGTGATGGGCTGGACTTTGATGTGTTAAAATGACTCATCCTGCCGTTGCCTAAAAATATGTGTTGAAGAAGGGTGGGATAGCAGTTGAGAGTGCAGACCTAGTTTCCAGTCCTGGTTTTACCCGCAACCAACTTTGTGACCTTGGGTAAGCAACGTACCCTCCCAGAGCCCCAGTGGCTCTGGCTGTCAAGTGGTGAGTATGAGTACCTGGTTCACAGGGCTGCGGTGCGGATGAAATGAGACAACTCATTGAAACTGCCTGGGACAGAGCTGGACACACAGGGTGGTGAGAGCTAATTGTGTGTGATGGTGGTGGTGCAGGTGTGCAAAAGGCACAAGGGTCGGGTAGTGGAAGGAGCCTTTGAAGGAGACGTATTTGGAAGCAAGTGAAAAAGGTGTTTTAGGCTGAGGGAAGATAAGAGTCATCATTCTGGGATGGAGTGAGTACGTTTGGGGTGTAGAGATGTGGCTGAGTAGCAGGGACACATAGCTGGCTATTTTGTGTTGTGGTGGTGCCTTTGGATAAGTTGGGTGGGGACCAATTATATGGTCTTAGAGACCAAGCACAGGCACTAAACTTGCTCCAGCAGACAACCGTGGACTCTAATTGTGATAAAAGACCACAACTGCCATGGCAGCAGCGACAGGTTTTGAATGCCTATTGCATTATTGTGTGTCCCATCCTATGACAGGTCCTCTGTTTTATGTATTATTTTTAATCCTCGCAATAACTTTTTTAAACTTATGCCTTAAGCCAATTTTACAAATGAGGAAACTGAGGCTCAGTGAAATCAAGTAATATGGTCAGGATCACAAAGCTAACCAGTGAGACACTTGGGGCTCAAATGCATGCAGTCTGGGGTGTGAGGTGACTCACACCCCAGGCTGGTGACTCCCAGCCCAGGTTGGTTGGCCTGCCAGGCCTACATTCTATAGAATATCAACCAGTCGAGTGTGACACAGTAAAAGTGACGAGAAAGAAAATCAGAAAAGGACACGGGTTACAGACTAGGGCTGAAGGAGCAGCTAAGAGATGGTTGTACTTTGAGCCCAAGTTACTGAGGTTAATGGCCAGGGACCAGAACTAGGGTTGAGGAGAAAGGAGTAAATCTGTGATATCTTTAAAAGGACTAATATATAGGACTTGGCAATTGATGGTCTGTGAAGGTCAAAGGAGAAGAGTCAACAGTGGATTCAGTTTTTCATCCCGGTCAGTGGTAACTCCCAGTTTGGTGCTGCTGATCACTGCCATGGGACCCATCAACCATACCACAGCCATCCTCTCCTACTCTCCTGCCATCTCCTCTCCTCCCTGCCCACACACACACAGCTGCCTAGGCTGAAATTTGGACCATGAGACTCTTTAAACCTTGAACAGAAGGTGAAAGCAAAACAAAGCAAAACAGGAAAGAAACCAATGTCACATAATGGCTACAAACAGTTGCCATCACAGAAAAACAAGGGACTCCAGTAATTCATTCCTCCCACTTTCACTCTTCCTGATTGTGCCCCTGGTGGGGCTTGGCAGTTGGAACGACAGAAATCTTTCCCCCATTAGGTGTTCCAGGTGTGTATCCCAGTTGGTTATTGCTGGCATATTGGAAAGCTATACATTTTTGCACAGTTATTTGTATCCAGCCCATCATAGTAAATAGCTTCTCTGTTAATTTTCTGAGGTTTCTAGGTGTGTAATCATACCTCCTCTAAGAAATGATGGTTTTCCTCTTCCTTTCCAGTAATTATTCAATTTGTTTTTATTTCCTGACTCAGCACTTTATTTATGAGACCAGTTATTTTAAAAAGTTAGTTGGAGTAAGGAAAACAATGCTGATTTTTTGAGCATCTGTAGGAAGACTGGATTGGAAATCAGAGCGACTCTAAAGATCGAGTGAACAGCCAGGAGGCTACTGCAGTAGAATAATGAGGTTTTGATGCTGAAGGAAACATTTGAAATGAGGGAAATTGAAATAGTCACAAGAGAAAATGGGCTGGTCTCGTTTTTGTGGCCAGGGCACAAAAGATGACTTTTAGGCTTCAAATCCAAAGTCTAGTGATCTAGAGTCACCAGGACCTTGACTTTTTTGTGAATAGAGTTTGAAGTTTGTTGCAATCAGTTCATCTGAAGAGAGTTGAGAAAATGGAAATTAATAAGAATTCGCAGTTTATAAACAGTTCCAGGAAGGTGAATTTAAAAGAAATTAGCAGGTATTTTAATTTTCCTCAGTATTGCCACAGTCTGACTCTTAATATACCTGGAGGCAAAATATCACATAATAATTACAAACTGCATTCTGGATTCATATTTCATAATACTTGTTTGTCAAAAGGATGTCCATCTTCCTCCTCGAGCCAGCTCTTTCCCTGGTTTGTGTATGCATGTTCACGGGGTGGTGGCTTTTCCAGGCACCCAGAGGCTGGAAATACCAGAGTCATTTCTGACTCCTCCATCCTCCTCCCACCACGTCAGTCGCTGAGTCATGTAAATTCCATCTCCACAGGCTCTTGCATCTGTTTCTAACCTTGTATTTCCCCCTCCTCCACAGCCACTATCTTGATTTAGGTCCTCATTTCTATTATCTTTGACCTGTATTCTTCAAAGTGGGGCACTTAAGACAATCCACTGAATGTTGGAAAAAAGTATTAGAATTTCTACATATATATACATTTTAATCTCAGTCTTTAAAATGTTCCATCTTATATATACCTTGTAAATAATTTGTTAGAATAGTACATAAATATATAATATATTAATATTATTACTATAGTAATAATATTATCCACCAAGAAACCCTCAATGATTTCTGCTGCCTGTTATGTAGAAAGTAGTTTCATCTGCCTGTCCTTCAGGACGCACATAGTCCTCCCTCCTTGTCTGGTAAAACAGCCCCTTCCAACCTCCCTTGCGTGCTGCAAGCTTACTGGATGCTTTCATGTTCCCTCTTCTGACCTTTACACCTTTGTTTGTATCTTTCTCCTCTCTTGCTCTCCACTTGCTATAGGAAGCAACACATTTGTTACTTAGGAGCAAGCTGGATGTATCTCAATCTTTGAAGTGTTCTATTTTATACAGGTTCACATCTTGGTCCTGCCACTTTCTGGTTGTTTCATTTGGGTAAGTCACTGACACTTCTGAGCCTTCACTTCCTCATCTGGAAGGAAGGCATAATAGCAATCAGTTCTCAGATTTGTTGTGATGAGTTACTGAAATAACACACATGTTGAGCTCAGCCCCGTGCCTGGCACATCCGTAATCCCCGTTCTTTAAATGAAAGCTGCTGCCACTGCTTCTGGTACTCTCTTTCCAGTATTCTTTGTCCCATTTTCTCAGATTGTGAGATTGTGTGGAAAAGTGAATGTTGTCATAATATAAGTGTATTCACTAAGGAGCTTGTCATTTATGTGACTATTACTGTTCAGGCCGCCTAACCAGCGTCATGTGACCAGCTCCTGCTCATCTTGACATCATTGGTCTCTCTGTTTCATTTGGATTGTCTGATGTTATTAATACCCAATGGGGAATGCAAATACAATGCAAAGCAGTTGTAAAATAAAATTGTAAACTTTGCAAAGATGCCAGATCTTATGAAGTCAGTGAAAGTGGTATTAGAAAGATGATGGAATCATACACAAAGACAATGACAAATCAGCGTCCAGTGGAAAAAGAAAAATTGAACAAGTAAAGTGCGGGTCCCTCAAAAAAGAATGTTTTAAATGTCAAAGGATTAAGAAGGGATTTGGGAGAAATTAATGAAGGCTTTAAATATTACTTCTAAAGGAAGTCTTTTAAAAATAAGTGGTCTGAATACTTAACTAAGATACAAAAAAGCATTAACCATAAAAGAAATTATGGGTAAATATTACTACATTAAAATTAAAAATGTCTGCTCCTCAAAAGAAGTTGTAAAGAAAGCAAGGCACAAACTATTTATCTATCCAGAATATATAAAGAATTACAGGTCAATAAGAAAAAAACAAAACAACTCAGTAGAAAAACAGGAAAACGGTGTATGTGAATAGGCATTTCTCAGAAGAGGAAATGCGTAAGATGAGTAAAATGCTCATTCTTATTTTGTAAGCAGAGGAATGAAATATACAATCATACTGAGATACAGTTTTACTATTTCTACAGAGATAAAAGTTGAGATGCTTTTAATAGTTATCTATTGCTCTGTTATAAATCAGCACCAATTTCACAGCTTAAAGCAGTACACATTATTTTATACTATCAGTGGATCAGGGGTCTGGGTACAGCTTAGCTGGGTCCCCTGCTGAGGAATGCCTGACAACACCAAGTAATGGCAAGGATGCGGATCAGCAGGGATTTTTACACAATACTTTGGAAAATAATTTTTCATTATCTGACAAAGTTGAACATTCATATATCTTTAAGATGCAATTCTACTTCTAAATCTACATGCTGGGAAGACTTGCACTTGTGAACTAGGGAACATACACCAGAATGTTCATAGCAACGTTGTGGGTAAAAACAAAACCCTGGAAACAACCCAAATGCCCACCCACAGGAGACTGAGTAAACTGTGGGACTCTCATCCAATAGAATATCAGATAAACTACATGAGCAGAAACACACAATGACATCAATACAGCTTGGAAACATCATGTTGAGTAAAACAAGCAAGTCAAAGAAAACTAGGTCCACTTGGAGGTATGTTTATAAAGATCAAAGCAAAGCAAAATTAAATAATGGGTATCTGATTAAAAACTACCTGAAAAAGACCTAGGGGGTGATAGTAACAGGATTCAGGATGGTGCTCACCTGGCTGACGGTGGCGGTTGTGTAGGCACAGGGATGGGACAGACAAGGGAGTACAGATTTAGGTATCGGTAATGTTCTAGTTCGTATGCTGGGGGACGGATCCATCATGAGCACTGATTTTGTGCTCATGCTCTGTGGTTACACAGAGTATATATTCTTTTGTATGGTTGTTACATAATAAAAATTTAAGAAAATGTTGTGTTGTAAAAGTCAGCTGTACAAAGTCAAATTGTACTATAATGTAACATTAGTTATGTTAAAAACCCATCACTTTGATTATTTGTTTTAGTGAGGAGTACATTATTACAATTAAAATGTAAAATGTTAAATAAAACAAGATCAACTTCTTTTTATGAGGCTTAGATCAGTTTTTCAAGGAAAGCATCTCATTCAAATTTTTCCCCTTACTATTTATTGTGAAAATTGATCACATTTCAAGTGAATTGCCTTCAAGTGGCTTTAGCTAATTAATTTGTCCTTTGATAGGGAGGCCCTTATCTAATTCATGAATACAAATATTATTACTGCTACTGCTACTCCCACCAAGATCCATCTGAACTGTTTCCCTTTCTATGGTCCGCCAAAGGGATATCATCTCTACCTTTGAACCTACCCCCACACTGCCCACTCCTCCCACCACCTCTCTGTGGACCTGGCATCACTCTGTCTTGCTTTATTACTTAGTTATTTGTTTTTCCTCAACTGAATAGTAATCTCTTTACAGTTTTTGACCTTCCTTACCTTTGTGTGAAACTAGCACAATCACATGCATGGTATTTGCACTAAAACTTAGTTGACTTGCATTTTTCTAGACCCTTTTCATTACAAGCATTAAGAAAAGTCAACATTATCACTATTTAATATGTTCAAATTCTTCACATACATTAAGTTGCTAAGTACAGTGCAAAGGTAAAACAAGCCAACAGTCTTGGTAATGAAGTTCAGGCCACTATAGACAGTATATACTTTGCACAGGACTTCACAAACATATATTTGCCTTTGGAAATAAAATTCCTTGTGAACAGACCTTTCAAGAAAGTTTGTGTTAAAAAAAGAAAAGAAGAAGAAAAGTTTGTTTTATATCAGGAAGTACCCAAAGTATTTTCCTATTGTTACAAAAATGTGAATGTTAGTGCATGCAAATTTCTCATATGCCTCATAAAACACTTAATCATCCACATCCGAAGCCAAGAACCACTGTGTAACCAAGTGGTTCCCTGCTCATAAGGAACTCGGCTGTGTAATTCTGTATCATCCCCAAATCTAGCATCTCCCATCCTCTCTAGGGGGCTTTACCACTTCATGACATCATAAACAAGATAGGTCCAGAGTTCAGTGTAGCTGACATTTTTGTTATTAAGCTAATAAACAAGAAAGCCCCAAGGTACCAGCCATCATTTTTTCCCTTTTCTGAAACTAGATAGAAATGTAATATGTTTACAAAGTTTCTTTATTTTCCTACTAATAAAAACAGGCATTCCTGGATAAATTAGGCATGTTCTGAAATTGCCCCTATAGAGAAAGGAAAACAATTTTGCTTAAAAATTTAAATCTGGCTTTAGTCTTTTGTTAAGAATTATGACTGGGGGATGGGGTGGGAGGATGGAAAAGGACGGAAACCAAGCAACGAGGCAAACATGTACTATGTTTTTTTTTAATTATGGAAAAGAGTTATGCGTGCAATTAGAATTTCCATGTTTAAGAAGGCTGTTGAAAAATTCAGCACATTATTTAGTTGAGCACTGTAGTTTGAGTTATGCTTGCGTTTTTGTACTTACATGTATCAGTATATACATGCACATACAAGTAGAGTTTTCAGAGCCAATTCAGTAAATGCATTTGCAAATCTTATGAATTAAAAAAAAGCATTCCAGACAACTTGCACTATCAGAAAACCCTATGAACATTTAATTAAAAGGTCAAGTTTGTACATCAAGTGCTTTCCTCAATCATACACAGTATGCACAATGAAAAAGTTTAGCTCCAATCTATGAAGCTTATAGTACTGGCTCACTGGGGTGAATTATATACAAGCTCTGCTAACAGGAAGATGGTACCCAATGGCCTAATTCAAGTAAAAGTCCTCAGCATAAATATATCATACTTCTATTGATGTGTACTTGTGAAATATGATGGGCAGAGTTTGCTGACAATATAATTGCAAGCAACAAAATTACCGAGCACCTCGAATGAGTAGAGCACTAGAATAGTAGTTGCGAGGGTTATACAGAGAGATGCGTTGTGGTTCTGACCTTAAAGGCTCATAATTCAATTGGAGAGAAAGAATGGACTCATAAAGCTTAAGTACTGAAGTAACACAAATGGCATCTGTTGACATTTTGGAAACGAGATTTTCTGTATATTCTGTGAAGTAGGCTTTCCCAGAAATAGTGGTTATGGGATTAAAAAAAAAATCAACTCCATCTTGAACCCACTGGGTGAGCAAGAGTGTAGACCACACCAACGTCTCTTTCCTAAGAGTGCATCCTATCCAAGCACCTGAGTGGGTGGCCTTCACCCTGGTGGGTGTAGATAAGCATGCGTCTTTGGATCGGGAGGAGAGCTGCCTGTTTCACATGAATTAGCTAGTTCATGGAGTGAGGTGATTATTCCCAATGCTTGCCCAAGCAAACTGATGAATCCAGGGTGAGCAGAATCAATGCACTGGCATTTGCCAAACTCAGATTCAGATTAAAACAGAATAAATTAGTTCTTCTTAGTCAGTTATTGCCTCAAGGAGGCAAGCTAAGGAAGAGGAGTGTTAAGGTGCACGCTGAATGTGAGCTACCTTCTGTTTTCAGCTGAAGATGCAAAGCAGAAGACAGGGAATAGAAATAGACAGTGAATATGAAATTGGAGGTTGGTAGGGAAAGGAGTTCTGTGAGCAACTCAATTTCTTCCTCTGAATTGTACCCAGAATAGCACTGACTCTTATTTGCATAGACTGTTCAGAATGTAGACTTTTAATTTATTGTCAGATAAAATATAGATTCCTGAAGTCTGAGTGATTCCATATCTGGAGTTTCCAATATGGGGTTATAGGTTGTCACCATGTAATGACAGCATTATCTGCAGCTAATACTGTAATTAATTTCTTACCGCTCTCCTCAGCCAATATTGACAGAGAGTCATGCTGTTATCCAGTGTAACTTGGCAGAGACTTTTGCAGCAAAAGAATCCATAACCATGTCTGACAGTCTGTCCAGCCGAGAGGCCGGGATGTCTAGGAAGAGAAAGAGAGCATTGTTCCAAGGATGGACATAGTATGGTTAATGCTATGCTCAGCCAAAGAGAGGGCTAGCCTCCTGGTGTTAATAGTCTAACTTTTCTTCCCCCAGTATAGCTGTTCATAGGGTGATTTAAAGAATGAGGCATGCTACAAAGTAATATTAATGTGCATTATGCACAAATTCTGAATAAAGAAAGAAATGCCAGCCTGAAGAGTCAATCTTTTGTTGGTGGGGAAATAATAAACTATTTATGATTTTCTTATGATGCTCCATTGACATATGGCGCTTCTAACCCAGTGACAAATTAATTGACTTGGTTTAAAAAGAAATGGATGTGGCTTAATGAAGAAGGACAGGATATGTATTACAAGGCAGCTGGTTCTGCCACCGCTGGCTTATGGAGACAATATACATCGGACAGCTAATGAGTCTCTGTTGCATAAGATAGATTCTCTTTATAATAGAGTTGCATGCTTTGTCTCTAAATGGGGTTATTATACACACCATTGCACAGTGTTTGAAGAGCTTGGTTGGCCCTTGCAGAGGGTTAGGAAAGAAATAAATTGGAAAACAATCGTACTTAAGACCTTCAATCCATCAAACCCTCCATATTTATCTAAATTACTAGCACGTTCTCCCCAAATACAAATCCGTGCGATACACACCACTAGAATGTTAATGCTGACCAGCCTTCACTTCGGTTTTATCAAAAGCTAGGTTTTCCGTTGTAAGCATAGACCCAAATTCATGCACGTTGAAGGCTGGCAGTGCATTTCAACCACTGCCCTCCCTTCCCTCTCCCTCTGCTCTTCATACATCCCTCTGTCTTCGTCCCTGAAATCTCATTTGGTATTCCTTCCACCCACCATGGTCACACATACATCACTTGTCCTGGGTTAAATAACTCAGAACTTTTTTGACTTTGAATACTTGGGCAGTTTTCATAATGATTCACTCAGTTTCTTCACTTTCCTCCACACTTGTGGGTCCTCACTGTTCAGACACTCAGTTATCCTTTAGAATAAATCCATTTCAATTCATTTTACAGCCTCAAAAAAAAACCCCAGAAAGTTATAGGAGACAGGATATGTGGTTAACACTGCTCACTCTGTCTGTGAAGATTGCGCCTCCTGTCAAGGGCCAGAGCGAGGCTCCTTCAGATGGCGTAGGCCAGGAGAGCGGGGAGCGGAGCTGTGCCCGTACCTCTAAGACCCTCTCACCTGGCTTTGAACCTGGCTCTGTTCTTCCACTGATGTTATCATGCAGCCTTTAGGAATTGTGTGGCTCACTTTGATTCAGATTGTTTCAGGGTTATAACATGTCTTCCAGCCCCAGAGGAGGCGTGTCATGGGAAGCATGATCCTTGAGTGCATCATGATGAGGTTTTTGACTTGTCGAGCGACTCAGACACACTGTTCATCCCTGTTGACCTTGGGATGCTCACCTGGGAGGTGAGGTAAAGATATTTGCTTCTTCTAGCCTTCTGTGACTCTTTCCTCCCTCCCTCCCAGGAGCAGTTGAAAGAATCATGCCTGTGAAACGTTTGAGGGTCCTTGCCATAAGATGGTCTTTTCAGTTTAAGGCACTGTTATTGCCCAAGCCAGATTGCTTCCTCCTCATCACCGGGAGGTTCTTTACTTTTCAAGCCAACTGGTACACTGGCGTAATGAAAGGTGAGATGAAAGAAATGGACAAAACAGTTGCAGGGGCTTCTCCGTGTGTTTATTACCCTCTCCAAATTGGATCTTGAAGCCTTGTCAGAGTGTTATTTTTCCAACAGAGCAGGTGTTAAGTGGCTATAGAAAATACACTCACCTCCTGGTATCTTTCTCATTGTGTGCTACACCCATTTACTGGGAAGACTATATTGTAAGGTGTGACAGGAGGCATTGTACCGCAAAGGAACATCACTGTTTTGTAATGCTATGTGTTCAAGTTGTTTTTCTTCTGTTCGGGCTTTTGAGTTTCCTTGCCATTTCCAGAATTATTACTTAAATGGTGAGTATTATTTTGATATTTGTTTCTCCAGAAGCTTATCCCATCCAATTTTTAAAATTAAAATATAGTTGATTTCTAATGTTGTGTTGGTTTCTGGTGTACAGCATAGTGATTCACTTACACTTTACATGTATATATAGATATCCTTTTTCATATTCTTTTTCATTATAGGTTATTACAAGATATTGAGTGTAGTTCCCTGTGCTATAGAGTAGGACCTTGTTGTTTATCTATTATATATATAGAAGTTTGTATCTGCTAATCCCAAACTTCTAATTTATCCCTCGCCTCCTTTCCCCTTTGGTAACCGTAAGTTTGTTTTCTGTGTCCCATCAAACTAATTTTCAAGTTGCATATACTCTTTTCAAAATAGAGCCATGTTATTTATTAATAATTTTTTTGTAATTTGGCCAGTGAAAAGGAAAAACCATAACAAATTGTGACTATGGCTGGTTAATAAATTTTCTTTTACCTATTTTTTTTTTTTGATGACAATGGTAAGACTACTTAGCTCCGGGTAAAAATCAGTTTCCTTTTGACTGGATGTTTCATTTAATGAGGGGACTGTTACTTATATTATTTTTCCTTTAACATAATTAATTTAAGGAAGTAAATATGTACAGAGACAAATGAGTCAACACACTAGTCTTTATCAATGTTTGCTGAAATTATTGCAGTTTGGAAAAATGGGGATCCAGAATTGCAAAGCCTTAGAAATAAATCTTTGCCTATGTGTAATATCTTTAGTTCAAGGATCTGAAAACAGGTTACAAGCAATTAAGCTTTAGGATACAAATGGGAGTTCTGTATTGTTTATTGGGTTAATTAAGTTATGGAATTACAATTTCCTTTGGGATCCTAGGAAGTCCTTTCTTTTAGTTCTACAAATTTGTATTCCTAGTTTTCCTGGATTCTTACCTAGTCCGTTAACCATTTCCAGATCTCTTTTCTTCCCATGCCATGTTTCTTAAAAGACTTACTTTCTCTCCTTCCTGTTTCTCCTTCAACTTCTGTGACCTTTGCCCCTACGTGTTCCTCCAGCCTTTCTGACCAAGGTTGCTTCATCCCCGCAGCCCACCCCAAAGGCTGTTTTCAGCTTCTTCTCTTCACCCCATTTGATGTCCCTGACCACTCAAATCATTCCTCCTTTATAAACGTCTGCCTTTTCTGGGTTTGGGGGATACTCAGTTACTCTCTCATTCTCTTTCTCTGGGTCTTTCTTACTTACCTACCCTTTATATGCTAGTTTTCTCAACAATCTGGTTGTGCTGGCCTTCCCTGTAAGACGTCCCAGCTGATGGGTCCACTCCCATGGCTCTGGCCATGACCCACTTCTGGTTCCAACTTGCTCCTCATTCTCAAGTCTGAGACTTCAGTTTCAACTCCTCTTCTGGATACTCCCCCAGGGCCCCAAGCTCAACATTTCAGCAACCCGCTGATTGTCAGAAGAGAATGCAGTAACAGTTCCCTCCCCTCCCCCTACACCCTCCTCTCTCCCAGCCTCCCTGCCTCCATTGCCATCATCCTCCAGCCCCGGAAGAGTCCACATTAGAGGCTTTGAAGACCTCTAACTCCTGTTCCTTCTTTCCTTACTTGTCTGATCATTCACCAGATCCCCCTGATTCTACCTTAGAAATGTCTTCACAACTGCCTACTTTTCATTCTAGTTGCCTTCTGTCTAGCTTTCTTTGTCTTCTGCTTGACCTTGTGCCCTGAGCCATCTCCTCATTCTGCTCTCTGCTTTCCCACTGGAGTTATTCCTCTCAAGACAATCCCAGGCTCCCAGTTGCCCAAAAGATGTGATCCCAAACCACATCTCGTGTGCCCTACGCTGTCTTGTCCCAACCTATGAGCCCAGCCTTTTCTCTCTGCTTCTCCCTCCTCCCACCCAGTGCACCTGCTAAACTGGGCTCACCTCTCCCCTGTCCTGTCAAGTATTTGAACCTTGGCCTTAAACACTTCTTTTCTCTCTCTGCTTAGGGGAATCTACCACTCATTCTTCAAGTGACATTTTTGTGATGCACCCCCCCACCCCAAATCCTCCAACCACAATCACTGCCTGCTTCTACTGGCCACAGCACTTTGTCAAAAACTTCTGTCACCATCCTTGTCTCAGTTTTGTGATCATCAGTTTAGGTTAGAGAGGGACTTTCTTTTTCTCATTTGTCCTATTATTTGTATCCAAATGCTGGGCACATCCTAGGCCCTTGATCAGGGTTAGTATATACAAAACTTTTAAAAATGGAAATATAGTTTATGTACAATATTATGTTTCAGGTGTACTACATAGTGATTTGACATCTGCGTACATTATGAAATGATCACAACGATAAGTCTAGTAACCATCTGTCCCCATACAAAGTTATTACAATATTATTGACCATTTTCCTTATGCTGTATATTATATCCCCATGGCTTATTTACTTTATAACTGGAGGCTTGTATTTCTTAATCCCCTTCAGCTGTTTCTTCCTCCTCCAAACTCACTCCCCTCTGGCAACCACCCATCTGCTCTTTGTATCCTTGAGTCTATTTTTGTTTTGTTTTATTTATTTAGATTCTACATTTAAGTGAGATCATATCATTTGTTTTTCTCTGACTTACTTCACATAGTGTAATACTCTCTAGATCCATCCATATCATCCACAAATTGTAAGATTTCAATTTTAATGGCTGAGTAATATCCCATTGTTTACATACACTACATCTTCCTTCTCCATTCATCTATCAGTGGACACTTAGTTGCTTCCATATCTCGGCTGTTATAAATAACGCAGCAGTGAACGTTGATGTGCACATATCCTTTTGAATTAGTGTTTTCATTTTCTTCATGTAAATACCCAGAAGTGAAATTGCTGGATCATATGGCGGTTCTATTTTTAACTTTTGAGGAACTTCCAAACTGTTTTCCAATTTACAAACTGGCTGCACCAATTTACAATCCCACCAGCAGTGCACAGGATTCCCTTTTCTCCACATCCTCGCCACCGCTTTTATTTGTAACCTTTTTTGATGATAGCCATTCTGACAGGTATAAGTTGGTAACTCATTGTGGTTTTGGTTTGCATTTCTTCAATGATTTGTAATGTTGAGCATCTTTTCATGTGTCTGTTGGTCATCTGTATGTCCTTTTTTTTTTTTTTTGGAAAAATGTCTATTCCATCCGCTGTCCATTTTTTAATCAAGTTTTTTTTTGATGTTGCGTTATATGAGTTCTTTATATATTTTGGATATTAAACCCTTATCAGATATATTGTTTGCAAATACCTTCTCCAGTTCAGTAGATTGCCTTTTTGTTTTGTTGATCATTTTCTTTGATGTGCAAAGCTTTTTAGTTTGATGTAGTCCCAATTGTTTATTTTTGCTTTTGTTTCCCTGGCCTGAGGAGACAGATCCAAGAAGATATTGCTGAGACCGATGTCAAAGAGCACATTGGCCACGTTTTCTTTTAGGAGTTTTTATAGCTTCAGGTCTTACATTTAAGTCTTTAATCCATTTTGAGTTTACTTTTGTATAAGGTGTGAGATTCTTTTGCGTGTGTCTGTCCAGTTTCTCCAGAACCATTTATCCCAGCTGTCTTTTTCCCACTGTATATTCTTGCCTCCTTTATTGTTGATTAATTGACCTTATAAACACGGGCTTATTCTGGGCTCTCTATTCTGCCTCATTGATTTATGTGCTAGTACCATATTGTTTTGATTGCTTCAGTTTTGTAGCATAGTTTGAAATCAGGGAGCATAATATCTCCAGCTTTGTTCTTTGGTCCTCTTTGGGTTGATTCCGTTTGACACTCTCTTTGCTTTCTGGACCTGGATATCTGTTTTCTTTCCAAGGTTAAGGAAGTTTTCAGTTATTATGTCTTCAAATAAGTTCTCTGCCCCTTTCTCTCTATCGCTCTCTTCTTCTGGGACTCCTATAATGCAAATGTTAGTATGCTTGATGTTATCCCAGAGTTCTCTTAAACTGTCCTCATTTTTTAAAAATTCTTTTTTCCATTCAGCTTTGGTGATTTCCACTAACCTGTCTTCCAGATTGCTGATCTGTTCATCTGTATCATCTAATCTACTGTTGATTCCCTCTAGTGCATTTTTTATTTCAGTTATTGTATTCTTTAGCTGTATCTGGTTCTTCTTTATATTTTCTAACTCTGTTGAAATTCTCACTGTGTTCCTCCATTCTTCTGAGTTCAGTGAGCATCTTTATGATCATTACCTTGAGCTCTTTGTGGGGTAGATTGCTTATCTCTACTTCCTTTCATTATTTTTTCTGAGGTTATGTCTTGTTCCTTCATTTGCAATATATTCCTCTGTGTCCTCTTTTTGCCCAATTCTCTGTGTTTATTTCTATATGTTAGGTATGTCAGTTACATTTTCCGATCTTGGGGAAGTTGTCTTGTATCTTTTGGGGCCCAGCAGCATACTCCCCTCTGGTCACCAGAGCTATATGCTCTAGGAGTGCCCCGTCTGAGGCCTGGTATATTCTTCTGTTGTGGTAAAGCTGACTGCTGTGTGGGTGTGCTGGTAGGTGGGGCAGGTTGCTGGCCAGGTTGGCTGGGAGGACATTCCTCATACAATGGCCACGAGTCCACTAGAGGGTAAAGTAGGCTTCCTGTGTGATTGGCCACACAGCCTGGGGGTTGCAAGGCTGCTACCAGTCCTTATGTGGCTCGATGCACAGTGGACTGAACCTACAGGTAAGTGTGATCAGCGTAGAGCTGAGAAGTAACTTACGGTGATCCCAAGTCATCCTAAGCATACTATCAAAGGCACTTTCCTTGTCTTGATGGGGCTGTTTATCTCCACTTGTGGTTATGCTCTCCACCAGGAAAAGGAGAAGCTATATGTGGAACTAAAGCACATCCTAGCCCGGCAGCCTGGGCCTGAGGCTGCAGAGCAGCTGCAGATCTACCGCCACACGCTGCGGGAGAAGACCAAGCAGCTTAAAGTAAGTGCTAGCCTCTGCTCTTTCAGGGCTGAGGGACGGCTGCGCCTGGGGAGCACCCCTGGACAAGTCCACTGCTTCGGCACAAGGAGCCAGCCTCCCAAATACCGTATTCCACTGAGGCCAGCCTTTTCACTCCTCCAGGCCTAGGAGGAGCAGGGCAAGCCTCAAAGCTACCCCTCTGCTCCTGGACTGATAGATGCCACACTTCTCTTCCCAAAAAAGGGGAGATGAGCAAGTGGAGAAAGAGTTGGGGAGAGGATATTGGCAACGGAATGGAAATTTGGGAGATAGGGTTTGTACGGATTATTGCAAGACGATTTAGAGAATTTGGATGGTGGAGAAGAACAGAGGAAATATTTTAACACCATTGCCCACTGAAGCCAACTCCCCGGTCCCCAACGGCCTTACTTCATGACCATCTCTCAAATAAGTAGCCATGAAAGATGAATTAAATTATTTTAGGATCCTGTTAGCATAAATTCCCTTCTAAGTGACATAAGAACAGCAGGTGGGGAGATAGAATGTTTTACTATTACATGTGCCTTTTAAAAGTTTTCTCATTATATTTTCAGCTTTACCTCCTAAGAGAGTACTTAGATATTCTTGATGTATTAGGAAGGGCTTACACACACACACACACAGAGCACATGCCAGCTGAATTCTGGCACTTACCTGAGCAGTGATGGTAATAATCATTGCCTTTCTGCCTGGAGTAACATAGATGCCATGCTACTAATATAGTACTAATCCTTTCACAAATAAAATGTTGTAAAATCGATCTTTTTTCTTAAAAAAAGGCAGGTGAAACAGAAGTCTAATGAGAGCATTAATTTCTAGCTTATCACTCTAAGCGTTCATTTCACATGAGTATCCTGAGGCATAATTTGAGTTTTGCAGGAGGCATAATCTTTTGATTATTTTCAACCCTTTAAACAATTGAACGTATCAAACAAAATAAAAACTTCTTTTCCCATGGGTCGGCGTGGATTAGAACAGCACATGTCTGTCTTTGCACTGCTGTCAGGTAGCTGTGCTTAGCACTGGACTGTAGTCAGCGGTTCAGAGGAGCCTTTTGTGACTTTAACCCTTTATCTCAGGATATCTGGATTTTTTTCTCTGAATGAAATGTGACCCCTGGGAGAAGAGATTCACAGGTGGGTGGTACTGAGTCTGTCCACTAGTTTGTCCTCATTATCTGGACTCTTTTAAGAAATTCCGCATTAGGTTCGGATGCAAGGTCTTTGTTCCTAAGAGTTTAACTTTTGAGACGGGTTTTCTCCCAACAGGACAATCATCTTCTTCAGCTCATGTTAACATAATCAGAATCCTTGTCACAGCAATGAATGGGAAAGAGTTCAGAAGCAGATGAGCACTCAAAAGATAAAGATCCTCCTTCCATGCAATTTTTCAAAAAATTAGGAGCTAGAGGAAAAGCAAATCGAGTCCACTGCATGCCTCTTAGAACAATAGCCTTCGTTTTCTCCCTTTGGTTTTTGTCGGGGGAGCTCCTCGCTTTGGTGTGCTTTACACATCTGTTCAGATGAGTAACTTCCCTCTTTTCTTGTCCAGCCTGAAACCAGTAGCATATACTGAGCACAACAGTGGAAGAAGCAGATAATCAGGCTTCCTATTACAGCCCCTCACACACACGTCACTCTCCCATGCACATGTCATAGCCCCCCCACTTTTTAGAGGTAGGCGTCCCAGTGCTGGGGTAAAGAGAGAATCTGTGAATAGTCCCAAAGGGCACAGTGAAGAGGTGATGGACACTCAGCAGAACAACCACTTTGGAAAACACAGAAATTAAATGCCTACTTAGTGGTGGTGGCGGCAGGATGATTCTGAATAATTTTTACAATAATCCTAAGATGAATCACACTCCCTAGTGATAACTTTTCTGAATGCTTAAAAACAAAAAGGCTTTCAAAGCAATTTTATACTGTATGCTGGGAGTTTTTCTGTTTCTATTCACAATATTCTTGAAACACATTACACCATCCACTGTGAGCCTGTTTGAATGTGCCTGATAGTTCTTCTTGTAAGGAGGGGAATGAGGTTTCATTAAGTTTGTCACTGGATTATGAGTCTTCAGACCTCTGTTGGATTTTTACCCAGATACAGACATTGAACTGGTAGAAGGGTGCGGATTAACTGTTGAACCTGGGCATGGTTTTGTATCTCTGGCCTCACTGAGGTAAGTGGCAGCAGATTGAAAAGATTTTTTTCAGAAAAAGACATTGTCTCACTGTGTATCTTCTGTTAATGCGACTTTATTTGTCCCGTTAGGTTTTGTCTTCTGAACTGAATATGTATGAATCACAGAGCCAAGAATATAAGTATGAGATCGAGAAACTTACCAGCGATCTGCTGAACTTAAAGAAGAAATACCTTGCTCAGAAACGTAAAGAATACATTCAGAAGTAAGAATTAGTCAAATGTTCTTCTAATTTTGTTTTGCCTATTACCTACTGATAAAGAAAGAACTGCGGACAGAGTTGCAGACCTCAATGCAATAAACGAAGTCACGGGGTGAACAAATGACACTGCACAGGTCAATCAACGGGTTGGTATCAAAGCAAGACAGGTGTCTCATCTGATACTGAGACCCCTCCTTAGGGCCCTGACAGGGATCCATTAATATCTGCTCCCTGGTGGACCTCACGTGGAGCAGAGGAAACCTGTTGTGATTTCCCCCAACACTGTTCTCATGGTTTGGAGATCAGCATGCCATAACTGTGTCAGCAAAGGAGGTTCACAGTTAGCCATGTGGGGGCTAAAATGTACTCACATTTCAAGCCACAGTTAATTTTGCTAAGGGGTCTGGGTTTGGTAAAGCTGTTTTTTCTAATAACACAGCTGGACCACTATAATTACGTGCAGTTCATGAATGATTTTCACCTACGTTTTAGATAAACTATCTCTGAACCCTTTCTATATCTAGTACCTGACTTCAGTGTCTGCTGAGGGGCACTGACAAGAGCTTTCATTCTTCTTGGAGATGATAATGCAGATGTCAGGTGAACATTTTAGGTTTCAAGATGCCTACATGTTGAAGAGTACATGTTCTCCTTACTATGTTATCATCATTTGCCTAATCCCAGGGTGAGAGAGTGGGTCCAGATGAATCAGTAGGTTTGAACCTTGGCTGCTTGGCATTGCCCAAATTATCTTGTTAATTCCGTGGTGGCTCACATTATGAGTTGAAAGTCAAGTTTGGTACCTCATCCGTAGGAGCATTTCAAGGATATGGTGGAGGGTTTAAATGCATCTGCCTATGATTCATTAGTGGCAAACAGCTATTTAAAGTAGCTGGATGTGAATTCATTGGCCAGTGAAAATCTCCTTTTCTTGTAAATCAGAATAATCCTCCATTCCACATTTAGATGCCAGTTCTCTGGTAGACTAAAATACTGCTAAAAATGGTAGCTCATTTAGGTGGGTCTTACTTAATGTGTGGGTCCAGCAGCTATCTGATTCAGAATCACTGGTGAGATTTATTTATTGAACATGAAGGTTCCCAGGCCCCATTTCCAGATATTTGGATGCAGCAGATTCTGGATAGGACTCAGAAATCTTCAGTTTAATTGCTCCTCAGTGATTTCCATGCACACTGATGTTTGAGAACCGCCGATATTATGTGAATTAAATGAATGTTGGAGTGAGTGGAAACACTGTAGTTTATTTCAGGACCAAGGTTGTGCTTATCAAATGTCAGCATGGCTAGTTTCCACATAAGGCCGGCGTCTAGCTCTGTGGCCTTCAAGCTTTCTGAGTGTGCACTCATATCAGGAAAACATTTCTGAACTTGCAGCTCCCCCTCATATATATTCGTATAGTTTTTAAAACAAATTTTCTTTGGAATCTTTTTTTTTACCTCCAGTATATTTAAATTTGTAAATTATATAGAGGTGTCACTTTGTGGGTAATTATTAGTAAAGCAAGATTTTAAATTTTTAAAGATGAAATATAGAATCTCTTAATCTTGGCTTTCCACTTGCTAATGGGTGATCCTACACATCTTCCAGAGTTCACGCACTCCATTTTGGAGACCAGTGGTCTAATTTACAGTTACAGACAGCTGGCTTGGCTAGACAGTTAATTATCTTTCTAGGGCTAATTAACTTCCCTGCCTTGGCCCTGGGGTTTGGTCTCGTTTCCTTTGACCTTATTGATTCCCCCCACCTCCCAAAACACGGTTTTTTGGACACAGAGAGCATGCTGTCCAACAGAGCAACACCCCTCTGTTGCCTTGGCTCTTCCCAATGGCTCTAGGTCACTAGAATTGTGCTGCCCCACCCCTGCCTCCGCTGTGGTACGCTGCTTGTGGCTATTTAAATGAAAATGAATTACAGTGAAACCAAATTCAAAATTCAGTTCCTTAGTTTCAGGAGTCATATTTCACTTACTTAGGACCCACTTGTGAGTGGACGCCACCCTGGGCAGCCTGGCCGTTAGAGCTTCTCCACCCTCGGGGGTAGTTGTATATGATAGCGCTGTGCTGCTCCAGAACCTCTGCCTTTACCTTGAATTCTCTTTCCTTGTAGCCACTCTGACCTGGCTGGGGTGTCATCAATGGTTCCATTTAGCTGGGGATCCATAAACTGGAGGGAGACAGAGGGATATGAGTTCATAGGAGAAGAGCAAAAAAAAAGATTAAGGAGCTGAAGGAGAATATACCAGGGCAAGAACAAAAGTGCTGAGATGGTTTAGACTGGAAGGAAGAAGGCTGAAGGGAGTCATTAGGATGGTCTATAAATACATTAAAAAGATCATATAAAGGAGACATTATTCCCATTAGTCAGCTTAGATCAGGCCAGAAGCATTAAGCTTAAGTTCCTCCAGAAAGCAAGATTTAGGTTACTTAAGGCAAGAGAAGGCAAGGGTGGGGGGAGTGAGGTGGGGGGGTGCCTGCATCGAACAACAGTCAGGAGGTAGACAAGTTGTCAAAGCACTTGGAGGAATCTTCTTTGCTGGATCCACTCAAGGCTGAAGCTTTTGTCCTATTTATGGAGGGTGGGTTTTTATAATAAGGAAATCAATTCGGCTAAGAGACAGCTGGATTGATAAACCAGTCCTCTACAGGATCTTTCCATATGGAATAATTTAGAATAATCTCTGTGGATATTCTCCTCACACATGCTCTTTAGCAACTCATATCATTTTGACCTTTTTGCCTTCATTTCTCTCAAACACTGAGTTTATCATGCTCCTGTCCTGACCTGCACCCCCACCCACCTGCCCCTAACTCCCCTACTCTGGACCCCCTGGCTGGTCTAGAGTCTGCAGTACCAGTCAGATTCTTCTGCAAAAGGTAGAATTCTCTCCCTTAAGGTAAATCATTTGTAGTTGTCAGATCTGATTGGTTTTAGTCTTAGTCATGTGCTTAATTTTAATTTTTAAAAAGGAATTCTAAAGATGTTTTCCATAAGTCTCCTAGTTATACAATAGATAATTTGTATAAATTTAATGTGCCTCTGCAAGAAACCTGAATGTGTGTGTGTGTGTGTGTTTAAAGAAGATCCATGTGGAAAATACAGTGTAGATTTTAAGGTAGAACTTCCTTTATCCATTGCCAAATGTGTTATCTTATTTATCTTACCCAACTTTTTGGATCTTAAACTATTTCTAATAATAACTGCTGCTTATCTAAAGTTGTAGGAAAATTTGTATTTTATTAATGTCCAAGTTTGATGAAGGTACCTTTGTGTGTGTGTGTGTGTGTGTGTGTGTGTGTGTGTAGTAAATATTTATAAGTTTCCATGGAAACGTTGGAATATAAAAGTTGATAAATGATGAATTAGTCATTATAATTGAGCCAAGAGAAAGATTCTTCTGACTGATCTTTGGAACTAAACAAATGTTTTATAAAACAGGAATATGATTACAAGTCAGGAGCCTCCAGTACATAGCGCTTGAGTTATAATGAGGCCTTCTGTCTGTGTTTAGATCAGCATTACGAAGGCACATTTAATTGTGTCTCTCCCTAATTCTATGTGTTATCAGCAAACCTCTAATTAGATTTAAACAACCACCTTGTCTAAAACTGGAAGCTTTGATCAAACCAGTTTTCAGTGGCTCACTCACCCTAGGAATTTAACACCAATCTTAGAAGAGAAAAAAGATGGTAAGGAAGTTAACTTTCACCTCCTCTCTTACAGAAACAAGGACAGAATATCCATGGATGACACCTTCTCAATGGCCAAACCAACCGGCCCTCGTTTTACAGGGGGTGGGTTTCCCCTCAGCAAGTCATCCAAGATGAAGTCCTAACTTGAAGCTGCTACCTGGGTCCAGCTGACCAGGTCATGAAATTTGCTCTGAAACATTTTGGAGGAATCTCTTTGAAATCTCTTGGATCACAGACCTTTATGGGAAATCAATGCTTAGATTCCAGGATGGAAAGAAATGCAGAACTGTTACAGTCATGTACATGTAAGAATGATGAAGTTCTACTTAGTCCACATGGATATTAACAGAATGTAATTGTATCTGTTCAAATTAGGCTGACCCATTGCATGAAGCAGATCTTTGGTTACCACCATGTTGATTGATTTGAAATGCACCACATCTAGATACTCCGTATGGATGAAACTTTGGAACCCAGTTTCTCTATTATAGACATTGGTGCTTAGGATTTATATTTAAAGGCATATTTTTGAAACACAGTGCATTCTTATTCGTAAGAATCTATTTTAATTATTTCTCATTAACAAGTCACTGATGAGATGAGAATGAAGGACATACTCTTAAGTATTTTTTAAAAAGTGTTTTTAGAGTTGATTTCTATGTGGAATTTCTTTTCAGGCCTGGGGTATGAAAATCTATTCCAAAGAGACGTACTAATAAATACTTCATCATAAAAAATAAAAAGAACCTTTGTAGAGATTTTGATCTTTGCTTTGGTAGAGTATGTAATTAAAGTTTAAAACTACTCTGAGAAATGGTTAACAGAAGGGTTTGATTCAGAGGAACCCAAACTATAAAGTGAAGGCTTTGGGCTGGTGTCCTCTGAAGGTCTATTTTTTCTAGACCTCACACTCGGATAACAGGATAGGGATCTGTATGACTTCCAGGCTGCAGGCCAACATTTTGAGCCACCGAATCCATTGTATTTTCTTTTTGTTGATGCCACAATTGTGTGGGCATCATTTCAAAGTTCCCTCCTTTAGAATGTTCATTCAGTAACATTATGTGGGACACCCTGGCCATCTTTCTCACAATAACTTGACCTCCGTAATTTTTTAAAATAATTGAGAAGTAGCTCAGGGATAGGCAAGGAGGATGTAAGTAGATTATTCCATTTGTGCTACAGGACTAAGGTTCTCATTGGGAGGAGCAGGAGACTTAATGACCCCAAGACGTTTGTTCAGATTATACAGAGAGAGGATTTCAGAGGGGTCTTCTGTGTGATTTGCTGTTCATCTCAGTTCACCACCAGAAGCAGACCCAAGGCAATGATAGCAATGAAAGAGATTTATTATGAAGTGACCCCAGGAAACACACTAAGAGTGGGGAAATAGGACAGAGAAGAGAAGGATACCAAGCCAAGGTACAGTGTCATGTCAAGTTCCATGGTGGGGAGTCTTTGGCTGGACCTTGCAGGGAGCTCTGGAAACAATGTAATCACATCTCAAGAGTTGTCCCCATCAGGGGTGAGGGAGTTGGGATATTTATATCCCCTATGCTTCTAGTCATTGGTCAAGGACTACTGTGGAAGGGTCCTTCTGGTCTGCCCTGCCTGTAGGCAAAGCAGCTGTCAGACAAGGAGATGGCAGTTGCTGACTGTTGGAAGGGAAAGTGGTTATGGGCTGGGGGAACTGAGTCAGGCACTGTTATCCTTTATTGCTTCTCCCCCATGATACCAGTCAAGAACTGCAGATGGAAATCAACCTCCAGTGTAGCTGGTGACCCTCGGGTGAGGTGTGATCATCAGCAATCTGTGTACCATACGGGAGGTGATGGTTACATGCTGGAGAAAATTTGCTGAGAACACTTTAAAGAATCACAGTGGGGCCATTTCCATTTTTGAAAATCACTGATGATATCAACCCTCAGAGCTGACCATATTCTGTTTAGACGAAAGGCTTTTACAGGTAAGGTAAGGCGAGGCAGTTATGACACAGGCACGGCACTGGAGGGTTTCCCATCCATTCAAGGCCATTTTGAAGTAGAGCCATAGCCAACTTCCTTCTGAGTCCTTGGGTGACTTTATAAGAAGTTCACTTCTCTAGGGAAATGGGATCTGGGATTCTTGATTCCTCCCAGGACAGCAAACACTCTAGAGACAGATGCCAGGTTCAAATCCTGGCTCATCATAACAACTGAGTTGTTTTGAAGATTAAATGGATTCACATGTATATGCTTAGAACAATGTCAGCACATAGTAATTGTTCAATAAACATCTGCCATTATTATTATGATGTAAGAGATATGTTTTGAAATTGGAGAATAAACATTATTACCTAATACTTTATTATATCAACTATAAAGGTGATTCTGATCCTCATTTACAGCATTTACAGGATGAATGACACTAAAATATCTGGATGAAGCTAGATTTGCTAATATAATTGATAATTGAGTACTTTGCAGAAATGCCATACAGGGGAACTCATGAAAACTTCTGTATATTTTTCTTATCATTGTGATCTGAGAACAGATTTCTCACCTTCAGAAGTCAGAGCTTCCAGAGGGAATGATGCTGGTGGCCTCTAGCTGCCATCTTCTTCTTTTTTTTTTTTTAACTTTTTTTTTTTTAATTGAGTTATAGTCATTTTACAATGTTGTGTCAAATTCCATTGTAGAGCACAATTTTTCAGTTATACATGAACATACATTCATTCATTGTCACATTCTCTTTCAATGTGAGCCACCACAAGATCCTGTATATATTTGCCTGTGCTACACAGTACAATCTTGTTTATCTATTCTACATTTTGAAATCCCAGTCTGTGCCTTCCCACCCCCCCATCCCTCTGGCAACCACAAGTTTGTATTCTATGTGTATGAGTCTGTTTCTGTTTGGTATTTATGTTGTTTTTTTTTTTTAGATTCCGCATATGAGCCAGCTCATACGGTGTTTTTCTTTATCTTTCTGGCTTACTTCACTTAGAATGACATTCTCCAGGAACACCCATGTTGCTGCAAATGGCATTATGTTGTTGGTTTTTATGGCTGAATACTATTCCATTGTATAAATATACCACTTCTTCTTTATCCAGTCATCTGTTGATGGACATTTAGGCTGTTTCCATGTCTTGGCTCTTGTAAATAGTGCTGCTGTGAACATTGGGGTGCATGTGTCATTTTGAAGTAGGGTTTCTTCTGGATATATGCCCAGGAGCAGGATTCCTGGGTCATATGGTAAGTCTATTCCTAGTCTTTTGAGGAATCGCCATACTATTTTCCAAAGTGGCATTCCCACCAGCAGTGTAGGAGGGTTCCCTTTTCTCCACAGCCTCTCCAGCATTTGTCATTTGTGGACTTTTGAACGATGGCCATTCTGACTGGTGTGAGGTGATACCTCATTGTAGTTTTGATTTGCATTTCTCTGATAATTAGTGATATTGAGAATTTTTATGTGCCTATTGATCATTTGTACTTCTTCCTTAAAGAATTGCTTGTTTAGGTCTTCTGCCCATTTTTGGATTAGGTTGTTTGTTTTTTTCTTATTAAGTTGGAAGAGCTGCTTATTTATTCTGGAGATCAAGCCTTTGTCGGTTTCATTTGCAAAAATTTTCTCCCATTCCGTAGGTTGTCGTTTTGTTTTACTTATGGTTTCCTTTGCTGTGCAGAAGCTTGTAAGTTTAATTAGGTCCCATTTGTTTATTCTTGCTTTTATTTCTATTGCTTGGGTAGACTGCCCTAGGAGAGCATTTTTGAGATGTATGTCAGATAATGTTTTGCCTATATTTTCTTCTAGGAGGTTTATTGTATCTTGTCTTATGTTTAGGTCTTTGACCCATTCTGAGTTTATTTTTGTGTATGGTATAAGGGAGTGTTCTAGCTTCATTGCTTTACATGCTGCTGTCCAGTTTTCCCAACACCATTTGCTGAAGAGACTGTCTTTATGCCATTGTATATTCTTGCCTCCTTTGTCGAAGATTAGTTGACCAAAAGTTTTTAGGTTCATTTCTGGGCTCTCTATTCTGTTCCATTGATCCATGTCTGTTTTTCTACCAATACCATGCTGTCTTGATGACTGTAGCTCTGTAGTATTATCTGATGTCTGGGAGAGTTATTCCTCCAGCCTCTTTTTCTTCAGTTATGCAATGTAATGGCAATTCTAGGTCTTCCGTGGTTAGCTGCCATCTTCTTCTTGTTTCTCTCCATGTAGCAGAGAAGGGTGGTCAGCCTCTGCTGCTGACAGAGGCCCGTCGAGCCAAGATCGTGTGGGCTCTGGGAGTTAACACAGCAGCTCCATAAGCTCAATATGCTTATGTTCAAATGGAGGAGGAGTGAATTAAGGCCAGAAAAGGTGGGAGATACTGCTGCTGCCTCTCATTCCCTGCACAGCCCGACAGCCCAGGTATTCTAAGCGACAATTATTTAGGTGGAGGTGTTGCCACCATAGCCACAGTACAAAAGTGAACTATTAAAAATACTGAGATTTGCACATCATTAAAGATAACTGTGAACTCACAGTGGGCTAACGTGCTTTTAAAATCACAAATCTGAGCTGCATTGTAAAGCAACATTAGGGGGTTGTAGAGTAACACCATTTTACCCTGGGGTTTTGAGCGTCTCAGAAAGGAGTCATGTTGCTAAAACAGCCATTTCCTCTTGACTGGGCTGATGGGGAGCTGGTATGGTTTCTCTGTCGATAGAGAGACATGATAAAGGGGACTCCTGGGTCATTATTTGCTGATCAGAGCTTCTCAGCAACTGCTCTTACAGCCAGACTTTTATTGTGCTTACCTCTGAAGAAATTGCTCAGAGCAAAAGTTTGTTGCTGTGATAAGCCATGGAGATGGAAGTAGTCATACTTGGAGGAGATGGCAGCTGCTCTCCTTGTCATGGGCTGTAATTTTGCTATAAAAATTTATCCAGGGTTGATAATTATGGTTTGATTTCCTGGCTCACTCAACCAGATTCTGATGTCTGAGCTAGGCCAATATACCCATCAGAAAATACTATGTCATGAATTGAGAGTTGAGTAGCATTTCAGAGCCTGGACAATTGGAAGAAAGATACTCTTTCCCTTCAACATGATCAATTGTATAGAGATCTAGTTGGAATAGGGAGCAAAGGGAGGGCATTTTGAAATATTAAAATGGTAAAATAGTTTAAAAATATATCTCACTATTTTCTTTGTAGTAGATGAGAAATATTTTTATGGCATTATCCATTTTTAACTTCTAATTCAATGCTGTTTTAGTATACCATTTCTCATATCTATTATTTAAAAGTTCCATTAGGGTTTTGAGACCCATTAGATTTTACAACGGCATGAAATGTGTTATCAACAGGGTACCATTTTTCTTTTTTATAATTAAAAATAGATTTTTTTCCTCTTATTTAAAAGTGCCAATTGAAATACAGAGAGAAAATTAGAAAATATGAATAAGCAAAAAGAAAATATGAATAAGCAAAAAGAAAATATGATTCAGCATCAATAACCCCACCATCTATTGATAAATATTGTTTTCCTGTGCTAATGCACATCTCATTGACCTGGGTTGGCTGTACCAGTTGCTATGCCCACCGTTATTTCTGACTGATTGTGCTACTTATAATTCCCAATTGTTAAATATCTTGAATATCACCTTTGAAATACTACTGTTTTATAATTTTGAGTGTTATCTTTCTGGACATTTAAGATAAGTATATATAGATATATTTTATTTTTAAAGCTCAAAGATATAATTTACATTTAATAAAAGCACACTTTTAAATGTATAGCTTGGTAAGTTTTGACAAATGAATATGCCCAAGTAACCACTGCCACAATCACCCCCCCCCCAAGAATGCCCTTATGCCTCTTGGCAGTCAATATTCACAGCCCCCATCCAGCCTAAGCAATGATAGATCTGTTTTTCATCATTATGTATTAGTTATATCTTTCTTAGAATTTCATGTAAATAGAATCATACAGTAGACACTCTTTTGTGCCTGGCTTTTTTTCATGTAATTTTTTTTTGAGATTCACTCATGTTGTTGTGTATGTCAGTAATTAATTCATGTTTATTGCTAAGTAATATTCCCTTATGTTGACAATGCAATTTGCCTATTGATTTACCTGTTGATAGGAATTCAGGTTGTATCCAGTGTTTGGTTATTATAAATAAAGTTGCTATGAATGTTCATGTACAAGTCTTTATGTAGACAAGCATTATCATTGCTCTTGGGTAAATACTGAGGAATGAAATTGCTGGATCACTTTGAAGGTAAATGATCATTTAACTTGATAAGACACTGCCAAACTGTTTTCCTAACTGATTGGGCCATTTTTCATTCCTATCTACAATGTGTGTGAACTCCAGTTACTCCAGTCTTTGTCAATATTTGGTATTGTCAGTATTTTTTTAAGCCATTCTATTGGATATATAGTGATATTTTATTGTGATTTAAATTTATATTTCCCAATGATTAATAATACTAGGCACCTTTTTTTTTATGTGCTTTTGGTCATTCATGGAAGCATTTTCAAATTCTTTGCCCATTTAAAAAATTTTCATAATTAGGTTATAAGTGTTCTTTGTCTATTCTGGATAAATAAACCTTTGTCAGATATATGTATTGCAAATATTTTCACTTAGGCTGGGCTGTACCTTTTCATTTTCTTCACAGTGTATTTTGAAGAGTAGATCTTTTAAATTTTACTTAGATCCAGTTTATCCTTATTTCTCTTACGTAGTTAGTACTTTTCTTGCCCTAAGTAATTTTTGCCTACTCCCGGATAGTAATGATTTTATATCTGTTTTTATCTAGAAGTTTTACTATAGTTTTAGTTTTTATGTTTATATTTATGATCCATTTAGAGTTAATTTTATGTATGGTTTGAGGTTAGAGTAGAGGTTCATTTTTGTTCCATCTGGATATCCGGTTGTTCAGCACCATTTGTTTAAAAGACTGTCATTTTCCATTGAATTACTTTGGCATATTTGTAGAAAATCAGTTGACTTTATTTCAGTAGTTCTATTTATGAACTCTGTTCTGTAGTTCTATACCTATCTGTGATGATAACAGTAACTTTATAGCAAGTCTTGAGATTCGATGGTGTAAGATCTTCAACTTTTTTCTTCTTCTTTGGAATTATTCTTATTGTTCTAGGTTTTATCCATATCTATACACCACTTAAACTGGTTTATCAATTTCTGCAAAAAAGTCTGCTGGTAGTTTGGTTGGATTGCATTGAATCTATAGATCAATTTGGGGAGAATCGTCACCTTAACAATATTGAGGCTTTCAAGACATGAATGTGGCCTATGTCCCCATTAATTTAAATTTTTACAATTTCTCTCAGCAGCATTTTGTATTTTTCAGTGTACATATATTGCACATGTTCTGTAAATTTATGCCTAAGTATTCTGCAACTTCTGATGTTATTGTAAATGGTAATTTTAAACCTATCTTTCATTTGTTATTAGTATGTGGAAATACAACTAACTTTTGTGTATTCCTTTTGTATCCCAGGACATTGTTAAATCCATTTGTTTTCAGCTTTTTGGAATTACTTAAGATTTTCTATGAACATAATCATGTTTTCTACAAATAAAGTCAGTTTTTGTTTGTTTTCAATCAGTATGCTTTTTATTATTTGTTTATTTGTTTCTTCATAATCACCATACTTACACTGGCCAGGACTTCAAGTAAATTGTTAGATTAAAGTGGTGAGAGCAGCATCTCTGCCTTGTTCTTGATGTTAGGGGGAAAGTTTGAGTCTTTCATCATGGAGTATGATGTTAGCTGTAGGATTTTCATAGATGCCCTCTATTAGGTTGAGGAAGCTTCCTTCTATTGCTTGTTTGCTAAGAGTTTTAATCATACATGGATACTTAATTTCCGCAATGCTTTTTCTGCATGTATTGAGATAGTCTTATGTTTTTTTCTCATTTATTTTGTTAACATGATGAATTACTTTGACTTTCAAATGTTAAAGAAACTTTGCATTCTTTGGGTAAACCCCACTTGGTCATATGTCGTTTTTATACACTGTTGAATTAGATTTGCTAACATTTTGTCAGTGACTTTGACAGCTTTGTTCAACAGGGTTATTGGTCTGTAGTTTTCTTATGAGGTCTTTGCCTGGTTTTGGTTTCAAGGTTTTCCTGGTCTCACAAACTGAACTAGGAAATGATCCTTCTCCACTATTTCCTGAAATACTTCATAGGATTGGTATTATTTCTTCCTTAAATATGTGATATAATTTACCTTTAAAATTATCTGAAATGATAATTTTTCTTGTGGGAAAGTTTTAAATTAGATACAGGGTTATTTGGGTTTTTTGTTTCATCTTCTGTTGCTTTTGATAATTCATGTCTTTCAAGGGGTTTATATATTTCGTATAAGTTGTTAAACTTATGGACATAAAGTCAATCAAAATATTCTTTTACTTTCCTTAACATTGCTAGGATCCAAACAGACATTCCTTATTTCATTCTGGATATTGGTAATTTAAACCTTCTCTCCTTTTTTCTTTATGAGAGTTCATTAATAAAATTTTATTGATATTTTCAAAGAACCAGCTTTTTGTTTTATTCTTCTCTATTATCAGTTTTTTATTTCACTGATTTCTGCGATAGTACTTAATATTTTCCTTCTGCTATTTAGTTTGGGTTTAATTTTCTCTTTCTCTTACAGCTTCTTAAGGTAGTTGATTTTAGCCTTTCCTTTTTTAAAATACAGCCTTAAAGCTCTATGTTTCTCTCCTAGCTCTGCTTAAAATACATTCCCCACATTTTAATATGTTGTGTTTTCATTATTTTTTAGTCTAATTAGATTCTACTTTCCGTTATGACTCATGGGCTGTTTAGAATCGTGTTTTTAAATGTCACAAACATGTAGGTGCTTTTCCAGATATCTTTTGTTACTAATTTTTTATTTCTGTTGTCATCAGAGAACGTGTCCTGTATACTCTGAATCATTTCAAATTGATTGAGATTTGTTTTATGGGCCAGAGTATGGATTATCTTGATGCTTGTTTTTTGTGCACTTGAAAATAATGTGTATTTTTGCTTTTGTTGGGTAAGTGTTATGTAACTGTCAATTAGGTCAAGTTAGCTGCTGGTGTTATTCAAGTCTTCTAGATTTCTCCTGGTTTCTTTTTACTTGTTCTATTGATTACTGAGAGTAGAGTGTCAAATATTCAAGTGTGATTGTGGCTTTGTCTATTTATCCTTTCACTGTTGTCAGTTTTTGCTGCCTGCATTTTGAAGCTTTGAAATCGATGCCTAGATGTTTAGGATTATATCTTCTTGATAAATTGACCCTTTTAATATTATGAAAGACCTCTCTTTATTTCTGGTAATATTGCTTACCTCAAAGTCTACATTGTCCCATATGAATATAATTACTCCAGTTTATGATTGTTAGTGTTTTTATATTATAGTTTCCCATCCTTTTACTTTTAAGCTAGTGGTATATTAAAATGTACCCATTGTAGAGAAAATATAGTTGGATATTGCTGTTTTTCTTTTAAGTTCAGTATGGCAGTCTTGCCCTTTTAATTGGAAGAATTAGACCAGTTACATTTAATCAGATTATCAATATTGTTTTGTACCCTTTACCAACCTGTCCCTTTGTTTGTTATTACATTGTTTTCTGGTATATATTATTTCTGCCTATGAGTCTGAAAATATTCTTATCTTTTTCATTTGAATGTAATGTATCTTTTGCTTTACAAAATTTGTCTTTATAACTGATTTTTAGGATTTTATTATGATGTGCTTTGGTGAGGTTGGTTTTCTTTATGTTTATCCTGCTTGGGGGTCATTGAGATTTTTGAATACGTAGGCTTATAATTTTCATAAAACTTGGGGGAAAAAGTTGGCCATTATTTCTTCAAAAAATTTTTTGTGCACCCTCTTTCTGGGATTTCTATTACTTTTATGTTAGACATTAATTTCTCTACTTTAAGTCTTTTTTATTTTGTTTTATGATTCACTTTGGATAGTCTCTATTGATGTCTTAAAATTTCACTAATATTTCCTTGTGCAGTGTTTACTCTGTGGTTAAACACCATTCAGTACATTTCTTATTTCAGATATTGTGGTTTTTAGTTTTAGAAGTTTTGCTTGGTTACTTTGATATCTTCCATCTCTCTCTTCTTTATATTCATGCTTTCTTTATATCCATGAGCTGTTTTTATTTTTGCCATAGCTGTTTTGAAATCCCTATCTACTAATTACATCATCTCTGTAATTAGTACTGACTGAATCTTCTGATTTGGGCCACATTTTCCTGCATCTTTGTATATCTGGCAGTTTTCTATTGGAGGCTGGATATTGTGAATATTGTACTGTTGAGTGTCTAGATTTTGCTATCTTTGTTTAAAGGGTGTGCAATTTTGTCTTGTTAGATAGTTAAATTGCTTGTGGATTACCTTAGAGGCTTACTCAAAATTTTTTAAAAAATCACTTACAGAAAAGGTGCAAGAATAGTATAAAGTGTTCATTGATATGCTTCACCCAGACTAGCCAGTTGCTATCATTTTACTGCATTTGCTTTATTCACTTATCTATTTTTTTTCTGAACCTGTTTAAGAGTAAATTGTAGAGATTATGCCTCTCTACTCCTAAACGCTTCATTAGAGTGTATTTCCTATAACCAGGGAACTCTGTCACAGACCTCCAGTAAAATCAACCTCAGAAAATTAACACTGATATAATAGTATTTTCTAATCTGGAGACTTTATTGAGATTTTATGCATTATTCCATTTATGTTCCTCATAGCAAATGAAAATACAATACTTTACAGAAATCTTACATTCTGTTATCATATCTGTTTAGACACCTTTAACCTGGAATGGACCTTGGGTCTTTCTTTGTATTTCATGGCATTGAGGGTTGTTTTTCAAACTCGATTTTTTTAAATGTTTTCTTATGATTACATTTAGGTCATACACTTTTGGCAGAACTATCACAGAAGTGATGCTGAGTTCTTCTCAGTGCGTCATATCAGGAGGCAGATGGTCAGTCCCCTTACTGATCATGTTAAGTTTAATAGTTCACTTAAGGTGATATCACCATGTTTATCCACTGTATATTTACCCTTCAATCCACTGCAACACATAAATATCTAGTAGGTAAATAAAATGAGACTCTGTCAAGATTATTTCCTCCTCAAACTTTATCCACTAGTTTTAGCACTACTGATGGTTCTTTCCTGAATCAACAGCAATTATAATATTTTGACAAATGGTGATTTTCTTATTCTATCATTCCTTCTCTATTTATTAACTGGCTTTTTACTGAAAGAATGTTTCCTTCCCTCCCTCCCTCCTGATCTCCTTTCTCCCTTTCTTTCTTTCCTCCTTTCTAATATTTATATTTTCTAAGATATTTGTACCAATGATATGATTGTAATAAATATAAGAATTTTAAAAATGAACAAAAAGTTTTCAGAACCTAAGCCCTTTGACAAAGCAACTATTTCCATTAAGATTTCTTGTTTAATGATATAATGACCATTGAGAAAATATTCAATCAATAATATGTTTGAGTTTCTACCATATATATATATTGTGCTAAGCACTTTAGGAAATGTAAAGGTGTCCTTGTAAATTTTAGAAATTTTGAGTTTTTTTCCTCTTCATTTTCAAGTTCCTTCACATTTTCCCAGCTGTCCCTTCTTTTTCATTCTATCAAGCCAGAGGACATATCTCTTCTTTTCTCTAAGGCTGATTCCTCCACCTTTGCCCACAATTCTATTCCCTTTCATGTCTTTTGGAGTCTTGTAAGTAGACAGGATGGCATAGTGGTTTGGGGACCAGATGGACTTTTAATTTGAATCCATCCCCTTCTAATTACAGCTGTTTGATCTCAGCTAGTTAAGTAGGCTCTCTAGACTTTGGACTCTCACTTGTAAAGTCGGGATAATAATAGTACCCATCTCAAAGAACTGTTGTGAGGACTACAGGAGACCGACCACTTGTGATGTTTGTACAGTGCCTGGCACATAGTAAGTGCTTGATCAGTGTCAGCTTTAATTATTATTATCTAAAAATCATTTTCTTGCTCCTAATAATAGCTTGGAACATTTAAAAATACTGTTCCAGTGGTCACTTGGATGGGTAATAAACTTCGTGAAAAATCTTTAACTGTTGTCTGCATGGATATAGTCCAGAGTTCTCCTTGGATTGTGAAGCCTTCTATTTTGCTCTTTAAATAAGTGTTAGAAGATTGAATGGCTATTAAAGTATATTGTGTCCATTCTGTTTCTCTCCCATGAGTGATTAGTCTTTCTTCCACTTAATCTGAGACAGAATGCCAGGAACTTTACCCTCTAATTCCGAAGGAGTTGTCTTTTATCTAAATGAAGACAATTCCTTTTCCTCCTTTTCTTCCTTCCCATTGTGATGATGCAAGGGAACTTCCTAAGTGTAACAGTTACAGTTACAGCCACCATCACAAAGGCTTTTAAAAACCCTAAGGCTCAGGCCACACCCCAGCGTCTTTGAGAGAGGAACCCACGTTCTTAAACCTAGTTGCACATAGGAATCACTTGGGGAATTTAAAAAACACCGATGTCTGGTCCCTCCCTCAGAGACACTGATTTTATTGGCCCCGGTGTCAGGATTGTTTAAAGCTCCCCTGTGGTTCTGATGCGCAGCCAGGCTTGAGAATGGCTGCTTTACACACAGTATCTCCTCCTTAAGGGAAGCCTCTCTCCAGGCCCACGCGACCTCCCTAGTGAGAGAGGAGCAGCCTCCCGGGTCATGGAGCTTGACTATCAGGGCAAGACTCGAACTGATTAGCCTCTGACCAACCCCATCCTGCCCCTGCTCATGACATGGAGGTTGTCCCCAGTCTCTGGTGGAAGCACAAGCTCCAGGCCATCCCGTGCTCCTATTACCCAAACCCCTAACCCTCCTTGCCCTCATTGTGCCCTCTGAACTCTGACCTATGATCAGCAAACATCCTACATCCTCAACCTTTTATTCTGAATGCAGGTCCCCTCCTTCCTCTCCTTGCCCTAAGGGAGACTTGGCTCACTTCCTTGTCTCTCTCTTGAGTGGAGACCGTTTCCTTCTTAAATCCCACACACTTCTTGCTCTTCAGGCTGAGGGTGTGGAGTTGGTGTCATCCTTGCTCGGCATTTCCACTGTAATTCCTATTCCTTTCTCCTTCACAATGTTAGTGTGCGTGAAGTTGGGCCATCCTGCTTATCACCCACCAGCCCTTGGCGTTTCACTCATCTACTTACCTGCCTGGTAGGCACGCGCCTCATGCGTCTCCTCAGCTGTGGCTCATTGTGCGCCTCTTCATTCCTGCTCCTTGCATTGCTCCTGGTGATGTCAGCAACTATGCGGATGAGACCTGCACAGTGTTCCAGGCTCTCACTTCCTTGAGGTCCTCACTTCTAACAACTTTTCCTCCCTTCCGCCTCAAGTCATCATCCAGTTATTCTGCTTACTGTTAATTATTCCAATTATTTAGAGTCTTGAAATCTTGGTTTTAAATATTCTTCTTCCTATTCTTCTAGATACTATGCTGTAGAATAATCAAAGAACAGTTTTCCAACATCATCGAGCCCTTCAAAACTTACACTCCGCTACTCTGTCAGTATTCATCTCTTTTCTTCCTTTCCCTCCTTATGTGGCTTAGATTTTATGGCCTACAATTGCTATTGTTTCCTTGCAAACATGTTCAGCTCCCTTGACCCTTCCTTTCTGATGCAATGGATTGGCAAGATTCCTGGTGTGAGTGTGCTCCCTTTTTACCAGCCTTCCACACCCCTCACCTTCTGACTTTTAACTTGTGGCTTGCTTCATGCTTGATTGAGAACGTAGAAGCCATAATCTCCCTACCAACAAATCTAGAAATCTCCTTGGAGCTTGCTCTGTCTTCACTTCCCTTCCATTAAGAGGTGAGAAGTGTCCTCACTTCTATAAAAGTCCAGCCTCTCTTGTGCTCTGAATCTCATGTCCTCACTTTCTCAAGAACTTGCTATTTCGGTAAGTTTTATTAGCTCTCTCCTGCATCATTGTCTGTCCTGCTCTATAGGGTCATTCTCATTAATTTGTATTTACTAGCATGGCCCATTAAAACCCAACAACAATCTTCCCTGATTTCATGTCCTCCTTCCACTCATATCCCAGTATCTTTTCTTTCTTTTCCAGAAGATCTTCTTGAACCCATCATCTATCCTTGGTCCCGCCTGCTCTTCAACCCTCTCCAGTGGAGCCTCAATTTCCAGCCACCCCTCTGGAAACACTCAAGTCAGTAGAGCCTTTCCTGTCCTGATCTTACACAATCGCTCAACAACATTTGACCCAACCAACGACTTCCTCCTCCTTGAAACACTATTTTGCAGATATGCCTCCAATATGAATTTTTTTATTCAGTTATAGTCATTTTACAGTGTTGTGTCAAATTCCAGTGCAGAGCACAATTTTTCAGTTATACATGAACATATATATATTCAATATGAAATTAATTAATTCTTTTCTCATGATTGGATTGAAGTTATGGTTTGAGGGGAAAGAATACCTCAGAGGGGAGGTACCTTTCTAATCCCTTCCTGTCAAGAGGTATGTGACAGCCACATAATGTCACAGGTGATGTTCGCCTTTATCATTTGGTAAAGGTAGTGTTTGCCAGGTTTCCCCTCTGTGAAATGACTGTTTTTCCCTTTCCATACTCTGTTCTTTGGAAGTGAGTCACTAATTCTAGTGCAGCCTCAACCCATGAAGGGATGGTAGTAATTAAGTTCCACCAAGGAAGATATTTTTTATTCCAGTTTTCAGATAAGGAAGTTGAGGCTCAGAGAGTTAGAGTGAATTTCCTAAGGCCACATATGGATGTATGAGTCGTGATGTTGGCTCACTATCTAAGTAACTTACAGCCATTCAACCGGTATTCACGCAGGCAGCCTTTCATGAGGATTTAGTTTTGTTGAAATGATTTAAAAAAGAAAGCCTCCAGGTAAATGCAAACATACGCTGTTAGCAAGACACTTAACCATTTCTGCAGGCCAGTATGTATGGCAATTAGAATGAAAAGGGATCTCAGTGTTTTCCATTGTCATCTGAATTATCCTACCTAGGGTTCAAAGAAAAGGTTTCAGAGGAGTGCATTCCAACTTGTGTTCTGTGGTTTGGATCTGGCTGGCAGATGTGTTTCATTGGACCTACATGATGTTTAAAATTATTTTCTGACTTGGTTGTCAGCATCCCAAAACTGGGAAATTTCCCATATAAATCCTGAGAGTGGAACCAGTGTCAGTGCCTCAAGTTATAGGAGACAACCTCCAGCAAACATAAGGCAGAATGGTCTACACATATTTGCACTGTCAGTGTAGCAGGTTGTCTTAGATAAGGTGACTTTGTTTTCACATGAAGTTTTGAAGCAGAGTGGGGAGGATCGCGTATCCGGCTATCAGAGCGAAAGCTCAGAGCAGCCACATTGGAAGAAGCACTCCCAACTCAAATATTATGAAACCCTGTTTTCCTGAAGAATTAATAAACTTGATGGAATCATCATTTTACTCAAAGAAGTAATTATACCTTTTAACTTATTATACAGGAAAGATACATTAAAGCTCTGAATTTTTTTAAAAAATAGGAAGCAAAGACTACAGTGACCTGGCTCAAGTATGTAATCTACAGGGGATGGTGAGAAGTGGACAGAGATGAAGGGAGAAAATGGACCATGGGAGGAAGTAGCTGGACCGCCAGCAGCTTGTGTTGTGTATTAGATGGGGAGAAAGGTTGAGGGCAGTAATGGAATGATTCAGGTGAAGGAGCAGCATGCTTATTCCTAGACAAACTGCATGCCTGGGTTTTCTAATTGAACAACCTTGTCTTTCTTGAAATAAAGGGAAAGCCCAGTGTAGTATAAGTAATTTGTATAACCTCATCTGAACATAGCCTTCTAAAGATGGTGTTTTAATCTTTCTTATTGTGGTGTCATATGTAGACTGAAGGCAGTGGGATTTTTAGTTTAGGTGCTTAAATCCTCCACTGCGAGCTGTCTGGTTTGTCACCATCAGAGATTGTTCCAGCTTTGCCCTGAGTTGCAGGGTCAACTTTGGCCGCCTAACTAGTGTCACCCACATTTATGTTGTTACAGAAAGTTGAGTAGTTTGGTGTAAGCTTGTTTACGTTCACAGATTTGAGGATTTTGCCTGGGGATGCCTTTGGCCTCTGTGACTCTTTGCATATATGAAGAGGCCTGGGGAAATCATTCAGAGATTAATTTGGGATGTTATGCTACCAAAGCAGGACAAGTAGAGCACACCTATCCATCAGGTGGGCTATTACCCCAACAGTGATAGGGACATTAATCTCCTTGGCATCAGCGATGCTTGCGATGAGAAAGGAATGCTTGTAGCACCCAATTATATCTCCCTGTATTAATTAACATGTTAAATGACAGCTTTGTTCACACTTTGTTGTTTTTGCTAAGGAAGAAAGAAAAGAACAGTTTTGTGCAGTTCTCTGAAGATTTAGAACAGGAAACCTGGCTCTCATTCCTACCAGATTTCAGGACGAAATAAGGAAAGAAGAGAATGGTTCCACTTGTGCTTGGTGGCTTAATAGAAAAAAAAAATAATGACTTTTATCTTATTTTGGCTCAGACGCCTACCTGCGATGTGATTTGAAATGAGTTTCCTGTTCTCGACACGCCCTTGTCGAAAGCCTGGAGATTTATCAGTTTCTCACAACAGCAAAGATCACCTCTCGGTACAATTGGACACAGGTGCGGCTTTCTTTTCCAAACAACCATCGCATGTCTTTTTTAACTTCTATAGATTTAAACAGGATTTATACTTCATAAACCCAAGTGTGTATCCAAATCCCCCTGTCATTGTAAAGAACAGCAACAACAAAAGCCATACTCTCAATAAGCCAGTTTTGTTTTCTATAAACCTCCAAAGAAAAGATGTGGACTCTCCCCGGTCTGAGCATTAGAAGAAATGAACCTGCTTTAGCCAGCACCCCTCCCGTAAAGCGGTATCCGAGAGCAGGCCCTGGGGCCCTGTAACTTTCCCAGCTCTAACAGGAAGGACTCCGTGAAGTAGCCAGAGTCAGTTTGTGATCTCTTCTTCTTTTTCAAAGGAGGCAGCAACTGATGGTTATGTTTGTCTTTCTGGAACATTGGTGGATCGTGCTGTTACTTAGTCTGAGACGTTTTTACTGTTTTCTTATGGGATTTATAACCACTGGGTTTATTTCCCTGCTGACGTTTAGCGTTACATTTTAGAATTATGCCTACCTGACACTTCAGGAAATTTCCTCCGAAGAGGTTGTATTTAAGCCCGGGATGGCCAGGTTCATCCAGAACCTACTGCCCGGCTGCTACTTTCTGTGCAGTGGAAGGGTTCTTTACATTAAATTGATTTTACTCTTTTGGAGTTAACTCTACCTTCTATTTTCCTTTCTCTTTTGACTTTTTCTCACTTAGCATTCCTTTCTATTGCCTGTATATTAATATGCAGTTGATGCAGAAAATGTGGCACCTGAGCATCGCAGAAGCTTCTCATATGTGTGATGCCTACGGATGTGCGCACTACGTGCAGACACAGTGGGGGCATTGCTGAGAAGGACACGGGGGAGTCATGGCTGGAAGTATGGGATGGAGTCAAGACAGACTTGGGTTAAACTTTGGTTCTTCCGGTTACTGGTTTTATTCCTTGATTTCTTACCTTCAAAAATGTGTAGGGTTGTGGTAAAGGGATTGCTTGAAATAATACATATAAATCATACGAGAGGAATAGGAAATTTAGATTTATTTCTATTGGTAGCCGTTTTCCTTGGGAAATAGATCAGATTCAGGGTCCATGTTAATATTATGAAGCTTGGTGTTCAATCATTTAAAAGTTTCACATCTGAGAAGCACCAACATCCTTTAAAAACTAAATTTTTTATTTGATCAGCAATCCTACCTTTTCCAACATTAGCCTGGGCATAAAAGTTTAAAACACTTCTGACTAAGATATACATGTATTTCCATACCTGTGTGACAAAGGACTCCATGAAATGTACTGTACTATGCCAAGGCACTTTGATCCTATTCGAAACATTAAGATCCAAGTTTAAGCAATCACAAAGGTCTGATAATTTCCACTTTTATTCCCAACATCGAAACGACTTTTTACGCTGCTCCCAACCCCAGCTGCTACATTTCTGCCGCTGTTCCCAGGAAGGACACAGCCCTTTCATGCTTAGTGTGGACAATCACTGCTTGCATCAAGAAACCACCTTCTCATGCAGATAATAGAAAATGCACTGACTTTTACTTAGCTGCTAATGAGTAATGGCTCTGTGGCCAGCTACAAATGTGGCCAGCCACAGCAGGGTTATTGTGAGAAGACAAAAGCACTTTTATCCTCCAGGGTCTTGGATGCTGCCTTCAAGTTTTGCTAAGAAGAAACTAGTCATTGGGCCAGCCCCTCGTGAGCAGTTCGTGACTCAGAAAAGACTTGATAGACAGCATGGCTGAGCATTGTTATTATTTAAAGACATAGCCATCACCTTTCAACAGTATGGTCAGCCTAGTTCTTTCTTTAGTCGAAAAGTTGACTTGGGAAACCAATGTAAGTCCCCAAAGGGTTGTTTGGTGCATATAGAATCAGAGTAATGAGACCGAGAGGTTTTTAGCATTAATTTCTCCTTTTTAAAATTATGCAAGCAGTACATTTTTGTCATAGACAGATTAGAAAACATGATATATAAAAAAGGAGCCGCACATACCACTTAGAGATAACCATGGTTAATATTTTGTTGCATAACCTTCCATACTTTTTAATGCCTCCTTATTGAGACTTGCGGCCTCTAGGGCTTGAGGCTAATTCGTTCTTCTAGAAACTTAAGGTCCTGAAGAGTAATTGTTTTTAGATTTTATTTTGAGCAGGGGCAAGAAGGGGAAGAACTTGCTCCTGTAAAACCAACTCTTTTGCCAGATACAGGGATAGATGAATGGATGGCTGGATAGATGAATGTGATGCAGGAAAAACGGATGTGGGGTGTGAGGAGGGCCATTTCCCAGGGCTCAGTTGAGTCCCTGGATGTGCCCCACCAAGTATATGGGTCCTTGGCTTCACGCAGGAACGAATTCAAGAGCAAGCTACAGCTGAGTAAAGGTAGATTTATTTAGAGAAATACATACTGCATAGAGTGTAGGCTGTTTCAAAAGGCAAGAGAAAGGCCATGAGGTGTGGGGGTTGGGTGCTCAAATTCGAGTAATAGCAGTTACACATTCCACAGACAGAGTGAGGGCTGTCCCCAAAGATGAGGGAGTAAGAGACACCCATGAGGTACTGTGTTGACAGTTTTAATGGGTTTGGTAGCTTCATATGCTAACAAGTGGGAGGACCATTCTAACTACCCTTGAGAAGGGGCTGGGATTCCCAGAAGTTGGCCATTTCCCACTCTTTGACCTTTTATGGTTAGTCTTGGAGCTGTCATGGCGCCTGTGGTCATGTTATTTACCATGCTAATATATTACAATGGGTGTATAATGAAGCTCAAGGTCTACTAGAAGTCAAATCTCCAACCATCTTGAGCCTCAAGGCCTACTGGGGGTTGAATCTTCTACCATTCAGGTGTTAATTGCTGTGTTATTCCTTGAATGGCTGTGCCCTGTCCCCTTCCTTCCTGTCTCAGATGGATGAATAGATGGATGAATGAATGGATAAATGGGCAGATGGATGGATGGGTGGGTAGAAGGGAGAGATGGATAGATTGATGAAATAGCTGGAATGAAGACAAGTTAACCGGTAGAGTGCATTTTGAAGTTTGATAGCTTTTTGCAGGTGGGCAGGATTTTATCTGCCAGCATCCTGTCTTTGAGGGAACCTCCTCTCCTCCTACTGGATGTGATATGGTTAATTATTAAATACACTGTGTGTATGCCCTCTTTCTCCAGACCTTCTAGCTACACAAGATTCAACCTGAGCAAATCGTGCTCTTGCAACCCCTTGGTTACAATGATTGAACGTGTGATCCAAACACGGCTAATCAGAGCTTTTCCCAGAATTGATACAGGAACACTAGGAGAAAGCATCTCGCTATGCTGAGGTAGCTCAATGGGGAACATGGACAGCAAGGGCAGCCTGAAGGCTTCTTGCCGGCCATGTGGCAGAGAGCTTGTCTGAGAGCAGGGGCCAACAGTGCAGAGGGAGATGTAGAGAGAGAGAAAGAGGGAGGGGGAGAGGTTAAGGAGAGGGAGGGAGAGATTGGGAGAAAGAGAGGGAGAGAGGGGTGCAAATGTCCTCTCATCAATGAGTTGACATTGGTTGAGCCCTTGGATCCAGCCATCCTTAAAATTCCCAGTTACGTTAGCCAACCTAAACTTATCCCTTTTGGTTAAGCTAGTCTAAGTTGGTTTAGGTCAGACATAACCAACACTCGTATCTACTTCTCCAGCTCCTTGGGAATGGGGGCCTGAGTCCCTCCCTTCTTTTTCTGTGCTCAGGGTGTAGCTTTTCTTCCTTTCATCCTGCCTTGAAAACTTCAGCTTCCAGCCCAGCATTCACCATGGTGATGGGTGGGTATCCTCCTGGGAAAAGAGGAGCCCCGTGCAGTGCATCTCTTTGGAGATCAGCATAAGGTGGAGCCTGTGACTTCTCTGACAGCTGATGGGGTCAGATGGGTAGGGCCACCCAGTTTTGATTAATATGTCTATAAAATGGAATTCTGGGACTGACCTCCATTCAACTCAAGCAACACAGATAATTGACCTTTGGAAACTACCTTTGGCAGTCTTTTATTATTTTTATAGGAAAGTCCTGCAAACCAATTACATCTCACAATGGGCCTTTTATGGTGCTATTAGTTTAATGCAGCTTTCAGAGAAATTAGTCCTCAGGGAGCCTGAAATTCTACAAGAAGAAAAAAAAAAAGCCCTCCCTTGGTTTATTTGACTTTTGGATTAGCAAGAAAGATGGATAGGTAGCATGGTAGTCCCCGTGGTAACTTTTGGCATTTTGAGCCATCTGACCAAGGTACCGTGTTCCCATTTGGGGCCCCTGGTGTCTGCCCCGAGCAAAAAGAAAAAATAAATTTGAAAAAGGACAAGCTGGCTCTTTAAAGAATTCAGTCTACAAATCAAAGAGAGTTTATTCCTCCCTCAGTCTGAGGTTAAAGAAGAATGGGAGTGAGAAAATTGAAATAGCACTTCTGTTTAAAGGTCTGGGTTTTCCCAAATGTGAAATTACAGATGTCTGTCTCAGATCCTCCTTTTGGCCTCCACATCTCTTACCCTGACCACAGTTATTTGCAGAGTGACACTCCTGGGGCCACTGTCACAGGGCAGGCTATAGATCTGAGCTGCAAGAGAGGAGCTGGCATCTCAGAAAAACCACCCAGTCCCCAGCCCAGGGATCAAGGTGCACGGGGAGCCCTGAGGAGCAGAGTGGGGTGAGGGAGAGAAGCTGAAGGTGATGAGAGGACCAAGGACTGGCAGGGAGCTCTTCTGTTTCCTGGGGTCTGATTCCAGGCTGGTCAGCCAGCTCATCCCTAGGACATGGAAGGGGCCACAGAGCAGGTCCATGCTGGGCAGAGGGCCTGAGTAACTTGCCCACCGGAGTTGCTCCACATCAACCCAACCCTGACCCTGGAAACCATCAGCCCTGCCTGTCCCTATGTCATGTGGTCATCAGCCAGGCTGCACCGGGAGCTTCCAGTCCTCTGTGCCCTTCTAGCTTGGGGACTTGCACCGTGTCCTTACACTCTTTCCCTCCCAGTTACTGTTTTCTCTGGCTCTGACCTTGCTGGGGTCAGCTCACCCACCCTGGGCAACCCAACCAGGGCTTTGTCTGGAATCACCTGTGACTGCTCTCTGCAGGCTTCCTCTGGCTGCAGGAGGAGCTTGCTTAGCCTGGGCGGGAAGAGTGGGCTGAAATGCTGGGAGATATCGCCCATGGGAGCAGCCGTCAACTATGTACGTGAAGGTGCTGATGGGCACATACCCCAGTTCCCTAGTCCCTAGGGAGGGATAGTTCCGAGATTTGTTCTGCATCATTGCCAGGAGTTCCCAGTGCAATTGGGCCCCAGTTGCCTTAAATGGTAAACTTCCATTAACATGCCCTGTATTCACTTCCTTCCTGTCATGTCTCAGTTCCCCTCTCCCCTACTTCTCCTTCTGAGTCACCTCCCAGAGCCTTGTCTCAGAGCCTCCTTTGGGGCTGGCACACTAAGCAGATCTGTTTTCTGTCTTGGCCCCCACTGGTTTCCTCACCGTGAATCCAGGATCCGAGGCAGCTTGTCCTGTCCAGGACAAGCTCTTCTTGCTCCCTTCTTTACTTTCAATTCACATGACATCTCAGGCCGTATCTGTTTCAGGGTCCTCTGAGCAATGACCTGGCTTGATTCCTAGACCCTCCCTGGGTCCATGTGACTGGTATTCCTGCTGGTTTTGGCTCAGTCCTTGAGTGGAAGAAACTGGAGTCTTATTTTTAAGGGAGAAAGAAAGAGAGAGCCTCCCTCTTGAGGGAGAGGAGAAGAGAATAGTGGTCCTCACACGGGGTGTGATACGTAGGGGTACATCTCTAGAAAAGTAGCAGAGCGCCGCGGAGCTGTATCCACCACCCACGGGGCCTTCCCAGCGTGCTTTTGATCAGTTTCTCGCCCTAACCCTTGAAACAGCCAATGGACTGGCTTTATTAGAAAGTGGGACCAGGCCCCCTCTCTTCCCTCCATTAGGACGCGTCAATGCTGCTCCCTTTGGACGCATCAATGTCTTGCTTGCAAAGCAGAAAGCTCTGGCTACAAGTACCGCTTATGTGATGCTGGACAAATTTAATCTCACCATAGCTCAGTGTCCTTATCTGAAAAATGAGGCTCATCACGTACACCTCATAGGATCATTGCGAGGAGTAAATAAGCAAATGTGATGAAGTGCTTAGCAGAAGCCTGGCATGTAGTAAGAGCTCAATATCGCTGGCTGTTATTATTAACCTGGCATGTACTGCCTGGTTTTGTTCATTATCTTTTGATATTTTATCTCCCTGAAGGTAGGAGGCACACAGTGGCATCTTTCTTCCTCATGGAGCGTGCAGTATGCATATGTAGGAAGTAGGTAAATGACGCACTTTTAGGGACCAGGTAGATTAACATGCTGAGCCTTGCCCTTCTCCTCCTGACCTTTCAGGCATGGGGCCACCTGGGGGTCAGGAAGCATGTGAAGAGGTGGTTCTAGCTGTGGGCAGGGTTCAGTCTCATCCCTGCATTCTCAGGATGCAGCCCCGCTAGCTCCGATGAAACCATTTCATTGGCAGCCCGCCTTTATCATGCTTAAAACCTAAAGACAGTGCAGGGACTGGTGCCCCAGGAAAGGCCAGTGCAGCAGTGGGGGTATTTGCACTCTGAGGTGCAAACGTGTTTAAGCTGCACAAGTCGCTTAAATAACGGCGTTATCTGCTGCTTCCCCGTCAGTGTTCCAGACAGATAAAGATAAAATAGCCAGGGTAATTGTGGAGATGGAGTGTCGCTGGCAAATGATCTGAGCACAAAGACCATTTCCAGAGACAGATGGAGTAGAGGCCCCTGTAATTTTTCTTGAATCATGTTTAAAGTGGCACAGTCTGAAAACCAATTCAGCAGGAGTACCGCTCGGAGAGTCCAGGGCCACCTGAACTTTGAAAATATGAAAACCTAGTGAAGCTCATCAGTGACAAAGAAGGAAAGCTATTCCCCAAATAGCCTGGCGTAGGAGAGGACTGGTGAGGGAGCCTGATGGTCACCCCCGGGGAATTCCACCCACACGGCACTGGGTGCCAAGTACCAATGTGTAATTACTGGTGAATCTGGCAAAGCTGCCATCTGGGGTTGGCTTGACTCCAGGGCCCGGGGAAGCAAGTGCACCGCCATGGGTGGGATCAGCCAAATCCCCTGGGCTTTGTCCTCGTTCATCATTTGGTTTGTTTGGGGGCATCTGGGCAATGGATTGTAGGAACCGGGCGCTGTGGAGTTAGAATGCTCTGGCAGCGTCCTTGGGCCCAGTGCCAGCTCCTCGGTAGAAGGAAGCAGTTGGGGACTTCCCTTGACTCACTCTCAACCTGATAATGAAGGAAGTAATGGGCTCTGAAGGTAAAATTACAACATCTTATGGAACACTTGCAGCCGTTAAAAACCATGTTGTAGAAAACTATCTAATGACTTGGGGGAAGATTCATGATATACCACTAAGGGAAAAAAGTGGATTACAAAACAGCGTGTAAGTATGCTCACATATATGTACACCTATGCCAAAAATGACTGCAGAGATGGCTAAAATATTATATTATTTAAAGTTTTTTTCACCTTTAAATCTCTCTACAGTTTCCAAATTTTCTACAGTGGGTATTTCTTTTGCAATGAGCGAAAGGGATATTAACATTGCATCTTACATTCCTATAGTATTTATAGTTTTCAACAGTTTTTGAATACCTGCTTTTGTTTGCTCCTTGTGACAGTTCTGCAAGTTAGGGAGAACAGAGATTCCCATTTTACAGATGAGGAAACTGAGGCCCCATGTAAATCAAGGACTTGAGTAACTGCGTGGCCTAACTTGTAAGTTAGGCGGGGCTAGAACCCACTTATTGTGTATTCTAGTCTTAGTCTTCTTTCCACTGCACATTAGAAGTTTTAGGATAATCCAGTTGACAGTATTTACCACCTCATAGTTGAGATTCTAACTCATGTCCCTCCTTCAGGATTTCCTACCCTGAGCCCACCGGTGGGACCAGGCTCCTGTGTCATGTGTTCTCAGAACTGAGTTCATTCTTTCCTATGCTGCCCAAAGCAGTAGCTACTAGCCACCTGTGGCTATTCAGATGCAAGTTTAAGATCATAAAAATGAAATAAAATTAAACATTTGGTTCTTCAACTACATTAGTCACATTCTAAGGGCACACCAGCCATATGGGTCTGTGCTGCATTCACCTATATCCGTCAGCAGGGAAAGATCTGGGCGGACTGTTCCGGATTGCTCATCTCCCTCAATGATGAGACATTTATTTGTTCAGTTATTATTGGGTTCATGTCTGTTCTCTGCACGAAATTGTGAAGTCCATGAGGACAAGCATCGCATCTGATTTTCTTCCCTCCGCATCCCCAATGCCTAGTCCAGTCTTGACACACAGAAGTTGCTTAGTAAATATCTGTTGAATGCTTTCCACTACTTTAGGATGAAGTCCACATGCCTTAGTGTGGCTTCTCAGGCCATATAAAGCAGTCTGGTCCCCTTTATCAAGCTCCCTCCAGACACTCTCTTCCTTGTCTCCAACCATTCGGTTGCTCCACATCCCTTTGAGTTCCTTGGATATCCCATTCCTCTTGCCACTGAGCCTTCACAATGCTGTTCCCTCTGCCTGTCTCATGCTTCCCCTACCTCAGCTTCTCAAAGCTCATCCTTCAAATCCAAGGGTTAAAGATTAAATGTCTCTTCCTCCAGGCAGCCTTCCCTGGTTCATTTAGTCTGGTTTAGCAGCTCCTCCTCCATGCTCTCAGAGCACTCAGTATTCCCCTACTCTTAGCACACTGTCATGTAATGGTCTCTTCATATCTTTATCCCTCTAGCTAGATGGTAAGCCCCGTAGACAGAGGCTGTGTGTCTTATAGTCACCATCATATCCCCTTGTGCCTAGATCAGTGCCTGGCAAAAAGGAGTCAATCAGTCAAAAAAATGTTTATTGGGAATCCCTCTGTGTCAGGACCAGGCTGGGCACTGGGTGCATGTTAGTGGACAAGAGAGACATAGTTCTGAACTTTAGGGGCTTCCCCAGTCTTCAGAGACTCTCATTCAATGTGTCTTGAAAGAATAAAGAACTAAAGCTGTGTCTGATGAGATTGGCCTGAATTGGGAGGTGATGGTTTCTCTGACAGTGGAGCTAAGGCAGTAAAGCCAGGGAAGCCACAGGAGGGGCCTCTGCACTCACTGGACTAGTCACAAGGGCAGTGGTTTCCATGTAGGGTGCAGGGGAGACAGGGAGAAGCATCTCCCAGGGGATGTGTGTTTAAATAACTTAGAGTCTTTTTGAGATTTTTCCCCCACCCCCAGAATCACTGCTAGAGTTTTCCTGATAACAATAGCATTGTTTATTGGACACCTAGTACATGTCATTTAGAACACCACCTGTTCGAAAGGCTTTACACGCATAAACTCATCTATAAGGGCGGCACAGAGATCGTCTCCACTTTACAGAGGGGACACAGAGAGGAAAAGCAACTTAACCAAGGGCACCCAGCTAATGAATGGTAAAGCCAGGACTGGAGCCCAGGTGGTCCTTTCTGGTATGTACTCTTAATCACTGACTTAAAGCCTGATGGCAGGGTGGTGCGTGTCTCAGGCAGGTGGGGGCAAAAAATCAAAACAAAGCTGACAGCCACTCAGATGGAGAGTTGGCTCAGAACTCGGTCATTCCCTCCAGTTGTGAGGCTCGTGCCCTTAGCTTACCTTGGTTGGGAGACACAAGTCCCAGGAACCTATTCAAGAATGTTCCAAAGCAGGACACAACCCAGTGCTCCATTTGGTGGCCCAGCCTGGTGAGACCGGGTGGGATAGAGGAGAAGGAGGATGGGTGAGTGCTCAGGGACAGGCAGGTGCATGACGCTGACCAGATGTAAAGTTGGCCCAGAGCCTGGGGGCTGAGCACGGAGTGAGTTTCCTCCACCTGTTCCAGAAAGACTCGACCCACTGTTGTTGTTTTGTCACGGGGTTATTGTGCCCCTACTGTGTTCCAGGCATGGTGCTGGCTGCTAAGTGCCCAATGTGAGCAGAACACATCCAATCCCTACCCCCATGGAGACTGATGAGGGAAATAGACAGCAATACACTTGTTAAACACACGAGCAAATAACCACAAAGGGAGATAAGTGATCTAAAGGAAAGAACATGTTCCTTTGGGAATACGTAACAGAAGGATCTGGCCCAGGCTGGCTGTGAGTGGGAGGAGGAGGTCAGGGAAAGACTCTCATACAAATATCATTTAAGTTGAGAAATGGGTGATAAGTTGAAGTTACTCGGTTAAAGGGGATGGCAGAAGGGATTCCAGGTAGAAGGTTCAGCACATGCAAAAGTTCTGTGGTTCGAAGAAGCATGAGGAATTGGGGCGTGAAAGAAGGCCAGAGAGCTAGAATGCAGAGCAAAGCAGGCAGGTAGCTCAGGCTGAGCTAGAGGGAGAAAGTGGGGGCCAGAACATGCAGGGCCTGTGTGGATGGTGACCACACATCTCGGCTTGCCAGGGACAGTCCTGGTTTGCTTGTTTCCCTAGAAAATTAGGAATAGGGTCCCTCTTTACTCCCAACACTGTCTTGATTTAGATGACGGTATGTAGTCACCCTCTCAGGCCATGTTAAGGATTTTGTTCTTATCTTAAATATGGGAAGTCACTGAAGTGTTTTCAGCAGATAAGATCCTCCCCTGACAGTATCAGGTTCCAGTTTCCCAGATAAGTATCTGGCTGCAGTGAGGAGAATGGATGGGGGCACAGGGGCCAAGTGTGCAGGCAATAAGGCCGGTTAGGAGGCGATTGCTATAGTGATGGAGGAAAAGTTGTCTTCCAATACCACTGGAGAGGACTACTCCCTTCCCCTTCCCCTTCCCCCTCCTCACCCCCAACACACAAAGGAAGTTTCAGATCTCTGGTTAACAGAGGACCACTCGCCACTCATGAGTTGTCTGGGTTTGGAACCCGCTGGCATCTCGTTAGCAGGCGACCTTCTGGCATGCAGCATCCAAATGAGTCGGAGCCCTAGAGGGGTTTCTTGAAAGGTCAAGGACTTCATGTCTGTTCTGGAAAAAGCACACATAGGTCTCCCCAGATGTCACCCACAGGCCAGCTAGCCCAAGGCTGAGGGCTAGTCATCCGGCAGTCACCCAGTTGTCCATCTAAGGCACCAGCTGTAGGGACAGTATCCCGTGCCAGAGCTGCTTGATGGATGTTGTTGATGGGGGAGAGTCTGGCTGTGGGCGCTCATTTTCCTTGAGTCTGTCTTGGATTTCGGGTGAGGTACCAGAATTTGAGAGGGATGCTCTAAAGCCTCCTCCTCTGTGGTTGCTCAATCTCTCTCTCCATCTCTTTCTCTCTCTCTCTTTCTCTCTGTCTCTCTGGAGCATCTGCTTTGTTTGAAATCAGTATTAAAGTACTCTTATTGTTCCTCCTGCCAGTCTATTAAAACTGCCTGGGCTTGGCTGTTTTTTCAAAGCATCTCAAGTCTTTTCTCTTGGTTGGTGAAATGAAAACACAATTATTCTAGTGGAACATTTGATGTTAGATGCAATCTAAGAAAATAGCTTACAGAACTGAGGGCTCATCCAGAAGCAGCCAGGTCTCTGAGGGACCGGAGTGGGAAGGAGAGCCGGCAGATGAAGCAAACTCTCAGAGAGGGTGGGGAGGAACCAGGGCTGTAAATGCCTCAAGGAGCTGGGTGGCTCCGGAGCAAGTCAACAGGAATTGATGACACTTTTGAGGGCTCTTATCCCCCCAGGATTTTATTTTTCAGTCCAGAATTATGCAGCTCTTTAAGAAGGCGCCTCTCTCTCTCCTCCTTTTATTTTTCCCTCTTTTACCTGCTCTTAATGCTATTTTTTTCTCTGCTTTAAGTTTTTACTGCTTTCCCAGCTCCAGCCTGGGACTCCCCTTCCTCTGACACCCACTCACTGTGCATCATTGGGTTGTAAGTGAACATTCACAGCAAGAAACAAAGGCCTCCAGCTCATGTCCCTCTTATGCTGGGGCTCCAGCAGGTGGGAGTGTCAGCTCAGCCGATCTCTAACAGGACAGGGAGGGCATGCCTAGCTCTGAACCATGACTGAGGCTCCTGGGGTCATCATGTAGCTCTTTTTCCAGCCCAAGCAGATACTTGCTGACTCTGTGATGATGATTTAGTGCCCAAGGGAGCCTCTGTGTCCCTCTCCTCCAGTCTTCCCCCGTCACAGGAGGAGCAGTGGAAGTCCGGGCAGGTGACCTGGGGGAGGAGGAATTCACACACCCTCGAGCCAGACTCCCAATCCAGTGCTCTTTTCCTACTGGGGGAGAAACAGAGTCTGGGGGGCAAAACTTTCCTGGCCTTTTCTTGGGGCAACATTTTAAGGACTTCATGGAATCCTGTGGGACCTATGCTCTTTGTCTTCTTACAGAGTAAGGGGCTGATGGAGGGTAGGAATTTGGCTGGGAAAGTATATGGCTCTAGACCAGATGTTGCGATGCTCATGGGGCCAGGTGAGCAATGTAAATAAGGATAAAGCAATAGGGGGTGGTGGGGACTATGGCAAACAGAAGACTAAAAGAGGCAGCTGCTATGGAGTGCCAGCCTATTGCTGACACCGATGAAGGAGGCCCCAGTGTGGCCTGGTTTCTGACTTTTCAAGAGGGACCAGAAACCTAGGCTTTATAAAATATAAAATCTGATTTTTAAGTATTGGCTATATTAAAATATGAAACCCTGAGTTGGTCAGAGGAAACTTCTCAGGTGATCTGAGTTCAGGCTGCTTGGTTTTTTTTCCCCCTGGGGGGATGTAAGTATGTTTATTTATTTATTTTTAATAGAGGTACTGGGGATTGAACCCAGGACCTTGTACATGCCAGACAAGCACTGTACCTCTGAGCTGTACCTTCCCCACTCTGGCTATTCCTATGTGGACTGAGTGCAGCCCCTGTTCTAAGGCACCAGGACTTGTCTGGGATTTGATAGGAGACAGGGCAGTAGAGGTAAGGGAAGCACAGAGCTGAGATGAGCATCAGCCGTGCCCTGGTGCTTTTTCCACCACTCTCCTTGAACCACTTTCCCGTAAAGGAGAAGAAAATTTTATATCGGAATGCTGGGGCATTTCTGTTTTAAGAGTAGAGGGCCAAGTTTAATGCTGGTGGAACTTTCTATCCTATCCAGACAACAAAGGGTTAGGAGGGATCTTGTTTTAAGACCTGACAGGACTCCCAAATCCAACGAAACTTAAAAAAAAATAATTACTGCTAATTGAGGGCTTCCTGCATGCCAGGCATTCTACATTTGCTCATTTAATCTTCCCAATGACCCTGTGGGGTAGATAGTATCTTTTTACATCTTATGGATGAAGAATTTGACGCTCAGAGAGGTTAAGTAACTTGTTCAAGGACACCCAGGAAGTGGCTTTCTCTATCACTATGCTTTTCTTTCCAGTTACCCTCCCCAAAAGCCCATACACACATAAACACACTTACTCAGTATACAGATACATAAAACTTTAACCAGGATTCTATTTTGATTACTAAGGCTCCTAAAAAAAGCGACTGTCATATCGTGTGCAGTTTTTCATTAGTGATAACCGTCCTTGGACGAGCTCACCCTTCCCATGAACTGCAGTTTATTGATTTGGCAAAGGTGTCAGCGAGAGCTTGCTTGTAGCTTTATTCTATTTGCCAGCTCTCAGAGAAGAAGGGCTCAGCCTGGGAGGCAGCCCAACCCGACTCTGTGGCAGCCAGAGAGCTGGCAGCCCATGAGGACCAAAAGTTACCCCATCTCTTTTCTTGCCATTCCCTTTGGGTGGAAGCCAGGCTCTCTGCTCTCACTCCTGTCCTCTCCCTCCATGATAAATGGGATAGCGCTGCCACCCCGCAGCACCCTGTCTTTTTCAGTCTGAACCACAAGCCCTGGCACGGGGTCAAGTGCATGGTGGGAGCTCCACACCCACCTGCCTGAGTGTTTGATTATAGTCAATGTATGATCTGAAGCTCGGGAGAGAATATCTGTCATATTTTTGCGAAGGAGGTACATTTAATTTTTCTTAGGCAAAATCCATTTATCTTAGAGATCATATATTTGCTAGGAACAGAAGTCCCCTGGAGTTAAAGTAAGGGGAAGAATATTCTAAAGCCATGGATGGGCCTGCTGGAATCCAAGTAAAATGTGGACAGTTAGGCCACAAGAAAGGTGGGAACCAGGCTACTTCCAGGGCAACAGCAACCGCAGAATTCCCTGATCTCACGTTATTGCTTCTCTGCAGGGTGATTCAGCCAAACTCCACCTCTGATCTGCTCCCATGTGTGGCTGAATCTCAAAGTTTCCATTTCAAATTCCCAAAAGTGGCAAATCAAAGGCCATCACTTGGGCAAGATGGTCATTACTGATGGAGCCAGCTGTGGATAGGGTACCCCCAAATGTTTGGTGCTCCCTATGATTTTACTAGAATATTATCATTACAACTAAGATTAGAGCAGAATGCCCGGAAGGGTGAAGTCATCCTTTTTAATGCTTGTCCCCAAATGCCGTTGCTCTAAATTTTTAAAATTAAAAAATGAATTTAATTTTTAAAAATCAAACACTGGTGCTGAAGCCAAATGATTCCCCCTGCTCCATGGGTCAAAAAATGAACTTGAGAGGAAGTCATGGTGAAGAGGGCCAGGTTTTGTAACCTGCCAAGAATAGGAGACATCAGGGTTTAGATCCCAACTCAGACCTTGGACTGTCCTCATTCTTTTGGAAAAATGATGATAACAACATAGAATGAGGGACATTTTTGCAGCAAATCTCTGGAACTGGATGAGTAATGCCCCTGTTTTGAAGTAGTTAAGAGCACTGAGGACAGTGACTGGCACATAATAGATGCTCAGTAAATGGTAATTGTGATCATCAACTCCTGAAGGCAGGGATCACCATGTACCTAGAATTAAGTGCAAAATCAAGTTATTAACTGAATAACTGATAACCCAGCATGGCCCACTGAGAGCAGTAAGTGGCTACATGGAATAGAGTTGGTGAAAGAAGAACAGAAAGACAGCTTAAATTGGTAGAAAAAAAGCTTGCAAAAATAACCATCACAGGTTTTCAAAAACACTAGTAAATATAACCAATTTGTTAATGAAAAGAGAAAATAGAATCATATAAATGTGAAGTTAAAAATCAGAAAATACAAAAAAAAAATGGAAGACAAAAATAGGATCAAAGAACAAGGGCAGCAAATAGAAAACAGTAACAAATGTGACAGATAATAATCCAACTATATCAATAATGACTTTGAATAACAAGAGTCCAAATGCACCAACTAAAAGACAGAGATTGTCAGAGTAGATTAAAAAAAAAACAACAACAAAACCAAGACCAACTGTATGTGGTCTACAAGAAACCCACTTTCAATATAAATACACATGTAGATTAAAAATAAGTGGATGGAGAAAACGATACCATGCTAACACTAATCTAAAGGAAGCAAGAGTAGCTATTTTAATCACAGAGCAGATTTCAAACCAAGGAAACTTATCAGGGATGAAGAAGGGCATTGCATACTGATAAAAAATCAGTTCGTGAAGAAGATACAACAATCTTTAACAGTTGCTTCATAGCTTAACAGCAGAGCATTCACACTACTTGAGGCAAAAATGAATAGAATTGCAAAGAGAAATAAATTAATCCACTTTCATAGTTGGAGACTTCCAACACTCCTCTGTAAGGAATAGACAGATCCAGCAGGCAGAAAATCAGTACCTTCAATCAACTGGATATTTTGCCTCTCTCTAGGTAGATTACTTCCCCCAACAACAACAGAATACAGATTCTTCTCATACTCATATGGAACATTCACCAAGACAGACCTCATTCTGGGCCATAAAACAAACCTTGATGCATTTAGAAGAATAGAAGCCATACAATGTCTGCTCTCAGACCACATTGGCATTAAACTAGAAATCAATAACAGAAAGATAAAGGGAAAATTCCAAAGTACGTGGAAATTAAACAACACACTTCTAAGTAACATATGGGTCATAGAAGAAGTCTTAAGAGAAACTTAAAAATATTTTGAACTAAATGAAAATAAAAACACAACTATCAAAATTCATGGAATTCAGTGAAAGAAGTTCTTGGATGGAAACTTATAGAATTGAATGCATACATTAGAAAAGAAGATCAAAATCAATCACCTACGCAATTCTAGGAAATCTATGAATTTCTAGGAACTTGGAAAAAGAAGAGAAAATTAAATCTAAAGTAAGCAGAAGAAAAAATAAGAATTAGAGCAGAAATCAATGAAATGGAAAACAGGAAATCAATGCAGAAAATCAATGAAACCAAAAGCTGGTTCTTTGAAAAGATCAGTAAAATTGATAAGCTTCTATTCAGGCTAAGAAAAACAGAGAGAGGCACACATTACTAATATCAGAAATGAAAGAGGGAATATCGCTACAGATCCTGTGGACATTAAAAGGATAGTAAAGAAATCATATGAACAATTCTACGCCCCCCAATTTGATAACTTGGATGAAACCGACCAATTCCTTCATAGGCATAGTTTGCTAAAACTCACACGAGAAGAAATAGACAATCTGAATAGGCTGATGTCTATTTAAAAAATTAAATCAATAATTTATACCCTTCCAAAACAGAAACACGAGGCCCAGATGGCTTCACTAGTGAATTCCACTAAACACCTAAGGAAGGCATTATACCAATTCTCTACAACCTCTGTCAGTGGATAGAAACAGAGATAATACTTTGTAATTCATTCTGTGAGGCTGGCATTACCCTACTACCAAAACCAGACAAAAGCATTACAAGAAAAGAAAACCACACACCATTATTTCTCACTAACATAGATAAAATATCTTAAAAAATATTAGCCAATAGAATCCAACAATGTATAAAAAGAATTATACACTATGACTTAATGGATTTATCCCTGGTATGCAGGACTGGTTCAATATTCAAAAATCAATTAATGAAACCCATCACATCAAAAGACCACATGGTTATATCAACAGATGCAGAAGAAGCATTTGGCAAAAATACAATATCCATTTTCGATAAAAATTCTTGGTAAACTAGGAATAGAGGGGAACTTTCTTGACTTGATAAGGATTACCTATGAAAATACTATAGTTAACTTCATACTTAATGGTGAGAAACTTGAAGTGTTTCCACAAGATTGAGTACAAGGGAAGACTGTCCCACCTCACCACTCCTTTCCAACATCATACTGGAAATACTAGCTAATGTAATGACAAGAAAAGGGAATGAATGGTATACAGATTGGGAAGGAAAAAATAAAACTGTCTTTGCAGATGACATGATGGTCTATGTAGAAAATCTGACCCCAAATTCCTGGAACTAAGAAGGATTACAGTAAGATCACAGGATATAAGGTTAATTACAAAGGTTAATTGCTTTCCTGTATGCCGGCATTGAACAATTGGAATATGAAATTTAACACACAATATCATTTACATTAGCACCCCCCAAAATGAAATATTTTTAGGCATAAATCTAAATATGTACAAAATCTGTATGAGGAAAAATATAAAACTGATGAACATAATCAAAGAACTAAAGAAATGGTGAACTAGTTTACATTTATAGATGAGAAGAGTCAATATTGTCAAGATGTCAGTTCTTCCCAACTTGATGCATAAATTCAATGCAGTACCAGTCAAAATCCCAGCAAGTTATTTTGTAAGTATCAACAAATTGATTTAAAGTTTGTATGGAGATGCAAAAGACTCAGAATAGCCAACACAATATTGAAGGAGAACGAAGTTGGAGGACTAACACTATCTGACTTCAGTACTTACTGTAAAGCTATAACAATCAAGACAATGTGGTATCAGTGAAAGAATAGACAAATAGATCAATGGAAAAGAATAGAAAGCCCAGAAATTGACACACATAAATATAGTCAGCTGATCTTTGACAAAGGAGCAAAGGCAATACAATGGAGTAAAGATAGTTTTTCGTCAAATAATGCTGGAACAACTGCATCCATAGACAAAAAAAAAAAGAATCTGATGTTTACCTTTCAGAAAAATTAACTCAAAATGGATTACAGACCTAAATGTAAAATGCAAAGCTATAAAAATCCTAGAAGATAAAATAGGAGAAAACCTAGATGACCTAGGATATGACTTCTTAGATACAACACCAAAGGCAAAATCCATGGAAGAAATAATCAATAAGCTGCACTTTGATAAAATTAAAACCTTCTGCTCTGTGAAAGACAATGCCAAGAGAATGAGAAGACAAGCCACAGACTGGGAGAAAACTTTTTCAAAAGACACATCTGACAAAGGGCCTTCATCCAAAATATACAAAGAACTCTTAAAACTCAACAGTAAGAAAACAAACAACCTGATTTAAAAAAATGACCCAAAGACCTTAACAGACACCTCGCCAAAGAATATATACAGATGGCAAATAAACATATGAAAAGATGTCCCATATCCTATGTCATCAGGGAAATGCAAAATGAAACAATAATGCACACCTATTAGACTGGCCAAAATCCACACTGACAATACCAAATGCTAGCATGGATGTGGAGCCATGGGAACTCTCATTCATCGACAGTGGGAATGCAAAATGGTATAGCAACTCTGGATGACAATTTGACAGTTTCTTACAAAACTAAACATACTCTTAGCATATGATCTAGTAATTGTGCTCTTTGGTATTTATGTAAAGGAATTGAAAACTTACATCCACACAAACTCCTGCACACAGTTGTTTACAGCAGCTTTATTCATAATTGCCAAAACTTGGAAGCAACCAAGATGAACTTCCATAGGTGAATGGTTAATTAAACTGTGGTATATCTAGAAATGAGCTATCAAGCCGTGAAAGGACAGGGAGGAACCTGAAATCCATATTACTTAGTGAAAGAAACCAATCTGAAAAGGCTGCATATTGTGATTCCAAGTCTATGACATTCTGGAAAAGGCAAAATTATGGAGACTATAAACCAGGAGGGATGGGGGAGGGTCGATTAGGTGGAGCACAGAGAATTTTTAAGGCAGTGAGAAGACTCTGTATGACATCATAATGATGAATACTTGTCACCATACACTTGACCAATCCCATGGAATGTACAACACCAAGAATGAACTACAGTGAAAACTGTGGGCTTTGGGTGATTATGATGTACCAATACAGGTTCATCCTTTGTAACAAATGTACCTCTCTGGTAGGAAATGTTGGTAAAGGGAGGGGCTGTGCATGTGTGGGTTTAACAGGGTACATGAGAAGTCTCTGTACCTTCCCCTTAATTTTGCTGAGAACCTTAAACTGCTCTTAAAAAAAAGTCTTAATACAAGAAATATTAGTGACACCATCATTGACTGACTAATAAGAATCTCTGGGAGGAGGATTGTCTTTTCTTTGAATGCTCTTTGATGGATTTTAAAATACAGTCAAGGAAAAGAATCACACTGGTCTTAAAAAATAATTCTGAATTTGCTCTCATTTTCCTTAATTATATTGATTTCCTTGTGTAAATCAATGAGCTTCTAGGGGTCTGAGATTTCCCTAAACCTCGAGGTATTGTAAGGAGCCTACCAAAATATGAATCTACAAGTTGGCACCTTCTAGTTGGTTTGTCTTCCTGGTGAGAACTGTGTTGGGGTTTCTGACGTCTGAGTGAGACGGGAACGTGAGATGATTGGGAGGAAGATCTTCATCTGTAGACACTTCCCACGGGCCAGGCTTGTGCTGAGTACCCAGTGTCTGTGGCCTCAGTTAGTTATCACAGCTCCTTTGACGGGGGTCCTATTGTGCAAGTGGAGATCAGACAGGAAGACTAGTGGTTAAGTGTGTCCTGAGACAGTGACAGACACATCCTAGGTGAGGTCTGCCTGGGAGGCAGGCTTCTGTGGCTCAGACAGAGCCCCGAGGGTGGGGAGGGGAGGGCACCCTCTCTGGCCGGTGGGTGTTTGCTCAGCCCTCCAGATTCCCATCCAGACTCCCATCCAGGTGTGAGGGGAGCACAGCTGGCTCATTAAGCTGAAAGCAGCATTAAGGGGCCCAGGGAGGAAAGCAAGACATCTGTTCTCCTCGGCCCCTCAGCTGGCTCCTTTGTGTTGCATCTTTGTAAGAGTGGGTCCCCTCCTCCCAGTGAAGGCCAAGCTGGGGGCAGAGGGAGGGCTGGTAGCGGCCAGGGTGGGGGTTGGGGGGTGGGGAGCTGTGGTAAGCAACTCCTTTTTCCTTCTCCGTGTGCTCTCCACGGCTGAGCTGTTTACTTTATAGCTGCCTTTGGTGGAGCCAGCCCCATTTCTACTTGGGAACAGCCTGCTGATCTGATTTTCTTTTAATCCAGTGGACACAATTTGCAGCATCCTCCTGCCCCCTTCCCTGCCGCCCCCTCAACCCTGCTTCATTTGTTTGTTTTTATTCTATAAGGAGAACTACTTCCACTGCCCCAGTTTACATTCTCACCAACCATGTTGGCGGGTTCCCTTTTCTCCACTTCCTCGCCGACACTTCTTATTTGTGTTCTTTTTGATGACAGCCATTCTGACAGGCGTGAGGTGGTACTCACTGTGGTTTGGATTTGCATCTCCCTGATGATCAGCGATGTTGAGCCTCTTTTCATGTGCCTCTTGGCCATCTGCAGGTCCTCTTTGGGAAAATGTCCATTCGGGTCTCTGCCCATTTTTAAATCGGGTTATTGTTATTTATATCATCTGTAATTCAAAGAATAACTGACTTCAAACTGACATCCTCAAACTCAGGTCTCTGGCCCCGAGCCCATGTCATTGTCACAGTGCTACACCATGTTTCCTATTTGATATATTTAATGAGTGAATTGTCACACCCTCATAATGATGGCTGTTACCATTTCATGTACAGGCTAGGAAACTGAGTAAGGTCCAGGAAGACGACGAGAATTAGGTAGCAGGTTAAGAGTACTTACTACTGAGGGGCTCCTGCTATTTCTACAGCAATATCCCTTCTCACCCAAGAATCTGAATTGGTATCAGTTCGGTTACTTATTCAGAGAGGGTGTTTGATGGTTCTGTTCATTGTTGTGTCCGCAGTGGCTAGGACAGTAGCCTGGCATGATAGCTGTCTGCTGAATGGGTGAATCCCAAAGCCACGTCCTCCCTGCTCCTCTGCATGACCATGATCTTTTGGCAGGGCTGCCTGTGCAGGAAGGTTCTGGGTCCTCCAGGGAGCCATCTGTCACCCATTTCTGCCCCAGCACCCCCGTGAGACACTCCCTATGGACAGCTTCCAGACCCGACTTTCACTGTCTGCAGTATATCTTTCGATTTGGAAGATATGCAAGGATGTAAGTGAAATGAAGATATTCCAGTCAAATAAAAGCTCACCCAAGCTTTATGAATTTTAATCTTCAGAAATATTTGGAAACCACTATAATTTAATGTTTCTACCAAAGTCCTGAAACTGTGCGAATATATTTATTAAAACTGAATCAGTTTTCCACAACCAGTAGGCTTCTGTGATGTCCTGAGTCACGACACATCAATAGGAAGATGTATTACAGGAGATGAAAAAGAAACATTTTATTCTCTGTATAACTCAGTTTCCATCGCACCTGATCACTAGGGGAAGGGCCAGTTTCTGTTGGTTTCAGGATTTCCTTCTGCTCTGTTGGTGGCTGTTTAGACACTCCCCAGCCTGTTTGGATCTGTTCCTCTCTGAGCCTGTGCAGTGTCTTTTTTTTTTGGATGCCATTTCTCTCTCTGCCTGCCAGCGGCCGCTCAGTGCTCTCTGGGCGACCCGGGGAATAATTAAGGAGCCTGAGAGCCTTCTTTCTAGTCTGAACAGGGATTTGGGTTCTCCCTGCTGTCTCCTTGAGTGGAGGCGGGGGGTGGAGTCGGACACATTTTATACTCCTGGCTCAGTCATGAGCTGGGTGAGCTTGGGAAAGGCATTAAGCCATTATTAGTATTATTTTTTTCATTTGGGAAAGAGATACTGAAATCTAACCCTCAGAGTTGCTGTATGGGGACAGAGTCCTGACGTACCTGAACTTCAGGTCACACTGACCATGTGACCTGGGTGAGGGGGGGTCTGGGAGTGCAGCCCTAATTCTAAAGCCTTCTGCTTGATTTTAAACATTTCTGCAGAGTTTGCATGGTATTCCATAAAATATCCATGCTTGTTTTGATATCCAGTGAGGCAGTCGCCCCCCCGCCCCGCATCTTTAGAAAAGAGACGTGATGTGACGGTGTGCTGTGCACATCCTGCAAAACACTGTGACTCCTGGCATCAGCTGCCTGTCCCCACCACCCAAAGGGGAGCCTGAGGAAGCGCAGGTACAGTGCCTGATGCTTGGTAAGGCCTTTGAAAACAGGCTGAAGGGATCAGCAGTTAACGGGCTCTTTGGGGAGCCCCGTTTGCCCTTCCCCTGCCCCTGGACCTGCCGCTCTCTGCTTCTGCAGTGCCGGCCTCCCCTCTCCCCCGGGGTCTGGCACTTGCTGCTGAATGAGTCTGTCAGCATTTCCCCCACGGAGCTCAGCCTGACTAATTAGCCTTCCCGGCCTGGTTGCTGAAGCCACAGGGCTCAGCCAGGCCAGCACTTTTTCACACATCATCTGCTGAGAAAAAGCAAGGTGGAGCCCTTAACCCTGTCTTGTCAACCCTGCGGTCTCTGGGTACGTCTGTGTTGCGTGGGCACCTGAGGACTTGCAGGCAGGTGGGCGTGGGTACGTCCTCCCACTTGCTTGAGGGACGTGGGGTTTGGGTTCTGCTCATGGGGCCAATGGACATCTCTCTGGATGGTCAGGGCTGGTTGGAACACTTGGAAAGACTTACACCAACGATTCACATCAATATGGAGGATAATTTAGGGTAGAGGTGACGTCAGGTAACTGAAGCTATTATCCTAATTTTGACCCAAATTTTATTTAAAAAAATTTTTGGTCACCTAACTTGGCCTTTTTGTTTCAAAGAAATTATGGTCAGTCAAAAAGCTTTTTAAAAAAGTCAAAATGAGGATCAGATATTTCTTTCTTTCACATGCATTTAATACAGGTTTGAGGCCATTGCGGCCTGAGGTTTAAAGCAGGTCATGTCATCAGTAATCTTCTATGCATTCCTAGTGTGCATCCTCTCCTGCTGATGCAGGACCCAGATGCCGAAAGCCCCTCACCTCATGTGTTCCTGGTGCCCCTGGGGGTGTCTCATGAGAGCTCCTGAGTGAGCTTGGTCAGCCGCTGCAGGCTTCTGCTGGGTGCGGCTACCGCTGGGCCAACTGTGTATTGTCACCTGTGTGGGATGTCGCCATGTCCACAGGGCATTGTCCCTGCCCCCACCTGTACCCCATCTCCCATGGTGCACCACAGTCTCCCTCCACGAACAGTTGCCCTCTCACTGAGGCATCACTAATGCCCCAGAGGGAATGGCTGTCTCCACTCTGTGCGTCCCCAAAGCAATCCTGCCTGCAACTTCTGCCTTAAAGTGTAGTCAGGCATTGGGCTTTCAATGTTTATTTAAGGTCCTCTCTCCCCAGGGGATCAGGAGAGTGTGAGTTAGAATCTGGGCAGTGGGTTCAAAGTGATTGTAGTTTGAAACCTGACTCTTTTCTTTGAGACTGGAGAACTTACACACATCCCGACACATTTTTATACGTGCACACACATGCTTGTGCATACACACTTCTTCAACTAGATTAGGGAAAAGTAGTCCCTTTGTATTTTTAAAATGAAGCAAAATGTTGTGCTATAACTTCATCCTGGGGGTTGATCTCCTCTAGGGGCTCCTAGTCTTTCCCTAGGACCCCCAAATCCAATGTCTACAGGAGTTGGGCAGAGGATTGGTGTGTGAATCAGACTGTGATTAGACATTCATGCATGGTACACATTCCACATCCAAAGGCAATCAAAATCAAACCTTTAAAAACTGCTGGCCAAACATGGATGGGTTCTTCTGAGCAGGAAACCACCAGGCTCTCGAACCCCGACCTTGCCCCACCGCCAAGCATCCCTGGACTCTCCTGCCCCTGGCCCTCCCTTCTCTTCTCCTCCCCTGCTGGGTGTCTGGAGCATTCTGGTCCTCTCACCACATTACCTTGAACAGTCACCTTGTTCAGTTAGGCTTTGAGCTCTTCAAATGCTGGGGCAGGCAGATGTGAACTTTGATTTCATCTCCACCAAGTCCTCGATTTATGGCCTGGCTATTAAAAGTCTCTGAACGTCAGTTTCTTGATGTATAAAACTGAAATCATAATATCTTCTTCACGGATTGTTTAAGGATACGATGATAACATTTAGCACAGTGCCTGGCATATTGCATGGGTTTAATAAATGCTAGTTATTGTTGTTGTTACTAATATTTACCCTTCATTCGTTCATTCACTCAGCAGACATTGTCCTCTGCACGTGTGCATCCCTGTTCACTGAACACAGAGTAGGAGGGCAGCGTGTGTTTGCTGAATGACTCAAGCAAAGGGAACACATTCCTCCTTAGGTCATGGGACATGGAGTGAGTCTGCACTTGCCCTACTTGGGTCAAAGGCAGGATCCAGGCTTGGAGAGTCCAAGAGGGAGCTGGGATTTGGGGAGCGGGCATCAGGGAAGGCTAGTGAGCTGGGAACTGGGCTCATCTGGGTCCTTGGCTTCATTCTGAGTCCTGCCTTGGCTACTCTCCAGATCACAGAGGAGCCCTCACTTCCATACATGGAGTGGAGAGGGTCAGGGTCACCTCTGCACACCTCTGTGCCTGCAGGGAGTGCAGCCACACAGCCCTGAATTAGGTATTAGCAGACAGGGGCCCTGGCCATTTAAATGCTCTGAGCATTTTCAACCCCTTGTCTATTCTTTTTTTTTTTTTGAGGGGGATGAGGTTTATTTATAACTTAGGTTTATTTATTTATTTTTAGAGGAGGTACTGGGGATTGCACCCAGGACCTCGTGCATGCTAAACATGTGCTCTACCACTTAAGCTACACCCTCCCAGTCCCTTATCTATTCTTATGGAAACCCTGCATGGATATGGAGGCTGGCCAGCTCTTGGGTCTTCCCTCAAGGCTCTCAAACTCCTGCGCTGACCCCAGAGCCTGCTCCAGCTACAGTGCCGGCCTCCTTCCGAGCAGCCTTCTCTTGGCAGCTCAATACCTTTACCTTCAACCCTCCCCTTTCTTTCTTTCCCCGCTAATGATTTTTGTAGTTAATGAGATTTTCCCCCTGTTCTCTAATTACATGACTCCGGGGTCAAATTTAGTAAGCACCTAGTTCTCTATTTATACACTATGGGTTTCTCAGCTCTTCCTCCCAAAGTTCTCCCATGACCCTTTTATTTTTCACTACTGTAGCAAACAACGTATGTTTCAGAGAAGATGGTTATTTTCCTAATAAGGTGTCTCAGTATGTGAAGAGACACTGCTGTCGAATGTGAATAATTAAGAAAAACATTGTTGGGATCCTTGGCCTTATGATCAAGTGTTTGGCAGCTCAGTTAATGCTCAGCTGGAGCGCTCTAATATCTATGGGGTTTTCTCTCTGTTAAAATAGGACCTGACAATAATGATGGCTGCAAGGCTTACTCCCTTCTTGTCAATCGTATTGATCCCAGAACTCTGCATCTCAATTGATGTATTAAGTACTTTTTGAACATTTGTTGAACTCAGTATTGTGCCATTTGCTCTAGGGAAGTAGCTGGGGGAGCTTTCAAAGAAGAGATGCGTGCTCCATCCCAGGATCTCTGGGCATCTGAAGCTATCTACCAGATCCAAGGTGCAACCAGGATTGAGAACCTCAGCTCTGGGGGAAAGGGAGAAGTCTGAGTGTTTCTCGCCTTCTGGAAGCTTAGTAGTGTCAACTGAAAAAAAAAGCGCAACCTAAAAGTTGAGAGTAATATTTTATTTGGTGGGCAAGCCCAGGAGGCAGCCTCTCATACCACTCTAAGAGACTGTTCCGAAGAGGTTGGGTAGGAGCCAGGATATACAGGAGTTTCTGCAACTAGGACCAAGCAGGAACATTAAAAGATTATTGTTAAGTAAAGAAAACCGGGTTTCTCAAGTTAAAGAGTTTAGCATTTTTTCTATGTATGGGGAGATGCAAGAATCTGAGCTCATTGAAATCATCCCTTTGACACACACCTTAGCTCTCCAGAGCCAATATCCTGTGCTTCCTATCCTGAGTCTCCTGGGGGGCACCGTTGGGGGTGGTGGGCAGCCCGTTTCCATCCTGAGTTCCCTCAGGGCTCACCATCGGGGTGGCTGCAAGGTGATGGCTTGATGACTGCAACATCCTTTGTTTACTAACACGGCAGTCAGTATCTTTCACTCACAGTAGTGTGTTCAGAGCGGTCCTGTTGTGTGCTGCACTGTGCTGGGCACTCTTACAGCCATTATCTCAGCTTCTTAGTTCTTTGCAGGAACTGAGTTTCTTAAATTCTAAGCATAGTGCAGATTCCGAGGCTCAGAATCAGAGTTACACAGTCAGGGAGTGGCAGGACCAGCCTCCAACCTGAATCTCTCTGGCTTCAAAATCTACACCTTTTGCACCTTATCGAGCTACTTATGCCAGAAAAAGACTCAAGCCCATGTATGATTAAATGCTACATCTTGATTCTGGTTCAGCAGGCATTTCAAAGAGAGAGGGGGAGATGAATAGAGTTTGGAGAATTCAGCCACAGTTTTGCTGAGGACGTGAGATAAAGTGAGACTTGACAGAGTCCTGTGATGAGCTTGGAAAGCATGAGCTTCTGTTCCCAGGCAAATGAAAGCATTTCCCAGGTTTAATTTCTACTTTCATTATAAGCAGGTGTGTGTTGGGGGAAGAGGGTGGATGGAGTTGACTACGTACTTCTCAGGCTGGGCCTTCTGGAATTTGTGCTCCTCTAATGAATCATTTGCATCATCAGCTTTGCAGGTTTAGAACTCCCGCTTTTTGTATTGACCGGGCATTGAAGTTCTGAGAGGTGGATTTGCTGTGGCCAAACAGGACTCTCATTCCAGGGGAAAGAGGCAGGTAGGGGAGTGTCATGTGGAAATTGACAACAAAAGACCTCTCCAGCCATGTGTACCTGCAGGGGACATTGCCTCCTGGGGTGGGTAGGGAGGAGTGCTTGAGAAAGTCCCTAGGATAGATCAGAATATTGCCTGGGGACCCCAGAAGAGGAGCAAAGGGGGTTGGATATTCACCAGGATTCTTTTTTTTAATGGAGGTGCTAGGAGTGGAATCCAGGACCTCGTGCATGCTAAGCATGCACTCTACCACTGAGCTATACCCTCCCCTGCTCACCAGGAATATTGCCTATTTATTCTGAAGATACTTTTGCCTCATTCAGAAGTGTTTGTTATTAGAATCTGACCACTCATTCAACCAGGCAGGAACACCTCAAAACATGATTTCTTCTGTCTTTCTGAACTCTATCTGATATATTATGACAACTTGGACAAGGTAATTTGTAACTAATCAGATATAATGAGATACTTGCTGATTTTTAAAATCTCCTTGATGGGTCTTTATTTTTTATTGTGGTAAAATATACATAACACAAAACTTACCATTTTGACCATTTTTTAGTGTACATTTCTATGACTTTAAGTACAGCCTTATTGTTCTGCAACCATCACCATCATCCATCTCCAGAACTTTTTTATCTTCCTCCACTGAAACTCTGTACCCATGCAATGCTAACTGCCCATTTCCACCCATCCAGTCTCTTGCATTTTTAATGGGACTTGAGATACCCTAGGAAAGGTATATAACTCAAGTGTATATAAATCTGGTCTGGGATTGTGTTTATTTTTATTTTAAAAATTAATTTATTATTATATTATCATTTTATTATTATTATTTTATTATCATCATCATTATTGGCAGGGCGGAGGTAATTAGGTTTTATTATTTATTTTTAGAGGAGGTACTGGGGATCGAACCCAGGACCTCGTGCATATTAAGCATGTGCTCCACCGCTTGAGCCATACCCTGCTCCTGGGACTGTGTTTAAACAGAAACTTCACCTCTTCTTCATAGACTGATCCTGCAAGTCTGGAGTGAGGTCCAGGGGTCTGAGTGTCTGTGATTCTGTGACCCAAGGATCTTAGAGCTTGAGAAGGATGTTCATTCGATCCGGGTCCATCAACACTCCCGCAGCCCTAAAAGCCCACCTCCACCTCCCACTCCTCCTTGACCGATGAGTAACGCAGTAATGCTCCCTGGGCAACAGATTCAGATGTGTGATTCCTCTCTCTTCTCTCTAGACACTGTCTGGCTTCTTCCTGGACTATGAGGAACGCCAGCTTCTGAGCCTGTGAAATATTTATTCTCTCCTCTCTGCCTCCTTTACAACCACTTTGCTGCAAGGCTGTCTTCCTGACAGCCCTTTGAGGGCTGTAGGATGGGGTAATTTAAAAGGACTTATGTATTTCCATTGACTAAAAATTGGGACAATTTCAGAAAAATCTGAGCTCCCTGAGTGTCTGTGTGTGGCTCCCATGTTCGTATTTATATATTTACTCTGTTAAGTCAGCGATTCTCAGAGTGGGGTCCCTGGGCCAGCAGCATCAGTTTCACCTGGGAAACTGCTACAAGAGCAAGTTCTTGGGTCTCAGGCCTGACCTACCGAAACTCTGGGATAAGACCCAGAAATCTGTGTTTGAAAAAGTCCTCTGAATGGTTGTGATGCGCAACAACATGTGAACCGCTGCTTTAAATAAATGCATTGCCTAATTTAACTCTCACAAGGGTGCAGAGAGAACGCCCGTTAACGAGAAGACAAGGAAATTCAGCAAGGTTAAAGATAAAGGGGTTGACTAAGTCCCTTCAAAAATCCCAGTGCCAACTGATTTGGGGGTTCCAGGGATCCTGGCAGATAGCACTCTTGTACACTTCCTTGTGTTTCTAGTAACCAGCTGCTACCTATCGAGAAGCCTTTGCAAACACAGAGAGAGTGGGACAAAGAGGGCAGAAGAGCCTGCAAATGGGAGTAAAGGGCTTGGTATCAGTGGCCGTTTGTATAAAAAGTGGCGGGAAGGCATCTTTCCACACTGCTTTCCTTGTCCCACATTTAGCCAGCTTGCTACCACAGAGGGGACCTTTGGCTTCTTTTGGCATCAGCAGCTGGCTGTGCTCTGCAGGGGTGGGCAGCCAAGGGTCTGCTTGCAAAGTGTCATCACTCAGGGCGGGTGTGCTCCGTGCGTGGTGGGTGAAGGCCAGCTGTTGGCTCCAGGACCTGCAAAGATCAGCTCTGCGCCATCACCATTTGGTCTTGGCTGCTGCTTCCCGCGACCCCAGGGAGCTGCCGCACTTGCCACTTGTAAGCCAGCTGTTCAGAGCGCCTCTGAACAAGCATAAAATCCTCACTAGCTGTTTTTCTTTATCCTTTAAAGTTTGCTTTGATTAGTGTGAAGTTTGTTAATGGAAAGTCAACATGTGTTTCTGACTCTGGCTCTGGCAGAGAGGCTGCAGGGCACTGGATGATTGTCTTACATTATTCTGTGGTCCAGTCTGAGGTTCAGATGAGCAGATCACCTCATCCAGCAATATTAGGGGGCTCCTGCTCTGTGCCAGGTAAGGCTGTAGGTGGTGGGGGTACAGTGAGCAGACAGACCCTGCCCTCATGTAGTTTACCTTCTAGAAAAGGCAGATAGAGACTTTCTTGTTTATTTGTGCATGAAGAGAGTGAACAGAGAGACGTGGTATCGGGTATCTGTTGCAGCATCTAATGCATTGCATTGCATCATCTTAAAACTTGATTTGCTCACGATTCTACAATGAGGGCTGAACTTGGCAGGGTGGTTCTTTTGTTCACCTAGCTGTTGGTCCCCTGTGTGACCACATTTGGCCAGCAGGTTGGCACTGTCTGGCATCAGTCAGATAATCTGCCCCCTACCCTCTCCCTCTCCATGTGGCTTCTCCATCGCGGCTTTCCAGGAGGAGCAGGGCTGGACATCTTACACAGGGGCTTCAGGTGTCCACAAGCAAGAAAGTGGAAGCTTCCAGGCCTTTTTAAGGCACAGTATCACCTCTGCCACATTCTTTAGTTAAAACAGTTCATAGGACCAGCTTCAATTCAAGAGAATAAGACCACGTAAGATGTGGATACCCGGAGGCATGACGGATGGCGGACCAGAATTTAAAGGGCTGTCCTAGTTAATGTGAGACTAGATGGTGGTTAGACAGATGAGGTGGGTGTGAGAGTGTTAGGTGGGCTGGCTGGGGTCTTTTGGGCTGAGGCTTGCCTGATAGTGTGGAGCCTTTCAGATGAAGATCTGGGAGAGAAGCATCCTTGTCAAGGTGCTACATCTTTCTCTACCATAAAAGTGCCCTCCTCACCTTCTGCTTCCCAGGCTGGCACTGGAAGACCCTCTTTTTGATAGGGGTTGGCGAAACAGGAGGAAGAAGCTGGAAGGAGGAAAACCCAGTACCTCCGGGTCGTGGAGCCAGTCATTAATCAGCGGGGAGGGACCAGGAGAATAAGATTGAAGGAACAGCCTGGGGCATCTTCCCAGACTGCTTCTTAGGCGCCTCTAGGACAGACGCTGAGTCACTGGCCCCTCACGGGACATGAATGGAATACGGAGCTTCAGCTCTAAAGAAGTTCTCTGTGTCCCCTCCGAGGCACTAGTGTTGTGGCAGCAGCTGTTGGTTTGCTTCTTGGGCGGGAACATCTATGTGGAAGTTTCATGAATGGTTTTCATATGTCCAGTGTCATGCCAAGCATCTGAAAACAGCCCTTAGGATTTTTTTTTCTTTTCATAATAATATAGATAGAATCAAGAAGGATTGAACGAATTCTTTCTCAGAATGTGGTCCACAGACCAAGTGCCCCAGAATCACTGGTGAGCTTGTTAAAATGCGGATTCTCAGTCCCAGTTCCAGATAGATTCATCGGAATCTGTGGGAGATGGACCCCAGGACCAGACATTTTATAGATGCTCCCCAATGATTCACATGTTCGTAAAAGCTTAAGAATCACTGCCTTAAACCTTCTGTAGCTGCAGATGGAGTTACAAGTGAATCTCTTGGAAATGAAGTATAGAATCATTCTTTGAGGTCCAGCTCAAGTGTTACCTCCTCCAGGAAGCCTCCTAATTCCCTTGAAATGAACCTGCTCATGTGTGTCCTGGGGTACTTAGTGCACATCGTTAAGATGCTCTGGGTCCCCATCCTTTGCTTTTGGCAAACTAAGAGCTCCTGATGGTGGCAACAAGCTTTATCTGGTTTCTGGCCCTAGTGCTGGGCACAGTGCCTGGCACAGAGGAGGCAGAGTGAGTGCTTGCAAAAAATGAATAAATGAATGAAGGAACCCGGAAGAACACCTTGTGCAGCCCAGTTCTTTCACAGATGAAGACCTGAACACCTAAGGGGCGAGGCTCAAGGGCACAAGGCTAGCAGCGCAGAGCTTGGACTGGTACCCAGGCTTCCACATTCCTTGTCCAGTGCGCATTCCTCTCACCTAGTGACAAACATTTCAGTTTCACTTAGAAATTAAATCCCCACCCTTTTCCTGCCCTTCTCCCACCCTCACTGTGCAGTGTGAAAGGGAAGTCACATTCGAAGTAGATCCTCCTTTGTCATCCCCTCTGAGACTGAGCTGTACACAGAGGCAGGACTTTTGTGGGAAGCACCCTGAGGAGCACCTGGCCCCCAGCTCCAGCAGGACAGAGGCTTCCTCTGCTCCCTTCCACGTTTCTTCAGTTCTCGGCCCGCAAACCCCATCTGATGAGCATCTCCCTGGGCTCCTTGGAATGAACGTCATGGCTGCTGAGGGTGCCTCCCCCTTCACTGTGGGCAGCAAAGGGCTCTGGGTGGGATTTGCATATTGCTAATTACAGTTGATTCCGATTTGGGAGAAAAATCATTGATCCATTTATAACTTACAGTAATTTGCAAAGCAATTACCTTCTGGCATCTTCTTTCTTGCTAAAAATGTGTCTTTTTTTTTCTATTTTTTTTGAAAGAAAAATGATCTGGGCATTATCGACGAAGGCCTCTGTGTGCCTGGAAGAGGTAAATATGTGAAATCCTGCAGGGCTGGAAGTGCGACCTGAGAATCTTTACATCTTATTTGGTCCCCACATATAGTAGGTGTGCAATCAGTCTGTGGCTAAAATAAGAGATTAGAAGCCCTGTGAGCATCTGCTGGATCCAGGACCTTCCCTTCTCGTCTGATATGTGGTGCAGCAGTGGTGGATATAGATAGCCTCCAGAAGGAGGCATTCCAGGTTGGAATCCTGGATCTTCCCTTTACTGCCTTTGTGACTTTCAATGGACGTAATTTTCTGTCCCTGGTATTTCTCATTTGTGAACTGGAAATTCTGGCAGTACCTCCTTCCCCAGATAAAAGATCGAATGAGATGATGTGGGTAGGGTGCCTGGCCCAGAGTAAATGTTAAATTAATGTCAGTGATGACCTTCCCTTGGTTTGAGGAGTTGTTTGTTATGATTCAGTAGGTGAATTGCCATTTTCCAGCTGGACACCTAAGAGGTAAGGTGTGGATGGAGGGTGCTAGCAGACAGTGGATAGTGCAGTTTTCTGCAGGCATGGTGGGGGCTTTCATGGAGGGGGGCACGCTCTGCCAATCTGCTTGAAGAAGTCATGTGAGCAGTGAAAAAACAGACAAACAGAGGGTATCAAGTTAGGGAACTGGGGCTTAGAGGAGTTAGATATGGGAGTCAAAAGTCTTGTGTTTGAGTCATGGCTTTGGACTTACTGTGTGATCTTGGGCAAATCATTGCACATCTCTGAGCCTCAGAGGCAAGATGGGGATCCTGGTGCCATGGCCAGGACTACAGTAAGGAGAGCCAGCCATTCACCTCGGGTGACAGCCACCAAAACCTCAGTAATCAAGATAAATAGTATTTTAATGTTACATTAAAAAAACCCAAAACCAATGCATCCCACTCTGTTCATGTAGACAAGGCCCTGAGTGGACCGCAGCGAACACGACCCTCCCTCGCGCTGCCCCGTGTGGAACTTCTCTTAGGGGAGTGGTTCTCACAGTGCAGCTCCCACCGGCAGCATCAGCACCACCTGAGAACTGATTAAAATGAAAATCCTGGGGCCCCATCCCAAGACCTACTGAATCGGGAGGTGGAGCCCAGAAAGTTGCTAGTGAGACCCACATCTTAGGGAACGAAGCCTTTTCTCTCATTCTCGTTAGGACAATGTCCCTGTAACTTTCTGACATTTTTAGTTTGTGATGAGTGTCAACTTTCTATGGGTTAGCAGATAACTCCCCTTTATCCTTCTGGCCTCCCAGATACCTCCCTCTGCTCCCACCCCCAGTCAGTATGCAAATTTTGGATGAGCTGGAAATAGAGCCATTGCCTTCTAGCTAAGAGCTGCAGGGGAAGGAAGCATGACGCAAAAGAACTGTCTCTGTTTCTCCAGGCTTAATGTGGTGCTCAATTGTCTTTAATTTTCTTGTCAGAGCAGACAGGTTAAATATTGTATCTCCTTCACCCCACTGCCAGCATCGTCTTCAGAGTTCTGACCTCCGAAGCTTGTGCGGTGGTTAAATCCATTTTAGCTGTTGCTCTTTTGTTTCTTTTCTTTTAAAAGAACCAAGCGAAGAGTAAACATGTTGTTTCTTCTTTTTCCCATTTAAGTAAATATCTTTCTTTCCTTTCTAAAAGCTCCCCACTTTGGTGGGCTTGCATACTTACATGAATTTCATCAACTCTTAACTCATGCATCTTCGGAAGAGGCATTAGAAAATAATCTCTCTGCCTCGTCCGCTCTGCCTGAACCCCCAGCTAGTCCAGCTAAAAGCCATTTCTGTATAACAGCGCAATCATCGTTTGATCATACACATAGTTGGGAGAGTGTTTTGTTGTTAACATGTGATTGGTTAACTTGTATTAACCAATTCCATTTCTTTCTCTATTGACAAAGACAGCTTTGTCTACCAACAGTGGTGCCTACAGATGGAAATATTCTGTATCTGGCTGTCCAATATGGCACACAAGCTCACAAGGTGAACACTTGAAATACATGATCTGTGCAACTGAAGAATCAAATTTTAAAATTTATTTAAATTTAAATGAGAAAAAGCCATATGTGGCTATTGGCCACCATTGTGGACAGTGCAGGTCTATGAACACGATCACCCCTGATTAGAAGGGAATGACCCCCAAATGCTGCTCTGAGAACCCCTGGACACCTGGCGAGGTTTTACGTGTCTCCACTTGGGTGGGTGGGGAGGTGTGGCTGGCTTCCTGAACTGCTCCAGATCACCCCTTCCACCAAGGGCATCCCTGCTCTCAGGTCCTGGACAGGTTCTCCCAGCTCTCAGTGGTCCCTGAGCACACCCGGCCATTGGGTGCCCAAACACATGGGAGGGGGAGGAGCAGGTCCCACAGTGGTGGGAGAGCCTGAGCCACAGGTGGGAGCTCTTGGACTGGCTCTTGGACTCCCTTAGCCGCTTGGGGTCTGCCAGTGCCTCTTCTGGAGCACAGGCCCACTGACGAGCTGTGCCAAGAGCAATGGACCAAAGATGCTTTGCTTTCAGGCCTGAGATGCTGGCGTAACTAGTGAAGCTGGTATCAAGAGACAAGGTCCAACCAGGGAAACAGACACTGAGTTTTTACAAGGCTAGACATTTAATGCAACGTGATGGAAAAGCCTCAAGCCATAAGGGAAGATGAGGCAACCCAGAGCTTAGCAACCTCAGGATGCAGTTGTGCACCCTAGGCTGGAGGGTCAAAGGGAAGCGGAGGTGTTACCAGAGCCCAGGAGTGAGGGGGCAGGGGTGTTACCTGGTGGAAACTGGTGCCATGGGGCAGGGTTACTGATGAGAACAGGAGCCAGTTAGGAAAGCATCTGTTGCCATAGATACTTCCTTGGGTAGAGAAGGAAGGGGAGACACTCTGGCTTCTCCCTTCCTCCTGTCCTCTAGTATCCTACCAATGCTTTGCATTGGGCCAACCCAGACAGAAGCCATCTGACATAAGAGCCTGGGAAAGGCTCCTCCAGGGTTTTCTGTTACAGAGAATAGAGCAGGGGAGGGGCGAGGACTGGCCCAGCGTCTATGTGAGTGTGTTTAAAATGTAAGCCTCTACTGTTGCCCCTGCACACAGTTACAGAGGGCAGGACCATACCCTGTTTCCCCCTGCTTCCTGCCTGGTCTCCCCCTCCTCAGAGCCCCCTCCCAGTGCATCCAGTTCACAGCAAGCCTAGAGGGGTGCCAGTGGTGTTGATGAAGTAGACCTCTTAGAATGGATGCTGTAGAGTGGATTTAAACATTGGTGGTGGTGTAGGTTGGAACTGAGTTTTTAAAATTGTGTATTATTTAAAAAAATCTTTAATTAAAAAATTACCACAATTAAAAAAAACACACAGCATAACATTTACCATTTTAGCCTTTTTAAAGTTCAGAAGCATTAAATTAATCCACACTGTTGTGCAATCAATCTCCAGAACTCTTTTCATTTTGCAAAACTTACCCCCACTCCCCCAGCTCCTGGCAACCATCACTCTACTTTCTGTCTCTAGGAATCTGACTGCTCTAGGTACCTCTGAGCTGAATTAGTTTTGAAGTGACTGCCAACCTGGAGATTCTGTGATTCAGTCTTAAAGGTCTGTGTGGTAGAATGTCCCTGAGATTGAAAACAAAACAAAAAAAGAGCATCTGGGTAGGACTGCCTCGGATGGATTTTCCCCTCAGAAATAGAAAGAAAGAAATTCAGAAAGATCTGCTGTCGACAGGATGAGCTCCTTCTGGGTGAAGTTCTCTTGGTGGGTGTCCCACGGTTTCATTCCTGTGAGATGTTAGGTCTATTAGATTGCTGCTTTTCCCGCTAACTAGGATTATTGGACCAAAGGATACCAAAGGCACCCGTTGATTCTACAGAATTCCAGGCATAATTTCTCTGGCCCCGTTATGAGTCAGCTACTCGGTTTCCCTTTGGATCAGTCACCTTCCCGGGATCAACCGCCCCAGCCCATGCTCCAACCTCCTTTTCTGCCAGTTGGTCCAGCAGCATGAAGAGTGTGGTTCAGCTCCATTTGATGCACCCATGACTGAGGTTTAGGATGTGCAAGTGGATCTGTCCCAGGTCGACCTGGTTCGGATGTGTGTAAATGCTTAGCTTTGTTGTTGTTTGTTCACTTAGTTTGTAATAGCCAAAACTCGTGGCAGGGAGAATTCCAAGATAGTCTCAGGGTTCCTGGCCTTCTAGGATGTAAGTACCTTTTCCCAATTATTCAAACACTAATCTCGCTTTGCAAATGTTAGTAAGGTCTCATATCAGCTGAGTTTAAGACAGGGAGATGATCTGGGTGGACTTGACCTAATCACACAAGCCCTTTAAATCTGGATCTAGAAGTCAGAGACTGAGAAAGTCAGAGACTTGAAACGTGAGGGGAATTCAAGCAGGAGAAGTTTTACACTATTGGCTTAAAGATGGAGGAAGCCATGTGACAGGGAGTGAGGGCAGCCTCTAGGGGCTGAGAACAGCCCCTAACTGACAGCCAGCAAGAAAACGGGACTTGAGTCCTACAACCAGGAGGAACTACTTGGATGTGGATTTTCCTTCAGAGGCACCAAAAAGGAATGCAGCCTGGCTGACACCTTGATTTCGACCTGTGATTCCCGGAGCAGAGAAACCTAGCTGCCCTGGGCCTGGGGTTCTGACCTACAGAACTAAAACTGAACCAGTTGTTACTGCTTTCAGCAGCTAAGAGGGTAGTAACTTGTTATGCCTAAAATGTTCAGTTTTTTCTGTGAATGCAATAGGCTTTAGTTCAGGATCTGGATCTGGTATAAAGTAAGTTCTCCTTCAGGACAAAGGGCTGTTGTCTATTATCTAACTGAATTCTTACACCATCATTACAGGGTAAACGGTTCAGGTATTAATACAATTCATTATATGATTAACTGTGGAATTAAAAATAATTCAATCTATGAGGAAACAGTGAGGGTGGTTGACAAGCCCAAACCTCACAGTTAGTGCCAAAGGTGGGGCCAGAGTCCAGGTCTCCTGAACTCAGGCCTGATGCTCTCATTACGTGCCCACACTCCTTTAAAGGTATGCTAATGTTTCAGGGGTCCCTGGGGAGGGCAAGGTATGGCTGTCCCTTCCTGGGCTTCTTAAAGGGACATTAGATGGAGCCCAAAGGTAAGCAGGTGCCTTGGCCTGTCTGGATAGGGAGCCTGGTTATCTTGACTCTGTTCCTCGGTGGAGAAGCCACTGCCAGCTGCACCTTCAGGAGGTTCTGGGCAGGTGTCTGCAGGGTTTGCTGAGAAGAGACCGGGCGCTGCTCTGGCTGGCACCTGCCTGCCCACAGGTTGCAACACTGCCTATGTTTCTAACTGTAGCCTGACAATCAATTCACTTGCTGGCAAGAATGAGTGGAAGCCCAAACAAGGGGTTTCTGAGAGAAGTTCTTCAAGGCATCCATTCTCGTCTGCTTTATTCAAGGAAATTCCTGCACTAAAGGTCAGGACCGCCCGTTCCGTGATTGTGTGGGACCTGAGGTCAGCCCCAGGTTGTTATTGAGATCTGCGCCCTGGAGTAGAGGTGATGCAACTGGGACTTTGAGAATTTAAGCTGGGATGATTTGGAGTGCAAAGACAGAGGCAGGGCTCTCTCCAGACACTGACCCATGTGCACCCCCACCACAGGTCCTGACCCAGGTGGGGCTGCCCCTTGGGGCTCCATTTGTGCCTGAACAGCCCTGGAATGTTCCAGCTGGAAAGGACCTCAGAGATCTGCTAGTCCAACCCTCTTAGTTTACAGGGGGAGCTGAGGAAACTGTGCAGGGGGGACATAGCCACCAGGTGGCAGAGCTGGGATCAGAATCAAGAGTGTCATGGCAGATGGAAGACATGCCATCTGCCGTGGAAAGGGTGCTTTTCTGGAAACTCTGGGCAACCTCCCCTCTGTCTGTCTGGAGAGAGACTTTTAGACATCCCTCTTTATTTTGATCTACTTATTGGGAATTTGCTGTCATTTGAACATGGAGCCCACAGACTGGTTGAGAGACAGGTTGAAATAAGTAACAGAGATTGGTCGGTAACTACCGCTGGTTAACTAACACAAATAGGGTGCATTGGCTCGGAGTAGGTTCTGCGTCAGACTGCTCTGCCTGGATTAAAATCTTCTCCACTGGTTGCTAGCATAGGACCTTGAGTAAATCGCGTGATCTTACTGAGCTCCGGTTTCCTCATCTATAAACTGGGGATGACAGCGGTTGTGAGCACCTGCTACTCAGAGTCATTATGAAGAGTCAGTGGGATCACGCACCGCACCTGGCGTATTATGAGCACTTCATGCACCAAGTGTCAGGTATTATGAGTGACGTCTTATTTGTGCAGGTCAGCTAATTGTGAAGTTGCCGTGATTTGCCTCATTGAACTTACCAGAGTCATTTGATTTCTTTGTGGAAAATATATAATTAAATGCAAAACTGGGCAGCATTCACCATTCTCTCCTGCCTCCCAAGCTTTCTGAGGTAGTGAGATATTTTTAAAACATCATCATTTTTTATGAAGCACCTGCTACATGCTTGGTTCTAGCCATGAAGTAAGAGAAAGAGACTTGGTCCTTACCTTTAAGGAACTTGGACTTGCTGGAGCACTACATGACAGAGTGAGACAGTATCTGAACATGTTCTGCCCTGGGAGGAGGGGTGTATGTGCTAGAGTTTCAGGGGGTGGGGTTTGGGACCCAAATCTTTCTGTTAGCTTTTTAAAATCAACTTTTAATTTTAGAACACTTTTAGATTTACAGAAAAATGGCAAAGATGGTAAGAGAGAGTTCCTGTATACCCCACACCTAGTTTCCCCTATTATTAATATTTTGCATTAGTCTGGTATGTTTGCCCTGCACGATGAACTGGTATTTGTACATTATTATTAACTAAAGTCCATACTTTATTCCATTATATATTTCCTTAGTTTTGGCCTTGTGTTTTTTGTTTTTTGTTTTTGTTTTTGTTTTTCTGGTCCAGGATCCCATCCTCATTACGTTTAGTCATCATGTCTCCTTTGGTAACTCTTGGTAGTCCCAGCTTCTCAGACTTTTGCTGTTTTGATGACCTTGACAATTTTGAGGTGTTCTGTAGAATGTCCTCCGGGGAGAGACTAGTAAAAGATGCCCTTCTCTGATGGGCTGAGGTTGAGGGGAAGAGAGAGTTTCACCTTCCCCGCAGAGTAGAGAGAAGGTTGCAGAGATTGGAGGAGGGAACTGACCAGTGAGGGCTGAGGAGTCAGGGACGGCTTACTGGAGTGTGGGACGTGGGTTGAGCGGATTTAAGGCTTTGGAAGGAAGCTCTAGAGGGACCATCCTGGCCTTTCCTCAAAGGCACAGCCTATTTTCCCACACGATGCTGGGAACCACACTTTTTTGGGAATGTCATGGCATCAAGCTGCCTCACACTGAACTTGTCAGAGCGTTTGTGTCTTCAGGGTGGGCCAGAGAGGAGGTCACTGGCTGCAGCTCAATGCAGGCTGCACTGGGCCTGGCCTGACTTGACGGGGGCTCAGAGGAAGCTCAGGGGGACAGGCTGCCGAGGGCCTGCTGAGCAGTGGCATTAATTAGGAGGCTAAGAGTGTCTGCAGAAATGTTCGGGACGTGACACTGAGTTGCTTTTATATTACTTACTTACATAACATAAGCAAGTGAGAAAACTAATCAGCCTGCCCCTCCAGCCTTTGGGTGTAGCCTGGCTGGGAAAACTGAGCCTGTGGAGGAGGAAAGAAAGGTAAGATTCAGGGTTAGCTTGAAAGGACCAAGGGGCCAGGCAAATCTCCTCAGGATTAGGTCATTTGATCCATGTATCCATCCATCCATCCCTCCATCCATCCATCAATCCCCTGTATATGTGGGCAATGGGCAGGCCACATCCTCAGTACACCCTGAGCCACTCTTTACCTGGCCAGTCTAACAGACCGACTTTTCTCACCTGAAGGCCCCTTCTGTCTCTATGATCAGCTGGTTAAACACTTCTTGACTGAGTTTCGATCAACAAAAGTGTAAAGACAGCCCCATCTTCCAGAAACTGTCCCCGTAAGTGAGAAGACAGCACATCCACTCTGAGAATAGTATGATGCAGTCGGTATATGAAAATATTTGGGGACCAGTGTCTAACATCCATCACCTAGCACCCATCTTTTTCCAGCAAAGGAGGAAATGGGCCTGGGTGGGGGATATTTGGGGTGCCATTATTTCCACTGCTCTCTGATAATAAGCAGGGTCGTTGCAAGTACGAGACTGTCCCTGACTCCAGCTGAGTCCACTGTGGACTTCGTGAAAGCTCTCCATGGGATCTGCTACAACACAGGTCTCTGATTTCATAGTTAGTTACCCTGAGTCAGGTAAACTGAGTTATTCTATTGGCTGTTGCATGAGCCCAGGCTTTCTCTTGTTCTGGCACCTCCTGCCAAGTCCTTTGTGCACTAGAGTCTGTAAGGAGTTCCTCGTGGTCCCAAAGTGCCGTAGCAGCCCTGCCAAGCAATGCTTCCCTGGGGCCTGGGCCCCCTGGTGACCCCTTCCAGGCTTTCTCTGGTTCCCCTGGCAAGCCCAGTCTGACTCCAGAAGGGAGTGTGTGTTTCTCTTGTGTTCATGACTTAAAATAATGAGGCAGTTGTCTTAGCAAGAGGAGACAAATAAATCACTGGGAAGAGTTTTTCACAGGTCAGCAGGTTTGGGACTTGGCTACGTTAAGATGGAAAGTTGCTTTCCCTTCTGAGTTGGGGATAAGGGTGGATTGGGCACCAGACCTCGGGCTTCCCTAAGTTGCACTGTTCCACTTTCCAGAGCCCCTCCTTGGGACCAGTGGGGTGTCAGGGGCTCAGTACCCACAGTCACTCTTGACCCTGAAGCACACACCAGCTCGGAGACCTTCCACCATTCCTCACTGCCCCTGGAGGGGAACTCCTCTAATTCATCTCTCAGGGTGCCCTACTGGACTTCCCGCTTTTCCCTCTGCTCTTCCAGACGTGTCCCCATCTCTCTGCCTTTGCCTGGGTTGGTTCCCCTCACTCGGATGAGTCCCTTCTCGCAGAGGCCTCCCAGCAGCCCTCAGGGGAAAGTCCTCTGTACGCATCCATCCCTCACCATGGACCTTCTCTCAGTGCTCCTTAGCTGGCTGTGGTAGCTGTCCTGTCCCCCCATCGAGGTTGGACTCCCTGGAGGAGAGGGAACTTATCTAAATGGCCAAGAGCTCTTTGGTCTGGCGTTAGGCAGAACTACTTGTGCTTTTATGACAGTTCTGCTCACTTTCTGCCTTGAGGGGGGATCACTGAGCACAGAGAACAGGATTTGGATTCCGGATTTGGACAGCTCTGAGTTTGTATTTCACTTTGGGAACTGGGAGAGGGCCCTTGACCTCTCTAAGGCTCCTTTTCCATCCACATAATGGGAACAGCTCCGGCATTTATCTCACTGGGTAGCTGTGAGGACAAAGTGTCAGGATACGTGTGAAGGACTTAGGACAGCTCCTGGAGCAGAGCACGTTGGAGGCAGCCAGCGCTCTCATCAGGCCACTTCCTCCTGCACGCCCCTGGGGCTGGCACAGCGCTGCTGGACTGATGCTTAATTCGACCAATAGACCCACAGCCCTGTGTGAAGGAATCCTCCGTCTTGGAAGAACTAAAGTCTGGGTCTTCCGAGGCTGTCTCTGGGTGAAGAGTCTCCGTGTGGGGCAGGGCTGCTGGCCTCACATGCAAGCATGCCTTTCGTCTTCCAGATTCTCCTTCCAGGTTTCTGCATAGTTGAGGCAAGGCTGGATTTTCAAGTATCACTTCCTACTCTAATTTGAAAAGACACCTGCACCCCAATGTTCATAGCAGCACTATTTACAATAGCCAAGAAAAGGAAGCAACCTAGATGGCCATCAACAGATGACTGGATAAAGAAGTTGTGGTATGGAATATTACTCAGTCACAAAAAAGAGTAAACTAATGCCATTTGCAGCAACATGGATGAACCTGGAGATCGTCATACTAAGTGAAGTAAGCCAGAAAGAAAGAAAAATACCATATGAAATTGCTTATATGTGGAATCTAAAAAAATAAAAAAGGACACAAAAGAACGTATTTACAAAACAGAGATAAGATCACATAGAAAATAAGGGGGAAAGCAAGTGGGGAGGGAAAAATTGAGAGTCTAGGATTTGCAAATACTAACTACTATATATAAAATAAATGACAAAGTCCTACTGTACAGCACAGGGAACTATATTCAACACCTTGTAGTAGCCTATAATAAAAAAGAATATGAAAAGTAATATATGTATATATAAATGAATCACTATGCTGTGCACCAGAAATTAACACATTATAAATCAACTATACTTCAATAAAAAAAGGAAAAGGTGATACCTTCCTAAGTTCTCAGGAATATCAAGGAGACAACAGAGAACAGAACAGTGAGAAAGAGCAAAGGGTTTGGGGTCGGAGGGCCATGGCACTTCGTATGCCGCGCACAATGCTTTTCCTAGTGGATGGAGAAACCCAAACCATCCTGGGTCAAAGCCTATGTGAGCTCTGGAAGCGGGGTGAGCCCCGGCAGGAGGCTACACCACAGTGTCTTCATGTGTGAAATGGGGACAGGACAGTGGGTGCCTCGCCGGCAGGTGTGGGGCTTCCCTGCGATAAGGCGGGCATGGTGCTGCTTAGCACAGAGAGCACACGGGAGGGAGTGAATCCGTCATCATTGGCAAATTCAGTCTGGTTTACTCACCTTCAGCTGAGGTTTCTTCTGCTGGGATCTCTCAGCTCTGGCTCTACCTCTTCAAGGAACCCTCAGGACATTTCTGCTTCCAGGAGCTGGGTGTGGAAGAATCAGGCCTCCTGGCCCCAGCTTGACACCAAGGGGGCTTCCCTCCTAAGCTCCGGGCCGCTTACATGTGCCCATAGGCAGTGCCCTCAGGATGAGCCCTTCAGAATGTAACCCAGTGACCCCACATCCATGGGTTCATTCAGAGGGAGGGGCTGGGGTGGGGAAGAAGAAGGAAGAAAGAGGGGTGCAAGATCATTATGTTATCATGTCAACAGCCTCTGCTGCCATCTGGCAGCCCAAACAACGCCCCTAACTGAAGGAATGCGTCAATCTCCAGGCTTTCTGAAAGAGCGGAGACTGAACAACGTGCTGTGTGCTGTAGCCGCAGGGATGGTCATGGATGACAGGGCCCATTTACGGAGCATCCTCACGGCCACATCTGCTTCTGAGAGACGCTGTGTTTATCCTTACAACTCCCTGCAGCGAATGCTACCATCATTTTAGGTGAGGGAACTGAGGCACAAGAGGACCAGACCTGTAACAACAGCATTCCACTGCTTTGCCTTCAGGGTGGTTACCTATGCCTTTATTTTAAAGGAAGGGAAATCCTAGTTCAGAGTGTCAAAGATGCCTGCCCAAGGACACACAGCTAATAAGGAACAGAGTTGGACTGGGATGCTGATTGCCTGGTTCTAGCCTACCCTGGTTCTGTTTCAGAATTAGAACGGTCTGCCTGAGTCCCCATGAGCCCTCAGGGGGATGGAGTTGGGTCTGTTCAGTGGGTTCTGGTCTGGTCCTCCAGGAGGGTCTGCAAGGAGATGCTGATCCTGGCGGCAGAGGCTGCTGTGGCCGAAGATGAAGAGGATGAGATGTGGGCCAGCACGGAGCCTGGGCGTCCTGCCAGAGCTGCCAACACTAAGTTGCATTTCGTCGTCTTCTCCCTTTCCTTGATTTAATACAATCTTAAATAATAATGGGACAGGGGGATGGGGGAGCCAGGGAGAAACAACCCAGCCAACATTCTGTGTAACAATCTAATCAAACCTGGCATTTTCCCTTTGCTATTTGAGGAGCAATTTCTCGTCCGATGTAAACATTTTTTTTTATGATGATTCCAGGCTGAGCGGCACCAGGAGTTGCTGCTCGGCACTTTCCTCTAGCTCCCTCTGGTCCTCAGACGGAGGCAGAATGGGGCCCGTAACCATGGCAATTCTCTAATGTTTTTCTGCCATAAAACATAAACGTAGGGGGAGTCTTCATTATGGCTTCTTCAAGGAGAAAACAAAGCTTTCCCTGACTGGGGCAGGGCAGGGTGGCAGGGAGCGGGGAGGAGAGAAGAGAGAGTTTAGATTTTTTTTTTTGCCGGGAGAAGAGGAGAGATTTTAGATTTTATCATGGAGATGAATTGCCTCAAACTTCATTCAGTCCAATGCTTGGTTCCAGCAATTAAAAAAGATACAGCCCCAGGGCCAGGCACAAAGGAGGTGCTCCTTAAATATCTACTGAAAGCAGGAAGGGAGGGAGGGAGGGACAGAGTGGTGTGGTGGGGAGGGAATTTGGGGGATTGGGGGAACCGTGAGGAGTAACGTTGGGTGGCCAGATGGGTCCACCTTTTGAAAGAATTTCAAATTCTGCTGACCCGCCTAATAGGTTTCTTGGAAGAGCAGGATGATGAATGGGCTGTCTTACCTGGAGGCTGGTGCGGCGTCCTGTCTTCCTCATACTCCCTGTGCTGGATACTTGGTCTCTGAATTGTCAGCATCAATGTTTGTTGCATAAATGAAGGAATGAGTGGATCAAATTTTTTACCTTTTTGGAAGTAGTCATAATGGTACTGAGAATATAGATTGATGAAACCTAAGAATTCTTCCTCCAAAATTGCAGCCATGAAAACACACATTCTACGTCATCTCAGAATGCTTACAGACTTACTCATGACCGTCCCTAGACTGCACAGTGAGAATTCATGGCTGCATTATCTTCTAGAGGCTCTCGAGCATTTGTTTGTTTGAATCATCAGCTAGACAATGGTCTACTATGCTGCCTCGGTTTCCCCAATGCAACCAAGAACAGATGGATCTGAAGATGTATCTTGCTTCTAACTTCCAAGTTCTAGGAGGAGAATCAGGGTTCACCCAAAGCCTCTGGGGCCCAGGGGCTTCACAAGAAATTCTACTCCAGACACCCACATACACACAGAGAGAATTCAGATCCTCTTGCAGGGAAAGGTGCCAAGTGTGGACCTTGACCTCTCAGGGTTTCTGTTGTCCCTGAGGCTACCACATTAGCACTCTCCTTGTTTCATGTGGCTTTGTTTGGGTTTGTGGCACACTTGTTCTACTGATTTCTCACAGTCATAAGCTATGGACCTGCACACATGTGCAAACATCTCTCTTCCATTCTGAGAGTTTAAAGGACCGCCCGATCTGAAGGCAGAGAACTGTGTCTTGTTTGTGTTTGGGTCCCCAGGGCTTGGTAGAGTTTGGGGATCCTGATACAGGCTTGGATTAGGTGACCTTTGAATCCTCTTCAGCACTATAATGCTGGGAATCCAGCACCTTCTGCACCCTTAGTATCCAGGACTGTGAAAGCAGTTTACAGTATAAATGAATGTAGAATTAGACACCACCATTGATCTTGGATTTCTTGCTCTTGGCTGGAAAACTGAGTCTTTTCCTTTTTTCCTACCGAAATCATTCTTGTACCTAAGATGTTCCCTCTCCTGCAAAGTATTCCTTGACTTTCACAGAAATGATGTGTCAGTTCCTCTCCTGTTCTCAAGCTCTTTGCTTCATATTCCAGTGTTACCACTTTATGGACTTTGTTGTTGCTTTTATTGGGTTGTAAATATCTGGAGGGCAGAGACTGGCTGGAATTCGACTTGGTATCCCATAGTGCCTTGCACGTAGTGGGCATTCAGCAATGTGGGGCTTGGTGAATAGCAGGTAGTTCACTTATTATGGGGATGGGTATCCCCCTCTCTGTATCTGTGTCCCAGGCCATGTCACTTTGCAGTCCCTCTCACAAAGGTGGATTACATGTCCCTGCTCCTTTGACGTTGGATTTGACCATTGGACTTGCTTTGGCCAATGGGATGCTAGCAGACACGATATGAACAGAGGCTTGGGATGTGCTGGTGCAGCTGACTTGCCCTCCTGTGCTTTTACCATCACCTGACTCACCCCTGGATGAGGATGAGAAACCCATGAAGCAGAGCTGCCTGACCAACCTGCTGAGTGAAACACAAATGCCTATGGTCGGGTACCAGTGTGCTTTGGAGGGTGTTCGTTCCTCAGCAACAGTTGTTTAATACAACTGTTAGCCTAGAATATAGGCTGAAAAACATATAAAGCCTTGAAGTGTTAGTTGTTTTTAAGGGATGGCGTGGACATTTTAGAGAGAATGGAACATCGGGAAGTGACTTGAAGAAGTGGTTGGTTGTTCCCCATATGGAAGACTGAACAGAGGTGGAGGAGTTGTAAAAACTTTCCCAAACATCTTCCTCTCTTAACTAAGTCTGTTGCTGTTAAAACCTGAATGCTGTCAGCTTTTGTAGGAGGGAAAAAGAAACGGGGCTTCTTTGAAGAGCGGCACATCTCCCACCTAGTTGCAAAAGATGTTTCCCATGGCTGACTTCTGTGAGTAACTCTGCAGTATAAAATAATGTGTGTGTGTGTGTGTGTGTGTGCGCGCGTGCATGTGAGTGTGTGGATTTCAGACAAAATCTGACTTAGATGCTTTTTAGAAAATTGGACTTTTCCATCATTCTGTCATGGGGTTCCCTGGCCAGCTCACTGCATTACTGTTGCCAGAAGGGATGGGACACAAGAGGTGAGGGAGCCCAATTGGGTGTCCATGCTCGCCTGTGACTTGAGAGTTTTCACGCAACGCAGTGTCTTCAAAATCTGGAGGTGCATTGGTGGGGAAGAGTATAGGTAATTGGTGGAGTGCTTGCTCAGCATTCGCAAGGACATGGGTTCAATCCCCAGCATCTCCCTTAAAAAAAAAAATAAATGTGATCACCTGCCCCACTCCAAAAAGAAAAACAAATCTGGAGGTGCTGGAGCATGATGATGGCCAGACTTCTCTCCCATTTCTAATCCACAGCCATTCTTCAAAGAACTGGGGTTCAGTGCTGGGAAAGGAACTGGGGCATGAGGATCATCCTGTCGAGTCCTGTGTTGACCCACAGTGGAGAAACGGTTTTCACTTACTGAATCTCTACTGAATATCTGCTATGTGCCAAGCACTGCTAGGCACCAAAGCAACCCCTTACCCCTGGCAGTCATGGAGACTGTGATCTAGAGGGAAGACAGACATTGATGAATAATCCCACAAATATGAATTTGTTAACTGTCACAGGGGCTACACGTAGGAGCTCCAGGGTCACTGAGAGATATTTGACTTTGGGACATCAGAGATGGGAGATGATTTCTGAGGCCCTATTCTGCCAATTAAAAAGTCTATGTCAAGGCCATAGCCACTTTGAGTGCAGCCTTTCATCAAATTAGAAAATGCACCTTGTCCACCAGGAGCCCTTGTGTGGTGAGTGGACCTGCAGGAGTGTATACAGTGGTCATGTGCCCCAGCCCCACATTTTTCTGGTCTTCCTCAATTCTCAGCCATGTTTCCACAGTTTTGAGATGTGGGTCTGGACCTGCCTCCCTGACTTGTGGGTCCAGGGCATGCGGAGCCACACATGTGTTCGGCACCTAAAGTGGAATTCTCTTCTAAGTGAAGGGGATCAAAGATAATGTTGTGAGAGCATCTCCTTCTCTGGTGTAGAACATGTAGCGTTTCTGTTTTACCTATAACGGATCTGGCGTTCTGATGCTTGGAAAACATACCTTATGTGGTCTGAGCTGGGTGATTGCTCAGTTTCTCTTCTTTCTGCCCTGAACCAAACTGATACTGGGAATTATGGGAGCTCTCTCAAAGCATCAGGATACAGGAGTTTTCAGATCTGCGTGGTTTCCACAGTGATGTCACTTGCCCACCTGATCACAGCTCAGCTCGCTGGCACTCCAGGTGGAGGAGGACAGAGACCCAGAGTGCTCAGGCTCTGGAGTCCAGTAGGGATCCTGACTTGGCCTTCGCTTAGCTCCTCCTGTCAGGGGCCCCTGTGTGTCTTCCATGGCCTCCATCTAGGCCCTGCCCCAGCTGGCCTATCCCAAGCCTCAGCAGTGGCGTCATTTCACCTTTTCCTCAATGGGACGTGCAGAAGGCCAAGTGATTCTTGACTTGGAGTCTACACCACATGTAAATGGGGAGAGGCTGGGGAAGGCAGCACACAGCAGGTTTCCTCTGCTTGGAGAGGATGAACTCACATTCAGGGCACCTGGCACTGTGCCCTCCTACCAGAGTCCCAAACACAGACCCACTCTGACCTCAGCATCACTTTCAAGGTTCGAAATATGGCACATGTCAAACTCGCCATGGCCTTTCAACTTGGCTGCCTGCCTCTGATCTCCGTCCAAGTCATCCTCTCACTGCTGTTGCTTTCCTTATTAAAATAAAGCTCTGATTATGATATCTCCAGCCCACAAATGTTCAGTGGTTCCCCATGGCCTCCCAAATAAAGCTAAACCTCTGCAACATGGAGCCTAATAAGGTCTTCATTCCTGGCCCCAACCCACCCCATCAGCTTTGCTTCTCAGCTCCCTACCCCTGCACTGTAGACCCTGGCCCCCTTGAGCTTCTGCTGGTCCCTAAACAAACCAGGCCTTTCACACTGCCATGCCTTTGCTCTCACTGGCTCCCTCATGGGGAGTTCCCTTTCTCAGTGCTGGCTGTAGACATGCTTCTCATCTTTCATGGCCCAGTTCAAGTGCTGTCTTTAGTAGAAAGACTTCCTTAAACATCCCTGAGGGTGCTAGCATGTTGTCTCTGTGTTACAGCCCATGTCACTGCATTTATTTTCTTGGCTGTTTTTCTTTCTAGGTTGAAAAATCTTGATTTGTTGAGGTCCAGGAAAGAATCATGGTCATCTTTGTTAATGCGCTCGGTGTCTTGTAGTGTCTTTCTACTGTGGTCCTCCATAAATAGTTACTGCTATCAAAGCCATAGGCAAGAGGTGTGGTCCTTGCACTGGAGGTACTGATTGTCTAGATGAGAAAACAATATACAAAATATAAAATGTCATGAAACATATAACAACATATAAAATGCCATAAAAAAAAAACAAAGAATAACAAGTCAGCAGTGGTGGAAATGTAAAATTGTGCAGCCACTGTGGAAAATAATATGGCAGTTCCTCAAAAAATTAAACATATGGCAAGGAGGGTAGAACTCAGTGGTAGAGTTTGTGCCTAGCATGCACGAGGTCCTGGGTTCAGTCCCCAGCACTGCCATTAAAAAAATAATAAATAAAAAAAACCCCATATTGCCCAGAATCCCACTTCTGGGTATATATCTAAAAAGAATTGAAAGCGGGGAATCAAACAGATATTATACACCCATGTTCATAGCAGCATTATTCACAGTAGCCAAAAGGTGGAAGCAACCCAGGTGTCCATCTGTGGATGAATGCATGAACAAAATGTGATCAACACATATCATGGAACATTAGTCTTGAAAAAGAAGGAAATTTTGTTTCACGCTACAAGATATATTAACCTTGAAGACATTATGCTAAATGAAATAAGCCTGTCACAAAAGGACAAATATTTTATGATTCCACTTATATGAGGTACCTAGAGTCATGAAACTCATACAGGCAGAAAGCAGAATAGTGGTTACCAGTGGCTAGAGGGAGGAGCTGTTGTTTAATGGGCATAGAGTTTCAGGTTAGAACGATGGAAAAGTTCTGGAGTGGATAGCACTGATGGTTGCGCAAGAACGTCAATGTACTCAATGCCCCGGAACTATGCGCTTAAAACTAGTTTAAATGGTCAATTTTATGTAATCTATACTTTATCACAACAACAAAAAAATTGAAAACAACAACTAAAACAAGAAGAATTAGCAAGTACAAATAATGCTCTGTATACACATTGGCTGGTGGCTCATATGTCTTTGGCTGGAAGTGCTGAGTTGGGTTTAAAGGGCAAGGAGTGGGGGTTCTGGAAGGAATGTTATGAGCTATTTGGATTCTGCATAAGGGGGAGATGGGTGAGGGGGTATTCTGGGTTCACGCCTGCCGTGGTTGGACGTTCGCTCGCTGAGCTCCAGAGGCTGACCACTACGGACCACTCAGCTCAAGTCCTCTGTCTTCTCGGTGGGTCTGGCCAGAGTGAAGGGCCAGCAGGTGGGAAGAGGGTAAGAGGTGGGTGAGGTCAGGGACTCTCGTCCTGCCAGTTTCGCAGTGGCTTTGGTCCTTTGCTGCCATCACACTGAGTATGGGCTGCAGATGGGAAGAAGGGAAGGGACAAGAAGACTTCCTGGAAGTCTACACATTTCTCCTCCCTTTCAAGTGGTCAGAATCCAGCTGCCTAGGGAGGCCACGACATGCTGGCTTAATTGCTGGAGACAGCGTGTGAGACTGTCTCAGGATTCTGTTTCTAAGGAAGAAAGGGGAACGGGTACCGGGAGTCCATGGTACTGAAACAGCCCTATGGTTGGCACTGCTATGGAGCTGATCAAAGCCCAGACATGATTGGGATAGACAGAGTCAATGTGCCTTCTTTCTTCTCCCACTATTGGGTGCCTAGGCTTTGATTTACTATACTGGTGGGGTCGTGGCCAACTTGGGCCCCTTCCCCGTGCTGAGCATAACAGGGGACCACGTACTCAGTCTCACAGGGAGAAGGCAAAGGACCACAGCAGACCCGAGTACAAACATCTTAGATCAGGAAGCTACAAGTTCTATTTGCACACTTGCTCCTCCCATCTCTCCTCTTAGTTATGATGGGACACAGGTTGCTATGGTGATGGGAAGATGAGGGAGGGGTTTGCGGGTACTGAGGCTGCTTTAACCTACACAGAAAACTTTGTAAAAGTTTCCTCCAAGGAGCTGGACTCAAGATAAGGCAAAGCTGGACCCCGGATGCCAGAGGGCTCCAAAAGTTTTCTCAAGTTTCTGTCCACCAAACAGATCTTGCAGAAAGCCAGTGCTGTAAACTGGGGAGTCCAGAAATATTCCAGGAGGAGGAACGACTCGGTGCCAAACCTAAAACACTGGAATGAGGCGAAAGAGCTCTCTGCTTCTGAGTTGAGAGTGGGCACAAGGAGAGGGCTGGCCAGGAATGCAGCCTAGGAAGCCCCGCCCCCTCTGTGTAGGTGGACGTAAGCACGTCAGCATCAGAGCGCTGCTGGAGGGCTCTGGCATCTCCTGGGGTTGAATCCTTCCTCTGTCATATTCTGGTTTATGACCTTGGGATGATTTCTTTCACTTTCTGAGCCTCTGCTTCCTCAGCTGTCAAATGCAGCTAATACCAGATCCTGAGGGAATTACGCAAGGAACTACACACAACATGCTTAGCCTGGGGTCGGGCACACAGCACGGGGTCTACATACACTGGTGGTTATATAACTGGCATTTCCAGGTGACCAGGTTTCTGGTCTTCAGGGTGTAGAGATTACAGTCTTTTGGGGGGAATTTAAGAAGCACTCCAGGAGCGAGAGAGGGATGGGGTGAAGGAGGGGTGCTGTGGCAAGCAGGTGAGGAGCCCTAGCTCCTTTGCTCCTGAATTATTCATGGAAATAGGCTTGGAATAATTGGAGGCCATTTTTCATTATCATTGTTTTCCAGAGAAAAGACTCTGTTGCTGAAATCTGAGGCAGGGAAGTTCACTCGATTCAGTTTAGATTGCTTTCTTAAAAACTGCTTAGGGATGGCCCCAAACCAGAGCCTCATTTGGGGAAGTGTGAATGCAAAGGCAAATAATCCTGCCTCATTAATTACTTCCTAAAGTGAAAGGGGAGAGGAAAGAGGGAGGGAGGGTGGAAGGGTGTTGGGGAGGGGAAGGAGGCAAGGAGGAGGGGGTGGGATTGCGAGGGAGACTCTGGAAGTCTGACCCCGGGTCTGACAGATGTGGGGTCAGCCCGGATGGAGGAGTAGTTCTTGTGTCTGTGCCTGGAGGGGCTCTGAGTTGCATCTCCCCGTAGATCCCGGTCCCCACTGTGGTATTTTGTCCCTGTCCAGGCATAGGGTATTAACAAAGGACAGACTCTGCTCCACCACCAGGTGACCTTGGGCAAACACTGTTCCTGTCTCCATGCCCCAGTTACCCTCTGAGAGTGAGACTGGGAATGTGTCTTTTGCAGAATTGTTTTGAGGATTGAATGAGAAAATGGACGTGATTTACCTAGCACTGTGCGTGACTTACGGGAGGTTCATAAAAGCTGTTAGAAAACCCATTCCCCCATCACCGAGTACTCCCCACTAGAGATCCAGTCCTAGGGATCCAGCATCACTCATTTTCAAATGCAGAGGCAGATGCTCCTGGTAAGGGGTCGTGCCTCTCATCACAATAACTTGGTTATCTCTGGGGCTGGAGGGGCCAGTTTCTTACGTGTGGTGTGGATGGGCAACAGAGGAGATGAGGGGAGGGAGGCAGAGGGTGCTGAAGAAAGAGGGAGAAAGGCACTTAAAATGGAGGCAGGGACAAACCTGCAGCTTGACACTTCTAGCAAAGACCAGTCTGAAGATGCACACGCATACCCGCACTCAAGCACATGCATGCACACACATGCATGCCTGCACACATTTGCCCAGTCTGGGTGTTTTATGAGGCCTTCTTGGACCCCCCATCTCCACCCCCTGCTCCCGTCCAGCTGACCCAGTGCATCAAGGCAGATGCACTCATATCTGGCAGATGAGATGTAAGCAGAGGTGTCACATGGCAGTTTCTGGGAACCTTCCTTAAGACAGCTGGCGCGTGTCCTTGGTTGTAAATTAATTGCCATCTGGGAGGTTTGTGGGGATTACATCTGTCTGTCTAATGAGTTAGAAGCTCTCAGGGAAAGGAGTACGTCTGTGTCGTGCCCCCTCCCTCCCGCCCTGGGTCAAGCACAGGGCTCTGGACGCCATCAGCCTGCAATACTCCGCAGGCCGTTGACTGGTGAGTGGGTGGAAGCAGCCAGCAGCCAGTAACATGTTACTCATCTGGCTGAGAACCCATCCTGGGAAGCATCTGAGTGAAGAGAGCCCAGGGCTGAGGAGAACAATGGATCAAACTTGACAAGGGAAGATAAGCAGGGGGCCCACCCTCACCCCGCTGCCAGAAGGAGCCCTGTGCGTGGGCACCAGCTTCCTGCCCCAGGTCAATGCTCCCCATTCCACTCTGCATGGTAGCTTCAGACCTAGGTTCTCTGGCCCCCACAGCCCCCTGCTCCACCCAGGAAGAGGATGAGGAAAGTGCCATATACCTAGTAACATGTCTCTGCCGCTTGATATCGTTCCCCGAGGGCAAAGCCTTAGTCCGGCAGGATGGACGCGGGGGAGCACTAGCCCCCTGGAGGCCCTTCCTGGAGCCCCCGCTCTAGAAAAGCGCACTGGAGCTGCGTCTTTACGTTGAAGCAAGGCCTGGAGGGCTTTGGGTTGTGCATCTCTGGGTGCTTTTTGCTCTGGACAAAGGTTGTCCTTCCCTTCCCTCTTTCAGGCATCAAGATCTTAGAACACTGTACCCAGACAGCTCTGGATTGGGATCCCAGCTCAGCCCCTTCTGAGCTGCCATGTAGCCTCCGTCGGGGTACATCTTGCCCATCAGTGAAACCAGAGTCCTAGGAAAGAAGGACCCCACCCACACCCTCCATTTGCAGGGTAAGGCACAGACCCTCAGCATGACCAGCAAAACCCCACGTGGTCTGACGCCTTCCTCCTGTCCAGCCTCCCTGGTGTTCTGTGATTCAGATGCAGTAGTCTTTCTTCTGGTCCTAGAAGCCACCTTGCTTCTTCCTGCCACAGGGCAGTGGCACAGGCTGCCCCATCTGCCTGCAGTGCTCACTTCTTCCTCTTGTCCCGGTTGAATCCTCCTCATGCTGTTGGTCTCAGCCCGGGACACCTCCTAAGAGAGTTCTCTTGGTGCTGCTGCATTGCATACTTCTGATGGGAGCATCATTCGACTGGTTTTTTATGGGAGTGGCACCTCGGGGTACAATCCTCTAGACAGTGCTGTGAATAAGGGCCCCTGGAGCTGTTTACTGATGCTTGCCTGCCCACTCCAGCCCCCAGCTAGGCCAGTCCCTCCTATGAAATGCCACCTTCATAGCTTATATTAGCTATAATTTTATAATTATTTGAGTTAGTATTCATTAAGGCCTATGTTTGCTAGATTCAAGCTCCACAGGGGCAAAACTATTCCCATCATGCCTTGATACCTAGCTCAGTACCTGGCACAGAGTAAGTGCTAAGCAAAGGTTTGTTGACTGACTAAATGAGAGAAATGACTGAACGATGAGAAGAGTGAGGTGTAGGGCTTTGTGTACTGTCTGCATGACACCCAGAAAAGAAATTAATGAATCCAATCAGGGAAGCCAAGGCTACATAGTTAATTCTTTTGCTTGCTTGTTCATTTATTTATCAATTAACAAGTGCATGCTGTGTGCCAGAAAGTATGCCGAGCAGTAAGAAGAAGTCAGGCATGAACAAGGCATGGTCCTGTTGAAGGAACTCACAATGCAGTGGGAGAAATAAAAGGATTATAGTAACAACCACCCTGACAGTGAGAACCCAACTGGTGGTTTTTAAGCAGTCCCTGTATGTTAGATCTTGTCACACATCTTGCTTTAAGATATTGGTCTATTTCTTTTTCTCAACATCTCTGAAATGGGAATACTATTACTATTTTATGGATTAGGAAATCAAAGCACAGAGAAGTTATGTTGTTTTCTCAGGGCCACACAGCAAAGCTTTACATTCTTAAACTCTCTTGCTGTTGTAATATGAAGTAGCAGAATAGGAATGTCCTATGAACAAAAAGTGCCTCAGGAGTCCAGAGGAAGGGGTCCCATGTGAAGGCTTTATGGAAAAGGGACATCGGAGTTTGAAGGTTTGGTAGAATTTAGAGAGCCGGGTATTTGTCAGGGAAGGATGGCTGCACTGTGGGTGGCCTGGCGGAGGAGTCAGGGGGATCAAGGGCATAGGAATGAGAAAGGGTATGAGGTTTCTGGGAGGAACTCCAGCTCATTATGGCTGGAACTGAGGGTATGTGAAGAGGTGGGGGGCAGAGAAGTCTGCAGAGTAAGTCGGACCAGTCTGGGAAAGATCTCAGGGGCTATGGCAGGCCTTGTCATGGGCGGTGAGTAGGAGACAGACAGAAGGACAAGGAGGAAGGTGATGTAGGACTAGTCTGCCCCTGGGCTGGTGGTTCGTCTGGTGTGGGGACAGGGAGGCAGCTCTGACTTGGCCTGGTGAGCACCAGTCCTGGTGTCTGTGAGCCCCAGGCCAGCAGTAAAGCTGTTTACGGGGGAGGGGAACAACACCGACTTCAGTGATGCTCCCAGGTTACCCACCGGGAGACCCTTGACAAAGCTCACCACTGCTGATTGGCCCAACCCAGATTGCTAGCTAAGGTCACTCTTCAAAGCCAGCCATCCTCTGAGCCTACTGGACCACTCCCCCGCACAGTGGGCTGACCCCGGTAAAGATCCTTCAGAATCCATTCTTTTCCCCTACACAGAATTTTGCCTGCATCAAGTGATTTCCTTGCTTGCTTTGACCAGTAATTTCCAGATATGCCTCATGTAGGGTCAGAGAGAGAGAGAAAGAGGAGATTATGTGAATGTACTTGCTGTATGGAGTGACTGCAGGAGAGGTCTCAAGAAGGCATGGTGGGGGCTGCTGAGAGCAGCGGAGAGAACATATGAATTCCGTTCTTGTAAGTGAAGATTAAATAGTGGAGAGAATGGGGCTTTGCTGCAGCCACTGGATTAACAGCTTGCAGATTTTAATAATCAGCTTCAAGTTGAGTTTATCACGCATGCCAGGACACGTGGCTCTTTTAAGATGAGCTATGCCGTTGTTGCTGGAAATGGCTGAAAGTCAGGGAGGCGATTTGCAGCCTCAAGATGCTGCCCCTCGGAGAAGAATCACCCACCCCTCTAGCAGCAGCCTCTTAAAAAAGAGATCCATCCTGTCAATTCCTTAAAGCCATAAAACTGAATTGAGATGCCCCAAGGAAAGGTGGATGCTCTTTCTAGGGTGGTGACTGAGATGAACTGGCTCAAGAAGCATGCCCCATGGCCAATGGAGTGAAGCTCTAAACCCTTGGCCAGAAACCACAAGGCCTCCTGAACCCATTTATAGGCCCTCCTCCTTGGCACTCCTCCCTTGCAGGCCTGTCCTCCACCAGAGCTACCACCCAGGTGCCATCTCCCTGAGCAGCCTTTCTGAATAAAGCTCTCATCCTTTTTTCACCTGTCTAAACTACTCCAACTCACCAACTCCAAATAAAATACAGATGCCTCCCCTGAAATGAAGGTCCCTGAGGCTCTCCTCCCTCCCCAAGTGGGAAGGCATCCCCTGGCTCCTGTAGGGCCCATGACGTTTTCCTTGTTAAGACATGTAGGTAATTGTAACATGACACGTAGCAGGTTGTAAACTCTGGAGGGCAGACCGCTCATCTGGGCTTCTCCATGCACATCCTGTGGCTCGTAGTCCAGTTGGGCGAGCACCTTGTCCAAGGCTGCCATATCAGATACTCATTCTTGGTTTTCCCATCACATTTTTTTACCCACAGGAGCCAACTCACTGTTCCCCAGTGTACTGTGAACGTTCACACCTCTGGGCCATTCATTCATTCATACATTCAGCATATATTTTTTGAATGTCTACTACATGCTAGACTGCCCCACTTCCAAGAACCAGGGGTGAGCACATGACCCAGCCTGGCCAATCAGAACATTCCATTCTCCTAACCACAGAATTGGTTACAGATGGACAAATGACACAGGTCACACCATTGAAACTCAAATTTAAGACTCCTTTGGGAACTGTTTGGGAAGCAGCATGTATGTTCCCCTGGAGTTGCTTAACAATAGGTATCAGCCTGGAGCTGCCGGGGGCCACCCATGAGTCGTGAGAGTCAATTCCCACCAAGGAAAACAGATCTGAGAGGCAGAGAGCTAACTATTCCTGGTGACATCCATTGAGCACCTAGATCCAGCCATGCCTGAATCACCCTTGGACTTTTCAGTTATATGAATCAATCAGTTCCCTTTTCTGCTTAAGCCAGTTCAAACTAGACTTCTATTAACATGCAATCAGTGTTCTCACTAAAGTAAAGGTAGCACATGGGGCTTTATGGATATGAAAGCCAGTCCTTTGTCTTCCTGGCTGTTCTAAACCTGGGTCTAGAACATCTTCACTTTCTTGCTGCCAAGAAAGTTGGTGGGTGATGGTGGAGGGGTTGTTTGCTTGTCTGTTGTCATCTATGCCTGGCCTTCAGGCCCTGCTTGGTTGCAACCTCCTGCTTGTCTGGAAATGGTCCTGAGATGGGTCCCCTCTCACACCTCTGGGAGCTCATGGAGTTAATAGCACACACAGATTGAATGATGGGTTCTGGACAGAGCTCATCCTTGCTCAGATTGATCAGTCATTAGGTATAGAGTTAGGTCAAATTAGGATTTGACTATGAACAAGTTTGGTTGTTTTTTTTGTTTTTGTTTTTTTTTTTTTGTATCAGATACCTATATTTGTCATTACTGTGGTGGTTTTTATATTGAGTTTTACTTTAGCTGCTATTTCTCTTCTGCCCCTTGAGATCCTGAGGTCCCATGATTGCCCCAGGGACTGAGAATGTTCCCGCACATTTAACGAAGTCTGCACCGGGTGCATTTTTAGTTGGCTTGTTTGCATCTCTTCCCTCCCTGTTCCTTGCCTGATTGACACCCGCTGGGTGAGAGGCACAGGAGCAGAACTTTGCCACGGGAGGTAGCTGGCTACGGTGGCTGGCTTCCCAGCACCCCTCTGGTTGTGTCTAGCCTGCGAGGGGGCATAGAGATTTCCATCTCTCTTAGTTTGCTTGATTCCTTTGTTCAGATGCACTGGCCGGAGGTGAGCTGGCATGTCTACCCTCTCTCCGTGGCTGGTGGGTGCGAGACCCAGGGTGCATGGCTGTGCCTGTTAGAGCCCCCTGGGTTCAGGCTGAGCAGCCTGCCTGAGGAGTGTTTCCGGATGCACAAGTCTCTGGCTTGGAGAGGCTTCTCACAGCCCAGGCGGTATTTGATGGAGCCCTTGCTCTCTGCTGGAGCGCCCCAGAGCCCTTTGCTAGTGGCGGAGCGTGAGGAAGTGTCTCAGGGTCCCAGCAGGAAATAGATTGCACACTCATAGTGGGGTTGAAGAGAGTTTAATAGAGGAACTGTTCACAATTGTAGGCACGTCTGAGGGTACCAGCCGGGGACGTGAAGCACCTCGGGATTGGTAACAGCAAGAAACTGTTATCACACTCGCTGCCACCCGACATGAAGCACTTGCCTCACCCCAGGAAAGCGATAGCTGCAGAGGGGGTACCCGACAGCAGCAGTGGCTTTTGGGAGCGGAACACAGCCATTGCCAGCCTGGGGCTGGGATGCAGGAGAGCTGGGGGAATGAAGAACCTGACCACTCTCTCCTCCCACCCTCTGGTCTCTTGTTGGATCATCTTCCCGTTGGCTGAACTCAACCCCGTGAGGCACTAAGACAGGGAGGGAGAGTGAATCTGGAAGGAAAAGCAGACAATACCCAGCTCTGAAGCGCTAGCTCCTGTTTCAGGCAGGGCTTGTCTGGGATGTAAGAAACAGAAATCCACCTACAGTTATTTCAAGAATTGATGGGGCTGGAACCCCAGGTCAGCCCACAGGAGGATGTGCAGTTTAAGAAGATCCTTTATAAAGTTCCCCATGGAGACTGTGTGGATGCCACATGGGGCGGCAGGAGGAATCGATGATCTGCCAGGCTACTCCCCCCACCAAGCTTGGCCTTAAGCCTCCTGGGGAAGAGGTGATGCTGTCTGGGTTAGAGCAAAGGCTGACACAGCTGGACTTTGCACTACTTACAATGCTTACCGACTTCCCCTCAGAGTAAAAAGTAATGCATGCTCCTTTCACAAATCCAATGATATGGAGACCTGCAATGGAAAAGCCAACTCCTTCCTCCATTCCCAACCCCATCCCCCACAACAATCATGAATGGCTTTGTGTATATTCTTCCTTCGTCTTCTCTACACTCAATCAAAATATATTTAAATGTTTATAAAATGTTAAAAGCATTTTTTCTTCAGTGATCATACAATGTGCATAACCTTATAATCATTTTTTCCCACTAAAAGTGAAATGGATATCTTCCTAGGTCAATCAATGTATTTGACTCCAACTCATCCTTTTTCATTGCTTCCTAATATTTCATAGAAGCCATTATATATGATTTTGTGAGAAAATCACACTTCCCTTTTAATGAGCTGACACAGAGTTCTTGACCTAGTGGGTCAAATTGCCATAAATACACTCTTCTAGTCTCCAAGTTCTTCTGGCCCAGTTAGGTGTGGGACAGAAAAACTTGTATTTCAAGGTAGCCTGTAAATGGCACCTGGGTGACCTAGACTCTGGATGCTTTAGGGAAAGTTGTTTGGCTGAGAAGTCCTAAAAGGCCTCATTCAGGGACAGGAGAGGGGTGATTTGAGCTGGACCTTGAGAGAAGGGAAGCGTTACTATTGCTATTTGGATCACACGCAACAACACCGATTAGTGACCGATGGAAGTGTTATGGGGCAGAGAGTCTGCTGGGTCTATGATGCAGTTAGACAGCTGTCATTTATAAGTGACACTGTTTGGATGCAAAGATAGAGGAGCTAACATAATTCCAAGTTCTTGAAATTGGTTGGTTTTCCCCAGGTAGGTTGATTATCCTTCTTGCCCAGTATTCTTTTGTGCTCTTGATTTGTGTAACAAGTTATTTTCTTCGAAAGCTCTCATGTCAGTTCGAGTCTTGTCTGTGTCCACATGATCTCAAATTTGAAAGTAGGAATGTTTCTGTTAATGAGGTCTGACACGATGCCCATTAGCCAGTGAATATCATGGGACCCCACAGATCTGTGTCAAGCCCCAAGGGCATCACAGCCCCAGCTGCGATCAGTTTCCTGCACAGGAAAAAGGAGTCCTCATTCTCTGGGGAGTGTGGGAGGGCCGCTTGGAAGAGCAGGCTTCCCTCCTTCTGCTCCCACAATGGCTTCATCTACTTGTGTCCCGGCCTCCCTTGCGCTGTTCCCTTTCTGCCTCCTCACCTGCAGCTCTGAAGGCATTTCCTGCGCTTCCAGGTGGCCAGTCATTCTCCCTGGCTCCCCAGTTGTACCCCTTTTCCAGGCACGCTGGGAGATTCTTCTCTGTACTTCCTCTTAGGCTTCTGGCCACCTTGTGGGGACATGGCCCCTTAAGGTCCTCGTCTAGGGCAGCGGCATTTTGATCCAGCCTCTAATAATTTCCTGGAGTTCACAACTTGAGGACACAAACTCTCTCTTCGCGCCCCTTTCCCCCAGCTCTAAGCTCCTAGAACACACTGGATTCCTCACCTCTTTACCTCTCTGTTGCTGTAACTTTTGATTCTGCCAAGATTTGGGTATAAAAATTCACCACTCATCTCCAGTGCAAACTTACTCTTTATAAACTCTTCATTCGGATGATTTGGGGAGTCATTACAAACCCCAACAAGGAATGGAAGAGACACAGAGTTTGATGTAATCCCCTTTAAATGGGAAGAGCTCCCAGCTATGAACCCGCTCGGGGAGGCAGAGCCTCACCTTAAAGAGGTGGTGCTGAGGATTGCCTTTCCTCTCATGGCGCTCTCCGAGCTGCTGAAATCTCTCCCCTCATTATTGGGAACCTATATAAAAGCTGGTAAACTTTTATTGTAGGCATTTTATAGCTTTACTTTAAAACAGTCTCCCACTCCCCCTGCACTTGGCAGCACCGAGGGATGGATTTCATGTGCTATTTGCAGCTGCCATCCTGGCCCTCTCTGAGCAGGGAGGGCAGTGGAGGATGACGCTGGGAGCCCCCAAGCCCTCATTCTCATCTGCTCCAGGCTCACTCCCCTCATCGCCCACTTTTGCTGATCCTTGTCCTGTCCAAGGTACTGCATGAAGGTCACGGGGCCATCTGCATGTAAGAGAGGGAGAGAGAAGGGTCTTCAGGGTGGGAATGTGGTTCCCTGTCATTCCCAGTTTGGGTAGCTCCATAGAGAAAGCTCTGGAGAGAGTTAGAGACTGGCCAGAGTGGCACAGCAGAAATGGAAATAAGTTTAAGAGGAGAGGTTCCACTCTCTGCATCTCCCTAAGTGATGCAGGCTTCAGAATCTAAGGTATTTGGAGAGTGGGCGTGGGGAGAACACGGGCTCTGATGTTCAATTGTTCTCTATTGTCATCTTGGTGTCCCCACTCATTAGCTGCATGTCCTTGGGCAAGTGACATCATTTCTCTGCCTCTCCAACCTCTCATATTTTAGTACAAGTAATATTCTATTGGAGGGAAGTGGTGAGGATTAAATGCAATTACACAGGCAAAACTCGCAGTGCAGGTCCCAGCATAAAGTAAGTGCCTAACTGATGTGGAGCCTCTCCTTGTATTTGATTTAAGCAGCCTCTGCTGCAATCACAGTTTCCCCCTTTCATTCAGTTCTCGGTGGTCCACTCTTACTAATTATTATGGAAACATGTCTATCAGTGGAAGCACTATGTCTCTTGCAAGGCCCACTCTAAGACTCCATATGTCCATAGTTCTCTTCTCCACTAAACTTTCATAACTGTTAAACTTTTTTTTCCTTCCTTTCCTTGATCCTTTTTACATTCTGCACTTATTTGCTGGGACTACCCGAAATCCCCCAAATGGATATCTGGAATAAAGGCCAAAGCTGAGTTTCAGGATAATGAAAGGATGGTTCACACTTTTAAAATATCCCTTACATACAACCAAATTGGGTCACGTGTTGGTTATATATTAGAAAAGCTTTACCCAGTCCTGCCTAAAGTGGTTTACAACTGACCCTCTAGATCAGAAGTCAGTAAACAATAACCTATGGGACAAATCCATCCCACCACCTGTTTTTATAAATATAATTTTATTAGAACATGGTCACACTCATTTGTTTAGAAATTGAATATGGCTACTTTTGCATTACAAGGACAGAGGTTAGAAGTTGCAACAGAAATTGTATGGCCTGCAAAGCCTAAAATATTCACTGTCTGGCCCTTACAGAAGAATTTTGCTGACCCCTGCTCGGGGTCATCTTCTGCTGGTGTGTTTCAAGCCTCCTGCTTCAACTCCAAGAGGGCATTGAGGAAGTAACTCCAAACAATTAGGTAAGCTCCCCAGATGAGAGACTCATTTCCTGGGAAAACATGGCGTATGTATGGCATACACGCTGTATGACATATGTTTTGAGTATGCATTTTAAGCAATTTGGGCCTATCCTGACAAATACATCTTAAGATTTATTTCAGGGCCATCCTGGAAAAACCTAGCAGCTTGAGGAAGACCTGGAGGGCAGTTAGCTCAGCCGCTGTCTGTCCTTGGTGCTGATCACAAGCACCGGTTGTGGCCGATACCTGAATGAGTAGCATCTTATTTTTGTCAGACATTTAACTGTTTTCAAAGGACTCTACAATGTGTTTTTTTCACTTGATTCTACTATCATCTCTGAGAGGTATATGAAACAGAGTTTTGTATATGTTAAAGGTACGACCTGAAGGTATTTCCAGACTCTATACACCGTGCCTTTTCTGTATTTTCACAATTACAGCCTTACTTTCAACCGCTTGTTAAGCCTCATTCTGCGTTGCTTGCAGATCTTGACAAACTGCCTTAGCTAGAAGGACAAGATCTTTGGCTTTATTCTGGCATTCATCTTGCCCAGACCTACACTTGACTCCCTGAACTCCTTAAGCCTTGGGCCAGGTGCTACACTATCCTCTTTCCCCTATCTGCCTTCTCCTCAAGAATTTGCCTTCTCAGGCCTCCTGCTCAAGTTCCTGCCATTCACTCAACATTGGACGACTTGTCCACTGGGTAATACACTCTCCTGACACTAATTAAAGCCTCCAGGTAATTGGTAAGTGTTCATCTTCTTTTATAATGGGTAGTCCTGAGGTTAAGAATATTTCGAGGGGAAATAATGTGATCTTTAAAATCCCGTGGAACTGCAGCTCCTGATTTCCCATTTTGGAGGATCCTTCGGGGTCTTCAGACTAAGGTAGGCATGTCGCTTTGTGCTTCTTTGACCATCTGGCCAAAGCCACAGCCTCATCCCCAGGACCCTTGGCTTCCTCTCAGTTTGATAGTTGCATGTGATGTTCTGCCTCATGCAAGTGCCCAGGTGTGGAGCAGGATAATGCATGAGGATGTTACTTCATTTAACAGAACAATTTTACCCTAGTGATGGGGACAGAGCTATCTCAGTGCACCAACAAATAGTTATTCATCATGATAGGTTAGGGTAGGCATGGGGGAAAGACAGGAAAACCAATAATCAGGTCCAGGAACCAGAGTCTTCTTTGAATTATAGAAGTCAGAGTGTCATTAGTGATCGCATAACCCAAGCTCTCCATGTTAACAATGAAAGAGCTGAGACTCAGAGAGCAGAAGTAACTTGTCCAAGGCCTCCCTGGGAGCGAGTGGCATAACAGATATTAGAATTCAGGTCCTACAATTCATCCTGTACTGATAGTTTTCTAAAGGTTCAGAGGCAGTGTCTCAGGGGACCCTTCAGGAGAGAAGGGGTTGATGGGACCAGTTTTATCTATTTGATTTATTTTGAAGAGAATATTTTGCTCCCTGAAACGATTTGAAAGTCACTGCAGCAAAACATGCTGACTCTTGGTTTGAGGAGATTGAAAACCCTTAAAAGAAAACTGAAAAATCATTATACAATTGGCTTTGATTTACTGAGTGTCTATTTTGTTCCAGGTACTTGATGCTCAGTGGTTCATATAATCTTAATAATATTCCTAGGAGGCAAATGTTATAATCCTATTTTAAGTGTGGAGACTGAGTACCATGCCGTTTAAGAATGCTGTCCAAAGATACACAGCAAGTAAGTGGAGAAACTGGACCTCAAAGCAAGGTGTTTCTGATTTGAAAATGCATTCTTTCTTCATTACCCCTGGCTTTCATATCATTCAGCCTCCTGCTTCAAAGCCGGCTACTAGGTGAGACTCCAGCTTTCCTAATTGATTAGTTATTGCATCTAATAGCCCTCAGGTCTAAAGAGGATCCCTCATTTTGTTCCTTGGGTAGCATTTAAAAATTGGACTGGAGAGATACCTTCTAGTGCTCCCTCTCAGCCCCACCCTCTCTGCTCTCATCTCTCCCTTCAGTACAAACAAGACTCCCTTGCTCTGAAGCAAAGAACATGAATAGTGCACAGAAGTGACACGCTTATCCAGAGTGCAGATGATGCAGAGAGAAGCTATGAAGGGGATAATATTTTGAGATAAGACTCTATTGCTTTTCTTCCTATATCCCCGATTCTTTCTCCTGAACGGTCTTGCATTTTGGTGGTGTGGAGAGGGAATGACTATTTAAGGGTGATTCTTGGCTGAGGGCCTAGAGCGCTGTCCCCTCCCCTAAGTGCCATCTCTTCTCCTCCGATGGTTGGTATGACTGTCCTGAGGTTCTTCCCTAGGAGCCGTTAGCCCTGTTCTGGCCAGGGATATCTGGGAGCATTCATGTTGGGGCAGAATCTCCTCAACTAGGAACGTCTCCAGAGGGCAACCAAGCCTTGCTTCGGGGAGGAAGGTGCAGCCACGAGGGCCTATCCCACTGTCAGAGGAGAGAGCAAAGGCTGCACGATAGCAGGAACCATATTGGTGAGAGTGTCCAGGCAGGCTGAAACATGCACGTAACCAAGACCCCATTACTCCAGAGCCTCAGGATAAAGTCAAGATGGAGAAGAGAAACCCTCAAACTGTAGGCTCATTTATCCTTCGGGTATCTACCGTCAGCCACCATTAGACATTACCTGTGCGAGGTCACCCCGTAGAGGGGTTCCCAGCAGGAGATAGTAAAAAAGAATTGGTTCTAGTCCTGACTCAGTTAAAGGCACATCTGATCTGGGGTGAGAGATGCCTTCTTACTGAGACTCGCTGCCATCCTCTGTAAAAACAGGTCGTTGGGCCAGCTGGCCCCTTCCTGTTCACACCTTTTCACTGCAGAGGTGATGCTCAGGGGCCGGAGCTTCTTCAGCTGCCCTCTGGTGTGTATTTGTTGTGTCTACTATGAGTCTCTTGGTTGGGTGGGGTGCATGGGTGTGAAGTTATACAATGTGATGAGGGCAGGGGGTGATGCCAGAGCTTCAGAAAGCAAAGTGAGTTGGGGGAGTTAGAAAATAAAATTTTATCTCTTCTTTCTGGATTTTTTTGGACTCCTGAAACACCCATGAGTGGGGCCTGAGATGCTGCTTAGAGACCGCCTCCCAGCCCCCCAGGCCCCCAGCCATCCCTGTATCTCTTTCTCTAGCCTTCCAGGTTTTCCCCTACACGTGCAGTTTGCCCGAGAGAAAGCAGGACCAATACTGTTAAGCCTTCCTGCTGTTGGCACCATTTCCACTGTACCTGGAGGGGGGGTTTTCCTTGGATAGTGGTTAGGGAATGGTGAAGATTTCTGCTGGTTTATGCTTGAAGGTTGCTCAGGGAGATTCAGCTTATGAGGCTCACTATCCCAAAGGGAATTTTGACCTTAGTGGCAGAGGTGGTCCCATAGGAGGACTGCTTACTGGTGGGGATGACAGAGACAGAGATGTCCCTTTATGCTCTTCCCCCAAAAAGAGGAACTCCCAGGACAGGAGCAGTGACCAACCAAACAGACATCTGCCTTGAAATTGCTTCTGCAACTTTCTTGTTGTCTGCTATTGCACTAGGATGATGGTTGTTCCCAGAGCCTGGCATTCAGATTTCTCTCCTTATTCAGTTTGAAAACACCTACCTGCCTGATCTATGACCATGTCTGAAATTCCAGCGCTAATGCTTAGTCCATTTTTGTTGCAGCATTTCTATCTTTACGTTCCTTTTTAAAGAGCAAATATTCTGTACCTTTAAAGGAAAGTAGACAGTAATAAATCTATAACACCTCTCTATAAATTATATTATCAAATACTCTCAAGTTTACTGAGAATATACTCTAAGAGACTGGTAGATGTAAAGAGTCAAATATCAGAGGGCACTGCTTCCTTTGAAGCATGAGATGCAACCTTAGACCAGGTCTGGGATGATGTCCATGGGAGAAACTGGGCAACCAGGGGCAACATTCACAGAGTGGGCGTGGGGGATGGGGAAACGTGTGTAGTGAGATGTGCCCTGGAAGGTAAGATGGACAGGAGCCAAAGGCAGAAACTAATTGCTAACTTCTATTGAATATGTAGTGTGTACCAAGAACTCACATATGTATTAACTTTTAATCCCAAGAGCATCCTTGTGATGTAGGTGTTATTATTACTATCTCCCTTTTATTGATTAGGATCCTCAGGGATAGAGAAGTTAAATAATTTGTTCAAGATCACACAACTAAAAAGTGCCAGAGTCAGATCCAAACACAGGTACTGTCACCCAGAACTCTCTCTCTTTTTTTCTTCAAAATTCACAAATGCAAGACTGAAAGAATAAAGGTATGGAAAATATCCATGACTCTAAGATTCTATGTGAGGTTTTCTCAAAATACAGCAATGATGATACTTGATGCTGCACATCCCTTTACCCTCTGCAAAGTGTGTTCACACACATTCACTCTGTGGGCTGGGCTGGAGTGGGTAGGGACTGGAAGGACCTTTGGCGGCTGCTGTGTAAGACAGAACATCTTGACTAAGCGAACCGACCCTCCAGCATGACTGTTAGCCCTGCTCCATGATATTTTAGGCAGGGCTCCCACACCCTCTCTTCAAGCCTTAATCTCTGCTTCTGTCCATCTGGGGTTCAACCATGAATGTTGGGACCACAGAGCCTAGAGAGTTTTCTTCCAGAATGAAGGGACCCCAACTGATTAGCTATCAGACCAGACCTGGGTGAGGTTTGGGGTTCTAGATTAAGTTTTCTTTTCTCAAGTCATAGTGTGATGATTTAGGGTAACAGTCTAAGTCCTACTGGTCAATTTGGGGAGGCAGTGGTGGATAGAGGCAGAAGGCAGCTGGGCTCTGCATGGTTACAGGCCTGCTTTCAATCCTTCCTCGTTCGTCCAGTCAGTCATTTATTCATTCAAACATATTGGAGTGGTCCTTCTGAGCCCTGGTCCTGTGTGCATATGGGCAAGAGATGGGGCAGGGAAAAGACCCCATCCCTGGCTTCAAGGAGCCCCTAAGCCAGCTGGGAAGAAAACGCCCCCACCAGGAACAACTGATCTGTATCTGGAGCTATGGAAGGGGAGGGGTGAGAGGCAGAGGGCTCCCAGAGGTGAGAGCAGGGCTGCCAGAGAGAGACGGGGGCCCTTGCCGCCTGACTAAACTCCACCCATCCTGTATCACTCAGCCCAAATGTAACAGAGGACACCCTGTGGGGCCTTCAGGGTCAGACCCCTCCCCCATGTCCTCTGCTATAGCTCTTCTCTGAAGAATCTGGGTAATAGTATCTTATGTATATGTCCTGAGTTTCTCAGAGGCTTGAAACCACCACCAAAGGGAAGGAATGAACTACTTGATGATCAAGAGCACGCGGCCCCCAGACCTCCTGGCGCCTGCGGGCTGATAGTGCTGACCGCCCTGTTCCCTCAGCACCCACCAATCGGAGAATTGAGCCCGAGCTGATCACGTACCCTGTGACCCCTCCCCTACCTGGCCTTTCTGCATGCTTTGCTGAAACCCTTCGGGGAGTTCAGGTCTTTCTTGGGCATGAGCCACCCTGTCCTCCTTGCTCGGCCCTGCCATAAGCCTTTCTCTTCTCCAAACTGATGTTTCAGTTTATTTGGTCTCATGGTGCAGCGAGCACACGAACCTGCCTGCGGTAACAGTTTTGGAGAGCCCGCCCAGGAGTTTGTGTCGGTGGCAGGTCGACCCCAGCCGGGGGCAGCCCCTTCCCTGGGTCCCAGCAGCTGCCAGAGCTCCCTTGGCTCCGGGGAACCGGCAGGGACTCTGGCACTGGCTGCTCAACAGCACTAGGCCCTTTGGAGCCTAGAAAACGTCCGGAGCTGCGGTGCACATTCGGAGTCCCCTGGGGTAAGTTGCTCCAGCTCTCACAGGCTGGGAATTCTCTCCACTCCATCTGGGCTCATTCCCACTGGGAAGTGAGCCCCTCTGGGCTCATCGTGAGCCACTCTGGCTTCATTCTTTTTCATGAGCTGGGCCCATCTGTTTGGAGGCCTCCGTTTGGGAGTGGAAGTGGAATTCTTAGACTACTTCGCCTCTGATTGCCTGTGCGACCGTAGCTTATTTGTTGTTTGTGTTTTTGTGTGTGTGGTTTTAGGGTGAGCCATTCCGGCTGCATAGGATGGGAAATTCTAGCCCCTCCATCTGGGCTCCTTCCCTTGCAAGGAGTGAGCAATTCTGGGCTCATTGCTAGCCACTCTGGATCCATTATCTTTTGTGAGCTGGGCCAATCTGTTTGAAGGCCTCTAACTGGGAGTGGAAGTAGAATTTTGGGGCCACACTTTATCTGATCTTTTGTTTGTGGGATGGTGTTTGTTGTTTGTACGTGTGTGTGTGTGTGTGTGTGTGTGTCAGAACTTGCATCGGTCCGTTGAGACATCTTTCAGTAGCGGGGCTCGTGAGTGACGACACCAGGGTGTCCTTTCCTGTTGCGCTGGCCTCGCCTGTGGTGGAGCTTCGGTCAGGATTTTCCCTTTCTAGCCTTGGTCTTTCATTCCGCTGATGGGGTTGCGGTCTTTCATTCAGCTGATGGGGCTGGGTTCTCCCCTTTTGGATCGGCGGGACAATGATTAGGAATTTCCCTTTTGGGGCTAGGGACCTGTGACCCTGAGAGACTGTTTTGAATTGTTGTTTTCTTGATGTTTGATAACACTGGCCAGGAATAATAAAGTGTGGATAATCAGAGATCTGTTTCATCTTATATATAGTCCTCCTAGAGTGTATTTTGCAGAACTGGGAGTACATTTTTGCAAAACTGAAGAGCTATGCTCCCATAAATGAAAGAAAATGATATTTTTACTGTAACACTGTGACCTCAGTACTTACTCCCTGAGGTCTGGAGAACAGTGGCCCTGATGGCTCTGCTGGTATGTAAAAGTAGGCCTTTTGCAATTTGGCTTTTGTCTTGGAGGGATATGTGTGAGCGTCTTGGTGCCTGTGTCCAAATCCTGTTATCTCTTCCTAGTTTTGCTGAAAATGAGGCATGTGAATGTGACCAAATGAGATATATATATGTAATTGTCTACTAATTTTATTTCTTTTAACTTAAGTGGATACTTAGGAACTGGAAAAAAAAATTCCCTGAAAATCGCCAAGATGATTGGGTTTTGTATGAACCTTTAGAGGAGGAATTGTATTTCACTTTCTGTGCCTTTCGGGTGTAAATGACCTCCCTGGGCTCTCAATGAAAAAGTTTTTATTTTCACACTCAGCCAGAAAAACTGAGATCTCTGGTTCTGTCTGTCTTTATGTAAAATTAACATGTATAAGAGGTCTATTTAATTGACTTAAAAGTAAGCACTTAAAATTAAATACTTCTAAGTATAAAAGGAGGTAGACAACAAATTTCAGGCTCACGTGATCTACTGTCTGATATTAAAGCTAGCTTAAGCTTGTTGGTATAATCAACACAGACAAGTCTTTTATTGTACCTAGGGTTACTGACGGTCAATAGGTTCATGTGGTTTCTGCTGCAGTTTGTCAGAAAGAAAAAAAAATTCAATTAACTTTGTATGACAAAATTCTTACAAGTAAATTAAATGCAAACAACATAAGAGTTTGGGGGTGAACTTATTGGAAATAATTCTGTTTTAGGAATGTCTACTTAAAAATGATCTCTCCAGATATTTGGCAATTTGAAATTTTAGAGTTGTACTAACTTACGTTACACAATGGAAGTGTGTTGAACAGCTAGGCCATTCCCAAATAAAACAAGATACTGGAATATTATTTACTGAACATTGACTTCCCGTTATAGATAAAGTAAAGGTGTTTAGGACTATTATTAAATATGTTTGGTGTCACACTGAGATATTTTCTATAAAAAGCACATGTTTTTAAAAATTATTATTTGGTATTTATATTTGCCTATCTATAGAATGCTAATGTAAAAGACAGCTCATAATTGCATACTTCTTGGCTTTCACTAGAAATTAAGGTTTTTAAGAGTTTAAGATTCTAATTTAAATGTTATTAAAGCTGCTAAACATAATAAAGGAAATATTTCAGTATACAGTAGGAAAGTAGGATATGCATTTTGAGTAAAAAGTATGAGGAATGGAATTGCATTTTGTCAAGGGAAAAGTTTGTAGAAAAGGGACCCCTAAAGAGTTTTGTGCTTGGTTGAGCTGAGATTAGATTACACTTAAGTAAATGGTAAATGGATTGTGTTATTAAAAGAAGACTGGTGCAGGACTGGATTTGGTTCCTCTCTGTTAAGAGAACAAGTTTACTTGCTTGTGATGAGCAGATGCTTCTGATAACAGATTGTGTGAAACATTTTGATGCTGTTGACAAGCTTCCTATCAAATTCTAATCAAAGTTCTTTTGACTTCAGCTAACTTTGGGAGGCTTCAGAGGACCCCTGAGACATCCCAGAGAAAAATATTTAACTAACTGGGATTGGTTAATAAATTAAATGACATGGCATTGTCAAATGAGTGATAAGCCTCCTTAGACCATATGATACTGTTATTCATATAGACTTTCTGGAAATTATATAAGTTTTCTGAAATTTAGATATGTCCTGGTATCAGTCATAATTTTTTTTTCTAGTTATTATAATTCTCATTCTAGTCTAGTTGTAATCTGAAAATGCTGTACGCCACAGCAACTTGATTAAGCTTCTTTGTTAAAAACATTGTAACCAGATCTTTAATCTTCCTTTTTTAAGTCTTTTGTTATTCATAGACAGTTAAGCTGATGCTTTGCAAAACTGCTTCATCTTCAATAAGAAGTTACTGTTTTACTTCCAGCCACACTGTTGCCCCTAGTGTTTAGGATGGAAAGAGAATTCTCTAATGGAATTGTCACAGTGTATAACCACTCATGATGTATAACAATGCTTGGTCTATGTCTATTGCTAAAAGCACATGTACAATGCTTGTGTAACAATTGGGTGTAAGTGATAAAATGTATGGCCGATAATGTGTTTCCCCGTTAACGTACCTCTGAATCTATTCATGATCCCTGATTAGTTTCCCCTCAACATGGATAACTAGGCAGATATAAAGGAGACCCAGCACCGAGAGATATGATCTGAACCTGAGGCAGGAGCCATCATCCCAGCATCCAGTGATGAATATTTTGACCATTATTGTTTCCTACTGAAAGATTTGCAATCAGAAGGGGAGATGATGGAAAAATCTGCACATATTGAGGTATGGGGAAGTCATTCTGGTTTTTACATGGTTTAACTTAAACTTTACTGACCATAGCAGCCTGTTTTATGGCCTTTTGGACATGCATTGTACATCCACTTTGGCCTTGAGGAGGGAAATGCATTTGAAAGTCAAAATGGAGCAGCTGGGACTTGGACATTCAAGGTAATACTAGGTCGCCATTGGGGTATTATTTCAGATATGTTTTTTCTTTTAAATTGAATTATAGTCAGTTTACAATGTTGTGTCGATTTCTGGTGTACAGCACAATTCTTCAGTCCTACATGGATATACGTATATTTATTTTCATATTCTTTTTCACTGTGAGATACTACAAGATATTGAATATATTTCCCTGTGCTATACAGTATAAACTTGTTTATCTATTTTATATATACCTGTCAGTCTCTGCAAATCTTGAACTCCTAGTTTATTCCTTCCCACTTCCCTCCCCCTTGGCAACCACATGTCCGCATTCTATGTCTGTGAGTCTGTTTCTGTTTTATATATTAGTTCATTTGTCTTCTTTCTTTATTTTTAGATTCCACACGTGAGTGATAGTATATGGTATTTTTCTTTCTCTTTCTGGCTTACTTCACTTAGAATGACATTCTCTAGGGACATCCATGTTGCTGCAAATGGCATTATATTGTCTCTTTTTATGGCTGAGTAGTGTTCCATTGTATAAATATACCACAACTTCTTTATCCAGTCATCTGTTGATGGACATTTAGGTTGTTTCCATGTCTTGGCTATTGTAAATAGTGCTGCTATGATCACTGGGGTTCAGTTCAGTTATGTTCTTGTATTACTAAGAACTTGAATTTTCTGAGCTGTGTCACACTTGGGAGACCACCAACCATTCTCAAAGGAGTGTCTACTAGCAGTTGCAACCTTATGACTTTAAGGTCTCTTTATTAAATTTTTAGACAACAAAGTTAATTTAGATCAGATGTTAGCAGAAAAAAGGAGATGTGTAATGGCCAATAGCTCCTGTTATGTATATGTAAATACCACATCAGAAGTTAAAACCTACTTAGATAAAAGTAGCTACCTGGCTACAAGTCTCCTCTAAAGTGTCAGGTCCAGACTGGTTTTCAGGTTTATTCTCCTGAATTCCTATGGGAACGGGGAAATGAGCTCTATTTTATCTTTTAAAGTTCTGATTGTCACCCCTCCAACTACTTCTACTTGGGTCTGTTGGCACCAAATGTGTGGACTAAAGGACTGGGATCTTAATCATACAAGACTCAGATTCAGGACTTGAAATGAAAATATTTTCAATTTGATGTCCATCCCCCAAATTGAGGCAGGACTATGCTCCATTTCAGCAGGAAGTAGCCAGAGCAGTCGTTGCCCCATTCCCTGATAGATCTGAGGGAGGATGAAATAGGATTGGTGATTGAAACCAAGTCCCCCTAAAACCAGGTTCCGCTGCTGAGTTTATGGTTAAACTCTCTGACCAAAACGTTATTCCCTTTCTTGTCCAACACCCGTTCTCCTCGAGATTGAAGAGTCTCAAAGAAAAGGGGCGAATTGTAACCAAGCAGGACCCTGTGGGGGCCCTCCAGGGTCAGACCCCCTCCCCCATATCCTCTCCTATAACTGCTCTGAAGTATCTAGATAGTAGCATTTTATGTATATTTTCTTAATCTTTCAGAGACTTAAAACCACCACCAAAGGGAAGAAATGAACTACCTGATGGTCAGGAGCACTTGGCCCCCAGACCTTCTGGCGCCTAGGGGTTGATAGTGTTGACCGCCCTGTTCCCTCAGCATCAACCAATCAGAGACTGTGCACAAGCTGATCATATACCTGCGACCACCTCCCTTACTTGGTCTTTAAGTACGCTTGGCTGAAACACTTAGGGGAGTTCGGTGCATGAGTCACCCTGTCCTCCTTGCTCGGCCATAAACCTCTCTCTGCTCCAAACTCGTGTTTCAGTTTGTGTGGCCTCATGGCGTGCTGGGCAATGAACTTGCCTTCGGTAACACAGAGGCTCCCTTCTCTCTGCAGCCTCAGTGCCTTTGCTCTTGCGTGCACCTCTCCCCTTTGTGGGCTCAGCAGTGGTTTTGTTGTCTACGATACTTAGCATTGTTCTTTGCTTGACTTTTTTTTCCCCTTGGTATTCCTCATCTGGACTGTGGCAGAGCCTACGGTTACCCCCATTTTCTCTCTACTCCCCGGCAGGGCAGTACTCTTCAGAATTCACTTTGAAGCCAAATCCCTGGAGAACTTGTTAAAATGCAGATTTGAATCCAGTCAGTCTTGTGTGGAGCCCGAGATTCTGCATTTCTAACAAGCTGCCAGCTTGTTAGATGCCAAACCCAGAATCTACAGACCTCAATTTTAGTGGCAAGGTTATAGAGAGTCAGACACAGACGAAACCTTTCAAGCGAGCTTACTGATTTACTGAACTGGTTAATGGGCGTGCCACTTCCTCTCTCTGGGTCTCTTTTTAGCCAGATAAGACATTTTTTTTAAGGCTTGAAAAATGCGAAAGCTTCTGGACCACCACCTCTCTCTCCTGCTCCCTTATAGCGACAGTTAAAACGGTATTCTTCCCCACTGAGCTTGGGCATGTCCTCTTGAGAAGGACTTTCTCAGTACAGTGCTCTAGAGAGCCGCTTCTGGTCCAACAGCACTGGCTTGAGGGAAGAACAAATCTGACTCCATATTGGATCTGTTTCTTTTACTTCAACCTTTGTGTTCTATTGCTTTTGCTACAAGTTAATCATTAAAGAGATGTTGCCTGTAAGCTTAAATTATACATAGTGGCCCATCTCTGGGAGCCCTGCCTCCCAGATAATGAGTGTTAAGCTAAAATACCTAAAAGCTCACGGGAAGCACCCTGACCAGGCTCACCTGTGAATGACTGCAAGTAGGAATAAATGAACACGTCCCCTCCCGAGGCTAACCGGAAGCAGGAAATGCGTGACTTTACTCCCTCCCCCTTTAGTATAAAAGAAGCCTGAATGCTAAGGGAAGATGTTCTTTGGGATGCTAGTCTGCCGCTTTTTGGGTCTGTGGGCTGTCTGAATAAAGTTGCTATTCCTTGCCCAACAACTTGTCTCTTGGTTTATCGGCCTGCTTGCGGCGAGCGGTTCGAGCCTGGACACAGTAACATGAGGATGAGTCCTATTTGATACCCGGGGTGAGCTATACCTTAAGGTCTCTTCTAATGGCCAGATTCGGGGTGTGTGGGGAAGCTGTCCTGGGTGCGACACAGAGATGCTCCAGGATCTGGTGCCTGTCCTGAGAGATGCAGGCACTGCTGTCCTGGGACACATTCATGCCAGAGAAGCCCCTCCGTCGGGGTCTGGGAGGTGAGAGGAGGGACAGGAAGACAGAGCAGGTGCTAGAGGGGGTTGATTAAGTCAGTGGTTCTCGGGCTCGCCTGCGCATGAGAATCATTAGAAGGCTTTAACACACTGTGCCCCTCGCCCCTCCTAGATACTAGGTTTAATGGTTTGGGATACGACCTGGACACCAACACTGAAAAATCTCCCGGTGAATCTAATGAGCAATCAGGGCTGAGAACCAGATTAAGCCTGTATGTTCACGCTCAGCGAGTGGCAGGAGACCAAGGAGCTTGGCTCACCTTCAGTCGTGGGCTCCGTCCCCCAACTGGCCGCTCCAGGGCTGCGATAAGTAAGCTCTTGGAAGTACCTCCTGTCCAGGAGGCTTTCTGGTTAGAACTGGTCCCATCTTTAGAGGCCAAGCCAAAGGAAAGGACTTGAGGAAAGATAGCAACTTCCAGCCACTGTTTTTTGTTTAAGATGGCTCTATCCTCGGGAAAATAAGGTAAGGGAACGCCTTTTCAGGTGTGATACTTTCTTGGGGGAACGTTATTGTTACCCTCAGCTTCGCTAATCTAGATTGGCTTTCCTTGTTCTCTGGCTTATGGGGGGACCTCTCCTTCCTGCCTGGGGGCTTGGAGATGGGAGGCAGCCCTCTCCATACTTGTCATCCCTTGTGTTGCTGGAAAACCAGCCTCTGTGTCCCCGAAGGTCGAATTCAGGTTCGGAGACAGAGTTTTGAGAACATCAGAAAAGAGCAGATTTACTGTGTTGCCAGCAAAGGGGAGTCACAGCAGGCTAATGCCTTCGGGAGTCTGAATCCCTCTTGGGGTTGGCGTCTTTGAGGGTTTATAGAAAAACTGGATGGAGCAGAAGAGTGATAACAATCAGGGGCAGGCTGTGGTGGTGTATTTTTCTTAACCTTGATAAGTCCATCTGGCATTACAGAAAACTCCTCAGGGTCTGTCCATTCTTCTGAGGTCATCAACCTGCAACTTTCTGGAAAACACAGTTGCTGGGTTAAAGAATAAGCTATTCTGCGTAAAAGAATGTATAGGGAAGGTTGGGGGCTGTTTTAGCAAAGCTGTTGAGTGAATACACAAAAAGAAAAACAAGACGTGTCAAAATGAACAGCAAACAGCAGCAATCAGCCTTAGCATCAGGGAAGCCATTTTGTTAGCTGTTAGCTTTCCTTGCCTTGAGCCCCACCCTTCAGTGCTGGCCTTCTCATTTTCCTCCCTGACACGCATGCCCGTCTCCTCCTGCTCCCAGAGCCACGGGGCTTAGCTATTTGTTCAAATGGAAGGACTGACTCAAACTGAAATCCCACTGAGCTCTGGGTGACTGAGTCCTGCCTCTCCTCCAGCAATCTTCGATTTGAAAAGCTATCCTAGAATATTTTTTAATTGGTGGAATTCCAGGTCATAGATGAAGATAACTGAAGCATTTTCACAACTACTGTGAGGAAATTGGTGGGGCTTTCCAGAGGGGGAGGGGATGGCATTCCTATACTCTTCTGTGTAGCTGTCTTTTTTAATGGTGAGAACAGGCATTGCTCGCGAATAAGCCAGGTGCCTGGGGAGGAGCACTCTGAGCCTCTTCTCCCTTCAAAGAAAGAAGGGAGTGGGGGGCGGGGGTCTGCTTTAGGCAGCTTCAGCATATTTCTAATAATAGTGCCCATTTGTAACCAAGACTTTGGCCTTCCAAGAAGACTTGATTACTATATTCATAATTCATTGGCAGTCAGTCTATTCCCAATTCAATGATTTCTCCAGCCAGGGAGAGAATCTTGATCTTTTAAAAACTGATTTTTCACATTAGAATAGCAAAAGCAATTAGTTTTATTTTTAGCTCGGTTAAGCAGGAACTCTAATGAAGCTGAAAGGAGGTTTTTTCCCCCTCCTTTCTTTCTCCCATTCTTTCCCCTGAGGTGCTTTGGGAGGATTCAGCCTAGAAGTTTGCCCCCTGCTGCGACTGGGTCTTTGTGGGAGGCCTCTGGCTGCTTTAGAGTGAGGAGTTTGTGAAGGTGGAGGGTGGTTCTCAGAACTTGGTACTTAGCCTTGTGTTTCCTGAGGCCTAGACTCCTACCTTGACTCGTCATGAAGGTGGGAGTAGAGTGTGTGTAGGGGTGAGCTTGGCAGCCTTAGTCCCTAAACCCTACATTATATCTGGAGTTCTTGGCATGAAAGGCTGAGAAGAATGTTACTTGGCACTCAGGTCCTTCATTCCAACGGTATGGGCTCAACGTACTGTTCTCAGCCTTATCCCCCCTCCCCTGCACAGGTTCCCAATCTGGCCACAGTGGTTTACACATGGACCTCAAGTAGGACCACACACATTTCTCTCTCTTCCTGACCACCTCCCCCACCCTTCCCAACATTCTGGAATCCCTTTCCTCTTAATTCTCAGGGATCAACTTGTGCCCATAACTGTAAATTTCTAGATGGTGTTGGGCACGTGCTGGCTGGGCCACAGGTTAACCTGGGCAGGTTTACTATGCATTCAGATGCCTGCAGGCATCCAGGGAGGTGGCTTAAAAGAGGAAAACTGATTGCAGTGAGAACTGTGGTGACCTGCGGAGCACAGGCCAAGTCTAAAGGATGTAGCCATTCTTTAACTAGACGGTTTTCATGTTGAGCTTCTGGTCTGGTGTTGTCAGATTTTTTATTTTTCAAGAGCGGCTGGAAATTCAGATTTTAAAATGTGAAGTCTAGTAATTTTTCATTGTTGGAAATTCAATGTTCTTTAATACCTTACGTGGACCAAAAAAATCACATCTGGGTCCACCATTTTGTTTCCTCAACTTTAGGAACCCACAGCACTTAGCGAAGAGAACCCATTTTAAGGCATCTTTGAGCTGCTTCTGCCTCTTGTATCCTGACAGATCAGGCAAAAGAGCCAGCCCTCCGTGCACCAGGCTCAGAGCACTCCAGGGGCTTCCCAGTCACACAGGGACCTGAGGGCAGAGCCAGCATTAACTCGTGGTCTCCAGCCCAGAATTCTTTCCGTCAGTATCACACAGATACACTCTGCTGTTGCCTTAGTGTGTGGGGTCAGTTACTGTAGCATCTGTAACTGCTGTCCAATCTTAATGGAAAATGAGGAAAAACACTCTTCCCTTGGAATGAATTACCCTTGGAATCAGTTAGATAAAAGAATACAAGATTTCATTCCTGTTGGGTTTCTGCATGATTTTCACGGGGAACATGCTACTGAAACTGAGCACTGAAGAGGCCCTACTGAGTATCTTCTGTGTGTCAGGCACGGTGGAGTGAGCCACCCCCAAGACCTCATTCCCGTCCTTGGCAGGCTTAAGCCACAGGCTCAAGGCTGTGAGCTCCTGGAGCAGGGACTTGGCTACACTCAGCTTTGCATGTCTCCCAACCCCCACCACTCTGTCCAGCACACAATAGGGACTTGAATTAAAGACAATGGCAACCCGAGTGAGACACACAATAGGCAAGATAAGGCTTCCAACTAAAATAGTCAAACAGTTTCATCTTGATCTGAGAATGTTGTTTCTCATTATGAATCTGATCCTGGCAGATCATGGCATCATTTTCCCTTGGTGAGCCACTGCTTGTTGTGACAGCCTAGTATCCTGAACTGATACTTAACAACACACCATCGTTCCAAGTGGTATTCCTGGGAAAACCTGATACGGGGCTGGGGGAGGGAGAGCTTGCGCTCTAAGGGCAGAAAACAGGTAAAAGCCTGTGGTTAATGCATTCCTTCTGAATCCTCTCCTTTTTCCATCTTAGTATTTCCTGACTCCAGCCCTTAAGATAGCCCCAGGAAAAATGGAGCATTGCTTAGCGCCTCCCCCACCCCCCATCTCCGGGCCATGAAAGGATGGCCTGCCCTTCTCAGGGAGAGGGTATACAAATTGTACCCCAGTGGAGGCCAGCTTAGGGTGTTAGATGAGCCTCTGACAGAGGATATGAATCTCGGCCCCAGGTCCCAGTGAAGGATGCTAGGGCTGACAAGCCCATATCAGACACGCCTCTGTTCTGCAGGAGCCATCACTCACCCCTCTGAGCTCTGGCGGCACATGCTAATGAGGGCCAGCTCATAGACCGAGCCTGCCAGGAGGCTGGGGGTGGGAGGGACTCAGGCTCCTGGCAGATTAGAAACGGCAGCCCTTGGTGGGATTGCGAAGGAGACAGCATCTAGTCTAACCTCTCCCTAATTTCTAGTAGTCCCCGTTTGTAGGGGCCTTCCTCTTAGCTGCCTCACTTCCTAGTCTCCAGCCTTCCAAGGGCATGGACTCCTTTCTCAAAGCACTAACTGAACACTGCTACCATTTGCATGTGTTGTTCATTTCTCTTGGTGGCTTTTACGTTGACATGAAGACCCCAGGCATAGGACAGATTCTTAACCTAAGGAACAAATGATGGATGGTCCATTTCAGGCACCTGCTAGGAGATGGCCTTGAGAGCCCTTGTGAAAATAGAGGTTCCCTTTTTACCAATAGATGGTCCTGTCGGCTGAAGGGGAACAGCACAGATGATGACAATGATGATGGTAAAGATGACGATGCTGGCAGATTGACACCTATTAAGTGCTTGCTGTGTTCCAGAACTGTTGAGAACTTCATATATATAAGCTCATTTACTCCCCTCATGAGCTCTGTGGTGGGCACTATTATTATTCAGAAATGAAGAAACTGGGGCTCAGAGAAGTTAAAACAAAACAAAACAAAAACTTACCTATGTAGCTAAGAAGCATTCCTGGGAGATGCTCCAGAAAGCCTGCCTTTCCATAATAAAGACTTTGGGGGCTTAGTCTGCTCAAGTGCCACTTCCTTTGTGAAGCCTTCCCCGAACCTCCACCCTGCTCCCCAGTGATGTGGAGTTTAAGAGCCATGACTTCCGACATGAGTTTGAATCCTGTCTTTGACACTTAGAAGCTATATGCTCTAAGACAAATTATTTAACTTCTCTGAGACTGCTTCCCACTTTACAAAATGGGATCAGCCTCACTGGGCAACTGTGAGGGTTAAGTGGGAAATGCCGGCAGAGCCCTCATTGTGGCCCTCTTACTTCTGTTCTGGGGTGCATCACGGGCAGCCCACCTCCTCCACCCTTAAGATGCTATTTTTTTCCCCACCCTTAACAGAGGCAATGGGGATTGAACCCAGGACCTCATGCAAGCCAAGCACGTGCTCTACCATTGAGCTGTATCCCCACCCCTCTCCCCCCCCACCCCTCAAATGTTATATGTATACGTTTGCCTTCCCCATAAAACTGAGGATCAGGGGGGCAAATTCCATGTTTTATCCATCTTTGAAAATTTTTCGCTTGGAACTTTGAATATAGTCAATTGAATTAGATGACTAGAATTGCAATAACACTAGCAACTAACACATATGAAGTGCACACCTCATTGTATGCTCAATTCTAGTCCTTCCGACCACCCTGCTGCTGCGTAGGTCCTACTATCCTGCTTGTTTTGCCGTGGAGGGAACTTAAATCGCTGACTTGGGAGCCCACTATTGGCAGGTGGTGGAGTCAGAAGAGGACCCAGGTGGTCTGAATCCCGAGTCTGAGCTCTTAATTACTCTCCCATGAAACCTTGCCCTAAAGATCCTTTTCTCCAATTCCCATTCCTCTTAAAAAGTTTCAAACAAGCAGGAACCGAAGGCTCCCAGAGGGTGAGCTACCCCTGCGAAGTCCAGGGCTAATTTAGTTGTGGAGCTAGGGCTGGAGCGAGCGCTCCAGACTACCAGCCCCGTGTTCCTCATCGGAGGTGCGTCCTGTCATATGGTGCTGTGATTAATTGGGAGAGAAGCTGTAGGAGGTTGACATTTTCCCAGCCTCATCAGCCCACACGCCAGGCCCTGAATGTCAAAGCCCCCCACGCTGCTGTGCTAGGGGGAGGAGGGAAGCCCACTCACTATTATTAAGCAATTAAAAATATGGGCTGAGCAGATGTGGGGCAGCCGACTTGCCTGACGTGTTGGGCGACAAGGCAGTCGGCTGCATCTCGCTCACGCTGAGAGACATTTAAGGGACTAAATGAAAAACAGCTCCTTTGAGCTTTCTGGGAAGGGGGTGCTCTGAGTGCTGTTGACTCATCACCTTTCCAGCTCAGCTGCTCAAACAGTCTGGTGGATGGTGGGAGAAGCGGGAACTCAGGGGTGTGGCCAGCAGCCTCTGAAACACCATGGTTATCTCATTATATTTGTAAAAGAGAGGCAGGGTCTGAAAACTTCCTCTGGGTCCTTAGATCTGTTCCCAAACCTGATGTGATTCTTTTTCCCCTCCCCTATAACAATGTGGAAACTCAAAAGTCAAGTTCATGTCAGGGTGGACCCAAATCGTTCCTAGATTTTATTTTCACCTGTAAGGATGAGTCCAGGATTTAATTTGCTAGAGGAGGAAATAGGGACTGAGGTTGGTCAGTGCTATGGTCTGTTCGTTTCAGAATCCGTATGTTGGAATCCTAACCCCAAGGTGATGGTATTAGCAGGTGGGGCCTTTAGGTCATGAGGGCAGAGCCCCCCAGTGAATGGGATTAGTGCCCTTGTAAGAGACACCTGAGAACTCCCTGGCCCCTTCCACCATGTGCGGTTACACTGAGAAGATGACTGTTGATGAGCCGGGAAGCAGGCCCTCGGCAGACAGAGAACCTGACCATGCCGGCACCCTGACGTCAGACTGCCAGCCTCTGGAACTGTGAGAAATCCATTTCTGCTGCTGATAAGCCACCCAGTCTATGGTATTTTTGTTACAGCAGCTTGGATGGATTAAGAGTGTTGGCGAAAAGGGCCTCCTTGATGTTAGACCTGAAGCTCTTGCTAGAATCTGGCCCAGGTACTTAGAAACAGAGGATGGTCTCCACCATTCTTTCAGATACCTCCACATCCGATTAACAACTGTCTTCTTTCATTCCTTTAAAACGTCTCTCATGTTGATCCTCACCTTTGCCCTCTGCATGTCCGTGGCTGTACACACACCCCATGGGTGGCACTAAACTAGGCCTCCTGGTGAGTCGTGGGAGAGCCTCCAGGCTCATCCAAGAGGGTCCCCTTATTCTGTGTCTTGGGAGGAGGACTGGAAGTGAGTCACTCCCCCTTGCTCCGTGGTGCCGGATGCTCAGGTATTTATTGAATGAATGAAATGCAGCAGACGGGCGTTTGTTGAAAGTCCTTTATTTTTTGATAATGACTTGATTTCAACCTCACAAATACTACAAAAACATTGAGTATGGCTTGAGGGTGTGAAAATTATACGGTATCAGTAGAAAATCACTTATTTAGAGTGTGTGTGTGTGCACACACTACTTGGAGCACGCCACTGCCATCTAAGATGATGGCAGGAAATGTTAAGTGTAAGTTGGAGCAGAGTTAGGGTCAGGGCAGGGGGAGGGGGGAATAAATCCTCTGAAATGCTGACAACTGCACGTAGGGCCCCAGCATACAGAGGAGGTGAGTGGGTGCTCCTACAGGCCAACAGGAGAGCAAGGCCCCCCCAAGAGGGCAGAGTTTGACCAATGAGACCAAATCATCCAGGACACAGCTAAGTCTATGGGAATAAAAATTTCAGCAAACTATCCCAGAAGGAGCATCTTAGAATTCCAGGAAGAGCCCATTATCCACTAGTCATCCACTTCTGAGCCCAGAGGCTGCTGGCAGCTGCCTAGTGCTCGCTGGGTTGGGCGTGAGTGCTCCTACCTTTGTGACTCTAAAGAAGCTAGAAAGATGTGTGTCTTTCCCTCTCTCCTTTTCCAGGTAAATAGCAGGGAGGAGGACAAGGCACAGCTAACACCACATGTAAAAATCTTTTATTTTGAATTATGCTTACAGAAAACGTTGCAACATCATAGGGTTCCCTGTACCGTTCTCCCAGCTTCCCCTGTTGGTAACGGCTTCCATCATCACAGTACAATGATCAAGACTAAGAAATGAACCTTGGCACAGTACTAGTAACTGAACTACAGACCTGGAATGTTTTTCCGCTCATGTCCTTCTGTGGTCCCAGGACCCCATTAGGACTCCGGGTTGCCTTTAGTTGTTATTTCTCTTGGTCTTCTGCAGCCTCTAACAATTCCTTAGTCTTTCCTTGCCTTTTATGACCTTAACACTTTCGAAGAGCATTGTGCCGAAGATACAACTTCACGTCCTTGGAAAGATATCACTTCTGTGGTGTTTTTGCCAAAAAATGCGTATCATCAGTCCGATCCCAAGAAAACACCAGACAAACCCAAACTGAAAGGCATTAAAAAAATTGCGGATCAACCAATACTTTTTGAAAAAAACTTGAGCCTCTGCTTTTGTACTCTGTTGGTCCCAAAATAGGTTCGGGGGACACTGCTTGACACTGAATTAGAGTTTTAAGATGTGACCTTACGAGGGAGAGGTGGTGCTCCTCTCTGGTAATGGCCACAGCCTTGAGCAAGCAGCTGGAGCTGTGGATTCTGATCTCAGCCCCATCATGTCACTCAGAAGCCTCCCAGATGGCTTTCCGTGAAATGGTGATACCTCATTCTCTGCCTCTGCCAAAGGTTGGTCCCAATGAGATTATGTTAGGTCCCCTACCCTTGTGAACCTCAGAGGTTTGTCAGTTCTCATGGGATGATGCACAAAGAGGGCCCATTATCTTTAAACTTCACTGGGGACTCCGAGAGGTGAGAAACTGGTACCTCCAGCCAAACAAGAACCTTGTCAACTGGTCAACTCCCCACAGCCCCTTACTTAGCTGTAATCTTCCTGGGGAATGAGGATGGAGAGAAGAGGAAATGTTCCAGATTTATCCCCCTAACTTTGTCTAGAGGGAAGTGACTTTTACAACAGCTCCTCAAAAGGGAAATCTCGTAGCATTTTATTCAACAGATGTTTTTGATCACCTATTGTGTGCCAGTATTCTAGGTGCTGGGCATATGTCAATGAACAGAACAGACTACACTCTCTGCCTTGTGGGGCTGACATGCTAGTGGGTGGAGGGGAGCAGACAGTAATAGAAATAAGTAAATGTAGTTGTCCCTGGGTATCCATGGGGATTGGTTCCAGGACCCCAGCAGATATTAAACTCCGTGGATGCTCAAATCCCTTGTATAAACTGGTGTAGCATTTGCATATAACCTATATACATCCTCCTGTATACTTTAAACCATCCCTAGATCACTTACGATATCTAAAACAATGTAAATAGTTGCCAATTTGTGGCAAATTAAAGTTTTGCTTTTTGGAGCTTTCTGGACTATTTTTCCCCAAATATTTTGGATCTGTGGTTGGTTGAATCCATGGATCCAAAACACATGGATACAGAGGGCTGATTATAAATAAGTAATTAGGAGGTGATGAAATGCCATCTGTGAATCCAGAAAAGTCAAAATAATTTTGGATACAATCCATGTTGGGATGTAGTCAGTCACTGCTGATAAATGTGGATGGTTATAAAATAACGAATAGCATATATTAGGGGTGGGAAGATGGGTGTTGCCAAATGTCTCACCTACTTAAGCTTTCTCATTTTAAGTTTCAAATCAAACTCCCACTTTGGGTAATTAGACAATGCATGTAGCAGTTGAAATGTCATTCCTTTGACCCGAGAAGGTGTCTCTTAATCATTCCCTCTTGGCCCCCAGCATCAGGGGGAGGAGATGAAGGAATAAAAGCACACAGGAGTAGTTCACTCTCGGAATACTAATACCAAGATGATAGCTGAGAGATGAATTGAGTGCATCATTCGAGGGATATATGAATAAGCACGAAGAAAACAGTGTAAGGTACACACCAGACTTTAACCAGTTAATACTGGGAACCTGGTGTTTGTGAGAGCACGTGGGTGGCAGTGGTAGGGGGCTGGGGTGAGCAGGTGGTGGAATTTCTTTGTACACCTCTGTTGTTGGCTTGTAGCAGCTAGTGAGTATTGCTTTTGTGACTGAAAAAAGAAAATCTAAGGAAATATTTAAACAAACACACAAATTAAAAGGATAGATGAAAGGTAAGGAAGATCCTTTGGAACTTCTAATTCTCCCGAGTTCATATCTAGCTTTTCTTCAGATTATTTATACATCCAGGCAAGCACTGATCATTGTCTTTGTGTGCCCGTTCGTGCTGAGATCAAGGGGGCGAGGGCACATCAAGGGCGAGTGAGGCCTGATTTCTACCTTTGGGTAGCTTTGTTTTTTGATAAACTTTTACAAATTGGTTTATCTGGTTTACTTTTTAATTGAGGTGAAATTCATGTAAGATAAAATTAACCATTTTAAAGTGAACAAACAATTCAATGGAATTTAGTACATTCTCAATGTTGCACAGCCACCACTCTTTGTAGTTCTAAAACATTTTCATTGTCCTCAAAAGAAAGTTTGCTCCCATTTCCCTTTCCCCCCAGTCCCTGGCAACTACCAGTCTGCTTTCTGTTTCTATGTATTTATCTGTTCTGGATATTTTATATAAAAGGAATCATATGGTGTGTGATATTTTATGTCTGGCTTCTCTGACTTAGCATGTTTTCTAGGTTCATCTCAGTTGTAGCATAGGTCAATATGTCATTCCTTTATATGGCGCAATATTCCATTGTCTATATACACTGCAGTTTTTTATTCATTGAAGAACATTTGGGGTTCCACCTTTTTGGTGTTGTGTAATAGTGCTGCTATGAACCTGTGTGTGCATATATGTCTTCCAGTATCTGTTTGCAATTATTTTGGATATGTACCAAATGTATATGTCCAAATTTGGAGTGGAATTGCTGGATCATATTGCAGCTCTGATACTTTTTGAGGAATCACCAAATTGTTTTCCATAGCAGCTGAGTATTTTATATTCCCACCAGCAATGTACAAGGGTTCCATTTTTTTTCTCATCTTCACCAATACTTGTAATTTTCTGTTTTGTTTTTTTTTTTGAATAGTTATCCTACTGGGTATGAAGTGGTATCTTATTGTGTTTTTATTTGTTTTTCCTTAAAGACTAATGATGTTGATCATCCTTTCATGTGTTTGTTGACCATTTGTATATATATTTTTAGAGCAATGTCTATTCAAATCCTTTGTGCACTTTTTAATTGAGTTGTTTGTCTTTTTGTTATTGGACTCTTAAGAGTTCTTTATCTGTTCTGGATACTAGGCAGCTGTCAGATACATAATTTGCAAACATCTTTTCCTGTTCTGTAGGTTGTCTTTTCACTTTCTTGATGATGTATTCTGAGGCACAAACTTTTACAATTTTGTTGAAGTCTAATCTATTTTTTTATTTTGTTGTTCATACCTTTGTTGTCATGTAAAACAAGCCATTTCTAAATCCAAGGTCTTAAAAGATTTAACCTTAAATTTTCTTCTAAGAGTTTTATGGTTCTAACTCATAACTCATATTTAGCTTGTTGATGCATTTTGACGTAATTTTTGCATAATGATGTGAGACAGGGGCCCAACTTCATTCTTTGGCGTTTGTTTATCTAGTTGTCCAAGCACCATTTTTGAAAAGGCTGTTCTTTCCCTTACTGGATTATCTCAAAACCCTTGTCAAAAATCAGTTGGCCATCAGAAATAACTGCTGGTAAGAACCGTATCCACTTTCTTTTAGGCTATATGCATGTTTTTTCCATCTCTTTTACGTAAAAGTGAAAAGCTTTATTTTTTGAGTACTTAAGTACAATTTCTGAAAAAATTAGTGTTAAAAAAACCTTATAAACAGTAACATTCATTTATTTTTTTCACATAAAATTCTGTGAGTTTTGGCAAATTTATAGACTCATGTAACCACCACCACAATCAGGATACAGGTTGGTTCCCTCAGTCTCAAAAATTTCTTTGTGCTACCACCTTGTACTTCTGAACTCTGGCAACCAGTGAAATGTGTATGTGTGTGTGTGTGTGTGTGTGTGTGTGTGTGTGTGTGTGTGTGTGTGTGTTTATATATATAAAATGTATATAATAAAAATAGAACAGGAGTTGGCAAACTTTTTCAGTAGAGGGCCAGATAATAAATATTTTAGGCTTTGCTGGCCCCATGATCTATGTTGCAACTATTGGCAACATGTAAAAGAATGAAAATGATTATGTCACAATAAAACCTTATTTGTAAAAACAATCCTTGAACATTGATTCCTGGGTCCAGCCCCCAAAGGTTCTGATTTAAGTGATCTGAAATGAGAACTGAGCATCAGGTTAAAAACTACCCAGGCGATTCTAATGTGTAGTTAGGTTTGAGAACCACTTATTTAAAAGAAACTGTGATATGGAATTAAGTTAAACAGAAATGTTGAGAACCTAAAAGTGATAGAAATGTTTGTATCAATTCGTTCTCTAGAATGAAGCCTCAGACATATAAAGAGAAGCAGCAATGAGAGATGACAAGCATCGTTATGATTCGTAACAACCTTCTAGATACAAGTATAGCCTTGTGAGACCCTAATCTTTGTTTGCTTTTTGGAGTCTGACATATCTGTGTAATCTCACAATCCTTTTATCCTCAAGCTATTTTTTTTGTCATTTGTAATCAAAGGTACTCTGTACTGTTCATGTTTCAAAATTTATTTGGGATATTATAAATATTTCTACTATATAAACTCATTTGCATTCCCCCAAGTGACTAGCCAGAAGAAGCAAACTGGTTCCTAAAACGTCTGAATCAAATATGCAAAAATGCCACAATACTTCAAAATGAAGGTGAATGATTACAGTCTTTTGAGTTCAAAAGATCAAGAGAGAGTTGAATGATCTGGGGACTAGCCCAGTTCTTCAAGACTCAAGAGTTAGCTTCTGTCCAGGTTAGGTTAGGTCAGGTCTCCTTACTTTGTACCCCAAAGGCACTCTTGGCATCTCTTTATTGCTGCAGGTGTCTCAGGATGTGGAAATTATTTTTATTTTTTCTGTAACCTCTTTAGAAAATAACCATAAGTAGATTGTATGTGCAACGCACAGTAAGCTTTATTTTAAAATAAAACCTTTTCCCCCACCTCTTAAATTTGCAGGTTTGCTTTCTGTGCCTGGACACTGTTTTGTAAAACTCTTTTATCTTTTGAAAACAGTCCCAAACGAATTCCTAAAACAGTCTTCCATGGCCTCCGTCAGCCTCCTGTCCTCATGTATTTTCTTATTCCTTCCATATTCACTCTGCTCTTTTCACTAAAAATGATACTGTCTTTTATGTAGGTGGTCCAAGAAAGACTGAGAAGTGGATGGTGAGGCCCAGATTGTTAGGAAGTGGGTGAGAGGTGTAGAGGTTAGATGCTGGGGAACACTTCAGCATTAACTTTTTTCTCATTGCATCATTCTTTGCGAATAGACATCATCTTTATGATCCTGTGAGCCTGGCACAGGGTTTGGCATTTGATAGATAGTCGGCAAATATCTTTTTGTTATTTGTTTTGGTATTCTTTATTTTTATTCTTTTAGATGTAGAGTTCAAAGTCAGTAAAATTCATCCCATTTAATTGTACAATTGAATAAATTTTGGCATAAAATGTTTTAATCACTTCAAAAAGTTCCCATTTGAACCTTGTTGTCAGTGTACTTACCCCAGCTCCTGGCAACCATTGATCTGATTTCTGTCCCTATTGTTTTGCTTTTTCCAAAATGTAATGTAAACGTGATCATATGTATATATGGAACCTTCTGTGTCTGGCTTCTTCCATTTGGCACAATGATTTTGAGATTCATTCATGTTATATGTATGAATTCCTTTGTATTATTAAAAAGCGTTCCAATGTATGGATGCACCACAATTTGTTTAATATATTCACCAAGTAATGGGCATATTTTGGTTGTTCGTAGTACAAAGTTGCTGTGAACATTCTGGTACAAGCCTGGTACATGGATATGTTTTCATTTATCTTGGATAGATACTTATGAGTGGCATTACTGGGTTGTAGGAGTGCATGTTTGATGTTATAATGAGTTCCCGTATTGCCAAAAACTGGTGGTTGATGATTAGTGTATTTTATTTTCATGTGTATATTTGCTTTTCATATATCCTTTTGTTAAATGTCTGATTAAATCTTTGCCTGTTTTTTAAAATAAACTTATTTTTGAGTAAAAAAAAATATCAATTGGCCATAAATGTATGGGTTCATTTCTGGACTCCCAATTCTATTCCATTGGTCTATAGGTCTTATTCTTATGTGAGTATCATACCATTTTGATGACTGTAGCTTTGTAGTAAGTTCTGAAACTGGGAAACGTGAGTCTGCCAAATTTGCTTTTGTTTTTCAATATTGTTTTCGCTATTCAGGGCCCCTTAAAAATTTCATATGAATTTGATGATCCACATTTCCACTTCTATAAAATACATCTGTGGCCAATTAATATAAAACTTCTTTTCATAGAGATTGCACTGAAGCTATAGATCACTTTGGGTGGTATTACCATCTTAACAATATTAAGTTTTCCAGTCCACAAACAAAGGATATCTTAACATTTATTTAGGTCTTCTTTACTTTCTTTGAGCACTATTTTACAGTTATCATTGTACAAGTCTCTCATCTCCTTGGTTAAATTTATTCCTGAGTATTTTATTCTTTTTGATGCTATTGTAAACTTAATTGTTTTCTTAATTTTCTTTTTGTATTGTTCACTGCTGGTGTATAAAAACAGAAATGATTTTTTATCGAAGTTTAGTTGATTTACAATATTGTTAGTTTTGAGTGTACAGCAAAGTGATTCAGTTATAGATACTTTTTTAAGATTATTTTCCATTATAGGTTATTACAAGGAATTGAATATAATTCCCTGTGCTATACAGTAAATCCTTGTTGCTTATCTATTTTATGTACAGTAGTGTGTTTCTGCTAATCCCATACTCCTAATTTATCCCTCTCTTCCCTCTCCATTCCCCTTTAGTAACCACAAGTTTGTTTTCTGTCTGTGAGTCTTTTTCTGTCTGTGAGTCTGTTTCTGTTTTATATATAGATTCATTTGAATTACTTTTTAGACTCCACATAAAAGTGATATCATATAATATTTGTCTTTCTCTGTCTGACTTACTTTACTAGATACAATATTCTTTAGGTTCATCCATGCTGCTGCAAATGGTGGTATTCTTTTTATGGTTGAGTAATATTACATTGTGTATGTGTGTGTATATATGTATGTATGTATATATGTATGTATTTATGTATACATACCACATCTTCTTAAGCTAATCATCTGTTGTTGGGCACTTGAGTTAAGACACAACTATTTTTTAACTGTTGACATTCTACCTTGAAATTTGTTGAATTAGTTTATTAGCGTTAGTTGTGTGTGTGTGAACTCTTTGGGATTTTTCTATATGTGGAAGCAGGTCACTTATGAACAGAACTAGATTTATTTCCTTTCCAATTTGGATACTCTTTATTTCTTTTTATTGCCTAACTGCTCTGATTGGAACTTCCAGTACAATATTTAATAGCAGTCATGAAAGCAGGCATCCTTGTTATTGTTCCTGATCTTAGGGGTAAAGATTTCATTTTCCTTCATTAAGTGTGATGTTAGTTGTGGATTTCTCATAAATGCCTTTATCATGTTGAAGAATTTCCCTTCCATTCCTAGTTTTCTGTGTTTTTATCACAAAAGGCTGTTGGATTTTGTCAAATGTTTTTTCTGCATCAATTGAGATGATCCTGTGTTTTTTCTTTTCACTGTATTAATGTTTATTACATTGGTTGATTTTTAAATTCAAGTACAGTCAATTACAATGTGTCAATTTCTGGTGTTTAGCACAATGTCCCAGTCATGCGTATACATATGTATATTCATTTTCATATTTTTGGTTAATTTTCTTATGTTGAACTACCTTTGCATTTCTAGGATAAATCCCATTTGATGTATATTTATTTTTTTGTTCAATCTGAAGTGTTTTGTTGAGTATTTTTGCATTCACAATTATTGTCTGGTTTTCTTTTCTTGTGATGTTTATTTTTCTGACTCTGATACAAGGGTAATGCTGACCTTATGGAATGAGTTAGAAAGTGTTCTCTCCTCTTATCTTTCTTTTGAAAGGATTTAAGGATTGCTGTTACTTCTTTAAATGTTTGGTAGAATTGACCAGTGAAGCCATCTGGTCCTGGACTTTTCTTTCTTGGAGTTTTTTAATTGTATTTTTTAAATTCTTGATTCAGTCTCTTTACTTGTTACAGGTCTGCTTAGATTTTCTATTTCTTCTTCACCCAGTTTTGATAATTAGTGTGTTTGTAGAAATTTGTCCACTTCATCAAGGTTTTCTAACTTGTTGGCTTACAATTGTTCACAGTATTTTCTTCTATTCGTTTTTATTTCTGTGAGTTCTGTAGTAATGCCCCCCCCCCCACATATATAACTGTTTTTCAGAGTTTTTCACACAAAGGTGATGTGGACAGCCTTTCTTGATTTTTGGATGTTTCTGTGGAGGGATAGGCTCTTAGAGCTACTTACTCCACTATTTTTGTTTCTTAAACTAATTCATAAATATACAGCTGGATGAATTTTTGTCTTTTCAAAAGGCTTACACACATCTGTATTCACCCTCCAGACCTTTTTGTTTTGAAATAGATTTGTGTCTTAGCTCGTTTCAAGAACTGCCTGTGGTGATATAAAAGTGCATATAGTGCTGATGAGGGAAAAATAATTTTAAGTGCGGAGAGTGGTCAGAAGGGAAAGTAAAGAAAGAATAAAGAAAACAAAACCAGGAGTAATAGTATTACCCTCAATATAAGGCATAATGTCTTACATACCTTAACAGAGGTAGGATAGAAATTTGTCCCAGAGTTCCCTAGTTGCAAATGCAAAAAGGGAAATACCATTGCTCTCTCTCTCTCTCTCTCTTTTTTTTTTATAATGTCTGAAGGTGAAAACAGACCTGTTGCTTAGTAGATACGTAGCTATATTCAGTACTGAAGCTGGTGGAAATTTCTCCTGGAGTTACTGTAAAAGAAGACATTATTGGAATTGAGAAGTGTAACTTTTGGCATCTCCGATAGTAAATGAATCCCACAGCAGGGATCCCAGGTCTTTCTGTGTGTGCACATCAAGGGGTGCCAGTGCTACATTGACCAACTGCAGAGTAATGACAGCAAGTCTATGAGGGACCTCAACGCTGCTGATTAGATGAGTGGGGAAGAGAATTATGAAAATAAGGATGGGTGGATTAATTGCCCTAAATCTTAGTTTCCTTAGCTGTAAAATAATGATAATAGTAAGTACCCAGGGATGTACCATCAAAGGAGAAATTGTGTGTGTCTGGAGTGTGGTGTTTGCTAAATCTAGTGATGATGATTGTAATTCTAAAGACTTGTTTAGAGATTATTGATGGTCTCTAGGCCCTTGGTTGAGTCATCCCATTTCTTTTTACCTGCCCCTCTATTTCTAAGCCTGGACCATGCCACCAAGGCTTTCAAATGGTTTTGATGCTATGGGCCCAAAGTGGGGCAAGAGCACATGAGACTTAGGATCTTCTTAGATCTGGAGCCCCAGTCCCAAGATGAATCACTCCCAGAACTCAGTGGAGACACTGTCCATTCCTCATGGGGAGGAGGAGAAGATGACTGGGTCTGCCCCACTCCACCTGCCATCGCAAGACCATCTCCTTGTATACAAATTAGGTTTCAAAAGCCCTATGGGTGCTTAGTGCCATGGTAGTAGGAATGCACACAGGCCATGGTTGCTTTTGGGTTTTGATGAATGTGCATGGCATTTATACTTTTCCTTGGGGGGTGACCACAGTCCAGATGGGTGTGACTTCCATGGCCCGGCTGTGATACAGCCTGAAGGACAGCAAGGTGCCCCCCGACCTCTGGTGGGATAAGCATCCATCTAAAATTACAGCCAAGCCTTCGCTAGTGTCTCAGGAAGAAGCACCTCTTTATAGCTGGTCATGAGTCTTTAATATATTACCCTTAAATCATTTAAAACTGGACTAGCCTGAGCAGCAGTGAATATGCCAGTGCAGCTGGGAGCAATCGCGGGTGGGCCCAGGGAAATGGCCAAGATGATCTAATAGATCTTGTTTCATCTCCAAAAGTCTATCACCCTGCCTCTCTCCTCCTTATTAAACCAAAGCTCCCCACTCACAGGGAATAAAACTGCTACCTGATATTTATATATCTTCAGAGAGTGGTGTAATTCAAAAACCAGGGAGAATAGTTTAAAACTATTTATTGAAAAGGAGACTTTCTTGCATAAAATAATCTGATAGGAAACAATTACCTTATTTCTTCTAATGCACTTGGAAAATCTAGATCATTTGTAAAGCAAAGGGCAAAAAAAAAAAAAAAGAAATTGATTTTTGTTGGCGTGAGGTTGGTTTTTGTCCTTTGATTAGCGGCTTGAAGCTGGTGAGTCATGTGGTGGTCCTGGTATTTCGGGGGAGGGTATTCAGACTGAGATCATAGCAGCTCTTTCTGACTTGACTTTGAGCAGAATAGTGTGGGAAGTCTTATGTCACCCCCAAGTCTCTGGCTATTTGCAACCTTCTGCTATCTTTTTGATTGATCTCTTGCATTAAGCAGTCCTCTCCCCTCCCTCACTGTGCCATTCCTGGGCTCTAAGGTTATGAATGGTTTTACAACACCTAAAAAAATAAGCAAAAGGGTAAAAAGTCTGCATTCATTGTTCTAGTGCTCTTGCTCCTCCAAGCTCTGACCCCATCTGACTTCTCCTCCAGCCCACTTGCTCTCCTGCCTCCACGGTGTGAACCCTCTGCAACCTTCAGCCACGCCACTTAGCACACATCTGGGCACATGTTGACCCCTCCAGCATTTGTGCTTCTCTTTGCCTTATTCATTCTGTTAAGATGTCTACTCCTTCCCCAGGTATCTGCCCACAGGTGCTCTCAGAAGTCCCCCACCGCCACCTCCCGCCTACCAGTGGAGCTTCTCCGCTCTCCACTGTGACTCAGTACGTACCTTATTGCACAAATAAACACTGATTTTTCCCCCTCTCTAAATTAGTTCTTACAAGACAGAAACCATCTCCTATTCATCTCTGTATCCCTGTTCCTCAGGGAGTTTGCCATGTAGAAGCTGTCACTGGGTTCTTCTGTCATTTGCGATGTCGTCATCTAGGGAGAGATGAAAGAACATAAAAGAAGAGGGTTGGAGAAAGATCCTTGGTGGATCCTTGTTTTACGTGGAGGGACGAGGGGAGGAAGTCAGAGGAGCAAAAGAAGAACTAGGAGAAAGGTCTTAGAAACTAAGGAGAGAGTTTCAGGAATGACATGGAGACCATCAGCTCCAAGTTTTGCAGGAAGTGAAGCTGAACAAAAAATGAGAAAAGACTTTGGGATGCATAGTAGGTGTATGGGTGAAGCCCAGGAGGCAGAGCTGGACTGGTCACCAGAGCTGGAGAGGGGAGTGAATAGTGAGAAAATGTAGAAATGGCTCTAGACCATGGATTCTCAGTCTTGGCACCACTGACATTTTGGACTGGACAATACTTAGTTGTGGGGAGGGGGGCTGTCCTGGGTGTGGTGGGATGTTTATCAGTGTCCCTGGCCTCAACCCATTAGATGCCAGTAGCAACCCCCCACCTCCAGTTGTGACAACCCCAAATGTCTGCAGACATTGCTAAATGTTCCCTGGGGACAAAATTGCCTGTGTCTGAGAACCACTGGTATCCTCCCAAACTAGCCGCCCCTGAGATTCTCCCAGAAAAGCAGTTTGCATGGTCAAACATGCAGGGACAACACTGAGTGAAGCAGGTTCCTTTGCTGCAGGGATTCTCAGAGGCTTTGATGCCAAGATGCACCATAGCTCTCTTTTATACTGTGAAAGACCAGTGTGGAAGAGGCAGGGTTTCCTGGAACATCTTTACAGGACAGTATTACACGGCCCACAAGGAGTGTCCTGGGGGGCACACTTTGGGAGACACTACTGCAGATGGTGTTTACGGGAAGATGTGCCCACTGTCATTCAGGCAGTCAGCACTGGGGAGGGGGGGAGGGCGGAGGGGAACCTAGACCTGTTCTGTCCTAAATCCCAGCTCCCCTTCCTCCACCGTTCACTCCAAACTCCTAACCCCTGCCCGCCCCGTCCAGCTGTCCATCCCTGCACCTCTCACTCAGCACAGGCCAATCCTGAGATTGTTTCCCTTCGCCTCTTCTCACATGCCCAACGTGCCTCAGTTTCCCCACAGGAAATATTACATTCAGGTTTGCCATGTCTCCCCAGATCACTGGAAAAATTGCCTCATCAAGGCTGGATGGCATGCTGGTGCAAGCTCCAGTGGAAACCTGCAGACTCAAAGGTCTCGAGCACCTGAGTGGGAAGGCTGCTTCCCTGCAGGGTGCTGATGCGGACGGGGTGCTGGACAGGGTGCTGGACAGGGTGCCCTTGGATGCTCCATGCAGCTAAGCTATTCAGTTATTCATGGAACCAACATTTTAATGAAAGCTCTAATTTTCTAATTCTCTGCCTTTCAATTTTATCCTCTACCGAAGAATGGGATTCCTTTAAGAAATCGCTAAGACTGCTTTTCAATGACACCTTCTGTATTCTTGCCTTTACTCTGTAGGGAGCAGGAAAAGCCCTATCAAGGCACTGGTGTTTAGGAATAAGCGAAACGTTCTGAACAAAAGATCTGAAAAAAAAGAGGAGACTCTCTCCTGATTTTCTTCTCTCATCTTATGGGTTAGCTCTCTGAGGGGGAACTGTTTATTTGCCATTTGCGGATTTTATTATAGATATTTAATGAGTGTTCTCTGTGTTCTCAAAAAAGGCAAGCCCTTTTTGAGGACAGAGGGGAAGCGGTGAGGATGAGGGTAGAGGGGGAGGTAAGGACAAGTCAAGGCCTTTTGAAAACCTGGGCTGTTTCGCAGCAGGTCCCCAGGGGTGAGCTCTTGGAAAGTCAGCATTCGCTGCTGTAACTTACTTTCCACTCTGGGCAGAAATTCCTCTGAAGACCTCCGCCCTGTGTGGGGCACCCCAGGCGGCCAGTTCAGAGCACCTTCTTGGATCTAGGTGATGTATTCAAGATGAATGTCACTCTGCCTTGTGTCACTTTGAGTCAGCACCTCCTGTCTCCTGCCCTGCCAGTCAGAGCTGTCTGTGGTGAGCCCTAAAACGTGGCCTTCTCCCCCGTTGCCATCAGACACAGAGAGGCCGGTCTGGCAGTGCTCCCATCCATCCGTGACAAGCAGTTGGTACCTTGTGCCCAGGGTGGGACTTCTGATCTCAGCTTGAGGCTTATTGATGATCCGAAGACTGCTGTTCTCACTGAGAGCCAGTGGGACATGGTCAACTCACTGTTTGAATGTGGCAAAGTGATGAATCACACTCATGTTTATTTCTGTGGTTTCAAAGGCAGCCATCGAATGTTTAAGAGCTCAGAGACATTAAATGAATAAATGGTTTGGTGGAGGAAGGAGAGATGGACACAATCCTGATTTGCTACCTAGTAAATGGACTTTATTTAATTTCTTATGGCTCAGGAGCATAGCTTTAAAAGACTCCCAAAGTGTGGGTAAGATTTGGAAAGTCTCAATTGTGCTCCGAATTTGAGAAGCGGTCCCTTATGCTGATGACATCTTTGTAAGAAGATGGTCTCCTTTTCATCACCAGATTGTCCTTGAAATTAGTTGAGGCCCGGAGGCCTTAAATTAAAAGCAAGAAATTACAATGCAGCAGACTGAATTTAGGTGCATGTGCTGTGTTTGAAATATATGAGCAGCTATTGAAAACATAATTTTAAATGAGTAGTGGGCTCCTTATGCAGCATCCCCCCCAAATGTCTGGTTATTTGCATTGAAAGCCTAAGATCCGCCCACTTAATGTCATAACAAAGGGGACAACCTTCCCCTCCCTTCACCATGACCCTGGCTCTCTCTCCAGGCCAGCTTGAGCTGGCAGGACTAGAGTCTGCGCTGATGTCATCATACCCGCTGGAACCTGTTCCCGAATTCTTGTCCCTGCCCAAGCTGGACAAGGCAGACCTAGCCCCCTGGGGTCCTGTCCCCTCCTCTTGGCCATCAACAAGCGAGGTGCCCGAGGAGGAGTGACAACTAGACCTCTTTACAAGCCCTGGGCTCCAGATCCTCCACTTCTTCCCGGCCTGGGTCTCAGGGTGCTTAAAAGGCAGCATTAAGTCCTACTTTGCATCACGCGTAATTGGCGAGTCTGCTCTCTGGATGAGGGCCCGCTCATTCACTGCAGTGATTCTTAACCCTGGATGCATGTGGGAAGCTGTGGAAATATACTGATGCCCAGGCCCTGAGCCCTAGAGATTTTAATGTAATTGGTGTAAGATGAGGCCTGGGAATTGGTGTGTGTGTGTGTGTGTGTGTGTGTGTTTATGTTTATACAAGCTTCTCAGCTTATTCTAATGTTCCGCCAGCGTTAAGAAATATTGGCTTGGAGGGAAAAGTTATCCGTTTTCACTGCTACAATTAGGCTTTACTCAGACTAAGACAATGTGATAGGCAGAGAGTGCAAAATTAGCTGTGTAGAGAGAGGGATTTAAAGACTCCAGGCATTCTTGACAAAATTAGCCATGACCCTTTTTCACTCTACTCAAAATAAGAGAGATACAAAAGCTCAGGCTTACAGGGGTCAAGATTAGAAAGTAAGCTTCAGAGCTAGAGGCTTGTAGGTGTTGCAAATATTTCCTCAAAATCAGATTCACTCATTCATTCATTCATTCGCTCATTCGTTCATGCACTGCCTACTTCTTAAGTACCTGTTTGGTGTCAAACATTTTAATAGGCTCCCAGAGGTGCAAAGATGAATATCTTTAAGGTAGGAACTCTGAAAGGGTGGGAAGCACAGGAGATTAGGATTAATTTTCTTAATCGTTGATACTTGGCTTTTCACCTGGGCTTCTGTTCCTTTGCAAATGCTGGAACCCAGCGTCTGCCTTTGAGTTTCCCTAGGACAATGACAACTCCCTCCACCTTTCTGCTTTACCATTTGCAACTTGTCTTGTCACTGACATTTTCTCTGGTACATTTTGTATGACAATGAGTGGCATATGGGCACCTCTTTGTCAGACACACATTATCTCAAATACAACCTCCTCTCCATCCTGCCTGACTCATTTGGTGATTACAGAAAATTCATATGAATAGGCAAGGGTGCAGGGGCAGGAGAAGCATTTCAGGCACCTGGAATACTTCTCTTTCCAGCTTCAGGCTCCCGTTTGCAGAGTCCCCAGAGCAGCCTCCACCTCCAAAACTAGCAGAAAAGCAACCATTTCTGTGGGCACGTCTTGGCCGGCTAACTAGACATGACCACAAGGGGGCACCAAAGAGTTTCTAGTACTTCTGAATGCCTTTGCGTTTTTTGCTGTGTAGCAAATTGGTACACAATTAGAAACAGTGTGAACTTAGAAAAAGGGATGATGGAAGTAAAGCTTAAGCCCCAGGTGAAAAACTGACTGGACAGCAGAGGTGATGCTCCTAGTTTTTACTTTGGTTGGAGACGTGAGGAAGTGATACTGGGTGGGGTAAGTTTCTGATTTGCTCTGGGAGCCCCTGTGAGGCTCCCTGGGAATGCTTCAATTTTTCTTTTAGAAGCAAAGGAAGATGGAGAGTAACGTACATGAGGCAGGCATTTGTTCAACCAGTCACTCACTGAGTGTGTGTAGGACGTTAAGTCAGATAGGTGGGTTGAGGGTTAGCGGGACCACACCGATCAGGGAAGGGGGTCTGAATTTTATTCCAAGTTCCATGGGAGTCGCTGAAGACGTCCAAGCCAGGGGGCCAGTGGTGTGACCTGTTTCGCATCCGGCTGCTCTGTGCGGAACAGACTCTGGGGCAGGAGCGTGGACACATCAGGGGGCTGTTGCCGTGTCCAGAGACACTCAGGTGGCCTTGGTAAAGATGGGGAGGAGCACATGAACTCAGGGCATCTGTTGGTGGCAGGACCAGTAGGATTTGCTGCTGGATTGTCACCAGGCAGGTAGAGATGAGGGCACAGCCAAAGATGATGCTTGGGGCAGGGGCTGGGCCCTGGGTGGGTGGTGGTGAGATTCACGGAAGAGAAGGGCTGTGGGAGGGCCAGGTTCGAGGGATCAGTGCTCTCCTCTGGCTCTGGGGTGTGTGCAATGCTGCCACACTGCCACATGGAGCTGCCCTGGGGGCAGCTGGATTTACGCCTCAGAGCTGGGGGAGACCAATCAATGAACAGGGCAGTTGGCACCCTCAAAATCAAGGCTGGGGACAAAATGCCTGTGTCCAGGTGGAGATGTTCACCAGTTAGGAGAAAGCGGGGTGTGTGTCTGACTCCTGGGGTTCCAGGGATGGCTGCCATGATCAGAGGGTTCTGGGTGGTGGTGGTGCAGGGATGAGGGTTGGGTTGTCGGTAAAGGCAGGACAGATCCAGTCAGAGGGGCTCAATCTCATCGTGAGCTAACAATCAGGAGGCCGAGCAAGGGGTTTCCTTGAGAGGAGAGACCTGGCTGGAGGGAGGAGAGGGCTGCCAGACCGAGGTCTCAGGTGGGTGGGTGTAGATTTACAGGGAAGCCATCCAGGGAAGGAAAGTTTAGACGGGGGCATCTAGGGGGACCTTCCTGGGGTCCTTGCTGGTTGCAGTGTTGGCCCCTTATCTGTTGTGTTCCCACATGGCCCCTCTGGGGCAGAATAATCTAATACGCAGGCGCAAGGTGACGAGTAAGGAAGCAAAGCCCTGCATCCTCATCTGATTCATTCTGGACCGCTGACAAGGCGGCTTCTGTCGGAGGAGGGGTCCTCCTAGTCCGGTGGTGAGTTGTAGCTCAGGTAGATGCTAAAAGCAGTGAGCCTGCACATGCTTCAGAGGTGCAGGATGTGAGGACATCAGAGGCCCGAAAGCAGAAGCCAGAAGTTATTTCTGGGCCTTGAGATTAGCAGCGTGGCTTTGGAAAGCCAAGACATGGGATTGTTCTGTTGAGACAGAGAAATTCTAAAAAGGAAATAGGATAAGGGATTATCTGGGCGGGGTATGTTAGGGCATCCTGAAACCAGGACACATGAAAACCTGTCCAGTCAGCAGGCAGGACACACCCACGGGTGGCCCGGGGCTCACCTTGTGTGTCTGCTGCCCTGTCCTCGGTGGGTTCCCTGTTGCCCTCCACTTCTGCAGAAGCCTGCTGGCCTTTGTTCCTTCACATGTGTGTAAGAGATAAAATCAGGTGCCTGGCGGGATCCTCTGAGCCCTCGGCCACCTCGGCCACCCACACTGTGGTGCTGCCTGAAGTGACCTTCCTGCCGCAAGGGTGGTTCCAACCTGTGGATCTCAGCTCCTTTCCTGGGGTCATCGTGGGGAGTCTCCTTGTGTTTTTCCTTTGCCTTATGTTAAATCTGTTAAGAAAACCAGTCGGACATTGTACTTTATCTTGAGAACACTTGGTGGGATATAAGCAAGGAGCAAGCCTGTGGGAAGTGGGGGCCAAGCTGCGACTTCAGGCTGGGGACAGGGACTGGGGTGGGACTTCCAGAGAAGGCAGAGCCACCGGCAGCTTCTGAAGAGCTGAAAAAGCTGGTGTGTCCTCTGCAGGCTCCTGTGAGGGCTGTTGCCTCTCTCCTATTACGGTCACCATAAAGCAGGCTGCGTGCGCCCACTTCAGTGGGACAGAGGTTAAGGACAAAGAGGGAGCAGAGGCATCTTGCGCCTGAACGATGCCCTGGGGACTCTAAATAGCCATCCTGTAGCCCCATCCAGGTGCCCGCTGCTCCCAAAATAACGGAGTGCACACATCACTGCCAAAGACGTTTTTCAGGAGAATGCCATCTCGTTACAGCTAGCTGGGGCCCATTGTGCACCCAGAGAGGAGGCAAGATAGATAAACATTTGGGGGAATGAGCATGTGGGAGAGATGAGCTGTCAGGGCGAGTGAACATTAGGCAGAATGGATTGCGTTTTCTTTTAGCTTCCCCCAGCTCAGTAACAAGATCGCTCCTGGGCCTGGGTTTCCAGGTAAGCATATCCCAGTGCCATTCATATTCATTGAGTTCCTTCCGATCAGTGTCACCTGGGGAAGGAAAGGTGGGCACAGAGCAAGGAAGCACATTTCCTCTGTCAGGGGCGGGGAGAGGAGTGGGACTCCTGCCTTAAAGACCCCCGATCGGCTGTTCCAACATTGGACAAAGAGCAGAGGGGCGAAGGCAGAGACGTCTGCACATCAGACTTTATTTAAAGGACTTGAGACCCAGACCACAACTCTCAGACACATGGGAGCTTTCACACCATTGGTTAACCTTTGTCAGCTAACCTTAACTTTCCTGTCCTGGTTGTTTATTTTTATTGAAGTCTAATTCACATGCCATAAAATTCACACACTGTGGGTGCACAAATCAACGAGTTTTAGGAAATGTACAGTGTTGTACAACCCTCCCTGCAATCCCATGTTAGTTTTAACTATCCTGTTTCTCTGAATGATTACCTTGCAAGGTTATGAGAGGAGGTGGTAAGGTCTGGGACGAGGGTGCACAGCCGGCCTGAGGAGAAGAGTAAACCTCAGGGAGGTGGCAGAGCAGCCTGCACGGGAAAGAGTGAAGTCAAGAACCAGCTGTTCTTATTGTGTGTGTACCGTGAGCAAGGCCTCTGTGGGACTCGTCACGTGAGTCATCACATTTGCTTGTAACACCATAACTCCAAGGGATGGACAACTGTATCATTCCCATTTTACAGATGGATAAACTGAGGATTCCAGAGGTTGAATTGCTTGTACGAGGTCTCACTGCCAGGAAGTGGCTGAGCTGGGATTTGAATGCATCTCTCTCTGCCTACAGAGTCTGCATGCTCAAACCATCACAGCAGGTGGCATTTGAAGACTCTGGTCTAGGCATAGACTACTGGAAGGTGACGTAAAATGCAATGGATCCTGACTGCACGCTCAAGACCTCTAATTTTGTGACTCTTGACCAAGTTGAGTTTATTAAAAAGGAAAATGAGTCTCTGCTCCCGATTGATTGTGATTTTCACTCACCCCTGGTTTCACTGTCATTTTGGCTCCTCCTGAAAAGATAAACACTACCAACTGGACTTTGTTTACTTTCCGAGGATCATGCCCTGACTCAGATAGAAGAAGGCACCGAATGTCTGGTGCTGCCCCCTGTGCCAGGAATAAAGGAACCTGACAACACTGCCATTTCCAGAACAGCCGGCCTGCCAGAGGTAATGGTGTCTGATGATGCCACAGTATTTCTTTCTCCCTTTCAAAATCAATCTTCAGAGACTACAGGCCTGAAAACCAGGTGCCACTGTCTCCTAAAGGTATGCCAGGGGTTAGAAACGGAATGCTACACACCACTTAACACATGAAATATAAGTTATCTGTCTGGGCATGTATGAAAAGAAAGAAAGAAAGAAAAACTCAACAACAACCCTTCTGTTGCGTTTTGAAATGTAAATGTTTGCTAATGCTTTGCCGTAGACAGCTTCACTTGGGCTGGGAGCTATGTGTAAAGAAACATTAAAATGCATCATTTGCTCAGGGCTAAAAGTCATCAGCTTGTGATATTAACGCCCTTTAAAAAATAATTTGTCAGCACGGAATCAGAGCATGTCTTGTGCAAAGGATTGGCTCTTGTCAATTTCCTCATGGATCTACTGAGTTATAATTGCATTAACTTTGATTTCATCTAGTATGAAGGACCCCTGCCTGCAGGCTGGGAACGAAAGCGTGCTGGTCAACGAGACGGTCAAGGTTTTTACCGCCGCTGCTTTGCTGCTTCTCCATCCTTGGTCCCCAGGGTCCCAGCACGGCCTACGAGGCGAACGCTGGGAGAGACGAAGGCTTAGGGCCACCTGTGAGGGCATACATGACACATCCGTTAACTTTATTAAGGCTGCTTTGGCTTAAGCAGCAAAGTAGGGCGCGGGGTGTGGCTCGCGGAGCCCAGGCATGGGAAAAGGTGGAGGTTTATAACCCACCTGAAGCAGGGGCTCGGTGCTGCCAGGAGTCTTAACTCTTCTGGAGGTGACCAGGCTGGGATGGCGGCTGCAGGATGGGTGGTGTAGGGAGGGGCAGATGCAGAGGCTTATTCCACTGAGCCCTGCCTCCCCTGAGGCAACCCCACTTCTCCTGCGATGTGTGGTGGGAGATTCCATTTGAAATAAAGATTCTGTCATGAAGAAAGAAATTGAAAATGACCGGACTAGATAATTCCTTGGCCTTCTTACAGATTCTCTGGTTTTGAGGAATCAGCTTCTGGGAGATGCCCGTGAAAAGCACTACAAGGACCAGATAGGCCCAGCAGACACCTGGCCTACCCGACTGTCGTCTCTGCGCTGTGTGGTCACGCCTGCCACCACCCTGAGCGCTGCGCGGTGGCAGACTCTTGTGAGGCACGGGGGTAACACAGACCGATCGCAGACTCGGCCGTCAGGGTGCCTCTTATCTGGGTGTTGTTCTGGAAAGCTGACTGTTCCTGCGGTGTGGTTAATCACCTACAGCATCTGGGCTTTTCTGTTTTCTTTCTTTCTTCCTTAAAAAATTTTTATCAGGTTCTTTAAAATGTATACACACATGCATTTATTTTATTCACCCATTCAGCACATCTTTATTGAGGGCCTGCTAGGGGTTCTCCGATCTGGAGATAGAGCGACAAACAGAATAGAATCAATACCAGCCCTGGTGGAACGTGTGTTGTTGTTGGGAGGTGGTGTCGACTGCGTCTGCTCCCAGCCCCCCTGGTTTGCTGCCACTCCCACTCTCCCCACCTGTGCCGGGGGCCACGGTCGTTTTCCCTTGACAAGGTCAAGTGCTGATCCTTAACCAGCTACTCGATCCCATAAACAAATCCGAAAGGTTTAGAATAGTGATTCTCAGCGTGTGCTCGGGGAACTCCTGTGGGCTTCTGAGACCCTTTTAGCAGGTATATGAGCTCACATGTGTTTTTATAATAACGCAGAGGCATTTGTCTTTTTTGATCTCTGCTATGAATGTACAATGGAGTTATCCAAAGGCTGCATGACATATGGTATAAAACCAGTTGGAAGGGAGAAGCAGATACATATGTTTCAGCTGTCTTCTGTGAAGCTGGCCATTGAAGGAAGAGATTTGCAAACATACAAAACAATGCCATTCATATCACTTTTTTTTTTTGGAAAATACAGTTATTTTTATAAAACACCTAATTTGACATGTTATGAATTTATGTTAAGGTATCATGACTTCATTATTGTTTTTAAACAAACTGATGTCTTGTAAAAATGTCTCAATTTTAATTTCTAATGCAGTAAGTATCACTAGATGTAACTGGCATAAACAAAAGCCCTTTGGGGTCCTTAATTCTTACAGTGTGAGAGGGTCTTGAGAACAAAAGGTCTGACTACCACTCGTGTAGAGGCAGTGGGGCTGCACACACGGTGTATCAAACATGTAGTAGCAATGGAAGTTGTTGAAAGGATATGAAGGGAAGAACTATTCAAAGTCTCCAGAATCACTGGAAAGCTAGCAACTCTAGGAAAACTAGGAGACCTGTGGCTGCCAGAGTCTCAGACCAGCCTGGTGAGGACAGAGCTGTCTGTGCCGGACACAGGAGGCGTCTGGGTCACGTGTCCGTGGCCCAGCAGCCTGGAGCCTAGGGGAGGGTGCATGGCCGTCTGGGCTCATGTAGGGCGAGGCGGTGCTCTCTCTCCAAGGACCCAGTGTAGAACGTAAGGGTCAGCCAGAACATCCAACCAATTCCCTTCAACGCGGTGTGTTTCCAAGACTCTATTCCCTTCACCAGGGAAGGAGCGTGTTCCTGGGGCTTTGGGTGCCCCCTCTAAACCTTGAGCAGTCTGGGGAGATGAAGATCAGGGCAGTCATGTGTTACCAATTCTGGTTCCATCTCCCGGGCACTTCTGTCTCTAAGCCTTGGAGGCTTAGGGATATTTTTGTGGCTGGCTAATAAGCACGGTGCACAGAATACAAAATGAGGTGAGGAGAGTCTGTTACTCTCCGGGTCTGCCTTCTTTCCTAGGTGAAGGGCAGCAATTAAGAGCTTTTCTAGAAACAGCAGATTGGGGTCCCAACCTTGGATCTGCATTCTGCTTCCCTGGAGATAGCTATTTCTGGACAGGAGCCAAGTGGCCAGGTCTGGGAGACACGAGAGAGGCAGAAGGGAAACAGGCAGTGAGAGAAGAACTTGCTGGACCAGGGCTCATCCACTCAGCGGCAGGCATGTGCTACGCAGCTGTCTCCACGATGCTCTCCTTGTCTGCTTTGTCCCTGACTCGTAGCAACAGGTAGGCTCAACGAGGAAGAATTTGAGTACGTGGCTTGAGATGTAACAAGGTGGAGGACTCTCTCCCTTTACCACCACCTGCCAGAACTTTCCAGGTCTAGTGCTCAATTCCTTCTGGTGATCCATGAGCTTGGGATGACCTGCTGGTTAGAGCTGGTGACCACTCTGCTTGGAGGCACGCAGAAATGTGCATCCCCCTCTCCTGCTAGGAAAGGGCCTTTAGAAGCCACAGAAGAAAATCATGGAGGAGAGGGTCCCATGGACACTGAGACTCTGGGACAGACAGCTCTTAACGGAGGTGGCAAGACTGTGAGCTACTGAGAGGGGCACTTTACAGGACTGTTTCCTGGGCACTTGGCAGAGTGCCTCACAGGATGGATAACGGATGGATGGACCAATGGCCACAGCATGCGGGGAGCCCAGTCAGGCTTCCAGCTCCCGTTTCCCCTCTCAGCATCCCGTTCCTCACCCAGTGCGCTTATGCTAATCCTAGCCCTCCAATCTGCAGGAAACTGCCTACTAAACCCGGACTCCCATGAAGATGTACTGAATAAACTTCCGTTCTCAAGAGGGCAGTGACTTATCCAGATTGGTAATCCTATAATGCAGTTTTCTCTACCTGTTTCCTCAAAATTTTAACATGTTCCATGAAACTTAAGACTAAATCCTTCATCAAGTAAGTTTGAGAAACCCTGGGTGTTTATAGCTACTTCCTGAAGATTTAAAAATGCACATCAACATTATTAAAGGCTCTGAAAAGGCTTGTGGTTTAAAACCAACCTGTATAATTGAAAACAGAATAGTCTTTTCAAAGTACGGTTTTTCACACAGTGAAATTCGCAGATTTTAAGGGTACAGGTCAATGAGTTTTGATGAATGTATGCACCCAGGGAACCAACAGCACAATCAAGATACAGGACTTTTCCATTAGCCCCAGAAGTTCACTCGTGACCCTTTGTAGTCAGTCTGTTTCCCCAGCTCCCAGCCCTTGGCAACCAGTGGTCTGTTTTTCTATGACTATGGTTTTGCCTTTTCTAGAAACTCACATAAATAGAATCATACAGTAAGTAGTCTTTTGTGACTCTGGTTTCCACCCCTTAGCATAATGCATTTTGAGGGTCAATCCTGTTGTGTGTATCAGCAGTTTGTTTCTGTTCATTGCCAAGCAGTGGTCCATTGTATAGTTGAATCATTGTTCGTTAATCCACCCACCAGCTGATGGACATTTGGGCTATTTCCAGATCTAGATGGTTAAGAATAAAACTGCTATGGATATTTGTGTACAAGAGCTTGTGCGGACATATATTTTTATTTCTCTTGGGTCAACACCCAGAAGTGGAATTGTTTCATTTTATTAGATCAAGGGACACAAATTGAATATCTGCTATGAATGCTCTGAAGAACACAGTCTGGGGGACACGGCTGGAAGGCTGGGCTTGTCAACCCCATCTAGGCTGCTGCTCTCATGTCCACGGGCAAAGCTGAGATACTCTGCCCGGGCCCTTGCTAGACAGACATTCAGAAAGGTGTTTGTCAAGCAAGGTTCAGCTGGAGAGGGACTGTTGAGCTGGGGTTGGTGATTTGGCTTCAGAACTGTAGTGTCTTCTCTCATCTGACAGTACACTCAGATCCTCACCATCTCTGTCATCTCTGGTCTCCCCGCAGAGGGGAAGCAGTGACTCTGGCCTGGAGCTGGGCTTTGCGTCCCTTCTCGTTGGTTCTGAGTAAAGACGGGAAGGACCCTCTGCGTCATTCTCATCAGCAGATGGTAGAGGTATACCTGCTCCCTTGGCATTGAGAGGAGTTTATAAGATACAGTGTTCCCTGTGGATAGATGAGTGCCTGGGGCATATCAGGTGTATAATAGGAGCTCATAACCCCAAACTCCTGGACCCATCCCCAGACGTCCCTCCAGCAACAGCATGTACATGGCCAAGATGCAGGAGGAGGAAAGCGGGGAGGAGAGTGTTTGGAGAAAAAAGATACTATGGTGAGACCTCCTCTACCAGAATGCCACACTCAGAATTCTAGAATCCTAAAATCCCAGGCCCAGAAGTTTCCTCGGGGGTCTTTTAGTCAACTGTCCACGCCATGCTGGAGGCGGTTTTCCAAAGCCCGCGCTGAAGGGTCATCGACTTTCCCTGGAACATCTTCAAAATAGCGCAGTGGGTGAGAGCAAGAATGAGCAACTTCCTCATTCTCAGCCTTAGGCTAGTTCCTTGCCCCACCCTGCCTCAGTTTCCTCATCTGTAAAATGGGAACAATGACGATACGAACCCAGTAGACTACGGTGAAGATGAGGAAGTCTACATAGGACCACAGTGGTCCTTGGTAAGAGAAGCCCCTTTAAAGACTTTCCTTACTGTGTCTGATCTTTTTAGGGATGAGGACTTGCTGTGAACAGTGATACCCTCACCCTCCCTGGCACCTCAGGGCAGCTTTTGTTCCAGGAAGGAAGACCTTCCTGTCTTCTTAAAATTTCCACTAGGGAGTCTATTTATGACCCTTCTCAGACTTTCTTTTTGTTTTGTTTTGTTTTTCAGAGAGCTGTTATCTGTTCTCTGGGTCTTTTCCTTGGTCACAATTAACACATTATACCAAAGAGAATATTATTAGTTTGAACCATATGAGATTGCCATTTTATATCCCAAGAGCTCCTGAATGTCGGCGATTTCATATGGTTCAACCTAACACGAGGTTACACAAGCTGCACCGTCTTTGGGCCCCTGGAGCTACAGTCACCAAGGTCACTTTGGACACCTGATTCTGGGGCCCTGTCCCAGATCTGAGGTGCGGCCCTCAGGAATCTGCATTCCTAACAAGGTGTCCACTGACATGGTGACAGGACATGACAGGACGGGAGACAGGACACCCCGGTTTAGGGAGCAGTTCTGAGTCTGGCTGGCCATACCACCTTGGGCAAGTCAGTTCTTCAGTCTCAGCTCTTGTCCCTCCATGGAGGAGTTTTCAGAAGGCAATCTCTAAGATACCCCCAACCCTGAACTCCTGTGGTTTATGAAATATTTACTGGGTGCCCGCTAGAATCTGAAGGTCACAAAATATATAGTCCAAACCTGCAGGGAGTTTACTCTAGTTGGGTGGGTCTCTCAAGGGCAATGGGGCAGAGCAGTATCCCATGGAAGATAATGCAATACAGTGTGGAGGCGGTTTCACTCTGGAAGGAAGGTTTAGCCACAAATGTAAATTACTGCTGTAGCAGCTCAGAGGAGGATGGGGCAGGCTTCCTAAGGCAAAGGGGGACTTTGGGGAGGCTCTGGGGTTGAGAGAAGGAAGATTCACCTTAGCTTTATTTCTCTTTGTTATTCCTAGCACACCGGCTCCTAAAATGTCAGCAGACTTAAGATACTTCATTTGTTCATTTGCTCATACATTCATCCATCCATCTGTCTATTCATTATGTCCATAGATACATACTGGGTGCTTACATACAGTGAACAAGGTAAAATCAATCCTGGCCCTTATGGAGCTTAACAACATAGCAGAAGAATCAGACAAGAAACAAACACACAAATCAAAACAGGAGATGTAGCATTAATGAAGACAATTAAAATCGGATGAAGCAATAATGACTGTGGTTTCCTGGGCTGGAGGGGGGTCAGAAGAGGCCTCTCTGAGGACATGACATTTAAACTGAGATCTGAAAGTCAAGAAGGAGCCAACCAGGATCTTTCAGGGGATATAGTGCTCCAGGCAGAGGAAGCTGCCAATGCAAAGATCGGAGGAAGTGAGCATTAACAGGAACAAAAGAAAGGCAGGCAGTGTGGGAGGAGTGAGGTGAGAGATGGGCAGGTGGTCCAAGATATATCTGGTGAGGTAGCCAGGGTCAGAATGTAAAGGGTTTTTGTAAACCAGGATGAGGATTTTATGCTTTATTCTAGGTGCAATAGGGAGCCATTGAATGGCTTTAAGCACAGGAACATAATTTGACTTATGTTTTTGAGCCATCTCTCCAGCTACAAAATGAAGAATGACTGTAAGCAGGCAAGAGTGAAAACAGGATGCCGGGTGAGGTTATGACAGTGGTCCAGATGAGCGATGGCGACGGCGTAGACTAGAGGAATAGCTGGTGAACAGCGCGCAAATATTTAAATACTCAGGGCAGGGAGGGTAGGTTGGAGAGACGCCAGGAGGTAGAAGTTCTCAATATTTAAAGCAGTGTTTCTCAAACATCTTCCTGACCTCATGGGGAGTGTTGTGTACTTGCTTCAAGAACAGGATGTCGATTCAGCAGCGATTCTTGGCTGGGGTTCCCTGGAAGCTGGAACAGCACGTTGCTGATGGAGGAATGTGGGGGACATGCCCTACTCCACCAACAGCCATAGGATTTTGTGTCCTGATTATTATACAAATACTGACTGTGAGGGAAGGCTGCTAAGTGATGGGCAACATTGATAACTACAGCCCAATGTGACTTACTGAGAGCTTGTTTCTTGCTTTTGACTCCCTAAGGACATTTTGATTGCATGTTTATAAGTAAAATCATTTTCATTATAATAATAAAACATTAATTTTTGTCAAAATATGATTTTTTGCAGACATAAAAATGTTTGTACTTTATTAATATTGCATCATACATATGAGCATTTTTTTAAAATTGAAGTATAGTCGATTTATAATGTATTAATTTCTGGTGTATAGCATAGTGATTCACTTATATATATAAAATAGATATATTCTTTTTCATATTCTTTTTCATTATAGGCTATTACAAGGTATTGAATAGAGTTCCCTGTGCTATACAGTTGGTCCTTGTTGTTTACTTATTTTATATATGGTAGTTAGTATCTGCAAATCCTGAACATTCAATTTATCCCTCCCTACCCACCCTCTTCCCCCCGGTAACCATGTTTATTTTCTATGTCTGTGAGTCTGTCTCTGTTTTGTAAATAAGTTCATTTGTGCCCTCCTCCCCCCCCTTTTTTTTAGATTCCACATGTAATTAATATCACACGGTATTTTTTTCTCCTTCTGGCTTGCTTCATTTAGTATGATGATCTCCAGATTCATCCATGTTGCTGCAAATGTCAGTATTTCATTCTTTTTTAATAGCTGAATAATATTCCATTGTATATGTGTGTGTATATGTGTGTGTGTGTATATGTGTGTGTGTGTGTGTGTGTGTGTGTATACCACAACTTCTTTAACCAGTCATCTGTTGATGGACAGTTAAGTTGCTTCTATGTCTTGGCTATTATAAATAGTGCTTTTATGAACACTGGGGTGCATGTATTTTTTTGAATTAGAGTTTACTTCAGATATATGCCCAGGAGTGGGGGGGCTGCTGGATCATAGGGTAAGTCTATTTTCAGTTTTTTAAGGAATCTCCGTATTGTTTTCCATAGTGACTGCACCAAACTACATTCCCACCACAGTGTAGGAGGGTTCCCTTTTTTCTACCCCTGCTCCAGTATTTATCATTTGTGGAATTTTTAATGGCCATTCTGACTGGTGTGAGGTGATACCTCATTGTAGTTTTGAGCAAAATCCATTAAGTAAATTTTACTTCTTGCTCATCTTTTGCTATCTAATAGCATCTAAAAATTTCCAATCATTTGACTTTCATTTACATTTTATTATGAGAAAATATATTTCATATATATATAGTAGATAAATATTTGATTTATCACTCAGATTTTGGGCCGGGGGGGGGAACTATTTCAAATTTTGGCTTTTGCCATAATGGTTTGATTCTGTTCAGGTTCAGTTTTTTAGGTCCAGTCTTGCAAATCTAAATTTTGTTAAGGAGACATGATTCTTTAGGTATATTTCAATTATAGTGAAATTTATTGTGTGTGGTTTTAGCCCCTGTCAATTTTAGTCTCTGCTCTGTGTTTTCTCCCAGTAATATTCATTATAAATTGAGAAAAGTTGATAGTTGTATTTCTATTCCGGCTAGTCCACGAGGATATTGCGGGCTGTTGTCTCAGATATCTCAGAATTGTTCTCGAACGTGGGCAGCACAGGTGGGCGGTGAGCATCTAGGCTCTGAGACAGGCTGTCTGGTCTCAAGTCCTGGTTTCACCACCTTTAAGCTGGGTGGCCCTGAGCCTTGGTGTCTTCACCTGGCAAGGAGAGTGATGGTGGACGTGCCCACCAGCTAGGTGTCTGCTGCCGTGAGACTTGAATCAATGAAAACGCAGCAAGCCCTGTCTCTCTGTACCAGCAAATGAGCCTAATTCCTTATTGTGACCAAGGCAGGCTCTGGTCGCCCATTGCGGGGTGGGGTGTGAGTGGAGTTTGCGTCTGCTGCCTCAAGTCCCCTTTGCCTTGTTTTCCTCCATTTCACTGTCTGCTTCCATCGCCCTCGGATGCCTCTTGGGCTCTCTTTCCCACTGATAAAGGTTTCTCAAAAGGTGATTCACAACCTGCAACACAGTCAACTGGGAAAGTTGTTAAAATGCAGATTTCTGCTGAACTAGACTCTTTTAGGGCTGGCCCACGAATCTGCATTTTAACACATTCCAGGTGTTTCCGGTACATCCTAAGGTACACGAGAGACTTAGACCCTTATCCCGGGATGTCCTCTGAAGCTGGAGGGCGATCTGCTTTACCTGCCAGGCCAGGTGTCCAACATGCAAGCTAACCCTGGGCTGCCCTCTGCAGGTGTTCAGCAATAGCTTGTAACGATGGAGTATCTAAGAAGGGCCAGGAGAACTTGGCCACCTTTCTGGGCCTCTTGGAGTCTGAAAGCCACCATCTGTGTCAGACTGATGGGCTTGATCCTACATGTAATTTTACTTGCTGCCCAGTAGAAGCAATTCTATCATTTTTAGCTGTGTGAGATTAATCCCAGTAAAATTGCACTATGACCAACGAGTGCGCTGGGCTCACATCAGCAGGTTACTCACTATGGAAAACAAATCGATGCACCCATGTCCAGTATGAATACATCTGAGATTCACTCTCTCTATTTGGATCTGGTCAAAATTCATAGTGCCTACAATACATGGGTTTCTGGTCCAATGACCCACCAAGGACAATGTGGATTCTTCAGAAGGTAGTTTGCAGGCAGGGAGAGAAAATGCTTGACTTGCTCTCCTTTGCCTCCATCTAAGGCTGACACTGCTAATCCATTGCTGCCCACGTCCCAGGAGCCTGGGGGACAGCCGGAGTCGATACACTACATGTAATCAGGGGGTTTAAACATCTTCTGTATCGGTTGATAAATAGCTGCTGTTGAGATTACTCCCTTGGATCTCCCCACACTGACCCAGCAACTAAAGAGTTAACATCCACACCAGCAGGGGACCTGGAAGACTGATTGGTGGGTTGTTAAATATTTTGAATATCACCCTAGGGAACAGCTCAAGAATCTTTCTCAGTAGGATGCTTCAGGCAGTCATTACCAATGGATCAAAGTTGGTAGTTTAGATAAAATTTATTTACCATCCAAAGATTAAGGTCTTACCTCCCCCGAGGGTATTTGGTTTTAAACTGTGTGCTCTGGAAACTAAAGAATAAGGCTTCCAGGACCGCACCTCTGGTGCTGTAGCTTCAAGTACTGGACTTGGGTAGAATTGGGGGCTGAAGGTGCCAAATCTCATTCTCAAGGCTCTGACCCTTGAACACGAGAAGGGCGATAGGATGTACCTCAACCTTCAGCACTGTTGATGGTTTCTCTGCAACACGTTTTTATTTTTGTGGAAATTAAGGGACCTGTGCTGCCTGTAGATGGCAAAGGTAGCTTAGCATCTAAACAGCATGACTTATGCCCTTAAACATCCTAAGTAACAATAATTCTGTCAGATTAATATTTTCCTTTTCCATAAATAGCAAAGTGTCCCCTGATGTTAAAATGAATTTAGTCATGTTATCACCAGTTATCACAACCTGGGCAAAAGTGGAGCTGCTGTGGAGAAGAAAACTTTTAGGGGATGAGCAGAGATAGGAAGCAAGATGGCAACGCTGGCATAAGCAACCGTGTATGAATTGGATGGTCCAGAGGGAGAGCGTGGCCACCCCCACAAGGGCTTCTGTTACTGTTGATGTGGGATGGTTTCTCTCTCCAAGATCTCTTTGTTTGCAACGAAAGACTTACAGTTGCCACAACCTTCATTTCACCAGTGAGAATGTTAGAGTAGGCAGATAGCTAGATGTGAGCAGAGAAAGACGGACACAGGCCAAATGGCAGAAACTGGGCAAAAAGGAGGGACACAGGCCAAATGCAGGAAACCACACATCATGTAAGCAGCAGGGATCCCAGGGCAGAGAAGGAAAAGCAGGAAACTCTGTGCTGATCAGCTCTCACGTATTTTGGGATGATAAATGGCCTGGAGGATGACAAAGAAAGGTGGGAGAAGGCAGGAATCTCCAGTGTCCAGTGTTGAATGTAATCTTTTGCTCATTATGCCCTCATTTCAATAAAATTAGCCTTGCAGATTGGAAGTACCCATAATGCACTGATGCCATGAGACTTCTGATTCAGACTAAATAAGGGCAAAAAATCCCTCCTCCCCTCAGGAAGGTGGAGTTGGGATGAAAATCAGGGAATACAACCCCAAACCCTTCCCTCCCCGATGAATATTCCACCCACTCATTTCTACACTCCATGTAACCAACTTGCCAAAGAAGCTCAGGGCAGCCGCTCACCTGAGCCTGCCCGCTCTCCCCTTGAGAGTGTACTATCCATCCCTTAATAAATCCTCACTTTACTTTTTTAGCTTTCACGTCTAGTCTCTGAATTCTTCCTGCAATGAGATGAGAACCTAATCACAGGCAACAAGATGACAGGGGTCCAGAGGGGGTTCACTGACTTTCCCAAGATCACACCTCTACTGCAAGACAGATACAGAATCGATCGAGTCCTGACTGCTCGTTCTATTCACTTAGACAACATGGCAAGGTAATTTATCCATTTCTTGATAACCCAGCGGTATCATTGGGAACACTAATTACCATATAACATTGCCATATAGGGCTAACTGGGGTGTGTGGGTCTGGTTGCTTCTATGCTAAGTGGCCTCATTTAGTGCTATTTTGAGATCTTTTCCTGGTATGTCTTAGGTCTGCCTTCATCATCATCAATCTCTGAGTGTGCCTGCTTCAAACAGATCTTCTAAAATCTATTTCCCCACACATCATTGATTGTGAAAGCACATTAGCAATTTAACTTTATGTAATAATGCTCCCAGCATGGCTGGTGGAAATCTCCCCAGTGCAGTCATATCTACTCCCTCTTTCTCCTCCGTGTTCCCCTGCCCTCTGCACCTCTCTTGGTCAATGCACTGTTCTGGGAGGAAGTCTCTTAGCATCATGGAAAGAGCAGGGCCTGATCCTGCAACCAACAGTGTGACTGTGGACGAGTTTCTTAGCCTCTTTGAGCCCTGGTTAGCCCCTTGGCCTTTCAGGGAGAGCATGAGGCTCAAATTCCTGCCTAGAGCTGTTTTTTTGACAAAGTCTAGTTTCCTCCCTACCTTTAGAGGCATGTTTCACCGTCACCTTTTGTTATGGTTGGTTACGGGCATGTCTGTGCTCTGTGGTAAAAGCAGTAGAATCGGTTGAGGTTGGTGACTTTGTTTCCTGGTTCTGGAGCCCCCGGGCCAAGCATGGGCTTGCTGCGGGCTCTCTATTAACGCTGGTAGAGCGGAGAATATTGTAGGTCAGTAAGTTCTGGCTTGGCCAGAAAGACAAAGAAACATACCATATGATACCACTTGTATGTGGAGGCTATAAAAACAAAACAAAACAAAACAAAAAAACACAGATGAACTTATTTACAAAGTGGAGATAGACTCTAGACTCACAAACATAGAAAACAAACTTACGCTTACCAGGGGGGAAAAGGGGTGGGGAAGGATAAATCGGACATTTGGGATTTGCAGATACTAGCTTCTATATATAAAATAGATAAACAACAAGGTCCTACTGTATAACATAGGGAACTGTATTCAATACCTTGTAATGGCCATTAATGAAAAAGAATATGAAAAGAAATACATATTGTAATATATATAACTGAATCACCATGCTGTACACCAGAAATTAACACAGCATTGTAAATCGACTACACTTCAATAAAAAAAAAAAAGTCTTGGCTTGGGGCAGCTGTGAAATGCCTGTGTTGTCTCTCATAGGCTCAGGGGCTCAGATCCCGGAGGCCTTTTCCTCTTCTTTGTGTCCCGGGAGGCACAGCTCCTGGAGCTCTGACCTTCACATACATGGGGCATCTCTGTAAGTTATGACCTCTCTTTGGAAAGTGGCCCCATTGCAGAGTGTCCTTCTCCCAAGAGAGAATGGGATCTGGGGGACCAGCTTCAAAGCCCATGCAAAGTGAGCCAGCCTGCTCCTTCCCTAGCAGCACAGCCAATGGGGCAAGGGGTCCTCAAGGCCCAGGTGCCTCCTCCCCTTGGAAGCCATGACTTTGGGAGGCTCTGAGTGGCTCTGAGGGTTTCCGAGCATTTGGGCAGGCTCTTCATTCCTTTGCAGTGGGTTTGGTTGCCTGGTCAAGAGCCCTGCCCCCTCCACACACGGCTGGCTGTGTGGGTCCAGAAGGTGGAGAGAGAAAGATGGGGGGATAGAAGCCTCAAAAACAGAGATGAGAGAGCGAGACCAAGGGGTTCCAGAGAGAAGGAGAAATGGACGGAAGCCTGACTTTGCTCCCTGCACCGTGGTTTCTCGAGATGCTCCTCTTTTTGACCACAAAACTCCTTTCTCCTTGAGTCATCTCCAGTGGGCTTTCCTGCCCCTTTACAAACTTCTCCCAACTCATTTCTTCTTTGAATAATCCATGGGGGTCACGTGGTAAGTTTCTGGAGGGCAGGAACCACACTTGCATTCTTACCTCCCTGCAGTGCACACTACAGGGCAGGGCAAGTGAGAGATGCCAGAGGCACAGTTGTTGTTTAATGACGGACGAGGCTGGGCACAGGGACAGTGTTTGCCCTCAGAAATGCCAACAATTGCTGGCACATTTCAGACACAGGCACAGCCTCTCTTCCCCTGTGGTGTATGTGTATATTCATGAGTCTGGTCCCCTAAACATGTCATAAGCCTCATTGATGGCATGCTTTGCGGTGGTTTTGCAGACACAGGAAAATCCATTTGAATCCAATATTCTCAGATTGCCCGGTTCATTTAGTAATTAGAATATATTACCCTCATAGATTACTTGAGCCTTAATACTTTCTTGGTTTTCAGCCCTCTCTGAACCACCTCCAGACCACTGCTAGTGAGAAATTTGGGTAAGGTTGTAAATGCACTGGCTGTATCTTTCTACCCAAGTATTTGCAGCAGGTTTTATGGAGCTTGTAAATATGAACTGATTTCCCTTTACGTATGTGAGTCAGCCTTATTTTGGTCTAAAGTGGACTTTATGAACCTGCACGGATTAGAATAAACACTGAGTCCAGCAATCAGTTCCGTACTTGGCTCTTAAATAGCTAGGCTCTGTGTATGTGCGTGTGTATGAGAATTGAATATTAAGAAAAAACTTAAGGTTGAGGACTGAAGCTATGTATGAAGCTGACTGATCTGAGGATGGGCCCAGGAGAATTCCTGGCCAGGTGGGGCCAGGGCTAACAGCTAAGGGATCTCTTTTTCTCCTGAAAGTCACTGTTTCTTTACCTATAAATGGGTAAGCTGGGAACCTGTAAAACCCCAGGACGGTTGTGCAGATCAAAGGAAGCAGGGGATGCACAAGGACCTAGCACAGTGCTGGTGTCTAGCTGGTACTCAGTAAATACTTACTACTTATGGAATCTCAGCCTTGAATGGATTTTAAGGACCATTCTAGAGGACAAAGGCACGTGTCTTCTGCTGTGTCCTTGACAGTTCCTAGGAAGCCCCAGGCCAAATAAATAATAATATAATACAGGTTTTTACATTGAATACGAGTGCTGCCTGGGTCTTTATTTTCTCAGAGTTCTGCCAGATGAAAGTTCCTACCCAAAAAATGTCATCTTGGGTCACTATAAATAATAAAGTAGCAAGGTCGGGCAACAGCAGATGCGTGGTGGAGGACAGGGCCTCTCAAGCCAGACTGCTGGGGTTTGTGTCTCAGCTCAGGCCCTTTAAGAGCTGTGTGACCTTGGACATGTCATTTAGCCTCTCTGTGCCTCAGTCTCTTCACCTGTAGAATGGGCTTAATAATACTAACGCTCTAGCAATAGTATATGCACATGTATCTATAGATGTAAAATGCTTAGTGTGACTAGCACACAGTGTTTATTATTTTTATTATGTTTATTATTATTAACAGTGGTTAAAAGAGTGGACTCTGGTGGCAGGAAGACTTAGATTTGAGTCTTGGCGCTGCCACTTTCCAGCTCGGTGACCTCGGATAATTATTCAAGCTTTCTAAGCCTCTATTTCCTATCTGTTACTGGGGATGTCTCTCATCCCCTGGGGTGACTGCCAGCTGCAAATGAGATGTGTGAAGCATTTAGCCTTGTGCCTGTCATAGAGAAAGCACTTCATCAGTGTTATCTGTTTTATTATCTTGAGAACTACTCGAACTTAATACCGTTCATTCAACAAATCTTAGCGAAGCCTATCCTGAGTGTGGGCTTGGTATGGAATGAGGCTTCTTCCTTCCCGAATGAGGAAGCATGAACATCGTTTCCATTTTGGAGGAATATACACTTCCCCCACTGTAGTCAGAACATTGTAATATTGTATGGAAAAACCCGGAGGAGAGACTAAGGTGGGGCAACTAGAATCCTCAGAAGGGGCCTGGGCTCCGGGAATCAGAGCTCTTGGGGGAGACCCCAGCTACACAGCAATGGCACTTGTGGGACCTGGGCCTGAAGCTGGTGGGGCCTCGAGGGCGACCACCACCCAGCCTGGCCTGCCTTCCTGAGGTTAGTGCTAACTGCCTCGTTTCACTTTTTTGGGGGGAGGCGGGTAATTAGATATTTGTGTTTATTTTTTAAACAGAAGTACTGGGGCTGACCCCAGGCCCTCATGCAAGCTGAGCACACACTCTACCACTGAGCTACACCCTCCCCTAGGCCTCTTTCACTTTAGAACTGTCCTGGGCTAGATGTTAGATTCTAGGTTTCCGCACACTTGACCTATTTAAGGAAAACACCCTCCTGTCGCTCAAAGGGGTGTGGCTAGAAGTGCCACAAGGCCACATCTGGCCTTCGGGACAGCTGCCTGGAATCTTGTTGGACAAGGGGGCCTCTCTGGTGGGGCCGGGGAGGCCACAGGAGGCGAGAACCCTGGGGAGCCCCTCTCCTCCCCCTGTCCCGGAGAAGTCGTGGGTGTCTGTTCTTTCCCCCTCTTTTTTTCCAGGTCAGCACACTTTGTGGTAACTTCGTTATCTTCTTAGATTCTGAAAGTGAGTGGCTGAGGGATAGGAATGCAGAGAGGCCAAATTAAAATGACAACTGAGCAGCACAAGTTCAAGTAAAGTAAACAAGCAACTAGCTCCAAAGAAGAAACTTCTGGCCTTGATTTGAATCCTGTCGGCTCTTGGTTGCTGGTTGCGGCGGTTGTCGCAGGGGGAGGGGAAGGTGGGGGTGGAGAAGTGCTGGCCCGCCTGCCCCTGTGTCTCACCTGAGTCCCAGCTCATGATTCTGACCCCCTGGAGGGAAGGGGCTGGACCACAGGGAGGAGGCGCTGGCTGGGTATTTTGGAGCAGTGCTCACTAAGACTCTTATTTAAAAAAATTGTGTATAAACAGCAAATTCAAGATCCCCCAAGATTTCTACAACGCTGATGTGTTATTTTCAGTAGCAGGACAAAAATACAATTTTTAAAGGCTAATAAGACTAATAGTAAAACTTACCTATTGATTACAGCATGGCAGGTTTGCTTTGAAGGGCTTCACGCATATTTCCTTCTTTAATCCTCACGGGAACCTCTGAGTTGGCGAAATGATCATTATCCTCAGTTTCCAGATGTGGTTTAGTAACGTGGCCAAGGTCATATGGCTGGTCAGTGGCCACTATTCTACCCTGGCAGTCAGGCTCCAGATCTCAGCTCTTAACCAAACTCCTTATCACCTCCTGGGCTGAAAGTCAGGCTGAGATCAGGAAAGTGAGGCACAGAAAGGTTAGGTAACGGGCGGAGGTCACACAGCTAGGAAGTGAGAGTGCCGGGCTCAAGCTCAGCTGTGCCTAGCTCAAGCGTTATTGACAGTTAGCATTAGGGAAGCTTTTTCTCTTTCCTCGTTGAGTTCCTTCAAGGATTGTTGTGAAGTGAGGATCAAGTGAGACAAGGTATGTGGGTGTGTTTAGCCAGTTGTAAAGCACCACACAAGCTGTCATTTCCTACACTAGATCTGCGGACTGGGCAGGACAGGGAGGAACTCACCTTGTGTTCAGAGGTGCCTTAGGCAGAAGCTGGCGAAGAGGGACCCTCACATTTGCAGTAAGGGGGTCGAGCAGCAGAGATGTGAGATGTGAAGGAAAATCGGGTAGGCTCTTAAAACCAGATGGAGTGGAAGAGGGGAGCATTTCCCGTCCGTCTAGTGCTAAATGGTAAAGTCAACAGACCCAGTCCTCTGCTATCGGAGCCCATGGCTCAGAGAACCCAGCGATAATAAAGCAACAGTGTTGGGGACAGTAACAGCAACTTCCTTTTAGCGGAAGACATTCTGTCTCCTTCCTCTCACTGTCTTCAAACTGGCTTCCAAGCGTTTCCCCAGGTTATTGTCTCCTTGCTGACAGCTCTGCGGAGGAGTCCTAATTTGCATCACCATATGGAAATCTTTATCTCGAGCTACCTGGCTCCTCTGAGCTGTAATCTGCCTACAGAAACGCACTTACAGTGGGTCTGAAAGTGGCACAGAACCTGACGGCTCCTTTCCTCCCCCTTTTGGCCCCCCTTTCCCAAAATCCTGGCAGCTGCTAACGGCCCAGTTGTTTCCCAGGGGGTACATGTGCCTGTCTCGCTCTTCAAACCGACTGATCTCTCTCTCTTCAAGCCGACTGATCGTGCAAGCCTTTCATCTGCTCTGAATCTGATTTAAATACGAATCCATAGAACGCAAACACCCAGCACTCAGAAGAACCGTAACTTTGTTATATTTCACTTTGCCAAATCACAACAGTTGTCTTATCATTCTTCTTTGCTTGGTGATGTCCTGTCAAAAGAAACTAAAAGACAACATCTGGAAAGACAGCAACATTAATCGCGTGAAAGTGATTTATTTTTAATCCTCCACCCTGAGGTCGTCCCCCAGTTATTTTGTGAATATAGATCAAGCCCAAACTTTGAAATTTTGATAATTGGTTTCTTGCAGTTTCATTATTTCTCCCTTTCCTCTGAGTTTGATGTGCGTGGAAAGTTTCCCAAATATGTATCCCTTAAATGAATCCTAGACTCAAAGATAAGCACAGTAAAACACAATATAAAATAAAGCCTCAGTTACTCATTTATTTAATGAACATTATTTGAATGTCTTCACTGTGTCAGATGCTGGTGACACAGTCACAAGCAAGGATGAGAATCTCTGTCCTCACAAACTTACCAGTGAGTGGAGCTCGCGGCAGGCAATGAAGAAAAACCAAAGTAAATGAAAGAGCAAATAAAGACATTTTACACATTGTGTTACATTCTCAGAGTGGAGCAAGTGGAGATATTGTGGAAAAAAATCATGGAAGAAATAACTCAAGGAGGGAGTGTCCCCTGACTATCCAACCCAAAGACTGAATTTTACAGATAGGATGAGTAATCTCTGCCAACCCTATGTAAATGGTTGCTAGCAGACCTGTAGCTAAAGTAGATGCTGCCTCTTGGATGATACACTAGTAGATCTAGTGGTGAAATATACCATCCTCCTATGTGAGATTTCTGGGAGGATTGGTCTTAGAATATGTGAGTATATATAGTTAACACATTTCTGGAGAAATGCTAAAAAGCATTCTGGTACTCTTTTTTTCTTTTACTTTTTCTTTGGATTGCTAAATCTGGGATGCTGTGGAAGAATGGATTCTTTTTATTCCTCCCAGACACTAACGCAGAGTTCTTGTAAGGAGTTCACTCCATGCATTGGGCGGAGGAGGCCCCTCGACTCTGGATCTATTGTCCGTTAGACACAATATCCAGATGGCTCATGCCAAGGGGGAGTTGGACGCAAAAGCAGAGTCCAGGAGAGAAGTACAAGAGAGATGGAGAAAACAGAAACAACAGTGGTAGCAAGAGAAGCAGCAGAGAACCGGGATGGGAGGCTACTGGCCACATAGGGAGATAATCCCCCAACTTTGCTCAGCATATGCACTGCCTGAGGGACTATGATCTCAGCTCACTAGTAAAGGCCACCCCCAGTTTGCTTGTATCTCCTGTTTCTGTTTGTGAGCCCTTTTCCATGTGGGAGTCCCTGACGATGGAGCCAACTTTAGTTACCTTTCTGGTTTGGTCTTACCTTCCAGGTAGAGTTATCCAGCAGCTTGTTACAAAAAGCTTTGAGCACTCATCCCTGAATTTGTCTCTGGTGCCACACACCGCTCCATCCCACACAGAATCATTAGAGTGGTTATCATGAAGGGCAACCATGTCTTCTCTTGCTCAAAACCCCTCAGTGGTACCCTGCTGAACATTACACTAAGCTCATGCTAGCCCTAACAAGTGCCCCAAGTTTCTATTGCCCTATAACAGACTATCACCAAACACAGCAACTTAAAATAACAATTGTTATTACCTCTGATGATTCTGGGATTGATGGTGGGTGGGGGTCTTTCTCATGGCTGCAGTCAGAAGCCCTCTGAAGGCTTCTTCGTTCACAAGTCTGGTGCCTGTGCTGGGATGACTGGCTCAGCTGGGAAGTGGTCGGATGTCCCTTTGTACATAGCCTCTCACGTGCCTAGCCTGGGCTTCCTCAGATTACAGTGGTCATGCTGTAGGCATCCTTCTTACAAGGCCACTGGCTTCCCCAGAAGACAGGAAATAAGAGCTGCTCGTCTGTTAAGACCTGGGCCTGGAAACTGGCATAGTTTCGCTTCCTTCATGTCCCGCTGAGGTTGCCCACGTTCACAGGGAGGGGGCATAGACTCCCATCTCCCTATGGGCTAAGTGCCAAAGAATTTGTGGTCACCTCTAACCCCTCATACCTCTACTGCCCCTTCCATCTGAGAAGCCTTAATACAGAAAAGAAAGCAAACATGTTTCCATTAAGTTTTTTCTTTACGGGCGATACGTACCAGTTTCTTTAGCCTTCAGATGACTCGCATCCTTTCCAACCCTGATTTGCAGTCCAGATTGTCAGAGTCCTCCTTAAGATGTGGCACCATTACCCCAGATATGGCTGTCCGAGTACAGAGCCCAGTGAACTGATACCTCTTTTCTGGAAAACATAATTCTATGTATGCAGCCTAAAACTGCATTCCTGTTGTTTTCATCAGCTGTGTTACACTTTTGATCTGTATTGAGCCAAAATGAAATTTTTATTATAAAAAATAATTGGAGCAAATGTGTCAAATATGAAACAACACAAAGAAGAACATAGGGTCATCTGTATTATCACCACTGAGAATTAACCGCTGCTATCTTTTTTTTGAGTCTTTTCTATTAATAACTTTGTGTGTGTGTGTGTGTGTGTGTGTTTAATACATTGGTTTTATCCACTTAAGAAAATGTAATATGCATTTTTCCCCATGTCAGGAAATACCTTTCTGCATTATTATCCATAGTGATGACATCATATTGTACTGAGTGGTCATGTGAAATACCTCATCTTTTTTGGATAAAATGCAGTTCAACCAGGTCTCCTCCATCCTGTACTTGTGTAATTGTTTTTTTTTTTAAATCTAAATATAGGACTTTACCTTTTTATGAAAAATCATCTTATTGCTTTTAAGGTAAATTATTATACCCTGTTATGATCTTTTAAGTCCTGATTTCATCAACCAATCTCCCCCAGGTTTCTATGATTTTAAGATCAATAAGAATCCAAATCACTGATACATCATTTTAAGTAGGATAGAGCCTCGTAGCACTCCCTCAGAAACCACCCTCCAGGTTTTCATTACTCCATTGATCAAACACTCTTTAGCTCTGATCAATTAATCATCTTAGCTCTACTATCCTGTGGCTTGTTTCTCCATTTGAAAACAAGAATTTTCAAAAATGGAAAAAAATAAGACAGCCAATCACATTACCATTTAGACACATTATGTCTGTCATATTCCCTTTTATGCACATCTCACAGTTTTATTAAAGCATGGAGATGGGAGCGGTTTGATATACCTTGTTCTTTTTGAACTCATGCTGTTGTTCTGGGGGAAAAGATATTGGTCAAATAATAAACTCTGATTCAGATTCCTTATCATTCTTGAATGTACAGGTTGGACTTAAAGGTCTTAATCTTGACATATCCTTCAATTTGGAGATTAAAATTTCTTTTCAGACTAAGTCTTTTGTTGTTGTTTCTCTTTGTCATATGCAATTGCTGGTGAAAAAAATGGGACTAATTAGTACTTTAAAGAATATTTAATTAAAAAATGAACACTAGAAAAAATCTAGTGTGTTCACAAACTAAGTGTGCAATTTTCCAAGGATTAAATACAAATAATTGAACTGTAAATAATAAAATCCATTTTTTTTTAAAAAAAATCCAGAATATTTTGTAATTCCCCACAGTCCTTCAAAGATTATTCCCTACTTGGCATTATCATCTTTAAGTCCTGTAAGTACACTTCAGTGTGGCCCAGTTGGGACAAGCAATTTGGACTCATTCAAGGCTGTGATGAGCTTTCTTTTTTCTCCTCATTTAGCTCAGATTTCTGTGCCCTGAAAAAAAGTTTGTTTTACCCTCTCTGTAGGATGATTATTTTTCCTGAAATGATGGAGGCAAAATAGAAGTGGAGTGGTTGTGTTTTCTATCTTCTGTTCCCATTATATCATCTGCTCCAAGTAACGGTTCCATTTCTTTCCTCTCTAAACCACCTGAGAGTTTGCTCGTCTTGAGATGCTCCACAGTGCTGGACATAATGACACTTGATACAGGTGTATTAGTCAGAACTCTTTTGGTTGCAAGGGATAGCAACCCAACTCAAACTTTCTTAAACCAAAACACAAACAGACACACACACACACACACACACACAAGATGTTTTCAGTGAGATCTGAATGCTCTGTATTTACAGCAAGGGCTTGGAATACAGAAATGCTGTCATGGAGGTGCTGGACGCAGAAAGGAAAGTCTAGTACATGTCAAGAATTATGAGCAAAAGAAATATTAAACTAAATGCACAAAGTATAAAGTGTAGCCATGTCTAGACACCATGTCGTACTTGAAAAATTTTTGTGCCAATAAATGACATCAGAATTTTAAAAACAAACACAAATTAAAAAATTGGAAAAAATTGTATATTTCAACAGCAGACCAACTTCAGAGCAGCTCGAAAAGAGCTGCAAATTATGTCACCAGGACCTGGATTCTCTCTCTCCATTTCTCCCTAGTGCATTTCTCTCTGATTTTACTCTGAGGTGGTCTCACTCCATGTGGAAACTCCAGGCTTGCATCTTCACAGCTCTAAGCTATGAGAAAAATAAAATTCTTTCTTCTTGACTGCTCAAGAAAAAACCCCAGGGTTAGCTGTGTTTGACCTGATTGGCTTGGATTGAATCATGTGCCCATTCCCAAGCCAATCAACCACCACGACCATGGGCATTGATTCTGATTGGCCTGACCCGAGTCACATGACACCCTGTGTGCTTGGGGGTATAATCAGCTCTACATAAAGGACAGTGGGAGAGTGAAGCACTGGTACTTCCTCCAGAAGAAAGTCTGAGTATCATTATCCAAAGAATTGAGAAGGGCGATGGGTAGGTATAAATAACACAACATCATGACAAGTCTTTCAATTAAATACTTTTTGAAGTAGCTAATTAGTCTCATTTTTTCCCACCAGTGATTGTGTATGACAAAGAGAAACAACAATCATGAAAAACTTATTCTGAAAAAAAGAATTATTTTTAATCTCCTAATTGAGAACTATCTCAGGATTAAGACCTTTAGGTCCAGTCTATATATTCAAGAATGATAAGAAATTTGACCTAGGTTTTCATATTTGACCAATTTCTTTTTTTCCAGAATACGTGGGTTCATTTTTCATTTTACGAATTTCCTGGGAGCATGTGCAACAGTTCCTATCACCTGCCATTTACACAAAAGGAGATTTCTTACTTTTCACTAAAAGAAAATTTGTTACAACAGGATGACTGTATACATTGGAAAAGATAGGCCTAGCATGTGGTGGCCTTGGTAGAGAGTTGCAATCTCAAGGACGACACCATACTAATGCATGGCTGCCCAGTTCTCAGTGGTTTGATACTACCCTCTGTAGGGCAACCAAGAATAGGAGTCCAAAGGCTTGTGCTCTGATGATGTGGTGACCTATTGGAGACAGGCAGTATCCAGCAGAGAAACAGCACGTACGAGGTAGCCCAACAGAAGAAATTCAATATGAAGAATTGATCACAAAGATGTCAGGAGAGCTGAAGAGCCCAGCAGGGGACCATGAGGCAACCCAAAGGTTAACAGAAGCAGGAAACCTCTGCAACTCTAAGGAATAGGGAATAAAGGGAGGAAATGGTACGACCAGATCCAGGGAGCTGGAGTTGGAACTGCTCAGCAGGATCTGGATCTACAACAGACTGCCCGATGTGAACCGGGACCACAGAGGAGATGCCAATCAGAGTAGAAAGAAGGGGAGAAATGCCCCAACTTCTCCCTCTCTTCTGCCCAGCAATCTCCCAGCATTGTCTCTCATTGGCTAAACCAGAGGGCAGCTAGCAGGGAAGTCTGGGAAATGTATTTCAGTATTTTCACAGCTGGCACAACCGAACTAGTATGTCCTAATTGAATATCAGTCCTGTCCATAGTCCTTGCTCGTCCAGGAAGCCTTGGGATGTTATGGCCACCCATGGACACCCCACTGGATCCAAGGCTGCTCTGTAATACGGTCATGGCAGAGTTCCTTACTGCAATTTCAATCTGTGCTTTATATTTAGTTATAACTTACAACCTAGCTTCCAAGTACCTATCCAAGAACATAGACAAAAAATTGAGTTCCTATGCCTCAGGAGCTTTTGTGCTGCCAGACGACAGCAGACTTTTCCTTTGTGAGACGGATTGTGCCTCGCACAAGTGGCCCAGGGCTGAAGCCAGTGAAGGAATGTGTCCGGTATGGTGTGAGCAGTATTGATACAGAATTTAAAATCTGACTGTTGTTAACATTTTTAAGTGGAGAGGTGGTTCTACATACAAACCCAGATATCAGAATTTTCCTAGAATACTGAATGCTCAGTCAATACTGGTTCTGCTTTTTCAGGGCCAGAAATGGCCCTGTCCCCTTTTGAAGGTGAGCATTTTTAGCCCCAGTCCCTACCACTCCCTCTTGCCTTCCTCACCCAGACTTAGGGTCAGTTGTCATTTTATCATCTTCCAGCTGGAGGTACCACTCATTTGCACCACCTGCTGGGCGTACTTAAATTTCTGACTCTGGCTAGATGGGGGCTTTTGGAGGGGAGAGTCAGAGGCAGCTGGAGGGGGAATAGTTAAGATTCTTTAAGCCTAGGAGATGGCCACCTTTGATGGGTCCTGTGAGGAGAGGAGACTAACCCCCCACTTTGGGACTGCTGTGAGGTGACTTGCAGATGCTTGGGAGATGGAATACTGTGCCCTTGGCCACTGTGTTGGAAGATTTCTGGGCTCAGCCTTGGATCTGTCCCCTCAAATGACCAGACTAGCTTAAACCAGGATCACCTAGTTATAATCACGAGGATTGAAGGCAAGGAGATATTCCTTAGAAAAATTCAGGATGTACAAGGACTCTGGAATTTCTGAACAGCACTAAATAAAGCCCCACAGGATTACAGAATTAAAAATCCTCCAGTGATGTGGGAGACAGTTCAGAGCAGAATATTGATTAAGAGACAAGAAACCGACCGTTTTGTATTAGCGCCGTGGATGTCTGGCTGTCCCTTCAGTCTCCCTGTATTGAGAGCTGTGATGAGTCCCTGTTTCCTATCTGCAGGGCTGATTTATGTGGGCTGCTTCTGTGCTGTCATCAAGCAGTGCTTTCCCTTTGTTTTGTCGTTGTGTGAAGCTGTATGCCTGAAATGATCTGGTGATGATTTTTCCAAGAGACCCAAGCACAGAGCTCAATACTTTTTTTCTTAACGGCTGCTATTCTAATAGTCTGCCTCCTGTTTCATGGAGAAGTATAGGGGAGATGACAGAGTCACCGCATATTTCCGCGTATCAGCTTTCATCTCTGTGGGATATTGTAGGAACTTTCTGAGCAGCCTCCCATATTCTGCTTCCCCCGTGCATTCTGCACACTAGCTTCAGTGTTCTTTTCCCGGCTCCAGAGGCTAATCTGACTATGTCACTCTTGCATGGCCCATCTCTGCATCCCTGCAGCTTCGTTTAATGCCTAGTCTCTTTAACATGGCTTTCTAGACTCCTCCTGCATTGCCAGCTTCATCCCTCCACCAGCATGTGCTCCTCCCAACTCCCTGAGTACTCTGTTCCCTGCGTTTCTCCAGGTCTCTTGCTTACCCTGGTCCTTAGCCTGAGATGCCCTTTTTCGCAACTTTGATTGTTGAACTCCTGTTCAGCTCTGTCCTCAGAGCTCACCTTAAATACTGCCCCTTTCTAAAGTCATTTCTTGTATTTCCAGAGGCATCACAGCATTCTGGATCTCTGTCCCAGCACTTTCCCTGGATTACTGCACGCACTAGCCCCTCCCCACACCTCCAGTCAACTTAATGGGCCAGAAAAGTCATATATAGTGACAATTTAAGTAGTCGGAATGATTCCTGGTTCAGAGTGTGATTTGATTGAAATGATCTTTAAAGTAACATTCAACAAACTGTAATCTGAAGGGGGGGAAGGTATGTGTGTATGGGAGAACTCATTGTCTTATTATACCGTCCTCTGGGTGGTTTGCATCACGAATTCACAGAGTCAATGTTCTGAAGTCCTGTAGTAATGAACCCTTTTAAAATTTGCTGAATCTAGTATTTCATGAATTGATAAGACTATTTTATTTTTCATGGAACATTATGAAATGTTATTTTTTTCACAGAGTGCTATTCATATCTGCTGGGCTAAAGAAATACTGTACTGATCACAAGGAGGAATTGTCTATTGAATATGGAAAAAAGAAAATCAGATGGACAGATGCCATCAGTATCCACCCAGGGGCTAGTTGAAGGAGATGAGGTCTTGGTCCAAGGTCTGGGCTGTCGGGGCCTGGCAGCTGGTGGGTCCTTTCCTGGGAGATGAATGCAATGTGCTCCCCTGACCTGATGCCAGCAAATTATTTGAGTGAGACAGCTACCTTCCCTTATTCTCATTTGATACTTGCTAGACAACCTGATTATACTTTATTTTCCAAAGTAAATTTCTTACATGAAGGAAATAATCTGGTCTGAGGACAGAATGCTTAACCCCCTTGCCGTTCGAGCTGCACATCAGTCCTTTGTGAGCCTGATTAGTGAGAGTCAATCCTGGAGATACTGATTCATTCTCAGTGGAATAAAACAAAACCACACTTCAGAACCTACAAGGCTGTGGGACTTAGCATTTAAGAAGTACCATTTCAGTTATCTGTTGTAACACATCACCACATGGTGGCTGGAGTCAAGAACAATCATTTTATTGTTCCCCACTGGTTCTGTGGCTCAGGAATTTGGGAGGATTTAGCTGAGCAGTTCTGGTGTGGACCGTGTCATGACGATAACTGGGGCAGCTGGGGGTTGACTGGCATCTCTCTCTCTTCATGTCCACTCGTTCTCTCCATGTGAGCTGTTTAGGGCTTCCTCACAATATGGCGTCCCCAGGGCTCCAGAAGCGAGATTCTCAGTGAACCAGGTGGAAGCTCTATCGGCTTTTCTGATCTAGTCTTGGAAGTCATGTCACTTCCAATGGTCTGCTGTTTGTTACAAGAGAGTCACAGGCTCACCTAGAGTCAAAGGGAGGGGAAATTGAAGCCACTTTTTGATGAGAAAATTCCAGGGTTCTAAACAGCACGTGTAATGGGAAATAATACTGTGGCTTTCTTGGGAAGATACAACCTGCCGCAGCATTTACTTTAGTCAGCACCTTTGCTAAACTTCACACACACACACACACCCCTAACCCTTATTTATTCCTCACAACAAATCCAAGGGACAACTCTTATCATTCTCCATTTTTACAAATGACGAAACTGAGTCTTATACAGGTTAAGTAATTTATCCAGGGACTTACAGCTGGTTTGTTGCTGCGTTGGGTTTTAAAACCAGTAGACATTTTTAAACAGTGTGCTCCACTGCTTCCTGAGGCACCAAGGTAAATGCCACGCGGGGAGGTTTCTGGCAGTCTGTCAGCCAGCCTTCCTAGGGACTCCCGCCTTGCTGTGCATACTAAGTGTGGTGGGAGAACATTTCAGAGTGTTTATCAGAATAACTTCCTCCTTAACCCACCACATTCCTTTACATGTGCCCAGAGGGTCTTTTCCCCGTGGAAACCCTGCCTGCTTCCCACCACCTTTGGTCCAAACAGCTCTAGATATGGGTCACCCCTTTATGAAACCAGAAAACAAAGGCCACAGATACTTGTTTAAGTTTCCAAGCTGCGTATTGACTAGATAAAAATGTGCTAGTGTTACTGACAATGTTGATGCTTTGCTCTGATGTCCTCAGATCCCCTTTCCCCATTTATGCCCTCCCTTTAGTGTCTTTGGGCTCCTAACATCTCTTGTGCCTTTCCAAAGACCCTCCCCCCCCGGGGGGGGGGCACCTGGAGTTCCCTCTACCCAATCATGAGAGCAGACAGAAGGGCCTGGGAACTTGTTCCCCCAGTGTGATCTCAGCCAATGCCTGAAGGTTGGGACTGTGAAGCCCCCGCCCCTTGTCCTCTGGTTTGGATAACTCCAAGGGGTAACTTACACTCATAAGCATCCTTCCAGATTCTGGGTGAAGCTATCCTCAGTGGAGTTTTTCATGAAATTTCACCCTTTCTTGGCTTCTTCCCTTTTCTACTCCTGTTTCCCCCACTCCTCTGGGGGTATCACCTATAAAAAACACTCAGGGTCTGCTTCTGGGGAATCTGAGCTAACACAGCTAGGCTGGGAAAGGAGAAGAGGGAGGAGCTGGAGAAGATTCCTCAGTACCAGTCCTGTCTCTTACCAGCTCAGAGAGCTGCAGGGGGGTTGGGCCAGCCTGGCCTTTCTTATTGTCCTTCAGAGAGTGCACCCACCCCTAGCCCAAATGACAGCGGCTGGCTAGTTATCTGGCAGCCACATGCACACGTTTTGGACCAGAGTCTCTCCTTAGCCCCCCACTTAACCTGTCTTTTCCCACCCCACTCGATGGGACAAGCCCCCTGGGATAGAGCTTAGAGGGTGGAGATCTAAGGAAAGTGCCCCCTAACACCCTCCCCCTCCTACCTGACCAAGGTGATAAGTTGGTGGAACTCATTCAAAACCTGCCACCGAACCAGCGCAGAGATGGAACCACGATGAACCACGAGGGAGAATCACTGACCTCGAGTCCTCGCTCAGCCCTCAACTAGCTCTGTGACCTGTTTTCCCAGCCGCAATGTAGTCTCTGCCATCCCTCCGGCTCTAAATGTTTGCTCTTTCAATATGACATGTTCGGTGCCTCCCAAGAGCTTATAATCTTGTTAAGGAGACACGACACAATTAGAGGGCTGTATATGACAGACTTTAGTACAAAGTGAAATCAGTCCAATTAAGGAGAAAAGAGCTTGATGCAGGAAACAAGTACAGCGGCTGATTAGCATGGGAGGATTTCTGTGGGACAGACTCTTTAGGAAACCGTTGAAGGGAGATTTGAAAAGGGCCGTGGAGGTTGACTATGACTTGGATGGGGACAGGGACAAGCCACCGCAGTCTTAGGCATGTAATTGTTACCTGGGTGTGAAATGAGGGCAGAGGCAAGGGAGGGCAGAGAATGCAATCCTGGTTATCATTTAATTGCTCTTTTGCAGCTCTACGTGATTACAGCACACACACTGCTCCAGTTATAATATGCTAGTTATTTACAGGGCTATATTTCTATTCTTCCAGGCTTACCAAACATCACTGGAAATCTGACATTCAGAATTGGCTTTTCCAACCCCCTAAATTTTAATTAAAGTAATTATGTTACTAACAGAAGCTGTAATTTATCTTCTCCTTGTGTTTACAAAGAGGAGAAAGGCAACTTTGGCCCAGCCTGCTTCCCCTGCATGCGATTTCTGGTTTGTTCCTTTTGGTGGCGGGGATGGGGGTCTGTCTTTGCCTGGGTGGTCCAGAGACCGTATGGCCCTCTGCAGTGCGGAGGTCCCTGTTCAGGCTGTTTGGAATAACTGTGCTACTGAGAGCCTCAGAATGGGTTGAGCTGTATCATTCAGAAGCAGCTTCTGAGCTAAAGGACAAATCCATCTTCTGACAAAATCCTTTTGGCACAAGACTCTGTGTGTGTGTGTGTGTGTGTGTGTGTGTGTGTGTTTCAGGCATTGGTGGGAATAAGAAACTCAGTGATTTAGAAGAGAACTTTCCGTGCAATTAACTTCTTCCAGACTAAAGCAGGTACTGATGGGAACCACCGGGCAAGACTGCTTAGTAAATACCCATCCCCAGATGTGGTGCAATGCAATGGAAATAATTATACTGGGTCAATTAAGCAGAACTCAGATCTCCTCCTGTTAGCCTGTTAGAAGTTTTGATTTCCATGTGCCAGGTTTGCTCAGGATTTAATCTGCTCAACCTCTGCCAAAGGGGGTCTCTGGGCAAACATCATTGATTTCTGTGGTGGTAGTTGCTGCTAGAAGATGCAGCCCCCACCTCTCAGGAAGAGCCCTTGGGCTGGTCCTCACACAAGCCTGGGCTGGAGTGCTGGCCCCGGCACCTAGGATCTCCGGAACCTTAGGCAACTCACTTAACTCTCTAAACCTTAGTTTTCTCATCTGAAAAGTGGGCATGGTAGGAAGGCCTATATCCCAGATATTTCATGAGTATTAATTAAGAAAATGCTGATAAAACTGAAAAAAAAAAAAGAGGGGGAGGGCCTGGATATAAAAAGTGCCCCATAAGCAGCAGCTTTTGTTATTATGATAGTGATTATCATTGATGAAAAAAGTGGATATTATGATAACTGCCACCTCTGATGATCCAATGGAAAACCTTTATAAAGGGCAGCCTGTGAAAGTAAGAGCTAATTATGCTCAACAGCAAACATGCAGAATGTAAAGAAACCAATATGTGAGTCTATAAAATGCAACAATTAGGGGGTGATGTAAGGGCTGGAGAAAAGAAGGAACACCAGAATTCAATGAATTCTAAAGACCCTTGGCTGCACTGACCATCAGTCCATTTGTAGATTACTGAGGGCTTGTCACAAAGGCTGAAGAACTAAGCTTTGGGGACCATTGTCAGGTTGAAAATGAATCAGAAATGAAATGACATCACCTTTAAAATGATAAGGCAAATCAGTGAGACGTGCAATCCAATTGACAAAAATTCAGAGTTTCTTTTTTTTTTTTTTTTGCACAATAATAAGTGTTTATCGAGAGCTTATAATTTGACAGAGGCATTTCTTAGTGCTTTGTGTGGATTCCTTATTTAATCCTTACCCTAACCTATAAGGTTGTTCTATGTTTATCTCAATTTTACAGATACATAGCTTTCAGGGATGCACTTGCTACAGAAAATGAAAGGTCACCTACTTCTCAGAGGCCCCTTTAAAGCCTGGGAAAGGTAGACTCGCTGAAAAGCTTACATGTAAGAAGAAGGGCTTATGTAAATATTGGAGAATTTGGATTTGGTTGTATACATACATTTACTGAGCAATTCTTTATACAAGATCTACTACTCTGTGCCAGGAAATGAGTTTGGAGTTGAAGATAGAATGATGAACAGAAGTAGGTGTGATCAGTTTCTGGGAAGATGGAGGATATGGACTTTTCTTATTGTTCCTACTATGTGCAACAAAAAACCACGGGCATTGTATGTAAAATGAACATAAAAAGACTCTGAAAGGTGGAAAGAAGGCAGATCAGCAAGGACCTTGGGACCCAAGGAATGACACAGTGGTGCGGTCCCTGGTTCTTCTTCTTGCCTCATGTGTCCCAGACTTGGAGAGGAAGCAACCAGAAACCTGGAAATGCCAACAGGCAAAGGCAATTAAAATCCTCCTCTTTCTAGCCAAAGGACCAGGAAAGGGGAAGCTTGACAAGACAGAGAACTTTTAGGTGATGACAGCTCTACTCTTGCCAGACACCACTGGAAAAACTGTAGCTTCACTTCTACGCCTACCAGCAGAGGCTGACTGAGGGGCCCAGACTTGCATCCTCTTGAGGCTGTAACAAGGTTGTCCAAGCCCCTGCGACAGTTGTGTTAGAGAAGGCCAGGTTGGAAGCCAACACTTTCATCTGCTCCAGGTGGTAATGAGGCTGCCCCTATCCCTGCCTGCAATGTCAGTAGAAGCCACTTTTACCCCCACCCAGCAAGAACGAGGTGCTCCTGCCCCTCCCTGCTGGAGCGGGCCAGAGGGGGCCTCAGTGGAGAGTCAGGGCTTCCACCTCTGCCCAGGGGTAATGAAGCCACTCCCCACCTCCACCCTTTTGTGCCAGTGGAGGCCACAGTGAAGCATTAGTGAGACACATTCCTACCCCTCCTAGCCAGACAGGTATCAGTGGAGGTTTGGTGGGGACAGGTAACCCCCAACTTTGCCCAGCCCCACAATCCCCAGTTGTCCATAGAGGCCAAGTAGAGAAGGTGGACTCAAACTCCCACCTGGTAGTAACAAAGGGCCACCCCTTCCCTTTCTCCTGCCAGAGCTATATCAGAAGAAGCCAGTTAAAACAGAGGTTCAAATAAGATTCAGAGTCTTAGAACATAATATTCACAATATCCAGATTTTAATAAAAAAAACTCTTGTCATACAAAGAACCAGGAAATATCACATTGAATGTAAAAAGACAATCAATAAACTCCAATGCCGAGGTGACAGAGATGTTGAAGTTATCTGACAAAGACTGTAAAGCAGTCATTGTAAAGATACTTTAACAAGCAATTATAAACATACTTGAGAAAAAGGGAAATATAGAAAGTTTCAGCAAGGAAATAGAAAATATAAAGAAAAAACAAATGGGAATTTTAGAACTGAAAAACAACTGAAAAAGAAAAATCACCTCAAAGGATAAATTCAACAGCAGAATAGAATAGACAGAGGAAAGAATCATTGAACTTAAAGACAGAACAGTAAAAATTACCCAATCTCAGCAGCAGGGAGAAAATAGAGTGAAAAAAAAAAAAAAAAAAAAAAAGAACAAAATCTCAGGGGCTTGTGGTGCTCTAACAGAAGATCTAACATTCATGTCCTGGGACTCACAGAAGGAAAGGAGAAAAAAAAAGACACGGATAGAGAAGTAGTCACAGAGGTAAAGGCTGAAAACTGGTCAAATTTGGCATAAGACATATCTATGTATTCATGAAACTGAGTGAACAATCAGAAAGAAAAAAAAATCCATAGCAAGAGACAACAAAATCAAACTTCTGAAAACTGAAGACAAAGAAAACTCTTGAAAGCAGCGATCAGAAATGACACATTACCTATGGGGAAAAACAATTCAAATGACAATGGAGTTTTCATCAGAAACTGTGGAGGTCAGAAAGAAGAGACATGGCATTTTTTTTTCAGGTATGAAAGTGAAGAAGTGTCAACCCAGAATCCCTTACCCAAGAATGAAGGAGAAATGAAGTCATTCTCAGATGAAGAAAAACTAACAGGATTTGTCACCAGCAGACCTACCCTAAATGACTAACTATAGGAAATCCTCTAAAAAGGAAGAAAATGATAAAAGAAGGAATGTTGGAACAGCAGGAAGGAGGAACATGGTAATAAAAACCATGGTAAAAAAGAAACAGACTTTCTGTTTCCTCTTAAATTTTCTAAATTTTGTTTGATGGTTGAAGCAAAAATTATAACACTGTCTGATATAGTTTTAAATGTATGTATAGGAAATATTTAAGACAATTTTAGGTGGGGAGGGTAAAGGGACTTAAAGGGAAATAAGATTTCTGTACCTTACTCAAACCAGTAAAATGAAAAGCCAGCCAGCTGTGATAAGTTATGTATATTTAATGCAACACCTAGAGCAACCACTAAAAAAGTCTGTGCAGAGATGCACAAAAGAATCCTATAGATACAGTCAAACTGGAACTTTAAGAATGTTGAAGTAACCCACAAAAAGGCAGGAAAAAACAAACAGGTAAATGAAAAATAGAGACAAGCAGAAACAAAAAAATAAAATGGCAGACTTATCTGCCAAATTATCACTAATTACATGAACTATAAATGGTCTATATATACAAAAGAAAAGACAGAGATTAGCAGAATAGATTAATAAGCATGAGCCAACTATATGCTATCTATAAGAAACTCACTTCGAATATAAACATAAAAGGATAGAAAAAAATATATATGTAAACATTAATCAAAAGAATGAAGGACTAGCTATATTGACAGCAGATAAGGTGGACTTCAGGACAAAGACAATTACCATAAACAGAGACAGTATATAATGACAGAAGGGTCAGTCACTCTATCAAGAAGACATAGCAATCTAAAATGTGTAAGTGTCAAAAGACAGAGCTGCAAAATATGTGATGCAAAAACTGACAGAAATGAAGGGAGACGTAGACACATCCACAATTACAGTTAGAGACTTCACCCCTCTCTCGACAACTGATAGAACAGCTAGGTAGAAAATCAGCAAGAAAATAGAATAACTCAACAACACCATCAACAAATAGGATCTAGTTGAAAGTGACAGAACACAGTAGAATACACTTTGTTTTCAAGTGCCCACAGAACACAAATAAGATGGACTATATCCTGGACTATAAAACAAACCACAATATATTTTTAAAAGTTTGAAATCATATAGAATGTGTGGAATCACACTGGAAATCAATAACAGATACCAGGAAATCTCCAAACACTTGGAAACAAAGAACATTCTAAACAATCCATGGGTCAAAGAGGAAGTCTCAAGAAAAAGGTAAAAAAAAAAAAAAAAAAAAAAAAAATGAACTGAATGAAAATAAAAACATACATCAAAATTTGTTGGGTACAGCTAAACTCGTGCTGAGAGGACAATTTGTAGCACTAAAATCCATATGTTAGAGAAGAGGAAGTGACTCAAGTCAGTAATTTAAGGTCCCACTTCAAGAACCTAGAAAAAAGAGCAGATAAACCCAAAGCAACCAGAAGGAAGAAAGTAACAGAGGAAACAGCAGAAATCATGAAACTGAAAACAGGAAAAAAAAAAAAGAGAGAGAGAGAGAGAGAAAATTAGTGAAGCAGAGACCAGTTCCTTTGAAAAGAGCAATAAAATTGATCAACTTTGAGCAAGACTGACAAAGGGAGGACAAGTTAGCAATATCAGGATATCACAAGTGATTCTGGACAATCAAGGAATACTGCTAACAATTCTACTCACACAAATTTGACAACCTAGACAAAACAGACCAATGTTTTGAAAAACACCAACTACTACAACTTACCCAATATGAAACAGATAATTTTAATAGCTGTATAACTGGTAAGCAAATTAAATCCATCATTTCAAAAGCTCCCCCAAAAGAAATTTCCAAGCACAGATGGTTTCACTGGAGAATTCTATCAAGTATAAAGAAGAATTAAGACTAACTCTAAATAATGTCTTCCAGAAAATAGAAGAAGGTTCATTTTATGAAGTTAGTATTATCCTGATACCAAAACCAGGCAGACAGTACAAAAAAAAAAAAAAAAAAAAAGGAAAGAAAACCACAGATCAATATCACTGATGAATATAGACACAAAAAATCTTTAACAAAATATTAGCAAAGAGAATTCAGCAATATATGAAATGAATTATACACCATGACCAAGTGGAGCTTACTGCAGGCTTGCAAGACTGGTTTAATATGAGGATATCAATCCATATTAATAGACTAAAGAGGAAAAATCAACTGATCATATCAGTCAATGCAGAAAAGGCAGTTTACAAAATTTAAGGCCTATTTGTGATAAAAACTCAGAATAACAGGAATAGAGTGGAACTTTCTCTAGTTGATAAAAGCACTACAAAAAACAGCGGGTAAAATTACACTTAATGTTGAAATACTGAATGCTTTCCCCCTAAGATCAGAAAAAGTTAAGAATGTACACTCTTACCACTATTATTCAACACAGTGCTGGAAGTTCAATACTGTGCAATAAAACAAGAAAAGAAAAGGCATTGTGGACTGAAAAGGAAGAAATAAAACTATCTCTCTCTGCATATGACATGATTGTTTACATTGAAAATCCCAAGGTATCCACCAAAAAAAAAAAAAAATCCTGGAATAAATGAGTTCAGCAAGATCACAGGGTCCAAGTAAAAATACAAGAATTAATTGTATTTCTATATGCTAGCAATGAATTCCTGGGCACCAAAAGTTAGAAATGTAATACTGTTTATAATAACTCAAAAATATTTAGGTATAAGTCTGACAACATGTACTGGAATTATATGCTAAAAACTACAAAATATTGATAAAAGAAATCAAAGGAGATATAAATAATGGAAGAGACATACTATGTTCAAGAATTGGAAGGCTCAACATACTAAAGAAGTTAGTTCTCCCCAGATTGATGTGCAAGTTCAGTATAATTTCTATAAAAATTCCAGCAATATTTTAAAAAATAGACAAGATTATTCTAAAACTTATATCGAAAAGCAAAAGTTTATATCAAAAGGATTAAAATAGCTAAAATAATTTTGGAAAGACGAGTGAAGTGGAAGAAATCAGTCTACCCAATTTTAAGACTTAAAAAGTATCTACAATAATGAAGTCTGTGTGCTATTGGCAGAGGGACAGGCATGTCTGATTGATCACTGGGACAGAACAGAGAGCTCAGACACAGATATACATAAATATACCCAACTTATTTTTGATGAAGTATACTTTCAAGTAATTCAGTGGAGGAGAGATAGCTTTTCAACAAATGGTGCTGGAGCAATTGGATATCTATAACCATAAAAGTGAACTTCAACTTGTCTCATACCTTATACAAAGATTAAATAAAAATGGGTCAGTACATCAAATGTAAAATGTAAACTTTAAAACTTACAGAAACAATTACAGGAGAAAATCTTCGAGACCTAGGGCTAGGCAAAAAGGGCTAATGACACCAAAAGTATAATCTATAAAAGAAAAGTGGATAAATTGGACTTCATCACAATTAAAAAATTCTGCTCTGTGACAGATCCTGTTAAGAAGATGAAATGACAAGCCATAGACTGGGAGAAAATATTTTCAAACTATGTATCCAACGAGGACTAGTATCTATATAAAGAACTCTCAAAACTCAACAGAAAAACAAACCAATCCAATTAGAAAATGGGCCAAAGACATGAAGAGACATTTCATCCACGTGGCTATATGGATGGCAGATAGGATGTGAAAAGATGTTCAACAACATTACCATTAGGGAAACGCAGATTAAAGCCACAATGTGATTGCATTACATACCCACCAGAATGGCTAAAATAAAAACTAGTGAGAACACTTAATGCTGGAGAGGATTTAGAGAAATTGGATCAATCAGACATTGCTGGTGGGAATGTAAAACAGTATAGCCACTCTGGAAAACAGTTTGGCAGTTTGTTAAAACAAACAAACAAACAAACAAACAAACAACCTAAACATGCAACGACCATAGGACTGAGTGATTGTACTTCTAGACATTTATCCCAGGGAAAAGAAGACTCACATCCACAGAAAAACCTGTACAAGAATATTTACGGTGGCTTTGTTATTATAACCAAAACCTGGGAAAAATTCAGATGTCCTTCAACAGATTAAACAAACTATGATACATCCGTTCCATGTAATACAATTCAGCAATAAAAGAGAATAAACTGTTGACTCAAATAACCTGGGTGAATCTCCAAAGAATTAGGCTGAGTGAGAAAAGCCAATCCCAATAGGTTATATACGATGTAATTCCATTTATATAACATTTTTGAAAGGACAAAGTTACAGTAATGGAAAGCAGTAGTGGTTGGCAGGGGTTAAGGAGAGGTTGGAGACTGGATGGAAGTGGTTGTGGCTATCAAATGGCAACATGAGGATATTTGTGGTGATGGAGATACTGTGTAGCTTGACTGTTCCAGAGTCAACATGCTGATGATATCCTGTAGTACTTCTGTAAGATGTAACCATTGCAGGGAGCCGGGATTCCTTTGTGTTATTTCTTACAACTGCGTGGGAATCTACAATTCAATCAAAATTAAAAGTGTAACTAAATCCCTTTGCTGAAGGGGCTTACAGTATTCTGGAGGAGAGAGGCACTAATTTAATCTCTAGACGAACACATAAAAATTCAACTCTAATAATGCTTTAAAGAATTGATGCATAGTCCCAGGAGAAAGTATAATAGGTAAGGTGGGTGGCCACATAATTTATTGCTGGCGTATTTTTTAGAGTGAACAGTGGTGCTATTAGGCTGGGAAAGTGGCCTGAACTGGGGCACATGGTCACCCTAATGATAGGGGAGGGGGCTCCCAAGGTCAGGGGAGGCTCCCTGAAGGAGGTGAAGCTAGACCTAAGATCTGAAGGAAGATGGAGAGTGAGTTAGGCGAGCTGGGAAGTGAGGAGCAGCAGAAAAAGATCCCGCAGCGGAAGGGAGCCTGGGCCCCCGGAGCAGGGGCAGTGAGAGGCTTCTCCCGGGAGTGCCCGGAACCCCCTGCGTGGTTTTCCAAAGGAGAAGCCTCATCTGGACTCTGGTTCCTGTGACCTCAGACGCAGTCTCTTACCCAGTGCTGGGTTGTAAACCACATGTTTGTTTTAAGGCTATATTTAGCTCCCTGCTTTGCTCTCTCTGCCAAGCTTGAACAATTTCCTAAGAACTGCCAGCTCTCTCAGGTCCCCTGTGCAGGTGCAGATTCTGACCCCTGGATGAGCGAAAGGGTCGTAACCCCTGAGTGTAGGGGTGAGAGGGCCACAGATGCACCCATGATCCATCTCCTTCTCCTCTGGCAGCCGCTGAAGTGGCCTCGGGCCATTCTTGGGGGTTTCCCATCCTTGTCCCCAGTGAGATACTTTTTCTGAGCTGTGGCCTCATCTCTGGCAGGCTGTTCTCACTCCTCTGGGGAGCCTTTGCCCCTGGGTTCTCCACCCAGGCTCTTCTTTCTTGCTTCTCCTGTATCCTCTGCTCTCAGGAAATCCCCCACCCCTCCCTATTGTTGACCTTGGAGGGTGGGTTTAAGCTCTCTGAGCATCAGAGTCTGGCTGTGACCACCCTCCTAGGACTCTGGGAAGAGTAAATGAGGAGGGGGGTGGTGCATACAGTTGTTCAGAGACAGCATTGAGGTCAGCCACTGAGACCTTTTCTATGAGATTATTTGCTTCTTAATTCTTCAGTTTCACCTTGGGGAAAAAAAGCTTGGACTTCCCAAGAAGGAAATCCAGGCATCATCGGGCAGATGGAACATAATGTTTTGGGAGGATGGAGAAGAGACTTAGAGAAGGGAGGTAAAGCGGGGGTGGTGTGGAGTGGGGGTGGGGGTCTAATAGCAATTTATTAAGTGCTTATTATGTGCCAGGTACTATTGAGACATTATCTCATTGGATCCTCAAAAAAACTCTTTGAGATGAGAGGAACTATTGATACCTTCATTTTACAGATGGGGAAACCAAAGCTCAGAGGGGTTACACACATTCCCCGAGGTCGCACACCTCGTAAGGCAGAGCTAGGATTTTAACTGGCTCTGTTTGGATTCAGAATCATTGTGTTTGCTTACTGGGCTCCACAGTCTCCCTGGAAATCATGTCCTATCTCCAGTACCTGAAAACTTATCTATTTTGTCTTTTTTTTCTCTTTTCCCTAACATTCCCACTTCCACCCCCAGGCACCGTTTCTCTCTCTCCTTCTCTTACCGTTCCCTCTTCTGCTCTTTGCTTTTCCATTTCCCCCCAGTCCTATTTGCTTCTCTGCTGTCTAGGCTGTACCCTACCAGTGGAACTACTCAGGGGCAGGTCAGCTCTGCTTGGATCTCATTGTCAGTGCTGCCTGGAGTTTCCCGTGATTGTCTACTCCCCTTGCTAAACTTGGCAAGCTTCTGGTAGTGTCTTTTTAAATGCAAATACTGTACTCCTGGGAAGGGGTGCATTAAGACATCAATATTTAAGGATGAATTAGATGCTCCCTCTATTAAAGCTTTGCTGGGGGAGCACAGAGCTAGGAGGGAGGCATGGGCACAGAAAAGGGAGGCTGGATGCAACAAAGACTCTCTCTAAGCATATTATGGGTTCTAGAAATCAGAACTGTGGGTTGCCTTGGGTCCAGTCTAAAGAGATGAGATCTGTAACTATATTGATGTCAACTAAACCAGCAGGGCATGCCATTTCTTTTGTGTCGCCCTGTAAGTTTGCTTGGTGCTTCCTTGAACGTTCTCTCGTTTAATCTTCAAACTCAGTGAAGTGGATTTTCTTTCCCCTGCTATAACTATGAGACTTGTTAATATTTCTCATCTAGCACTGGGAAAAGCAGGACTACACTGTAAATCCTCTCCTAACCTCCTCTCCACCTCTCCTAGAAAATCCCCTGCTTTTCTACTGTAAGATATTCTAATTAAATTACCCAAATCTCCTTTCTGTCTTCTGTTCATTCATTCCATTATGCGTTCATTCATTTGACAGGCATTAGCATCAGGTACTAGGTTAAGCTTTTCCATATGTTATTTCTAATTTACTGCTCAAAATTACCCCATGGGGATGATATTAGAGTATCTTCTTTTAAAATGGAAAAACTGAATAATGCCTACCTGACCAATGCCCCAGCAATTGTGCTTGGAAATCCATCACCACATTCGTGCCCAGGCCAGCTTTCCACAGGCTGCTCCCAGCCACAACAGAGTGTGGCATGGATACCATAGCAGGCCTGTTACTGGGAACCTGGGAACTCCTCAGGGAGTGACTTGGACTCAAGGACTCCCATCTGTCTTGCCTTCTTAGAACGCACAGTAATCAATGATTCTTTCGCCTGACTTTCCTTCCTTCCTTCCCTCTCTCCTCCAAAGAATCTGACATGCATCTTGGGCTGATGGCTTTCCCAGCTGCCACTCCTGGCTCCCTCTTACTTTCCCTTTTCTAAATTCAAGCCCCTAGTTGTGTCACTCACAAGCCATGCAACCCAAACTCTCTTCATCAAAGTTTCCTTCTCTGTAAAATGGGCACAGAGTGCTGGCCTCCACAAGACTTTTAAGAAGAGTAAGAGCATTTGTAGCCAAGCTTACAAGGAACTCTATCAGTGCCACATTTGTTCAACTGCTTATGTACGTTAATACACTTAACCCTCACTCTGATCCTATATAGTAAGTAGTTGCACCATCCCTATTTACAGGTGAGGAATAGAAGTGCAGAGAGGCTAAGTGATTTGTCCAAGATCACACAGTTGGTGGTTAGTACGGCTGGAATTTGAACACAGAAATTTAGCTCCAAAGTCTGAACTCTCAATCACTCTGCTCGAATGCTGATGGGTCCTTACCGCACATCTGGTCCAGAGTTACTGCTCAGTATGTGTTAATGCTCATCATTATCATCACCATGATCGCCTCATCATCACTGCTTCACCTGTACACATTTCTGCTTCTCAATCTATTGATTGGAACCAAGAACATCTATTGTTTCAGAATTAAATGAAGCTGTGGGCATAGAAGACTCAGAGCCTGACATTAAGGAAGCCCTTGTTAAATGTCAGTTTCCAGGTTGTCCCTTTCTGCCTTCTCTCCTCTGCCTTTCTTCTTTCTCTTTCACTTTTCTTCATCATAAAGTCTTTGATGCCTTTTGGGGCAAGATTCTTAATGTTACTACCTGCACCTGGGACCCCTGGGCAACTAGTCACCGGGGGTAGGGACTAGCATCAATCAAATCTTAGAGCTTTTGCCTCTTTAGAAAGTGTACATATGCTAAAAAGAACAGATTATTAGTACTTACAGCAGGAGTATTATTATTTACCTTCACCTGTTTCATTTTTTACTGCCCATTTATTGAGGGTCAGTGCTGCTCCAGGGGCTGGGCTAGGTGCTGAGGATAGAGCACTGGGCAAAATAGACACTTCCTGCTTTCATGGACACACAATAGTAAGAAATTTTTATTTCAGTAGTCTTCAGCTGCTTTCATCCACATTTCAGCTTTTGCTTTATGATCATTTGCCTCTGTAGAAATTCAAAGAGTTACAATGGGGACTGTTGTTTTGATGTTAATCAATTAATTAATTTCCTATTTAGTTCTAAAAAGGATGTGAAGTGGCTTATCAACAATGCACAGATATAGTATGACCAAAAAGTATCAAACAATAAAACAAACAGTATTTAGTAAAAAGAGGAACAGAGGATAAAGATCTTGTTCTGAAGACTGAGCAAGTGAACGTGCTACTCAGCTTGACTGTCGAAAGGAGAGGAAGACAGAGTGAGGAGACAAAGCCATGTTAAGAAAACCTTTAAGATAGGATGTCAACTTCACAGGAGAAATAAAATTTTTCCTGGCCCTAAGTTTAATGAGTAATTTAGCTTTAGGTCCTCATACGAGTACTGAACATGTAATAAAATATGAGAAATAGGCATAATTGGAACGCTTCCCTATATGTGCTGGCTGTGAGTGCTAATGGTAAGACATCTATTAGACTATTAAGGCATTGGAAGATGGTGTGTGTGCATGTGTGCATTTGGGATGTCAGGGAGAAGAAGTATAGTTTCCCCACGTTATTTCACTATAGAGTTAAAAAAAAAATGAAAGAAGCTATTTTAGGATGACATTTAGTGTACTCTCGTGGATAACGTATAGCATACAGTTTGCTTTCTCCAGTTGTTTGTAACAGGGACAGAAACCTGGAGGGGAAATGCATTCTCCACGAGGCTTTCTTTGCACTTCCCCATGGGACCAGGTGAGGGCTAATCTTAGCTCTCAACCTGCCTTTCCCAGCTGAAGTAGGCATTATGCCAGCAAAGGAAATGGGAGCCCATTCTAACTCCTAGCCCTCTTTTAAATTCCAAATAAATTCTGGATAGCTCCGATCTTAGAGCAGGAAGATGAAGAATTTGGTGATGATGATGATGAAGATGATGATGACTGTGCTAATAATGGATACAGTGTCAGGTTCTACAGGATAGTGGGGACAGGCCTCAGGGAAGAGCTGGCATTTAAATCAAACCAGAATGAAAATTGTTGCAGAGGACAGATTAGAGACTTAAGGAATACAGTAAGCAAGTTCATGGCGGTAAGAGAGTGTATGGAGTCTTGGACAACATTTTAACAAGTTTGGACTTTATGGACAGTAGTTGGCAATAAAGAATTTTGAAGAAGGCACTCCATGATATAATCTTCCTTGTGTTTTAAGAGGCTATTTTTGCCAACAGCATGGCACTGTGCTGTCTAAAACAATAGCCTTTAGTCACATGTGGTTCCCGAGAACTTGAAGTGTAGCTAGTCTGAGTTGAGATGTGCTGTCAGTGTAAAACACACGTTGGATTTTGAAGACAGTACAAAAGTATGTAAAAATACTTCAGTAATTTTTATGTTGATTACAAGTTGAAATGAAGATATTCTGGATATATTCAATTCAAAGAAGTATATTATTAACCTTAATTTCATGCTTTTTTTTGACTTTTTAAAATGAGGTTACTAGAAAATTTTAAGTTACCCATGTGACTCACATTATATTTCTACTGGATTGCACTGGTGGACAGTGGGGAGCCTGGCTTGGAGAAGCAAAGAACTGAAGACCAGGAGAAGATAGGAAGCTATAGTAAAACCCTAGACAAGGGATGATTGTGGGGTCAGATCCAAGGCAGACAAGACAAGAGAGGACAGGTAAAGAGCCTTTTAAATAGGACCTGACAGTGATTTTCTCGGATATGGGAATTAAAAGAGGGAAGAGTTAAGGTTGCATGTCAAATGTCTAGTCTGAAAAACTGAGCTGTTGGAGGATGGTTTTTAGAACTTGATGCAGACACCTTTCAACATGGACATGCACATATGCGGAGCAATGGAGAATTCGGATATGAAGCTCATGAGAGGGCAGAGTGGGGTTGTAGATTCGGGAGTCAACAGCAAGAGGTGATAGTTGAAGCACAGCAATGGGTGAGATCATGGGGCTTACTCACGGAGGGAGGATAGAATGGGAGCCAAGCACAGAGAATTAGGGGAATGATGGAGGTTGGGGCTCAGAATTTTAGATGTGTAGGAAAGAAGAGAGGCTGGTAAACTTCACTAAGGTTGGTCAGTGAGAACCAGCAGACCCTGGTACCATGTAGACCAAGGGAGGTGTTTCCAAATGGAACATGTTTCCAAAGGCAGGAAGCAGAGGCTCTTGGGCTGGTTGTCTCAAGGGAGCCACTGGTGGTGTTTGTTGGGATGGGGCTTTGATGAGTCACCTGAAGGCAAGTGTCACACTGCAGAAAGCCTAGCAGAGAGTGACTGTGAGGAAGGGGAGACTTGAAGAGGTTTGGACACTAGAGAAGGTTGGTGGGGAATGGGAGGCTGGGGAGGGAGGGGCAGAACAGGGCTGAGGGCCAGGATTGTAAGGTAAAGGGTGAAGGAGGATGTGATAATTGATGGAGCAAGGCCAAGAGGATGAATTGGTACAGGAAACTACATGAAAATGTTGTACCTGGAGTCTTTTATCCACCCCCCCCAACAACAAAAAATCCCGTAATACTTTATAGCCACTTGTCCACTAGTTCATCTCGAGGATCCGACCTTTGCATGAGCTCCATCTGGGTAGGGCCTCCTGCAGGTGGAAGGGGGAGAGAGGAGACACCAGCCTTGCCCTTGCTCTCCACGGGGAACTACAGGGAGTTTGGACAGGCCACCTCCCCTGTGTGCCTGAGGCTCGGGAGGCCGTACCCTCCCGGGATGTATGAACCTCCAGTCCCTGAACCCTGCCTTACAGGCCAGACCCCTTACACTCTGGCATCTACCAGGTCTGCTCAGAGCCCAGGCAGAGAGGAGGCTTCGCAGCCTTCCCCAACCCCTGAGCTTCGGCTCCGGCTGCAGCGCCTAGCCTTCGCCGGTAGGGGCGCTGGGAACCCGCGGATGGCCGGCTTCGGTCCAGCGACCGACCCGCGCCCACCTCAGCCTTCAGCGCTGGAACTTTTCTTGGGGCGGCCAATCGCCGCGGTCTTTGGAAACCCCCAGACTCCAAGGACCTGCCTCATTCTGGGCTGGCCGTTGTCACTGGCGTGGTTCCCAATTTCCATTGTAACTCCGGGTGGAAAAGCAAGTTCACGAGGGCGGGGGCTCCCGAGAACCGCTGTCGTCTCCCTCCTTGCCTGGCTCAGATTCCCAGGCACCTCCTCTGTCTCCTGCATTCTTCTCGGTCCTCCCCAGCGCTCTTTCCGCCTCTTCTTCGGTCTCCCCTTTCCATTCGCGCCATCAGCTCGCCTTCTCTCCGCCACTTGGTCATTTCCCCGCTCTTCTCCCCCTCCCCTTTCTCTTTCGCTGTCTTCCCCTTTGTTGCCTTCTTTTATCTTTGCCTCAGCTTTCTTTCCTTCCCTCTCCCCGCGTTCCCCTCACGTCTCAGCTTTAATCGTCTCCTGCACTGGAACTCTTACGTCTAATCCAGAAGAGGGAGGCCTTCATCCTTCATCCTACTCCTTTCTTAATAGCCCCTCCTCCAGCTTCACGGATCTAGGCCTTTTCGACCCCTAGAAACCCCGGGATTTTCTCGGAGGCTGTTGCACTACTTGCCCCAGGGCCTGTAAGCTACATCTTGAGGTTGTCTTCGGGTTTAGTTTCCTCTCTCCAGCCCACTCAAAGTCTCCTTCTACGGGATACGAAGGGTCCCAGCCCAGAGTGAGTTCCACGAGCCCTGGCTGCACTTCTGTGGGAACTGATAGGCCTGAGCTGTGCTGGGCCTGGGGCCCTCTAACTTGCAGCCCTTTAAAATTGAGCCCTTTCAGGAATAAATCTAGGGAGATGGGGGCGCGACCTCGTCCGCGCGTCGCAGGCGGAGAGATGGGGACTAGATCCTCCTGGTGAGAGGAAACGGTCTCGACTTCCCTCTTTCCCCAGCTCCAGCTGGAGTCCCAGGAATAAAAGTTACCGAGTCCGGAAGGAGCTGGCAAGCCCCCAGACCCATCTGCCGGCGCCTCCTAATTCTTTCCTCTAGCCCTTGGAGAGGCTCAAAAAACAACTGGTTTACATCCGTAGGCGGTGGGGCACTATGGGTGCGCGCGGAGCCAGGAGGAGCGGGCTATCCAGAACCGCCTGCCTTGCTTTTGGTATTGCCTTTCTGAGGACTCGCAGGCTCACGGAAATGCAAATACAGCCCCTGCGTGATCCGCGCGCGCCCACAGCCCGAGCGCACCCCTCCCTGCCTCACATCCCATTGCTCACACTAACACGCATCCATACGCGTGCAAATGCGCACGCACGGAGCCGCGCGCCCCCGCACACCCAGCCACCCCCGGCTCAGCCAGGTACCCCCACCCTTGGCGCCCGCCCGCCAGCCTCGGGCGCACCCCTTGCCTTCCCACTACCGCCTGCGCGCACGCACGCGCACGCACGCACTCCCCGTGCCCCCGCACAGGGCGGAGGCGCTGGGGGCGGCGGGAGGGGCCGGCCGGGAGTCAGGAGCGGAGTCCCCAGTCCATCCCGCGCTCGGCTTCCACGCGTCGCCCCTCCGCGCGAAGACTCGGGGCTCCCTTTTGGCTCCCCAACCGGAACAGTTGGCTCTGAAAACACTTTACTCCTCCTCCTCCCTCGAGACCTACCCCCCCCCACCCCCGGCAACCTTCCCTTCGAGCCATCTCCCGCCTCCTACTACAAGCCAGGAGAGTAACCCCCTAAACGCGGCCAGAAGCGTTTCCCAACTCTTCACCGGGAGCAGGTTGGAGGCTGGATTTCCGAGAGACTCTGGATTGGGGTCCGTCGCCAGCCCCTCCTCCTGGATCCGATTTGATTTTCATATTTTAAAAGAGGATTTTCTTATTACCTTTGAACACTCCTGACAGAATTTCTGGAGGAGCTCGCTGGGGAAGATTTTGGGGGATCTTATTTTTAAGGGGAAAAGAAAAGCACCGAAGGGGCACTTACTAATTTTTCTTGCGTTTTGGACTCACCCTGTGGAGGAAAGAGCGAGCGATCAGAGCCAGGAGGGAAGAGTAGAGAAGACCAGAGAGGCGCGCCAGCCTGAGACACCTCCTTCCCGGCCGCCCCCTCCCCACTCCCCCGACACACACTCGCTAGCTTGCTCGTCGGCGCGCGCACACCCCCCGCGCCGGACCCGCACCTCGGCGGCGCCACACACTCGGCAGCCCCAGCCGCGGCAGCCGCAGCGGGATGGAGGCGGCGCGCACAGAGCGCCCGGCAGGCTGGCCCGGGGCGCCCCTCGCCCGGACCGGGCTCCTGCTCCTGTCGACATGGGTCGTGGCCGGTGCTGAGATCACTTGGGGCACGACGGGCGGTCCTGGGCACCTCTCGGCCCCGGCTTCGCCGTCGCCAGCGCTGCCTCCTCTTTCGCCGGGGGCAGTGGCAAGCCAGTGGCCGGAGGAGCTGGCGACGGCGCTGAGAGGCGCCGCACTGGGACGCCGGCCCGGACCAGAGCAGCAGCCCCAGCCAGGCGGTGGCAGCGGCGGGAAGAAGCAGGGAGAAACCAGGGAGCTGTCGCCCGCAGGCGCACGGTGGGGACAGGGCATCTCGGCTTCTGGCAAGCCTAGCGGCGCGAGGAGGAGTCGCCGGGCGCAGCCCCCCAGTGCCCTGGAACGCGGGGACGCCCGGTCCACTGTTATAGCCGATGGTTCCAAAGGAAGCCGCCCTCTGGCCAAGGGTCTCCGGGAGGAAGTGAAGGCGCCACGGGCTGGGGGGTCGGCGGCTGAAGAGCTCAGGCTACCCAGCACCTCGTTCGCGTTGACGGGGGACTCGGCCCACAACCAAGCCATGGTGCACTGGTCGGGACACAACAGCAGCGTGAGTACCGACCCGGCGGATCTTACTGTTTCCCGACAGCAAGGGAAATGGGGGGCAGGAGAGAGGAGCAGATAGCTCCGGGTCCAGGCAGAGGCAGGGACAGGGGAGCTCCTCGACTTTTAGGGAGAACGGGTTCATCCTGCTTTCCCTACGCCCCCAACAGGTTAGCGGAGTTTGTTGTAAGACGGTGTGTGCATTTGTTTACTGGAGACCTTAGGATTGGGGACGCGGGGAGGGGAGAGGAGGAAGAGATGCCTTAACGGGATCAGTGATCACTTTCTCTGATACTCGGCTTGGAGAGTCAGTTATCCTGTTGGGATGTGTGTGTGAATTCTTGGGTGAGGACAGTGATTTAGGGGAGGAACCTCTCGACAGACTGGCGGATTCCTGCAACTGCCGGGGCTCCCCACCTTTCCCCTCCAATCGCACGAAAGAGAGCCGGGAGATTGAGCCACTAGGACTCCGCTGCTCCCTCCAGCCCTCCTTAGGATCGCTGCTCTGGGCTCCAGGCGACTTTGTCTCAGTCCAAGCGGGAGGCTGAGCCAAGTCGGCCCAAGCCTGGGCCTTTAGGAAACACTGATTCCCCCTTCAAAACCCAGGCAGCTGCCCTGGAAAGCTGTTGGAGAGGCAGAAAGAAAGTTTAAAGTGTGAAGTGAAATTCAGCACCCATCCCGCACCACTCATTCTAACGCGAGCACATAAGTCGCTGAGGAAAAAGAACTCGCCTCGGCCTCTGCATCCTGCAACAACTCCCGGAGCGGAGTTGGATCCCGGTGCTTTCTACGCACCTCTCCATCCCTTTCCCTCCGCGGCCAGGTTCCCCTGGAAGCCGCTGTACCGAGAGGTGGCGCCCTTGAGTCCACTCGGGCGGCTCCAGCGCTCGCGGCCCGGCGCCGGGTTTTAAGATGGTCTGCCCAGGCAGCTGCTGCAGCCCGCCCTCGCCCGCAGCCAGTGCGTGCTGCCCGACCAGGGGACCTCGGGGATGGCTCTCAGGGAGGAATTGGGGCGGCTTCCCACGATTTACCCCACTGCTCTGCCTTTCCGTGGCTCCCACTTCAGCTAGTCTAGCAAAAATCCTTTCCTAACCTCTGGCTCTCAGGATCAGAGCAGAACCAGGCGCTGGGCAGAGTCTGGAGAATGATGGATGTCTGTACAGGCAGCTTTGGGGAACTCATTTGATGGGAAAACACCGTTCCACTCCCTTTGTATTTCTGTTCGTAACTGACCTTAAAGATTTCCCTGGGAAATATTCGTGTGTGTGAATTCTTATTTTAATAGGCCTGGGGGGGGGTGTCACAAGAGTGAGTAGGGAGTAACAGGAAAGCTAGGAGTCCACAGAGCGCAGCACATCAGCAATACCTAGTACAGATTTCCTGGTCCTTACTGACACCAGGCACCGCGCACAGGCAGCCCAGCCTGGGTTGGAAGCATCTGGGCAGCACAGCTCCCCAGCAGTGGGGGAGCTGGCTTCCTCTGCCTCCAGTGAAGACCCACCCCCAAAGCTTCAGAGTGGACAGCTCTAGATGTGGGGAGTGGGCAACATTTGGAAGGATGGGTGATTGAGGACTTGCAAGTCCCTAGGGGACTGTGTGTGTGTGTGTGTGTGTGTGTGTGTGTGTGTGTGTGTGTGAGAGAGAGAGAGAGAGAGAGAAACGGATTGTGAATCTCAACTTCCTTTTAGTTTAATAATGAGGAATTATGTGTGTGTGTTATTTTGTTCATGTTCTTACTTCATGAAGAGGATGGACAGGATGTATGGAAGTAAATGTTCTCTAGGTGGAGGAGGTGATGTCCTCACATATCTGTGACTTTATCACTGCCACATTTGAACAATAGAAGTTCACTCTGCCTAAAGAGTTTTCTTACTTTTCGGTTTTTATTTTAAGGATCATTTTTGTGTGTTGACAGATTCCCTGAAGATGGGATGTTAGAGAAAGCTTTCTGCAAACAGTAGTGAAATGTGCATAGCCTTCTCTGCCCATCTTCAATGAATTTGTGCAGCAGAGGAAGTGATGGGGGCAAGTCTAGCTTGGGGAAATGGCTCTTCAGTTAAAAGGGGGCCTCAGGGGACTGGGAGTGGACCAGTTGGCCTTAGAGTCCTTAGGGACAGCGATGAGATTTGGGCAGTCCATAAAAGGCCCCTCAGGGGGGTTATTGGTTGTCCTTGTGGCTGATCTTACTGTCCAAGTGAAGGGCAGGGCAGCATGGGTGGGTGCAGAGACCCCATGGTGTCTGCTCCCTCTGGTCCAGAGAGAGACTGCCTTTTTAGCTCCTGGGCTCGACCTGTCTCTGTTGCTCATGCTTCACAGGCAATTCCAGTGAGAAGGGCTTCCTTGAGTGTCGGTCGCTGCTGCTCTAAGGAAGATGAGGAAACAGGCTAAGGTGGCCCTGCTTTTGAGAGGCTTGAAGGAAATAACTCCGGGAGAGTAACTGGAAAACCCATTTCTGCAACATTACCTAGTTGGTTTCTTTCTCCCTTTTCCTGAAGGCAGCAAAAGAAGGTGCTGTAAATGAAAGCCAGGGTGAGGAGTGATGGAGATGATGGACCTTCTGGAAAGTCCCTTCCTCATTGGTTTCAAAGTGGAGGGAGATGTCCCCAAGGCAGAGTACATGGGTCTTAGCATCAGGCTCTGTTGGCATGAAAAGAGAATTCCATTTTCCCTCTGACTTCAAAAGGGGTAAACATGTTCTTCTCTGGGATGGCCACCAGGTTAGTTAACACCTTGTGGGGCTTCCCACTCTCCCTCCAGGTGTCTCTGGTGGACCTCATTCCTTGCATGAGTTACTTTTTGGGGAGAGTTTCCAGTCACCCCATGTAACTGAAAATTGAACTCTACTCTGGCCTGTGTGCAGAGGTGGACACTCAAGGGAAGGACCTTCGCCCCACCCGCCACATCCAGCGTGTGCCCAGGGGCTGAGACTCTCCTTCTGTGCTTGAGTCATGTATTTACTTTGCTCCCAGGAGTGGGGTGAGATGGCTTCGAGGGCAAAGCACCAAGTGCCTAGCAGGCTTGAGCCAGGAGGGGATGGAGTGTGGGTCCCCTGCTGACCTTTTGTGCCCTGCCAGGTGTTTCGGAGGAGAGGGGGTGAACTTGGGCTTGGAGCCTGTACACTGGAAGAGCAGTTTGCCCTTCTCTCTGGTTGTCTCCAGCTGGGATCCTGGTGATTAATGGGCTAGAGAGTGTTTCACAAACACCCAGAGGGAACCCAGACCCCATGGCTTACAGGGATACAGAAAAACACATCATTCTGCTCTTCCCCTTCAAAGGGAGAAAGATGCTTCCCTGCTTGGTTAGTGAGTTGGCAAATGGCTTTGGAGAGCAGAAATTGTGAAGCCACAGCTCACTTCCTATGCTCCCTCTGCACTGCATCCCTTGATGGGGATCCCCATTCTGGGTGCTGAGATGAGAAGACCGCGTCCTCCCATAGACAGATCCCCATGCCTTTCCTGTAGCTCACTCACATCAACAGCGATTTGCAGGCTGCTGCCCCTGCAGTGTGTCTGGCTGGAATGATTTGCCAGATAGTTTTCAATTCGTGTGCCCAACACTGCACCTGGGGGAGGAGAGATGGGGAGATCCTGAGAACTCCAGGTCCCTACCCTTCCGCATTAGCGGGTGGAACACAAATGTTCTCCCAGGCAGGATTTCATCCCCTTAACTAATTCAGCTGGACTGTGCTCTAAAATATTTACTACTAATGTGCAAAATAGTGACAGATTTGATCAGATTAATTGTATTTCACTCACTGGAACATCTAATTGTGGCTCCCCAACAGATTTTTCAAATAGGTTTTGGCTGGATTGTCTCGCCTTCTTGTCCCTGCTCACAGTCCCCGTGTCACAATATCTTAATGCGTTTTGCCTCTTGGAGGCTTAATAAAGAAGCCTGCCACAGGAGCCGTTCTTCAGGGGTTTGCCAAAAAGAATCTGTTTTTAATTAATATTACAAGGGGAGCCATCTCAGTTGAGACATAGCTGGGAGATGCAGCGGGACAGACAGAACAGCACTAATTGCTCCCGGTCACTGTTGGCCTGGGGGTGGGGAGGGTGGGTCCCACACAGGCTACTTGTCAGCTCTGATGGCTGGGTTACAGGGTATGATTTGCTTCTCAGATCCTGCAGTGATTTCCAAGGTGAGCAGAAGTTGCAAACTCTTGAATTGGGAGGCCTGATTTAAGGGTTGCAGAAATGCAGTGGTTGGAACTTGCTTCGTAGTTGGCAGGGAAGGAATGCGGGCAAGTGGCTTCTCTAAATTATGTTGGGTTTAAGGGATGATGGGAGGCGGGGGAGGGAGGGTTGTGGCTCCAGTGTCAAGAAGGCTCAGGGGGTCAGAGAGGAGAGAACTGCTTTTCCCTCGGACTGGGCTGTGTGAATCTCTTACTGTAATTGGGGGAACTGGCTCTGAATCATCCTATAAAGAGCAGAGAGTTGTGACAAAGCTGGACCAGCTGAGATAGGAGGCTGTGTCTGAGGGGTTTATCCGAGGCCAGGTACACCAGGGCCTGTGGGCTTGGCTTCCCTGTTGCTTTCCTGCCTCCTTTGGCCTCTAGGCTGGCTTGAGACACTCCCCTGTAAGGAGAAAAGGTCAGAGGATGACTTTTCTGCCAGTTTGGGAGAAAAGAGGTCTTGTAGAATTGAAGGTGGAAAATATAGAATGCCTGGTGGGCCACTTTGGGTAAGCAGCGCTGGCTCTATGGGATGGACATCCTTTAGCTAACCATAATTGTCCCCCTGGCATGGTGGCTTACTGAGAGAAGGGTCTGGATGGTGCTCTGACTTTGTTGGCAGGAAGTGGAAGTGAAAGAACTCTGCCTTACATGCAGCAGAGAAGCTCTACCGTGTTTGACCAAGTGGGTGAATGACTGAGCCTCATTGAGCAGAGGCTGCGAAGGAACTGGAAATCCCTGTCCCTTGGGATAGCGATGGTTTCTTTCTCAGGTTGTTCATATACACTTGACAACTGCTAAAACCAGGAACATTTCATCCAGTATCTCTGTGTTCTATCTTGAGTACCTTTAACCTCTTGGATTCAAATCCAAGTCCTTTAGCTTGGCATTCTATGCCTTTCACAGCGCCTGGGGGGCTGCTTCTCCAACTCTGTGGCAGACTGTTCCCTGAGGGACCCCTTCACTCTGGCCAAGGAAGCCCCTTTGTCATTCCAACCTCCTTCGTGACTCCAAGCCTTCACTCTTGACCTGTCCTTCACTCAGATTAACTTTCTTCCTCTATTGAGGTGCACCCACTGCTCATACAACTCAGTTTAAGAATCAAACATGGTGCCGCTCTAGAACCTTCCTGAGAAGCATTTATTTTCCCGGTTCCTGTTTATAGAATTTACAGACTGCCCCACACATTTGATTATATTTAGTTTAGCACTTGGTTATTTTATGAATGTTTGGAAGGTGAGGGATAAAATAATTAGAACAGCGCCCCACTTCCCGACACCCCAGAGTGAGTCCTGCTCTTCTCCTGCGTGCCTGGTGTCCTGGGGCACAGTGCTTGACACGTCCATACTTGCTGAACTGAGCCTGAGAGCTGGACAGCTGCTGACACTGTCTCTTAATAGCACTTAATGGCACAAAATAAATAGCATTATTTTACAAGTGACTTTTAACATAAGATGCGGAGGCATCTCTAACCCCCTTAGTCAGAGGATGAAAATAGGGACTAGTCAACAATCTGGCTTCTTCCTCATGTACTTCAGAGGTCAGATGGATTCACATAGGATATTCACCCATTTGCCAAGTGTTCACCATGTGTGTGGCAGTGTTTTGGGGACTGTGGGGTTGGCAGGGCTGTGATGGAGGGAGAGACAAAGAAGGATAAGGCAGCATTTGCCTCAAGGTCCTTCTGATATGCTTTGGGTATAAGACTGCTCTTCCATAAAGTTAAATAACACATGACAACAAGACAGATGCCACAGGGTGATACGTGGTTAATTGTCAAGTGATCATTTCAGGCTGTGAGCTCAGAGGAGAGAGGATCACTGTGGGAGACCCTATGGGCATCTCAGACTCACAGAAAGTCTAGGTGGGAAGTGCACTTGGAAATTGTGTTCATAACATCACTCAGCATCAAGATGAGGGGTGTGGGGCTCAGAAACATTGGTACCCTATAGCTTGCACACCTTTCTGGTCTTTCTCTCCGAATAGTTATCCCCTATACACTCCTGGTTTTCTCCTTGATTTTACGGACCATTTTAGGGTGCTGCCCATTTTATAGACAGGGTAGACTGAGGCCTAGGATGAGTATACACAGAGAGGCTTAGGAATAGCTCCCTCCCTCCTGTTCCCTGGCTGTGTCTCGTGGCCACCCTGCCCACCCCCTGCCGTGACTGCAGACAATAAATACCAAGCTCCTTGATGTACAATCTGTGTCTTACTAACTGTTGTTAATGGGGGCCTCTTGTGAGTCCCCTCGTTATTTGAGTGAGTGAATCAAGCCTGGTTGCATCACCAGGAACATTTTGCTCATTTATTTTGATCAGTGTAGTTTGGGTTTAATTATTTATGGAAATGCTGTTCTTTGTAGTATGCTAATAAACGTGCTATAGTAAAGTTCCAAAAAGTCACGGAGTCTAAGAACTTCAGGGCTGCATGGATAGCTTTCTGCTGTTAACTTCTCGCTGGGGAGCAGAGGAAACCTTCCCTACTGGGTTGGGGTGAGAGGGCCCGGAGCACCGTGGGGCCAGCCTTTCAGGGCTGTTGGTGAGCAAAAGAGTGCCCCTTGCTCCACAGGGGCCTGTGACTTGGCGTGAGCTGGAAGAGAACCTAGCTGGGAGGAAAAGCTGGATGCAGTTATAGAGGGTCATCGAGGGTCCTGCTGGGGTGTGGATTATGTAGCCTGGGTACGATGGCTCAACTTGCATGAATTCATACTTGTGCACGGTTTCCGTCATTAATGCAGTCCTCTTGAGGGTTTGTTAGGAACAGAGACAGGCTGGCAGCACGAAACAAATGGTGAACAGGAGCAGGGGTTCTGGAGCCAGAGGCCTGGGTGTGAATCCCTCTCTCTCTTTCGTTTGGGTTAGGTTTAATTTAGTTTAATTTAGTCTTTAAAAAAAAATTGAAATATAGTTGCTGTACAATTACACATAAGTTACAGATGTACAATATAATGCTTCACAATTTTTACAGGTTATACTCCATTTATAGTTATTATAAAATATTGGCTGTATTCCCCGTGTTGTACAATATATCCTTGCAGCTTATTTTGTACCTGATAGTTTGTACTATCTTATTCCCTTCCCCCTATATTTACCCTCCCTGCTTTCCTCTCTCCACTGGTAACCACTAGTTTGTTCTCTGGATCTGTGAATTTGCTTCTTTTTTGTTATATTTACTAGTTGGTTGTATTTTTTTGGGGATTCCACGCATAAGTGATATCATACAGTATTTGTGTTCCTCTGTCTGACTTACTTCACTTAACATAATGCCCTCCAGATTCATCCATGTTGCTGCAAATGCATTATTTCTTTTTTTTAAATGGTTGAGTAGTTTTTAATTTGTGTGTGTGTGTGTGTAAGTGTGTGTGAGTGTATGTGTATCGCGCATCTCCTTTATCCATTCATTTGTTGATGGACACTCAGTTTGCTTCCATACCTTGGCAATTATAAATAATGCTATGAACTCTGGGGTGCATGTATCTTTTCAAATTGGTGTTTTTATTTTTATCAGGTATATTAGGAGTGAAATTGCTGGTCATATGGTAGTTCTAGTTTTAGTTTTTTGATAGACTTCCATACTGTACCAATTTACATTCCTACCTACAGTGTAGGAGGGTTCCCTTTTTCACATACTCGCCAGCATTTCTTATTTGTGTTCTTTTTGATGATTGACATTCTGACAGGTGTGAGGTGATTATCTCATTGTGGATTTGATTTGCATTTCCCTGATGATTAGTGATGTTGAGCATTTTTTCATGTGCCTATTGGCCATCTGCATGTCCTCTCTGGAAAAATGTTTATTCCATTCTTCTGCGCACTTTTTAATTGGGTTGTCTGCCTCTGTCTCTTAATAGCTGTGTGGTATCGGGTGAGTTGTCACCCTCTCTTGCCTATTTTTCATTTATAAAAAGGGATCTGTAATAATAGTACCTCTCACATTGGGCTGTTTTTAAGGATTAAATAAGATACTGTACATAGCAAAGTGTTTAAAAGAAATGCCTGGCTTGTACTTAGTCCTCCAAATATTTTAGTTGGTTTAGTGGTTACTTTTATATTGGAAGGGACTTTCTCTTTATTTTCAGATGGAAACACTGAAGCAGAGGAAGGTGGTACTTGCCCAAAGTTTCCCACTAAGCTGATTGCAAAGCCTTGGCTAGAACCTAGGTATCAGTGAGATGCTCATTTCAACCACTTCCCATAGTCCATGTCCTGAGTCAGATGAGTCTTGGTGATATCTATTTTCTGTGTCATGATAAGGGAGATAGTGAAAGAGATAGAGAAGTGTAAATGGCTGGGGACCTGGCTATTTGAAACTCTCATTCAGAATTTGTAATAGAAATGGTTAGAATCAGGTTAACAATTACACTAATAGACAACAAATAGGTTGAACATATTTTCAGGGCTTTCATTGAGTAAAGTTTTGAGAAGGACATCCAGAAAGATGAAGAGTAGCTTCTCTTGGGTTGGGCATCCATGATTATAGCTCACAGCTAATCACGGAAGACTTCTTGAAGGAGGTGAGTGAAATGTGTAGCTTTAGGAAAATAGGAAAACACAGGACTGGAGGACAGGAAGAGCCTAGAGTGCCAGAGATTCATCTCATCCAAGTCATGGGATAGACCTTAATGTTCTGGGTTCATTTCTCCCTTCCATCTCCTGCCTGTGCTTTGTGCCTGGTGTGAAATGGGAATCTCTGTGGCAGGAACTATCTGCAGAATATCGGCAGCTTCTTTCTCAGAATTATCACACTGGCCAAACCCAGGAATATTTTGTAAGGATCCACATCTAGCAAGGTACAGGCTTGAATTCCCTTTTTGCCTGCACCCTATACACCAAGAATGGATCCTGAGATCCTACACAGACACTAGAGGGAGTGTTGCCCTGGGAAAGAAGTGACAATAAATAGGATGAAAAAAAAAAAAAAAGTGCTGCATGAGGAATTGTTGCAAAGGAGTGAAGAAGAGCCTTAGGGACCTGTGAGTGCATTGTGGGAAGGGTCATCTGGTGACCATAGATGGACAATTGATGGGCAACCAAGCAGTTGAGTCCAGTGTGGGGAGGGGGGTGGTGCTGATCCTTCAGCCCCTTCCTGCAGAAAAAAGGAAATGGATGTTTTGTTCAAATACATCCATTCTGCAGCCTATTCAGCCCATAAATGACTCAGCTAAAACTCTAAAGGTAAATTCAGCCAGAAATGATGCTCAGACTGGGTTCTCCCATCTCTTTTGCATTTCCTGCCTTTGTGTTCCCACACTTTCTTATGTACGGTGGTCAGTCAGTAGAAGCGCATTGAATTGAATGACAAAAAAAAATTCTTAAATTGTTAAAACTGCAAGGGTAAAGAATGAGTGCCTTGGGAATGGGGAAGGGTCTGGCTTCTTGCTGCCCCCAGGCCTAGGGTCTGCACCCCTGGAACATCACAATTGCCTCTCACCGATTCCCAGTTCCTGCATGTCTGACTCAGAACTCTCAAAGCCTTTTTGGCATCTATGATGAGGTAGCAGTTTCTCTTCCAGATGGTTAGAATCAGGTTAAAGATTACACTGCTGCATAAGAAATGAACTTTTTCTTTTTAAAATCTGTGCTCAGTGGGAGATGGAGAACAATGACTGAGTTGAACATTTGTTCAGGAGCTCAAGCTGCCATATCTGAATGTGATTACACATATTGGGGAACTTGTTACAATAAGAGTTTTTGAGGCCATGGTATTAGAGATGCAAAGAAACTTGTTTTCCGGGGTGGTGGCAGGTAGAGGAAAGATAGTATCTTTAAGCAAATTAATTGATCATATCACTATGTTGCTTTCAATGTTATTCATGCTTGAAAGCAAACTTTTGACTGGAAGATTTCTCAAAACTTAGAAAATTTTTTTTTCCTGTTATGAGAAGCTCCCCACACAACAGTGATTTCCGGTAGGTCTCTGAGCTTTAGTTTCCCTAGCTGTAAAATGGGAATAATACTGAGTTTGTAGGGATGTTGTAGATAATACACTAAAGGGGCTAGCGTGGAAGGATATTCCACTGGTTAAGAATGTTAGTTCTCATTATCTGCCTGGACAGGAAGAGGGGTAAGTTGAACATATGTCCTTTTATAGTAGATCAGTTGGTACTCTGCCCACATGCCCTCAGCATTTGCCTTTTATCTGCAAGCTGGTCTGACTTCTGATCACCAGCACCACGGACTGCGTGCCCACTGGGGCTTGCTTTGATAATGCAGGTGCACGCTGGAAGCATCAGGGAATTAATTTCCATCAAGGAGTAGGGAGTAGCCATCTGACAATGACTGCTGGAAGTTGGTGGATAAATACCCCAGCTCCCTTGCCCTTTGGGGTAAGTTAACTCTGAAACTTGTTTTCTACACTATCTCCCAGGACCTCCAGTGAGATTAAGCCCCAGTTGCCTACGGTGGTAACTTGCTTGCTTTATTGGCTACCTTCCCATTATTATCTCCTTTCTCCCCTCCCCAATCATTATTTCCTGGGCTCACCTCCCAAATAAACTACAGTTGACCCTTGAACAATGTAAGGGTGAGGGGTGCTGACCCCCCATGCAATTAAAAGAAACCTGTTGTATGACTTTACATTTGGCCCTCCAGTATTTGAAATTCCCTGCCTGCAGATTCAACCAAACACGGATCCTGTAGAAAAATTCAAGTATGAGTGGACCCACGCTGTTTGAACCTAGTTGTCCAAGGGTCAGTTGTACCTGAACTCAAGGCTTTGTTTCAGAGTCCACTTCTGGAGGAATACAACCTAAGATGCTTTAGTTATTTCCAAGTGTGTTAGTCTGGGCTCTCCAGAGAAGGAAAACCAATGGGATATGTGCAGCCTTCACAGTAAATCTCTTTATATATGTAGATACATATATCCATACACATATAAAGAGATTTACTCTAAGTAATTGGCTGACACTGCTATGGAGACTGAAAAATCCACAACTAGCTATCATGAGACCCAGGGGAGCTGATCATGTAGTTCCAGCCTGAGTCTAAGTCTGAAAGCAGAAGGAGACCGATGTCCCAACTTAACTTAAAGACAAGCAGAGAGAAAGAGTCGTTTCTTACAGAGCCTTTCTGTTCCACTCAGGCCTTCAGTGGGTTGAACGAGGCCCACCCACACTGGGAAGACAGTCTGCTTTACCTAGCCTACCAAATCCGACGTTCAAGTCATCCAGAAATACCTTCACAGACACACCTAGAGTATTATTTGACTAAATATCTGGACACCCCATGGCATAGTCAAGTTGACACATGAAATTAACCATCATACCAAATCAGAAATTTCCCTCACATTCTTTTAAAACTCTGCATCAGGCCCTACTATGGTACATATTGGTTATAAAGAGGGAGATATTGGTCAGAACCAGCTGACCCTGGTTCTGACAGGGTCCTCCTTTTGGGTTGGAACCTTCCGGTAGGAAGGAGCCTAGGTTATACTGAGTGGCAGGAACAGGGCATTGGGGGTTTGAGGAGGGGACACACAGCTCCAAATTAGTTTTCGCTGTCACTTCTCAGAGCGCAGGAGCCCCCACCCCAGGGCAGGTGTTTAATCTTCACAATACACGGCTTCCCTGAAATTTAACCTCTGCCTGCTGGCAGACGATCTCTTGCCTGGGAATAGGGTGTGACTTTTTTCTTAGACTTTGTCAGGATTTCAGCAGGGAGTAGCTAGCTTACAGTTGATGTCTTCCCTCCTAAGCTGTCCTTAGTGAGGGGCGACATGACAGGTTGGAAATAATATTGGCCTGGGAGTTGGGCTCTAAATGGCTTCCTGATTTACATAAACTCCTCAGCAAGTCACCTGCTTGTTAAATACAAGGGAATGAAGACCCTTCCAGGTAAAGTAGCTTATATGTCTATGAATAAGATTTTTTTCCCCTGGGTACATTAGCAAGTGAAGGGCCTAGAACATATGATAAAAGCAAATGGGAAAATGCTTTTTTTCAAGAATTTAGTCTTATCCAAAGCACGTGAGCTTACTTTGATTCATTTGTTCGGTCATTTGTTTGCTTAGGATGACACCAGGTAAGTGACTTGAATGTTCTGGGATTCATTTTCCTTATCTATAAAATGAAAGAGTAACTGGCGCATCTCTTGATGCGGGCTGGTCTCGCTATAAACCAGAGGTGGTGTTAGGTCAGTCATTTCTTCACGTGTGAAATGAGGACACTTCTGTCTGCTCCCCTCATGTCACCGTTAAATAACGAGCTACTACACCTGGAAGCCCTTTGAGAAGAGTGCTTTTCAAAGCGCTGTGAACAAGGGTGATATGAACAGGGCAGGGGGAGACAGGAACTCAAGGTGTTAGTTCTCATTACCGCTCCTTTATTCCTTAGGTAGCTGGAGGTCCTTCCACAGCAGATCTGAGACCACGTATTGCTCCCCCCTTCTTTTGCCTTCTTCCATCACAAATGGAACACTTTCATTAGCACTTTTACCATGGTGTTAAAAAAAACAAAAAACCTGGAGATTCCTATTCCAGGAATGATACATAATTTATTTCAGGTCACATCTGATATAATAAAATTCTCAGATGGGAGTGTAATTTGATGTTTAAAGAAACATTTGTACTAGGGCTTGACCTGTATTGATTGCTCTGCCTTGTTTCTTTCAGATAACATGAAGTATTTGGGGAGCATCTGCTAGATGCCCAGTGATGCAGAATGTGCCAAAAAAGCATATGATGCAGACTGGGTACCCAAAAAGCTGATAATCCCGTGTGTGGGAATCACGTACTAGAAAAGTATTGCAAAGAACAACATGAGATTATGCAAAATATGTGCTAAATTTGAGCATTCTTAGGAAATACATTGAGTGTAATCAAGACCACAGTAAATGAAAACTAATAAAATGTTTAAAAGATTAGGGTTGCTTTATTATCTACAACAAAATCCAGTAGCATGGTTGGAAATAGACATAATTCTCATGTCTAAACCTGAGTCACTTGGTGAGAAGGGTTCTGAGCTTTCAGGTCAAAGAGATTATCTTATGCTCTGACAGTTGCCCAGAATTCTGCCATAGTAGTTTGGGCTAACTTTCTTAGACTGCTTTTGTTTTCCCTTGAGTTTCTAATTGTTTTACCTTCCTCAGAGGAAGACAAAAGAAACATCTGTTTTTTTCACCAGAGTACTGAGATATTCCAGGTTCTCTATTGTATTATCAATAGATGTTCTAATTTGTACTGATTTCCTTCTAGGCCTGCTTCCCTGTTGTCATCTTGATTATCTCTATTTATTCTGCTCCTGGATTAGTACCTCTGTTTCTTGGATTCTATTCCTCTTTTTGGGGCTGAGTTTCATTTTTTGCTGGTAGATCCTCAAGTATTGTTTTTCAGAGTGTGCATGAGAATGTCCTGGCTTATTGCCAACATAAGTACTGCTGGATTCCTTTTAACTCTCAGAAAGATCCTGCCTTGGATGGTAAATTATAATCACCCAGGGCTTGAGTGATTCTCTTTTTTCATTGTTGGCATGTCTAAAATTTATTTTGATCTCACACTAGTTTGATGGTTCATCTGGACATAGAAATCTAAAGTCAAAGAAATTGGGTCTTTGAAGGTCTCAGAGTACGTGCTGGTTTTGCACCATCTGCTATTTTGGGATGATCTGTGTCTCCCCTCTCACTCAGAGGACTGATGGGGGTAGGGGCAGGAGATGCCTAGTGTGGGACACCATGGCTTTGTTCCTGTTAGAAAGGCACAACCCTGAAAGGAAAACTCATGCATTAAAACCCAATTTATACAAAATCAGTATGGGGTGGGTGATTAAATACTCCATGAGGCAAGCTGCTGGAGACACGTGATCTGAATACCTTTAATATATAACTCAACCACAAGAGGTAGTTTTAACTACTTTTTATTTAAAAAATTTTAAATAGCTTTAAAAAATGTCATCAACATTCAACACATATTTGCGGAGTGCTGTCTACATGCCAGGTGTTGCTGGGCCCTGAGTACGTGATGGTGAGCTCTGAAGGAGAGGTTCACAACACCATCAAAGGTTACACTAGGAACACTTAACTGGGAGAGGGCAAAGGGGCAGAAGCAGGCGAGCAAGTTCAGCTAGGTGAAGAGGAATGGGCAGAGTGTTCTGGGCACACAGCTTCTGTGGCTTGAGGGAGCGAGGTTTTTGAAAGGGACAGAAGGAAGGACAGAGTGACTGGAGCAGACGGTCTTTGTGCCAGGGGCTGGTGAGAGATGATGCTGGACAGGCAGGCATGGGATGGACCAAGCAGGGCCATATGGGCCCAGTGGAAGGACTTTATTATTCTTTTCTTTTGCTTTTTAATTGGGAGTATTTAGACCATCTCCTTTGTTTTTAAATTGCAGTATAGTCAGTTTACAATGTTGTGTCAATTTCTAGTGTACAGAATAGTGTTTCAGACATACATATACATACCTATATCCCTTTTCATATTCCTTTTCATTATAGAAAGGACTTTACTCTTTATCCTAAGAGCAAAGGGGTAAGCCTTGGGAAAGTTTCAAATAGGAGGGTCATAATTACATTTGACCACGCTGTGGGTTGGAGGGAGAAAAGGCTAGGTGCTGGGAGACTAGACTGTTGCTATGGCTAAAGAGGATGATGGCTTGGATGGTGGCAGTGTAGGTTATGAGAAGGAGCCAGCTGAAGAGATGTTTAGTGGGTGTGACTGACTGTAATGTGGGCTCTTCTCTGTAATTCTTCACTCCCCCCATAACTCCCTTTGTACTGGGCCTCTGTGGTGCCCTTTCTCTCTGGGGGGTGGGGGCATTCTTCCTCATCTCCTGACCTTGGGTTTGGTCTTGTGACTTGCTTTGGCCAGTAGAAGGAATGCCGCTTCTCAGCTTAGTTATCAGAAGGCGTTGCGTGTCTCCCTGCTGCCTTGCACCTCTGCAGTGGCCACGAGAGAAACATGCCCAGGCTAGCTAGGTCCTAGGTAGAGAATGAGAGACAACTTGTATGTAGCCATTCCCTGCCCAGCCCAGCCATGAGCAGCAGAACTGCCCCGCTGAGCCTAGCTGTGATCAGCCGACCCCTAGCTGCCCTGTAGACTTATGAGAACAAATGATTGCTGTGAAAATTAGGGATTGAGATTTGAATGGCTTGCTCTACAGCACTTTTGCCACCAGAACCAACTGGTAGACCAAATAAAATCAACAGAACTTGATAGACTGGATGAAGCGAATTTGTGGTAATGTGACTCCAGTGTAAAGGGAGGCTCGCTTGTACTTCAAGCTCATTGGCCTCATCCATGCTCAGGACTACACTTAAATGTGTCTTTGTGGGGGTTTCCTGCCACTCACCTCTCTTTACAATTCATGGCTTCTCTTCCTGGAGCCGAATGAAGTAGGTCAGATTCACGATCCAAAAGAATTCATCTTCCACTCGTTTTCCTTCTCACTCTCTTTCCAACATCTGCTAAGATTCTAGCAGAGTGTTTGTGCTGAGTGGTCCTCAAGTCCTCAGCGAGAGCCTTCAAGCCCTAACACTCAGTCTATTCTTGCTAGACGTGAAGTCCATTTCTGTTCTAGCCAAGAAAATGGGATTTTACTTCAAGGGTGGGGACTAATGTGGGGCCAGGGATTTTCTTAGTCTTGACTGATTATTTAAAATATATTAGTGCTGATAAAATATTTAGCTCTTAAACAACAGATTTAATATAGGGAATTGTGTTTTACTTATTAATGGCGGTGGAAGGGAGATTGGTAGGAGCTGTGCTAAAGTGCACTGTTGTGATTTTGCGAAGTATAGTAATTACTGTAATATTTTGTTGAATTATTAATATCTACCATGCCTACAGGAACATAAGCTGCTGCAGTCAAATACATTTCAAGATTGTTTTTCCCCTCTTCTGGTTTTGTTTTGTGTTTTCTTTTTTGTGCAAGTATGAATAAAAAATGGGGTTGGGGGCAGAGTTGATTATTTTGTGTGAAGCACCACTGTCACACTCGTCAGTGAATGTAGGCAGGCAGTAGAGAGAAATTGTAGTTCCCTGATGGTCCCCTGCTTCAGCCAAGAGTCTCTGCAGTCTGGACTGAGGAATCCTGAAAGAATCATGTCTGGGAAAAAAGGACTCGTCAGTGGGCCTTTTTCATAAGCTGAGAAGAGGAGAGAGAAAACAGAGGGGAGGCCGTGTGTGTGCACACGTGAGTGTTTTGTGCATGTGCCTCTAAGCAGAGCTGGTCTTACACCTGTGCATGGAGTTGGCAGATGTTCGGGTGTATGTGTAGAAACAGTACTAACATCCTTTATAAGTTATTTCAACAACTATTACTTAGTGTCTATTATGTCCTCGCAAGAGATTCTTGTGGATGATGGTGATGGTGATAGCTTAGTGGTTCTATGAACGGGTTTATGCTGCAATAGGACTCTGGATCTGAGTGTGAGGTACACATAGGAACATCCCTTTTGGTTGTAACTAAACTGAAATCGGAAGACCAGCCTCCACATCATCCTCTACCAGCATTATGAAGTGGTCCAAACCAAACAGCATCTGAGACTCAAGATCTCTCATCTGTGTAACAGTTGCAAGAATCTACGTGAGATCGTATATTTGAAAGAACATTATACACTATACATTTCCAGACATGTGAAAGGAAATGCCATTATGACTAAATCACAGGAAAATACCTGTGGTGTGATTTTGGGGGGCAACAGGGAGTATTCTGGGCGCTTTTTTTTTTTTTTTGGCCAGAAACTTCACAATTTGAGAATCATTCCTTTGAGTTAAACATTGTCCTCTCCAATATCATCTTAAAATGTAAACAATTCAGAGACAATATTTTAGAGCTGGAAAGGGCACAATGATCTGACCACATCCTTTTCCAGATATGGAAAATATGGCCAAAAGAGACTGTGGAGTGTTTAAATTCACTGAGACAGTGGAAGGGCCCACACCGATGTCCATCTCCCTGATTCCTAGTTCAGTGCTCTTTCTGCAACACTTGGTGTTCTTCAGTTTTTCATCAAGCTCTACCACAGTTTAGGGCCTTTTCTCCCGGTAGGGAGCTTTGGGCAGAATGAATAAATCAGACGACTTGCAGGGAGACAGAAGATAGGGTGTCTTAGGTGGCAGAGTGGTGCTGCAGCAGGTGGATCTCGCTTTGAATCTTAGCGCCACCACTGGCCAGCTCTGTGACCTTGAGCAAGTGGCTTTTCTGAAACCCAGCTGTCTCTTTTATAAAACTGGGATTACAATCCCTACTTTGCACAGCTGTTGTGAGGATTTGGTGAATGTGAAATGCTTGGCAAGGTGTGTGCCCTGGGGTAGAAGATAGATTGAAAGTGGGAAATGATTATTAGGTGGTAAGAGGTCCTGAAGATTGTGTGGTCTACCTCTTTGGTAGGTCTACCTCCTGAGAGCCGTTTTCCCCACTGTGAAGATGTGTATCTTAAGGCATGGGGGAAGCCACCATTTCCCTTCCCCAGGGTTGGGGGAGGAGGGACTCAGAGAAAAGCCCTGCCCAGTGGGAAGTGATTCTGTAATAGCCAGAGGGATGAGCTATGACTTACCAGTAGCCTTCCTTTTCTCTTGAATCTCAGATCCAGCCCCATTTTAATTTCCCCTACAGCGGGTGGAGATGGTGAGAGGGTGCGGATGAGCATCTTTAAAGAACAGCAGGTGGCTCTAAAGAGGAAACAAACGGAAGCGCTTGCATCCATCTGCTGCAGCTCTGTGTCAAATGAGGCTCCTCTGCTTGTTTTAAGTTACTAAGGGGGTTTCCTGAAAACAGGTTTCAGTTTTTTTTTTTAAACTGAGACTTCTTCCTGCTTCTAACAAGTCTATCCTGAATCCCTGGTGAGCTGGGTAGGACCCATTGTTTCTTGTGATCTTATCACAATTAAAGCAGGGTCACGCATGAATTAACACTTGGGTAGAGGATGAAATTTCCAGGGACAGAAGGAGATCTGAAACCCCCCAGGCTGTGTCCGCTCTCAGGCATGGGGTCTGGACCCGTGTCTGCTAAAGCAAAATAAGAAAAGCAAGGGATGCAGGGAAGTGTGTTCAGTTCCCCTTCCTGGCACTTCCTCTCCTCTCTACCCAGTGTCCTCGTACTTCCTCGCTCTCCCTGCTCTGGAAAAAAAATTAATATCAGTCCTTTTATTTCTTCAGTTCCTTTCCTTGAGGTTTTGGTGTTTTATTTGATTTTTTTTCCAGCTTTATGGAGATATAATTGACAAAGATTGTACGTATTTAAGTTTGCACAGCGTGATAGTTTGATATACGTACACATTGTGAAATGATTACTACAATCAAGTTAGTTAACACATCTGTCACCTCACTATGTAGTTACCTTTTTTTTTTAATACGGTGAGAACATTTAAGATCTATTCTACTAACAAATTTCAAGTACCTAATGCAGTATTTTAACTGTATCTCTGTGCTGGACATTAGATCCCCAGAACTTATTCTTACTACACAACTGAAACTTGATACCTTTGGCCAACATCTCCTCATTTCTCCCACCCTAGAGGCCCCTGGCAACTACCCTTCTGTTCCCCACTTTTATGAGTCTGACTTTTTGAAATTCCACGCGTAAGTGAGATCCTACCGTATTTGTCTTTCTGTGCCCTCATTTTATTTAGCGTATCCTCCAGGTTCATCTACATTGCCGCAAATGACAGAGTTTACTTCATCTTAAGGCTGAAAAATATTTTGTTGTATATAGATACCACATTTTCTTTATCCACTCATCCATTGATAGACACACAGATTGATTCTACATCTCAGCTCTTGTGAATAATGCTGCAGTGAACATAGGCATGCAGATATCTCTTTGAGACACTGATTTTGTTTCCTTTGGATACCTACCCAGAAGTGGGGTTGCTGGATCATACGGTAGTTCTACTTTTAAGTTTTTGAGCAATCCCCATGCTGCTTTCCATAGTGGCTGTACCATTTTACATTCCCACCAACAGTTTGCAAGTGTTCTCTTTTCATCCACCCTGGCCAATACCTGTTGTTTCTTGTCCTTGTGTCTGACAGCCATTCTAACAGGTGATACCTCACTGTGGTTTTGATTTGCATTTCCCTGATGATTTAGCAATGTTGAGCGTTTTTTTTTTTTTTCATATACCTGTCAGCCATTTGTATGCTTTCTTTTGAGAAATGCATTTTGAATTTGACCTCTCAATGGTGAATGAAAATCTTCCACTATTATTGGGGATGGTTTGGAAAAGGCATTTTAGGGATGGGAATGCCTGAAATCATAGTCTGCACTCTTTGTCTAACTTTTCCATCTTCAGGGCTGGCATCCGGGAGAGAGAGGCTGACTCCAATTCCAGGCCAGAAATGCTTGTTTCCTTTCTGACCCATTCCTGAGCCTCGAAAGACTCCTATCAGGTGAGAGCAAAGGACTCTGACCAAAGGCTGGCTTCTATCTCTGTGTCGGTCAAATGCTACTCCTAGTGGATTTTCTTTGGAGATAGGGAATTGGGGAGAGCTCTATTCTGTTTTCTCCATTTTAAATTTTATCTATTAATTAATTAATTAAAAAATAGATATAACATTTGACCTTTAAACCATTTCCCCCCCTTAACAGTTACTGGAGATTGAATCCAGGACCTTGTACATGCCAAGCATGCACTCTTCCACTGACTTGGAGCCATTTTTAAGTGGCCTTGGTTACATTCATACTGTTGTGTGACCATCTGGGCTGTCCCTTTCCATAGCTTTTTCATTGACCAAGTAGAAACTGTAACCACTCAACAGTGCCTTCCCCTTGTCCTGTTCCTCAAACAGCCGAATTCTCTTCTTCAGCATCTGAGCAAGTGTGGGGACTTGGCGGTTTGCTTCTGTCATCTGCTTTCTCCTACCCGACCCCTAACCCTTTTCTGTCCTTTCCTCTCACTGAAGGGGGCCGTGGGGTGGGGGAGGAGAGAGAAGGCTGAGAGACAGGCTCAGGCAGCTGCTGGCCACCTTCCTTCTTTTCCCTCCGTCTGGGTCTGTTCCCTTCCCACCAGCCGTGCCTCTCGCCCGCGCCCTCCTCTGCACCACCAGCTCTGCGCAGTAGCGGTCCTCTCCATCATTAGAGCAGCCAGTGGGGTTCTGCTGTAATTAAAGGAAGCCAACGGGAGGAAGCAAAGCAGAGCAAGGGAGAAAAGCAACCACCAACAAAACATCTTACTTCCCACCCCAGCTCCCTAACAACTGCCGGCTCTCGGCTTTCGTGGGAACCTGCTTCCTTTAAACACAGCAAAGGGAAACCCCACAGGATGGTGTGGGAAAGCAGGTTATTAAGTTACCCTCAGGCTGCTAGGGTGAGGATTTACTTTTTTTCTTTTTTTTACCTTCTCTACCCTGCAGAGCAAAACTGATCAAAGTTAAGAGTCAAAGGGGACCTCAGAGGCCATTTAGTTCAACTTCTCTCCCAAGACTGGGGTCCTCTCCACCCGCTGCCACTCGCTGGCATCTCTGACACCTTGTTACCTGGCGCCTGCCTTCCACAGCTCCCTAAGTTTGCTGGGCCAGAGCTGAAGCAGGGATCAGAAGACACTTTGCTAGCAGGAAACTGGCCACCCAAGCCAGTTGTCATTTGTGGCACTGACTCCGGAAATGTCTAATTAATTCATTTATCCAATTAGCCCCTTGCTTTCTGAAATGCTTTTTCCTGGTTGCTGAGCAACTAGGATAGACTTTGAACACATGCATGCTGCCGGTGAATGAACCATCAGTCTTTTCCTTCACCCTGGCACCCCCACCTCCGGCTCCTTTCTCCTTTTATTTTCCCGATGTACAGTAATGAAGAACTTCTCCACCAATCTGCAGCCTTCTTACCTTCCCCAGGCCTCTGGATGTGCTTGCTTCCTGGCCTTAACACAATTCTGAAGGTAATTTTTATGCCAGACATTTGTCATGGACAAGGAGAGGGACAGAATATCCAGGTACACAGAGTTGCAAGACTTGGGGACAGCTTTGCTGGCACTGGGGGCCTGGACAAGGTTAGGCTCAAGGGTGTTAGGGAAGTGGAGGTGAGCCTCTCTTCGGGTGACATGGCATTAACGAGGGCAGCCTGACAAGCCAGTGGTTCCATTTGTCTTTATGGTCTGCCTTTCATGGGGAATTGTCACCCATCCCCAGCCTGGAGTGCATAGTTAGCACAGGAGGGGGGACTTTAAGAGAGACTGAAAGGGACAATATGTACCCAGGAGGGCAGCAGAGTGCCTCGAGGAATCATCTCTGAGCTCAAACATGCTCCTGTTGCAGGGTCTGGAGATGCCACACGCTGCTTCTGCGAGTTAGAATGTTAGAACTGGACTTTGAGCTCAGACTGCCACCCTTCTCCGCCTTATTGATGAGAAAATTGGAGCTCCTGGAGGACAAACAGTTTGCTCAGAGTCTCCTCACCAGAGTTTGGGGCTCCAGAGTCGTAGGCCTTCCCATGGGACCACGCTGCTCCTCTTTGACCTTGTGAAGGGAAACTTGTCCGTCAACTTAGTCACTTGAGTCACCCAAACTCAATTTTCAAAGATCAACTTTTATTTTGGAAGAGTTGCAGTTGGCAGAGAAGATCTGCAGAGCATAAGGACCTTGGCTTCTGTTGCATCATTCACCTTGGCCTTTCATCTGTTGCAGATGCCGGGGTATGTGCTCCAGGCCACATTCAGGATGAATAAAGAATGGCCCCAGCCCTCAAAGAGCCCCACCGTAGTGGAGGAGGTGGTCAGAGAATGAGGGAGGGACTCCTTCTTGGAAGGAAACATTCCTAGAGGAGGATTTGGGCTATTTGACCAAGGATCAGATCTTATGTTTGAGGGGCTGGGAGGGTAGGATAGGGGTAGGGGGCATTCTTGGCCAAGGGGACAGCATGGGCCAAGGTCAGGAGGCATGGGAGATTGTGGTACATTCGGGCTGAAGAGTGGCCTGGGAGTGGGGCCTTCTTCAGGCCTCTGGTTTTCTCTGATACAGGCAGATGGCTCAGTGCCTCCCATACTGACATCTGGAAAGCACTGCCTCCTGCTCTCCAGAATAATAAGAAAGCACAGGTATCTATATGCGTGCGTGGGTATAGAAAAGCATATGTCGGATTTCCTGGTTGGGAATGATTTCCCTTTGAAGTTAGTTCATAAATAATGATGAAGGCCGTAAAAGTACACATGCACTGCACGCACCTTTAGCTACTGCTGTGGACCAAACTTGCCGGGAGCGGAGTATTCAGGAGAAGCAGCTGCCTGGAGAAAAGAATAAGGGACTATGAGATGTCTAAAGCACACGCAGAGCCTCCTGTGGGACCAAGGGAAATGCTTTACTGAGAAGGACCCATTCCTTTGCACTCAGAATTGTGTCAGTCACTCAATTTCAAGGGATAGACGGAGAGGGAGCTGGCCATGACAGTGCACACCCTGACCAGGCTTTTCCAGTGCAACGAGTGCTTCCGTACTTGCAGGCATTGCTCATCCGGGTAAAGCTCTCCTTCCTCCAGCTGTGCAGCCAAGGCCAGGCTTACTTTTAGAGGACCTGGAGATGGCAGGCAGCACTGTGGTTGCTCCTTAGTATCAGATCTCCTCTGGGAATTTTCTTAAGGTGGTTTGAGTTCCTCTAGGAATTAAGCCAGGGGTGGCTGCTATTTTTCTGGTAAGACTTGTTACTCTAAGATGCATGCTGGGCTGACAATCACAATGGACTGTCTCTGGAGCAATCAGATGCACATGGCAACCTAAGGGTCTGACAAGGAAGAGTCCATGGCTTTTTATTCAAGAAATATTTAGTACATTGGGCTTTGATGGATGAAGCCACTGTCTGCTTGGGGCTTCTTAGACTAGAAGGTGAAGTCTCCGGTAGTCTCTGCCTCTTGTTTGTTCCTTTGATTTCCTTTGGTGAAAAATGATCTTTGTCTTGGTGAGGTCTGTTAAATCCATTCTTTTCCGAATGGGGCTGCTAATACTTGGAAGGGATTGGAACTTTCTCTCCCTCTGGTCATCCCTTGCCATCCCTTGGGTGATACGGTTTCCCATTTTCTGAGATGTGCCCACAGGGCTTGTCTCCCCCCCCCCCCCATATAAGGAGGCAGGGTGCATCTGGTGCCAGATTTCATTCAACTGTGTAACAATCCTCCCTTTATGACATCACTGCACAACACCATGGAAACAGTCTTCAAGTCACAGAGACTGGATTGTGGCATCATAGCATCAGGCAGGATGAGGGGGAGAGGAGAGGAGAGGAGAGGATTGAGACAGACAGAGGCATGAAATTCCGATAAAATACCACGTGATGGCAGAATGTGGGACTTTTCTCTCTGGATCCTTGAATGGAGAGTCTAACCATGGGTTGTCAGAATAAACCTCATCTAGGATAAGGAGGAAGAGCTGCTGTGGAACGTGGACTCTGGACTCTGTTCTTGCTCGGTATTAGTGAGGGGAAATTGATTACATTTAATGAGAGTGCTGGTGTTATTGTATATGTACATATAACATACAATGTAATATATATGCATGTTACATTATACATATACAATGTACAGCCTCACAATTGTACAATGTACAGTCTCATTTGATCCTCACCTAATCTCCATGAACTCTTGAATCAGAGAGGTTCAATAACCTGCCTAAGGTTACACAGCTGGAAAAAGCAGATCTGAGAATTAGAGGCAGGAATTGTAGTCTGTGTTCTCATGAGGTTTATAATGTATGTGTGTGTGTGTGTGTGTGTGTGTGTGTGTGTTAAAAGCAAATGTTAAGTAAATAAAATAGAAATAGTTAAAATGGCAGTAGATGTGATGAGAATACATGGTGCTTCAGTGAGGAGGTATTGGAGAGTGAGTGGAAACTGACTTAGGTTTGTGTATTATTAAGCTTGGGACATGGCTCCTCTAGTAGGTGTGCACTTAAACACCTGGCACTTAAGGCCCCGTACTCTTAAATGCTCCCACCTGCCTCTGCCTCAGCTCACCTGCTGGGCTGCTCGACTCTTGCCCTCCTCCCCGGCTGCTTTCCTCTGCCCATGTCCCCATCTTCCTGCACCCCCACTTCTCCATTTGTCTGTTCCCTTCTTCTGAGAGCTTCCTGCCAGCCGTCCTCCCTTGATCCTGATTCTTTCTCCCAAGGCCCCACCTTCTCTTTCTCTAGAATCTAAACTCAAGAGAAGATATTCTCCTCTGATGTAAAACATTCTTGATTTGCCCAAGGATCAGGCTAGAATATCTGCTGCAGAAATAAATGAGCAGTGGCCCATTGTACAGAAACAAAAATAATGGCTAGACTTTTGCTCAATTAAAAAATAATTCTCTTTTGGACTTTTCTTATTAAACTTTGGCTAATGAATGAGTGAACAACTAACAAATAAACATGAAAAGGGCAAATCTCCCAAGGAAATGGCCATTCATCTTTAATTCAACAGCTTGTTTACTGGGTGGTTTGCACGGTTCACGCTGATTGTGAGTTCATGTTCTCATGGGATCTGGTCACACGTTCTCTTAGTAAAATGGGTCCAAGTCTGGAGGACTAATTAGCAGAGTTGTATGCAGGGTTCCCAGAGCTGTGGGTGCTTTGCCATGGGCCCCCTCTGGGCACTGCTGTCCTGGTGCCCGACCTGAGAAAGAGATGGGTCCCCGGGAGCCCAGTCCTCTCCCTTTGTGCTGCCTTGCTGGGCCCAAGTCAGGCCCCTTCATTTCGCCCCCAGGACCTAGAGTGGACAGCTCTCTGTTTGGTCTCCTACGTGGAGGATGCCCATCTCGGCCAAGCACCTGACTGACTGGAGCCCCGCTATCATACTTACGCTGTGACAGGACTGTGTGTGTGTGCACATACACATGTGTACAGATTTTAATTCATAAACTGTATGAAATGCATTTACAATCCAAGCTTGTTCTTTCTAGGACTTAGAGTATCTCAGTCTGACTGCTAGTGTGGCCCTTCTGGACCTGCGTTACTGATTCTATCAGAACCATTTATGACTGGCATCTACAGAACTACTAAGTGGCTTTTTTGAAGACATAAGTGAAGAGTCATGTAATGAGTTAGTTAAAATCACAGACTTGGGAACGAGGTAGAGGTGGGTTCAGCCTCATCTTGGTGGGACTCTTACTAGCCAAATGATCTTGGGCAATTTACTTGTATTCTCTGTACGTGATATCTTCATTTACAAAACTGGCATGGATCTTAGTACCTACTATACAGTGTTGAGGTTTGCATTCAGTGAGATACATCTGCAACATCTTATTATGATGTCATTTCTCGTCAAAGTGAACTATAATTAAGTGGGACAAATATGCTCTTCATGTTTCTCCCCAGTAGCTTATCCAGTAAACACTTTTTGAACCCAGTGCAAAACTTTGTGAGCCCTATCACATCTAACTTTTCTCAGATTTTGAATTAGAAGGATCAGGATAATTGGCATTTTTTTTCTTCTGTTCTCCACTTATAGACGCCGTGAGTGAAGGGGGCCCAGGAAGTGTAACTCCTGGTACGGAACTGATTTAGGTATTTTCCCAAGTGTGACCTTGACCTTAGCACTGTAAGAGCAAATTAAACAGGTGTTGCCTCTGCCTCTGAGAGCAAACAGTTTTCTTCCCCTGGTACTGCCAGAGGGAAGATTCAGCCAGGAGGATGTATAAGTTGACATGCACACGCTGACCGGGTGAGAGAGGCTAGCCAGAACTGCCGCTCAGAACTAGCTCTCTGACCTTCAGGGATTCAGTTCATCTTTTTATATCCTCAGATATAGGAAGGGAGACGGGAGGGGCTACTAGATCCCTTTTTTCCCCAAAATGTTTATTGATGTGAAATATACATGTACTGAGTGTACTGATTTTAATAGTACATCTCAATGAGTATTTTTTTTCTTGTGATTACACTGATGTTACCCCACCACCTAAATGAGTTCAAGATTTAGAATTTTTATAGCATCGCCAACAGCTCCTTCATTCTCCCTTCTCATCTGTAGCCTCTGCCCCTGGAGGTAATCAATATTTTGTTTCTATCAAGGTGTGTCTGTTGTTGAAATTTACATACATGGAATAATGTGTGGTGAGCAGCCTCTGAGATGATCGGCTTCCAGTTATCTCTGCCTCCGGATAATCAGGCCTCTGTGTCATGTCCTCCCCTTGGGTGTGGCCTGGACCCTGAGACCTGCTTCTGATGAGCAGACTACGGCAAGGTGACGGGATAGCACTTCCAAGCTTTGGTCACTCCAGACCATGACTTGCCTTTTGCTGGCGCTCTCCCCGGCCCTCCTCGCCTGCTGTGATGAAGCCAGCTGCCATGTTGTGAGCCGTCCTCCGGGCAACGGCTGTTAAAGAACTGAGGTTCTCAGCCCAACAGCCGTAGAAGGGAACATGGAAGCACATATTCCCCTAGCTGTGGCTTGAGGTCACCATAGTCTGGCCGACACCTTGATCAGAGCTTTGTGAGCAACTCTGAGTGGGAGGACTCAGCTAGGCTGCACCTGGATTCCTGACCCACAGAGTTGAGACGAGACGTGTCCATTGTTTTAAGCCATTGGCATAATCCATTAGACAGCAGTAGGTAACGAGTATGTATATTATGTTCTGTTTTGTGTCTCTTTTTTTCACTTTGTGTCTGTGAGATCTATCCCTGTTGACATGTATAGCATTATTATTTTGTAAAATTTTGGCATGGTATTAAAGCTTAGGAATACAGCTAAATTACTTATCCATTCTATAATTGATGGACATTCGGCTGTTTCCACTTTTTGATTATATGAAAATTCTTGTACCTGTTTTTATTTTTTTTTGGTGGATATGTGCACGCATCTCTCTTGAATGTATACCCATAGATAACTGGGTCATAGAATAGACTTTAGTAGGTACTACCAAAACAATTTTCCAAAGTGGTTGCACAGTTACACTCCTTCCAGCAACATACGAGATTTCCACTTGTGCCTCTTCCGGGCCAAGGCCTGCACTGTGGAGTAGCCCACGTGGTTTTAAATTTGATGACTAATGAATGATGACTATTTTTTTTTTTAATATGCTTAATGGCCATATGGATAGCCTCTTCAGGCTAGTCAAATATGCCTAGTCAAATATTTTGTCCATTTTATATTAAATTGCCTATTTTAAAAATGGATTTGTAGGACTTCTTCATGTTCTGGATTTAAGTTCTTTGTCAGAAAATATTTATTTGTAGATGTCGTCTTCCAATTTGTGGCTTGTTTTTTTAATTCTGTTAATGGTATATCTTTTTTTTTTATAAAGGGGTGCTTTTACTTTTAATGAAGTGCAATTTATCAATTTTGTTTTGCTTTGTTTTGTTTTGGGGAGAGGAGGTAATTAATGGAGGTACTGAGGATTGAACCCAGGACCTCGTGCATGCTAAGCATGCACTCTGCCACTGAGCTATACCCTCCCCCCAATCAATTTTTTTCTTTTAAGGTTATAAAATCTTTGCCTGTTGCTATGTCAGGAAGATACTATTCTATGTTTTCTTCTAGAAGTTTTACTGTTTTAACTTTCACTTTTAGGCCTCTAATCCATCTGGAATTTCTTTTTTATATGCTGCGTGTCTAATGTGAGAAGGGGGTCAAATTCATCCTTTTCTCATATAGAACTCCAGGTGACCTAACACCACTTATGGAAAATATATCTTTGTTACAAATCAGGCATCTTTGTGTATGTGTCTGTGAATTCTCTATTTGGTTCCATTGGCCTCTTTTTCTGTCCTAACACCTGTGTCACAGTGTCTTCATACTGTACTTCTATAATCCATTTTATTATTTGGTAATTTAAATTTGTCAACTTTTAGTGTTTTCTTCATGATTGTCTTGGCTCCTGGCCCTTTGCATTCCCATATACATTTTAGAAACAACTTGCCAATTTCCACCAAAAAAGCTTGCTAGGATTTTTGGCTAGGATTACCTTATAGCAACTGGTCATTTTTTTTTGAAAATTGACATTATTTGGTTTTCCTTAATTTCTTTCAGCTGTGTTCCACAGTTTTCAGTGGAATGATCTTGGAAATCTTTCAGTAGATTTATTCCTAGGAGTTTGATGCTTTTTGATGCTATTTATGTGGGAATTAAAAATACTCACTTTTGAATTGTTGTATTCTTCTATTGCAGTATTATCTTCTGCTTTTTTTTCAGATTTTCTTTGCATACCATTATATCATCTATGAATAATGAAAGGATGTTTTGTTTCCTTCTTTCACTTTCCTGTCTTATTGCACGAGTTATAACTTCTCCACAGTGCTGAATAGAAGCGGTGATAGCTGACATCTTTCTCCTATTTCTGAGTTTAGGGGGAAAGCATTCAATATTTCATGAGTGATGGTGTTTGCTGTATGTGGTTATAGGTACCTTTTATCATATTAGGGATAAAAATCTCTTTTTCCTGTCTAGCATTTGATGATTGTCTCTGATTGTATGTAAAAAGTAAAAGCTAATATGTAGACGGGAGTAATAATGATGATAAATGAGAAAGAATAAGAGAGGCAAGGGAGAGAAGGAGGAGGTGAAGACGTATGCTGAAAAGGAGAGTATGAGAATTTCTTGGAAGCCTCCTATGTTCCAGGCGCTGTGAGAGCTGACGGGAGTTGTGATCAGTGGGTCACATGGCTCGTGAAGGCTGGAGGAGATGTGAGAATCCAAGTCTTCTGGGAACCAGGGCTTTGTTCTTTGAATTGCACCTAAAGGGACAGCAAACAACAAGGAAGCCCTGCGAGGAAGAGAACAGCTATCGCAGAGCCCTCCTGCGGGCCTAGGGCATCATGTCTTTCCTGTGTCTCTCCATATCGGATTCTTTCTTTCTGTCTCTTTTTCAGTCTTTATCTGTCTGGGTCTTGATGTTAACCTTGGACTCCAGCTCAGTCTCATTCTCTTTCTAGTGGCGAATGGTGTTGTGTAACCATCCAGATCATGTGAGGCTCCTCTGCTCTGGGCTACCTCTGATTTTAATTCAACTTTTGAGATGCCCATTACATAATGCCAGCTGACCTGGGTCATTCAGAGCACAATGGCTGGGGCATGAGGTGAATGGGTATGGCTCACACCTCCTAGGTGTCTCGGTGTCAGCTCTCTGCAAATAATGGCCACTCAACAGTCACTGGTACACAGGGAATGAGAGGGGTGAGCAGGCTTCAGGCTGGAGTGAAGGCTGTGACGCCCTCCTCACCCTAGATGAGCCCAAGTGTATCTGCTGTGGGCAGAGGTCTTGGTCTGGGACCAGGCCAGGGTGTTTGCAAGCCATGCCGAGGCTGTGTTGCCCGAACCTTCTGCAGCTGGCCCAGTTCTCCTGTTGGTTTTGCTCTTTTGCAAATTCTATCCTGAGGCTATTGTTTGGTTTTCTGGTCCTGACTGAATATAGGATGGTTCCATTTAAGGTGAAAACAGTATAAAACAACCACAAAAAAGCTTGGAAGAAGAAACAGAATTTTTACTCTTTGAAAGATGGATGCAAACATGCTTTGCAGTGTTTTAATATATTCGAGATGCTCTGCTCACTGTAGCCAATCTGTCACTGCCTGCCTGGGAACAGGAAAGTTTGTGGAGGAAGAGGCTGAGGTATGGGCTAAGAAGTTGCCTGCCTGCGAGCTCCTGAGCCATCATCGTCATTGCTGAAGCATTAAATACCCATTGGTCCTCACCACCTGGTCCCCAGGGAGGGTCATCCAAGGGGTTGGCTCAAGGGGTGAAATGTGGTGGGAATGAGGCTGTTGTCATCCTCTTCAGTACAGGTTACCCCAGGGCTGCAGCCCGTTTCCTAAGCGTGGCTGGTTGTCGCTGAGTATGACCTGGAGGGAATGTGGATGATTCAGCCCCATCCACTACTCATTCCTGGGAACAAACCATTCAGAGAGAGAGAGAGAGAGAGAGAGAGAGAGAGAGTGTGTGTGTGTCTGTGTGTCTGTGTCTGTGTGTCTGTGTCTGTGCCTGTGCGCGCGCGCACATGTGCTTAACAAAAAAGCCCACTGACATTGCTTCCATGGCTGAGATCTTCTGACTTTTTTCTCTTATGCAGCATTTTAAAGTAAGAGGGATGGTGCATGACCAGACATTTGTTCAAAGCAATAGGCACTCTCACTTCCTAGGAACAATCTCGTAGTGATAGAATTGATGCCGCCGGTAGACACACGTGCATGGTCTTAAAACAGAAAATTGTAAAGATGCCAAAATTAGATATCTTAACCGGGCATAGACCCCTTGAGTGTACTTTAAAAATTTTTGCTTTTTACTGAAGTGTAGTTGATTTACAATGTTAGTTTCAGGTGTACAGCAAAGTGATTCAGTTATACATATGCATACATATATATAATTTTTTTCAGATTCTTTTCCACTATATGTTATTGATGCAGGAAAAACAGATGTGGAGCTTGAGGAGGGCCATGTCCCGGGCCTCGGCTGAGCCCCTGGGACGTGCCCTGCCAAGTGTGGGTCCTTGGCTTCACGCAGGAAAGAATTCAAGAGCGAGCCACAGTTGAGCAAAGGTAAATTTATTTAGAGATACATCAAAAGGCAGGAGAAAGGCCACAAGGTGTGATGGGTTGAGTGCTTAGATTAGAGTAAAAGTAGATACACACTCCATAGATGAGTATGGGCTGTCTCTCCAAAGGGGAGAGAGAGAGGGGTGGCCACGAGGTGCCGTGTTGCCAGTTTTTATGGGCTCAGTGGCTTCATATGCTAATAAGTGGAAGGACCAGTCTAACTATCCTGAGGAAGGGGCTGGGATTCCCAGGAAATTGGCCATTTCCCATTCTTTGGCCTTTTGTGGCTGGCCTTGGGACTGCCATGGCACCTGTGGGTGTGTTATTCACCATGCTAGTATATTACACTGGGGGTATAATAAAGCCCAAGGTCTAGTGGAAGTCAAATCTCCAGCCGTCTTGAGACTCGAGGCCTCCTGGGGGTGGAAATTTTTGCCATCCTGGTGTTAATTGCTGTGTTATTCTTTGAATGGCCGTGCCCTGCTCCCTTCCATCCTGTCTCATTATTACAAGAAATTGAATATAGTTCCCTGTGCTATACAGTAGGTCCTTGTTTATCTATTTTATATATGGTAATGTGTATCTGTTGATCCCAAACTCCTAAGTTATCTCTCCCCGAATCTAAAAAATAATTTAAATTTTATTTACAAACCAAAAATAGACTCACAGAATAGAAGACAAACCATGGTTACCCTTGAGTGCATTTTGAGAATAAATGAGGAAGGGACTCAACATTTCACGTCTTCCTCCGTTCCGCCTCCGGGAATTGAGTTCAGGATGGTAATGTGTGACAGTGGCATGAAGCTTTAGTAATAGGAAACCTTGTCAAAGTGGGGTGACCCCTGTTTGGAGTTGACAGTTGGGGTGGACTAGACCTAGTACACAGGTGACTTCTGGATGCAGAGTTCAGAGCTGCAAAGGCAGCTATTAAGTGAGTTCCTACGTGTAAAGCACGTGCATGTACCTGGTGTGTAGTAAGGACTCCACGTTGGTGCTTATGATTGTTATTGCTGGGCCAAGTCTACAGTGTTGCCTTCAGGTCTGGGGGCCCAGGATAAATGAGAGCATCATTTGCTATGAGAGACCAGGATGGGGAAGGACACTGGACATTCTTGTAAAATAAACTGTTAAAAAGATTAGGTTCTTTAGCCTGGGGAAGAGAAAACATGGGGGATGGGAGCACTAAATATTTGAAGGGCTTCTATATGGAGGAAGGAAAAGAATTGTTCTTTAGAGATTTAGGGGGTCAGGGTTAGACTGGAGATGAGAAATTGCAAGGAGGCTGATTTTCTGGCCCCATAAGGAGGAACCTTGCCCCGGGGGAAGGAGTGGTTAGCAGAGTCTTGGGGATCTTTCCAGGTGGCTGTGGAGGGGTGTGTGGATGACTTTGGAACGTATCTTCCAATTTCCTTCTAAAATATAAATTAAATGAAATGAGAACTGGATTCTCTTGCTTGCAGAGAGGGAAGGGAAAGCTGCTGGTATGGCCCATTTGGGCTGGTTATGGTTGGGACCCTTATTCATCTGGAAAGAGAAAGGAAGGACCTGCCATTTATTGAGCCTTTACTGTGTACCAGGAGCATTGCCAGGTGCTTTCTTTTTCTTTTCTTTCTTGCACATTATATTCCATTATAGGTTATTGCAAGATAACAGTATAATTCCATGTGTTACAGAGTAAATCCTTGTTGCTTAACTATTTTAGGTAGTTTTTATCTGTTAACCCCAAACCCCTGATTTGTCCCTCCCCACCTTCCTCTCCCCTTTGGTAACCACAAGTTTGTCCTCTATGTCTGTGAGTCTGTTTCTGTTTTGTATATATATCCATGTGTATTGTTTTTCAGATTCTACACATAAGTGATATGATAGGGTATTTGTCTTTCTTGGTCTGACTTACTTCACTCTGTGTAATATTATCTGGGTCCATCCATATTGCTGCAAATAGAAATATTTTATTCTTTTTTATGGCTGAATAATATTTCTTTATATCTATCTGTATCTATCTACCACATCTTAATCCAGTTGTTTGCTGACGGGCACTTGTGTTGCTTCCATGTCTTGGCTATTGTGAATAGTGCTGCTGTGAACATTGGGGTGCATGTATCTTTTTGAATTAGTTTATATTTTATTAGATATAGGCCCAGGAGTGGAATTGCTGGATCATACGATAATTCTAGTTTTAGTTTTTTGAGGAACCTCCACGCTGTTTTCCATAATGGCTGCAGCAGTCTACACTCCCACCACCAGTGTAGGAGGGTGCCCTCTTGCCAGGGGCTTTCTTTACATCGCTTCCCTGTCTCGGCACCGGCAGGTGAGTAGAGGTGGGGGCGGTGCTCTCAGGCAGGCCTAGTGACAGAGCCAGGCTCCCATTCTCCTTTCTTAATCATCTCCTGGAACCCTGTGCTGTCAGTTGGGTCCTTTCACACCAAGTCCACTTTTTCCTCATCTAAGTAAATGATTTATGGGTAGAACAGTCTGTGTCAGACCCTGCTGGAACTTTCTTCCGGGGCTAGGATGGCCCTCTAAGCACTGGTGTTTGCCTTGTCAGCTAAGACCTTCTTTGCTTTCGTGCAGAGTCCTTGCCCAGGGCTCTCGATTGCAACGTCCCGTTTCTCCCCCTTCCCTTGGTGGAGAGCTCCAAAAAGCCTTCTGTTGACCTTCTTTTAATTGCTAATAATTATTCAATTTATATAGCCCAGAGTGATAAATATTCATGAATAGCACTGTGTCCAACACTTTAAGCTATTGTGCTTTTTAAAAATACATTACACGGAAACATGGAATTAAATGCACTAAAAGGGGAAAAGCGGGAGCATCTACGTGTACCTACTTCAGTCTTGCTGCGGGACTGAGCGGGAGGTGGACAGGAGGTGCTGACCCGGGTGCTGTGATGCTCTATCTTTAAGTGTCTGAAGGAGACACCTGAAACAGCTGGACCTGGCCGCCTTCGTTCATTCATTCACATGTCTGTTTATTATCTCACTTGGCACACATTTCCTGATTGCTGCCCAGAGCCCTCACAGAGCCTCTCAGTGGGGTACAGACTAGAACAGAGCCTCAAGAAGCTCACAGTCTAGTCCTGGCAGAATCAGCAGTGCCAGAGTCGCCCGATAAGTGTGGGGAACACACAGAGCAGTGATCCCGGAGGAGCAGAGAGTAACCCCCAGGATGGTACAGAGGCTGCGATCCCCATCAGATCCGCATCGTCTCCTGGTCCTGCCTTCAGTGCTGCTTCTCTCGTTCCAGTGAGGCTCACCTCTGGACTTGACCCAGAAGAGGGGTGGGCTGCCCACCTTTCCCTGGAGAGGCTGTCTTGTCCAGGGTGTGGACTCTGAAGTCAGACTGCTTGGATTCACATTCCCAGCTCTGGCTCCTACCAGGGGTGCCTATGACCTTGGGTGAGTCATTTAACCTCCCTGTGCCTCAGTTTCCTTAGCTGTACCATGGGGATGATCACAGAAGCCACCTCACAGGTGGCTGGGAGGGCTACACCAGTGCAGATGCGTGAGGTGCGCGGGACACAGAACGTGCTGAGCTGCCAACATCCCAGCTACTGTTGCCGTCTGCCTGAGACCTCGGTCCATGAAGTCCCGGGACTTCTTTATGCTGACTTCTTGGTTTTCTAGAGACTCTTATGAAGTTTTACTGTGTAAAGAGGCAGGCAAACTGCAGGTGAGCCCTGGCTGAGAGTTCAGGAATGTTCCTGAGAGCCCTCCTCAAGAGCCAGCAAGAGGGAGGCGAAGGCAGAGCCTTCACAAACACCCCCCAGAATGCCAGCCCCAGATGCCGTGGGAGCCCTGCCGGGGTGGGCACCTTGGGCAACGGGGTGCGGGAGGGAAGATAGCAAGCTTTGCTGTGCCATCCCCACCGTGGGTGGGCCCCTTCTCTCTGGAGGGAGGAAGCCCAGCCCGCTCACATGTGGGTGTGACACACGCTGTCCCCCGGGGCGTGTCCCTGCCTCCACGTGGGAAACAGGAGTCTTATGTGCAGCGCATGCTCAGGGAGACGCTCCTGAACCAGTGTGGGGATTTTCTCCAAGTAAACGAACCCCCTTTCTGGAGAGGCAGTTAGTTTTTACAGCTCAAGGAGAGAGAAAGCTCAGCATTGCCAGAGGGTTCTTAGCACTTGGCACCTCGTCCCTTCCCCGTCTCTGTCATCTTCCCCCGCCTCTGACTGTGGGGTGGAGCTGGCGAGGGAGTCCCACTTCTCAGTCCTCCCACCAAACACCAGCAAGCTTGCCTTTTTGTGTCAATTTATACCGTAGCTGTTTTAAGCCAGAGATGGGTGGGGTTGCCAGGTTGAAGAGGCTGTGGGTAGGAGGGAAAGGCCTGGGGTCTCTGCTTGGTGGGATGAACCATTAGGGTTGACTTTGTGTCAAGGCCTTGGATTGAACGCTAACTCTGTGTGACTTTTAACAAATCACCAGCTTTCTCTGAGGCTAGTTTTCTCACCCATCAGGAAGGGACTGATCAGGGTCAAAGCTTGAGTCTCTGCCATGACCCTCAAGGGCCCATAACTGGCCCTTGTCACTGCCCTCACTTACTTCCTGCTTGTTCCCCTGGTTCACTTGGTCCAGCAACACTGGGTTCTCTGCTTCCTGACGTGTCAGCTGAGCTTCTGCCTCAGGGCCTTTGCACTGACTGTTCTGCTCTCTGGAATGCTCTGTACACAGCTAACTACCTGGGTCATTCTTTTACCTCCTTCCAGTTTTTGCTTAAAATGACTTTTTGGTGAGGCCTGCCCTTGCCTCCCAACATAAAATTGTGTACCTCTCCCATTCCGCCTCCTTCCCTGCTCTAGTTTTCCTCTGTGTGACTATCTTGCATATTATATGTTCCGCTAATTTTAATCTTACTTACTGCTTTCCCTATCTCACGAGAATGCAAGCTCCATGAAGACAGATATGCCTGTTTTGTCTCCAGGCCCCACCCAGAGCAGCCAGGAGAGGATGGGGGAGGCGGAGAAGCTTAGCAAAGCGAGGTGGTGGCAGCACTTGGTGATTGCAGGCTCGCTGGCTGGCTCCCCTTTCTCTCCTGAGCTGTGAAAAGAAATGGCCTCTCCAGAGAGCAGTTTGTTTACTTGGAAAAAATCCTGTTTGGTGCCTAATAGGTATCTGGTGAATGGATGAATCCGAGCCCAGGCCCTGGGGCCACGGAGCCTGGGCTCCTCCACCTCACAGCTCTGTGAACTTGGGTACCTTCTGGAGCCTCCCTGGCTTTGGTTTCTTTTCCTATAAAGGGGGGCTAATGGTGTAACTGCCTTGCAGGGTATTTGCGAGGAGTCCGTGTAGGTCTGCAGAATGCCTGCAGGTTGTGAGTGTTCAGCACTAACTGTTATTTTAAAAGTACTTTCAGATCTGATATTTAAATTCCAGGCATAGGGACACCTCGTCCATGGAACCTGGGTCAAGCCCTGGAGAAATGGCTCCTGTAGGCAGTGAAATGGTGGAGCCTGCCTCCCAGGCTGCCCTGGGGAGGAGCGCGGGGCTCTGGACAGATTGCAGCGGAAAAACTTCATGTAACATTTTTGTGGTTCTTTAGCCTGCTCCCTCTAGCCTGGGCCCGCCTTCTGTGCCTCTGAACCCTTACAGAAACTTACGTATATCTGGAAATTAGGCATGCCTCCAAGCAGTATTTTTTAAAATAGGGGACACATTGGCTTTTGGGGGCAGGGAAAACATTCTTTCTGGCCCCAGACTGTCCTGTGCATGGCTGGACTTAGCCTCCCTGCTTCCACTCCATCAAGTCAGTCATTAATATTCTCCCCTCCCACTTCCAAATGTCCTCTAAGGGTTGGCATGGCCCCCAGTGAGACCCACGGGAGTTGAGGTGGGGTAGGTTCTTGCTTCTCCACTTGTGGGTTTCTTTGCTGACTTTTCTTCCTCTTTGGGATTGGCCAACCCCTCTCTTGCCAGACCTTTTGTCTGCTCCTTCTTGCCATCAGTGAGGTCCTGCAGCGTGGGGGAGGGAGGGAGGAAGTGCCTGAGTGAAGCCAGCTGTGGCGGGAAGTGAATGCATGTGGCATGAAAGTAGGTGAGAGCAGGCAGGGCAGTGGCATCGGATGCCTCTTGAGGGTCCCTGGGCTCTGGTTTCTCTTGCAGAACCTCCTTGTCGGCTTCTCTGTAGTGAGAGGTCAGGGAGGAGGCACTGCTGTCTCTCTGGAAGGGAGGCTCTGAGCCAGGGTCTGGCTTCACTGGAGGCAAGCAGGGGCTCTGTAGCACTGCTTTCCAGGTCTGTTTTTTTTTTTTTTTTGGTAGTGGGTGGGCAACAGGATCAGTAGTGACCCCCTTGGGGATGGGAGTGGGAAAACAGGAGATGGTGAAAGGAGTTGCCAACTGCTGCAGACGCAGACTGCAGAGACGTCAGCCTTACTCACCCCCTGCACCAGCCTCCTGGATAAATAAAGTGACGAAGAACCAATCGTCGTGAGCTCTAGAACACCCACACTCAGTAAACTGCAGAGATGGAAAGCTGGGGTCCCCACAGGACCATCTGTACCCTCATGTAACAGCCTGGAAGGTTCAGGAGCCTTGGGAGGGGCCAAATGAATTTAAAATGCCACCCAGCTCTTCCTTCTCCCCTTTGTTTTCCTGTCTGGCTTCCTCCCTCCTTACCCTTCCTGGCTATTCTCATCCCTTTCTCCTCTCTCCTTCTGTTTAAACCTTTCACTGTACATGATGGAAAAGACTTAGCCTCCCAGGAGGAGCCCCATGTGTTCAGTGGCCTCTCCAAGAATCACAAACCCATCCCTCTCAGGCTCTCTGTCCATCCAAACATCCATCCATCTATTCAACCATCCACCCACCCATTCTCCATATACCCACCCATCCACCTGTCCACCCACCCAACAACTCATTCATCCAGCCTTGCTCAAAGGCTCCACCAAGACGGTCTCTCCTCCCCAGTTGGACAGTAAGTTCCCTTAATCTGAGCACGTGATTCAGACTTTTCAAAAAATGATTCAACCAGCCTGGGCTGGGGAACGAGTTACTGCCTGAGACACCTGAGAGCTCTTTGGGTCCCTCTTCTCTTCCTGCTGACTCCAGACAAGGACTGACTAGGTGAATGGAAAACTCCTCTGCGGATGATGCCAAACATTCACCAGGACTGAGCTTCATTTAATGGTGAAGATCTTTACCCCTTAGTATGGGACAACTTCAAGTTCAAATGTCTGGGTAGAGGTCACATCAAATGTAACACACATTAAGGTGTAAATGACTGATGTGACGTTCTCCCCCAAGTGTGGCTGTGCACTGGGAGCAAGGGCCAGGGGAGAGCTCTGGAATGTGGGAGGGTGGATACCACACAGGACTAGGGCACGGGAGGAGAAGCCTCGGGCTTTTCTGGCCCAGAGGTTTCAAATGGAAAGGTAATAATCTGAACCTAAGAACTCTTTGGCTCACTGATCCACTGTGTGTCTCGAGAGGGTGGTGGAGAGTTTATGGCTGGAGGCTCTGAAGTCTGATGCTGGTGGGTCCCCTCTCAGTTCCTGGTTCCTAGTTGTATGCCCTCAGACAAGCTCTAAGCCTCAGCTTCTTAATCTGTAAAATGGGGAGAATAATAATACTGATCTCAGAGGGTTGTGAGGATTTGATGAAATAAGGCACGTGCTTTTTATTTATTTATTTATTTTGGTACATAACAGCTCAGAAATACTAGTTATTGCCCTTACCATTAGTTTCAGGGAGAGGAATTTGGAGCAAGAGGAAGAGGGGTTTGCACACCCGAACCATCCGTCATAGCATTGCCAGCTTTAGCAAATAAAAACACAAATCAATTTGTTATTTATCTGAAATTCAGAGTTAACTGGTGTATTTTACGTGGGAATCGTAATCAATCGAGCCCTTGAGAAGCAGGGTGCAGGGTCTGGATCCTCTAGGACAGTCACAGAAATGTCCAGGGCGATTTTGGAAGACGCTGGGGGCAGCAGCCTGTGTTGGCTGGGGCAGGAGGGGTGAGGCGAGCTGCCAGGCAGAGGCTGTGTGTGTGGCGGGGCGGGGACCTGGGGGAGGACGCAGCCGTGCACAGAAGCTGCGCTTGGCAGAGGCAGAGGGCGTGTGAATCAGAGCGGCGCCTGCCAGCAGGCCGTGGGCAGACCGAGTAGCAGCGCGTGCGGAGAGACACCGGGGACACCGCGGCTCCCAGTGGCAGGAACACAGCCTCGGGACCGCTTCTGTTTTCTTCTTGAAACAGCCAGCAGCGCTCAGAGCTTTCCCACTCCTGGGTGTGTAGGGCAGCCTGGCTCCAGTTCCCTCCTGTTCCTGCTCTTTCCCCCTGTGTGTCCTCTTTCCTTCCCCTCCCCGCCCATCTCCTCTCTTGTTTCTCTCTCTCTCTCATCCCCCCATACCAGCCTTTTTGAGAGCGCCGATGTGGGTGGGATTCTGACGCATCCTTGGTTACCTGCTGTTCCACACCCACCGGCTTCTGCCCCTCCACCTGCTGACTCCGCACCCTCCCCAGCCAAGGCTGGCCCTTGGCAGCGGGGCTCTGAGTCCCCTGCAGTGAGGAAACAGCCAAGGGCAGGTGCTGTGTGACCTGTCGGTGACAACCCCCACCCCCTCCAGGTAGGCAGGCGTGCCAAGGACACCAGGACATGCCATACAGAGGTGCTGTCCGTTCTGAGCACAGCTGGGCGTGACCTGTTATCCCATCACATTCTACTTGCTCCCTCTAGTTAGGGGACCCAAGCTCTGGCGCGCCCTTCATCTTGCCACAGAGCACAAGGCCCTTCATGATTTGAAGGCTTTATCTCTTTCTTGCTTCACTTTCCATCACTCCTCTCCTCCCACCTGAAGCTCCAGGTAAATGGAACTGCTTGTAGCTCCAGAAAGCTCCGTGTCCCTCACACTTCCAGCCCTTTGTCCGTTCTGTGTTTCTCCTGCCTTGGCAAAATCCGCTCATCCTTCAGGATTCGGCTCAGATACCCCACTTCCTCCGAGAAGCCCTCCTGAGCAGCCAGCCCCTAGCCAACTTGGCCTGCAGGGGCTCTTTCTCTGCGCACTTTGTCCATGTTGTGAACAAAGCTTGTTGCTTCCTGAAATTGTGGTTGTTTGTTTGTGTATGTCTCTTCATCTGGATTGAAAGTGCCTTGAATTATGTCCTTTAATCATTCCTGCCTCAGGGCCCTTGCAGGTGCTGTTGATGCTTCATGAACACTCACGTCCTCTTACTGTTCATGAGACTGGCCCCACGTCATCCTTCATACCTCAGCTTACAGTCGCCTCATCAGAGACTTGCCCTAACTCTCCTTTCCTCTAAATAATTGTTTTGTTTATTAGAACACCCTGTTTCCTCTCACAGTGGTTTATTAAGACTTGGACTTTATTTCTCCTTTGTCAGTCTTCACTGACAGTAAGGCAAGGGCCTTCTTAGCTGGTTCACTGTTGTCCTCCCCCACCCCCTAGGCCAGTGCTATTTGTGGATGGGGCTGCAGAATGAGGCACGTGGGGACTGATGCCTCTGTCACCGGCACCGTCCCACCTTGTCTCTGGCTGCATTAGTTAAATTTGGAGCAGATATCTCTACGGTGTGGCATCGTCATTGTCTCTCCTTTTGCGTGCTTTGGTTCACAGGTAGGTTTCTTTGGACCTCTTCAGTTTGGTTGCGGTCCAACCAACAGAAGGGTTCTTTGGAAAGTGTGTCGGATGTTTGTAGAGGAGCAGCTGCAGTGCCTGGGAGCCCTGGGATTTGGTGCTCCGAGGCCGGGCTGGAGTATCTTTTATCCTCTGTCTGCAGGTGGGAGAGTTCCTGTCAGTGTATCTCCCCCGAGGGTGGCAGTGCCCACAAAGGCCTGTTCTTGGTGATGAAGCCCTTCTCTGGATCCCAGGATGCCTCAGGGCAGGAGAGTGTGGATTTGAGGATCCTGTCCTTGGGAGCCTGGTTTCTGCTGCTCTGCTCCTCTGAGGAACCCAGGTCTCGTGTCACCTCGTCTGGGGTGCTTTGCCCTCATCATGTAGACAGACTCTCATGTCACCGGGATGTTAATTTGGAGGTGTGGGCTTCCAGGCCACAGAGGGCTTTAACCTTATCCTCACTGTGCAAAGACGAGCCTTTCCTCTTTCACATCCCTCCTTCTCCCCCTGTTCACCATCCTGAGAACGTGGGGTGAAGGCACTCCTTGGGTTCCAGGGTAGCGGGTAGGCCACAGGTGTTGCCCATGATCCATGATGCAAACAGGTACTGCTGTCCCCTGACTGTGCCTCTCAGGACCAGGTGAGACTGTGCTGAGGGCCCCACTCTGTTACCAATGACCCGATGTTTCCTTTACGAAAGAAAGCTCCCACATGTGTTCAGAACACTTTGTTTTTCAGATACAGATTTTAAAAGGCTGTTTCTATGTAGTTAATCTTTTGAGGGGTCTGCTGGAAAACCCTTCTGCAGACTGCCTTGGTTCAGGTGTGTGATTGCAGCTGGCTCTGACCACTGTGTCCTTTAGGATAGTGTCCAAGGGGATGGGCTTGGTCAGTAGGCTGTGGACAGCTTACCCTGTGCCCTCCTGACATTCAGTAAAGGATGGAGAAGGAAAGATTCCATGGTAACGAGGCTGGAGAGTCCTAGCTTCATGGTGTCCTAGCAACCAAATGGAGGAATTCCATCCACACGGTGACAGGGGAACCCCTGGACCAGTCAGACTCGGGCTGGCCCACTGCATTAGCAGCCGGGCTGTGATGGGAGTGCTCGTGGGGGGAGAGTGAAAATGATTGGGGTGGGAGGGCTGGAGGAAGTTGTTCTGTGTGGATTTGGAAGACTAAAAAGAATTGTTAAAAGAAACAGTAATAGAAAAAGCCCTACTGGATCAGTACTAATAAAAGGAAAAAAGTCAGGACTGACCTTACATCACATCCTCTTGGTAGTGTTTTGTGATTCACCCCCCTCCCCCTTGGACCATTTAGTTTTCATCTTCCGTGTCTGGTCCGTGGCATTTGCCCTTGGCTTTGGGACAACACTCACACATGGTTTCCCACCTCTCTCTTGTAATACTGTTTTGCTCTGTTCCTTTTGCTTACGCAAGACATGGAGTAGATACTGCAGTAACAGCCATTGGCTGCTCTTCCCCTCCCCACGTGTGTCTCCACTGCACGGCGTGTGTTTCCCTGTGTGTCCATTTTGGATAATTAAACGGACTGTTGCATGTGTTGGATTTCTCTTTTACACTTGACCTCTCACTTGTGACAAGTGTCTGATTTCTTACCCTGCAGTGTGGACATGTGAAGACCCTTCTGAGCTGATCAGGACTTGACTTCGGGTTAGAGGACTGGATACAGGCTTTTGCGGCTCATGTCTTTTAGTGACCTGGCAATCTTGCTGAGATGGGACCATCTCAACGTGGATCTGGAGAAGGAGTTGGGCCTTCATCCACCATTCGCAACATTTCAGAAAGAGCAGGGTGGGTGGAGGACATGGGAGGCCTTGGGGAGAAAGAACAGAGGGAAGGATGCACGGCACAGGGGAGGTCTGTGTCCACAGCAGCAGAGAAAAGAAATCTGGACATCGGCCCTCCAGCACCAGGTCTGGTTACAAGTGCTTCAGGGCTCAAGGCAGCTCTAGATGCAGAGTGTCTCTGAGGCCTCAGGGCACAAGGTGGATGGAGTTTTGAGTGTGTGTATCCACAATGAGGTCCTGAAAGGCTGGATTGTGGTTAGACTTCTCTTTACCCCGTGGCACCTGTACCGGGATGGGCACCCAAATTTGGATGCCCCATATTTGTTGAATGAGTCATCTTTCTTGTCTTTGTCACACTTACACACCACCTGAGAAAATAGAACATCTCTCCTTGGATTGCCAAACCCCAGGGACATGAATAGACTACACATTTCCGAGTGTAAAATTAGGATTTGCTGACCACTGAGTGAAAATTTGGGACATCTGGAGGTAGGTATTATGGAAGTTGAAAAAAAAAAAAGTTGTGATGACCAAGGCTGGTGATACAGGCTGTAAAGAAAAGCATGACTGTTCTAGGGGGCTTCAAACTTTAGGTGAACTTGAACTCTGTTTAAACATGCAGCTTCCCATCCCCATCCTAAAAAGTCTGATTCAACAGCCCTGGAAATCGGCATTTTTAACAAACTACCCAAGTGATTTTGATGGGAGTTGCCAACTTAGAAACACTGATCTACCTCAGGTGTATTCCTCATTCAACAAACCCTCTTTGACTCACCTAAGCTTTAAGGCTTGCTGTTGTTAGGGGATTCAGAAATAGTTTTAACATCAGTGAGATAACCTCTGTGGGGCTGGCAGATCCAGGACCCCAACTTTCTCTAGCAGAGCAGAAAACACCAGGTCAGTCCTGCTTTATCCTGAACTATCCTTAACATGTAAATCCAGGAGGCAAAGGCAGGTGGGCTGAGCTCCAGGGCAGGGATGGGAAGCAATGATGCCTCGCTGGGTGTGTGAGGGGTACACACAGGCAGTGAGGGTGAGCTCCTGTCATTGGAGCCGGCCAGCCCATGGGCTGTGAAATGCAAGAGAGGATAGAGCATTTCAAGGAGGATTTGCCACTCTGGGGAGGCATCTCTAAAGATAGGAAGGCAAAGCCATTTATAAGCCAACATACTTCCCAGAAAGTTCTGAAAACCCCAACTCGCGTACTGCACTTCGGTTCATTCTGACTTTTCCTGCTGCACTTGGCTTCTGGGAGGGTGTCGATGTTTACAGTAGCCAGCCTGGTTGTAATAACCAAGGACTGACGTTTATTCATTGCTCATGCTGTGTGTTCACAGGGCCAAGCACTGAATGTTCGTAATCTCATTTAATCTTCATACTGGCCCCATGAAGCATGCGCTCCATTGATTTCCATTTAACAACAGGGGAAACTGAGGCTTCAAGAATAACTTGCCTAGTGACTTACAGCTGCTAATTGAGGGATCTGAGATTTGATGCTTTATGCACAGAGGAGAGTCTTTTATTCACCTCCATCCTCTCCTCTCTCTTATTCTTTCCTTCCATGTGCCAACATGTGCATTCTTCTCTCATCCAGTGTCTCCTGTATGGCTCCTAGTTTTGGTAGTTTATTATAGGACATGGAGAGTGGAAATGAAATAGAATAAATGGATTTTATGAGCATCCATTTGAAAGCAAGCCTCTTTTAGCAAGACCCACAGCATCAGTAGGATGAGCAGAGGCTGCTGTACCAGGCGGTAGAAAGCCGAAGTGATCACAAAGCAACAGGGCCTTGGTTACCTGTGTGATTGTTTGCAAAGCCCCTCTCCTGTGTTTGTGACAGCTGTCTTTTGCTTGATGGATTCCTTGTAACATCAGGTTCAAGAATTCTCCCCTTCCTCCTGGTAGGCAGGTGGATATGCTTATCAGCATAAAAGTGCAGATTTTAAGGGTAATGTGCAGAGATAGAAACCACCCTTCTCTGAGACAGATGCCCCAAGACAGAGGTCCCAAGTGGGTAGTTGGTTAGGAGAGGCAGCCTGGCATCAGGGAAGGAGTTTTGGAGGAAGGAATCCTGCCTCTCAGCTTACCTGGGGCTAGTTCATTTCTCTGCTGCTGCGCCCTCATTTCTGGAACACGGATTTTGTCATTGCACCTGCCAGTAGTACACTTTCAGAATGAGCCATCATTCCCCCAGCTGCTGGGGGTGTTGGCAGCTGAGTCCATCCCTAGGAATTGCCCTCAGCCTAAGAGAGCTGCCCGGCCCAAGGTCACGTCTGTTCCCTAGAGGCAGCCTGTGTCCATGTCAAAGCCGTTATGGCCTGGCCATCTTGATTTAAGGCAGGGTAACTCCATAGCGCCCAGGGATGGGCTGAGGACCCTGTGCGGCTGCATCATCCCTCTGCCTTCACAGGGAGGGAGACTTCGTCTCCCTGTGCCCAGTGCTGCAGCCTTCGCTCCCCCCACCTCCTCCCCACAAAAAAACCTTCCTGTGTGCAAATCTTGGCTTCAGAGACTTAGATTCTCATCCTAAGACACCTCTGTTTTGTGATGATCAAGTAAGATCATTGATAGTAATGCCTGGTGTAGTACTTGAAAAACAGTAGGTCCTCTGTAAATGTAGTTTTTGTTTGATTAGCTTCAAAATTTTATAACATTTATATCTATAACATTTGTAGCCACTTTGTAGAATTTATAGGCACTTTTCTGTATTTTGGGGAAATATTGACTATGCAGTCATGATCAGGACTCACTACATTTCCATGAAAGCAGGAATTCTTTGCAACTATGAAGGACGCCCTCCTGTTTATTCTCATCAAACTTCAATATAAGAGTGCTTTGGGACATTCAGATCAGCTTTGTTTAATGGAATTTTATCATTGTGGTTCTTTTTAAAGTTTTACTAGAAGTCATATGCTGAAGGACCTTCCCAAAGATATTTTTACTTTTAGGAGGAACTTAAACTCGATCTTTTAGTGAGGATTTAATGAGGAAAAGAAGTGTTGTAGATCCAGTAGAGGCAAGGAGGGAGTGTTATCATTCACGCCTGCTCTTCCAGCCTTCTAAATGTGTGTGTGTGAGTGTGTGAGTGTGTGTGCGTGTGTGTGTCTCTAAGACTGTATCTGTGGTTTCTTATTTGCTGGAGTGTTAGGGAGCTTAGGTGATGGTTACCAGTGGAAAGGGTTATGATATTGGAGTCTCCATGGAGTGAAGAGGGTCTAGTACACCATTTAGAAAAACCTAAAATATAATTGACATATAATATTACACTTGACCCTTGAACAACGAGGGTTTGAACTTCCCTGGGGTCCACTTATCTGTAGATATTTTTCAGTACTACAGTACTGCAGGTCTGGTTGATTGTGGATGCAGAGGAACCATGGATACAGTGGGCTGACTATAAATTACACGCTGGTTAACCCCCTCATTGTTCAAAGGTCAACCGTATATTAGTTTCAGGTGTATAGCATAATGGTTCAATATTTGTGTATATTGTGAAATGATCACCACCATAAGTCTAGTTAATACCCGTCACTGTACCTAGTTACACATTTTTAGTATACCATTTATAATAACATCTTTTGCAGGTGATTACAACAGAAGTACAAAAAGGGATGGAAAGAAATTCAACATTACTGAAATGTACCATATAAAAAGTGAAAGGCTCTTCTCCATCCCTGGCTCTCAACACAAATTCCATTCCTCAGATGTAACCACTGTCACAAATTTAGGGCATGTCTCCCTCAGCTTTCTTCTGTACATGAACGATCATATGCATACAGATTTATACTGATATATGTGCCTGTCTATGCATGTATGTATGTATGTATATGTATATCAAATAAGTGATAATCCTATCGTACATTCTACTATGTATTGCCTTTTTTCACTTACTCTAATTGAATCTCTCTCCAGATTTGTACATATAAATTTACTTCATTCTTTTTTGCTTGTGCATGATACTCCATTGAATGGCTGCAGTAAAATTTATTTAAGACGACTGCCATTGGTGAATCTCCATGTTGTTTCCAGATTTTCAGTGTAGTAAACAAAGCTTCAATGAATTCAAACACCCATTATATCACTTAAAAATAGGACCCTCAGCTTGCACAGGTTTAAATGCACAATAGGTACTGAATCATGAGTTGTTGAATTGAAGTCTAGGTACAGCTTGATGAGAGGTTATAGGGGAACAGCTCTCCTTAGCACACAACCAGGCACTGATTTTTCAGGGGAGATTGACTATCACATGTAGATTTAGACAAAGAAAGAGTCTGGTGTACTGAAGTCCTTCTGCGTGAGTTTGTTTTGGCCAGATTGTCTAGGTCCTGGTTCTGCTGGCCATTCATTTTTATGTCACACAGGACTTTTCCTGGTGCCTGTATGCTGATGCCAGGATCAGCCGTGTTTTCTTCCATCACAGTTTTAGGGGATGGGCTTTGATCTGAGCGCATTCACAGATGATCACAGGGCTGCCACCCAAGCCAGTTAAAATGTTCACAGGTGTTTCAGGCCTTACAGGACAAGGGGGCTATTCAAAGAGAGCAGGTGCATCGCCGGGTGGTGAGCCTCCGACGTGTAAATGAGCATTGCAAAGGGTCTCCTATGACTAGTTAATTTTAAAACGCATCCAGGACACTCTCTGCGACATAGCAGTTGATCTATAGCCCCATTAATGCATCTAAGTGGAGGGTCTAGTTTAATGATACCATTCAGCATATTCATGGTCCTGCCTGTGGTTTCATTCCATTCCCCAGGAGTCTGAGCAAGCCCAGTACACCCGATGCTGCCTGCTTCCGTTGTGCTTTAATGAAGGGCGACTTTTAAATGTTTTGTGCACCTCAAGTTCAGGAAAGGAGGTTTTTCAAGAGGACCATTAATTGGAGCAGCTCGTGGACCATGCAAGGTTATTATGCCACACTTCCATTTTCTGAAAGCACTTCCTCCTTCCTTTGCACAGCGCTCTTGTGGAGCAGGGCAGGCATTAGTAGCCCCATTTTAAAGATGGGAATCTGAGGGTCAGAGTCTCCTGGCTTACGCAAAGTCATACTGGACCAGTGATCAGCCCAGGATCTAAGATCCAGATTTCCTGTTTTGTAGTTTTTGCAGTCTCTTTCTGCAAATAACAACTCACAGGGCATCTCCGAGTGGTGTCCACACAGACGGCATATGGTTACACACATTGCTTTGAGCATATAACAGATTTTGTATGTGCAGATTCCTGGGTGATCATTTTTAGGGTTTTGTCTTGCTTTTGATAGTCAACAGGCCTTTGCCTGTCTCTCCCATGGTTCATTCTATTGCTAGTCATTCTCTTTAGTGCATATACACATACAAATTGTGTATCAGTTCTCACAAATTAAACAAAAGCCTTTCAATAAGGAAAAGGAGTGATTTCACTATAAGGAAACCTAATTCAACCCCTTACCAAACAAATTGCTATTGGATGCTTACCCTGTGTGATTCCCAGTTGGACACAGGGAAGGATACCAAACTGGTCAAAGAACCGTCCCTGCCCTGTGGAACTGGCAGTCTAGTTGAGGATGTGAGAAGACAACTAAATAACACTAGACACATGTAATTGATTGTCCATCAGGAGCCACAAAAGCCTTCCCTTCTGTATGATTTTGGAGAAAGTGAGGTCACTGTGGGATGGAGGGGTCACGGAAGCAGCATGAGTCCCTTCATTCTCACAACAGAAGGTCTTAGAGGCCTGGTAGCACTTGGATGGAGGGAATGGGGAAAAGAAGGGCATTCTAGGAACCTGTGAACTACAAGTGTTTGAGGTTCAGTGGGAAAATGTCAGGTCATCCAAAGCAGATGTGAGCCATCTTGTTGTTGAATCATGTTTGTTAGCTTCCAGAGTGCCTGCATCACTGGTTCCTGGGACCTCTTTGCATAGCAGAGACTCAAAGGTGCATATTTAAAAGGATAAAAGCCTGGACCACCAAATTACCTTGCAGACTGAATACATTGCCTGCTCACCATCCCACTGTCATCACCACTGGACATGTGCGCAGAGCTCTTGAGGGAAAATTGTGGTGCTGTATGGGAAAGACATACTCTGGAGGCTTCTCAAGAATGTGGAGCCAATCCTGAATACAGATAACTGGTCTACCAACTAGCAGACAGGTACAGACTTGAGAGCAGAGAGTTAACTTTGGGCTGGGATGTCTGGCGCTGTTTCAAAGATAAGAAGTGACCTGATCGACCCTTGAAGAGAAGCTACCATTGGGATTTCTAGAAGAGTGAGTGGAAGATGAATGAGTCAAGAGTGGGCCTGTTCAAATTAGAAGAAGCAGGAGTGTGATGATCTGACTGGGAAAAAGCGGACCAGTTTTTCTGGGAGGCAGAATGCTTGTGGGGTATTAGGTAGGAGGAGGAGAAACAGGTTTGAATATAGGAGTCTTTACTACCAGTTTAAAGGCTTTAAGAATTTGAGTACAAAGTTTTAAAAAGTTATAATCAGGCAAAATAGATAAAAAACAATCAGGAAATTCTTGATTGTCAAAAATAAGAGCTAATAACTACTATTTATAAAATAGGTAACATGTTTCTACTGTATGCCACAGGAAATGATACTCAATATCTTGTAGTAACCTATAATGAAAGAGAATATGAAAAGGAATATAGGTATGTGTATGCATGACTGAAACATTATGCCTGTACACCAGAAATTTACACAACATTAAACTGACTCTACTTCAATAAATAGTTTTTAAAAAGAGCTAATAGATTTTAAAAATACACATTATTTTAAAGGACAGGTGATTTATTGTTGCTCATTAGGATAATTGCATCTGGATGCAATGTGAGGTTTATTTTAGAAGTAATATATTCTGAGATACTTACAAGTTATTTTCTTACCCAGTTCTAAATAGAAGTGTAATAAATATCCATTTGAAAGGCTGTTGACAAATTGCAAACATAATGTGCAACGGAACAGAACGAAGTCGGAGCGCATGCTTCAGGTGCTTCAGATACATGAGTGGTTGGGCAGATGCTGGGCTGTGATTTCAGGGTGGGATGGTTTGCCCTGAGCCATCCACATCCTATCCCTTGATCACTTTGTGAAGGTAAATGAGATGGCTTGAGATACATGTTCACTGCACTGGTCAGGAAGCTTTGGGTGCAAGTAATGGAGACTAAACTTAAATTAGTTTAAGCCAAGACGTTAACCAAGCTAAAAGCTTAACGAAACTTTAACTATGGCGTTTGAAGTGGATGCAGCCTTCAGCTACAGCTGGATCTAGAGTCTCAGTGTGGTTGAGTCTGTCTTTTTCTCTCTCTGCTTCCGAGTCTGCTTTCCTCGTTGTCAGCTTCATTTTCTAGGAGGCACTCTCTGTGGTGTGGGAAAGATGGAAGTTTAAAGCTTGCGTTGACTAAAGGAGAGTCAGTCTCTTTTCTTTCCCTCTGTGTCCTCCTCTCTTTTTCTTTATTTTTGCCTCTGAAAAAGTTGCCCCACTTCTGGACCAATTACTCGGTCAGCTTGAAGAGTCAGAACTCTGATGGACAGCTTTCAAAGAATAAAATGGATTGAAGGGAATAGTTGCCAAAAGGAAGGGGTGTGGATGAGACAGAGAGAGAGAAAGAGAGAAGTTTAGATCAAGGCGATACCAGCTGATGCTGACTGCCTTGGGGTGGGACTCTGTGGTCCTGTGGCCTTAGGTGCACTCTGCTCCACATAGTCAGCCTCATGCCTGGAATAAAAGCAGGGACTTTATCTTAGCCTAGATTGCAACACAGGATGTGACTATTAGAGACAGGGACCTATTGGATCTCACAGCCAGTCACAACCCAAGCTCTTTAAGGCTGAAGAAAGTAACTTAACTCCTTGACTTTTGACCCCAAATTCCAGAAAAAGTCACTCATCTTGATAGAAAGCAACAACTGCCTACCCTTTAGAGGAATGAGGGTGTTGAAGTTCCCCCCTTAGAACTTACCCGAATTTAAGCCACAGAGAGTTTTCATCTTGCATTGCTGTGCTTGGAATAAGGTGGAAGATGAGTTAATAGGTCATTTGCCCTGGAATCTCTGACTTTTGTTCTACTGTGCCAAGTTCGTATTTGCTGAGTTTCACTTCCTTGGAAAATAAGCTAGGCTTGGGGAACATACATGTGTTTGGCATTTACCTGTGATGGTCTCTTACAAAGCTCACAGCAAACTCTGTCTTAGGCATCTTTTCCAAGTCACTGGTTAGGAGGAGGCAGGTAAGGGGTAGGAGATGGGATAGGACTTTCTCCATTTGGTAGTTGTAGGAAAGTAAGACGTAGGGAGAGTGAAGAGATTCACAAGGGATATCAGTGGCAAAGCCCAAAGACAGAAGGTGGCACTCCTGATTTGAAATCAGTTTTCCTAACAATTGGTCTTTATCTTTTCCGAATACAATATGCTATTTCCTTTCAAAAGAGTAGTACCTCAAACATTCACTTTCACTGGGGAGTCCATTCAAATCCATTGGTGAACCCAAAGGATAATAGCCAAGAGATCATTTAATGAGATCTAGACCATTTTACAAGTTTCCATTTATTGTAGCACTGCATTCAATGTGAACATCTCTGATTTTTATTTAAAAATAGAGTGAAAAAAATTGTTTTCTGTAGCGTTTCTACTGATTGCTAATCCTAAATACAGTGGTAATGAAGGAAGTAGAAGTCTGGTTCAAAAGTTCAGGCAAGAGTAGATATTATTGACAGGAGGCTGCTTAAGTATCAGGTATCAAATACTGAGGTAATTGTTTTTGTGGGGTTTTTTTGGTATCGGGTAGAAAAATGATCCTTCTCGGCTCTTTGAACATCAGTAGTGCTTCATTTCATTTCTGCTGCTGCTGTTGATTTTCATGTTGTTACTTCCTGTGTCTACACCAGGAATTGACAGATTTTTTCTGTAAAGGGACAGGTAGTAAATATTTCTGATTTTGCGAGCCATGGGGTGAACTACTTGACTCTGTGTTGTAGTGTAAAATCCACTGTACACAGTATGGACATGGATGGGTGAACCTATGCGCCAATAAAACTTTATTTACAAAAACAGATGGAGGGCTGGATTTGGCCCATGGACAGTCGTTTGTAGATCCTTGGTATATGCAGTCCACCGGGGTCTACGTGAACTCCTCTGCCTGGGCATAGCTGGAACATACTGGGTTTCACAGTGTTTCTACAGCCTCCATCATGCTCCCTTCCTTTTCCTGCAGAAACCTGGTACACGATTCTTTTTAAGTGGTGCTTCCAAGAGCCCCTTTTCCAGTGTCTACATTTCCATCTTAAGAGGACTGGACTTGGGAGCCTGATTTTAAACTTCATAGAAGCAAAGAAAAATCTTCCTGTTCCATTGCTAGAACATACTGGTACATGGTCTAGGAAAATGGCACTAGACAAATGATGGAGTCCCAGACTAAGTGACTTTGAGCAAACCGCTTAACCTTCATGAGTCTATCCTCAACTGTAAGAGCATCCACCTTGCTCACCCTCCAGGGCTGTTGTGAGGATCGCCATTCTTTCAGTTTCTCTTTATCGAGCACCTACTTCTTGCCATAGCTTTTGCTTGGCGTTGGGGATGTGCTGGTAAACAAAATGCTTACCAAGCTGACTTTCAAGTGATCCAATTCATTAATGTTAAAGAAGAGAAACTTCACATTGATTGATTTTATGAGTTTAGATTTTCCTGACCCTTTTAAACAAGGATCAACTCAAAGACCAAGGGGAACTTTTGGGCTCTTTGTTTAGGAGCTGAACTCTCAAGAGAGCCAATGTAATGGCAGCTTAGATTAAATGATAAGGGTTGGGGATGGGGGCAGGCAGAGAAAGAAAACAAAATGTTTTAAGAATAGCCCGATGGAGCGGCTTTCTACCAAAGTTCACTTCTGAAAGAAATCAAAGAGATTTTCAACTCCATCTGGGCTCTAAACCTAGAGATTACCATTGAAGTCAGCTGGTCGAGGGTAAAAATAAGAGTGTAGGAGGATTCATTTTGAAACGTTGTCAGCAACCAGCTGGAAAAAGTAGCAGCTCCTGTGATTACTAGGAAATTTCTTGGAGTGTGTAGAGGTGTATCAGATAATGTAATCTATCACCTATTTCAGTGGCATTTTGGCGGTTGGAGAAGCATTTCTGTTTGGAAGGAAATAGCACCAAAGGGAGGGAAAACAGCATGGTTGTTTTGAACTCTGAGTCCTTCTGGCCAGTGTGAATTTGTTGTTGAGCAGATCTGATAGCCTGTCCGGGCTCATTTTTGTGATATTTACTGAGAAATAACTTTGTGCTCTGCATTGGGTTGGGTTGGACTGGAGGTGGGGTAGAGATGGGGGTCGATACCTAAGCAGAGGAAGACTTGGTTCCGGCTTTCTGGAGAGTGTATGTGAAAAAGCTTTGTGCGGTGTGAGGGATCAGCTTCTCCAAAGAGCAGCAAGACAGTATGTCCTCTGAGTGCAGACCCTAGTGTGGTCCCTGGCAATCAACAAGCGTGCGAATCATTGTGGAGAGAACCGCCTTGGCCACCACACAGTCGGTGTTCCAGCCGTACCACCTCCTTTGAGACCCACAGATGCATCACGTGCCTTTAGAGATGCTGCTCTGTGTGCTTACAACACCCTTTACCCCTACTTTGCCTTGCTAGCTCTTTCTTCTTCTTCAAAACTATATGTACACGTTCCTTCTCGCTGAAGGTTTTTCCTTTTCCTCTTTCTCTCCCTGCAACCACATGCCTGGTTGAGATGTTCCACCTCCCCCCTCTCCCTCCCCTACTCCACATGCCTCTCTTACAGCCCATAATTCACTGGATTGTGGTTGTCTGCATCTCACAACGGAGGCCAGTTGCTGGTAATTGAAAAGTGTATCTGGCCATTTGAGGGAATCACAAAAAAATAAAATGCATACATACCCTGAACATATTGTTTTAACTGAAAACTGAGAGATGTATGTTCCTTGACCCATTTTTTGGACATAGGCAGGTTCCATCTTTTGTTTCCATTTTGTTCTGCTGGTTAGCGTTCTAGATTATCTTTCTTTTAAAACTCATACCTGTAGTACATTATCTATAATTTCCAGTTCCTGATTTTTGTTTTTTGCAACGTAAGAAGACCTTGGAAAAGCAATTCTTCCCCGCACCCAGCATTTTATTTTTTTCCTGCTCACACCTAATTCAACTGTATTTTTCAGTGATTCACCATTATCAAGTCTTTGCAAAACATTCAAATAAGCTTTTATAGAAACATGGATTTTTTTTGGTACGATTTTCTGTTGATTGACATGCTGTTTAATTAAATAATATAATTATAATAACGAGTATGACAACTAGACATCGTTTTGAGAAGAAACACAATTAGCTCTTGTGAACACATACTGCAGCTGGTGGGGGAAGCACCATGGGACTCAGTTGGTAGGCGTGCATGAGGAGGGCATCAGAAGCAACAGAGAACATCAGTTAATCCAGCAGGTTGCTTAAGCAAAGCTCAGTTTAGGGAGCATATACTTGATTGAGTTGGTCCAGTGTCTGGTCGAGTGGGTGTTGAATCCTTTGTTAAGTGGATGCATGGACAAGCCAGTAAGCAAAGGAGAGAACTTTGGGGGATATGACTTTTTCAGGACCACTACTCTTTGGACTCATAAATGGCCACCTCGTCTATCTATAGGAGTGTTGGGCTCAAATGAAAAGGCTGGAACTTCCCCTACTGTCTGCAAAATGAGAACTCTCTCTCCAGTGAGCAGGGCACAGATTTCTGGATAAGCCTGCCAGCTGGCTCCCCAAACCCCTGCCCCACCTTCTAACACAGCTGCTGTCTTGCTGATGAAAGAAGTGTAAAATGTCTCCTTTGCTCCTCGGAGACCCTCCTGGCCATTACTTCTTGTTTCAGCCTCTTCTGTTTGGGCTCTGAAACCTGTGAAATGTTCGGGGGCTAGAGTTTCTAGGGAGATATCCCACCGAAGGATGCCATTCGTATTGAAATTCTGCATGTGTAAAGCCCTTTAATGAATCTGGTTCCACTGCAGCATATGGAACATCAGCTGGCGAGGGGTGTTGCGTATACATCAGGGCCCCATTTCTGCTGTAGTCCCACCTCCCTGTAGATAATTATACCTCACCTGTGTGGAGACACCGACCAGAGGCTGACACACATACAAAAACACATTTTATTTATATATATATATATATATACATATGAATGTATATATATCCACTATATATCTCATATAAAATGATTTTTTCCCCCAAACATGATACAGATTAGTGTGAGCACATGGAAATTGATATAAGGTCAGCTATTGCAAGCTAGAGATTATAAAGAGAGAAAGACTAAAGCTTTGTGAGTGTGTGTGTGTGTGTGTGTGTGTGTGTGTGTGTAGTGGTTACAGGAATGAGCTAATAGAAGGAAGATCTATCTGAGCCATGGCCTAAAGACAGGGCACTCAAGGGCTTATCCAGGAAATGGAGCAGGTTGGTTCCAAGAAGCAGAAAAATTTGGTGATGTAGTGGCTAAGAACATACATCGTAATGTCAGAAGGTTCCGGGTTCAAGTCTTGACCCTGGTCCTTACTAGCTGTGTGTCTGGGCAATATACCTTATTGCTTCCTGTTTGAGTCCATAAAAAAGGGTAATAGGATGGCCTTCGCAGAGCTGGTGGGATGATTAGATTTTGTATGGAAAGTAGTTCACATAGTGCCTGCCGCACAGTAAAACTCTTAGAAATGGGATATTCCGGGAGAAGATGGCGTAGTAGAAGGACGCTCGCAGGTCACCCTCTCCCACAAATACACCAAGACCCACATCTACAGACCCACTCAGCCAACCAGAGCACCTGTAGAACTCCGACAGAACATCGCCCTCTTCAAAAGATAAAGACACCAAAAATCTGGTAGGAGAAAAGGAAAAAAGAAAGAACAAAAGGCAAAGCAGTGCGGGACGGGTCCCGCGGGGAGGGAGCGGAAAAGGAGGACTGGCGCTCGCTCGCTGGGTCTCCCCTCTCCAACTGAGAGGCCAGCGGGACGGAGGGGGAGCCTCCGAGGCTCGGATCTGTACAGAGCAGCCCTTGACTAACAGAACTAAGTTAAACGGGCACAGAGCGTCCCCCCGACACCCAGCCTGAGACGTGGGCCGGCAGCGGCGGGCAGGGCCAGGCTGCACAAGCCGGGCGGAGGACGGAAGTGGCTGCACGGAGGCAGCCCCGGGGGAACGCAAGGGGCTGCGCGCCGTGGCTGTGGGGGCACAGGGCAGAACAACCTGGGCCCTCCATAAAACAGCAAGGTTGATGTGCTCTCGGGGGAAGGGTGCACACCCCCATCTCTGAAAACCCGCGGAAAGTTTTCAGGGGAAGAGAGGCGGGGCTCAGGCACAGCCGCCATATCCTCCGTGCTTACCACCCAGGCGGGGGCGGGGGCGAAACCTGCATCCGCACCGAAGGGCTTAGCAGCCTCAAAGGCCAGACTGAGACTGGCCTGCAGCCCGGGTCAGATAGGATCCTTCCATCCTGGTCCCGCAGAGAACTTGCTCCACAAAGACAAACAAGGAGCTGGGTTCTGGCTTGGAGCAGGGACAAGGTCTTCCCCGAGCCCTCGGTCTTCCCCGAGCCCACCTGCAGAGCGCTGACCAGGGTGGAGCGCTCAGCCACACAGAGAGCGGAGCTACCGGCGGCGCAGGTAGAGGGAGAGCGCCCCCCCCCCCCCTTTCGGGCAGGAACACAGCCCCTGACCGAGGTGCTGGGAGGGGGCACCACCCGCCCTCCTACCTGGCCAGTCTGCAACATCTGACTGCGGCATCCGGAGGGGCAGCGACCCACCCGCCCACAGCAGAGGAGAGCTACACCTGACCCAGAGTTAGGAGGAGGCGCCATCTGCTTGCCGACAGGTGCTGGGAGCAGCACAGAAGAGGGCGCCAACGGAGGGCCTCTGAAAACAGCAAGCTGAGCTTCCAAAACAGGACGAAGACAGAAAGACTTCACATTAAAAGCACACAGACTCCAGGAGAACACCGACAACCCCCCCTTTTTTTTTTAAATCTGTTTTTACCTGTTCTATTTTCTATTACTCTCAATCTTTACTTCTTAATTCATTTCTATTTCTCTTGGGTTTTGATGTCCTGCTATTGATTAGACACAGGTTTCAAATACATCTATTCATCTCCCCCCCTTTTTTTTGTAAAGGTTTCAAAAGGACGTCTCAACCCGATTAATACTCTGCTTCAACTCACTCTTCTATTATTCATTATACACTGTTTTCAAACCCTCTTTCTCCCTTCTTTTAAAATTCTTTCTCTCTCTCTTATTTTTTTTTCCTAAGTTCTATTCCTAAATAGGCATCAGATAGATAAAATCCCTAAGGACCAAAATAAACAACTGATACTCCATAAACTACAGTGCCAAAGAGGTATGAGCAAGATGAAGAAGCAGAAAAACCTTTCCCAATTAAAAGAACAAGAGAAATCCCCTGAAAGAAAGATCAACGAAATAGACATCGATAGCCTACTAGATCAAGATTTCAAAAAAGGAGTGATCGAATTGCTGAAGGAATTAAAAGAGATAGTGTTTAGAGATATAAAATATGTCAAAAATGAAATTGAAGCTATAAAGAAGAGCCAAGTAGAATGGGTAAACTCATTGACAGAGATGAGGAATGATCTAATAGCTGTGCAAAGCCGACTAGATAATGCAGAGGAACGAATTAGTGATCTAGAAGACAGGGCAATAGAAAGCACCCACTCAGAAGAACTACAAGAGAAGCAAATAAAAAATAATGAAAATAGCATAAGGGACCTATGGGATAATATAAAGCGTCCCAATCTTCACATAATAGGGGTCCCAGAAGGAGAAGAAAGATCAAAGGGGATTGAAAAGGTTTTTGAAGAAATCATGACTGAAAACTTCCCAAACTTAAAGAAGGAATCAGATATCCAAGTACAGGAAGCTCAGAGGGTCCCAAACAGGAAGAACCCAAATAGACCCACACCAAGACATATCATAATCAAGATGGCCAGAGTCAAGGATAAAGAAATGATTCTAAAGGCAGCAAGAGAAAAGCAAAGAGTAAGTTACAAGGGAACCCCCATAAGGCTCTCAGCTGATTTCTCTACACAAACACTACAGGCCAGAAGGAAGTGGCAAGATATATTCAAAGCCCTGAATGAAAAAAAGATGCAGCCTAGGATCCTTTATCCAGCAAGGCTATCCTTGAGGATAGAAGGAGAAATAAAGAGTTTCACAGACAAAAAAAAGCTGCAGGAGTTTAGCAACACTAAACCCATGCTAAAAGAAATATTGAAAGGGCTATTCTAAATAGAAAAGCAGCAGGATGCTACAGAAATGAGAAACACACAACTGGAAAGGTGATAACTCATGAATTACAAATAAAGTAAACATGAAATTATAAAAGAAGACATACAAATCACTGAGAGTGGGAGAGGGAGGCAGGGAAATATAGAATACTTTTTTCTTTCTTTTTTAAATTTTTTTAACAGTAGGATGGGTTTGAGATCATGTTACTATCAGTTTAATAAAAAGAGTTATAGTAATGGTTTGATAGATTTACAAAAAAGGGTAACCACAAGCCAAAAATTTACAAAGGAGTCACAAAAATTAAATAAAATCCATGATAATACAAAGGAAAATTACCAAACCACAAAAGGAAGAAGAAAGGAACAAAGAGGATATACCAATTCAACTGCAAAGATAAGTTCAAAATGGCAATAAACACACATCTATCATTAATTACTGTAAATGTTAATGGACTAAATGCTCCAGTCAAAAGACACAGAGTGGCAGACTGGATAATAAAGCAAGAACCTTCAATATGCTGCATACAAGAGACCCACTTTAGGGAGAAGGACACATATAGATTGAGAGTGAAAGGATGGAAAAGGATATTCCATGCAAATGGAAAAGCCAAAAAAGCAGGTGTTGCAGTACTGATTTCAGACAAAATAGACTTTAAAACAAAGGCCATAAAGAAAGATAAAGAAGGACATTTTATAATGATTAAAGGAGTGATACAAGATGAGGATATTACACTCGTTAATATATATGCACCCAATATAGGAGCACCTAAGTACATACAAGAATTACTAACAGAGATAAAGGGGGATATTGATGGGAATACAATCATAGTTGGAGATTTTAACACTGCATTAACATCACTAGACAGATCTTCCAGACAGAAAATAAACAAGGCAACAGAGAAATTAAATACTACAATAGAAAAACTAGATTTGGTGGATATTTTCAGAGCATTACACCCCCCCAAAATAGGATATACATTCTTTTCAAGTGCACATGGAACATTTTCCAGGATCGATCATGTACTTGGGCACAAAAGAAACCTCAACAATTTTAAGAAGATAGAAATTATCTCAAGCATCTTTACTGACCACAATGCCATGAAACTGGAAATCAACAACAGAGAAACAAAGGAGAAAAAAAGGAAAGCATGGAGATTAAACAATATGTTATTGAAAAAGCAATGGATCAATGAGGAAATCAAAGATGAAATTAAAAAATACCTTGAGGCAAATGATAATGAAAGCACAACCACTCAAAACCTATGGGACACAGCAAAGGCAGTGCTAAGAGGGAAGTTTATAGCGATACAGGCCTTCCTCAAAAAAGAACAATCTCAAATAAACAATTTAACCCACCACCTGAATGAATTAGAAAAAGAAGAACAAAAAGCCCCAAAAAGCAGCAGAAGGAAGGAAATAATAAAGATCAGAGAGGAATTAAATACGATAGAGATTAACAAGACCATAGAAAAAATCAACCAAACCAAAAGCTGGTTTTTTGAAAAAGTAAATAAAATCGACAAACCTCTGGCCAAACTCACAAAGAAGAAAAAAGAGAGAGCACAAATTAGCAAAATAAGAAAGGAAAATGGAGAAATTACAACAAACAAAATAGAAATACAGAATATCATATGAGAATATTATGAAAAACTATATGGAACCAAACTGGATAACCTAGAGGAGATGGACAAGTTTCTGGAAACATACTGTCCACCAAAACTGAATCAAGAAGAATCTGAACACTTGAACAATCCGATCACTAGAAAGGAAATAGAAATAGCAATTAAAAACCTCCCTACAAATAAAAGTCCAGGACCGGACAGCTTCACCGGGGAATTCTACCAAACATACAAAGAAGAACTCATACCAGTCCTTCTCAAACTCTTCCAGACGATTGAAAAGGAGGGAATACTCCCAAACTCATTCTATGAAGCCACCATCACCCTGATACCAAAACCAGGCAAAGACACTACAAAAAAAGAGAATTATAGGCCAATATCACTGATGAACATAGACGCCAAGATCCTCACCAAAATTTTAGCAAATAGAATCCAACAACACATAAAAAAGATTATACATCATGACCAAGTGGGGTTCATCCCAGGGACACAAGGCTGGTTCAACATACGCAAATCAATCGGTGTAATACATCACATCAACAAGAGAAAGGACAAAAACCACATGATCATCTCCATCGATGCAGAAAAAGCATTTGATAAAATTCAACACCCATTTATGATAAAAACTCTCGCCAAAGTGGGTATAGAGGGAACATATCTCAACATAATAAAAGCTATATATGACAAACCTACAGCCAGCATAGTACTCAACGGTGAAAAACTCAAAAGCTTCCCACTAAAATCTGGGACAAGACAAGGATGCCCACTATCACCACTCCTATTCAACATAGTCCTGGAAGTCCTAGCCACAGCAGTCAGGCAAGAGAAAGAAATAAAAGGGATCCAAACTGGAAAAGAAGAGGTAAAAGTGTCATTATATGCTGATGACATGTTACTATATATAGAAAACCCTAAAAGGTCCACAGAAAAGCTACTAGAGCTGATTGAAGAATTCAGCAAGGTAGCAGGTTACAAAATTAACGTTCAAAAATCAGTTGCATTTCTTTACACTAACGATAAATCAACAGAAGAAGAAAGTAAAGAAACAATCCCCTTTAAAATAGCACCCAAAGTAATAAAATTTCTGGGAATAAATCTAACCAAGGAGGTGAAAGAATTATACACAGAAAACTATAAACCATTGATGAAGGAAAATAAAGAAGACTTTAAAAAATGGAAAGATATTCCATGCTCTTGGATCGGAAGAATCAATATTGTTAAAATGGTCACACTGCCCAAGGCAATCTACAGATTTAATGCAATCCCTATCCAATTACCCAGGACATATTTCACAGAACTAGAAAAAATCATAATAAAATTCATATGGAACCATCAAAGACCAAGAATTGCCAAAGCATTACTGAAGAGAAAGAAAGAGGCTGGAAGAATAACTCTCCCAGACTTCAGACAATACTACAGAGCTACAGTCATCAAGACAGCATGGTATTGGTACCAAAACAGACATATAGACCAATGGAACAGAATAGAGAGCCCAGAAATGAACCCACAAACTTTAGGTCAACTCATCTTTGACGAAGGAGGCAAGAATATACATTGGAATAAAGACAGTCTCTTCAGCAAATGGTGTTGGGAAAACTGGACAGCAGCATGTAAAACAATGAAGCTAGAACACTCCCTTACACCATATACAAAAATCAACTCAAAATGGATTAAAGACTTAAACATAAGACAAGATACAATAAACCTCCTAGAGGAAAACATAGGCAAAACATTATCTGACATACATTTCAAAAATTTTCTCCTAGAAGAAATAAAAGCAAGAATAAACAAATGGGACCTAATGAAACTTACAAGCTTCTGCACAGCAAAGGAAACCAGGAATAAAACAAGAAGAAAACCTACGGAATGGGAGAAAATTTTTGCAAGTGAAACCGACAAAGGCTTGATCTCCAGAATATATAAGCAGCTCATACGACTCAATAAGAAAAAAATAAACAACCCAATCCAAAAATGGGCAGAAGACCTAAACAAGCAATTCTCCAAGGAAGACATACAAATGATCAAAAAGCACATGAAAAAATGCTCAATATCACTAGTTATCAGAGAAATGCAAATCAAAACTACAATGAGGTATCACCTCACACCAGTCAGAATGGCCGTCATTCAAAAATCCACAAATGACAAATGCTGGAGAGGCTGTGGAGAAAGGGGAACCCTCCTACACTGCTGGTGGGAATGCAGTTTGGTGCAGCCACTATGGAAAACAGTGTGGAGATTCCTCAAAAGACTAGGAATAGACTTACCATATGACCCAGGAATCCCACTCCTGGGCTTGTATCCAGAAAGAAATCTACTTCAGGATGACACCTGCACCCCAATGTTCATAGCAGCACTATTTACAATAGCCAAAACATGGAAACAGCCTAAATGTCCATCAACAGGTGACTGGATAAAGAAGAAGTGGTATATTTATACAATGGAATACTACTCAGCCATAAAAACCGACAACATAATGCCATTTGCAGCAACATGGATGCTCCTGGAGAATGTCATTCTAAGTGAAGTAAGCCTGAAAGAGAAAGAAAAACACCATATGAGATCGCTCATATGTGGAATCTAAAAAACAAAAACAAAAACAAACAAACAAAAACAAAGCGTAAATAAAGGACAGAAATAGACTCACAGACAGAGAATACAGACTTGTGGTTACCAGGGGGGTGGAGGGTGGGAAGGGATAGACTGGGATTTCAAAATTGTAGAATAGACTACACTGTATAGCACAGGGAAATATACACAAAATGTTATGATAACTCACAGAGAAAAAAATGTGACAATGAGTGTGTATATGTCCATGGATAACTGAAAAATTGTGCTGAACACTGGAATTTGACACAACATTGTAAAATGATTATAAATCAATAAAAAATGTTAAAAAAAAAAAAAAGAAATGTGATATTAATTGTAAATGAGGACAGTGCAATTATGTCCTGCTCTGAGGGTGCTTCTTTGGGCTTCTTGGGATCAGAAGACCGTCACTGAACCTGACTCTTCTCTGATTAACACTCTGTGGACAAAATGGAATGCTGGGTACTTTGGGGGTGGGAGGATCAGAGAAGTAGATTTCAAGATCACCATAATATAGGTTTGTAACGTAATAGGAGAGAGGGGCTTAATATCCACAGAGGAGGACAGAGTCAAAATCAAAGTAAATGTGTAAATGGGCCTCGCTGATGAGCTCCCATCCCGAACAGGGGTCAAGATGCCTTGACCAGTTTGTTTTCCTCTGCTTTTAATCATTGAGATGCTTAACACTCAGGGGCCGAGAGCTGGTGAAGAGGTACCTGCTTCATGTCTGTTTCAGAGACCAGAATAGAATGCCTGCTGCTTCCCCTTCCTCTGCCTAGCCCAGCCCAAGCCTGGTCCGCTTTATCCCTTACATTAGGACAGATTCGCCTCTGACAGTCTTGAGATCTCATGTCAGATGCACTCGGGATGCTGTTCTTTTATTGCTGAGAAGGTTGGGACTTTGCTCTTGAGAGGGGTTGGGGTGAATGAGTTTCCACTGTATTTATAGAAACTCGGTGCAACATCTCCCAAGGTATAAATAGAACAATGGAGTGTTGACAAAAGGGCTGGTTTTTCTGTAACTGCGAAAACCCTGCAATTATTCCTGGAACTATACTCATTGTTTATCTGCATCTAAATTTTAATAAACAGGGCTCTTGCTGCTTATTCATGAATTTTCAGATGGAAATCTATCTCCCATTATTATCCCCTTCTTGTGAGTCAGGCACCATCTTTCAAATTTGCAGCTGAGTAAATAGACGGAACATTAGCAGCAATTAGATAATTGGTGCCCTGGATAAACCCGCCCGCAGCTGTGAATGAATATGGACTGTGCCAGTGTCACCTGGTGCAGCCTTCCTGATGGCACGGCATGCCACCGCAGCCTGGCAATTAAGCACAGAAGTTTACCAGCCAATGTCCGGGTCCTCCTTTCTTCCAAAGAGACCCAAGGTAGTAAAGTAAGGGAGGTTCCTTATTGTCCTGTGAGTCCTTGTACAATGAAAGATGTTAGGGTAGAGACTTCAGTAAAAAAAAAAAAAAAAAAAAAAAAGTAAGTCCATTTATCTTCTCTTGACTGGCTGCTAAATTGCTTAAGGTAACTTGTTTGGTGCATACAGCCAGCAGAAATCCATGCTTGGATTCTGGGCTGAAGAGAAGGGGAGCTTGGTTCTAGCTTCTGTTTTTCTGTAAATCCCCCCAGATTTGATAGCCTTGGGCTGACTATTTTTTTAACCTCCATCATCAGAATTTTTTTTTCCCGCTGACATAATTTAGGTTTCCTTTTTAGCAGTCGTGTTTTAATCTCTCTTTCCCTGGGATTGTATTTCTTCTGGGCTGAACAGGATACCTTTTCTAGCTCAAATATTCCTGTCCCTCAGGCAACCATGAAGCCCTTTTTGAGGTATCTAGGTATTTTTGTTAATTGCTGGTGACTCGGGAAATAGAGTAAGATTACAAAAGGGAGAGTGGCAAGAGGGCTTGTCCATCCCATGGAACCCCTGTGATGGAGGCTTGTTAGAGTGCAGTGGGCTCATCCCGCCCACCGTCCTCCTCTGTCCTGACTAGTCTTGCTTGGCTCCTCCTCAGTTTTGCTTTGGGTTTTACAGCAGTTCTGTCTAGACCCTCAGTCTCTCACTCTTGTCTCCCTGGATGCTTTCCTAAGTCACTTCTTTCCTTTTAATTGCTTACACCTTGCTTTGTGTTTGGAAGGAGGTGGATGACTTGGGAGTTGGATATAACAGGGTAGTCGGATTGGGTGTTTGGGTCTCTGAATGAGTCACATGGAATTCATCCCCCTCTCCTAGGGATCGTTCCAGGCCATCTCACTGCATCCCCCTTAGAACAGGAAAGTCATACTGGGTCTTGAAAGAAGAGCTCTGGGGAAAGCTCCAGGAGGAGCAGGGGTCCTGATGCGATTTCTTGCCAGTCCTACCCTGTGTTTTAAAATGTACCATCCCCTTTCATAAACTTGAGACACATTATTTTTTATGTTTATTATTGGTATTGTAATTTGTAACACTTCTGCTGTTTAATGATATTAATGTCATTAAACATTTCATGTATTGAACACCTACTCTGCCATATGTACAATTATACATTATTTCAACAACCCACGAGATTAATTTTATTGGCCCTATTTTACAGGTCATTAGCTCAAAGATCAGAGAAGTTAGTAATTATCCCAAGGTCACACAGCTAGTAAGTGGCAGACATGGAATGCAAACCTAGGTTTCTCTAATTGCAAAGCCCACACTCTCAAACACTGTGCTAAATGGCAGAACTCTAGTCATTTGCAGATGCAATTAATGTCTGAAGCCTTCTCTGCTTGAGAATGAAATGTTAACTGGATAGCCTGCATTTTAGTTCCTTAAATCATAATCATTTGTCCATTTTGGAGAAGACATTAAAAACGTAGATTCAGGCAGCAGTGATTGCTGTTTTGTTTTTTTAAAAACCTTTGCTGAATTTTCCCTTCCAGCTAGAAACTACTTTCCCCAGTATTTCCCTTTGGTTCTCACTGCTGCCAATGCATCAGATGTATCAACCACCTGAAACTGGGCTGCAGGGGTAGAATTTATTTGCAGGCATTTAAATTTCCCTGGTGATAAGCAAATTAATTTTGTTGCAAGTCTTAAACTTTCTAATTGAATGATGGAATGTCACTGAGTGCGTTTCCCAGAAGAAAGGCAGTCAAAGTCTTCCCATCCATCGCGAAGAACTGAGTTGGGACCTGGGTTTGCAGTTCTGCTCTGCCCTACAGCCCAGCCCAGCCCATCCTCCAGGGCTTGAGAAAAGTCATTTGGGAGCAGAGTGTCTGCAATCTTCCCAGCCGGCTGGCAGTCACCCCTGCCAAGAGAAGACCTTTGCTTCATTCATTCATTGATCAAATATTTCTTGTGCGCCTCCTGTCAGGTGTGTGCCAGGCACTGTTCTAGGCTCAGTAGAGAACAAAACACGTCAGTCTCTCTGCCTTTCCCGTGGGAAAGAGGCAGATGGTGAACTTATGAGCAAATGTCACTATGAAGAAAAGCAAAGCTGGATAACAGATGCAGAGTGTTGAGGGGGCTGCTTCAGAGGGCATCTCTCAGGGGCAGTTAACTGAGAAAAGCCTGAATGAAGTGAGGAAGAGCACTGAGCCAGAGGGAACAGCAGATCCATAAGGTTTATGCTCATCTTCAGACCAGATTACCTCACTCCCACCCAATTCAGAGCAATAAATCAGATCTTCTGTAACGGCCCTTTCCTTTGCTCATAGCTTCCTCCAGATGAGCTCCTTTGGAGAACCCTTAATGACAGCTGTGTCTCCCTTTCATAAAGAGTCTATTGAATTAAAAAGTCCACAAATGATAAATGCTAGAGAAGGTGTGGACAAAAGGGAACCCTCCTATGCTGTTGGTGGGAATGTAGTTTGGTGCAGCCATTATGGAGAACAGTTTGGAGATTCCTCAAAAAACTGAAAACAGCCTTACCATATGATCCAGCAATCCCACTTCTGGGTATATGTCTAGAGGGAACTCTAATTTGAAAAGATACAAGCACCCCAATGTTCATAGCAGCACTATTTACAATAGCCAAGACATGGAAGCAACCTAAATATCCATTGCTGGAGGACTGGATAAAGAAGCTGTGGTATATTTATACAATGGAATACTACTCAGCCATAAAAAAGAATAAAATAATGCCATTTGCCACAACATGGATGGACCTGGATCATCAGTCTAAGTGAAGTAAGCCAGAAAGAGAAAGAAAAATACCATATGATATCACTCATATGTAGAATCTAAAAAAAGAAAAAAAAAAAAGAAAAGAAAAGAAAAGAAAAAAGAAGACAGTAATGAACTTATCTATAAAACAGAATCAGACTTACAGACATAATAAATAGTCTTATTGTTACCAGGGGGAAAGAGGATGAGAAGGGATAAATTTGGAGTTTGAGATTTGCAAATATTAACTACTATATCTATGCAAATAGATAAAAAAACAAATTTCTTCAATATAGCACAGGAAACTATATCCAATATCTAGTAGTGACCTATAAAGAAAAAATATGAAAAGGAATATATGTATGTATATGTATGACTCAAACATTATGCTAAACACTGGAAATTAACACATTGTAACTGACTATACTCCAATTAAAAAAAAATTAAAAAGTCTATTGAAAAAGTATATGACATCACCACAATATGGCATCAAAAAAAGTAAATGAGACATAAGGATAAGATGACAGTAACATGGGCTTGCATTTCTGCCTCTGTTGGCCCAGATTCAGAATTTATGAGTAGATGGGACATAGATTAGATGGAAGTTTCCAGGCTCATTCACTGAAAATGTGTATTAATTTCCTATTATGTACTAGAGGTATGGGCTAGGGTAGGACTGCTTTGGTTTTCAAGCCATTTCAGCAGTAATTTACTATGACTATTTATTTTTATTAAATAGATATTAACTATAGTTATTTGGCACTTACAATATGCTTGTCATTGTTCTAAGCACTTTACATGGATTAACTAACTTAATCCTCACAACAAGCCTAGGAAATAGGTTCTTTAATTGTCCATATTTGATGATTGAGAAAATAGAAGCACGGAGAAGTTGATGAGTTGCTCAGGGTTGCATGTCAACCAAGTAACCTGTCCAGTGTTTGAACCCAGGCAGTCTGGGAATGAAGCTCTGTAGCTTACCGTGGGCCAGGCCCCCTGGTAAGAGCTATAAGCTAAGTGCTCTTGTCATCCTCATGGGAGAAAACTGAGGCTCAGAGGGTCAAGCCTCTTACTCAGGGTGACATAGCTGTGCCGAGGCCAGAATTTAACACGGGTCTTTCTGACCTGAAGTCTGTATTTTCAGTGGCTCCGCTAAGCTGCCCAACTCAGGCCATACTCACTTTGTAGGGTGCAGAGAGGACCGAGGCTAGTGGCAGCCTTGGGCTGTTCTCCAGCACCAAGCTGTGTGTCTCCTCCTTATCCCAGTGTTTCTTCAGGAATTTAAGGAAGGTGAGGACCGGTCCTGGGGAATGGATGCCAGAGTTACACTGGAAGGGATTTTGGAAGCATCATGGGTGCTGATGGATCTCCGAGGATCTCTTTTCAGGCTAGGCCTCCAGGTTTGGGTCTGGGATACTTCACCAGTTCAGAGATGGGGGTATTTGAGCTAAGTGGGTTCCCAATGAGTTATGTGCTTAGAAAAGATGGAACAGGAAGTGAGAGGGAGCAAATTGCCCCTGCCTCTCCTGCTTTCCCATGCTTCTTGTGATGTGCCTGTGGTGCGGTTCAGACAGCCCAGTGACCATTCATCATTAGGTGTTTTTTCTCCCTACCCGGCATCTCCAACACCTAAGTTCCCCCTCATTCTTACTCTTGTGGTTCTTCCAATAATAACAATACTAAAGTAGTAGTAACAAGTAGATTTTGGTAGTTCTTCCCACTTTACAAAGCACTTTATGTACGCTTTGTGTCCTTAAAGCCAGATAATAACCTTGTGAGATATTATTTTGCTCCTCTATTAAAGACGGAGGATGCAGAGGTTCAGAGAGGTTACTTGTCCTGCTGGATGCCACACAGCAAGTACAACGTAATGGTGCCAGAATCCAGTCCTAGTTGCTTGACTCCTCCCCCCTCTGTCACACCGCCTCTTCAAATTATTTCCTAATTAGTCTCTTTAATGGCTCTCTGTCAAGCTGGCTTTGGTTGCCCTTGCAAAGACAAGCTTGAATGAAATCAAATGATTTTGCTGCTGAATGAAAACACTTGCGCGATGCTGTTTTCTAGGCCGTCTTCACATATGGTCCTCTTGGCTCAGTAAGCCATTCCAGGTTTGGATAGGGCTCCAGAAGCTGAGGAGGAATGGGATGCCTTCCTTGTCACAGGTGAGCCGGGTAGCAATCCCGGAACCTGGCGGCATGCTTCTTGCGGGGCCAGTGGGTCTAGGGTCTAGGTCTAGAGACAGAGGATGCTTCTCTAGTGTAGTAGTAGTAGTCGTCCCTCTCTCTGAGAAGATGCCCATGACTGAATGATGCCTGTTGCCCTGCTGTTCCCAACCCAACACTTTCCCAGTGTTCTTGGCTCCATAACCCCAAATCCCTGAAGGCCCCAATTGGTTCATTTATTAAATGAAAATAAACACCATGTGGTGACAATAGATCAGTTATTAAAACAGCAAAAATCCTGACGTTGTGGAGTTGCACAGAATGTTGGAAAGCGGCAAGTGCTGTGGAGAACAAACAGAGGAAGAGTGTAGGATGTGCTGTGCGTGTGTCCAGGGAAGTGTTAGGTCGCCTTTCTCGTCTCAACCCCTCCCAGCACTGCGTGTCATCCTCCCAACTGCATGTCGGGGCGGGGGGGGGGGGTGGTATCAAGGAAGGAGTCCCAGCTTTTGAAAAAATCCGGTTTCACCATTTGTGCTTTTCCCTGGAATACTTCTCCTTAGCTCGTGCCTCAAGTTAGCTATAGTTTGGGGGGATACATTTATTTTTTAATCAAACGGAGGAAATCCCTCTTTATTTCTAGTCTGCTGAGAATTTTTAGCTGGATTTTGTCCATTGCCTTTTCTTCCTTGATTGAGAGGGTCATGTGACTTTTCTTCTTTAGTCTGTTCACGTGGTGGCCCATCCTGATGGATTTCTGAGTGTCAAGCCAGCCTCGCAGACCTGGAATAAATCCCGTTTGGTTGTGCTGTAGAATTCTTTTTATACTTTGTCGGATTTGATTTGCCAATAGTAGGGGAGGATTTTACATCTGTGTTCATGAGAGATAGCAGTCCGTAGCTTTTCTTTCTTGTGATGCCTTTTTCTCATTTTGGTTTTAGGGTTAATTCTGGTCTCACAGCATAAGTTAGGAAGTGTGCTCTCTGATTCTGTTTCCTGGAAGGGATTATAGAGAACTGGTAAACCTTCTTCCTTAGGTGATTAGTAGTATTCAGAGACAAAACCATCTGGAATTGGTGGCTGCTTTTGGGGAGGAAGATTATTGATTATTGATTCAGTTTCTTTAATAGATACAGGGCTCTTCAGGTTGTCTGTTTCTCCTTATATGAGTTTTGGTACTTTGTGTCTTTCAAGGGATTGGTCCATTTTTATCTCAAGTATCAAATTTATGGGTATTTATTTATTATCCCTTTAATATCAGTGGGACGAGTAGTGATGACTACTCTTGCATTTCTGGTGTCGGTGATTTGTGTCTTTTCTCTTTTTTTCTTTGTTATCCTCACTAGAAATTTGTCAATTTTACTAATCTTTTCAAAGAATCAGCATTATATTTACTTAATCTTCTCTATTTTCTGTTTTCAAGTTCTTTGATATTTAATTTTTTTTAAATTAATGCTTACTTTAAGCTTAAATTGCTCTTTTTTCTTTAATTTCCTAAGGTCGAAGCTTAAGTTATTGATTTTAGATCTTTCTTGTTTCTAACATACGCATTTAGTGCTATAAATTTACCTCTCAGAGCTTTGCTGCATCTGAAAAATTTTGATCAGTTGTATTTTCATTTCATTCCAAGTATTTAAAATTTTCTCTTGAGAGTTCATTGTTACCTAGTGTTATTTAGAAATGGGTTGTTTAATTTCCAAATATTTGAATATTTTTCAACTGTCTTTCTGTTACTAATTTCCGGTCTATTGTGTTCTGAGAACATACTCTGATTTCTACTTTTAGTGTTTTAAACTTGATAAAGTGTGCTTTATTGCTCAGAATGTGTTCCGTCTTGGTGAAAATTTCATGCCAGCTTGAGAAGAATGTGCATTCTTTTGTTGCTGGATGAGGTACAATGTCAGTTTTAGACTTAGGTCCAAAACACAGGGTTCCCCGCCTTTTCCTCCCAGCCCAGAGGATGGTGCCTTTCCAGTAGGAAAGCTTTTGGGGCAGCTGAGAGTTACACTAGGGTAACCTTTCAGTCAGGAAAGCAACCAGGTCATAGACAGCATCAGGAGGCCCAGAGGCAGGAGGGCAGCTGGGCAACAGTCATAGGCTGTTACACAGGGCATTGGGGTGGGAGGAACCACTGTAACCAAGCTTGTCCTGTGTTTGTACTTTACACGCAGTGTTTTTTGTAATTTACACCAAATGGGGGTATATCCAGGGGTGGGGGACAAGGTATTCCACTGGGTGGTTGGAACAAAATATTAGATCTTATATTTTTATTTTTAAAATCTCATCCTTTTAGTCTTCTTATTTTGGGGTATATATTTGAGGGTCTGGAACACATTAGTACAGAGCTAGTTCTCACTACCTCCACCACTAAAACACTGGTCTGAGCCACCGGGATCTGTCACTAGGATTATCGCACCGGCCTCAGCTCCAGTCTCCATGCTTCCGCCCTCCTCACTGTGTGATCACACCCCGTGATCCTGTTACACACAAGTCAAGCCATGTCGCGTCCCCCCACCTCCCACCCCTACTTGGCTTCCGATCTTGTTCTAAGGAAAGCCAAAGCTCTTGCTACTTTCTTTCTCCCCTGCTGCTCTCATCTTGCCTGCAAGCACCCTGTAAACAAGGCTCCTTGCTGTTCCTGCCTCGGAGCTTTTTCGGTGCTGTGCCTTCTGCCGGAGTGCTTTTCCCCATGTCTCCTTGACTTGCTTCCTCAGTTTCTTCATGTCTTTTAAATTGGCACCCACTGCATTTCCTATTCCTTCTTCCTGCTTTATTTTTCCCTCATGACTTTTATAACTGTCAGACATATACTTTACTTATTTATTTTGTTTAATGATTATCTTCCTTCAACTTGGAATATAAGATGCGCAAGGACAAGGTTTTGGTCTGTTTTGGTACTGCTCTGTCTCCCTCGTCCGATGACACATACACAGAAAATCCTCAATAAATACCTGTTAGTACATGAAAGAATGTGTGTTGAAGCGGGTGTGAAATTTTGTTCACCGGTGGGGTACATGATGAAAATGTTATACAGCCTCAGAGAAGGGAGGTGAGGTCATATCACTAAAACGAAACAGGGCTGAGTTTCAAATCTAGGGTTCTCTGATGCCAAAGCTTACACTACCCCAAGCTCAGGAAGAGAGAGAGGGTGCTAGAAAGAGAAAGAGGGAGGAAGGGAGAGAAGGAAGACTGGCGGGAGGGAAAGAGGGAAGGAGAGAGGGAGAGAGAGGCTGAGAATGAGAACTGAACTGAAGTAAGAGAAGTGATCAGGACCAGGAAAAGCCAGCTGTAGCCATGTCCAGGCGGTCCTTCTGGGGCAAGAAATCATCCTCATTCCTCCCAGGCCTTTGATATTTGGTGTCCCTGCAGTATTTGGGGAGGCAGAGAGGTTGCCTTACCTCACTGGAGTGCTCTGAGCTGGAGCCCCAGGTCAGTGGAGCCCCATCCCCCAGGCACCCCCTCCATGGTGGACCATTGCCTTTTTATTTAGAGGGTTGTCCCTAGTGAGTTAGATGTCAGTTGACATGCAGCTCTGGCTTCTACAGGAAGAGAGAAAGCACGTGAAGGGTTAGCCTGCTATTGGAAGAGGAGTCATCATTCTAATCCCTTTCCCTGACAAAAAAGTATGTTCTAGCCTTCAAAGTGGCATCACCCAGTAAAACAAATGAAGAGAGAGGTACTGTGTTGACCTTGCCCAAGGTCTCCTCTATTCCCCAGTCTCCCCCCCTGCCCAGAGCACCGTTCTCCCTTTCCAGTCTGTCCCCGACACCGCCTTGTTGCCTGCTGTCTGTGATCTGGTCCCCCTCCACTGGGTTTTTGTGAAGGAGCTCCAGGTGTCATTCTCTCCTTCCCTTTCAGTTGCTGCCTTTGCTTATGGGCATCTTCTGTCTGATGATCACATCCCAAACCCAGGGGCAGCGACAGTTAGGAGGTCCTTGGGGACACCACCTGCATATTGTGCTTGTGGGATAGTCACACCACCAACTGAAACTGGTTTCAGCAGGGAAGAGGGCCAGGGCTGGGTAGTCTGATGAAATTTAAGACTCAAGAGCCTTGGGACATTGAATTTTGTTACTGTAGAAGAAAGTCTGGGAAGTGCCTCTGAAGGATAACTAGAGTCTGACAAATCTGACTGTGCCCTGACCCTCCAGTGACTCTAGGAGAGAGCTACAGAGCCCACCGAGGGAGGAGCACTGCAGAAACGGGCTCCTGCTTTGAGGAGCTGGGTGTGTTGGGTGTGACCATTTCAGCAAAGACCGTGAGAAAAGGAAACTGATGATTTCTGAGAAGACGGTCAACACGATGGACAAAGTTGACCAGAAGAGCTGGGAGAGGTCCAGGAAAGTGGGGAAAATGTCAGGAATATTCCGTCAGGGAAACATCTGCTTACATGCTATTAGGAACTGGGAAAGCAGGAAAGCTTGGTTTTATTCCATAAAAATAAAGAAGAAAAATAATGTGGGCCACCTTTGTAATTTAAAATTTTCAAATAGCCAGCTTAAAAATGTTAAAAAAGGTGAAGTTAACTTTAGTAATTAATCTTACCCAATATATCTAAAACATTATCATTTTGATATAAAATCAATATGAAATATTAACGATGTTTTTAATATTGTTTTTCCCACACTAAGTCTTTGAAATACTATGTGACACTTAAAGCCCATCTCAGTGCTGACTAGACACATTTCTGATGCTCAAGTATTACATGTGGCTGATGGCTCTTGTATTGGACAGCTCCGGTCTAGAAGATTCTCTTTGTTTCTCTAAATCCCTACTCCTTTCTTTCTTCAGTAAGTATTCCTTGTTGCTTGCCCTTTGTCCTTGAGTGTCTAGTGTGTGTGCTCACATGTGGGTTGGGTTAATTTAGGTCTTTAGGTTTTTGCCAGTGTAATTGAATGTAAGCCATTCGAGATGGAAATACATCCCTTTCCTTCTGTGTTCCTTAACGCAGGCCCGGAGAGAACCGGGGAGGTGGTGGAGAATGGATGGTGGGTGCAGCACGGAGAGAGACATTATTATGAATCACTGTCTGATCTTAGGCTAAATCGCTTCACCTCTCCGGTTCTCTGTTTCCTTCCCCATTAAGTGGGGACGGTGGGATCATTTATACCTGCCTCCAGGAGTGCTGTGGGGATAAAGGACACCAGACGGAAAGGACATTTGGAAAGGTAAACACACTGCACACGGGTAAGGCAGGGTGTTTTTATTATTTCAAGATGATTGAAATCAGCTGGGTCCTCTCCCTGTCTTGGCAGGAAGGTAACCTTGTTGGCAGCAAGAAACCAAGGGGATTATACTAAGATTGGAGGAGAGTGTTTGTATACGTGTTGGGATAAAAGAGACAAATGAAGTTGAATATGAATGTTCTTAGGGATGGGGAAACCACGTCAGTTAGAAGATCTCTGCTTCCCCATCTTGTGGGTAAGACCATGTCAGAAAGGTTACCAGCCAGCTGAGCTCTCTGCTCAGGGAGGTCTTTACAGTGAACAAGCCTGGAATTAAAGCCAGCAGAGGCAGATTTACCTCCCTCAGTGCTCAGTGGCCCCCAGCTCCAGAAGTCCCCATGCTGTGTTACCGGCCTGTGCTCACGATAACGCTTCTGTCTCGGGGACACTCTGAGAAACACTTGATGTGGTCCTCTCCCTTGTGCCTGGTGTGTCTTCCTCACCCTGGAGGCCCTCCCTGGCAAATGGTGTTTCACTTGGTTAGATAGTGTCTTCTTGCTTGGAGTGAAAAACCATGCTGATTCATCTGGGCCCTCGCTTGGGGCAGACATGGTGGGGTGGTAGGGTGCTGGGTGGGGATGAGAGCCTGCGTGTGCAATGGAAGGTGTCAAATCTGATGTAAACCTTAGAACCTTAGGAGCAGTTGAATTTTCTCCTCCCTCAACTATTTTGCATGTTTGCAAGTAAATGGCCTTAGTGTCATCCTGCCACAGGCTTCCCCCCAAGGGGGACTCTCCCCTGGACACCTCTCTGAGATCTCACCTTGATTCCTTCTCTCCTCTGGTTTGCCAGGTAGACTACTGCCAGATTTTTTCAGACTTACTCCTCCTCTAAAATCTTCAATGGCTCTGTGTTGCCACTGGGTCGAATCCATCCCCTCTGGCTAGACTATGGACCCATCTGCAGCTTGGCTCCTATTCACATTCCTACAGGTGGACTGCCTTTCCTCCACTGAGCAAGCTTTGCCTGGTCCTCTCCTAATGCCTTTCCCCTTCTCCTCCAGAGAGCACCGCCCACTGAGGATGACCAGTTGTCTCAATTCACCCAGGGCTAGGGATTCCTGGGAAGCAGGATTTTCAGTGCTCAAGCTGGTGAAGTCCTGGGTGAACCAGGACGGGTTGGTCATTCCCCTCCCTCACCATCTCCACTGATTGAAATCCTGCCCATGTTAAGGGTCCCGCTCAGTTCCCTGCTGAACCCCTAAGCTCCAGCCCTCATTGTCGGCACATTCGTATGGCACAGGCTGTGTGTAGTGTCTTTTGTCATAGGTGTGTGTTCTTACTGTTGTCTATCGAAAGTGCAAATAATTCGAGGATGAGGGTCAAGTCTTATTCTTTTGATCCTTTGGAGCATGCGGCACTGGGACTTTCATGTGGTAGGTGTTCAGATCTTATCTGCTACATGAACGGATGGAGAGTGAATCATATCCTTGAAGTAAGAGGAGGTATCTGATTGATTATTTATTTATTTTAACTTTTTTTTAAAACATTTTTTATTGATTTATAATCATTTTACAATGTTATGTCAAATTCCAGTGTAGAGCACAATTTTTCAGTTATACATGAACATACATATATTCATTGTCACATTTTTTTTCGCTGTGAGCTACCACAAGATCTTGTATATATTACCCTGTACTATACAGTACAATCTTGTTTATCTATTCTATGTATGCCTGTCAGTATCTACAAATTTTGAACTCCCAGTCTGTTCCTTCCCACCCCCCACTCCCTTGGCAACCACAAGTTTGTATTCTATGTCTATGCGTCTGTTTCTATTTTGTGTTTATATATCTATATATTTTTTGGATTTCACATATGAGTGATCTCATATGGTATTTTTCTTTCTCTTTCTGGCTTAGTTCACTTAGAATGACATTCTCCAGGGACATCCATGTTGCTGCAAATGGCATTATGTTGTTGGTTTTTATGGCTGAATAGTATTCCGGTGTATAAATATACCACTTCTTCTTTATCCAGTCATCTGTTGATGGACATTTAGGCTGTTTCCATGTTTTGGCTATTGTAAATAGTGCTGCTGTGAACATTGGGGTGCAGGTGTTTTTTTGAAGTAGGGTTCCTTCTGGATATAAGCCCAGGAGCAGGATTCCTGGGTCATATGGTAAGTCTATTCCTAGCCTTTTGAGGAATCTCTAAAATGTTTTCCACAGTGGCTGCACCAAACTGCATTGCCACCGGCAGTGTAGGAGGGTTCCCTTTTCCCCACAGCCTCTCCAGCATTTGTCATATGTGGACTTTTGAATGATGGCCATTCTGACTGGTGTGAGGTGATACCTCATTGTAGTTTTGATTTTCATTTCTCTGATAATCAGTGATGTTGAGCATTTTTTCATGTGCCTATTGATCATTTGTATGTCTTCCTTGGAGAATTGCTTGTTTAGGTCTTCTGCCCATTTTTGGATTAGGTTGTTTGTTTTTTTCTTATTAAGTTGTATGAGCTGCTTATATATTCTGGAGATCAAGCCTTGTGGGTTTCATTTGCAAAGATTTTCTCCCATTCCGTAGGCTGTCGTTTTGTTTTGCTTATGGTTTCCTTTGCTGTGCAGAAGCTTGTAAGTTTAATTAGGTCCCATTTGTTTATTCTTGCTTTTATTTCTATTGCTTGGGTAGACGCCCTAGAAGAGCATTTTTGAGATGTATGTGAGATAATGTTTTGCCTATATTTTCTTCTAGGAGGTTTATTGTATCTTGTCTTATGTTTAAGTCTTTGATCCATTTTGAGTTTATTTTTGTGTATGGTGTAAGGGAGTGTTCTAGCTTCATTGCTTTACATGCTGCTGTCCAGTTTTCCCAACACCATTTGCTGAAGAGACTGTCTTTATTCCATTGTATATTCTTGCCTCCTTTGTCGAAGATTAGTTGACCAAAAGTTTGTGGGTTCATTTCTGGGCTCTCTGTTCTGTTTCATTGGTCCGTATGTCTGTTTTTGTACCAACACCATGCTGTCTTGATGACTGTAGCTCTGTAGTATTGTCTGAAGTCTGGGAGAGTTATTCTTCCAGCCTCTTTCTTTCTCTTCAGTAGTGCTTTGGCAATTCTAGGTGTTTTGTGGTTCCATATAAATTTTATTATGATTTGTTCTAGTTCTGTGAAATATGTCCTGGGTAATTTGATAGGGGTTGCATTAAATCTGTAGATTGCCTTGGGCAGTGTGACCATTTTAACAATATTGATTCTTCCAATCCAGGAGCATGGTATATCTTTCCATTTTTTTTAAGTCTTCTTCAGTTTCCTTAATCAGTGTTTTATTGTGTTCTGTGTATAATTCTTTCACCTCCTTGGTTAGATTTACTCCTAGGTATTTTATTACTTTGGGTGATATTTTGAAGGGGATTGTTTCTTTACTTTCTTTTTCTGTTAGTGTAAAGAAATGCAACTGATTTTTGAACGTTAATCTTGTAACCTGCTACCTTGCTGAATTCTTCAATCAGCTCTAGTAGTTTTTGTGTGGACCTTTTAGGGTTTTCTATATATAGTATCATGTCATCTGCATATAGTGACACTTCTACCTCTTCTTTTCCAGTTTGGATCCCTTTCATTTCTCTCTCTTGCCTGATTGCTGTGGCTAGGACTTCCAAGACTATGTTGAATAGGAGTGGTGATAGTGGGCATCCTTTTCTTGTCCAGATTTTAGTGGGAAGCTTTTGAGTTTTTCACCATTGAGTACTATGCTGGCTGTAGGTTTGTCATATGTAGCTTTTATGTTGAGTTATGTTCCCTCTATACCCACTTTGGTGAGAGTTTTTATCATAAATGGGTGTTAAATTTTATCAAAAGCTTTTTCTGCATCTATTGAGATGATCATGTAGTCTTTGTCCTTCCTCTTGTTGATGTTATGTATTACATTGATTGATTTGTGTATGTTGAACCATCCTTGTGTCCCTGAGATGAACCCCACTTGATCATGATGTATAATCTTTTTTATGTGCTGTTGGATTCTATTTGCTAATATTTTGGTAGATTTTTGCATCTATGTTTATACGTGATACTGGCCTGTAATTCTCTTTTTTGGTGGTGTTTTTGCCTGGTTTTGGTATCAAGGTGATGGTGACTTCATAGAATGAGTTTGGGAGTATTCCCTCCTTTTCAATCTTCTGGAAGAGTTTGAGAAGGACTGGTATGATTTCTTCTTTGTATGTTTGGTAGAATTCCCCGGTGAAGCCGTCCGGTCCTGGACTTTTATTTGTAGGAAGGTTTTTTATTGCTAATTCGATTTCATTTTTTTTTTTATTACAGAATAATGAATGTCTGTTGTGTTTTTGCAGAGAATGTGGAAAAAACAGAAAAGCACACATATATTGCTTGAAAGCCTACTATCCATAAATAACCACTATTAATATCTTTTTGTCTATTCTTCCAATATCTGTCCATCTATCTATCTAATCATTGTCTGTCTGTCTCTACATATTTTTAAAATACTTAGACCTTATGGTACATACTATTTTGTAACATTTTATTTCCCGTTATAATATATCATGGATACTTTTTTCATGTAATTAAATATACTGTTATCATAATTCTTAAAGGATATGGTTATCCTTGTATATCATATATTTATCCTTATCTGTCTGTCTGTTTATCTGTCTGTTTATCTATCTATCTAGCATTGCATTTGTTTGTTTTTTATATTTGAGTCAATCCCCTGTTCTTGGACACTTAAATTTGTTTCATACATTTTGTTCGTGCAGCTCTATCTTTTTACCATCCCTGATTATTTCCTTAAGATAAAATTCTTGGGGATAGAATTTCTGAGCCAAAGGCTTCTGAGTGATTTTAAAAGTCAGTGAAGCTTGTAGTTTTCAGGCTGCCCATGAAAGAGGAAGCAAACTCTAGAGGTTAAACCTTGCTTTGATCTCAACTTTGGCCATGACCTTGCACTTCTGGTGCTTTTCTAAGACTTGAGGAGGCTGAGTTCTATTGCAGAGCTGAGAAAACCTAGGTGAGGCTGAGAATTCACTCCGTTTATGGTGGATCTGGATCCCTGGAGTCTGTGTGCCTGAGATGAGAAGAGGAGGATAGTTGAAGCCAGTAAAGGGTTTGAGAACCAGGTTAAAGTGTGAGGGGTTGGACTAGGTCAGATCAGGTCAAAGACCCTTGAATCTGAGGATATATTACACACATGAGGACCTTGATCCTGTGATAAATTCTGCCTCAGGTAAGAAGTCTTTTACAGCTGTCCTACCCAGAATCAAGGACTAGTTTTTGTGATGGGGCTCTCTGGGGGCCTGTAGACTCAAAGAGCATCATCTCAGTATAAGCCCTGGAAAAGCCTGGTATCTGGCTGATTTTTCCTAGCTTCAGCTTGTCTGAGCTCAGCAAGTGACAGTGGAAGTCCAGGCTCCCTGTGAGGCTAGTCTTGCTGGTCACAGGCCTGGGGTCCATCAGGACTACTAAATATGGATAATCAGCCCTGGTGTCTCAATTAGAGGAGAACACCATCTGCCTTAAATGAGCTCAGATTTCTTGATCTTCTCAATTGCACCCCAGGTTAGATGCCAGAGTTTGGTGTAATATCACATTGCTGGTCATATTTGAGGAAGTCATTGCAGAGTGGGAATGTTCTAGAAGGTTGGAGAAGAATTATTCCTATTTTTAAAATAGTAGGGTTGAGGTAGTTTATAGATTCATGTGACAATTTAAACTCCTGGGAAAGATTCTAAAATAGAGTATTTAAAAGATGGTTTGTGTAACCTCGGGAAAGCAAATAGTAATCACTAGTAATCGTCATGCACTAACCAAGGAGCAAGACTTGTTCAGCTAACCTCATTCCCTTCTTTGCAGTAGGCGTGGTCGTCCTAATTTCAGCAAGGTGTTGGAAGAACCCCTCAGCATAACCTTGGGCTCAAGGCAGAGGGCTTTGGGCTGGATCAGTTATTCACAGAATGATATGCTCAGAGAGCTTTTTAATGAAGCATTCTAAAGCCAGAGACAGGTTTCTAGAGCCGTGAGGTTCTCTTCTTGATCCTGAGTTGTTAACATCTCATTTAATCAATGACAAAGAAAGATGGGAGAGATAATGGATATATTGGATGAACAGATTCAGATCCAAAATGATGATTTCAGGCTTGAAAAAATGAACTTAATTTAACTTAAAATAATTTAATGGAGTCATATGCTGAGTTTCACCTCACATGAAAAAAGGTTGAACAACTTTACGAGTGCAAGGAGGGCTTCCTCATATTTCAGAATGTGTTGTGTCAAGTTCAGTACATGTCGAGTTGCATGAAGGGAACTACAGAACCTGTGATGAAGCTGGAGAAAGTCCTTCCCTGGCATTGGTTCTATCACACCTGGGATGAGGTGACTTGTGCTGGGTACAGCACTCTGAGAGAGAGGAAACACAAGGCAGACAGCGGCTAGAGGGCAAAGAACATGGCGGTCCCAATCCGCCAGTAACAGACTCTGTGTACCTTGCGGGAGGGTGTTAACTTCGCTGAGCCTCAATTCCCTCATCAGTAAAATGGAGCGATAAGTAGCTACCCTATCAAGTTCTGTGAGGATTATGTAATTCGTGAACATCACTTAGAACAGGTCCTCATTCAGACTTGATGCTCAGCAAACCTTGGATTTCTTTTTTGTTGTCCCTGCTCACGGGAGAGTGAAGAAGATTGTAAGGGTTGAAATTCACATCAAGTGAAGATTTGCAGCCTGGAGGGGAGTAGTCTTGGAGGCATGTGAGACAGATTTGTACTCTCTGCCAGACATTGTTGTGTGTGATTCACTTGGATTACCTCAGTTGCCCTTCTGGAAAGCCCTGTGACATAGGCACTGTTTTTGTTGGCCTTTTTTAGATGAGGAAACTGTGGTTCTGGGAAGATATGTTTAGAGCAACACTCCACAGCTAGTCAGGGACGGAGCTGGAGCTGGAGCCTGCCCTTCTGCCTCCCTGTCTGTGCTACTGCGCTGCATCTCTCGCATTCTAGAGCACTGACCATTGGTAGGGTGTTAGGGGAACGTGTTTTGTGATACATGGAGAAACTCATCTGGATGGGGCACCAGGGGAGTCTGAGGCCAAGACCAGCCACTGACTAGCTGGGTCATGTCTCTGTAGGCCCCCATCTGCCTCTCACTTTCCTCAACCATGTTTTCCCCAACCAGGCCCTTTAGGCATTTTGCTGGACAATCACTAATATCCCTCTCAGACTGAACAAAAAGTGGTGAGTCCAGCCTTTCCACTCTACCTAGTGGATGACCAGGGCCAAGGGGCCAAGGTCGAGTTGGACGTGGAGTGTATTTATCATGGTTGGGAAGGCAGGGACTTTGTGAGGTTTGACTACGTGAGTGAGTACATACTCGAGGGAGCAGAAGCTGTCTGGTTTTCTGGTGTGTCCCCTCTTTCTCTCTCTCCTCTTGGCTTAGTTGAGCTGACTGCCTAGTGAAGAGGCTGGAGGGACTTGGAGACACACCATCACCCTTCACACATTCACATCTGCCACAGATGGCATCTTCCCTGGGATGGAGCATAATAAATGAGCCATGGGAGTATCATGGCGACCTTTTCAAAGGGTTTTCTTGGGTCCCAGCCAGAGGCAGAGATGCAAATTGTTTTCTTAGTCTGTATCTTCATTTACTCGGTCATGTTTCTTCTGGAAGAAAGAGCAGGGCTTGGAGTCTATGTCTAAATCATTTCCCTCCCAGGAGTCACTGCTCGGGATTCTTCCAGAAGAGGCTGCCTCTCCCTGACTCTTCCTCCACTCTGATGCTGGGAACCTTGGTTCCCTTGTTACCTTTCATCAACGGTCCAGGATCTAGGACTTGGCTCCTACTGCTTCTCCCACTGCGAGGTGTTCCTAATGCCTTTGCATTTATCCAGCTCTTACTCAGGGGTCTGCCCCACTTCATGGATCTGCCCAGGTCATTAAACCCTTACAGATTTGCTGAACTGTGAGTAAGTGAAGGACGGGGGCACTGATTCCTGTATCTAGAATGTGCCTGGAACTCTGAAGATGCTCAGTGGATGCTGTGAAAAGAATGGATGAGAACAAATGAAGGGATAAATACCAGTCAGCACCATTTAGCCCTTCAGAATTCCCTTGTTGTTTCACATTGGTGATTTATTGATGCTGCCTTCAGGATATGGACTTGGAAGTCAGAGGCCTGAATTCAAATCCCAGTCCTTCCACTAACTTGGACACATTAGTTAAATTCTCTAAAGTTGTGTCTTCAATGGGGGAATATCTCATAGAGTGCTAAGGAGGTTTCAGTGACATTATAAACATAATATTCTTACTAGTTACAAGTGCTCAAGAAATCCTAGCTGGCTCTAGTGAATGTATCAGGAGGGCAGGACACCTGCCTTATATCACTGCTGCTGATTTGGCGTTTAATTGTCCCATAGTAAATCCATCTTGAGTGCTTACTAGATAGGGACCCCAATCTCTACAAAGAAAATAAGAAGGCACTCTGCATAGGGGTCTGACACATTTATAATACAGCTTTTTTGCTTTGCTTTAACAGAACTGTGCTAGCTCTGAGGCTTAACAGCAGATGTTTTGGGTACAAAGAGAGATGGGGAGAAACACGAGGTCACGTCATTGTTATATCAGTGTTCTCTGTTGTCTCTGGACACGATGTTCCTAAACTGTGACACTTGTATTTGAAAGGCGAATCACTCCAGGACGACACCGCTTCTAAAGATGATGATAGATGCCTGGGAGACAGGAACACTCAGAACCAGGCTCTGCTGCGGGAAGTTAAAAATGCCAGATGCCTTTGCGGTCCCCCAGAGGAATGAGGGGTGGCATCACATCGCTGGAAAGATGAACTCCAATCTCAGTCTCCTCAGCTTGGCTCAGCCTCTGCTTTTGCATCCATGCTGCTGTGGCTGCTGATTCGAAGCCTTTATCTTGAGCTGAAATGTGCATATTGTAGAGCAGAGATATCTCACCGCTTCCCTGAAAATAGCTTCCCTGAAAATAAATAGCTATGCTAATAAGCAGGATTGGCAAGAGGGGTCAGTCATAGCAGTGCTTTGCTATGTAGAGGGGCTGCTGAACTGGGGAGCTGTGCAGGCATTCTGGGTCCAGCCTGGTGTATCCAGGATGGTGGTGCATATGGGTAGGGGTGGCGGGACCCTGTGCAGACAGTGGAGGAGGGAGCCCCGGAGCCAGAGTAAGGGCAAGTCAGGCTACAATCAGCCTGCGGTAAACAGGCTGATTAATCAGGGATGAATTCAATTTCCCTACAAGAATGGCTGCAGGCTGTCATGGGCATCTGCAAAAGAATAATAACAACCCTTGAACTTGCCGAATGCTTTATGCTTCTGAAAATACTCTGGAGTCTTGAGCTCCTCTGATGCTCCCAGGAGCCCTGAGAGGTGATGTGGGGGCAGCACTGGTCTCTCATCAGCAGAGAGCAGAGGGCCCTTTGCAAGGCCACCCAGCTAGACCCTGAAGAACTGGACCTGATGCCTCCCTAATTTCTATCATTCATTCATTCATTCATTCATCCATTCGACAAATCTCTGGGCACATTTTTTGTGTGTGTGTCAGGCATTGATTTAGTTTAACAAATATGGAGAACTGAGACTTGCCTTCAAATAATCTCAATAATTTATGCATTTAAATAAAGCAGCTTTGCAGTGTTTCCCCCCTCAGTTTCTCTTGGGAAGCTCCAGATTTGGTGCTTTGCATAATGTTCAACGATTTCAATTTTTATTTCCTCAATCTCTGTTTTGTGGTCTGGGAGGAAGAGGGGGCCGGTGCTTTTTGAGCAAGTTTGCAAACCTAACCTCATTTATGTGGAGCTGCTCTTTTTTCAGCATCTCCTCAAAACCAAAGGACTGAGGCTATGATGGTCCCCCAGTGATGTCTTTAGATGCACATCTGTCCCCAGACAGATTATAAGCTTCTGAAGCATCCCAGTGTCCTGCTTATCTTGGCAACCTGCTCTCACAGTTTCCACCACAGGAGTAGGCACTCATCATATAATAATTGGATTGGGTTGGAGTAGAGATATTACTGTTTTTAAGTTGTCCATGTCTCTGTGTGTGCATGTGTGCACATCTGTGTGGATATGTATGTGTTGTGTTGGTTTAAAGTGTGAAGAAAATTGTTTACTTCTGTGGTTTGTTTTTAGGGGTGCTACAAAGATCTCTTCCCTAGGAGTATAGCTTATTTCCTATTCCAGCATGCAATGGTAATTTTAACCATTAGAAATGTACTTGTTTATTGTAAAGGTGAACACTTGTAGTTCTGTACACTTTAGTATGAATTAGTCAGTGGTCTTTTTTAGCTCCAGGAGAAATTACAGTAGTGAGTGGTAGGCTGCAGCTCCTGGAGGTGAAGAGGAGACAAAAGAAGACAAAGGGCAGAGAAAGGGGGGAAAGCTGAGGTGCTAAAGACAAATTGCCTCTTTGCAAGTCAGTTGAGGGCTGACTTTGGTCCTGTCTTCCCAAGTAGACTGAAAGAACTTCAGGGGCAGAATATGCATTTCTCCCTAAGAAGAGATGATTAAGTAGCCAGAGCACAGAAGACCCTGTACCTGTGCATAGGACCCCAGGAAGGGCCGTTGCTAGGAGTGTGGGTTGCAGGCTCCTGCAGGCAATGATGGCTTTCATGACCATCACTGTGAGAATGAAACATGAGGGGCCCATGTGTGGGCAGAGGGGCTCACCTCTGATACCCTTCTCCATCACCGCTACTGATATTGCTCAGGACCCCTTGAGAGTAGAGGCCACCTTCTGCAGTACATGTGCAGACTTTGGATGGAGCTAGCCAGACCAGGGTTTAATCCCCACTGAGGTGCTTTTAGAGCTTTATGACCTTGGCCACATGTTTTAACCTCTCTGGTCACCAGAGATAAACACCTTGTATCTGTGATGGGAGTGTTAAATGAGATAACATGTATGCAGGACCTGTCACTAACTTACTATTAAAATTCCTGGCAAGTTATATTTCTCTTTCTTAAAAAAAATTTTTTTTTGTCATTAATAAAAGAATCTACCCTTTAAGGTATTCAGCTTAAAAATCCTTTTCCCAGAACGGGTGGAGTACAAATTCAAGAGTCAGTGAAGAACATTAGGAAAGAGAAGGGCTCCCAGAGGGGGCCGTCCCCCCGCAGCTCGCCTTTCACGCGGCCCTCCTCCCTGGTGAATGTTGGCGGGCAGGGGGCCGGGCCGCTCCGTGGAAGCTGTACCACCGCATTGTTCTTGGCACTTATGTCAGCCTTTCAGGGCTCTCCAAAAATTGGCTTAGGAAATAGTTTGAAAGTTATAACTTGGGATTCAGGAAACTCCAGGTGGCTTTTGAGAGCTGCCCCCGAATGCAGCCAGGAGATGCGTCCTCAGCTGTTCACTTTCAGGACTTTCATTATTTTTCATGTTTATTTCTGGCTGAAGCCAGAGCTGGGGTATTCATGAGCTCTCACTGTCTGTTTTTTTATAATTTTTTAATTTTTGTCTTTTTTTTTTTAAAACCAATCCCTTTGTTTCTTTGGGAGAGAAAAAAGCTGACTCCCCAAGCCCCTCTGCCCCACTGTAGGGTTCAGGAAAACTGGCCCTGGTAATTGTAAATTACCTGTGAAAAAGACAAAGCCCCTGGCTCCCTTCCTGGCTCGAGCTTCAGGATCAGCGGTGATGGTGGAAATTAATGAAAGCTGCAGCTGAGCTTCTGGCCTGTTGGTGGCTGCTGAGATGAAAAGGCAGCAACTGCAGTCGGCTTTGGGGATGAGCATTCCCATAAGGATTTTGTGTTTGGGGTATGGCTATTACCCTTGCCACAGACTCCAGCCAGACCCCAGGTTCCTTGAAACCAATTCTGATTTGCTCACTAGTAACCAGTTTCCTTTCAAAGTATGACCTCCTTTCCTCTAATCTGACCATCCCCTCTCCCAAGGAAAAATACAGCCCTCCAAACACAATAGCGTAGTAGCTCCAAGTGAAGTCAAAAGCATGTCTCTCCCTCTGCTGCTGCTTAACAGCAGAATGAGGCTTGGTTGAACTCATTTTCTTTTTCATCTCGGCTCATCCCCTTGGGCTGATGTTAAACAGCTGTCACACTTGGGCTGCCCAGGAATCCACTCATGAAACAAACCAGCCAGCCTTCTTAATTGTCCTCCTGCGACTGGGCTAAATTTGCCGTCCTAATTTTTGAATGCTTGAGTTCCTGGGCCTCAGGCCTCTGAGTGTCATTGCTGAGTACGGCCAGTCGTTTGCCCTCAGTCAGACCCTCTTGTGAATTGATTCGATGGTGCTCAGAAGGCCTGGTGGTTGGGGTCTGACTTCAGACCTAGAGGGAGGCACAGGAATAAGGCCATGAGAATGCAGTGAGCTTGTGAAAAAAGAAGCAATTTCTTGTTGGTGTAGAAGGGATGTTTTCTTCTTGATAAGCCAGTGTCTTCCTGAGAGAAGTAAACACTCAGGTGGAGACCCACTCTAGGGTGAGCATGCCTGTACTCAGTCAGGGGACATCATAGCTCACGGACACATGTGCTTTGTTGTGTATGAGGGCTGTGTTCTAGAGGGCATAGTGACACTTCGTTGTTCTGTGACACTTTAGAAATATATTGGAAATTGACATTGATGAATTTCAGCGTTCATGCTTTTGGATATTGTCAGCATCCCCAAAGAGCTTTGGCATTACAGTAATTTTTTTTAATGACCTTGATGTTTTTTGTGGTTTATTGGATTAGATAGTTGTGATAGTCTCTCTTGGGGAATGAATCCTTCTGAAGACTGGTTCCCTTGTACTCTCTGCAAGTGCACTTTTCAAAATGTTTCCATCTCTGAGTTCTCTTTTGCCTTTTTTAGTTGTAAACATGCTTCGGGTGTTGTCTTCTTCTTCTTCTTCTTTTAAATTTTTTTGTTTAAATTTTGTTCCCAGGAGAGATGATTAGGTTTATTTATTTATTTTTAATTTAATGGAGGTACTGGTGATAGAACCCATGAACTCTGCATGCTGAATATGTGCTCTGCCACTGAATTAAACCCTTCCCCCTTGCTGTCTTTCTTGCTCGGTGTTCAGCCTTTCAACGTGATGACCTTTTCTTTGTCTGCAACTCATCCGCACATCCATGACATTTTACACCGATCCAACCGAGGTGCTCTCAAGAAACAGGTTCTTGATTTACCTTGAAGCACCATTTCATGGTTGTAGCCTCTTATGAATACCTAGTTGTATTCGAGAATTTGGGAATACATGAGCCAGGGGTTTCCCCCCACTTGTTCTTTCTTTCTGGACAGACTTTACGTGTCTTCTTGAGGGGACTGTGGTCAAATGGCAATATTTGTAGCTTCTCTGTGACAGATCTTCATGGGTTCCACATTCTCACTGCCTCTTGGGTTCCTAGGGCAGAAGAGTGGGTGCGAAGGCTCTGAGACAGATATATTTGTGTATATAGATGGAAACTATCAGGGACATTGAAAAAGTAAATGGCTTTCATGTCATGGTCCAGGAATCCGCACATTCTGCAAATCTAGGTTCATATAGAGTACAGTCCATGGTTCAGAACTGACAGAAACTTTGATTCTTTCCCTAAGACTCACAACCCAAAACCCGAAGGCTGAAGATACATGGAAAGTCCCTTGCCACTGTTCATATTTCCTGCAAAGAACCAGAGCCTGTTCAGCTGACTCTCTTACTTCTGCCTTCCGATAGTGGCAGCCAGAAGCTAAGCAAGGGGAACCCAAGATACATGCCACAGATGTGCATGTCTCAGGGTTTTCTGGTGGACTCTACTGGCCATTCACACGTCTGACCCTCTGCAAGTCATTAGAAATATGAGGAAGCCATTGGCCATGGCTGGATCCAGACTCGTAAACACATAGAACTTCCACATCCAGCAGCACATGCCCAGTGCAGACATAATCACTTTAGTCTCAGCCACCAACTGTCACAGGGCCAAGCTGACCAGGATCCTCTGTATCTGAGGGACACTAAGATACTGGGGACGAGTGAAAAGACCATCTTGGTTATCTGTCTCCAAAGTCCTGATTCAGGTGAAGCAGAAGCTGTGTTTGTAGAATAGTCAACAGGGGTCTTCAACTAATTCAGGTAAATGGACTGAATTTTTCTGAGTTTTTTGACCACAGTCATGTGGAAGTTCACCATTGCAGGAAATTCTTAGGCCTGTGTTTATCACTGGTTTCAACTCTCTGTGTGGCTGACCAAATTGCCCAGTTCCAGGTTTTCCTGAATCCGCCTCTTCTGGGAGAACTAAAAGCACTCTGGGCAGATGAAAAGCCTTTGATCAGTCTCCATCACCGAAGAGGCAAAGCACCTTACACAGGTGCTGTATCCAAACGTCTCAGCGGAGGACTCTCAAGTGGTCCCTGCAAGGGGCGAAGGACGGTGCTTCTGGAGTCTAACCATAGGTGCTCTTCGGTTGAGGCCCTCTCCTCAGGCATCCAACTCTGATGGCTCCCAGTGCATCTGGAGGGACCTTGATTCACTGCTGCTCTTTTACGAGGGCAGGTGAGATCATACCCCCCCCCATTCTGCCACACCCATTTCTCTCCTTGGATTATATTTACATTAAAAAAAAAAAAACCAGTTAAAATAAGACAGGAAATCACCTACCTGTACAGAACTCCAGGCTTTCTAGATGGTAACTTGCAGATTCTGTGTTAATAGAACTATCAAAGAACGTTTTACTTTGGTACCTCCTTTCTGGAAAAAATGTGTAAGGAGATACAGAGTGGTTAATGGTGAAGAGGAAAGACTTGGACCAGAAAATGGTAGTCAGTATTACTTTTTTACAAGATGGACAGTATCTGTTTCAATTCATGTATAGAATTTCTTTCTTAGCGTAATCAAAAAATACAAAAGGGTATGTATTTTAAAGTTTTGTAACACACCCCAACAAAGACAACTTGGCAATATTTTCATTATATAAAACTGAAATGATTAACATGCCAACAAATTCTTTCCCCCAAATCTGCCTGTACTATGTAGTTCTAGAAATCTGTGGGACTTTTTCTCCTCGCTCATGTATCACCAAGTAAAATAAGTAATTCATAATTTTGCATCCTTTGCTAAAATGGAGGCTTCTCAGGAGTGGGACATGATCTGGATCAGATGATGATCAGAACAGGTAGAAGCCAGGGAGGATGGAGTTTCCAATGGTGGCTGTGGCCCTCCACTCTCTGTCTCTCATGAAGGAGAAGTGGAGCCCCAGTCCCATTACAGGAGGCCTCTTTATCCAGCAAGACAGACTCTGGGATTCCAAAAAGAAATAATTCTCCGCCAGGTGGCTGAGTAAGGACTAACTGAAAGGGGAAGCGAAGCCGCTTGACCACGTAACTTTTTTTTTTTCTTAGAAAATTTGAGTTTCCTTGATGAGCACAAACTGAAAAAAAAAAAAAAAAAAGAAGGAAATCCTATCATTTGCAACAACAAAGGTGGACTGAAAGACTTCATGCTAAGTGAAATAAGTCAGTCACAGAGGGGAAAACATTGCATGATTCCTCTTACATGAAGCACCTCAAAGAGTCAAACATACAGAAGCAGACAGTGGGATGGTGGCCCCCAGGGCCTGGGGGAAGGAAGGTATAGGGGGTTGCATTTCAATGAGCATGAAGTTGCAGTTACACAAGAGGAGTAATTTCAGAGTTCTGCTGTACGACATAGTAACTGTAGTTAACACTGTGGTATTGTGCACTTAAGAATTTGTTGAGAGGGCAGATCTCATGTTGTGTTCTTCTCACAAAATGAAACAAACCACAGAAGAGACACAAGAAAACCTTTGGAGATGATGAATATGTTTATTTCTTGGACTGGGCTGCTGTGCTGTGAGTACATCCAAACTCACCAAATTGTAGGCATTAATTGTGTACACATAATTCTTTTTAAGGCTGAATAACATTCTACTCTATATATATATCACATTTTCTTCATCCCTTCATCTGCCATTGGACATTTGGGTTGTTTCCATATCTTGGCCATTGTGAATAATGCTGCAGTGAATATGGGAGTGAAGACACCTGTTTTTGAGTTCCTGATTTCAGTTCTTTTGGCTGCAAACCCAGAAGTGGGATTGCTGGATTACACGGTAGTTTTCTTTTAATTTTTTGTGGAATCTCTGTACTGTTTTCCATAGTGGCTGCCCCGCTTTACATTCCCACTAACAGTGTACAAATGTTCCAATTTCTCCACAGCCTCACCAACTCTTATTATCTTTTGATTTTTATTAATTTTTAAATGGATCATCCACCATATTGCTAATATTTAGTGTTGGGAATGGAAGTGCCTTCTTTCTTGAAATGGTCTCTCCACTCAAGTGTCTCCTGGTCCAGCGAGGGGAGGCTAAGCTTAATGCTCGAATGGTGTAGTAGGAGGCAGGGCAGGAGACGTGCTCTGAGAGGCATTCACTTTTTGCTGGGACCAGATGCATCTCCCTGGGGGTGGGGAAGGGGGAGGTGAGCAGGAGCTGGGTGCCTTGCAACTATGCCCAAGAAGTTCTCTTCTATAATAAGTCAGTGTTACAGAGAGTGGGCTCTCTGGACAGCCATGGACTGAGTTCTACTTCCCCGGGAGGGGATGAGTATGTTCTGAGCCATCCACATGCTCTCCTAGGCCCCTTTGTTTACATGAGCATGCTCAGTGAGATAGTGGGCTGGGGCCGAGAAACCCAGGAAATCTGCTGAATCTATAGGGATGTAGATGTGGAGACTTGGAAGAGAGTTTAGAAACAGGAAAATGAAAAGCATCCTTTATTCAGGCATAAGTTTAAAGGCTGGGGCTTCAAGAAAAAGGATTTCAGAATAGGCTTCCCTCAACCTTCATACATTAATGGTGATGGTGATGATCATGATGATGGTAACTATGCTAAAAATAGCAACCGACTCTGATAATGATGCTTTCAGCCTTACCCATTCCATCACCTCACTGGATCCTCACAACACTGTGAGATGGGTAGTATCATCTCCACATTACCAGTGAGGAAGCCAACTCCTGAAAGCGCGGTGGGCTTGTGTGTGTGGGGTCCGGCAGGAGAGTGACAGAAGAGCCTTCTCACTCCAGAGTTCTCCCCTTTTCCCATTATCACCCTGTGCTCTCAACTCAAACCTCTAAAACAGTCTTATAAAGAAAAAAAACCAAAACAAAACACTGAAAACAAAGAGACTGTCAGAGCTGCCTTTGCCTTCCCTCCCCACCTCAGTCTTGGACTCCCTCACTCGCTGGGCCTGTGTGGGTGATATTTATTTATCAAGTGCTTCCTGTCGAATGAGACTCCTAGCTTGTAATAGAAACTTTTCTACTGAAATCATGGTAATCACTATCAATTATAATAATACTATTTTAAAAATTACAATACAGACCATTCACAGAGAGTAGTGAAGGATTTGCTTTTTCTTATTAATCCTCACAACAGTCCTACGAGGAGCATATTATCTCTGCTGTTACAGATGAAGAAGCTGAAGGTTAGAGACGTTGAGTGATTGGCCTAAAACATCCTAGCTAATATCCTAGCTAATAAGGGGCAAAGCCAGGATTTGTAACCAGATCTGATTCCAAGCCCAGGTTTTAACCCCCAAACCTTGTTTTCTCCCACCCTGATGTGCCTCTATTGCTGGGTATGCAGAGTCTGGGCTCTGCCTGCACCCCCAGAATGCATCACAATCACTGAGAAGGAATGTGCAAGCAACATCTTCTTCTTGCAATGCCCCTCTTGCCTTTGGCCTTCTGCAGCCTGCTGGTTTGGCATTGCATGCCTGGGACCCATTTTAAGGCTGTGCTGCTCAAGATGTGAGTGGTATATTAAAATTGAAGACTCATTGTTCACTTCACAGGCGTTAATCAATGGCAAATTAGAATGGAATTGATATACGCATATGACATGCACATTAATTCTAAATGTGTTTATCATAATTAGTGCTATTACAATGAATACCAAAGGAATCAGGAAGTGATTAGCTACACTTAGTATTTGTTACGGTTTGTTTAAAAAAGTTAAACATAAAATTAGTTGTGGTTTGAGGAGTGATGTTTCATTTGCACGGTGAACATGGCAGCAAGCCTTGGGTTTTTGTGAGTTGGGAGGTTTCGAGGGGGTTTCCTGTGCAAGATTTTACAGCAAACTGTGTGAATGAGTCTTTCATCCTCAATTAATGGCGTGGTTTTCCTTTTTAATCATTTGTGTCTTATAGCTGTTCCCTGTTGCCACACCTATATTAAAAAAGTCTGCCAACTCAAAAAGAAGAAAATGGAGGAGATAGATGAATAGACTCTAAAACATTTGAAAGGCTCAGTATATACTTTTAAGATACGTATACTGCATTAAACAAGGGTGGGCTGTTCATAGTGATGTCTGTTGTGTTCTGGCATCTTCATTTGGATGATCCTCATTTGATCCTCAAGGTGATTCTATGAGGCAAGTATTCAAGTGAGAAGACCTAGGCTCAGAGAAGTTTGCTTGTTCGAAGTTACCCAGCTGCTTGGTGGAGATGCAGGGATTCAACTCTTGGTGAGTGTGGATTCAAATCCATCCTTGGTCCACTGAGTGGGGGCACTTCCTTCTCAGTGTCTAAGGGCCTAAACTAGCGAAGCCAATGCTATGGGTGTGATTTGCAGGGAACTTTGCACCATTGTCCTGTGGCTCAGTTGCACCCGTCATCTGGCTGGCCGCCTTCCAGATGGGTAGAGTTGGTCTGAAAGAGGACAGGAGGAAAGAGAACAGCTGGTTTAGGACAAACCCAGCCCTGCCAGTGGACCAGCTGCTCAGAGCATTTGTCCTGCCATGGCTTTTGTTTTCAAAGGATGGGCTTCTGAGGAGGTAATAGGTCATATTGAGGGGCCCATTCATGCAGCAGACACTTGCCGAGCACCTCCGTATGCTGGGGATTCTTCCCAGTCCCGGTGAGGCAGATGAATAGCACAGTCATGTGTGTAAATGGCTTATATTATAGGGGTCTAAACAGACATGCAGATACTTCCAAAGTGCTGTGAGAAGTCTGGGATAGAGGCGTGAGGTTCCCGGAGGGTCAGAGAGGGATGTGACCTCACCTGTAGATCAAAGGGAGGCAAGAAGTGCTTCTCATGTGTGCATGCGGGGTGAATCCTGAAGATTGCTGAGTGCCTGCTCAGTGTAAGAGAGTGTGCTACACCCTGTGTGCACATTCTGTAACCCTGGGGACCGTGCTCTACCAGGGAAGTGCCACTGGGTCTGCTCCAGCACCTAGCATGGTGCCTGGCACGTAGGCTTCAGTAAATGTCTATTGAACAAATGAACAGGTATACATGGAAAATGCTGAGACAGCTTCCTCTCTCTGCCTTTACACTTCTGCACTGAATATGCCAGCACCTGGGAACACGGTCAGCTTGCAAGATGCCTGGCTGTCCACTGCTAAGAGCACTGGCTCTGAAGCCTCCATCTGCTGCTTTTTAGCCATGAGACCTTGGGAAAGTATTTCATTTATCAGTCCCTGAGCTGCCTCGTCTTTAGTGGCTCCGTGTCACATGTTTGTCGTGAGGGTTAAGTGAGTTAAGGCACGTACAACCCCTTAGAGCAGCAGCTAGCACATAATTAGCACTCAGCCAGTGTTGGCCCTTTGATTCTCTATACGATTTTGATTAATCATCTCAGAAAAGTATCTGTCTTGGCAAATTCTAGCTTTTCTCTGATTTTATGTGGTCTGATTCTGAAGTCTATAATCTCTTAGAGATCTTGATGATACATTTTGCTGACATGATTCCATAATCTCTTTCCTAACAAGCTTTTCTGAGCTGCATTCAGTCTGTTCTAACAAATAGTAAACTATTAGATTTTATTTTGGTTGTTTGTATCAGCCAAAAGCATGTGTAGCTGTGGGCAAGGCCAGAGTGATGATGAAACCGGTATTCTTTCTTTCATTTTCCTCAGTGTATTAGTTCAGTTTTTGTTTTTAAACTAAAGGCAGCAAAAACCATCTGGAATTCACTTAAGCAAGAAAATGAAATTTATCGGAAATGTACTATAGTACCGTAGGCATTTCAGGGAACAACCAGACCTGAAGAAAGGGTAAGGATTACAGGAAATCCAAGACTTCAGGAGCAGGAGTTTGTAGACCCTCTTTCCAGATCTGCACCAAGAGTGTAACTAGATTCCTAACAGATTCTCAGGAGAGGGAATCCAGTTTTCCCAGCTGTCCATGTCAGGAGTGCACCATTAACCCAATCTGCTGTGGCCAAAGGGTCAGGGTCATGAAGCAAAAACATGGCAGCAAGGAGGCCACCGCATTATGTGGGCCAGACAATTCCCTGAGTGTACAACATATCTACTGCAGTTGATTTTTGTGTGGCCCGGAGAGTGGTGAATTTGCCTCTTGTTTTCCAACTCTGGGCTCTGTGCTCAGTCAAGCACGGTTGTTTAGCACTTACAGTGTGCAAGCACTCTGTGCAAAGTATGGCCATGTGTGGGTGTGCTTGTGTCTGTGGGTGCACACGGTGGTCACAGAGAAGTGTGTTTCAGGGACCCTGTCCTTTTGGAGACTACAGTGCAAGGCCAGAATGAGACAGAGAGATGGCTTTATCAATATGAACATGATTATGACTTCTGCATCAGCTGTTTTCCTAGTTTCTTTTCCCTAAGCTATTTATATCCACCTCATACTTCATGCTCCTTAAAAATTAGGGCATCTTTTGGCCCAAGTATTCAATATTAAAAGTGGGTTTTGAATGGGAGCATTTAAACACTGTGAAGTTTAGCAAGAGCTTATTGTATGTCAGTAACTGAACAAACTCCTTATTTCCTCTTTTTCATTGAATCCTCCTAGCCCCCTAAGCAGTAGGCACTAGGATTATTTATATCTCACACACGAGAGAGATAGGGCCTCTGAAAGAAGAGGTTAGTATCTGAAGATTCCACATTTAGTGTGAGCTGAACAAAAGCATTTGAACTCAACTTTGCTTACCCCAAAGCCAGTGCTCTTCAGTCCTATGCCATCCTAGCTTTCATTTGTTACAGAATTTAGTAAACTATACATTATTTTGCTTATTTTGTACGTATTTGATATTGTCTGCTTTCTTTCTTGGATTTCCACATGGTAAGATTTTCATTTTTTAAAAGACAATGTCATTGGTATTTCCTGAGCCTGAGCTGTCTAATTACAGATCCCTTGCAAAACATTGAGAATGATTATGGTTCTTTGAAAATCAAAAATGATAAAAATTGAACTATTCCATGATTATATAACTTTATTTTGTCTTGATCAGCATTAGACAATTTTTAAATAGTAAGTTTGAAGGTGCATTCAAGGGCAAAGTGTGTGTAATATAAAGTAGTAGGTGGCACTGAGCTAATAGTTTGGAAGGCAAAATTTTAGAATATTTCATAGTTAAAAAGAACCAAGACAAGAGTGAGATTTTTGTAAACATTAGGACAATGATATCAAGGAAGTGATGGGTGACAGGGACAAGGCAGAGCACCTCAGTTTCCACTTTAATTTTGTTTTGTAGGTCAAGGAAAATGATCTTTGGACTCAATGGTGTAGAGTGAACAGATGTAAATGAACATGGATTAATGAGAAAAGCCATGTAAGATGTGGGAACAGACTGATAGGATATCATATTGATCGAAATAAATTCAAGTCTTCTATCATTGAGCATGAGTTTTATGCCAGGGCTCTGTAAAACATTACCTGGGCGATCACTGTTAAAGACTGAGGAATTCCTGAGGGAATGAGATAGACAAATGTCAGATGATGGATGTCACAGCTCTGGAGCAGTGGGCTTGAAAATGACCACAGGCAAGATTTTAGGAGGGGATATTAAAATAATGAGGAGGAGGTGATGATCCCTGGGATGCTGTGAGGTTTTGATGCCGGCAAGTCATGCTAGGATAAATTTTGCTTCTTTTCTAAGGGTCACTAATCTATTAGGTGAGAAACACACACACACACACACACACACACACACACACACACACACAAGGAGAAAAGAACTCAGCAACATATCAGAACAACTTCCTTGTGATATTTTTGTGATTCATATGGATATATATTTGTATGTAAGGGACACAGGATGGATTAATAACTGGCCAAACAACCATTCTCAAAGGACACTGACCCATGGTTGGAAGTTAACCTGGGGAACTCCCAGTAGCCGGCTGTAAGGTGCTGTCCTTGGTCCTGCCCTCTAGTCTGCCTAAGAGATGCAGGCATCATTTCCCTCCGGTTGGAGAAGATTATTGATGGCAAATTCATCCAATGTGCAAATAATACAAAGGCAGGAGGGACAGTGAATACTAAGACAGAAACAGGATATAAAATGATATTTATAGACCAGAGATCTGGGCCAAGTCTAACAGAACAAAATATAGCAGGGATAAATGTAAAGTTCTACAAATCCCAAAATTAAACTGTACAAAATCGGATGAGGGAGATGTTTCAGAGAATTAGTAGCATGAGTAAAATGTTATTAAGTGGCTTGAAAAACAGTAAGCTCATGATTCACTGTGACTCAACTCTGATATAATAAGCCCCAAAACTCACGAAACCTTAATCTATGTTATAAATGTGTAATCTAGAATGAGAATGGAGACGATTTATTTGTGCTATGAACTTTTAAGTTTGCAATATTGTGTCTGTAATATTTTAGTTTAGAATAATTTTCCTATTTTGGTGGATACATAGTAGGACATGGCAAAACTGGAGGACATGTAGGAGAAAGATTCCTATGACAAGACTTCAAACCATGTCATATAGGAATGTTTGGAGAAGCAGGGGATTATTAATATAAAAAAGAGAGAGAGAAGGCAAAGAAAAAAAGAGACAAGATAGGTGCCTTCAGATCTAATAAGCATGTCAAATATAAGAGATATTAGGATTACTTAATATGATAGCAAATTGCAGAACTCATGCTAATAGGGAGACAGATTTGGGTTCAAAATTGTGAATAAATTCCTGATAAGAAAGCCTGGTCACAAGATGAGTTTTCTTGGGATGTTATGACGTTTCTATTATGGGAAGTTAACAATCCTGGGTTGGAAGACCACACCTGGTGCATCTCAAGAGGCATTCCTGTAAACTACTGGTGTGTCCTGCAGTCTGTGGAGACTCTCAACATCTGAGTGACGGGGCTCTCAGCACCCTGTGAGAGTTATGCTGCCAGGCAGCCAGGGAGACTAGTTAGGAGGCTTTTGCTATTTTCCAGGTGAAACAGAACATGGCAACTGAATGGATGTAAAGGTCAAGTAGATGCAGAAGAAGTAGGATATATGCATTTCTCCAGAGCCCTTGTGAAATACAGAGAGGGAACAGGATATGGCTGTAGTTTGCTGTGTTAAAGATTTAGGGTAGATCATTCAATGGCTGTGGTCTTCAGCTTCCTCAACGGTGAAATGAGAGGCTAGAGTCAGGATCCCTTTCATTCATGACATCCTGGGATGAGAACAAGCTACAATAACCCCATTTTAGGGAAAGTACATTTGCAGCTGTTTGGCCTCCCTCTGAAATAGTGTGATGTGAGGAGGGAGATGGCGGTGGCTCCTACCCAGATATATTCTCTCGTGTTCTCCTGCAATGACTTTATACAGTGACTGGAATTTCACCCTTCAGGTTTTATTCAATGAAATTAGGTCCTCATCCTCTCTCTTAAAAATGTAGAAATACTAATGGAAGGGCCACAGTCTAAACCACAATTCATTGCTTAATTCTAGCAGGAATTAGGTTTTTGGTTAGTCTCCTCTAAAAGCTCTAGCTAAAAATGAGGTTTTAAGAAACGTTTGGTGTCAAGGAAAGCTCATTTTGGAGCATGGGGACAGTGTTCGGGTTGCACAGTCGAGTAAAGTGCAATAGTTGGCAAATTTCGGAGGGTGAAGAATCATCACTGAGGATAGACCTTGTTTAAAAAAAAAAGTGGAGGGACCTCAAGGACACATTTAAATTGTTTCAGTTTTGCTGCGGGCTGGGCCTGCTCTCTGGTTAGATTGCATATTCATTTAGCTTCCTTTTCACATTTCTTTGAGAATAAGACTTCAAGGATATTGAATGTGTTCTGTTGTGATTGTTGTTATATCTGCTCGGTGATTGAAATATAACTTCCTTTCACCAGCACTTGATTCTGTTAAGTGGAATTAATTACTCTCATCTGAATATTTCATATTAAAACTAAAAGATCATAGAGTGAAATAGGGCAGTGTATAATAGTGAAGTTACTCTTGGGTTTCAGATAGTTACTGTGGTCTTTAAAATAGAGAGTTTATATATTTTCCATTTATCTTGAATGCCTTATAGACAGCTATTTCTCTTTAGCTATTTAGAAACCTTGGAAAGAATTTGCTGGTGAAATTCAGTGAGGGTTTTAAGCTAAACAAAACAAAAAACCAGAAACCCTTCATGGAAACATGGACTCTGGCTCTGAAATAATTTATTAAACTCTTTCTAGCAATTAACTGCTCAAGCAGGAGTATGTCCACTCTATTGAGTGACCTTCTTTTAATTAAATGCCGTACCTGGATAGATATCTTTTAAGAATCTGGCATTGAGTTTAGACAACCATGGGGAATCTATCCAAATAAGATTTGTTTGGGTCTCCCCCACAGAAAAAGATGTAGAGCGCCATTTAATATTTTAAATTAAGAGTGAGGAGTCTATTTGATGGATGGAACCAGGGCCACCTTCACTGTCTGAGAAAGGTTAAATGATATTTACCAGCAAATGTTCTTGCCAAGAAATATAAAAGGAAAAGTGATCTACATTCATGTGGAGTGATTGGGGCTGAGTTATGTCAAGAGGAGAACTTAAGCGCCAAAGCCCAATGTACCTTTCTGTTAAGGCTGGCTTCTGGAAATTCACTGAAATACGAAAGGTGTGTAAAAAAGCAAGAACAGGAAAAAAATGCAAGTATTTGCTGATAGCAACACTTAGCTTTAATCAAGGACCCATTTCCTAATACCATAGGGATGATTAACCTTGATGATAGAAGTATAAGAAAGTTCCTAATGTGTAACTTTTTTTTGATGGTTTTCCCCTCTGTTCCCTCGAAATGAGGCTTTTAAAGATACTGACTTTTATTACTCTAGTAGAGTTTTCAGAGGACTTCCTCATCCCTGGGTTTTAGGCTGTGGCACCATGTTACAAGTGAGGCGGCGTTAGCAGGACATTCTTAGAGATGGATGACCTAAAAGTCCAAGGCTGAAGCTGTGGAATTCTGGGTTGTCATTATGGTGGCTCTGTTTTCAGACACCCCCAAATGCACTTTGTTCTAATTGAGAATTTATGTCTGTGAAATGATTAAATCATACTTACATCCTGATATGGAGCTTTAATTTGATAGACCTAATATAATTTAGTGAAATGTGGAGTGGGCCAGACCGTCTGGCCTCTTGGTGAGCAGTTTCTATTCTGCGGTGTGCTCAGCCCTGCACCGATAGTTTTGTGAGTGTTGTGTGCTTAAAGCCTCACAGCAGCTTTCTGAAGAAACTGTTGTTACCCAGAGGTTAACTAACCTGCCCCAATTTGCAGAAAACAGTAGAGCTGAGATTTCCACCTAGACCTGCCTGACTCAAAAACGCTTGTTTACTTTACACGCTGTTTCCGTTTGTTTACCAGTTTGTCTTATGGATTGTGACATCAGCATTATATGGGGCTCTTGGTAAGAATCAGCTGGTCAGACTCCAGCCAAGATGTATGTTAAGAGTCTAAATCTCTCCACCCTGTTGGCCAGCTCTCCAGGTGATCTGGATGTGTGGCCAGGCTTGGGTCCTCTGTGTGTTATTGCTTGCTTTAGGCTCTAACCCTGCAGAGGGAAAGACTTTCGTTGTGTGCTTATACTTGTCAGCATATTTTAGAGCTAGAGTCCAGAATAGTTGGGAAAAATCCTTCCCCCTGGCATTTCTAGTTTTGGTTGCTGTAAAGGGAGAAGTCAAGAGAAATACTGAGAATATATGTATGTTTATGCGTGACTGCGACATTGTGCTGTACACCAGAAACTGACACGTTGTAATTGACTCTACTTCAATAGAAAAAAAAGAGAGAGAGAGAGAGAGAGAGGGAGAGAGAGACAGACAGACACTGGAGGACAGAGAGAGATAAGCTTCCTTGGCCTTGGTAGTTTAGAGCAATGTTTGGGCTCATGGCATTGCTTCCTGTAACCGGCCATGGACATTTACCCAGGAAATGAGTCCCATCCAGCCTGCTTGTAGCTTGAGATATTCATAGAGAAATGAAAACTGATTACTGAAATCAGTCTCTGCTGGGGCCCCACCAAGCTGGGCCCTGACCTCCATGCCCATCTCCCGGCATCTTGTTTATTAGCATCAATAAAGATTTATTCCACTCATTACAGGATGGCAATTTGAATCACAGAATCATACTCTGTTTCTGCCAGCTCATTTACTCAGTTTTTTTCTCTTCCCCAAGCATTCAAAAAAAAAAAAAAGAAAAGAAAAGATCCAAATGGAGTCAGGGCAGGTTGGAATGGGATGCCAAAGAAGAAATTAAATTAGAAAAGGTGCTATTAAGTAACCCAGCTAATCTTTTTTTTTTCCTTTTTTTTTAAACATTTTTTATTGATTAATAATCATTTTACAATGTTGTGTCAAATTCCAGTGTTCAGCACAATTTTTCAGTCATTCATGGACATATACACACTCATTGTCACATTTTTTTCTCTGTGAGTTATCATAACATTTTGTGTATATTTCCCTGTGCTATACAGTGTAATCTTGTTTATCTATTCTACAATTTTGAAATCCCAGTCTATCCCTTCCCACCCTCCACCCCCCTGGTAGCCATAAGTCTGTATTCTCTGTCTGTGAGTCTATTTCTGTCCTGTATTTATGCTTTGTTTTTGTTTGTTTTTGTTTTTGTTTTTGTTTTTTGGATTCCACATATGAGCAATCTCATATGGTATTTTTCTTTCTCTTTCTGGCTTACTTCACTTAGAATGACATTCTCCAGGAGCATCCATGTTGCTGCAAATGGCATTATGTTGTCGGTTTTTATGGCTGAGTAGTATTCCATTGTATAAATATACCACTTCTTTATCCAGTCACCTGTTGATGGACATTTAGGCTGTTTCCATGTTTTGGCTATTGTAAATAGTGCTGCTATGAACATTGGGGTGCAGGTGTCATCCTGAAGTAGATTTCCTTCTGGATACAAGCCCAGGAGTGGGATTCCTGGGTCATATGGTAAGTCTATTCCTAGTCTTTTGAGGAATCTCCACACTGTTTTCCATAGTGGCTGCACCAAACTGCATTCCCACCAGCAGTGTAGGAGTAACCCAGCTAATCTTAGCCAAGATCTGTGGCTAATGCACTCTCCAGGTGAACTGAGTCTGGTTGACCAAAAATACTATCATGTCTCTGTGTGTTAGTGTGTCATAGGGAAGAGAGAAGACAGCTCGAGGATAGATTTATTTGGAATTGTTGACCAACAATTGAAACCTGACTAGTGATATGACACGTTCTTTCATTCACTCATTCCTGCACTCATCCCGCAGAGATATATTGACCACTTGCTGTGTATCTGAGACTTGTCCAGATGTGAATTTTCTAGAGAAGAGAACTTGAGACCCCTCATTGAGGGATTTAAAATTTAGAACAGTAATAAAATTGCATGAGAGCTAAGTAAGGATATAAGAATTGAACAAGAAATACCATGAGAAACAAAATAAGTGTTGCAGAAAGTAAGTGATAAGGTAGTTAAGGAGAGCCTGGATAAAAAGAACAGGTCTAAAGTATTTAGAATTCAACTTGAAACTTGAGTTTCAGAGATGAGTTAGATTTACATGGAAATGAGGACATTCTGGGTGGAGAAAATCGTGTGGAAGGAAACCTAGAAGCGGAGGTTTGCTGGGGGCTTTGGCAAATGGTCAAACCAGCCTCCCTGTGTTCACGGGGAACATGTTACTTCATTTAAGGGTCTAGAATGATACTCCTTTGCCTTTTCTTTGTCATCACACTTGTCACAGGGAGTCATAATGATCTGTGTTCCTGTCTGTCTTCCCCATGAGACTAAAATTCAAGGGCATCGACTGTGTCTTTTTTGACTTTCAAGTCCGGTTACTCTCACAAAGCTGGCGAATAATGTGCACCCAGTTAGTGCGTGGGGACTGCATGGTGATGCATCTGCCTGAGGGTGAGGGACCACCCCTTCCTTGTTGCCTGCTACACATAGGACAGCCACCAAAGTGGTTTGCTCATCTGTAAAGTTATTAGGTTATACAGCTCCTCCTCAGTGTGGGCAGATGAAGTGGAGGTCACTTTGAGCCTCACAACACTATTACTGGAGTTAGGTCGCCCATGGACCCCAGAGGAAAGGGACCAATGCTGGACAGAGAGTTGCTAAGGATCTACTTCTGTGTACTCTTAGGTTAACTACTACGGGGTTATATAAAAGACTAACGTATAGAATAATGCGAGCTCTGTTTTCAGAAACACACATGTTGGACAGGTGAGAGTCCTGTCCGTGAAACCACAATGAACAAAGCAATGTCTGGGTAAGCCATGCAGCCTGCCTGGGCCTTGGTTTATTTTCATCTATAGTGTTGGACTGGATGATCTCAACTCTTTGCACTTGTAACTGACCAAGGGCTTAAAGAGTTCAGCAGGGGTACGTCCCTGCCAAGGACAGGTAATGCTTATTCAGCACCTTCTTCACATACAGGGATTTCCTGGGAGGGTAGGGGTGGAGTAAGATGGAACTTGGAAGGTACCAGGCAGGGTTTGAATGAGACAGGAGAAGGCGTCCCAAGAGTGGAGAGAGCCAGAGTGGAGAGTTGGGGGCTGGAGGGAGCACGCGCGCCTGTGAATCAGAGCAGGATTGCACGGCACCAGCCCTCTGAGAGTGGGCAGGGTGGTACTTTCAAGACAAAGCCCTTAGGAGCTTGAGCACCTCATTTGATGAGCTGCTGGCTGTGCATTGGCTGAGCCTGGACATTCATGCTCTGGGCCGGTGCAGGGGGAACCCCTCCTGACTTTCCGGTGAGTCATTTCTGGTACTGAATGCAAGGACTTAACCTCCTAACAGTTCCGCCTGCTTTCAGGATCCCCCCCTGAGACAGTCCCTTGGCTTCTCCTAGCACTGGAAGTTCTGTATCCATGTTCAAGAACAACCTTGACCTTCAGACCTCTCACTCCAGCACGAACAGCTGCTGTTGTCCACGTCGGGATGTTTTAGCCCAATGACAGCGCACAAAAGTTTGTGCCTGTTCTGTCCAGGTGGGTCTGCCAGAGGCCCCCTGACCCAAATGGTCTGTCCCCACCTCCCGTGGCAGCACAGCCCAATTACAAGTGACCAGGGCAGCAGCCTGCTTAATTTTATGCAGTTAACACCTAACCCTTGGTTTTCTTGGCAAAGCAAAGGCATTGGCCTTTTGGCCTCTGCTGGGCTGGTCAGCAATTACCCAGTTATTAAAGCTAAATAATTGCTATTAGCTCTTGTCCTCTGAGCATCCCGAGTCCCACCGCAGGCCAATTTTCAGCTCATTTGCAAAGCTCTCCGATGCAGTGCTGGGAATGCCTGTCCCGCAGGCACAGGCAGGTGCAGCATCAGAGCCGGCCCCGGGGGCCGCTGTGCCAGGCTGCCTTCGCACTCAGAGGCAGTGCTTCTTGTCTGCACTTCAGCGCTGGCTCCACTGCTGAACTCTTTAAGTCCCCCCTTTTTTATTTGTCAATAAAACCTGCATAGAAGAAATTGCAATGGGTGACTGGAATTGGTCTCAGCATGGTTCAGATATTGTAACACCGTTCTAGATAAAATAAGCAACCAAGGGCCACAGATGCGAATGTTTTCCTCTTTAGAGGGCTGTGGTTTATGGTCAGGGGAATAGGTTTTCTGCTTGCTTCTTCTGAGCTGGCCATTGCTTTGTGGTGGTGGTTTGCAATTTCGTTTGGGGGAGGGCGTGAACTTTCTCTCCCCATTTCTTTCCCTTTCCCTTTCTTCCTTTGGGGTTCTTTCTGAAGAGATTTCTCTTCTTAAACTCTGCATTCAAGCGAGGTGTGTTTCGTTTCATTTCTGGTGGGAGCAGTCTCGCTGCACAGATGTGCGTGCGATGCCTCCCCTGGCAGCTGTTTTTTTTTGTTCCTGCTCCCTTGCTGCTGCTGACTGATGTTGTCTGAAGTGCAGAGGAAAAGTTAAGATTACAGGTTGTCCTTCTCTTTCATTGTATTCTTGGCTGCAGCTTCTCAGTCCTTTGTGGGAAGGACTCACACATTAGAATGGGACATGGAAACAGGAGAATTTTCAGCCCCAGAAATAATTGCTTCTCAGAGTAGATTGTTTGGGAGCCTCAATGCTGAGGAATGGATTTAGACTAAGCCCCAGCCACTGATAGGTCCTGCTGGGGGAGAAAACTTCTGAGATCTGTGTTTTGAGACAAAGAAAATTCTGGCTGGACCTGTGCACATATGTATTCAGAAGTCTAATTAGGCCCTTGGTGTGTTTGCTCTGCTCTGTTGCAGTGGCTCCGATATTATTTGATTTTTAACTACTTCCAGAGGGCTATGGGCAATGATCTTTAACCCAGATTTATTCTTGGTCTTTTTTTTTTTTTTTTTTTTGAGAGAGGTAAACTACAATGAGGGTTACTGCATCTTATCCTCATGGCTATGGACTCATTCATTTATTCCTTTCTTCAGCTACTTGATGTTTATCAAGGGGCTACCAGGTATAATATGTACCACAGCCTAGAACCAGAGACTATGACAGCAGGAAGGGCCCAACCTTTTATTTTGCAGTTGAGGAATGCTTGTCTCCTTTTCCTCATCTGTGTAGCCTGCCTCCAAGGTCCAGGCTCTGGGATCTCTTGTGTCCTGAGTGCCCTGTGCCTCGTCACTCAAAACTGACAGCTAGGACCTTGTGGGGCTTTTGAGCTGATAAGGTGAGCTAGCCAGTGCTGGGACATATTGTGGTTCTTCCATGGGTGTGAATGGAGATCACATCCCTTTTCCAGACCTTCTCCCTGGCTGCTTCTCAAAGCCAGGGGACCTGTTGTTTTTGTGCTCTCCGCTTAGTGGCCTGAAAAGGCTAGTCTGTCTCCACAGGGCCCCCAGGTTAACATTCGACACATCCTCACCCTGCAGAAGCAGACCCTGTTAGGGAAGCTGGTTTCTACTCTGAGGTTCTGCTGTGGGTTGAATTGTATCCTCCTAAAATTCATATGTTGAAGTCCTAATCCCCCAATACCTAAGAGTGTGACCTTCTTTGGAAATAGGGTCATTGCCGATATGATTTGTTAACATGAGGTCATACTGGAGCAAGGTGGGCCCCTAATCCAGTATGATAGTTGTCCTGATCAGAAGGGGACTTTCGATCCAGACAGACATACACGTGAAGATGAAGTCAGAGATGGGGTGATGCTTCCACAATCCAGGGAGCTCCAAAGATTACCAGCAAACCACCAGGAGCTGGGGAGAGGCATAGGCAGATGCTTCCTCCCAGCCCTCGAGGGGACCAGCCTTGTCCACATGTGGGTCTTGGTCTTCTACCCTCCAGAGCTGTGGGAGAAGAAAATTCTGTTGTTTAAGCCACCCAGTGCGTGGGGCTTTGTCACGGCAGCCTGAGCAAACTCACACAGGCCCCAAAAGCAGAGTGTTCAGGAGCGCTGGCTCAGACCTGCAGGGGGAAATCATCACGTGGAGGGAGGGGGCAGTGGAGAGAGGGGCTCTCTCTCGCAGCCATTCCAGCGGTGCAGGGGATTCCTGGACAATATTCACATCATTAGGCTGAGAGTTTGTGGAGGGGTTGTCTTCATATACGTTTTTGGTATGTTTATTGTACACGTCCTTTTATGTGGAATGCCGTTGGACCTTTCTTACCCATGTGCTCAAGTCTTAAGTCTGAGATTCAATTCAGATCTCACCTCCTTGAGATGTCCTTTTCTCCTCCCAGGCTTGGGGAGGTGTTTTCTGCTCTCCTTTCCCCAAACTTACTGCATTTGTGTGGTTTTTTTTTAATTGAATTATAGTCAGTTTACAATCTGTCAATTTCTGGTGTCCAGCATAATGCTTCAGTCATATACATACATATATTCATTTTCATACTCTTTTTCATTATACATTACTACAAGATATTGAATATAGTTCCCTATGCTATACAGAAGAAACTTGTTTTGTTTATATATAGCAGTTAGTATCTGCAATCTTGAATTCTCAGTTTCTCCCTTCCCACCCCTTTTCCCCCTGGTAAGCATAAGTTTGTTTTCCATGTCTCTCATTGTGCTCTAACCATTTGTGCTGCTTTGCTGATTCAGCAGGTGCTCCACGGAGAGCCTGGTGCTGTCTAGGGGGTGCTGGGCTAGTGGCTGGCACCAAGGCAGTCCATGTGCTTGGTGAGCTTATACAGAAGTGAGACAAGTGGATGAAAAGGATGCTAGTGGACAGAATACTGTGAGATCATAGAGGGTTCTACGAAGAAAACAAAACCCAGGCAGCTGGAGGTGGGGAGGTCAGGGAGGCCTCTTAGACAGGGTGATAACTGAGCTGAGATCTGAAAGAAATGACTTACCTGAAAAGGGCACTATGCCTTTGTCAGCACAGCACCTAGCACACACGTGCTTAATATGTATACATATGCTGAAGGAATGACCATGAACTCCTGTATGTGCACATGTTAACTAAAAATCAGTAAACAATAACAGATGTATCTAAGGCTTGCTTCTCAGGCAAGCCCTACTATCTGGGATGCATCAGGAAGCAATAAACACATGAACATGGTTCGCTGATGCCAAGGCAAGATGGTTCAAGGTCATACAATTGACTTCACGATCGCTACCTTTGGCCCTTGTTCAGAGCCTCTTAACTCTATTTACATACTGTTATATTAAGGTTGGTGGTTAAGTTTCCCAATTTCTAGCAAATTTAGAGCAACAAATTATAATGGGGAAGCAGGTGGGGGGTGGGGAATCGACATTGGAAGCAAATGTCAAGATACAAGTGAAATGATGGTGCACCGATCGGCAAGAAGAAAGTAGGTAGGTGAGAAGGAAAAAAAAAAAACGAACTAAGAATCCAGAAAGCTCATCAGTGTGAGGCTGTTAATTCAGGGATGAGCAGCCCTAAGCTTGACAATAAACTGAGGCACCATGGATTAGAGCGTGGTAAAAACACAGGCTGTTTACAGTGAAGATTCTGAAGTTCTACAAGAAAGGTTGCATTTTGCTCCACGTATTTTGTTTAAGGAAACAGGGAAGAAGTGGGTACCATTCTGGAATTATTTGCGTTTGAAATGGTTAAAATTCAAAAACAAATGGGATGCTTCAGGATAAGCTTCATTTATCTGAAAAAAAATGTACCTCTATGAAATTCTACCTCCTTGAATGATGCCAAATAAATGAAAATGTGATTGTTTAGCCCTTTGATCTTCAAAAGCCTTAGTACACGTGGTAGATGATTTCCTGTGACCTCCCAATCAGAGCAAGGAATTATTATTTCTGTTTTTTTTTCCTTCCTAAGAGCCAGGTAGAAAATGATGAACAAACAATGACATTATTACAGTGGCACTTTAATGGGTGTTCAGGGAACTAAAAAGCCAGCAGAGGCACTGCATGAAATATTCATGGAGAGTTTTCTTTTTCTTGCCTCTTCCTTCTCCAGACACAGGGGTGCAGACATCCAGGACAAAGGTTCTGAGTACAGGAAGCATGTAGAAATGGCTCCTGCAGGCCTGTTTGACCTTTTGAGGGAGGGAGGGATAGACAGAGCTCTGCCCCTCCAGTTTCAACGTTCTTCCTTTTTTTCTCATCCTGACATCTTGTTTTTCCAATAAGCTAGATATGGCTGCTTCTTCCTGAGTCTCCAGGGTCCCGAGTGGATATTGATGGTGCCGTCTCCCCTTGGGAGTTAGAGAAAGATTTGGAACATGAAGATTCTCTCCCTAAAGGCTTCTGGGAGAAGGTGGATGGGATCAAACCAATTGGTATTACCAGAGGGAGATACTGGGGCTGGATGGGCTGGTCCAGGGTGCCTCTTAGGCACAGTGACTGTTGACTTATTACAGAGTCAGGCAGTCCCTGGGAAGCAGTGGTAGGACTGAGTGGTTATGATACAGCTGGCTTTGGTCTTAATGATCCTTACAGAAAATTTGGCCAATATATGGTCCTATACTGCATGGATGCACTGTTCTATGGAAACCCATCATATGAAATACTAAACTCTTCTGAAATCATATTTTCAGAGAAACACCTGCACTGAGAAGTTTTCTCCTGAGCATGTCCAGTCCCTTGCCCTGTCTCACATCCATGCCCCTGCTCCTGTTTTCCCCCAGGCTGATGGCTTTCTTTCTATACAGATTCTACCCATCCTTTATGGCCCATCTCTAGCCTCACTACCTCCATGAAGTCCTGCACGTACATTCCAGCCCAGTTGGGATTTCTTCCTCTTCTCATCTTTCTTGCTAACTAGTTGGCTGGCTGTTCATTTGGTACTTGTCACATCTGCCTTCTATTCAGTGGTTTGCTGGTAGATGTTTTATAACTGGTTTGCTAGCTGGGATAGAGGGAACCCTGGTTTGTAGCATTTGCCAATTTTTGTGGTGTAAATTCTCCTGCAGTGGCTGATTTCAGGCTAGCGACGTGATGTCACTGAATGCAGAGTTGGGATGAGGTCTGCGCAAATGACATGTTCCTCCTGGTCGCAGTTGGTTCCGTCACATCACTGTGTGTGATGCTCTGGGACTCTTCTTGCTCTTGTGTATCTGTCTTATCTCCCCAACTTAGCTCTAAGGCTCAGTGGTGCTCAACTCTGACTTCACATTAGAAGCACCTGGGGAAGCAATGCAGTATGCCAGTGCCCAGGCTCTGTGTTAGAGATGCTGATTCAACTGGTCGTTGGAGGGAACCAGGCATCAGTAGTTTTTAAAAGCTTCCCAGGTGACTCAACTGTACAGTCAAGGTGAGAACCACTGGCCTTAGATGCAGGGAGGATACTGTATGTCAGATCTTCTCCAAGTGTGATCCCTGGACAAGCAGTGTCCACATCAACCTGGCGCTTGTTAGAAATGCTAATGTTTGCTCCACACCCCAGACCTGCTGGATGAGCAACTTGGGGGAAGAAGATTAGCCCAGTGATCTGTGGTTTAATAAGCCCTCCGGGTGACTCCGCTGCGTGGTAAATTTGAGAACGACTATCTTATGTCTCCTGAATCCTTACTTGCACCTTAGACAGTTCTAGGCACACAGCTGTACCCAGTCGGCACTTGTTGATGGAAATCTATCAAGGAGTACATTTTCATGAAGCGAGCTATTTTTTCCCTCTTTGTCACAGGATTTAGTGCAGAGTGCCTTAAAATAGAGATTTCTCCTTGTGCACTGAATCATGTGGTTCACAAATATTCAAGGCTCTAAGATTCAGTGTTCATTCAGCTAAGTAGAAGCACACCTATTACATGAAACAAAGTACAGTGACATTCGTTCATTTGTTCATTCAATAAACATGTATTGATGGCTTGACCCTCACACTAGGTGTGAATGACTTGTTATTAATCCGTCTTTCCCTGTGATGGCCAGTCAGCACTGGGGCAGCTCAACAGTGGACTTTTTTTTGGTAGGGGGAGGTAATTATGTTTGTTTGTTTATTATTTTTAGAAGAGGTACTGGGGACTGAACCTGGGACCTCTAAGCATGTGCTCTACCACTTGAGCTATACCTCCCCTCAAACAGTGGACTTACGTGCTTAGTCTGTTACTTACAAGCTGGTGGCAGACACTTAACTTCTCTAGACCTTATTTTTTCATAGTTATTAATGTTTCCATAGAGTTTTGTGCTTTAACTGATATATATCTATCAAAAACTTACAATATGCATCATAAATTATGATGAAATTAATTATGATACATTCTCATGACAATCAGACGAAAATAAGGAGACTTTACTATTTCTGGTTTTCAACGGGTGGTAGAACAGTCTTTCTCAGAGTTTAAGTGCGTGTCCATCACCTGGGGAGCCTGTTGAAATGTGGATTCTGAGATGTCTGAGGTGGGGCCTGAGATTCTGCATTTTCAGTTAGCCTCCAGGGAACACCAGTGCTGCTGGCTCATAGCCTGTACACCGAGTAGCACAGCTCCGCGGTGCTGGCTCACGCAACAAAATAGGAAAAAGGAAGGAGGGGCATGAGAACCGTAAAGGAAATTACTTGCAAAAATGATTTCCTACTTAAAAAAAATTTACAAACAACGAAAACTAATAAGAATTTAATGCTTTACACATTTGTCAGGTGCCTTGGGGTCTGCTGAAGTAGTTGTGAAGGTAATGGGATGATAATTTGTAAATTGTGAAGAATTCCAGAAGTTTAAGCTAAGAAAGCAATGAATGATTAGTTTCTCAAGTGTAGTTAATTGCACTGCATTGCCTGGCCCGCTGTAGTGGGGTGATCTCCCCCCCCCCCCGAATTTTTAACCAAGATTCACCTAGCAGGCTCTAGGAATGTCTATTTTTACTTGTTGCCTATGTCCAAGTCATTTCCCTGAGTAGATTACCCACACTTTAAAGGCAGGAATCTCCTTAAACTCCTTTTGGCAGCATGGTGAAGAGAAGGAATGGCACACAGGTTTTATCTGGTCGTCAACTCTGATTGACAGGGCTCCCTGGAGTCTAGATGCTGAGACTGTTTTTAGGCCTGAAGGCATGAGTGCTGTGATCGACTGTTGATGTCTGCCTTTGACAGAGGACGGGACAAGTGGTGGGCTGATTTCTAGAGCCAGAATGACTTAGGTTTGAATCTCTACCAAGAATCAGAGACCCTGCCAGAAATTCTTCTCCTGAAGCTCTGGGACCTCTTTTCTAGGCTCCCCAACTTCACATTTCTTTCCTTCTGGCCCCATGGAACCTAGCCTTTTCTCTCTACCTCAGCCACACTTTCTCTGTCCCCTGCAATTTCTCTCTCCATAGATCTGAACAGAGAGGAAGCCAGTCTCCCCATGAACCCCATTTTCTGATGGACCCAACTCCTAAACTTTCTGGGGAAATAGATGAACACTAAGGTGAAGAACTTAAGATTTATGGACCCTTACAAAGCTGTGTAGTCATGGAGCTAGTCTCCAGTTCCTAAATAGGTCAAAGGAATTCCCGAACTTTTGTCTCCTTGTCTGTAAAACTGGGGATAATGATTTTGATGTCTCAGGGCTGTTGGGAGATTAAGGGATGGTTGGATATGAGAATGCCCACCCCAGTGGCTGGTACACAGCCGGCATTCAGTCACTGTTGGTTCCTTCTTCTAGCTGGCCCTCTGCACAGTGTGTACTTTTAAAAAAGAATGTTGACTTAGGGTGGGGACTGTGACATGACTTGACATAGAATCTCAATGACCTTCATACATGCTACTGGGTGGGGAGAAAGAAGGATGATTCTTCTATTTAACAAAAACTTGCAGCATTCTTGCTCAGTGTCAGGTGTAGTTTGAAGTGCATTATAGGTATCAACTCATATAATTTTCACAGTAACAGCGTGGATTGGGTGCTGCTTCACAGATAAAGAAACAGCCACTGAGAAATTAAACATGTTGCCCAAGATCCTGCAGCTCATCAGTGGCCGAGCTGGGTTCCCACACAGGGACTATGTCTGCCAAGTCTGTACTTCGCGCCATCACACCATGCTGCTTCATCTGGGCCCAAGGAGGGGGGCGCCCTGGCATCCACAGTCACTAACATCCCTTTTGAGGCCAGAGATGTTACACATTAGCTTTGTTACCTGGAGAATCCCTTATCTTCTGGAATTTCTAGAAGCTGTGCTTCTCCTTGATTCTGATGTTCTCCTGCTGCTTTGGAGGAATGACTCAGGAGAAAGTCAGGATGGGAGAGGGGGGAGTGAGGCTAAATCTGGGACACATCCCCAAAAGCGGTAAAATCAAACCAGAGCAAATCGAGAGGGTGAGGCTGTGGTCTGACTGCTGTGGTGTCTATGAGAGGCTCTGAGAGTGGGCCAGGAGGGTGCTGGTGGGATCTGGTCAATGCTTGCCTCCTTGACCCAAAGCTGGAGTGACACCCTGACTCCCATGTGTTACATGGTGAGAGGAGCTTTGTGGGGAGTGAATAAAGTGGCACCCTTACACACTTCTGTCTTAGTACATTGCATTCACCGTGCTTGTTCACTTGTCTGGGTCCTGTCTGGGCTCTGTGGGAGAAGCTGGGGCTGCGTCTTCTTGTCCACTCCTGTGTTTCAAGCCTGGCCCAGTGCTGGGCACACCAGTGGTAAGTGAACCATGAACGAATGAATGATTAGAGAAAGGGCCCTTCGTACTGCTGACTGTTGGAGGAGGCACTGTTCCTTCCTAGTGGCAAGCTGGGGGCTCACCTTGGCTTCTCTTGCTGCTGCTGTGGGGACCGTGATGGAGACAGGACTTGGGGAAGTCATAGGTAGAGGGAGGAGCAGATGCTACACTCTGGGCTTAAGAAGAGGTGGGACCATAGTCCATAAAGAACATAACTCTCCACTGTAACTTGAATTACTTGCCTGAAAAAGTCTACGTCCTTCCTGTACCCTCCCCAAAGGTGCATCTTGGCTTTCTGTGACATGTTCTCTCGTTATTTCATCTACGATGACTGCCTTTGGGGTTTGATTTAACATAATATCACCTGTGCTCTAGTATTATTTCCTAAGTAATGACTGTCAGATTTCTATTTTTTTTTTCCGGGTTTACAGGAATGATGCCAAAAGCGGCCATTCCTTGGATTCACATTCCTTCAGTATTTTTGGTGAATAGTGTCCCCAAGTCCTCCTTAGCTCCTGATTAAATGTGATTCTGACTCTCAGCATCTTATTTCACAGCCTAAGTGTAAGCCCTCAGAGAGCTGGCTTCATGACTTGTTCTGACACAACCCATGATTTATATAGAAAAATGATGAGTAAATGCTTGCTGAGTGAGTGGGCAGTGTTTGTATACTTAATCTGTGCTGGAGCAGCTGAGAAAATGACCTTCCCAAGAGGGTGGTGCCGTTTGCTTTCTGAATCACTGAGTAAATGAAAAGCGCTAAGGAGCCCTGGGATCTGTAGCCTACACACTCGATAAAATTCCACCTTAAGTTACAGGTGAAACCCTCCCTGCCAGGCCTACAGAAATAATGCCTTTCGGCAGTGCTGCCTCTGGAGGACTTGATTGTAACAAGCTTTTCGGTCCTGCTCTGAAAGTTGAGTGTCACCACTTCTCTTTAGAACGGTGGCCCTCTCTTTTATGTTTCATTGTTTACGAGTAGTATTAGAGCTTGGCTGTAATGTAAAAGATGGCCATTAGGGGCCACTGTCTGAATCGTTTTATTATAGATGAAGAGGTATCAAAGCTTACGAAGTTCCAGGGCAGGACAAATTCAGGGACCTAGCATGGGGGTGGGGTGGGGTGGTGTTGAACTGGATAAAGCAGAATTAGCACTTAAGTCAAATGTTTTCTGAAAATAAACCTCTAAATATATTCTTCTTGACCTGGGATAGAACTGTTAGAGCAGAGCCTCTCAAGGTGTGAGTCACAGGAAAACTGCTTCTGAATTACCTGTCTCTCTTGTTACTATGGTTTCCTCAGCTCCGAAGTAGACACAGTCAGGGCCTGTGGGGAAGGGCCCTGAATCCGCACTGCTTTATGGCCTCCCCAGGGGATTCTTCCGTGGCCTGAAGTTTGAGAACCATTTAGTGCAGGCTGCCTTTTTTCTTTTGGGGGAGGTAAGGCGGCGCATCGGATTGGAGCTCAGTAGCAAGGAGGTGGAGGACAGGCAGTTTTTGAGAAATCTGGGAGTGTTATATGAAAGAACCCAGCACCCTACTTTTTCTACTTGTAAATTATATTTTATAATGCAAAGGTGTTTGAAAGAGAAGTCGTGCTTCAGGTGGGACCAGGGAAAGCGAGAGGACGGGGGGTGCTCTTGATACAGAGGAAGGAAAAACAGTCTTTTTGCTTATCTGGTTTTTTGTTTTCCTCGACAGTGTGGTATCCATGGCCACCGAACAGAGCGCCTGTATAACAAGCCATGGGGGCACTTGCAGGTGACAGTGGAGCTGAGTTCTCTTGCCATGCCTATTAGTCATCCAGTGCTTGTTGAGTTTCTGCTGATGGAGAATTTGCTATTGAGGAGCCTCAGGAGTCAGGGGTTACCCGCTGCTCCCTCCAACCCAATTCTCTATGCAGGAAGCATCTGCTTCTCTGCCTAATTGGAGACCCTCCTGCTCCTAGATGACACTGGAGTGACCTGATGTGGAGGTAAAAACGCGAGTGCACGGGGGGTGTAGACAGGTGTGCGAGGACCTGGGCACAGAAGGAGGCGAGGGCCAAGGGCAGCTCCTGGGGTCCTAGTGACCGTGCAGATGGAATCCGCACAGCCTGAGCGAGTGTCTCACCCTGAGGACCCTGCAGAGCGTTGGCATCGGGCTTCACTTTGTCGCTTCCTCACGACTGCATCTCCTGTCTCCCTCCCCTCCACCTTCCAAACCTCTTACCTCTCCTGTTTTCCTGAACGAGAGAGGGAGGGTCAAAGAACTGCCTGTTGTCTTACACTTAAGGAAGTGCGCCTCCTCAGGAGTGTGAGGGATGTGGTGGCTTCACCAGGAGTGAGGGCATCACCAATAGTGGGCTCCTCAGGGAAGAGCACAGAGATTGGGAGCAATGACACCCCCGGGGGGTCTCCACTGCTGCAGGTGGGGCCCCTGCCAGCACACAGCCAGAGGGAAAGCCCCAGTGAAGCCAGGTTGCAGGGCTGGCTCTGGAGGCTGCCCCAGGCACTATGCCCGCAGGGGTGCTGTCAGCTATGTCTATTTCTGGAATAGTTCTAGAAGTATCAGAACCATCTGGTGAGACTTTTGCGGTGCTGCAGCAGACATTCCTACCCATTGCAGTGATGCCCGCCTTGGCCCTCATGGTGGGGAGCACGCCCAGGTGTGGTGAGATGCCTGCGGAGGAGCTGGGGATCAGGGTGAGATTCAGCATCTGATGGAAGAGGCTGGCAGGCATCACCAGGGTTCCAGTCGGGTACCTAAAGGAGGTGTGGGGAGTCTTGTTAGAGCTCTGGGATGTTTGTTCAGAGCAGAGAAGCAGTTAGCTGCTGGGGTTCGAGGCAGGGCTGTCAGAGGTGAACACTGACTTGGAGTCTGATGTCTGCTTCTCTGTGTGTGTGTGTGTGTGTGTGTGTGTGTGTGTGTGTGTGTGTGTGTGTGTGTGTGTGTGTGTGTGTGTGTGTGACCTAGAACAGGATTTGCCATTTTCTGTGTCTCAGCTTCTCATCTGTAAGAAGGAAGGGTTTGAACTTAGTGAACCCTATGTCCTGCTTTGATCTTAAAATGTACAAACTTTGGTCCGATGGCTCTTCTTTTAGGGGCCATTTGGAATAATGGTAACCGTGATAATAATGTCACCAGTTGGGGTAATGATTGTTACACTGGGGTTAGTTGGCCAGTAGTGAAACAGGCTGCCTTATCAGGGGATGAGCTCCTTGCCACGAGGGGTATTCACGCAGCCGCCAAAGAATACTTTCAGGTGATTCCAAGATAACGTCACCAGAACCATCTGATTAATGAAAAATTGATTCCTGGACTCCAGCCCCAGAAACCCTCACTTGACAGGCTTGGGGCGGGACCTGGGAATTTGCCTGGAAAACAGACCTGAAGCAGTGTGCTTCTATAGACAGACCGAGTAAGTCTTGGAAACCCTGTGCACTAAACTGCTTGTTGGAAGTTCACGAAGCACAGGAGTCAGATAAATTTCCTTGGGAAATCTGATAGAGAAGGAATGAATTTGATTTTGATTGACTTAGTGTTTCCAGAGTTAAGTGTGGAACTTTATAGGATGCAAGAGGAGAGGGGCACTCCTATTATGAGGCTACAGAAGTTCCATGGGACTCTGTGGGCTGCTGCTTTTGTAGGGTTTGCTGTATTTCATGGGACGATCTGTGGCAGCGCTGTCAACAGAAATGCAAGGCGAGCTCCATGTGAAATGTAAAATTTCCTAGTAACCACATCAAAAATAGTAAAAACAGGTGAAATTTTTTAAGTAATTTACTTAACCCAGTATACCTGAAATATTGTTATTTCAACATGTAATCAACATAAAATTATTAAGATATTTTACATTCTTTTTCCTACTAAGCCTTTGAAATCTGGTGCAGATTTTACACCTGAAGTCCATTCCAACTGGAACTGGCCACAACCCAAGGGTGGCTGGTGGGAACCCAATAGGACAGTGAAGATCTATGAGAACTTTGTCACTGCATGTATGGTCCAGAGATTGGAAGCATCAGTGGCACCTGGGAGCTTGATAGAATTGGAGCATCTCAGGCAGGCCTCACACGTGATCTAATGAATGGGAATTTGCATTTAGCGCTATTTCTAGTGCATCTTAAAATCCAAGAAGCGGTTAGATGACTTCCCTTTCAATTCCAGGATTTATTCCTCAAATTCCGGGTGGGTGCCTTTAGCCGATCAGCACCACTGATGTGAGAAACGGGGGCCCCCCGTGTGCAAAGTGGATGCGATTTGGCTGAGGGAGTGGCCTCTTGGCCCCCGACCCTGAAAGGGGCCCTGGGATCCCTGGGCAGAGGATGGACACATCACATTATAATGAATTGTTATAATCTGAACCTTGGTTTTGTTGGAGTGTTTTACCAGGAAACCTAACATCAGGGAAGACTTCCCTGAAGAAGCAGCGTTTAGGGTGATAATTGAAGGGGCAGGTAGCTAAGCAGTAGAGCAGCGTGTGAGCCCGGAGGAGGCTTCTGGAAGGGGGTAAGGCTGGAGAGGTTGGAGGGGTCAAATCCTGTAAGGCCACAGAGGCGTAGCTTTCCGTCCCAGCACGCCATACTCTTGCATTGTGTCATGCACATCAGTCTGCCCACGTCCGTCCTCCTAATCAGGCTGTGAGCTCCTTGCAGGCAGGGGCTGCGCCCAGAAACCTCCAATTCCTCCTCCAGTGGTGCGCTGGTGCCAAGTGACTTTGACAGCTGACTGTGACATTTTCAGGAATTTTGTGGGCTGTTATAATGCACGTAGGTTGCTTGAAATTGGCCACGATGACAATAGTAATACGTGGTGGAAGTTGGTGAATGCGATCAATCAGGGCTCTTCTTTTTCCTCCCAGTGACCCTGTGTTTAAACATTCACCAGCACGCGCCTGCCAGCTGACACAGGGCTGGGCAGGCAGAGCAGGGGGCGGTAGTGAGGAGGAGCAGGAACTCAGAATTGGGAGGCAGACACTAGCTGCGTGTTGCTCGTCTAGTTACTTCGCCTCTCTGAGCTCAGTTTCCTCATTTATCAAAGGGGGCTACTGAGACAGATTTGACTGTGGAAGTAAGGATCAAGAGCTGTCCAAGGTCGAGGACTCAGTTCAGGGCAGACAGACTAAGCCATTCTGGTTTCCTTTATTTCTCAATTATCTGAGAATCCTCAAGAAGTGGAAACATCTATCCTCTGTTCCTTTTGCATTGTTTTTAAAGTTTTACTTTATGAAATATAACGTTCTCAATTGTGTTTAATTTCACAAGCTATCTCCCACCCTTTTGGAAGAAGGTGGGATATATGCCTTCCTGTAAAGCATAAACTCCAGGAATAATTGTTCCATTTACTTCATTGCTCTATGCCCTCTGCTACCCCTTCTCCCCACCCCGGTTCCTGCAGCTCTCAGCAGGAGATCAGCCTTTACTTCTGACTAGGCAGACTGTCCCAGCCCTGCCGTGTGACAGGGGGCAGAGGGCATCCTTCCCCCTCGAAGGCTCCCTGAAATCGATGACTGGGTCCCGTGAGTCTGCGCCGTTAAGCTGGTGCCTCATGTTGGGCGGGTAGCCGGGGGTTGACAGCAGCCCTTCTTTATCTGAAACCTGTGCTGGTATCACCGTACCCCCGGGAAAAGGGAAGCCAGTGAGCCAGTGTTGTCCCTCGAAGGGTGTCTGGTGTGTGTTGATTATTGAAGGATAATATTTCTGGCCATGGAGCAAACGAGGCGGGAAATGGCTTTTGCGGGTGATTAAATGCTGAGATGATGTGGCAGCTTCCGTCTGTGGCCCTGAGTCCCAGTTACCTGACAGGAAAGAGAGATCCATCTGATCTTCAAGCCTTAGTTCTGAGGGCGGCGAGGACTCACCCCCAGGACCTTTAGAACTGGGCTCCCAGGACACAAAGGGAGCCAGGAGGGGCCATCCGGGATTCTGGTCCTGTCACTGCCACAGCTTGATGTGCTTATGACCTGGAGTGAGTCGTTTTCCATCTGTGTCTTTGCTTACCTCTTTGTAAAAGAGTGGGCTTAAATTAGTTGATCTCCAAGATCTGCTCAGCACTGCGATTCTGTGTTTGTAAGAACTTCCCCGACAAGCAGGGACATTCCTATTTGGGCTTGTTTTATGTTCTAATTCCCCAGAACATTATTTCTAATGGACTGTACTCCAGAGACCCTAATTATTTCCTGTTAGCCAAGAATAATTTTAACAAGCAGTGGTAAGCTGTGAGGAACCTGGTATGCGTGTGTGTTCCTTTTCGGAGGGTTCTGGGAGTTCAGTTTAACTCAACACGCATTTATTGAATGTCCACCCTTGGAATGGAGCGTGGTGCCCTGGGAGTGACATAGGATTTTGAGTTGGAAGCCTGGGTTTGGGTCCCTGATTTGCTATTTGCTAGCTGTGGCCTTGGGCACATGCTTAAACTCTCTGAGTCTCAGTTTCTCCACCTATAAAATGGGGACAGGGAGAATCCTTCATTGAGGAATGCATGAGAGAATGGGTCTAGAGCACATAGCATAGGATGCTGGAGGCATGGAAATGCCTATACGTGTGACTCCTTTCCCTGTTAGGTGCCAGGCTTTGCTTAGGTGTTAGGAGTACAATGATGCGTGCAAGCCAGGGGGTTCCTGCCTGCAAGATGCCCCCCCAAGCTGCAGGCAGATAGACACCCAGTCTGTGATGAGGCGTCCGTCAGCACTTGAGGTAAGAATCCAGGGATCAGGGGTCCAGAGAGGAGATGTTCAGCTTGTAGTGTCCAGTGTCCGGTGTGCTCCAGGTGACAATCGGGAAATGCAGACAGTGGAGCCGGGACCAGTTCTGTAAAGACTTCAGCGCTATGTCGGGCTTGGGGGTGGCATTTAGACCGTCTCCCTCTTGGCAGCACCATACTTGAAGTTTTCTAGACAGAACAACATTAGCATTTATGTTTACACTGCTGGACTCACACCGTGGTTCCAGTGGTGTGGTGCGATTCTACAGATGAGAAGAAACAGCCCCTGAAGTCGGGAATCGCTACTTAGCTAGAAGACCAGGTGTGCTCGCTTGAATAGCAAAAAGCTACATACAGAGATGCGTCATTGCTTCTGACCCTGGCAGGTGCATGGTCATGTAACTCTTACCCTCCTGGCTGTATTTCCTTCCTTTTCTTTCATTAATAAGCAGATACTGAACACTTGTTGGTGTCGAGTGCTAAGGTCTTGGAGTGGCTGAACCTGGTACTTGACTCTGAAAGATTCCAGTCTGACGGGGAGGCAGACATAAGAGCTGCTATGCTCAGCAAGTGCCATAGGTGCTGAGGATGCTGGGACAGAGTTTGGGAGGTGGGGTATGAGGTAACAGCTTGCCTGGCTGTGAGCGGCATGAGGTTATACGAAGGCATGTAAAGAAGGGGTTCATGGGAGTCCATAGTGGTCAGGGAGGGTTTTCTGGAGGAAGTGAGCTTTGTGCTGTTTCCTCAAGTCTTCCTGCAGGCTGTACAGTTCCAGCACTCCCCAAGGTTGGGGAATTCTCCCATCTATTTGAATTCTTTCTGCTCAGCCAGCTTGAATGTTGCCAGACATTGCAAGGGTCGTTGGCATTGGCACAAAGCCCTCATCTGAAAGTCAATTGCATTTGCCTTTTGAAAATGGGACAAGACATTTATGCTTCCTATTTGGGTATTTTTGTTGTTGGCTGTTTTTAAAAAACTTTTTTTTTCAGGTCACACTCTGCTCCTGAAATAAGATTAATTTGAAATGGAATTAAGTATGTTCCGTGTAGGACACCCTTGCCAAATAATTACATCAAATATAGTTTGCAAGGAAGATGGTCTTTTTATCTTTTCTTAAAGGGCAGTCCAGAATCCAAACGCAAGCCTGCCTCTGAGAACCAGCCTGTTCTTGGGTCTTTCCCCGAGATCGCTGTATCAGCTCATCCCTCTCCGAGAACCTGGATCAGGCAAAATTGTAATAATCTTATATCTTAGGACTCAGGGAACTTTACTGTACCGTCTTCACTGAAGGTATTAGCTTTAATAAAAATAAAAGTCCCTGGGCTTTTCAGCAGCAAGGGGAAAAATAAATAAACCCTCACAAAGCCCTGCATAGTTCCTCTTTGTCAAATGGCAACAGAAACAGAGAGGCAGAGAAAAAGGAAAACCTACAAGGAGGGAGCGAAAGAAATGCTGTACAGTCAGAGAGAGAAATGGGGGCAGTGGGGAGTGGAGGCTGATTTCGGTTCACTGCGCACGCCCAGGTCGGAGAGGAGCTGTGGCGTTGCCGATGTCTGAGGCTGCACCCCACTCCTAGGAGCCCAAGGTCACGCTCCCCTTTGGCCCTGCCTTCTCACAATTAGAAAAATTGGTTGGACATGGGCCCACCTTTGAAGAACTCAGAAACTCAAGGTGACCTGAGAGATATTCTTGATCAACTTGTTCATTTTGCAAAGGAGGAACCTGACACCCAGCCGAGGAAATTCCACGTGGAGTGTGTGAGGGTGTAAGGCTGCCCTCAGGGAGGGCTCCGGGATGTGCTGCTGGGCGGGTGAGTGGGAGGGGAACCCTACGCTCTCATGCCCAGGCCCTGCGCTTCCCACTGCCTGATTCCCACCTGCTGTGGCTCCGTGAGGGGCGTGAGCTGACCAAAGACTGAAAGTGTCCACAGGTGATGGCTTTGCTCTCACAACCTATTCCTGCCACCACCCTCCCCTCCAACCCTGTCTCAGTGGTTTTCAACCAGGGGCAATTTTGTCTCCCAGTGGACATTGAGAAATGTCTGGAGACATTCGCCATGAGGGAGGAGAGAGTGCTCCTGGGCTGCCCTAGTGGGTAGTGGGGTGCCAAGGCTGCTGATATACACCCTGCCATGTGCACGAACCACGCCCCCAGCCCCCGCAACGCAGGATTATCCAGCCCCAGACGTCAGTCATGCCAGGGCTGAGCTCTGTCTGATTCTGTGGGGGGGGGGGAGTTGCATTTGAAAGAGATGAGAGTTCATTGTGACTGCAAGGGGGTTACTGACCTCATTCTGGGGATAGGTTAGACTCCGGGGCTACAGATTTGCCCGAGCACCCGAATTACGCATCTAGCTTGTTAAAAGATGTATTCCCAGGCCCCACCCCATGTATGCTGAGTCAGAGCCTCCAGGGTGGGCCCAGGAACCTGTATTCCAGACACGGTTCTGACACAGAGCCCGTGTTGGTACCTGATGGATTAGGTAGCTTGTTGATTGAATCTTTGTTACCTGCCCATTCAGAGAAGTCTGTGTTTTCACCTCAGCTCCGCCATTTGTCAGCCGTGGGACCTCGGACAACCCCTTATCCTTTGCGCCTGTACTGTCGCGTCCTCAGAAGAGTGTAGTGAGTGTACAGCAAGACCGCCCGCGTCCAAGCTCCTGGTGAGCGGCAGGCGTTCAGCCCCGTCAGATGAGTCGACTGTGTTTGACAAGAGGACCGAACAGTCACTGGCCGCCTCTGTTCCAGGCTCTGTGGTCGGTGCTCTTATGGCATCACTTGTACTTGGCTTCGCAACCACCTTGCTTTGTAGCTGGGACACGTTCTAGGTGCTCTGACTGTGGTAGGTTGAGTAACAGCCTCCCCACCAACCCAAGATATTCATATCCTAATCTCTGGAACCTGTAAATGTCACCCTACACGGTAAAGGGGATTTTGGGAGATGTAATTAAGTGAAGGATCTTAAGCTGGGGAGACTTTGCTAGATTATCTGGAAGAGCCTGATATCCTCAGAGGGGTCCTCACAACACGGAGGTGAGAGATCAGAGGGCGTAGGAGATGGGACACTGGAGGCCAGAGGTTGGAGTCATTTCAGGAAGGGGTCACGAGCCAAGGAATGTACCCGTCTCCAGAACAGGCAGGGAAGCTGTGTCTCCCCTGAAGCCTCCAAGAGGAACCAGCCCTGCCAACACCTTGACTTACTAGCCCTACAAGACCCATGTCAGACTGCTGACTTTCAGAACTCTGTGTTGTTTTGAAGCCACAAACTTGTCATTTGTTAGCGCAATCGTAGGAAACTCAGCCCCTTACCATGGTCTCATATCCAGAAATTATTTAAAAAATATATTTGTATTAAAATTTTTTACTTGAATTATACTTGATTTACAATATTATATTGGATTCAGGTATGCAACGCAATTCAATATTTTTATAGATTATACTTGAGTTAAAGCTATTACAGATAATGGCCATATTTCTCGGTGCTCTACAATGTATCCTTGTTGCTTATTTTATGCACAGTAGTTTGTATCATTTAATCCCATACCCCTAACTTGCCCACCCCCCCCCTTTCCCTCTCCCGGCTGGTAACCACCAGTTTGTCCTCTGTATCTGTGAGTCTGTTTCTGTTTTGTTATATGCATTTGTTTGTTTTATCTTTTAGATTCCATATATAAGTGATAACAGAGTATTTGTCTTTCTCTATCTGACTTATTTCACTAAGCATTACTTTCTAAATCCATCCACGTTGTTGCAAACGTAGAAATTGAGTGGTAAAAGGGAGGTCAGACATCTGATGTTTAACCACTTAGAGGAGACACGCACTCAACTGAAAAAGCGGGGAAAATTCGCACCAAGGAGCAAATGAGAGTAGGAGGATCCTCCGCAGTTGTTCCTGTTAATCCAGGGGAGCGTCATGGTGGAGGAAGTGGGAAGGCTGGTGGCCCCCAGGGTGTGCATTCGATGCCTCGTGAAGACATTGTGCGGTCTTGGAAAAGCCTTCTCTCTTGCTCAGGGATCTTCTGACCCTTGGATGCCGAACCTTCCGTCTGGTCTCCCGGCTCTCCTTTTCCCAGATGGCACAGTGGCTCCTGCTGTTGGCTTAAATGTTTGGAAGCAGCTTCTATCTCCACTGTGACTCTGATCAGAGAGAACGGCAGGCGAGGTCCCTCTTCATTCCCCGTGAGCCTCCACTCTCCCCAGCCTCTGCCTGCACCACCCGGAGTCAATTGATGGGCGGTGTAAGTGCTGACTAACATGGTTATTAGAAGCATGAATTATTTAAGGAGACGTGCACATCATTAACCTGTTGTTCATCAGGGGAAGCCTTGACAGGCATATTAACCTTAAGCACAGTGCTATTTTGCTTGTGGGAGGGAGGAGGGGGGCAGGGTGGGGTGGGGTGGGAGGTAGAGGCTGGGGTGGGGGTGGTACAAATACTTGGCTGTCTTGTGCAGGATTGGAAAGTGTTGCCCTGAGAAAAGAGGCAGTCTTTAAGAAAAAAAAAAGCTGAGTGTAATTTGATAGCGGAGTATTTTTGGCTCTGGGACACTGTGAATTGGAAATGCAAGAGAATTAGCACGTCAGACACTCAGAGGGATCTGTGAGCATACGTACCAATATGATCACTGTAATTATAATAATAATAAATGTTCTCTCGTTGTGTGACTTGTGGAGGTCACCCTGAGATGAGAAAGAGAAAGGGAAGAGAGGTGGGAAGGGAGGTTATTAATAAACCTTAGACACAGCCCTTGGAGCTCTCACCCCTTTCCCACGCTGAACCCTTCCATGCTCAGTCCCTGTGCCCAGACTTGGATGACATAGGAGCCCGCTTGCTTTAGGGGCATGAGCCCTGGGTAGCTGCTCTTATTTCCAAAGGGGCTGTTTTCTTAGATGGGGAGGCCAGTTTTGGTCCTTGTCCCTGTTCGGATCTGCAGGGGCTTCTGATCCACAAGTAAATTTTTCTTCTGTGGGATAAGGATAATGAGATTTGGAGGGATCTCTGGGTGAGTTGGGAGATAAGAATGATCTCCGCTAGATACGCTGAACTAAGGCTCGGAAACCAATTACCTGTAGAGGGCGGCCAGGCCGGCGGCCAGCTGAGACGGCATCGCCAGGAGTTGCCTGCATCTGTTTTGTCGGTCGTCAGATGTTTGCTGAGTGTCTGCTGGGTGGTCCTCATCTTATGAGGGACACAGAAGGGACAGAGAAGATCTCAGGAACTCACTGCCTTCTTAGGGAGAGAATAGCACACTATAGAACATAGAATATTCTAGCTATTGAACATTATTCCTGTTACTGTCAGCAGCACTGCTAGGAAAAATGTCGTTCTCTAATATCAGAGAGCAATGTAATTGTTACGAGATGCGTTATGTAGCTTTCTCAGCTGTGCAAACCACTGTTCGTAGCAATAAATGAAGAGCACTCTGGTACCAGTCTAGAGGTGTTTTGGACAGAAAATGAGCATCTTTGGAAACTACAGGGAGTAGAGAATTTTATAGGCAGGTGTAGTAGAGATACTGACATCTGACATCTGCAGAATGTTTTATAGCTCGTACCCCTCTTTACATCTCATGTGATTTTTACAGCAGTCAACTGAGAAGCCCAGAGAAGTTAAGGAGCTTGCTTAGATCAAACAGCTGGTGAGTGGAAGAGCTGGGATTTGAACCCCTTGTGATGCCAAGGCCAGGACTTGTCCCACCCCCACCCCAGCTGCCTGCTGCCCCACGGAGTGGCATGCATTCGTGTGTGGTATGTGTGTCACAGCACTTTGTGCTTGAGTCCTTCCACATCTGTCATCAGCTTTAATTCTCAAGGAGAGCGGGTGTAGGAGGAAAGGTTGGGTTTATTCTGGGCGTTTCAGAGGCACTGGCCTTTTGGAATACATGGCTTTGAGACACCCATCAGCTGCTGTGTTAGGAGGGCATGGTGACTCCTGGAGAAAGCACACAAAACTCACCCCCCACATACACAGACACACACCAAGGAAAAAAAAAAAAAAAAAGAAGAAACACACACAGAGCAAACAAAACAATAGAAAGCTGCAGCCAGAAAGAACTTTCAGCTGCGTCACTGTTCCTCACACATTGCCAGGTATCAGATGTCCTTTCCTGCTTTCCAGAATGATGGGTGGGATTCAACCGGATACCCCAATTTCCTGCTGCAGATCATCAAGCCCAGTCTGGGCATTTATAGCTGTGCTGGGTTTTGGCATCAAGGCAGATCTTTCTGCCCTTCTTCCCTGGATCCTCTGGGTTCATCTCATTTCTCTGCCATCATTCGTACAGAGGTGTTCCCTTCAGATAAAGGAACTGAGATGGAATGAAGATAAAGTTTTGGAGTTTTGCAGATGCAGTGCCGGTTTGTTCCCACAGGTAGAGTGGGGTGCGGGTGTGTGCTGGGGTGCGTGTGGACCCACGCACACACTCCCAAACATGCCTCTGCCCCCAGGAATCTGGGGCCGGGTCTGCCCTCTTGGGCGCGGATCATTTGTATTACCAGTTCCCAGGCAGCTTTATTATTTTAAACCTCCCTTATGATATTTCCTGTGACTGACAGTCACTGTCATATTTCTGCCTGATGCGCACTGAGCCTGGAGTTATTGAGGTGGCTCAGGGACGTGTCACCTGGTCTGCCATCGCGCACCCATGCCAAGCCGCACTCTGTTCCTTTCAGCTGATCTGCTCCCATCAAGAGAAGGCAGGAGCTTGGGAACCAGAGGGATGGGCAGGGGTCACTCTTGGTCTGGGGCTGTGTCACTTCTCTAGAGCCGGCTTCTCTGAGCATCCTGTCGCTCATGACAGGGAGGACGTGGCAGTGCTAGTGAGACTTTAGGGAGAGACTGTGAAGATGTCTAGTTCATCTTTCCCATCAGTGCGGTGACCTTACAAGGGGTCATCAGCCTATTCGTGGATACCTGCAGAGATGAGGAGTTCGCTCTATTCCAGGGCAGCACCTTCTCTTGTGGAGTTGTTAGCACACGCTGAGCACGTGCGGAGATGGGAGGGGCACTGGGCTAAGAGCCAGGCATGAGCCTGGGTTCCCCTCCTGACTCTCTTACCCCTCAGCTAGGACCTCTGTCAAGTCTCATCATCTGTCTGAGTCTCGGCTTCCTCTGCCTATGAAATGGGATGACTGGGTTTCAAGTGGTGCTCTGCACAGCTTGGGGTTTCTGGACGGTTCCTCAGGGTCTGCAAAGAAGGTTGAGGTGGGGGTTAATTGTTGAGGGGCGGACACCAGTTATTAAAGAGAATAGTTATGATTTTGTGCTTTCTACTTGGGCTTTGAATAAATGACTTTTGTACACAACAAGTTAAAAAAAAACTGGAATATAAGATTCAAGGTCCTTTCCAGCTCTAATTTTTTATGACCTCTGAAATCTGTGGAAATTACCATGAAATCTATTTAGTAGAATAACACTATTTTAAATCTCTTTTACAAACAATTGTAACTCCTCTTACAAGACAACCTTCCTGCTGGCTCCCACCTTTCTAAAGTCCGTAAGTACAGGCTGTGAATATTACATCAGAGGCACCCCTGGCCAGAATAGTGAATTAAGAGAGGTTTGTTTTGCTGTCCTCTTTTTTTACTTTTCTCTCCCATGTTACTCTCTTTTCTACTCCAGGTGCCTCTGTGGTTTTCCATTCTCCACAGACCATTGGACCTGGCCAGCTTTTACCATGGGGAAATTCTCTCATAACCTTACCCAGGTTATGCAGTGTTAGCTGAGGATGCTTTAAAGTTTTAATAGTTTCCAAAATATTTGGGACTTTTGAAGACTGAAAAACCAAAGTCTGTTGTCAAAAAGTGACTCTAATGGTGAATTCTGAGGTTCCAAGATAAATTGTGTTGCAGGGAGTTGTGGTGTGTGCACAGGCTGCTTCCAGCATCCTTCAGTTTCTTCTCCATCTCTTCCTCTGGGTGTGTTTGCCTTGGAGGTGTATTTCCAATTTTGCCTTACAAAAGGTGTTTCCAAAAGTAAATCTCCCAGAATACTAATCCTAAAGGCGCTGAGATAAAAGGATTCTGCGGCCAAATGCCTTTGGGAAAATGCTGGGTATTATGTTTCTCTCTTAGAGATTCACAGTGTACCCTGATCTATTTCAGACTCTGAGAAATCCATCTGGGAGGAATCCTGTTTATTTGTGCTTAATCCAGTGTTTCCCAAACTATTTGACCACAGTATCCTGTTTTCCTCTAAGTAGCAGCTGTTAGCATCCCTCAGAACTGGTGTTCCCCAGGACACAGTTGGGGGCAGTGGTTCTCATATGGGGGTGATCCTGCTCCCCAGGGGGCTTTTGACAAAGTCTGGAGACCTTCTGGGTTGTTACAGCTTTGGGGGACAGTGCTCCTGGCATCTACTAAATAAATGCCAAGGATGCTGCTACACATTCTAAATGCGCAGGACAGCCGCCCGCCACAAAGAACTATCTGGCCTTAACTGTCAGTAGTGCCGAGGTCGAGAAACTCCATTCTAGAGCTAGGCAGGGACAAAGTCTGTTTAAATGCAGTGCAAGGCCTTGCAAAATCAGGTACTCAGCCAGGCCTTTTATGATGAGGGAGTTCTCTGGACAGTGCAGAAGGAGGTGCACTCAGGTGATATTTCCCTCAACACTACTGTAACAAATCCAGAGCTGAGCGCGCCTTTGTGCATGGGGGCAGCACTCAGCCTCCCCAGATCCCCCGTCTGGGCAGGGATGAGAGGCATCCTGTACCTGCAGAGCGTCTGGGATCTGGGATTAGGGCTGACGTGGCGCATCACCTGTTCTTGTCCTCCCTTCCAGAATCAAGCAGGTTAGCTCCATTACAGGGTGAGCCTGTTTTCCCAGCTTGCAGATTGTGCTTTATTTATTTCTTTAATCTTGCTCCAAGCCTCTTTTCTTTTTCTTGGACTGACAGGGCTTGGCTGCTCCTTTAGGAGATGTTGACTTGGTGGGAAAAAAATGTGCTTGCTGTCAAGCACAAGAGTGTTCCTGGGACTGAGATTCTTTAAGTCCTGGTGATTTATCTGTTTCCATAAAGTCGAGCAATGATGCTTGTTAGTCAGCAGAACTCACACCTGCAGCCTCCCCCGCTCAGTCCTGCTCCGCATCAGGGAGGGCAGAGGAGACCGCTCTAGTTCACAGGCTTCCTGATTCTATAAATCAGTGAACAGGTAGCTCTGCGGGGCTATGGATCCCTTTGAGAGTCTAATGGAAGCAGTGGAACTTCTTGCAAAAAAATGCGTACAGATGCATACACACAGTTTTGCATGTGACTTGAGGTGGTGCGTGGATGTCTGTGTTTGTGAACCCAGAATTTGATATACCTAATCTACAGGACACTCCTTGGAGATGGTGGCTGCTTTTGTGGCTCTGCATTGAGCATCTTCAGTGGGGTGTACAAGGGAAGGACCCCCTCAGTTCCTCACCACAAAGAGCCACTGTTCTTAGGGAATTATAATTTAACAGAGTGAGTGGGTAGCCCCCGATGTTTTAGCAACTTCATTCATTCATTCAGCACATACTTATTTGTTTCCTGGGGAACTAACTATCAACTACTGGGAGTCAAAGATGAAAGAACAATCTTCTTTCTCTCAACAGTAAAGGGTGTAGGAAAGGGCACTGGCTCCCTGGGTCTAAGGTCCACTGCTGGGACTGAAGCATTGTGCCGGGTCAGGCAGGGTTTGCTTGGTGTCTGGCTCTTGATCCTGGAGTCAGGCTTGACCTGAGAAGCACTATAAGAAATCACCCAGAACCTTCCAGGGGCCCGTGGAAGCACTACCCATTTCCCCCTTCAGTGCCCTCTGCAGAGCTGAAGCCACTTGGGTGACTTCCCATAGTTGTTACAGAGAGAAAACAGAGGACACAGGGTCCCCACCTTGGGGTTTAGGACTTGGCTCACTGGTTGTGACCCACAGCCCCCACAGCTTGGTTGGGGATATGACTATCTTTTCTGATCACATATCCGTACTGACAAGGCTCACTGACTTGGGAGTCTCTGCAGAGAGAGAACTTTGCAGAATGATGAACGCTTTTGCAGTGAATCATGTTAATGCCACAGTTAGCTCTGTTTTCTGCATTGTTTAGGCTCCATCCTGAATCCAGTGAAACGACTAGCCATCTTCTCTCTGGCTAGGAGACATACTGCAGGCATCCTGGGAAGAAGATGAGCTGGACTGTTTGTCTGAGCTGGCAAGGGCTTTGCACTCCACCACCACCGTCCAGCCTGACCGTCTGATGCTCTTGCAGGACGGGCAGGTGGGCTTTCTCTTTCCGGAAACCATCTGTGTCTGCATGGGGTTGTCATGTTCTCAGCTGAAGGGGACAGTGAAGACCATAGCAGCTGGAGTCAAAGAAGTAATCACTTTTCCATAATTGGTACCTTTTCATTCTCCTTTTAAAAATGCCCAGCCCCACCACACACATCTCTGAATCCCCAGCGAACTGCAGGAGAGGGAAAAAAAGACCACACCGAAATTACAGTTGTAAGCAGGTAATGAGAACCAGCTACAAGCAGGCAGCTCTCCGCCTGTGAGAATGGGGGTTACAATTACAGATTTATATAGCTCCATTTTCTGCTTTCAGTATAGCTGTCGACATCTCAAACTGAGAAGCCCATCGCTGCGGCCTGGGCAGCCTCATCCCAGCTCCTGTGTCAAGAGAGATTTATTATTCTTACAGACTCTGCTCGTAGCGGCTCCCTCCAGAGGGGCCTAGGGAGGGAGGATTTTATTTTATTTCATTTTGCTGAGAACCACAGCTCTGCAGAGACTTTGTTCTGTCTCTCAGGCTGGGCTCCTGAATCTGGGTGAAGAAGGTAGGGAAGTTAAATCAGGCAGTGGCTGCGTTGAAAGAAAACTAAAATGGAGCCAAAAGACCATTTATTGCTGCATTGTGGGAACAGAAGACTGGAACAATAACCGGAACGTCCATCAGTTGGGAACTGGTTAAATCAATTATGGTCCATCCATAGAGTAGAATACTATGCAGCTGTTAAAAGGAGTGAGGACGATTTATTTCCACTGATAAAGACTGTTCTCCATGGTATAGTATGAGGGGAAAAAAGCGCAATGCAGTGCTTCCTTTTCTATGAAAGTAAGAGTGATCTCTAAACACGTACCTTATGTCAACAAGGGTGATCTCTGGGAGGATTCATAAGAACTGTGTAATAACATTTGCCATTAGGGAAGGACTTGACTGAGGGCCAGGAGAGGAAGGAAAGCTGTTTGTAGAAAATCCTGTTGTGCTTCTGGATTTTTTTTCCCCCAATGTGCTTGTATTACTTTCTCAAAAATCACTTAAAGCTAAGAAATGAATTTCGAATCTAATAATGCCTAGCAAGGTTTGCTTTTGGAAGGATGAGCAAATTGTGGTTTGAATGTGACTAACCAAAGCTACCCAGAAATGAAAAGTTGTCTCCAGGAACTCCCATTATTGTGTGGGATTTATCACTGCTAATGATAAGTAAGAACTAGAAACTGTCAGGGGAGGTACAATTTTACCTTCATTTATGGGGATGAATTGAGTGCATTATGGTCCACATAAATTGCATTTATACCACACCAATTTGTTATGTGCCATTTATTAGAAGCTCAAACTTCCCTCCTAATGACATCATTGTTTCCACCACCTGGGCTCCTTGTCTCTTCTGCCGATGTGATGTCTGGCTATTCTTCAGCAGGGGTTGGGTGGACAGTCTGTTCCTCCAGGGCTCTCAGAATTTCTTTCCTATGGGTCAGGGGTCAAAGAGTAATATAAGTAATATAAATGTTTGGGATGGCCAAGTGGGACGCAGTAAAAGTGGTGAGGCTTTTGGCAACCAGAGTGGCATGCCTTTCTTGGAAACAAATTCAGCTTGAAAAAAAATTTTCAGGTTATATCTTGTTCAAGGTCTGGGGGATTCTACAATCCCTATCCTAAACCTTTTTTTCAGTTTCCTCTTTCAGGGATGCCTGGCACTGCAGATTTGGTAGAAGCCTCACTAGTCAGAAAGCATCCTCCTAGGCATTGGCATTGAGTTCATAGGGGAGGGTTGACCAGATAGCCAGGAAGAAGCCTGCCTCTGCCTGTCTGTGCCTTCTGCCCCAGGTTATTGAAAAGGCATCTCGTCTCTTGTGTTGGTCATCAGGAGAGTGAGAACTCATTCATCTTTTCTCTCCAGGCATCTTACCCTGTGCTGTTGTTCAAAGACGCAGACCATGCAGGTTGCTACTGGGTTATAGCATCGCAGCTCCAAGGCTCTCTTCCCAGGGCATATTTCTCTGACGAGGAAACATAAAACTTGAACAGAATTGCTGAAAAAATGAAATTAACAAATGAAATCATTCTTAGCACAGTATGTATTCAGAATGAAAACTTGATAAGCATTAAGAGAATAATGGTTACCCTTCGAGAGTGTCGCTGTTAAGTGAAGGTGAATAGTTCAGATTGTTGTGGTCCGAGTCCCCTACTACCACCTCCAGGTAGAGAATATCTGGCTGTGAGCCTTTTGGGGTGATGCTTCCTCTGGCTGGTAGGGATCTTGGCTGTCCCAGTGGCCAACTTTGTCAGATAATTCAGGACTTTCTCCCTCATCCTGTCTCTTCTTAATGTTTTGGCATGACTCAGGGGATTCTGTGCCAACGCTGCCATAACTCTCCTCCGTAACTCACCTACAGGAGCTTCTTCCCCAGAACAGGAGAACCAGAGCCTGTCCAGGTCCCATATAACACTGCTTCTCTCTCTGGCAGAAGACCAGTGTGCAGACTGTATCCGAGAGCCATCCACAGGACTAAATAACACAATGCAGCAGACAGTGGTTCCTGTAAATTACTGAAAACGATGCTGCAAAGACAATGTAAGGTGCATAAATTCAAGTATTTAGCCAGAAGCCCATTGACTTAGGGTGGACAAAAAGAGAGGAAGAACATTGACAAACTACTTCCCAGTAGGAGTTTGCAGTGGGTGGGGGAGAAGAGGAAACGAACCTATTCTGGAAAGACCAGAGAGAAGGAAAAGATAAAAGGACTGAGAGCCTTTTCAAGATCGTCAGAGAGAAAAATCTATGGTCTTGAGTTGGAATCCCCAGGTAGACTTATTACCACTGGAAGATCCACCTTGTCTCTTGGTGCGGCCCCTCCCTATCTCTGCAGTTTAATGGTTTACCCATTTAGTGGCTTATGTGCTACCTCCTCCCTGAAGCCTTCCCTGATGTTCCAGATGGAAACAACTTTCCCACTTAGGACTTAACTCTTTTTCCCTGCGTATCTCTCTGAGTGCTGGCTTTTTACCTTTTATGATGGTTATTTGGGCCCATGTTTGTATAAGATCTCTGAAGGCAGAGATTATGACTTGGTGATTGACAATTAGTAACTATTTTACTAAATGCTTATTATATACCACTCCCAGTGCTAATGGGGGATACTTACATGAGCAAAATGCGGTCTTAGCACTAAGGCATCTACCTTTAGCAGAATCAAGGACAATTCTTTGCATACGGTATGTGTAATCTCTATTGAGTGAATGAGGCTCAACCCTCTCTACCCTGTTTTTAGGATGAGAAAACAGGTCCATGGCTACTGGACCTTCATAAGATGGCACTCCTAATTTCATAAGGACAGAAACACAGACAACTCTTTTCTTGCTCCATTTTATAGTGTACAAACAACATCATTCTCTTTGAGTAAGTGGGCCTGGGAGAACCTGGAGATAGTCCTAACCCCCACCCCGAAGTTGGGAGTACAACTTCCAGGGTACACTGAGAGCTAAAGGAAGAACATGCACGAGCTATCTGAAGCAAGGCCAGTGGAATGGGAGGCATGTCTGAGAAAGGCTTGGAAAGGATTTCATGAACCGAGGAGGAAGCCCCCAGTGGAGTGAGAGGGCTGGGCCTTGGGGCAGGGAGATCCTCTTTAACTGGTCACTTTGCGTATGTTTGTGGACTCCTGGTGGCAGTATGGACTCCAGAGCCCTGCAAATAAACCTATGTCTGTCCAGACTTGGGTTAAATCAGTCCCTTGTCAAACTTGAAAGCCAGCCTTTCCTCTTCCTGGTTGCTATGCAGGTAAGTGGAGCTGGAAGATATCTTGGGAAGCCATCTGATCCAGCCCCTTGCCGTTATGCTAATGGGGCACCGCCTCCATTTCACAAGCATCTTAAAAGAAGCTCAGAGGAGTTTAAGGGTCTAAAACCACTCAGGAGAGATCACTAGTTGGTGGTAGCCCAGATGAGGATTTTGGTGAAATAAGGCACTTCATCCCATTGAAACCCAGGCTGCTCAGGGACTGACTCTAAAGCCACCGCTTTGGCCCTCAGCTCGGGGCACAGGAGTGTTGGCGTCTAAGACCTCCCACCCTGGCTGCTGTGCTTGGGTGACACAGGAAGATGCAGGGGGGCACCCATGCTGCTCTGAGAGGGTCTGGAGCTGAGTGCACAGGCTCCAGAACGTCCTCTTAGCCCTCTCTCTCTCCATTCATGGGCAGATAAGCTCTTCTGTTGGTACCTAGTGGATCGTCCAGAGTTCTCTGAAACACTGGGGAAACTGAAGCTCTTTCCAAATTGGGAATCTTTCGGTGACTGTGGTCAGAACAGATCTGGATACTTTCCTCTTTCCGTAACAAAGCCAGCAATGAAAATCTTCTGCTGAGACCAGAGTTGTTATACTTCCATTTGGGAATCAGGTCAGAAAGAAGGAAAAGGTGTAGACTGGAGTCCTAAGTGTAGAGGGAAGCCTGGACCCGTGTCTGCATTCCCTGCAAAGAGAAGTTCATGTTTCAGGGGTGGTCCTGGTCTGAATTCAAAACTCAGGGGCCAGGACAGTCAGAGTCATTCTCAGACATCATGGGCCTATCCTGATGGAGTTATCTGGGCAGTGTGTCCGGGTGGGAAGGAGACGGCGAATGTGTGATGGGACCCCCACACTCACTCTCCTGGGGCTGCCTGTTCATCCAGTGCAGCTTTGATGCTAGTTACAGTCTCAGCCTCCTGTGGTACGTGGATGGTTCCTCTTTTCAACTGCATCCCATTCTGCTTTGCTTCACTAGTTAAACATGTTAATGACTTTATAAGACCATTTGGTCCTTGAAGGCAATGAATACTTTATTCCCCGTGGACTGCTCATAGCGTTTGTGTTGTTCCTGGCAGTTAGAAGAAATGCCATAGTCATTTATTGCTATGGTCTTTGCAACATTTCCTGCTTTGTAAAGTGAACTTCTAAATATTCTTGATATCAAGATGACTACAGTTCTTTATTTTATTTTTGTTGAAGTGTAATTGATTTACAATGTTAGTTTCAGCTGTACAGCAGAGTGATTCAGTTATGCATATACATACGTATATATTTTTTCAAATTTTTTTACATTTTATGTTATGACAAGAAATTGAATACAGTTCCCTGTGCTATATGGTAGGTCCTTGTTGTTTATCTGTTTAATATGTAGTAATGCAGATCTGTTAATCCCAAACTCCTAATATATCTCTCCCCTGCCCTCTTCCCCTTGGTAACCATAGTTTGTTCTTCTTCACACATATTATTTCCTTCCAGAGAAGATGATTCAGGAGCAGCCTTCTCCCTGAAACTTGCAATGACTCTGATTTACATGGCCCTACCTTCTCTAAATTCCTACTTTTTTTAGGTTATGCATTACCCTTTTTTTTTTCATTCTTCTAGCTTCAGGTAGAGTGAGGACTTCTAGGGTCTTCCACAATGGCTATGTTCCTAATCTGGGAATGAATGATTTTTAGATTATTGATTTCCCAAGTTTTATCTCTCAGTAAGGAGTTTCACTGTGTCAGTATCATGGTGGGGCAAATGAGGACAGGAACCTTGGAACTTGAGCTGGGGGAAAAATATTTATATATAATGTATATACATGTGCATATATGAAATATGTATAAATATGATTATAAATGTATGTGTATATATGTAATATGTGTATATAAACTTATACATTGTGTAACATACATACATCTCTCTATATATTCTTTCCTCATTTTAATCCTCACAACAAACTTATGATAAACAGCATTATTATCTTCATTTTTTGAGACAAAAGAGATCCTTATCACTTTAGAAGTGAGTTATTTTGAATGTCAGATAACATAACCCCATTTCATCTGGGTGAATTTTTTTCACCGGTTGTGGCTAAATAGGAAGTTGAACTCTATGTACAATAAACACAGACTCTACAATTAGGGTAATTAAAATAATGAGTCTGCTCTCTTGTTCTTGCCCAAGGTCACATAGCAAGTAATCTGTGAACCTGTTATTCAGTCTCAGGTCTGCCTGACTCAAATGCTTCTAGCCCTTCCTGACTGAAAGGAAATAATAATGGAGGTCTGTGTGGATGGAATGTGGCTTCTGGACCACAGGTGACCATTGAATGAGGAGCCAGGTGTGAAATCTGACAATATGTTTTATTAGGATATCCTTGTTAGAAGGTTGGGAGATGGATGGGAGGTGGTGAGAAGGAAGAGGAATCATTTAAAGTCCATGCTATTACAGTATGCCAGGTAAAAGATGATAACAATCTGCACTGAAGTTGTGGGGATACAGAGGATGTGATAACAAGTTATCATTGCAAAGCTAGCATCGTTAGGACTTAACAACAATTGCATTGAGTTTGGGGAGCAATTAGATCAGTAACATGACTTGCAAGTTCCTGCTGACACCATTAACCAAGACAGGAATACAGAGGAGCGTGAATTTTATTTAGCAGAGGGGAAGAAAGGAGAGTGTGTATGATTTTGATACATTATGATGGAAGTACCAGTAGTTCAGAAGGTTGGAGTTTTCTTGGAGGCAGCTGGATTTATAGGACTGAAGATTAGGAAAGATTTCTGGATGGGAGAGAGAGTTTTGGATCCCCTGGAAGTTAGGTGGTGATGGAGCTATCAGAGTGGATTAAATTTCCCAGGAATAGAATGTGGAGAGAAAGGGAGGGGTACAGATGGAACTCTGGCAGTGACTACCATTTAAGGGGTAGAGTGAGGGCAGCTCAGTGATGACAAAGCCAGAGAGGCCAGCAGACTGTTAAAAATGCAAGGACTAGGTCTTTGTCTCGCCTCAGTTTCCAGGCCAGAGAAAAGCAATACACAGCTGCTGTTGTCCCTGGCAGGTGCTTCTGAAGATTTCTAAGACCTCCCTATCAGGATCATTCATCCCTGAATTTCTGCAACGGTCATGATTCCAGCTACTTTGTTCTGTTGTCAGACTTCATGTTCGTATTTTTGTCAGATTTTGTGTCCAGCTTTTTGGTTTGGAAAATATTGTACCTGTACTGCTGCCCATCAGTTCTCTGGAGTGAAGCATGAGACATTCCCCAGGGCACCTGTTTTCCTTCAAGGGTTGATGGTTGGGACATTTTCTCTCATGATGAAGAGCCAGGTGGCTGCTGGAGATGGGGAAGAGTCTCATAAAGCGAGCTCTGGGGCTCAGAACAGATGCCTGTGGTATGGGGTGGAGAGTCTTTCAGGGGCCCAGAGGGGAAATAGCTAAAGGAATGCAGGGGGAGTTGACCCAAAGAGCCTCCAAAGAGGATTTAAACAAAAGTTCAAGGAGGGATATCAGGGTAGATTGTGAGTGTCTATGAGAGAGGGTTGTGTTGGGGGTTAGGGTTAGGTTGATTATTAGGTTGGAGATTGGTTCATGATTACCCAGCGTAGTTGAAGAGGAAAAGATTTGGAAAGTGACTTCAGTAGACAACACATACCTATGTATCTTCTTCAGGATCTACGTTCAGGATCAAGAGATTCAGGAGGGACTATGCTGGAGGTGAGTTCCCTGGCAAATACATTGTCCTTTTGGATGTCAGAGCCCAGCCTCCAGGGAAGGCTTAGAGAGGATTAGGAGCCTGCTTTTTTCTACCCTAAGGAAGCCCCTAGAGGGGCTCAGCGGGGGAAATGGGATGATTAAGGCACACCGCAGTGGGCCTGATGTCTGTGAACAGTATTCTCAGGCACATCAGACCTAATTTCCCCTTTTGTGATAAATATTTTGAAATCCTCACTTTACAGTCCTGAAATGCAATTCAGAGAAAATGTAACCTGCCTACACATATAATTAAAATCAACATAATGCCCTAACTCTAATGTAAAGGAGAAATAAATGGAGAGGAAGTTATAACAAAACTGTGTATTTCACTAAATGCTAAGGTATGACTATGCTGGAAGGTGTAATGAAGTTGTCAGATGTTTACTCCTATACACAGAACCACCGTGAGTGAGACAGCCACAAAAGCAGACTGACACAGGGGTGTTGGCAACTCAAACCCTGTAAATGGCACTGCCATTTATTATGTGATTTTTAAAAAATGAAATGGTGAATAATTTGTTTGGTAAAGTTCTTTATAAAACAAATGGCAATCTTCCCTCAACTTGTACGGTAGTCATATGCCTAGAAAATTCAGTCTATTAATACTATGCCAAAAAATTTTTTCTGCTTATATTAAAATGAATTTAGTTCTAGGCTTGGTTAAGGACAAACATTCTTCTTCCCAACAAGAATGTCTGGTGGCTATTTTCTGCCCAGGGATGTGAAACGGTTTTCCAGGGTACAACACAGTATGGAACCATTAGTATTATTCCTGCCTCTGTCCACTAAATCCGGTATTGCCCTGTCCCCCCAGATTTCCAAAATGCTCCATAAGGGCCAGTAGGTATACTGCTGGTAACCACTATTTTAGACTTGTTGGGGGCCAAAAAAGACCAGTTCTACTGAGAATTGAAAACTTCAGTTATCTTGCATAATCCGTGCTTGGTGCCAGTGAGGAGCTGTCCCTGGTGCTGCTTAGTCTTTGGTGCGAACTAATTTGATTGCTATGGATTCGACTAATTCCAAGTCCCGTTTCCACTCTGACCCTTCTGTGCCCGTGGCTCCCTAATCCAAGGCTCCAGGAACCAACTTCGGTTTTCTCTGTAACGAGAATTATGTGCCCAATAACCAGGCCACCGGCCAGGCCGCCTGGCCCTGCTTTGGACTGAGAACCATCCTGAGCAGTGGTGTGGCTTTGGCTGAAACTTCTTGGTGGGCTCAGAAGGAGGAAAAGATCTCAACATCTAAGATGTTTCATAGAAAAGTCCTTGAAGAGAGATTCCATTTGTTGTCTACTTTTAAACTGAGTGGAACATAGTAGTTTCCTCACATTTGGATTTAGTAGGGCCTACAGTTTCCATGGTTTGTTCTGAGTTTGTGAAAAACCTGTCAGTGCTATACGTTCTGTAGCCAAATCTCTTAACAGTATTTCCCAAAGTGTGAGACTTGTTGGAGTTCATCTAGTACATGGATGTGGCAGTAAGTAGCATTGGCTCATTCGGTGAGATAATTAATCCTTTCTCAGTTTGCTTTTAATCCCTTTAGGATATCAAGAAGAAAAAAAATCTCAGTTTGGGGTCAGGGTGTCTTTAACACCTTTCTAAAACTGGTTAATCTCCTATTTTAACAAAGGAAGGGCAGGCTTCGGGCTCCGAGCCCACAGCAGGGGACGGTATTGACTAGACTTGAATGGCTGTATTTTCTCTGCTTTGTAATTATTTTCCTGATTACTCTGCATTTATGGCAGGTGATACTGATTTTCCATTTTGGTAGTAACACCAAGCTTTCTTTCAAAAATCAATTAATTTTAGTAAAAAGAAGAGCCAGTGTAAAGAAATACATTACCTTTAGGACAGTTTTTACACAGAGGCAGCTTGCAAAGAAGGTGGTGTGTGTAGAATTGAACATAAGGAAACACTGCTATTTTGAATCACTCAAGGGGCAGGTGTCTGGGTGTAGAACAAGTTCGGGGGCAGAAGCAGGCCATACTTTTAGGGTATTGGCTGGTTGTCAGTTCATTAAATTATTGGTTTCTTGCACAGACCCACTCCAGACTATTCACTATTCCCGTTGCTGTCTTTGTCCCTGGATGGGGAAGCAGCATGTTAATGCCTCGTATAATCGGTGATGGATGGCCCCAGCCTGTCAGTCTCTGACACTTTGAGTGTTCAGTAATTTCATTATCTGCCCATTTCTCTACTCTTCGCAGCCTAGCACTTACGACAAGGTGACATCCATTCCTAATAATATAGGATGGACTGAGATTCCCAAGAATCATTCTGTCTTTAGAAGAGGTAAAACTCCTTGAAAGAAGGCATTTCCCATCGACCCCCGCAATCTAGAACAAAGCAAGAAGCTGGGCCAAGAATATTTTCTGCCATAAAAAATAGAAAGAGAAGGATACATAGTCTAGGTAAGAGGTCTGTAAAAATGAAACCTTTAGTGACTAATGACAGTGATTGAGGTAAATGTTTTCTAACTCAAAATGGAGTTGAAAGTGTTTCTTTTTCTTTTTTTTTAACAACAAATATTGATGCAGATTGGACATCCACCAGATAAATAAGATCAAAGGAGCCACATTTGCCATTGGTTTGATGGAGCCACGCTCTTTGCTAAACCAACCTTGGCCAATTTTGATGCTCTGAAAAAGCTCTGAATCAAGGCTGATTTTTTTTTAAAAATAGAGAGTCCATAAGTGTGCTGAGCACCTACAATATTGGCTGTAATCATCTGACTAATTCTTACGTGCCACATATGTTTATTTCACCTTATCTTTAGAGCAAACTGTAGCTTCAGACGGGTTAAGCTCCAGAGAGGTGAAGTTAATTGCCCATAGTCACAAAGCAAGCAAGATGGGGGAGGGGAGTTGAATTTTATATCTCTAACTGATGTCTCTACACCTGAAGTCCATGCATTTTGGACTTAGTTGCCTTTTTCTAGCTGGGTGGAAATATACCTCCCCCTTTTAATTGTAAAACTCTCCCAAAGACAAGAATCACCTTGGGAGATTGCAAAACAATCATCTTGGGTGTTTTTAAAAAAGAAAAAGAAGAAAACACACATACACAGATTCCTGGGCCCCAACCCAGATCTGGTAAATCAGCGTTTCTGAGAGCTAGGCCATACCATCTTTCTAACAAGCTCAGCTGGTGTTTATAGTCATCAGGAAAGTTTGGGAAACATTCCATAATCTCATGGTGCAATCCTAGGATTGATACTCAAAACGTTTAATAACCAGGGAAGGCCTGGGCTCTGACCAATCAGAAAGGACCCAAGCTATAGCTTAAGTGGGGTCTTAGAGGCCCTTTCAATGCCAAGCCTTAGGTATTTAGGTGTAGGATGCGAGAACAGCTGGAAGGTCTAAGCAGCATGTCTGGATGGTGAGACAAATGGGGGGCTTGGAGCAATTGCTCTTTACTAATGAGCCTGAAAGTATGTCAGTATTTTACCTGATGTGTCTGTACCACTAAGTACCAGTTGAGTATCAGCCCTGGTAATCCTCATGTGAAAAACTGCAAGCGGATGGTAAGGGCTTCTTTTTCTATAAGTTCCATATTTCTCAAAACCTTGAGCCATCTGCATGAGAATCACAGGGAAGCTCTTTTTAAAAATGCAAATTTGATTCTACTACACACCTAGGAAAATGGCGAAAATCCAAAACACTAACAACACCAAATGCTGGTAAGGATGTGGAGCAACGGGAACTCTCATTCATTGCTGGTGGGGATGCAAAGTGGTACAGCCACTTTGGAAGACAGTTTGGCAGCTTCTTACAAAACTAAACATGCTCTCACCATACGATCCAGCAATCATGCTTCTTGGTATTTACCCAAATGAGTTGAAAACATATGTCCATACAAAACCCTGCATATGGATGTTTGTAGCAGCTTTGTTCATAATTGCCAAAACTTGGAAGCAACCAAGATGTCCTTTAGGAGGTAAATGGATAAACAAACTGTGGTACATCCATACAATGGAATATTATTTGGCATTAAGAATAAATGAGCTACCAAGCTATGAAAAGAATGAGGAACCTCAAATGCTTATTACAAAGTGATAGAAGCCAGTCTGAAAAGACTACATACTGTGTGGTTCCAATTAGATGGCAGTTTAGAAAATGCAAAACTATAGGTACAATAAAAAAGATCAGTGGTTGCCAGGAGTTAAGGGGGAGGGATGAGCAAAAGATTTTTAGGGCAGTGAAAAGTTTCTGTATAATACTGTAACAGTGGATATAGGTCATTATACATTTATCAAAATCCAGTGAATGTACAAAACCAAGAGTGAATGTAAACTATGGGCTTTGGGGTTAGACTGAGTTAGTCACTCAAAGACCCTGAGTGTGTGTGTGTGTACATACATATTTTGTAAATACATACACACACACACACACAATATACTATACATATATATTATACATATATACTATATACTATATATATAGTTGAAGTATAGTTGGTTTACAATGTTGTATTAATTTTTGGTTACAGCATAGTGATTCAGTTTATTTATTTATATATATATATATATATATATATATATATATATATATATATATTCATTTCCATATTATTTTTCACTGTAGGCTATTACAAGGTATAGAATATAGTTTCCTGTGCTATACAGTAGGACTTTGTTGCTTATCTATTTTGTATATAGTAGTTAGTATTTGCAAATCCCAGACTCCAATTTATCTCTCCCCATCCCCTTTCCCCCCTGGTAACCATAAGTTTGTTTTTTATGTCTCTGAGTCTGTTTCTGTTTTGTAAATATGTTCATTTGTGTCCTTTTTTTAGATTCCACATAAAAGTGGCATCACATGGTATTTTACTTTTTCTGGCTTACTTCACTTAGTATGGCAATCTCCAGGTCCATCCATGTTGCTGCAGATAGCATTATTTCATTCTTTTTTATGGCTGAGTAGTATTCCATATATTCCGCAACTTCTTTATCCATTCATCATGTCTGATGGACATTTAGGTTGCTTCCATATCTTGGCTATTGTAAATAGTGCTACTATGAACATTGGGGTGCATGTATCTTTTCAATTTAGAGTTCCGTCTGGATCTATGCCCAGGAGTGGGATTGTTGGATCATAGGGTAAGTCTATTTTTAGTTTTTTAAGGAATCTTTATACTGTGCTCCACAGTAGCTGCACCAAACTACATTCCTACCAAGAGTGTAGGAGGCTTCCCTTTTCTCCACACGCTCTCCAGCATTTATCATTTGTGGACTTTTAATGAGAACTTGAGCACATGAATGTCTTTCCTCAGTCCTGGTTCCCTGCCTGGATAGGGTAGTCATCCCCTCATGCCACTAGTTTTAAAAAGCACCTTTTCTGTGAAGTGTTCCCTGATTCAGCTAGCTAGGACTGAGTCCTCCTTCTCCCAAATTTTAGAAATTAGTGACTATTTTATTGCCCCCCCCATCATCATGTACGTTCACTTCTTTTAGCATAGGAAGGCAGCTTTAATGTCGTGGTGAGGGGCACGGCTAGATAGCCTGGGTTCGAATTCCATTTTGGCCACTTGTTGTTGGTGTTACCTTGGGAAGTCACTTCACCTGTCCACACCCAGACTTCCTCGTCTGTAAACCTGGGGGAATTAGGGGGGCCTGTCTCATACGGAGCTTCAGTCTGGGAGCAGCAGCTTGTACGAGTCTCTTCCGACTTTTTCTCCCCTGCTTGGAGGGAGACAGTGTAAGGAGGTGGATAGGCTCTACAACCCGACAGATCTTTGATTTCAACCTCGGAACAATTAACCTTTTCAAACCCTAATTTCTTCATTTGTAAATGGAAAGTAAAAGTGCCTACCTTTTAATGTCACCCCTGGCTTAGTCGGCCCTAATATCCCTTTAGTGCCTGTCACTCCCGCTGTCGTAAACACATGAGTGTGTGAATGAATGAATTATGCATGGCGGTGCAGCACAGAGGGAATCTTTGAGGGTAAGATACGAATCTGTTGTGAACATGATTTTTGCATCTTAGAACTTTCATCTGGGCATGTCCGTTTTGAAGCAGAGCCTGAAAGGAGGAACTAAAGCATCCACGTATGTGGTTAGTTCTAACACCAGAATTGTACATGCATTTACAGATATGTAGAAGCTTACCGCGTCATCGCGGTACACAGCAGGGGCAAGCTTCAGATCTTTAAAAATTCAAACGCTTCACCACTTCTGAAGGTCTTAAGTTTAAACACCGATAAGAATAGAACTTACAATGATTTTGAAAGATCCTGGCTGCTTTGATGCTAAAATTTGTATTCTCTGAGATCTGCTTCCCATTGCCAGCTCACTAGGCAATTGCGCACATTCTCTATTTTCATTTATTATATTTTAAGACAGTTTAAATATTTGGGTGAGTCATTCTTTTTGGTAATGGAATGTAGTGATTAGAATAGCTTTTCTATTCCAAGGCGTTACATGTCTTTTATATACCACAATATCATCATTTTCAGTAATGACCTAACCTAGTATTCAACAATGGTTTCTCAAAGATTCTGGATCCCTGAAGCCAAGAGAGGGTGAGCCTGTCAGGTGATGCAGATGGAGGCCCTAAAGTCTCCTTATTCCGCCTCTATTTCACAACTGAACAATTTCTCCAAGGTGAGAAAATAGAAAAGAAGAAAAACAGCCTTAACAGAGACAGAACTTTGTGGGGTTTCTACAAAGTTGCTTCTCAACATCTTAAAATAGTTCTTAGAATTGAGATGGCTCTTTTCAGTCTGAGCTGATAGATCTCTTTGGAATTTAAAGAACTGGAGACTAGGCTGTGGTTCCCCCTGCCCGCCCCACCCCCCGCAGTGGAAAGCAATGGCTCATTCTGGGCATAGATGGGGTGGGGGGGCAACAGTGTTGGGAAATGGAGAGTGTGCAGGATTGTGCAATTCTAGTTCCAGCTCTGAGGCTGGGACAGAGCAAAAGCAAAGAGAGGAAAGGAACTCCATGCTGTCAGAGTCTGTTCTAAGGATCTACTGAGCATCTACAGAATCCTTTTCCCTGAAAAATGAAGCATAAACAAAATCTGTTACCCATTCAAAGCTGCTGACAACTTCTGAAGGTCGAAGAGGTCATGTTCTGGTTGGGAGTCATGTGCTCAGGGAAGATCTTGGAGTGGGAGTAGAAGGCACCAAACCGAATTGTTCCCACTCTTTCTCTTTCCCTCCTGCAGGCCAGGTTATTTAGGTGGTAGGCATCTGTTACTGTGACACCCAGGGTGCTGAGGCCCAAACACAATGAAGATGTCTTTCTCTCCCATGTCCAGGTGTTGATGGATGACCCATCTCCACAAGTGACAAGTGACTCTGCTCCACAAGTTCTTCTAGAGACTCAGGCTCCATCCATTTCATCTTTCTGCTAGCCTCCAAGTTTGTCTTTTCCATATGGTTGAAGCTAGCTACTGTCCTGTCCACAGTTAATTTCTTTTTTAGGAAGTGACTCAGAAATTGGACACATCACTTCCACTCTCATTCCACTGACCAAAAAAAAAAAAAAACACTTAGTCTCATGATCACTTCTAGTCGCAAGGGAAGCTGATAAGTGAAGTTTCTAGCAAGAAAGAGGCTAAAATGTGGTAGGAGGGATTCCAGGTCTAAAAGAAAGGAAGGGGGATGTGTTGGTATTCTGGGTCGCAGATCTCATCCCTCATTCAGACCATGGCCTTCTAATTCTGCTGGCACATCCCTTAGGTCCCTCAGATTCCTCACGGAAGCTTCCTAAAGGGAAATAGAGAAGCTGTGGGTTTGAACATGCGGGCTCCAGACCTCTCCTCAATTATCTCTCCTTGATTTTACTTGTTTTTTGCTTTAGATTTTCACATCAATTTCTTTTAAAGAAAGATTTCCTGGGCTAAAATATTTTTGAAAACCTCTGCAGTAAGCACTTTTTATAATCCTCTGTATTGCCTATCGCCAGCACTTTTTTTTCCCCTTCTACCTTATCACCTCTCTCTCTTTCTTGGTGTCTCTGGCTTGCTGTTTGTAAGGAATGCATTTATGTTCCTGTGGGAGTCCCCAGGCTCATTTACTCACTCAAGCTCTTACTGCAGGTGAGTGACCCCATTTTTGCTTCTGGATTTTCTTGAAAAGCAGTATTTTTTTCCCTGATCCTTTTCTCCTCCAGCTCTTCCTTGGAGGGTCCTCTGCCTCCTCCAGGGCTCAAGGTCTCCCTCCTTGACTAAATTTACTGCTGTCACAGAGATCTTCTCTAACTCCTGTCTAAGGCTATAAAGCCTGCTTTAAACTCCAGGGAAAGAGCAATTATATTATTGTTTACCACATGGTGCTGGGACCCAAAGCAAAGGAATTCTTTTGGGATGTCAGTCCCCAAGTTGGTGGGTATGCACCACCCATTTACCTCTTGTTACCTAGTTACCTTGTTAGGATAAAGGGTTCTGCCATTTTAGGAATGATACCTTGAAATTGCTTAGTGTTTTACAGTTTCCACAGCTTTTGTCACTTGGAGTGTCTTATTTGATTCTTTTTTTTGAGAGAATTATAGTCAGTTTACAATGTTGTGTTAGTTTCTGGTGTATAGCATAATGATTTAGTTTTACATATATATATATATATTCCTTTTCATATTCTTTTTCATTATAGACTACTATAAGGTGTTGAATATAGTTCCTTGTGCTATACAGTAGGACCTTGGTGTTTGTTTATTTTATATAGTAATTAGTATCTGCAAATCCTGAACTCTTAATTTATTCCTCCACCCTCCCCTTTCCCCTTTAGTAACCGTAAGTTTGTTTTCTATGTCTGTGAGTTTGTTTTTTTTTGTAAATAAATTCATTTGTCTCATTTTTTAAGATTCCACATATAAGTAATATCATATGGTATTTTTCTTTCTATTTCTGGCTTCCTTCACTTAGTATGACAATCTCTAGGTCCATCCATATCGCTGCAGATTGCATTATTCCATTCTTTTTTATGGCTGAGTAGTATTCCACTATGTCTATATATCTATATATCTATGTATCTCTATATATAATTATATATCTATATCTATCAATCACAACTTCTTTACCCAATCATGTGTTGATAGACATTTAGGTTGCTTCCATGTCTTGGCTATTGTAAATAGTGCTGCTATGAACATTGGGGTGCATGTACCTCTTTGAATTAGAATTTCCCCTGGTTATATGCCCAAGAGTTGGGTTGCTGGATCATAGGGTAAGTCTATTTTTAGTTTTTTAAGGAATCTTTATACTGTGCTCCATAGTAGCTGCACCAAACTACGTTCCTACCAAGAGTGTAGGAGGGTTCCCTTTTCTCCACACCCTCTCCAGCATTTATCATTTGTGGACTTTTGAATGATGGCCATTCTGACTGGTGTGAAGTGATACCTCACTGTAGTTTTGATTTGCGTTTCTCTGACAATTAGCAATATTGAGCATTTTTTCCTGTGCCTATTGGCCATTTGTATGTCTTCAATGGAGAAATGTTTGTTTAGGTCTTCTGCCTCCCTTGTCAAAGATTAATTGACCACAGATGTGTAGGTTTATTTCTGGGGTCTCTATTCTGTTCTGTTGATCTGTATGTCTATTTTTGTACCAGTACCATGCTGTTTTGATTACATAGCTCTGTAGTATTGCCTGAAGTCTGAGAGTGTTGTTCCTCCAGCTTCATTCTTTTTCTTCAGTATTGCTTTGGAAATTCTGAATCTTTTGTGATTCCATATAAATTTTAGGATTATTTGTTCTAGTTCTGTGAAAAATATCCTGGGTAATTTGATAAGGATCTTATTAAATCTGTAGATTGCTTTGGGTAGTGTGACCATTTTAACAATATTAATTCTTCCAATCCAAGAGATATCTTTCCATTTCTTTAAATAATCTTTAATTTTCATAATCAGTGTTGTATAGTTCTCTGCATATAAGTCTTTCACTTCCTTGGTCAGGTTTACTCCTAAGTATTTTATTTTATTTTTTGATGCCTCATTTGTCTCTAACAAGCACCTAGAAGGTAGGAATTTTTGTCATTCTCAATTTAAGGATGAAGATACACAGGTGGTTATCAAAGGGCCCTGGCCCAAGGCCATATAACTTCTAAGTAGCAGAATCAGAATTTGAACTCAGTTCTTTCAGGCTCACCCTTCATGGACATAAGCTCTTGGTTATATAGATTATAGAAAGGATGAAACAGGCTCTGGAAAGTGTCTTTCATGGTCCTTGCTACATAGGAAGTGTTCAAAGTAAATGTTAGTTTCTCTCCTCTTTCATCATACCTGATGCTTTGTAAGGTGGCCTCCCTTACATGACTTCATATACTCTTACGACCCTGGAAGTGGGCAGCAAGGCATGGCCCTGTGCATTATATAGGTATAGGAACAGAGCCTAAAACAGATGCAGTGACTCTATCACTGTCACGTAAGTAACAACAAAATCCGTCATCCGGAGCTTGGTGCACTCCCATTCCATGAGCTGATTAGCTGTATCATGGAAGTGGGTTATTAATGCTTTCATTTTAAAGGTTGACACTCAATCTTCAGATGATAACACAGATCCTGCCAGAGATAGGATAAGACTTGGACACCTGACATCATTCCCTGGAACCAGAATAGATGCCACATCGTATGAATTTCGGCAAACTTATTTGATTTCTACCCGAAATGGACTGACTGGTAGGTATGAGCTTCTTGTGTGCCTTAGGAAAAGCTTAATTCTAGACACTCTGAGGTTTCATTCATTCATTTGTGCATTGATTTATTCATTCATGCCAGGAAGTAGGGTTTAGGTAAGTAGACACATAGTGGAAGGCAAACCATGAGTGTCACCCTTAGCTGATTCTCGGGTGCTGCATGGAACCAGGTCAGTTTTCTGATAAGCCCACCACAGTCTAATGAGCACCTACACTATGCAGGTCATCAGGGGGCTACACACCTTGGTCCCTGCACTTTACTTTCTTACCCTTGAATACAAGGAAAGAGACATGTACGCCCAGAACTAATACACCTCGAGTGTGATTTGATTATAGAAGAGATATAAATAAAATTGTCCTAAGAGCACAGGGGACAATGAGAGTAATTCCCATTAGAGGGTTTGGGGAAGGCTTCATGGGAGAGGAGCCATATCAAGAAGGAACACGAGCAAAGGCTCAGAAGTGGAAAATGCAAGGAATAGTCAGGAGATCTCAGTTTTCCACATGTTGTTTCACAGTAGGTTTGCCAGAAGACATTAATATAGGAGGTGAGTGGTGGTCCATTTCAGGAATTTTGAAGTGAGGCTAGAGAGTCACCCTAAGGAGGTAGGACTTCTCTTGGAGGCAGTAGGGAGTAACAGGGGATTCCGAGTGGTGGGTGATAGCAGCTGAGAAGGCTCTAAGATTGAGACCCGGAGGGCGGAATTAGGGGATGGTGAGCCAGAGGAGAGATCTAGTCCAACGAAAGACCACAGCGCCCAGTCTCCCATCCCCTTCCCTGTCTGCTGATGCTCCGTTTCCATCACTCTCCAGCCTTCTACTGGCCTTCCTTCTGCTCTTTGCAGCCCTGAACGCCGCTCCTCACCCCCCCCCAACCCTTCCACGGAACTTCTTTCTCTTCCTCCTGGTCCTTCTTCCCTCTCATGATTTATCTTGTTCTTTCTTTTTTCCCCCTCTCTCTTTTTCATGAGTAAATTTCAGACCTTTCTTTTAAAACCTCTATCTCAAACACCCTGCTTGTCTTCCCACAACTGACCGCAGTCTGTGTTAAAAGGGCCATGGAAGGGGGAGGTTGTTAGGAAAGATGTTAGAAACATTTGCAGATGAAGGGTTTTGCAACTTTTAAACTTCCTATAAAGTAGGTGAAGGTATCCTTAGCTTCCGGGTGAGGAATTGAGGCACAGAGAGGCCAAGTATTTTTCCTAGGATGCCACAGCTAGTAAGCAGTAGAGTCAGGAATCTAAACAGGATATTGATAACTCAATCCCAGTCTAGGCCTTTCTGCCATTTTAAGCTATTTCCTCTGAGTTAATTTCCTGTGTGCCCAGAGGGTAAGCCTAGACGTAGAGAGTTGGGAAGCTTGGTTACAAGCGAAACAGTAGGGTTACGAATAGCAGCCTCAAATAACAGCAGGATGACGTCTCTGAACATGACTAACGGTGCTGTAAGCTCTAGAACCCTCTTCAGTGGCCGTGAAACTGGAATAATCTTGCTGGTGGCATTGTAAATCAGAACAGCTATTTTGGAAAGCAGTATGGCAGAATGTACCCAGAGCTACCACATCGATCATGGCTTTTGACTACGTAATACCACACCTCGGAACTTCTCCTAAGGACTTGTTCAAAAATGAAAGATGCTAAATGTATAAAAAAATCAATTCTTTTTCTTGAAAAAGAAAATGTAATAAGGTATGTTCCCTGCTAATAATAATAATCATTATGAAGACTTTATGGCAAAATGAGAATGCATTTATACTAGGTTAGGGATAAATGAAAAGGTTGCTCACAATGTTTTATGTTCTAGATCACAAGTCTGTGCAAAGGTGTACATTTCATCCAGCCAGAAAAGAATAGCAAGATGGAAATAACAAGAGGCTGGCATGTGTATGGATGGCTTTTTTCCTTCCCCAAACTGTCTTTGGTGTGCTATGGTTTTCATAATGAAAGCATACGGAAGAGAACTAAGGGGTGTTTGCTAGATTAGGGTTTACTTGGAGCTGTTGAGACCAGCTTAGGTCTCTGTTTCCACATTGGATGTTGACAAACTCTGGAAAACTCCCTAGACTTCAGGAGCTTTTAGAGTAGAGCCACGTTCCACAGAGCCTGCATCCCATACCTTTAATTCTTCTTGTATTCTGCCACCTCTGGGAAAATCTCCTATGATGTGCACTTCCAGGCAGCATTTTCAGACACTGGACTGTTGCGCTTAAGAAACTATCTCCTCCTAATCGTCTTTTCACTGAGTTTCCTACACAAAGTGTATGTGTGTGTGTTGTGTGTGTTGTGGATATGTGTGTGTGTTGTATGTGTGTTGCTCTATTTTGCGTTTGGAGACTTCAACCTGTCACTGTTTATTCTTTCTGTCTCAGCTGAGGGATAATGTAGATCAAATTCTTTTCTTGGGTTCCTTGGTCCATGGAGAGACTTTAGGGAATCCACAAATACCCTGATACTGAGTGGAACATTTTATGTGAAGTGTATGTTTCTGTGGAGAAAGGATCTGTCATTTAATCATTCTCTCTAAGAGCTCCTTTGCACCCTGAAATTTAGGCAAACTGAACTGAAGTCATGAAGGCAAGGATGAAAAAGAGATACCTAGACTGGAAGGAGGAAGGAGATGAGCAGCCTTCTGAACGCTGAAGGATCACACGTCTGGAGCATCTCTAGTTGATGCTGGTGGGGAGGCAGCATCTGTCCTCCAAGTGTTTTCGCATCTCTTTTCTCATTTTTTTTTTCAAGCTTGAGGTTGATTTTTATAGCTGAACTTTCTGAATATGAGGGTGACAACCCAGAAGCTAAAATCATTCTGTGGCTCCCAACACTTGCTGCTCTCCCAGCTTGTAACAGATGGATTTATAGCTATTATTCCATAGAATATGATGCATGATGAGGTTGTCCTCACACGAGAAAAAAAGGCCTCATGATTTACCTTCAGATCTGGATTTGAGTGAGTGCTGAGAGGCCCGGCTCTGCTGTGGTGTGAAATGGATTCCCAGGAAGGGGTACGGCTCAGTTGTCTGACCTTTACAGCATATTTAAATACATATTATGGCGTTCACGGTAGTAAATAATACAGCTAAGGTTATGTGCAGAGGAGAGCTGAGGGAAACATTTGCAGCAAAGCTGTGGGCTGCCCTGGCAGGGAGACAGGCACTTGGCTTTGAACTGGAATTTGGAATCTGGGTGGGGGAGTGACAGCAAATATTTTCCACTTGGGTGCCAGTTACTTTGGCACTGAAAGAACTAAGACTTCCAAGGCGGGAGAAGTTGGTTCTGTTGATTCAGGGTACGGTCTGCTTTTGGGAGGTGGTGGAGGATATAAGAGTGGATCTTCATTTATTTCTTTATTTATCCAATCATCAAGCATTTATTTAGCACATGCTGTGTACTGGGGACCATTTTCTGTGCTGAGGATGTAAAGACATGGCTTCTGCCTTCAACTAGCTAAGAGTAAGAAAAAGATGGGTATAAATGAATAAGTTCTGACAATGTGCAATTCAGTGGAAGCAGATATAGAACACAGAGATAGCATAAAAGACAGATTGATTAGAGGGAGTGACTCACTCTGTACAGGGGGCTCAGGGAGAACTGAAAGTTTGGAGGCAAAAATATGAGTTGGGTTTTGAAGGATGAATAGGAGTTCACCTATAATAGGTGGCTGGATAGGACATTCCAGATGGCGGAAAAAGCATATGTAAAGACTTGGAGGCATGAGAGAGAAATAGGCATGGATGAAGATGGTTTGCAGTTGCCTTCATGTAAGTGAAATGGTGGGAACCATCAGTAGATGAGGGACCTGTCGTAAATGGGCATATGTGCGATATTATTAAAGAAAATAAACTAACAATTACTGAATACTTACTTTATACCAGATCTTCTATTGAGCACTCTAGATACATTATCTTAATGTGCACAGCAACTCTTTGAAGCAGGTACTAGCATTACCTTCATTTTACAGTCAAGGAAACAGAGGCTCAGAGAAGTAAAGTAACTTGTCAAAGGTCACACAGCAGAAATGGTTGATGGTAACTTGGGGGAGTGTTAGTGATAAAGACTGAGAGAAATGAATGGATTTGAGAGGCATTTTGGGGGCTAAATCAACAGAACTTAATGATACATTGGATGCAGAAGAATGTGGGTGAGGGCAAGGAAAGCTTTGAAGATGATTTCTAGATTTTTGTCCCATGTAATGGGAAGGCTAATCATGATGTTCACAGAATTCAAGAGGTTCTGGGAGAGAGACCATGAGTTCAGTTGTAAGCATGCTGACGTTTTGATCCCTTTAAGATCTACAAACGGAGATTTAAAAGCTGAAATGAAAGTCTGTTTGTCTTTCATCTCCCCATACTTCTTGGCTTAAGAAAGCTCTTAAGTGATTCAGGATTCTGTGAGTTGGCAAGGTGGACTGGGCCCAGAGGGTCAGTTGTTCCGGTCTTGGCTGAGGTTCCTCGTGCATCTGCCATCACGCGCGTGTCATCAGGGTGGCTCTGCTCCTGGTGGGTGGCTGGCCCCGAGTCTTGTCCTCTGGCAGGGTGGACAGGCCACCCCAGGCTTGTTCTCATGGTGGCTAGCAGCATTCCAGAGGAGCAAATAGGAACACGCGGTATCTCAGGAGGCCTGGGTGCAGAACTGGAGTGCCTTTCTTCTGCCATATTCCTACTGGGCAAGACATATTAACAGCCACCCCAGATTCAAAGGCTAGGGTAGTAGACCCTGACTCTTGATGGGAGAACCTGCAACTCACAACTCAAAATGAATCTGGGTCCAGGGAGGGGTGACGACTGGGGCTGTTGCTGCAGGCAGTTGGTCACACGTGTGTTCTCCAAGAAGGCAGGGCTGCTGGATGGTTTCAGAGCACATCTTCTCTCTTCCACCATCCAGTTCTCACTGATGTGTTACCCACCCTCATGCAACAAGCGTTGCTTGCTGGTCTGTCGTGTGGGCTAGTCACTCTGCCACTTGCTGGGGATACAGAGCTGAATAAAGCACAGTACCGACACTCGAGGTGAGGAAAGTCATGGAGCTGTTAGCAGTGGAGGTGACGTTTTTCTGCGTGTCCCAGACTTACCCAGCGTCCTTTATCTGACATCCTCCTGATGCAACCGCTGTGGAAGCCTCAGCTCTCTGGGACAGGGGCTGCTTCCTGTAGGTGTGCAGGAAATGTGTCACCCACCAGTGGGATGGGCTATTTCTGAACACGCTTCAGACAGAAAGCACGTTCTCCTTTGAGCAGAGCCATATGCCGCATCTTGAATGTTAAAATTTAGCCACCACTGAATCATCTAGAGATGAAATAAAGGTTAGGCGATTTTTAAAGCAGGAATAAAGGCCTTTCCATTCTATTTTTAGAACTTTCTTCTGATTATAAGAAAAATAGTAATATATATTATAAGAAATTAGAAAATCTGAAAACATGATGAAGGAAATAAAAATCACCTATTGCACACTGATGATTATATCAACATGCATGTGCATTCATTTTGTAAAATTAGGCTAATACTTTATATAGAGTTTTTATTTAACATTGTTATTACACAGAATATATATATATACACACACATGGATCTTAAAAACATATGTACTGTATGTACTGTCTTACAGATTGCGTTTTACACTTGACACTGCACAAGAATACATTATATTCCATGTTATAAAATATGAATGTGAAGATAGAATTTCATCTTATCATATGGGAGTATCACGGTTTAATTAACCATTTCTCTGGTGTTGGGTAGATGACGTTGATTCTGATGGTGTGCTGCCGTAAATAATGCTGTTGCGCCCTTCCCGGTACCTAAATCACCGTGGGCATCTGATCATTTCCTCTGGATATAGTCTTAGAAGTGGACATGCTGGGCTGGAGGGTATAAGCACATTTAAAAAGATTTCTAATAGATACTGAGAAATTGCTTCGCAGAAAAGCAGTACAGCAGTGATCATCTCATTCTCTAAATTTTGACTCAAAACCTATCTGCATGGCTGTTGTGGAAACTTTCCCAGCTAGTCTTTTTTTGTCCATTGTTTCCTTCACTGAGTGATTCATTCATTTATTCAGTGAACATTTATAGAGAGAGAAAGGGCCTAGGGAGGAATAAAGATGCCTAAGGTAGCTCCACAACTTCATGCATTTGTCAAAACTCATAGAACTGTGCACCAAAATAAGTAAATTTTACTGTATGTAAATTAAAAACACATATTTTTTAAAAAGTGACTAGACATGCCCCTAGCTCCAAGGAACTTAAAATCCAGTGAAAGAGAGAAGATACGCACATGATTATGACACAACATATTAAAACACCATATAGGAAGGGAAGATATGTACTGGCACGTTTTGTGCCCTAGGAACTGGGCCAGGTGTTTTACACATCTATGCGTTTGTTCTTTTCCTGGGAATACAGAGACGATGAGCCAGAGTGCCTGTTCTCAAAGAGACCCCAGCATCACAGGAATCAGACCTGCAAACAGTTACCGCCAACATGATAATTATTGTAACAGATGCACGTGTAAGAGGAAGGAGTCTGCCTGGGGGAGTGGAGGGTGGCTTCTGAGAGGAGGAGAGTTTGATATAAGACATGGAGGGAAAATAGTGCTTTGCCTCATTTACTCCTCACAAATGCCTGGAAAGGCAGGGGCCTCATGTTTGGTCTACCGAGGAAGAAACTGAGGCTAAGTAGTTGGCCCAAGGTCGCCCAGCTCCAAAGGGGAGTCACAGAGTCCCCCTCCACCCCACCCCCCGCGTCTGTGCTCTCTGCGCTAGTCACACGGGGATCCCTGGAGAGGGGCTGGGGTTTAGGCTGAGCCTTACGGAATCAGGAGGAGGGGGAACTGGAATGATCTAAAAGCAGCATGTTACAGGAAGAGCCTCAGAAGCAGGGAGTCGGGTGGAAGACTAGAGATTCATCTCGGAAAGCGGCGCAGGAAGGTGATGGGGAGCCTGGTACTGGGAGGTGCTGCATTCTAAAAAGGGTCTGGACTTTAGTTGGTAGGTAGAGACACGATTGATATTTTGAGAACAAGGGAGTTGTCTGCCGAGAGGTGGGCGTCAGAATGGATTCATCTGGCCGTAACACCTTCGAGGATTGGATGAGGGGTAGATGGAGACTCCTGTTTCTCTCAGAGGACCATCCTGCTTCCAAAGGTAGCATATCCATGTTAGAACAGGAAGCCGGTGCAGGTAGCCCCGTGCTCATCCTTAGTTCTTCCAGGATTTTGTTTGCTCCAGCAATTCTTTTACTGATTCAGTCAAAATAGTAGGGAAAACTCTGCCCTAGATTTTGTTATATTGTTTCAGTTAAAATAGTACATAAACAAAACCTCTCTGACTCGAATATTATTTCCTTTCTACTTGCTGTCTCCACTCCCAGTTTACAATTCCAAAAATAAAAAAAAAAAGCTTTGTTATCTTAAATAATAACACCACACAGTGTTGAAATACTCCAGTGAGTAATGTGGTGGTACTAGCACACGAGGATGGGAAAGACTGGGACCCGAGAGGCCCAGCCCTCAACAGAGGTCGTTCTGCTTGGAACCAGGTTTCTCTCTGTGGTGGTCCAGCTGCAGGTCAGGCCGGTGGGTGGCCTGTGGCAGGGGCGGAGTGAGGAGGTAGCAAGGGTGCGGTGCTCCCCGGGAATCAGCTGGGAAAGGTGACCAGGCAGAGCCTCCTGGAGGATAACCAGAGTAGTATCTGGAGGGAATGTGGACCAGTTTCACCTCCATTTCCTTGTTGATGGGGGTGTTATAAGTGGGTAGTGGGTATCTGAATTTTGTGTATGTATGTATTTCTTTTCTGTGGAACCATGGTGTCCTCTACCTCTAACTCCAGGATTTTGACCGTTGGTCTTTAGCTCCAAAATCACCCTTAGGATGCTTTTCTGTTCCCATGTCCTACAAGGTCCCTGCCCACATCACCACCTTCCCAACTCTGTCTCACATTTATCTGCCCCCCTCTAGCCTCACTGACTGACTTTTGATGTTCTCTTCCAAGGTCTCTTCAGCCTTAGGGTCTTCACCACTGCGGCCCCCTGTAAGTATAGTGATTTTCCTTCTTTTCGTCTTCAAGTGGCCAGCTGCTTCTTATGATTTGTTCACCATTTAGAAAGAACATTTCTGACTTCCTAGTGTGAAAGATAGCCTCTTTACTGTTCTTAATTTAGAGAACTTTGTTACGATTTGTAATTATATATTAATTTCTTTGACTAGATTACAAGCCTCATCCCTACTACTAGATTTAATGCTCCATGAGGACAGGGACAGCCTATTTTATGCACTAGAATATATACATGTATATATATAAAATACTCACCTGGTTCAGTGGCTGGAACATAGAAGAGATTCTATTACTATTTATTAGATGATTGAACCTGAGGCATCCCGTTTCTGTGGCGTTACCAGCTCCTTTCCAGGGTGACTGGGAGCGAGCACATCGCACATCCTGGAAGTAGGGAGGCTTTCCTCTCCTCAGGGTTGGGTGCACTGGTCCTTCCTGTACCCCATGGTCTCTCTCTGTAGCTGGAGCTGGTGGCCTCAAGTGAAAATATTCCACTGATGATGCTCTGGGCTGGCAGAAATTTCATTAAAGAAAAATAATTCATCTCTGCCATGAAGCAAAGCTAGTAACCAGGACAACAACATTTTCATGTATTCGTTGAGAAGATACTTTCCTTCTGTCATTGTCATCAACATTTTGGAAATTCTAAACGCTGTTTCTTCTACCAAGAAAAAAAATTCTCTCACTGATAAAGTATATTTGGGGGAGTCAATTTTTTTTTTCTTTTTTGGTTTCTATGAGTCGTTTAGGAAAACTTGTGATTTTTTTTTTCACCCTGTTGGAGAGTAACTTTGCAGCCTACCGGGGGAAGTTGTTGCGTGTTCTCGCCTGTCTTAAACACGTGACACTCCACTAGAGTGTCTCTCATCTGACCAGCTTCCAAATAGCTCGTCACTGACCGCAGTGGGAGTGGTGGTGTCTGAGCCCGTGGCGGCGTGCTGGGGAAGCGGAGTCTGCTCTCTTTTTATGTTGGGGATGATGCTTGGAAAGTGCTCTCTCTCCCTAGCTGCAGTGAGACATGGCGCTTGCCCTTTCTGTATTCCTCCCCTCCCCTCTTCCTGTTCTCCTTCCCCATTCCAAGGACACACACTACCCAAAAGAACTGAGTGAGACCCCCCCCCTCAAAAGCCAGGCTTTTATGGTGACCCAGCCTCAGCTGCCCCCATTGCAGACCCTGTGTTTGAGACCCGCTTGCTCTTCCTGATCATCCTACCTCTGTCTTTGCAGGTCTTCTTCCCTTTGCCTGCAACTCTGCTCTCTTCCTACTCCTCCACCAACCTCCCTTCCATATGGCAATCCTGTAATCACTCTCTAGGAGTCAACCCAGGTATCACTCCTCCTCCTGGAAGCCTGACCTGATTGCCCTCCTCTGTTCACTGCACCTCATGCTAAAAGCCTCCATCAATGATGCCCTCTTTAGATTACTATTGTGTGTTCATGTATCTAACTCATTAAATGTGAAATATTCTGGGGGCGGGACAGGGTCTACTTTATCTTTCTATCACTAGGGCATACAAGATACTACTAATTAATTAATGGATATGGAGAGCATTTTACTTGCTTTAACTGTGCCAAAATAAAACACAGTGAATTGATCGTTTGTACTTAGCTCCTATTTTTCTCTCCCAGCATAGTTGTACCATGTAAATACAGTTGATAATTATGATTCTTCCTTTCCTTTCTCTTCATCATCAAATCCTCATTGAGCCCCAGTCTGTGAATGAGAACTTCAGAGGTGCTCTCTGTGGGTAGACTTGGAAGAAGAGGGAAAACACATTCCTTATTCACAAAAAGCTTGCAGTCTGAAGCAGGAGGCAGGACAGAGGAACAGTATTAACAGGAGAGGGATGTGTGTGCCTGATTACCGCTGATGTGTCAGCTAAACCACACGGATTAATAACAGCTGACTACAGTAGCAAAGAATAATTTGAAAGTCAGTCACTGGGGATCCTGGAACATAACATTCTTGGATGCACTAACAGATAAATAAAGATTTGAAACTGAGATTCAAAATAGATTCATCTCGATCCTAATTATTTGTTTAAAAATGTTATACTGTCTTGACTGGCACTTATGGCCATATATGAAGGGGTTATTTCCACAATTACATGTTAGACACATTTTTGGGGGGTGGGGGGTTACGCCTTAGGTGAAGTCAATACATAAAACAAAAACAATTTTTCACTGTACATATACCTTTATAGGATGTAATCTCATTAATACCAAACACCAGCTCATCAGTAATACATATTTGCATACAGCTATAATAAGCATCAGCATACTTTTTGGTCTAACTTGTAACTTAAGTGTGTTTCTACTTTCCCCCTCTGTATTAAAATAGACCATGTGGGTTCAGGTTTTAATTTGTAGTAACAATGTGGAGTCCATCATAGAATATGTTATTAATTGCTTGAATATGTCTATGCTATTGGGTATTTAGGTTAATTTTTTTTTCCGGTGAGAGAGAGCAGTGTTATGAACTTCCACACAGATAGCGTTTTTCTTTTTTCTTTTTGAATGATTTCCTTGGAATATAAGAGTATATTACCCAGTGTAGAATTAGCAGGTTAATGGGTGTAAATAGCTTTGTCTTCCGGCCAGAACCCTCTCTCGCAGGCCTGGACCAGCACACAGGAGATGAGGACACCTGTTTCTTTAGAATATCCTTCCATTGCCTAACCTCAGCATTAATTTTCACTAATTCCAATGGTATCCCAGTGTTTCGGAAATGAGTTAATTTGCTTTTCTAGAAATCTGCTAAAGACAATCTACTGGGCACTTTCCCTATGTTGGTTCACTCTGCTTTTCTTTCTTTCCTTATGAACTACTTATTCTTTGCTTTTCAGCATCTCTGTCTCTGGTGCCTGTAAGCATGGCTTCTCTTCTTGGACTAACAAACGGTTATCCTTTCCAACATAAGGAAAACAACCAACTTCATCACTTTGCTAATAGTTTTTCTTGTTCATTTGTGTGCTCTTTCCTTGACAGCATATCTTCACGTTACTGAAATGACACCCACCCCAGGTCCACTCCAGTGCAGGGAGTTTGTGAGCTTAGTGGATCCTTAGCTGTGCCTGTGGGGCCATGCAGGACCTGGCTTCTGCTCAGGTCACTTTCTAGCCTCATCAGAGACTTTTAAAAAGCACCTTGTGTCAAGGAAAGAGCCATGGGCTTGGAGGTCCTGCCTGGACTTGAATCTCAGCTTTGCACTGTGTGACCTGGGGAGGTTTCTTAGCCTCTCTGAGCCTGAGTGGCCTGAGCTGGATGACAGGGAGAGCAGCGTCTAGCTCGGAGGGTCCCTTTGGAATGTCTTCTCTCCCCTACCTGTTAGAGAACTGGAACTTTCTGGAGCTGGTTCTAATGCCAGCTAACATTGCCCCACTTCTTTCTATGTGTTAAATTGATGATTTTCTTCTTTATTCCTCATGGCAGCCCTGTGAGGTCTGCATGCCCCTGTGCAGAGGCAATGAGGGAGGCCTGGGGATTAAATAACTTGCCCGAGGACATGCAGGGAGTGGTGGTGCTGGAATTTGAACCCAGGGCTGTTTGCATTTTGTGATTTAGGCTTTAACTACAATACATTCAGCTTCCGGGGTATTTCTTCTCCCTTAAACGGTATCTATACCCAGAGTGCGTTAATCACCTGCACTTTGCTCTTGCCTCCGCCTCCGTTCAGCCAACCCCTGGTCTGTTGAGCACCTCCTTGGTGCCGAGCCCTGATCCAGGAGCGGGAGTGCAGCTGTGCAGTACTGACAGGCTTACCTCCTGCTCCAGACCGCCTGGGGGTGACCCCAGGACTCAGTCCCAAGAACTCAGCATCTGGGGGTGGGGGGCTGTCCTGGGAAGGCGTTGGCTGCCTGGTGGAGGTGAGCTCTACTGGGGTTTCACCCTGCAGCACCAGGATGTATTGTCAACGGTGGCTTGGAGGCCTCTCGTGAATGCATCCTGCCAAACTGGGTGTCTGGTGCGACACATCTGTCCCACTCTTGGGTGGGGCCTTGTTGTGCTGCACCCCTCGCTGCTCTGGGCTGGATTAGAGGCCACTGGAGAATTTGAGTGAGGCTCGTATGTGAGAAGAAGACTCCTGGCGGAACCAGTGATCTCAAGCGGCCATGAATGTGGGAAGGCTCTTCCTTGCTCTGGGTCTGCTGGGAGTAAATGCTGGGGAGTCACCACAAGAGGTGGTATTGTTGCCGTTAGATGCAACCGGTGTTCCAGGTTCTTGTCCCGTCCTAGAAAGAGTTCAGAGACAAGACTTAGAGGTTAAAAAAAGGTAAAGTGAGTATTTATTAAAGGATGGACAGTGCACTCTCAGGGGACAGCGGGCAGGTTCAGGTAAGTGGCTGCCCTGAGTTTCTTTGGCAAGTTAGCTACATAGGGTGTAAAAATGAATGGGCGGAATATTCACTGGGGAGGGAAGGGTTTGGGGTCGTATTCCCTGATCATCATCCCAACTCCACCTTCCCAAAGGGAGGGGGATTTTTGTCCTCATTTAGTCTGGATTGCAAGTGTCATGGTGTCACATGATGGGTACTTCTGATCTGCAAGGCTAATTTTATTGAAATGAGGGCATAATGAGCAAAAGGTTACATTCGGACACTAGAAATTCCTGCCTTTTCTCACATTTCTTTGTTCTTCTCCAGGCCACTTGTCACCCCAAAAAGCATGATCCCTTATCAGCCCCAAGATTCCTGCTTTTCTTTCTCTGCCTAAGGATCCCTGCTGCTTACATGCTGTGTGGTTTCCTGCATTTGGCCCGTGCCCCTCCTTTCTGCCCAATTCCTGCCATTTGGCCTGTGTCCGCCTTTCTCTGCTCATACCTAGCTATCTGCCTGCTCTAACAGTGTGGCTCCCATCACCTTGGCCTGACTGGTACTGCCCGTGCTCCCCATCCTCAGTATCTTCTGGAAGAACCGCTCGTGTTGATCTTGATTGTCTTGAGTTACTGGAGTTCCAGAAACAGATCCGGCTTCTCCAGGGATGGTCGTGCCCTCTGGCCTCCTCTGGAGGCTCCCACAGACAGTTCAGGTCTGTGTTGGAACAAAGCCCTTACACTGGCCTACGGCCCCCGTGCAGTTACTGATGGGGGCCGCCTTTGGGCAGAGGTCAACCTTAGAGGGAACCCAGCTGTCAGAGTTGCCGAGCCTTCAGCCCAGGCACCAAGATTTCACATTGCCCAGATTCTGGGTGAGCATTTTTGCACCCTTCTTGGTGGACCCAGTATCCTGTCTTCTGGGACAGCATGTGTCTATTGTCCGCAGGACCAGAGGAGCTTTGTTATTTCTGAAACACTTAGCCTGGTGCTGCCCTGGCCACAGGCACTTTCTTCTGAGCTTCCTCCGCACATTTACCAGAGGGGAGCAGGGGTTATACTGCCACCTGGGAGGAGCCAACATGATTTCTGAGCGTGCTTCTTGCAAGACCTGGCCGAGCAGGAGCTGTGGGGCAAAGGCGGACTATGGCCAGGGAATTTCCTGTCTGGGAAATGAAGTTCAACTACTATTTATTGGACACCTAAGATGGGCAGCTCATGGATGTTATTTTGGTTTTTAATTAGTAATTGCACAGTCCTGTCTTTTTTTTCTAAACTTTTTTTTTTTAATGGATGTACTGGGGATTGAACCCAGGACCTTTGGCATGCTAAGTGTGTGGTTTACCACTGAGCTATACCCATTCACCTGCTGTTGCTTCTTTTTCTTTTTCTTTTTCTTTTTGCTGGGTGGGGGGAGTGGGAGCAGACGATGAAGCTAAGACTCAGAAAGGGCAGATAACTTGCCTAAGGTCACACAGCTGGGAAATGCTAAGCTAAGATTTGAACCCAGGCCTGTCTGAACTCAGAGTCCAGGTCCTTCTTGCCAAGCCATGCTACCTCTCAGAATTCGTCTCTTTGGACCTCCTGGAAGCTTTCCCTAAAATTTCCAGTGCTCATTAACTTTCTTTGCCTCTCCCCTCTTCCTCCATCTGTCTTTGAGATTTACTGACCATTTCATTGATTTAGCACTTCTCACATAGTACCTGGAATTATAAATGTCTTTGGGCGTGTATCTATGTACGTATGTATGTGCATATGTCCCCACCCACGAACCCTGGCTTAGTTGCCCAGAGGCTATCTTCCTGCAGTCTTTCCTCCCCCTGTGTCTTACCAGTAAGTTCTGTGCAATGCTTTTGGAGCCATGTTTGTAACAGTGGCCCATCCTCTTGGCAATGGTTCATGTCTCCCAGAGATGGGTGTCTGACCTAAGCCAGGCCAGTCAGCGTGCCTTCCCGGGAATTGGAGGGTGTGAACAAGAGAGAGCACCGCTCTGTGTGGGGCTGGTTCTTCAGCACAGAAGCCTGGAGGTGTGAGGAGGGCCCAAGTGCCATGTAGTGGGAGGGGGGTGGAGCCTTTCCTCAAAAGGCAGCGAAAGGAGAGATGGAGAGGGGTCTGCAGAGGGTCGGCAGGGGTCCTCTGGCCTTGGATCCCACAGGACTCCCTGTTTCCATGGACGTGGGCTTATGCTGGGTCCAGAGGACCCTTGCTCACCACCAGAAGGACTCTGACCCCCGATGCCCTTGGTATCTCGTTGCTGATTTCACGTGCATTGCTCTGATTCCTCTCATGTGTTCTGATCTGGAATTTTGCTTAGGTGTGAATTGGCTTCTAAGCTGTTGTGTGGGAGCGAAGGGGCTGGTGGTCAGGGAGCCTGGCTGAGGGAAGTGTCCACATCCCACCAGGACTTCTGGTTTTCACTGGCTGTTGTTGACGTGGTAGCTTTCTATGATGTGATTAAAACAAAACCCAACAACCCCCCACAACTTGACTGCTATCTGTATAGAGATAGCCATCTGATCTCGAGAGAGAATGAATGAAAATGGGAAACGATTAACTTCAGTGATTCTTGATGGAAATGTGGCTGAGGAGAAAGCCAGGAGGTGACAGGCTTTTTTTTGTGTTTGAGATTTTGTTGATTTGTAAGAATCTCAGTATCACTTGAGAGTTCTGAGGGGATGTGCATCAATGTGTGTAAGAATCACTTGGATGGCCTGTAAAATGCAGACGACCCAGAGATGTCACTTGGTGTATGAAGGGTGGGATCCAGAATCTGTGTTTTTTTTAAGTTCCTTGGATAATTCTGATTCATGTGGTCCACAAACTATACTTAGAGAGGTTCTTACTTGTTGCACGTATATGTTGTACACACACACACACACACACACACACACACGCACACCCCTACATCTGCATCTCTCTTTCTCTCTGACCCATCCCCACCACGGGATGCTCTCTGACAGCCTCCCACACTCACTCACCTGTCTCAGAGGACTCCCTGCATCGCCCCTTCTCCTATGCCTACAACACCTGAGAAGCACGTGGCACGTCTTAGGTGTTGGATACATGCTGGCCGATTGGATGATCCCTACGTGGTGGTTCTGGGTTGACTTCTCCATGGAGTAGAACCACACACTGTCCACTTGGACCCTTCCATGTCTTGGACAGTGGTAGCAGTCATGTCCCTGCCCTTTCCCCAGGTCACCTCCTCCCCACACGGAACCTACTCTTTTGAGTCAAAGTTCCAATTTTAGCAGAACAATTAGAGCCTGCCATCTGAGCCTTGCCAGGTAGGTGGCCTGGAGGGAGAAACTGAGGGTAGAATGTGATGTAAAACGTGGGGGTGGAACTCGGGTTTCAGGAGAGTGGAGAGGCCGGCGGGAACTGTGGAAGGAGTGTTAGGTCCTCGCTCCCAAAGAGCTGAGTTTGCTCCTACAGCTGTGGAACCAGACCTGTAGTTTCCTGTGTCTTCCTTGACCACTGAGCTTGGAATAAACAGTTGGCTTGAGGTCAATACTGAGATCTTATCTTGTAGATTTTGTTGAGTTTACTTTTAACTTAGCCTTGAGGAAATTCCGTCAGAGGTTCTTGTACACAGCGAGCTGCCCCAGGACTTAAGTGGTGCCAGTATTGCTGGGTTAAGTGACTCCTTAATCAGGAAGGAGGTGGAATATAAAACATGGGGGTGGGGCACAGACAAATATTTTTAGAGGAGAGAATATACCAGCCACTGCCACTTACGTGCTGTGGGAATTTGCTTAGTTACTTAATCTTCCTAAGACTCTGGTTCATCCCTGAAAGGAATTACGATAATGGTAGTCACATGTCATAGAACTGTTGTGAGAGATCAGTGTGATAATGGTTGTGAATGCTGACTTCTTTTCCTCCTACCGTTATTATTAACTGAAATTTATCAATTGACAACTATTTATCCTATAAGTATTTACTCATAAATGGATACTTTAAGCACCTATTATGAATCAGGTTGGGCTATGTTAGGGTTTAGTTAGCTAGTGAGCTAGTTAGTTTAGTTTAGTTTGTTTATTATTTATAGCACAGATCAAGAGGCTCAAAAGTTGCTCTCAGGTATTTCATTGTGTAGAAGGAAGATAAAATATTAATATTGCAGTTCAGCAAAACATTGATGTAATGTTAGAATGCATTGAGGGACATATAGAAGAAGGAATAACAAATCTGTCTGGGAGAATCAAGATGGGCATTATGGAGGAAATAACTTTGATCGGAGGCTTAAAGGATGGGAGGAGTATTTCTGGTTTAACAGTTAAGAATTTGAATGGGCTGAAACAAAAGGAGGATTTATTGGCTGATTTAACATAAATGGCTAGAGGTCAATAGCTTTAGATCGGGTTTGATCCAGCAGCTTAAATGATATTATCAAGGACTTAGGTTTCCTTAGTATTTCTGTGGGCTTGTGCAATGTTGGCTGCAACCTCAGGTTTCACTTTGTGTTCCTTCAGCAACTTCAGGCTCTCCCTTCAAGATAGCAAAATGGTTGTAGCCATTCTCAAACTCATTTCTTTATTCCATATTGTAAAAAGAAGTGCATTGTTAGGATGCTTCCTGAGGAAGGAAGAGGATGTTCCTCTTTCCCAGAAGCCCCATCAAGGCTCATGTTGGGTTTCATTGACTCCAATTAGGTAACAGGTTTTTCCCTGAACCAATCTCTGTGCCATGGGTGTGGGATAGATGACTGGCTGAGGCCAAATAGAGCCTGCTCCTTCAGCTGAGGATGGGCCAATGCAAGGTCCATGCCACCTGAACCGCATGGCTCATCATGGGGGAAAACTGCTTCCCCCAAGGGACATTGTTCCCAGGAGGAAAGGGCATGGATTCTGGGCAGCATGGAGAATCTAGCTCTCCACTATACTAGTGATGGGGATATATAGTCTGCATTTTGGGTGAGGGAAAAGCAGACAGCAAGTGCAAACAGACTATGTTTGAAGAGCAACTCTTAGCTGAGAATCTGTAGACCAGCCCTATTCAATAGAACTTTGTGCAACGATGGAAGTGTTCTATAATCTACTCTTTCCAGTATGGTAGCCACTGGCCACATGTGACTGTTGAGTGGTTGAAATGTGGCTAGTGTGACCGAGGAACTGAATTATTAATACTAATTGTACTTAATTTATATTTTTTAAACTTAAGTAACCCTGTGTAGCTGATGGCCAAAGTGGTATTGGAAAGCACAAGCTGTAGACTGTAGATAGGATTCTGAAAGAAGGGGCGTGAGAGTGTGTGTGTGTGAGAGAGAAAGTGATGAATTAAGCCAGGATGCCCTGGTTATATATCATTTGTGGGAGAATTGAAAAAAGTCACTGAAATTCTTTTCTCTGTTCTGAGGTTCATATGAATCCTCCAGACAGTAGGACACAAAGTGAAGAGCTAGTGACAGGAAATAAGGAGAGACCTAGGCTAGTGCCAGGTGGAGAGGGCCCTTGTGCCTTGCCAGTCATTTTAGATTCTACCCTGGAGGCAGTAGGGAGTCACTGAGGATTTGGAGGAACGACTTGATCCTATCTCCATGTTAGGAAGGCAACCTGGCACTGTGTAGAAGATGGTCTTGTATGACTAGAGGCATGGAGACCAGTAAGGAGGCAGATGCAATAGAGATCGAGAGTCGATGAGAATTTGAACTTGGGGAGAAGTTGTAACAGCGCGTGGAAGGGGGAGATACAAACATGAGGGGCAGGCAGAATAACAGGGTGGGTCTGCGTGTGGGATGGGGAGGAATATAGCAGGATCTCTGGATATTTGGCTTGGACAATCCAATGGATGTGTGCCCTCTTTGAGAGGTGGCATTCCAAAAGGAAGGGATAGGTCTGAGTGTTCCTTGATGAACACTCTTTAGGGCACGTGGTATTTGGTATACACGTGGGAAGATGTCTGATAGGTTCTTAATCTGTTCTCTCAAGGAGTTTACATTCTACCTCTGGAAATTTGATCTACATAAATTAAGTCCTTAGAAAAATAATTCCACTTGTATAATGATGGTAAGTCTTCAATGCTGCACTTGTTTTATGAATGGTGTTCTGGATACTTTTCCTGCATAACAAACTACCCCAACCAAAACTTAGTGGTGCAAAAGGAAAACATTTTATTATGTTCATGATTCTGTGGGTCAAGGATTTTGACAGGGCACTATGTATACCATGTTTGAAATCTTAGCTGCAAAGATTCAGGGCTGAGGCTGACTCGGTGGCGGAGGCTGCAGGCATCTGAAAGATATCTTCCCTCCTAGCTGGTGACTGATGCTCGCTCTCCACTGGGTCCTCCACGGGGCTGTGGGCTGAAACATTGTGGTCGTTGTAGGTGGTCTTTCCCACTGTGGTCTGGTTTGGGCATCCTCACACATGGCATTTGGGCCTTGGGAGCAAGTATCCTGAGTGCACAATCTAGCCTTGGAGGTCACTTAACACCACTTCCCGTATACTCTGTTGGTCAAAGTAATAACAACGACATATCCACTTTTAAGGGAGGAACATGAACTCCACTACTCAGTAGAAGGAATGTCAAGGTCAGTTTGTAAGATAAGCATGTGGGATGGGAGATATTGGGAAATAAGCTGGCCATGCATGGAGAGATGAGTGTGGACTGGGGTAAGGAGGGATGGCTCTCTGCTGGGGATGGGGCTCGAGCTGGCTTGAAAAGTGGGTAGGTGGATGCTGGCAGGGAGAGAACAGGTGCATGTTGTTGGTGACAGAGGGGAGGATTCATATTCCTTTTTGGACCATCTAGTCAGTCTCATTAATGCTGAGGGCAACTAAATAGGCTAAGGAAGAAATCCTATTACTGCCACATCTTTGTGGAACACAAAGAAATACAGCAATTTAAAGCAAATGAAAGGCTCAGTGGTAGAGTGTGTGCTTAGCATGCATGAGGACATGGGTTCAATCCCCAGTACCTCCATTAAAAGAAAATAAATGAACCTAATTATCCCCCCCAATAAAGCAAATGGCTTCCTTCTAGCTGTCCATTCCGCACACTCAGCATCAAGTTGAAAGTTCCTTGTGCCTACCCAAGTTGATCAGGCTTGTTAAAATGCAAAGCTATTTCTCTTTATTTTCCCCGTGGTTTCCTGTTTTGTTCTGGTGGAATTATGAGTCACACAGTTTTTGAATTAGTCCAGTAAGGACACGTGTAGAAATCACGTTAAATGAAATAGTTGCTTACTTACCTTCTTCCTCTTCTTTAGCTTAGTCTAAAGGAGACCTCCCCTTAGGCTAATAGAGACTCTTTAGAGACTCTCCTTTAGAGAGTCTCTGGAAAGAAGAAGGAAAAAAAACTGTATGTAACCTATTCCAGCTTCTGGAGCAAAACCAGGTACATCGAAGATGCTCAACACACAATTATTTGGATGAATAACCTTCACTCAAGGTTAAATAAGAGCAGTGCAGAACACTTGGCACTTTATGCCATCTCAGTCCAACCCGGGGTCCAGACTTGTTGCTGCTTCTTATTTTTGCTTCCTTCTCTTTGTCTCAGAATCCAACCTGCTCCTCTGTTCTCCTTATTCCTCAAGAGCAAGAATCCGATCTGTCCCCGATTTCTGTTTCTGTATCTGACAGTCCCTGTCCCAGAACCGAGGCTTTAATTCCCAAGCTCACTTCATCTGTGGGAGGGAGATTCTTTAGACCAGGGTCATCATATGAGGAGGGCTGCTGGCTCCCTTTCCCCTTTTCTTTGGCAAGTCCCCCTGACCTGACTCTTCTTGCTGTAGCTAAGGTATGTGAGGAACTTATTTTTTACAGAGATATTTTGCGGAAGATAAATTTCTGAGGACCATGGCCATGGATTCTTAGCCAAAGTAAGGACAAGGAGGTATGATCAAATGTGTGCTGGTGAATCAATACAAATAAATTATGTGTTCTTTGTTATTACGTCCTAGGCTAGACGAAGGAGGGCTCTTAAATCATCCACCGTCAGCCTCTGGAGGTTCTGCTCCTTTCCAAGGAGTTCTATGGAGACAAAGCCCAGGCTTATGTTATTTTAGGCAATCCAGATAACTTTCTGGTGGGAATATTGGTTTGGCTTCTGGAGGAATGCTGGCTACTGCAGAAGACAGGAGGAGAGCAATTATTCTCTGGGTCTGGCATGGCCCTAATTACACCCTAAATATTTCCACCTCTAATGTCTGGGATTTAAGAGCACTCTCTTGCTTGAGTGGATGGTCCTTTTGCTATGACATATGACTCAGAACTCTGAGGTTTTGACCAACTGCTTGTCCGAGAGCTTGAGCAGATTAAAATCCATACCCCTTCCCTGCTTCCCATCTTGTGAACGGGACAACCTTTCACCTGTGAGGTCTTGAGATGTGGCAGCCATGGTCCAATTCTCTGGGTGACCCACCAGTGAGATCCAGGCAAGCAATTTGCTAAAGGAGCTCAAGAGGTAACCAGACATGGGAGTGAGGCCAGGAAATGTTAGTCGGGGGAAGAAGATTCTCAGAAGTCGAGGCAGTTGGGTGGGAAGTAACAAACATGCCCTTCAGTCCCCTGGGCAGATGGGCGAGAACAAGATGGGGCAGAGGGAGCAACTTGGCCATAAGCATGTCTCCAGCAAAGGAGGGATTCACAGATGCAGGGACTTAAGTTGAAAACTCACCCAACCAAAATGGAGTGTGAAATGAAGGTTAGGCTGTGGAGACATACAAGATGATCTTCCTGCAAATGTTGGACCTGGATTTCAAGTCCAGACCTTCTAATTACAATGAAGCACTAACTTCCTTGGAAACCTCGGAGGCATCTTTGACTCCACACTTTTCTATTATGCTCCATTTGCAGTTTTTAGCAACAGTTTTCATAGGGCTTCCCCACCCCCCTTCCTTCCTTCCTTTTCCACGGCCGCTGTCCTAATTCTTATCTCTTATCTGCTATGTTTGGACTATTGTAATATCCTTCTCACCAGGCTCCCCGCTTTTCAGCTTCACTGACTTACCCTTCATACTCCTGACAGTTTTGTTTCCAAAACGCAGGTGCCTACAGATCATTCACTTGCTCAAGCACAGTACACACCTCTATGCTATTCGCTGAGCAGAGTTGAAACTCTTTAACCTGATGTGCTAGGCAGAATAGTGGCCTCCCAAAAGACGTCCATGTCCAAATCCCTGGTAACTGTGAATATGTTAGATTACATGGCAAAGGGAAATTAAGACAGTAGATGGAAATAAGGTTGTAGGCAGTTGAGTTTAAGGTAAAGTAATTCTCCTGGGCTATCTGGCTGGGCCTAGTGTAATCAAAAGGATGCTTCGGTGAGGAAGAGGGAAGAAGAGCCACAGTCAGAGTGATGCAATGTGAGAAAGACTCGACCAATCATTGCTGGCTTTGAAGACGGAAGGGGACGGGACCAGGAGCCAAGGAGTGGGTACAGCCTCTAGATGTTGGAAAAGGCAAGAAAAAGGATTTTCCCCTAGAACCTCCAGAGGGAATGTGGCAACACAGCCTTGCCCACACCTTGATTTTAGCCACTGAAACCCATTTTGGACGTCTCTAAAGCTGTAAGGTAATACATTTGTGTTGTTTTTAGCCACTACACTTGTCGTAATCTGCTAGATCAGCAAAAAGAAACTTCCATATCTTGTAGTTAAAACCATCATTGTCTGACCCCAGTCTGGGTCTCCATTTCCTCCGTGCATCTGAGTCTGTAGCCTCAGCAGACCCCTCACCTTACCCCCCAACCCAATCCTAGAATATGACGGGCAAATCCAGCCTAATTGTGTCTTCTCCTGCTGCATCCTTAGCCTGAAAAGCTCATTGCCTTCTTCACCTACTAAAATGAGCCAGTTCAAATCACACTTCTTGTAAAAATTTTCATGGAGGGCAATCCTTTACTTCATTCCTGTGAAGAAATTGCTCTTTTCTGTCATATGTCAACCTTTCAAGGTTACTGTGAGCCTCCCATGAGACAGTAGATGGAACGTCTCCAACCAACCTGGTGTAAGTCAGAGTGATTCCAACTTTCACTGAAGTTTGCATAAATATACGTCTTTCTTCTTGCATTGAAAGTGCCTTAGGTCAGGAACATTGCATCCTTCATAACCTCCATCCTCCACAGTGTTTAGCATGGTGCATTGCCCGTAAGAGAGTCGGTGTCGTACTTTGTAGGGTTGAATAGGAGACAGGTTATGATAAATGCAAGTTTATGAAATTAGATGATAGGTCATCCACGCCACCCTTATATACTGAGGATCCTGATGTGCTGGGCACTGTCCCAGGTGCTGAAGATATAGTAACAAATAGGACAGACCATCGTATTGCCCTGAGTGAGGCATCTTACAATCTAGTCAAGTCCCTCGTTTGGGTCTCTTGGGCTGATAGCTACTTCCAACCTGGAGAATTCTTATCCCTAGAAAATTCACTGGATTCAGCAGCTACAGTGGTTTGGCTGAGAGCTCTTCAGCTCCAGAGACCCAAGAAGGAACGATGCCCCTTGACAGAAGTGGCAGAAGGATGGGGAGTGTGCGTGCCTGTCCTGCAGGCAGGACCAGCAGAGACAGACCCTGCAGTGAAAAGTGACAAGTGGGTAGGATCACACACCAGGCAAAATGGACTTGATGAGCCTGTGATCTTCCCATTGCAGAAACTGTCAATGTGTGTCCACACAAAGCAAGCGCCAGCACTCAGGGAATGTTCCAGGCTTTCATCTCTATGTCAGTGAGAAGCCAGGCGAGGTTGCCTTTTGTTGTGTGGTCTTCAAAGTGTCATCACTAGAGAAGTGACATGCTCCCTCTTAGGACATGGCATTTTCTGACTTGGGTGGCAAATGACCTGGTTTGCTCAGAGACGAACTGGGATGGAGGGGACCTAATATATGCTGAAGACTTACTATGCGCCTGGCACACAGTCCTAATCTTCACAACATTTCTGTGAACGGAATGGTACTGCTTTCGTTTTCCAAGTGAGGGCGCTGAGGCTCCATAGGGTAAACCACTTGCCTCGGGTCACACAGAAAATAAAGGGCTGAGCCTGGATTCCACACCAAGACTGTCTGGGTTAGATCTTTTGTCTATTACCGAGGTCACAGATTGCTCATATTTTCCTCTGTGTTTGTAATTATCTCTGGAATCTTCTGTGGCTTTGGAACCACAGTTTCGTCTTTCATCTGCTTACATATTTTTCTGCCCGCGGCTTCCTCTTTAGGGTGGTGGTGGTTGGAAGGAGTGATGGACGTATAGGTAGGGATGAGCTCAGACTCCTAGTTAGTGATACCCTTTGAGCTAATTACCCTGGTTCTGGTGGGCCATTGTAGAATGCAGACATTGGCTGGGAATTCAGGGATCTGTTAGCCCCATCCCTGTTGCTGGGCTGCATGCTACCTAAATTTTCCAAGACATAGCTGTCTCTTTCATTTTCAGAGTCCCTTAGAAAATGAGAATGAATCGATTTTTAATTCATTTTTAATGGCTCGTTACGCAAAACCAGAACAAACTCCTACTCTTCAACAGCCATTTCTCACAAGCTCCTTGTTTCAACAGCACAGCATTTCCATTTCCTTGATCTGCCACTTGCCTTGTTCAGCTACCACATTCTGCAAAGTACTTTCTTAGCAATAGCCCCATTTTAAATGGGAATGACTAATGCTTATTAAGATCTTTATCTCTTATCCCTTTCTTAGATCACACAGAAATAGGTAAGCCTGTGTTTGGGTACTGACTCGTGCCTCTCCTTAGCTGCATAGTCTGGACAGTTTCCTCATCTGGATAGTGTGGATAATAAAACCTACCTTTCACGTGTTGTGCCCATTACATATGTAATGCACATAGAGCACCAAGCACAGAGCTAGGCACTTTGTAGTTGCTCAGCGTACTCAGGTATAAGTATGTAACTCTGGCCCCTCTGGAAGTCCCTAGAGAATAACAACCCTTTAAAACTTAATGCAGTCATACAAGAAGACTGCTTTCCCCATCTTTCCTTCCTGCCCGTGTGTTCTCTTTATCTCACCCTTTTGTGGACATTTTTTTTTATTTGGCTTAAATAACAAATTTATTTTCGCACAGTTCTGAAGGCTGGAAGTTCAAGATGAAGATGTCCACAGGTTTGGTATCTTCTGAGTCCCCTCTCCTTGGCTAGCAGATGGCCTCCTTCTCCCTGTGTCTTCACTGGTCTTTCCCCCGTGTACAGCATCCCCAGTGTCTCTTCCTTTTCTTATTCTTGTGGACATTCTTAAAGTTCTTTCATAGCCACTTCAAATTCTCCCTTCTGGAAAGACTTGGCAGACTAACTTGTCTAAGAAAAAGATATCCTTGAAAAACTGTATAAAATACTCCAGGAAGAAGAGGGCTGGAAATTCTCATTTCCCCTCCCATCTCTTATAAACTTACTTATGCCTCTCATCCTTCGTGGGGACTTCTTGATCACTCCAGCCCAGACTCATCTTCTCCTCCTTTGAACGCCTATGGCAATACATTCAATTCTTTCAATGTGTCGTATCTCTGTTGGTTAATAGGCAGCGATGTTAATGAAGAGCATAATAATACTCTTGTAGTATAATAATGAGAAAGACGAGGGCTGTCCTGAAGGAGCACATGCCCTAATGGTGGAGATACATGTGCAAATAGAAAATTATCATACAATCTAGTGAGTAGCACGATTGGAAGTATGTGCAACAAGTCCGGGGCATGTGGACTACAGGGGAATCAGTTCTGTCTTGTCGGACAGGTAAGACATCAGAGTGTTGGTGAGATTTGAGCTGAGCCTTGAAGAAGATCCTTAAGTAGAGAGGGGGAGAAGGGCTTTCAGAGGAGGGAAAAGAGCTTGTGTGAAAGTGTGGGAGCATGGAATAGGGAGAAAATTGGGGATTCTGGTGTGGCTAGAATTTAGATGTTATTTTGGGAAAGTGGCTCTCAAAGAGGGTTAAAATGTCAATTGGGGCCGTGTGGAGAGAGACCTTCTATGCCGTGCCGAGGAATTTGATCTCAAAGGCAGCCTGAGCCACTAGAGATTATTTGGCAACAGGTAATGGGATTCAGCCTCAGCTTTAGAAAGGTCATTCTGATGTAAGGATGGAAGAGGGGTGAGATCCAGCTAGTGCTTGTCATTGAATCTTTGAAAATCCATTCAATCGTTGTATCAGGTCAACTGCTTCCGGCTGATGAAGCTGGTGGGAAGACCAGCAGATTCCATGGACATGCCCATGACAACACTTCATTTGTTGTGAAACGCATTCCTTTGTTAGAAGCGATTGCCTGGGATACCAAGACAGTGAATGATGTGTTCTGATATGGAAAGAGTTTGAGCATAGGCTGTTCACTGCAGGCAGGGAAAGCAAGTCCAAGGAGAAAAAATTGCTTCCTCTATGTGATGGGAGGGGTTCCATGCAATCAGCTTGCCACCAGGTGCCATACTGAGGCTCAGCATTGGTTTCTGATGTTGGCAGGTTGGGAACTCAGAGCAGTGATAATGTCTGCATCATCCTTGGCGAGGGGAAGTCTGTGGCCAGCCTAGGCAAAGCGTCCATCTCTGCCACGGTAGCCACTTTTCACAGGACCCCACACAGCAAACACAGGGGGATCTGGGGAAAAGGACTTAACTGGCCTCAACAGAAGGCCATCATGTTCATCGGCTTATTGAGAGACTCCTCTGTAGTAAATACCATTTGGTGAGTATTCACACAGGACACACATATTCACTGTGCCAATTCTGAGAGAGGTTTAAGCACATACTGGTTTCCCTTCCTCATTTCTCTCATCTCTAAATGCACAATTGTCCCCCTTTCTATGCTCATACCCCTACTGTATCCACACTCCCTCTCTTACTGCTGTAATCTAGTCTCATGTCTTTATCATCTAATCACTGACAACCCCCAAATTGATATTTCTAGCCTAGACTCTGTTCCCTGAATTCCAGACTCATTTATTTATCCAGCTCTTTGACTTCTCCATTCAAATTCTCTTAGGCATCTCAAACTTAAGAACCAAAGCTAAACTTCTTCTTTCCTCCAAACCTCCTTCTTCAACATCTCATAAAATAACAACTCTGTGCTTCCAACTGCTGAGTCCCAAACTCTGAGGGTCCTTGTCAACTCTTCTCTTTCACACATGATATCCAAATTGTCAGCAAATCTTTGTGCCTCTACCTTCGAACTATATTGAGATTGTGTCTCTTTTTCTGTCCGCTGCTGTTGGTCTGGTCTAACCCGCACCGTGTTTCACCTGGATGATTGCAACAGGATTCGAATTCACTTCGTCCCCTCACTGCCTTTCTTAACACAGCCACTAGAGTCACCCTGTGAAAACTTAGGATCGTCCATTAAAATCCTCCAGTAGCTTCTTACGTCGTTCAGTAAGAGCCAGAATCCTTACAGTGGTTCACAAGTCCCAGCAAGATCTAAGCCTCCCGAGGTCTCCCTGACCTCATCTCCCGCTATTCTCCCCACCTCTCTGCTCCCTCCTCATTGGCCTCCTTGCTGTTATGTCAGGCACGTTCCTGTCTTAGGGCCTTTGCGTTCACTCTGCTGCTTCCTCTGACCATAATGCTTATGACCCAGAGAACCACCTGACTTAACCTCTCTCCTTACCCAGGATTTTGCTCCAGTTTTTCATAGAGAACTTTCCTGGGCTCCTATTATGCTGCTGCAGCCTGTGTATCCCTGGACCACCCCTGCATATTAGCACTGTCTCTTCTCCTTCTGTTTATTTTCCTCCCATGGCACTCAGCATCATCTGACTGACTTTGTTTGCTTCTCTCCCTTGCTAGAATGTAAACTTTCTGAGGGCAAGGAAGCTGGTTTGCTTTCTTCACTGCTGACTCCACAGCACGTGGCCAATAGGAAACATTCCGCACATCTTTGGTTAGCGAATGAATGAAAAATTATGAGGACTTGAAATTGAGTGACACGCGGGACTGTAGCACATCTCAGAAGACTTGATGTTTGTCTTGCCATGCGTGGGATGAGGGTGGAATCAAGGGTCATGCTGAGGTTCTGTCTTGAACCACAGAGTTGATGATATGCCCTTTAAAAAAAACAGGGAAGGGGATAAATTTTGTGAAATTCCATGCAAAGGAACAAGATGACAAAGTGGGTATCTCTTGTACTCTCAACAGGATTGTAAGCTCATGGTGGGCAAGGAGCACCATTTACATGATTCTGAACTTGGCACATAGCTTGCATAGTTCTGGATACCCGGTTGGTGCCCAGACATTGTTATATTGGGGACACATTGGGCTGTGGGCTACAAACACTCAGTTTCTGTTCCTGGGGAGAGTGCCCCATGAGGTGGGAGGAGGACCTCAGGATTCAGACTCCACTTAGACTGAAAAATGCACTCTTGTATTCAGTCCCCAAGGAGTTTGCTTTAGGATCCTTATTATGTTAACCACTGTCAATCAGTTTCGGTAAAGAAGGCCACTGTCCCTGTTCCAGTTGTCTGGAAACAAAGAACTATCAGGTGGGGGCAGGAACGAGGTGGTAAAAAGTGAGGGGGAACTGGAGAGGAACGTGCCAAGAACCCTCGGGATTTAAAGGCACCAAGGTTTTAGGGAGGTTTAATGAACTAAAATAATTTTCCTTCAGAGTAAGATTTTATGGGCATTAAAAGTCCTCACTTCCCTGAATGTGCTCACGGGTGACAGCATCCCAGTGACTGATGAATTTGCAGCCTGTGCACTATCCTTTCAGAGGGCAGGGATCCCCCCGGGTCCCCTGCCTGCCTTCTGAAGCTGACGCCGAGTGGAGGAGCTAGGCGAACACACGGGGTCTGACCTGCAGCCTCCTGTACTGCAGCTGCGGTCGGGAACGGGTGGGTATTTTGGGGAAGGAGCTTAGCACCTCTAGGACCTGAGTTCTCCTTTTCCCAAATCAGATCAAGTAAGGATGACTTGGAACCTTTGTCTCCTGAAGAATAATTAACATACTAATAACTCATATTTGCATAAGACAGCTTCTAAAGCAGGTCAGCTTTCCTTAGTTGGTTTGAACCAAAACCTTCTGAGGTTGGCAGGGGAAGGCATATCATTATCCCCATTTAGGAAACTGGAACAGATTCTGAAAATGTAAAGAAGTTGCTCGGGCTCGCCCAGGAGCATACGGTGAGACTGGGCTTCGAGCGCATCCCTCTGGTTGTGAGTGCTCCATTCCTTCCACGCTTCCTGGAGAGCCTCATCCAGGAGGCAGCCGGCCGGCCCCAGTGGGATCAGTGAATTAGACATGGAGAGATATAGAAGGACTCTCTGGTAGCCTAGGGACCAAAACTTCCTTGTCCACAGTTCTGAGCGGGGGTCTCTTCTCTCCCAAAGGAAGTGGGTGGGAGGAAGCTAGACAGCTCCCCTGTCCCCAAATATCACTCTCCCCAGCCCTGCCAGAGACTTGAACTCTTTACTTCACATCCAGATACTCCTGGAAGGCAGCCACTTAAGGAAGACTATACAGTTCATCAAGTCAGGAACCACTTCTCTTTTGATCACTTTATCCTCAAGAATCTTATGCTGTGTTTGCCATGAGGCAGGAATAGAAGAATGAAAGGGAGATGGGGTGTGACAAATAAAGACATTAGTTACTGGCACTATGTGTGTATATAAAGATCAGGCAATTGGCTGAGGGCTGGCCTGAGCACCTGGGGGCAGCAAGATGGTTGGAGGTGCATGGACTTTGTAAAAGTCCAGCCATGTCCCTCATTGTCACCTAATTAAATGAGTCCCTTTTTATAATATAGTCCCTTAATATATATGTAATACATATAATGTGTGTATATGTATGTGTATGCATATACTCTATGTATATATGCACACAGAGTAAATTTCTTCTTATAGTCATCTAGTGTATATATTATATGTTATGCATAATATACATTAATATTATATATGTATATATGTTTATGTTTAGTAAGTCCACTGTTATAATACAGTCCCTCATTATTATCACCCTCTTCACTCCTATAAAACATTTTATCATCCCACAGTTGACTACAGGTTGAGCTTCCTCTGTCCTTCCTGCACGATTCCATCATCCTTTGTGCCTTCTTTCCCACCTTGGCATAGCCTGACTGAGTCTCCAAGTGGCTGGTGTACACATGACACTGCATGTAACACACGGCTGCTCTTGCCCCCAGTGGCCCATTCCGCTCTGCCTCTCAGCTGTTTCTTACAACTGGAATGGCACCCTTCCCCCTGCTCTTTTTCTATGTATTCCTGTCCAATTAAAAAAGGAAGGAAGGAAGGAAGGAAGGAAGGGAGGAAGGGAAAAGAAAGAGAGAAAGAAAGAGAAGGCGGCCAAGCAGGCAAGGGAGTGAGTTCCATTTTTCTGTATTTAAATTCTTCATACTTCGAGTTTCAGCTCTTACAATCTTTGCTTCATGAAGACTTTGCTGACCACATTTTCTGTATTTAATTGCTTCCTCGTTTCAACTCTTATAGCGTATTATCTGTACCTCTCAGATACATATATCATCTCATCCCTTCCTTTATTGTCATTCACTTAGAATTCATTCAGTGGACCTTGTATGACACCCTCCATGTGTCAGGAGTTGTGTTAGGCATTGGCGATGCAGAGTTGAGCGAGACCTGATTTCTGACCTCAAAGACGTCACAATCTAACAGACCAGACAGACATATGGAGAAATCATATTAATCCAATGTGACAGAAGTTATAAGATGTATGAACAAGTGTTTTTCCGGAGAAGATGTCTGATACCAGTTTAAGGTTATATGTACCTAAACATACGAGCTTTTATATATGTGTGTATATGTGTGTGTGTGTGTGTGTGTGTGTGTGTGTGTGTGTATAGTGACTTCACCATTCTATATGTGTGTATCTATATGTGTCTAGCATATTTTAAGAGAGAAGTTTTATTTACTCATGAATTATTCCAATTTATTTTCATCTCTCCTGTCTGAAATCCCCCGAGGGATTGTAGCCAGCTGGTCAAAAAGGAACTTATTTGACAAACCTGGGTCTTCCAACGATTTGTCCAGTTATTTCCTCATTACACATCTCTGTTTCCGATTTCTTTATCCAAAAACAAAGAAAACAAAAGTTACCTTCACCCCTGGGCCTTGAGCGCTGGGTCAAGGTGCCTTTCTAATTCACAGAAGAGGAGCTCAGTAAATAGTTGTGGAATTCATGATTGAGAGATAAACTCCCTGAGAGCAAGGATATGCTTCTCTGCTCTCCATGTGCCTGTTTATTGCCCTGAACACAAAACATTCACACAGACTTTCACTGGATGGAGGAATGTTGAATTACAGCAGAACTGGCATGGTTGCCTCTTACAGCCCCGGGTGGGAATGCCGGCTCTGGCTCTTGCTGGTTGTTGCCTTGAGAAGCAAACTGCTGAGCTCTTAGGACTCACTTTACTCATCTGTAAGATGGGGGTGCTGTATGATACCTGCTCAGTCTCAAAAGTTTGTAATGAGGGTTGCGAAGCACTCAGTCACTATTTAGCACAGAGTAGGGGTTCAATCAATATTTGGTTTCTGCTTTTCCTTCTCTGAGTTCCACTGCCAGCTCTCATCCGGGGGCATTTGCTGGAGGGGAGTCAAGTCAGGTGTTGCTGCGTGCCTCATCTAGCCACAGGCGGTTCCTGAGACGCACTCACACCTTCTCTTTCTGATCTGAGGCCTCGCCCAGCAGCCTGGGGCTTGGTAGTGGGTTTACTGCATCTGCCTTTAGTTTTTTTCCTTGGTAATTCCCTTCTCTCTGGTGGCCTTTGGGAGGCTCTGAATGGTGAGAGAAGCCAGGGCTTGGCAGGCTTTTTTTGATCTTGGTTTTCTTGGCTAAGCACAGAATATCTTAAGGCTAAAGGTTCCATTATCATCTCTTCATAACTCTGTTAATATCCTGCTGTGTGGGCTCCAGGGGGAAGGATGCTTCCAGCCCCTACTTTTCAGTGTCTAGTCCTTTCCTCTGGGGAGTCTTGGGGTGATTTTTCTGAGACACCCTCCTCACACATCTCTATGGCTTGCTTTCTTTGTAAAGTCCCACTCAGTTTAATTTTCTAGATGAGGATCCGCCACAGTGGAAGTGTGGAGTCGCTGCAGCACAGAGTTGGGGGAGGAATCATGGTGTGATGGAGTCTTTCTCAAAGTGGGGTCCTCTGATAGGCACAGCAGGACATCTGGACCCTCCCCAGGATCCACCAGGTCAAACATGCTGGGGTGGGACCAGGGAATCTGCACTCCAGTGACTGTTAGTCTCCAGCTTTGTTCATAGACTGAGAAGAACAGGGTTCTGGGTCCTTGGTCAAGGCCGCACATTGTTAACTTGAGTCACTTCCTCTCTGTCTGTCTCAGTTTCCTCATCTATAAAATGAGAGTACTAGTCTAGATTAATACCATCCCCTTCTGAAGACTACGATTTACTGCTAAAACACCATTATCTTTCATTGACTCAAGACTGATGATTTTTAGTAACCTTTGACAGGCTGAGCCTGTCTGTTGGGGAGACAGAAGTTCAAAACATGAACCCCACCTTAAGTTGTTCGGAATCATAGGACATCCAGAAGCTATTGAGATAGTGCTTAACTAAGTGGCAGATGATTTAAATCGGTTTTAAGTGCAATGGGACTTCAGAAGAGAGAGGACTTTGATGGCTGGGACAATGCTGGAAGCTGCCTGAAGAAGGCGGACCCTGAGCTGTTTCTTGAACAAAGTCAGGGACGTTCAAGAAATCATAGAAGGACTGTGCACAGGTAATGATACAATGATACAGAATGAAAGAAAGCAGAGATGTGAGAATGGGTTTGGCTTATTTGCGGCCCCTTGGAAACTTAGATTGCTAAAGCAGAGGGCAGTTTTTTGAGAACTGTGGAAGAGTGGTTGGAGGAAAGGATGTGGTCAGATTGTGGGCTGCCTTATGTATCAGGTAAGGAGTCTGGATTTCACCCTTAGGCAGTGGGAGCCCGTGAAGATTTCTAACCAAGAAAGTGCGTGAATTAAGAGGCAAAATTGAAACAATCTACCACAAGGGCAGAAATAATATTCATGGAAGTGTGAAAGGATGTATTTGTCTGGATCCTTCAAGAAGCAGACACTAAGATGAGATTAGATACACAAGAAACATATTAAGGACAGAGAAGATGGAGGGAGGGAAGGAAAGTGGTCCAAGATTTGGGTAAGGAGGCTGATAGAATAGAAACGGCTCTGGGTTCATAGAAAGATTTTCCAGGCTCATTTGTTTGTTAGATGCTCTATTAATTACATGAACTCTGACCCCTGACATCACTTTCTTCTCTCTTTGTGGGCTTTGCAGTTTTTGGAGGTTGTTCAATGTACCTGAAGGCTTGATGTTGGGAGACAGTGAAGTAGCCTGACTTGCTCCTGCAGACTCTAGATGGGTGTTCTGACCTGTTTTCTAGAAGAGCATAGCTTTGAGTTTGTTTGTCCAGAATTTGGGATGGCCCGTGCATAGCCACCCATGTTTTTATATAGTGACTGTGATGATGACTTTGTAGATGAAAGAGGTAAAATGAAGAGAAGTCTGGGGTGTGTATGTGTTAGCATCAATTCAACAAATAGGAGTTATCAGCACATTGCTAGGTCTTCAGTTGGAGAAGGTGTGGATAAGTCCCCTGTCTTCATTAGCCCCTGAATTTAACAAATGAGGAAACTCACAATTAATGGGAGAGGCGTGGACCACTGAGTTACCAGTGAAGAACAATGCTTTGCATAGCATACGTGCTCCTTGGGCTATGCCAATAGGACAGGTACCTTGGCAGATTATTCTACTGTTCTACAAATAGCCTTGTCATTGATGTTCTTGGCTTGGCTGTTTCCGGCCAACCCACCACTGCCTGTCACAGGATACAGTCGGAGAGGAGACCTCCCAGCCCTCCAGTCCTGACCCTGCAGAGAAGCTGAACGTTCCAAACCAACTTTTCCATGGTCTCTCTTTGACCCATAATGGGTCATATCCTTGCCTCTAATTTTTTCGTAGTTTACATAAAAAAAATGGAAATGGTGCTGACCGACCCCATGGGGTGCTGGATGAGAATAAATCTCAAAGTGAGTGTTTTGTTGTCAGTTAAATGCCATAAAAATGTTCAATATAATGGCTGATTATTTTTCTTTAATCTTAAATGGATACCTAGAATGGGAAAGTCCCATCTTGGTAGCAGAAATTCATTATCTCGGAAAGAGTTTAATGGCTGCTGTGCAAATGAACTGGAGGACGTTAAATTGTGGAATGGGAAGGAGCTGAGGAAAGTGAAATGAGTTGTGCATTAAATTTAGATAAACACAATTATGTGTAACTGGATTATCACGCGTGTAGGCAGGCACTGTATATTAGGCACCTGTGTTTTGATTAAAATTGATTCAGGTGCATATGCTTAGAATCCTTGCAGATACAGAGGTGTGCCTAAGCCACTGTCCAGGCGCATGATGGGCAGGCAGGGAAACGTCTGATATCCAAGTCCCCAGCTGGAGAAGTTTAAAGGGTCTGGGACGAGCCTGTCCAACCCAAGATTATTTCAGGAAACTGCTAATCTATTACAGGTAGCTTCAGCTCTCTGACACATACAGCTCCCTTTTGGGTTTCTTAATTTCAACTGGAGTCAGGAAAGTGGTCCTGGAGTCCAGTCTGATGACCCGCTTACTCCATGCTGGGGGCATAGAGGATGCTGGGGACTGGGCTTGCCTGTCATTCAAGTATTTATGGCTCTGAGGCCCCAGTGATGGGAACATAAAATCTCTTTGAATCCCTCTGTGGACAGACAGAATCAGACCCAGTTCTTTCTTACTCTTTTAGGTCCACGTCTGTAAGTCAGAGTCATCTTCAGATCAAAAGCAAGACCATCCTCTGATCTCTGGGTGGCCACACGGGTGAACAGGGCCAGCTGGCCCATGTCTGACCTTGAAGGAGGACAGATGTGGAGAAGTAACTGTTGATAACCCAGTTTATTTCCTGTTGACGTGTTTTATTTCAAATGCAAAGCATTGTCAGGATTAAAATAAATGCTACCAGTTACGGGGAAGCATTAAATTAATAATTTTTTCCCCCTTGCTTGATCCTATAATACCCCTCCACTCACAGGATAAATGCTAAGCTCTCCTCTGGGTGGTTTGAGATGCACTGTATGTTGTTACACAAACTAAAGTCAGCTTCCTTTTTCCCCCTCCCTTTGTCTCTCTCCTCTGTCCTCCTCCTCGTCCCCCTCTCAGGTTATACTTATCCTGACGAAGCTGTATGACTTCAACCTGGGAAGTGTGACTGAGAGTTCACTTTGGAGGTAAGTGGATTGCAGATTTGTCAACTAGCCACGTGGGTTGGGCGCCCTTGAGGAATGCCAGCTAAGCAGTGGGAGAGCATGTTTTGTAAGGAGTGGAGGATGGTCCTCCTCCTGGGTGCTTTCTTTAATGCCCCAGGTGGCACTGATGGCCTCCATCTGCGAATTTTTTTTTTTTAGCACTTTGCTTATCTGTCCTGGGGCGGGTTACATGTTCTCCTTCGCACTGCGATTGCGCCTGCATTCCTGCAGTGGCTCATTCGACTTGGTGAACACGAGTCTGACGAGAGAGATCGGAGCATGCCTGGCACAATGAGGGCCGTGGCTGAGGGAGCCTGCTGCAGGAGGCATGCTGTCCTCGGCGTGAGTCTTGGACCAGGGATCATTTCCTGTCCTTTGTGCCCGTCTGATGCGGTGGTTCTTGAGAAGCCTGTGCTTTACGGGAACAGGCACATGTGGGAATCAGGTCCATGTGATGACTTTGTGGTCCCCAGCATTTGTGGGCTCCTTCTTCCATAAAATATTAAAATATACTTTTGACAATGACACTGATGTAAAGACAAATATATGGATATTGTGTATTAAAAAGTTTTCAGCCTAAAATACTCATTTTTTGGTTTTGACTTTAAAAGAAATGACAGCATTTCCGTGAACTCTAGGCTCTGGGTCTTTATGTTTGCTGGATAAGTCAACCCCCACGGAAGGCTGGGACGGGGACAAGGATGTGGGTGGGTTAAGTCAGAGTTTCTCTGGACAGGGGACACTGTGCGCTCATGCTTCCATATACCTCCTCCCGTGCATGTGCGCAGTCACAGCCACGCATGCGCGCAGTCACACAGGGCCCCGGCAGGTTTCAGCAGCCACGGTGATTTGGTGCTTTGTGGTCTGTGCTTACTACGTCCCTGGGCCTCAAGAGGGCTATGTATCTGTCCTGTTTGACCTGTCATTTGTAGACATTGGGGAGAACACTGTCACAAAAGGCCATTCAGTTGGCCATGTCATTATCCGAGAGCCCCTCCTGAGGGTCTCCTGGGGCCTTGGAGCAGAGGGGTCTGGGGCGTGAGTGGTTGCATGCTGGCTGCTTCTCCGTCTGACCTGTTTGTTTGCAGAGGACCAGCTAGAGCCTCTCTTGGGGAGGGGAGCAGTTACAGCATCTATTACATGTTTAGGGGTTCATTGCTCATATCACTGATTTGCCCAGGATGTCCAAAACCTAGTTTTGCTGCTAAGTGAAAATTGGCAGAGGTATAAGTAACCAGGGTGCTTCTCATAGACGAAAGCCTGCCTATTTCTACTCACGTGGGACTTGCAGGGAATGAGAGCCTCAGAAACCATCCCCTCTGGCCCCGTCGCAGTGACACTGTGGTGATCCTTTAAGCCTGACTCCAGTGCTGTCTGCTTGGTACAGATAATGGAACAAGCCAGAAAATCCTGTCCTTACAATGGGAAACAGCTATTCCTGTAGCCCAGGGTTCGGGAAAGGTTTGGTAGTTCTAGGGGTGGGCCAAGCAAAGCCAGGGAGCCGAGGCTGGGTACTTAATGCTAGAGGCCTGTGAGTGATGGAGTGTATGCCCCACAGTCGTTAAAAGCCAGTATGGTGTGTGCCAGAGACAGTAGATGGCCGAGTGTCCCCATGGGCACCCTGATATCCCATTGCCAGGATTTAAATCCCAAACTGTCCAAACTTGTCCACCCAAACAGCTCTGGGCATTTTACCTAACCTCTCTGGATCTCTTTCCCAGGGCTGCCATAATCAAGGACCACAGACCGGCTGGCTTAAACCAGCAGAAATTTACTGTCTCCAGTCTAGAGGCCAGAAGTCTAGGATCAAGGTGTCTTTAGGGCCACCCTCCCTCTGGAGGCTCTAGGGAGAATTCTTCCTTGTGCCTTCTAGCTTCTGGTGTCCGTTGGTGTTCCTTGGGGCTACATTACTCCAATCTCTGCCCTCAGCACCTTCTCCTCTGTGTCTGTGTCTTCTCCTCATCTTTCCCTGAGAAGGACACCTGCTAAAAATAAAAGATTCTGGAAATTGGGGGAAAAAAAAAAAAAAAGAAGAAGAGACACTTGCCATTGGAGTTGGAGCCCAGCTGGATAATCCAGAATGGTCTCATTTCCAGGTCCTTAATTCCATCTGCAAAGACACTTTTGCAAATAAGGGCCAATCACAGGTTCTAGGGGTCAGGATGTATTTTAAGGGGGGCTGCCATTCAACCCACTTCACTCCGTTAAGCCTCAGTTTCCCTGGATGTAAACTGGAGAGAGTGCAGGTCTTACCTGTGCTCCAGCCACCCTGTGCTTGCTGTTCCTTGACCCAATCAACCTCTCCTCCCCAGAGCTCTCATACTCAGCTCCTTACTTGGCCTGAGCTCTCTTCTCTCCAGGGGCGGGGTGCCCCCTCTCTTCCCTCCTCTGTGTTCACCTGATCAGTGAAGCCTTTTCCTTTGGACTTAGCATTCCATCACTCAGCTGCATTTTCCTCCTTAGTACCAATCACCCTCTAGCTGCTAAATATTTACTTATTGATTTATTTATAGTCTACCTACACCCACTAACATCTAAGCTTGTAGAGAGAGAACACTTTTTACGTCTTAATTCAGTGCTGTGTTGTCAGCACCTCGAGTAGCATGTGGCACACAGGAAGTACTTAATATGTTTGCTCGATGAATAAATTAATGGATGGATTGTAAGGATTAAAGGAAATACTAAATGTACAAATGTTAAGGACAGTCACTCGCATGTGGGAAGTGCTCAATTAATTGTAATCATTAATGATCATTCTAATTGTGTGCGTTGTGATAGTTTTCATTTCATTATTGACTTTGTTTATAAGGACCCGCTAATGCAGGGGTCCGTGTGATGGAAATGGGAGGACACCAAAGGGATGTGTTCTGTTATCTAAGCATCAGCATGGATCTTCAGGGGCGATGGCAGCGGACGGGGAGGGGGAAGAGTGATGTTTGATGTTGTTCCTTGTACAGATTGGGGTGAATTGGAACAGCAGTTTCTACCTAGTCAAAGGCATTCTTTTGTAGACAAGATTCTCTGAGCTGGGTGTTGGAATGAGGGTCGGGATGCAATTTGGCAAATGGAAAGTGGAAAAATGTCCCTGCTACAGGGGAGACACCGGGCAAGGCTGGGTATAGGAGAGAAGGGAGCCGGGAAGGAGGCAGGGAGGGCAGCAAGGTGTTGGACCAGGTAAGGAGGATGTGGGGACTCAGCAGTATCACAGAAGGGGTCAAACTCAGAGCATAGATTGTGGCTAACAGAGTATATATGGTGTGACCTTTCAGGGATTTGAAAAAGCTGGTCATATTAGGGGCTTTCCCTCTGGATAAACGTTATATATGGATGTATTTTTGTGATGTGATTCGGAGAGTTCACAGGTGTGATAAAGCTTAGCTTAGAAACTCCTGCCGAGATTTGACTGAGAAAGGGGACTTCTAAACTTTGTGGGAATTTTCCAACTTGCCAGGGCCTCACAGGGTGTCTTCCACTTTTTATTCTTCCCGACTCACCCCTAGAGATCTGTGCCTCCCGTCCTCTTTTCTATATTGTTAATGATGTATTTTACAGGCAGAGCCTAGAGCACTGCTTCCTTCCTTACTAATACAGTGAGCAGAGAAAAGAAACTAAATTAAACACCCACCCTTTCGTTTCCCTGATTTGGCCCAACATGCTTAACCAAGTTGAAATTGAATTTGGTGATTCTTCTTCAATTTTCTGTACAGCAGAGGAGCCTGGAGCAGCAGCTGTCAGGACAAGATGACGCTCCCTGCCAGGTTACAGTGTGATATAATTATTTGCCTCACTGAATTAATAATTCAGAAGCCATCGACTTCTAAGTAGACAAAAGACTGTTTGAAAGCATTCTATAGTGTGGCAGTGGCGTGAACCCTTGTGACAGTCTTTCTGGAACTCCTTGGTGCCTTTATACTGGAGGTGGTCAGAATTTTTTTCTCTCCACCAACACAAGGATGGTTGTGTAACTTGGTCATTTAGCACATCCGTCTGTTGGCATCCTTTAGTCAAAGGACATTTTACATATAGGATGACAAACTTACAGAGTCAATGAGGTTGGGGACTGACTTTTTAAAAAGACCCAGGGCGTTGCTTTCAGGGTGTTTTTATTCCATAGCGTGACAAGCCTAGACGTTGCCCATCTGCCAAGAGTAACTCGATTCGATATTTTTTGGGGGATGTCTGGTTTATTCAAATTGTCAGTCAGAGTCCCCACCATGGAACTTACTAATGGGACCTGTGGGGCTGAACAGGGCAGGGATGTCTAGATGTCAGAAAATAAGACTGACTCTGTTAGATTTTACAGAAGCCTGACCCAAGGAGGAGAGGTGAGTCAAGGCCAGGAGGCTGAGTGTCAATCGGCTTCCTCCTCCTCAAAGTAATTAAGAGTGAAGCTCTGGAACTGATGGCCTGGGTTCAAGTCCACGCTCCTCCACTTAGCCACTGAGTGACCTTGAACATGCTTCTTTACCTCTCTGTGGCTCCATTTCCTTATCTGTACAATGAGGATTGTCCTTCCACCTACCACATAAAGTTGTTATGAGGTTTCAATGAAATAAAATATGTAGATGGCCTAGAAACGTACCTGACCTCCAGTGCCTGTGCATAAAAAATGCCCAAGGAGAGTCAGTCGTCACCATGTAATCCTCCAGCAATGGAGCTGCTTCTCTATGCAGGTTATTTCACCCAAGCTCTCCTGTTCTGTCCTTTACAAGAAACTGGAGGGTCACCAGCCCTGACTCACAGATGAAAGCGTCGACCATTACAGCGATTAAACAACTTGCCCCAGATCATAGGGGTACTAAGTAGGGGGTCCAGGTCCACCTGACACCTGTCTGTGTTCATTCTATCCTGTGTGCTGGATCTGATGCTGTCATGAGAGTGGATTTTTTAACTCCTGCAGGATAAGAGATCCTTCTTATGGGTGGGAGAATGGGGTGACATGGAAAGTGGGAGGAGAAAACCCCACAGTGGAAAGACTGCTATAGGGTGGTTGGCCTGGGATTTCAACCTCTAGGCTAAAATATTCTTTCTGAGATTGAGTCCAGTGCTGTCCTATTAGAAAGGTACGTGAGCCACGTAATTTTCCAGCAGCCAGTAATGCAAGAAGAAACAGTTGAGATCAATTTTATTAATACATTTTCTTTAACCTAGTTGTATAGAACTATCATTTCAATGTCTAATCAATAAAAATTATTAATGAGCTATTTTGCATTTTTTTTTTGTAGTAAGTCTCTAAAATCCAATGTATATTTTACACTTAAGGTCATTTCTCCATTTGGACCAGCCACACTTTGAGTGCTCAGTACCTCCATATGCCTACTGGATGCCATACTGCCCCGTGGAAGTCTGGTACTCTCTTTTTCAAATATTATCAGTTCATTTTGTGGGTAGCTTTTTTCCCCCTAGAAATGCATATCTGTTTTACCAAAGGACAAAAGATAAAAATTTTTACTTTTTACTTTCATAGCCACCTGTTCTGGAGGGAAATTATTTTATGATGTTATGATACTTGGAATATGTGCAGAGTAAAGGGCTGACCTGGTCCATATCAAAACTCTGATAACCTAGAATGAAAGGAGGGCTATACAAATATGTCCACAGAAGTAGAAGGAGCCACCAGAACTGTTAGGTCTTTGAACTGTGGTTCTTGGTAATTCTGAAATAATCATGGCTGTTGACCTTAGAGTTAAAGAGTCTTAGGGCTAGAAAGGATCATAGCAAACATTCTCTCTTTTTTTATATTGAAGTATAGTTGATTTACAATGTTGTGTTAGTTTCAGGTGTATAGCACAGTGATTCAGATATGTGTGTGTGTGTGTGTGTGTGTGTGTGTGTGTGTGTGTGTATGCACACACACACACACACACATATACGCTTACCTTCTTTTTCAGATTCTTTTCTATTATAGGTTATTATAAGATATTGAATATAGTTCCCTGGCTATACAGTAGGTCCTTGTCAATTATCTGTTTTATATATAGTAGTGTGTATATATTATTTACAAATTTCTAGTTTATCCCTCCCCCTCTTTCCTCTTTGGTAACCATAGTTTGTTTTCTGTGTCTGTGAGTCTATTTCTGGTTTGTAAGTAAGTTCATTGGTATCATCTTTTTTAGATTCCATGTATGTGATGTCACAATATTTGTCTTTCTCTGACTTACTTCACTTAGTATGACAATCTTTAGGTCCATCCATGTTGCTGCAAATAGTGTTATTTCATTCTTTTATATGGCTGAGTATTATTCCATTGTATAAATATACACAGCTTCTTTATCCAGTCATCTGTTGATGGATATTTAGGTTGCATCCACATCTTGGTTGTTGTAAATAGTGCTGCTGTGAACATTGGGGTGCATGTATCTTCCCAAATTAGAGTTTTCACCACATATATGCCCAGGAGTGGGATTGCTGGATCACATGGTAAGTCTATTTTTAGCTTTTTATGGATCTCTATGCTGTTCTCCACAGTGGCTCTAGCAGTTTGCATTCCTACCAACAGCGTAGGAGGGTTCCCTTTTCTCCACACCCTCTCCAGCATTTCTCGTGTGTGGACTTTTAGATGATGCCCTTTCTGACTGGTGTGAGGTGGGCAAACATTTTCTTTGAACCACAGAACCTTATTTTTCCAGGGATAAGGATGTGAGTTCAGGGGGAGGAAGACACTTTCCCAGAGTTTCCTGGGTCAGAAGTCTGAGATTAGGAGTTCTCCCAGCTCCTGATCTCCTTCCATAAACTCATATGTCCCCTGCATGGAAACTCACATGTCCCCTACATTGAAACTCACATGTCATCCCCTAAATGGAAGCCCTGGGCTGGATAGAGGCACCCTCTTCATGTGTTTTCCATTCCCAACTGGAAATAGGCCGTTGTTATATGGTGTGCCGGCATTGCAGACTCAATGGCAGGGTCATGCTCCCCCTCATCTGTGTGGCAGTGCCATGTGGCCCATGCTTTGCTGCCATCTTCATGCCCATCTGCACACATGGGTGTGTGTATCTCTGCCTCATTTAGTGGCAGTCATGGTCCTTGATTTGAGAGCAAGGGTGATACTCTTTTTTGGAAGTGGAACCTATGTAAAGACCAGTGAATCCACTGTCTGAGGTTCTTGAGTCTTGAGTTTTGAACAGAAGTCACAGTGGGGATTTATGTTTCCGACTGGCAGATCACTTCTTGGGTTCAGTTCTAAATGTCTTAAATATTAACACTTGAACTGATAAACAAACACATTGCCCTCCCCTCAAAAAATTGTTAAGGTCCTGTTTTCTGGAGGTAGAGATGCTAGCAAGCAATCTTCCAGCTTCCATCTGTCCATCCCAAGTGCTGGTCTCCAGCCAAGGTCCCTGAATGGTCAGTTTCTGATCAGGTGTGAGGTCACAGGAACTCTCCTCTGGAATTTCTATCGGATGAGGGGTCCTCACAGAGCACAACGAATCTGCAGCTGTCTAGGCATGAGAGGAACCAGGAATCCTTTGCAATGGATGGTCCCCCTGCATTGCTACTGCACCTCATTCCCACTCTCCATTTCACCCACCTCGGCCCAGCAGTGTGGGAGACCTGCTCTTGGAAAAGCGAGGAGGCTTCTCAGCCATTCCACCTGTGTGCCTGGCCTCAAGGCCTGCAGAGCAAGCGGGCTTCAGATCGAGGGCTTCCTGGTGGGGGTGTTTAGGTGTCCACTTCCTGGGCACAACCTCCCAGATGTCTTCCCTGACCCTCCTCCCTGCATTGGGTGCCGCTCCTCTGCTTACCACCAGTGTCACATCCTGACACTATGTTGATGATTTGTTCCCAGCCAGGGACCTTCTTGAGGCCCAGGATCATGTACTTTTCTTATTTCTGGATCTACAATGCCTGGGACGTGGGCTGCACTAAATAAAGGCTAGGAGAACTGAACCGAAGTTCCAGCAGCCCCAAACCCAGCCCGGCCCCAGCCCCGCCTGGCCCTGTTGCTTCCCTTGTATTGAGCTGTCTTATCCCCCTGCCACTGGGGAATCCTGCGCCTCTTCATCTGGTTTGCAAGCTGTTGTCTGGGCCATTTATTTCCTCCTCTAATTGTTCTGTCAGTGACCTTTCTAGGGGATGCTGGTTTTTTAATTTTTTTTATTTAATAGAAAGTGGAGACCTTTTGGGTTTATTAATTTTTTGTTTGCCAAGAAAACCCTGATAATAACTGCTAAGACTTCCCAGAAGTTATTAGTTTACAAATTTTAATGACACTCATGATTTATGTATGTGCTTCCCTCCCTCTGCAGCTGTTCATCCCAATTCCTTGGTGGAATTCCTGCTGAATCTGAGTGAATTAATGGAAACAAAACTGCAGATTGGAATGACATTTTTCTTTTTGCTAGGCTGTTAATTAAAAGCTTTCCATCCTGTTCGCTGGGCTCTTCATTTGCAAGATCCCGATGGCTGGACTGATACAGGCTGGGAAATCCTCCCGCCAGAGCTGGGGCTGCCTTTTGTTTGCTTTTGGTGGTACTAAATCTGGTGAAAACTCCTGAATGGGTCACAGAGCATTCAGTTGAACAGATAATTAATTGAGCATCCGTTATGTAAGCAGGCCTGTGCTCATTGCTGGGAGATGCAGAATAAGTATGCCATGATTGCTGTCCTCGAGGAATGTTCAGTTTGGTTGAAAGATAAGATTAATGCACGTAGGACGCAGCATCAGGCATGTGCAACACACACGCGTATATGCAAAACACACTGCATTCTGTGGTACGTGGCCCTGCTGTAGAAATACTTATATTTTTATTATTATTATACCTCATTCCATGAGGGTGAAAAGCAATTCTAGGAATGAACTAGAGAAATGATCAATGTGGCTCATATATTTTGTTTTGCTGTTTAACATAAAACACCTTATTTCTCCATTAGGATCTGAAACTTTTAGGAGGAGATACTTTTTCATATACCTGTAGTTCTCATAGTTCTCAGAAACACCTGGTAACAGCGGGGATGGAGTATGGGTAGTGCTTAAAGGAGTGGGTTCTGAATTCAGGTTGCCTGGGTGTGAATCCCAGATCTGCTTGCTAGCTGTACAACCTTAAGCAACGTTTTAATTTCTCTAAGCCTCAGTTTACTTACCTGTGTAGTGGGATGATAATAAGACCTATCCCAGTGGAAGCTTCATGAGGAGTCAGTGAAAGAATGCATAGAATGCAAAATGCCTACAATCTAGTTAGTACTTAATGTAATAATTATTGTTTGTTCATAGGCCCATATCCTCCTAGCCCTGCAGCTTGTCAGGCTCCAGGGGACAGCTGTTGCCCATATCTTTAGGAGGTGGGGTGCAGAACACACCTAGAATCCTAAGAACATGATGCCTGGAAATGATACATTTCTGTTGAGAGAATGAATGTTCTGTAGTCTTCTCCTTTACTCACTTGCTCTTGATAAAAGGGAAAGGTTAATATATTACTTGGTTTTCCTACATCAGCTGCTGCTGCTGCGGCTGATTTTGTGTGTAGGATGCAAAGCACAATCTGATTTAAGTTCCCCTAATGGTGTTGGGTTAACTCGTCTGTTGCTGGTTATTTTCTTTTTAATGCAACTACTGGGGGATGCAAGCCCTTTGAAGAGCTTTGTTACCCAAGGAATTAACATGGAAGGCAGGGTGGGGTCATCCATGTGTCGCAAACTTGGTGTATCCTCAGAATTACTTGTGGAATGTGTTAAAAAAAATCTAGATTCCTGGCTCCTACCCAAGATGTTCCAATTTAGTGAGACTGGGTGTTACTCAGGATATATACTTTAAAAAATTCCCTGGTTGGTTCTGATTTTCAGGTAGTTGGGGACCACTGAGCTCAGAGGAAGCTAGGCTCCCCTCAGTTACTGATTAACTGGATTTCTCATGCTATCCTTCTGTTTGCTCATCAATAAAAGTATTAAATGAAATGATCTCTCAAGTCCAAGTCCAAGTCCACAGACTCTACCAATCTGGGAAGTCAAACAGGAAACACACACAGGATTTATGATGCCCAGCAGATAACTTCTATGAGCTAACGGCCCGCTGGTGAGCACAGCCACCCTCCTTAAATATCCAGTGGTGCCAGCCACATGCATCTCTCACGGATGGAGAGCAGCTAATTGGCAGGTATTAGCCAGAACACCTGTCCTGACTACTTAATTTAAATTCATTAAATAGAGAGCATCATTTAATCTATGAAACTCTGTTTCCCCCAAAAAATATAGAGAGAAGAGTTTTCCCTAAATATCGAGACCTCAGACATTTTACTTTGCTTGAGAATAGAGAAGTGCAGCTCTGAAGAAGCACATCTGGATTGCAGATTTCATATTTTCCTAGTTATGATGGGGAAGAGGTTTCTTTTCATGGCCTAGTCTTTTTTCTTCCACTAGGAAGGACCCTGACATGTATAAATCTTGACTTTGTCCAGTGTCTGAGAGAATGTGACCCTTTTGTATGGATGGTGTCTGTTGATTGTTATTTTATGTTATTTTTCCCTTCCCCCAAATGCAGTGCCATTTTATCAGCATCATAAATAACCCCACTGTTTGGAGAAGGGGCGTGGAATTCTGCTCACCCCCTTCTCCAGCCTGAGCTCCCTCTCATTTTCTCAGCAGTAGATTCATTAGCCTTCTAATGAAGTTAATAAGCAAACAGGAGCAGACAGTTCCTTCTAAAATAACATTTATAAATGGATGCACTTCCCGACTCTCTAAGAGAAGCCCTAATTTATTTCCCTGCCAGATGTCCACATGCGTAGAACTGATAGGTGGGTCCTTGGAATGTGGTTTGAAGCCAAAAAAAAAAAAAAAAAAAAAAAAAAAGAGGAAAAATTTCAATTCACACGGAGCCTATTTCCAAATTTATGGAAGAGTGGATTTTTCATACCCCGTTCCTGCTTACATATGTAATGACTATAAAGATGAGATAGTCAAGCTTTTATAGTTACTTTCTCATCTTTTGGTGGCCAATTACTTTATTGGACATAGACTGTAAATGTCATTAGGAGGCTTCTGGCAGCTTCTCCACAAATACCATTGCTGTAGACTTTACTTGGGGAGCAATAAACTGGTAAAAAAAGACCTCTTCTTTCCGTTATGTTTCTGTGAGTTGTTGTTTTTTTTTTTTTTTTTTTTTTTTTTTCAGAAACACTGAACTTACAAAGGAAGCATTTCACAGCTTACTGCTGCTTCCAAATTGTTTGTGCCCAAGTTAAAGCTAAAGTGAAGTCTTAAAATGCAATACATAGCATTTGTCTTTTGAAAGATTTTCCTTTCAAGGGTACTAATCTCTTAAGCTGGTATATTTGTAGTCATTGCCACATGAACTCATGGCCTGTCTCATATTTCTGGGAAGAATGTGAGGCCTGTATAATTAAACATTCTATTTTACAGATGGATAAAATAAGGTCTTGAATGGGTTGGTGGTCAGTGAGTTCAGATCTGGTGCCCAGCTCCAGGTCTACCAGATCTCAGCAGGCCCATGCTCTTGCTGTTAAATTAAGTCACTCCTTCCTGGCTTTTCCAGCTCTGCAGCCACTCACATTTCATTAGAGACCTATGGCCAAGGGACCTCTTTGGGGACTAGGAATGGGTTTCCTTGGATATTTGTCTAAGTGATTTTCAATTCTGGGGGATCATGAGAATCACCAGGGAAATATATGAAAAGCCAGTTTCCTGGGCCTTATTCCAAACTGACTGAATCAATTTCTGGGATCAAGATCTAGGAATTTATGGTTTTAAAGAATTCCCCGCTTGATTTTGATATAACCACTGACCTAAGAGGCTTCATGGCCATTTTTATTCTGAAAGGCCCATGAAAACTTATTTTGGGGAACCTTCCCCCCAGCATAGCGCCATGCCCTCTTACCCGTTTTCCTTACGGCTGACTCAGAATGACAAGCACAATCGTTCATGCAAAAATACATAGTTGCACCCTCCTCTTTATAAATGACAACCATAAAGGTTAGTAACTGGAATGAGCTTTGGCTCCTGCTAATTAGCTCACATTCTGTCAGCATCAGGCTTGTTTAATTGGGCAATTAACATTGATTTCAGAGAGTGGTGCTACAGGAGAATGGTCGTAAGGTCCTGCCCTCCATGGAGTTGTGTTGCGATAACCCATAGGGGTGAGTTGGCAGCTGGAAATCTAGGCTCCCTGGGGATCAGAGAGCACAACAAATGGGGAATGGGTTTCAGGTGACTTTGGAAAGCTTTCTATTCATAAGTTTTGGTGGCAAGGGACAGAAATCATCACTTACTTAAGCAACGTATTGGATTTGTTGGAAGGATAATGCTATGGCTCAACATTTGGAGGGAGAGAGAACAACAAAACCTCAGGAATAACAAAATCCTAAGCATCTCCAGGGACCGTGGATTGTCATGCTGTAGTCTACATTTCCAGGGAGCAGGACAACTGGATGTCACAGCTCTGCTCTCTGGTGTGCTGTCATCATATGACAACAACCTTCCCTGTGGTTTCAATTCCTGAGAGAAGGAATTGAAGAGACCACTTGAGTTAAGTAGTCAAAACATTAAGTGTGTTCAGGGGTGAGAATTTCCTGGCTAGGCTGTCTCCCTTGTCCATTCCTATGCATCGGGAGACTGGGACCACCAGAAAGCTAGGAGGGTTCTGGGAATACCGGACCAATCACCTTCACAGGTATCACATGTTTTCTGAGGTATTCTAATGTAGGGGTGACTTAGACTTAAAATTTGCAAAATGTTAAAGAACATCCCTTCAATTGTACTATTGATTTAAAGATTTTCATTTAAACAAACTTATGGTTACCAGGGGGGAAGGGGGCGGGGAGAGATAAATTTGGAGTTCAGGATTTGCACATATTAACTACTTATTAACTATTGTATATAAAATAGATAAACAACAAGGTCCTATTATATAGCACAGGGAACTATGTTCAATACCTTATAATGACCTACAATGAAAAAGAATATGAAAAGGAATATATATATATATATGTGTGTGTGTGTGTGGGTGTGTGTGGGTGGGTGCATCTGAATCACTAAGTTGTATACCAGAAATTAGCACAACAATGTAAATTGAGGGATGGGGTATAGCTCAGTGGTAGAGTGTATGCTTAGCACAGGATCCTGGATTCAATCCCCATTACCTCCATTAAAAAAAAAAATAAAAAAACCAAAAGAAACAATATAAATTGACTATACTTCAATAAAAAAAGACTTTCATTTATTATGTGTTAGGGAATGTGCTAGGAGTTTTATGGATAAACATATCACCTATAACAACCTGGCAAGGATTTGATCCTACATTAGTGATCCTGGGGTTCTGACAGCAAGCCAGTAATGGAGATTAAACTTGACTTCAGGTCTTAAAAAACCATAAAATCCATGCTTGTCTCCCCAGATAGTTTTAAATTGAAGGTTCAGTTATTGAGCACCTTCTCACTGCAGTCCTGGGCACTGCATTTCCACATCTGTTTCCCTGAACTTTAAGCAATGCACCATGGTTCTAACAGAGTCTTCACAAATGATGGTGTTATGATTGGTCAGATATATTCTTTAAAATTCTTATTTTTTGAATACCCCACCATCACCACCTCACCCAGAGATGCAGCTAGAATGCTCTTAATCAACCACAGATACTCATCCATTCCTCTTGTGAAAGGTGGTTTTGATCACACACATTTTTAATTGAAATTTTTGTTGGGATAATTAAAGATTCACAAGAAGTTTTAAGAAAAAATACAGAGAGAACTTGTGTGTACTTTATCCAGTCTCCCCGAATGGTAATTCTTTGCCGAACTATAATATAATATCACAACAAGGGTACTGACACTGATACAATCTACCAACAGATTCCCACAGGTTTAGCTGTTCTCATTTTAGTGAGTGTGTTTGTGTGTGTGTGTGTTTGTGTATGTGTGTGTAGGTTTGTCCATACACTACTGCAGTCCTAGACACTCTCTAGTGTTTCCCTTTCATAATCAAACCCACTTGCCTTTCCCCAAACCCCTAGTTACTAAACCTTGGCAACCACTAACCTGTTCTCCATTTCTAAAATTTTGTTATTTCAAAAATGTTATAAAAGTTGAGTCATACATATGTAATCTTTTCCACGTAGCGTAATTCTCTGGAAACTCATGCAGGTGGTTGTGTGTCGGTGGTTTGTTTCTTTTTGATGAGTAGTAATCCATGGTATGGATATACCACAGTTTGTTTAATCTTTTACCTATTGAAGGACGTTTGGGTTGTATTCAGTTTTTGGCTATGCAAATAATGTTGTTATGAATATATGAGTACAGGTTTTTGTGCAAACAGTCTTAATTCCTCCAGGATAAATGCATAAGAGTCTAATTCTTGGGTCACATGGTATGTGTGTGGTAAGTTTTATAAGAAACTGACAAACTTTTTCAGAGAGGCTGTACATTTATATTCCTACCAGAAATGTATAAGCAATTCATTTTTTTAATATCTCAGCATTTGTTGTTGTCACTGTTTGTTGTTGTTGTTTGGGTGTTTTTGGCATTGGTTTCAGTCATTCTAGTCAGTGGGCAGTGATACCTCATTGTGATTTTTATTTGTATTTCATTGTTGTACAATTTTTCATGTGCTTTTTGTCATCTGTATATTCTCTCTGTTGAATGTCTGTTCATGACTTTTGCCTACTTTTTAAAAACCACTTGATGAAGTATGGTTAAAAAGCTGTACATGTTTAACGTATACGATTTGATAAGTTTGGGAGTTAAGTCTACACTCGTGAAACCACCACCACAATCTATGCCACAAACATATCCGTAACCTCTGAGAGTTTCCTACTACCCTCTTTATTTTTATTTTTTGTGATGAGAATGTTTAACATAAGATCTACCCTGTAAGCAAAATTTTAATTATACAATGTAATACTGTTAGCTATAGATCTATGCTGTAGAGTAGATCAATTAGGACATAATCATCTTGTGTAACAAACTTCAAACCCTTTGACTAATACTGGTCCATTTCCTCTCCCCACCACCAGCCCTTGACAATCAACAGGCTACTCTCTGTTTCTTCAGGTTTGACCGTTTTAGATTCCTTATGCAAGTAGTACCATGTAGTATTTATCCTTCTGTGTCTGGCTTATTTCACGTAGTATGTAACATCCTCCAGTTTCAGCCATGTTGTTGCAAATGGTAGGGTTTCCATCTTTGTTAAGACTGAATAATATTTCATTGCACAGAGGGTACAAAATTTCATTGTTTTAATCCATTCATTCACTGATGGACATTTATTTATTTATTTTTTAACTTTATTTAAATTGAATTATAGTCATTTTAGAATGTTGTGTCAGATTCCAGTGGAGAGCACAATTTTTCAGTTATACATGAACATACATATATTGATTGTCACATTTTTTTCTCTGTGAGCTATCACAAGATCTTGTATATATTTCCCTGTGCCATACAGTATAATCTTGTTTATCTATCCTGCATATGCCTGATGGACATTTAGGTTGTGTCCATGTCTTGACAATTGTGAATAATGCTGCAATGAATTTGGGAGTACAGATATTTCTTTGAGATCCTGATTTCAATTCCTTTGGATATGTACCCAGAAGTGGTATTTTTGGAAATACGGTAGTTCTATTTTTATTTTTTTGAGGGCCCTTCATACTCTTTTCCACAGTGGCTGTAGCAGTTTACATTCCAACCAACAGTGTGCAAGTGTTCCCTTTTCTCTACATCCTCCCAAGCATTTGTTCTCTCTCTTGTTGTTTTGAGAATAGCCATGCTAACAGGTGTGAGGTGGTAGCTCATTATGGTTTCAGTTTGCATTTCCCTGATGATTAGTGTTGTTGAATACCTTTGTATGTGTCTGTTGGTCATTTGTGTATCTTCTTTGGAGAAATGTCTATTCAGTCCCTTTGGCCACTTTTTAGTTGGGCTTTTTTTTTTTTTCCTGTTATTGAGTTGTATAGAGTTCCTTATATATTTTGAATATTAATCCTTTATCATGCTGATATATGATTTGAAAATATTTTCTCCCATTCTGTAGGTTGCCTTTTTATTTTGTTGGTTGTTTCTTCTGCTGTGCAGAAGCTTTATGTCTGATGTAATCCTACTTGTCTATTTCTGCTTTTGTTGCTTGTGCTTTTGGCGCCATATCCAATAAATCATTGCCAAGGCTAATGTCAAGAAATTTTTTCCCTATTATTTTATTTGAAGAGGTTTATAGTGTTTATGATGTTAGGTCTTATGTTTAAGTCTTTAATCCATTTTGAGGTTTTTTTTTTTTTTTTTTGGTGTGTTGTAAGATAAGGGTCCAATTTCATTCTTTGGCATGTGGATATCTAGTTTTCTCAACATCATTTGGTGAGGAGACTATCCTTTCTTCATTGTGTGTTCTTGGCACCTTTGTCAAAGATCAGTTGTCTGTATATGTGTAGGTTTATTTCTAGACTTTCTATTTTATCCCATTGGTTTACATGTCTGTTTTTATGCCAGTACGTATTATTTTGAATACTGTAGCTTTGTAATATATTTTAAAATCAGGAAGTGTGACGCTTCCAACTTTGTACATTTTTGCTCAAAACTGCATTGGCTATTCAGGGTCTTTTATGGTTTCTTATGAACTTTAGAATTGTTTTTTGTTCTAGTTCTGTATAAAATGCCATTGGGGCTTTAATCGGGATTACATTGAATCTGTAGGTCATTTTGAGTAGGATGGACATTTTAACAATATTAATTCTTCAAACTGTGGAGGTGACTGTCATTCCATTTACTGGTGTTTGCTTCAGTTTCTTTCATCAGTGTTTCACATAGTTTTCAGTGTACAGGTCTTCTACCTCCTTGATTAAGTTTATTCCTGCAACTTTTTTGACTTTATTAGTTTTAAAGTAAAAGAAAAATTTAGGGTTTCCTTTTTTTAAATTGAAGAATAGTTGATTTACAATATTATATTATTTTCAGTTATACAACATAGTGACTCAATATTTTTATGGATTATACTCCACTTACAATTTTTGTTACGTGTGTACTTAAGCATTTCGTTTTCCTTGAAGTGATTATAAATGGTGTTGTCTTTTTAATTTCAGTGTCCACTATTTATTTTTAGTGAATAGAAACAAATGCATTCGTTTTTTGTGTGCTGGTCTTATATCGCATGACCTTGATCAACTCATATTTGTGTTTGATGCTTACTGTGGACTTAGTGCTGTACTAGGTGCCTACTGTACATTGTGGAATATATCACAGAACAAGGTGACGTTCCCCATTGAGGGCTCTGAGTCCCGAAGATTTGGCTCTTCTAGGACCGCACCTTAGGTCACTTCACTTAATGAGACTTACTCTGTGCAATATCTGTGCTAAGTACTGTGGGCCATGCATGGATGTAGAAGGGATTTTCACTCTTAGGAACCTCCAACAGAGAGAGAGGTGAAGAGAGCGAGACATAGAGAACTATACACCTTTTATGTTATATTTTGGTAAGAAATATAATACAAGATTAAAACAGAGGCATGAGAAAGAAAGGTAGGAATTGTAGCTTTGGGAGATAGAAAGAAGCTTAGGCAAAGAGCAGCATATGAGGTGGGTCTTGAAGGGAGAGAAGGACTTTGTTGGCAATGTGAGGAGATGGGCATGCTAGATGGAGAAATAAAGTAAAGTCCAGGGAAGGGAATGGCCAGGCTGAGTCTGGAGGATGGTTGGGAGACCAGTGGGGTTGAAATGCGGATGCAGTGCGGGAAGATGACCAAGGAAGAGGCTGGGCAGGAAGTGAAAGTCACATTGGGGAAGAATTTGATGCCTGATTGTGTAATTTAGAAGCTTTTCTGTAGGGTAGAGACGAAAGAGCAAAAGGTTCATGAACAGCAATTGTAAAATATTAGCTGTGTTTTAGGAAGATGTGTTTAGAATGGGTGATTTAGTGTGGGGGAAAAATTGTAGGCGGGAGGATCAGTTCTGAGGCGGTCATGACAGCCCTGTTGCCCTTTCCCTCTTGTGCATGTACGTGTTTACGTCTGTGCTTATTTATCTGCCTACCTCTGTAGACTGCCCAATGATCGAATGTTATTTAACGGGTCAGGGATGAGGAAGGCTCAAAATCCACTCTCTTGAGGGAAGCCAAAAACTTCCTCTCCATTCCCCTGAATCTGTGACTGGCTCTCAGGTGTATAAACATGAGGTCTATACCTTTGGGGTTAAGGTGTGATAATGGGCTCATCGGGCTGGACCCCGCGAAGGCTGTCAGGAACCAGGCGTGCTTCATTGGCTTTCTCTACTCAGACAAAGGTCAGCCTTGAGCATTCTGAAAGAGCGGGGCAGAGGACAAAGGAAGTGACTGACTTCCTAACGTTATTCCATTTTATTCCTCTCTGTGGGGATATGGGAGGCAGGGTAGTAACAATGTAGACTGAGAAGAATTTGGAATTGGACCTAATTCTGATTGCCTTTGATACTCTGGTACTTTGTATTGGCATTCTCTTGAAACACATCTGCCGGATTCCCTAGGACTTGAGAATTGAAATACTGTACAAGATTTTGTCTGGCCAACAAGGAAGAAACAATGAGTTTCCTAAATTTCTAAGTTTTTTTTCTTTTTGTTTTTGTATATTTAAACTTTTATGCAAAATTTCACTAATAAAAATAATTTTACAAAACTTGAAAAATGAAGCGTACTATAGAAAAATTAGCCACAATCTATAATCCCATTTAAAACCATTTAGTTTCAGCATATATACATTTTTTTACCTATACAATTTTACATAATTGTGATTCTCTCATATAAACAATTTTGTTTCTTATTTTCATATAACATTTGATGAAGAATTTTTCCATGTTATTCAAAATGTTTCACAAACATAATTTTAATGTTTGCATAATAGTGTATTGTATTGCTGTTCTGTAATTTACTTAACTTTATTCATTCCTCTATTTTTAGAGATTCAGATTGTTTTACAGTTTTTCACTGTTTTAAAAATGTTGCAATGAATATCTCGATACATAAATCTTTTTTTTGTCTGCATTTTAGATTATTTTCTTAAGACAGGTTTTAGAGTAGAAAGTTGAAGACTGTATACATGTAAACCAGGTTATGAGACAGATACATTTCTGAACCTCTTATGCTAGAAAAAAATCTCTGAAATTTAAACAGAAAAGTTACATAGTTTCAGTGTGTATGTGTGTGTGTTTTTGCATGAATATTACACATAAGATTTACATGCTCTAGGGTAATTAGTGTGCCTAAAATTATTGTAAAACTATTGAAATAAGACTTGGGTAGTGAGATTCTGGAAGATGGTGTATCCCCAGACTCCAGGAAGAGCATACATGTTCCCTGCTGACTGAGCATTTCCATCTGAACTGATGAGATGAAAACAACAGCAACCACATCAATAATAGTAGCTGCTCACACTTTCTGAGCACTAACTCTCAGGAGCTGATTGAAGTGCTTTCTGTATGTGTAACTCAGCCATATTAAAAATTGCTAGGTAAAGACTGCTGTCATCCTAAATGACTCTCCCAAGGCTGTGTACTTAGTAGATGGTAGAGCTGGGATTTGGATGCAGACACTCAGACCATCACTAAGATCTGATTGAGGTTGGGAGTTGTTATCTGGGCTCCCAACAGTCTAAGATTTATAATGCTCTTAGTGCAAGACCTTGGTGCCAGACTCATCTGGAGGAAGGAGACTAAGGAAATTCCTACTGGATTATACCCACGACTCCTCCAACCCAAGGCATTACCTGTGATGGGAGGGTCTTGTCTCTTTCTTTTGGAGAACGTTTGGAATCGGTCTCATTATCTCCACTGTTCGCTTAATAACCCCTGAGGGACTTGTTGAGCAGAGACTTACCTGTTCTGTATCTGCTTACCTGTTTCCTGTGCCTGCTCACCGGTATGTTTCTGAGACTCACTGTACAGAGAGGTTGAAAGCACAGACCCTAGTGCGTACTGCCTGGGTTCCAAACTAAGCTCTGCCACTTCCTGGCTGTAAGCTTTGGGCAGTGACTTCTCTGGGCCGCCCTCCATCATCTCTAAGGTGTGAATGATGACAGTACCTACCTCCCTGGGAGGCTGAGAGATGCCTGGAGTTAATAATGGTCAGGTGTTTGGAAGTCTGTGCTCTGTGACTGCTTCAGTTCCTCTTAGGACCAGTCTGCCTTTTGTCCTCATCCCTCAGGGCTCCAGTCAGGACTTATTCCCACATTTCCCAGACACAATCAGCAAATACTGTGGAGCCCTCCCACGTGCTGGTAGACCCTGCAGGTGGAGGGGGGCACACAGACCCCCTTCCTGCTCCTGGTGTGCCTCCCTCCAGCGTGGAGGTGGACAGTGGCCCAGTGCTCTCTGCAGCGGTTGAGGGACAGCATGGGCTGCACCGGACAGCGAGAGGGCGCGAACCTCCCCAGCTGGACGATCCTGGAAGACTTTTCTGGATGTATCAGTTTCTTGGTGCCGCTGTAACAAATACCACAAGCTAGGCAGCTGAAGCCACAAGAATGTATTTTCTCACAGTTCTGGAGGCTGGAAGTTTAAGGTGTCAGCAGGGCTGGTTCCTTCTGAGGGCCATGGACGAGCATCTGTTTAAGCCTCTCTCCAGCCTGGTGGTTTGCTGGCAACCTTTGTGCACCATGACTTGTGGAAGCATCGCCCTGTCTCTGCCTTCTTGCTCACCTTGCTTTCTCCCTCTGTGTGTTTGTGTGTGTGTGTGTGTGTGTGTGTCTGTGTGTCTGCATCCAAATTTTCCCTTTTTACAAGGACACCAGTCATACTGGATTAGAGGCCACCATACTCCAGTGCAACCTCATCTCAACTCATTACATCTGCAACAAACTTGTTTCCAGATGAGGTCACATCTTGAGGTACTGGAGAAAGGACTTTAACCTATTAGTTTTTCGGGGGGACTCAAGTGCACCCACACTACTGGGGAAGCACCCATAGCTGGGGCTGAAGGATAAGGCAGAATTAATCAGGAGCTGAGGGGTTGGGAAGGAGGCGGAGGGGAACATTCCAGGTAGCCCTATGCAGAGATTCTGTGGTAGGTGAGAGTGTCCCTTTTCAAGGATCAAAGTCAGCCAGTGGGTGAGGGGAGAGGGGTCTGTCAGATGTGGGGAGGTGGCAAGGGGGTGCCTGTGGTGTCTTGTCAGCCCTTTAAAACAGGTTTGGGCACATGGGAGACACCTAAAAGGCTTTAGGCAAGGGTGTGCCATCATTGGATGAATGCTTTAAGGACCTATTATTACTTTTTTTAAAATTTTATTTATTTTATTTAACTTTTTATTACTGATTCTGAATTGTTGTAAATGGAACATTTTCTTTTCTTTGTTTTGTACTTGTAACTCCTGATATGCAATTTTCTTTTCATGCATTTTGTATGTTTATCTGTTGGGGACTTGTTTTCCTTATCATTTGTAAATTTTAAAAATATAATACATAAACTGAAAACAGTTGAATCTGATACCTGCATTTCCCCCATTCTGTTTTTTCCTGCTATCGTAGTTTTGCTTTTCATAAAGTAGTTCCACATTTTGTAAATAATCAAATCTGCTCATCTTCATTTTTAAAAAATCACATTCCTTCTTAGCTTGATTTGCTAAGATTGAAGAGCTCTCACCTTTTTAGTCTTCTTACACTGCAGCACATCCATCCCTTAGATGGGAAACATGTGATAAAAATTGTTGAATAAGCTGTGACATTTATTTGGAGAAACATCTGCTTGTTGTATGCTCAGTTATCTCATCAAATCCTCCCCCCAAACTTCTGAAGTTGGTTCTGTTGTACTTTTCCTTTTTGAAGATGGGGAAACTGAGTTTTCAATAAAATGATTAATCTGCTAAAGTTCACACAGGTGGATTCGGGCTGCAGCTCCAGATGAACAGACACATGACTTACTCATAACCAGGGAATTACTCCACTGCAAGCTTCGAGTGGTTTCTTGGGTGGCCTCCACCCTGTCATTTCAGAGCTTGGTACCAAGCTCTTCTTCACAGATGGAAACTAGGAAAAGTCCCCGCACAGCAAATGCTCCATAGATTTTGTTCCACCAGGCTTCCCAAGAGCTCTGCCTTTACTCATGCCACGTCCCATTCTGGAATTCTCTCGTCTCTCCTACTAACCACTTGCTTCTGGAGACTTTCTTGAGCACCCTGGCCCAGCACTCTCTCTCTCTTCTTTCCTTTGAGTCCCTTAGAATCTAGTTTTCTACCCGCTTCTCTGCTACTTGCTCTTACCACGTGTGAGGTCACCCACTGCACCTGGCTGGGTGCTTGGAGTGTCATGTGTGCTCAATAAATGTCTTTTTGGTAGACAGGGAAGCAGGATCCACCTGGGTTTCCTTGCTCTTGACATTGAGAATGTGTTGAAAGCCTGCCTGGGTCTAGCAGCCCCGGGTCCTGCAGGGACTCCCTGTGGCAGGCAGCCTCCTCTAGACACTTGGTTCTTGGTATCCCTTCTGCTTCTGTCACCAGCTTTGCAGTCGCAGTGTTTTCTGCTCTGCAGCATGTCCTCTGTCACAGTTAGATGGAGTAAGATGGGATAAATGGATGTTTTGGAGTGACAGCATGTGCTGGAAGCCAGTCAGCTGATAACTGAGAATGGCCCACTCAGAATGCCACACTTATCAAAATTCACTGTCCCTTTTGAGGCAGTTGCCAGATTGTTTTATCAGGGTGGACAAAGGAGAATTTCTTAGAGATTGTGGGGTAAGTGGGGTCAGTATGTGCTTGGGGCCAGTCTTCATAATTGTTAGGGTGTACTGAATGGCGGTTTGCACCAGGAAGAGGCACTTTCTGGTATTATCTCTAGCCTAAACATCCTGATGGCAAGATGTTTAGAGAAGGGCTGGGGATAGGCTGAGCCAAGCAGGATGTGCCTTGTGTATGGAGATGTTGCAGGCATTTCTGGCTTAGCTATCTTGCTCAGAGATGTCAGGAATTGTCACACGTTTATAAAAGCTTTAGGATTAAAACTATCTTTTAAAAAAGATTTTCCTCTGCTAGGAATCTGCAGGAGCTGGGGGGAGCTTAGTGTTACTGCAGCCACAGCCTCAGGGCGCCAGCGAGCATGGCCTCCCTGGGATCCCAGGGTGGGTGCAGCCACAGAGGGACCTGTCCAGCCTTGAGCATCTAAATGAACCTCATTGACTTCATACACACTGGCACCAAAACCGTAGTTGGTCCTTTCAGGGTTCAGCTCACTCCTGTTGCCAGGACATCCCTGGAGTGGTGCCTGGTATTAAGTTTCGGGCAGTTTGTCCCTAAGGGTCTCACTGGGTGGTACTATCTTTCTTTCATGGCCCTTTGGTGTGCTGTGATGGACGGCATCAGCCAGTGAGGGCTGGACCAGGGTGCTCCCAACATCTTTTCATCAGAGATACCTTTGGACCTATCATTATGCTCCTCATTGTCCACTGTCAGTGATAAGGTGCGTGCACCAAGTGTACACAGACATGTAAGCAAATAGTGGGGCAGCCAAAGGTGATCTGAGGTTTTTTCAGCCTCTTTAGAACAAAGCAAGCTTTTTCCTGCCCAGGGACTTCACCTCTGTCTGCAATATTCTAATTCTCATCCTGGCCCTGGTAATATTTTTCACAAGTCCAGTTCTTCTTTGCCTTCAATTTCTTCAATCTGAACACCTCTTCTCCAGAGAGATGTTGCTTGTCCATCCTCTCTAAGAGAGGTTTCCCAGCTGGTCCTCCTCTCCGTCTCTAACGGCATTAACCGTTGTACAATTTAAAGTCATTTCACTCTGCGTCTTAGGTAGGGGTTAGTTGTGTATTTCACTACTGTGCTGCCCTCCCCAGTAAACATAGACTCACTGAGAGCAGGGGTGTGTTTGCCTCAAACAGCGTGCTTTCTCACCAGTCACCGTGCTTGCACGTGATAGGAGCTGTGTGGTGGGAGGGAAGGAGGAAGGCAGGCAGGGACCCACAGCCGGAAGCCAGGGCAGACAGCAGACCTGAGATTTCCAACTCCCTGGATGGCAGATCTGGACCTACCCCCTTATAAATCTCTTCTTTTATAAATTCTCTCAACCAGATTGCTGCTATTTCATGGAGAAACATGTATCATTGTAGGGAAAGCGAGATTCAGAGAAGGGATGTGACCTGCTTCGTGTCACTTGGTTAGGGTGGGATACTGGACCAGAACTAAAACCAGCAGACTTTCGGAGAGAAAGCAGGCACCCCCGACAGATCGTGGCAGTCCGGTCCTTAGGGGTTTGTGTCCTTTGATTTTTGAACAATAAAAGTGGGAAACTGAAGACATGAAGGTAATCAAGTGACAGGCTTTCACCCTGCAGAAATCTGGGAGTCTGAAAAGCCTTGCTCCAAGAGGACCTTGAAAGAACATGGCTTTTTCCTTTCCCCTAAAGTGAAGCTGCAGCTGAGCACGACGCGGCTGCCAATGGGAGTCGGGCTCTGTCTGGGAACAGACCGGGGGGAGGGCTCCTGCGTCTCCCGCCTTCTCTGCAGGGCGGTGCGCACGCGCGGAGCCTGACCGCGGTGCTTCTGTCCTTGGTCTCGAGTCTTCGCGGGAGGCAGATGTGTGGGCGTCAGACAGTAGTTCTCTGTTCACTTCCCACATTCTTCAGCTTGTGCCTGACACCTCCTATGTAGTCCCCCTGAAATCTGAAACGGGAAGGGGCAGGGAGATACACTTAAAACTCAGCTAAAATAGCAAACAGTGAGTTCGGAAAAAAGTCCGAGAGGGGAGAGGGACACAGCTGTGGTGGTTCCTTTGGAGGAAATGAGTTGAAGTTTGGCTTGATGTTCACGGTCAGGTACTTGAAGCAGAGAGGTCTGATCAGGAAGCAAAGACCCAGATTAAGGCAAGGGAGATAGGGGTTTGTACAACAGAAGTTAATGACTATTATGGTGGGAAAGTAGCAGGATGGGTATTTAAAATATATAAAAAGATCTGTATTTCTGAAACACAATTTATCTAATTATTGACTGCTGTTTAAGGGTAGACTTACTGGATTTATTGACCTTGGAATTCTTTAGAATAACCAGAGTCAGGAACAGTCATGAGCATCAGTAACTGTTACATTTACCTTGAGCCCCTGAGGTTAAGGCCACCTGGGTGCTCTGTTAGATCAGGTGAAGGAATAATTTTGGTGCTTGCAGAAACCTGAATTTGAACACCAGTTGCCTCAGCTATTTCCTGTAAAATCATGGACAGATTATGGACAGTAACCTCTTAAATCTTCACATTAATGTCCTCATCAGGAACATGGGAGCAAAGTTTGTTTCAGAGGGTTAATGTAGGCATGGATTGAAATAACCTTGAAGTGCCTGTTACAAGCGGGTGTTCCGTCATTGTTTATTTCCATTTTTTTCTCTCACTAATTTGGGAAAAGGTGGCTCCAGAGCTTGTGGAGTTTCTGTTTTCTGAATCGCTCTTTACTGACTCAGGTGGGTTTTTTCTCCAGGTATCTTTTGGCATATTCCATGTTTGCGCGTGCACAATGCTGGTTCTGTGTACTCTGATACAGGGAGGAAGACTTCGGGTTGAGGAGGATTTTGTTGGGTTGTCTAGGTCATCGGATCCCATTCTCATAGGAGACTTTCACATCTTTGTTTTATTCCCATTCAACACATACGTTCCTGGAAGCCTACCTACTGTGTCCTGGACACCATATGGGGCAATAGGGACCCCAGGCAGGTGGTGTGGGAAGATAGCTAGACCATGTCCCTGCTCTTCTGGAGTGGACACAAGAGTAGGGACCACAGAAATTAGAGGAGTAACCATGATAACTGAATATGGCGAGCGCCACAGGGCTGTGTGATCGCTGGGCATGGGGGAGGAGTCGGGAGGAGAGGTGAGGGTGCCATCTGGTTCTACAAGGGTGATGTCATGAAGCCACTGCAGTGCTGATTTTTAACATCCTGAAAGGAGTTCGGGGAGATTAGGAATGAAGCCCTGTGCTCTGTTAAAAACGCAGAACAGGCCTTCAGATAGTTAGGTATTTCTAGGAGAAAGCTTGATGAATCACATTTCTTGCATCTTTTCATACCTTGAAAAGCACTAAAATCATTAACAGAGAGACCTGCTCCCTGTGGCTAGCAGCACCTTCCACCAAGATGTGTGCTTGAGTGCATGCACCCCCTCCACCAGAATCATGTACATACTGGCCTCCCTCTACCTCTTTGGAGCAGAGCCACCTGAGAGGCTGTCTCCCAGGCTTAGTCCTCAGTGAGCCCCAAGTAAAACTGAACTCACAGCTCTCCTGTTGTGCATTTTTTGTTTTTGTTTTTTTCAGGCAACAGGGACCGCTTTTATTAGAGTGACATCGCCAGGAGCGGGGCTGGGCATAGAAGGCAGTGAGGTGCCCAGGGAGCATTATTTAAGGAGGCACTCAGTTTTGGGTCCTGCAAGGGCCTCCTTGCATTTTGTGCCCCAGACACCCTGCTTGCCTGTCTTCTGCTCGGCCCAGCCCTGCCTCGCAGTTGACATTTGTGCTGAGACCTCAAAGGTAATGAGGAGGCCAGCCTTCAGAGAGTGGCATGGTCATCAGCGAAACAAGTGAGCAAAGATTGCTTTTGCTGTGGTTCATTTCAGTGCGGTGCAGAGATAGCCGCGTAAATCCTGTAATTGCCAAAACTGACCCATCAATGTTAAAGACCCTTTTTAAGTGGATCATTTTCTTCCTTTTACACAGCCATCAAATGCAGCTCTAATGAGGGGTGGTATTCATCTTGTTTTACAACCCCAAGCTTCTCTGCATGCATTAGCACATAGGAGTCGGGCTCCGTTTGGTCCTCAGAGGCGCACGCCCCTGTCCCTGATTCATCTTTCCTTGTGCAGTTGTTTATAATTGCTGAGGAGCCTTGTGGCTCACCCCAAGTGGTTCTATACATTTTCTCCTTTCCTCCGACTTCCAGAATGCTTTAGGGATTTGTCCTCTGACTAAGGGAGAATGTCTTGGCTGCTTTCTTGGGGAACCGCCTCTTTGTAAGTAACATGTGCGACTAGAGACCGTTAATTAAAAGCCCATCAGTGATATTAACACATCGTTGAGAAACACCACGTTGCGAAGTTCCAAAACCACAAGCGAAGTTCTAACTCCTGAGCCACATCTGAGGTCTTGCTCTTCCTCACGTGGACTCTGTAGGAGTGTTTCTCCCAACAGAATCTCACACTGTTGCAAAGCCATGTTCTCGCAGGACTGCTCACCTCCTGTGCTTTGTGTAGTTTGCCAGGATGCTCACTTGGCGTCTTTCACTTCAGATAGAGGCCCCCTTAATTTAGCTAGTCCATGGCCAGGGCTTCCAGGACAGCTTTGCCCAACCAGTCCAGCGATCTTTCCCCCAGCTTTGATTTCCTGATGGCACCTCTCAGATGAACGTCAGCTCCTACCCCAGGCAATGCCACTAGCCATCTCTTCTCCAGCCAAAAGCAGAACATACCATGTGTCATGTTTAAATGTTGGAACTCAGGGTCGAGTTGGAATTTCAGGAAACACCATCACTGCACATACTGCGTAGTGCTGGCTGCCTGGGTTCTCTTGTGGCTTCATCATTATTAGCTGCAAATCACTTCCCATTGTTGTACCTTGGTGTCCTCATCTGCAGAATGGGTGTAATCATGGTGGCATCCACTCTGTAGAGTTGTTGTCGGGAGTAAATAGAAAGTTCTTGGAACAGTGCCTGGCATGTCTTAAGCGCCCTGGCAATGCTTTAGATTGTTGTCATTCCCATTGGTGTTATTTTTTGTATTTCTATTATTATTATGGTTGATGCACAGTAGAACAGCTCTCAAAGGATTCTTGAACATTTTACTTAATTTTTATCTTGTGGCTAAAACGTCTGTAAGCAGAAGCACACAATTGAATTAGTATTTATTTCTCCCATATTGGTCCTGTGATCTGGAATTGACCCTCTTGGCCAATCTAAATCCTTGGGAAAGAGGAACATGGAGGCGCCTTTAGTAAGTGGCAGTGAGTGTGAGCCCCTCATTCATTCATTCATTCATTTGTGCATGCATTAATTCAACACGTATTTGCTGAGCCCCACCATGTGTCAGGCTCTACGCCAGCCCTTTGATGGAACTGACTGATCATTGTTATATTTAATTAACATTTTTTTCATGTTAAAAAACTATTATATGACATCAAAGAAAGGTAATACCTAAAACTGCTGTCACCTCCTGGCACCTCAGTGTGGGGGGCAGCTTGGAGAAAGAACTTGATGGGGTCCTAGGGGTGGTGTGAGGGTTCAGGTTGCCTTTGGCCTGGGGACAGCAGAGGGCATAGGGCAGCTGGCCGAGAAGGCGGCTCTCAGGGTGACCAGAGGAGTGGAAGGAATGAGAAATGAGTTCACCCTGGACAGGGAGAGGCCAGCTGTAGTGAAGACAGTGTTTGCCATGCTGAGAGCCACCCCACCAAGACTGCATCCTGCTTGACTTGGATGAGACGGGCGCTTTCCACACCCGTCTCCTCCAACCACGGCTCTTCTCACCCCCCCGGACGTCTGTGTTGGAAGGAATCTTGTAACGAGCCCTCCTCTGAGGACCCCTCTGACTCTATTGCCCGCCCATCTCCTGAGCATCTTTTCTAGTGAGAGGCCAATGGATTTAAGGCTCCTGGCCCTCAAGGAGCCTAGGGACCAACACAAAGCACAGGAGTGAGCAGAGACCACGGCGGTTGGAACAGCCCTAATGGTTCATGGGGACCCTGTGTGCTGAGTAATTGGAGAAGAAACGAGCCAGTGTTGGCCAGAGGAGCCAGAGGATAAAGCGACAGTCATGTCTGTTGAGAGAGTGCTCTGTGTCACTCACTGTTCAAAAATTGCATGTGGTTTAGCTTCTTAAATTCTCACAACAATCCGAGGAGGTGACCACTCTCATGATCCCCATTTTGCAGATGAAGAAACAAAGGCACAGAGGAGGCTTCAGAGAGGACTCAGCTCCATGGTGGGTTAGGTCTTGCGGGATGGCTAGGATTTAATGATGCCAAGAGACAGGAGAGAGCTTGCTGGGAAGGGAGGAGAAAAGGAATGCAATCTCTGTAAGGGGTCCCCTTAACTAGACTGGGGGTGCACTGATGCTAAGAATCAGGATTCATCAGAGGGGCAATGTCCTTGTTAGACTTCTGCTCTTTTAGAATGTGGGGCCCTCGTGCTCAGCCCCACTTTGCGTGTCAGCTCCAGGCCTTTGGCAACCCAGGTGGACCCTCACATGCAAATTGCCAGGAAGATAAATGAGAATTGGCAGCTGTACTTAATTATGCAGCCTTCTGCAATGTGTCTACAACAGACATTTTTCTTACGGAGAGTAATTATTCTTCGCGTGCCCATCTGAGTGAGATTATACTTTGGTAATTGGTTTTGAATCCTCGATCCATTTATATTTGTACCCTCTTGCTGGAATCCTTTCTATCAGTGTTCATGAGATGAGGTCCAGGTGCTTCTGCCCCCGAGACACAACTTAATGGTGATCTTCTTTTTTCCCTTCCTGGAAACCTGTTGCGGGGGGACAGGGAGCCCCCCTGGGGGGGGATGCACAGACCTGGATTGTGGGATGTATTTGGTGCTCTCAAACCCTGCTGAGAGGTCTTCATTTTTATCCCTTTGCCTCATATCTCTTTCTTAAAATTTATTTTTATTTATTTTTTAAATGGAGATACTGGGAATTGAACCCAGGACCACATGCATGCTAAGCATGGGCTCTATCACAGAGCTATACCCACCCACCCTGCCTTCGATTTCCAATTATTATCTTAACTGATTGGAGCACAGTTGTCCTTTAGGCAAGGAGGTGACTTCTGCTCTGTCCCACACTCAGAATGCTCTGTTGACTCTGACCATTTGATTCAAATTAAAACCATTCACATTGAGCGAGACACTGGTCTGCTTGGCTGAATAGAGTGTACAAAGTTTACCCCTGAGTCAACCAACTCCTAACTCCAGGTTTCTATATCCATGTCTGTGATATAAATATAACTCCTGCATGAAACTCGTAAGATGCTGTGGAGGAGTGCACGGGATAATAATTGGCAAAGTGCTCTTAACTCATATGTTAAATTATAAACGGCAGGCATTGCCGCCAGCCTGGCCTGCATCCCCGCAGTGACTCCCATGTGGCCTTTGGCAAGTTGGTTTTCCTTCCTGGACGTCGGCTCATTGTCAGGAAAGTGAGGGGGTTGGTTGTGTCCGATGATACTCCTGATTAAGGATTTTTAAGATTCTATCTGTGTGCTGGGGGTCTTTGGCCTGGGCAAGAAAATAGAGGGCTGCTTCTCAGATTGAGGGTGCATCAGCATTCCCAGGCCACAGCCCTGCTAAGATGCCGGCTTCCGGCTCCCATCCTCCAGGGACCCTGGTCCAGTAAGTGTGGGATTGCACCTAGGGATACTCATAGTTTTGCAAACATCCCAAGGAATCAGTCCACAAGCCATCATTTGGGAATCCCTGCAATAGGGGAGGAATCACAAAGGAGAGGGAGGGAGACAGCCACGTGCATTGACATCTTTTGGGGTGTCTGAGTTTATGATGAACTTCCTTTCTTTAGCACCATTTCCTCCTGTGGGTCTCACGCGTGTGCCCAAATGCGCACGCACACACCCATGCCCCATCACAAACAACATGGGTTGAAAAGTTTGTTTTCTGAAAAGCACAATATGCTGGAGTCTTGGCAGGAGGAAAATTGTGTTCTGTGCTGAAAGCATCATCTTTTGCCGTACGTGAAAGCTGATGGCTCCGAGGATTGATAGATATTCCATTTGCAGAGAGTGATTTGTAATCACACACGCACACACACTTGAATGTGTTCCCACACAACACACGTGGTAAGAAAAGAGCAAAGAAAGATCTGAAGACTCCCTGCCTGCTCTGCAGCAGAGAGCAGAGGAGGCCAGCATGTCAGTCATTTTCACCAGAAGGGCTTTGGCTTCCTGTTTTCAAAACTAGCAGAAAATAGACACAATGCGAGGGCTTCTGAGGTAGAAATGCAACAGTGGGCGTGACGTGCTGGCTGTCCTTGTCCTGCAGCCACTTCCCCTCGGTGGGATAAGACCCCTGGCATTCTGCTGCTCCTTAGCCCCTGGTTAGATTTGTCCTCACCGGGAATCCACCTGTTCTGCTCCCCGCTGAGCTGTGTTGGCTCTCACGCAGTGGGACCCGGTTCTGAGCGCAGAGCAGAGGCAGTCCTCAGCCGCACGTGGCTCTTACCGCCTGTCTTCCCAAGAAGTACCATCCTGCCTATTCAGGAGAAAAGTGTGCAACAGAACTCATTTCCTCCTCCTCTTTTTTTTAATAGCAGAAACAATTGCCTTTTGGAGGTAGAGCCCCAGCGTTCCCTTTCAGATGCTGTAGTCAGACAAGCACAGTTTACAGATGCACAGTCGCTCATTTTTATTATAATTGTGGCATATCTTTAATTTGCTTGGCATAATGCACTTAATCCATAATTATAAAATATGCGACTAGCCCTTGGTCTCATTCTGCTCTCCCACCGCAGAGGCAGCTTGGTGTTTTTTATTAATTTAACTTTATACAAGCTAACAGATTGCCATAAAGGAAAACAGAATTTCTCAACCAGTTCAGCTAATAGCTGGGCTCCGGCAAAGGGCCCTGTGGTACGTGTCGAACAATAACTCCCTCTCTCCAGCTCTACGTGCAGTTTCTAATTGAATTTCTATCCCGTGGATATCGTGTTGGAACTATTCATCTGCTCCACTAAGTCTTCCGATATTAAACAAGTTTTTCCAGGTTATTATTGTAATACAAATTCTGTCAGACAGTTGATTTGCATTAAAAATTCACTGCCGGGGTGAGGCTAACCCGGCAAAGGGAACTTATCCTGAACAAGGCCAAGCAAAGAAATCACATTAATTGGAGTGAGAATGCCGTGCGCTTATCTTGTTTGCTTCCTTTGCTCCCTCCTTTGAGAGGACTTGGTCACACTCATGCATTTTGATCAATGACAGAATACCAGGCATTTTCACATAGTCCCTGGTTTGGCTGTAGACACCGGCCATTGAGATCTGCCACCAAGAGACACATACATTCAGCTGAGTTTCTCTTTTCCCTCCGTTTCCCCTTTGCTGTCTCGTCTCCAGCACACAAGGCTGTTCTGGTTGACGTTAGGAATAGCCCCCAGAGCTATTCTAACTGTTATGGGAAACATTTTAAAGGTCTGATGGCCTCCTGAATTGTGTATACTGGTCCCTTTGCAATATTTGTCACCTGTACGTCCTGATTTTTCTCGACTGACTAGTTCACCTAAGTTTTGGTTCATCAAAACAATGGAGACCTTCTGAAAACTCCTAAGAGGTAGTTTTCTTAATAAATGAAAGCAAACCTTCTATGTCACTGGGATGGACGAAGTTAGGAATGGCTACTGTATAGTCCAGCTCTGTGCAGGTGTCATGATGGAGGGCAACTCCTGTTCTGCTCACTGCTGTTCCTTCTGGTTGTAGTATCTAACCTCAAGGTCACCTAGCCATGTTCCTTACCATGTCCTCGGCTTACAACTCTCTTTATCATCATGTTGTTCAATATCCCATGGGATGACTTCTCCATCCATATTAGAAGACACCTTCAGTACTCTAACATCCAAGTCTTAGCTCTCTTTTTCAGCTGCCTACCAGCATCACTGAATCCTGGTCCTCACCATCATTTGGAACTGCCTTACTGATCATCTTGTGAACCCTGAAATCCCCCTCTCTGATCATATCCTTTCTCCAATCTTCTCACACCCTTATGGCCGCTGCATTTGTGTTTCTGTTTGAGTGCACGATGTCTTTCCTTTCCTCCACTCCTCAAGTCACATGTCTTAACTTCCTGAAAAGACTCTCTTCTTCAAAGGCAGGAAATAAGCTTTCTGCATACGCAGTGCTTTGCTCAGAATAGATGCTCGATGAATGTTTGCCAACAGGTAGATTTTTTTTTTCAAGCCAGGTGTGTTTGATCAATCAAGAAAATTATACCCTGTCTTCTACTTTGCAATGTGCATTGGATCAAGGATGCTACCTTGGTACATCTACCATTATTTGCACTTTGGTTTCACAATAGTGGTTTCCATGAAGAGTCAATCTTGAGTTCAAGTCCTGGCTCTACCACTAAATAGCTGTGTGACCTTGGACAAATTACTCCTCTTAACTTCAATTCTCCCATCTTCAGAACAGGGCACAATGATTGGGTCCACCTTGTAAATTAATTGATGATTACATTAATTAAACTTTGTCAGGTGGTTAGCACAGTTCCTGGAACTTAGTAAACTTTTAAAAAATGATAATTATTATTACTAGAAGTCATTGACCTGCTTAAGTTTCAAATCAGTGTTTGCCTAAAATGAACCTCCGAAGTTTCAGGTCCAGTTCTGAAGTGCTGAAGACATTTAAATCTATAAACTGTGGCTGAGACCCAGCTGCTCTAATGAAAATCCTAGTTAGTTATTGCCGCCGGCCTGCCCATGTCCATGAAAAAATAGAGGTGGTCTCATGAGCGCAATGATGCATATTAGAAACGTTTCTACGTTGTAAAACCTGCTTGCCTGTCTGAGTGAGTAAGTGCCGGGCTGATGGTCAAGGCAGAGCTTTGCAGTGGACAGAATTATGAGTGTTTTTGAATCTCTAGACACCATGATACTGATGGGAAAGCCTTAGAATGGCTCAATTGACTCAAGTGGTAAAAAGGAAATGGCTGTTTTTCACATAACACTGTCAAACCCAAGCCACAGGCTCCTCAAGTTTATCTGGGAGTTTGGGAACTGTGTCGTTCCTCTCCATAAGTCGGTATTACTCCACGCATCAAGGTCAAATGCCAGTAAGTAGCAAATCACATTTCTCACCTTGGCCTGGGTGTTAGACCTGCCATTTCTTGAAAAAAACAGCAAAGTCAGCTGACAAAGAGGGGCTGTGACTTCAACTGTTTTAAGTCACTAAGGGCAGTAAACATTCCTAAAGGGATTGTCCTCTAAGGATTGGAATCATCTCGTCTTGTAGCCGGTTTGTCCTGGGAAACGTTATCATCCGATGTTAATTACTGGCGTTGATTTTCCTGGCGATCGCTGGGTGGTGCTTATGTTCATAATGTTACCCTTTCTCTTTGGGTTTCTGTGTTTTCTTTTAGCTATTAACAAAGCAAGTCAGGTTCCAAAATATTTTATAGTTATATACTCTTCAAATTAATCTGTAGAAGCACAGAAATTATATGTCAGTTAAAGGTCTGTTTCTATGGGCACGATACCAGACTCCAAAAGACCTTCTGGTCCTTTTAGAAAATAATACCTTGGTTTGATATAAAAGAAAGAGCTTGAGTTGGAGGTTAGGAGGGTTGGATAGAGCTTTTCATGGCTCTGACCCTTGTTGACTGTAGAATGTGTACCTTTAACACATGCCACACAAGTCTGCACTGCGGCTACGTGCTCACATACAACATGCACACCACATCCTGGTCCAGGTCTGCCTGTTTGATTCATAACACCTACTATTTCTCAGTAACTATAACCCCTGCTTCAGCTAGTCCACCCCCCACCATCCAGCTTGCCCTGTAGTTTCCCACGTTATTGTTGCCCCTAAAATGTCTCTTCCTTCATTCCTTTCTTTGCCTGTTTCATTTTCTCCATCTTTCAATGTCCAGCCACAGTTTCCAACCTACAGTGACCATGTGACCTTGAACAGTTTTATTTACTGCTCAGAACTTACCTCCTCTACTGGAAAATGAAGACAATTTTATCACAACTTGTTTTTTTCATTGAATTATAGTCAGTTACAGTGTGTCAATTTCTGGTGTACAGCAGTGTCCCAGTCATGTATATACATACATAGATTTGTTTTCATATTCTTTTTTATGAAAAGTTATTATAAAATATTGAATATAGTTCCCTGTACTATACAGAAGAAATTTGTTTTTTAATCTATTTTATATAGAGTGGCTAATATTTGCATTATCATAAATTTTATGAGGATTAAGTAAGTCAGTAGTCAGTGCAAAGGTATTTGACCCATAAAAGATGTTCAATAAATATAATTTCCCACCACTATTACTTTAGCTTACTGTCATTTATTCCTTCAAGTCTTGTGTGTAGAGATCTGGACTGGGCACTGGGGATAAACAAGTGAGAATCTGGCTGTGCTTTCAAAGGGCTCAGAATCAAATAAAGAAAGAGATATACACAAATAATTTCAAGGCAAGGACTTACAAAGGAATGCTATGTGAGGAGCAGAAACCAGGCGAAGTGAGGAGAGGAAGGCTCGTTATACAGGGAGATAGGAAGAAAATTTCCTGAGAAGGGGTCAGGTGCCACATAGGATGTCCTTGCTGTACCCTTAGCTACAATTTTCCAGTTTCAAAACATAATGTCATTAACATTATGACTTTGAACGTCTTCTGTAGTCTCTGTGTTACATGCCTTGGGACAGGTGAGGAGTCCACAGCTCTAACCCTTCTCCCCGGGGCCCAAGCCACCCTGTGTTCACTTCCTCCCTGCATTCACTTCCTCAAACTTTCATCTGTACTTTTTTTTTTTTTTCAATTAAAATGTAGTTGGTTTATAATGTGTTAATTTCTGGAGTACAGCATAGTGATTGTTTTATATATATATAAACATATATATATAAATATATTTATTCCTTTTCATATTCCTTTTTATTATAGGCTATTACAGGGTATTGAATGTAGTTCCCTGTGCTATACAGCAGGACCTTGTTGTTTATTTTATATATAGTAGTTAGTGTTTGCAAATTCCGAACTCCCAATTTATCCCTCCACGCCTCCCACTACCTTTTCCCCTCATAGCCATAAGTTTATTTTCTATGTCTGTGAGTCTGTTTCTGTTTTGTAAATAAGTTCATTTGTGTCTTTTTTTAAGATTCCACATGTAAGTGATATCATATGGTATTTTTCTTTCTCTTTCTGGCTTACTTCCCTTAGAATGACGATCTCCAGGTCCATCTACATTACAGTAAATGGCATTATTTCATTCTTTTTTATGGCTGACTAGTATTCCATTGTATAAATATACCAGAACTTCTTTATCCAGTCACCTGTCTATGGACATTTAGGTTGCTCCTGTGTCTTGGCTATTGTAAATATTGCTGCTATGAACATTGGGGTGCATGTGTTTTTTCCATTAGAGTTCCCTCCGCATATGTGCCCAGGAGTGGGATTGCTGGATCCTATGGTAAGTCTATTTTTTTTTTTTTAAGGAATCTCCATACTGTTTTCCATAGTGGCTGCACTAAACTACATTCCCACCAACAGTGTAGGAGGGTTCCCTTTTCTCCACACCCTCTCCAGCATTTCTCGTGTGTGGACTTTTTAAAGATGGCCATTCTGACTGGCATAAGGTGATACCTCGTTGTAGTTTTGATTTACATTTCGTGATATTGAGCATTTTTTCACATTCCTATTGTATATGTCTGCCTCCCCAGCCAGGCTGTGAGTTCCCGGCAGGCAGCGAGCCTGCATTCTCTCCTTGTATTCCTTGTAGCCCAACTTCATTATTAGATACTTAATGACACGTGTGACCTAAATGAACCAACAGCTGAAATAAAATGTGATGGGAGTTGTGAGAGACCTTTGATATGTACCAACACACGCTGTCATTATCTTTTTCTTATGGCAACACAGAGAAAAAATATCAGACAGGGAAGTTTATCTTCCCTGAACACTCCTTTTCTCTGTGGGACCTCTTTTCCTCCCATTTGGCTGCTCCCTGCTCTCTGCCTTTCCTTTCCTCAGTCAAAATCTGTTAGCTGGTGTTGAGTTTATCACTGTGGTCTGCCTTCCAGTGATACATGTCTTTGATGCCAATTACAGGATAAAAGGCTTTGCTTTGTCTTAAAAGACTTGTCAGAGCAGGTGGGAAAAGCATTTCGTGGTCAGGGGCTTCCTTGATACCTCCAACATCCTATCATGTTGGGTGTCACTTCCTCCCCTAATGCCTCTAGCAGCCCTCCCCCACCGACCCCCACTCCCCATGGGGAGGAAGCATTCTTTCAGAACATTTAAGCATATTCTCCAACCCCTTATTCTTAATAGAAATCCTGCTTTCCCCCAGCCTGGCCTCCCTGCTTTGCTCTGTAATATTATAATGCAGATAAGCAGGGAGGTGGCTCCCAGTGATGGGGTCATTCCTAAGCGGATCTCCCATTACACGCAGAATGTCACGATGTGAACCACAATTGGATTTCAAACCCACACTTTTGTCACACTACATATAGACGAGAAAGAGATTAATATTTTAAAATTCCAGAGATGGTTCTCTGTGTCTGACTTGTTAAAATATATAATCTCTGTAGTCTGAGAGATAATGCCTTGAAGTTAAAACCATGATTATTTATTTGCCCTAACTTCAGCATCATTTATGCAGCAAAGTAGGAAAAAAGAGTACATTCCTTAATAACATCCCCAAACCCATTTTTAAGGCAGATTTAAAAGGATAGCTGCCAGGTTACTGGTCCCCCTGATCATTATAAACACATGGAGTTTTAGCAACTGTGCGATAACTGTGTGCAGCACACAAAAGAGCCGTGAATAGGTGTGAGTGCATATAGATTGTAGTTTAATCTCCTGAAATATTTCTCCTGATCAATTACTATAGCATTGTGCTATGTAAATTTTTCCCTTTTAAACCAAAATGACCTGCCTGTTTGTGGACTCTGCGCTCTGCTGGGGGAAAGCAGAGGGAAAGGAACACGTTAAAAATACATAGAGCAACACTTTGTAATCAGAATATTAACATTTTGATTGAATTGATGGAGCATTTAAATGGAAATATTCAGTTGCAAAGACCAAGCTTGGGAGGGAACCTACGACAGGCAGACAGAGTCTGAGCCTTTTTCCTTGAATACAGAGAATTCTTTTAGAAGAGAAAAGAGTAACAGACCAAAGAACTTCATATTGGGAATGGAAGGATGGGCAGTGTTCACTTTTCAGTTGCTTATATTTGAATATAGGTAAATACCTACATTGACAGCTATAAAGGCAGAAGCTTTGATCTGATGCAGGAAAATGGATGTGGGGCATGAGAAGGGCTGTGTCCCAGGTCTCGGTTGAGCCCCTGGGAGGTGCCCCGCCAAGTGTGGGTCCTTGAATTCACGCAGGAAAGAATTCAAGAGCGAGCCACAGTTGAGTGAAGGTAGATTTATTCAGAGAGATACACTGAAAGGCAAGAGAAAGGCCACGAGGTGTGGGGGTTGGGTGCTCAGATTAAAAGTAGGTACACATTTCATAAACAGAATGCCAGCCATCTCTGAAGAGGGAGAGAGAAGGGCAGCCGCGAGGTGCGAGGCGCCGTGTTGCTGGTTTTTATGGGCTTGGTGGCTTCATATGCCAGTAAGTGGAAGGACCAGTCTAAGTAGCCTGGGGAAGGGGCTGGGATTCCCAGGAAGTTGGCCATTTCCCACTCTTTGACCTTTTGTGGCTAGCCTTGGGACTGCCATGGTGCCTGTGGTTGTGTCATTCACCATGTTAATGTATTACAATGGGCGTATAATGAAGCTCAAGATCTACTAGAAATTAAATGTCATCATCCTGAGCCTCAAGGCCTCCTGGGGGTTGAATCTTTCACCATTTTGATGTTAATTGCTGTAGCATTCCTTGAATGGCTGTGCCCTGCCCCCTTCCATCCTGTCTCAGATCTACTGATGGTTGAAGAAGTGTATAGTAGTTTTATCAAAAACCAGACGGAGTAGCACAGCCGAAAGACCATGGGATGCAGGCTGTCAGCAGACCTGGATGCTACATCCACCTCCATCCCTAACTCACCCTGTGACCTTGGCCAAGCCACCTCACTTGCTGCGCTCAGTTTTCCCCACTGGTAAAATGGGAGCATCAATACTCACTGTAAGGAATCCATATCCTTTTTATGGGTATTTAATGGGATAAAATCTCTTTGTGTCTTCAGCAGTCAGCAGACATCTCTGTTTCCCACAGGGAAAAAAGTAAATTTCCAAACGGGATCTGAAACCAGAGGTGATGTACAGTGGACGCACAGTGGATGCACAGTGAAACTTGGAAGGTAGATTCCCCTTTGAAAATTGCAGATTCTCCTTTGAAGAGTTTTAGCAGATCACTGTCACTGATCAGTACTCTAGTTTTGTAGAACAGAGGAAAAATCTGAATTTTCTTTCGCAACAAATTATGGATAGAGGTTCATCTGATTCACTTCCTCCCTCTACTTTATTCTCAATCTGACTGTTTCTGAAATGCCCAGATTTATTGTAAAAGTGTTTCCCAAATCACTTTTTTTTTGTTTGTTTGGCTTTGATGCGTGATGATAGGGTGACTACGCCCTTGGTCAAAAGAAACATCCTGGCTTCAGACACTCTTAAAACAGAACTTAGTATTGGGAATGAGGAAGGAGAAATGACTATCAGAGCATCAGCTTATGAAGAAAATATCCCCAGAATGATTAAGTTTTGAAGGAAAATCCTGATAAATACGGCCTCATTGTTTGTGACAGGGACAAAGCATGACCTCCTAGAACTGCAGAATTCTACAGAATCATTTTGCAAATCAATCCATTGAAGCCTAAGGAGAGAAAGCCTTTGGGAAACATGTTCCTGGATTTGACCCAACCTTCTTTTTTAGGGAAGAAGCATCCAGATGGCAACTCCCTTGCCCATAACAGACTTTGTGATTCTTGTATTTCCTGGGACAACCTTCCAGTCTTGTGCTGCCCAGTCCCATATCAGAGCTGCCTATAATAGCTGCCTGTTCCAATCGCCCCATCCCCTGCCCTCTCCCAGCCACAGCTTGGAATGAGAGAATCTTTGCAGATATCACAAAGGCCAGTGAATATTTGGACTCGGAAAAAAGAATGCTAATTCACTATTTCATTGTCACTCTTGTGTTTCCCCTCTTGACCCTTCTCTTCCACTTCAAAGAGAATTCTGCTGATTTACAGTGAAGTATAGAGGAAAGCGTTGTGGTCCTCAGGAGAGCGACATCACAGAATCGCAGGGAGGAAGGGCACACATTTTAAGGTTACAGGTGGCTGTGCCATCTGTGGTTAGTTCCCAGCAGACAAGGTAGGAGCTTCATTTTTCTTTTCCAGAGCAGAGAAGTGGGTGTGGGGAGGTTTCCTGGACCTCATTCAAGCTGCCACCGAGTCTGGGGAGCCCAGGAGTCTCCACGCTGGGATGAAGGGGTTTGACAGCGGAGACAGAGAGGGTGTCTATGGGAAAGAGCGACCTAATTAATCACAAGCTATCAGAACTTGGCGGCAGAAGGAGTCTCCGAGGTCTTAATGACACCCCTCAGTAATGTTAAAAACCAGCTTGGTATGACTTCATTTTCTTAGAGACACATGATTGATCTGGCTATTGGTGAATGGAGACACAGCGGCTTCTTTCCGTAGACAGTGTCATTAGATGAGAAGATTAAGTGCCTTTGTGCAAAGGCTATGGGGAGACTGTGAGGGATTCGCCGGCAATGAAGGGAAGATAAAGAAAACTCTGAAATATGTATTTTTAAAGGCAAAATTGTAGACTTTACCTCATTTATTAGCATCATAAAAAGCTTAATGGAGAGTCTGAGCAAAGAAAAATGGCTCTTTGGGTCAAGTCTTGCAGGGATATTGCAGAAAGCATCCAACGGGGGCTGAACTCTCTGGGGAACATTATTTCTTATTGGTGGTCCTACTAAGCATTTCCAGGCTCTGCAAGGAGGCAGGCATCTTTTTACTTGGAGTTTCTTAAGTCTTAGGGAGCCAGATTGGGGTAGCTCAACTTTTCCTCTGAGGAGACCGGGAGGTGGGTTGGTTAGAGTGGCCCCTGAGACTAACAGTCTACCTTTCCCACGCTTTCTCAAACTTTGTAAAGAAGGCATGGCACCTTTCCTTCGGGCAGCCAGTAACTACACATTTGGTTCCTTCTGTGTGCGAACCACAGGGACGGCCAGCCTCTCCAATCTTGTAGATCCAACTGTCCAGTTGCACATAATGCTAACCCCACTGAACCATTAAATGCATAACACCAGGCCCTTACTGTTGACTATCAGATTGTATGAAAAGTCCCTACAAGTTCTGGTGCAAGTGAATACCCAATGACATTTAGTTGTATTATGATTCAAGTGTGTATAAACTTGACGTCAAGGATTGCAGAATCAAATATACAGAGGAGAACGAATGGGTAAAGCAGGGCAGCTAATAGAGAGGGGTGGGGCCTGTGGTCAACAGGAGCACCTGTATCCCCTCTGAATTCAAGGTCAAATTTTTAAATCCTTTTTGGCAGGCCAATTCAAATATATTCAGTAGGACTTAGCCCATAAGCTTCGTTTGTAGTTCTGCAGATGATACAGATCTTTAGAAAAGAGAAGAGATATTTAGCCTAAGTATGCCTTGATCACGTAATTAATTCTTTAATTCAGTCCTCAGACATGGAGGGACTACCACCTGCTGGGTTCTCCTGGGGGAGATAGAAAGATAAATAAGACCTAACAGGTGATAAAAAGCAATCCAACATAACATCAAGGATCTGTGATGTAAAAATCAGTATTGTCTATGAGAGACCTTTAAATAAAATACTGTGAAGTTCAGAAAGGAGATAAGGATGTGGGCTTTGGATAGCATGTTAAGGAATGAGTCAGCAAACTTTGGGGAGCTGTTGAAAGTTTTGAGTTGGGTGTAGGAAGATTAGAAATAGAAGTTAGGAAGAATAATTAGGTGATACTGTATGAGATGTATGTGATAGGTTGGTCTTAGAAAAGAGGGACCAGTTTCCATCGGTTATAGCCAGGAGGTGATTTTTTTGAGAAGTAATGTGGGTACCAAATCCATCACACTTAATAGAACGTTTGGGTGTAAGGAAAAGAAGCTATTTCCATAAAGAAGTATTTAACTCCTATAGGTAGCAATTTGGTGGGGAAAGAAGGTGCCCATCAGCAAAGCTCTCCATAATCTGGTCCCATGTGCCTTTCTAGCTTTTCTTGCTTCCACATCCCTCCACAGATGCTTGCTAACAATTATAGTAGACCTACACTAGTTACTTTGCCCAGAGCATCCCTTGCATTTCTTGTTTGTAGATTGTTTTCTCATTCCATTTCTTCTGCTTCATTGAAGTTGGTAGGAAGTCAGGAGGTTGTGGGTGGACTAGTAGTAAATTTCCAAGTCAGTATTTTAACCAAGAGTTTTGCGAGAATCCGCCAAATGCCAGGCACCATGCCAGGGGCAGGGAATACAGCAAACAGGCTGATCTCTGCTCTAAAGCCAGGACGATGAAAGGGGACTGAGCTGCTGCTCACCCATGCAAGAAGCATTGTCTCTATGTCCCCTAATGGATGCTCCTAGGCTCAGCCAAGGGCACTGCTGTCTCCTATGTCAACAGGGTCTCTTTACTGGACATTCTTGAACCACAAGTGTTGCCTTTATCAGGATCATATCAACAAAGACCTCACGGACAGCAGATTTCAGTTTACCCTGCTAGGGAGACATAGATTTCTGAGGGCATACACACTTGTGTTTCAAGTGCACAAGAAGCACTTTAAAGATGTTCAAAACTTTCCTTTCTATTCCAGAGACCCTACTGTGAAGGTGATCCTCATGGTAATATGGTCTTAAGCGCTCAGAAGTGCTTTTAAAGTTATCTTTATGCGTTTTAATTTTGTTAGGATCAGAAAATATGTTAATGGTCATCTTTTAAAATGCTTGCAGGGTATTAAGGCTTAGGAGAAAAGGTTCTCCCTAAAATACAAAATGCATAGCCAAGAAATGATTCTGTGTTTCTTTCTACTTCTCTCCCATTCCAAAGTCATCTTACTTCCATGAGGTGTGTGATGCAAAGCAGATGGCTGTATCAAACTAGACAGAACAGACACAGGGTGAACATGCCATTATCCTGGGAAAGTTTTGGATTCACCTTAGTGCAAAAAAACTCAACTTTTAGGACTTTTTTCTTAGTATTTCCGAGAATTTCTTTTAGTTCACATGATCTGGAGCTGAACAGCAAAGGCAGCAATGTCAATCGCATAGTTCAAAAAGAGACAGAAAAAAGAGAGAATATAGTTATATCTGGTCTCTGTGACAGGTGATTTGGTGATGCTCAAAGTAAAGCAAGAACCTCAGAGTCAGAAAAGACATCCTGGCCATTCCTCTTATTTAAAAGCTGGAGAAATGGAGGGTCCAGAAGTTTCAAGCGATGGCCTTACAGATTCCCAGCTAGATAGTAATTGTGTAAGGGTTAGGATTTATGTCTCTTGGCTCCCTGTTCCATAGTCTTTAAACACATCTCTAATTCTTTTCTAGTAAGAGTTACTTGATCTAGAGTTTTATATAATAGAGTAGACTAATAGGTGGAGGCTTTTATTTGGGGGATTGTGATGTGTGTTGATGGGTATTCCCTGTCTGGAGGCAGCAAAATCTATTTGGGTCTCCTTATTATCCTCAGTGGTCCCCGAATTCTTATTCAAGGGCTGCTTCTCCGTTTTCAGTATTCCTGGAAATTGAATTTGAATATCTTTGTCACAAGGATAAATGATGAATTCATTCCATTTACTTTGTGGACTTAATGTATGTGATTTTCCATGTGTTCAGAATAGGCACCTACACAGAATGTGCCCTGATGCCATGTAAGTCATAAGTGACATATATTTACATATGTATAGCAGACATTGTATACAATAATGTATACAATATGCAAAATAGTATATGTGTGTATATATATATTTTTTCCCCGAACATAGATTTGGGATTATAATCTTTCTTTAGGTGACAGCCCAAGACAATCACTAGGTATCAGCTGGAAATGGCATACGAGCTAGAGCCTGTTTACCATTGTCCTATTTATTTCAATTATTATGAAAAATTTGTAAGATAGTGGAAAAATATTTATCCCTAGATTTCCTAAATTAAAATATTTCCTCTTTATCTTTTATATATAGTTGTTAGTATCTGCAAATCTCAAACTCTCAATTTATCCCTTCCCACTCCTTCCATCCCTCCCCCAGTAACCATAAGTTTGTTTTCTATGTCTGTGAGTCTGTTTCTGTTTTGTAAATAAGGTCATTTGTCTTTTTTTTTTTTTTTTTTTAAGATTCCACATACAAGTGATATCATGTGGTATTTTTCTTTCTCTTTCTGGCTTAACTTCACTTAGTATGACAATCTCCAGATCCATCCATGTTGCTGCAAATGGCATTAGTTTATTCTTTTTAATGGCTGAGTAGTATTCCATTGTAGAAATATGCCACAACTTCTTTATCAGAACTATATTCACTTCAAGGGGAGGGTATAGCTCAAGTGGTAGAGCACATGCTTAGCATACATGAAGTCCTGGGTTCAATCCCTGGTGCCTCCTCTAGAAATATATAAACCTAATTACCTCCCCCTCCTACCAAAATAAAAAATAATTAAGTAATACAATAATAAATAAATAGAATATTAAAATATGTATATATAAAGCTATATTCAATATTTTGTAGTAACCTATGATGAAAAAGAATATGAAAATGAATATATGTATGTGTATGTATGACTGAACTATTTTGCTGTACACCAGAAATTGACACAACATTGTAAACTGACTATACTTCAATCAGAAAAGAAAGTTTCCTCTTTTATCTTTGGTGACAGCTTTCTGGATTGCTTAGAGGGTTTGTTTTTGTTTTTTTCCTCACAGTTTACTCACCATCTTCTTGGTCCTATGTTTTGAGTACTCTGATTGGAATCTGGAATATATACTGGTTTTTCACTTCCCTGTTTATGAGCTCAGTTGCAGTGCAGGTTAATAGGAGAGTTTTCTAAAAGGAATATTTAGGTGGGAACATTTGGGTAATCTTTGAGATTCAAATTTCTTCATTCAGCAAGTAATTGAATGAATACCTCACTAGACATAGAGGGGAAAATAATTTATTTTAGAGTATCTGTTTTATAGGAATTCATGATTTAGGTGGGGAAATAGAAGATTCACATAAGCAGTAATTATATGAAAATTTAAAATCTTCTGTGAGCAAATGGCATAGATACTTTACTGTATGCAAATGTTAAAGGACTTCAGAATAAGAAGCAGTCATTATAGGCTGGAGGTAACTCAGATGGGAGCAGCTTGAGCTAAGGCTGAAAGGATAGATAGGAAAGAGCTGGGCAGAGAGGAGCCATGGAGGATATTCTAGGAAGAGATTCAGAATGAGCAAAAGCTTGGCTCAGAAATGAACATGGCTTTATGGGAGACTTGGATTCATTCCATCCTGCTGGTATGCCGAGGGAGTGGAGAGAAATCACCAGAGATACAGCTACAGACCTGGAGGTGGGAAGATGTCGATGGACTAGCACTTTAAAAGCTTCGGTGAGGGGCTTACACTTGATCCTGTGGGCTTATTATGTAGAATGCAACTCCTAGGCGAGAGTCTAGTGATGGGAGGGGATAGAATTGCCACTCTGGGTCAGGGAGTTGGGTGCTTTCTCTAGCATTTTCTCTACCCCAGGATCTCCAAGTGGTGATGCTGATGGTGTGCAGCTCTCATCCAGAATGTTATCTAGATTCCATGTCAACTGGATTGTTTCCAAATGGTACCACTTTGCAGAGTTGTGCTTACATCTTCTGAATCTCCCTTACTTTATTGCTTTACTCATATTTCTGTAGATGCTTTAAGCTCTTCCACATCTGTCGTGATATACAGTGGCCAGATCTGCACAGAGTGTGCACGTACAGATGCTTGCACATTTAATACAAGGCAGGCTACCTCTCTGATCTCCTGTACCTTCCCAGCAACATGAGGCAGAGCAAGCCCATGGAGACAGCCTGAGACCAACGAGAGTGCTTCTAAGAGCTTGAGGTTTATGGTCTTCTTTTTTAGGAGGTGGTTGGGAAGCTGTGCTTTCTCCCAGGGCCTCTTTCCCTCTTGCTTACATCATTGAGATATCATAGATTTCTTTTACAGAGCCTTGTAAAACTGTTCCCCTTACTTTCACTTTTTAGAGTCTCATACAATTGTAACACGTAACCTCTTTTAAAAAATTTTACTCTTTTATTTCCCAGCTACTGAGAATACAACTGAAAATTAAATGTTGAAATCAAATCTGTAAATCCCTAGCTACACCTAGAGGAAAGTGACAGGCTGAGTGGTTGGCCAAGAGACCTATGCGCTGGTTCATCCTGAGATTTGAGCTTACTTGTATTTTCCTGCAGAACATCAGATCTTGTGATGTTCGATGAGAGGTATGAAATGGCCCACTGGAAGGGGCCCTTGTTTCCAGGCTTCTACAAACATCTGTTCTACGTATACCACCAATACAAAATAAGAACATTGTCCATTTTCTAGCATTCAGCTCTTTCTCTGTGTTGAGTCAACTTGAGTAAGTGCAATGGTAAAACCTTGTAAATGGAATGGAATTTGGAGATTACCTTCATCTAAGCCCAGAGGTTATATTTAAAATATTAAGTAGTAGATATCAATCAATCAGAGTAGACAGAGGCCATAGGGTTAGAACAGGGTCATGAGGCTCCATGCTGTACAGATGTTACTCTTTTAGTTTCTGAATTGTGGGAAGATCCTGGGGGAAAGGCCAGAATGGTTTGGGGATATTTGGGGGTCTTGGGCAACAGCAATTTTCCAAATTCCATTTTTAACATTATTATGGTTGAATATTAGCCCTGTCTATGCCTAATTATACTTCAGATATTTTGAAATTCTGTTAGGAGGTGCATAAACGTTAGGATTGTTTTGTCTTCTGGACTGATTGACTGCTTTATCGTTTTGAAATGGTCCTCTTAATCCATGGTAATATTCTTTGCTCTGAAACCTACATTTATTGATAATAGTATAGCCACTGCAACTTCCTTTGATTGGTAAATCTTTTCCCCTCAATTTGCTTTTAACTTATTTGTGTCCTTATATTTAAATTATTGTAGACACCATGGAGCTGGATCTTGCTTTTTTTTTTCCAATCTGACAATCTTTCCCTTTTAACTGGAGTGTGCAGACTGCTTATATTTAATGTGATAATAGATATGTTTGGAATTAAGGCTATCACCTTACTATTTGTTTTCTATTTGTCCCATTTTCCCTCTTTTTTCTCCTCCTTTGGGTTGAATATTTTTTAAATTCCATTTTACCTCCTTTTTTGGCTTACTGGATATGACTCCTTAATTACATTATTTTAGTGGTTGCTTTTGGGTTTATAGCACGCATTTTAAAACTTAACACAGGCTAGAATCAACTGACATTTTACCACCTCACGTATGGTGTAAGTGCCTTACAACAGTACCCTTCCATTTCCCCCTCCCAGCCCTTGTAGTCATGCATTTCATTTCTACATGTGTTATAAACCTCACAACACATTATTATTTTTGCTTGAAACAATCATTTATCTGTTAAAGATATTTAAATAGTAAGAAAGACATTTATCCATGAAATTACCATTTCCGTGTTCTACTTTGTGTAGATCCAAATTTCCATCTGGTATCTTTTTTTTTTCTCCCCACTCAACACTTTCAAGATATTGTTTCACTTTCTTGTCATTTACATTGTTTCTGGCAAGAAATCTTTTGTCATCCATATCTTTGTTCCACCCTATGGGATATATCCTTCTCTCTATCCTTATGTCTTTATTACTGATATTAAGCAATTTGATTATGATATGCTTTGATGTTGTTTGATTTATGATTCTTGTGCTTGGGATTTTTTATGCTTCATGTATGTCAGTTGATAGTTTTCTTCAAATTTTGAAATATTCAGTCATTATTTCTTCAAATATGTTTTCTCTTTTTCCTCTTCAGGAACTCTTAATTGCACTTGGATGTCTTGCAACACATTGACATTCTAGCCTTTATTTCCCATCATTTTCTGTGTTTCATTTGTACAGTTTCTGTTATTATGGTTTTAATTTCATTTACCTTTTCTTCTGCAGTGTCTAATTTGTCTTTAATCCCATTTAGTATACTTTTTATCTCAGACATTGTAGAATTTCTCTCTGAAAGTTTGATTTGTGTCTCCTTTTTATATCTTTAATGTATATAATCAACATATACACTTTTTCCTCTAGCTTCTTAAACATATGGAATAAAATATATGGAATAAAGTTTTAATAACTGTTTCGATGTTCTTTTTTTACTAATTCTATCGTTTGCATAATTTCTGACATGGTGTTGAATTATATTTCCAACAGTGGTAATATTGACATCTTTGATTGGCTAATTCTTTGTTGTGGGGACTTTCTGTGCATTGTAGGATATTTAGCAGAATTCCTGTTCTCCACCCACTACATGCCAGTGGCATCTTCAGTCATGACAGCTAGAAATTTCTCCAGATATTGACTGATGTTCCCAGATTGCCTGATTGGAAGGGGTGGGAAACCACCCGTAGGTAAGAACTAGTAATTTAGATTGATTAACTTTCCTCTTCATTATGGGTGTTATTTTTCTGCTTCTGTCAATGTCAGATATAATTTTTTATTTGATGCCAGATATTGAGATTTTTATCCTAAGAGTTGCCAGATATTTTCGAATTCCTATGTGTATTGTTGAACCTTGTTTTGGGACACACTTAAGTGACTTGGAAATGGTTTAATTATTTTGGGGGTTGAGATGAAGCTTTTTAAGGTGAGATCATAACAGTACTTTGTTTAGGATTGATTCTGCCCCGCTGCTGAGGCAGAACTTTTCTGAGGTATGTCTACCAGATACCCCGTGATTTATGAGGGTTGCCACTCTGGCTGATAGGAACAGTAACATTTATTGACCTTGTGTGAGTGCCTGGGATTGCTCCGTCTAATCCTTCCTTGGATAGTTTCTTCACACTCAGCTGAAGATTTGAGGGGAAATCCTCCACATTTCTCTAGAATTCTCTCACGCAGCTGTCTCTTCTCCAGGACAGTTTCTTGCAAACTATAGACACCTTCACCTGCCCAGACTCTTCATTCCATCACCTCAAGTCAGGGAGATCTCTGGGCTTCATATAAATATCTCACCCTGGATATAGCCTGGAAATTCTCTCTATGCAGTGATCTGGGGCAATTATGATGCTTACTTCATTTGTTTCTCAGGGACCCCTGGTTGTTGTTGCCTAAGGTCCAATGACTTTCTCATTTCATGTGGGAGGGTCAGTTCAGCCCTGGCTTACTCCATCATGTCCAGAACCAGAAGTACTAACAGCTTATTTCATACTTGATGAACCAAGGTCCAAAGCAGTGAATGTTTACCTAAGGTTTTCTCCACTAGTTTAGAGGCAGAGCTGGCATTGGATCCATGATTTCTTTCTGCCATGTTCGTGCTCTCTTACTCATTTCACAAACTGCAACTGTCACCTCCAAAGGTACTGGATCAAGATACAAATCCCAAACAGTGAAGGTCATGGAGTCCCTGTCTCTTCTTTGATCCTTATTTGTTAAACGCGTGTTTCTGTAGACGGGGTTGTGACCCCTGGGAAGAAGGTGCAGGCTGTGTGTCAGCATGAAGATTTTGTGAAGATTCTTGTTTTAAGTTTTTACAACTTTATATAGTTTGATGTTGTAAAAATGTGTACTGAGTTGTTGATGTGTTCTTTCAAAAAATTCTAGTTTGATGGCTCAGACCCATTCAGGATCTGTCCATTTCCATTGCTAGAAAACCTAGGTTTTAAGAACAACAAAAAAAAACTTAGTAATAATGGACCAGCTCAGTGCTGTGTTTAATGAGATGCATTAGGCTAGTTGGGATTGTTCTTTTGGTTAAAGGTGCAAAACAAGATTATGTCTTACCCACAAATTCTTACCACATCAAGACCAATAAAAATATCTCCAGCATGACTGTCTATTTGTTCCACATATGTTAGTTCTCTCTGTAAGCATCTATGGGCAAAAGCAGAAGCTGTGGATGAAAAATATCTCTCCCTGTGCTTGAGACATAGAAGACAATCAATACATATTAGTTACTTTCTCCTACTTTGTGACATCCCAGTGTGAAACATGTGGCTGGGTCACAAGTGTATTCTCATTGCATGTCTCTCTTTCCCTTATTCACTATACTCTAGGCTTACTTCTTTTCTTTAATTCCTTAAACTGGTCAACCTCTTCTCTGCCACAGGACCTTTGCACATGTCACCAACGCTGCAATGCTTATTTCACTCTTTGCATGCTTTTACACTTCACGTCCAGCCTAAATGGCATCTCCTCTTGGAAGACATTGCTCCCTACCAGTCTTTATCAGACTCGCTCTTTACTTCCTTCAGCATACTTCATGATTTCAATTTTTGAATTTATTTATTAGTACACTAGTTCATTGTTTTTCTCCCACTTAGATAGCGAGCTTCACGAGAGCTGGGATTTTATTTGCTTTATCACGCATTGAGTGGTTGATTTGGGCATTGGGGTGACGGGAAAGTATATGGTTTATGCTTGCTAGGATTTGTGTTTATACAGTAGCATTGTAATGTGAGGCCGATGGAGATATCCAGTAGGCACTGTGGAGTCAAATCCCCCAGGCAATAAGCCAGTCTTTCGGGCATCACCATGTACAAGGCATAACCTCATTCTGGGTAGGGAGTGACTGATGACAATGAGCTCCTCTGTGCATTCCCTGTCCTGTCTGCCTTGTCAGCCTTGGCAATCAGAACAAGGTAGGGCACAGCTCACTCCAGTTTGATGTCACTTGGAGTGCTATTTCCTGGCATTGGAACTCCATCAGTAATACGTGCCAGTTGTTTTCAGTGCCTCTGACATGTGACAAACATTTTGTCCCTCTCGTCCCCCTTTGTGCCTTGTCCCATTTTGGTCATCCCGTCTTCTAGTGTGGGATCTTTAACTGATGCTTCTGTAGCATCCGTTTCTATGAATTAGGGCTCATTTCCCTCCAGGTGTCCAAGACTCCATGAAGTACCTGCCCTGTGCGTGGACAGGGAGCCAGCGGCCTCCACGGCAGGATGAACAGCTCCGTGCTTTTCCGATTACTTTCTTCTCAGGCAAGCCCTGACACATTTAGTAGTCTGGTCAGCCTCCTGCTCTTCTGAGATGCTCATTCGCCCATTCTGATAAGGACCTCGGGTTTTCTCCTGTGGGAAATGTATGCCTCTCTCCAGCACCCGTTCCCTCCTTCCTTTCTGCAACACTCCTGCCCGACAAATTCACTTCACTCTTTAGCTCTGTCTACTCCTCATCGGTAAATTACTTCTCCCTTGCTCGTGCAGGCACTTCTGTTTTATTCATGGACTTTTTGGGGGCCTTGTTCTTCTTAATTATTTGGGCTACTTACCGACTGGGCTGCCTCCCTGTTACTTGTCATGAGCTCTGGTGTAATCGCCTTTCCTCTCTCCACCCTTTGCTTTCTGATCATTGTTTTACACACTTGTAACTGTCAAATCAGTTCAGTTTTATAAGCCCACAGGTCCTCTCAATTGCAGCATTTCTCCCAAATAGTCAGAGAGGAAAAGAGAAAAAGCATTGCTCTCTTGAATAATCTTCATTCATCAGCCATTTCATCATCACTGAGTTACTGAGGTTCATCTGTGTGCAGCCCCCCAGGGTTGGGGTGAGCAGTGGTGATGGTGGGTGCAGACCGGGCACTGAATACCAGAATTATATTTTTTAGTAAATATGGGACCATGGGGGTTCTTGAGCTGGGAAATGACTCTGTGCTCATAGCTATGCTTTCAGAAGACAGATTTGACACCACTGTGAACCCTGGACTGAGGAGGAGGGTATCTGGATGCGGGGCAGCAAGCTAGGGGAGCATTACAGCATCCTGGGCAGCCCATCATGTTAAACTTGGGTTGTTCAGAAGGAGCGAGAGAAGGACCAATGCAGGAGGTATTTCTGAGACATAGTTAACAGGACTTGCTGGTGATTAGAGGTGAGGGTGGGGGAGAAATAATCACAATGATTGTAAGGTTTCAGACCTGGGAGGATTGGAGGATTTGGTCCCATTACAGAGTGGGGACTGGAAGAGGGGAAGGAGGGAGGAAGCAGGGAGGAGAAACAGTGTTCTGGTGGAGGAGTGATGAGCTCAGTTTTAGCATCCTGGAATTATCGTACCAATGGCTCGTTGCACAGCATTTGGAAATGTGGAACTGGAGCTCACAGGAGAGGCTAGAGTGGGATAAGTTTTGGGAGTCATCCAAGTAGAAGTGGGAGGTGAACCACAGAAGCAGTTGTAGGCGTATTAAAAGGCAGCTAACATGAAGACAGCAGGTGTGGAGCCCTAGTGTGGTATGGACGGGTCTTCTGGGCTGTGGACACTCAGGTGGATGGCTCCCCATGGACAGGAGCCACCAGGGAGGATTTTCTCAAAGAGGTAGGCCTTCCTTTGCCCCATGGTGTCATTTGTATTTATTTTTTCCGCTCTTTTCAAATTTGGGCACTATTTTCATTTGCATCAGTCGTTTTCGACCTCAGTGTTTTCCTCCCTCTCTGTTTGCCATCAGTCTAGAAGTGGAGGGTAGAGCACAGAGGAAGTACAAGCATCCGGTGCACACCTGTGTCTTGTTCCTTAAAGGCAGGGAGTGTTTGCCTTTCTGTAAAGCACACTGGGCAGCAGAGATGGAATCGGAAATTCCTGCTTATTTCCCACTAACACCAAGACGGAAAATAATTAAAAGTATGATAGAGACCTGTGTGCACTTTGCCTCCCTAAGCCGTCCCTTGCACTGTGTGTCCTCTTCACTGGTGCAGAAGACTGTGTGCTCCTGCATCTCTCAGCCCTCACTCTCTTTTCCTGTCTGTTTGTGGGTGGCTGTGTCTCCGCCATGTGCTGGAGTAGAGAAAGGAGTGCACTACACTGCGTTGTGACTTAGCTGGCAAGGAAAGGGCTTCCTTTGCTCTGCATGTGTGCCTCCCTGCCTATAGACATGCTCACCCGTGTGTTGGAGGAAGAGTTTGGGATCTCTCTCTGCCTGCTAGCTTTGCCAAGGCCATTGAATTAAGCAGGCAATTTCCTCTCACTTCGTCTCTCTGTAAATTTCCCAGCCATATGGTATGAGGAGAGTTCTTGGATTATAAATAAACAACACTGCTCATAAATCTCAGGGTTTTTGTTTTTCCCTCCAATGGGAATAAATAGAAACCACTGATTTGTAACTTCAGAAAAATGTGTTGGAGAAGAAGATAATGTCTCTCTCTCTCTCTGTATATAAATATTTTCTCCCCATCTCTCCTTATGCATAGCTTCCTTTTTGCTGAGAATCATCTATCTGGCTGGGTTCCATTTAGTTTTTTATTGCTGCCATTTTCCAACCTGGAGGTAAACTGTTGCTTTAGGCAACATGAATTGAGCCACATGGGCCTGGCCAGATTGCACTGACCAGATGGGTTTGGTGCATCTTTTCCCCTGCCGGAGATGTCAGTTCCCCTCCTTACAGGACACGTGCTTCCTCACGGGTCTTGTGGCAAAGGAAGTGAAGTGGTGGATGCTTCCCATTCTTTTTTGGAGGGAGCCCAGCTTGGACATCATGCACGTTGGTCCACTGGGTAAGCTGCAGCTTGGCTACTCTTAAACTGCGGATCTTTGGAAGGCATGGAGAAGCACGGCATTTGGTAGCCCTTTTGTTTGCTTTCCCACTATTACAGCTACCATGAATCAGATGGGCATGCCAGCACCAAGGACAGATGCCAGCGTGGTGTCCTGGGACTGGGGTGATTTGGGCAAAGGACAGTTCAGAGAAGGCATAGCTCAAAGCATGAGTGTAGATTTTGGTCTAGGAGGCAAGCTGAGGGTTGGTGCTGTTAGGTCAGACAGGAGTAAGAGGGCTCATAGTGGGCAGGGGGCAAGAAGGCAGGGGTCAAGGGCAGAGGTCAGCAGACCATGCCCCGTAGGCCAAATCCAGCCTACCTCCTGTTTTTGTGCAGCCTGTGTGCTAGGAACAGCTTTCCTTCTTTTAAATGGTTGAAAACCAAATCAAAAGAATACCACATCTTGATACTTTAAGACATAAGAGGAATGCAGATCTTAGTGTCCGTGAGTTATTGCTAGGACCTAGCCATGCTCACTTGTGTGTGTACCACCCGTGACTGCTTTGGGGCCACAGTGGCAGAGCTGAAGAGCGGAAGCAGAGACCGTCTGCCCCACAAAGTCCGAAATATTCGCTATCTGGCCCTGTGCAGAAAAAGTGTACTGGGTTAGGGTTAGGGTTAGGGTTAGGGTTAGATTAGGGTTAGGGCTCCCTGTTCCCTGGCGCAGGGAACCAGGACTATGATTGGAATTGTGGAGAGCAAGTATAGGGAAGGCGACAGGTTTAAACCTGGCTCTGAACTCTAGCTTGCCGGCCTCACTCTGTTGGGTGCTGTCCACAAAACCATGTTGATCAGAGGAGGGTCAGATTATTTACCACTCATCCCCTGAGAAGGTCAAAGCAATGACACCACCTGCTTTGTTGGACTTTGAGAGACTTGGATTATCCTTCTGGAGAGTTTTTGCAGGAGACAAAGATCTATTTCATCATTTTTCACTACATCCTAGATCCTTGTCTTCCTACTAATTTAGTTTTCAAATAAAAATTTACATGAAGGCATTGAACACTCAATATCTTGCCTAGGATTTTGCCTTTTCCAACAGTGATCTCAATGAGTGCATTTTGCTCAACCCAAAGAAATTAATATCTAACCATGAGCTTTGTTGCACCGGACATACTGTTGGGGAGCCTTTTTGAGATGGGAAGACTTCATACATCACAATGTATCCAGCCATTGAGGTTGATTCTACTAAAGTCTATAAAATTTTTCAAAAGGCAATTCACAGCTGAAGTCATTAATTTACATCTTTAAGGAATAGTTTTCACTCTGAAAAGCTGTATTTAATTTTAATATTTTACATGCCTTGGTATTACTTCTCTGTAACTGACTTCATAATCCTCTCACCCATTTTAAAATTTGGTAAACTATGAGATGAGAGAGTAATTTTAGGGGTCAGTGATGGAAGACAGAGAGAAAACTCTATTTCATCTTTGCCTTGTGAGTGCAGAATGTGGTCTTCCTTGCCAAAGAAGTGATTCTTGGGTGGCGCTGGGAATGGAATGCTTTGAGCAAGTCTCTGTTGAGTTGGGTTGGGTTGCTTGGGGTAGTCCCTCTCATGACTGCCAGCCAGGCTATGGGAGCACACATCTGGGTATCTGCAGCCCATTCTGACTTCTCACCCTCAGTCCAGCTTGCTCATTCTAGTGGAGGTGGCAAATAGAGGGCTAAATCTCCTTGGTTACATGTCTATTCCTTAGCACCATCGAGAAGCTGATTTAGAATTGGGTTGTGGTGGCCTCTCTTTAAGGCATCTGCCAGTCTCTTTGGCTCAAAGTGTTTTGTGAGAGCCAGTAGGGCATCTGGAGAAGAACCTGAGTTCTATAGTCAAGTAGACATGGTTTCAAACACCCACTCTGTCACTTACCAGACGTGTGACCTTTAGCAAATCAGTTGGCCACTTTGAGACTAGTTTCTTTTTTCTTTTAATGAACATTTTTATTGTGATTAAAATATACATAACATAAAATTTACCATTTTAGACGTTTTAAGGGCACAGTGCAGTGGCATTAAGCACATTCACAATGTTGTGCAATAATCCAGAATTTTCATAGGTTTTAGAGTAGAGGTCTTTAGCTGTGTGGGTGATCAGATTTGTTAAACACTTTCATTATATTTTTATTTTTTGGTGAGAACACTTACGTTCTGCTGTCCTAGCAAATTTTAATCATACAATCCAGCATTATCAACTATAGCCACCATGTTACATCCTCAGACCTTATTTGTCTTAAAACTGAAAGTTTGTGTCCTTTTACAAGCCTTTCCCTATTTCCCCCTCCCCACAGCCCCTGGCAACCACTATTCTATTCTCTATTTCTATGAGTTTGACTCTTTTTCTTTTTTTTTTTTTAAGGTTCCACATGTAAATGATGCCATACAGTTTTTGTCTTTCTCTGATTAGCTTATTTCACTTAGCATAATACCCTCCAGGTTCATCCCTGTTGTCACAATTGGCAGGATTTCCTTCTATTTTAGAGCTGAAAATTATTTCATTGTATATGTATGTATATGCCTCATTTTCTTTTTTCATTCATCCACTGACGGACACTTAGGTTGTTTCCACACCTTGGCTGTTGTGAATAATGCTGCAGTGAACACGGGAGTGCAGATACCTCTTTGAGATCCTCCCTTTATGCCCTTTGGATGTATATCTAGAAGTTGAAGTGTTGGATCATATGGTAGTTCTGTTTTTCATTTTTAAAGGAACCTCCGTACTGTTTTCCTCAGTGTCTGTATGAGTTTACGTTCCCACGGGCAGTGTACAAGGGTTCTCTTTTCCACATCCTCACCAGCACTTTTTTATCTCTTGTTTTTCTCAATAGACATCCTAACAGGTGTGAGGTGATGTCATGGTGATTCTGATTTGCATTTCCCTGATGACTGGTGATGTTGAGCATCTTTTCATATATCTATTGGCCATCTGTGTGTTTTCTTTGGAAAAATGTCTGTTCAGGTTCTTTGCCCATTTTTAACTGGGTTTTTTTTTTCTTTTGCTTTTGACTTGTATGAGTTCTTTGTATATTTTAGATATGAACCCTACATTGAATATGTGGTTTGCATATATTTTCTTCCATTCCATAGGTTGCCTTTTCATTTGTTGATCATTTCCTTTGCTGTGTAGATTTTGTTTGTTTGTTTGTTTGTTTGATGTAGTCCTATTTTTTTTGCTTCTGTTGCCTTTTCTTTTGGTATCAAATTAAAAAAAAAGTCAATTCCAGGATGAGTGTCAAAGAGCTTACCCCCTATATTTTCTTCAAGGAGTTTTATGGTTTCAGGTCTTTTGTTCAAGTCTTTAATCTATTTTGAGTTTATTTTTTGTGTCTGGTGTAAGATAGAAGTCCAGTTTCATTCTTTTGCATGTGAATATCTGATTTTCGCAGCACAATTTGTTGAAGAGACTATCCTTCCCCGCTGTATATTGTTGGGTTCTTTTGTCAAAAAGGAATTGACTATCTATGCATGGGTTTGCTTTTGGACTCTCTGTTATATTTCATTGATGTGTCATGGTTTTACTCCAATACCACACTGTTTTGATTTCTGTAGCTTTGTAATGTAGTTTGAAGTCAGGAACTGTGATCCCTTCATCTTTGCTTTTCTTTCTTAAGATTGCTTTGGCTATTTGGGGTCTTATGTGGTTCTATACAAATTTTAGAATTTTTTTTTTCATATATACTCTCTGTCAAAAATGCTCTTGGAAGTTTGATAGGAATTGCATTGAATCTTTGAATACTTTGGGGAGTATGGACATTTTAACAATATTAATTCTTCCAATCCATGATCACAGTATTATCTTCAAATTGTGTCTTCTTTAATGTCTTTCATCAGTGTCTTATGGGTTTCAGGGTGCAAATCTCTCACTTCCTTGATCAAATTTATTCATAAATATTTTATTTATTCTTTCTGATGCAGTTGTAATGGGATTGTTTTCTTAATTTCTCTTTCTCGTAGTTAATTGTTGGTGTATAGAAACACAACTGATTTTCATATGTTGATTTTGTATCCTGCAACTTTACTGTTGCTTATTAGTTCTAACAATTTGTTGGTGGCATCTTTAGGCATATATAAGACCATACCATCTGCAAACAGAAACAATTTTACTCCCCTCCCTCAATTTGTATGCCTTTTATTTCTTCTTCCATTATTGCTTTGGCTAGGACTTCCAATATTATGTTGAATAAGAGTGGTGAGAGTGGGCATCCTTGTCTTGTTTCTGATCTTAGAGGAAAAAATTTCAGCTTTTCACCATTAAGAAATAATCAGTAATATTATTAGCTGTGGGCTTATCATATATGTTGAGGTACATGCCTTCTATACCCAATTCATTGAGAGTTTTTTTTTTTTCCTAATCGTGAAATAATGTTGAGAGAACGTGGTTTGTTTTTTGAAATACTGGGATAAAAGTTAAAATATCTATCATATATAAAGTGCCCAACACATGGTTTATTTGTTTGTTTTCCTCTTAATGTGGTGTTTTTAACATTTAGAATAGGGTCAGGCAGGTCGTGGGCAATGCGTAAATATTTGGCAAATGGACAGGTAATCAACAAATTATACTCCTGTTCTTTTGGTGAGTAGGATGTGTCTCAAGTGAACTCAGAATCTTTTTGGAAGCAAGAAATCATTAGTTGGTCAGCCTTTTATGTATAAGACTAAATACTAATTTCAGAATTCTGACACCTCACCTCATGTTCCTGTGGCAAGGACTGACTAGAATCAGGCAGGCATACCTTAGAAATATTAGGGGTGCAATTCCAGATCACTGCAATCACAATAAAGTGAGCATCACGATAAAGCGAGTCATAACATTTTTTTGGTTTCTCAGTACATACAAAAATTACGTTTACACTATCCTGCAGTCTGTTAAGTGTGCAATAGCATTATATAGGAAAAAATGTGCATTCCTTAATTAAAATACTGCTGCATTAATTTCAGGAAAAAACTGCTGAAAAATAGTGCTTAATTAAAAATTATTGCTGAAAAATGCTAACTATATCATCTGAGCCTTCAGCGAGTCATCACCTTTTTACAATAGTAACCTCAAAGATCACTGATCACAGATCACCATAATAAATGCAGTGACAATGAGAAAGTTTAGAATATTGTGAGAATTACCAAAATGTGACACACAGACATGGAGTGAGAATATGCTCTTTGAAAAATGGCGCTGAGAGACTTGTTGGACCCAGAGTTGCCACAAACCTTCAATTTGTACAAAACACAACATCTGCAAAACACAATAAAATAAGATATGCCTGTATTCACTCAGCCTGTTTCATTTTCATTCAGGACAAACAACTAGGCTACATTCTTTCATTTAAATATAGTCATATGACTGAATTCTGACCCACTGAAAGAGGCTAGGCGTGATGGATGCCACTTCCATACCTGGTAAAAACATTTCTCACACATCTCTCCTTCCATGAGTTCCACAGAGAATTCCTGAGCTCTAGAAGATAGCAGATCCCTGATATGAAAGAAGCCCAGGTCTCTGAATTGCTGCACAGAGCCAGAGCCCCTTCCTGCCCCTTGCCTCTCTGCTCGTCCATACTGGGTGATGATGTGAGTGAGAAGTACATTAATGTAGTGTTACTTACATAGTAACGTACATCATTGGAACATGGGTGGCGTTTGCCTTTGCAGTTAGCTACCTCAATGCATACAACCTCTGAAATGCATATGCAGTCTTCCTGCACCTACGTTCACTTTGTTCTCTAACCAGAATGTCTTTTTTACTATTCCCCAGGCAGGCTGTGTTTTTCCAGCATCTAGCTTAGTGCCCTTCGCACCATAGGCGCTCAATAAACATCTGTTGATTGATTTCTGGGTCAAAGAATGAAACAGCAGCATCCTATAAAATGCAAGCATATTTTATGTTAGACAGATCTGAGATTTCAGAGGAAATACGAATTTGGGGGTGATTCTCTACTACAGGATTTAGTATACAGCTCTCAAACAGAGAGTGCTGCTTACCTGGAACATTAAAACTAATGTTAAATTTACACACATCCTTTCAGGGAGATCCCTGCCACCTAAGAGGAAAATCCAGCCATACAGAATTCTAGGTGTGTTAGAGTAGCTTTGCAGATAGGCTCCATCCAGGAGGGAGGGTTCTGGACCAGGATATATGAACCTGCAGTGAATGTTAGGGGCCCAGAGATTTTCTCATGTTCAAGTGCTTAAAATAGAAACAGCCTGTCTTTCCTCCACTTTTAGAGAGCCTCACCCAGCTTTTCTTTCATGCTTTTGCACCTCTGGAGAATTGCAAGGCCAATGCTGAAAACCCAGAAAATGACTATTACTTAGCTTTCTGCTACTTACACAAAGTGTATCAGGAAATGGAGGGGAAGTGAATTATACTCTCGGACAGAGGTTGTTCAGGGGCAGAGGACTGTAATTGCCCAACATTGGGCAGAATGTTGGACATCTTACTATCTTATTAATGCCAACATTCACAAAAATAATGGAAGGTGTTTGTTGAGTGTTGTGTGCTAAGCTTTAGGTTAACATTAAGTTAACATTCCATCTGCTGTAAGAGATGTGGTGACCTTCTCCAGAGGTCACTACTTCCCACATCTGGGATGGCCAATAACTGGCTGGTATGAGGCACAAAAGCCTGGTCCTTTACTTCGGACCTGGGTCTGTGGTGAGTTATGCATCCAAGCCCCGCTGTGAATCAGGCTTTGCCTGTCTGCTGCCCCTTCGCTCTCCTGCCTTCCTGCCTTCTGTTAGGTTTTGCCTAAGAACTCTCCCTCAATAATTCTTAAGCTTCTACCTCCCAGATTCGGGTTTTGATTTTAGGGAACTCAGCCTAGGATGTTTTTCTTTTTTCTCAAAGTCAATTTAAAATCTGCTCCAGAGATGTTGGTTCCACTCTGGCTTCTGTCAACGGAAACGCTATTTATTCTCTTAGGCACTGAGGCTTAGAATCTTGAAGTTGTCTTTACCTGCTCCTTCTCCGTCATCCCCGCCCCTATCCAGTAAACACATTTGGTGTCTTCCGTGTCCCTCTTTCATTTCTTATAACCTAGCAAGGTCGATTCCTAGTAAGTCTTTCCACCTCCCCAAGGATGGGCTTCATCCATCCATCATACACATCAGCAACCAATTCATCTTTCCAAACAGGCTTCCGTCATGCCCCTACCCTATGTAAAAGACGTGGGGGCCCCCACTGCTTGAAGATTAAGTTCAATTGCTTTAGCAGATATTCAAGACCCTCCACATAGTCTTATTCTACTTATCTAAACTGATATGCCTTCATGCCTGTGTAAGGACATTTCTTTCAGGCCCAAACCATCTCCTAATTATCTTTTGAAAATATTTGACTGTTTCCGGTTCCAAAACTTTAGAACTTTGTCTTCCTTTGGTCTCCGACACTCAACCTTTTTCTCAAAGCGTGTCACCTCTTCCGGGAAGTCTTCCTTCCTTTTCTCTGAGCTCCTCTAGCACTAATAAATATCATCATCATCACTACCATCATATTAAAAACCTGTATATCATATGCCTGAAATTATGATACACATTTTATGTGCATTTCCTCACTGAGTTATTCACTGAGTTCTGTGAGGTACTTAGTTTTAATAGTTTTGCCTGTTTTATAGATGAGAACACTGAAGTTCAGAGAGGTGAAGTGACCTGCCCCAGATCACACAGAAAAGGGTGTGGAGCCAGGCTTTGAAACCGCCATGTCTCTGACTCCAAAACTTGGGTACTTAACCACACCGCTGTCCTGCTGCACTTGGTCTAACTGCTTCCTGCTCATTTATCCCTTATTCATTTATTTATGGAAAATAGTGATTGAGTGCCAGGGAGTGGACACTAGGGACTTGGTGGGGCCCTTGTCCTCACAGAGTTTTATCTAATTGCATTTTGAGCCCTTTTCCTAATTGCTGTCCCCCTCCGCAAGCTTCTCCCTCTCCCCTAATCTCTCCAGAGGACTCTATCAACATCTCACCTATGTGCTGTGTCATTTGCCCATCATTTCCTGATGGTTCAGGTGTTGGATTTATTTTTAAATTTTTATTTAAACATTTTTTAATTGAAGTATAGTTAGTTACAATGTGTCCATTTCTGGTGCACAGCACAATGTCCCAGCCATACATATATATACATACATTTGTTTTCATATTCTAAGTGTTCGGTTTAAAATGACATGTTTTATCCCTTGGCCTTCAGGACTCACTCAGGCCCTGCTTTCTAGTTATTTACAGAGAGATGGTCTTGTTTCCCCAAGACCGTATGCTTCTTTCTGATAGCATTTCCCTAGGTGCCTAGGTTAGGTGAGCCACAGACTGGTAGACCTTTGGGAAGCTGAACACTTCTTCCAGGGACACGCCAAAACTCAGACAGTTTTTAACAGGACCTCCGTGGCCCTCAGTGATGACAGATTTGCATCCTAGAACATCGATCTGCATTTTGGAAGCAACCAGAAGCCATTTGGAGCTTGATCAGATGCACAGAAGGTTGGAGATGGCAGGGACTTTTTTGGATCATTGAGTTCAAGCCTCTCATTTTACAAAAGAGGAGAGTAATCAAACTGTGAAGTGTTGTTTTGGGTTGGAAACAAGGAGTGTCTGTCACCACAAGATTCTGGAAACTCAGTAGACCAGGACTTACGGGGCTTGCTGAGTGCTGGAGAAAACCAGAGGCATCACATTGCTGCCAGTCCTGGTGATTTTAATGGGCTGAGAGGCATTGTTCTCAAGCAGGGCTCTGGCTTCTCTCAGCATCTTGACCTGCCCAACTGAGCACTGCCTTCCCCCAGGAGAGCAGCCCGTCTCAGGAAAGGTACTGAGTTCCAGAGACTCTAAGATGGCATGAGCCCAAGGAAAGTCTGTGTATGTTGAGGGGATGGGGCTGGGGGTGCTGTGGGGAGCTGTGGGGGGCTGGCTTGCAGAGCCAAGGCTTCTGTAGGCTCTCACATGGATTGGCAGTGAATGTCTTTGATAAAAAAAAAAAACCACACACACACACATACACACAAACAAAAAACCCCCACTGTCCTCTATTTCCAGTGATACTTCTGGCCTGGACTCCTGCAGCCTCTATGTTCCAAAGACCCCAGATCCAGGTGTCTGGGATGAAATAGTTCCCTTCTCAGTAGATTGCTCAGAGTCCGGGAAGTGCCTGCTCTCATTTCATGAAGTTGTTCTGGTTTACCGGAGGGGACAGAAGGAAGGGTGGTAAGACAGCTTTAAGAAGGAACGAAAGTGTATCGAGGAATTAATCTGATTCTGGCATCTGTGCTTTCTGTAGACTTTCTCAGTGAGTCCTCTCAACGACCCTGCCTGGTGGCAATTCTTATGCCTCTGTTAGAGGTGGGGAGACTAAGGTCCAGAAAGCTAAGGCAGTGTGCCCAGTGTCATATTTACTAGTATGTGGGAGAGCAGGAATTCTAGCCTCATTTTGACTTCAAATGCTCTCCTTTTTAATACCCACAGGACCTCCTAGTAGGCAATGCCTTTGGAGCATCCCTAAAAGGATGAGTCAGTGAAGCCCAGCCCCTACCATGTGATACTCTGTGAAGCAGATGTTCAGTTACCACTGCTTTCAATAAATAGCCAAGCACTGAAGTAGAGTGCATGGGATTTTGACTCCGTTGACCTGGGTTCAAGTTCCAGCCTTGTCATTTACTTAGACACTTAACCTCTCTGAGTCTCTATTTCTTCATTTTTGCAACAAAGATAAAATACCTATGTGAAAGGGTCATTGTGAGAATTAAATGAAATATCTCAAGAGAAAGTGTTTTGCATAAAGCAATATGCAAATGTTAGTTACTTAAATGCCACAGTGACTTAGGGTGGCATTCTTCCGAGAAATCAATTATTGAGCCCGAGTGTGTACCAGAGGCTTGATCCCTGACCTCAAGAAGCTTATAGTTTTGGTGGGGATGAGAGACTCTGAAAATCAGAGGGTAGAGGCCACATTGTGCTGCAGTGATGTAAAAGGGGGAGAGAATCAGAGAAAGGAGAGATCACTGGACGGCTACGTAGCCGAGCAGGCTTTATTCCAGAGGCTGGATTTGAACTCTACAGGATCTGGCAAAGAAGAATGTTTGAAGTGAGAGGAGATTTGCAAGAAGTCCATAGCTTTAATTTAAATTAAAAAATCTCTTTGGAAATTGCAGTCCTTTTGGGATCTAGTTGTTTGGCAGAGAACAGCAGATCTCAAAGTGGGGGTCCTAGGAGCCCTGAGGAATGTCCACGACCCTTTCAGGAAGACCCTTTAATGAAGTCAGATTATTTTCTAATAATAATAAAATGTTATTTGCCCTTTTTAATTCTCATTCTCTCGCAAGTGTACAGTGGAGTTTTCTAGAAGCTACATGACATTACGTGATAGCATAACAGAACAAATGCAGAAACAGATATGAGAATCCAGCTGTCTTCCATTAAGCCAGATATTAAGGAGCTTTGCAAAAAAGGTAAAACAAGGACACTCTTTTTCACAAAATTGTCTTTGTTTTGGAAACTGCAGTTGTTTTTCATTAAATTGTGACATTTGTGTACTATTCTTATTTTAAAGTAAATTAATAAATACTGCATAGTTTTATCAGCTGTAATTTCTATCAGGGTACAGACTGATAGATATAACATGTGAATTAATCTCTTGGGCTCTGCAATAATTTTTAAAAGTATGAAGGAATCCTGCGTCATGAAAGTTTGAGAACCATGGTTAAAGACATGGTATTCTGGTGTGAAGATACAGAGAAGGTCTCACATTTTTATAATGCTTTAGTGCCAAAGTGTGTGTCCATCTGGTAGTTTGGAATACCTATGTCTGGAAACTTTAAAATGGTAATGCCCGTTGGCCAGTGTGTAGTGAAACTGATGCTCCCAAATATTGTTAGTTGGAAGTACAGATTAGCCAGAATATTTCTGTCAGGCAGTTTATAACAAGAAAATTAATGATAATTTTTACCCTTTGAACTAATAATTATATGTACATAAAAACATTTTAAGGAAACAAATAAAGATGCATACAAAGATTTATGTAGAAGAATACACAACAAAGTTTTTTATTATAAAGAACTGACCAGAAATTGACCATCTGGTCAAGAAGACAATTAAAGTAAATTATGATCCATTTATACATTGGAATGTTGTAAGGCTTTTAAAATGATTTTTGAGGAATACTTAACAACATGAGGAGATGCTTAAAATATTATGTTAAGTGAAAAGGCAAGAATCACAAACTGTATACAGAAAATGACCCCAAATTTTGTTAACATACACACATACAGATTAGAGGAAAAAACGTACCAAAGGTTAAGTGGATTTTTCTCTATATGGCGTGGCTATAATTGATGTCTTTGTTGTACATTATTATTTTCTGTATTTTATGATATTTGTAGCATAATTTTGGTCCTTTTATTTTTTAAAAAGACCTCAGACTGTGGCATTTATTTTATCTAAGAATGTGAGTGCCAGTCTCCTGAGTCAGTCCGCGTCCCCTCGGGTTCAGGTGAGCGCTGCCTCAGATCTCAGAGGGACATTTCTCTAAGGATCACATGATGGTTTAAGAAATACTCTGTGACTTGAGAACAAGCCCAACTTCTAGCTAATTGCTTCTTTCTCTTATTTAGCTTTCCAAAGGGAAGCTTTAAAAAACTAGAACTGATTTTCATGCCCTACAGCTCTGGTCTATTGTCAAGAGCGTTTGGAGTGCAGAATGTAGTGTCCAACAGGGCAATTGTTTAAATAATGTTGTGTAACTGGTACAGTGCAGGGAGCACAGCCATCAATGTATAATTTTTCTAGAAGAAGAGATGAATGAGATTTCAGATATCTGGGCCCATAAGGAGATGGAGTGTCTACAGTGTAAGAGCCTCAAATGGGAGAACTGTAATTCACTCCTGGGTATCTGGGAATTTCTTCTTTCTTGGGGTGGGAGGTGTCAGATGTTGGAAGACTTTAGTCTTCTTTCTCACCAAATGACCAGTAAGATAACTGATTCCACCTATAAGTGATATCATATAGTATCGAACTTATTTACAAAACAGAAACAGACTCCCCAGACCCAGAAAACAAATTTATGGTTACCAGGGGGGATAGGGGATGGGAAGGAATAAATAGGGAGATTGAGATTTGCAGATACCAACCACTATATATAAAATAGATAAACAACAAGTTTCTACTGTACAGCACAGGGAACTATATTCAATATCTTGTAATAACCTATAATGAAAAAGAATATGAAAACTAATATATGTATGTGTATGTATGACTAAACATTATGCTGTACACCAGAAACTGATACATTGTAACTGACTATACTTCAGTTAAATATAAAAATACATGACTGATAGAACCAGCTCTGCCTGAAGGAACATCTGCTTTGTTGTTAGTGTCTCCCATCAGAACCTCTCACATGGAGAAGGAAATCTATCTGAATGTGAGTCTTTCAGTCCCTAGGACACATTCACTCAGCCTGAGTATCCAGCCTGCATGGTATTATTCAGCATGCGTTAGGGGTTAAAGACATGCCAGGTAATTCCTTGACCTCAGAGGACTTACTCTGGAGAAAGGAAGTCTCGTACACAAAAAGTTAAATAATGGCATAAAACAATAGCAGAAGAGAGGAGATGTGTGTCCCCAGAGAGCAGGTACAATGCTCCCCGAGGTGACAGAGATGCTGAGCGCTAGGAAACCAGAGGCAAGAAAGATGAGAGGCTTCATGGAAGAGGAGAGCAGCAAAAGGAGACACTCCCTTCTCTCCACGGCTGACTGCTTCTAGGAGGCACAGACTCGCTTTAACTGATGGATTAATTAATGCATTGAGGGCTTACCACATACAAAGCATTGCGCTTCCCCCAGGAAGAGAAAGATTTACAAATGAATGGGACACAGAATTTAGCTTCTCCAGGGTGGAGGGATGGTTTGAAGGCTCTTCACCAGTTCCTATTTCTCCATTAGGCAGCTACACATTTTATCCTGGGGGTTTCTGGATGTGCACGAACAGGCATAATTGCATGCATGTCACAGGGACCAGACTGGCTACATGCAATTTTAAAGGGAAATGGTAAACATCTACTCCCCAGATAGAGATGCCTTGCTAAATAAAACTGTCCAGAACCTCCTAGCTCATGCCTCATTATTTTTTAACCTGGGAAAACTTAGTGAAAAAAGTTGAGTCCGTTTTCCCTAGGCTTTAATTTGTAAGTGTTGGCCGCCTGCTGGAGGCTATCTCTGATCATGTGGAGCAGCCCCACCGTCTTCCCTCATGGCTTGTGGTAGTTTACCGCCGATTGGGTGGGAGTGAGAGGGCATTAGCCTGCCCACACTGGTGGTGAGGTAACTATAACTCAGCTGCTGTTTGCCCAGAGATGTGCAAGACAATTTCTCCTCCAATGATGACATTATTGTTCTATCATCGGGCCTCCCAACAACTGGCAGTGAAGTGAACTTCATGATATTAGGGCTATTGAAGTGTCACAGTAACCCCATGAAAGTGATATTTATATTCCCATTGAGCAGATACGAAACATGAGACTTCTGTAATTAGCCCGAGGTTCCACAGGCTGCATTTGAAACCAAATCTGCTTGACTCTGAAGTGAATCCTCTTAACGATTACGTCAGGCTGTCTTTTTGAATGCAAATTATTATCTATAATAGAGTCCCTCTACAGATGTGTTAATTTACGGATCTGCATTGTAACTGCTCAGTAACAAATCACTTTATTGCTCCTATTTTTTAATTGCATGAGTGTTATATGGATATACTTTTGTTTTGAAAACATTGCAACATTACAAACAAACTGAAGTCCTTGTAGCCACCCCACCCCACCCTGGTCCCCTATTCAAAAGTAATTTCTTTTACCATTTATTTGTGTTATCCATAAGAAAATTCAGAGTGCACTTATAAGTAGACCATATTCACAACTTAGAAACCTGGTGGAAATATATTTTTTGTTTTGTCTGGGTATACTGCTTGCGTATTTAATGCGTTATTATTCAGTAGCCTTTTTCATTTAGTAATGTCTTAGAGACTTTTCAATAATCTTGATATCTACCTTATTCTTTAATGCTATTATATAGTGTGTGTGTGTGTGTGTAAAATACACTGAATATTATTTATTCTTTCCCCTAATGATTGCCATTCTGTTATGTTCGTATGAACAGAGGTGCAGTGAATTACGGGATGTCACATCCTCTTGGGGGTCCACTCATGTTCTTTCCTTTCTCTGGAGGGCTTCTTTCCTCCCTTCACTTGTATGACACCAATGGGCCTCTTGGCTGACAGGACTGAGATCTCTTGTCATTTTGAATCCTCAGAACAACAACTCAACAACCCTATTGCCTGAACAGATTCTTCGGTTAGAATAGAGTGTTCAGACATCAAGGGGAAAGAAAGACCAATGATCTGAACGTTTGGCCAAGCCCACACACCCCACATCTCCTAGATCTGAGCTGGAATGGTGCTGCTGCTGGGTCTACATTTTATATTTGATGTGAACCATGAATTCTGCATGATCTGGTCTCCAGAGTCAGATAGCCTCCAATTTCCTGCACTTGGAAGCCAGCGATGGCTCTCATTCAGAAAACTGGGGCAGGAACACATTCATTACCCTGCATCATTGTGTCTTTCTTTGGGAGACTAGGTGATCCGGCTATGGAGTCAGATGACACAAGAGGCCCCTGAGAGCCATGTGAGCTTCTGTCTTGGCATCAGTCTGCCTGTGGTTTTTCTGAAGCAGAGGGTGGGACCAGTACTCACTTGGAGAATGAAGCTATTTCAATCTCTTGCTTTTGGCTCAGAGTCTGAAATTAGTTTTCTGGCTGGTTATTTGTGGTCAGGCTGGGCTTCTGCCATTGCAGAGATACAAATTAATGCAGCTTTGGGCACTGGCCCTCGGATGGGGAGGTGCAGCAGGCCAGAGGAAAGTACCAGTGGTTTTCCCATCTCCATCATAAGGACTCTCTGGGAAGCCATGGGTCTGGAGCTGTGCTGGGGAAACTCTTGACTCTGCCCTCAGAGGGGGCTGTGGTTCACCAGACACTGGAGCCCCTCTTTGCTTCTGGTCTTTGATTGTTGGCCATCCTCAGTATAGTTGACTGACCTCAGTGAAATGTTCGCGGGAGTGCTGGTGGGGTCTTCCCAAGGCCTGGCCCTTGGAGGCACGGTTCTGCCTTTTGATTCCCCAGGTAGTTGGGCCATACTATACATTTATGACAGCAACTGGGGACAGTGGCCAAAGATTCTTTAATGATTAATTGAGCATCCATGTGCCTCACCCACCAAGTGTAGAGAGTATAAATCAAGGAAAAGAAAACAAGGTGATTTCCCTTGAGAACAATATAATCTGGAGTATTCATAAGAATGACAGCCATCCATGTTTCTGGCCCAAGGGTTTATCAGATGCTAGACCAGGTACCTCACTGTTCTCTGCTGAGCCCTCGCGACAACAGCCCTATTGTTCAGAGCCGTGAAGAGCTCACACAGCTGCGTCTTCCAGTGCTGAGCCTAGCTGTCTTTGCCCTGCTGCCATCTGCCTTATTTTCTCCACTTAGGGCTCTGCACTTTCCGAGATTCAAAAGACATTTCATTTGTTATATTCCTTTTAAAGAGCTTTCAGTAACTGCTGAAAAGAGCAGAAGTACATATGCATATTCAGAGAATAAACAGGGGACTCCTAGGTGCTGTTCATCTAGATGCAGAGGAGGGTGTGGGCTGAAGTTGTAGGAAAAGTCTCCACGATGTAATTAGTACTAGAGCTGGAGTCAAAAAGGAAATGACAGTTGCCAGCCGTAAGCAAGTTGGGAGAGCAGGAAACAGGAGGTGCCGCGAAGGCCTGAGTGCCAGACGTGGGCAGGCATTTTGACCCCGTGGCAGCCAGGCAGGGAAGAGTGAGTTAGGGCATCAGAGGCCCTGGCTAGAATCTTGGGAAGTTGTCTTGGAGACAAAAAGAGAGTGGGAGGAGCCTGGCTGGTGGTGGGGATGGCAGGGGTTGATATTGCAATCAGCTGGAGCAGTGGCCACCACGTTATGCACTGCCTGCTTTTGGAAATACGGTTTTATTGTAACACAGCACACCCATTCATTAATGCATCCTGTTAGGCTGTTTTTTTGTTTGTTTCCTTGTTTCTTTCTTTCTTTTTTTTTTTTTTTGAACTACAAGGGCAGAGTTGAGTAGTTGTGATAGAGATTGGCAAAACCTAAAATATTTGCTCTCTGGCCCTTTTCCAGAAAGCAGTTCACTCACCTGAGCTAGATCTGCTCTTAAGTGTTCAGGAAGGGAGGGGGCAAGCCCATTACCTGGCACAGAGGAGAAGCCGTAATAGAGGATAGATTGGTAAGCATTAAGAAACAAGCAAAACAAAATACAATTCCTCACAGGAAAAAGGACTATCAGGACTGAGGTTGTTTGCTAATTTTAGATTGTGTCACAGAGAAGGGAGTCCACTGAGAAGATGAAAGGCTGATCAGAGAACCAAAGAGTAAAAGACTTGAAATTTCTCAGTTTCTTCTCGGGGGCGGAGGTTGGAGAGGGCAGGAGGAGGGGGTCTGAGCAGCGCAGGCGGCAGACAAGGGGAAGGCGGCTGGCTGGGTTAGGAGAGCAGTGTGCCTGCCCCCATCCTGAACATCTGGTGGCCCAGTGAGAACTGGCAGAGGGCCTTCGCACCTCTGGCAGGAACGTGGCATTGGGAACAGGGTGGGGGGTGGTGTTTGAGCTCTAGCCCAGCTCTTCCGAGAAGCTGACTTAGCTGCATTGGCTGAAGGTTTCTCTTTTCTGTTTTTTCACTTTTAAAATAGGAACTCGTATGCCTTTTGCCTCCAGCCTTTCCCCCAGAAGCTCACTAGAGGAGTGGGAGCTTGCTGGGCGGATGAAAGTAGGCCATATTCACAACTCAGCTCTGGAAACTGTCACTGAGAGCATGGCCCTGGGTAACTACCAGGATTATGGCAGGTTAGGCTAGGGAGCCCTCCTGGGATGTAGGGAGGTCCTCCTGGCCCATGCAGAGCTCTTCTGAAGATCTATCAGAATGGATCAGGAGCTCCTGAATGGTCAAAGAGCTCAGACCAAGAGTCTTGGGAGGTTGAAGAGGGCAGATGTCTGGTCTACCAGTCAGCCTCGGGGACCTAGGGAAGAGTGTGAGTGGTTGGCAGCTCGGAGGCCCAGCCAGACAGCAGTGGGTCCCTGGGCAGGTGATGGAGCCACAGAGCAGGTGACCTACAGTGATGCAAGTGGGCAAACCAGAGACAGAGCTCCTGTGGCCAGGATTCAAGGGCCTCAGCTTGGGAGTGGGTTCAGACACTCTAGAATTCAGGATTCTAAAGCCAGGGGTCGCTGGGATGAGACTGGTCAGAAGCTGTGGACTCAGGCCTTGGGAATAAAGAAGGACCCGGTTTTTGCTGAAGGGAAGCTCTTTGAAGGTACAGCATCCTTAGAGAAAAATTGGTCAGTGATCAGCAAAGTAGAAGTTGTGCATGGAGTATGAGTGGTAAGTGCACGTGAAATTATCTCTCCAAAAAAAAAAAACAGATAATTTTTTCAGATGCGCAAGAAGTCAGGTGTAAAAATAAAGACTGAAACATTTATCATAGCAAGTTTTAAAAGAGCAAAAATGCTTATCAGTGGTTGAAAGGATAAATAGCCAGGGATTTATTGGTAAGCTGCAATGCTCTACAGCAGTTAAAAGGAATGAATCAATGGCTGGGTGTGTCAACATGGGTAAAATCCCCCAAACTGAATGCTGGGCAAAATAAGAAGCTACAGGACATATATCCTGTATGATAATGTTTATGTAAATGTAGAAACACTCGGAAGATTATGGAGTATTCGTATTCATAAGCAACATATAGATCTAGTAGAGGGTATATGATTGGCATCTTGTGTTTTTCTGTGCACTGGAAATAATTCATAACAAAAGACAAAGACATGTGTGTGATGTTTCCTGCTTTCTGGACACTTCAGGGTTAGGAGCCTAAGGTCAAGATTTGGGAAAGCTAGCCTTCAAGTAGGGGAAATGAGCCTGCTTCCTCTAAGGGACCCCACCGGCCGATGTCTGGAGTCACAAGGTGGAGGATGGTCTGCTTGTAAAAGTGACTTCTGCAGGCATAGCTGTCTCCGGCAGTGGCCCCGAGGTCTCTCTGCCTGCTGCCCCTCCCCCTGGGCATAGGGGGCCCAGAGATCCCTGTGGTCAAAGCGGGATGCTGTGTCCATGCTGGAAAGGACAGGATCCAGGGCTACTTTGGCCCCAGGGAGGTGTCTGCACTGAGTTAGGCCTGTTTCTGTTTTCCTGAATGAGCAGCAGCTGCCGGAGGCAAGGAGGAGGCTGAGCCTTGGAGAATCCTTTGTTGGGAAGCCCCTACTTGGAGCAGCTGCTTTTGGAAAACAGCGAAGTCAGTGTGAATCTGTTGTGCAGTTTGCAGAAAGGGGACTGTGAGTGGTGCGCAGCACACCACCTTTGATGAGAGTTATTTGGATTCTGGAAGGAAGTTAGTTGTGACATCAATCATGCAGGGAGTCCTGAGAATTTCTCTCTTACAAGGAAGATGTTGGCTGTATATAGCATGAGGAGAAGTCTCTAGTTGGAAAACAGCTTAGTGCTGTGTTGGTGGGATGATAAGATTGAAAGCCCAGAAAGGGCCTTATGATTATCAGAGTTAAACCTCTTGTGTTGGTGATAGGAGGGAGCTTGACGCAGGTTCTCTTCTTGACCAAGCTCTGGTCAGCATCCTCTGAGCTCTTTTCAACTAGGCCCTGTCCTTGGGTGTGTCCTCCAGAGCCCAATTTTAGCAGTTTAACCAGTATCTCATCACACTCCATATCTGCTTATACTCAATAGCTGATCAAATTCCTCATCCGCCATTAATGCCTTGGGTATGTCTGATCACTGTGACCTGCCTTCAGCAAGAATTCTGTCAGGTTAGTTCAGCAGAGAATTTCCCCACCCTCTTAGTCATGCTCTACCCACTGACCCCCACCTTTCTCTCTGGCTGTAAACTCCTTGTTTATCTTGTTGTGTTGAGGGTTGAGCCCAGTCTCCCTCCTTGATGTGGAAACCTCATTGTTGTGGTCCCCTTACCTATCGCACTGGTCCTGAATGAAGTCTGCCTTTCCATTTTAACAAGTGTCAGAAGAATTTTCTCTTTAATGGGCTTAGAAAATTGACCTTTCCTGGGTAAGACTTTGCATCCATTTCAGAATCATTTCTAGAGTCTAGACTTCCAGATTCCAAGTTCAATGTTCTTTCCCTACACTATGCTGTCTTTATGCCTTCAAGAGTGTAGATTCAAGAAGTGAATTGTTTTGTTTTGTTTGCATTTTTGCTTGTATTAACATTTTGTTTGTATTAATAAAGTGTTTTGTTTGTATTAGTAAAATATCCTATTAACATTTCCTAGAGATTATGGTGTGTCGTCTCCCCTGCCTTGGGTAGGGTAGGAGGTCAGGGTGACTGGTCATTTAGCCTTAATGCTTGTGTGAGTGAGTGAACTCTAGATCCATCTGTGGCATCCAACGCTGCTAGGTCTGACCAGTCTGTAAGTCATGCTGGCATTCCTGTGTTAGGTGTGTTTCCTAGGTGTGGCTCTGTGTTGAGTTGCCTCTAGACGTTAGTATTTGGCCAAGAACTCACGAGTACGTTTGGACAAGTTTATTCCTTCATTCATTCTTGCAAATAAAGACAAAACAAAGCAATACAAACATCACAACGTTCAACATTTGCTTTGTACCAGACATGGTGCAAGGCGTTGGGGCTGTTATGAGAAATGGTTCTTGCCCATAGGGAGGTATAGTCAAGGAGGAGGTCCCAGGATAAAACTAGTATGGTCACAACAATAGGATACATGCTGGAATAGAAATATTCACAAGGTAGTATGAGAACAGGAAGGAAATGGTGATTAATTTCCCAGGGAGGAAGTTGGAAGGGGAGTGATATTGGAGTAGAGTGTGAAGGTTGGAGAGAAATTTACCAAGTAGAGGAACCAGGGGTTGGAGCTAGTTCAGGCGAAGGAAATGATGTGCCAGAAATGGAGGCAATGAAAATGCATGGCATTCAGGAGAGTTTAGTGAGGCTGGGGAGACAGGGGCAGAGGAGCAAGCGACTAGATATGGTCTAGTAAGTGAAGGTGTAGCCAGATTTTACAAGACTAAGCTTGGAAGCTATAGCTTCACTGTGTACAGGCAGTGGGTAATTACTGCCAGGGAGGGAGGTGGACAGATCTGCACGGTTGAAATATAACCCGATGACAGCATGGCAATTGATGGGAGGGGGAGAAAGTAGAAGAGGAGCATCCAGTTGGGAGATTGTTTCAGAAGTGGTGATACACGAGCCACGCATTGGAATGAGGATGGAAAGATCAGGGGTCTACGTTACTTAGGAGACAGAATCGTTAAGACTTGGAGACTGAGCTGGGTTCGAGAGATAAAGGCAAGACTTTCTCTGATTGGCAGTGACTCCTAGTGCCTCAGGTAGACAGGAAACAGAAGATAAGCAGTCAGTTTTGGGGGTGGCTGACCATCAAAGTTAGCATAACTGATGACCATGTGGGGCCTGTAGCCTCGGGAGGGATTAGAAATACTGAGGTTCGTCTATTCAGTAAACGTGCTGAATGCATATGATGTTCAAGGCCTGATTCTATTTCGGAGAAAGGAGAAGTGAGTGTCGTTTGTATTTTCATTTATTTTTTGACATTTCAGTCCGCTACATCCTATTAGAAGGCTTCCCATGGGTTGTATTTTTGCATCCTCACAAACGCCTCATGAGGTTAAATTGTCCCCATTTTTCAAATAAGAAGCCCGTGGCTCTGGCGGGTTAAGTGACCGGCGTCTGGTCTCGCAGCCGGTAGCTGCCCATCTAGGAATGGAACACAGACTTCGCTAAGCCCCAGGTTCATGTTCTTTCCTCTCCCTGTAGTGTATTCCGAAGTTCCTTGTTCTCGACCAGCTTGCATTGTGGTTGGGGAAACAGAAAGTAAGGAAACTAATCATGACAATATCAAAGAATAAAAGAGGCACGCACAGCGTGTGCCTTGGGTGTGTAACGGATGGGGAACTTTGTTCTGGTGCAGAGGAGAGATGAGTGGTGACTGGGAAAAGGGCCAGGGAAGCCTTAACAGAGATGAGGGTGGGTACTTAGCCGGGCCTGAGACACAGAATTAGCCAAATTGGATGGAGACGGGGATTATTCTTAAGGGTCATCACACAGTTTGGCTATGAGACTTGTAAAGCTAAGCTTGGGCCACGGCAGAAGCAGATTAGTATTAGAAGGTGGGTAAAGGATGACAGAAAAGGCAGGGGCAGGTAGTTTCTAGGGGAGACACAGGGCCAGAGTCAGGAACTGAGATTTGAGATGGAATGCAGGCACCCATGAGGTCACTTGGCCATAGAGAGAATGAGGTGGCCTCTGTGATGTCTAAAGCTCTAGTGGGAAAGGATTCGTGAGTTTAGCCAAGGAAGGCGATGGCAGAAAGGGGGTGAGAACCTGATGGTACTGGTGATCTGAAAGCAGAGGGAGGTACGTGTGGCGTGGGGGTTGGAGCAGTGAGGTGGGAGCCTCAGGGAGGTTGGCTAATTGAATCCATTTTTGGGTGCCTGCTGTCCCTGCTCCATCGTGGAGAGGTGGGATGGAGAGGAAGGGACCTGTGGGTCGCTTGGTCTGCCTTTGTTCTCTGAGCCCTGACTTGTGGTCTTGGTATAAGATCAGAGCCCTGGAAATTAGACTTAGTGGAGGGGGCGGGTAGCCAGCAGGCTCGTTGGGATGATGAGCTTATTGGCTGCAGTCCATGTCCCGGGCTTTTTCTCCTGTGTAGAGCATCAGACTCTCCACCAGTCCTGCCAGATTTGGCCATTGGACCCCACAAGCTCCTGGATACAGCACTTCCTGCCTCTCTGAGGGTTGCCAGGCTTCAGGCTCAGTGGAGGAGTGTGAAGTCGGTTGCACCTCAGGGACCTCAGGAGAAGGTCTGGCCTTTCTCCCCTTGGTCTTCATGCACAGCTCCAGGCGGGAATTCGTGCCTCTGTCCGCAGCACCACGCGTGCGCGGGACCAGAGAGCTGAGTGTGGGAGGCAGCCGGGCTCCGGCAGCTCCTTTCACTGCACAGCCTCACAAAGGGCCGGAAAGTAGGTCTCCGAGAAAGGCCAGGAGCAGAGGGGAGCGAGCTCAGGTAGTGAGCAGATGCATTAGTCTAATTGCTCTTCCAAAATTAATGGGGCCTTTTATCTCTGAAGAACACTTTTAAGCACTCATGTGATTTGGGAACAAAGATGCAGGTTGAGGGAGAGCCGGGCTCCCCTTTAAACACAATCCCCCATTTGGTAAAACAATCTCTTCCTTTCTTTCTTTCTCTCTTACCTGCAGATCCACGGATTATGGCACCACCTATGAAAAGCTGAATGACAAAGTGGGTTTGAAGACTGTCCTCAGTTACCTCTACGTCAATCCTACCAACAAAAGGAAGGTGAGAGGAGGGGTCGGTGGGTCCTAAGCACTCCTTGTGGAGTGGCAGGGCGGCCAAGGGCAGGAGTTAAGGAAAAAAACACCAGTAGCCACCGCATCGCTGATAGACTGCCCGTTTTATATGCCAAGAATGCCACAGACACTGTAGTTCTAACACCTGCTTTGATATAGTAGTAACAATAGTAATAATAATAATAATAATAATAATAATACTCACAACAGTAACAGTATATAACTATGTAAGGGGTTCCTCTGTGCCAAGGATGGTGCTATGTGCTTTATATACCGTATCTCATTTATCCTCGTGATGAATCTATGTGGCAAAAAAGACTACTGTCCCCATTTTACAGATGAAGAAACTGAAGCTCAGAGAGATTACATGACTTTCTAGCCTGAAGGCAGACAGTAACAAGTAATAGGGTGAGTGACAGACCTAGAATCTAAGAATGGGACTGCTGGACTCCAGAGCTGAGTTCTCCTGCAGCCTCCTTTTTGCTGGTCTCTTTTCAGAACCCTCCATGTAAACAGGGAGTTGGTTTTTGCCAAGGATAGGCAGCTCCTAGATTCTTCCACTGGATCCAGCCAGAGCTCATTCTGAGGCACAGGGGAGCCAACTGACTCTGCCAGCCTCTGATTTTCTGTCTTTCCTCTTCACTTAACAGCCAGGACATGAGTGAAATTGTGTGAGGTCAGACTTTGCTCGTGGAGACCTACTGGGAAGAGGGGGCCTGAGTTGCGTGGAGTGGTGAATGGTTTTAGAAATGAAATGCTTTCTAATATATTGGCTTTGGGGAGAGGTGCTCTTTCCCCAGCTAGGAGGGTACTGCTGTTTAGAAACTAGGCTGATCTGGCCCCAGTAAACACACCACCGATATAAAAGGCCATTTCAGAGTTTCTTAAATGCTGAAAATGGCACTCCCCAGCTCTCCTTCTGCAATCTGTTTGCATTCCCCAGTGGTTTTGCAAATCCTTTCTTTAGCGAGGTAGGCTCAGGGATGATCTTCAACCCAGTGTGCAGAGGTCCCTGATCTCTGAGTCCAACCTGGTGGAGTCCAAGCGGTGGCTTAGAACCATGATTGTGCTACTCAAAGCAGGGCAACTTGGACTCAGACCCTTAACATCACAGCCCAGCCACCCCTTCTCCTCACTCCCACCTGGCTGTCCTCAGCAAAGGGAAGAAGCAGGATTGGTGACTCCTGGTTCAGCGTTGGTAATTGATGCCCGGAGATCCAGCCAGCTCCAGGAGTCCCCACACCTGGGACTGTGCCTCCCAGCCAAGTGCCAAAACTCTGCTGATCAAGACAGCCGTTTAGGTGCCTGTTGCTGGTTTTAGCTGAGTCATTCTTTTCTTTGTCCCAAAGGGTTGTCCTTTTCCCATTTCTCAATATTGTTATTTGAATTACTGAACATTAGAGCTGGATGGAAGGGATCATAGATTTCATCTATACGAGCAGTTGTTGATAGTTTTTGAACTGCAGCTCCTTTGCAAATGTGATTAAAGTGCTAGGCCTCCTCTTTAGAAACATGCCCCCACATGCAAAATTTTGCAAACAATTTTTAGATATTTATGAACACCTTGAATTCCATCTGTGGACCCAAGGTGTCCGTGGAGTCTTGATTAAGGATCCTTCATCTATTCCAATAGTCTCGATTCCCAGATGAGGAAACTGAAGCCAGAAAAGACCACAGAGGCGGGTAAGAAATGGAGCCAGAGTTAGAGCATGGGATTTCTGATGCTCAGACCAGGTGTCTTTGCTTTGGACCACGCTCTGCTCCTTTCCCTTCCATGTAATCACAGCCCTGGGCTTCAGAATTGATGGTCTAGTCCTGACCTGGGAACTTGAGGCAGTTGCTTTGTGACCTTGAATTAAAGCTTGGTGCCATGCCCATGTGGACACATGATAAAACTTGACCCAATCAACTCAGCAGTGGTCTATGTCAAGTCTTCCTTTGCGCTCTCCCTTCATTAAGAAGGAAGCTGAGGCCCACGGAGCCTCGCCCATGGCACTAGGCTGGTTAGCAGCAGAATGGACACCTGGTCTCTTTAACTCCCAGCTTAAAGCTCCTCCCATCCCCCACAGTAGCTTGGGGCCGGAGAATCACAGGGGGTGTCTGCACTCTGGAAGAAGCAGGGGGTGGGTATTTGACAGATGGCAGGTGCCCTTCAGTGCTGATCTCTGACCTCTGTCTGGACCACAAGAATTAATCACATCTTCATGTAGGTGGTGGATCACCTGTCTTTGTGAGGATTTTCCCAAGTGGCACTTGAAGGGTCACACCTGTTTGCATCCATTCTGGTAGTCATCTGTCATGTGTGGTGCCTGTTGGACTCCTACTGATCACGACACTTCTTTCGGTCTTCTGCCATTTTTCTCCACTCTTGACTGTTAACCTCTTTTTGGTATAACCTAGAGGTGCTCAGTCGTGTGGGAAACCAAGGGCGGGATAAGGCTGATGCTGAGGGCTAGAAGAACGTGCAGCTGGGATTTGGAGACCACTGGTGCAGAGATGCACCTCCGTTTCTCCTTCCCAGAGGTGATGTTCAGACCATGGGCTCTCTGGAGCAGTTCCTCACAGGAATTATCACTCAGTTAACAAAAGTTAGGTCTGTTTTGTCTTGTCTTTTCTGAGAACCACCTCCAAAGCACAATTAAATGCCACCTAAGAGACACTGTCACCCAGAAAGTTAAAAGTACGGACATTTTCTTCACTCAGTTCAGGGAAAGACAAAAAGACAGGCTCATGAATGCCATGGGTTTATATATTTATTTTGGAAATAGCAATATAGATTAATTTCATAAAGGGACTGTGGGATCCTGAAATGCTTTCTGAATCATCCAAGCGGAGATAAACTTAGATTCGGTTTCATTTTACTATAAGCGTGTTTGCCTGTATTTGGAGCCGCTGGACACTGATGACGCACAAGCATCCTTCGTGGTGACTCTCTTAACCAGAGTATTGGGTTTACTAGACCTGCACTGCTCAAGCCACTCAGGCAAAGTGACAGTTAGATGTAAATGAAAATACTCTTATTTGCTTATTGGTCTAGTGCTCTGGGCCATTATGACCTTGGGTTTTATTTAGTTTTTTTAATTAAAAAAATGGGGGGATTAGTTTTTTTATTTATTTACTTTTTTTTTTAAATGGAGGTACTGGGGATTGAACCCAGGACCTCGAGCACGCTAAGCATGAGCTCAACCACTGAGCTATACCCTCCCCCCATGACCTTGTAATGCAACTGGCTTTTGTTGTTGTTTCTTTGTTACATATGTCTTGAAGTTTAAACCTGTGGTCATCTGGAGTCTCATCTCAGCTTGAATTCATCATGATTCTTTTGGTTCTCTCTGCACCCAAATTATCTGTAGCTCCCCATGATCTTCAACTGGCTAGTGGCAGTAGTCTGCAGCAGATTCTTCCAGCTAATCTTGTCCAAATACTTGCTTTTCACCTAATGTGTTACTTATTTAACGCATGGCTACTGCTTTCCTGGAGGCTGTGAGTACATCAGAGTTCCGTTACCCCTAGTAAAACAGTAAATTGTGCCTGTATTAGTGTAGGTATTCCCAAAGCTTCTTAACACTTTTCTGACAACATGAAATCTCCAAATGCAGATAGCCATTGAGTTGAGAGGAGAAGTGTTAACATCTGTACAGCGAGCTTAGGTAGCATTAATTGAGCATCTACTATACTAAGGTTCCCTTAAGAGCTCTCGCTCTATAATCGCCAGCCCTCCCAGCCACCTTAGAAGGCAGGCAAGGTAATGACCTCTGTGCATATCACACCAGGCTGTGTTACTTGTAAATGGTGGGTCTGCAACAGACTTCCCAAGAGCTTTTATTTGGGGGGGCAAGTTAGGATACATCTGGCAATGCCGGACTCCCTTAAGGAAGCTGAGATTTGGACTAGTCATACCGACTCATCTTTTTCCAGATGAGAGTATTGATATGAAGTGCCGGAGAGATACTTGAGTTGAATTCTAGACCACCTTGTGGTGCAGTGGCATCAGGATTATTTTAATGGCTTTGACCTGCCCTAGTTGTATTTGATGTGCATTCTGCATCCCTCACTGTTTGTCTTTGGCTGGCCATTGGCCACTGAGCTCACTGTCTGGGTGATGTCTGAGCCCAGCACTTTGAAGACGGAGAGCAGTGCATTAGCTCCCGAGGTGTATGAGGTCTGCCCCTGGAGGAGGGGCTCTGCTGGGGTGTGGTGTCTGAGCTCCAGCTCACAGCCTCCCCTCCCCTTGGCAGGAGATAAACACCCCTGGGTTCCTAGAACTCACTACTATCAGTGGACTCTGTCTTTGGGCCAATGCAGAGTGGTGTGTGCCAAGGTCAAGCCTGCATTGAACAGCGTTGTGCTTTATACAAACAGGCTGAAGTCTTTGTGCCTCAACCAGACAGGGACTGAGCTACCATGCGTGTCGATTTGAGAGCAAATCTTTGAGTGGAAAGAGAAATGCAGGCGTGTTATGGCCTAATTGCTCTGGCTCAAAAGCAGCTGCCACCTGCAGATTTGGAAACAGTGAACGGAGAACATAGACCATCCTGACTGCCAGCGAATGCGATCAAATTACTGCAGGGGAGAGGTGTGTGTGCCTGTGTGTGTGGATGGAGGAGGGATGGAGTGGGGATGGAGGACTGTAAGGGCTGACATCACAGTAGGAGAAACACTTTTTTATAGAGCTCTTACTAAATTCCAGGCACTGGACTAAATTCATTTCTACCCTCTGTTAAGTTTCACTGTTAATCCCCTGAGCTTGGTAGTTTTATTCCCATTTGGCAGGTCAAAAAACTGAGGCTCAGGCAGATGAGCCATTTGCTTTCTCTGAGGTATCTGGTCAGCGGGGGGTCAGGATCCCCACTCACCTCTGCTGGACCAGCCAGGCCGTGCTGTCTGCTTGGACCTGCCACAGCTTGGCTGGCCTGCCCACAGACACAAAGTCCAGGCGAGTGCTTTCATCTGTTAGTAGGAACTCTGGTGCCTGGGTTTTCTGCCCATTAGTGTTAGAGGATTACCTTCTTAGAGGAGGGGAGGAGTGTTAGATCCTCCTTTCCTAATTGATTTACCAGCGAGAAGGATAATTACTTCCAGGCTACCCTGCAGAAATACAGTGGGAATTACCCGTCAGATTTCTCCGATGAGCAGGCTGCCTCTGTCAAGCTGTTAAAGAAGCATTGTGTGTGTGGTCGGATTTTGGTTATTCCCGTGTCATTCTCTTAACACGGCAGCATCACCCTTGAGCTCACTTTGATACGCTGAGAAACCTCTAAACAAAACAGAATACAGAATCTTGAAATCTCAGACTCCTGCTTTCCCTGACCACATCTCCAGAGATTGTGGGAGGGTCAGGGAGAGGAAGCTCTGAGGTAGTACTCTTTCAATTCACAGATATTAAAATCTCTTACACTAAAGCAAAGCAAAAAAAAAAAAAAGAATGTGGAAGGCTAATTTTAGGCTGTGAAGCCATCTGTTAAGTGTCTAGCTCTGAGCAAAGTATTTTGGATGGCAGCTTCCTGCTTTCAGAAATGTGCAATCTACTTGGGCAGACAAGATGCACACAGAAAACAACCACCTGCATGGACCTGGGATCTCAGACTCAGATGCACACAAGGGCTGGGCAGGTAATGCCAGAGAGAGATGGGGGCCCGGCGGGACTGTCGTCCAAGCTCCTGATGACCGTTGTCATGTGAGAGCGAGGGCTCAGTATAGCCACGCCATCTTTGTCACCAGTTCCTGATTTTCTTAAGAGATTATTCTCTGCATATTTTCAGATGTAACTTCTATATTTTGAAATGTTTTAGATAAGCTAGGGTGTGGGGTTCAGGGTGTGGTGTCTGGCAGGCTGTCCCAAATCGACTTCAATCCCTTGTATTCCAATTGGTGTCATGCACGTGCCATATTCTGAGTAGTAAGTAAATCTCCCAGTGGAAAGTTAACATTTGCAGAGTAGCCTTTGGGGCAACAGGAGAAGGCTAGCACAGAGAAGCTGCTCTTGCTGGGGCCTGCAGTGATGCAATGATCTGTGTGAGAGAAAAAGGAAGCTGAGCATGGCTTGCAGAGACCTCCCTTTGACTCAGAAGTATCACGAGGCAGGTTCTGCAGTGCAAAGGGACTTTTCGTGTCATTTAAAGGTAAGACCACTAGAGCAGGAGAAAGAGGCAGACATCTTTCTCGTCCTGGTTCTGCCTCTGAGTAACTGAATGATCTTGAATAAGCCAGCCCCCTCTCAGAGCCTCCATGTCCCTGTTTGTATAGTGGCAAGTTTAGGTCCTATCCTTTGTGAGGCTCCTTCAATCTTAGGTGGTCTAGATGACCACCATGTGGTCTTTGGGCTCAGTGGATAGCCAGTTGGGTGGTCCTTGGTATGATCCCCATAGCTCTTGGTTTTATGGCCACCTATTGGCCAGCTAAGCCCTCCCATTCAGGCCAGCTCTTCTGAAGTCACAGTTCCTTGTTCAGGAGGTGATTGGTTCCCTGCAACCTGCTGTCTCTCTTGGCAGAACTCAGAACCGCAGCATCCTCAATGGCACAGTTGAGGGGTCCATCAGCATGAGCATCACCGTCCTCATCCAGGCATGCACAGCCCTCCCCCACCAGGAAAGGGAGCTAGAGATGCTGTTGGCATTTGTTCTGGCAACCCAGGGGGCGAGGACACCAAGCATCACCATAGCAGGCAAGGGGCCAGCTCTGCTGTATCACACTTCTTCCTTTCTGGCCACCTGCTTCTGTAGTCTCATCTCTGTGGGTCCTGCTTTCTCCCTTCAGAATATGTGCATAATGAGCTATATGTTAAAGAGCAAGTAACAGAAGTCCCTCTTAGTGCTAATATTCATTTCTGTTTCCAAAGGGCACAAGTGTTTATGATAATAATAAAAATGACAATAATAATAATAATGGTTGTGAGAATAAGATGGAGGGGGAAGAGAGGGGGAGGGGAAAAGGGAGGAGAGAGAGCAGCTAGCATTTTTTGAGAATTTTTACTATGTGCCCCAAATTATTCTAAATGCTTTATGTGAGTTAACTCATTTACTGCTTCTCCAGCCACCCTATGATGTTGGTACTATCATTATTCCATTTACAACGGATGAAAGTTTGGCACCAAGAGGTCAGTGACCTGCTCAAATTTGGTTGCTGGTGGTCCCTCCCCTTGATCTAATGTGCTCATCTAACTCACTTTCTCTCATATTTAATTCTTCGACTCACTGCATGTTGGGGATAAAAGGGTCCTCAGAGACGGTCTAGGCAGGCCCTAGTTGAACAGAAGAGACCACTCGGGGACTTGCCCGAGGTCATGAAGTGATTTGCAGCAGAGCCTCCGGTGCAGGATCGGGGTCTGCTGACTCCTCGTCCAGTGTTGTCTGCCAAGCCCGTGGGCAGTTGGCAGCTGGAGCCCACAGATCTGATGGCGAACCCCAACTGGGTACCAAGGTGGATGCGAGCAGGGAGCAGTTGGGAATGCATGCTCCCAAGCCTGTCACTGAATGTGCGTTATAGCTGTAGGTTTTGTACAAACATCCTCAGCTTCTTTGTTCTCTGGTCTCAAAGCCTGAGGGTCATTGTGGCTGGAATCCTATTTCATATGCACCTGGAAGAGAAATCAAGGGTCTGGAATCCAGACAGCCTGTAGTACACTGGAAGCACAGAGCGGTTGAGTAGCATGCCCAAGGTGAACGGCTATCAAAGAAATGAGAGGGGGGGTCTCCCCTGCGGAAGGGATCAGGATTTCTGTTTAGTCCTTTCTCTTCCTGAGCTGTGGGGAAGTCATTTAAATTGTCTCAGCCTCTGTTTCTCAATCTGTAAAATAGGTATAAAAGATCATTGACCTATCCCCTCCTTCTGGGACCATAAATAAGATAAAATGAGAACCATAATATTGTTTTGGAGGAAACCAGTGACAGAAAGGGAGGGGAAGACTGACTCTTCAGATGGAGCTGGCCTTGTGGTCAAACTGGAAACCCCTGTGAGCCGGCTCCTAGCTGCGTCCCTGGTGCTGACAGCAGGGCTGCTGGGCCCCGCCTGCTGGGTCGCCTACTTCTTGGCTTACTTGGAGGCGGGATGCAGATCCCAGAACCCTGGGTTTTTTAAGAGCCTCTCTTCCTGCCCTGTCCAGAAGGCACACTGCCACCTGCTTTTTTTTTCAGTCATCTTCCCTGTCTTTTAAAACCAAACCTGCTGACTGCCTGGGAGAGATTGATTTTTCTGCTGACGGAGAGAGATGGTCCTACTCTTGTTAATTCACAACCACCTTGTTTTTCTTGCCTCATAAATTAATAGTTACCAAGAGGCTAGAGCAGTGTTTTGGGAGATGAGTTTAGTGGAAAATGTGTGAAAGGAAGGAGTGAAAAAAGGAAAAGAACAGAACTTGGACCAAACCTTCTTCATTTACTGATTCCAAGTCCAAACTTTTTTCTTCTTGGTATGTAAAGGAACCAGAGAGTAACCTCCCGGGGAATGAAAGTATCTGACTTCATCAGGGGCTGAGAAATCAGAATAAAGCAAAGTTAAGAAGTCAGAAGAGAGGTGGATCAATGAGGGGAAAGGCACTGGTTTACAAATTTCCATTTGCCTTTGCAAGTGTGACCCGCGATGGAGTGCGGTTCAATTCAAACTAATCACTTAAAGGAAAAGGAGTCTAGAGCAATTCTTGGAAATTCCCTCTTTAGTCACAAAGTCTCTTTCTCAGTAAGTATGTGTCTGTGGTCCCCTGTGTAAATTACTGCAGTGTGCTCTGGCCAAGAATTTATTCAAGGCGCATTAAAATGATTACTAGTTTTTTTTTTTTCTTTTACATTTTATTTGAAAATGGGAAGAATATAAACCTATAGCCTGGCTTCTCTGCAAAGTGTCCTTTGGGGTTTGCATGGAGTAGATCATATTTTTTAAAAATAAGGATATGACTTGCAGTAAGATTATCCAGGCATTTTAAGATGAATAATAAATGTTAGCCATTTACTGTACTTCATGGCTTTTGTTTGCCTCACCTAGTTTTTAATTTGATTTTTATTGGTTTGGATTTTCTGTGTATGTGTATGTGTGCACATGCATCTGTGTGTATATAAAGATGCTCAACAAACAGCATTATGAAAACTTTAGAAATACCTGGAGGAGTGAATACAGCTGGCAGCTGGAAGAAAGATGTGGTCCTGTGATGTAATCAGAGCTGATGAAAGACAGAGGCAAAAATGGGGCAGGCGTTGGAAGAAAGCTTGGGATTTGGAGAAGGAGGGGACAGGATGAAGGTTTGGCAGTGTGACGAGGTGTATTGACTTTAGCAGTGGCAAGCTGGGAGAGAGGCGGGTGGGGCTGGGTATTGTAGACCCGTCAAAGCTCAGGGCTGTAGTAGGACTCAGCGCAGAAGGGCACGGGGAGCCATGGCAGGCTCCTGAGCGGAGGCTGAGAGGATGAGAGCTGTGCAGGAAGGGCTGACAAAGGCCTCTTGGACCAATGAGGTGCCCGTGTTAAGCATCCTCTTCCATCTCTTCTCCCTGCCCTGCCCCCACCAGACCTTCTGGGTGTGTTTTCTGAGCATCACAGGCAAGAGCAGTTTTTGCAAAGAGCTCGTGAAGGCAGGGTAATGTGTTCTTCCTAATGTTCCGATGCTCAGTTATATAGCAAATGGGTCTCCCTGCCCCCGAGGTAGAGATATCTGTGACAAAAACAACCACTGCCACCGGTGACAGGAACGACTCTGTTGTTTTCTTCCTCGGTGAGCTCAACCAAGCAGACAGATTGCTACTGGCACGCAGCCTCGCCCCTCGCCCGTCCCCCCCATTACCAGCCCAAGGTCAGAATGACAGACGTCAGTGCTCAGCACACGCTCTGCTGGTGAGCGTGTCCGGGTAATGAGGGGCGAGCATCCTGGGATTCCCGGGGCTGCCAAATGGCTCGAGGGCAGGTTTGGAGCAGACAAGTCCCTGTCCCTGAGTGTTGGGGTCTGAGCCGGCAGTGCAGAGTGAGACGCTGACCTCAGTGACAAATGGCGGCCCAGCTAGGAGCTGGCAGCCCCATGCAGAGGGCCCCCGTTGCAGGCCCAGACAGCCATCCCTGTCCCTCCACAGCAGAGTCTAACTCTGGGGAGTGGCTTGGGCTGTCTTATGAAGACCAAACAGAGGAAAGAAATGAACCAGAGAGGATGGAGGTGTGGACCAGAGAGAAATGTGCGTGAGTGTTTCCCGGCTGCCAGGGTTGGGAAAGAGTGAGGTTCGGTTTAGAAGCTGACCAGCTGTTCCTGGTTCCTCCCTGGTGCCTGGTGACGAGTTACGATGTGGAGGGAAAAGCTTTGCAGCACACTTTGGATGTATGATTTACCTTCTCTAAGCCTTAGCTTTCTCATCCGTAAATGGGGCTCACAATAGGAGTAAAAAAAAACCTAAGAACTAAATAATGCCTAGAAAGTGCACAGAGTAGATGCTCAACCATGCGACCCCTCCCCGCACCCCCCCCACACCAGTTAAATGAACTTCTCTTTGCCGTCCTGTCTGCTCAGTGGTGCCTCCCAGGTCCCAGGATCCCATGTCTACAAAGCTGACTTTTCCATCCTGGGGAAAGGAATCTACCCAGGCTCAAACCAGCATTAGGCAAAATCCTTTCAACTTCAGAAACAAGAAAAAAAAAGTGCTCCTCTGCATCCCTTCTGTTTCTCCCTCTATCCAGCCACCTGCTTTGTGTGCCTTCTCACTGATCCATTGATTGCTTCTCTCTTACTTAATGGAGTATAAATGAAAAGTGATGGCTGCCAGCCCTGGGCAGTGTGCGCAATGCAAGTTTCCACCCATTTTCACCCAAGCCCCATTAGGCACATAGAACCAGTGAAACAGGGATTTTCACATCCAGCCCTGCCTGGTTCCAGAATCCAGGTAGCCCCTCCAGCCTTGAAACCCACGGAGCACCATCTCCACCTGTGCACCCGCACGTCCGGATTCATGGCTCCTTCTTGGTGATGTGCAGATGGTCTGTCTCGATATTACGCATTTGTGGAGTGCCTTGCTGGGGTGGAGGGCACTGTGCCAGGCCCAGGGAGAGTGCAGCCCCCTCAGGCCTGGACCCCACACTGGCAGAGATTGTGTTTAAGTGGAACTGTCATTTGGGACAGGGAGCTGGGAGAGCTGCTGGTGGCCCGAGAGCTCAGAACCTGTGGTTATGACAGCAACTGCTAGACTGGACCTCAGGACCAGGTTCTAGGTCCAGCTCGGGCCTTAGAAAGAAAAAAAGAGGCTAACATTGATTGAGCACTTCCTGGGAGCCATGCTGATGGTTCTACCTGACGTTTTTCTTACACACATAGATATGTAAATACTGTAATTATCCCCATTTTACAAGAAAGTTGGGGAGGTAAGAGAATGAGAGTGATTGTGAGTGCTCAAGGGAGGGAAGGAGAGAGAGAGACAGAGACAGAGGGAGCACACTGAGGCAAGAAGACAGACGTCTCCCCGCTACAGAGAGGCCAGGCCAGGTTGTAAACCCAGATTGTCCAAAAGCTTGAAACACGAGCTTTTTACTCTGGTGTCCTATTGGCTTCCCTCAGCTTAGAGGGACACTGGTGGCCTTCCAGAAACTTCTCTGTACGTATCTCAAACAAGAGCGCAGATGTGCAGAGGGATGTGCTTCCTTCTAGTCTAGCAACGCCCTGGTCCCATGCTGGGAAGTTGTGCGAGATGTGCCCTGCAGAGAGGAGAAGCCAGAGGAACGCAGGGTTGCAGAGTCTCCTCACACGTGGGACAGACAGGAGGCTGGGGAGGACGGGGCAGTGCACTGCCTGTGGAAGATGCCGTAGTGTTCAGTCATTCACCAGAGGAAGCCGTGAGGCTCGGCTCTGGCATTCCCACTCGGAAACCCCCATAGGGCGGGGGCTGGTTGGGTTCCCAGGGGTCTCTTTCCACTTGGGCAAGAAGCCACTTGGTGCAGATCCTGCTCTACCTCTCAGCAGCTGGTGGCTTGGGCACATTATTTAGTATTTCTAAGCTTCCGTGTCCTCGTCTGTGTCATCATGATAATACGAGTACCCACCTCTTGGGCCGATAGGAGGATTATGCTTGCAGATTTTTAGCCAGTGACTGACCCCAGCTGCCCGGTTAGTAAATACTGTTATTATTACTCTTATTGTCACCCTGAGGTCAGGACAACTGGCACCTATAAACCAGGGGTCATTCCACATTGGATCTGCCCATTGACCAGTGGCGCTCAGCCTGGCTGGGCACGCAGGGCCCTCTCTTGGGCATCTCCCTGTTGTCGGGTTTGGAGAAGTGTGGAGCTGGTGGGTGACTCGAAGTTTGTCTGGTTTAAGCCCCTCGTTCAACTGATGAAGACACTGAGTCCCAGTGGGGGCACTCTCACTTGGTCAGGGTTTCCTAGCCATTTAATGGCCGAACTATGGTTTTGGAAATCGGATTTCTGGCTTCAAGCCAAGTGCTCCCCCGGTTAAGTGACACAGAAAGACGCTGCATGATACAGGCAGCCCCAGGCAGACAGGTGGCCAAGGATACTGACCCCTGGGAGCTTTGAGGCTCTCTGTCCAGTAAGCCTAGAGTCCCTAGGGCCCTGGGGTTAGAAGAGGCCGGGTCAGTCTTTCAGCCCAGGGTGACTTAGATGGGGAACTGCCCATGGGCCTGTGGGCATGGATGAGATCTCCAGGGCCAGGTTAGACCCAGGGCAGGCAAAGGCAGCAAAATCAGACGACAGTCTAAGTCAAGGTTAAACAAGGAGTGAAAAGGTCCCAAATTGGAGAAAGAAGGTCTGTTAAAGTCCAGAGGGTGAGAAAGGGCCCCACCCAGAAGGACAAGCCAGCAGGGAAGGGAGCAGAAAGACCGGCCATGGAGTGCAAGGCAGGCCTGGGCACGGGGCTCCCGACTGAGACTGTGCGGTTGTCGGCAGCCCATTTTTGTCCAGGACCTTCCCCTTGTTGCGGGTTGGTATCAGGAGAGGTACTTGACTGATGAAAACAGCCAGGCCAGGCCAGACGAGGAGGACAGTCACAGGAGAAGAGCTGCAGAGAGATAGGATGCAATTATCCAAAGTGGTCTTTGGCCTGCACCTCCAATCTTTAATCATCCCCGGGGAGACAGTGACAGCAGATATATGCATGGAAGATTCCCTGACTCCGCTCTGGACCTTCGGAGAGGAGCGAGTTGATGTCGGAGCAGGATCCGAGCAGGCAGGTTAGCTCCGCAGAGTCGGCTTGGATTAATGGACTGCTGGCTTCCTGGTCTCAGCCGCCCTGCCTTGATCCCAAATCACAGCATCAGCATCCGATAGCTCAGCGGAGGCCGGCGATGCAAGACACAAGGTTGTGAAAAGTTATTTCTTGGCGAAGGTTCCCTCAACGTTAATAGCTGCGTAACGTGGCTGTCTGGAGAGCCTGTCTTGCCTCGGCTGGACCGTCAGCCAGTTGTAAATGGTTTAAAGTACTCAGTGTCACCCTCTCCTCTTGAGCAGCAATAAAGATGGTTTCTCTATAGTCCCCCGGCTGCTTGCATAGGAACTCATGCACGCTGAGTTCACCCTGAAATCTTTGTTTGGGCCGGTACTTGGGGTCTGGTCCACCAACCTCTGGAAGTGAGGGAGGGAGAGGAAGGGGTGCGGAAGCAGACCCTTACCCCAGTCATCCTCTCAAAGCTTGGTAACAGTCAGAACCTGTCGTTTACTTTTAGGCATCACCACTTTGATCATGGCACTCCTTACTCGGAAACTTTCACGACAGGCCCTGTGTCCCTGGGAGAAGTCTATACATGTGTGTGGTTCATCACATGATTCCGTGCTTCCCTGCCCCGCCTTCTCTTTGTCCTGCTCAGCAGTATCAGTTCTCTGACCTTGGACAGGTTTTAAATGCTCCGGCTCTCGGGCCGTTATGCATAAAATGGGAATCGTAGTATCTGCCTGTATCAGCTGGGATGCTTCGGCTCTACAGAGTTCAGGAAGCTCTGCCTTCACTGGCTGAAATTTACTGGGAAATTTACTGATTCTTTATGCAATGGTGTCCAAAGGTAGGGTAGTTCTGGATTGTTGATTCATTGGTCCCATGACATTGTTGAGGACCACGGTCTTTCCATGTTTCTTCTCTACCGTCTAGACTGTTGGTCTTTGTCCTCAGGCCAGTTTCCTTGTGACAATTAACAAGATGGCTGCAGAAATTCTAGCATCTCACCCAGACACGACAGTGTCCGGAAGAAGAGTAGGGGACGACACATGTTCAGGGTGAGGGATCTGTTTGCAGAAGCACACGGCTCCAAGCATTGCCTTCCATGTGCATGCCTGTGCCAGGGCTGGGGAGGCCAGGGGGCCAGAATCGGAGCCCAGCCTCCTCCAAGCACATGCTCACACAGAGGGGTTACCTCAACAGAATAAGGGTTCTGTTAGGAAGAAGGAAGGAGAGACGTGGATGGTTGTTGGCTAGGCAACCAACAATGCCTGCCTCACTGCCTCATCGAGAGTCCAGTGAGATAAGCCATGTAAGGCATGTATGTAAATGTTAGCATCTTTCCTGTGTGCCGTCTTTCCCATCTCTATGTCTTGGCTTTCACTGATGCATGCCCACTCCACCTACCAAAATCTTACTCCTCTTTCCAAGTTCAGTTTAAATCTCCCTTCTTCTGGGAAGTCTACCCTGACACCCCAGTATCTCACCCTCATTTTCAAATCCCCAATAATACTTCTGCCCCCAACTCCTGAAGCTCTCTGGCTGGTCTGTGGTTGACCGCATCAGATGACCTCAGGAAACTTGAAAAATACTGAATCCCAGACCTCATTTACCCTGGAGATCCTGATTCTGCAGGTCAGGAGAAGGTGTGGAATATTTATTAGACAAAACACCTCCTAAGCATTCCTGATGCGTAGTCCCATTTAGAAATAATTTCTGGAACTTGACATCTGGGCTTTATCACCCGCTACGAAAATAATGGGTAACTTTTCAGTTCTGTCCCTGGCTGGAGAGCAGAGACCACATTTCATATATTTTTGTGTCCCTGGGTGGTGCTTAACACACAGCCTGGGCACAGGTATGCTGTCATTAGCTTTTAAAGTGACTGTGTTTTTACTGAGTCTTTTGAGTGAGAGCATCAAAAAAAAAAAAATTTCCCAGACTTTTTCTAGATGTGCTGGTAAGTGTCCTAATTTCATCTCTGCCTCTAGTATGTTACTGAGACTTACAGCCAGAAGAGGTTTGCTGGTTTACTCCTCTGCTGCTCTTTACCAGGAAGATGGACAGATCTACATCCTCATGCTCCAGTCTTGTGCCCAGGGTTTCTATCCTCCTTTCAGAATTATGACCAGTTTAGAAGGTCTGACTGTGGTTTCCCTTAAGATTACCAAGGGAGAAGAAGTCAAAATTGATTGATCACTATCTCTGAAAACAGCCAAGGCTGGGAAGGGGTGCTCACCAGTAATGATCTTAGCAGCAAGCTGTAACATTTCTGGTTGGAGTTGCAGGGAGCTGACCGAGATACCAAGTAGTGGAACAGGCGCTTGGTCCATGGGCATCTCCAAAGGATTCTTGTGAGTGTTGGCTTGTTTTGGGCACTGATGGGAACTCTGAGGGAGTAGGAAATAATAGCCTGTAACACACTTAACGTGTGTTGGGGTCAGAGCTAAGTCTTTATGTGCGTTATATGATTAATCCTCAAAACAGCCAGTTTACCCTTGTGAGTTAAGCACTACTGTTACCCCCATTTTGCAGCTGTGGAAACTGAGGCCAAGAGAAGTTGAGCAATTTGCCTCCCTAAGAAGTTGATGACTTAAGTTCTAAACCCAGGCTGACTGACTCCAGATTCCGTTCTTTGACCCACTGCACTCTACTGCGTTCTAGAAAGCACGCATCACTGCTTTCAAAGGGTTTGAAGTCAGTGTCATTGATTCTCAACTCTGGCTGCCCCTCAGTATTCCTCATGGGGCTTTAAAACATACCCATGTGCAAGCCTCACCCAAGGCACTGATATAATGGATCGAGGGTGGATTAGTAATTTCTAAAGCTCTCTGGATGATTCTAATATGCTTGCATCATCAAGAACCACTGGTCTATCATTTATCCATTGAATATGTTGGCATGTGTTTTGTGTCCTTGGCCTTTGATTTCGTGGAGTCTTGTCCAGGAGGGTGATGAATGCTCTGGATCACAGAGGAGGGAAGTGGTGACTTTACATGGCAGGGCCAGGAAGGCTCAGAGCGAACCTCACTGAAGCTGAGTCAGTGCATCAGTAGGGGTTTACTGAGGACTCATAGTGGGGTTGGGCTGGGGAGGTGTTTCCAGGCAGAGGAAATAACATGTGTGATGTGCAGACATGTGAGCTATGTTTGGGAAGCCCCAAGATCTCTGCAGGGGTGGGGTGACAGAACACATGAAAAGGTGGCCAAGGAGGAGAGACAGGTGGTAAAGGTCCAGGAGAGTAAGGATCTTCTGCTCTGGGCTAGTGCATTGGCTGTTTTGTTTTGTTTTGTTGTGTTCTTAACAGAAGATGGAGTAGGAAGTCATTGGTTCAAATCTGTTTCTTAGAAAGGTCACTTGGGGAACAGGGTGAAGGATGGTGATATTGGCAACAGAGACCAGTATGCATTGTCTTATAAAATTATTATTATCATTATTATTATTAAAACTATGATTTCAAAGATTAGAAGTCACCTGAAAGCCCAACCATGAGAGATTTATTAATCAATTAAAATACATTACACAACATTGTAAACTGACTATACTTTAATGAAAAAAATTTTTTAATGTAAAAGATATATTAGTATGGTGGACCACTATGTAGTGATTAAAAATTGTATTTGTTGATCTGAAAAGCTATTCATTATATATAAGAAAAAACAAAAACCAGGTTGGAGAACTGTATGTTTGAAATAAAGCAAGCAAAAAAAAAGTGGCTGACATGATGCTGTAGGCAAGGGATGCTGAGGGCATGGACTCTGCAGTGGTGGGAGGTTGACTCTGAGGAGGGCTAGAGAGATGGAAACAACTCAACTTCATGCTTGCTTGGATGTCGCAATACCAACGATTTTAGGGTGGTTCTCAGGATTTCAGTTGAGTGGTTGGGTTGAGGAGTAGGGGTTGGGGATACTACTAAAACATGGCTGAACTACAGAGACAGAACAGGTTTGGGCCAAAGATCATCAGTTTGGTTGGGGCATGTTGAGTTTGACATTATGGAACATCCAGGTTGTGAAGCCTTTCAGGCAATTGGATTTATGGATCTAGATCCTAGGAGATAGGTTTATGCTTAAGAGCACACAGAAGTCTTGGCAAACAAAGATGAATTCAACAATAAAGTATGTTTGCTATTCTAGTTGTTGAACATAGGATTATGGGCAAATCAACCCCTTTTGCTGTCTATTCAGCAAACACTTATTGAAGACTTACACTGTGGTCAACATGGTGCCAGGCACAGGGGTCACCAAGATGAACAAGACTTGGTCTCTGTCCATGGAAACATACTATAATAGAAATGCATATCAAATGCTTTGGTAACACAGAAGAGGAGTGATTAATTCTACCAAGAGTGGTCAGGGGAAGATATGGAACAGAGGTCGCTTTTGACTAGCCCTTAAAAGGTGAGTTAGAGTTTGCCAAGTGGATCAATGTTTTACGTATTGCTGTTGCAGTTGAATTTCGCTTTAGCAATTAAGCATATTCTAGAAAAGATGGGCATTAGTTTGAATGCCAGGGAGCTGAATATTAAGTCCATTTGAAGCATTCACTATAAAATTCAAGAAGTTCCTTTCTGAGAGAATGACTAACACTGAATGTGCATTTTGTAAGCCAGTTTAAGGTCTCTCGGGTTGGCCAAGAGTTCACATCACCTTCACTTTCCATGACACAAAGCAACATTGAATATCTCAGTCAAGGTGAATGGAGCTGGTAATATCTTTTCCTCCGGTCCATACCAGCCAAGTCAAGCTTGGGTCTTGGTTGGACAAGCCTCCCCTGAGCTCCAGGCAGATGATCCCCCAGTCCCCATGGCTGCTTAAATAAGGGCAGGTGAATCAGTTCTCTCTCACCTCCAGGGGGTTACTGAAGGTCACTCAGCAAAGTGGTGGCAGGATCCCACTGCTGTATGCACCTTGCCACACCACTGGGCACTTCCAAACAATGCTTCCCACATGTTTGGCCGCTCTCCTTTGGCAACACTTGTGTGTACTTTTTACCTTTAATTACAAGGCACAGCAGTGAGTACTGGTTTGCATTCGAGCACCAGTGGGGATGGAAGCCAGCCAAGTGGTAGAAGCTGGACCCGTGAAGGGTAACTGATGGGCAGAGTTTGAACTCCAGTCCTACCCTTTGATTTTGCTGCAGTTTAATGTGTTTTCTGTACTTCCAGGGCTTTCTGTGCTTCAGGAACCCATTCAACCTCAGCTTGCCTCCTTCTCTACTGTTGTGAGTCCCTTAAATTTTTGACTGGGAGATAAATGTAGTGCAGAGACCAAGCCTTCTCAAGCTGATCCTGCTCTCAGTGGTTGGCAGGTAAATTTATAACCTGAGACTAGGCTGTGCTTTGACATCTTCCAATTGAATGGCCTTTATTGGTCAGGGAGGGATGTTTTTCAGGGAGAGGTGCTATGTGAGATCATTTGCTTTTATGCAGTTCCTATCCTACTCAAAATCTACTAGCGACTGCCCATTGCCTTCAGGGTCCAGGCCAAACTCCACAGCATGGAGTTAAAGTTCCCCCCTCACTTGGACCAGATGTTTCTCCTGCCCCATCGCATGAGCTCTCTTCTCCCCTTGTAGGTTTCAGACATCTCGTGTTTCCTTTTAGCTCCCCTGGCACCTCCTGTGCTTCAGCTCTAGTGACTTCTTGGAATGCCCCTCCCTGGTCTCTCTCCACGTACTTGAATTCTATCCATCACCTCCAAGAGGTCCTTACTGATCAACTTGCTCAGGGATTCCTCCCACATGGACTGTTACTTCCACTTTGTGCATTATCTTTTAACATTTCTGTCTATAGAGATAATGGCCAGCTCTTTGGGGGCCCACACTGAGTTTTCCCCATTCTCGAGCCCGGTGCGTGTCTTGGTGCTCCCAGAGCACAGCGTTCTCCTTGCTGCCTTGGAGGGAAGCCAGAGTGCAGGTGTTGAAGGCAATTCCAGGGTAGCTGGATCCCAGCCACCTGTTGGTGGTTCTCAGCCTTTCCCTGGGCAAGGCCTGTGGATGGCCAACTCACCAAGAGGGCTTTTGCTTTTGGTTTCAATTCCAGCTTCCCAGGTCTGCTTTCCTGGTCCAGATGGCACCTGAGCTTGGCTGCTCCAACTTGGACTCACTTCTGTGTTGAGCATTGTGCTGGCCTCTCCTGTCATTGCAACAGGAATGATGGCTTCCAGCTGTGATAGCTTACAGCCTTTCTCCAGCATCCTCTGCCAGAATCCAGAGCTTAGCTTAGCACCTTCTGCTGGCGGGAGAGAGAGGAGTTAAGGCGGGGGGCATTTTTGGTGGAATTGATTACTCCCTTCTTGGTGCTTTTACACCATTCTGTTTCTCTCTTGTCCTAGCATATATTTCCCCACAGCTCAGCCATTCATGTCTCTGTCTCCTCTGCTAAACACTGAATGCCCTACGGCCAGAACCATGCATTCTCTGTCCAGGCAACACAATGCAGGGCACTGAGTTGACATTCATTGCAACTAAGCTGTAACTAATAAGCAGTTACTGGGTGAGACTAACCCAAGAAAGTGCCCAATCAAAGCAGGTGAACCATCAAACTCCTTATTCTGTTCCTGCTGCTACTCTTCCTAAAATCCTTAGGACTGTCCCATCGGGCCTGCACACTGGAGGTTTAGAGGACATTTTCTGGCCTCTGGGTAGACGTACCACTGGGGCAGATGGAAGTCAAAGCAGGTCGCACTGTCTCTGAGGCTCTGTAAAGTGACTGCCCTCGCCAAAAACCTACTCAAAAATTTAATTTCCTGGTCGGTTTCCACTCTGACCTTGTTCCAAAAAGTCCGAAGAGATGCGGGCATGGATTTCTCTTGCTCCACAACCCTCAGAGAATAAAAGATAGGCCACATTTAAAGGTTTTTTTTTAAATTTGTTTTTATTGAAAAATGGAAAAAGGAAATTGGGAGCTCAAGCCCTGAGTCGTTAGACTCACTGATCTATTTCACATCAGTCATCCTTTCCAGCTCCCTCAAAATGCTGGATTTTACACAACCCAGGGAAGAGTGGGAACGTCTTTAGCCTCATTTGGTGATGGTCTTTGCTACACGTGGCCCTTGACAGGTATCTGTCTGGTCCATTCAGACATGGCCCCCTCCAGAGCCATCCTTACTCCCTCTGTGTTGAATCGGGCTGTGCACAGCTCCTGTAGGGTTCTCGGGGACAGGGACTTCATTCACAGGCTGTATCCAGTGGGTGCTCACAGCCCCTCTGCCCCCCGTTTGAGTTTCTGCCACTCTGATGCTGCCTGTCAGGCTCAGAAAACTGCAATCCTTCTTAAGGTGACTGAGTAAGACTTTAAGGACTTGGACTTTTCCTAGAGCACCAAAACTTAAGACAGTCTGGCAAACCTCCCTGGACTGGCCTAAGCCTTGGAGAAAAAAAAACAAAGATGATTTTAGCATTTGCTTCCAAGTACAAGCCTCTTTCTCTTCCCACTCTGGCTCTGCAACACAATAACAAAAAAGCTGTGACATCCTCTTGGGGGGAAAAGAGAGTCCAGTGCTTAGAAATCCAGACCTGGCTGACTGTCTGGACAGGTTTACGTGGGGAATTGGGACTTAGCTTTTGTTACAGCCTGATGAGTCTGGACCATTGAGAACGAAGATACCATGTTATGTCTTAATAGGTTATCCTGCTCTGTTAAATTCTCAATAAATCACCCGGCTGCAAGGACAGGGATTATTTTTTCTCTTTTAATGATAAAAACATCTTGTATTCATCAGAAAGGCAGTGCCGAGAGAGGATGAGGACCAACAAGGAGACATGACTGAGAGATCAGGACAGGGGAAGGAGAATCTGATCACTGCCGACGGAATCCGACCAGTGGAACGTGTTGGAGCATTTTCTGAGGACTTCTAGGAGTCAAACACCAGGCTTTTCTAGAGAAACCATTGGAACATTTCAGAATACTGATAATTTTAACAGTCCAGTATCTATTAGTAAAACTGAATCTGTGATTTAAAGTCTTCCCACCAAGAGGTCACCAGACCTAGATGGCCTCACCAGTGAATTCTTCCAAATGTTTGGGGGGAAAAAATAATAGGAATCTTACAGAAATTCTTTAGAGAATAGAAAATGGGGAAGTCTTTCCAGCTCATTGTGAGGGCAGTGTAACTTTGATAACAAAACCTGAGAATAATTATTAAAAGAAAGAAGAATTACAGATTAATTCTTCTCATGAACATTGATGCAGAAATCCTTAACAAAACATTAGCTAATTCAAGCCATCAAAATATAAAAAGGATAATATATCACACCCAAGCTGAATTTATTTCAGGGATGCAAGGTTACCTTACTATTAAAAATTAAATGTAATTCTCCACAATTACCTAACAAAGGAGAAAATCGAGTGATAATCTCAGTTGATGCAGATCAAGTATTTGATAACCCTCAACACTCATTCATGCCAATAACTCTTAGCCAACTAGAAAAGAAGAGAACTTTCTTAGTATAATGAATAAATGTGTATTTAAGAAAAATCCACAGCAAACATTGCAGTTAATGGTGAAAGTTTGAATGTTTTCCCTCTGGGATTGGGAATTGAATAGAGGTGCCTACTATCACCTCATATCTTCAGTATTATAATGGAGGTTCTATCCAGCGCAAAAGGCAAGACAGAAATACAATGTATAAGGATTGGAGAGGAGGAAATGATAACGTCGTTGTCTATGTGGAAAATTTAAGAGAGTCTGTAAATAAACCAGTAGAATTAATAAGTGAATATGGCAAGGTCACTGATTCAATGTCTACATATATATAGTTATACGTCATGATAACAAGCAAATGGAAAATAAAAAATGTAAAATGGTTCTATGTGTAATAGCACTGGATGATACGTGATAAATATATGGGTAATATAATAAAGTAATGAATAGAGTAATACCCAGAGCAACGCCTTGATACAGAAGAGTAGAATACATTGCTGAGAGAAATTAAAGGAAGCCTAAATAAATTGGAGAAAAACCATGCTTATAAATAGAAAGACTCAATATTTATAAGCATCTTAATTCTCTCCAAAGTCATCTAAAAATTCAATACAACCCTAATATAAATTCCAGTGTACTTTTTCTGTGGAATTTGACAAGCTAATTCTAAAATGTATAAAAAAATATGAAGAACCAAGAATATATAAGACAATCTTGAAAAGAAAAAAAGCTGGAGGAATTACACTGCCGAATAGCAAGCCTTATTTAAAGCTGCAGTAATTAAGACAGTATGTTATTAGCACAAAGATAGAAAAATAGACCAGTGGAATAGAGCCCAGAAACATATATATATATGAAATAGAAATATATATATATGTAGTTGCTTGATTTATAACAAAAGTAGCATTAAAATGCAGTAATAAAAAGAGTATTCTTTAAAAAAAATGCAACTTTGTCTATTGAATATCCTATTATTTTTTAAAAGAAGATTCTTAACTCTTACCTCACTCTCTACACAAAACCATTCCTGATGGATTACAGATATAAATGTGAAAGTTTAAATCATAAAGCTTCCCAACAAAAACGTAAGAGATTATCTTCATGGCTTCTGGATGGGCAAAGATTTCTTACATAGCCAACAAGAATGTTGACCATCTAGGAGAATATTGATTAATTGAACTTTACGGAACTGAATAACTTCTATTCAACAAGGGCATCATAAGAGAATGAAAAGACAAGCCACTTAATAAGGAAAGGTATTCATAAGATTTATGTGACAGAGAGCTCATATCTGGAATATATAAAGAACTCCCCAAAATCACTAAAACAAAACTGACAACTTAATAGAAAAGTGGGCAAAAGACTTGAACTGACATTTCATCAGAGAAGATATCTAAATGTCCAATAAACATATGAAAACTTGATCAACTTTATTAGTCATCAGGAAATGCAAGATGAAACCCCTCTGACATGCTTTATATAGGCAGCATATTAGCGAAAATGAGAAATAGACAATATCAAGTGTTGACAAGGATGTGAAGCAACTGGAACTTCCATACACTGCTGAGAGGAATGGAAACTGTTACAACTACCTTACAAAACTGTCAGCATCTATTAAATCTGAACAGACGTTTAGCTTATGACCCAATTCTACTCTTAGGTGTACATGATACAGAAATGCATGCATATGTGCACCACACGGCATGCAGAGTAATGTTCATGGTTGTAAAAGCCACCATCTGGAACCAATTCAAATGTCCATCAACAGAAAAAATGGACAAACACATTGTGGGATATTTATATAATGGAATACCATACAACAAAGACAAAGAAAAAAATTACTGCTATAAGCAAGCAACAAGATGGATTAATCTCGTAGAATGAGGAGCCATAGAAGCAAGACAAAAAAGAATACACACTGCGTAGCTCTGTTGATGTATCAGATTGGTCAAAACTAACGAATGCTAATAGAAGAAAGGATAGTGGTTACTTTTGTATGAGAAGGGACACGTGGTGGGTTTCTAGGGGGCTGCTAGACATTCTTTTTGCTTACGTTGGAAGTGAATACACACTTACCTGTGGAAATTCATCATGTGGTACCCTTATGATTTGTGAACTCTATGTGTGTTGACTTTAGTACATAGTTTACATTAAATTATTTTGTAATGTTAAGGAGATACCTTGATTTAGAAGGGGGGCCATGGATGCTCTGTTCAGCAGCACATGAGTTTTTCAAAAATATTAATCATATTAACCACACGTACACCCATCCACCAAAAAGAAAAGTGTGTTGGCTCCATGCTGTGCTTTGTCTTCAGACCAGTGAATCCTTAGTCACACTGGGAAGTTGTGGGTCTTAGGTGACCCTTTAGGGGACTATGGGAATGGCTTCGACTCAAGTGGTTGCCATTTTGCAGCCATTGGGTGTGGTTTTTAAGAGCCCCCATGCTGGCTTCAGGCAGACCTTAATTCTAGGCTCTACTCCGTAGTAGCAGTGTTATTTTGAGTGAGTAGATGGAGTTCTGAAAACTTCAGTGTCCTTACCTGTGAAATGGGAATAAAATTAGTACTTAACCTCTCAGATGTTGTTGAATATCAAATGAGGTCATCCATAAAAGTGCTTCGCACAGTGACTGGCACACAGCATGTGCTCAGTGAATGACAGGTTTGGTGGTGATGACAATTTCCTTACATACTACTAGCTACAGAGCGGGTGTGGGGCGGTGTAAGATGCCCGTAGGAGACTGAGAATAAAGAGTCGCAAACAGAGGACTGCGGGGTTTGTTCCTTCTCTCCTGCTCAGTCTTCCGTCTCTTCCTCTGGGGCCCCCTCTTCCCCCTCCTCCTCTGCTCCTGCCTCACAGATGCTCCCTGAGTTCCAGCCACACTGCTGCCTGCCTGGCCCCTGTGGTCCCTCCCTTTCTCTCCGAGTGGTGTGTGTGGTTGTGGTGGAGCCAGCCTGTTTCTACTTTATCAGCAGAAACCACAATCATTCGAGAAGTACTTGGTCATACTCAGACCATCGCAGGGGCTTTGATGTGGAGACAGGGCTCTCAGAACTCTTTGTAAATGCTGGGACTTATCCCCTGCTTGGATGTGACGTTGGCTGCAGGTCCGGAGCCTTAGTGACTCCCTGGTTTCTCTGTTTCCCCTGCCAGAGGGTGTCCCCACCTCCCAGGATCACACAGCTCACCATCCTTCCTTCCTCCTCTCCTGCAGAAGAACCAATCACATGTGGCCCAGGGGAGTGAGAGCATCAGAGCAGCCTCTCCTTATTTGGAGTTAATAGTTTTAAGGTGGAATTTCTAAGTCCTAGAGAAATAGGGGCCCTCACTCCCTCTGGGCTCCCGGCCTGTTCCTTTGGTGAGGGGATACGGGAAGGCAAATGTAGGAGTGGGAACAGCAGGGATCGTGAGTCTGTGCTGAAGCCAAACTCGCCACTGGGGGTGGCAAGTTGGGGCTGTCTGCAGTGCCTGGCATGGGAGGTGGGGAGAGGTGATGGTGACTCATGGTCCACGACAAGCTGTGGCGTGCCCTATTAAACTCAGCATCGATACCTAGTCTAATCTGCTACCCCCATCCTCACTGTCCCATCACTTTTTCCTTTGTTCACATATAAAGAGTTCCTCTGTCTCTCCTGGAAGGCAGAGTGCTGTTGACCGAGCCAGGACTGCTGGAGGGGGTGTGCCCTGAAAAATGAAGGTTCTGTGGCCGAGACCAGCAGTCAGGTCTGTGCCTGCTGTAGTTTATGCAGATTGGGGAAACTGTTCCCTTTTCTCTGGGTACTAGAAAGAAGGGCTGGTGCCATTTACAATCCCATACTCCAGCTGGGACAGAGGGAGGCTCAGGAAATGCTGGGATTTAGAGAGAAGAGCCTCATTCGCTTCCCTCTTGAGGGAGGCTCAGTGATTCTGGAAGCACAGAGGCTGTCCCCGAACAGAGGTGCTGTCCCTTTATGGACGGTGAGACTGACCTGTGCAGTAATACATCGACCCCATCGACTCGGAGAAAGGCAGTGCTGACCAAGGCCCACTTTCTGACCCAATGCTGGGTTTTATAAAGGTTTTTAAAGACCTTGGGCATAAGCATTCTGAAAACAAAGCGGCTTTTGTCTGGACACCAGAGCTATTTTTGTCATTGAAAAAATGAGTGAGAGTGTTGAAAGGACTCCTTATAGAAAAATTCCAGCAGGGCTAAGAATGGGGTTGGCATTAAGGAGCAAAACACATGTACATAAGCTGCATGCTTTCCCCAAGTGCACATTGTCCTCCTCTCGGACTAATTCAGGATACTGAGCCCTGCCTGGCCCTGTCCTGAATGTCCCTGGGTCCTGCTTACCTCTGAAGGGGGTTGTAGTTGTGTCTCACTTCAGCCCTTCAAAGTCCATCCCCAGGGTTCTGCTCTGCTAGGCACGGGCTGCCGAGGACAGCATGCAAAGCCCAGATATGAGGCCACTACCACTACCTTCTCATGTAGGTGCGTCAGACAAGATGGGAAATTGACACCAGGGATCTGGGAAGCCAAACTCAGACATCCCATGACATCCAGTTGGGCGTGAAAACTGTAAAGACAGGGTGGGTATGGAGGGTGGTGATAGAGAGACGGGCGAGGCCAGTGGTGTGGAGGCCAGTAGAATGGAATGAGGAATTGACACAAGAGAAGTAGTCCAGCTGGGAACTGAGTTGGCATATGGATTAATTCACAGCATCTTCAGGATGTCAGGCCTGGGGACCCAGTATCTAAAACCCCAAATATAGCCCTGTCCTCATGCGGTTGACTTTCTAGATTGATGTCTGTCAGTGTCTTCCTCTTCATTGACCTTAAGCTGCCCCATGGGTCCAAAGGAAGAGTCTTGAATGGAAGACGCCTCCTCAAGAGGAAGGACATGCAGGGAGTGAATGAGCAAAGGTCAGATTCACCTCTTTTTAGGAGTTAATCAAATGGGGCAGGCAACTCCGTTACCCCAGCGTTGGTTATTCACAATTGTGTCTGTGCAAAGTATTTAATTATAGGCCACTGTTCTCCCTGTCCCATTACCTGCCACCCTCATTCCTCCCAGCCACCCACTAAGTATTACTTACCTTGTCAAGGAAGGCGAATCCATGCTAACAGTAGCCCAAGCTAATTCAAGCTGATTTGTTACAGAAAAGACCACCATCCAGAATGTACAGGAAAAAGAATAAATGTTTTGATTAGTCACTACTTGGGATTACATACCCCTCCAAGTTCTCTCCATGGTATGAATAACCAAGCTTTGATAGCAAAAGCCAAGTTTTTTTTTTTTCCATGTTTAAAAAATTAATAGGTCTCTGTAGCACACATAATCCCCACCCCACTCCAGAGGCAGAAAATTGAGAGTTGGCTTTATTTAAAATTGCTATGTTTGCTTTGTCTTTAAATTGCTATGTTTTCCACAGATACTGTGTTTGTGTTAGGGCATCAGTGGGGAGACTTCGGCGGTGGAAGGAGGTTTTTTGCTTACATGCCCTAGGGAAAGTGAAATAGTTTTGAAAGTAGTTCAAGCCTGGGAAGTCAGGCTTTTAGTTTGAATTGGCAGTTCAAGAGAATGATAGATGCACTGAATTATTTTTTCCCATAAGAGAGTGAAAGACTTTAACAGAGACGGCATTCTCTTAGGGGTTCAAAGTACTGGAGTATTAAGAAAAGAAATTAAGTATGACTTCCATCTTCTTCTTAGGAAATTTGATGCTGTCTCTTGGAACTTCTTGAAGCGTTTTATAAGTATATTCTGTTTCCCTTTCACATACGTATGTAATAAAGGGAAACTTAGAGCAGCAACCTGGCCTGGTTTTGGATCTTTGTGCAGTGTGGCTTTTTAAGTAGAACCGAGTGTGTGCTTAAATTCGTGTTCCCTTTAAGAAGAGCCACAATATAAGTATTTTGAATGATGAGGTAGGTGGGCTTTGAGTTTCTGTGCCTATGGAGGAGGGAGCGGCAGGGCAAATAGTGAACTTATTGGTCAGTACGTTGGTGTATTTCACCGCTCTCTCACAGATCATTAGCCACTTGGCTTTGAACCTCGAGGAGAGAAAGTTTCAATTGTACATTGAATATCAATTTGAAGTGAAATGGTAATGAGTCAGTGGAGGAATAAGATTCGATCTACACAGGTTTAACTTCTGTGCAGTTTTGGCTTAAGCTGCATGAGCCTACCTGCAAGGGTGTCAGGAGAGTCGCGGAAAGCATCAATCTAAGATGCAGAGGCAGAAGCCGGTCACTGAGAGAAAAGGTGAAGGTGGGGCAAAAATAAAGTGTAATAGCCAGCATACTAGAGAAGCCAGGACTCCTCTGAGTGCCCCCACCTTCCTTTATACCTTTGTGCCCCTCTTTGCTACACCCTTCTGCCCTATTTCCTATTACCCTTCTACCTCATTTGAGGTCCTTTTCAAAATCTCACCCTCTGAAATGAAGCCATGTGTGCTGACTACCCACAGCCAGTGGGATACTGCCTGTTGCCTTTTTTTTTTGACATAAAAATGCTAATCTTAGGACAGAATACAGTAGTGTGTTTAGGGGATAGAAATATGGATTTTTGTTTCTGCAGCATTGCTTCCTGGCTGTAGATCTTGTCTATTTCTTTACCTTACTGGACCTTTCTCTCTGAAAACTGGTTAATAAAGAGTCCTAACAAGGGTTAAATGAAGCTCTGCATGCAAAAAATTCTTAGCATACAACTTGGCACGTAGCAAGAACAAGGAATATTAGCTATTATGATTATGATTATGATTTTCAGGCTATTTTTATAGACCTGGTTTAGTTACAAAAATGTATTATAAATTGGTTTTGGAGAAAACCTGCTGGAAATTTTCATTTGAATAGAAGGGCTTGTTTCAGTGGCTGAGGGAAAAGCAACATTTTCCTCCAAGCTCAGACTGGAGAAATGCTGCCTTGGGAACAAAGAGGGGTAGTTAATGTTTTTACTTCAGAACTCCAGATTCAGCATCTCCAGAGCATGCAGCACGGGTGGTGAGAGTTCCATCAAGGTTTCCAGATAATTCTTATCTACAGTAAAGTTTAAACCTACACATCATATGTAAATACTGGCCTCTCAGTAAGGGGGTGGGTCTTAAATATAAATGATTTCAGTAAAGTGATGGTGTAACAGGAGCATCTTGAGTTGAATATGTTTTTGAAGACAGCCGACCTTTTTGACCTTCCTGTCTATAGAGGAAGAGTCATTCCTGTACAGAGCCCTTCCGACATCTACAGTGGGCACTAGAACTACTTACACTTTCTGGTTATCTTCACTATTTACAGATAATTTCCTTCTTAGTCTTCACTATCACTAATGCTACTCACTATATTTACATATATATTCTGTCTTGCATATTCCCAATGAAATGTCTGGCAAATAACAGGCCCATAAGTTTATACTACTTAGGACTGAATGTCCCCTATGAGACTGAAAGTTTCTAGAGGGCAGAAACCACCTTGCTCAATTTCCAGTCTCAGAGGCGCCTTTCACACCGCCTTGCATGGTGTGAGACTCAATTAAATAAATACTGATCAATTAGGTTTACCGAGCCGTCTATGTGTCAGAGGTGAAAGGTCAGAGATGGGTAAATCAAAGCCGACACAATACCCAGATTCAGAATTACCGTGACTCCTGGGCAAAGCTGGCCTTTGATATGCAGCCTTCTAATGTGCAGCCACGTCCCAGGATATTTTTATAATTCAGCCATTCTTCCTTCTGGCTAATCTTGGCAATAGGAAGGAAGTTCACTGTTGTCCATTTTGGAGCATCTAACAAATTGTGCTAAACAGCTGATGCTCGTTATCTCATTTAAGTCTCACTCAAACCAACTAACCAACCAACAGGTATTGTTATCCCCATTTATACCAGGTTCAGAGCCCAGCAAGTTAGCCCCACAGTGAGATTTGAATCCGGTTCTGCCTGATTCCATGTCCAGTGTCCTGCTGCACCAGTGGCTCTCAAGTGTGGGTCCTGAACTGCAGCGTCGCATCACCTGAGGACTTGCTAGAAATGCAGATTCTCAGACCCATCCCAGAATTCCTGAGTCAGACACTGTGGGGGGGTGACCGGGCGATCTGGGGTCGCACAAGCCCTCCAGGTTAATCGATGCACGCTAAAGTCTGAGAGCTACAGCTCTACACCAGCTATTTCTCATAGCTCTTACTTCCTGTAAGTCCTCACTACTCAAAGTGTGTGGTCTGCAGACCCAGAAGCATTGGCTTAATTTAGGAGCTTGTTAGAAGTCAGAATCTCATACCCCCTCACCTTACCTATTGGACCAGAATCTGTATTTTAATAAGATCCTTGGGGATTCATGAGCATATTCAAGGTTGAAACACACTGCTTTAAACTGTATGTTTTTCTCCCCTTAGTCTTTGTTTTTAAGTGAAGTATAGTTGATTTACAATGTTGGGTTAATTTCTGGTGTACAGCATAGTGATTCATTTATACGTATTCCTTTTCATATTCTTTTTTATTATAGGCCATTGCAAGTTATTGAATATAGTTCCCTGTGCTATACAGTAGGATCTTCTGGTTTATCTATTTTATATATAGTAGTTAGTATCTGGAAATCCCAAACTCCCAGTTTATCCTTCCTCACCCTCTTCCCCTCTGTGAGTCTGTCTCCATTTTGTAAATAAATTCATTTGTGTCTTTATTTTAGATTCCATGTATAATTGATATCATAGGATATTTTTCTTTCTCTTTCTGGCTTACTTCACTTAGTATGATGATCTCCAGGTCCATCCATGTTGCTGCAAATGGCATTATTTTATTCTATTTTTGTGGCTGAGTAGTATTCCATTGTATAAATATATCACAGCTTCTTTATCCAGTCATCTGTTGATGGACATTTAGGTTGTTTCCATGTCTTGGCTATTGTAAACAGTGCTGCTGTGAACATTGGGGTGCATGTTATCTTTTTGAATTAGAGTTTCCTCTGGGTATATGCCCAGGGGTGGGGTTGCTGGGCCCTAAAGACTCCACACAAAAACTACTGGAGCTGACAGACAAATTCAGCAAGGTAGCAGGATTAACATACAGAAATCTCTTGCATTTCTTTACATGAACAATGAAACAACAGAAAAGGAAATTTTTAAAAATCCCTCTTAAAATTGCATCAAAAAAATAAAGTACTTAGGAATCAATCCGACTAAGGAGGTGAAAGATTTATATGCAGAGAACTATAAAACATTGATTAAGGAAATTAAAAATGATTTAAAGAAAGGGAAAGGTATCTTATGTTCTTGGATTGGAAGAGTTAATATTGTTAAAATGGACATACTCTCCAAAGCAATCTATAGATTTAGCGTGATCCCTATCAAATCACCCAGGTCATTCTTCACAGAACTAGAACAAGTAATCCTAAAATTTATATGGAATCACCAAAGACCCAGAATCACGAAAGCAATACTTAAGAAAAGAAAATGAAGCTGAAGGACTATGCCTTCCAGACTTCAGACAATACTACAGAGCCGTGGTAATCAAACAGCATGGTATTGGTGCCTATTAGTCTAAAATTGGCCCTTTCTGGTCTAGACGTGCAGGGTGCAGGGATGGGGTCTGTATTAAACCACAGTGCAGGAACCAGTGCTGACGGCCCTCTCGTTTCCCACCTCGGGACTGAGTCGAGGGCTGTGCTTACTCTTTTCTGATCAGATTCAAGTTTCCATCCCTGTGTGCCTGCCTCTGCAGCCTAAACGCATGTACATACTGACACCAGATCCTTTTATTTCTTCCCCTCTGATGTCACCTTAAGCTCAGCATGACAGCCCGGGCATAGCTAGAGCTGTGTTTGCATGATGTAAACTAGCAGGAACGGCAACTCTTGCCTGTTAATGAGGAGAGAGGATGGCTAATTCCTGCTCATTTCTATTCTGGGAACTAAATGTACCACCTGAAAGCAGCAGCTCATTGCTCCACAGTTGAAGCAAATTTCTTTCCGACTATGTAAATGGGTGGTGTTTAAAACGCCTAAAACGTAGGCTCTTCAGGGGGAAAATCACCCAACATCTAGGAGCAGACTGTGAAGTTAGCGAAAGTACAAAAGGGATATTTGGGGACCCCTCATCTGACAGAGTAGTGGGGATTAAAGGCTGTTCAGAGAAGGGTGTTAACAGATGCTGCCCTGATTCCCATCTTGTGACTGGCTCTGTCCCTAGTGCCACATCCTTCTCTCCTGCAGCCTCCAATTTCCCATCGAGTCCAGGGAGACTGGCCCATCGTGATGAAGGCTGCATTTGCATTTCACGCTCCATTTTACTTAGTGTGAGTTCTTCAAATTCTCCATGGCCACCTCCTAGAAGGAGGGCTGTTGGGCACTGGCAGGTTACGTCTGTTCTTCAAGGACTTGGAGAAATATTGTTTTCCTTGTTAGCAAACACTCTAAATAGGCGGTGCTCACAAATGAGTCTACATTAAAATAATCTGGGAGCTCGTTCTAAGGCAGATTCAGGGCTCTGCTCCCTGGGTCGGAAATCTCAATTCAGGATGTCTACAGTAGCACCCAGGAAGATGCAGTGTTTAACAAGCACTTCAGATGATTCACATGGTCTTTTCTAAGGTGCCACTATTAGCAAACAATGATATCATTGATACAGTGGGGTTTTGAGATCGTGGAATCTCTCATGTGCCCTCAACTGTATATTGAGAGAGTTTTGATGGACGATCTTGCTCTATAATAGTTTTCTCAGGGTTGGTTAGCTATTAGCTCACTCAGATACATCTATTAACATCTGCAACATACCAAATACGGTGCTGAATGCGGGGGATAAGAAAGGTAAGTCAGACATAGTCGCTTTTCTCAGAGATGTCACAGTCTGCGGAGGACACAAACATACGGGGCAATAAATGACAATAAACATACTAGTTATAATAGTAATGGGACACAGGACCCAAGAGGATCCAGAGTTGGGAATAGAGACATGGAATAAATTCCCATTGTGTTCTGAAAGCTCTCTTTATCGGGTCCTATAGGGGTATTTACCACAAGGGGCGACCAAGGGTCTTAGGGAACTCTTGGTCAGATGGGAAGGACAAGGTTTTCTTAAAAATGTCCAGTCTGATGGAGAAGGCAGATACAAATATTTAACTGATTTTTCCTCCGATTGATGTTGGATTTGATCTCTAGGAAGCAAAAACCGCACAAAACAAATAAAAACTGTTAAGAAAATTCATGCTGCCAAGAGGGAAATCTCAAAAGGGACTCTTAGGATTTGTGTCATTTTCAGGAAATATGGTGGTCCTATCATTAAAAGCTTGGAAGAGACATGGTTCACTCCATCATCTGGTGGCTTGAAGGCTACCTGTCCCATTTTTCATTATCCAATAATAAATATCATAGTGAAAGTCACCTTTAACACTTAGATATTGCTTGGATTTTACGGGATTGAATTGAACGGGCTGCCATGGTATAAAAAAAAGCCGTATGGGTGAGATACTTTTATAACACATGCTTCATAAAGCTGTATAAAGCAAGCACCTGCACACCATCCTTTAAAATGAGCGCATTCAAGCATGGTATTTAGGCATGAAGGGGCCTCTGCTTGTTAATTAAACCTGTTGGTAATGTTAATTTTTAAGAAATAGGAAGTGGAAGCTTGAGGCGATTAGAATGGGATTTGTTCCTGGGAGGGGTCGCCCACCTGGAACTGCTGCTTACATCAGCAGGACGTGTGGCTTCTTTATGGGCTGCAACCTGAGCTGCAATTGGGCATCACGGGGAGAAAGCAGACCAGTGACAAGACTCAGCGGCCAGTAGTTGGCTGTTCAGGCTTCCCTGAGGGTCGTGATCTGTGGGACCTGTTTAGACCGACTGTGTTCTTATTACTTTTCATGAAGCAGAGGAGTTTGTTAGGAGACTAGTCACTTTACAAGCCAGGTGGGAATTAGTTTTGTGCTGACTAGTACCTTCAGCTTAATGTTGTCACATTGTCATCCTAGTTTTTCTTGGCATGAGCGAGGGAGGCTGGAGCCACCCGGCGCTGGCCACAGTTATTTTATTCTATTTTATTTTATTTCATTATTTTATTTTCTTTTATTTTACTTGAATTAATTTTATTTATTTAATTGAAGTGAAATTCACCTAACATAAAGTTAACTATTTTTAAGTGAACAATTCGGTGACATTGAATACATTCATCACATTGTACAACCACTGCTTCTATCTAGTTGCAAAACATTTCATCACCCAAAAGGAAGTCCTGTAACTGTGACATAGTCACTTCCCGCTCCTCCCTACCCCAGCCCCTGGGAACCGCCAACTTACATTCTGTCTCTATGGACGTGCCTTTTCTGGACATTTCATATAAATGGAGTCATACAGTGTGTAACCTTTTATGACTGGCTTCTTTCACTTGGCATAATATTTTTGAGGCTCATCCATATTGTGGCACATTATCAGTGCTTCGTTCCTTTTTATGGCTGAATCATGGTCCATGTATATGTACCAAAATTTGTTTATCCATTCATTTGTTGCTGAATGTTTGGATTGTTTCTGCGTGTTTTGGCTACATTCTGTGAACAGCGCTGCTATGGACGTGAATGTACACCTATCTGTTTGAGCATCTGGTTTTGATTTGTTTGGGTATATATCTAGGAGTGGAATTTAGGTGTATTATTTGGACAAAATATTCCTTGCCTCCACTCTGCCACTGGGGTCCTTCCCCCCCACCCCGCCGGAGGATTGTACACTTCACCTCAATGAGAGCAGGCTTAGCCATCCGACTCGCTTTGGGTGATGAATGCAGGGAGAGTGGAGGGGACCAGTGCCCCTTGTGAACAGAAGCCTTAGGTGCCATCTAGTCCTTTCCCTCATCCAGGGCTCCTGCAGGGACGCAGTGGCTCCCCCTTTTGGCTGAGTTCACAAATGCCGGCACCGTGGAGCAAAGCGTTGGTCTTTGGAGCTCCCTCTGAAAGACACTACATTGGACCCCGGGGGGGGGTAAAGCGATGCAGGAAATCTCCCTGCCATGAAAGAACTTACAGTTAAAAAAATTTTTTTTGATTCTTATTTTTATTGAAGTGTAGTTGCTTTACAATGTTAGTGTCAGGTATACATATATACATACATATATATATTTAGATTCTTTTCCATTACAGTGCATTACAAGACATTGAATATAGTCCCCTATGCTATGCAGTAGGTCCTTGTTTATCTATTTTATATATAGTAGTGTTTCTGTTAATCCCAAACTCCTAATCTATCCCCGCCCCCTTTCCCCCTGGTAATCATAGTTTGTTTTCTATGACCATGACTCTATTTCTAGTTTATAAATAAAATTTATATCTTTTTCTTTTAGATTCCACATGTAAGCAGCATTATTTGATATTTGTCTTTCTCTGTCTTACTTCCTTCATTTAATATGATCATCTCTAGGTCCATCCATGTTGCTGCAAATGGCATTATTTCATTCTTTTTTATGGCTGCATAATATATTTTACTGTAATTTAAGCAAGTAGTTGTAAGCTGTACAAAGCACTATGGCGTGAAAAGGGAGGAATCCATGGAGATTTCTTAGAGGACTTTGGGTATGGCCTTAAAGACAGACAGGGTTTAGGCACATAGAATATAAAGGAAAACTTTATAGAGAGAGGAATGGGCTCAGCAGTGGCTTGGAGGTGGCCAAGTGGGGTGTTTGGGGAAGAGTGAACTGGGGGATTCTTTTCAAGGGTCTAGGCATCCTGCAGACATGGGGTTGGAAAGTTCTGCTGGGACCTGTGAGTGAAGGACCATGACTTCCAGACCAACAAGTTGGCTCCCTGTAATCTGCCGTTGTGTATCCCACGCACGCTCAGTGATGGATGACTGGCCCACCGCTCCTTTCTTGTGCTTTGGGCTTCAGATCTGTCCTGCTACAACCGTGGGCAGCGACCTTTACATGTTTGTTTTTACTCCACACACCTCAGCTGTGCAACCTGAGTGACATCCCACACCACCCTTCTTCTGCAAACTGATTCTCTGCATCTGTCCCCCTCTGAATTGAGAACAGCCGTTCTCAACCTTGCGGGGAGCAGAAGGGAAGGAAAAGCCCTGACTTTTGAGTTTGCCAAGATGTGTCTGGAGTTTCCCACTAACGATGCTGGTGGTGGGTGCTCGTCTGTTTTTGCTTTTACAAGTGGAGAAAAACTAAAGCTTTGAAGTCAAGGAGCTAATAAGTGAGCTCCTACATGGAGATGGGATTTGAGTTTCATCTTATGCATCCTGTTTCTCCCATGCCCATCCCAGAATCTGGCACATAGAGCCTCAAGAAGTGAGTGTGAGTGCATGACTGACCACCACGTGACCGAATCACTAAATGAAAAAGCAAGAGCTGTTTGATTCCAAATCTAATCCAAACGAGATTCTGGAAGGTCTCTCTTTACAGATACCAGGTACCAGATACCAGAATAAATACTCTGGAGCTGCGGTGAGGGTGAGCAGAGGTTAAGGTGACACAGCTCTCACTGAAGTGAGGGGAGCTGACTTGTTGGGGCCCTGGATGGAGCTGGCTCAAATAAGAGAATATTCCTATTTTTCTCTTGTCCTGCTTCTCTGGACAGACTTCCTGGTGCAGGGAAGCCCGTTGGCTGATCCTTGTCAAGTACATTGTCAAGGGTGTTTTCTGGCCCTTTGCTGTGGGATTAGAGCTCTTTGAAAACTAGCTAGAAAAGGGGTGGGGGGGGGAGGGAAGAAAGCAAGGTGAAATGTAATTTCCTCTTTAATATAGACTGTCATTTAATCTAATATTATAGAAAATGATTAGATCTTAAAAACCTATAAATTACACTTGACAACTCTCTGTTGTGTCTCCACTCTCCCCCTGGGCAATTCCACCCCACAACAGTGGGCTGTGGTTGAGAGGAGGTCTTTCAGTGTAGCTTGTTTATTGGCTCTTAATGAGAAGCGATTAATCTAAATCACCATAGGGGTGGATCCTTTGCGAGCTTTGGAATCGGAAGTGGCAGTCTGACCTTTTGACAAATGCACTGTTCCATCCTTAACAACACGGAGCTGGTGAGGGTGTGTATGGTGTTTTCTGCCTCTGAGCAGTGAGGGGAGCGCGCATGCACACACGCTCGCACGCACACATGCACACACACACACACACCAACAGTAACCAGGGCAAATTACAAAGCCGCATCCGTTGGGCACCTCCATCTCTCACCGCTTCAGTCTTTCCTCTCCTGGTCTCCCCACCCTCCCTGGCTGAGGCAGCCGGGCTCCTCATTAAGTCGTTACCTGGAAGGCCTTCTTCTCTGTTTATTACTGCTATTGTGGCGCTCTCCCCCCTGCCTGTCTGGGGACCACCCGGCCCAGGATGATGGATCACTACAGAGAATACCTGCCTGGCAAAATTGCTACCTCTCTGTCCCTTCCCCTCCTGCTTCACGTTGGGAAAGAGAGGAAGCAACACAGAACAACCAAACACCCTAAAAAGCCCCAAAGAGGGGGGAAAAAAAAACAGTACACACCCGTACTGCCAAGGGTTCTTTTGTTTGGGGAGAATGGGGTCAAATTTGCCACGGAAGGGATGGAAACAAAAGAGGGAGGGTGGTGGACAGAGACCCGAGGGATAAAAGCCTCCTAGACTCTCCTGCTCTGTTTGATTTTTCCCCGCACTTCTGTTTGCACTCTCTCTGTCCTTCCCTTGCTGTGTCCTCGCCCTTCTTCACTGTGTCGCGGAGACAGAGCACAGCAAGGAGAAAGCGCTCAATGTGGGAGGTCAAGTTCTGAGTTTGAGCCCCAGTTTTCACACTTGGTGACCAGCTGTGACCTTCAGCAAATCGCTCAGAGCGGGCTGGGCACTTCCTTGCCTCTAGGACGGGGTGTGCTAGGCAGGAGAAATGGCCTCCCCAAAACATCCCGCACTGTGGCCATGTGAGGTTACATGACAAGGGTGGATTAGAGTTCTCCACGGAATTAAGGTTGTTCATCAGCTGACACTAGACTATTTTACTGATCTTGTGGCTCTCCCTTCCCCTGCCTGTCTGGGGACCGCCTGGCACAGGATGGTGGATCATTACAGAGAGTACCTGCCTGGCAAACTTGCCAGGGAACCCTCTGGGTTTTCCAGGTGGGCCATTGTAATCACAAGGGTCCTTAAAAGTGCTGTGGACAAGCAGTGTCACCTGTATGTCAGTAAACAAAGGATGTTGAGGCCATCAAACCATCAGGCTGACTGTGCCCCCAGAGGGGAGCCAGGAGGGAGAAAAACAGGACCCTGGCCCTGGATCGCTCAGGTGCATGTCAGAGTGTTGCCAGCAACAGGGTTCTTGTCCTGTCGCAGAAAGAACTCAGAGATGAGCCGGGGAGGTGAAGAAAGTAGAGTTAGGGTTTATTAAGAGATGGACAGCACACTCTCAAGGGGAGAGCGGCTCAGGTGAGCAGCTGCCTTGAGTTTCTTTGGCAGGTTGGTTACATAGAGAGTAAAAATAAATGGGCGGAATATTCATTGGGGAAGGAAGGGTTAAGGGTCTATTCCCTGATTTTCATCCAACTCCACCTTCCCGACAGGAGGAGGGGTTTTTTTCCTTATTCAGTCTGGATCAGAAGTGTGGTGGCATCAGTGGATGATGGGTACTTCTAATCTGCAAGGCTAATTTTATTGAAATGAGGGCATAATGAGCAAAGGTTACATTCAGACACTGGAGATTCCTGCCTTTCTCACCTTTCTTTGTCAGCCTCCAGGCCTCCTGTTAATCCAAAAGGTGTGACCGCTTATCAGCCCAGAGGTTCCTGCTTTTCATTCTCTGCCCAGGGATCCCTGTTGTTTGCATGATGTGTGGTTTCCTGCATTTGGTTCGTGCCCCCCTTTTTGCCCAATTCCTGCCACTTGGCCTGTGCCCCCCTTTCTCTGCTCAAATCTAGCTCTCTGCCTGCTCTAACAAAAGAAATGATTCCAGTGAGCCCAGACGCTTGCATCTTCCTATACACAGAAAAACGCTAAATTCCTTAACCTGAGATGTTTGTTTTTTCTTAAGTGAACAGTAATATTTTGATGTTCTGACTACCTGGTTTTTGTTGCAAAAACTCCTGTGTATCCTGGCTCCTCCCTGACCTCTTCAGAGCAGTCCCTCAGAACGACCTTGAGAGGCTGCCTCCCAGGCTTGAGGTCCTCAGCAAGTCCACTGAATAAAACGTAATTCTCAACTTTTAGGTTGTACTTTTTTTTTTAAGTAGACAGTTTGTAAGAGGGAAGAAAAATCAGAGTGATGTGATATGAGAAAGATTGGACTGGCCGTGGCTGTATTTGAAAATGGAAGGGGGCCCTGGACCAGGGAGTGGGGGCAGCCTCTACAGGCTGGAAAAGGCAAGAAAACAGATTCTCCCCTAGAACCTTCAGGAAGGAATGCAGACCTCCTGACACCTTGATTTCACCCCAGTGAGACCCATTTGGGGCGTCTGACATCTAGAACCATAAGATAATAAAATTATATTATTTTAAGATGTTAAGCTTCTGGTAATTTGTTTCCAGCCACAGGACACCAGTACAGTGGGTAATAACCCCCACCCTGCCTTCCTAGGAGAGCAGAGTGAGGATGGAGGGGAAAACAGCTGTAGAAAGGCTTGGACAAGTATAAACTGCAGTGCCACTGTTGACTGAAATAAATGCACAGCCCAAAAGTTGAGACTTGTGTTTTATTCAGTGGAGTGGAACCCCTTCGAGCCTGGGATGACAGCTTCCCAGATGGCTCTGAGGGACTGCTCTGAAGAGGCAGGGGAGGAGTCAGGATATATAGTGGTTTTACAACAAAGACCAAGTAGTTGAAACATTAAAAGATGACCTGTTAACTGAAGAAAACCAGACATCTCAAGTTAAAGCTTTTCTACGCATGGGAAGGCACAAAGGGCTGGGCTCATTGTAATCATTCCTTTGATATGCACCAAGCTGTCTAGGGCCAGTGTCCTGTTCTTTCATGTCCTCAGGGGGCACCACTGGGGGCCGCTGCAGAGGCCAGGCTGCCTGCTCGCTTGCATGCTGAGTCCCCCAACTCACTGTTGGGGGTGGCGGTAATAGCTCATGACTTGATGGCCACAGCATTCTTTGCTTATTGATGTTTCCTGGAGGCTTGCAGTATTTTTCCTTCACAATCCCTCCCTTACCCCTTGCAAGTGTGGGTGAGGACTGAGTTCTAACTCGTGTTCACATGATCATCATTCTTATTGGGCCAGGGGTGCTCCCAGCATGTAGTGACCTTGCTCCCAGTGCTAATGAAGACCTCAGCTGCATAGTCTCTTCCAACCAGACCAGGACGTAGGCTATTTCCAACCATATTTACTCTCCTGATGGTTTTCCTCAGGATAACCTAATGGTTGTCTTGCCTCTCTTAACTAAAATAATCATTCCCAAACAGCTAATCCTAAAAGGCTTAGGTCCCTGAAAATTGCTTAGGTTGAAAGCTTCTCGTATGATGAATTTGAGATCCAATGGGAAAAATAAGATTAGCAGATGAACTTATGAAAGCCCTCATCCTTTTTTTTAATGTTCGCTAAATGAAATACTAAAGATAGCACACTAAATAAATACTGTATCAGTGACAATCTGCAATTCTTAAATTACTCGTAATGGGTACCGTGCAATTAATTTCCGTTTACCATCTCTTGTGCACTAGAATCTTTTCAGGATCTTCCTCCCCCGCAGCTTCAGCAAGATGCTTATAAATTAGGTTTGTTTTGTGGTAGATGTTATGCATGCTGGTGAGAATTTTTTTTCTTTATCTCTTCGTATAGTCATTGCCTTTCTGATTTTAGGATGTTAAGCAGTGACTCAGCTCTGGGCTTTCTCTGTGGCCCCAAATGTGCACAGTAGCAGGTTGGATGCTCGACACAGCGAACAATTTGGCTGATCTTGATTCAACTAGTTTGATATTTTTCAAAACCTTACCCAATACACCTGGTTATTATCTGTGCCTATGACAATGTTGACTGAAATAAACACGCAGCCTAAAAGTTAAAAGTTATGTTTTATTTGGCGGGGGGACTCGACCCGGGACGACAGCCTCTCAGATCGCTCTGAGGGACTGCTCCGAAGAGGTAGGGGAGGAGCTAGGATATATAGGAGCTTTACAACAAAGACCAGGTAGTTGGAACAATAAAAGATTACTTGTTATCTAAAGAGAATCAGGCATCTCAAGTTAAAGAATTTAGTGCTTTTCTATGTATGGGAGGAAGCAAACATTGGCTCATTGAATTCATTCCTCTGACAAGCACTTAGCTATGTAGGGCCTGTATCCTGTCCTTTCTTATTCTGAGTCTGCTCAGAGTGCACCGTTGTGAGTGGCTGCAGAGGCTGGGCTGCAGGCTTGTCTTCACTGGGGGGTGGCGGCAGCCACTGATGACTTGATGGTGTCAGCATTCTTTGTTTACTGATACGGTTTGCAATATTTTTCATTCACAACAACATTGTACTAAATGCCATGCCTTCATCCCCTCAGACCTGTGTCTCAGCCCCCTCCATCGGATCTTATGAGTACTTGCCTGGGTTTGCATCTTTTTTTTAGTGTTCCCAAGGTGGAGAAAGACAAAACAGACAAATCAGATCAAACCACAGCGAAACATTACAAATAATTCAACAAAAGTCATGGAAATGACTTCCAACCCAATCCTATAGACTTCAGGTTTTTTTTTTTTTATGAAACTTTTTTTTCTTCTCTCTCAGGGTTAGACTTGCTTTTTTAAATGTTGGATTTAAACCACCTTGCAGAAAAATAATCAGGCCATCAATATATGAATTTGTCTGTATTAGACGTTGACAAAAGAGAACCTGGAGTGACAGCACTGTTGCCCTGAAGGATGATTACCGCAGCTGGGGCTGGGAGTGCCTGGCGGCCAGTGGGCAGTGCTTCAGGCAGAGGGTTGCTGACTGTTCTTTTTGAGATAGAGCAAGCTTCTCCGGCCTGGGGACTGGTAAGCCCCAAATACAATGCAGTGAACGTTTGGTCAAGCAAACTTGGAAACCCTGAGTAACCTTCACTCAGCCATGCATCTGCTTTTTATTGAGCGTGTGCTTCACTGAGCCCAGCGAAGACCGGAGGATGTGATAGCAGTGTCTCTCTCTGCCTTTAAGGAATTTAATATTGTGAACGAAAATACTCCAATGTGAGTGAAAATACTGCAAACATATCAGTAAACAAAGAATGCTGAAACCAAGTCATCAGCGGCTGCCGCCACCCCCCAGTGGGGATAGGCCTGCAGCCCAGCCTCTGCAGCCACTCACAGTGGTGCCCTCTGAGCAGACTCAGAATAAGAAAGGACAGGACACTGGCCCTAGATAACTAGGTGCTTGTCAAAGGAAATGAATTCAATGAGCCCAAATGTTTGCTTCCTCCCATACATAGAAAAGCACTAAATTCTTTAACTTGAGATGCCTGATTCTCTTTAGATAACAAGTAATCTTTTATTGTTCCAACTACCTGGTCTTTGTTGTAAAGCTCCTATATATCCTAGCTCCTCCCCTACCTCTTCGGAGCAGTCCCTCAGAGCGATCTGAGAGGCTGTCGTCCCGGCTCGAGTCCTCCTGCCAAATAAAACATAACTTTTAAATTTTAGGCTGCACGTTTATTTCAGTCGACAATATCTAGGTGGTAAAGTGAGATGAAGTTGAGGGAAAACAAAATTTAACTACTATCTGGAAATATATACATGTATTTATGACATTTCAAATATTTTAAACAGAAAACCATTGCTAAGTGTGATAACAGATTTGCCAGTGGAGTTCCTGGAAGGTGGAGGTCATTCTCCTGGAACATTCAGGAGGCTTCCTGGAAGGGAGGGGAATCAAGGTGGACCTGGAAGGAAGGCATGGACAGGGAAGATGCAGGGCTTTCTAGGTAGGCGGGGAACATGAGCAAAGATAGATCTGTCAGAGGAGTAGGCAGAGTGATTTGAAACAAAAAATAGGGGAAGCCGGCTGGAGCCTACAGCTGTGTTGTAAGATGAAGCCTGAGGACAGCAGGGGGCCCCAGCTGTAAAGCGTCTGACATGCCGTACTTAGTTTTCACGCCCTGCTGAGGCTCCTGGAGTTTCCTGTAGCGAAGAGATGCTGTGATTACGATCAGAACTGAGCTGGGGGAGACCTGTGGAGCAGGGCAAGGTGGGCTGGATAGTTTAGAGTATGGGTGGGGGAACATTGGAGAGTCCTGCTCCAGAGAGGGCACCAGGACCACCGCCCCCTGAGTTGGGAGATGCTCCTGCTGCTATCTACGCTAGGTGCCCTGGCTACCCCTCCTTCACCCATACCCGTCCTGCCCTCGCAGCAAGTGCTCACACCGTGGACGGGTATTTGTCGAGCTTCTCAGGTTTCTCAAGGGCAAGCAATGGGTAGCATAACCCTGCTAGGATTCTTGAAGGGGCTAATGCGAGTGTGTGTGTGTGTTGGGGGAGGGGAGGGGGGAGAGAGAAGGAGAGAGAGGGAAAGAAAGAAAACATCTCATTATTATAAAGGTAATGTCTGCTCTTTGCAGAATATTAGAGAAACAAGAGATAAGTGTAAAGAAAAAAGAGAAGAGCATAAAGAAAAAAAAAGTGTAAAGAAAAAAGCCCAGAAACGTGTAAAGGAAAAAAAAAAGAAAATTACTCACCATCTTGCCACACAGGAATAACTACCGTTAACATGTAGTGAATTTTTCCTTCAAACTGTTTATGCATAAATATGGGCATGAGTTCTAAACAATTTTTAACAAAATTAAGATCACACCTCATGTGTTTTCAGCCTGCTTTTTTTATGCACTGTTTCCACATTGGGTTATTTTTCACGTGTCATCAAGCTATTTGAGTTCATACTTAATAGCTGCATAATATTCCATTGAATGGATTTTGCCTACTTTATTTAATCCTTCTATCAGATATTTGGGTTGTCTCCAATGTTTTATTGTTATAAATAACACTGAGATGAACATACAGGTGCATAAGCCTTTTATTGGGTCCCTGATGGTTTTCTTGGACGGATTCCTAGAAGAGAAATTACAGGGTCAAAGGTATGAATATTTATGAGTCTTGTTGCATATTGCCACAATGCTTTCCAGAACGGTCATGCCAATTTACACTTGCATCAACACTGCCTGCCCGCCTGCTTCGCTCCACTGCCTTTGCCGTGGTCACCGGCATCCTCCACATCGCTAGATTCAATGGTCAGTTCTCAGAACTCATCTTATGGAACTGTCAGCTGCACTGGACACAGCTGAACACTCTCTTCCCTGATAGCACTTTCTTTCCTTGGTGTCCAGGTTTTGAGGACACCGCACTCTGGACTTTCCCTTTCCTTCTCACACTCCATTTCTGGTCCCTTCTTCTCTCTTCGACCTTTGAACAGTGTGCTGGAGCTTAGCGCTCAGACTCTTTTCAATCTCTATTTGCTGTCTCCGTGACCTCCAGAGTCACATCTTTAAATGCTATTCAAACTCTGGCATCTCCTAAATTCTTATCAGCAGGCCAGCCCACTCTCCTGAAAATAATCTTGTACATCCACTGTCTGCTCCTCAGCCCCTCTGGATGTCTAGTAGGTATCTGAAACCTAGCCTTTTCAAAATCATATTCCGTGTTTCCAAAGCCCCCGATCTGCCCCTCCCATAAGCTTTCCTAGCTCATAAATGCCAATTCTGTTTTCTCCATTGTTCAGGCCAAAAACCTATCTGACAGTTTGAGTTATTTCCAATTTCTGATTATGAGGAGCAACACAGAAGTGAACATACAGGTATAAAACTTTTTAATGGGACTCCTCACTGTCTCTTACTCCCCAGTGCTAATCCGTAAGCAGACCCTTTGACTTTTCCTAAATACCCACAGATGGACCACATCACAATAACCACAATGGCAGGTCAGGTTGTCAGCCTCTCCCATCGGGGTCATTTCAGTGGCCTCCTACTGGTCACTCTGATTTTTCCCCCCTGCTATTCCTCACCTCTCACAATGCTCTGTTCAACCAGGGTGGCAGCCAGAGTGACAGGATCAAAATCCAAGCCATAGCCCACAGCGCCTTGCTCAGAGCCCACCGGTGCTGGGCATACCACTTGGGAGAGAGCCGGCGTGCTCCTATTTCCTACCGCCCCCGTGTTTACACTCTGCCTCCTTCACTCTGCTCTAGCTCACTGGGCTCCTACATCCTTTCTCCAGTGTCCGCTTCTCAGTGAGGCCTCTCCTGACCCCACTATTCCAACCACAGACTCTCTCCTTCAGCACTTCCGACCTCTCCTGCTTTATTTTGTGCTAGAGGACTTATCACCGTCTGATTGATAAGCTGCATGTTTTACCGATTTGTTTGTTTTCCTCCCTTACTAGGAGGCAAGCTCTCTGAGGGCAGAGGTTTTCAACCGGTTTGATTATTGCTCTTTTCCAGTCCTTACAGTAGAGCCTGGCATTAAACAAAGACTCCATAAATCATGGTTGATGAGTAGTGTTTATGTGTTTGTTTGATTAGTTTTCAAATTTCCTCAGCACATTGTTTTATCTCATCTTATATCTAATTTTATATTTTTTCTTTTTGTGTTTTTGAAAAAATATAGTCAAATACGCATAACATAAAACTTACCATCTTCACCATTTTAAGTCTAGTTCAGTGTGTTACATTCACATTGTTGTGCAGCCGGTCTCCAGAACTCTTTCCATCTTGTAAAACTGGAAGTCTGAACTATTAAACAGCAGTATCTCATTCTCCATTTCCCCCAGCCCCTGGCAACCATTATTCTGCTTTCTGTCTCTGTGAACTTAACTACTCTAGGTGCCACATACAAGCGGAAATCATATAGTATTTGTCTTTTATGACCGACTTATTTCACTTTAGATAATGTCCTTACATTTAATCTATGTCATAGCATGTGTCAGAATTTCCTTCCTTTTTAAGACTGAATAATGTTCCATTATATGTATATAGCTCATTTTGTTTATCTAATCCTCCATCAGAGGACACTTGGGTTGCTTCCCCATTTGGGATATTGTGAGTGATGCTATTATGAACATGAGTGTACAAATATCTCTTTAAGACCCTGCTTTCAAATTCTTGGTGGTATATATATCCAGAAGTGAAAATGCTGGATCATATATAATTCCATTTTTTTTTATTTTTTGAGGAGCTATAGTATTTTCCATAGCAGCTGCACCATTTTACATTCCCACCACCAATGCACAAGGCTTCCAATTTCTCTAAATTCTCACCAAATATATTATATATATATATATTTTTTTTTTTTTGGAAAAATGTCTATTTAAATCCTTTGCCCACTTTTTGAGTTGTTTATTTTCTGTTTTTTTTTTAATATTTCTTTTTCCTGATTAACCTTAATGATGGTTGCATTACTGGGGATGCTTGAAGGACAGGTAGAAATATGCTTAATACCGTGGGCTGGGTTGGAAAGGTGGGGAGTCTAATCCTGGCAAGAATGGCATTTAGAAAGGGTAACAGGTGAAACAGACATGCCTATAAGCATAAATACATACTAATGTTCTATCTGAAATATGTATATGTAGTTTACATTCTTTCCCATAATAGAATATATATACATGGATATCTGTGTGTACACATATTACAAGTTTTCTCAGTAGCAGCACTATTGACGTTTTGGGTTAGATGGTTCTTTTCATCTGGTGCCGTCCTGTGCATTGTGACTGTTTAACAGCATCCCTGGCCTCTACCTACTGGATGCCAATTGCTCTCTCCCCTGCCCCTAGTTGTGACAATTAAAGTGTCCCCAAGGTCAGGGACATCGATGAAATAGGTGAAGGGGATCAGAGGTACGATGGTCCAGCTGTAAAACACGTAAGTTGTGGGGGATGTAATGTACACACAGAGAATGGAATCAACGATATCGTAACAGCTTCGTAAGGTAACAGGATGCTATCTGGTCTCACTGTGGTGATCATTTCAAGATGTATAAAAATATGAATTGCCATGTTGTACACCTGAAACTAATGTAATGTTGCATGTTAATTATAACTCAATAGAAAAAAGTGTTTCCATGCCTTGTTAAATGTCCCCTGGAACGCTTTTTCCTGCCAGCAGTGAACCTCAGCTATAAGAAGGGATGTTAAAGAGACAGAGAGAGAGAGAGATGGGAGGGGTGGGGGAGTGAATGCTGGGATATTGTTATATTGTGATTAAGAGCCTTATCTGTAACAGGCTCTATTTGTGTGTAAGTCAATATTCAACAACATATTGATTATGTCAGTAGGTTTAGGGGCCAGCCTAAGGAATCTCTCTTATATTTTTTTTGTGAGCTTGTATTGATATTATTGTTATTTCTTACTGAGCACTAACTGTGCTAAGAGTCTCCCATTAGGACTCAATTATACAGTAAATTATAGCATTTCTCCTTTTCTATTCAGGAGAATGTCTACTTACTCTTATTCAGAGACAGTTTTCAAAGCGTTAAACTACAATTTGTTTCCTTTGCACTTCTGGGCTCTCTGGCTGAGTGAAAGGCTGAGAAAACTCTAGCTTTCACCCCATTGTATAGATTGCACACAGGAGAAACACAGAGGATAGCAATTGAATCAAAGTAACATATTCATTAATTTTACAGTTTGGATATTGTAAGACTCACCCAGCAGCAGGAAAGTGGAAAGGTTTCTGGGGAGGATTTTGACATGTCCAGTATCGATTTGGACTGGTTTAGACACAAATAAGCTTTTGAAATCTAAGTTGCTGAAGCAAAGCCCCTGCCTGATTCCCGACTTCCACCTGTGTTCCTTGCAATTTACAACCCACCATTAAAATTAGGACCACTATTATTCAACTTTCCCAGGAATTTCCTGTGTGAATGAAAAATACTGCCTGCTGTGTGTGTCAGTAAACAAAGGATGTTGCAGCCATCCAGCCATCACACTGCAGCCACCCAATGGTGAGCCCTGTGGGAACTCAGGATGGAAACAGAGTGCCCACCACCCCCAGTGGTGCCCCCTGAGGACACTCAGGATGGGAAGCTTAGGATACTGGCCCTAGAGAACTAAGGTGTGTGTCAAAGGAATGATTTCAGTGAGCCCAGGCTCTTGTATCTTCCTGTACATAGAAAAGTGCTGAATTCCTTAACTTGAGATATCTGGTTTTCTTTATTTAATAGTAATCTTTTGATATCCCGACTACCTGGTCTTTGTTGCAAAAACTCCTGTATATCCTGGCTCCTCCTTTACCTCTTTGGAGTAGTCTCTTAGAGTGAGCTGAGCAGCTGTATCCCAGGCTTGAAGTCCTCAGATAGTCTGCCAAATGAAACATAACTCTCAGCTTTTAGGTTGTGCATTTTTAACTCGATACTTGCAAAAAGAATTATGAGTAAAAAAAAAAAAAGATATTGCACCATCTGTATGTTGATAAACTCTAAAACTTGTCCATCTCTAATTTGAGATAGAGACGATTTGTGTACAGTGAACAGCCAAATCTGGAGAGACCAGTTGTGTGAGGTTCTCACTCCTAAGGCAGTAATGTGTTTTGTTCCTTCATGGGCTGGAGCCTCCCACTGAAGAGATGAGAGTGGTCATTCAAAGAGCAATTGCAACTACCTACTGATTGGTGTTCATTTTGGCAGTGTTGATATTTGCTAAGAGTGTTTTTTTTCTTGATATGTTACCAGGAATGTAAAAATGCATGTAAAATAAGTGTAAACTGTAGTCTTGTTCTCCCCCACCCTTTCTTGTTTTTTTTAATAGCAAGAAGATACATAATATGAGATCTACCTTCTAATCATACTCTTCCAGCTGTGCAGTGCAGTGCAGTGCTGTTAACTATAAGCACAGTGTTGTACAGCATGTCTCTAGAACTTGATCATCTTGCTTGCCTGAAACTTTATACCCATTGAAGAGCATCTCCCCTTTATCCCCATCACCCATCCCTTTGGTTTTTATCTACAAAATTCAGGAGTGATGGGAGCCAAAAGGGAGGCAAATAATCCCCAAATCTCCAACCTGCTTGGCATCACTTCTGATTTTAGTTGTGCTCTTGTCCTGGGTGGTTTCTAGATAAAAGTTAGTATTGATTTAGCAGTTATGATCCTGTGCTAAGCTCTTTAATTATTATCTCATTTAATCCTCTCAACACATGGTAAGTTAGATACAATTATTAACTGCTTTTTTCATAGATGAGTTAACTGGTTGGAAAAATTGAGCAATATCCTCACATTTACACATAAAGTAGCAGACTGAAGATTTGAACTTGCCACCTGCCCCTAGAGCCTATGGCATCAATAACCCTGCTTCACCATGTTTGAAAGACCCCCTTTTCCTCTTCCAGCACACGAATCTAGTAGATCTAGTGTCAGGACAAGCTGGATGAAGGATCAAAGCAAAATGAAGCAAAATCAAAGCAAAACAAAACAAAACAAAAATCTCCCATGGGAACTCTTACCTGTTCCTATCATTAAAATCACGTAAATGCAGAATTTGCTGACATGTAAACAGGCATCGTCCTTGACTGTATATATTTGGGATTGAAGACTGAAAGGCAAGGGTTGTAAATTTCTTTGCATCTGTAGGATCAAATTATCACAACTTTACCAACAGTCACGTTCCTATTTTATAAATTTAGTCCACAGACATTTAATGTGGGTGTAATTTTTTTTGGTGAAAATTTCATGTTAAACATTTTACAGAAAGATGTGTACTTTTCATTTTGGCACAGTCCTTAGCATTTGTTTTATCTGCTTCACTCACTTAATTTACTTGCTTTGCCCTCTTAGGCATTTGCCTTTGAAATCTCTGCTTAACAATAAAAATTTGGGTGGACATGAGATGATTTTTTTAAATGTAGTTATAGAAGTAGTTACGTAGATTAGCACACAATACAGGTATTTTACCTTGAGACTTAACTTCTGTCAAAGCTTTGCTTTCTTATTCTATTTATGTTAATATTATGGTCCCCTCCTTTTATTTCTTTTTTTTTTTCTTCTTTCTTTCCTTCCTATTATTTTGAATGTTAACATTCTATTTCCCCCTTTGGATTCTTATTCACTTAATTCTTCATGCCTTCTTGGCCAAAGGTGGACATGAGTCAGAGGAGGAAAGGGGCTTTCTTGAAGGTGCTTTTTCATTATTATTATTTTTGGTGTGGATTTTGTAGAAATGGAAATGCTTTAAAAAAGGATGAAGCCCTGCTTCTCTGACTTCCATGTGTCCCTTGGTAAAGATAACAAAGTGCGAAGGTTTCCAGGCCCAGAGAAGCGCTGGTCTGTGTACGTGTGGTGGGATGTGGTGGCACTGGGATCAATCAGAGGAGGCATTAGGCATTTTGCTTTCCTCCTCTAAGTTTCAGTTTCCTTACCTATAAGATGCCAGTAATGATACTTCACATAATTTGTTTGAGGTTTCAATAAAATATCCAGTAAAGCTCCCAGCACAGATTAGAAATCCAGCACATGTAGGTTTTGCCTTTCCTCCTTCCATTTTTCTCAGACACTAGGATTGAACACAGACATTGCCAGTGCCATCAGAGTATAGAGAAGGATTTCTGATGAAAGTGTCAGAGAAAGGTTGCAATAAAAATGTACTCTTGCCAACAAAAGATCCCTATGGCCACCACACAATGTCAATACACCGTGTATATCAATGCATTTCTGCATGTGTGCATGCACATATGTGCCACAGCGGTGTGTGTGTATGCATACGTGTGCACACATATCTGCAGCTTTTGTGCGCCGAGTGATGTGTTTGTATAAGCAAGGATGCAGTGTGTGTGCAAGAAGAAACAGGGCTGGAAGAAGAGACTACCTTGCGCGAGATATTTGATGGTAACCCTTATTCACTATATTGTAACTCATGGTATATAAAATAAAGTTCGTTTATGATGTTGGTCTTATCTTCTAATTAAAACCATAGGCATGAAGCTTCTTTATACCTGCATAAAATAAGCAGTTTAATTTCTCTGCACCAGGGGAGAAATGATTTCATGGCCTGTTATGTAGCCCATTGGTACATGGCGGGGAGCAAGAGAGGGAGGTTATGCAAGCCTCATTCTTTCCCAATATATTTGTCCTCGCAGACTCTACAAGGACCATGGGTGCATCCTCTGAGGTTTTTTCAAGGGCAGCAAGGGTGCTTTAACCTGTGGTCCCTACCCTTCACAGTGCCAAGGGAGGAGAGAGCCGTTCTGTCTATGATAGCCCATCTGAGAGCTTTTCCCCTAGATTATTCACACATGAATGAAAAAAAAAAAAACTATACTGCATCCATTTCTCAAAAATGTGCTGATAGCTAGTAATAACTTCTTTCAATGAAGCCAAAGCAAATATTTGAGAAAAAGAAAGTAAGCTTGTCTTGGAAGCTGTAAAAGAATAAAAGGGGAGAAGGACTATGAATCTTAGCAGTTAAACGTGTTGAATTTGTTTTAAAGCTTACTTTAGAATGCTAATATATACTATGGGTAACATTTTAAAAATCTTGCTATTCAATAGTTTTGTTTTATAAGGTGTAGAGATTTTTTGGGGGGGGAGCTTTACTTGGTACTCTGGGCGCCATGATGCAGACCGTGTGTAGAAGTAGCCCTAACAGCTGGTGGCAGTACAGCCTGACTGGAAACATAAGAGGAAATAAGCCCATTGGCTCATTCAGTCACTCAGCAAACATTAGGAACTCAAAGAATTTGGGTTGAGCTGGATGATAAAGGCCAAATAAAACCAAAAACATACATAAAGGGTAAATTATGTCAGGCTATTTTCAGCATTTTAGAATTTAGGAAGATCAGAGATAAACCATTGAATGGTTTTTAGTACAAGAATGTGAGAATCAGATTTGTATTATAGGATGATTATTCTGGCCACGGTGTGCAAAGTGGATTGTAGGGGACGTGGTTAAAGCTGTGAGATTGAGTCAGGTGTTTTACAGGAATCCAGTACAGAGATGGTCACATTTTGGTCTAAGGCCATCACAGTGGGAAGGGAGAGAATGGACCTGATTTTAAAGTTAATTAGTGGGAAAAATTCACAGAGCCTAGCAACTAATTAATTATAGGAGGTGAATGGAAAAGTGGAGGCAGGGGTGAATCTCCGGCTTTTGGTTTCATGGGAATGGTTGCGGGAAGCACTCACTGAACCAGCAAATAGCCCTGCAGGAGGAGCAGGGTTTGGATGAGTTGGGTACACAGCGGGGCATGTTGTGCTTGAAGGATCCACACAGAAGGTACCAGGCAGCTGAGTTTTCAAGTCTGAAATTGAGAGAAGGAGACCTCAGATTGACATTTAACTTGTGAGTTGTCCCCAGACAGGTGGTAAGTGGTAATAAAATAAATAAATAAAATTGAGAGAGGAAGAGGTCACTGAAGAACAGTGTGGTGACGGAAAGAAGAGGGTCAAAACTGAGGGTTGAGGAATGGTCTTATTAGAAGGATACTTAGAGAAAGTTGACTATTCCAAAGAGACGGGAAAGCCAGATGAGTATGATGTCGTGGACGCCCCTGGGCGAGAAGGCTTCCAGAGGAAGGGAATTATCAGTGGTAACAAAGACTGCTAAGAGGTGCACTAAGGGAAAGGTCTGCGTGTCTCAGTGGCTGTTGGATTTAAATACTGGAAAGTCTCTCACACCTTTAGTGAATCCAATACCACTGAAGTCCTGTAAGTAGAAGTCAAATTACACTGGCTGGAGGGGGTTTTGAATACAGTAAATGGTAATCCTGGCTATCACGTGTCAAGAATATGCATTAGGCCAAGTGCTCAAAGCCAGTTCTGGTGTCATCAGACTCAGTTATTGTTGAGGACAGCAAGGCCTCTAGAGGTTAAGAAACGTTCCAGGGTGGCGGTATGCCCAGAGAAGGGTTGAGATGTGAACCCGCTCCCCCTGATGCAGATGCCTTTCCACTGCATCACTCTGTCCGTTTGGCTTGGGGATGACAGAGTTTCCTGAGTGTCGGTGTTTGTCCTGAGGGCCTTTGGGGATACGGGCTTTGGAAAATATCTAGAACAAATGGATCAAGCAACAACTTAAATCAATTAAAGCATTAAAACAATTCAGAAAGGAGAAAACAGTGGGATCCGTCTGATGACTGAAGAGCAACAGGGCAAGAGTGTGAGGAAGAGTGATGTGGGAAACTGACAGACGGAAGAGGAGGAGAGAGATGGTCCCAGGATGGTCCCTTGAGGGTCCCAAGGTCAGGGAACAGAGGCCCATAAGAATATCCTTCCAGCACTTAGCAGGACAAGTATAAGCATCAAAAATGAAAATATGTAAGAGGTGCACGTCAGAAAAACGAGGCCTCATTTGTATGCAGACCTAACCTCGCACGGTCTTTTAGTTCAATTCAGCAACGACGGACTAAATCAGGGAAAAAATGCCAGTGCTTCATCTAAAGGCCCAGACGCCCCTTTCTGTGCTGTGATATATACGTGCAGATGACTTTGTATTTGTGCCTTAATTCCTTGTATTTGTTCTCTCCTGCTAACTCGTCTGTATTTTCTCCTCTCTGCTTTCTTCAGATCATGCTTCTTGGTGATCCTGAAATAGAGAGCAGTATATTGATCAGCTCAGACGAGGGTGCGACCTATCAGAAATACCGGCTCACCTTCTACATCCAGAGTCTGCTCTTCCATCCCAAGCAGGAGGACTGGGTGCTGGCCTACAGCCTGGATCAAAAGGTGAACCCGTACTCCTTTCATTCACATCTTGTCCCCCAGGTACCGCCCGGTGGAAAGCACTTGCTTACTCAATCCAAGTGCTGGTGGGGATTCCACATTTCCTCGTTCCAACCGAGTTGATCGTGTCTGCCGCAGCTAACCTTCCTTCCTCCTCTTTAATATCAAAACATGCAGGCAGGTGTATTTCATTTATTGATAAGGCTGTTGATCATGGCACAGGTTTAAGATGGTTTTCTCTATGTTTTTACTCGTTTGATCTTTAAAACCACTCTGGGCTGTAAGTGGGAAATGTGTGTTCATCACACTTTTATGGAGACTGTCGTAAACAAAGGTGCAGAAACGTCAAAGTGGTTGCTCACACCCACTCAGCTAGTAGCTGGAGGAGCCCGAGCTTGGATGCTTATGTCCGACTGCCTGTCCAGGCGAGTCCCACCACACCATGTTCCCATTGTCCAGGCGTGTCCCACGACACCATGTTCCCATTGTCCAGGCATGTCCCACCACACCATGTTCCCATTGTCCAGGCGTGTCCCACCACACCATGTTCCCATTGTCCAGGCGTGTCCCACCACACCATGTTCCCATTGTCCAGGCGTGTCCCACCACACCATGTTCCCATTGTCCAGGCGTGTCCCACCACACCATGTTCCCATTGTCCAGGCGTGTCCCACCACACCATGTTCCCATTGTCCAGGCGTGTCCCACCACACCATGTTCCCATTGTCCAGGCGTGTCCCACCACACCATGTTCCCATTGTCCAGGCGTGTCCCACCACACCATGTTCCCATTGTCCAGGCGTGTCCCATCACACCATGTTCTCATTGTCCAGGCGTGTCCCACCACACCATGTTCCCATTGTCCAGGCGTGTCCCACCACACCATGTTCCCATTGTCCAGGCGTGTCCCACCACACCATGCTGCCTTAAGTTGGAAATCCCATTGTTCTCAGTTTAGCAAAGGAAGGGAAACCTCAAATGTGGCCCTTTTGTTATTTTTCTAAAAGTACATCCAAGACAGAGTGGCCCAATACGTCCTCCTCTTTGAGCTTCAGATCCGTATTTCCAGCTGTGTGTTTGATCTTGTCTCCTCTATGTTTCAGAAAACTCCTGATTCAACATTATTCCAAAGATGATCACCTGATCTCCCCCCAACATAGCGGGTTCCCTTCCAGTATTTCCTAATTGTATCCATTTAGTTGCAAAAGTCAAGGACCTAGGAGGTATCTGTACGCTTCCTATAGTATGTATTCATATTATAATTTGAGCAATATATTTCCCAAACGCAGATCTTATGATATCATGCCTTTGCTTAAACTCCTTCAGCATTTTTTCATCAGCCGTAGAAAGCAGACCAAAGTCCTCAGTAGGCTCTGTTAGTGCCTACTTGGTCTGGTCCCTCTTTCTCTCTCCTGACCGTTACTACTTCCCTTCCAATGGCCGTCTTTCAGCCCCTCACCCCAGCAGTCCCCCTCCTTTTCCTCGTCCTGGGATCTTCTTCCCTAAAGTAAACCTTGTCACTACCAGCTCTCAGATCCAACATCACTTCTGCAGGATGTCTTCCCTAAACTCCCAGACAAAGTTAGATCCCCCGTGATGTTCTTTGTCATAACACAATGCACCTTCTTTTCTGAGTACCTGCCACAGTGAGGTTTTCTGTTCACTGATGTGAATTTGGGATCATCTGCATTCCTCACTAGATTGCACGCTCCAGGCAGGCAGGACGGTGTCTGGTTTTCCTCACTGTTGTGGCAGCAGCCCCTAGGACAGTGCCTGGTACTTAATAATGCTCAGTTAACATTTGCCAGCCAAATGAATTAGTGGATGGATGCATAGGTGCTATGGTAATGAGGCCTTTATAGCTGATCCACCTATACTTCAGAGAAGAGACTTTAGATTATGCTTCTTTGCATTTCCTGCTTTCTCCAGAACCTTAGTACAATGCTTGATGCTAAACTATTATGTAACCACATTGTGGAGTCAATCAGTGAAAGGAAATAGATAATTACGAACACTATCTTGCATAGCGATGTCTACAGAATAACCTTGGTTGAAATAGCTTCTTCTCTCTGGTCTCTCTTTTAAGTTCTAAAACAGTATGTATTTGAATATGTAATTGTAAATGTGAGTGTGTGTGTATGTGTGTGATGTCAGCACCTTTAAACAATACTTTCAACATAACCTTTATCTCTCTCATTAGTGGAGCCTCATGTTGGGCGCCAGGTGCTAAATGCAGTCCCCTAAGGATACCCATATGACATTTGCAGAGCAAAAGCCATTGCAAATACATTTCTTTCATGGTATCAAGTGGATATTGTATGAAAGACTTAGCCAAATGTCAGAGAGTCTGTGAATTTAGCTGCATAGTATAGCCAGGAACTTTGAAGATATATTGAGAAAAATCATTTGGATGTTGTTAAGTGGCTGTAAGGTCATTTATTTAGGTGAAACTCAGAACTCTTTTTTTTTTATTTTAATTTTTTAAATTTTATTTTATTGATTTATAGTCAGTTTACAATGTTGTGTCAATTTCCAGCATAGAGCACAGCTTTTCAGTTTTACATGAACATACATATATTCATTGTCACATTCTTTTTCACCATGAGCTACCACAAGATCTTGTATATATTTCCCCGTGCTATACAGTATAATCTTGTTTGTCTATTCTATACATACCTGTCAGTATCTACAAATTTCAGACTCCCAGTCTGTCCCTTCACACACCCCTCCCCACTGGCAACCACAAGTTTGTATTCCATGTCTATGAGTCTGTTACTGTTTTATATTTATGTTCATTTGTCTTTTTTTCTTTTTCTTTTTTTTTTTTAGATTCCACATATGAGTGATCTCATATGGTATTTTTCTTTCTCTTTCTGGCTTACTTCACTTAGAGTAACATTCTCCAGGGACATCCATGTTGCTGCAAATGGCGTTATGTTGTCGTTTTTTATGGCTGAGTAGTATTCCATTTGCATAAATATACCACATCTTCTTTATCCAGTCATCTGTCAATGGGCATTTAGGCTGTGAAACTCAGAACTCTTAAACCTCATTTTCACTTATGCAGCAACAAGCGAGGTTAGAGGCAACAGATGTCTCATGTCAAGGGGTTGATAAACCATATGCAATATGCCTTGTGTGTACGCAGAAGTACTCTTTTTCTCTGAGTCCCCAGCACTGAGTGTCTGCAGCATTGCTTGTGAGGTACCCTTGTGGATACAATGCATTCAAGATATTTTCGGACTTCGTGGTGGCTTTTTCACCTGGTACAGATACTTGGAAATGTGACAGTGTGTGCTGATGGATTTTCCTAATCACACTGCACATTTCCGGACATATTGTTCCTTAAGTTCTCTTTCTTGTTGACATCTTCTGTGTAAAGTGGCTGAATGTTCTTTAGGCCCATAAAGTTCTAGCTGGTGCCCTGCCACTCTTTTAAATAAATGGTGTGAGGAGGCGAATAACGCCCCTGGCAACATTTATGGAGATGGTATAAAACACCTAGCCCCAGTCATCCAGGGTACAGCAGAGTTTATCTTTATTTGGGGATAATTTATTGGTTTATAGTCAAGTTGAGGGATGCTATGGAACAGCAAATGAAGATGCAAGGATGGTTGAGATTGATGGACAGATGTCTTATTTCAGTCTGCAGCCTTCTCTGATGTGCATGCGTTGAGGCGCTGGTTTCGTCTAGAGAAAATGAAAAGTGCTAGCATGGAGGTAACTGCAGCATCGAAGGGAGATGTTTGTGGTGAGGAGCGAATCGATGTTTCCATTATTGTGCCTTTGATGAAATGCACTAGCAATTTCTTTAGAATCCGTAAGGCTGTCTCGTTGTGTTGTATGTATTACAAAAGACCTAATTGAATGATATTTTAACAGGACAATATCCAATTGCTCTACCTTCCAAATTGCTACCCCAAAGCTGCAGGAGACTTGCCTGGAGACTTCATTCAGTAAAGGCACTGCTGGAGCATTAAGGAAATACCTTCTGGATAGAACAAAATTATACCTGGAAATTGAGAGGTGCACATAATGTGTTAATTGAGATGCTGGATGGCAGGTTGTCAGTCAGATGGGAGACATGGCTGCCTTCTACTGATCAGGGACAGGTTAGGGGTGAAAATGATCCAGGCTTTCCAGCTTCCAAAGCTGTGAAGGGATATGGAAGCAGGGGCAAATGCACCTTGCACTTGACCCTGTTGGAGGATCATGACTCTCCAGTTTCTGATGTGTCCTGAACTAGCAAAGTCCTTTCTGTGTCCTGCTCAGTGTGACTTGGGCTTTTGACTAAGTCCTGTTCTGGCCATCCTGTAGTTCCTGCTACTCCTAGTCCAGCTCCCCCTCTGCCTTACAGAGTCTCCTGCCATCTTGCATTTGAATATTAAATGACTCATTACTTCATAAAAACAATTATAAGAATACTTTCTTGGGTATAAGAATCTTGGAGATGTTTTATAAGAATCTTTGAGATTTAAAAACAACAAACAAACCGTGGAAGTCAGAGGTTATGGTTGACCAAATTGGAAATAATAAAAGAAAAGCTATTCCTCCCCTCTCCTCTCAGAACCAAAGCTCTAGAGCATCTTTTGAGAGCTGTGTATTTACCAGCTCTTTAAGAGACAGGATTCTGTTGCTTCCATTAGGCTGTTTCCTCACTGATGACTGAAACAGTTCACATTGTGATGTTTTGGAATAGCTGGAGAGCTCAATAATCTTACTGAAATTGAGACTTTTTGGAAAGATTTTGAGGACATTGCAGTCCCCTAGAAAGGTAGGTGCTGGTCTCATCGCTATAGAAAGCTAGATGTTTAAACATCCCTCATTGTGACGAGAGACAATATAGTTTTTTTAAAAAAATGGGCACATGCTCATGTGTTCACAGATGCATACATCTGGGCACAGGGGGCCTTCCACGGAGGTGGAGAGTTGAAAATGGCTGTTTTTCTGCATGAGACGTGGGAGTGCTCAGCCCTGTACTATCATTATCTTCTTGGCAGAATGAAACTCACAAATCTAGCTGGCTTTGACGAGCAGAGATGAGGAGCTCAGTGGGATTTGAGACTATTGTTTTTCAGATGCTTCTGGGCAAGACTAGTCTAGAATTGCCCATAATTTCAAAGTAAAAACCACTCTCTGAAACACTAGCACACATAATGAAGGGTTACTGTTATGGTAGTTGAGAGGGAGGTGGGTGTGCAGCTATGGGTTTTTTGTTTTGTTTTGTTTTTTGATCACTGGCTACCCACCAAGTTCAATAGTAGCTGATGGAGTGACAGGCTGGTTAAGCAACTGATGCAGTTTGAGGCATGGTCACTGGCAAAATAGGGTCCCTGGCGGAGGAGATGGTGGTGGTCCCACGCAGGCTTATCTGATTGGACCCTACCTGGGGCTGCCACAGTATGAGCAGGACACTGGGGAATTAGGGCGTATCTGGCATATGGAGGGCCTGAAAATTCAAAAGGAAGTTTATACCTGTACTTCCGGAATGCGGGGTACAAATGAAGCTGGTCCTTTCATTTCTGTTCTCATATAAACCCTCAGATTAGAAAGAGGGTGGCAAGGAATAAATTGGGAGATCAAGATTTGCAGATACTAATATATATAAAATAGATAAACAACAAGTTTCTTCTGTCTAGCCCAGGGAACTCTATTCAGTATCTTGTAGTAACCTATCATGAAAAAGCCTGTGAAAACAAATATATGCATGTATGTGACTGAAACATTATGCTGCACACCAGAAACTGACACAGCATTGTAAACTAACTACTTAATGTCAATTAAAAAAAGAAAAGAAATGTAATTATACTCAGAGCCTCCAGGATTGGCAGGTGATAATCCCTTTCCTTAGTAGCTGAAGCGTATTCCCCACAGAATAAGAGTGGGACTGAAGGATACCTTTTATTTAAAGAAAAGCGTTGCATTGTCATTAGGTCCTCTTCCATACCTACGAAGTCATTTGTGTATCATTTAAGAGAAGGAAAACTCCTTAACGCCTCTCACCTGTGGCAAGCCCACGCTGCTCTGACAGATGTCTCATCGGTACAAGAGGAAGGCGCTATCTCCATCTCCATAGAAACACCAGTGTCCACAAGGCCACGTCCCTGAAGGTGAAAACAAAGACAACCAACTGAGTGAGAGTCACCCTATTTTGTATGAAGGAGGTGGTAGGAACACTGTGTTATTCAAATGTTAGCATTAATCTATTTGAGCTGAGTTCTGAAAGACACAACTGGTTTAGTGCACAGTTTTGACTTGCCTTTAGTGAGAGGGGTGCAGTAAGAATCTCCAGCCACGGCAACATTGTCCACAAGAATATTAGCTCAAGGGAACAACCTTCAGCAAAAGTATGAATCCAATGGCCTTTGCCTTCCCAAGCCTTTGCTAAAATAATTAATGGAAGATGCAGCATATCTATGTATTAAGAAGGGTACTTGGGTACCATTTTCCACCACCATCTTTCCTGAAGCAGTTATGCTCTCATGGTAGAAATTCAGGCATGGCGATACTTTGGTAAAGGAGGTGACTATGGCTCCAGGTAGGTGAGAGATGGAGTAATGCAGCCTTCTCTGGTTGCCCTCGACCTTCTCTGTGCGCCTCCACCACTTCCTGTATGGAGTGACCTTGTTTTCACACGTGCACTGGTCCTTTGTGCTCACACTGCTGCCCAGTGTCCCTAACTCTGATCCCTTTGCCTAATTCTGACCCTAGGTGTCCAGTTTTCCAGTTGGACCCAGGAATACTTCTGCTCATTCCTTCCTTTGCCAGCTTCTCTGGACTTAGAATCTGGTAGATCTGACCTGCCCACACCTTCTCTTCTCCCTCCATTCTCTGCCTCCATCTTGACAAATCACCCTGGTATGACAGCACCTAGCCTTTTAAAGTCAAAGCCAGTTTTTAAACATTTTAAATCAAAGTGTAATACGCATACAAAGAAGTGTACATATCATGAGCTCAATTTTCATAAACTGAATACACTTATGGAACCAGCACCCTGATCAAGAAACACAACATGACCGGCATCCCAGAATTCCCCTCATGCACTTTTTCAGTCGTTACCTTCTACCCCTAGTGGATCTACTATCAGTGGGGTCATTTTTAATTTCATACAGATGATTTATGGCTGGCTCAACTGGTGAAGAAATAGACACAAAGTGAATTCCTCAGAGGAAAGTTTGGAAGATAGCAAGTGAGATAAATGACAGAGGAGACTTTTAAAAATATTAACTTTAGAGAATTAGTCTATACCAAAGGCAAGGATTCATTGATGTTCAGTATGTCTAACTAATCCAGAGAATTCATAAAGAAACTTTCAAAATATACTCATTTAAAATTAACTTAAGAGGTTTTATTTTTAAATATGTATTTCTTTCTATGCCATAAGGAAAATACCCAATGTTGGCAAATTTGTGGTGAAACTCTTATTCCAAATTGTATTTGTGGTTGTGCAAATGAGTTTTCCTTCCTGGAAAACATCTTGGCAGTGTCTATCAGGAGACATACAAATATTCATTACTTTGAGCCAGTGATTCAGATACTCCACCTCTGAGACTATACCAGTGGAATAATACCACGAAGCTTTAGGCATAATAATATTTATCAAAGTCATTCCTAATAGGAAAAAAGGGATGGACAATTACTGAATGCCCAGCATCTAAGGGACCTTATATCATAGAAAATACGTTTGCCAGAATATTATGCAGCCATTAAGATGGTGGTCATGATGGCCATGTAGCAGTATGGATACATATTAATACCTATTTAACATGCATCTCATTTACATACATTATATACATAAATGAATACATGATTCATATTAAATAAAGTAGTACTCTTTGAATACAAGTATGCAACAAATAAAATCAGATGAAGGAAAGAGAAAAATTAGAATTAAAAAATGGAAGGAAATATTACTCAATATTCCCTGAGTTCTCCTAATATGATGGAATTATGTTTATGTGGTTTTTTTAATACCATTTGTTTTCCAAATTTTACATTATTTCATTAGATTACTTTTATAATTAAAGAATCTTTTATAAAAAATCTATAAAAAAAGTAATCTACATTGAAGAGCTTATGTTCAGTCCTAATTATAAGGCAGTGATCTTGAAAAAGGTTTTAGGTGGGAATAAGGTCAGTTTTAGGTAAAATCATTTCAAATCATTATTTAAATACATTTTCAAGAGACAATGTGGCATAGAGGAAAATTTCCCTGAACGAGGAATATATTAAGCATGAGGTTTCTCTTTTCTTTAGCTTTACTTTTTACTGAGGTCCCTTTTGAACTGTGAAACTCTGGGAATTATTTTTTTTTCTCAGAAGCAGAAAATGTTCTTGTCGGATGTAACCTCAATGCACATTATTGACAACTTAGTAACAGATGTAGGTTTTTTTATTTAGATACACCCACAATAGATAGATGTTAAGGAACTGATTTATTCTGGTAGTTTTTCAGATGAATTTTGTGGCTGTAGCCTAAAATTGAATTAGTATTTGGTTATTTGATTTGACAACTGTGATGGAATCAGATGACTCTGGCGCCAAGAGGTGTAGACAAAGGAAGAGGTTTGCACCTAGTAACTCTTACCCTCCCCATATTATGTTACTCGGTGTTGAACATGTAGGTGCTTCTCGGAGATGGAGATCTGTGTCCTTAAGTATCTCCCATGTATGGGACTGATGATGCTTTAATATACATGATTATATTGGATTCTCATAGGAATCTGCAAAGTGGATGTTTTTATTTCCAAGTAACAGGTGAGCATGTGACTCCTGAAGGTGATATCCACTTGCTCAAGGTCACCTGGAGGGAGGGGCCTGGCCTGCTTTCTAGGCCTGGCATAGATCCCGCACTATGACCACCACGCCTCACTCTTGCTGGTAGATGGATGGACTTTCCACCACCTGGGGGCAGGATTCCATATGGGCTACTTTACACTGATCCCTAGCCCCACAGAACACTACGCTAGGGAGACAGCAGAATCAGCCAGGCAGAGACCCGACCTTCAGATGCATCCAGTGTGGCCTCTAAAACGTCCTTCCTCCCTCAGCTGATGACACTTGCCAAGGCGGGAACTGACAAGGAAAACCATCAGACTGCTTCCTGATGGTTGGTCATAGGACTAATTAATTCTGCCTCAGGCAGACAATAAACAACAAAGCAGTTGTGGGTTTTTTTTTTTTTCAGGTTTCATCCAGTTTTGCTCACTTTCCCCATCCATTTGTTCCAGTGCTTGGGTTAATATATAGATTAAACAAAAGTCTGCCTTTCAAATAGGTAATACTATAATCTGCAGTTTTTTAAGGAAGCTTATGGAGACAACATCTTTAATATGGTAATGAAGATGGAAGTTGAAATCATTTAACTTCATTTACAAACATGAATATGTATTATGCTTTAAATGAAAAGAAGGGCTAAAACAGATATAGTGTTTGTTCAATTTGCTAAAGAGAAGACAATTTGTCAAGATTTTTTCCCCCAAAACTCAAGCAATATGCAAATGTAGGAAAATCAGACCCCCGTGTTAATTCCATGGCATGATGAATATTTTTATAATCCTAATTAGTACCAGTCATTTAGTCTAGCAATTTCCCCCAATCTAGGCAATTTGAAATTAAAATAGATGCCTTGATTACAAAACTCATTAGCAAAGAAGCACCCTTCTCACTACCCAGTTCATTTAAAATGCACAAACTGAATGAAGTGTGGAACACTTGTGTTGTCAATTGGCATAAGTGAAGTGAGTCTTAATTGGAAGCATTGTGAAGTATTTGTATTGCTGCGTGTTTCATTGCAGTATAATATATCATTCATTAAATGTAACAAAAGCAACTTTTAAATGGTTTAATTAAGCAGATTTGGTGCACTTGGTAATTTTTATAAAGTCGAATGTCACAATTGTTTGCATTTGAAGTACTGATGGGTATTAATGTCAGGAAGATGAAGTCTGACTCTGCATTTATCACTCCGATTATGCGAAGCATGGCAGGTTTAATGTGAGAGGAGAAAATTAAATTATAGAGCATTTACTTCTTACTTAAAAGTACATGCATATTGTCCTTGTGCATTTGGACATGGAAGCTCCAGAAATGCCTGATTTATGGCTAGGAACGGAGGCGAAGGGCTGAGGACTCGGTGAAATGGAAGGCGAAAATAACAGTTGGGGATTTTTTTTTGTAATTTCTTTTTTAATTTTCTTTTTTTAATCAAGGGAGGAAGTAGTAGGTGGAGGGAAACTCTCTGCAATCTATTTTCTTCTACTCAAAAGAGCAAGAGAGATGCGCAGCCGTGCAGATTGAGGTCTAAGCCAAGTGTGGTGGGAGTAGGGGTGGGGGCGGAATTGGCTTCAGACCAGGGAAATACTGGAAACGGGACTCTATAGAAGTCCTGAATGGGGGCCAGCTAGCAAAGAGTTTAAGGCTGGTTTCTCAGCGGAAGAGACTGCAGCATGAGTTGCAATAGTGACAGGTTTATAGACATCAAATATAAGACCAGCACAGAAATCCCTTTCCATTGATGCGTATTCTCTGTGCAATCCAGATGTCAGCTGTTACCTCGTATTTATGGGCTGTTTCAGCCTCACATCAGTGAGGATGCAAAGCTCGGCCATGTCACTGATTTCCATGAGAAACCTAATTTTACTAGACACTGTTGGTGTTCGGCTCGTATCCATTTGGTATTTCCACTGTGGTATGCTCCCACTGACTTCTGATTGCAAGATTTGCCTTTCTTTGCTGGAGGGCTTTCTCCAGATCCTCTAGAGGCTCCTCTACCCTCTTCTGCAGAAGTGCCGGGGAACTAGTATGTGGGAGCAGCCCTCAGCCAATGACCAGTGAAGTTTGGTGTACAGATACCCTGGTTCCCTTGCTTCTTGCTTCTCATGTGGGACAACTCCCAAAGCATGTGATCTTTTTTTCCCAGAATGTCCCAGTGGGATTGAGCTCTAGTTGCCCAGAGACTTAGCTGGCTTTATAACATACTCTATATTGACTGCCCCCTACTGCCTGTAATTTCTCTACTCCTATACCATCTCCCAAATAAACCCCTTAATTCTCATCTCAGTGTCTGTTCCTGGGGAAATTCTAACCAACTATAACAACCATTTTGGGATTTTGGTTGTGGTAGCTGAAGATTCCTGGGGTCAAGGACAGAGGCCATACATTCTCACCCAGCAAGTCTCCTTTGACATTTCTCTGTTCTTCAGTCCCTCTGGGCTGTGCCTCCCTCTGGTTTTCTTCACTGTCTTAAACTGAGTGATGCTCCCTCCCCTGAAAGATGGCCACCTCTGAATCCTCAGACCTGTGCATACCTTTCCCTGAAGGGCAAGAGGGACTTGGCAGATGTGCTAAAGTTAAGATCATGAGATGAGGAGAGTAGCCCATATTAGCCAGGTGTCCCCAGTGTAGTCACACGCGTTCTTACAAGAGGGAAGCAGAAGAATAAAAGAAAGGAGATGGGACAAGGGAAGCAGATGCTGAAATGATGCTCTGTGAGGATGGGGCCACGGGGCAAGGATGCAGGCAGCCTCTAGAAGCTGAAAGAGACAAGGGAGTGGGTTCTCCTCCAAAGCCTCCAGAAGGAAGACAGTCCTGCTGACACCTTAATTTTAACCCCATGAGACTCAGGTGCGACTTCTGACTTCCAGAACTATAAAATAATAAACTCATGTTGTCTTAAGCTACTGAGTTTGTGATAATTGGTTACAGCGGTCATAGGAAACTAACACACTCACTGACCTTCCCCCGGCTTCAGTGGGCCTTCTGTCCCACAGCAGGCAAGATCCTCCACTTACCTGCACCTGCTTCTTGGAAGCCCAGGCATCCACACAACCAGGCACAGGCCACCTACGTCATACTTTTGACTCCTCTTGACACTCACCCGTGCAGTCCTGAAATAAGAAGAGCTCCTCCAAAGAGAAGTTATGATAGAAAAACAAGTGTTCCCCATCGATATTGCTAGGTCCGCCACAACAGAGCACCGTGGACGGGACGGCTTAAAGAGCAGAGACATAGGGTCTCACGGTGCCAGAAGTGTGAGCCTGAGGTCAAGGGGTCAGCAGGGCTGGTCTCTCCTGAGGCTTCTCTCCTGGGCTTAGAGATGGCTGTTCTCTCTGTCCCTTCACAAGGTCCCCCCTCTGTGTTTCTGTGTGCCAATTTCCTCTTCTTATATGTAACACACTGCTTTAGGGCCCATCCTAAGTGACCTCGTTTTAACTTAACTTTTTAAAAAATCTTATTTCCAAATATAGTCACATTCTTAGGTCCTGGGGGTTCCGAGTCAACATTTGGATTTGGAGAGACACAACTCAGCCTGTAACATAAATGCGCATCCAGATGGCTAAGTGACAGAAGTCTTGTCCTTTGGGGCTCTACTGCCCTGTGTGAGGAGAGGGCAAGAATCTCCTCTGTGTAGCGTGACTGCTTCTGAGGCGAACGAAATGGAACCAGCCACCAGGAAGGATCTGCTGTGGGGGTGGGGTGGGAGGTTAAGGAAGTGACGGTGGGGCTTATCCCTGGGGTGGAAACCGGATCCTCGTGAGAGTCCCTGAGACTGCTCAGGAAGGTCTCAAACTAGCCTTTGGCTTTGACCCTGGGTTAGGTTAGGAAATCATAGAGCATCCAAGAGAAAAGATGGTTTCCTGGCCATGGAGAGAACACTGGGGCACAGTATGAAAGAAATCTCAGCTGGAAACTTATTTTTGAGAATAATGGCTATTTGCTTGGCTAAGCTAGATTTGTTTTCTTTACTTTGTTTTCTGGTCGTTTATTTTGGTCCACTCTTTGCATTTGAAACCTCACAGAAAGAGGTTTGATTTACGTGAATGTGTTAGATATCTTCTTACAATTCGTCATTGGCTTCCCCACAGCTTGGAAGATAAAGTCAGCTCAGCACATGGACCATCATGGTTTGGATGCTCTCATTTTCTAGCCCTTTCTCCATGCCCTCTGTTCAGTCATACAGCAGGGAACTTTATCTTCTTGTTTTACATCAAAATACCTGGCACATGCACTTCCTTCTGGTTATCCTTTCCTCCTTCTTTACCTAGCTAGTCCTCTATCTTTCAAAACTCAATGACTTTCTAGAGAAAGCTTTCCCTAGGCAAAATTACCTAAATTTATCGCAACTTTTAAGAAAAATCTAGAAAAAAAGCTATTCATTGCAGTATACTGGAACACTTTTTATTTTATGGTTTTACATATTTTTAAGTGCATAAGAGGTCAAGAGACCAAAATGTTTTTCTGTGTTTAAGACATCCAAAGATCTTAAATTGTCCCTGGACAAGAGATAACGAAGATCTGAATTAAGGTAATAATTGTGGGATTGGAAAGAAAGGGGAGAAATTATAGAGTGATTTGAATAGAGAAGCCGACTTGGTGACTGCATGGAAGTCACAGGAGGGAGGGGTGCCTGATAACCCTGACCGTGGGGAGAGAGCCACACGGACACCATTGATCGGATGGTCTGATTACCTGTGAAAATATCTGAGGCCACGGCTGTGCCCACAGCACATTTCTTTCTCGACAGAGGAGATGTTTGTTTCTCAAACACGCTGACTGGGAGAGGGGAGGCCCTGGTAGGCGGCGCCACCAAGGTGCAGCATGGAGGGGACAGTGACCTTCTTTTTTGGTTGCTCTTCGCTTTAGCTGCTTTTCTGACATTTTGCCCTGTGCCTCCCTTGGCTGCTCTGAGTGCCGGAGGCAGCAGCCTGCAGTGCTGTCTGAGTAAGTGATTGAAACAAGGCTTTTTAAATGGAGACTTTTTAATTTGAAGCACTTGGTAGAAGTACCAGGGATTGTAATCTAGAAGCTTCGTAATAGGCAGCTAGGGAATGAGTGAGGAGAAAAAAGAAAAAGAAATATTAACTTTTCTTTCTTCAAATATTGCTGTACTAATATTGGACTTGAATATTTTCATAAGATGCTGAAAGGTGGCTAAGGAATCTGCTCTCTCCAGTGTTTAACTCAGGCATGGATGGTCTCTGGAACCTTCTAGCCCAGAGGCTCCAGCCCCTGAAGGGAACTTCCAAGTGTCACTAGTAGGTCATTAGTCCTGATAGAATCTGTCTAGCCTTAGGCTTATGTCTCTTTCCCTTTTTGATGCTAAAAATGCCAGTTTAATAATCGGGTAAAATCTGATATTATCCACTTAATCACTATTACAGGTACCACAATTTAATCATTAAAAGTAACTGAAAAGCATGCCATAGAGTTTCTCTTTTTTCCTCCCAAGTAACTTACTGACAGATACTAGAGCTTAACAGAGTCTGACATAGATTCATGTTTTAAAGTCTTGAAAGAATTTGTTTCTCAAACGAATATGGATAAAATAAATGGGAAGATGGCGAAAAGCAGAGAGAGCCAAACCTGTCCCTTCCCTTCGAGGGTATTTAATTGAAAGTGTCAACAACTTGATCTTTGGTACCTAGATACTGGGTCTAAGAGGCTCTATTCAACAAACACTTACTGAGCACTTACTGCATACCAGGACCTCGGGATGCAAGAATGAAGGATACCGATACCATCTCTGCTGCTGTGGAAAGAAGCATTGATCAAATGAGTAATTGATGGCAGCGGTGACAGGGCTATGGAGTTGGGTTCTAGGTATTGAATCTTTGCCACAAGCAGTTTCACTGCGAACGGTTCAGCTGCATAACTAATTGGTCAGAAGACAGCTTTTGCCGTAAGAGACAAAATAATGAAAATAAGTTAAAAGAGGGACATTAGAAAGAACACAATGAAACATGGAAAATAAAACAAAGTAAAAAAAAATTTATTGTGAAAAATGAAAATACAAAAAGTATTTGAATATATTTCGAATGTGTGTAGGTTGATGGTCATGGTCGTATTTGGGCATGTCTTAGAGAAAGCTATGATACTTCCTTTCTCGAAGTTGATCATTAAGGATTCAGGATCTAATGTTGGACATAAATTCCTCATGATCTTGACAAATCTGCTGTAAATCTCTTCAGCTGCCCCTGGAAATAAAGCCGAGGAGGGACGCTGCTAATTCTTGTCGATATATGTAACGTGTGTAACTGGTACTACATATCTGAACTTCATCTAAATGTTTCATCACATGCGCAGTCCTTATATTGCACCAAATCATCAAAGCCAGATTCTGTACCAAATACCTAAATTCTGTATGCATCATGTTCTCCGCTATCAAGTAGCAAAACATTTTCACCGTTTTCAGGAAACTGAAACTCAACAGGAACCATGTAACCATTTCTGTTTTGGGGAATAGGAGGAGCTTGATTCGTCTTTTGCCTCCAGCTTCTCATGTTGTGTGATAAATTTGGTAAAGATGACATGAGGGAACAAGCTGCTGTATCTAAATCAGCCCAAGACTCGATAATTAAAGCTCTCAAAGCCTGTGTGTGAGTTACTAGCTGCCTCTTTTACATTTGCTGTAGGTTGGTCAGCTTTTGGTTCTGACGGGTGGGAGAGTGGCTGGGCTCACTGAAGGGTTTGCAGACTGCTTTCTTATCATCCTCTAGCAGAGTGTGCATTCTGGCTCTGCTTGTTTCACACTTCCTGTAAGTTTTCTTATCACTGTATTTTCTATCAAGCCTATATAGAGAGTTGTCATCATCCCCTCTTAAAGACTGCAATATCTACTCATCACTGTGTAGACCACTATAAGGCCTAAGATTTATACAATGGAAAAGTGGGAGACGTAGTGCGTCAACGGTGAAATGAAACTAAATTGTCTACAAGTTGAAACCAAACTGCCCGCTAGTTATTTTATCTTTTCTGGCAAAATTGTTTTATGGCTAATTAGTTGTACTGCAAAATTGATTGCCCCAAAGGTGTTTATGGTGAACATACCGGACGTGACAAAACAGAATCCTAGATTGTTATGAGAGCATATTTAGGGAGAAGGTCTGACATAGCTTCCAAATGTCTGATGCAACATTTGAAGAGTTATCTCTTGAAGATACGTGCATTGAAGGGTTAAGGTATTCATTCTCTTGGAGTTAAACGTTTTTAAGTGCTTATAAACATTATGTAAAATAAAACTAAGGTTACTCTACGAGTTGCCTTAAGATTGTCATAAACAACTTTATTGTATTTATGGTATAATCGGTGTTCCATAACTGCTCACATTAAAGTGTACCAATTTGATAAGTTTTAACATTAACACACCCATGCATTCATAACAAGAGTCAAGAAAATCAGCATATCCATCACCCTCTGTGCTCCTTCATAATTCCTTCCTCCCACCTTCTTCATCCTTCACAGCATTCACAGTCAGGGGTTTGCTGACAGTGACTATAGATTAGTTTGCATTCTCTAGACTTTTATATAAAAGAAATGTACTCTGTTTTTGTGTGGCTTTCTTCTCTTCCAATATTTTGAGATTCATCCATGTTGCTGCATGTATCAATAGTTTATTACTTTTTGGAGGTACAGTGTTTCATTGCATGGATATAGTAAAACTGGTTTATCTAGTCACCTATTGATGGATTAATCTAGGTTTTGGCTATTACAAATAAAGCTGCTATGACCATGCCTGCACAAGTTTTTGTATAGATATATGCTTTTATTTCTCTTGAACAAATGCTTAATAGTGGAATGACTGGGTTATACGGTAGATACAGCTTCAAATTTTTGAGAAAATGCCAAATTGTTTTCCAAAGTGGTTGTGCCAGGTCGGATTTCCACCAGCATTGCATGAGAGTTACAGTTGTTCCACATCCTCATTAATGCTTGTTATGGTTAGTTTGTAATTAATTAGTTAATTAATTCGTTTTACTGAAATATAGTTGACATACAATGTTATGTTACTTCCAGGTGTGCTACACAATGGTTTGACTTTGCATACACTAGGAAATGATCACCATGATAAGTTGAGTAACCATCTGTTACCATACAAAGTTATTATAATATTGTTGACCATATTCCTTATGCTGGGTATCATATCCTTGTGACTTATTTACTGCATGACTGGAGCTTTGTACCTCTTAATCCCTTTAATTACTTTGCCTACCTCCAGCCTCCTCCTTTCTGGCAACCACTCGTTTGTTCTCTGTATTATCTATGAACCTGCTTTTGTTTTGTTTCGTTTGTCTTGTGTTTTAGATTTTATATATGAATGAAGTTATGATATTTGTCTGTCTCTTTGTGACTTATTTCACTTAGCATAAACCCCTCTAGATCAATCCATACGGTTGCAAATGGCAAGATTTCATTTTTTTTTTATGGCTGAGAAATATCCCAGTGCATACATATACCACATCTTCATTATCCAGTTATCTATCAGTGCACACTAAGGTTGTTTCCACATCTTGACTATGGCAAATAATGCTGCAGTGAACACTGGACTGCATGTATCTTTTCAAATTAGTGTCTTTGTTTTCTTCGAGTAAATACCTGGAAGTGAAATAGCTGGATCATATGGCAGTTCTAGTCTTAGTTGTTTGAGGAAGCTCCATACTGTTTTTCATAGTGGTTGCATCAGTGTTCAGTCCTTCCAGCAGTGTGCAAGGTTCCCTCTCCTCCACAGCCATGCCAGCGCTTGTTATTTGCTGTCTTTTTGCTGACAGGCTTTCTGACAGGAGAGGTGGTTTCTTGTGAGTTTGATTTGCAGTTCTCTAACTAGTGATGCTGAGCATCTTTTCCTGGCCCCTTGTATGTCTTCTTTGGAGAAATGCATAATCGGGTTCTCTGCCTATTTTTTCATCAGATGATTTGTGGTTTTTTGATGTTGAGTTGTGTTTTTTGTATGTTTTGCACATTAATTCCTTATAGGATATGTCATTGTGAGTATCTTCTCCCACTCAGTAGGCTGCCTTTTTGTTCTGTTGATAGTTTTGCTGTACAAAGGCTTCTTAGTTTGATGTAGTTTTATTTGCTATAGTTAGTTTTTTTAAAAAATAATGTTAACCATCGTGGTACCTCATTGTGATTTTAATTTCCATTCTTTTAGTGACTAAGGATGTTTTGAACATCTTTTCATGTGCTTATTTGCTATTTATATTTTTATTTGATTTGCTATTTATATTTATTTGGTGTCTCTGAGAAAATATTTTGCCCATTTAAAAATTTGGTTGTTTTTATCTTATTATTGAGTGTTAAGAATCCTTCTATATTCTGGAGAAAAGTCCTTTATCAGATATATGACTTGCAGATATTTTTCTCCTTTATCATAGCTTGTCTTTAAATTCTCTTAACAGTGTCTTTCAGTGAAGAGAAGCTCATAATTTTGATGAAGTGTAATTTTTCAGTTGTTTATTTCTGGCTCATGCTTTTGGAGTCATATCTATGACAACTTTGCCTAGGGCAAGGTCACAAAGATTTTCTCTTCTGCTCTTTTCTAGATGTTTTATAAAGTTTAGACCAATGATCTATTTTGAATTAAATTCGTTTATGGTATGATGTATGCATCAAAGTTCATTATTGTTGCATATGGGAGCCAAATTGTTCCAATACCATTTATTGGAAAGACTATTCTTTCTCCATTGAATTGCCCTTGTACTTTTGTCAAAATTCAGTTGTCCATATCCATACAGGTCTATTTCCGGACTCTATTCTGTCCCATTTGTTTGATTGTCTTAAAACCAATGCCACAATGTCTTGATTATTATAGTTTTATAATGTCTTCAAGTCAGGGAGCAAGTCTGTTAGAATTGTCCTTCTTTATCAAAGTTGTCTTGTTAAATCAGGTACTTTGCATTTCTATATGAATTTTAAAATCAACTTGTCAATTTCTGCCTTCCAAAAAAGGGGTCCTGGAATTTTTATTAAGACTATATAAAGTCTATAGATCAATTTGAGGAGAATTTTTATTTTACAAATATTGAGTCTTCTGATTCATGAGCACATTCGTTTTTATTTATTTGGGTTTTCTTTAATTTAACTCAGTAACATTTTCTAGTTTTTGTTTATAGATCTTGCACCTCTTTTATCAGATTTACCACTAAGCATTTCATAAATATGATTTTTAAAATGGTATTTTAAAAATTAAGTTTTTGGTTCTTTGTTGGTAGTTTATAGAACAAGCAGAAAGAAAAATCAGTAAAGATGTAGAAGATTTGAACAACACAATCAACTAACTTGATCTAACTGACATTGATAAAATATTTCATCCAACAAAGAAGAATACACATTCTTCTCAACTGCATGTAGAGTGTTTACCAAGCTTGGCCATACTCTGGTTCTCTGTGACTGAATACTCTGTACTGTAACTCTTCACTTGTAAAATGGAACTCAGAGAAGTATGAAAATTACCTAATGTTTTGAAATCATAGAGGGATTTCAAGAGACAAGACTTAACAGGAAAAATATACTTACTGCTAAAATGTCATTTAGAAATGTCAAGTAAATACATACTTCTACCCTCACATCCCACTGAAGAAGTAAAAGTAAATATTGTAGGAGTTCAGTAGAGGGAGATCCAGGCACAGTGTTTGGAAGATGAAAATTTTGGCTTTTTGCAGGGGGTGGTTCCTAGAAAGAGGATCAGATAAGCACATGGGGAAGGTATTCAAGGCAGTGCAAAAAGTCTACGTGAACTTGTGAAGGTGGGGAAAGGGGGATATAGCTGAGATTGGTAAGTGGTTTAGTTTGTCTGAAGCACAGAATGTGTGATGGGGAGGAGCCAGGAAATTAGTCTGAGGTCAGTCAGTGAGGGCCCTTTGGGTTAGTCTATGGAGTTGGTGCTTTATTATGCAAAGATTGGAAATTATTTCTTTTCTTGTTAACATACATCATTTAGAGGATGGGGACTGTCCATGTTGAAATAACAAAGGCTATTTGAGTAAGTCATTTCTTTATCATAAACAAACTATTCAAAACCTAAAGATAATCTTCAGTTTTGCTTTCCACCAACTTCCTGTGGACTTCCAACTTGCTTCAGAATTTAAGGTGTGAGCTTTTCTCCCCGACTCTGTTTCTCTTGGTCTGAGACTTTGGGAACCTTTGAAACTAGTGACTGTCTGAGACCACCAGCAAGGAAGGGTCTTTGGAGCCTAGAGGATATTGGGAGAGGGAGTTAGCTGGACCCTGAAGGATGAGGGGGATTTCACCAAAGAAGGGACCCTATTGGGGTACTTAGTGCTCAAAACGTACTTGGCAACAGGCCAGTTATGGAAATAGGCTCAGTTAGGGAAATACTTTAGGGGACATCCCATCGTTAAAACACGGCTGAAAGCAGACCTTCTTCACGTACAGAGTGATAGGCTCCAGAGAGAGCTGGACTTGGGCTCAGAAGGCCTGGATTTGTAATTCTGTGCTTCTCCTTTTCTCAGATGTGTTACCTGGAGGGGATGGCTTAGCATCTCTGAACTGGGTTCACTTTCTGTAGAATGAGAATTATGCTGGTAAGGGCATAGGCATGCTCTAAGAAGGACTCTTAGCTGTGCTAAGTCCCACTTCAGTGTGAGATCTCTGCTCGGCATAAGCCAGCGCTGCCTCCTCTCAGGCCCCACAGCTGAGCACATGACACTGATTTTCTTATGATTTAGTCTCTGATTGGCTGAGCTGACTCAGATTTCCTTTTCCTTCAGGGCAGGGTTTGGTTTGGTTTTGTTTTTTCTGTTTGCTTGTTTTGTGCTTTTTAAAATTTCTTCTTTTGCTACCTTGAATTTTAACTTCTCTAGGACTTCAAGGGATATTTTCTCTTGGGTGAAGTTACCTCCCACGATTGTTTGAGCCTTCGGTCTCTTTAATGCCTAGTTGCCCAGACTCAAAGCTAGAAAGGCCTGAGGTCTCAGGCAAAGGAGGCCTGCTGGGTAATAGTTGGCTAATAGGACCGTATATCATTGAGGACTGTTTCCCAACAGAAAATCATCGGCTCTTGGACGTCTGTGACTGGGCTGTCTTCGCTCATTAAGTCACAAGCTGGGATTCTGACTCCATTTGCAATGCACCAGGGCCCATGTCTTCTAATTACAGAGCTGAAGACGGGAGTGTTCAGATTATCCAGCTCTTTCTCTTTATCATGGAAATATACACAGAGGAGGAAGGTGATGACAACACGTGAACTATGGCATTTTTAGCATTTCAATTGTGCCAGTGTCACTTGGTGATGTTCCTTTGGATTGCCTGTGTGTATCTAAGTACTCACCCTGTGTTATGAAACTGGGAAAGGAGAGAGTTAAAAATACACTTACTATCATTTATTTCATTAAATTCTTTTTGTTTTTAATAATACTTCCAGGTATGGAATTCATTTTATGTATTCTCACTGGAAAATATTTTTGTAGTTGTGTTTACTGCTGCTTTTAACCTTCTCTCTTTATTTTTTTTTAATCTTCTTAATCCATTCTTATAGAATCCATGAGCTGGAAGGGTCTTTAGTTTAACACCCAAACCCTTTGTATATTAGTTCTGACAGCAACCACATAGCTTCTGTTTACATGCTTCCAGTTTCAGGCTGCTCAGTTCCTCAAAGCAGCCAATTCTGGTTTCGGATAATTCTAACTATTAGCTAAGGACTTACCACATCAAAATAAAATCTACTTCCTTTCATCTTCCACTGATTGGAAATAGTTTCTCTTTTTGCACTACCTCATTCAAAAACACTCTGTTTCCTGAAGCTCACAAGTCCCCTCTCTCTTCATAGGAAAACCCTTCACATAGGTGACATGGCTTTAGTACCTGTCCTATGGCTCTCATCTGCTCCAGGATGAACATCTCTGTTCCATGAAATAACTTCTGAAATCCCTGACCTACAGCCCTGTTGTGTAAAGGGGAGGCAGGAGGGTTCATGCTCCAGTGTCCACCTGTTGGCTTTTTTAGCTCTCACAGAAAGTTTGGAAGAGTGCTTTATGCTCCTAAGCTTTGGGTCCAAGTCATGGATCCAGCCATTAGAGTCCATAAGTAGAGCTGGCGATTCGTCAGTGGCTCCATCCACTAACTCCATCCCACTAACTCCTTCTCTCACACCTTTTTACCACTTGGCCGCCCTCTTGTGGAAGGCAGATGGATTACCTTTCCCTAGAACTGCCTGCTTCTTGCTTGGTCCCTGGACCTCCATTATTGCCTTGGATTCTTGTATTCCTTTTTTTTTTTTTTTTTTTTTTTTTTTGTAGTGGTATATGATCAATATGGTGGCAGCCTAAAGGGCAGTCTTCTTAAACCTCAGCCCTGGTCATGTGCTCCTTTGTTAAATGAATGGATGAATAAAATATAGCAAAACTAAAAATAAATGCCCTACACACAGAGACAAGGGCAGGACTTTGGAAGCACTGTTTAGGGTATAGAAGAAAAGAGAGAGGAAGATCAGAACTGTTGAGTACCAAATATATACTAAGCATTGTGCTAATTTTAATGCTCTAGCCTCTTTATAATTCATCCGTTAATTGCAATGATTTCAAACCTCAGAGTGGTTTGTGTGTGTGTGTGTGTGTGTGTGTGTGTGTATGTTGAGGGGGGTGGTTATGTACATGTTTTTAAAGTTTTAACTCATCTTCACGTGGAGTTGTCTGTTTTGCATTCTTTCAGGGATCCCTGGATTGTAAAATATCCCCCAGGGTGGTTTTGCAGTTGCTTCTGTTTGAGACCTAGGAGTATGGGTGGGAATACGCATATACATCATGGAGGTCATGTGAATAAACTCCAGACCCATAGCAATAGCTAGCCTGGGATTTTGTTTTCTTTTGGGTGGCTGTTCCCACATCACCCTACTCCAAGGTTCTGATTAGAAGGCAATGTGTTGTTTGCCCAGTTAGTGGCTTACCTATTTCAAGGCTCTGTGTCATGTCCAATAACACTTCAAACTTATATATGGACAGTCCCTAGCTATTTCCCTTGTAGGGCATAAAGACTTCTCTTTTCCTTGTATACATGTTAGAATCCACCCCTCAGTTTCCAGAGCCTACATTTAGTTCACAAAACACTATGGATCATGATGAAGTCAGCCCCTGATTACCACTTTGGTTCTGAGTTCTCAGTTTGATTTTGACCCATGGAAATTTACTTCCACGCTTGGAAACTATTTAAGGTTTTGACTTTTATTTTATCTATCATGTCAAAAGGTTTGTGAAGAGATGGGGTCCCATCCAATTTTCCCCATAATCTTCAAACCAACCTTATAAAGTAGGTATCATTAGTTGGATTTTACAGACAATACCAAGATTCAGGATGGTTAGGTAAGTTTTCAGAGGTCACACAGCCAGTAATTGGCAGAACAGAACACAGATAAACAGCAGTCAGCAAAGGAGCCAAAGGAAGACTGTTCCTGGAAGCAGGAAGAAACTCAGAAATGAACACTGTCATGGAATATAGGGAAGGAGAGAGGTTCAAGGTTTCAACAAGAATCAAATGCTGTCAGAGGGGTAAGGGCTAGGAAAATCTTTGGGTTTGGCTGGGTTCTGAAAAGAACAGATAGTGTCTAAGTGAGTTTTTGAAGTGTGCCTGGAGGGCAGTGTCTGTGCTGTCCTGTTCTCTTCCCTCAGCACCACTCACTTAATAGGCACTTAAGTACTTTTTGATGGTGATGGTGATTACCCGAAATTTTCCTTGAAATTGCACTTCCCATTTGAAAAATTTATGCAAAAATATGGGACCAGGTCCAGCTTTATGTTCACCCTTTGAATACCCTTTTTCTTTGAAAAGTTGCCAGTAGAAACCCCCTACGGGGGAAAACTGAAAGGAAGGATGGGTTAGTGACAGGCCGATTAGCGGGGGTGGTTGTGGTGACGCTAGTCTTGCAGGGAGACGCAGAACATCTTTTAGAACAGAAACAACATTTGGGGCATTGTGCCAAGCTCTTCATGCTCTGTCTCTTTCGGTCCTTTGGAGAACGGCCCTGTTGTTTCCACTTTAAAGATAAGGCAACTCGGATTTTAGAGCCCAAGGTTCCAGAGCTAGAAATGACGGAACTGGGATTCAGACAGAGACGGATCAGATCTCCACAGCGAGGCATTGGAATTCTCCAGGTCCCAGAGTGAGATCTGTTTCAAGTGGTTTTTGACATTTCCCTGGGCACGGGGAGGGGCGGGGGAGTAGCTTCCAGAATCAAAATGAGGGATCAGCATGTTCCACATCTTCTCCCAGACACTAAGGTGTATCCTCAGGTGATTCAGGACTTTATGGCCTCTGAGTTTGGCCCCCTCGTCTCTCCTGAAGAGCAGACAAAAGCTAGAAGGATGCAGGCTGGGGAAGGGGTCTGCTTCATGGTAAAGGAGGGGAGACCAGGAGACCCCCCCTGCTTCACGTGGGGTGGGTTTGCACCCTAGTGAGGTGGCAGCTTATTTGTTTATTCATTCATTTTCAGACATTGGTGAGTTCCTCTTAGCTGCATAACCCTTGATTGAGGACAGGCTCGTGAAGGCAGTAACATCAGACAGATGGGAGTAAGGGCTCATAGCCTCAAGAGTGAGCAGAGCACCTACTGTGTATCAGGTATGGAGTTGGGCATGAGGACTACAAAACAAATAAGGTCGTGAAGAGGTGAGCAGTCCAATACAGTAACCAACAGCCACGTGGGGCTATAAATTAAATGAATTATAAATACATAAGATACAGAACCCCACTCTGCACTGCACTAGCCACATTGCAAGTGCTCGGTAGCCACGTGCAGCTGGTACCCCGCATATTGGGCAGCACAGCTGTAGACCGTTTCCACCATTATCGAAAGTTCTGTTGGGAGGCATCCGTGAGAGGGAACGCTGGCTCCGGAGTCCGAAGGCCTGGGATGGAACCTGGCTCTGTCCTTTAGCAGCTATGAGTCTATGTGTGTTTTTGAGCACATTTAAAAAAAAAAAAATGTCTCTTTCTTCTCTTATCTGCAAAATACGGAACATAATCGACAACAAAATAGGGAACATCTTACAGGGCACTCGCTGTTTCAGGCACCATGGTAACTGCTTTATTTGATTATTAATTAATCTTGCAACCACTCTGTGAGATAAATGCTATTATCATAGAAATAGGAACTAAAAAGTCCGGCAGCCCTTTAACAGAGCTGGGTGTGAACCCAAGGTCTGGAATCAGAGCTTGCGGTCTTTATTATAATTCCTAGTAAGGGCTTCAATCTCAGCGACATTGGGAGATTCACTGATTTACTCCACAGAGATCTTAGCATCTGCCTGGCATAGAGTGGGAGCTGACAAGATGTTAGTTATGATCATTCTGGCCTTCAAGTAACTTAGAATAACTCTAATTTTATTCTCTTTAAGAATCTGGGACTTGTTCCTATATATAAAATAGATAAACAACAAGGACCTACTGTATAGCACAGGGAAGTATATTCAATTTCTTCTAATGAGCCATAATGGAAAAGAAACTGAAAAAATATATATATATATATATATATATATATATGTAGGTCTTTGTATATATAAAACTGAATTGCATTGCTGTACACCTGAATCTAACATTGTAAATTGATGACACTTCAATAGAAGATAAGAATTAAAAATAAATAAATAAAATAAATTAAAAAAAAGAATTTGGGGGAGGTGGGTACCTTGTTCCCCCTGTGAGTGGAAAATAGCCTAATACGGCAGGAAAAGGACTTACTGGAGACAGAGGCCGTTCCCCCCTTGCTCTGCCTCGCCTTGGACACACCATTCCCATTCTCTGCTTTAGTTTCATCATCTAGAACACGTGGGGGTTGGATGGGAATGTCCCCGGACGCGATTTCCTTTTCCAAATTGTCCGATCCCATGATGAATGGGGCCTCATTTGCATTGCACAATTGCAAGTCATGTATAAATATTAGCTTATGCAACTGGTTAATCACTTTATGTCAGATAAATGTGCAGAACGAGGTGTTTACTATGTTTGCATAAACTGTACACACCGCGTCGTCATTAATTGTGCTCACCCAGCGTCCTAGCACGGATGTGTGGAGGCAGGAGCTTCACGTGGGTGCCTGTCTCCCCTCACTTTTCCTCCTGACCAGGCTCTGATTGATGCCTTGGGCTCCCTCCCGAGCACTTGGGAACTGGGGTTTGGAAAATGTTTATGCAAACCGTGCAGCCCTCCTAAGTGTGGGTGCACGTGGTGTTATCTTTACCTTCAGACGGCCCAGGCTGGGCTCTTCATTTCTCATCCAGTCACGGAAAAGACCTGAATTACCACTCATTTACACCTGGATATCAAACCCTCTTCTTTCTTTCTTTTCACCCCCTCCCCCAGCTCCTTTAAGTTTTATCACAGGAGAGCCAGGCCAATTTCAGGGCAGTTTTGGGAAATTTCTCAGGTGTGATAAAGATTCTCTGGGTTTTGGTTCCATTGATTTTCATGGGATTGTGGATGGCTGTAAAATCAGAGCAGGCACAGGGCAGCGGTCTGCCTGACAGCCTGGGCTCTGCACAAGACAGAAGGGGCTGGGACCAGAGCAAGCTGGCGCCCAGAAGGGAAACGCTTTGCCCTTGTACAAGCCAGGGTCCAGGCCTGGGGGAGAAGGTTGGCCTGAGCTAGAATTCCAGTAGAACTGAGTGAAGGGACTGTTTCAGTGGGATGTTCAGGGTTAAGGAAAGCAGCACCACACGGCAAAGCACCGAGAGACCAGCAGCATTAGGAAGCAGCAGCAGGAAGCTGTTAAGCCCAAAGCCCAAAAGGAGCAAGCACTCCATCAATTCCTGGAGTAAGCTGAAGTGGTCTAGGGCAGCACCCAACAGCTGAAATCATATGAGGAGGCCTCCCTGCCACAGATGTGGGGCCCCGGCAGGAAGGAAGTGGAAAGACAAATCCTAAACTCTCTATCTTCTCACCTGACAAACTCCTGCCTGTGACTCCTGCCTGTGACTTGTTTTGGCTGAATCCATCTGTAAAGTGAGGAAGCCAGGTGGGCCGATGCTGTCCACATGGGTGAGCCCTATGGGGCAGAGAACAGGCCAGAGGGGCAGAAAACAGCTGCGGAGTGAGGACAAATGGAGAATATTTGGCTAGACAGATGTGGACAGCTGTGGAGTGTGAGTGTGAGGTAATGAGTAAGTAAGTGGGGAGGGGTGGGGGAGTACGCTAGGAATGTGAGGTTCAAGCTTATCGAGTCTCCCAGCTTCTTCAATTATCCATAATCAAATGCTTTCTAGACAGACCAGCATCAAATATTTAATATGTAGGGACAATATGGAAAGGGTATCTGCTTTGAATTACATCAATTTGGGTTTTCTTTTTAATCCTGGTGTAGTTGCTTCTTAGCGACATGGCCTTTGACCACTTCCTCATCCTCAGTTTTCATGTCTGTAAAGTGGGTCTAATTCTATTGCTATTAAATTAAAATTAGATAATGAACATAGGATGCCCAGTCCAGAGCCTGGTGTTCATTCTTGCATTAATTCAACAATTGCGCCCTGGGGTGAATGGGATTAGATAAAGCTCTTGCATGTAGGTAGCCAAAGTCCAGTTAAAGGTGGATGTTCATGGTGGTATACATGTAAACAAACACAGGATGATATAACTTGTCATGTATAGTAAAGAAATACATGCACAGGTTCACACCCAAAGTGTTAAGAAGGCGAAGACCAATGTGATGTGATAAGTAGGGGAAAGTTTATACTGGGAGTCAGGGAAGTCCTGTTGGAGAAATTAGTACAAAGACTGAGATTTCGAAGATGGGTGTAAGCTATTCAGCAGTGCCAGTCCAAAATGTTCAGCAGGAGAAGGAAGAAAAGGAAGAGGAGGAAGAGGAGAATTAGATGTAAGATGGACCACTGTTCTCTGTGTGTCTCGTCCCTCACTGGCTGTTCCTTCTCAGAAGGCTTTCATGGTTCTGCATCCTCTTTCTGACCTCTCCAAATATTAAAGAGCCGTTGGACACAATTCTTGGACCTCTTCCCATCTCTGCCCTCACTCATTCTCTTCATGATCTCATCCAGGCTCGTGGTTTTAAATACCATGTATTTGTCCTGATCATTAGCCCAGATCTCTCCTCTGCCTCCCAGACTTGTTCATCTCCAACTGCTCTCTTGGCTTCTCAATGTGGATATCTCATAAATATACCAGATATTTCATTCTAAGATTAAATGCCTGGTTTCATTCCCCTTCACAAATCTGCTCTTCTCACAGTTTCATTCTTCCAGTTTTTCAGAGAAAATATTTGGGAGTCTTGGCTCTTCTCTCTATTTCACACTCTACCATCGACCCCTAAGCAAATCATCTTGGCTCTATTTTTAAAGCTCATGTAGAATCCCAACACACCTCATCCACTCCTCCATGGCTCCAGGCTGGTCTGTGCTGCCGTCATCTCTCCCTCACCTGGATTATTGTAACAACCTCTTCCTCTCTTGTCCACCTACCATAGACTCTCCATAAAGCAGCTAAAATGATCTACTAAAATGTGTTATGCCATCCCCCATTAAAAATCTCCAAAGACTATGAAAACACTAATTCAAAAAGATATCTACACCCCTGTGTTCATCACATCATTATTTACAATAATCAAGGTATGAAAACAACCTAAGTGCCCATCAATGGATGAATGGAGAAAGAAGATGTGGTATACATATCAATATGGAATACTCCTTAGCTATAAAAAGGTGAAGTCTTGCCATTCATGACAACATGGAAGGACCTTGAAGGTATTATGCTAAGTGAAGTAAGTCAGAGGGAGAAAGACAAATACCATATGATTTCACTCATATATGGAATATAAACAAACCAACCAACAAAATAAATGAACACACCCAACCAAACAAAAGTAAATGTGTAGATACAGGAAATAGAATAGTAGTTACCAGAGGTGAAAGGGTAGAGGTGGGTGGGTGGGGAGCAGAAATGGGTAAAGAGAATCAAACTGTAATGTGATGGATGGAAACTAACAAGTAGAGATAATAACGTTGTACACATGAAACACATATAATGTTATAAGCCAACGTTGCTTCAACAAAGAATACATTAAAAAAAATCTCCAATAGGTCCCATCTCATTCAGAATAAAGCCCTAAGTATCTTCCATGGCTCACAAAGTCAAATGCACTCTTTCTGGGTCTGCCCATCCTCTTCCTGCTCTGGGCTCACCTCCCGCCGCTGCCCAACATGCGCACGCACAAGGAGCCCCCGCCGCCCAGGCTTCCCGTTGCCAAGCACAGCCCTGTCTTAGTCCTCTGCCCTCACGCTCTGTTTGGAATGCAAGGTGTTAACTTGGCTTGGGGTCTCACTGCCTTCAAGTTTCTGCCCAAATCCCATCTTTTAAAAAATGTCTTCCCCCACCACCCTTCTTTCTGACCCATTCCAACACCGTTTATCCTGCTCCATGTTTTCGTTGTCACAAGGTGCCACCATCCAGCATGTTCATTCTTGGGTAGTCTGTCCATCACCCCCACTAGAACTGAAGCTCTAGGAAGGCAGGGATTTGGTCTCTTTGATCCCAGGCTGCATCTTCAGTACCTCGAACAAGGCCTGGCAGGTGCCTTAGAACTTACCTGTTGACCTACTGAATGACTGAGCATGAGAAAATCCTAGCACAAGACCCTCACTCTAGTGAGAACTCATCCTTGAAAGCTCACCCCCCAAGGAAGAAAGGGAAGTTACTCCAGTCTAGCACTGGTGGTTCCCATTCATCCTGAAGTCCTAACTAGCGGTTGGGCTCTGTAACCAGTTGGTTAATTGATATTTATAAGAATCTGTGCAGGCTTGGGTTGGGTGGTACAAGACATACTGAGAAATAATTTCTATTCTCAAGGGTCTTTGTAGTCTATTTGAGGTGAAACACACACACACAGCAGTAATTAACAATACCAGGCAACGCCTGTAGTATTAATAGTTGTGTTCCAGACACTGGCTCAAAATCTGGCATTGGGAATCTCATTTAATTTTTATAACGCTGTTAGAAAAGTATCATTGCTACACCTATGCCTGCAAGGCCTCCAAAGAAAGAAAGAAACACATGAAGAAATGGAGGCCTGGAGAGTAGAAGTAACTTTCCCGAAGTGAGCATTTGGGCTCCAATTTGTGAGTGAAGTGGCAGAAGCTGGATTCAAAACCACCTGCTGGACTCTCAGTGTCATGATTGCAGACCGAATCTCCTGAGCCAGAAAATTCAAGGCACAAGATGTGTTCATGATATGAGCAATTGTTGGAAGGATTGTTCATTGGTTGTCTATTTATAGAAGTACTTACTAGGTACCAGGCAGGGTTCTTTGTGCTGGACATAAAATGGTGAGTAACCCCAGGCAGGGGCCTTGCACTCAAAGAACTCAGAGGGCAGAAGGATGTACATTTGAAATCAGGGTAACAGCTGGAAGTCCGGAAGTGTGGAGATCCTCTTCCAGGGAAGAAGTCTCTCTGGGCTGGGATGACTGCCCGTGACCCAGAGAAGGAGAGACTTAAGGTTGGCCTAAAAAGATGAGAAAAAGAAATTGTGTAGCTGGAGAGAAATGGGGAAGAAAGAATGGAAAAATCGCTTGCAAAGCATAATATTGGTTACATAGTTTGGTTTCTGTTTAGCAAATTCTCATTCAGCATAAGTACCTCTGAGAAGCCTTTTTGATCTCTACCAGGCAGTCTCAGGTTCCATTCTGTTCATTCAGTTTTTGCACAGACCACATCTCGATATTAGCATCTACCACTTCATATTATAACCACCCTGCTTTTGCACAGATGGGAGTACAGTGGAGAAGGCACCTGGTCTTTTCTTTTGTGAATCTCTAGCACCGAGCACATAGTAAATACTCAGTAATCAGTTTTTGGACAAAGGTCTGTGTTCCTCTGGTGTCTAGTAGAAATTGCCCAGGATGGGATTTCCTTCTTCCCATCAAACAGTCCTGATCAAGGAAATATGTTTAAACCTGGCTGAATTTGAAGGCTGTTAACACCATTCTGGGTGCATCTATCCCTCTGATGTGACTTTAAACGATCCTTTGGTACCTCAATTGTGGTTTTTGTTGCATTCGAGTCGTCAGAAGAGCTTGTGGCAAGATACTTTATAGCGAGCGTGTTTTTAGAAGATGCTGTCCATCCTATTAAATGTTGCTGACAGAACAATGCTAAGTCGTTTTGAGAAGGTAGAATTGGATCAAGTTTTGACTGCACAGTTTTTTTCCTTCTCTTTTTCCTTGAACTCTAAGGGGAACTATGAACATATACCCATGTTGTTGTATATTCTCAGATCTAACATATATTTACTGAGCACCTACTGTATACTAGATATTGTGCTAAGTGCTTCTGTGTGCTTTTTTTTAAATCACACAATAACCTGGCAAGTTGTTATTTTTTTTTAATTAGGAAATTGAATTAAAAACAGGTCATAGAGAAGTATGTGATTTGCCTCTATTACTAAGAGCTAGTGAGTGCCAGAGCCAAAAATGAGAAAATAATTTTATTAGGAGTATCTGGAAAAGAAAGCAGAGCTTTAATTGTGGAAGGACAAATTCAAGAAGCAGAGGAACATACTATAAATGTCTATTAAGGATTTTAGTGCTACCAGTGGTCAACCATAAATGCCAAGTCACATCCAACGCTGTGTTACTTAGGATTTCGGCCCTCCAGAACCTCACAATCCAGATGGAGAGGCAAAGTATTCAGGAGGTCCAGTATTTGCCCAGAAGAAGAACAGCAGGCTAGATCTCCTTCCTGGTGCAAATGGCAATGGGATATGTATCAGGATGATGGAGGTGCATAGGTGTGTGTTGGGAGGCCTGGCAGAGATCATGAGGAAATGAAAACAGTTGATCCACTGGAGTCATTGACTAATAATTTGTTTTTAAAAATCTGATATTTTTATGATGATATTTTTTTCTCAGTATGTTGGAGAAAAAACCTGGAGGGATACTGAAGGAAATACTAGCTTTCTTTACTTTTTTTTTTTTTCCCATGGTAGAACAGAGCCCTGTTAGGAAGAAAACTAACCACCCCTCCCGATGGTCATGAAATGAAACCCCTTTTCCTTTGGTTTCCTATTTCTCAGTTTGTGAAAGAATATTGAAGAGACTATTGGACTTAAAGAATTAAGGGGATGTTGAAACATCCCCTCTGTTTACAGATGAAGAGACCATAACCCAGAGAGGTTCCAGGACTTGTTCCAAAGTGGGTCATAGCTCATGGCAGCATCAGAACAGAGCCCTTATGACCAGCTCTGTGGTAGTGGAGTGAGCACTGGACTTGAAGTCAGAGGCATGGACCTAACACATCTCTGCTGTTTTCTGTGCAACTTGGGTACCTCATTCATCCTCTGCCTCTTAGTCCTTAAGTCCATATGGGAGATAATGACACTTCACAAGCCCTTTAAAAGGAGTTCTTTGTACACCAGCAAGTAATGTTCATAATTCCACTTCCCGAAACCCTTTTGAAGGTGGTGGAAACTTTCTAGCAAATACTCTTCCTCTGTCTGGTTCTTTGTTTCTTGTCGTGGTGAAGGATGCAGTCTGAGTGAGACAACAAGATGAGCCAAACAAGGTTTTTGGAAACAAACGTTTTTTTTCCAGAAGAGATCTATTCAAGTCGACAGAGGGCATCTCATCACCCTGGGCCACTAACCCTGAAGATTATCTACCTCTTAAAAGCTCAGAAGATCAGGGAGCTATCGCTTTAAGTTGCACTCCAGCTAATGTGTGAGTTTCCACTGCATTGCCCCAGCTACTCTTGCATTCAATAAACATGAGGGATTGCACTGTAATAGCAACCAATGCACCCAGACACACACTTTAATTAAAGGAATACATCACACAATAAAGTGCATTTAAATGAAAAATCTTTCTATTGGAAGTACACTTTGTATTTTTTTTTCTTTTTGTGGTACTTTTCTGATGTTTAAACACTTCTAAGAGAACAGAACAGGAAGGGGAGGCAAGGAGCAGAGTGAGTCTCCAGGGAGATGCTGGGGGTGTTGGCTGCCTTGGCCCCAGTGTAGTGTTGGCTAAACCTTGTGTAGTGACAAGTAGCACAAACAGCACCCAATGTGGCCACGCAGTTACTGAGATGGGTGAGCGGAGCTGGTACATGCATGAGATGCTGTTATAGGATTTCTTCATTTCAGGAGGAGGAGTGATGGCTGGAAAAAGGGGAAGGGCAAGTGAGAGAAATTCAACACACTTCTGAGTTGACGTTGCACGCTCTTGATGTCCAGCCTGATGGCTGTACAACAGTCTGATCGGTGTTGTTCTTTGAATAGGAGACTGAGCTTAAAGATCCATCTGCCTCTTTCTGTGCCAGTCGTGGTATTTTTTTTCTCGATCAACTTTATTGAAAAATAATTTATGTACAGGAAACCGCATTCACTTAAAGTACACAGTTCAATGAGGTCTGACAGTCCTAAGCTCTTGTAAACCACTTCCAAGATGCAGAACATTTCCATCACCTCCACCAGAGATTTCTCATGCCTCTTTGCCATCCATTCCTCCTGCTGCCTCTGACCTCAGGCCAACACTACTCTGCTTTTTATCACCGTAGATTAGTTTGCATGTTACACAAATGGGGTCATATAATACGTACTTCTTTTGTGTGCCTGGCTTCTTCCACTGAGCACACAGACTCTCAGAGTCCTTCACGTTGTTATGCATATCAGTAGTGCATTCCTTTCTCCTGCTTTCTTTTGATGATGTTTTAAGGCTAACACAATTCTTATATCTTTAAATGGCCATTCCTGCTGGTTCTGTCTCTGGGAAACTCTATGCATATCTTTGCTGAGGTCCTTTGTCTCCAAATTTTAGGAGTAAGGACACTGCTCTGATGACCAACAAAAGTGATCGACATGTCCCAATCCAGGTTGTGCAGTGAGAGACTGAGGCTGGCTTCCTCTCCTTACCTCCCTCCATTCCAGTTTCTTCTTTCCATCAATTTTCATGGCACACTGACTATGTCCATGGCACTGCTCTAGGCATCTGGATACATTAAGAAACAAACAAACAAAAACAAGACAAAAATTTCTCCCATCATGAAACTTGCCATGTATATCAAATTAAAAATAAAATGTTATAATATTTATTGTTATATAGTTATATAGTTGGCCAACCACTGATACACAGTGGACCCTTGAACAATGTGGGTGTTAATCCGTGTATAATGTATAGTCAGCCCTCTGTATCTATGGTTCCTCTGTCTCCATGGATTCAACCAACCACTGACCACATAGTCCTGTACTATTTCCTGTTGAAAAATATCTGCATAAAAGTGGATGCGGGCAGTTCAGATCTGCATTGTTCAAGGGTCCACCGTGGTTGGCTATTATTAGAGTTGGTCTAACAATAGCATATGTCGTTAATTATTGTCGTAAATACTGCAAGGAGAATAACACAAGAAAGAAGAGGGAGAGCCAGGATGGCAGAGTTGCAACTTAGGATGGTCAAGGGAGTCTCATCAAGACAGTGATATTTGAGAGAAGCTAAGTTCCAGAGCAGAGGCTCCAGCCAGTACTGTGGGTCTCCAGCCTGACATTATGTGTAGAACTTGATCTCTTGAATGTGGTTAGGCTTTTAACAGCACAGAGGGGATGGAGCCTCATGACACCCATTCTTGAGTTTCCCAAGCCTTTTGCCTCCCTAGACCCAGGTTCTCCCCAGTTCAGAGTTCTCTGTGGTGTTTGGTTATAGTGACTGAATTGAGAAAAGGATATGGAGAAACTGGAGTAGTCTGAGAAAACACACATGTTCAAAGTGAAGGAAAACCATGCTTAAGAGGAAATCTGAATGGACTTTTGGACTTTGGATGGTTTGGTGAGAGCTTGCCAATTTTCTCCAGTGAATATTCGTTCAATCGGAAGTGAAGTACTGAATGATTGACAATGGTAAATGTTCTGACGAGGAAGTGTGAGATTATGTGGAGGTGGGCTTGGGGAAATGGATTTGATATATTCATAAATCTAGATGGAAAGGGGATGAGGAGGTCCTCCCATCTCATTAAGACAATAACCTGGTAACCGTCTAGTCATTCCGTCTGATAGACCTAGTGAACATTTTAGTCTTCATTTACATCCTTTCCCTCTGGTCTTGGAGCATGTTAATGCCAGCAGTTCAATCATCTTTCCCTCCCTTCATCACATACACATCTACAAGTCTGACTTGCAAGGCCCGCCAGTCGAGTGGAATTAAATTAACCTGTTGGGTCTTACTGTCTCAAGAGACAAAAACTAGACTAGTGAACACTGTGAAAGTGTTGTATGTTGAGGCGTTCTCATGAGCTGTTAACGTCAAAGCATTCAGAGAGCTATGGCAGATGGTTAAAATCTTGGAATTTGGAGCCAGATAGGCCTGAGGTCAAGTTCTGCTTTTACCCTTGGTCACATCACTACCAAGTGGCACTCTGTAAAGAGACTGTGAAACACCTGCTCCATAATGTGAAGATGCAGCGGGATAAACTGCATCCAGCAGTGTATGCAAAAAGAAATATATTAAGATAAAGTTTGGTTTATTTATAGAATGTTAGAGTGTTTACTGTTAGTAAAATCTAGAACTGAAATTCACTCTATTTAAGGTTTAAGGAGAAAAACTACATTACCATCTCAATTGATTCATAAAAATTCTTGAATAGAATTCAACACCCACCAGTGATTCACACAATGAAAACAAGAAACAAAACAAACAAAAACCCCTTAGTAAGTGAGAAGATGAATGCTTCTTTAACCTGATAAAGATTATCAATGAGATAACACAATGAACATTATTTTACATTGTTAAATATTAAAAGCATTTCTTTTAAAATTAAGAGTAAGACAAAGATATCCACTCCTATGGTTCTGAATCAGTGTTGCACTGGAAATCTTAACCATCATAAAGATAAGAAAAAGAAAAAAAAAGTCACCTTATGTGATTCAAAGACTCAAATGGAACTACAGACGATTTATTAAACTTAGTAGAGCTTAGCAATATCAAATGAATTTTTATTCCTCATCAATAATGAGTTAGAAAACATAATTAAAAATATAATCTACATGGTTTATCTTGTTTTACTTTCCAACAAGAATGTAGTTGTGTGAGACCTTTATGGAGAAAACTGTAAAACTTAAAAAAAAATACATTAATGGAAACCAAACTACATGGAAACATACACCTTGCATACTTACTAGAAGCCTCAATAGCAGACAAATGTCAGTTCTCTACAAGTTGCTCTGTTTCAATAGAATTCAATTTAAAAAAGCATATGCTTGTAGGAACTTACCAAGCAGATTTTCTAATACATAAAATATAGCAACTACCTGAGAATAAGCCAACTTCACCTCGAGGGGGAATAAAGTATGTGAAGTTGGGCTGGAGTGGAGAACTTAACAGATGTCAAAAGTTATAGTTTTATTCAGTACCTCTGTTCAATTTGTACACACACACACACACACACACACACGGCCAATTGACAAGTGAGTACAGAATTGAGAGCTGAGAAAAGATGCATACAAATATATGGCAGCTCAGTCACGCCCAAGTTAGCACAACAGAACAGTTGGCATGGGATGGACTGTGTAATGACTATGTGGAGACAATTGTTTATGCATAGGAAGGAGATACATTTGGGCCTGAATTAACATATATAAAAGTAAAATTCCAGATGAATGTAAGAATTAAATGTGAATGAAAATAATAACCTTCAAAAAGAAAATTCTGGAAGCTGTATTTTATACTTTATGATAAGAAATGATTTCTTAATTAAGACCCCCAAAAATGCTAACCATAAAACGAATATATTCAAGTTATATTAATTAAAGTTCATAATAATGAGGAATAGTTTTTCATTAAAACATACCAAAAATGGTGTGTGAAAATATAAGCCGCAGACTTGGAGAAGATATTTGCAAAACATATCTCTAATCAAAGGATAAGGATCTATTTCATATAAAGAAATATTACAAATTTGTAAGTGAACCATAGGCAGATTAACAAAACTGTTGCCAAAATAAATGAAAAGGCATAACATTTAAGAGGATACACTAATGGAAAATAAACATGAACAGAAATGCTTAGCCTTATTAGTAATTGGTGCAATGCTAATTAAGATGACAGTATGATAGCATTTAATACCCAACAGACTAGCAAAATTAAGACACTTCATCATTTCAAGTATGAGGGAGGTTGAGGTTCAATGGCAATCCTAGCACATCCTGGGTAGCAGTTTAAATTTGAGCAACCACTTTGGAAAATGGGCTGGCAGTACCTTTGATACCAACTAAGTGCAAATCCTACAACTGAACAATTGATTCTTGGTGTAAACCCTGGGGAAATGCTTGTCTGGATGCACATGCATGAACATTCATCCACAATTTCTTATTATGGCAAAAAAGCTGGAAGTAACTAAAATATCCATTGATAGGCAAGTGGATGAATGGATTATGTTATACTGACACCGTGGAATATTATTCAGCCACGAAAATTAGCAAACTAAAACTACATTGAATGATATGGATAGATCTTGAAAAAATATCCTGGGTGGAAAAAAATCCCATCAAAGTAGGCTTTATACAGTCTGATTCCATTTTTAAGTTTCAGAAAGAAACACTGCCTAGCAATATTGTGTTTAGTGTTATATTCTTATGGGGTAGAATTATTTTTAAAATCAAAGGGACGATAAAACTCCAGTTCTGGTGAGTGCATACCTTTGGGTTTCAGGGGGAACACACAATAGTTTCAATGGAATAGGTGAGGTTCTACTTCTTATTTGGTAGTAAGATCACAGGCATTGGCTTTATTATGCCTCATAACTTACATTTATGTCATAGCTTCCATATTATAAATATTACATGCAAATTTTATAAGAAGAACATATTACAGGATTTTTTAAAAAGCTGAAACAGCACTGCAGAAATGGTAAAGCTAAATAAACTTAGTACCGTATCTGTAGTCTAACTGCTGAATAACAAAAAAAAGCTGTCACTTATTACTGTAACTATTTCTGCAAATAGTGATCATTTTTTTGTGCTCCCTCACAATAATATAAATTATTATCATAAAAGGTAAAAGCTGCTGAGGGCTCTATCATGTTGTCTGGAAGGTGGACCCTGACTGCAATCAGTGGTACACCAGTCTACCACTCCAATTTCTTGCCATCCCTGGCAAAAGTTGCTTTTTCTCCCCACTCAGCATGTCTGTTGGAAATGGATAGCTGGCCTGCTCAAGGCTCACAAAATAAATATTATTCTGAGTTGCAGGGGAAAAAAAATTTCCTAAAACAACACGTACACCATTATTAATCTTGAAAACTGCCTCCAGGGAGAGATGTGTTTGAACTGATCTGACTCTTGGAATCAGGAAAGCAGTGTTCTCATTTGGAGGACAGCGTTTTTAACAATGACTTTGACGCAGTACTAGAAACTCCATTCCGTCTCATTTAAAGATTAAGTTTTGCTTGTTCTCTTGTGTTAATAGTATTTTTTTTTCTGCCACTTCTGGGTAATTATCAAGGTTATCTGTTGTTGAAGGGGATTTTTTTTTTTTTTTTTTTGAGTTAGCCATCTGCTACTTCTGCTGGTCTCTGAATGAAATGGTTGTACTGTTGGGGTGTGTGTAGCCTGGGGCAGGGTTGGGGAGTCCTGGTGGCGGTCATGGTAGCAATGGCAGAAAGGCCCTACCTTGAGTGGGCAGTCCTCTTTAACTGATTCACAGGGCTCCTAGAGGTATTCAAACAATAGGAAGGTAGTTCCCCACTTCCAACTGGTTTCAGGCAAATAAAGAGTCTGTGAAAAAATTAAGTATCACAAAAGACCATCACACAAGTCTACCAATGCATGTTGATCTACCATTCACGAACATGGTCAGCAAAATCATCTTCACTTCAACCCCATTTCATTTAAATTAAAAAAAAATTTTAAATAAAGTGGTTATATTCAAACTTTAATTTCCTTAGTACCGTGCTGCAGATTTCAGTACTGTTAAGGTATTGCAAGGATGCCCAACCCTCTGGTGTCTGATCACATATATCCAGCACCATTGCAGTATTAAGGGATGCCTGGGTCTCAGTCCATGGACAATTAAATACATTTAAGCAGGTTCTTCTCTTTTACTCTTCCTGCTCAGAATGTATCCCAGTCTCAGTATGTATCTGCATAGACAAAGAAAAAACAAACTCCTGTTTTCTTTTATTGAAGAGTTTCCAAGACTGCATGTCTGTTCCTTGGCTCTGTTTTAAGTATGTGTGTCCTTTGCTTGTATTTTGCGTTAAAGAACAAGAAAAAGAACCCTTTATTGTTGAGCATGTTGGCATTGTCCCCTTTAGTTTTTCTCTTTTGGGGACAGATGAAGCAAGTTATTCTTTTTCTGCGTCTTTTTTTCGTTTGTAAACTTTTTTTGGTTTTGTTTAAAAATGGCTTAATAAAAAGGCTTTTGTAATCACCCCCCCCCCCCAAAAAAAGAGTTTTTGCAGATGCAGAGGTAGGGAAGAGTATCAATTAACCAGAAAGTCTGGTTGGATCAGCCGGGCAACAAGAGATTGCTAGGTGGTATAGTTTAATGGTTAAAGCATGGACTTGTAGATTGCCTAGTTTCGCAGAAAGAAATGGAGGAAGCAGCCATGGGCTTTGTGGCTTTTATTATTATTATTACTGTTGCTTTTGAGAATAGAACTACTTAGTACATGTGAGAAGTTCTAGCACATAGAATGTTGCTCAATAAATGCTGCATTTAAAAAAAACCCACAGCTCTCCTTAATTTCAGTTGTCTCACCAGGATGAATCCTTCTCTGTGAGGTTCCCCTTTTCATCTCCTTAAGCTTTGTTCTCGCCATTGTCGAGTTTGGCATGCAGCTGTTTCCTACATGAAATCATGATGTCCCTGATTAGCAGGAGCTGCACTGAGGTCATTTATTATATTCCCTGCAGTGCCCTATAAAAATGTCATTAGCCAAAGCACAGTGAACCAACAACCTCCAAGAACTGGCCTTTTGTGTGAAGTATTCACTGCTACCGTAACCTAGAGAACACATGCCTCTCTGCAGACTTAGTTTCTGTGTGATGCAGTGTTTCCCGTGGTTAGAGGTTGTACATAGTAAGGAATATTTCAGTTGGAGGTGATGAAAATCCCATCTCGAACTGGTATAAGCAAAGGGGAATTGATGGGTTAAGTAGCTGTGATGTTCAAGGGAAGACCCGGCTTCAAGCGTGATTGAGTCAGAGAGCTCCGCCCATGCCAGCCATGCTCTCTTTCCCTGCATCTTTGAGCTCTGCTTTATTTCTGACTTCATCTTTGTTCTCAGGAAACTACGCTCAGTGTAGCAAGATGGCTGCTAGCAACTCCAGGCTTTTGTCCTAGTCTCTCATAACCCTAGTGGAAAGAGGGCTCCTTTAGCAGAGTCTTGGGATTGGCTCCAGTTGCTCCTTGAGTGCTACATGCCCACCCCTAGACTGATCACCAGGGCCACTGCGGTTGGCTTAGGCTCAGCTCACGTGCCAACCCTACCCAGGTGAGAGTGAGGAATAGTCCCACCCAAATCTTAGCAACTAGCTGGAGGACAAGTGGTCCTGGGGAAGTTCAGGGTTACCGGAAAATGAGCACAGAGTAGGAAGGCAACAGACACAGATCTTATCTTGCTTTATGTAGAAACATGGATTTGGCATTTTTCTCAACTGCATTTTAAGGTTATTACATGTGAGGCTGTATTTTCCTTTCTTATCTCTTCTAATTTTAAAAGAGAATATGCAGTTATGATCCAATACCGTCTCTACACAGTTGAATTGAATTGCTTCCCTTGGTAGAATCTAGAAGAAACCATAGCTGTTTATCCAGATTCTCCTTGACTAATCATAGTTCCATACTCTCAACTCAGTTTCTCTCTCTTCTCTCTTCTCTCTCTTTCTCTTAAACGTATGTTCATGCCAAACTCAAACCTAATTTGTCTTGTCTTCACTAGTTCTACTAATGACCCATCCATTCTTCCTGTGACTTCAGCTTGGGACTCCCCCTCTCCCGTCACCCATGCTGAAATCATTATATCTTGCGGTCTTGTTTTCTTTTCTTCCTTTCCATTCCCACTGTTCTATTTTTGTCACATCAATTTTTATCTTTATTTTACAGCACCTACGTGGCTTCCTAATTCTTCAGATGTCCCTCTGTGTTTCTGCCTTCTAGGCTTCCCATGTTCTGACACCAAGTTAAAATTCCTACAGAGTGACATATTTGATCATCCTTCGGAAGTCATCTCTACCCTATTCTCATTTTACAGATGATAAAACTGAAGAGAGAGTAAGGTAACTGCTGAGTGTCAGGAAGTCAGTCTGTGGTGTTCTATAGGACATTGTATGTCATTCCCACGCAGAATAATCAGTTGGTCTCCGTTGCTCATACTTTGAGTTAGTCTTTGTGTCTTTCATTCTAGACTGCACCTACCATTTCTGCTTCTCTTCATATACATCATATTCTGGACACATTCGGGTTGTGTTCATCTCTATAAGCATTTGTTCTTCTGCCTCTTTCCCTTCTTTGTCTTACCTCTCCAATCCATATGCCAACACACTTCCATGATCCCACTTTTCCAAATGTTCCTTTAGTCATCCAACAAAAAATGATCACACTCCTTCTGAGGCTTGACATTCCTTCCTCCTTTTACCTAATACTGAGGGTAGTTATTTTTCAGGGGTGTTCTATGTACCACATCCTGAATTGAGCACTCATCCCCCCCTGCTCAGTGATGCCCACTCCTGTATTGTATCTAAGAACTATGTTCGAATTTATCTGTCCTATCATCTGTTACTCTTCCAGCACACAGAACAATACCCAGTGTGCAGAAGACCATCAACAGGCATTTGTTGAATGGATGAAGGAGAGAATAAATGAAAGAATGTGATTATTTCTAAATTAAAGATTAACTTGATGCAGGGGCCCATTTTTTTCTGACTAAAGTGGCAGATGATCTTGCTGTTCAGTATCGGAAGGGCACTGGTTACCATAGAAATGCATTCCTTTCTCTTTCTTTCTCTGCCCTGAATTTTGCAGAAGCACCAACAACTTACATTTGAATGTTAAGGCCTTAGAGCTCTAATACATCACTTAACCCAAGTGACTAAACCAGAGCCCAAAATTGCTCTCTTGGAAAATCCAGTGCCTTGTTGAAAATACCTCGTATCCATGGTCTTATTGCATCAGGAAGCTTCTTGGATCTGTTCTCCACGAGGTTGCCCATACTCACCTGTCACTGGATATCCAGGATACGGGGGTTTATTCTTTATGGAATGAGACTCTTTTCAGGCAAGGGCCTCATAAATATTGACCATAGAAGATAATTTATTCCAAATGTAGTTGCCAAATCTTTAATGACTCTCCCTTGATGTCAGGGTGAAGTACAAGTTTGTCCACATATTATTCAACTTTTACTCCATTGGTTTCATAGATGCATCACCCTCTGATTCTTCAGACCCTGTACCCCAGATTTATCTCAGATGGACATTAAGTTTGGGCAGATCATAGAAATGATAGTTTGGGACTGTAGTAAATCAGCGTGGATATGCCCTGCCTGAAGATATTCAAACTTATTCAAAAGCTATTTTAGCAAATACATAAATCAATAAACCAAAGCAAATCCCCTCTTTTCTGAAAAAGACCCATGAACAAAGTAACAAAAGCTGGATTTAAATCACAAAGTTGAGACTCCTGCACCCAAAAGGGGGGAGGGGCACCTGTTCACCATTACCCTCATCCTCATGCTGTCCTGTCGCTGTACCATTGCTTATGGATGACTTCCTGCTCCTGAAGGGCTACCAGCTCATGTATCAGCCAATCAGAAAGTCCCTCTTGTTTGAGCTCCCAGGACACTCATCCTCTGTGCCTCTGTTGCCCCAGCACAGAACATCTAACATTGTAGTAATCATTGCAAGAAACACACTCCCCCAGGAGATCATATACTGCTAGTGTGCAGGGTGTGTGTGTTAGACATCCACTTGCCCAAAGTGCGATCCACAAAGCCTTGTCATAGCTAGATCCTCAGGTAACACCCATTGGCTGGTGCCAGCATCTATTACATTACAATAGAATCAAACAACCAACTGAATGAATATCTCTTTGTGCTGTTTTACAAGCACTCTTTGATTTTCCCACCTGAACTCTGACACCTTCTCATTTTAATAATGAATAATTCTAATAACTAGTAATTGTCATAATGTTCCCTGAGATGGGATAATTTTGGTTGACTCACTTAACATATCTATAAACATACACTGGATAATATAAAACATGTCTTTGTGGATTTGCCCTTCATGGCTTTAGGAAGCACCAGGCTTCTGTTTGATTTGTTTTTCATGGTGTCCCTGATGGGCTTCAGAGATTAATGTTAAGAGAAGAGAAACTTGGGAGACATTTTACATTTTACAAGCCACTAGTCCCAGCTCTGTGTTTACAAACTACTAGTTCCAGGAAACAAAGGAACAAACAGTTCTTCCATGAAAAGACATGCCTGAAACTTAAAATGCATGTTGCTCAGTGAAAGAAGCCGATTTGTATAAGCTACATAATGTATGATCCCAACTATATGAAATTCTAGAAAAGGAAAAATGATGGGGCTAGTGAAAAGATCCGGGCTGCCAGGGGCTGGGAGGAAGGAAGAATGAAGAGGTGGAGCACAGAGGATTTTTAAGGGCAGTGAAACTATTGTGTGTCGTACTACAAGACTGGATGCATGTCATTCCTTCTACATTTGTTAAAACTCACACAATGTACGCAAAGAGTAGACACCAAAGACTGTAGTTAATAATAATGTACCTATATTGGCTCACCAGTTCTAACAGATGTGCCACACTGATGCACGATGTTAATAATGCTGGGGAGGAGAGAGGCTACATGGAAGCCTTCTGTCTGTACTTTCCACCTATGTTTCTGTAAACCTCAAACTGCTCCAGAAAATAAAACCTATCAGTTTAAAAAAATTCTTAGTTTAAATAATTAAGACAATAAAACATATCCCAATTGTCAAGAGCTGACCTCTTCGATATTTTACGCAGAAAACCATTTTGGACCTACATGGAGGTTGGAGAAAGGCCATTGCAAGTATGACTTTGGTTAAGTGGATTGAAAGTAGACTGGATAAGCCAAAAATGACAGTTAATTCCCTTGAGCACTTTTTCCAGACATAAGAGCTTTTAAAACAATTATTTCTGAGATGTCACAAAGATCATTAAGTCTGTAATAAAAAGACTTCAGAAGAGATAGAATTAAAAAACAAACAAACAAAAAAAGATTGGAACATCTGTGGGAGGGTAGTCCAAGAGTGACCTTGTTTTTAGTATGCTCCTTGTTCGACCAACAAGTGACACATGTTAAATTTTCCTTTCTCCCTGTCATCCCTGGCTCCCTCCTGATAAGAGAACTGGGGATAAGCTACTTCCACACACTCTCCTGCTGGATGAAACACTCCTGTGGAGTTCTCAGCCATTTCAGATCGACAAAATAAAAGTGAAACCAAAGCCGGTAGATAAATGGGTCTGTTTGTTTTCATTTCATTTACTGGTTTCATTTTTTTTTTTTAATTACTGTGAGTAAACAAGGGCTAGAAGCAGAAGCACATATGCAGGTTTATTTTTTTAATCTCCCAATTCCTGTCTGCTGGCTGCTGTTCCTGAAATTGCTTGGCCCACAAAAATGGCTGCCCCTAAACTCTGAGCCAGAAGGAAAAGCAGAGTTCCCAATCTGATTGCAGAGAGGAGAGTTGTGGTTGGGCCACTTTTCTGACTTAGGAAAACAGCTTCTGGTCTTCCCGTCTTTGGCACTGATGGATTGAATCTTTCTTTTTGGCACTGCAACTTTTTTTTTTTTTTTTTTTTTTTTGGTGCCTGGGGCTGTCGGCTGAAAGCTGTTGGAATCAGAGGCTGTGTACCGAGCCATCTTGGCAATTCTGTATCTTCAGCACTTCGTCAATGCAAGGAGTAAGAGAAATTGTAATTGAGGCTGCCTTTCTATAAATCATGCCACAGAGAGTGAGCACATCCAAATGATGGGTCCAATAGGAACTCGTGTCCCGCGCCAGGGGACAGTGGTGGGAGAGTATTGGAAAATCAGTCTGAAGGATATCAGTAGTTGCTGAGCAATGCGGTGAGTAAGGAAGGGCAAGTAAATTCTAAGTTTCCTGGCAAAATCGTGAACACTGAACAGGGATGGGATTGGGGGTGAGAAATAAATAGCAAGAAATTATCAAACCATAGAATCCAGCTGGAAATGGGAGCAGGCGCTCACAGGCAGAGTGGTTCCCATGTGCTTCCTTGGGCAGCTGGGAGCTGGGATGTCTCCACTTCAAGGAAAAGCCAGCCTCCCCTCTCCCAGCCTAATTAATTTCATCTTTGTAATGTGACTTTGTCGTGGAGACGCTGCTGTGGGAATTTAGTGTTCTTGGTGCAATAACGTTAAAATCAGAAGGGAAAACAAAATGGCGGAAGGGGGCATCTATACCTGTATGTGATTGACACTCCTCATGTAGTATGCGGTATGTGCGGTGACACAAAGCTGGACTCTGGGTGAGAGTCCACTGAATAGTCCCTTGTGTGACTTGATGGGTGATCTGCCTGTTTTTTCTCAAAGGACTAGGCGCACTTTCTTGTTCTTGTAGCTACTGATGTAGCTGAGAATGCATTTGACTGTTGGTTGTTTTTCACTCATCTTTGAGTATGAAATGCTAGCGTTGGAGGGTTGTGGGGCCACTTTACAGTCAGAAAAAGGTGTGCTAAGTCCTTTTCATGGTTACTGGCTTTAAAGGGGAACTCCAGCATTGATCCCATGGGACCCTTCCAGCCCTAAAATGCAAAGTTTTCATGCAATAGGTTGGAATAGGGGCAGGGGACACAGAGAAGAGGGGATTAGGTCTTTACCCAACCCGATCTGAGTCTTGGCTGTTAAATGCTTGATGGAATCCAAGATTTGCCTTGTTTGCCCAGGGGAGCTTCAGCTGTCCCGATACCCATTAATTTCCCCCACAAACCTCCACTGGTCTGGGGTGGAAACTTCAGGCATTTAGCTAGAAAAGAGGTGGCCAAGGAGTGTGTGTATGAGTTATCTGTTTAAACGTTCAACAGGGGCGTTTTCTGAATGTGGAACTTTCGGATAGAACGTGTAACCAAACTGAGCCCGTGTTCCTGGTAACATTCTTAGCAATTGTAGGGTCGGGAACCTCTGCTTTGTGCATGCAACGATTTCACTGTCTTTATGTTTTCTTTATTTATTTCCCTCTCGGATTTCTACAGTTAAGTTTTTTGAAAATGCTGGCCTCTAACAGCTGTACTGAGGGGACTGGGGAAGGGATTGTGTCTGATGCTGCAGTTTCATCTCTGTCAGTGCTGGGACCAGAAGGGTCAAAACAAACTCAGAAAAAAAAAAGAAGCATCTTGCCTTCAGCAGAGATTTTCCTCGGGAGAGCTTTTTTCCCTTGCTCAGACCTTGGAGGAATTTGTGTTCTGTTTGTTTGTGGAGGCTGTTCCCTTGCTTGAGGATTTTAGCTTTGTTGATGGTCTCTCCCCAAGAGTTGCTCCTGGTTACCCATTAAAAGCAGCAAGCGCATCTACGGACAAGTTCAGCAGGTAAGTGAATGAACATGGGGACATGGGTCCTGATTGCTGAGGGCTGTCCTCTGAGTGCGGAGACATTTACATGCCACTTGATGTCCCAGTGGTTGTTGGCCTGCCCAGCCTCCTCATGAGCTTTTTCCCAAGGAGAACCTAGTAGCAATTTGATCATCAACTGAGCTGAAAACTCTTGACTTGGTATTGATGAGACCAGCAAAATCATTCTTCCTTAGGTCTTTTGGGGAGAAATTGGAGTTTCTGCAGATTATACTTTAAAAAAAATTTTTTTTGATTCTAACTTTTTATATTTTAAGTGGAGGTACTGGGATTGAATCCGGGACCTCATGCATGCTGAGCACACGCTCTACCGCTGAGCTCTACCCTCACTCCCCAGATCAGGATTTTTGGATCTCACTTCTGTCTTGCATTGGGCATTGCCTGCCGTTCTCTTGCTTCAGAACCTGTACTGAAAAAAGAAAATTTAAATAATCACCTGTTTATTTGTCTGTTTCTTCCATTAGATTCCAAGCTCCCCCATGGAGGCTGGATTTGTTTCTGCCTAACCCTAGTACAGAGCAGAGCATACACAGATTGATGAGTATCTATTACTTCTTTATAATTTACTCTCTTCTTGGTCTTACCCACACACATACAAATCTAAAGAAAAGTAAGTTAATACGTGCAACTCTTAACAAACTCCCCAAACTTACTCCTTTTCCGGATTTGAATGACAGTAAAGGACACCCCTTTCCACAGGCTCCACATCTAGGAATCATCTCTGTTTCTCAAACTGAACTCTGGTACAGCAGTGAATCTTGTCATTTCTACTTTCAGAATATATCTTGAATATGATCAAGTCCCTCATCTTCCTCTACCACTCCGTTGATAGGAGTCCCAAATCTTTGAATTATCTGATTCCTCTGTTACTCTAAGACCTCACAGCCATCCATTGCCAAATCTTATTGGCGTTACCTCCAGAATATTTTGCAAAGCCCCCCACCTTCCCAACTCGAGCACTCACATGCTAATGCAAGCCACTTCCCATCTTCCCTGGGCCACCACGATCATCTCTTCCCTGTGGTTCCCGCACTTTCTGCTGGTGATCTTTAAAATTTACATCAGATTGTGGCAGACTTCTCCTCACATGCCTCTGTACACTTCCATCGTGCACAGGAGACCCAAGGCCCTGTCAAGGGCAGACATGCCTCGTACACAAAGTCGTCCTGATTTCTGACTTCATGTCCTGATGCTTCTCTCTCTGGAGCATCGCGGCACCTACACCGGCCTGGAGGCTCCTCCCACATGCCACCAGGCTCCCACGTCAGGGCCTTCCTCCTTGCTCCTCTTCCTTCCTAGGTCCCTCCTTACATGTTCCCGGCACCTGCTCTTTCCTTCATTTGGGTTTCTGCTCAAAGTTTAGTGGTTCGGAGAGGCCTTCCCTGAGTGCTTTCACTTGGCTCGCTGCACCCCTTTATCCTGCTTTCATGTCCCCCTTGGCGGTTATCTTTGCATGACGTTACACAGTTAATCTTCATTATCTGCGGATTCCGTATTTGCAAATTTACCTGCTCGTTAAAATTCACTTATCTCCCCCGAGTCAGTACTCAACATATATTCGTGGTCATTCGCAAACCTGTGCTGAGTAGCCAAAAATTTGAGTCACCTGTTGGTTGTGTTTCAAACAGAGGCTGAACAAGGTGATGTCCTGCCTTCTTGTTTCATGTCTCAGACTGTAAACAGCTGTCCTTTTCATGGTCTGTTTTATGCCATGTCTCTTGTATTTTTTGTGCTTTTCTTTGGTATTCCACTATTCACAGTGGCCCGCACACATTGCTGTCTAGTGTTTCTAAGGACAAAAGGCTGCCGACTCCTTACTTCATGGAGTTTACATGGTAGTGGGAGAAATGAACAGTATGCAAATACACACATACATACACATATATGGATATGTACATATACATGTATATGTATGTATACACATGTATCTGTATGTTGATATATATTTGGTAGCCTGCGTTTTCCAGAATTTTGTTATCTTTTGTAACCTTGGAATACAGAACCATACCTGGTTCACAAAAGGTGTTCACTAGATTACTGAGTGGTTACATGGCTGAAAAAATAAATTCGTAGAATATTGTCAAGAATGTCTCTGGAAGAAAAATCTGACAAAACACAGTTTTAGTCGACCAGGCATTTTCATTTGTGTAGGCATCATGCTGTCCCTAATCTCACTGAGGTCCTGTAAGGTAGGGGTTCTTAGAACCTCCCTGTCCCTGTCTCTGGAAATTCACGCTGCCGTCTGGCTCAGAAGCTCCACGTTTCCACAATGTGAATCTTGGCTTGTGTTGTTATTGAGCACATGGGCCGTGGAATCAGAGAGCCTGATTTGAATCTGACCTCTTCACTTACCCTGTGTTTTCAGACCAGTGACTTTGTCCTCTCCAAAGCTTTGTTTTCTGTTCTGTAAGATGAGGATAATCATGATTCCTCAACAGGGTGGTTGTAAGGTGTAAATACAGTGATGCAAACCAGTTAACCAAATGCCTGACACAGAATTAATACTTGTTAGACATTAGTAATTGTTTGTTGTTGTTGTTGTTGTTGTTGTTGTTGTTGTTGTTGTTAACTTTGGGCTCCTGGTGTTGGAGAAACAGGTAAAAGGGGACCAAGCCAAAAGGCACTTAGGATAAAATCTCTCTTAGGACCTCTCTTAACTGCTACTAAAGATCAGTACCTAAGAGCAGTGGTTGGCAAACTTTCTGTAAAGGACTGAATCGTAAGTATTGTATGCTTTGCCAGCCATATGATTTCTATTGTAACACTCAACTCTGAACGAACGAGTATGGCTAGGTTCCAATCAAATTTTCTTTACAAAAACAGGTGGATCATACTATGCCAACCTCTGCTTTAAACCAATAGTACTCAACCCTGTCTGAACATTAGAATTACCTGGAGAGTTTTAGAAATACCTATGACCAGGTAATCTATTCCCAGAGATTCTGATTTACGTTTTCTAAGATGAGGCCCAGGCATCAGTATTATTTAAAAGTTTTGGGCAACTCTAATGCAGAGTTGAGAACCACTGATTTGGGTCACTAAAGCCAAGAGCAGAAGAACAGCGAGCAGTTGCTGGTCCCACCCCAGCTCCCTCCTCACCCCATTTAGAACCCAAGGATCAGCACTTTCTGAGAGCTCTGGGCTAGGGTTGACTAGGCTGAAGTAAGTCCCCTTTGCTTAAAGCACTGACCATATGACTTTTAGATCTGGAGGGAAGTCTAATTATCTGTGTAATAAATGCATTGTACTTTCAGGGAACACAGTCCAGCTGTTACTGTGCATTTTAGCTGAAGCTGGGCTATTTGCTATTTAGTCGTATTCCAGCACTGGCAGTTGAACAGAATAGTTTTGAGTGGAAGTAGTCTTCCCATCTCCTTTTGCAAGGCTCTGGTTTCTGTGATGGCGCTAGGAGTGGGTTTCCCAGGAGCCAAAAGATGTCTGACTTAAGGGCAAGTCACTCTACTCTAATGGGCCCTAGAGCATCTGTGACACTCCCATCTCCAAGGAGCTGCAAATATTCAGCCAGGTATCATCGACCTGTGATGGAGGTAGAAATTGACTGAAGGTGATGAGCTTATAAATGTCCAAGCTACCTCAGGAATGATCTAGAACAGAGCTTTTCAATGTGTGGTTCCTCTGCATCTACATTAGATATCTTGTTAAAATGATATCTGATATCTGATTAAAATGCATACTTCTGGGCTCCACTCTTGACTTCCTGAATCAGAATTTCTGGAGAGGGCCTGGAATATACATTTCAAACAAGGTATCTGAATAACTTTGAAATTTGACAGTCACTGTTGTGGAGAAATCTCTTCATTATACTTATGTAAGAGACTGAGATTGAGGAATATAAATTTTTTCCTCAAAACAGCCCAGTTAGGTCATTGATAGATCTAAGCCTTGTAATTAAGCTCTATGTATCAGCTAGCTAATGCTGTGTAACCCACTCTCCCTAAACATAGAGACTTAAAACAGTAAACATTAATTATTGCTCACAACTCTGTGGATTAGTTGGGTGATTTCTCTGGTCTCAGCTAGATTCATCCATGTGTCTCTGATCAGCTGCGGTTGAGTTGGTAGTTGTGATGACCTTGGTTGGGATCTCTCTTCTAGTTAGAGTTCAGCTGGCTGTATGCTGGTCTGAGATGGCTGTAGACTGGGTTCTTTTCCATGTGGTCCTTCATCCTCCAGCAGGCTGGCATGGGTTTGTTCACCCAGGGGTACAGTATTCTGAAGGATTGAAATTGTCCAAGGCTTCTTAGGGACTACACTCAGGACTGGAACAGTGTCACTTCCACTGCATCTTGATACCAAAACAAAGGGGTGAGGAAATGCATTCTAGCTCTTGAAGGGAGGAGCTGAAAATCCTTTTGCAAAGGTCTTAGGTACAGGGAGGCTGAATGAATCTATCAAAGCCTGCCACACAGAGTCCTGGGCCTTTCCAACATTTGAGTGCCTGCAAACAAAGTTCCTCTGCCATCTTTTACAATTGTTTAAGAAGCATCAGAAGTGAATATTCCCTTGGGTTCTATTCCTAGGATTATTGCTCTTGGATTAAGAATCGAAAATCATATATCTAAAGAGACCTAAGAACTCATTGGCTTAAACCCCATCTGCCACTTTAATTTCCTGATGATATCACCTTAATCAAAGTGCTTATCCATCTTCTACTTAAGCACATCTCGTAACTCCCTGGAGAACTTGCTGCCACATGAGGCAGCGTATTCCAGCCTCAGGGAGTTCTTTCCATTAGAATATTATTTCTTACATCAAGCCAACATTTACTTCTGTCTAGATCACCTTTTGGTCCAGCTTCTGCCCTTTGATGCAGCAGGATAAAGCCTCATTATCCTTCCACAGAACAACTTTTTCCCATATTTGTAAACAGTTACAAACTTCTTTGTTCATTGGTCAATTTTCTGTGCCAACAACCCCAAGTTCCAATAACTTTTCTAGGACATAGTTTGAACCCCCTTACAGTTCAGGTTGTTTCCTTGATAACACTCATTTTTCAGTGGTAGCAGTTGTTGTGGAATGAACACTGGCTTTGGAATCAGATGTCTTGGAATTTGCTTTGGGATCTTGAGCAAGTTCGTCACACCCACAGGGCCTCCAAGGTCTCCTAGGGAAGTGTGGACAGAAATAACCATCCATGTTTATTCTGAGTCAGTTAACCTATTTATAGAAATGCCTGTCAGGGGCAGATTCTCCATAAATGTAAGTTTCTTTTTTTCCGCTTTCCTTTTATTTTTCTGAAAGAGTAGACTTTGCAGTACACACTCTTCTTTTTCCTTTACTATCTTGAGTTTGAATAAACTCTTAGATTTTTCTGGCCATATATTAATACTAAAATCTTCAACATGTTTAAACAGTCCACTTGGAGATTTGTCGCAAATGGTGTTTCGTAAGGTAGTTAAAGTCTTTATTTCTTCTGAATTGAAGGCAGTTATTATTGTTTTGATATTTAAAGATAGTAGTTTAAATCAAATAAATGACATCAAACTAAAAAAAAAAAAAAAAAAGCTTATCCCACCTCTTTTAGATTCAGGTTTTGGGGAAGGAAAAACAAATTTGAACTTGGAAAAAAATTAAAGACAAATCAAATGCAGTGAAAAGGCCAGGAAAATAGGTGATAAAGTGAATATTGATAATAGGAAGTGATGTGAGACCAAAACCATTAAGGAGAGATGTAGGCACAGGGGAGGGGTGTGGGTCGGAACAAATAAAGTCAGCTTATGAGGAATAGCGACATTTGTGTTCCAAGGGTACTGCTTAATATGAGATGTTTCAAATTTGTAATGTATAAAAGTGAATGGAATCTGATTGCCAAGGAAAATGGTCCAGAGAATATGATTGTGGAGACAAAAGAATGGATTTGGGTAAATACCATGTGAATTGTTTGTAAGATTGTCTTATGTGACTGTTAGCTCAGAAAATAGTCTTCGGCACAAAAGAGGATAAAATGATTTGTGAAAATGATTTGTAAATAAAAGTGCTGGATACATTCAAGGTACAGAGTCATTCATGCATGGTGTACCCAAATGAGCCATTATTCCTGTGAGGTTATGTTAAACTTGTTTTTCTTTTAAAATCAAGCAGTTAACCTAAAAAAAAAGACAGTACAGCACAGCACTGAAGCGGGAGTCAAGACCCTGGGCTCGAATTCCAGCTCAACACCTGACTAGCTGTGTTACACTAGGCAAGTCACAGAGCCTTGGATTCTCCATGTGTAAAAAGAATTGTCCAGATTACGTCTAAGGCCACATGAAAATGTATTATTCTCCAGTTCTATGTTGTCAGGCAGCCCGGTGGCAGTTTCTTTAGAGGGGGGGTGGAATCTAGATTTCAGATCGGATTCCTTTCAACCAGGAGCTTCTAATCTACCTGAAGAGATTACCAGAAGCTTTGATGCATGAGGGAGTGAATGACTAGATCAATGTTGGATGAATTAAATCAAAGCAATTCAAGGGCTTAGAAGAGAAACCCGTTACTCGAGTCTGGTTGGACGCTGGGTGTTAAATATGAGAAAAGAGTTACTATTTATAGGATACTCTTTCCTTCTCACCAACTTCTCATAGGTATGAGTCTTATGAATCTGCTTTTGAAATTAGTTCTTCAATTTCTCTCTTGTAATCTTGTCTCTTTTGGCCAAGTGTGGCCAAGGATGGCTTCATGGACCAGAGGCAATTCAAACTAATATTGAAAGAAAGGTAGAATTTAGACAAATTTGGGAAGGGAAGAGGGGGCTTTCAGGGGAAGGAATAGAACTTTAAAAGACTTGAACAGGAATATTCATGTGGTCATTCAGGAAATATTTACTGAGCATCTATTCTCCCGGCCCCAGCACTGTGTTAAGCACTTGGCACTATTCAAGTAGCAATCCCTACGACCTAGAAAGGAAGACAGACATCAGCCATATAATTACACAAATATATAAAGACCTTGGTGGATGTTATGAACAAGAGACTAGAGACCCATTGGGGCAGACGGCAGGTGGACCTGGTGCCGTCTGGGGCAGGAGGTAACCAAGGAGGGCTTCCCTAGGAAGGGTTATTTCTGTGTTTACCTGACACTTGAGTAGCAGTTCAGTACATGAATAGGAAGAAGGAGAAGTGCAGAGAGCAGGAAGGGCATTTTAGGTAGACGGGGCAGCACGTGCCAAGGCCCTGGGACTGGAGAGTTCCTTGGCATGTTTGAAAAGCCAAAAGGAAGCAAGTGTAGCTGGAACTTGGAAAATGAGGGGGTGGGGAGGTTGGTGGAGAGAATCCTGGAGGAACAGGCAGATGGGAAATGAGCATGGTGTCACCCCTTTGACAGAGCGTAGACACTACTACCATTCTGAGCCGGTTTCTGCATGCCCGATGGGAGGAGAGCAGTCTATACCACCCGCGGGCTGGGTACTGGGGTGCACGGGGCAGCACCATCTATGCTTTGTGTTTTCAAATGGACCTTTAGAGTCACCAGGACCTCTAGCAGGGAGTAGGACACTGCTTTGGGAAATAGAAGGCTTTGCTTATCCAAACATACATATGGCCTCTGAAATGGGGGATATAGTCAGGTGAACAGGCACGGGGAGTCATACAAAAGCCAGGGCAAAACGAAGCTCGCTGTGTTAGTGGACAGAGTTTGATGGAATCGCTTTCTTGCAAATATGGCGTGGCCAGAACTACATATTTTCCTCTCCCTTGGTCAAATCATTAAATAAAAACCCTGCCCAAGGGCATCTCCTCTTATCAAATCCAGGATTCCAGTCCTCATAGATATGGTCATACCCCTCTCCTTGTAGTCACCCTGCAGAAAAACCACACCTGAGATGGTTAAATGGGTCACCCCCACCCAGAGCACCCAGTCCCTAATTATGCAGCAACCAGTTTTGGTGTCACTTACCCCCACTCTTCAAATTGGGACTCCAAAATGCACCCCTGGGGGCCATGGTGTATAGAGTATGGTAGATTTAGGGGGTCTTCCTGGGGAGTCCACTTGAAAGTTTGTGAAGACGTTTATTTTTTATTCTAAGCACAGATACAGAGTAGACTACAGAATATCCATGGAATTTGAAGGCGAGAATTAGAGACCTGAAAATGCTTGCCCTTTTGCCCGCGTGTTTAAGGTCAGACCTCCAGATTCTGGTGGGATGCTTTGCTTTATTCCCCTTGGCTATTAGAGATGTTTTGATGACAAACGTTGAGAAGCATGAGTCTGAAACTGTTTACAGGATATCCTGTGCTTTTCTCACCAACTTCTTAAGAGTAATGAATTCTGTGAACTTGCTTTTAAAAGTAGTTCTTCATTTTTGGTGGTGGTGTGATCTGCCAGGGAGGATGTTTCAAAGTTTGGTAAACAAGCGTGTCTCTACTTAGACTTCTCTGCTTTTATGCTCTTCGCTCTCACAGCCCGTCTTTGTCTCCGTTGTGTCCTCACACCCACGCACAACTTGCAGAGCTGTTTTCTCCTCTTCCTCTTGAGTCCTTTCGATGGCCTTGTTCGGCTCCTCCTCCACGTCTGCTCTTTGTCCTTTGAGATGTGGCAGTTAGACCAGCGTTCACTGATCCTGGGCCAAATGAATTGTACTTTTGTAGGAGGATGAGATAATGTTTGTTTTATTTCCAACATATTCCCTAATGTCCAGAAATCTTCACCTTTGTTAACTGCAGTGTTTTTTGGGGGGAACGTATCCTTCAGACCAGCTCCTACTCATCCATTCTGACTCAGCCCCTGGCCTGGGGCCGAGCCCAGCAGGACTGACCACTCCTTTCTTTGAGCCCTGCCAGCCCTCCTCTGCCGCCACGGGCAGGGCCCTCCCTGCGCTGTGCTGCGCTTACCTGTGGACACGTCTGCCTTCCCGTCTAGGTTTTGAGCTTCTGGAGATCCAAGAACCTTGTGTCACTCACCTTTGTATCATCACACCGGGCACTGAGTGTAGCCCCTGCTGATGCTCAATTAACATTAAATCGACTGAGTGAAACAGTTGGACTTAATTGACTCCAGGGAGTCTTTACAATAATTTTGAGATTATTTTATTGACTTAGTTGTATCCAATGTCAAAGAATAAAGAAGCCTCGTATAAGGGGATGCATCTTATAATCTAGATTTTTAGAAATGGAACGGGAGAGACTTCAGAGTAAGGTTGCAGATAAAAATATAGGGCATATAATTAAATTTGAATTTCAGATAAATAATAACATTTTAAAAATATAAGCATATCCTTAATGTTACATAGGATGTAATTACACACAAAAATTTGTTTACTTTTTGTCTGAAATTCAAATTACTTGGGAATTCTGTATTTTAATTTGCTAATAAAGTAAAAATCTGGCATTCCTACTTCAAGGTCATATAGTCCCATTCTCTCCTGAATTCAAGCAGTTGTAGGTCGACGCTAAGATTCAGGTCGCAAATTGGTCGTCCTCAGGCAGCCTGGCCATCTGGATTAAGACGTATTTTATTTGCCCTGCAAATAGACTTTAAAATTTTAAATGTTTTCCAAAATTGAAAATATAGAGATTTCCCATATAAAAGCTGAATTCTCAGGTTCCCTTAAAAATTATAAAGCCTGACCACGCTGGATTAGCACTCTTGTTCAGCTATGGAACAGCTACACCCATTTTTAGATGGAGCACAAGCTGTCTGGACTCCCTGTTTCTCCTCAGCCTTGTGGCGAAATGTTACCTGCCAAACATTATCACATTTGTACCATGTTTTTCTTAGAGTTAGGAGGACGGTGAAACCTTTCTGAACTCACATCTCTATCAAAAGCAGGAAAATGAAAGCTAACCCTACAGCGTCAAGTGTTTCAGTATAAATGGGAAAGATCTCCTTCTTGGGTGAGTAAAGAAGCCTCCTCAATGTGTTAAGTGCCAGCAACGTGAATCTGGGTCTAAAGAACACAAATAATGGTCTAGGTATTTTCTTATACCTCCCCTACATGTCCACAGCATAGACTTGAGGGCATTTGAGTTCTTGATCTCCGCTAGGATGTAAGATTCCTGAGAGCAGAGACCTTCTGTCTTTTTGGTTCACTGGCTTCCTAAATCCATAGAACAGTGCTTGGTTCTTAATAGGCATTTGGTCAATATTTGCTAAACGGAGGAACGAATGATGTAAGCCATCTGAGAGAAAAAGCTTTCATGGCCAGAAATCTTCGAGAAGGGAAGAAAAATGCTGCCTTTTCCAATAAAAGGACATGACTAGCTGAATGCCTGTGTCTTTTTTAATAGATATGTATATGGTGTAGTTGCCTTATATCTCCCAAGGGCAAAGGGAAGTGATTGCTGAGGACAAAAGTTCTTGTCTGTGTACCCAGAGCTTAGAGGGACGTTGGGTGGAATTCTTTCCTCTGGCTGTCAAGAAAGGAGTTCTAAGTGAAGTAAGCCAGAAAGAGAAAGATAAACACCATATGACATCACTCATATGTGGAATCTAAAAAAAGAAAAAGAAGAAGACACTAATGAACTCATCTACAAAACAGAAACAGACTCACAGACATAGTAAACAATCTTATGGTTACTGGGGAAAAGTGGATGGGAAGGGATAAATTTGGGAATTTGAGGGTTGCAAATCTTAACTATTATATATAAAAATAGATTAAAAAAGCAAATTTCTTCTGTATAGCACAGGGGACTATATTCAATATCCTGTAATAACCTTTAATGAAATAGAATATGAAAACAAATATATATATATATATGTATATATATAATATATATGACTGAGACATTATGCCTTACACCAGAAATTGACACACTGTAACTGACTATAATTCAATTTAAAAAAACGGAAAGGAGTTCTCTGGATAATGGCTGAGAAAGGAACCAGAGGCAAGTGTTGGAAAGGACTCTGTGGCTGTGTGACCCTGGTTTCTCTCCTTCCTGCCACAAGTATTGCCACAACCTGGAGGATTTACCCTACATAGAGCAGCCAAGCCCTCCCACTCACTCTGGGGCTACCACAGAAATAGGTACAGAGAGCTTCTTATTTTAAGCAGAAAGCAACCTGTTTATTTGAAAGACAAAGACCGCCATGGCTACTCTGCAGAACGCTACTGAAACCGTGTAGGTTTTGAGAAGAAAAATCAGGACAGTTACACACTAAGTTTGCATTGGCCCACAGGGGAGAGTTTTACATAAATGTATTCCAAACCATCCTTCCCTCTTCATGGGAGATCTGCGAGCTCTAGGGAGTCTGGCTGGAACACCAAACACTGCTATAAAATGTGTATTTTGTTGCCTCTCCTGATTATGTCTGGTTATGGCCATATGGTCATTATGAATTCACATTTATTCTTGGAAAATATCTTTAGGGATGTGGTGGAAATGCATGGGACAGAGAAATATAGGCAAATGAGAATTTGGCTTTCAACCACAGATTCTACAGTATGGCTCTAAGTCAGACTTCTGGCTTTACAACTCAATGCCTAGAAATGGAGAAAGAAAACGTGGAGAAATGTAGCAAGCTCTGTCATTGTTGCTTTTGGTAGCCGGTCTAAGATGCCTGCATGTGTTTTCTAGGATTGCTACAACAAAGTACCACTAACTGGATGACTTGGAACAATAGAAATACATTGTTTCACAATTCTGGAGGCCAGAAGTTTAAAACTGAGGTGTTAGCAGGACCATGCTCCCTCTAACACCTGTGGGGAGGCTTTGCTTCTTCCTAGCTGTTGGTGACTGGTCAGCAGTCTTTGGCATCCCCTGGCTTGTAGGTGCATCACTCCAGCTCTCTGTCTTAGCATGGCCTTTTCTCTGGGGGGGGGTCTTCACATTGTCTTCCCCCTGTGCCTGTCTATCTGTGTGACCAAATTTCTCCTTATTGAGGTTATCAGTCATATTGGATTAGGGCCCACTCTGACCCCATTTTAACTTGATTACATATGCAAAGACCTCGCTTCCAAATAAGGTCACATTCCGAGACAGTAGGGGTTAGGACTTCTACATATCTTTTGGGGGGGATGGGGTATAATTCAACCCATAACCTCCTGATGCGATCATATTATTCTTTGAACTTCAGCTCTCCAGATGCAACTTGTTTTTCCTGTAGAATATTACATTGATTAAATTGCCTCTTCAGTTCTTCAGCTATCAGATGCTTTCCCCTGGCAGGCTGATGTAATTAGGGAGCTAATAACTGAATCAATAAGGAAAAGAGCGGGCTCTTTCATGTTTTCCAGCTGTTCCGATGATTCATTTAGGGCTCTGTGTGTATGTGTCGCCACTGACTATGTGCTTGTTAAGAGAGATGAGGCCACAACATGTAGCGGGAAAGGATAAAGATGGTTCTCTGGTAAAAATCCAGGATGACGTCCTTGCAGGAGGGGACATCATAAGGCAGGATATGGAGGAGAACAGGGTCTCATATATGTAGCTTTGCATAAACAAGAAATGTTTTTAAAATGTTTATTATTTGGAAAATACATTTTATTTTAATGTTGCATAAAACACTTTGGGTTGAAGCCATGCAGAACTGTAGAAACACTGAGTTTATATGAGTTAACACATTGCCTAATGTCCAAGGAAGGATTCACCCTTATCCATGATAACCTCTGTGAAATACCATGTTGTAGAAAATCCCATATGGCTGTGTCTAATTCCAGTTCCCTAATGAAAAAAAAATTGGATTTTTAATTCTTAGTTTTTTAAAAGATAGATAAATATAATGTGTACATTATAAATATAGAATTATTATTATAAAATATAAATAGAATAAAGCATTGGCTTATCTTACTATTGAAATATAATATATATGTATTGTAAAGAAATCTGGAAATGATGGGAAGTGTTAAAAAGTTTATAAAGTACCCGTCATCCCACAATTCAGAGATAACTACTGCTAATATTTTGGCTTGTTCCTTTCTTACGTATTTCAAGTTGTGCAATACTTTAAAAAAATTAACATCACTATATACTTGTTTTATAACATTTTAAACTAAGTAATATATGAGCATTTTCATATCATTAAACAATCTTCTAACACTCTGTTGATGCTTGTCTGTTTGCTTTATTTCTATTTCAGTGTCAGAGCTTTCATTTTGTAAATTAGTAAGGTAATACATGTTCACAATGATTTTTAAAAGTCCTGATAACCCAAAAAAGAGGAAATATCAATTGCCCCCAATCTTACCATTGCATAGATAATTAGTACTAATATTATGACATGTATTGCATGGCAATGCAATTGTCTGAATTTCCGTCTTCTACTCTTCATGGTATTTTTAACCTTTGTAATCCCTGCACTCTGTTCAGTGCTTAAAGCATAGTGGTTGCTTGGTACACTTTTAGTGAATGAATGAATGAATGAATGAATGAATGGAGAGGCTGCAAAGATACATCTTGTGGGAGAAGAAAGTTCACTTCCGACTCAGCAACTTACTGTAGATTGAGAGACAAGGTAGCTAGCCCAAGTCCCTTAATGAATAGTAGCCTGCTCTTTCTGTTCATCTGAATCAGCCTCCAGGCAGAGAATTCAATTTAATTTTTCTCCCATCAGTCAAACTGAAGAGCTGAAAAAGCAAAACCAGAGACAGGGGAGGCAGGAAGTGGAACAGGCTTGGACGAGGAGATCAGCAGCTGAGCTCTGGTTCTTTCTGTTGGGAAGAACACGAGACGAGAGGAGCCATGCTCCTCCTGAGGGTGTGCCAAGCGGGAGTCCTGGTGGGTGGCATGCCCGAGATCTTCCGTGAGGGAAGGTCTGACGACTTCCCTGGGGGACTGAGACTCCAGCAGTGTCAGGGCAACTCTCAGGGATTTTCCCTGACCTGTTTCTAGAGTTTGAAGCAGAGGAAGACCCAATCATGGTGGGTTTTATTTGAAGGAATTTGGGGCTCTCTTTGCTCTGATTGGAGCCAGGGCTGATAGAGAATCATTGATATCTTTGGGTTACAGAAAGCTCCAACCACAGTCTCTTATATATTTAATTGGAAACATCTGTCTTAAGTCTGAGCAGATGTCTGTCAGACATCTGACACAGGAAAGAGGGTGATCGATTTCTTAAAATGCTGCATGGAATACTCAGTCCTTGCAATAAATTAGGTGGATATGTTTTTCCCAATGTGATGGTCTGGTCCTCACAAACCCCCTCCATCCTCCCAAGCCCCTCTCCAATGTAAATACACATACAGATATAAAAACATCCGCACATAGGTAGATGGATGGATGGATAGGGAGATAGAGAGATAGGCCGATAGACAACCTCCATCTGCTTCTGGCCAGCAACCATCATTGCATCCCTCATGTCTCTTAGAAGCTCCCTCACAAGCCAAGCTCAAGGGCTTGCCCACACTGACACCTTTCTTCTCATTGTCTCCTGCACCCAGTGAAATCTCTGTCCACCTTCTTTCTTGTCCACAGCACCTATTTCAGAAGGCCTGGCTCAAGATCTATCTCTCCAGAAAGCCTCGTTGTTCCAGTTTTGCCACAGGTTATCTTTCCCGTCTCTCACCTTCTAGGCCTTAGCCTGTGCCTCGTCTTGCCCTGTGACGTGGTGTCCCTGTGAGTCTGTTTGAGGGTGGGGAGTGGTTACCCATTTTGCTTCCTGAAGAAGTGACTGCGGTTCCGTGTGGCTCATGGTGTAGAGCTAGCGATGTTTTGTTCACTAAGTTGATGAGTAAAGAAAGAGACCAAGAGCAATGGGGGAGGAGTTTTGCCTTTTCCCCTGTGTGCAGAGCTGGGCACATAGTAATCTGTATTTACTCGTGGAGTGGGGGCCCTGTTTGGGTGAACACTGTGAGAGTTGGGGTGATGTAGTGTAAAAATCAGGATTGACATCTGGTTTTCCATATGGTTCCAGTAGTCACTTTGTAGAACCAAGTGTCAGTATCTTCATCTATAAATCGCAAATGCTAATATATCTCCTTAACTACCTTACAGGCTATTTTAAGTTACACACACACACACACACACACACACACACACTCACACATACACATCTGTTATTTACTGAACAAAGAAGAGACTCAAAAATGTAGTTCATGGTGAACACTGGCCGAATTAAATTGAAATGAGACCAAAGTTATCCAAACCCCTCAAAGCTTTTTTGAGGTTACCGGAAGTTCATACAAAAATATTTGTTTGTGTTGTAAGGTTACGGACTCAAACCTTACAGATGGGAACACTACCTGGGTGTGGCAGAGCAGGTCCCTGTTAGTGAACAGCTACTACGGATGAGATTCTAGGGATAACTTCACTTGACCCTGTTTCTATAAACTTGAAGGCCACTTCCTTCTGCCTTGTTCTGTGTCGGCATTTGTAAAAAAGCATAATATTTTGCTTATAATATTGGCTCAACCATCAGCTGATACGCATCTTTACATATGTGCCTTATTTTCCCTCTGAGCACAAAACCTACCGCTTCCTTAGCTTCATATCCTCCTGAGGGCCTTTCATGTAGGAGTTGTTGAATAAATAATTTTAAAATAAATTTTGCTGAATAGTTTTAGATATAGCTAAAGACTTCAGGGAATTTGAAGAAAAAGGGAAGATATAATTTTACCTAAGGCTTTGCCCCTAAAGGAGAGACATAGATGACACCAGAAATGGGTTGACTTGCAGCTCAAAAGCATCGGTCAGTTGGATATATATTGATGTAGAGGATGCTGTGATAAGCATAGCATGGTCGAATTCACGTTTCTATCTGGGTAACATGGATGCCTGTGTCAGGTACTCGGTGGGTTGGAATGTTCATCTCCAGGGGGTTGACATGCGCATTGCTGTTGAACAGTGGCCCCGTGATGCTTATGCTCTCCTTGCTTCGTTGTTTTGCAGCTCTACAGCTCCATGGACTTCGGGAGACGGTGGCAGCTCATGCATGAACGCATCACCCCCAACAGGTTTTACTGGTAAGCCCCATCCGCCGTCTCACCACCCTCTTGGATAAGGAATTATCACACAGCATAGCACTCTGGGCAATCCCTGGACACCTTCAGCCCTTGAAGTCACATGTGTCCCTGCCCTTGGCTATGCAAATTTGGGTTCATGGGCCAACAGCTTCAGCATCACCTGGGAACTTGTCAGAAATTCAGACTCTCAGGCCCCCTTAAGACTTACTGAGTAACGTGATCCCTGGTGATTTCATGTGCACATTAAATTGGGAAGCACTGGGCTAGAGGGCTCTATGAGAAGGTCATGACCAGGTACTCTTAGCTGTGTGTGAACCTCCCTTCTTTTGGGGAAAAGTAGATATTTTATGAACTTATTCTCAAAAACAGTATTTCCTAGAATGTACTCCAAAGAATACTAATTCCACACAATGCTTCTCTGGTCAGATAAGCATTTCTCTGGTCAGATAATCTTAGGTAATGACTATCTAGCTCTCGCCTCCTGGAGACTCAGGATTCACATGAGGATATTAAAGGCTCAAGAGACGACTAGGGTGAAGGAAGCTGCCAGGTATTAAGTCACTGAGCCCCAAACTCATTTCACTCCTGAATCCCTGCCTCATGTCACACCTGATCGATCCTTCAGAACAACTTCTGTGGAGCACATGTTGAAAAACCTTTTAGAAGAGTGAATACACATTTCAGATGGAAAATTAGCCCTTCCTCCAATCAGAAAGTGTCGTTATTAATTGGTAATTTTTTACATGCACACTCTTGTTACCTTGGGTGTAATTTTACCTTTTACTCTTCCTTGCCAGAATGTGCAAATGTGTCTTACTTGTATCTTGCTTTCATTTGAGCAGAAGTGATGGCCAAATACATGAAGGGATGTATGCGGGAAGCACGTACCAAAGGGTATAACATGCTAAATGGCATGCTTAATGAAAAACAGAAAAAAAATAAGTGTTTGAAAGTAGTACGTATTCCATGTTTCATCTTAGATACTTTGGTTTTGTTCCCTTAAAAAGTCATGAGATGACCCTTTATGCCTTTCACATGGTAGGGGTAGGGGGTGTGTGTGTGTATGGGGGGTGAGGTCCATCTATACATCCTTGTATGTACATACATTCATTCCAGCATCTTTGTTAGCAATGGTTTCACCCAGTCCCCTCTGCACCTACAAAACTATGTCCAGAATTAAAATGCTGATTGCTGAAACACACTGTGAAAATCAACCGTGTCCTATTATACACAGAGTACTAGGAGAGAAAAGGGCTTTGGGAGTGGTGCCTTTGATTCAATACCTGGACTATTTCCAAGTATTTTTTTCCTCTTCAGGCCAACTATTATTTGGTCCATAACTATTATGATAATGATTATTTGGCCTGTATTTAGAATTATTAAGATTTTGTGACAGATTAAGTCAGAAACAGGAAATTTGTGTCTTTCTGATGTTCCAGCTATCTAACTACAGCCTTTTGCTCAGCTGAGATGGACTAATTTCTCAGTGTGCCATCACTCAGAATTTCCTCAGAAAAAAAAAAAAAAAAAAAAAAAAAAAGCTCTTTGCTATTTCTGGAGCAAGCTCTTGAGATGGTAAGGCAGTTGGCCAACTAGGAAGTGAACTGATGGAGAAGGAAGGTACAATGGACTGGATAAGCCTTGTCATTGTTTCTGAAGGAAATTAAATAAAGGGGATGAAGGGCAGTGTTTTCCTCTGTTTCGCAAAGAGCAAGAAGAGAATGTTCCAGCTGCTGTCTGCCCTTCTCCCTTCCTTGGTGTAGCAGAAAGAATAAATCCCCAGGTCCTGATAATTTCATCTCTTCTCTACTCTGTGCTTCTTTCAAATATGGTCCCCATAGGAAAATATAAGTTACTGCCTGTGCTGGCCAGCCACGTGGTAGCTGAAATCTCCCTTTTTGTAATTATCACTGCTCGGTTTCTGATGTATAATTGCCGTGATTATTCTTTTAGGTGTCATAGGAGTTGCAAAGGAAAAGCTCATTGTACACAGACCTTTTTCCCCAGTGACAGAATCCATGGCCATCGAAAGCTCTAAACCACTTATGCTGAAGAGACATGGCTTGTATGGGTTAGGGGTAGAAATATTGACTCAACCCCTCCTTGAAAAAAGACGGAGTGTGCCTTTCTCAGGGTGCAGAGCACAGCCTTGGCTGAGACAGAGCCTCTTCAAGCTCTGGTTTCCTCGTCTATGGGGTGGGAACAGTATTCTTCTTGTCAGTTTCATAAGGTTATTGGAAGGGCAAGATATAACCCTTTCAGAACTGGACACTTCGCAATTTCATTTCTCCATTGCAGATTTATAACTTGTAAATTACAAGTCTTTAAGTCCTATGTTTATGAGTGATTCTGAAGAACATGACTCCTAAGTGATTTGTCAGTTTTCTGGGATGCAAATTTGAATCCTAAGCGTGGTGAGATTGTTTGCCCGTGGGCATCTGATGACAATTAAATGGGTCTAATTTACTGCCCAGAATCCACATCTCAACCTAACTTTATTGTCCTCACTCTTTCTTGAGTCATAATTCTTCTGATGTGGAAAAAACAACAACAAAAAACAACAACAAAAAGCCCTAAATCTACTCCTTTGGGAGGGATGAGGCAGGGTGAAGTGGTGCTAGGGATGGCAGGGACACAAGGCGGGCAGAGCAGCCATGCCAAAAACAAGACATTGACATGAAATACTTTTATCTTCTAGTATGTAGACAAATAGAGTGAATATGAAATCCAAACAAAATATTATCCAAATATTGTGATCTATCATTTAGAGATTTTCCAATGCCTAGGGATAGATCCTTCATGAGTACTAGGTTTCTTCTCCTGTGTCACCTTCAGCTGGTGGAAAGTAGCAGCCTCGGGGAGACCTTATAAGGAAGAACACTGTGATTCAGTAGTGGTCTCTGCCAAGGGTGCAGAAGAAGAATCAACTGCATACTTACTTAATCTGTTCTCTCTCATCTACGGTGATGATCGTTGTAATGGCTGTGAAATGCATTGGGAGTTGGAAGGGGCTGTCATTATTATCCATTTCCTCCTTGGTGCCCCAAAAGTGTTTGTGGGTTAGGCAGGGCATGGGGCGTAATATTCATTAGCATCAATAATAAAAATCTTTACCTGAAGATACAGTTTTCTTTAGGAATTCCAGATGTTCCAATGCCATCAAGAGAGGTCACCTAGGAATCTTTCACGGTGGAATGACCTGGCCATCAAACTCATGCCCCAAGAATCAGGCTGTTTTGCAAACTCTTTTATATGTGACCCTTTCACTCATTTGATACCTGGTTAACAGGCAGATTACCGACCTGTTTTATGCTCCTATGCACCACTCCAACTGCTTTAGCAATTTTACTTAGCAGGGAGAGCACGGAAGAGGATAAGTATCTTAACATAATCTTGCTCTAGTCTTTGCTTGGGCAGAGCTATCATAGGGAAGAGGTGGGTTTTTTTGTGGTTGTTGTTTTTTGTGTTTTTGTTTGTTTTGTTTTAATATCCTACTGGGCTGCAAATAAACAGTATTTCCACTCTTCCATTTGGGAGGTATTTAATAGGCAGGCACATCCTGCAGGGGAAAGATGATTTTCGTTACACATCCAATGTGAATACTTGTTATGGTTCACAGCTTTGCTTCTGTGGCCCCTCCCCCTCCCTATATGTTCGCTGTCTTCTGGCATCTTTTTCAATGAGGGCATGGGCATCCTGGGCCTTACTGAGTTCTCTGTGTAACTGGATTGGCCTCTAAGTGCCTCTGATCTCTGATGGCATTTGCTTGTACAGTATCATGATGGCTTGTGCAGTATCATTGAAGAGAGAAAGAATGTTTGTAGTGTCTCTTCTTTACGAACTTCTTAATTATTCTCCCTCCTGAAAGATCAGGGCCCATTTGTTCCTCTTCCTTGCCATCACTAAAGGAGTTTTCTGATAAAGTAATACACCCTAAGGTATCAGGAACTTAAACTTTTACCCCTTTTCTTGGGTATTTGCAGTCAAATGCTCTACCACTGAGTTATACCCCCTCTGCTTTTTCTTGAGTATTTGGTTTGCAAAATAGACTAGCCATTAGATTAAAAAAAATAGACTAGCCATTAATTAAAAAAGAGAAGTCAATGGGTGTAGAACACGTTCTGGATCCGTCCACTTCAGGGGCACAAAGACAGGGTTCCTTGTGGATGACTCTTTCGAGCTGTTGTGACGCCTGTTTGCAAGCTGAAGGGTGGCTGGTGTGTAGGGACAGTCAAGCTGGGCTCGGTGTCCTGTTGTCCTTTGATTAAGGTTGACTTACTTGTTGTAGGTTTCTGGTGACGCCTGTGCCAGCAGCTTCTCTTCTCTCTCAGAAAGGTCAAGAGGGAGGGTAGGAAGGATGGAGAAGCAAAATGTGTCCCTCCTGGTGTGTATAGATGGGAAGTCCTAGGAGAAAGGGAAGATATGGACTTTCACTGCAATCTTTCCTTTCCAATCTTTTATTGTTCTTGCTTTTCCCAATCTCTTTTTGTATGCATGTGGTCTTTGATTTGTAGCCTAAACATACTGCACGTGAATTTGTATAATTCTGCCTTCTCCCCTTTTAATGTTCTATTATAACCATTTTTATGTTATTATAAAATCTTTATAACCAGCCTTTTTAATTGTCTGTGCAACACTTCATTATGTAAAGATACATCCTTTATGATTGTGTTCTATTTTTATTGGACATTGGAAATTTTCATATTTTTCATTATCATAAATAACAGTTTCGTTAACATTTTATGCATATTTCCTTAATATCTAGGATTGTTTTCTTGGACCAGTGTCCTAGGTATTCCAAATAGAAACTTGATTGTGTTTTTCCCAGTCTCAGCAGAGTGTCACATTCAAATTGTGTTACCCAAATTCAACACTGAAAGCATTTCATGACAACGTAGTTTTTTGTTGAACATTTTATTGAAGGGGGTGGCAAAGAAGCATTACATCACACAGCACATAGTGAATCTAAAACTCCTTTGTCCTTATGTATCTGTACAAAATCCTGACCATCATGATAGTTACTTTCTTATCTTATCCTTTTCTTTCCATGATCTCTAAAACTATTCTAGATCAACAACATTAATTGTCCACAGCACATCCCCTTCCAGAGGACCTCCATACCTACACCTTTCTCCCCAAATATCATAATCTTTTCTTATATAGACCATCTCTTCTTTACCTCTTCATCTACCACTCTCACCCTGCCCCTCAATATTTGTTCAGTGTACATCACTCAGAACATGGGGGAGGGGGGATTGGTGACTGTTAGGGTTTAACATTTTTGTTTCAATCACTACTAGAAGGGGAATAGTTACATCAAAATACACACATTTTGAATATCTTTAACACCTGTCACTAGAATATTATTTGTGTGCCATTTTATATTCCCACCTAAGACATACAAGTATGAGTCTATTTATAGTTATTGCTTACTACCTTCTTGTGGCAGGCAGCCTCCAAAATGGCCCCCAATGACCTCTGTCTTCTGGAGGCCATGCCATTGTGTAGTCCCCTCCCTTTGGGTTTGGGCTGAATTTAGTGACTTGCTTCTAGTGAGAAGAATGTGTCAGAGGTGATGAGATATCACTTTGGAGATTCAGTTACAAAAAGACAGTGGTTTTTGTCTTAGGTATATTTTCTTGCTTGCTTGGTCAAAGCAATGTGTCATGCTGTGAGCTGCCCTATGGAGAGGCTCACGTGGCAAGGAACTGAGAGAGGTTACAGTCAATAGTGAGGAACTGAGGGCATCAGTCCAATAGCTGGGTTCCAATGAGGAACAAGTGAGCTTGGAAGCAGATCCTTCTCTAGTTAAGCCTTCAGATGAGACTGCAGCCCTGGCCAGCACATCAGTTGAAGCCTTGTGAGAGACCTTGAGTCAGAGACACCCAGTTAAGTCATGACACACATAAATAGTGAGACAATATGTATTGTTTTCAGCTGCTAAGTTTCATAGTGAGGTTGTCTAAATTTGTTTCATTCTATTCTATTCTATTTTACATTTTGATGAAAAGATTTTAATTTTTGAGAATACTGTTGATTGCCAATGTGTGTGTGTGTGTGTGTGTGTACATGAGCCAAGTGTGCACACACCCATTCACAGAAGTGCTAATTTCACTGAAGGCATAAAAATCGTATGTATCTGAGTCTGAGGCTTACCCATCTCAGCCTACTAGCAGCTCTGAGTATGGAAGACAGGGCAGAAAATCAGCAGGTGAAAATGGGACATGATTACCTTGAAATAACGTGGCTGGGTGAGCCCTTTTACACCTTTACTTCATTTAAACTCTATAGATCTCTCGTATTCTGAAAAGTATCCTATATTTTGCTTCAAGGATGGGCTCCTAAACTGTGGTTCCTGAAAAACTACATGGCGAGTCATCTTTAGGCTATTAATACATTATCCCATGACAGAGACAGAGGTAAGGAACAAGCAGAATGGCTTGAGATTGCTTTCTGGAAAAATCAAGATCTTTTCAAACAAAGTTAATATTATGGGCTGAATTTTTTAAGCCGCCTCTAAATGTACGCTATGATTTTGCAAACACGGTCATTTGTGATCTCAACTAATGGGATTTAGGCATCGACCTGATAGAAGGGATCAGATTTAGAGGCCCTTTGCAAACCAGGGGACATCACAGATAATATTTAATTCAACTCTCCCTTGCATTTTTTAAATGGTGCAGCAATTTAAAAATACATTACATTCAGAATAATACATGCAAGGTCAAGAGGGGAGATGTGAAAGCTCAGCTTCAAGCAGAAATCAGTTTCTACTTGCTGGTGGGGGCCACCCATATACTGCACGTCTGGTTGCATCTTGGCCTTGCAAGAGCTGCCTGAATGCTAAGAGCAGATGCAGTGCTTAAAAGCTACACATGGTAATCAGCCAGTGCGCTGAGGAAGACAGAACGCTCACCTATTTGGGTGAAATCAAGATGAAGTACACTCCGTGGACCCACGTGGTAATTATGCTTAACGCGTATACATTCTATGAAGGAGGGGAAATGAGATATCTGTAGCTGTACACTAGGTGGATTCTTTCCTGTGAAGAGAAAGGGTCATATTTGACCCTGCCTTGGGGCATCTGAAGAGATTTCTTTGTGTTAAACACAGAGAGTTCAAAGGTAGCCACATCCACTCCCCTAATCCAGTGTGAGAAAAATTTCAAGGCACAAATGGAAACACCATTTCTTTTTCTTTCCCCGGCTTTTTGGTTGGTTTCTCTGGAATAGAGACACATGACTTCCAAATGCTAATTCCACCCAGACGATCATGTGGATGACATGAGAAATATTCGTTCAGCTCAGAAATAAGGGAGTCTCACTAATAAGCTGTCAGAGGGGAGCAAATTTTGTTGTTCTCATGGTGGGTGAGATTTCAGCCAGTTACTGTCCTTTGAGGAGGGGTCAGGAGAGACCCACTTAGAGTAGGGCACCTTGACTGCTCTCGTCTTCCTGAAACTCAGATTGCTCCTTTAGGTCTTGCTTCCTCCATGAAGAAGTGGGGTAAGTGAATACATTGATAGTAATGAGCTGTGCTTAGCAGCCTGGAGGAGGAAATATGAGGGATATGAGAACTGGAGGGTCAGGGAGAACCCTAGAGAGAGAAAAAAGAGAAGGATATTGAGCCAAGCAGCCCAAGGAGATGACATCAGACTGAAGGCTGTTTAACACACAGTTGGATATAGGGCTGTAGGCAAGACGACCGCCATCTTGGCTCCTGCCTGAATCACTGTTTTTTGTCACTGAGGAAATCTAAGGATGCTCTGTTCCAGTGTGGGCTGGGGTTGTCTATTAGTCTGCTTAGGTTGCCATAACAAACTGCCATGGGTTGAGTGGCTTAGAAAACAGAAGTTTATTTCCTCGCACTGCTGGAGGCTAGGAGTCCGCCAGACATGGTTGGTTTCTGCAGCGAGCTCTCTTCCGGGCTTGTAGACAGCTACTGTCTTGTGACTGCGCATGGTGTAGAGGAAGAGCGAGCTCGCCGGTGTTCCCTTTTATGAGGATGCTAACCCCATCATGAAGACTCCACCCTGATGACTTCCTCTAAACCTGATTACCTCCCAAAGGTCTCATGTCCAGATACTGTCACCTTGAGGGTGAGGGCTTCAACCTGTGAATCGGGGGTGGGGCACAATTCTGTCTGCAGCAGGGCGTAAAGCAAGGAAGGCCTTGAGAAGGAATGAAAACTTCCCAGAGAACAGCTCACTAAGAAGAATTCTGGAACAGAATTATCTCAGGCTTGTGGGAGAAGATGGAGAGGCAATGTCAAAATTATAAAAATAATTTTCAAAAGACACAAATTCAATCTAACTACTTTTTTTCCCTGATTGTAGAATCAATACAAGTTTATTGCAGACATTTAAGAAAAGGCAGGGAAATAAAAAGAAAATAATTACCTCTAATTTCACTGCCCAGAAAATACCACTTAAAAATCAAGTACTTCTTCATAGACTTTTCCTACTATAATATAGTAAAAATTTGAAAGATATTTAAGTTTTTTATCACAGTTGAGATCATGCTGTTTATAAAATTTTGTATCTTTTTAAAGCACACTTGAACATTTTCCTGTACCATTCTCTATACTCTGTGAACATAATTTAAAACTTGTACTACTTGAACTGTATTCTAATTGGTGGCTATATAATAATTTAATCACTCTTTTTATTTAGCATTGATCTTGCTTCTGAACTTTGACTATTAAAGAAGGCATTGGAATGTTGTGTTGAAAACCTTTAAGTGATTATTTTCCCAAGGTCTGATTATTATAATTTTTAAGGACAGACTACTGAAACAATACATATATAAATATTACCATGCCAAATTGTTCTCTGGGACGTTTATACCCACTCCAACTAGTAAAATACCATTTCACTGCACCTCATAAAAATTTAATTTAAAAAAGTAATCTAACTTAATATGCCAAAGTGGATTTCCCTTGTTTTAATTTGCATTTCTTATCAGACCGGTGAGTTTAGACGTTTTCATATATTTATTAGCCATTGTATTTCTTTTATGTGGCCATCTGGTTTTGCTTCTTCTTTATTATGAGTTTTTTTAATATAGCCTCTCATTTTGTTTCAATATTGTCTCCAGTTTGTTCTTTGGATTTTAATTGCCTTCTGATTTCAAATATACTTTTTACTTTAAAAAAATGATCAATTTTTAAAAAATTTTTCCTGTTACAACGTCTTCTCCTACTTTATGTTTAGATCATGCCCTCAACCTGTGATCATGTAAATATTAGCTGAAGTTTGTCGATTTGTAATGCTTCTTTATTAAATAGCATATATAAATGTGTATGTTATATATGTTAGACTATGTATGACATAAAAATAACTGTGCATTTTCTTATATTATGCTTCAGAAATCTCGTATTGATAGTTGTCTATTTCATCTTGTGACTATATTATAATTTAATAATTTTAATAATTTAGTAATGTTATCCATACTGATGGATACTTTTAGGATGTGTAGGATTTCTATTTTTTTTAAGTAAAATAATACCCAGTGAACATCTTCCCACTTAATTCTGTACCCATATTTCTGACTGTTTCCTCTGCTGATTTCCTGCAGGAGAAAGTCTGGTCAGAAGTTAGGGACCCTGAGCTTGGTAGCATTTGCCAGCAGCTTTTATTCTATTGAACTGGTCAGTCCCCTGTGCCCTAAGCCAGACCACACTGTGCCTAATTATTGTTTATAACACACCATAGCGCCTGGCTGGGCAAGTCTCCTCTCCTGCAAAACATAACAAAACAAAACAAAAATAGAACCTTTTCTTCTTTTTCAAAATATTCTTGGCTTATCTTATTCATGTATCCATCCAAATAAATTTGCAATCATTTTGTTATGTTTCGAAATTTCCCACTTCCCCCCTTCCTATAAAGCAACTAATTAGACTATTCATTAGAATTGCCACAAAGCTATAAATTCACTTGATGAGAACTGAATATTTTTCAATATCTAGTTTTCATTTTTGGCCATATGGTTTTTCTCTCCTTTCATACTGTTCCTTTGTGTTCCTCAGTAAAGTTGTATAGTTTTCTTTCTATCAGTCTTACACATTTCTGGTTAATGTTATTTCTAGGAATTTTCACTTTTGGTGCTATTATAACTAAAGATATTTTGTACACCGTGTCTTTCTTCAGACTGGCATGACTGAGCTGGGTAGCCATGACGTGTATCTAATTTGCCTACATGCATATATATTTGGTGCCCTAAGAGTCTTTACATTATAAAGAAAATATTTTTAATTAAGTGATTAGGAGGGTTTGGTGTGACTAGGGATTAATTTCTGTGGGGGATTTGAAGATTTAAATAGGAGGAGAGCTTTGCCTTTAATAGCTGTATGACACTGGATAGTCTTACTTAATCAGCTGGTGTCCTTTCTGACAGATGGGGTGTTAGTATATCCTGCCATTGCCTCCTGGCTGAGTATCAGTCTTCTCAGCCAGGCACAAAATAAGTGCCTAATAAATATTAGATATACAATTAATAATAAAACAACTTATAACATGAGAAGATAACTGGAAGAAATGACCATCCTCATTGGTTTGGTGGCGTACGGCACGTGTCTTTGAAACTAAGCAAGGCTGGGTGTATCTGCACGTCTTTTTTTTTTTTTTTTCCCTGCTCTACATTCAAATCCCATTCATTACCTAATAGTTAGTGTTTGTATTGTATTTCTGATCTGTTTTTCCAGCTATCAGCATATGTCTTATTACTGTACTTGTTAAAACTATTTTTGGAGAAAAATATTTGTAGCTTGATGCTAATAAAATTCATAAGACTGTAAACTAAAGATTGTGTAGCATCAGATCGCGCATGCTTTAGCAGATATGATGCAAGTGTTGAGACAAATCTGTGCAGATTGCCGAGAGAGCATGGCCAGAAGTGGGAACCACCAGAAGACTATTAGAGGAAAGGCCGTGATTGCTCAGAGGCTGAAGGGCCCAGGTTAGCCTGGTGTGCCAAGTGAAGGCTTCTTGGAGGAAATACGATTGAAGAACCTTGAAAAGTGGGTTGATTTGGCAAGTAAGAAAGTGAAACAGGTTTTTCTGAGAAGGGAGGTTAATTAGAACAAAGCTAAGGTCATGGTATGTTTGGAGAGCAATTAGTAAAATTGTTAGAATAGAATTTCTCAATCTCAGCATTGTAGACATTTTGGTCTGGATAGTTACCCTGTGCATTTTAGAGGTTTAGCTGGATCCCTGGTCTCTACTCTGTAAATGCTCACAGCACTCTTGTAGTTGTGAAAAATGGAAATGTCTCTAATATTCAGGTATTGCTAAATGTTCTCTGAGGGGCACCCCCTCCCTGCTATTGAGAACTACTGTGCTAGGAAAATAGGATTTGCACTGAGGGGCAGTGAGAAATGAAATTAGAGATGTAGACTAGATTCAGATTGTGAAGGGCTTCAAATACTACCTACGTGTTTTGGACTTGTCTCTCTGGGTAATGGAGAGTATTTATCTTTTGTGCAGGAGAATGACATAATATTTATGTTTTATGAAGATTTATTAACATTTGGCACTTTCCTTGAGATGCTTAAGTGCATTCCTTGCAACTCTCTGTCAATAGATAAGCTACCGATTTTTCTCAAGACAGATGCAAATCTTCTAAAGCATCCTGATCCCAAGTTCCATTTCTCCAGTGAAAAATTATGGAATTGTGGACTTTTAAAAATATATGCCTAGTATATATTTTTAAATAATTCATTTCTGTTTACACTTTAATTGATTCAACAACATTAAAGTTTTTATTAAACCAAGGATTTAATCTTTTTAAAAAATTTTAAGTATAGTCAGTTACAGACAGTTACAATGTATCAATTTCTGGTATACAGCCCAATGTCCCAGTCATGCAAGGATTTAATCATTTTAACACACACTTTTTATTCTTCCTTGCCTCTTCTAATTTTACATGAAAGTAATTTCTCACAGAACCATAGTTGTATTATGTCCCCATTCTGTCTTTTTTTCACTTTTACCTAACCTAAACGATTTTCTGTATGTGTGCATAGTATTTATGAGGATCATTTTCATGGTGGCAGACAATTCCACTAAATTGATATACTCTCTCTTTTAAACTGAAGAATTATGGAAAAGTTAGAGTGCAAAGGACCCTGAAAGATGATCTGGTCTAGTGGTTTCTGCACTCGTGCTCTTGGAAGCTGTATGGGGGTTCTGGTAAGTTGCCCCAGGGACTACCAGATACACAGTGATTGGAGGGTGCTTAGCGAGAAGGTCCTTGGCCCTCTCATTTTTGCTTCAGCCAGAACTACTAGCTTCTTTTTTCTTTTTTCTGTGGAATAAATGTAGTGTTTTTTTAAAACTTTTTTTATTGAGTTATAGTCATTTTACAATGTTGTGTCAAATTCCAGTGTAGAGCACAATTTTTCAGTTATACATGAACATGCATATATTCATCGTCACATTTTTTTCACTGTGAGCTACACAAGAACTTGTATATATTTCCCTGTGCTATACAGTATAATCTTGTTTATCTATTCTACATTTTGAAATTCCAGTCTGTCCCTTCCCACCCCCCACCCCCTTGGCAACCACAAGTTTGTATTCTATGTCTATGAGTCCGTTTCTGTTTTGTATGTATGTATGTATGTATGTATGTATGTATGTATGTATGTATGTATTTATTTATTTATTTATTTATTTATTTTTAGATTCCACATATGAGCGATCTCATATGGTATTTTTCTTTCTCTTTCTGGCTTACTTCACTTAGAATGACATTTTCCAGGAACATCCATGTTGCTGCAAATGGCATTATGTTGTCAGTTTTTATGGCTGAATAGTATTCCATTGTGTAAATATACCACATCTTCTTTATCCAGTCACCTGTTGATGGACATTTAGGCTGTTTCCATGTCTTGGCTATTGTAAATAGTGCTGCTATGAACATTGGGGTGCAGGTGTCTTTTTGAAGTAGGGTTCCTTCTGAATATATGCCCAGGAGCCAGAACTACTAGCTTCTTAATTAATGTTAGCTTCTCCATAAGATTTCTTTTGAAGATAGAAGACTACTCATTAAAGAAACAAACAAGAAGTTTATAAAATCATTGATCTAGACTGGCCTTTTCCTTTCACACAAGCTGCATCCCGGTGTTAACAGTCTTCAGGTTATCCTTCCTTAGTGCTGGCACCACCCTGAAATGTCCAGTCCCACTGCTTGAATGGTTAAAGTTCTGTCAAAGTACCTGAGCCATTGTGCTAGTGAGGATACCACCCAGTGACCCTCTGTCAGTGGGTTCGCCATATTTTGGTGGGAATATAAATGTCCACACCAACATGGACATGATTTTGGCAAGTGACGTGATAATTCACAGAGCCAAGTGTGCAAGAGGGTGAAAGGCTATGGTGATCGGATTGGAAGGAATGGTCCCTTTCACTTACTTGGTGGCAAATGGCACTGAGGATCATTCGGTCACACCCTAGCTTGTTTGTTCTCAAAGGGATGCTTGAAACAGGAAGCTCCTTTAGGCAGTTAGGCTATCCCCACTGTCAGCATATCAGCATATTGCTTTTCAAAGAGAGCAATTTTCCTTTTATATACATGTTTGTGTATGTCTGAATCTAGCAACTGGCACATGCCACCACCTTGATCCTCTTTGCTTACAAATGCAATGAGGAACAAAATTGTCATTAGAGAATCCATGCTGCTTTCTCCTGAAATTCCCCCAAATTGGAACACTTTCTCCCCCTTTCGGCCTCTTACTCAGATCTGCTCTTTGGAGAGACAGTGTGGATGATGGATTAGGGACGAGTCCCACCCCTTTTCATCTCCTCACTGGTCGGCCTTGTCATATTCAGACATTCTCCAAGCTTTTCCCTTAACAATGTTGAAGAGAAGATGTCAAGTAATTTGGGCAGAACTGTGCCCAATGGAGACAGAGAGCGAGCCCCGAGGGTTGGGGGGGGGGATCCCTGCTCTGCCCGCTCAGCATTTCAGATGGATGCGAGGAGACTGAAGCTTTGAAAAGGTCAGACCCTGGAACCAGTCTGATCTATAAAAGGCACCAAAGTGTGCAATAATTGCCGAGAAGCTGGGCCAGAAGCACTGGGGGGTTTAAAATGGGACGGCCGTGCACTTGTCCAAGTGATGCTGGGAAGGAGAGGGCCAAGATCTGCGTCACACATTTTTTAGCATGATCACCCCCAACCCCCTGTTTAACAAGTGTCATTCAAAGGAGGGACAGTGAAACAGAACAAATGGAGTTGGGCTTTACGACGATTTTCTACTTCCGTGGAAAAAGAGATTTGAAACGTGGATGACATAACTGGGGGCATCATGCTGTGTCTCTTTTTGTTCTTTCTTTTCTTCATTTTTCTCTTATTGTTTTAATGTGAGGTTTGTTAGGATTTTCCCGAGCTGAGAGAAGCCCAGTACATTAGGAAGAGAATGTCGGTGACTTGTGAGGTGTATAGAGTTTGAGGAGGACTCGGGATTTCCAGGTGCTGATTCTGTCTCTGCCCCTGGAATAGAGGTCGGGCCTTGGGGCACTCATAGGACCCCTGTGACTTCCCACATCTTCGTCTGTAGAGTTCGAAGGGCTGGCTAGAAGGTCTTGGAGGTTTCAGCCAGGGCTTTCGTCCCAGGAGTCGATGGCCCTCTTGCAGCCTGAGTGTTGCTCTCCAGCATTAACTGGGGGCAGGAGAGAAAATCCTGTCCTGTCCTCGGAGAGGGAGAATTTTGTTTCTCAGATGATGGTCAGGGGAGAACCTGCAGTGCATTGTCACAAGGTGCATGCTGAAAATGTGGCTTCTGGGGCCCCACCCTGAAACTCCTGATCTGAATCTTGAGACCCTGGCCTCAGGAATCTCCATTTTAGCACTCCCTCCCAGCGATTCCTTTGCACAGTAAGTTTTAGAAACCAGAAGAGGTGGCCAGGAAGTGGTTTTGACCATCAGGGAGGAGAGTTACTGGGGCACTAGGTGTTGTGCTCTGAGTGGTATGGACTGGGGCCTTTTACCAAAAACATTCTCTTTTATCCACAGTTCTTGACATTCACAGTTAAAGAGTAGTTCCAACCAGTGGAGACATTGCCACCCCCAGGAATCTTTTTAAAATGCATACAATCCATGCTAAATGAGATAATATATTTAAGCGTGCTTTGAAAGCTGTAAGGCGTTAATAAAATGCTTTGTAACTTTAAAATGCTGTCTAGATATTAGTCATTATGAAAATAGTGCCTCTAGTTTTTATTAACACTGTGCTGTAAATGGGGTTATGGATTTTATCTATGTCCATTTAGATGGACTTACTAAGGAACTGTATTCAAGAGACTGTTCTGAGTCCCCACTCCGTGGATATGTGTTCATCCATAGGACAATAGGTGTGGGTTATTGATCCAATGCTTAATTATCTCTGAAGTCACAGAATCATACGTCCAGACCCATTGCCATGTATCTTCGTGGTGCCTTTTGCCTATTTTCGGCAGGTACTTTCTCAACCGGGCTGTGGGCTTGTCTGTTTGACTTCCGTTGACACGTTTAGCAGATGTGACACTTTTAAAGTGTTTGCCAGGTTGGGGTGTGTGTCTTTTGCCTCTGCCATCCATGGCGGCTGTGACCCCCTCATTCCAGGCTCCATCATGAACACACAAAGCACACCTAAACCCTCACCTCTGTGAAAAGCCCAGCTCCGCCCTGATTCCTAGCTTGGAGCAGAGCCTCCCATGGGGCCCCATCTTGACAGGCCCTTCCCCCAGCTGGCTCCTGGATGTATGAACAAAATCTGTAACTGCAGTTGTAAGCCACTGCATTTTAGCATGGTTTATGATGCAGCAAAATCTACTGAAACAGTAGGGCAAAGAAAAGCTGTGATGAATGGGTAAGTGTCGGATACAAAGGACAGTGGTGAGTGCCACAAGAGAGGTACCACCTGAGATAGAGGGACCAGGGCAGGTGGCATTTGGGAGGAACCCACTCATGACAGGTGGGTTTAATTTCCACAGGCAGACCTAGGTGAGGGTGGGTATTTCAGGCAGAGGAAGGAGCAGGAGAGCCTCCAAGTAGGAGAGCACAGGATGTACTTAGAAAATGGTTAATAGTTCAGTCTGTCAGGAAGTTCAAGTTCTACGCTCATGGGAGAAGAGATGCCGATAAGGCTGGGAAAGAAGATTAATGTGATAAGTTAGAGGTTTTAAATGCCACGTTGAAGATTTTGCAGTTAATACACTTGAAGGGCTCTGCTCGGGGCTAGGCATGCTCAGGACCGGCCTTTAGGAAGGTCGTTTTTGCAGTAGAATAAAGGGCAAATCATAGACGGAAGAACTGGGGACCAGGTGGCCTATTAAAAGGCTATTACTGGGGGCAGAAAATACTGGAGAGAGGAGATGGAACCACAGGAAATTCTAGAAAATGTACTTTGCAATTAAAAAAGAAAAAGACCATCTTGAAGAACAGAAAATAAATCTAAATCCTTCTTCCATTCTAGAATGTTGTTTCCTGTCTTTATAATGTCTAAAAACTCAAGTTCTACTTGGAAATAAATCAGTTAAGTTATAGTGACCACAGATTCAATAAATAAATAAAATAAATACAAATAAAAATTTTAATTAGTGCTTAAGTTCAGCATGATATTTAAACCATGCTCTGGACTTAGGTGTAATTTTCTCCAGTGCAAAAATGCACTGAAACAATATTCCCTGAGTTGTTTTTTATTTATTTGTTCGTTTTTTGTGGGTTTTCGGGGGGGGGGGTGAATGGGGTGAATGTTTTGGCAGTGATCCCCTGAGGCAGAGATTTGTGTGCAGGAAGTGTGCTGGAGCCCGGGAGTAATCGCCGCTGAGGGGAGAGGGGAGCAGAGTGGGTCGGGGAGAGGATGGTCTGTGATGCAGTTGCAGTGGCTGATCCTGCGAGAGCCGTGTCTGTGCAGCTGGGATGGCCCATCAGAGATGTTCAGCCTTGAGCCAAGGGGTTGGGCCTTCCTACCTCTACTTGACCATCCATAAGATGTGACCCACCACTGGGGAAGACTGTGACCTTGGTGAGGTGCTGTCACCAGCTGTGGAAAATTCTGGAGAGCGACTCAGCCGGGAGGCATCAGATATCCACACTTCCAATGCTGGGGAGTGCATGCCTGGAAGAGAGTCGGGTACAGACAGCACACCCCTGTATCCACTATAGCGTGGACACAGAGGTTTACCCCCAATCCTGTCCTTGTTCCTAAGAGCGGAATGCATTTCAATAATAATAGCAATAAATAACAAAGGAATAATAAACAACATTGTAAAATAAGTAAGTAATGATGGTAATCCTTATTATTTACTGAGGGCTCAAGCTAAGCCAAGCGATGTGCTGGGTCCATGCAACCGTTACTGCAATGATCTTTTAACAACTGTGCATGCAGGTGGGACAATGCAGTGGCCCAAGGTGTAGGGTTGGGTACAGGCTACTGTTGAATGAAAAAATCCACAACCCAAGAGTTATGATTTATTTGACAGACATTTCAAGACATAAGCCCAGGAGGTGGCCTCTCAGATCATTCTGAGAGACTGCTCTGAAGAGGCAGGAGAGGAGCCAGGATATTGGGAGGTTTTGCAACAAAGGTAGTTGGAACATCAAGAGATTACTAGTAATTAAAGACAACCCGATATTTCAAGTTAAGGAATTTAGTGCTTTTCTATGTATGGGAAGGTGCAAAAAAATCTGGGCTCATTGAAATCAGTCCTTGATATGCACCTAGCGCTCTAGGGCCAGTATCCTGTTCTTTCCCATCCTGAGTTCCCTCCGGCTCACCATCAGGAGGTGGGGGTGGTGGCTGATGACCTGATGGCTGCAGCATCCTTTGCTTGCTGCCATGGCAGGCAATATTTTTCATTCACACTACCTAGGTTGGAATTGTGGTTGTACTGCTTATTAGCTGTGTATTCCTGGGCACCCATGGCCTCAGTTTCTTCATCTGTAAAATGGGATTTACAACCATAGTCTGTCCCATGGAATTTTGGTGAGTGTTATGAACCAGGAAGTAGTGGGGCTGGACTTCCTGAGTTGAAAGCCCACACTGACAAGTTTCAGTTTCGGTGTTTATGGGAGGATAGGCGGGGGGGGGGGGGGGGGGGATGCCACACTAAGGACCCTGCTCAGTGAGGGCTGTTAGGTATTTGGGGAATGGGAGAGGCAGGGCTGAAAGTGCAGCGAAAGAGGACGGCGTGATGGGCCGGAGGGTGCAGGAGACGGTCAGCTCACGGCGCCTGCGTGCCTTTCCCACAGAAACCCGGCCGCAAAAAGAACAACACCTAGGGAGTCGGCACTTCAGTCTTTTGTTCTGAACCTCCCCCTTGATGGCTTGTCTGTGGAAGCTCCATGCTTTTGAACTTACCCGCATACTACGGACCATGTCTATTTAGAAGCTTCCATTCAGCCCCACCACGGCGCCAGGCTCCGTCAGACACTTTTTGATGGTCTTTTAGGCTCAGAAACCTACCCTGGTTAGAGAAAGAGGCTTGTCACTCCAGGTGTGATTGCTGGACTGAGACGTGGGTGAGAGCAGAGAGGAACAGCCACGGGGGGAGGTGACCACGGAGACACGCACTGTTGTATGTCATTAATCACTAATTGCTGAATGATTTTATTATATGGCAGCTGTAAAATATCACTTGAGGTTTTACAGCCAGTTCTAGCTTAAGAAAACAATTTCTTATGTCAAAATGACTATTAAATTAAGTGATTCCATATTAAACATCCTATGGACACCAGGTGATTTATGGGGCTGTGTGATGAATAAGAACCTTTCCTGCCGGCTGCTCAGAGGAAATCAGCAGCCCTTTCTGGAACAGCCATTGACCTTGGGAGCCCAGGAGAGACATACTGGTTTCTGAGAGACACCTGGATGATTCAAGTAGGAAGGGAGTCTTGAGAAAACAGACTGAGCTGACAGATAAGGAAACTGAGGCTGGGAGAGGTACAGTGAGTCACCTGGAATCCCAGTGTAGACAGTGGCTCAGCGCTATATGTATCATTCTGCTGTTACTATGCATTTTTCTCTTTATTCCCAGCTGTCCTTACTGTCCCCATTTTATAAATAACAAACCCAGTCTCGGAAAAGTTTTTTGTACGTTACCTCAAATATAGCCACTTGGGAGCTAAGGGTACGATGTCTTCCTGTGACACCTCTTTGCATTTTGCCTTGAATTTGCCTTTATGTATTCTAGGCGTTGGTAGACCCAGTAAAATGACCTAAAACTAAACTGTTTTGGCCTTGCTGTGTATTTCCACTGAGGCATTCACAATTCCACACTTGGAGTGCTGGGGGGTGGGGACACTGAATGTATACCAGCCGCAGTCCCTCCCTTCAAAGAGCTTATAATTCAGCTGGGAGACCTGGTCATGGGGTGTCAAATGCCTGAGAGTTCACCTGCATGATCCAGATAATTTGTGCCATAGGAAACCTTGAGGGGCATGGGTGGTGGTGGTACAGGTCTCACAATTGGTGGCCCTTGAGCTCAGTCTGGCGAGGGAAGACCTAGCAGAGACAAAAGAAGGAGAACATTTCAGGCAGAGCAGCACCAGGAGCCAGAGGCTCAGAGACGGAAGTAAGCGTGATGTTTTAGACGTGCTGAGGAGCTCGGGCTTTCTGGCACTTGCTGAGTACACCTTGGCCAGGTAGGATATGATCTACATACGAAGGGCTTAAAACCCAGGCAGAGGAGTTGAAACTCCTGGAACTCCGGTTGTCTTAATGTTTATCTTGGCTAATTTTTCTCATCAAGTGATCATTTGCACTTACCTCTCCCCCCAGCTATATTGTAAACGTTTTCTAGGTGGAGATCCTGCCAGTATCTCTGTGTACGTTGCCTCACGCTGTGTTATATACAGAAATTCTAGGGAGGAAAGAAAGAAGAAAGGAAGGAGGAGGCAGGAAGGGAGATGGAGAAGGAGGGAGGAGGGGATAACGGACCTCCCTGCTGTATTGATAAAGGGCTGCGTGAAATAAGCCTGGAGAAGTTGCATGAGGAGCTGGGCCGCCCTGGAGAAACCTTAGCCAGGCTCAGCCCTGCGGCAGTCCTGGTGTCCCTGCTGCTAATTCCCACTGTGCCTGCAGGTGGCCACAGAGTGCTCCCCTAGCATGATTCTTCCACTCATTAAATTCTACAAACATGTGTTCAACACCTGCTAGGAGCCGGGCACTATAGTAGGCACCAGGCTATGCTGGTCAGCAAAACAGACCTGGCCTCTGCCCCCTAGCCTTTATAGCCCTGCAGGGGAAACAGACATCAGTGAAATAATCAGAACGATGTCATTGCTAACAGTGGTAAGAGCAGTGAAGGATGGGTAAAGTTTGCCATATGAGGGCTAAATGAAGGGACCCAGCCTAGTCTGCGAGTCTGAAAGGCCTGCCTTAACACTGTGTATATAACAGGGACCCTGACCTAGTCAGATGCATGTAAACTTAAAGTCAAACTATGTACAGTACAGATAATGAGATGTCTTCGTGTGGGGTCCATCCTTCTTAATCGCTGTATGAGTGAATGTGAGGAGGTTCCGTAGTTGTGGCTCGCATCGGTAATGCTAGTCCTAACCTAACTCCCTCACTGAGAAATTATGTGTTTGTGGTTAACTGCCTCTTCCCCTTACACTTCAGCTTCCGTACCTGAATGAGGAATGGGAAGCTTGCACCAGCATCATTGCTACTCAAAGTACAGTCCAGGGACCAGTGCTGGTGCACACACTGCTACTGATTTGTGAAGTTAAGTCTAGATATGTACGTCCACTGAGCAGCTTTAGAAACTTGTATAGCAGTTGGACATTCTGTGACATTTTTAGTGCATTACAGAAGTATCAGTCTGTAATAGTTTGGGAGGATACATTCACTCCCAAGTGGGTCTTGGAGATATTCTCACTGGTGTCTGCTTCCTTCCAGAGTCTCTGTCCTTCCTTGACCGCTGTGATTTTCCTCTGTCTTTCTATCTTCCTGACCATTCCTTTGCTGCAGTTTTCATTGGCTCCTCTTGATTTGGAGACCCATAAATGTCAATGTTTCCAGGATGTTCTTGCCATTGTCTTGTTTGCTTTTGAAAAGATTCATTTTCCCAAAGAAGCATACCCACTATCACTGAAACTGTTAATTCCTGTTAGTTCAGATCGACTCAAATGCAACACCACAGACAGGTTGTTTCAGAGTCGGAGGTTGGTAGTCTAAGAAGATAGTCACATGTCCTTTTCCGGCAACACACCTGATCTCCAGGCCAAAGCTGAACAGACCAGACCTAGCTCAGAGCATCTTCACAGAAGAGGTTAGAAGTAAAAATAATGAAAAATCCAATAAACTCGAATGACCAAATATATATTTGATGTTTGTTCTTTCTTAATCCATTTTGTACCCATCAAATTGCTCAAAAGCTACTCTGATTTATAAATGGAATTTAGGAAGTGAGTAGTGTGAAATACAAGCAATTTAAACTTTGAAAAGTAGCTCCCATGAAGCAGAGTAAAGGTACTTAAAGGATTTCTATTTCCCAGGACCCTAGAAACATGATGAATTAGAGTGTCTCTGTTTAACTGCTGTTATGGTTGGTCTCCTGGGTAAACACTGTGCTTTATAAAAAGCCAACACTCAGAAAGGGTTTTTAAAAATTAGTATTCATTCATGGGCTCATCTGATGGAACAATCCACGGCTGACATTTTGTGACCGTGTTACACAAAGCACCTGCATTAACACTAAGAAGAAGCTTCTCCCCCCATCTTGTCCCCACTGAAATCTTTCGCCATGAAAATTGCTTCCTTGGCTGTCTCCTCTCCAGTGTTCAGGCTTGGAGGACCTTGGAGCATTCCAGACATGGGGTCTTGCTAGGAAACGGTGGAATTGAGGAGGTGGAGATGGATGAGAAAAAGTTCTGGGTTTAGAGGTAGAAAGAGCTGGTTTTAGAAGAGCTGGAGATAAATTAAGGACAGGCTGGGGTTGCCTTCTCTTTGTCCTCAATGACCATGAAAGGCTGCTTTTTCTTTGCTCGGAGCAGGGCTAGCGTGGAGTTGCGGGTTTGCCACATTGCGTTTGGGTCATTACAGCTGGAGCCCGACCTGGATTTGTCATCAATGTCTGCCATTTATTGGCAGGTGCTTGACACTCTGTTCTTGAAGAAGGAGAATCATAAGAGCTCAGCACCTGCCGTGACTTGCTTCCCGCCACTCCTCTTAGTTGATCGGTCCAGCAGCCCTTGCTCTTGCCACATAGTGTTTTTCCTAATGGGCTGTCCTTCTGTTCCAGATGCGGGCCTGTCCAGATCTGTGCCCTACCTTTGCCACTCACCTTAATCCCCCACCCTTCTCTGTCCCTCACTTTCAGCGACCATTGAGCCTTCTGTCTCATCAAAACATAGAGGCTACAACGCATAAATGCTTTCCTTTGCCCCTCTCCCCACAAAGTTTTCTCTTTCTCTGTATTTCCCTGCTGTGTTGGAAGACTGGCTGTACCTTCTTAGGAAATTTCTGTCTCAGTGGCACCTTTACTTCTGTCTCTTCCAACCTTGCAGGAGCTTTGTTTCTATAGTTACTCTCTAGGTCCAGTATCTTCAAACTATTGATTCCTTTGTACCTAAAAGCATCATTAATTCTCCCCCATCCTGTGAAAGAAAGGAAAGAAGGAAACACAACAGTCCTTCTTTCCACTCAACTGACTTCTCTACTTGTCTCCTTTCTTCATTGCCAAATTTTATGAAATTATGTGTAACGAATGTGCTTTCTCACCTTCAAACCTTGTTTAAACCCACTCAGTCTGGTCTCTGCGTCGCTGCTCCTTGGACTGTGATCATCAGGGAACTCTTCATGTCGAATCCTGTTCTCTCTTTTCATCCTTCATTCTACCTGACTTCAGCAATATTCTCACTGGTGTCTGCTTCCTCCCAGAGTCTTTGTCCTTCCTTGACCACTGTGATTTTCTTCTTTCTTTCTATCTTCCTGACCATTTCTTTGCTGCATTTTTCATTGGCTTCTCTTGATTTGGAGACCCCATAAATATCAATGTTTCCAGGATGTTCTTGCAGTTGTCTTGTTTGCTTTTAAAAAGATTCATTTTCCCAAAGAAGCATACCCACTATCATCGAAACTGTTAGTTCCTGTAAAGATCACCAAATCCTTCCCGTACTGTACTCTTGCCGGAATCTCACACTTCCCATGCCCTTGGCCGCCCCGGACATCTCTTCCCTGATTTTGCTCAGATACTTCTGGATAGCTGTGCTATGATATTTCTCGTAGACCTCAAAGTTCAAACTCTCCAAGAGAGAATATATTGCATTCTCCAAATGCACAAAAATTGCATCTCCTCCTTCTCCCAAGTTGGTTAAATTATTCCTCCTGATTTATCAGATTTTCTCAGTGGACAATCTCACCATCCATCTACTTGTCCAACCTGGAAATCTCAGATCACCCTGGACTGCCTTCATTCATTATCTCAGCCAGCACCACCCACTTGATTCCCATGCCAGTGTATGACACCTGTAAGATCATTTTTTCACCTGCATCTTTATCTTCCTTGCTGGCATTTTTTTTAACCATATCCTCATCATCTTTTGCCCAGACCAGCTTCCTCTTTGTCCTCTCTGCCTTCAGCTTTGCTACCCTTCAAGTCAACCCTTTACATTACCATGTAAATTTTCTAAAACACAGACTAAATGATGTTATCCTTTGGTTAAAAACAGCTGTTGAAGTCAAGAGAGAGCTGTAAAAGAATTTTAAATAAAAGTATAATGACACACTGGTGAATCATGATTGTATGTGAAGTGTGTCACAAAAATTTTGTGGCCAGTAATAAAGAAGTGATGATGGTGAGTTATCGCTCTTCCGTTTTTCTGGGGTAAATTTCAGCCAATTCAAGGTTATCAGTAAAATTATGTCATTCTTACGTACTTGCATTCCTAAATGAACAAAAATCAATTGAGTGACAGCTAATGTGTCTCCAGCCTGTTCTCTCTCACTGGCCATAGTAATCTGCCTTTTTGGATGAGCCATAAAGAAATGTCATGAATGCAGATCCTTGCTGTGCAGGGTTTCATTAAAGATTATTTAGATTTTTCTCGAAATCGTGCCATGCCTACCCGATTGTGTCTTATGTGAATACCATCACCACAGATTTTTTCAGGGAGTCAAGACTGAGAAAAACTAGCCTAGAGATTAAATTCCAAACCCTGCAGCCTGGCATAGAGTGTCTTCTCACACCAAACACCTGAAATGTCTTTCCAAACTCAGGCTCACCTGCGGGTCCTCAACTCTCCATTCACACTCTACACACATCACCCTTCTGCATACCTGCCATCAGATCCTTTACCTGAAGGTCTTCCATCCTGCCTTCCCTTTGCCAGGACAGTGGAAGCAGGACATTACAGTTGCAGGCAAACTACTTAATATCGTCTAAAGTTCTGCTCAAAAGTTAACTTACTTTTGAAACTGCCTGAACTCCCTCTCTCTCACATTTTTAGAGTTGCTAAGAGCATGTTTCCTAAAACAGGCATCTCGGCCCCTCTGTCAGAAGCTCTGATGTTTTGGGCCAGTTTTCTGAGCCTCAGTTTCTTCATCAGCCCAGTGATGATAATCATGTTGTTCTGTGCCTTATAGAGTTGCTATGGAGATGTGTTAGGTAATTAACCATGCCTGGGGGCCGAGTCCAGGGAGTTCTTCTGCAGCCCCTCCTAGGTTCAGGTCGGTTAATATCTGTAACTCATTCTGACAGTACACGGGAATGCTGCACTGAGCTGGGGTCAACCTCACTTTGAATCTCTCCAAAGCATCTAAACTGTGGAGTAAATTAATTTTCAGCAAGTTAGATGTTGTCTCAAGGTAATTCTTTGTGATACTTTCCAGCAGAGAGGCTTTGAAATGCCGTCCCTCTTATAATTAATACTTGGTGCGATGCTGTGCTCGTCGGCAGATGGATTTATCCTTGCGTATTGGGACTTGACAGAGGTCAGCCATCATCTTTCTCCACGTGTCCTTGTGTGCTCCCGACAAGCTGGCCTCTTTCCCACCCCTCCTCATTCCCACTTTACTTCCTAGTCCAGCCAGAACTTTTAGCTCACTGGATGAAAGTAATTATGACATCAGGCTGGAGTTCTGATGCTCAGAAGGACTCTGTTCTCTGTTTAGATTTCATTTCTGACCAGAGTCACTGAGCCAGCACAGTATCAAACATGCTACATTTACTGCTTCCAGACAATGGAGGACATAGGATTTGTGCCCTTCCCAACCTTCTCTGTGCCCCTTAGATTCATTCCTGGGTTCAGATCCACTTAAACATGTCTTGAAAATGTAGCCAGGATTAATAGTATGAGCATTTGTCACAACCGTCAGCATCTTTGCTGGTGTCATTCATTCATTACTGGACCTATTTATCATCAGCTCCAGGCCTGATGTTTTGTGGTTTGTTTTGCATTTTTACTGGCTTGCATTTCTATTGGGGGGGGGGGCGGGCACTTAATAAATTTATTGCTGTCAGGTTTTTAAAATGCCATTTCATTATTTCATGTCATTACTAGATTTGTTTCACAGGGGGGAAACTGAGGTTGAGAGGGATTAAGCAGTTCGTCCAAGTTCACACCATTAGAAGCGACAGAGCCAGAAGTCAACTTAGGTTTACTCCAACGCCAGGATTTTAACCACGATTTTATATGACCTCTCTGTGTCAGATGGGTATCTCCTTCAAGGCTGTCTTCAGATTCAACACCAAGGAGATTCCCGGATCAAATAGACCTGAATCAGATACCTGGCATCTTCACAGAACAGGAGAAATCCCGGGTCTTTTGTCAAAGAGCCACTTCCCAGGCTGTGATCAGGGAGTTTCACATCATCTCTTTCGATGGAACCCATGTTCTCAGCCCTTTGGAGAACCCTACATGGGAGGGAGACACTTCGTATTTTCTGCACAAACCACAAGACCCTCCCTTGACAGTTGAACAGGATGATCTCCACAAAGCTGACAAGATGTTTCCATGTTTGTTAAACAAGAACCATTTGTTTAGCTCAGGAGCATCTGTTGAATAAACAAGATATCTGATGTGCCATTTGCTCATTGGAAATTAACAAACCCTTTAAAAATGGCAATTTGTCAGGAGTTATATGAGGCAGAATTCATTCTCAGCAAGTGAACAAATTGAAATCTCCTTCCTAGGCTTTCTAGAATCCCCTAGAGCTAGCTGTGCAGAAAAGGTTCAGTTTGATTCTGCCATCATTAAGGAAAACACGCAGGCAGTGATGGAGGAAGAGGCGAGGGTCCTGCTACAGAGATAACAGGTCCGGGAGGACGTATCCTCCGGAACAACTGGCATGAACTATTCTCCTTCGGGGTTTTGTTTCCATTCGGAGAATGTGGGTCCCCTGGATGGGAGGCAATTTTTCTTTCTTCTTCCATGCTGTTTCCAGGAATCATCTGGTAAAACTCATCAGCCAACACTGTCCTTGCATGTGGCTTCCTGTGGGGAGGAAATGGAGAGGGGGCAGGTTTAAATTACTGCAGGAATAAAGGGGACAGGGGAAAATAATAGGAAGGACTAAGCGGCTGTCACTTCTCTCTGGGATGCAGGAGCTACGAGGACACAAGCTAATGAAGTCTGAGCATAGTTCTCTTTTTCCCATGAAACACGAGTGCTTCACAGTGTTGGTCCATCTTGACTTCGTCCTTGGATGAGCACGGTGGGCTGGTACCGGGTGGCCCAAGCATAGGGGTCAGTAAATGACTACTCAGCACGGATGCCACACCAAGCACGTCAGTGGCATTACTGAGTTATGTGCCCACAAAGCTCTGCTTGTCACTTCCATCTGCAGATGCGGGAACCATGGCTTAGGAAGAAGTGGAAGTGGAATTTACACCCACACCACCGGACAGTCCACTGACTTGATTGACCATGATGCTGCAGTGTCTCAGAGAGCCTCTGACGATGCGAGGTCCCTGGGAGGCTGGGTGGGAGGCTCAGGGCTCACAAGCCCTCCCCTGGGCTGAAGCGTACACGCATTAAGGAAGTCTTCCTGAGATGCCTGGGAAGTGCCAGCTGGTTTGAGGTTGATGTGCAGTTCTTGCTGGGTTGCAGTTCAAATTCTTTATTTAGAGGGGGTTTGCGGATGGGAGGGGCGATCGAGCCAGGCGAGTGTTCAGGCTTTATATAAGTGGGTCCCTGTTGGCCCTCATTAGAAGCTAAGGAATTAGCTGACTCTGGGCCCAGAGCAACTTGCTGCCTCATCTCCTCACATTAGCCCTCTTAGCAATTGATCTTGTAAACTTTCTGAATCAGAGAAATTAAAGATGAAAAAGGGCCCATTAAGTGGTGTTGCTCCAGCCCTGGACTAGACGGGAATGGCTCCCAGGAGAGGATTTCAGAGCATCTGGTTCAGTTTAATTGTAATCGTCCCAGAGGGTCTGACTTCCTGCTCTTCCCCTGGACAGCCCTTCCCCCGGCTGACAGATGCAGGTGTGAACCACGTCTCGGAGAACTATGCTTCCCTGGGCCGGGGCTGTGCCTCCTTATCTTGGTCTCAGTTTTCCAGGGCCTGGATGTTTTCACATGTTGCTTCTGAAATGTGCTAGAGTTTAGGAGGAATCCTTTTTTCAGGTGGGGAGAGGGTGGATGAGACAGCTGTACCTTTAGATAAAATCTGGTGATTTTACCTGTTTCTCCTCTTAGCCAGGAGACATGCCTCCAGCAGTGTCTGTGCAGGTAAAGAGGGGACGGGGCTCAGGACAGTAGCAGGGGTCAAAGACTGACCATCCACTATGAAGACCAGAAACACTGAGGAGTGACATGTGTTATGTGTTTCTAAGCCGTACTTGGAGGGTCCTATTCTTACCTCCTTTAGTTCTCACAACAACCCTTTGAGTTACATTTAATTCTCACAGCAGCACTTAGAGCTAAGTATCGTTGTTGTCCCTTTTTCAGAGATAGGGATTCTGAGGCTCAGGGAGGTCAGATGCATGTTGAGGTCACTTAGCTGGTGGGTGGTGGGGCAGGGATCAGAGAGACCAAGGTCTCCCAGACTACACAGTGTATGCCTTACTCTGCTACCCTCTTGTCACTGCCTCATCGTGAAAGGTACCAAACAAGATAGAAGTGAGAGAGAGGAAGAGGCGGAAAGGGACCAGTGCTGACTTTGAATTAAAATGGCTAACTGTCAGATCAACCAAGTTTCATTTCTTAAACTTGGAAGCCCGAGTATGTGGCATGAGCTCTCTGTGCGGGTCTCAGGTGCAGAGATCTTGGGGATGTTTGCAAATCTGTGAGCTTCTAGGCCGTGCCCCCTTCCAGGCCTAGGAAAGAGGTTATTTCATTCCTGTATCCTCTGCTTGGAGAATGATGCTGCTGAGAAGAAGGTGTTCATGACTGGTCCATGCAGTGTTATAATTGGCTAGCATTCGTTTGCTCTGCTGCCCCTCCCAACATGTCCTTGCTTGTTACTGAAGGAGATCTTTTCATTCATTCAGTTGCTTTCCTTGGCTGCTGTTGGCTGAGGGCTTGCGCTTAGCCATGGGCTGCTGGTGGTTGATTTTAGAGCCCAGGATATTATCCAGGAAAGACACGCCTAAGGTGGGGGTCTTGGTCCTGGTGCAGGTGTAGGCATGAGGTAGAGAAGCATGAGGCCACTCAGTGTCGGAATCAGAGAGAGACGTACTAGACGGGGAGCTGGAATCAGGGACAGGGCTGGGGGGCCCCATCAGGGAAGAGCTACCTGTGTCACAGTTTGTCCCCAAGTTGTCCTTAAAGGATTTGTTTGAGGGAACAGGAAACCCAGCACTTACTTTCTTCCCCTCAGTGCCTTGTGTTTCAGGGCGAGTTTGATCTGTCCCGTGTCACTCTGGGATGCACACAATGAAGGGAAGCTTTGTCAAGGTTAAGTTGTGAGATCATTTGAATCTTCTCTGTTCTCCTGGGCCACCTGAGGAAACTTGGTCAAGCCTCTTACATTCTCAGAAACTCCACATTTCCCACACTTTCAGTGTGTGGGCAGTACATGCTTTCTAGGTGTCTTCCTAGGATCAAATGACAGAAAGAAACAAGGTGCCAGGCACATCGCAGCTAAGGGACACATGTTGGTTATTTTCTCGCCTCCCTCTCTCTTTCTCCAGTGGAGAAAGGCAGCCTCCATGGCGCATCACAGCGTGTGCTTCAGAGCCATGCCCATTGGACCCAGGTTTGAATTCAAGAGTCGCAATTTATTAGCTGTGGCTTCTTGGACAAGCCACCTGCCTCGCTCCTCTGAGCCAGCAGTCCCTGGCCCATGAGATGCAGACAGAAATTAGGGGTCTTGATCACTGGTTCAGTCATGTGAGTAAGTGCCAGCTTTGCGGGAGGAAGTGGATTTCCTATGGTGGGCAAAGCAGGCAAGACCCCCCTCCCATCAGGAAACTTACAGTCTAGAGGGGAGGCGGGCGTTATTCAGAGTATTAGGTAAGATCACACACACAGTGCATTACATCCCAGGGACCATAAGAGAGCGCACACGTACCAGCCGGTGGCACGTCAGCACTGGGAAGGCTGTGGTTACCATCTTCTTCACGAGAGTCCCACACGAGTACAGCCTATTCCCTCACACACTCACCTAACTGCCTTCCAGACCCGTTTATGCACGTGAGCGCATGAAACAGATGCTGCTTTCCTAACTACTGCTTTCAGCGCCGGCCAGGTCCGGGGCAGCTGTGAGCAAGGCGTTCCTGTGAAGCGGGCTGTCTTTGTAGACTCTGTGCAGGTATGTTCGCACTACATAAGGTACCAGAAGGTGTGCCCCTAACAGTCCTGAGGCAGAGACCAGGAAACTCTGTTTTTATTCTCTTCAGAGCTAAGATACAATTAAAAATGTTACCACAGTAATTGGCAACATCCATTAACTTGATGAGAATTGCCGGAGGCAGCACATTTTCCCCCTTCTGCACGTTATTAGTCTATAAATATACCTGGTTCCTTTCTCCTTCTTCTCTAGAACTTCTACAAAACATCCTCCCAAGCTGTCTCCTTCATGCCCTTTGCCTTTTTAAATTAACTCTCCAAATTCCTCCAGTACTTCCGGTCAGTACCACATAATCTTGCATCTAATTACATGTGGCCTCGTGGCTTCTATGAGAGGCAGCTGGGGAAGCCCACAGTGCCGAGAGCTCTGGGCTCAGATGCGCAGGCCCTGGTGGGAGTCCTAGCTCTGCCTGGTGATCTTAAGTGACTTTGGCTTTGAGTTTGATCATCTGTGGGATGGGAACAATGATATCTCCCTCCTGGGACTAAGGCAGTGGAATTAGATGGTGATGATGATAATGATGGTGGTGTGGTGAAAGGCTTCTGTGGACTGCAGAGTATAGGGACTTCCTGCCCATTGATCCCCAGCAGTAACTTCATCTGCCTGTGCTCTGCATGGTCCTCTAGTCCCCATGGAGGTGCAGGGCAGGTGGATTCTGGCAGCACGAGGATGTTCAGAGAAGCCGTCTCCTGGGTGTGGGCCCTGCTGGTGATGAGTGGTACCTCGGGGCCTCCCAGCACGAGGTCCCTCTGCCTTCCACTCACTCACTTGGTTAGAAATGTCCCCCTTCAGAGAAGGGGGCAGAGCAGGATGAAGCAGGGAGGACCATAAGAGCTGTCAGGGCAAAGGGAAAGCTCCTGTGTCTCCATCCTCCTCAGCTGCAGTCACCCCACCCCAGAGAGCACTGATGGAGAGGATTCCTGGGGACCCCCAACCCCGTAGCCCTGGAAACCCCTGCAATTTGCAGACAGAAGACCTGTGCCCAGAGAGGTCAAGTGACGTATTCAAAGTCACAGCGCTGGTCAGTGAATAGACTATGACCAGGATCGCAGTCTTCACCCCAGTCCAGTGCTCTTTCTACCACATCTCCAGGGCCAGTTGTCCTTAGACACTTTCTACACAATCAGTAGGTATTCAAATGAGTGTGTGTGCAGGTGTGTGCGCATCTGTGCGTGCGTCTGCCTGCATAAGCTCTGTAAGATGCCTGGGACCTCGTGTGCACATTCTCTAAATGTGTGTATGTGCCATTCCACTTCCTCTTCGAGACCAGATGAGGAAGCTGTGATTGCTATGGAGAAGTGGAGGGGGAGAGAGGTTCACTAACTTGCTCCAGGTCACACAGCTAATTGGTGGAGAGCCAGGATTAGAATCTAGGACTGATGGCTCCAAAGTTCTCCTCTTAACCAATGGACACAGAATAGACAAGTTCCTGTCCTAAAACACCTTATGAGTTAAAAATAATACCCAGTGTTACCGGCGCAACCCCATAAGCGCTAACTGTCATCACAAACTGAGGCTTGGGAAATGTGGGGCAGTGAGATTCTTGTCCATTCCTAATTGTTTTTCTTTAACTGGTCTCTACACCTTTATCAACCTACTTCTCTCTCAAATTATGTTCTACCGCACTCTACCAATCCCGCTGCCTCTGGCCCCAGCCCTCTTGTGATTGCTGGTCTCCGTGCTGGACACATAGGAAGATCTTGGGAAGTACTTGGTTTGGGAGCCGCACGGCCATGCTGATGGGTTAGCAGGATCTGTCTTTGCCTGGTCTGTGTACCTCTCCTGTCTACTCACTTAAGGACCCAACCGTTTGTGGACTCTCACAGCAGTCTGTGCAGAAAATTCCACTATAAAAGTATGTTCCAGATCTTCTTACAAACACCTGCCTCCCTCTGTCATTCTGAGCTTCTCGAGAGCTGAAATCTTAAACATTTTTTTTTTAATGGACGTACTGGGGATTGAACCCAGGACCCCCGACAAGCTAAGCGTGCACTCTGCCACTGAGCTAAAGCATCCTCCCTGCAAGGGCTGGAACTTGTCTTACTCGTCTTGGCATCTCTCCCTTATCATCTTTCTGTACTAGACTTACAGCGGGTGCTCAGTGCGTGAGTAAGTAGAACAAATCATTTAGTTAGTGCCTCTGCTCAGATTAGACCCTGTGGTATAACCCTGGGGGTGATAGAAAGATGTCCCTTCTCAATCCAAATTTTCCTGAAAATTGTTGCCAATCAAACACCTGTCTCCTCTCTTCTTAACATGGCAGAATTTGAGTGGGTTGGGACAGCGCAGCGGGTACGACTTTTGCTCTGAGTTTGCTTTCCACTCCTCCTGAGTGGCCGTGGTGTTGGCTCCGGCCCTCAGGGGATGAGGAAGTGAGAGGATCTCCACCAAGCACCATCATTTGGGGGTCACACATGCTCTATTGCAATATTTTAAGCATATCCCATAGACTCCCCTCCAAAAAAGATAAAGCAGCATTTTGAAAATCGTAGACTTCTCTAAATAAGCCATTTATAATGATTACTTTAATACAAGTAAATGTCTAAAGAAATAGAATGAATATACCTTCAGAAACAGAAGCCTTTGTCCAGTGGTGTAACCAATATGGCGGGGGAGGGTGTTGGAGATTTTAGTTTGCAGGAAGCAATGACAATGAACCATGTCAGGAACTCCTGACATGGAGGCTTTCCACAGCCTTCAAGTTCTTTCTTATTCTGGCTCCAGAGTGTTCTCTTGTGTCTGCTGTTCGATGTTCTCCCCACAGCATGCCTGTTTGCACCACCAGGCCTTGCACCATATCACCCTTCTCTTCTCCCTGACTTTCTAGTCCCACACATTCTTTAAGCCTGGTTCTCTTCTTCCCACCTCTGTGAAACCCAGCCTGGTCTACCGTGCCTTTCCAACAAGACTGCAAGTTCTTTGAAGGCCCCTTTGTGTGTCACCCCATTAATACCGATTAAAGGTACTCTTAGGAGATAGGGAGTGGGGTCTGAGAATGGCAGTTCCAAAATCAACTGGCTGGGAACAAGGGGTCTGCCTGTTCTCTGTAAGCACTCTACAAATGTGGCAATGAGCTTGGTCTGTTTAATAGGATTCATAGGTCTTCTGTGAGCAAACTTTTTAAAGCTGTGTCTTATAATATGGTCCTGTTCACTAAAGCTATGCTAGGCTGTAGTCCCCACATCCACAGCAAACAAATGGGCCATGTGGCAGGCTGTCCGGTGGCTCCCCGGGTGCTCACGCATGGCAGGGATTCAGTAAGTACCCGCCAAGGGATTACTGGTCATATTCCTAGCAGACCAGTTATTTAGTTGCACTTAGGTAAAGCCTCATGGATTGTCACTACATTAGCACAATCACAAAATCCCCATGACCGAAGTTCAGCTTCAGATTGCTACTGCCAGCTTGTAGCATGGTGGTGGCTACAGTTCACTGAGATTCTTCAGTTGAGTTCAAACTCCTTGTCTGTTGTGAGTGACCTCTTGACGTGTATATGGCTGGTCCTGAAAATAGTTCGTGTGATTGCTGAATTTCATTCTCGCCAACTAGAATTTAGAAAGATATTAAGCTAGGACATATTGTTTCTTTCTTCCTTTTTAATTTTTTTTAAATACTGCTCCCTTGGTGGGAAATGTTATACTTAGGACCCTGTATAAACCCATGTCTTTGTGTGTATCTTGAAGTTCCATGAAATAATGCTTACTCAGCCACATGAGGTGCTCTCTAATATTGCCTATTCCATTCTATTTTATAAAAAATAATAATTGGGGTTGTGATCCACTAGATGTATTTTATGACCCACTACTAGTTCACAGCCCATAATTTGAGAGACACTGATGTTATAGTCAGAGGCTCTTTTAATTTGCTGGGAGAACCAGGATGCTGAAGGGACAGTCACTAACACAAGTGTCACGAGAAGGCCCAGCACAAGCTCAGCAGCTTTTAGGGGGGATGATGGTAATGATTCTGTGTTGGCTAGAAACGGTAACTAACTTAAGCTAGCTTACTTAAAGAGAGAGAGAGAGAGAAAATTATTAGCATCTCAGAAAAGAAATGCATTTAGACCTCACGAAGGACCCTACCCCGGAATCTCACAGCGTGCTTTCTTTCTTTCTTTTCTGTTTGCTTCTCTCTCTTTCTGGAAGAACGGTTACGGGTGTGCAAGCCAGGTTGCTCCATGTCTCATGCTGCAGTTTCTCAAAGCAATCCTCAAGCCTGCAAAACAAATACCTTTGACCCAGCTTGGGTCAGGGCTCTAGTCCAGTCTAGTCAGCCGTAGACAAGGGACAGAGGGTTCCGACATGGGCATGGGGTCTGCACTTGCAAGGCGGTGCATCTGGAAGGAGCCAGCAGCTGACCGAGGCAGGGGTCATTTGTGATTTAGGAGGAAAGCACCCAAAGTGCCCACTAGAGGAGCCATGTTCATCTGAGCTGAACATGATCCCTGGGTTTTTGCTGTCCTAGCATTTTCACAGGATGATCACATTTGTCAAGCAAATCACAGATGACTGTGTCTGACAGATCCAATATTGCTTTGAGGATAAATGGTGAAAATAACAACATAATAATGGAAAATGAAGACTTTATTTACTTAATTGCCTGGAGATTAATTAAATGAATGAAATCTGTTTCACCATATTATGGAGCTATTTTCAACATTTATCCTAAACATACTGCTGGGGTTATTCCTGTTCTCATTTGTATATTCATCTACTCAACCGATATTTAATAACACAGAGCAAGGCGCAGTGCTGGGCACTAGTGGAAATGATTTAATCAGATCTAGAGCCTGTCTTTAAAGATAGTACAATGAAGAAGGAGAGAAAAATTCAGGGACAGAAATGACTAATGGCGGAGTAAAGCAGACTAGGCTGGAATTCAGGCTCCATCCCTTTCTCATGCTGTACCAATGATTAGGCAATTGGAAATCTCCACATTTTCACTTCCTCATCTGAAAGCAAAATTATACTATTGATTTCAAAAGTTCAAGGATTAAGTGAGCTAACGTATTAAATTGATAATAAAATTCTTGGTGCGTTAGATGCTCGATAAGTATTTGTTACACTGAATGTGAGCCCCGTAACGGTAAAGCACTGGGTCGTGTAGGTGTTGCCACATGCCTCTCTCTATTCGAAATGTTTACACGCGTTTTGTTCATTTAGTTCTCATAACAGCAACAAGAAGAGTGCCAATAATTATCTCCCCAGTGCATAGATGAGAAAAATGCAGCAAGGAGAGGTCAAGCCAGTTGTCCGTGATCCCACAATGAGTAAGTGATGGAACCTAGACTCTATCTCGGAGTGTCTGACTCCAGAATCTGTGTTCTTAACTCCCCACTGATCCGGAAAAAGGAGAGGTTGTTTCAGGTTGCTTTGTGAAGGTTGTGTTTCAAGCACTAGTGAGTGATTCTCAGCTCTGACTGCACATCCTTATCACCCCGGAGCATCTGAAAGCTGTTGATTCCTGGATTATACTCCAGGCTAGTGGTTCTCAAGAGCGTGATCTCTGACCACCACCACCATCATCATCTCATTTACGTGTTTGCCAAGAATGCAAATTCTTGGGCCCCCACCTCTGACTTCCCAAGTCTGAATCTCTGAGGGTGGAGCCCAGCGTCTGTGTTTTGACAAAAAGATTCTGGCATTACTAAATGTGAGAGGACTCTTGGTCCAGGCGCATGAAATCAGAACTTCTGGGATTAGGGCCTCTGTATTGATATTTAGTATTTTTAGAAAGTTGCCCATGGAGTTATAATATTTGGCCAGGGTCAGGAAGCCTTCATGGAAAGTGAGGGTTGAGCTGGGCTGTAAGCCAGGAATACTCAGAGTGAGAGAGAAGGAATATTCCAGATGGAGGGGCAGCTTGAGCCGAGACTTCCAGGGGGAGAATGTGGCATGAACTGAAGAAATATGTTGAGATAAGATGATTTTGTAATTTAACTGCCTAATGAATCAGTTTGTAAAGCATTTGACCTTGGACTTTATCAGTATTTTACCTTCAATACATCCCTCATGCGTACTCCAAGGTCCAGTTTTATTATTTCTGGGAGAGGTTTTGCTCTGAAATTCACATCCCCAAGGAGAGAAAAACACACAGGAGTGTAGCCCTGCCATCCCAGCCTCCTGGCGGCCACATGTGCTAGGAAGAGGCCTGCCTGAAGTTCCAGCTTGAATTCTAGGACCACGTGACACAAGCCAGCTGTGTGTCTTTGCACAGTTGCGTGAAGCTCGGTGTCCTGATCTACTCAGTGAAGGGGTTGGACCAGATCGAGCTGTTCCAAACTTGCTGCGTCCAGCTGTCTTGGGCACTGTTGTGTCTGAGTGAGCCGTTCGTGGTTTCTGACAAGTTCCTGTTTGACCTACTTCCCGGGTTAGGACTTGGAGACCGTGTTTGAACAGAGGGTTCAATTGCTAAAAATAAGTTTGAGAGTCGCTTGGGCTTTTTCAGGTACTTCCGTCAGTGACACCTGCACTTCCGTCAGTAACGTCTGTGAGTGTGGTTCCACGAGCCGGTTTCAGTTTCTTCCCTGGAGGTTTGGCTGTCGCTCCTTACGTCCTTCTGTTCCCTGTGTCCATGGTCCTTGCTCAGAACTCAGAAGGGCTCTGAATTGTGGAGAATAATCCCCACCCTTCCTCTCAGTTTCACCTGACCCTTGCGGGCTGACGCTGAGCTTGGTAATCGTTATGAGATTGAATCTCCCCAGGAGGGAACTGCCTCACACTTTATTCAAGTCTGTGTAGTATTTTTGTCCCCCTTGTCAGCACCAGTTGAGCCATCCACGTGATAAACGTGATCTGGGACACAGGTAGGAAAGTGAGATCTCTTCTGAGCATCAGAGAAGTTTTCTTTGAGAACCAAACGTGATTTCGAGGCTTACACAAGACCTTACGGAGTCTGTCTGACTAAATGAAAGTGTTGTAATCATTCATTTGACACATATTGATTGATTGATTACCACATGCCAAATACTGTGATAGAAATGTTGGTATAAGAACCAGCAGAAGCTGGTGAGGTCAAGGGTTGTGTCCCATAGGCAAAAAGCAAAGGCACTTTCTTCCGCAAAATATGATGCGGAGTTTGCACAAAGTTTGATCCTAGTTCCTTTCTTGAGGAAGACTGGAAAGACCTACAGGAAAAGAATAGTTTTTCCCCCGATCACTGGTGTTCGGTTTCAGAAACTTGTAGTAGAAAAATTCACCACTGAGGAATTTTAAAATCTTCATAAGGGCTTTCATAGATTCATATCTGTACTTGGTACCTTAACTCTCTTTTGTTTTATTAAATTTTCTTTTACAGCCAGTGAATTAAAACCAGGAATAAAACATAACAAAATAAAGGCATTATTGATGGCTTGTTTTTGTTTTGCATTAGTAGTAATAGGCACTGATACCATTTCTCTTTGCAATCAGATACTTTCTAGCAACTTTCAAGGAATTTCCTTTCATGTAACTTCAATGGGATGCTTGCAAATTCATTTTCATTTTGGTGCAAACGTTAAGCACAAGGACCTCGATCTGTGCCATGGCTGGTTCTGCGATAGATATGGTTTCTAGCCCTCTGGTCCACTCTGGCGCTATATTGATCCTGGAAACGTGGAGGAGCTTGGATGCTTGAGATGCAAGAAGTGTCAGGGCATTATTACCCTGCGTGGCATATCTGAGCAGGCACGCCTCTCACCCCCTCCCATAGACTCATGACAGTTTCACAGTCCCTCTTACACGCATCTCGGTTTATCCCATCCTCAGAGACTTGGAAAAAGGAGTCAAGCCCAAGCCCCAGATTTTCCTTTTTTCAACTTAAGGCTTCTTGGCAAAAATTTCCATCCATTACTCCCCTACTATCAGCCCAACCTCCTTTTTCTCTTCCCAACATTTCCTTCTTACTGATTAGCACCAATGTGAGTGATGCCCAGTTTATGTATTCTAGAGCTAAATTTTCTGAGATATTGACTATGGATACACACTGTGTTTATATTTCCTACAATGCTCCTGTAAAAGGCTTACATATACAGGGAGAGGAGGCAACAGGGCACGATGGTTATGATCCTTAACTCTGGAGAAGGATTGGGTTCAAACCCCATCCCTCCTCTCAGGAGAGGCAGCTTACAGGGGAGGTTAAGCTCCTAACTCAAAGCCAAACTGCAAGCTGGTTTGAGCCCCAGATTTGCTGTTTCGTAGCTGTGTGACTTTTAGGAAGTTGCTTAAACTTTCAACGCCTAATTGCACTCTTTTAACAGATGGGAAAAGAATGGCTCCAGACACATTGGATTGTTGTGCAGATAATATGAGATCAGCATTTACATGTAGAATAGTGTCTGACATACATACAGAACTCTCAGTATCTGTGAGTTATTATCGTGTGACTTTAGGCACGTTGCTTAATCTCTCTTTTGTTTTTAATTGAAATATAGTTGATTTACAATGTTGTGTTAGTTTCTGGTGTGGAGCAAAGTGATTTAACTCTTATTATCCCCATTTTACTAAAGATGAGAATTAGACAAACACACCCTTCCTCAAAGACTCATTTGGGAGATTAAGACAATACTTATAAAACACCGAACACGATGCCTGAAATGTGAATCGTCTCGACGTCCACTAGCATCTATCATGATTACCACGTGCGTTTTCCAGAACATTTCCACAAGTTTACCTTTTGCAACTTTGGCCCCACATCAAAAAGAACCACAGAATGTCTGCATCTGTATTACTTTGCTTGCTGTATTTGTGTGCACTCTTCATGCGTTAGGTTTTTAGAAGTGGGGACTTCTCAGGGCTCTAGGATTACAGACCTGACTGCTTCCACCTGGTGAATGTCACATGGTTCTCTGGTGAGATGCCGTGGTCCAGAAGAGCAGGAGTTCAAGAGCTCATGGGCATCTCAGCAGTGTTAGGACGAGGTGAGGAAGTGAGCGCTCTGCATGCTGATTTTTGCTGCCCTGTTAGCAGGGGAGACACAGAGTTTAGGCATTAATTGCGTGCGTGCAGGTGAGGCAGTGGTTCTCAGCTGGGGGCGGTTCTGCCTCTAGGGCATAGTAGGCACTGCCTAGAGGCAGTTTTCATCATCAGAACTGCAGGGATGCTACTGCATCTAGCAGAGGCCAGGGCTGCTGCTAAATACCCTGCAATGCGTAGCTCAGCCCCCACAGTGAAGAATTACGTAGCCCCCAAGTGTCAGCAGTTCCGTTGTTGGGAGCCTCTAGGCCGGTGCCGGCAGTGCTGCAGAAAGCCGGTGGTGGCATCCCTCTGTGTGTGGAACAAGGGCAAGGGCATTCTCCTTGCCCTCAGCACCCGAGATCTTTTGCTCCACCTCTGGCCAGCTGAGCAGCTTAATCTCTTCCCCTCTGGATCCAGGGACAGAGCAAGTTTGAAGTACAAGTCTCTTACCCCATCACTTCATCTGAAGGTGTGTCTAACCCTGAGTTGCCTGTGGTAGTAAATGATGGAGGGAGAGAGTTAGGGTCTCTGTCCTTAGGAAGCTCACCCACTGTCTGATGAACTAGTTGTATATTAATGACTCATCATATTTGTCACTGATGTCTTAAGCAAATAAATATGCAAACGCATTCATAAAGGTGCACCGTGGGCTTCTGCGGATGAACAAGCTGCAAAGCTGGACCAGGACGGAGAAACAAATTTCATTCATCAAGGCTCCCCAGAGAAACAGAAGCAGTAGGATAAACAACGGATACACGTACAACCACTCTGAACCCACATAAACATTCTGTTTTTCATCTTTAGTACAGTATTCAATAAATTATATGAGCTATTCAATACCTTATTTTAAAATGGGTTTTGTGTTGGATGATTCTGACTGCCTTGTAGGCTAATGTAAGTGTTCTGAGCACATGTAAGGCAGACTAGGAGAAGCTCTGATCTTCAGTATCTTAGGTGTATGAATGAATTTCAACTTGGAACATTTTCGCCTAACGATGGGTTCATCGGAACACGACCCCAGTGCAAGCTGAGGAAGATCTGTACTGTGGAGCTCAATTTGCTAATTATTTGTTGAGGACTTTTGCCTCTATGTTCATCAAGGATGTTGATCTGTAATTTTCTTTTCTTGTAGTGTCCTTTTCTGGCTTTGGTATTAGGGTGATGCTGGCCTCATAACGCGAGTTTGGAAGTGTTTCTTCCTCTCCTAATTTTTTGGAAGAGTTTGAGAAAGACTGGTATTTGTTCTTCTTTAAATGATTGTTAGAATTCACTATTGAAGCCATCTAGCCCTGGACTTCTCTTTGTTGGAAGGGTTTTGATTACTGATTCAGTCTCCTTACTAGTAACTGATCTGTTCAGATTCTCAGTTTCTTCATGATTCAGTCTTGGTAGATCGTGTATTTCTAGGAATTCATCTGTTTCTTCTGTGTTGTCCAGTATGCTGTCTTATAATTGTTCATTGTAGTCTCTGACGAGCCTTTTGCATTTTGTGGTGTCAGTTGTAGTGTTTCTCCTTTCATTTATAATTTTACTTATTTGAGTCTTCTTTCTTTTTTGTCTTGGTAAATCTAGCTGAAGGTTAGTCTATTTTGATATCCCCCCCCCCCCGAAAAAGCCCTTAGTTTCATCGATCTTTTATATTGTCTTTCTAATCTCTATTTTATTCATTTCTGCTCTGATCTTTATCACTAAATTCCTTCTAATGATTTTAGGCTTAGTTTAATTCTTTTTTTTTTTAGTTTCTCTAGGTGTAAAGTTAGGATTGTTTATTTGAGATCTTTTTTTTTTTTTTCATATAGGCATTTGTTGACCCATAAGAGTTGCTCAGTTAGCTTCGGGATCTCTTTCAGAGAGAATTTCTCCATGGATACATTTGGTGCATCCAAGGGAGGAAAGGAGCTCAGGAGTCTCCTGTGTTGCCATGTCTCCTCCCCTGTCTGTGTGAATCTCTGTGTCTGTCTGTCTCTCTTTCCTGTGGCTCTGCTTCATATCATCTCTTGACCACTACCCTCAAATTGCCCTTTCTATCCCTGTCCCTTTTAACCTACCTGTCACAATGTCAACTCTCTTTTCTTTTTCTACATATATCCACATTACTCCTTGGGAGCTGTTCTTCTTATCAGTCTGGGAACATTTCTCCCAACAGTTCTGACCTGGTGACCAGAAAGGGAAGGCAGTTTCTCCCTTCCAGCTCAGTTAGAGAATTCCTGAGGAAGTCCTTTAAACTGTCCTGGCATGTCCTGGTCACTATAGCCAATATGTCTCATGGTCACACTGGATCATGCACCATCCTGGGGGTTCAGAGGGATAGGCCACTGTATTGACCACCCTGGACAAAGCACATGGCTTGAGTTGGATAGAACAGTTCTGCAAAAGACAGAGGAGTTATAGGGGTACTAAGCCAGTGACGACCACAAGTGTCCACTCTTGGGAGCCAAGACAAAGAGAAACAAACACACAACTTAATAAAAATACAAATGCTGAACTTCCTGGAGGACCTGATTCTTGGTTTTGATCTTAAAAGATGTACACAATTTTAGATAGGTAGAAGAGAGTGAGCAATCCTGGAAGAGGGAGAAGTTTCCGTGCATATTTTATGGTGTCATTTGCCTTGTTTTAAGCTCCTAAGAGGCAAGGACCTTTCTTTTGTTACAGAACATGGTGCTCGATGACCATAGTCAGACTTAGTCATTACGGTTCCAGTTCTATCCATCCTTCCCTGCTGTTGACCTAGGATAGAAGATTAATGCCTGAGAAGCTTCTAATCCTGAGAATATCAACTTGCTCATAAAGAAACAGGGAGGCTGTGGAACAGAGAAGGTGTTCTTATTGCCCCTCTGGTGCTCTCAGCCCTGTGTGTCTGACCTCAAGTGAGTTTCACATTGGAATTTTGTCATTGTCATGGGTAGATTGGGTCGTTCATTAATTCAGTAAACACATCAGTGATACCTAATATATACTAGGCACGTAGATGCCAAGGATTTAATGATAAATAGTCAGGATCCTACTTTTTAAAAGTTCATTTCCAAGACGAAGAAGTGTAATTACATGAGGGACGTGACTGAGTCATGCAGAACTGTGGTTCTAAGACAGCTGTGTGTGAAAATCACCTGGGAGCTTTAAAAAAAATACTCGTGTCCTCATCCTATCCCCAAAGGTTTTGATTGCATTGATTTGGGGAGGGGACCCAGACATCCAGATATTTCGAAGCTCCCCCAGTGGCTCTCATGAACCACCAGGGTAGGGATGCATGGAAGCAGATAAAAGGTTCTCTGGTGAGATGAAGGATGGAGGGGCTGCTGGAGGGCTGAGGCCACCTAAGCATTAAAGGAAGGGTAAGAGCTGGAGAAGAAAAGGGGCAGGGGACAGTTGGATATAAAGGACATTGCAGACAGAAGGGAGAAGAGCCAAGAAGGCTGGGAGCTGCTCTAGATGGAAAAGTAAGCAAGTCTCTCTAGTTCTGGCCTAGTCCCTGGATCATCTTGGACAAATATCCATTTCTGTGTGCCTTGGTTTCCCATTCAGTCAAGTATAACTAATGGTACCTCCTTACCTTAGGTGTTTGCCCTTAGGATTAAATGAGGTGATGAAAAATTTAAAGGTAGTATGTCCGTGTTCATTGGGAAAAAGTAAAACATTAAAGTAAAGCCTCTTTTATTCAATGTCTTTGGGGGAAGAAATATTTTATATAAATGAACTTTTTAAGTAACTGAGGTTTAGCCATTCAAAACAATGATCATGAACGAATAAAAATCATCTTATTTTTCCTAACATATGTCATTTGCAGCCCTAGTTTCTTAAACAGAGGAAACTGATGTCATTAGACCCCTGCTTGCTGTTTTCTCTGCCTTTCGTCCCTCAGCATAGGTGTCAGATGCTGAACTGTGCTCTCGTGCAGTAATGGCCTCAGGACCAGAAGTGCAGCAGATTTCCCGTGTGGATGGTTGGGGCTTGCGCTGTCAGGTCTCTTTTCCACACGTTTTCTGTTTCTCTTGCTATCTGGGTATGAGCTGTTGATTCTCACCATTTTAAATTCTACTTTTCCTTTCTAACTTGCTGCCTCTTCCCTGTTGAGGACTGAAACACCAGAAGACGAAGCTTAGAATGAGATTTAAAATAGGAGTAAAAAGACTGTGAGTCCAGAGTCGCTGGAGAGAATGGATTGTGTGATGTCTTCTGCGCATGAATGTTTTGATGCCTGGGCTGCCTTGCACAGCGGACTCTGAGCCACTCTGGCCTGGAGACCTCATGCCCGAGACCGCTGCCTGGGCTTTGTGTGTGCGAGGCTGGGGGCTCCCGAGGGTTAGTTTGTGCGCATTCTCAGCCCCCCTTTCTCTGGCTGTTGGCCATAGACCTTTAGGGTTTCCCACCCTTACCACCTGGAGAATGGTGTTCTTGTCAGATCAGATTTTGAATGTTTGTCAGCAAACGTTTTATTGTTCATGAGGCGAGAGGTAAAAAAAAAAAAAGAGCAGATAGGATCAAACTCTGGAAGACAAGAGTGCCTGGAAGCACACAGCCAGAGAGGAGGCTACACCACCTTCCCCAGGGGGCAGAACGTGGTAGGGAATAGCACACCCTAGATGGGAGAGCCGGGGGGGGGGGGGAACGGGACGTGGTAGAAACAGTCAGGTGTCACAAGACTGCAGAGGTGGAGAACCATGGGGATGAGCAAACTTGGAAGGTGCGAGGTGGTGAATGGTCAGGGACAGAGGTTTAGACCAGCTTTTATTTTTTGATTGATATATAGTCAGTTTATAATGTTGTGTCAATTTCTGTGTATAGCGTGGTGTTTAGTCATACCTGTATTCGTTTTCATAGTCTTTTTCATCATAGGTTACTACAAGATATTGAATATAATTCTCTGTGCTACACAGTATAAACTTGTTTATCTGTTTTATATATAGTAGTTAGTATCCGCAAATCTCCAGCTCCCAATTTATCCCTTCCCACTCCTTCCCTCTGCCCCCATAACCATACGTTTGTTTTCTATGTCTCTGAGTCTGTTTCTGTTTTGTTTTGTTTATATGTGGTTTTTTTGTTTTGTTTTGTTTTGTTTTTTAGACTCCACATATGAGTGATCTCATATGGTATTTTTCTTCCTCTTTCTGGCTTACTTCACTTAGAATGACCAGCTGTACTATGGAGTGTATTGCTCTGTGGCCTTTTTTTCTTTCCTTTTTTTTTTTTTGAGAGTTCCCCACTCACTGACACCACTCCAAGACACATGAGGTGTGACCACTACAGGTGACAGCTGCTAGAGGCAGCCACACTGCAGGGGCTGAGAGTCGCCATATTCGGTGGGTCCCCACAGTGCAGGGCAGGCCCTCTTGAGAAGGTGGCTTCCCGAGCGACCACTCTGGCTGCTTCCCCACTTTGTGGTCTGCCGTCCTTGTGGTCGCTGAGCTTCTGTCTCTCCTTTCCTTCCCCAGGTCGGTGGCTGGACTGGATAAGGAGGCGGACCTGGTACACATGGAGGTGCGGACGGCAGATGGATGTGAGTGCTGTGGCCACCAGGCCAGGCCCAGGGAGATCTGCCTGCAGGTCTCCCTCCCTCCCCAATTTGCATTTTAATGGCTTGGGAAGATGAAAAGCTCTGAGCTCCATTACTGCCATATCCATCTTTATTTCCTAGAGTGGAGGAGAGGCCTCCAGTCCCAAAGGAGATGTTTCACTGAAATAAACCCTCAGGAATGAATTTTCCTGGGGATGTGAGTTAATGTGATGAATTTTGAGGCCCCTGTTAGTAATTTCCTGGCATCTTCAGTATAATTCGAATAGGGATGTCCATAGCGCATCATGGTATTTTGCATTCACTCGGTGAACTGCAGGGACTGTCAGCTTTAAAAAAATAAAACTTTATATAGTCAAGCTTACAAAAAAAAAAAAAGTAACACTGGGCAAATTATTTGCAAAACTGTTTATTCATTATTCAGTAAATATTTAGGAACGGCTTACTATGTACCAGGCGAGAGTCTCAGCCCCGGAGACAGAGTGGTGAAGACCTCTCTTGTCCCTGCAAACAAGCAGTGGAATCCAAGATTTCAAACATGTGACCCCTTTGGACATTGTGCACCTATCTACATCTTAAACAGAATTGGTCTGATAAAGTATCATTTTGCACCAACTTAAGTAGTTATAAGGGTCTTCCCTGTCCAAGTAAAAGGAAATCAACTTAAAACATATTAAGCATGTGAAAAAGACATAAAATATATGAAAATATAATTAGCATATTTTAGATCAAAAATAGAGCCAAATAATCCATAGAAATGATAGTGACCTACTAGTGCCGCAGAACAAAGCACCTGACTGGGAGTTGAGGTCCTGGATTCTGCCACCTACTAGCCGGGGGACCATGAGACCCCCTGACCTCTCTGTGCTCTGGCTTCTTATGAGCTGAGCATACTCATCCTTATCCTGCCCACGTCCTAGAGTTATGGGTTGAATGTACAAATGTAAGGAGATTCTGTTTGACCTGGATGTGGGTGTTGGGTTATCATTCAGAATACATTAAGTAAAGCCGCGTGTACTTTGTCGATGAGAAGGCTACTGCTTTTGAGACCAAGCACAGATGCATGCTAGGAACATGCACTTCGGGAAATATGTTTTATTTGCTTGATTTTTATTTTTAAAAGAGTTAGAAGACCATCAACACTTGTTACTATATGCCTGGAGCTGGGCTGAGTCTTTCCTTCCTTCCTTTCTTTGAGTTTTGAATAAATGTAATTATCTGAAGCAGACGGGGATGAAGGATGACCTATACTCTTTTTACATTTTTTTTAAACAGAAAAGCTATTTAAGATTTAGGGAGATAATGTCACATATTCAGATGCACTGATCATAAGCGTGGTGAAGCCTGAATTCGAAATTACTCTTACTGCTGAGAAAGGAAAAACCTGGCAAACTGGAGGAAGAATGAGATGGAGGGGTTTGAAGCAGATGAGCGGGAGGAGAGCAGACAGCAGCTCCAGGAGATGACCCCAGACCAGCTTTCCGGGCAACCCCTGCCTTGGCTTTGCTCCCCATGTCAAGCTTTTTAAGCTGTTTGTGTGATCTGTGGGGGCTGTAGTATTTCAGAGGTTGGAGGAACCTTTACAGGACTGTCTGACCTCCCATCTGGCGTAAGAATCCCTTCCCTCAAAACGTCTGACAGTGTGTCTTCAGGTTCTGTGAGTTCAGGCTTAAGACATCTCCTTTTCTACTGCTGGACAGCTCCATTTTAAAAATTAAAGAAAAAAAAAAAGGTAATTTCTTATATGAAGCCTAAACTCATTTTCTGCAAGTTTAGGAATTCTGGTCCACATTGGGATAAGGCCTATGTTGCAGGACTTGCTGTGAAATTTTATGAGATTAAAAATGCAAAACACATAGAAAAGTTCCTGGCCTATTGTCAAGGATTGAAGCAAGCAGACAGAAATATAGCAGGGGTAAATGTTCTGTAGCACACTGAGGTTAAAGTACAGTATGGATTAATTCTGTGTCATTTTTCAGGGTTTTTTGAAATCAGTTTTCCAGTAGTTCAGAGAATCTTCTTTCAACATAGTGAATTGGCTCTAACCCACCTTTATTTAGAAAGAGCACATAATAGACTGAATTAACCTGGGATGTTCTATTTTACATACTCTAAAGAAATGCACGACTCCTTTCTTCTGTGGTGTGTGGCGAATGCTTTCTTACACTGACACACACACACACACACACACACACACACACACATCTATATCTTTTGATCATCCGAAAATAGCATCAACCTATACTTTCTTTTCTTTTCTTTTTTCCTGATGTGATAGCTGAGACCCCAATTTTCCCAAATTTGCACAGCTGGCCTAGTGATAGAATTAAAAACTAGAACTCAGAACTCATAACACACTACAAATAGAAGGGACCTTCTGATAAAGACCATCTACATCATACTTGATGGTGAGAAAATGAATGCTTTCCCCGTAAGGGCAGGAAAAAGGCAGGGGTGTTTACTCTTAAAATATTTTTTCAGCATTATGCTGAAGGTCCTAGTCAGTGCAATAAAGGAAGAAAAATGAAATGCAATTCCTGTAGGTTGCAAAGGAAAAAAATAAAACTGCCACTATTCCCTTTGACATGATTGTCTACACAGAATATCACAAGGAAGCTCCCACAAAAGCTCCTAGAGCAAGTATGTAAGTGGAGCACAGTTGTAAGATACAACAAATTCTGTGGAAAGAGGATGATTGTTTTTAGTGAATAGTGTTTGAACACACTGGGCAATCCATGTAGGGGGGAAAATGAACTTCAACCTTTGATTTACAACTTACATGAAATTTAACTCAGGTGGATATTTATTTCTAAATGTAAAAAATAAAATTATAAAACTTTTAGAAGAAAATACAGGAGACCTTGGATTGACACCAAGAACAAAATTCACAAAATAAAGAAGTGATAAATTGGACTCCATCAAAATTTAAGTTTATTCTTCAGAAGACATAATAAAGACAGTGGGAGAAAATATTTGCAGATCATATAACCAGCAGAGGACTTATAGCCAGATCATATAAAGTATTTTCAAAACATAAGAGTAAGAAAAAACACAATTTTTTTAAATAGGGAAAAAGTTTGAATATGATATTTACGAAAGAAAATGTGAAGATGACAAATAAGTACATTTATTTGCAATATTTGGAGAAAGTGGTGCCTAGATCCTCTGAGCCCTTTTGTGACTTACATGTTTAGAAGAACAATAACAAAAATCTCTAAGAATCTTAAATCAGGAGAACTAGTGGGTCTTAGATAATTATTTTTTCTTCCTCAGACTTCCCTTCGTTGTTCCACTTTTTTTTTTTTTTTTTTTGGTCATGTTGATGAGTCTGTTTCTTAATCAGGCCATTTCAAGACCATTTACCCTGTGTTCTAGATTTGCCAATTGCTGTTTTGAGAATTACCTTCAAAGAGGTCTTGAGTGGTAAAATTCCATTTCTCTGAGTCTTCCTGGATGTTTCTCTCAGCCTGTCCCCTCCATGGTAATCCTCTGGTGAGCTGGTTCTGCCACAGCGTCCTGGAGCCACCCCAGAGGTTTGGGTTTAGATGGTCTGAAACAGGACCTGGGAGTCTGTGTGTTGGTAAGCACACATGTAGCATGATTCAGACTCAGGGACCCTGTTCAGGACCACTGCTTTGAGGGTCCCTGACCTCAGGTGGGGCTGGAGTCGCAGCTCAGGGGCAGTTATATCCTCAGTAAGCATGAAGAAACAGCCTTGGTATTGGAGGCTAGAGTTCCTCTGTTCTGAAAAACTCATGGGATTTTAGCTCCTGGGCTGTTGCAGCAATGGAAGTGAGAAGAACGTGTAAATAGAACAAATGGGTCTTTCTTTCTCTTCTAAAAAACAAAAATCAGCAAGAAATCATAATCCGTGGTAAAATGCTCTCATGAGCAAAAAGTTTTTAGACATCTAGACTTGAGATTTCTGGAATCAAAGCCTGTTTCTTGTCCCGGTGCTGTTATCAACACTCGTTCATCAGTCGCTGCGTTTCCTCACTAAGCCGAGAGAGGGCGCAGTGCTTCTTAGCCGAGCACTCTGAGCGGTCGTAAGCAATCAAATGGGCCTGGCACACAAGGTAAAATTGTTAGCCCTGCAGCCTAAACTGTAGGCTCTAGACGTGAGAATGTTGGCTCTTAAGAACTTCAGGTTATTAACCGGTGCAGTGGTTGTAAACTGTGTAACTCGGAGCCCTAGCAGAACTCTAAGAACTCAGAGGCCAAGAGGAGGGTAAGGGGGCGGCTGCCATCAGTGGGACTACCGGCCCCTTGACTTCTGTTCAGTTAGAGAAGGCACGCTAAAATCCACTTGATATATTGCAAATATAGTATCATCTTTGATAAAATGATCCCAGAATTTTAAAAAAATTAGTTGGAATAGATAAGAAATTTTCAAATTGCATCACTTTCCAAAAAGCACCAACATGTATAACAATTTGTTGTTACATAAACAGTCAGTGACAGGACGTGAACCAACAGGTGGATTCTGATCTAACTCTCAGCCTGATTTTTCCTCCCGTGGTTCAGATACCTAACGGTTAGGATCACCGGTGCTGGTGTCATATTGCCTGGCTTCAAATCCCAGCTCGGTCACCTGCTAGATGTGTGGAATTCAGGCCGATTACTTAATTGTTCTGTGCTTCAGTCTCCTCCTCTGTGAAATGGGAATGATGATAATTGTAACTCCTTACAGGGGTTGCAATAATTCTTGCATGATTCTTGCAATAATCAGTTAATGCCTGTATTTCCTGTGAGACCAGATGACAAAGCAAGCATTCAAAAATGTCACTTATACTTACCTCCTCCACCACAGAAGATCTTTTAAAGAGAACAAAAATGTCACTTATTCAGAAAGAGAAAGAGAAATGCCATATGATATCACTCATGTCTGGAATCTGTAAAAAGAAAAGAAGAAAAAGGACAATATGAACTCATCTACAAAACAGAAACAGATTCAGATGTAGTAAACAATCTTATGGTTAATGGGGAAAGGGGGTGGGAAGGGATAAATTTGGAAGTTTAAGATTTGCAAAGGTTAGCCACTATATATAAAAATAGTTTAAAAAAAAGTTTCTTCTGTATAGCACAGAGAACGATGTTCAATATCTTGTAATAACCTTAAAAAATGTCTCTTATTGTCATCATCATCTTCTTTAGCATCCTCATCATCACCACCTAGTCATCATATTGAGAATCAGTTTATTTGGCAAGTGAAGTGGAAAGGCCCCTGAATCAAGTGTCAGAAGTCTTAAAATATTCAGGATTGCTATGATTTCTAAATGTCTACAATGCTGCCAGATTCCCCACCCCCACCCCCACCTCATGCCATTAGAAGATACAGACACTAGAATTCTCCCGTGGGCAGTAAGAAGTTTTATAAAAACTCTACATCCATAAGCACAATAGGAAGGAATGGAAACTGCCTTTTCTGGTTTGTTGATTTTGTTTGTTCTTTGTACCCACCATGTCTCAAATGTCACATTAGGTATTTGCAACAATGTCAGTATCCTTTGTTTTTCACTATGCCTACAAACAGGTTAGCCCACTCCCCAGTCAAGGAAAAGGAGGCTTATGGAAGCAAAATAACTTTTCAGTTCCCTGGAATCTGCTTGTTTTCACTTATTTGCATTTGAGAGTTAATGTTGTTATTTAAAATAAATAGCTCCTGGGTATTTCTCTAAGAGAGGACCTGAAGAGCTGAATTTGCTTTTTGTTCACAAGTTTAATTCATTTTTTCAATTTCTGATAATATGTTTATTACCCAAAGGGATGGAAGTTGAGCAAATCATGGAAAGTTTTCTCTCCTCCTAGATGGCAAGAGGCATGATGTTCAGGGTAGTTTGAATATTTAATAATCTTAAAGGCAATGCATAATCACAAGTCACAATGTCATTCAATGTAACAAAAAAATGCTTTGGCTTTTAATGTAATTCAATTCAGTTTAACTGGCATTTACTGAAGCTTTATAAAGTTGGTGTGAGGAGAGACACAAAGATGACTAAGACCTTACCCCTGCTTCTAAAGAGGTGACCCTTTTGGAAAGGTTTGGCGGAGTGAGAAACACAGGACTTCATGGTGAGGTTTGCTCCTATAGATGGATGAGAAGCTTGCCTTACAGAACTCCTGGCAGAAATGCAGCCTTTTAGGATGATAAGACTCAGGGTGCCAGGTTATCTCCTTCATGCTCTTTCCACACTTCTCAGTTCTCTGATCATCCTCTATCCACCACAGATCCCAAGGCACATTCACTTGGAAGTATCCCATCTCCATCACTGGCGTGGGGATCTTCTGAGGGCAGGAACCAGTCTTACGGTCTCTGCTTTCTGGAACCTCAGGGACTGTCTGCCACCTGCAGCTTCTCTGCATACCTTGACCCAATTCAAAAGGACTGAGTCAGTCAGTCAAATATCACCCCTTTTCACCATATGAGACCCTTGGTCTACCATCTGCAAGGTGAGAAGGCCTGAGGCTGGATACGCTGGGGACATGGTACCACCTTCCCTGAAGTCCTGCTCGCAGTAGAGCTAGTTAAAATAGGGCCCAGTATTGATGAAGTTATGGAGCAGATCTCTCTATACACAGTGCAGAGAACAAAGCCTTTGACTTCTAGTTTTTGTTAAGTGGTGGAGTGACTGTGCCAGCTCTTAGAAATACATTAGAAAGGCATCTGACATTTAGAAATGCATGAATCATGAGGATGATGTGACACTCCACCACTTGGGAAATCACTCTCTGGTTTTCCCACAAGAGTATCCAAATGAGATCTTCATTCAGTCTGGTCTTTCTAGTTTTTCATTTGAGGATGTTTCAAAGGATAGGAAAGAGAAGTTCAAGAATAAGGATTAATCAAAGTCCACCCATTAACATGTAATTATACAGTGCCTTCCATGAGCTTTGCCTACCTAAACATCCATGTGCAGTTTTCAATCTCTTTTTCAGGAATTCCCTTCTCCCGTAGCACACTTCTCTGTCTGAGCTAAACACAGGGGCTGCCTCCTCCTTCAGGTCCTCCTTGATTGCTCCAGCTCAGACACACTGCTTTTTTTCTCTTGTCTGAACACCCATAGCATTTAGAAAAGTAAAGTGATGTAAGTTCAGAATATGACTTTACTGGTAGGGGCTGTGCCATCATGGTCTTTTGATTTTCCATGATCAAAAGAACCCTATTTGTTATTATTTGAACATATGAGGGATGTTGAGTGTTAAATGCCCTTCCTTCTCCCTTCATAGTGAGTAAAACGGACAAGCATTAATTGATCATTTAAATTTATTCACCAATGCACTAAGCACTTTTCATACATAATCTTATTTAATCCTGACGGCCATCCTGAGAGGCAGACACGAATTTGTTTGCACCTCCCGGAGGAAAGGCGGTGCTGCCGCTTGTTAGCCAAGGGCCATCAGCAAGGAGCAAGTCTGGGATTTGAACTCCATGCTGTTTGCCTTCTGAGGCCTTCCTCTCAAACACCACAATGTGTTCCATCAGGCATCTGGGATTATAAAAAACAAAAAAGGCCACAGTTGTTAGAAGCCTATTTGAGGATTTCAAGTTATATGATTTTCAAGTTATATGATTTTCAAGTTTTAGTTTCATTGTGGAACCTTTTCAACTGTCTCCAGTCCCGTTTAGAGATGATGTCTGAAGTCCAAATGTGAGAACTTTGACCAATAGGGAGCTTCAGCCAAATGGTGTCTCCTGCTCACCTTTGACACCCACCTTCCCCTGTGACCCTTGGTCCCTTCCACCTGGTAGTCTGGCCCACCTGACAGATCAACCCCCTCCACCGACTTTAGGTTCTCACCAGGCAGCCGATATTGTAAGCACTTATGAGCCTGTCTCTGTGTTTCGAAAAATACAGGCATTGTGACTTCTGATATATGAGCCCAGCTGAAGACTGCAGGGCCCCTGAATTTTAAGTGGATTTCAAAAACTCATTTTCGTGCTGCTTTCCTATTAAATTGGACCTTTTGTTCCATGCCGGGCAGCGGCAAGCAGTGGGGGCAGCCATGAAATAGGATGAGTTTGGCACCATAACTCACCTATCGCGGGCCAGGGTTTAGGTAGGCTTGGGTTTTTTGAGGGGTGGCCTCCACTACACTTGATTCTTTCTTCAAAGTGTCCAAATGTGGGAGTAAGTAGTAAATATACAGGGGGAACGTGAGCCTGTGGGAGGGGTAAACGGCTGTCCGCCCGTGTGCACCTTTGATTACTGGTCTAAGGGGCTTTCTCAGACCCTTGCTGGCAAGAAAGAAGCGGGTTGTCATGTCAACACTCATGGCTTCTTTACATGTATTTACTGCAGCATTTTACTGGATTTTAGTGCTTTATTTCGGGAGCAAATGACTAAGGTGGTGTGGGGCCAAGAAGATTCCTGGTGGGCAGGCCACGTGCTCCAAAGCACAGCCTGGGCTTCTTACCTTCCCTTGTCCTCTTGGCCAGAAGTGGAAAGCCAGGCCACTCTTGGCTTTCTCTGTGGACAGGGACATGCAGGCTGTACTTACAGAACAGCGAGCAAGCTAGTCTTGCTAATGGATCAGGGGATGAGAGTCAAGGGGCACTGTGTCTTCTCTGGAGAGGCAGGTAGGGGCCCAATTACAGCGTCACGATGCAAAACGAGTAGCTCCCAGAATTGTTTGGACTGGAGGCTTGTTCTGTTTGGCCTTACACTGTTTGGCCTGCACCATATTTTAAATATAATTAGCTGTTGATTGTTTCAAAAAAAATTAGGAAATTTCACATTTAAAACATTGGGACATTTAGCTTGATGTAGAAACTCAGAACGTCTTGTTCCTACATCTCGATGACTGATTCTGAGGAGCAGCTCCCTCCTCCCATAAAGCGGCAAGTAGTGGCTGTTTTCCTGCAGTCCTGGCTGTTCCTTGGTGATCCCTGGCACTGGGGCTACGTGCCACCTGCCATTCATCATCCCATCCCAGCTCAGTTTCCTCTGGTACGTTATTCGCATGGCCCCTTAGTTGATTTCATTAGGCTAGTTGTAAAAGGCCTTCTATTCCATAGAAAAATGTTTGGGTTTTGTCCCGGGGCACTTGGAACTGTTGGATGGTGTTGAAGCCCAGAGAGATTAGCTCAGGTTAGGTTTTAGAGAAGATGCTGGTTCCTTACCTCCCCTACACCGAGCTTACGATCCATCGTGCACCTGAGCGCCAGGTGTGATTTGGAGACAGCAGGCAAACGGATGGGAGGGACTTGTCCAGGCAAATGGCAGGGGTCACAGAGAGAAGAGAGATTCTGGAAGCACTTCAGAGGCAGAACTATGAAGCCTGGGGACCAGCTGGACGGCCTGGCATGTGGAGGAAAGAAAAGGGAAGAGGCTTCAGCTACTGGGCAGATGACAAGACTGCTGATGGGGAGAAGGAAATCTGTGTATGATGTGTCTGGATTAAGGGTACGGAAGACATGGGCTTTGCCCAGATACAGACATCTGAAAAGTTGGGCTATAGCACATTATGAATTCGTTTCCTACCAAGACGTGTTTCTTTGTTCAGTTAGCATTTTGTTTATAAATCAATGTGTGTAATAGCTAGCTACAGATGATAGGAGTGAACCCGCTCCTAGACAGCAGGTGCTTTCAGAATAGGAAATCTCTGTCTCATTCCCTGCCATATTCCTAGTGCTTAAATGATACCCAATGCATTACGTGCAATTATGAAATATTTGCTGGATCAATCAATCAATCAATTGCAGATCAACAATTAGGTATAATTTAAAGTACCCTTGTTTTGAACTGAGTTGGTATAAATTCTTGCTTGTTTAAACTTTTGCCTTTATTTATCTCTGTTGTGTACTATCCCCTCCATTGTAGCCCCCGACACCTACCCACGCCATGCACATGTTTAAGTGGGCATTAGACAGATGTAGTAATGTGTGTCATTTTAGATGATAACAAAGACTTCTCTGCCTTTAGTCCTAAAATGATCCCTACTTTCCACTTTGACCCATTTGTTATTTTTAAGCACCATTAAGTAAACACTAAATATTTTAAAAGCAAGTGTATGCAAAGGGTGCTTTATGGAGACCCACCTGTAGTTTTTCCCTGGGGAACAAATAACTGAGTGGATTGTCTTCCTTGAATTGTCTTGCATAGTCGTGATCAGAATGCTTAAGAGTCCAGGGTTTCTCATTCATTTCCAGCTCCTGCCAAAATTTTGAGGGGGTTGGTTGGGGAAGTTTCAGTGGCTGAGATCTTGAGAAAATTTTACAAGTAATTATGCAAGTTTAATTATTATATAAGTAATAAGTAAATACATTCTTATTGTAAACACAATAAAGATGTATATAATATAAAAAGCAAAGACCTTATTTCAACTCTGTCTCTTTAAGTCCTTTCCTGTCGACCAAAGTCATCAGATCTAATATTTATAGGCATCCTTTAAATTTTTTTTCTATACACGTAACGGCATAAATCTATATCTATAAAGACCATATTCTTTGTTTTTGTTTTGTTTTTGTTTTGGTTTTGGTTTTTGGTTTTTGTCATAAATTGAATCATGTAGTATATGTTGCTAAATGAATTTTTATGATGTTGCAGAACAGTGCACCTTGGGGAAATCAGCATGTTGATGTGTGTGTCGACCTATTTTTTCTTTTTATTTGCAGCCTGGTACTCTGTTACACGTGTACCTCTGTTTATTTAAATGTTCCTTAATTCATGGACATTTAGCCAGTTTCCAATTTTTCACTGCTATATATAATGCCAGAGTGAACGCTTTTTGCCCTTGTCTCTTTTTGAAAACATGTAAGTGTTTCTCTAGAAAACATCCCTTGAATTAAAATGACTGGTGTAAGATACGCACATTTAAAATTCTGCTGGATATTTCAAACCTGTTCCTCAAAAAAACTGTACCAAGTTACTCTTTGGCTGGTGGGATATAAGATTAACTCTTTCCCCACTCTCTTGCCTGAACTAGATTTTTTTTTTTTAATTATTACATTTTTGTGGATGAGAAAATGCAATCTCAGGGTTGCTTTAAATGGCATCGCTGATTCCCAAGAAGTAGGGCTTTGCTGCCTATTTCCCCTTGTGTCTAAGTGTCGCTCTGCCCTCCCATTTCAGATGCTCACTACCTCACCTGCAGGATCCAGGAATGTGCTGAGACTACTCGGAGTGGGCCTTTTGCCCGCTCCATCGACATCAGTTCCCTGGTCGTCCAGGATGAATATATCTTCATTCAGGTGAGTCCAGATGTGCAGTCAACAGTAGAGGGAGGGTGAGTGGGTGAAGTCAACTGCTTACTAGGAAAAAGAGGGAGGCTTTCCAGAAGCTGTGAAGATGTGGACACAGGGATGCTGTCCCTTCTTTGCTTTGGGTACCCAATCCCCCGGGGAGATCACAGACTTCTGGTGAAAGATGAAGGTGTTATGGGTCCTTATCATTTACAGGGGACTTTAGTGTCCCACTGAATCCTTCAGTTGGATTGTCATTTTATTACATGAAAGGGGTCTTAAAATGACTAAGACTTGGGCTGGGGTTTGAGATCACTTAGAATCAGATCTCATTAGAGATGAATCATTAGAGATAAGTAATTTATCAAAGCCAAATTCTATTTCTGTTCAAAGTGACTTATCTAACTTGGGAATGAGAATCTCCAAGAAATTAAGCATCTCTAGGATTTTCTTTCTGTGAAAATCTAAGTTTCACTAAATCTTTCCCTCTCTTTCCAGTGCTGACTCTCCCCTCAAATGTCCAAGCCCCAAATCCTTCACTCCAAGACCTCTGTGACTCTTAGAGGAAACTAGGTGGGACTCAGGTTTTTAGGCAGGCAAGGGAAGCCTTGTTGTTGGTTTTGAGTTTCACTAGGAGATGCAAAATAGATCAAAAATGAGGAAAGACAAAAGAAGAAATTCCGCCATTCCACCGAGTGATAGACTTTGTGTTTGTGTGTGTGTGTGTGTGTGTGTGTGTGTGTGCTACTAAGTCAAATCTCACCTACATTTGAGGACAGCCTTGATCTTCCACCCTCTGCCTTTCTACCCTTCTACTGTCAGCTGTTTTCTCTAGGAACCTTGACCTTGGGAGTCTCCCCGTTTGCTCAGAGCTGAGCACTTGAATGGCTTTCTCTTCCTCACTTTTGGTTGTTTCATTCAAATCAGCCCCATCTCCTCTATGAGGTGTTCTGTAACCTTCCGAGCATGGCTCCCTTCCTCTGAACTTTTGCAGCTCTTATCAGCTACCATTCCTCTAGCACGTAGGCTATTAAGAATTGTTACTTAAATCTTAGTGGATTTGTCTCTGTCTTTACAAGTTGCATTTTACACTAAGGATGGGGACAACATTCTGTACACACATTTTACCCCTGATCCTTGGCCCTAACAGTATGCCTTTGCACAGCAAGCGTGCTCAGTGACTACTTGTTCTGTTGATAGGTTATGGATATAGCAGTTACTTCTTTTTGCAAATTAGCTCCATGGAATTTTGAGGTCTAGTAAAATATAGGAAAAGTAGTCACTCAAAAACCAGCTGGAAAGAGGGAGTGAAAGAGAGGTCTTTGTGCTTGCAAAATCACTGTTTGTTTAAAAGCCAGAATTTCAGGAATTTTTTTCTAAATCTTGGCAGGTCATTCTCATATTCATAGATATTTACTGAACACATAGATGCAAAATATTCAATCCTAGGCACTACTCTTGGAGTCTCCCAGCTTTCTGCCCTGGGCCTGCTTTTCTTCCCACTCACTTCCTGGAAGATGCCATGGTTTCCAGCACCTTCTCTGTGCTCTGATGACTCTCAAGTCAATGTTCTGTGACCTCTACCAGGCACCGCAGATCTCCATATCTAACAGCCATCTCAACATCTCAGTTTAGATGTTCCACAGGTCAAATATAATTGACATGTCCCCCTTGAACATGACACATGGGTGGCACTGCCCTCTACCAGGTCACTCAAGGTAGAAATGTGGAAGTCAGTCTGTGTCACCAAATTAAATGAATCCACAGCCTTTGCTAATATCACCCTTAGTTATTTCTCAAGTGTTTCCTTTCATTCCATTTCCATTATGGTCCCAGTTTAAGGCTTTATTACTGTTTTCTCTCTATTTAATTTTTTTAAGGTTGAAGCCCAGGGATGATTTATGAATTTACCAATCGAATTGCTCTTTCCTTAATGCTAATACTGCATAAAATGATGAACGTGGCAGAACCGTTTCTGGGAAGCATGGCATAGAATTTCAAATGTCTGTGGTTTTTTTTCTTCATTTTTCCTTGTATTGCATAAAGCTTTCTGTAACTCCGCAAGCACATATCCAGATTTTTTTCTGAGTGTTCTGAAATAGTTCTTTTTTAAAAAAATAATTATTATTGTGTTAGAAACCAATAGAAAATTTTTTCTTTAGTCAGCATCAAATTTTATTTTGTTTGAAAGAGATATGAGTTCCCATTAAATAAAGTTCTGTTGGTTCCCTACTATGTTGTAGACCCCCTGTTTTAGGTGCTGGGGCTAAGATATTGAACACAATAAAACCCCTGCTTTTGTGGGAGACAGGAAACGCTAATGAGAGACAGGAAAAATATGTAGATGATACATACATACATAAATCCATAGATGTGAAAGGCTGTGAAGGGTAGTGGTTAATGACATGTAGTCTGTAGCCTGACGGCCAGCATTTATTCTGATCTTGGCTTGAGCACTTTGTGTGTGTCCTGGGTGACTTTGGGGGTTGGCTTCGATTGATATGACAGATATGTCTGAGATCTGACAGTGTATGCTTAGTATTTTTTTTTAATTGAAGTACAGTCATTTACAACGTGTCAGTTTCTGGTGTACAGCACAATGTCCCAGTCATGCATATGTGTGTGTGTGTGTATGTATATGTATATATATATATATTTGTTTTCATTTTTTTCATTAAAGGTTATCATAAGATATTGAAATAGTTCCCTGTGCTATACAGAAGAATCTTGGCTTTTTTTTTTAATCTATTTTTATATAGCGGCTAACATTTGCAAATCATAAGCTCCCGAATTCATCCCTTCTCACCTCCTTTTCCCTGGTAACCTTAAGATTGTTTTTAGTTATAATTGCTTCTTTTATAAAAAGAAAAAAAAAACCTCATTATATGGTCTGTTTTCCTTGCTTTCCTGCCTATGTGTTTCTTTGATGATTTTGAATATTTGTTCTAACTAAGCTTTATGACTAAAACTTTATATGACATGGCCAATCTGTTTTTGGATAATATCTATTGATTTCCTCTTGTGAGCAATTTTAAAATTAATGTATTTCCATACATTCCTGTTTCCTCCCCTCTGTGTTTAATTTCTCCACTGTCCAGTTTTGGTTGGTTACGTTATCTTTTAGTATTTGCCTTCCTATCTTAAAATATAATTCTGTTAGTTTAAATATTTTATCAAGCACTGCTGAAGACAGGTAGGAAGAAAGTAGCCTGTGTGTTTATGACCTTGCACTCTCTTCCTTCCACCCAGCCCCGGTTTTGTTATTTAAATCATTTGGAGCATTTATATTCTGCTCAAACCATCACTCCTGCATTTCTTTTGATTTTAGTTTTCTACGTAAATGTATTCAGTAGCTCACCACCAGTCCTCTCACTATCGTGTTCTCATTTATGTCTTGGTCATCTGAAATTTGTCCTTCAGTAATGTCTTCAAGAAAGGTGAATTCTTGAATGCTGAAAATATGTTTGTTTCTCCCATTTATGTTTTAATATCATCTTTTAGGGTATAAAATTTATGTATCATCTGCTTTCCATAAGAACTCTGCTTCATTAACTTGTTGAATGTTACTATGTCCAGCTAGTCTGAAATTTTCCCCTTTTTGGTGCCTTAATTTTTTTTTGTCTTTGATATATAAAGTATCGTGTATATATATAGATATATTATGTATATCTATATATATACACACACATACACACGTATGAATACCGTTTACTTTATTAGTGTCTGTTTTGTGGTTGGTCATACTACGTTGATTCTTTCCCCTGGAATATGTCTCATTCAGTTGGTTCAATTTCTCCTTCTTTTTTCATTTCTCAAAAGTCTCTGTGATGTGTATTTTGAAATATATATTTTATTTATTTTATATGTTAGTTCTATTGTTTTGTCCCCCTTCCTCCAGGACACTTAGGGTGTGTACAGTAGACAAGAATGGGGAGCCATCATTTTCTCCTTCTAATATGTTTTAACTCCCTGAGCAAAATGAGATTCTAAAAAACAATCTTATCCTCACTATCCTTGATGAATAGTTAGCAGTGTTCAGGCTCCTCTTTGCCATTTTTGATGTTATTATTTTTAACTTCTTTTGTGAGTTTTGCTATCATATATATATGTGTAATATATTATATTATCTCTTTTGTTGTCTCAACATATCTCCCCTGAGTTCTTGTATTTCTGTTTTGGTCTCTTCTCTTACAGAAGTCATTTCACCATATAGGTTATTTTTAATCACAGCGGTATAGTCACAATTTTTATTTGCTTCATGGAAGCATTTTTTGTTTCATGTTTGCTATTTGTTTTTTCTGCCATTTCTCTATTTTATTTTGCTGTGTTATTTTATAACTCTTGTGCTGTTTTCTTCTGTCTTTATATTTTTCACCATTACTTATTTCTTAATGACATGGGGTCTTCCCTGTGAATTGTCTGAGGAGGTTCATCTTGGGGATAGGTCAGGGCTCTCTTTCAGCTTAACGAGAGCTGTCCTCGGTTTCACGGTGAGGTTTCATATAACTACAACTTGTTCGTCTGTCAGTGGGTTCTCAGAATGTAGAACCACCTGGGCGGTTCTCTATCCAACCATGCCTCTCCAGCTGCTCCTTGTTACCCACCAGTTCCAGGAATACTCCCACTGCCAATTCCTGGGACGTATTCCCTTGATTCCAAGTAACAGGTTGTCAGTTGTGCTTCTTAGGAAGTGTCATCTTTGGAGAACTCTATTTGTCTGGCGTGATCTAAGATTTGTATCTGTAGGCATTCTCACCCTGGTGCTGTCTGCTCCCTCTTTGTCCTTTACTGCCTTTGGCTTCCTTTCCACCTGTTTTGTGTTTCAGGGTTATATTTTCATTAAATAGAGAGTTTGCGTTTTTCTTTCATGTTTCCCTTCTGCTCCAGGGTGATTTATGAAAGGAAAAGGGGGAGGCACTGTTATGACTTGGCTATTTAAAACCATTTATAAACCCTTACCATGTATTTTCTGAAATGTTGCAATAGTTTGCTAACTGATGTTCTTGCGCCTAGATCCACACACCTCCAAACCATTCACAACCCTACTTCCAAAGTAATTTATTTAAAATAAAAATCAATATCCTTGCCTTCACAGACTGCTCATTGCTTATAGGTTAAAATCCAATTTCCTTAATGTTGCCTACACCCTCTTCTACAGTCTGGCACCTACCTAGTACATCGGCCTCATGTGAATTCCTTGCCTACAACTGTCCCCCACATGCCTTCCTTTTTATATTTTAGTCTTCAATAAAAATAAACTATTTGAGGCTGCATGCACATACCATGGCAATTCTGCACCATGTCATTTCTGCCTAATATGCCTTTTTTGTTGTGTGTATGTATTTTTTCTTTGTTTGTTTTTTTCCGGCTTGGACTGGTCCTTAACAGACAAACTCATTCTTTAACTCATTCAACTTAGGCAGTGCCTCCTATAGGAAGTCTTCCCTGATATCCTCAATCAGTCAGGATTAGACCAAGCTCCTTTGCTGATTACTTCTCCATGTGGGTTATGCTTCCCGAGCCAGGTCTGGAAACTTTAAGAGGAGCGAGAATGTGTCCTATTCATCATTGCTTTCCCTGCACTTAGCATAATGACTGGTACTCAATAAATGTTTGTTGAACTGAACTGAACTGTGCAGATAAGGCATCGTCCTCATTCTCAGGGAGTGTAGTTAGTTATCTTTGTAAAGCAAGGGAGTTTTGTTTTTCCAGCTAACAATATAAGACAACTTAGGGTAATTGGCAATTGCTCACTGCATAAAAATGGCCACGTGTAGAATGTCTCTGCATTTTTATAGAACTGCTGTCCAGGAATTATCCATTATGTTATCCGGTGCCCTTTTTATATTCATTCATTTAAATATATTAAAATACATTCAGCCCAGCGGGAAACACAGACAACGCAACAATTATAATGGAGCGTGATGAGAGCTGTATTAGCGGGAAGCGCACGTCGCTCTTGGAGTGAGAAGGAAGGATTCTTCGCCCGGTCCTGGGAGGATGGTCAGTTCAAGCTTCCCAGCAGCAGGACCATGGGTGCCGGCTTGACAGGTGAAGGAGAAAGAGCATCCTGGGCAGAGGGGGTTCTGCGTAAAGAGAAGGGAGTGAGAGAACGTAGCGTATCAGGACCAACTAAGGACAGCTGCAGTTGTGGGAGGGCATGAAGGGGCAGGAAAATAAATGAGAAAATTGTCCTGGAGAGGTAAACCTTTTCTATTTCCTTTAATTAAATATTGGTAATTTTGTGTTTCCCTCTTAAGAATTGCTAAAAACTCTCAGAACTAATTTTTTGTGTCAATTTTAGCGGATGCTCTGCATTAAGCTTTATGATAGTCTTCCTTTCTCCTAGACCACTGATCAGTTTTAATTACTTGGCATCTTTCTCTTTTTTTATATGTTTGCTTTTTTATTGCTTTTTTGAAAAAAAATTATTGGAAGCCATCTCAGATACATTTCTGAAATCAGTGTGGGTCTTTAATTTTTCTTGGAGGGTATGAGTTTCAGAAATTGAAGGGGGAATCAGGAAGGGCTTCATGGAAAAGGTAAGAAATGTGCACTGCCGTGATTAATATCTACCTCGGAAGCAAGGAAAAGGCAAGAATTTCTCATTCTGTTCGTAGAAATAAAGCTGCCTCAGAAGACTTTCTGTCAGAGCGGAAAACCCTCAGACTAACAGTAACTGCTTCAAAGTTTAAAACCACAGATTTGTTTCTGAGCAAGATATCAGGGCATCGAGGTGGGTTATGTTCTTCCCACCCTGGCTTGAAGTTGGCCAAAGAATGATCTGGGGACAAGTAACACATCAAGGTTTAGGTCCAGCCCAGCCTTCACGGGTAACTTCTCCGAGTGTCCCTCAGGCAGAGCTGGACGCTGCAGATAATGGAAGAGCCTTGTCGTCCTTCCATAGTTTGATTTTTAAAGGGGAGACCTGTAGAGGCGGACTGTTCACTTTTATGCCGACCCTTTGAGCAGCTAAGCAACGGCAAGATGTGCATGAAGGGTATTAGTGGGTTTGTTTTTTCATAATTTTATGGGACTCACCACCTTAGTTTTCTAATTTTTTAAAATATTGTTATCTTATATTTTGTTTTAGTGCCACCAGAGATAGAACGCTGGGGATGGGAGGGGAAGGATAAGCCCGCACAGAAAAGGAGACCAGTCTGTCCCCTTACTCTCTCCTATCCTCGTGTGCCGGGTGTGTTTCTCGGCGGTTTCTACCTTGGCTCTGAGGGACTCTGGGTCAGATGCTACTCAGAATGGAAGAGGGTATCCGGGAGGGTGGGCTCCAGGACTCCTGGCCCTCCTCACATGTGTGACTCTGCTTTTGTTTGCTCTGTGTATCAGGCTTCTTAATACCTTTTATTTGACAAAAGGAATCTGCTGTTAAATGTTTGAAAACCACTGGCATTTCTGTAGCACTGCTGACAGCATAGGCCAAGGTCAGGACTTTTTGTGTGTGGACAACTGAACCCCTAGGAATTCGGGCGGCATCCAGGCCCCTATCCTCTCTCTGCCTATTTATAAATGAGATGATTGTATTTAAGGCATAATGATTTACCCACTAGTGAGTCATTATATACAAACGTACATGCATTAGATAGTGCGAGTTTAAATAACCCCAAACCTAGCCAACCTCTTCATAATGCACTTCCCATGATACTCATTTTGCATAAAATATTCACCGCCTCCCACCCACCCCCTGTAGGAAAGCGTCCCATGCCCAGTCATAATTTCCTTTTTCTAGACATACTGCTACTGTTTTTGATCTGCCGTCTTGTGTAGTAGAAGGGCCCGTGTACTTACGCACACAGCTCCTACAGTCTAGAGAGACCCCAAAGATTCTGTATCACCTTGTTTTGTTTTGTTTTAATTCACAAAGAGGTAAAGGCAGCCATCTTGGTGGTTTTGCTTCGAGAGCCTGGTGTTTGATCTCCTGCTCTCGGGGAAGCTGAGCTGGGGACGTACAGAAAGCTGTGAAGTTTGCTAATCTGTCAGTGCCTTTTCTGTGCAGGGGGGCCCAGGGTCTGGGGTTCTGTAGTGAAATCAAAAGGAGTTAATCCTTCCCTGAAGAGCCCTTGTTTTAATGGGAAGGTGTCTGCCTGCAATGTGTCTGTTCAACATGGATAAAGGAGAAATCGACTTTCCTCTGTAGGGGCAGGGGAGAGGGAGATACGTTGGCCTTGGTGTTCTGAGCCGAGATGGTTGGAAATCCTGTGCTTTCTCCTTGCAGGGCGGCTCTTCTAGTGATTACCCTGGAGAAGCGGTAGTTCAGTGGTGGCAGGGGTAGAACCCCTTCAGTGGTACGATTCCTACCCTGGCTTTTAGGGAGTGTGATGAAGAAACAGGAACAGGACCCTAGTAAGTCATCACAAGAGAGCCATGCGTCTTTACTGAGCTACCATGAAGCCCTGTCCTGTCCTCTCTGCTGGCCCAGGAGGTGGCCTTCAGTGTGATACAGATTCAGGCATTCATTGAATAAAGTTTCATTGTGCGTGTGAGTGAATTAAACAAACAAACAAAAAATAGGTATGATACTGACATATCTTGAAATATCTGAACTGTAAGAGAAAAAACAGATACATAATTAAGATGCAAATAAAGTACTCTAGAGTGGTGGACAAAGCAGAAAATTCAAGGGAGGGAACGCCATCCCAACCCTGCCACATCCTTCTCCAGATACACAAGGAGACCAGTAACAGTGCAGACCCAGCTACTCCCTAAGGCCACGCTCCCGGTGATGCTGTGTAGAGAAGCACCCCCACCCCCCGCCCCATAGCAGGGAATTCTCAGGATGGAGCAAAGGCTTACACGAGAGTGGTTCTCAGACAATCCCAGGATTGCAGTGAAGCCAGTGGGTAGTTTGGATACAGCTTGCTGTTAGTATTTAAGAGTTTTGTGTATAAACAAACAAACAAACAGCACCCTTGCACTATGTTTGTGTGTGTGTCAGGAGCTGTTCTAGAAGGATTAGCAGTTATCAAGCACCACTGGCCGATGAACAGACATTTGGTGACCCACTAGAAATACGCCAGGGGCAGCGGAGCATGCTAGAGATAGAAGACGTTGTCCCTGCTCTCAGGTAGTTCATGATTCAAGCAGCTAGAGGTCTGATGTGGGAAAAGATCCCTGAACTCAAAGGCCTGGGTTGTAGTCAGGAGTCTGCCCCCTACTGGCCAGGGCACGCTGGGCAAGTCACTTGGATTCCCAGAGCAATCATTTGCTGACCTCTGTAAAATGGAATCATGTTCCTTGCTCTGCCTGAATTGGAAGGTTGTTGTGAGGATCAAGGGAGATAATAATGACTCTGAAATGCTTTGAAAACTGCAGAGCCCTCTAAATGCAAGAATCAAGAGACTAATCCACCTGCAAAAATCAGCCTCGCTCTATTTTGCGTATGCACGTTCTCTTTTAAGGGTTTTGATAAGCCTATTGCATAAAAGATTCCTAGTCTTTCCTCCAGACTCATTCATTAATTATTCATGGATTCAACTCATGTATTGACTTAAGTGCAGGATAAAATTGTCCCACATACCTTCCATGATGTTGTTATCACAGAAACCAAAGTCTAATGAGATATATATCTGTATATATGTAACTGTAGATATTCGGGGGTTTAATTACCTTTCAAGAATCTTGAGTGCCTCCTTGGAGCATCTTGGTTCCCAGATCACCTGGGTTTTGATACTTTAAGAGCCTGCTTTATGTGCCAACATGAGATGTAGGGAAGCCTCTATGGTGTGACTACTGTGATCCCTAATAAATTGTTATCTTTCTGAAAGAAAAAAGAAAAAAAGCCCTGAGGCAGAAATTAATAGAGTGTAATTATTCAAAGAAAAACTATTTGGCAATATTTTAAATGATGTTAATTTGGCCTTAATGGGAGAGATTTTTGAATGTTAAATAAATAGCAATTTCATCATTAGGGATACATTTGCAACACAGGAATTTAAACGAAAATGAAAGAGTTGCAGAGACAATCTTCAAAAGAAATCTAATAAAGACGTCTTCAGGTGAGTATTCTTGAAGCACTTTTCCGAATCTCAAGTCAGCTGTTTTCAGCAGGCAGCACTAATGGAAGTCCTATAGCTAGCATGTAGCTGGGATGTTTCACTGTACACATAATGATTTTAGTGGCTGGGTGTAAAAGTCATTGCTAGTATTTGAAATACTTCCACGAATAGACATAAAATAGTGATCGGATTTTGCAGTAATAGTATTTAGTTGACCTTTGTGTTAAACTTCTCTTATGTCCCATTCCCCATGCTTCTGGCTCATGTTTGCTTAGCAAGCAGCTATGCACAGAGGTGGCCGGATAGCACCTGGCCTCCACTGCTCCGTGGGCCTCTTGCTTTTTGTTCTGGGACTGATTTCTCCCTAGGCAGGGGGCTCATGAGAGACCCCTCAGCCGTCCCGCTGCAGACGTCTAGACCTGAAGTGCAAGGTGTCTAGATCTCTGGGGACGATGTGTGCCGTAGGAGTCAGGAGCCATTGGATAAGTACTCCTCTCTTCCTGGGTCAGGAGGGCAATTCTGAGCCTCATTCACTGTGAGTCTTCATGCGTAGTCTGTGAGTCCCCAGGAGAGCTGAACCCCAGCTGCTCAGAGTAATAACCGGTTCAGTAATGCAGCCTGAGGTGGCTTTCCTTCCCTCTGGGCTTCCTGCTTGCCGGTCCCACCACTCCCGTTCCCCAGGGACATTTCTTCAAGACAAACAAAACCCAAACCACCCCTCCAAAAAAGTTAACTACCTGCACAAAAGCCCTTATCTCAGGCTGTGCTTTTAGGGGGAACCCAACTCAAAACAACTTCGATTTGCTCTTCGAGTCCCTACTGTGTGTCCAGGATTGCAGGTGGGGTGAACGCTGCGAGACAAGTGAAAGAATCATCCTCATCCCTATGTAAAACTCCCCAGTCTGAACATCCATTCCCGTCCCTTCTCACTTCTCAGAGACCTGGCTTTGTTGACTATCCTCCTTTCTCCTCCATCTTTAGCTTACTCATCCCTATTTCTGACTCTCCATCAGTGTTTTAATATTTTAAATTATCCACCATCCTTAAATTAAAACAAAATAAAACCAGGAAACTTTCTTTGAACCCCATACTCCTCTCTGCAAACGACTCATCTCTCATTCCCAACCAAAATTTCTTGAGTGCCGTCTACATTCACTCTCCCATTTTCCCATTTCATTCTCTCTTTAACCCACTGGAGACTGATTTTTGCCTCTGCCACTTGGTTGAAGTTACCTTTGTCAAGTTCATCAAAGATGTCTTTGAATGACATCCAGAGAACACCCCTCAGTAATTGACTTAGTGGACGTGTCTGCAGCCTTGGAAACTCCTGACTGCTCCTTCTTTCTTGAAGCACCTTCTCGTTCCTGCTGCTTTGATAATGTGAGGTCTAGCTTCTCCCCGATCCCTTCAGCCTCATCTTTCTGTCCTGCACAGGTGCCTGTACCTCTGCTTCTGCCCACTTTCTAAGGATGAGCTTTTCTCAGACCCCTCGCTAGATCCTTTTCTCCGTTCACTTCTGACCCTCCATCTGACCAGTCTCGCCCGTCCATTCCTGCAGCACAGTGTCAGTTACCAGCCAGCGGCTGCTGATCCCCCGTGTCTCCTGCTGAGACGGGGAGGCTCCAGGGAGGGGCTCCTTATTTACAGGATGCTCATCAATTCTTTCGCCAGAGCAATCTCATCACTCTGTTTCAAAGCTTTGCTGTGCCTGACTCTAATAAATGATTCAGATTTGCTTCTTCCCAAGAGATCTGCTGAGACTCCGTGGAGGTTACAGTACTGTTCCTTACTAGGCCAAAAGCACAAGGAATGTTTTCCCTTCATCTCAAAGAATTATTCTGTAATTAGCTGCATATTAATAACATAAGTATCTGCCTTTTTGGTAGTACATGGATGGGAGATGTCTGGTTTAGGGGTGTCAAATCTTGTTTTTCATTTTCTGTACCACCTCTGAGTCATTGGTAATGAGGGCGTAGAAGATCGTGTTGTGGTGGTACAGTAGGAAAGACTGCTTTTCTTAATTAGTGGTGTCCCCGCGGGTGTGAGAGGGAGGGTGGTGGCACGTCTGCTCTGCAGTGCACTTTGCAGGAGGAGTGGCACTCACGGTGTTTCAGGATCCAGGAGCCTCATGTAGTTAGGCTGTGCGTTCTGGTCTGGAAGGTGGGGAAGCTATCCATCCAGGGACCACAGATGTTTCTATATTCAGCTCAAAGGCTTTCAGATCTCTTCCACTACTGGGAAGTCTGTGAGTTCTTATTTCCAAAGCAGGGATTCTTCTGAATATTCTTGACACCTAGACACAGCACTAATTTTTACCCACTAATCAGCAGATTGAAAGAACTGTTGTCTTTGTTGGAAAAGGGACTCACATTTCTTTAGTGCCAAATTTGTATCTGGTGTGTATGCATTTTATTTCATTCTACTTTATCTTCTCAGGATCTCAATGTGGCTCATGTCATCATCTTTATTTTGCAAATGAGGAAACTGAATTTCAGAGCATTTAAAGAATCACTTTGTGTCATATAGCTCAGTAAATGGAAGAGGCAGGAGAATCTAACCTCAGGGAGGCCTGGGCTCATAAAGGATGGCAAAAGAGGACCATTTCTGATTTCATTTTCCCAGTCTGAAGCTCTTCACCTTAGAACAGCCAGTGTATCCGGAAACTTTTCCGGTTGACTGTGAAAGTGAAACAGGCAGATGTGGTCCCTGTCTTGGTAGATACTCTGGGCAGGACAGCCTCACCTCACTCCTTGTTCAGTGGACGGTGTGTCAGGATATGTTTCAATTTTGTTTCAGATCAGAAACTTTCTGCATCATTAACCAAAGAAGGGCTTAATGGAATTCAGTACAATGTAATCATGCCCACACCTCTGAGAGCTGTCCCTCAGATGCACTTAGAGGATTATTCAGACACTCATCACTGGGATGCCAAGGCAGGTGGTGAGTGACAGCCTGGTTAATCATCATTACCACCCCAGCCAAGCTCTTCTCGACACTTCCCCACGTGCCTTGCCCCTACCTCATCACGCACGGTCTGATTTCCGTGATGAATTTCGGGACAAGGCTTCTCCTGTGTCACGTTCCAGAGTGCAGAGGAGCTGTTGAATCATGACCCAGTCTGGCCTCCCCATCATCCTTCCCTTCTAAGCCCCAGCAAGTCTCCAACACCACTCTGCTAAGCCCAGCCCCCAGAAGGATCCCTTTCCTGGACCCATCTCCTATTAAAGATAATTATATTGTAAAAACAACAGTGCTGATAACGCAGGCAGTGGGGTGTTGACTGAGAAGCGGACTGTTAGGCCCAGTTCTCTCCCGATTACCGCTCTAACTAGAATATGCATCTATTTCAGAGTTTTAGCTTTTTAAATTTTTAGTCACTCTGCATTTAATTCCATGGCTCCTAATGGGGCAAGAAAACATTGTGGACTTCTGCACGAAGCCTCTAAGACTCAGAACCTGAAAGCTCTCACGGTCAGCCAGAGTATAAGATCTTCTGGGAGTTTGATTGTGGCAGAGCAATGGCTAATCAAACAACTTGATTTGACTGAACACCTACTATGTACTCTGGGCTGTCTGAGACAAGAGTGTCGATTGATTGACTCATTCATTCATGAACAATCATTTATTGAGCATTTAATGCGCTCCTATTACTCTTCTAAATGGAAGGACACGATGGTGGACGAGACTGACGAGGTGGTGGTCCTCACTCTTCGTTCGGTTTAGATGAAGAGGTGGGACTGCATGGCCAACAGTCTCCATGACATGCTCGGAAGCACTTAAGAAAGTGTTAGATTCCTTCCCAGAGTGAAGGGGAGCCATGAGGTGTGAGATGATCAGGGGCACTTTCCTGGAGAAGGTAGGGCTCAAGCCAGTCCTCAAAGAAGGGAACTGACGTAAGGAGTCCAACTTTAGGACCAGTCAGCACTCCAAAGAGACCCTGTCACGGCAGGAGAGAGGAGACAGTGTCCATGGCATGGGGTGGGCCGGTGGAGGAGGGTGGCGCAGTGTTCCTGGGTTTAAGTCTGGTCTCACCATGACTCACTCTGTGACCCTTGGACCATTACCTTTCCTCCCTGGAGCTCAGTTTCCTCATCACAAAATGAAAGGATGGCATCCAGATAGAGCATTTAAGGGGGAGGGTATAGCTCAGTGGTAGAGTGTGCCTAGCATGCACAAGGTCCTGGGTGCAATCCCCTGTGGCTCAATTAAAAAGATAAATAAGCCTAATTATCCCCCCCCCCAAAAAAAACCCATCACCACCACCAACAACAAAAAACAAATAGAGCATTTAAACCTTTTGTTGGTAATGCTGTTCTTAACCGTGGGGACCACTTTTCGAAAATCATTCCAGGAATTCCAGTGTATAGAACAGATACAGGAGGAATGGCTCTAGTTTAAGGGGGTGAGGGGCTGTGTTGGCTCCCTGACCCACCCAGCCTCTTCTTCACCCCTTAATGGAAACTCCCAAGGAGTCGCTGTCGAATTCTAGAATGCCGTAGAATCCAGTTTGGAAGGCAGTGAGCTGTATGACTCCAGAAATCCCTTTCTAGAGCTAAAATTCCACAAGTCTGCTCCCTCTACACAGGATGATCTATTTAATCAGACACAGAGAGGGAACCGTCATTGGGAAGTATTTCCCAACTCATGTTTCCACTGTCAGAATCAAAAAAAAAAAAAAAAAGATATTTGGAATGTAGGTAATTTCTCAAGAGAGTTGCTGAATCATCCTTCTTTCCTTTCACATACATCTACTGAGGGCTCAAAATGGAGATAAGGCAATAGATCAGAAATTCAAGACCAAGAAAAACTTAACGTTCCTGGAATGGGAGGGGTCATAGTCAGTGAGAGAGACGCAACACAGAGCACAGCAGTAAGAAGAAACACACTTGCAACCTGTGATAAGCCTGTGCAGAAATCAACATAAGTGTAAGAGCCGATACTAAATAACAGCAAGGCGGGGCTTCATTCATTCATTTATTCCAGCAGTCCTTCAGCAGATTCTTCTAGAGTTTCTACTACCCACAGAGCACGTGGCTCCACTTGGAAGATTTCATCATGAACCCAACCCAAACCTTAGTCTTCTCATGGGAACTTATGGTGTAGATGGATTCTCGTCTCTGATAGTTATTAGGAGGCAGAAATAAAATAGAATAAAAGCATCAATTAAGAGAAAATCATGTGCATATGTGTATATGTGTGTGTATAAAATATACTCAGATTTTGCTTAGGGGGCTGGGCCATGTGAAGTGTTGTCATGACAGGTGGATCCGGGCACCCTCTTCCTTCCCCCTTCCTAAACTGGGAGTCAGAAGGTCTGAACAGAAATCAATTCGTTCAATTTATTTTTAACTTCTTTCTCCTTAGCCAGGATTGATTTTTGTCTTTGTGATCAATGGCAGAGAGAATAGCTCCATGGCCCGAGCAGCTATTCCAGCGTGTGGTCTGGACGGTCACATGTCTATCGAACAGAACTTTAGAGGCTGATTTTGAAAGTAATAGAATGAAGATGTTTAAAAGGGTGGGCCTGATTACCCATGCCTTCCTGGTGAAAAATGCCTGCAGGCGGGGGCTGCTGTATGCTGGATCGCCCCAAGAGAACCTCAGGGTGGGTAAGGCAGCGGGACTCCAGGTCTGTCCCCCGTGGGTGGAGCCTCGGAGGGTGAAGCCGGGAAGGAGGCAGGCTTGGGGGTTAGTTTATTGTTTGACAACCTGACTCTCTACCTCCCTTCCTTTTAAGCTCTTTCTTTTTCTTCTTCCTCCTATTTCATCCTTACTACGACATCAACTGCTATGAGATTCGGAACTGCAAGCAAAACATCTGTTGCAGGAAAAAAGGGGGGGGGGGGAATTGATTGGTTCTCTGTGTGTGTGTGTTTCTTGGGCTTTAAAACTGTCTGATTCTTTCATCTCCATTCTCTCCCCTTCCTTCCTTGTTTTCTTCTAATCCAGTTTGTGTGTAATGGGGCCATGAAATTAGACATGTCCGCCTTCTCCCTCTAGCCTGGTAACCTCTCGGGACCAGGTAAGATTGCTTCCACTTTCTTCTCTGAAGCCTGTTTTCAGCAGAGGTGCGCACCTTGTGCACTAGTGCGCGGTGGTGATCCCACTGAGCGCAGTTAGGGCGGAGAGCGGGCCACAGCCAGAGCCTTATGTCTGGCTCTCCAGAGAGAACGCCGCCATTCCACTGCCCGCCCTGGGTGGCAACTACTTCCAGATTGCAGTGTGCAGACATTGTCCGCGTGCTCTTCACAAGACTGTGTTTATTATTTCATTGCACTGGGTAATTGCTTCTTAAGTGTTCTTTGTGCGTGTGGGAGGGAAGGCGTAGAAGTACTGACTTCCTTACTTCTTCGGATACTTCATCTGAGATGAGTCCTTATGAAGTGGATTGAACATCCTTCTTCTGTGCAAGCAACACTATAGTTCTCAGCATTTTCTTAGTTAAGATTTGTCCTTGGTCTTCCTCCACAATTTTTACCTCTTTGGCTCGTTTTCTTTCTTACTGAATAATCTGTAGTCCCTGGAGAATCAATTATATATGATAGTGTCTGCTAACACTTAGTGAGAGACTTGTATGAGCTAAGCGCTTTATTAATATATTTAATTGTTATGACATCCCATGAGATGAGTCCTTGCTGACTTCCATTTCACAGAAGAGTCACAGAGAGGTTAAGACATTTTCCCAAGATCACACAGCCAGTAGAGCGGAGCAGAGACTTGACCTGGGCAGTCAGCACCAGAACTTGCCTTCTCAACCACTGTCCTTGTCCTGTTCTCTAAGTGAGAGTCACAACCTAAGCTTTCTTACTTGTCTGAGGGAAATTGGGTCAAGTTCTTGTGGAAGGGGCAGTGAGTGGGAGTGGAAAGCTTAACACAAAGCAGGTGCATAAAACATGCTTGCATAGTCATTGAATGACCACAGAACAACTGGCAGCACAGAATCTTAGGAGACAGGCATTGAAGAAGACCTACACGGGCAGAAAACCGGGAACCAGGATATGAAGGGAGGAGGAATTCAGACATGTGACATTTTTGAGTCCCTACTTTGCATCAGGCAGGTGTTGGGCTCATGTCATGAAGGTGCTTGTCTGTTTCAAGATGAAACTGAGGTATGGGAGCAGTTAAGTGCTTTTTCCAAAGAGCTGTAATTGCCAATAGGGTTGTGGGAGCAGTTAGGATCCATGTCTGGGCTTCTGCTCTGATGTTCTTTGTTATTATTCACATTGAAGAACTAAGTAAGTAACCCCAAAAAGGTGCAGGAAGATCAAATCCCTGGTAACCCAGCTATAACTCTTGGGAATTTTCTTGAAGCAAAACCACATTCCTGATGTGAACCACCTCTGTACAGATAAACAAACAAAATTTTAGTGAGATTATTGAGCAGTGTAGGATAGACCTTTTTATTGAAAATGCCGAGCGAAAATGAAGCAGAGTCTTTCTGCCAGATACTGCACAGGAAAAACACTTAATAAATCCTGGACATGCCTGGTATTTCTCACCCTTTCCCCAAAGCACCTCTTCCGGAACCAACTACCAGTGACCTCCTCTCTTGGGTCTCCTGTCCTGCAACCTCTCCAGCTCTGCTGGTGACCTTTTTCTCCGTTCAAGGTCCATCCCCACCTTTCCTCTCCATGTCTCCCTTTGGTGTGTAGAACAGTCCAGCCATGATCTGGTTTCTCTAGTCTCCCGACCTCAAATCCTTCATCCCGTTCAGCAAACAGAATGTCCTTCGGTGTGAGACTCTGTTCTCCTCCTAAGGCAGTGGGACTGTAAATAACACCTGTTTAGATATGACATCTTATTGGGGGGATGGGGTGTGCGCACATATGGGCATCCCCATACGTTCACGCATGTCACAGGTTGGGGGTGATACAGAGGACTATTATGCGTACATCTCTGGAGTTAGGCAAATGTGAGTTTGAACTCCAGCCCAGCCATATGCTAGCTGTGTCACTCTGCCATCTCCATGTCTCAGCCCTGTCATCTGTAAGATGAGACGGCATGAGTGTGGGCCCCGCCGTGCCAGCACTGATGCTATTCCCATTCATGAAGTATCGTGAGAGCAGGTTGAGGAAACTATTGGGGTTCTGGGGTGGGGTTTCTCCATTTTGGAGTACTTAGGCTTTGCCCTGCTCAGAGCTCCACTGCACTGTCACCCCCTTTACATTGTCATTTGCACATCTTATGTGTTAGGCTTGTTTTCACAAAGAAATGGTGAACTCCACGAGGTCACAGCCCCTGACCCCTGTGATACCTGAAGCAGCCAGGACACAAAAGGGCTGAAACAAGTAGTTGCTGATGGATGGATAAATGTAACTCATGGTGGGATCGGGACCAGTATCCACTATGAGATGTCTAAATGTGATTAGTGTTTAAGGAATGATGTGAATTTGGCTAGACCTTTAATTAATATGTGGATTCAGCAGTGGGCGGGGAAGAACATCTTGTTAGCTGCTTCTTTGTTCCCACAGGAAAGCACTGCTCTCTGATGGCTCCTGGTTTTCCATGCTGTGGTCTTGCCAACCACTCAAAGGAGTATTTGATGTACAATCACGACCCACTTGTAAAAATCCATGCAATTACCCCCGCTTTGTTTTATTTTTTCTGATCTTGACTTAGTGAATACAGACTGAAGCAGCGTGGCAACATGAAAGGAGCCTGGGTTGAGAGTCAGAAGTTCTGAGGTTGGCTTTGAGCCTTACGTGTGAGTAACAAGGTGACCTAATGTAGCCTGTCTGGGCCTCAGACTCCTGAATTCTGACATCAGGGTGTTATTGGTTCTCCCTTGCATGGTTGTGCTCTGACCAGATGAGAGTCAGTCCAGTCATGGAAACCAATGGCACAGAGTGGAGTGCTCTACAAATACTAGAGATGACAGGGGTGCCGGGTACCGAGAGACAGTTGAGTGGGAACAGGACACATTATCTGCCCTCAAAGACAGTACAGTGTAAGAGACCATGGATGTACCCACTTCCCAGTAATTCAGGACAGCAGTGGGTAAGTCCAACAAGGGAGCCACAAACAAAGAGCCCTGAGAATCAGAGGAAGAGAAGCTGAATTCCAGCTGGGAAATTGGGGGAGGATTCATTAAGGAGATAGCTTTTGATGTCAGCCAGTGTGAAATTCGCCAATGCTGGCATTTTCTGGGGACCTGAGTCAGAATGACTCCCTCCAGGTAACTGGTCCTAAACGAGGAAATACTCTGCAGCAGACACTTGGGACTCATTCAGGGTTGCACAGGGGAGTGGGCATTTTCAAAATTTAAAGACCCAAGTTCAAATCCAGGCTCTGCCACTTTGGAGCTGAGTAACCTCATGCATGTCAATCAGCTTATCAGTAAAGTGGGGCTGCATAGTATCTCCTCTACAAGGTCATCGTGCATGAGAGCAGGCAGTGCGTGCAGAGTGATGGGCGTAGAGCTCGGCTCTCCAATGGTGATGCTTCTGTGCTGGTAGAGGACGCTCCAAGAAGTAGCAGCTGGCATTTTACAAATATTCATGGCTCCCTTGGGGAGGTGGCAGTGTTTTCTGAGAAACAACTTGACAGATGGTTTACATCCATCCACTACTCTCCCCAAATTCATTCATGAGGCATGCAAATCCCGTGTTGGCGAGTCTTGCTGTTACATCTTGCAGCCCCTATATCTTCCAAGTCTGTCTGGAAATCCCAGGTCCCAAAGAATCACCCCTACTTCTCTAGGAAATTAATGTTTTTTGTTTGCCTTGCCCTTTTAGGATCTTAAATATCTTGAATATATCAATACAATTAATCATTTTCTAAGCAGCGACATGCACCTGCCATTCATCCCATGTGGCTGAAGACACTTCTGTTCTCTAGCTCTGCCCGTCCATTTCTTGCCCCTCTTCTCATATTCCCTAGTGCCTCTAACCTTGCGGTCTGTAGAGTGCCTCTAACCCACAGACTACCTACAGCTATAGCTTTGATGGCAAATTTCAGTGCTCCACACAATCAATATAGTGGACATATCTGGATTGTCAGCTTGATTTCTGTCCTATGGCTGCCATAAAAGACATAGACTGAGTGGTTTATAAAAAACAGAAGTTTAAGTGGGGAGTGGTAGAGTACATGCCGAGCATACATGAGGTCCTGGGTTCAATCCCCAGGACCTCTATTAAAATAAATAAGTAGATAAATAAACCTATTTAACCCCCCCAAAAAAATTTAAAAAATAATAAATAAATAACAAGTTTATTTCTCACAGGTCTGGAGGCTGATAAGTCCAAGATTAAGGCACTGGCAAATTTTGTGTCTGGCGAGGACGGTTCATAGACGGCCACCTTGTCGCTGTGTCCTCCAGAGTAGAAGGAAGGAGAGAGCTCTCTGGAGTCTCTTTCGTAAGAGCAGTAGTCTCTTCATGAGGGCTCCACCCTCATGATCTAATCATCTCTCAACGCCCCCCCCCCCACCTCCAAATGCCATCACACTGGGGATTAGATTTCAACATATGAATTCTGGAGGGACCCAGATGTTCAATCTATAGCAATCTGTCAGTGAAAATACTGCTAAAATCTTTGGGTTCCTGGTACATACACAGGTCAGTCATAGCATCCTAACCATTATATGTGTAGAACACTTTACAGTTACAGGAGAGCATTTTATAATCTTATCTCATTTACTTCTCTGTAAGATAAGGGTAATTGTTATTTGTTCCTTTTTTTTAACAGAAAAATAACCTTGAAACTCCAAGAGACTAGTTACCATGCCTAAAATTACATGTCTGATACACAACTGAGCTGAAACTCAAATCATAAATGTTAGAGATCCTGGGACCTTTTAACCTTCTTCCCTCTTCTCCTTTCCCACCGTTTTGATTTTATTTTCTGAAATTCTGGGCTATGGTAGAAAAGACAGAGGCCAGTGTCTGGCATGGGATGATTTCAGTCAGTTAATTGACCTCATACTGTCTACCTGTGTAAAGGAAATACGCTATGTGATACCTCAAAGAGAAAATGTTATATAAATGTAGGAAGAACATATAAGCTAGACTCCTTGTAGTATCTTTTCTAGCCCCTTCTCAGTCCATCTTGTATGATATTAAACTCACAGTGCAAAAAGAACAGGCCATTTTTGGGAGACGAAGGGGGAAGATCTTTTTATAGTAAGTTATAACATTTGTCTTTAGGGTTTCCATTTCCATGGGTAGTATTTCCTTCTTTTTTTTCTTTTTTGGTAAAGATCTGGCATACTGATCTAGAACACTCAAAGTAGGTTTTAGCTTTTTATCTATTATTATCTTAACTGGGAGTATTCAGATGTTCCAAAATTTTGTACTCTAGGATGGCAATTTTTAAATCCATATCTGTTCTTTTTTTTATTTCTGCATGTATTATCTTTGCCTTCTCATCTCCCAATAAAATTAGAAGAGGAAAACAATGAACTTCCATTTTGAATGGTCGGGTAGGCATCCCAAGATCCTCTTCCCCTCCTTTGAAATCATAAAAACTGGAACACGAAGATAAAACTTGTGGCCGTTCAAGGTCAAATCTCTGGCACAAAACACGCTGGCTTTGCCGTCTCCAAGTGTGTTCTTCTCTACAAAGCCATCCTTGCTGAGGGCAACAGGCCTCTATTCCTCATCAGCTCTGATCAGGTAGCCCATGTGGCTACCCCCATTCTTCCCGAAGCCTCCAGTTTGTATGTACACACTGTCACCCTGACTGGTAGCCCGTAAGCCCTCCAGATATTAGAGTGAGTGGACGTCTGTGCCTCTAGTTCAGCAGGGACAGGTAGTATGCTCTGAGTACTTAGCATGTGCCTGAACCTTCAGGGCTTAAGCTCTTTACATGATGTAGTGGGCTTCGTCCTCATGATAATGCATCAGTAGGTAGCATTAATACCTCCATTTGCTGGAAGAAGAAATTAGGAAGGTTAAATTACCTGTCCAAGGTCACCAAACCAGCAAATGGTAGAAGCAGGATTCAAACACAGGTCTAGGATCCCAACCAATGTGCTATGATGCTTAAAAATCAGAAGAAGAGTTTTCTTTGAAAATATATAATTGGGAACAGATCAAGATTGATCCCTTTATTATATTAAAAAAAAGAGAGACAGTCTCAGAGTGTCAGGTCTACTGATTCTTCTAGTGCTGTGTGTGGTCTAGACACATGGTTTTTGTCCCATGCTTTTCTTACTCACCACCTTTCCTCTACCTTACTGGAATTTCCAATAGGCAGTGAAGACTCCAAGAAGTTTCTTGGCAGAGCTGGTGAAGGTGGCAGTGGATTTGTCGGTATTTTTGGCCAGTAGTGTGCTGGCAACCTCTACACATCTTCCCTCCAGCACCTCCCCTCCACTCAACAGCCCCCCACCCCCGACAAAGAGAGAGCACGATACTGGCTTCACATCAGCTGTCTTATCCCAAATCTGTTCTTGGTGAAGCTATTTGGGGGCTATCTTAGGGCCCCAATAAAACATTTTGTGGGCAAGCCTGTTTCAGAGGAGGTTCAGCCTCAGTGGGAGTGCTGTATTAGGCATTAGACCCACTCTTCCTAGAAACAGGCAGATAAAACTGCATATTACATTAGTATCACAGAGCCTCCAGGACATAAAATGAGCCAACACCGGTTTGACAAACACTGAATTCGACATCAGCCAGTCTAGCAGAGGAGATAGCTTGCTGATAGGTGTCTTGTTCTTCCAAAGGTTGACACAGAGTATTCAGACACAGAGTATAGGACCTTACTTAGCAGAGCACGCTCGGAAAATGCGCTTAGGAGGACAGAGGAGACGTAACCTGCTGTGGAAGCCCCTGGGGCCATCCTGACACTTAAAGCCACATCCTGACAAGCCCTCTGGCTGTTTATTGACTCTTATGGTCTGGTAGTCAGAAGCCTGGTTCCTTGTTCTTGAAGAAAAAAAAAATGTGATCTTTGAAGAAATTATGTAGGTGGAGAGGAAGAGAAAGGCCTAACAATGTCAAGACTTATTTCAAATAAACTGAATAGAATTAATGAGCAAAGAAATTGGGAAAGTTAATTGTGCATCATAACAACTCAGCTGTTCCCTTTCGGTTTTGTTTTTTTTTTAAAGAGAAGAAGCCTTTTTAACACAAAGGCTGTGTGAGAAGTAACTAACGGATACCTATGTAGGTGGTCATGTCTCTTGGCTTAGACAGTTTATTCACCTTTTATTGGACCCAGCAAGGTCCTCTAGCTGGAGAAGCTTCTAAATGCCACTTCCTCTGAAGGCAGCAGCTCCTGTGCAAGCTGAATGTATTTCCGTTATAGTCTGTCTTATTCGCACATTCCAAAAGCAGCACCATTCACTCCTGTGCAACAATAGAGCACTGATTTCCCAGGGCTGGGAAACTGACATGAACCCCCACAGAGAAAGATCTGCCCTGTCGGTGGGCATCTTATCTGGGAAATTGGGAGCTGAGTGACCTGGGGTCCATTCCCGTCCACGGAGAGGTGTGGAAGCTTCACGCAGTCTGAAGGACTAGCATAAGCCTTGCAGCCAGATAAACTTGGGTCCAGTTTCCAGCTCCGCCATTGACTTGCTGTGTGTCTCGGTGTGCTAACTTCTCTGTCCCTCAAATCCTCACCCGACCAGAAAACAGAAAGCTGGTGCACACAGAGGAAGATAATTAATACTCAAAAAAAATGTTATTAATACTTTTACCCTGTAGGGTACTAATAATCCTGTTAACAGTAATAAGAGTAATAGCAATAATTGCTGTTGTAGATACTGAATAAGGTCATGAGTGTAAAGCACCCATCACGTGACTGATACACAAAATGTTAGTTTCTGCTTCTCCGCAGGTTACCCACACCCACTAATGACTTCTAGAGACATTACAGGTTTTCTTCCGTCTGTGACAGAAACAGGCTCAGTATGACTCAAGGCTCTCTGGTACCCTTCTGGGGGGCAGATTTCTCTCTCTCCTCCAGGGCAAGCTATCATCCAGAAGCAAGGAGAAATGGAAAAAATAAGAGGGTATGTCTGTTCAGACTTTGTTACAGCAGGAATGGGAGCAAGTCAGAAGAGACAGACGTGCTTAATGGCCAATGCATTTGTCCAAAGGAATCATTTTCACTGGCCAGGAGCCCAATTAAACCTGTAAAATGGAAATCCAGAAAATCAGATTAACGAGCCAGTCATTAGTGAGGAAAAGACCCAGCTAATTCTGTGTTTAGCATGACGGATGGGCCCAGAGCAAATAATTGGATGACATTCATCAAATGTAAAATAAAAGGTGTCACTGAAAGAGGAAGTGGTAATAGTCTTCGGGATTTACAGTGCCAGCGGATTTGCTTGTAAGGAAGAGAAAAGTTCATCAAAATAGATTAATAGTCGCTAAACTTTATTCCTGCCTTGTGTGATTGCCAGAGAACCGCACAAATAATAGCGGAGAGGCAGCAGCTGCGTTAGCCTGGTGTCATTCCAGCGCTGGGAGGACTCTGCTCCCACGGGGCAGTCTCGGGCTTCTATCTGGCCATCAGTTCCTGTGCCCAGCCAGGGACTGGGCAGGAATGGAGAGTTCTTCTCTGCAGCCACTGTCCAGTCACTCAACAGTGGAGGAAATCAAGGCTCTCTGGTTCAGCAGATGAATCACAATTTATTGTTCAGTTTGTCAGTAAGTATTGACCTCCTGCCCTGTGCCTGACATTTTAGGGATGTGCTCATTCCTAGTTAACTAGTCAAGCACAGACTGGGGTCTTACACTAGCTTTTACAATGAAAAGCTGTGTGATGTTGGGCAAGTTAATTGACCTCTCTCAGCCTCAGTTTCCGAACCTGTAGAATATCTATCTATCTATCTATCTATAGTTATATATATGTATATATAGTATATTTATACATTTATGTATATATATATTTAGAAGTAAATGAAGTATCATTTATAAACTGCTTACTGTATCTTCTATGTAATAACCTTTCATTGCATATAATTATTATTACTCTTTTTTTAACCTTACCTCTTCTAAAAAGACATCATTTTTTTTAAGATGCAGCATTAATGCTATAATAGATTTTCTAAGGATATGAAGAAACACAAAATATACATACACATCAATTACAGCAATGTAATTTTTTTTTCTTAAAAGATGTTGGAATCAAGGAAATATATTGTATTTTTGTTACAATACAATTGTTGACATAAGTAAGATGGACGGAGGATTTGGGAGGGAGAGAACAGGCTTAGAGCCAAACTTTACTAAGTTCACATTTGTCTCTCTTGGGCAAGTCACTCAATGTCTTGTAGCCTCTGCAGGGTTGTCAGTGGGATTAAACTAGATAATTTATATAAGGGCTATGGGTAGTTCTAGAGCATGGTAGATGAAATGAATCGATGACAGATGACAGTTTTATCATTATTTTTATCACCATAGGTCCACTCATCTCCTGCCATGAGACCAGCATTACTCAGGAATCGGGAATGACAACCTTATAATAAGACATGGAGGGGTCATTATAGGTATATGATTACCATGGGAACAAATGTTGAAAGTGCTGTAGAAATGCAACTTACAGAATTCAGGAGTTGAGAGGAGGGAGAAGTTATAATGAATTGGTGGCATCCAAAACCCTTCCATGAGCTCCTGGGTCTCAAACTGAGATTTAAAGCAGATTTCAACAGTACAGAGAGGAGCGCAGCCAGAGCAGGGGCAGAGCCGTGGGAACCAGCTTGATATTACTAGGGGTACTGCGATGTCAGAGGCACTGGAAAACCTCTGGGCTCTCGGGCTTCATGCAGCTCTTTAATATTTTGAATGGTGTTTCTGAAGTGTAATTCCATCTTCATGATTTACTTAGGCACAGACTTTCAGGTTGTGTGGGTGAGCTTGTGAGAGAGAGAGAGAGACACAGAGAGACAGAGAGACTGTGCTTGGGCAGGACCATATCAGCCGTGGCCGGGCTGAGTTCCAGAGCCAGTGGGACTGATCACCCTCTTACGGGGACCACTCTGTTCTCCTCTGGCCCTCAGTAATTTGGAAACCCCAAGGGGCCCAGCCTTGCTCTGTGGTGTTGATAAGCGGCCTGTGTTGTCATCTTGTTCCCTATGGAGGTGCCTGGGTCTTCTGCGGAAGCTCTTCTGTTAATAGCTGCGCTCTGGCCAGCATCAGTGATGGGACTCGCCTCCTCTGATGCTGGTCTAATTCTCTAAGGGTGAGGTTGGTGAGGTTCAGGATGTCCTGGAGAGAACTGATTCTTTAGCATATGATAGGTGACCAGAGGATATATTCTGGGGCTTAAAAACTTTATCACTTGGTAAAGGCTTTTCTTTGCGGAGAGGGAGGTGATGAAAATGCTTTAGAACAATGTTAAGGGGCTGTGGTTGCACAGCATGGTGAATATGCCAAATACCACTGAACTGTGCACTTAGAAATGGTTACTTTTATGTTATATGAACTTGACCTCAATCAAAACAAATATTTTTCATTTCTGTAAACACAGAAGTCAGGAATGTAGCTGCATCTCAGAGGGAGGCAGGGGTCAGGGTGAGTGAGGAGCGCAGAGGCACAGAGGTGCATGTTGGTTAGCATTCAAGTTCTGGTTCTGTGCTGCTCCGAGTGTGGCCCCCAGATCCGCAGCATCAGCAGCATCTGGAAACTTATTAGAAAAGACAGTTTTTGAACCTCACCCAGGCTGATTGAATCAGAGACTCTGTGGTGTGGGTGGGGGCCAGCAGTCTGAGTTTTAACAAGCTTTCCAGGCGATTCCAATACATGCTGAGGTTTAAAAACTACCAGCTGAGTTCTTGAGTTTGCAGGTATGTTTACATGTGTTGGTTTTGTAATTAAAAAGAAAACCAAATTAAACAAGTAAGTAGGATCATGCCAAGAGTAATGGTGACTGTATTTAGAACCAAGTATTATATTTTAATCCGATCCTATGCAGGTGAGATGTATTCAGAAAAAGAAAAAGACTTCTCAGCCACTCATTGACCTTAATCTGTCAGCATCCCATCTCTAAGCCAATGCAGAACAATATAGATTCAAATATAGATTTTATTTATTTATAAATAAATATATAAATAAATAAATAAAATTAATTAATGTTTTGGTAAAAAAAAAAAAAAGATGTCTTATCAAAGGGGAAAAAAAAAGTCTTGAAATACAAGACAAGAATGATTCTAATTAAAAAATAAAGATGTAAGGATAGCAGTGACCATCAGGGAGAGAGCCAGTCTCTCCTCTTGGTTCGTAGCCTCCTTTGCACCAAGCTTTTTCCAGGGTTCCGCCTTCACGCTGACGCTCACATCTGTTCTACCTGGCAGCGTGTGGTGCCTGCTTTGTGGGCTTTCAATCTGTGCAGGGCAAGGAGGAGCCATGCAATATGACATCTCTTAGAGTGAGGAGCGATGGGTGGCTTTCAATAGAGATGTTACTCCCCGCCTGCTCCCAGCAACCACTGTGGATGGGCGCCAGGTTTGGACCAGTGTCAGGGGGCTGGCCCATCTCCAGCAATTGCTTGGTCCTTAGCATGGAGCGTGGGCCTCCCGTGACTGCCTTATCAGCACAGCAGCCTGGTTGCTATTGTCCTCCCTCTCTTTTCTCTGAAAAGGCTGTGTTGTCTTCTCTTGTGAATATTAATTTCCCCTGAGTTAGGCTAATGGGGCCAAGAGCAGCCATCTGCAGAGCTGTGCCACGTTGGCAGGACTTTTCTGCAAGCCCAGACCAGGGGACCTTTTCTTGGAGTGGTTTCTGGGTTCCTCTACGAATCTGTCTTATCCCAAATGAAGGTTCAGATCATGACTCCCCCAGCCGTGAGACAGAGAGTAAAACGGAGACTCAGACTTCGGGTCTCTGACTTTCAAATCCAGAGTTCTTTCTCTGACTTTTGATGCCTTTAATCAACTTGCACTTGGAAAGAAATATCTGCCTAATGCATGGATTTGTAAATATGAAGGAAAAAGTGCTCAGATTGGAAGTGAAATTAATTTCGAAGTAGGGAGAGCTTTGAACAATAGTAATTACTCAGATCCAGAAAAAAATTTTCTTTGCCGATCATATCATCATTGAAATGGATTAAAAACTTTTTAAAAAGACAGAATATACAGAATATATAAATCATGGGTCCAGCCCACATCAATAACTTCTCTGTTTTCAGTTGAAAATATGTATTAGTTATGTATGTAGTGTATGTGTGTAGAACACAGTGACCAAATACAGAAGCCCTGCTCTCACAGATTGTGCCAGCCATGCAGAAAGACTGGTGGAATTGCTCACTTATTGTCCAAGAGCATCTCGGGGCGCTGTGGGGTTGGAGGCCTGAAGCCAACAAGGGATATTCCATAAAAGGTTGTCACAAACCTATCGTGGCTGTTGACGGAGAGGCTCCCACTTTCCAACTTGTGCTGCGACCCGTAGCCCCATCTGACCTCTCTGTGTTTCCCCCGTGATCCAGGTTACAACTGGTGGAAGAGCCAGCTACTACGTGTCTTATCGGAGAGAAGCCTTTGCTCAGATAAAGCTGCCGAAGTACTCGCTGCCGAAGGTACGCACCACCTGCTGCCCCGGGTCCTGCCAGACAAAGCAGCAGGGAGAGGCTGCCTTGTTGGGCGGCGGAAGGATTGATCCCTGCCTGGGAGGCAGCTGGCATTCAGCGTGACTTAGCGCTGTGGGATTGGTCTCTGCTGATGTCACGGAATCTGGGTTCTGTGTTCCCTTCTCAGCAGGGCGCACAGACAAGAGCTTTGATTTCCTAGGACTCAAACATCCTTCTTGGGTCATTTCCCAGGAGTGGTAGTGAAAGGAGCACTAACTTTGGAATCTCTTTGAGGGCCCTCCCTTCGCAAGGGCCTTACTGACAAACAGGGCCCGGCTCAGAATGGCCCAAGCATGTGTGTGTGTGTGTGTGTGTGTGTGTGTATTTGTGTATATATGCATATGCATAAAGGTGCCCAGGTGAGTCTCGTGGTTTCCTTGCTTCTCTCTACATTTTAATGCTGAATATAAACACACCTATGCTTCCACTCCCTTCTGCCACTATGAGTAATTAGAAAGGAATAATTTACTATGATGTTAATTGCAAATGATGGCATTTTAACTCCCCTGTTGGAAAGTCATAACTTGCTGTGTGGACCTCATCCCTGGTGAACAATAGCTTCTGGCAGGAGACGTATCTGAGAACCTCGGTGTGAACATGGGCAGGTACAACTGCATCACCTGGTGAGGCTGCAAAGAAGCAGAGTCTCAGGTTGGGCACGTATCAAATGCTGTGTTACAGGGACTTGGGTCCGCAAGCTGGTGCCGGGAAACACGTCATGAACGGTTAAATGGGTCTAGAGGTAGGAGGGGTTATGGGATAAGACGGTGGATAATTATCTACCTCCGGCTGCTTATACTAATTTTGTTATTCATGTCGGCATGCATATATCCATTCATTCGTTTGTTCCTTCTTTTGTTCACCCATTGTTCCATTCTTAATTCCAAATAAGTTTTTAGTCTGCACCAGGCACTGAACTAAGCTCTGTGGAGAGAGTCCCTGCCTCCATGGAGCTTGTATTCTGGTGGAGAATAGAGACACAGAGCCAGTGACTGTGGGTGTAGAGAGTGTTACAGGTGTGCAAGTTCAAGGGCCATGGGGACAGCATAGTTGGAGTTAACCAGATATGAGTGGTGAGGACAAGCTTCCTACAGAAAGTGATGCTTCAGATGATTCAAGAAAAATAAGGATTTAACCCTATAGACAAGTGTTGGAGAAGCTGATAGGGAATGCATGCACAGGCCCTATTTTAAGAGAGTGTGGCTCATTTAATAAACTGAAAAACCATCTCGAGGGACTGGGTTGCAAACAGGTGGAGAGGCTGATGAGGTGGGCAGGGACCACAGTAAGCAGCCTCCAGGCCACGAGCATCATTTTCTCATTTTTCTCTACCCTCTCTGTGATTGACTTTATAGGACCATTGTGTAGTGTTGTGGTTGCAGGGGGTACCCATCAGATACTCTAAACCCAAGCAAGCAAGGGGTATCCCTGCTTGGAGAAGATGAGGAGGGGGAAGTTTATAATCATGTTATTTCCAAAAGAGAATGACCCCTAAGCAGGAACCTGATGATATCCATGTATGGGCCCAAGAAAAGAGTTTGGGGAACTTTCCAAACCGTATTCTCCATGGAGGGCCTATTCTGTCTCTGTATGTATGTGTGTGTGTATAGATATATATACATTTTTTTAACCTTCTCAGGAAAACAAACAGTTTGCTCCCCTGGGCAGCATGGCTGCAGGTGGGGACAAATGAAGCCTGGCATGGACCACAAGCCTAGAACACTCCATTAATGTTTAGCAGCCCTGTGGCAATTTACTCTGGTGGAGGACCATCCGTGCAGACCCTTTTATGGAACCTCATCCAGAACAGCTTCTCATTAATATGAAGGCTGCTGTGGAAATAACTGGATGGTTATCGATCCCCTTTATTAGCCGGCATTGGCCCGGATTTTCATAGCCTCGGCCGAGGAGGTGAGGGCAGAGCGGGTAGAGGGAGATTGGTTCTTTCCGTTGTTTAAAAATGGAAATGGCTTTTAAGCAAGTTGTTTCTGGTCCATGTGGTGCTGCAGCCGCTGCTGGGCATCTTGTTTAAAAACAAAAACACGGAAAAGCTCCCCATCGCCATTACCCTCACACCTCTATTCCTGTCTGTTCAGAAGACGCTCTCCCGGGGCGCACTCTGTGGCTTTGTAGTGTTCTGCAGGGGAGGAAATGAGAGGCGTTATTCGTGGCAGGAACCTTGTGCTGAGTCCCCCCATAGCCCAGGCCCCAGGCATCAGGTTGGCACTCTCAGACCAACGGCCATGAAAAGTGTGCACCAGTGGAGGGCGTGGAGGAGATGACAGGGAACCACAGTAGCCTCAGGAGAAAGAGCTTTCACTCCAGCTCTGCCACCTACGTATCTGTGAGCTCAGGTCTTCTCATCTGTGAAATGGGCACCATAATACCACTGGACAAAGTTATGAGGATGTCAGGAATGGCTCATCGTTGGTTAAGAGTGAAGTGCTGGGCAGTTCTAAGCAGTGATCCCAGGGAAACACTACAATATTCCTAACCTGCCCAGCAAGCTCCCTGTGGGGTCACAGCCCAGTATGACCTCGGTCTCGGGGCTTCCTGCCTCACTGTACCACTCTGAGTCTGAGAGCCCTCCTCTGGTCTCCTAAATTCTGATTTCTTCTTCTTTTTTTTTTAAATTGAAATATAGTCAGTCACAGTGTATCAATTTCTGGTATATAGCATAATGTTTCAATCATACACCTACACACATATATTCATTTTCATATTCTTTTTCATTATGGGTTGAAAAAATTAGGTTTTCTTATTTGTTTGTTTCTATATGGAACTCAGTTTGGCAGTGAATATGTTGAACTTTACTTGAGCCCTGAGCTTCTGGAAAACAGCATCGTTTAAGATGTCCCCCACCCTTTTGTGTTCATGGACGTGACTTACTGCAGAGAACCCCCCACTTCCCGCATATGCCCTAATGAGGTTCACATGTCCCCTGCGTTTACCTCTGATAAGACCAGATTCCTGTTCTTTGTCTCATCGGTGATGAGCTGAACTGTTGGTCTCCAACCAATCTGGACAAAACACCTGCTAATTTGACTTGACCTCATTTCAGTCTGGCTTTTCTCCTTCTGAGAATCACCTGACCCTAAGGAAAACCATTTCCTGTTTAACCACTCACTCCGCTTCCCACACTTCCTTCTCGCCTTGCTTTACTTCCCCCTACACAGGCAATTCTTGCCTGCCTTCACTCTGAGCTGTCTGCAGTATCATGGTCAGCCTGTTCTCCTGACTGCAATAGTCTTTTTCAGATAAAGTCTCCCCTTACCTAAGCCTGGGTTTGTCTTTCACAGTAGAATATGGCTATTTCCATTCTGAATAATAAAAGAGAGGATCGGAAAATAATTTTTAGAAAATGTATTGTAATGATGATGACAATGATATTAACCTTTTCCTTCATTTCCTTAGGAAAAATTTCCTTAACTTTTACATTTCCCCAAATACTAATTTATCCTTCTTTGCTGTGTCACAGCCACACTTCTTAGAGTTATCTTAATTCTAACCTCTTTTCCCACTTTATATTCACACTTTAACCTACTGCTGATTGTCCTCAACTCTCTCACATCCATCTCTCCACTATTCCACTAAAAATCCTCTAACCATTATTACAAGTGGCCATCTACCTGTCAAATCCAATAAACATCTCTATGTCTTTATTTGTGTATTTATTTATTTTACCTCTCTGAAGCATTTGACACTGTTGGGGAAAAATCCATACTTGATACTCGTCCCTTTGTCAGTGTTTTTTTAATTTTATTTTATTTTCTGGATTCCCTTTCTTGCTATCCTTAAAATACTGATGTTCCTAAGCTCTCCTTGCATTCTTCATGGTTCCTGAGTGACCTCATCCCTTCTCTTCATACTGACGACTCTTATTGCCCCAGCCCCAGCTCATATCTCTCCTTTAAACTCAGGGCTATATATTTAACTGCCTATTCAAAGTACATTCCCTTAATGGTCCCATTTAACAACCAAGCTCAGAGTCTCTACCTTTTGTTCTTATGTCTCCTCCTTCTGCCATCTTTACTTACTTACTCCATTTATTTAATCAATAAGATTTTGTTGGATGTCTACCATATGCTGGATACTCCAATAAGTACTAGAAATAGAGTGGTAAATAAGAGAGATGTAGTTTCTGTGCTCTGGGAGCTTATAGTCTAACAAGAGAGACAGGCACCACATAAATAATTATAGAAGCGATCGTTAATTTTGATTGTAGTGAGTACTCTAAAGGAAAAGCAAAACATTTTGGAATTCAGATATCTGAGTTAATAGGCCTTCTCTCTTACCCCTTGTAAATTCTACCTCCTTAATATCTCACCAGTTCATTTCATAGGGTTCTCATAGAGAAGCTACTTCCTTGGTTCAGACCCTTGTGTGTTACTACCTAGATGGTTGCAGTGACCTTTTAAGCCTTCTCCCTGCCTCTGGCATTGCCTTACTCAAACCCGTTCTTCGCAATGCTTCCACATTGGGTATTATCATGTAATGAACCTGACCTTCTCCAACCTAAATCTATGCATTAACCAACTCTAATCATCTCTTTCTCCTGTTTAAAATCTTGTGACGGCACTGTACTTCTTTCTGGGTAAAACTTTGGTGTGCCCTACAGACCCCTGGTGATGCGGTCACTCTTTATTCTCACCCCCCTCAGAGGAAGTCTGATTTCATGTTATTTCAAGTTCCATACATTGCCTTGAATGCTCCACCCTCTCTCTCACCCATAAGCCTTTAGAGTCCTTTCACCATTTTCAGTATGTCTATTGTTGCACATAGTCAAGTTCACAGAAGGCCACACGAGTTTGTAATGTCTCCACCACCAGGTGAGCATCTTCTTGAAGTCAGGTTCTCTATTTTGCTCCTTTCTATATTTCTGCATGGTGTTTGGCACATGGCAAATGCTTAATAGCATAGGCGTTTCTGTAATAGTGAAGTTACATCAGGCCCAGATTACAAGAAAATGTTTCAGTAACAGGGAAGCATTTTTACCATTGTTCACCTAGGAAATCATAGGTTTAGGTTTTCAGAAAGCAACTATAATTCTCCCTAATGACTAAATTGGGAGGGTGTAGGAGGAGTGTTACTTATAATTATCTTAATAAGGAAATGACACATGCTTTGGAGTTAGATGAAGGTAGCAAGATAAAAGATACAAGTTTATTATCATTCAGATTCCTATTGGATCAATTTTAATGAATAATGCTTTTCTTTTTTCTTGAAGATTTAAAATTTTGATTATTGGTTGACCTCAGTTCACCTCTAAGACCTCTTAGAAGAAAGGACATGTAGTTCAGAGTTTTGTGAAAAGTGATTCCCCAGATTGCATGCCCCGGAATCATCTAGAGGGTTTGCTCAAATGGTAGAATCCAAAGCTCCACACCAGACATACTGACTCAGAATCTCAGACAGTGGGACCCGTGAGTCTGCATGCTGCTAGGATCTCCAGGTCTTCTTTATGCACACTGAATTATACCCCCACTTATATGGAGTTTAACTTCTTGATTCAGATAGTCTTGGGCTCAAATCTTAGTGATTTAACTTATTAGCTAAGTGATTTCGGCACATTATGGGTTTCTCAAGCAGACATCCTATAACTCTGTATACTAGAGAGTAGTGTCTCACCCTAGAGCCTGAGTACCTGTTCACCAGGTAACATAGTCCCAGCGCAGGTCTAAAGTAAGAAGCGCTCGTAGAAAATCTGGCTGCCTCTAATCCTGACCATGCCCCAGTGTTTAAGTTGTTTTTTTCCATTTCTTTTACATTAGTTTAGTCTAAAATAGCTTAGCTCATTCATTTTTATGACCAAAACATCTGGGAAAAGCCAGGCATTTCTATTGCATTTTTAACAGGGTAAGTGAATTTAATCCGTATTTCCTGCAGCTGCTATTTCCCCTCCTACTGGGCTCTTGGGCTTTCATTCCACACCAACACAACAGGATTTCATCACATGGTTTTTAAGAGGAAGCCTCATTTCCATTTTCAAGCACCTCAGCAGGAACCTGTAATTCTACAAGGTGTGTAAGCACAAATGAGTGAGTGAGGTCTTAGTCAAGGTCACCTAGAAGGTCCAAGGCTAGGGAGCTGACAGAGAATCTCCAGGAAGAAGATCCAGAAATTACTTTCTCAGCTGTCGAAATCAAATGCGTTTGCTCATTTAAAAAAAACAACAAAAAACAAAAAACTTGGAGGAGCTCTCCATGGTCCTGACATCATTGACATGGCAGCACACTTTTTGTTGTTGTTGTTGAAACCATTTCTGGGAAAGGTTGGTCACATAAGGTAAAGGCTAGACCCACTCTGGTTATTTACTACTCTCAACTCCAATTGTCTGTGTCCCTGTTACCAGTGCTTTCCCCACCACAGTGACAAGGCTGCCTCTCTTTGATTTCCTGGGATGATACTGCTCTTTGGCATATAAAGCCGTATAGTTATGCATTTTAAAAATTACTCCTATTTTGTCCAATGTTTATCTAGGTCAACATTTCCTCCTGAAAGTGTAAGTTCCCTAGGTAAAGACTTGAGTTTGTGATCATCTCTGTCCAGTGCCTTGCCACATATGCAAACTAGCTTTTATAAACTGTTTTGAATTGTGAACTGTTAGATTTGATTTTAGAAATGATCTAGTCCAGGACTAGAAGCTAAAGTGACTTCAGGGACCAGGATGTTAACATTAATATGGAAGGGCAGATCGCAGGAACCTTTGGGTATGTAGGGCTAAGACTACAATAAGTCCTGACTCCACCTAAAATACTACATTTTCAGATTTTTGATAAAAGGCTATGGTCAAACCAAACAATTGTGATTCATATTCATTTCATGGGTGGTTCGTTTGCAACTTCTGATCTTGAAGTTCTACATCCACATAGTTAGAAGCTAACTATTAGGTTAGAGTTATACTACAGAGGTTCAAAGCATGGTTTAACTACTTACTAGTTTATGTAATCCAAAGCAAGTTGGTAAACCTCTGTGTGCCTCAGTTTACTCCTCAGTAAAATGGGACTAATCATACTACCTCCATTATAGAATTATTTGGATTTTTAAAGTTATAATAATGCATTTAGATGACTTAGAGTATTTTCCAAATGTTAGCTACTTTTACTGGTAGCCCAAACTCTTCACTCTTTTGGTGAGAAAATGGAAGCTCAAGGAAACTGACACGTTCAATATCATACAGCTGACTTATAGAAAAGCTTATATTATGCCCCAGGACACAAAATTCCAGGTTGAATATCCTTTCCTCTAGGTCTGTGGTTTTCAAATATTATTTTATTAGCAGCAGAACCCCCTTGCCTTTTATTCTTAAAATATTACACTGAACTCCAGGATAAAACAGATCTGAGTGGTGCTGCTCTATTTGAAACAGGGTTGGAAGACTGGAACCCCATCCATTGCCAATGTTTCCATGCCATCCTTCTTGCAATCCTTGTGGCTCTAAAGATTCCAAAGAAAGGTGTTAAAATCACTACACTAAAAAGTTTGAAGTTATAAATGAAGGTCTAATGAAGGGGTAGGCCCTGTCTTTTTTGCATGTGTGAGTTTCCTCTTGCAAGGCTGTATGTCTCTGTTAGCACTAACACCAACTTTTCTGATGTAAAAATAAAAAATGAAAATGGATGGATTCCCTCGAAGCCATGGAAAATGATACTCATCAAAGCCCCTTACACCCATCTCACTGTCACTTAGCAAAGAACAGAAATCATGAAGCTTATAATTTATAGCCTTGGTTAGACACGGAATTGTTTAATATTGCCTATAACTCAAGCTTTTCCTCAACCATTTCATAAGTCATGGTAATTACTCTGGGCCCCAGTGGGCAGGGAGATATGGAGATCTGCTGCTGTACAGGCCTTCCATCTTCTTACAGGACATGCACATCATTAGTACCAATGAGAACCAAGTGTTTGCAGCGGTCCAGGAGTGGAACCAGAACGACACGTACAACCTCTACATCTCAGACACCCGTGGGATCTACTTCACCCTGGCCATGGAGAACATAAAGAGCAGCCGAGGTCTGATGGGAAACATCATCATCGAATTGTATGAGGTATGTAGCCAAGATTTTCCCACATCTGCATCTGCCTCTATTTCTCATGCATTTGAATGGTATGAACACAAGCGTTGGAGTCAGATAGTCTGAGTTCAGATCCCAGCTGTACACTTAACCATTGTGTGACTTTGGGCAAGGGACTTAACTTCTCTGTTCCTCAATTCCCTCACCTATAAAATGGGTGTATATATATATATATATATATATATATATATATATATATATATATATATATATATATATATATATATATATCTGATGAAATTATTGTGAGAGTGAGAGATGTTTGTAAAGCATCTAGTGCTGTGATTGACTCAACAAGCCTTCAATGAATGGTAGCTAAAGTCAGCGTTCTTATGTGTTTGAGCATAATTACAAGCCAGAAGTGAAGGTACTTGACATCAGTGGTCTTTTGAGTACTTAAAATGCTTCTTTTTGGGAGGTATACGTGGAAGGAATAGTACTATTTCTATGCCTTAAATTATTTGGAAAATCATGTTTTATGAACAAACTTTATAGGAAGGAGAAGGGTGGGAGTGAGGGTTTCCCTAACATGCTGCCAGATGCCAACACCTGTGTGTGGAGAAGACCTGGCTTTGACTTACACTGAGTTTTTCTTTTTTTTTCTTTTTCTTTCAATATGATCACCTTTATTGAGTTTCCACTTACATTGAAATTTTGTTTTAATGTGACCACCAGTTAAAGAATCATTTGTCTAACAAGTGATTCCATTTGGGAACTAGATTTTTTAAAAACCCTAATTATTTCAGTGACCTTAAGTACTTAGTGCTTGTTTATACCTCTAGTAACAGTATGTGACCTTTGTCAGTCTTGGCCTCAGCAAAAGAACTTGACTGACCACTTCAACCTGATGGATTGAGTTGAGCAAAGAAGGTGTGTCTCATTGTCCAACATTCCCTGTGTCAGAGCCACACAGGCTGTGCTGGTTGAGGTCATTCATTTATCGCAAGACAATTGTCTGTTGTGGGTGGTGCCCTCAGATGGCTTGGGTGAGCTACTCCCTTGTGAGTTTTCCTCTTTGAGAAGTAGGAGTGGCTCTCAGAACAGAGGGATCAGTGCATGGGCTCTGCTTTACTGTGGTCTCTTCTGAGCTGTGCCTGTCAAGGTTCCAGCATCCCTGCCCTGGTATCTAAGTTGGCTGCTCAGTTACTAAGAGTGATGGAAACATGTAAGATTCCAGTTACTTTATTAGGCGGAAGCAGGATTACACAAAGGCATGGAGTGAATGGAAGTACCTTAAAAAGAAGGAGAGAAGTGACTGTCATTGGGCATAAAACAAAATCAGTAGAAATACCCTGTTTTCTCAGATATAGTAGACATGCGCTGAAATAATTCCCTTAGCAACAAGATCCCAGCTTGGGAAACGGCCCAGATTTCTTCCTAAAGTTGCAAAGATGGGCACAGATGACTAAGGGGTCTAAATGGCTTTGGGAAGCTTACATTTTCATGCCTCTAATCACAGTAGGAGGCAGAAATATACCTTTGTTATTGGGCAGTAAATCACATCTGTGAGAAGGTTTGGATAAATGTTCCCAGGACTGAGGCCATTCCTGTTTGCACAAGTAAGCCTGCAGAGGTAAGAGGATTATGCATGCTCCTGTGGTCCAAGCCCAAAAGGAGGGGACGGCCATTGCTGCAGATGACCTTTCATTTGAGAAATCCGTTTCTATGACTGTTGATGTGGTGGATGAGTTTGCCACTGTGCTATTCTTTTCCTTAAAAAGGGTGCCTGAAACTCCTTGGTCATTTAAAACAGTGAGACTCTGATCTGAAGTGCAGCATGAATCAAAATGAAGAATGTGCCAAAATACATGTAATTTTTTTTTCATCGTGCTAAAGTCAGTCTTGTTGGGGGAAAAAAAATGCTTGGTGTCATTGCATCTGCAGAGAAGCAAGTTGTACCAGGCAAAGCAACGTCTTTAAAACCAATTCTGCTGAGCTTGTTCTCCGTTCATTTTTATGAGGGTTGATTGTGCCCCTGCATTGTGTTCAAGCCCATGAGAAAAGCCGGAGAGATAAGGGTTCTTACCCTCAAGGAGCTTACAGTCTAGTTTATTGGGCTTTGAAGGGAGGTGAATAAACCAAGTTCCTCTTTTACTTGCCCAAGTTTGAATACAATTGAGACCAAAACAAAGGGTGAGACAAAAGGAGATCAAATGTCAGCTTTATTGCTTTTAAAAGCACAGAGGAGGAAGTGGTCTTGCTAATACTGCTCCCCAGAATTGGATGCATCCATCCAGTCACAGGCAGAAATAGTAAATCAAAAGTTCTCACATGGAAGCCTATTTCTGTAACACCACGGCACTGAGGTACCGAGGATGTGATCTTTGCAGGCAGATCCTCAAAATAGTTGAGTTAAGGATGCACTGTACGTACCCAGTTCTTTTTCTCAATGTTACCAATCTGATTATCTGTACTTTTGCCTTGGAGAGGAGGAAGTGGAGAAGTGGAAGGCATTCCAAATGTCAAGAATGGCATAAGCCAAGAATTGGATACATGGTGTAGATTTGTAAGACCATGAGCTAGCCAGCTAGTCTAATTGCATAGAATAAATGGTTGTCAGGGACAAGAATGAGTGCTGGATAAGTAATTGAGGCTCAGATTCTACAAGGCATTTAATACCAAGGGAATAAATTGTGTCCTGACACTATCTAGACCATGACCATATTGAAGGTTTTTAGAGGGCGATGCTGTTTTGCACCTGAATATACATTCTGTGATTTGGCGATAAAGCTCAATTTAATTGGTCCCCAGGGGTCATTAGACTTTAACCTTCTTCACTGGAGATTCTCACAGAAACTAAGATTGTGTACCATATGGCCAGTTAGCAAAGAGACTATAATTTCGTCTGGACTCTGAATGCCCTTGAGTAATACAGCTGGGGAAAAAAAAATCAGTGAGCTTTTACATTGAATTCAGCTAAATTAACACACTTTCATGGAGTGTATTTTGTTTGATAGGCTGGTGCATGAGATTCATGATCTACTGGAAAGATATAAGTGACTCTTCTTAGTTGTTCACAGTCTAACTTGTATTGGAGGTACGACGCCTGTGGGTTATAGGGTCAGGAAAGAGGAAAGTTAATTCTCACTTGATGAATTTGGGGAGACTTGTGATGAGTAGATTTAAATGATGAATTTCTGGAGTTCGCGAGAAAGACATGGCTGGTAAAGTCCCACGTGGGAAAAGAGCCAGAGGCTGATGATTAGAGGTCCATTTTCCTGGAATGTTGAATGATCTTGGAGGATACTGAGGATACAGTTTATAAAGGTACTAGTAAAGAGCTTGAGGGTTGGGCATTTATTCTCTGGGCTAGTATTTCTCTGTGTTTTTCCCTTGCATCTAGCAAATGATAATTGAATGCAGGAGGTAGTCCCCATGCCAAGGTAATTTGTAGCTTTACATAATAATGTGACAGGATAGTACACCTATTTTCCCTTGTCTGAAATGTCAGAGATGCCTTCAGGTAACACAGATGTGAGGTGGCTCACGCTGACTGTGGCCACTTAAAACTACTGGTGTATCACTCCACCTTCCACGTGGACCTCTCTAGCCTTTTCTTGATATTGGAAAGGGGGCAAAGAAAGTGAGAATTTCCCTGAGAATTCGCTTTGAGGTCTTGGCACTAAAAGACCCATGGCGATCAAGCCCGTCGAACTCCCTAAAATCTTAAGGCAAGGTATTGTTCATGCCTTGGTCTGTTGACACAGTTTCCTGCTGTGGACAATCTCATGCTCTCTTTAGTCCCTGCCTCAGAGTACAATATTGTCATGACTGTAATTCCATAATCAGGGAAGAAAGTAATTCTTGAAAGCTAAATATTAATCTCTTCTTTAAGGTGTTAGAGCCCGTTCCATCAAAACAAGGCTGGTGGTGTTCATAATGCAGTTCATTATGTGTGTTCACAATTATATGTGTTTTTTTTTTTCACCTCTCTAACTATAAACTACAATTATTAGTTGTTCTCCACTGATAAATCAAGTAACTAATACTCTTTCCAACACTCTCAGTTATACTATAGAAATATACTCTCAGCTGCTACATTTTCTTCAGTGCTTTCCTGGATTAAGCATCGACTTGTAACTCTATATAAAAATAACAACAGCATATCTATCAGGTAATGTCTTAGACCGGCATTGTTGAATAAATATATAATACAACTGCACATGCACTTTTAAGTTTTGTACTACCCACAGTTAAAAAACAATAAAGAGAAACAGGTGAAATTAATTGTAATGATATATTTTACTTAACCAAAATATCCAAAAGCAATCATTTCAGTATATGCTTAATATGAAAAAAATTACTAATGAGATATTTTATATTTTTGTCATACTAAGTCTACAATCTCCTGGGTATATTTTACACTTCCCAAGCATCTCAATTCGTGTACTGAATTTTCACCAGAAATACTTGATCAGCATTTACATTTCATAAAATTTACAATAGAAAAAGTGGATTCACTTACCCAGGTTATTCTAAACATACAATAACTGGACTAGGTATCAGGTTTTAAATTTTAGCTTACATTGGTTAAAATTAAATAAAATTAAAAGTCTATTTCTGGTAAAGAAGGTTATACTGTATAGCACAGAGAACTGTATTCAATAGCTTGTAATAACCTATAATGAAAACAAATGTGAAAAATAATGTGTATATATAAAACACAATCACTATGCTATACACCATAAACTAACACAACATTGTAAATCAACTATACTTCACTTGAAAGAGAAGTCAGTTTCTTAGTCCTATTGGCCCCATTTCAAGTTCTCAGTAGCCATATGTGACTTATGGCTATAATATTGGACTGCATAATCCTTAACGATTTATAAACTCTTTCTTATCTATCTATTACAATATCTCCTTGTGGTGTAGGTATCATTCCCTGATGTGCCTTTGAGAGATGCAGAGAATTTGGTAACTTGGCTAAGATCACACAGCTAGTCAACAGTGGGTCAGTGTTGGAACCAACCCATGTCTTTCTGACCAAAAGTCCAGGCTCTTCCTACTGTACAATTTTTTCACATTCATTTTTTAAAACTGAGGTATAATTTATGTCTAGTGACATTTGCCCTTTCTGGTGTACCCTTTTTGGTTCTATGAGCTTTGGCAGGGGTATGTGCATCCACCGCCATCATCAAGGTCATTGACCATGTAGGATATTGTCTCAAAACATTCCCTCTCTGGCCCTTTTGTAGTCACCCTCCTCCCACCCAGAGTCACTAGCAAATCAATCTGATTTCTCTCTCTCCCTCCAGTTTTTTGCCTTTTCTAGATTTCATAGGAATGGAATTATACAGTTGGCAGTCTTTTGAGTCTAGCATCTTTCACTTAGAGTAATGCATTTGAGACTCACCCGTGTTGTTGACCATCAATAGATGTTTCTTCTTTCTGTTGCTGGGTAGTACTGCATTGCCTGGGTGTGTCTTCATTTGTTTATTTATTCACCAATTGAAGGTCCTTCCAGTTGTTTCCAGTTTTATATGAGTATGAAGGAAATTTCTATAAACATTCATGTGAACTTTCTCATGGGTAAATCCCTAGGAGCAGAATTGCTTGGCCGAATGTAAATGTATGTTTATAAAAAGCCACCAAGCTGTTTCTCAAGTGGCAGTATCATTTTGTATCCCCACCAGAGATGTATGCAAGTTCTAATTGCTTCACATCTTCACCAGCACTTGGTATTATCAGTTCTGTGTGTGTGCATGTGTTTAGACATCCTTTTAGGGGCCTAGTGCTTCCTCGTTAGTTGAGTTTAAATTTCCTAATGACTAATCATGTTGACTTCACTATACTTGGATGGACAAAATACAACTCTCTGAGCCATCCTTAGTGTTCTGGCCTCTTTGTGCATCTTATCGATGTTTCTTTGTGTTCCCTGTCTCTGTTTCCTGCCTTCCACCCTCTGCTTTATCATGACCTTACATTACCCTTCTTTGGCCAGATGGACAGCTGCTTAGAGACTCCACAGGGACATTTTTCGAAACTGACCTTCGTCCATTCCTTACTACAGATCCAACTCTAGGGACAGCCCAAGGGAGACCATGGTAATTGCTTTTCTCAGCAGAGCCCTGTCTTCCTTATCCTGAGGGCCCAGGGAGGTGAGCGACAGATGACCATGCCACCTGGACTCAGTGCTTTGCCAAGGGACTGCTGTCAGTGTCCCTTTGTACCCCAAATTGATTCCCAGAGGGAAAGTGGGCCATGCAGGCCTGATGTCTTGTCCCACCCTCTTCTGTGGGGACCACCACAAGCTGGTACGTTTCTCCTTGAACTCTTGGAGTCAACAGCAGCTACACTTCTGATTTCAAACCACAGTGGGAGGAAACACATTTAAGTTTATCAGATCCCAAGTACCTCCTTGGATGGAGAAGAGTTGAAATGTGTTTCTCATTCTCCAACAACTCCTTTCCATTGCACGTAGTGGGGATAAGTAGTGTCTCATGGAAATCTTGTGTCGGAGACGTGCATGTAGCTACCTGTGTACACAGGCACGCATATGTGGGCGTGAGTCTACTAGGCTTCGACAACATAAATGGATTTCATACTTGGGTTGCAATCAAAAAGTCTGAAAGCTATTGGCCTAGGATATAGGAAGCAAAGTGCCCTCCAAACTTACAGTCCATTTATACAAGAGGTAGATGTTAAGGGCTTCGAACAATCCAAACACAAATGGAAACTGTTCTTTTTTGTTTGTTTTTGTCAGACAGGAGGCAGATTGCTTTGGCAGTATATGTAATTATAAGAGAAATATCTTCAGAGGTGCAGATGGTCACCCTCAGCATCTCTCCTTCCTACAGCCCTTCTGTTCCCATCCCCCTGATTTTGCTCTCAGACTTGATGAGGCACACAGGAAATGCCCATCTGAGTGGTGGAGTTCTTGGTGGGAACGTTGGGAATGTGGCAGTGTAATACTGATATATTTGCCAAACATGCTCATCCAGAAAAGCACAAAGGGCAGCTGAGTGGCTAGTAATTCCGCTGGAATGCATTGAGCTAGGAGGCAGGGGGTGGGTGACAGAAGTCCCACAGGAGCAGACTCAGGAGTCTGAGTCTGACCTGAGTGTTTGCTAGAAAGGGGATAGCCAGGTCCTGGCTACATGTTGGAGGAGAGCCAGTTGGCTCAGTGGGGGGAGTTCTATGGAAGCGTTGTCTGGCGGTCCATCATAAAAACACCAGCTCTGTGTCTGAAGAGAATACCAGAAGCCCCCCGTGAGGCAGAAGGCTCTAAGGGGTACAGATTCCATTCTCTGGGAGGAATAGGTGGTCATCAGGTTTCAGAGAAACATCTTTGCAGTCGGCTGGAAAGACCGAGGTGACCTGAGGGCCCCGTAGCCGCTGGTCGAGCACGAGAGACCTTCCTGAAGTGGCCCTGCCTCCCAGCGGCGAGGGCAGGGGGTGCGCTCCAGGGAAGCTAGGGCGGGGGGGGGGGGCACTCCGGGGAAGGGCAGAGCTCTGGCACAGCCCGCGCCTTGGCGTCTGTCCTTACCCACCCTCTGTTCAAGTTAGAAATCTAATCAACTCCGTGACTGGCCTTTTGTCAAATGCCCCTGATGGTGTCCTTCCCAGATAATGGGGTTCTCCTCCTGACACTCTTTGTCCATTTGTTGTTGTTGCTGCTGCTGTTTGTTTGTTTTCTGTGGGTTGGCATTCTCTTTTCTCTTTCAAGGTCAGCCAGGTTACTTCAAAAAAAAATTCTTATTTCATCAGCTAAACTATGTCATTAAAAAAAAAAAAAACAAAAAAACAAAAGACCTCACTTCTGTGAAATTCTTTCCCTTTGTTCCCACTGGCATTCCCTCAGAACTGCAGTTAGATCTCAGCTACACATGATCCTCAAAGAATGGGGATACATACAGTTAAAGTTTCAAGATATCTGGGTATTACCCAGAAAACCTGCCATTAAACTTCTTGTTTCTCTATATTTAAGCAATATGAATTACCTTTTCTTTGGAACATGCTGGAGCTTGAACAAGAAGTTAAGGGAATCTTTCTTTCACATAGAGTGTTGGCATCCCAAATCTCTCTTCTTATTGCCCAGGCGTAGACATTGAAGAAATAACTGTTTGAGTCAAATCTGTGCATACTCCAGCACACTCCTGCATTTTAAATCTCCTGACTCCCTGGCTTCTTACTTTGTGGTGATGCTCCTCTCCCTTCAGAATACCAAGAGTAGGCAAATCCCAGTACATTGGGAACTCTGTCAAAAGCGGTCTGCATCTTTTGTCCTGTCCTTTGCCAGCTGACTGAGGAAATAAAGAAAGGGAAGGGCTTATTCCTCTTCTTTCAAAATGACCATTGACTGAGACCCAAAGATGGTATGGGAACTATCCAAAGTCACACGGTGAGCTACTGGCACAGCCAGAGATATAGGGGCCGAGCCACCAGGCTGGGTCCTCGCCCGGAAATGTCTACCTCTACCAATCAGGACGCCTGAACTTCCACCATTAAGGAGTATACCTGGATGCCTTGAAGAGCTGTCTACCAGCCCCTTCTGAGCAAAAGTCCAGGTTCTTTAGAAGGAGGAACTCCTTCAGTCATTATCAACCACTGGCACCCTAGAGGGAATGTTGATAATTAAGGATAAGGTCTTCTGAACAAAGTGCAGAGACCTATAGCGTGGGGAAAAGCAGTCGAGGAAGAGGGGGTGGGACATCTGGGTAGAGGGGGTGGAGGGAGCAGAGATGAACTGAAACTTCTCTCAGAGACCACGTGGTACATGACATATATCCCTCCTCTTCTCCTCTATTGTATCCCCAACCCGCTGTGAAAAATTCTGGGGCTTCTCCAAAACTATAGGCATTTTGGCCCAACATGGTTCTCCATCTCTCGCCCTTTTTCCTAGGTAGCAGGTATCAAAGGGATATTCCTGGCAAACAAGAAGGTGGATGACCAGGTGAAGACATACATCACTTACAACAAGGGAAGGGATTGGCGCCTACTGCAAGCTCCAGACGTGGACCTGAGAGGAAACCCTATACACTGCCTGCTGGTCAGTCCCCCAGTCTCATGGGAGACCACACGGGGCAAGCTGGTTACCTGGGGATGCTCCATCAGGGGCTTTTATCCATCAGGGAGGTCTTAGGAACCTGGCTGGTGCTGGACAGGGATTTCCTATAATTCCCAGGGCATCATTCTGTGGACTCAGACTGCCAGACCACTTGGACGGGAAGTTCAGGTGAACTCCACAAGCTTTTACGGAGAGTACCCTATATGCTCCAACTCCTAGTAAGATAAAGAAACAGAAGAGAAAGAGCCTGTGACCAAGGTCCCAGACAGAGCTCCGTAGTGGTGAATACCTATTAGCTGATGCTGGTGTGGTACAGTTTGATAAGGGCTTGATAGTGGTCAAGGTGAGCTAAAGTTACCTTGAAAGCCCAAGAAGTGTCAGACTGGTGAGTCCACATGGGACAGTAGTTAATCTCTCAGCATTCCCGGGATTCCAGTTATGGGAAATATTGGGGTAGACACCATGGAGGACATGATGTGTAAGCCACTATCTCTGTCCTCGGGGGCTGCAACTTGAGGCTGATGATTGACAGTGAAATTCACAACCCTCAGTGCCCTCTTAAAGGGATCCATGCGAGAAACTTTTCTAAGGTCTCAGAAATGGTTATGTTTCTCCTTCACACAAAAAAAGTTGCCTTTTGCCACTTACTGAAAAGGTTTATTAATCACTTATCATATTCTAGATGTTATTTTAAAAACGGAGGGTATAGTGGTAAATAAGACAAACAGGGCCTGTCTCCTTTTGTAGTTTACAGTCCAGCTCCCAGATTTTGACTTTGGTACAAGGCAGGTAGGAGACAGACGCTTGCCTACCTCCAGGAACTGGTCACAGCAAGAACTTTGTTTTTTTTTCCCCAAACCTAACTGATGGTTTCATCTTATTTTATTAACCTAATTTTCTCCTTTCCCCAATTTTACAATTTTCTTATTTTTATGTATTATATAGGCTGCAACCCTGTAAGTCCCTAATCCTTTTAAAGAAACTCAAATAGGGATAATAGGTAAATAAAGAATGCAAACTTCTATGAGTTTTAGATAATGGCTCCAGACATTTTAGGTACAATTCAAAGTAAGATTCTAAACAGGAACCAAACACATAGCACAGAAACTGAGACTATCTGGTTGAAGAAGAGCGTAAAGGGTCTGGGGACTGTCTCACTTAGCATCCCCTTTTTACTGCTCCCAGTGGCTCTTCAGAGCTCCAAGACGCAGGGTGCGATGGTCAAGGTCAGGCCTGGGAGAAGGTCAGGGTCATCCCGGGAGCAGGAGTGGTCAGGGAGGCTTCATAAGGCTGAGCACGAACTGGACTCTGATGGGTGGGGTTGAGGGGAGGAGAGGGGACACCTGCGATCGTCATGGGAGCGGGGACAGGAGCGTGCCTGGGAACGGTCCTCAGGGCAGCTTCTGATGTGAGCACTTCGGCTGTTCAGGGAGAGATGACTCCTCTCCAAAACTAAGTGAGCGGCTCACATCCAATCTGTGCTGTTCCTGGAAGCTGAGCACCAGGGAGCCCCATCTCTAGTGGAGTGAGGGTGCGCGTCAGGAGTTTCCTGGAATGAAGTTACTTTCTTCTCCACTTTAGCCCTTCTGCTCCCTACACCTGCACTTGCAAATCTCCGAAAATCCATATTCTTCAGGAAGAATCTCCAGCAAGGAGACGGCTCCCGGGCTTGTGGTCGCTACAGGTAAGGAGGACGTTCCCCGGGCTTCTTCCTCACCGAGGGCTTCGGGAGTACATCCTGACCTCTTTGGAATCATTTGAGCATCGGATAAAAGCTATAGACACTTTTCCCAGAAAACAGGTGGGGTCTGTGGAGCTCCAAGGCCAATCTAATAACCCAGGAAAAGAGCTCCAGATGCTTGTAACTGCTGGTAATTGCATCACCCCACAAAGTCACAGGGCCATCCGCTGTGCTTCGCGAGAGGCCAGAGTCCCTCTCCAAGTGCACTGAGTGATCAGAAAGGTGGTTTCTACAGGGGAATTCTCACTTGAAGAAAACACAGTACATGAGCTTCGTAGCTCACCAAGTCAAAGTTGGGGTAGTTTTCTCTTTACACAGAGGATCCTTTACAAAGCGTTTTACCCCAGAGCTGTTTTTAATCAGGAGGTCTCTGGAGCATGTAAAGGTTTGTTTACACATGATGAACCACTTGGCTGGGAGCCTGGGGTTAAGGGCAGAAAAGCTCCAGTTTGCCTTGTTGGAACTACTGTCCACCGAACATCAATGAGAAATGAAGATAAAATAACTCTGAGATGAAAATAGGAGTCTCCAGGGGAAAGTCCTCTGATCAGCATGCATTCGATTTACATACACCTTTTCAGGAACACAGTGGTGTCGTGAAGCAAGGCTGGGCTCTCCTCTTAGAAGCTGGAGCTCTGATATGAGGCAGCTTTTTCCTAATGGAAACAGGTAAAATTACAGAGACTTTCTGAGAGGGTATAGCCTGCTTTCTCTCATCAGCCTGAAGCCCTGTCCCCTGGAGTGACTGCCCTCCTAGGTACGGCTTCCTTCTCCAGGCCTCCAGCTGCGAGGACTTTTCAGTGTCACCAGGCACCATCCACTCTAATCAGATTGACAGCTAGCATAGCTTCCGAACCTTTCAGGCAGCCCTTCTTGACCCCGTCGGAATTGCCATATTTAACCCCACTGACGTCAGGGAGCCCAGGACTGCGGGAGATGAGGGCAGGCTCTGTTGCTGTTCTCCTGTCTTGGGGAGTGATCCCCACACTCCATAATCCGTGTGGGTCGGACCCCCGAGCTCTGGGGCTGCTCCACTCTCTCCCTCCCCACCCCCAAGGCCTGCGGGACTCCCCCCGACTGGAGTGTAGGGAACACTGGAAAACAGGCATCGATAATAAAAGTTAACATGAGTTAAATGCTGACGATGTAGCCAGGCGTTGTTCTGAGTGGCTTAACCACTCTGAACGTCAGTGATTTAATTGACAAAGTAGGACTGATGGTACTGACATGTTGGAATTGGAGTAGTAAATGAAGCACTGGATTTAAAGTGCTCAGAAAGGGGCCTAGGACGTAGTGAATGCTCAGTGTGTGTTACCTGTAATCATCATTAATATTACAGAAATTTAGAACAGTGCTTCTTGCACCAGAAGAATGTGGGTGGCACCTCTCCTCCAACAGAATCCATAAATAATATGCACACGCTGGGCCTACGCTGAATGAAGGGACACACCCGGGAACCCCGTGGTCCCGCGTTCCAGGCTGGGCTCTGACGCTTCCTGGCCTTATGGATTCGGCTTAGTTCTTTAACCTATGAGCTTCGTTTGCTCTGAGCGTAGTCAGCTGGGATTAGTGGCGTCGTTATTATCTGTGACCATCACGTGCCTCTAAATGGCTCTGTTAAGTCTTTGCAAACTAGCAAACATGTAGACCTTAAAGATTTGTTTTTGAAACATTTGTCAGTACGTATGAGAATGTGCTAATTCCTCTTACTCTCCCCTTTGTAACTCTTGGAACCTGCATGGAGCATTGCATTGTGAGGGACAGAACACAGGTGACAAGATCCTGATGGAAATCCGGGACTAGATCCCGGCACATGCTTCCTGGTTTAGCACCTCCTAACCCTGCTTGCCAGCTCTCCCTGGGAGATGGTTTGCTAGACGGAGGATAATGATGAAGCTAGCCAAGGATGCCATCAATGGCTTATATGGAGCCTGTCTCTAGAGGACCCCCTTCCATATCCATGTGTTTCACCTGCCTTCAGGCATCAGTGACCCTGGCCTCTGTCCTCCCACTCACACTCCTCACCACCTCCTCCCATCTCTCATTGAGATGAGGTCTCAGGGAAGCTGCGTGGATGAAAGGCTAGCCAGGGATTCGTCTATATCTCTTGTTGAGACCATCTCAGAAAGCAGATGGAATTCCAGTCTGGAGAGTTTGGGAGCTGCCTTTAGCAAGCAAAACCGCTAGGGTTCAAAATACCCCTACCACTGTGGTCTCAAGCTGGTTGTTGAGAGACCTCACATCCTCCCAGGGCCTTAAGTTGTGCAAAGCACTTTCTTTGCCTTGATGGCACAGTGGCTGGAGGGTGTAGAAAAGGCAATTACTCTTCTCCTCTACCTACAGATGATGAGACAGAGGGCAGGAGGGAACAGGTGTCATGTCCATGCTCACACTACCTCAGGCTCTGAGTCTAATCTGTCCAGTAGCCATTTAGCCAGACCTCGTCCCGAGCCCCTTCACAGGCCAGCTCTGCACCTACCCCAGGCTCCCCGCCACGACGCTTCCTACAAACTCTGAAATGTCCATCCCCTGGTGTTGTCCCCTTCACGGAGGTGCCTTTCCTCCCTACACTGGCTTGTGCACTGTCTGCTTCCTTCTACACTTCACCCTTAACCTCCCTGAGTGGGCATCAGTGCTGGTGAGAAAGGCGTCTCTAGACCCAGAGGATGTTAAAATTCTCTCTCTCTTCTCCTTCTTCTTCTTTCTAACTAAGGAGCAGAGAAGGAAGGTAGCTGTAGGAGGAAATGGGGCTAAAAGCATATTGTTTAAAGCTGCCCCAACGCTCTGTGATTTACCAGCTAAGCTGTTCTGAGAGGAGCTCCCTGTTCTCCATCCCTCTCCTCCCTTCTCCCTCCTTTCACACCACTTCGGTGGGGAACAGCTACCTCTTCCTCCAACCTGGCCAGGGATACCTTGGGAAGCCCCCCTCCAGTTCCACGTTAGCCAGCGAGGTGCGTTATTCAAACCTTCCTTCTCTGACACAATAACCCAGACTCTTCCTATTAGAGGTTTCCCACAGATCCACTTAGGGACTGAACATGTTCAGAGATCAGATCATCCTGGACACATCTGTTCTGTCCTTTCATCTGGGAACTGACTTTCTGGTCCCTGTGATCAACAGCAATTCTTTCAGGGAGACTTTCAACTCACAGTAGCTGTGTCCAAAACAGCCTTCACTGTGAACCTTGGATTCTCACTACCACCATGCCTCCAAAATCAGTCTGGTCGAGCTTTGAAAGAGAGGCTTAAGATGTAGGCAGAACTAGCTCCTAAAGAGGGTAAGAGGTGATGAGGCAGATCCTAGGAGGCTGTCACAGGGATGGCAGATTCTAGCTCTAGGGGACTGTACTCCTGTCTCCTTCCTCTACCATCCGTGGTAGACATGACTCATCGATCACCAAACTCCATTCTGTTGAAACCAAATATGGCTTCAGAATCCTTCTTAGCACAGTAGTTTCAGAATCCTCCTAGCACAGTGCTCCAGGCAGCCATCGTTACATGACTTGAGTTGACACTCTCTGCCCCGCCCAGCTTTTCTTTCTTCATCTGTGTCTTCCAAAACCTGGATCTGAAGAACCGAATTCCAAATCCAGGCATGGCTGCTCACAGCGGCTCGCCATGCCTCTCCTTACTCCGCTTGTACCTATTGCCTGAGCCCCGAGCCCCAGGCTTATTTTTGGAAGCCTGGGTGTCAAAACAAGTTGGCTAGCTGTATGTTCCCTGATGCTGATGGGAGCTTGACAAGCTGTAGCCTGGCTTTAATTCCTCATGTTGAAGCATTAAATGTCAGGAGCTCAATTAACATTTTCATTATTGCATTTTTATTGTGCTCTTACATAGGCTACAGATGTGTGGGAGCTAACATTCCCTTCCCTGCTATTTTTAAAGGAAAAATATCAACCTCAATGATAAATTATTACATGTTTAAGGTACCTTCCTAGTTCTCAAGACCTCCCCGAATGCACATCAATATCAGAACATGGTTCAATCATTTTGTTTACTCATTCATTTATTCCACAATTATTTGTTGAGCAACTAACTTCTAAGTTTGGGGGTACCATTCTGGGCTCTGAGGTTGTGCGGGGAAACTTGGGCAATGTAGATAGAATGGAAAGTCTTAAGCAGTTTTTTTCTTTAAAAAATAAACATAACCCACAAGGTGATGAAGTGCAGGAGGAAGAAAAAGAAGGGAGGAGAAAAACAGAGGGTGTGAAAAGGTAGAGCAGTAAGGGTGGTCAGTCTAGGCATAAACCAGGTGACTTCTCCTGCCATATTGGATGGCCAGGGTCTGCTGAGTACTGTCCTCTTCTTCTGGGAACTCTGTAATTTTGGTTTCATAGTTTATACTGCTGGATCACTTAATTTCCTGGCACTCAAGAAACATGTTGAGAAGTTTAAGTTGGAAACACACCCACACCCACACACACTCAGTTTTTCCTAGGCTACTATTATACATGAAGAGGAAGGTGTTCCTAGGCCAGTTTCTCCATACATGTCTGCTCTTCCACTCTCTGCCAACGTCAAGATCAATGTTGAAGAGATTACTGGTACACAGAATGAAGAGTTCCAGAGAGTCAAGCTAATCAATATTTGGTCTTTGAGTCTCACCACTTAAAGACACATCCCTGTCATATTACTTATGTATTCATTTTTCCCATATTGGATTATCTTCCAGCTGGGTTTTTGATACGACACCAAGAGAGAGATTGTACACATCCGCTCTAAACACAACTTAGAAAATCTTTCCTCCTCCAACCCCAAGCACATGTCATCTATAAACTGCCTGACAATTTCCAATGATCTGCTCTGTTTCAGGCAACATTGGTCCAGAGCTCTCCTATACTGATATCAGTGTGTTCATCTCTTCTGATGGGGGCAACACATGGAGACAGGTAAATGTGGGATTTGGGGACAGGGAAGAGGCATTTAGGGCAAGTTCTGCCAACATCTCTCTTCCCTCTAGATTCTCAGTCTCATTATGACTTCTTGGGTGCAAAAAAAATTGAAGCAGCTGTTCTATTTGGTCCATGTAGCTGGCAGATTAGATGGGCCATGGGGTAAAATGGGATGAGCTGGGCAGGGAATAAGAAGAACTGGAATTTTCCCAATTTGTTCATTCTGTCATTCAGCAATATGTATGGGGCAGTCATCAGGGGCTGTGTACCACGCTGGTGTGGCGGGGGGACACCACCAATAAAACAGTGTTTGTCATCAGCATGCCATGGGATCTTGGCAAGTAGGTCTCTTGACCTTTCTGGATCTGTTTCTTTATCTACAAGAGGAAGAGGGTAGAATACTAAGACCAGAAAGTCTTGTGGAAGTCTGTGGTGGGTGAAGTATTGTGTAGGACCAGCTTTAATTAAGTAAGAGACAGCTTAATAAATACATGGCCATATGAAAAATTAATTCGATTTTACAAACTTTTTATTTTTGCAGCTCTAGCCAATAGAACTTTTGGCAATGATGAAATTATTCTGTATCTTTGCTGTCCCATGTGGCTATGAAACACTTGAAATGTGGCTCCTGTGATAGAGGAACTGAATTTTTAATTTTATTTATTTTAATCAATTTAAATTTAAGTTGTCTCACATGGCTTCTATATTGGACAACAACAGCTTTATGCAGCGTCAACTCGGTGTCAAATATAAACCTGAGGAGGTGGCTGAATACTCTGGAGTCCTCAGGGAGCTCAAAATTAAGCAGAGAAAACAGGTCCATAAATAACTAACTATAGTTTAGACTGATTGCATGATTTTAGTGGCATTGTGAGCTTGCAGAGAAAAGGGAGGAATTAATTCTACTTGGGGAGACTGAGAAAGACCTCACAAGAAGAGCTGGCGTTTTACTAAGTCTTCAAGACGAGAAGGTTTCTATCTGAAGAAGACAAAGGTTTGGGTCCCTTAGGGAAGATTATCATGGCCGTCACCAACATCATCATCGCCACCCCCATTGTCACCACTGTCACTACTACCACTATCAAAAATAAAAAAAAGTTACCAAGGACCTACCAGGCACAACCACTATGTTAACTATGATTAGGCATACAACAAAGAATAAGTTAAGATTTCTGCTCACCAGGCCATAATCAGGTAGATGAGGAACAGACACAAAAATAAGAACATGCCTTCAACATATTAAGTGCCAAATCAGGTCGAAACTGGAATGTAAACTCTTCTGGTACAGAAACTCCCAACAGACAAATCATTGTCCCTCCAATACAAGAAATAGTTCACCTGACCAGGTGGCTACAGCGACATTCCTTCCTTGTGTCGTCACTACTTTGGTTTTCCTTCTTCTTTTCCCCAATAACTAAGGATTCCAGCTTCTAGTGCTGGGCAGGGCAAGAGTTAGTAGGGGCCAGAATGATAGTATCAAGAGGAAAGTGTGACGACAATAACATCTCTCCCCTCCTCAGTGCCAAGAATTTTCTCGCCCTTGGACTTAAACCCAGCCTTTTTATTATGTGGATTATCAGAGTCCACCTTTGAACTCTGGAGAGAAAAGCTAGCATTGCTGGCTCAGAGTCTTTGTTTATATCTGGCATATAAGTGAATAATCCTTAAGTCTTTTGTGCAGTAAGGCTCATCATTAGTGTGGACATTTATATTTCCTTAAAAGGAAAATATGGGAAAGAAAACTATTTGAGAGGGTTCAGCCTCAGAGTCCACTTATGTTTCTCTGTGGTTTATGTAGAGGAGATCTCATTCCTTCTATCCCCTCCCTTTGAAATCTGCTTACACCTTCTTACCCCTTCTGGTATGTCTCACTTAACCTACCATCCCAATCTGACCATCTAGGCTGTGAGAGTCACCATTAGTGGTTAAGGGCTAGAGGAATTCTCCAATTCCACTTTCCTCTAGAAGATCTATATCCAGAGGAGAGAACTGGCTCTCTGATGGGGAAATATTTTTCCTGTCTTAGGTTGCAGATTTAAATGTCATCAATGATAGCAGCTTTGCCCTATGGAGGGTTAGGTCTGAGCTAAGGCTCCAAGACTTGCATCATGGTAGGTGCTTAGTAGGTACCAATGTAGATGGGATGGATGGGTGACTGAATGAGTGAGTGAGTGAGTGGATGGATGAATGGATAATGGACAAGTGGATGAATCAAGGAATGAGTAACTCTAGGTCCCAAGAAGCACTGGGTCCCAGTGAGCATTTAGTGTAAGGATCCCCAAGTACCAAACTTAAATCTTCATCCAACTTGCCTGGGAATCTAGGAGGTGGTGGCTAAGTCTGAGAACTCAGTCGTTACGTAGACCATAATGTCTACATGTCTAAAAGGAATTGTCCTTTAATTTCCTAGGTAATTTATAAACACACTGCAAGACACAGACCATTTATAAATTAGCAAATATCTCATTTGAAGAGATGAAAAGGAGAAAGCTGAGAAGTAACTTACTCAGATAAAAGGATGGGGAAGCTTTTTTGAAGTCCTCTTTTCCTTTGGGTTATCTAGTTAAGCATGCCTCGACCTCTTGTAGTACACTAGCTCACAGGACTAGGGGAAAGAGCCCCGAAAATGCCACTTGGGAAGCCTAGGGAGGCTTATTTGTTCTCTGCAAGCCCATTTCCTCATCTATTACATGAGGAGGACAGTACTTGCCAAACTCCCAGATTTGGTTGTTGGAAGGCTCAGAACCTGGATGAAATGATGTATGTGAAAGACTTTGTAAACCGTCGAGCACGATGTGAATGTAAGGCATTACTGTGATTGTTGTTATTGTTGTTGTTCCAGATCTTTGATGAAGAGTACAATGTCTGGTTCCTAGACTGGGGTGGCGCCCTCGTGGCCATGAAACACACACCTCTGCCAGTCAGGCATTTGTGGTAAGGACAGCTCCCTACCCTATTAATGAGCAACTTTTTAGTGGAAAGGGCTGGGACAAGTTATTCTGCATGGTTTTGTACCCATTTCCCCATCTCTTCATCCATCCACCCATTTAATGTACACGGTGTCATCTAACTCTTAGGTAGCGTTAGAAGGTCAGGTAATTTAGATGGGAAGTTTGATGAATACAGTGGGATCGTAGGCATGGGTGTTCGGATAAGGCAGAAATGAGCAGGAAGGACCTGTAAGTTCAAGCAGCCAAAATTAAGAATCCAAAATATAGGAGCTGGATATTGCTGCAAGGAGGAGGTTAGGTGCATGTAGCAAATGCTAAGTTCAGCTCTAGATCAGTTGAATTTGAGATATCTACGAATATTCAAGCAGAGATGATGATTAGTTGTCATAATTATTCAGCCAAAGGTTAAGAGAGAGGTCTAGGAGGACACTTCAGACTTGGAGTTACTAGCCATTAGGTGGTAGTTAAAACCGTGTCAGTAGGCTGTGCACCTCAGGAAAGTGGGTGCAAAGAGGAGGAAACAGGGACTCCTGTGGAACACTGTTGGATACGAACATGCAGAGCAGGGGAAGAAGTTATGGAACAAACTAAGGAGAAATAGCCAAAAAAGATGAAAAACACAGGAGAAATGTTTCCATGGGTGCTGAAGGAAAGGGTGATCAATAGCACCAAGTTCTATATTTAGATCATCAGTTACAGAGTGAAAACAATCTAGAATTCAGCAGTATAGGAGGTCACTGTTGATTGTTTGTCAGGGTAAGTTCAAAAGAGAAGTGGGGTTGAAAGGTAGATTGCAGCACAGGAATGAATGATTAGCAGTGGAGCCAAGACAGCGTCGGTAACTCTTCCCAAGAAAGCAGATTATGGGATGACGGTGAGTGTGTACACGCAAGACCCTCCAGGGAGGACAAAGAGTTCAGTGAGAAAGTATGATGGTAATGAGGACGGTGATGATGATGATGATGATGATGCTTTGGTTTTGGCAGGGGATGGATAAGTATCATATATGTTTATTTCCTGATGGGAAAGAATTTCAGGCTTCAGATTCAGCAGAATGAATATTTGAGTAAATATTTGGCAGTAAGGGTATATTATTTATAATACAGTTGTTGGGATTTGCCATGGGCTGGAAGATGGGCACTGGCATAACTCCCAGGACCTTGACTTTGGGAGACTGACCCTTTTAGAATAAGAGTTCTACTTGGAAGCATCAGATTGTAATGAGGGGAAAAAAATCAGCTTTGGATCCCCAGGTACACAATCCAAGCTTCTGCCACCTTGGCAAGGACTTAAGAAAGTTTCTCTTAGTTTGGTCATTTATAAAGTTAACACCATTTGTTAAAAAAAAAAAAATGCTCTGCCAACTCAAGCATGAGCTTGAAAAAGTTCCCGATGTAATTGTTTATCATCCTTTCACTATCATTTGCGTCTAGAATCAGAAGAGTGGAATTACTTGATAGTAATGATAGTCAGCATTCACTGAGGGGTTATTAAATTCCAGGCACTGTTCTAGACCCTTTACATGAATTATCTAAGTTAATTCTTGCAGCCACACTATGCATGTGGGTACTCTTTCTATCATAGCACTAAAATGCAGGCGTATTAAATACTTGCTCAAAGTTACACAGCTAGTACCTGCCAAGTTGAGTCTCTCTCATGAATGCTCTTCAGTTTTACCTGCGAGTTTTCCAGATATTTTAATGAGTACACAGAGGCTTATCACATGGTTGCTGCCCTCTGGATGGGGTGGGGGGGATCATTGTCAAGATAAGGAGTTTAGACAGTCCACATAGTACCAGATATCAAAGCAATGTCAGGAAAGTAACATTTCTTGGCTGTTATCATTAGGTTCTAAGCACTCTATCTAAACCTTGATCTAAACCTCGATGAGATGATTGAAAAATGTCCTGCAGACAGACCTAGCTGGCAGATTTCTTCCCCTTAGGTCCTAGGAGACGGAGTGGCATCCCCATTTGTATCTGATGGTCACTGTCCTGCTCCCCCTCCTTCATTTTGGTGGAAGACTTAGAGCTCACTTCATGATTGTTTTTTAGAGACTTTTACACAAAGGTTGCCTTGTCTTAAGGAGAAGAAGAGTTTGTTATTTTCATCATTTCTTTTGGTGATGGAAGAGGAGAGTATGTTTGGCATGGAAAGAGTGTACGGAGCAGAGGGACCACAGAGGGCTTTGGCTTTGGCGAATCTTAACATCCTTATGTCTGATCATTCAGTCTTTTCTGCAATGGTGTCTCTCCGGAAACCTGATCACTTCCAAAAGGAACACTTGCCTAGAGGTTTCTGGAGGGAAACCATCCAAGTTGGTTAAATGATCTCATAAGTCACTCAGGGATATGTAAGTATGTAGAATCAAATCCTGCCTCTCAAAGTCATGAATACAAAGTTTTGAGTTTTCCCTTATTCCATGAAATATCTTTTGTTGGTTAAAAAAAAAATGTTATAGCTCCGAAAAAATAGCTTCGTTCCTATCAAATTTCCTCTTATGGTAGTAATGATAATTCTACCTCCATTTGTTCACCTACTTCAATTTATAAAGTATTAAAGATGACTTTTCAAACTTAGCTTTGAAATAAAATTTTCTCCATTTACAGGATAGTGACACTGTCGTTTATAATAAATACTGCCAATGTCCCCTTGAACTTAGATACGTCCCACGACTTCTGCTTACTTGTCCATCTATGAATGCCCTTCTCTGGAAACAGTCCTTGCAGTGGTTAAATGCCAGCTATGGAGGACCTGTGTTAGAAAACAAAGACAAATGACTCACTGGGGAACTCACCTTGGTACTTCTCTTTCGAGGCTAAGTGAGTGTTTCATAAGGGCTCGACCGTATCATTATCATCAATGTTTCCTTACAAACTCCTTGACTGATTCTGTCTCTGGCTGGCTTCTGAGTTGCAAAGCTTGGGAAACTCAAATGCAGTGTTTTTGTCACCAGTAGCTTCTGTCTGAGTTCCTACCTTCAGGGTAAACAAATGGCTCATTTGAAGTGGAAGAAAGGTTAAGTAACCTGTTCATTGTTCTTTTCTGTAGTTGGTCTCACTGACATTATTTGGCAGCGTATACAGATGTATGTATATTTGCACAGGAAAAAAGACACCGGCCCACCCACTCTCACACAAGGGTATAATGGCTCTCCAATTTAAATAATAGCTACATCGCCTTTCAGAGAAAATGGGAATCATAATTGAAAAGCTGGGGGAACTTTAGCGAGGCTAACAAGGCATGCTGTTTCCTATAAATTGAAATGATAGGTAGCTAGCTATGCATGAGGACAAAACAGCATACAGATGAAACCATCTGTTTGTGACCGTGTATGTTTAGATGCATAGAGATTAGAACCTAAATGCTATTTCAGGTGAGCCCTCCGTCCGGTGTCACCAGTTTTAGCTTTGTACTTTAGAAGCGTTAGAGTGAAGGAACAATGCCGCCCCACGGAATGCAGCGCTCTGATGAAAACTCACAATAGACGGAGCTCGTAATCAGCAGGTAGATGGGGTCCTACTGTCTGTCTAGCCCTGACAAGCCATCAGTGTCTCCTTTCAAAGGGATGTTCTTGGAAACTGAAAGCAAAACATCACCTGGCCTTTTTTGTTCCTTTGTTTTTCTATAAATGGTTGTGAATGCTGGCCATTTGCTCAGGGAAACGTTCACATGAAATAACAGTTCCAACCGATGTGAGTCTTTGAGAAGAGAAAGTGCATGTGCTCTTCTGAAAGGGCTTCCGTGGGGCTACAGTGCCAACACCTTGTGTCTTTGAGGTGACATAAAATGGAGCAATGCACCTCACCAAGGGGAGGAACACTGATCCTCGGTGACCATTGTGACTGTACTTCTGTGCTAGAGAGTTCTGGGGAGGCCTCTGATTGTTCTTGGCAGATTCTGTTCCTTTTAGTAGAACTCATCTCAACAGCATAACACCATAGACGCATGGAGTGCAGGAGGGTCTCGGAGGACAAGGGTCTGGTTTCACACGTAGTACAGCAGGCATCTCTGACACCTGAGAGGGTTACCCCACTTCATCAGGACAGCGCAGGGCTGACCAACTTGCAGGTGAGCCCCCACCTTGTCTATTGGCTTTGGTTGTTAGAAAGATTGTTTCTGTGCTGAGCAGTAGTGAATCTACTTGTAATTTCTGTTCACCAGTCTCTGTTCTGCTGCCCAGACCTACGCAGAGTAAATCTGCTCCAGAATTGTGTGTGATTTGTAGTGTCCTACACCTGAAAAGGACCTCAGGAGCTGGCTTTGTTCAGGCTTTCCAAGTTCTGGAAAATGACCAGATATACAATTCAAGGCAGATTCTGTGCATTTGTTCATTTATTTCTTACATATTCATTGAGTATATGCTATTTACCTGGCATGAGCATCGGGGCTGGGATATACCAGTGAAAATGACAGAATACTTGGGAACTTACATCCTTGTGTGGACATTTGACTTTCCTTTTTAGAACAGTTATAAGAATAGAAATCTTTTCTACCTAAGCCTCTCTGTATTTTTAATTGATACTTTCGTGTGTTTTTATCCACATTCTCTCTGATTTCATTCACAGACATTGCCCCTTTCCAATAGGCAACAAACAGAATTATTTTTATGTGTTTAACTATTTGGAAGCTTTCTTACTAAAAAAAAGTTAAAAGGCAATGGTAAATTATTCAGCCCCTTTTCTTTTTTCCCTAAACTATCTTCAATTCATATAATCTGTTTCTAGAACAACCTGTTTCTTACTTTTAATCACACTGATTGTCAGTTTTCTACAATGATTGAAACTGAACATAGCACTCAGGATCTGGTGGAAGGTTAATGCCTTTTATTATGCACGCTGTCTATCTGTGAACACATACTAAACTCACGGTGGCTTGTTTACCTCTCACAATAGAGATGTTGCTGGAAAATATTTACCTTGTGATTGACAATCACTTCAGGTCATTATTTGTGGTTTTTGTTTTTTGGGGGTTCTTTTTGGTCAGATTGAGTTTTTCATTAGTTACTCTTTTTCCTTTCTCTGGCTGTGGGGCTCTTTTTTTCTTTCTCTCTTTCAAATTAAGCATTCTGCTTTAAGTTGGTCCTACCTTATAAGTGACTTTCAGATCTACAGCCCTGGTTTTGATCCAGAAATCAGGATCGGTCAATCCAAAGGATTTCTTCACAGTGTCATGGTGTGGAAATCCAACAAAAGCATCTCAGTGGACCAAGCAGAAACTAACAAGTAAACAGCAAGTTTTGCTTCTCCTGTTCTCCCCATTTCCCCATCTTAATTACTTAATCCCCCAATCCATGCTGTCTGTGATTTCTTTCTTTTGTTCAAGCAATCTGTATACATTCTATTGCCAAATCCTATTAACTTCACCTGTAAAAATATTCTAAATCTTCCCATCTCCTTTCTGTCTCCACTATTAAAACCTTTGTCCAAACCCCTTCTCTTACTCGGTCTCTTATAATGGCCACCCCCTCCCCATTCATCTCCTTGTATCCAATTTGGGCCCCTGGCAATCCATTCACCACAAAGAAATAAAAGTTGTCTTTTAAAGGTTAAATTAATTCACATCTCTCCCATTTCAGCTGGAAGCAAGGTCCTCTGTAGCCCAGCCCAGCCTTCTTCTCTTGACTCTATTTCCTTCTCTTAACTCCTTTCCCACTAACCTTCAGCCACTAACCATCTCTCTGTCCTTCCCACCAGATCTGCCCTCAGGAACGGCTCTCACCTTGATCTTTGCATAGGCAGCTCCTTGTTGTTGTTCAGATCTCAGTTTAAATGTCACCTCCTCAGAGAGGATCTTTCTTAAATTTTCCATACAAAGTAGCTATTCACTCACTGCATCATATCATCCTGTTTTAGTTACCTCCGTGACATTTTTTCCTAACATATATTTTTGTGTCTGTTTATCTGCATACTGCTTGTCTCCTCAAACTAGAACCTAAGTTCCACTGAAGCCAGGACCTTCGCTTTCTTGTTCAATGCTGTATCTCTAGAACAGAGCCCACGGCCAGACCAGGCGCAGAGTAGATAGACATCAGTAAATATTTGATAAATGAATTCTATTTTATTTCAGTTTTTTAAGCTTTGCTTCTTGTTTTATTGCAAATTGGCTTACTTTAAATTTTTTTTCTTCCAGTTATATTGAGCTATAATTGACATACAGCACTGTATAAGTTTAAGGTGTACAACATAATAATTTGACTTATATACGTCATAAAAGGGTTGCCACAATATCTTTAGTGAACTTCCACTATCCCAGGTAGATACAAAACGAAAGAAATAGAAAAAAATTTTTTTCCTTGTGATAAGGACGCTTAGGGTTCACTCTCTTAACAACTTCATATATAACCTATGTGGAGCCGGCTTGCCCTCTCTGGAGTCAGAAAACCCTCGCTCCTGGGCTCTCTGTGTGCCTGGAGCCTATGGACACCTTAACCCTACTCCCCACTGCAGGACCCTCCGCATACCTACGTGTCATGCTGGAAATAAAATGGCTTCTCTTGCTGTGTGTTTACCCTGACAAAACTCATCCCCCCAGGAGATAACCTGTCTCATAGTACCCTAAGCCTAATCCTACCCTCACACCCTGCCCTTATCAAAGCCCTAAAACCTACTGTTCAGGGAAGTCCCTGACAGATCTTACAACCACTCAGGTACCTGTGCAGAAACTACTCCTTGTGTGCGCTGCCCCCCTCCCCCCAGTAAAAGACCCAGCACACCCATCCCCGGTGCTCACGCTGGCACCTCTCCCCTCTGTGGCCCAATGGTGCTTATACAGCGTACCTCCTAACCGTTCCGAAACTCTCTTGGTCTCTGGTAATTCTGTACCAACCTGCGTGTCACCATCATGGTGTTGTGTGCCCACAACAAGCTATAGCAGTGTGAATTTTGTTTATCATGTTGTATATTACACCCTAGTACTTGTTTATATTTTTTTTCCTTCTTTCTCCTTTTTATTTTTTAAATTTTATTTTTTTATTCTTATTTTTTGTTGACGAGTAGTCAATTCACAATGTTAGTTTCAGGTGTACAGCAAGGCAGTTCAGTTACACGTATTCATACAAACATATATATATATTTTCAGTTTCTTTTTCATTATGGCTCATTTTATTTCAGTTTTATAGTCCTGTCTTGCCACTGTTTACAGGTCAACTGGAACTTTACCCCTGTGTCCTTGAGTATTGGCAATGCTACCAATTGAGCTTCACCTGTGGGCTTAGTAAGGCATTCCAAATCCCTCTGTCTTGGCCATTAATGAGCTATTGAATTATAGAGGAGAAGATGGATCCCATTGCGTTATCATTCAATTTAGTTGCCTCAGAACATCTAAAAACTAAGGAAGAGTAGCTCTCCTGAATGGTAGGCCATTCAGACCCAAGTTTCTGATAGTCAAGTGATTAAAGTTTCTAATGTATTTTTTGGACTATTTTTTAGGATTTTTGTGTTGCTTTCAGTAACTATCTCAGCCTGAGATATTCAGGTGTTAGAAATTACTGATCTCAGAAGGTCACCTGAAGGGCACAATCCTGTGCTCCCGAGTGGTGTTGCCCGTCAGTGAGTTAGAGGGTGCATTCCTTACCCTGGCTCTGGGGAACTGTCCCCTTGTTTATGCTGATTTTATGTCTTCCTTAGACTTTGGCTATTGGATATGCTAGCTTTCCCACCTGGATGTTAGCATTTCTTCTCCTCTTTTTTTTTTTTTTTTTTTTCGCTGCTCCCATTCTTCCAGAAGAAGCTTTTGCTCCTTCCATATGAATTCAGTTTGCACAGCATGCTTTTATCTTCCACAGTGCCTCTCTCCATCTTGGGCTTAGTTTTTCTTTGGAGCCTCCATCTCAGAGCTCAGAGCTCAGAAGGCTGAGATGGTCCCTCTGTTTCTACTCCTTGTTGTCTTATCTTCATGTATGGAGTTAAGATGACTGTCCTCTGCCCTGCTGTTAATGGCAGTGGTGTGAAGTCTCCTCCTTCCCTGGAATGCTGGTGGCACTCACTGCATTTTTCTCTGCTAGTTCAATAACTGACTTTCACCAGTCAGGGAACTCAGAGAATGAGACAAGGACAGGTGCCTTTCTCCACTTTGACTTCTTTCTATCAAGACGATAATCAATCCAAAGTCATCAAAGCAAACAAACAACAACAGAAAAACTAAACAGAATTTTTTTTCACCCCCTGGACTTACCAGCCAGAGTTAAGTAGTGGCCATGACATACTTTGAGACTCCAGTGATGATTTTAGGAACCAAGTGGGTACGTGGCATGAAAGGTGAATCCATTCCTAATGACACTCTTGATTTCACTTTTGAAATGAGAAATTTATTTCCAAGAAAAGAAGTTCAGATCTGCCCAAACTTCCTTTGGTTCAGCTTTGATGATTATCCAGCCTATTGGAAACAAAAGGCTGAAATGACCAAGTCCTTAAAGGTCAAGACAATATTGTTGACTATCATCATTGTGCTGTACATTAAATCTCCAAGAACTCATTCATCTTGCATAACTGAAGCTTTGTACCTTTGACCAACATCTCCTCATTTCTTCCTCCTGCCCATCCTCCACTCCCATCCCCTCAGAAACCCGGTTCATTGTGGCCTACTTTTCACTATATGTATATATGTGTGTGTACATATAGTTATAAACTTTAAATACATGCAATTTTATATGTCAAGGCTATTGCAATAAAATTGTTTCTAAAGTCCAGAGAAATACCGGTCACTTTTATGACCACTGCCTGCTTTTTGTTTGTGGAAGTAGGCCTAGGTAGAACATAAATACAAAAATTGTTGTATGACAGACTGGTTTTTCTAGCTGGGTAAAGAGATTGCCTTTCCAATTTTTTAAATCAATATATTTGGGAAGAGAGGATAAGACAGAAAGAGACAGAGGTTAAGAGAGACAAGTAAATATGTGGAGAATGGGCTGAGCAGGTTGACTAGTAATGGAGAAAGAGGCTGTCACATCCAGTACATGGATGCCAGTGTAGGCCATGCTAGAAAAATGATTGGATGGATTAGAAGAGCTTCCTTATCATTCCTTATTTTTTAATTCATGTTTATTTAACATTTATATCATAGCATGCGCCATTGTTTCTGATAATTACTAGGAATGCAAAAATGAGTAATATGATCTTTGATCTCAAAAAGATCACAGTTCAGTGGGAAAGTCAGACATTTTTTGAAATTATGGATATAATATCAGGTAAGGAGCATTGCCATAAAGATATGTAGGTAGTGTTAAGGGGTCAGTCAATGAACAGGACATGCATGACTCCTGAACTCCCAAGACTAAAATGTTGAACTTGAGGGGTTCAAGATGAATTAAGAAGTCATCACTCAGCACTATGCTAGGGGAAGGCTGGGTATTGTTGGAAATGAGAGTTTCTACAGTTGAACTCGGAGAATCCTGGGTTGTGGAGTCAGAGAAGAATTAAGAATTAACCATGCCAAGAAGGATCACAGGAAATGAAACAAATACAGCTGCCTTGGGGAAGGAGGGGTGTCAGGAAAAGCTGTCAGAGGAGATGGGCTTTGGGCTCTGTCCTCTGGTTAAGTCAAGGGACAGTAGGGCGCTCAGGAAAGGGAAGGACCAGCACTCAGAATTGCTCAGGTCTTCTCCACTAGCTGCATCCCTATAAAGGGTTTTGGAAGCTGTGTCCACAAATAGCCAGACCCTCCTCTTACCGTCGACTGATAGATGGAACAGCGTTGGCCAGGACATCTCAGACACTCAATACTTGTCCCTAAAAGACCCTTAAAGTGGCCTCAGGGAGGGAAAATAATACTTCATCCATTCTGAACAAATAGGAAATTGCTATTTTTAAGGTTTGATCGGAAAGACACACAGCTCCCCTCCCATAGGGTACACCCCGCACTACTCAATTTATCTGTGTCAGAAACTCCAAAGGCTGAATTGATTGTGCTGTAAATTGAACCTCGGGTTTCATTCTGGGGACTTGAAATGTGACCCTCCACCCACAAAGCCCTCCTGCCTGGGTTGTTTTTTTCGATTCTAATAGGTTGAAATGTTTCTGCAGCTCTTGGTGCTGTCTCTGCCTGGGCCAGAAAATGCAGTTTTTATCAAATCTCATAATAATATGGGGAGATGCTGAAGATGAATGCCTATTGATGATCCAAACTGCCAGAAAGGGAGATACAGAGGAGAATTTAATAACCTGAAAAATGGTTGCACAAGAGTGGTTTTATTTTCAGCTGTCTCTTCCGTGTACTTGTTTCCAACCCAGGGTGAGTTTTGATGAAGGCCACTCCTGGGACAAGTGTGGTTTCACTTCACTTCCTCTCTTTGTCGACGGGGCTCTGGTGGAGGCCGGCATGGAGACCCAGATCATGACGTGAGTACTTCTTTGGCTGTGGTCAAAAGACGCCCAGAGTCTTGGGTTCTACTTCCGTGGAAGCCACGACTTTCCCCAGGGAAGCTTACAGCAAAGTGCCAAAGTTTTGTTATCTGTAACATGGAAATATTAATGCTTAAACCCACCAATTCGGAAGACTCCTGGCAGGATTAGAGAAGCTGGACTTCTAATTGAAAAGTTATAGTTTATAATGGAATTAAAGCATTGTAACACATTTCCATTGATCCCAAACCCAAGTAGACAGAAAGCTGAAGTCTTTTAGATGTGGTTTTTCTTTTTCCAAAACACTCCAGTCAGGAGCTAGGGAAGGGTCAGAGGGAGCAAAACAGCCAACATACTGAAAACAAGGGATATGTTCAGGGAAACTTCTAGAGTTCATGGTACACACACACACACACACACACACACACACACACACACACACACACACACACACAGAGTTGCCATTGCTCCACTTAAGATTAATTTGCTATGAAAATTTTTCTACCCTTCTTTACAATGAGAATAAATGGAGAGGATATAGATCTTAAAGCTGTAAAAAAGCCCTGAAATACTTTCTGAATATTGAAGGAGATAGTAATATTATGATGTTGTTTTCTAAAAGCATATGAAAATTTAATTCCTAAAAAGTTGATCACCTGTGTGTGTTTGTGAGCATGTGTGTCTGTAGGGGGCCATGAGCGAATTGCTATGGTAACTTACCCTCCACCAGCAACACCCAACCCCACCTCCCTCCACCTCCCCCACTCTCAAGTGCCTGGAATACCTTGCACTTTGTTTGCTGGACAGAAGGAAGGGTGTCTGCTGGGCAAGATTAAGGAGAACTTGCTGTATTGTGGAGTTCGCACAGAAAAGCTTCACAGAATGATTCTGGCCTGGTTTGGGGCTCATCGTTTTACTCTAGGTGCCCCTGCTGTTGTCTTAACCTTTGCATTCATTCATTTCTTGACAGCTTGAATCAGTCTTTGCCTAATATGAGACTGATGAGCTTTGAGGAGGAGGCAAATACAAGAGCAAATGACTAATTCCTGTGCTTTACCTTTTTACCAGAGTGACCAGTTAAAAAAATCTTTTATAACCACAGTTCTGCAGTTTTGATCCAGTGTCATAATCTAGCTCCAGCTTGGACCACTTTGCCATGTCCCTTCCCTCCACATCCATCCTTGTGTCCAGTGGTTGACCAGGGACTCCTTTGAGCTTACCAAGCAGAAGGAACTCAGCCATGATGGAAAATGATACACATATTGGGGAAAACAAAACAACAAAACAACAGGGCAAAAGTCTAATCCCAGGGCTTAGGGCACCTGAGTTAGGATTCTGTATAGTCCTGTAGCTCTGGAATACCTGCCCAGTAGCTCCCCATGCTGGACCACCAGTGCTTCCTGTGTAAAGTTGAATCTCCTCCTCCTTCTTTCTCAAATGTTGATATTCTAAGAATTTTCCCCTTCTTAGGAAGTTCAGCAGGAGCATGGAGAAGGGGTTCCATGTCTATAGGATTTGTCTAGAGAAAGAGTCTGTAGGACTCCCAGTGTCCTCATTATTTAAAGAAGGTTCACAACAGAAAATTTCAGTGGTTCCACAGACTGTCTTTAAAATTATTTGGAACAAAGGCAACAGAGAGTGGTATTTAAGTTATCTTCTTTAATTCCCTCTGAATTTTCCAAATCGCTAGTACAACTTTAACTCCAAGGATGGTGAACTGTGTCTTTTGAAGACTTAACTCTCAAATTGAGCATATGCTGTATGTTAGGCATGTAGGCTCTCTGGTTGGAAATTGAAAGGCATGAGGTCAAACCCTCTGAGGAGCTGCTGTGATCCTCCCAAAGGGTCTAATTGTATTCATAACTGGTATCTTTAGATGCAAACTTGGGTAATGATAGGACTTCTCTGGACAGTTCTGTTGTAAAATGTGAGCAAGCATTTCCTGTAGAATTTGTTGTTCAGGAGGAAGTGAAGCTTTAATCTGAGTTGTTTTCAGTAATTTCTTCTCATTCTCCTAAAATATACCCCCAGTGGAATTGTCTCACCATCTAAGTGTTTAACTAAACTTCCTGTAATAGCAAATGGACTCTATTGGTAAGCTATCAAGTCATTTTATTAATTAAGAGTCAACAATAATTGTACACAAGTTTGGCTGTTGAAGACTGTATTTAAGATATAGTGTGTTACTAATGCTTAGAGTCCAAAGCTTCATCATTTGATGGATACACAGCAACAATATGTTGCATAAATACAAGTCCTGGATGTTCAAAGACAGTATCATAATATAAATTTTATTTCCAAAGTACACATGCTTTGATAAATACACATGTATAGTGAACATATATATATATGCATGCATATATGTGTATATATATATGAACACATATATATACATATATATGTGTATAGACACATGCCCACATATACATGTACATATACATATATATACAGAAATTTAGACAAAAGAAATACAATGAGAGAGAAATCTCAAGGATTCAGGGTCCTGGCAAGACCTTCACAAAGTTATAGTATTAAAAAAAAAAAATGGTGGTTCCTGTGTGCCTGATACTATTCTAGGTGAACAAACCAGGAAAAAGCCCCTGTCCTCATGGACTTTGCATGCTTGTACATTAAATAAACATGACATACACATGACTCTGTCATGCTACTCAAAACACTCTGCCAAGAGATTGCAATATTTTCTTAATAATCCCAGGAAGCGTATCATGGAATACTAGGAATACCACCATCTTTTTTCATAAGGATCTCTGACCATGTGCTGACTTTTCCAGATTATTTCCCATCCTTCACTTAATCACTAGATATAAAAAGAAAACCTTCCTTTTTTTCTAGGACTTTCTCTAATATGGCCATCAAAGAGTTTCAAGTATTGAGTTCAAAGTTCAGTAAAGCAAAGAACACATATTCAAGACAGTTATGGAATCTGCTCAAATTCATCAAGCCTGATGTGGCTGCTCACCACAATCAAATACAAGAAAAAATTTTTTTGCTGCAAATAGCATTATTTTACTATTTTTTATGGCTGAGTAATATTCCATTGTGCATGCACACGTGCGTGCGCGCACACACACACACAACAATTTCCTTTTCCAGTCATCTGTTGATGGACATTTAGGTTGTTTCCATGTCTTGGCTATTGTATATAGTGCTGCTGTGAACATTGGGGTGCAGGTTTCTTTTTGAATTAGAGTCCATCTGGATATATGCCCAGGAGTGGGATTGCTGTTTCATGTGGTAAGTTTATTTTTAGTTTTTTAAGGAACCTCCATACTATCCTCTATAGTGGCTACACCAACTTACATTTCTACCAGCTGTGTTTGAGGGTTCCTCCAGCATTTATTATTTGTAGACGTCTTAAATCTGACGTGGTCCTAGAATATCGGGCAGTGAAGATATGTATGGTCCTGAAGTCAGGTGTTCCCTGTTTTTGTCCCAAAGAGACATACCGGTCCTCCTTTTATTCTGTTTTCTCCTCATTTCACAATGTGATTTCTCCGGTGTCCTCTGGTGTGAGACCTCCTTGAACGCGTTCCTTGCTTGTCTTGGGGCAGAACTTTGAACCATAGCACATGTACACCAGTCTCTACATGACCTGGCATTCCCCAGCAAGTTTAAGGCCACAGTTCAGCTTCTGTATTCAGGCCATCTTAAATGGTAATTATTTTCTTTTTCTCAGTTTCGGATGGAGTTTAGCTGGTCACATGGATGTAAAGGAGAGTGACCTCAGGGCCAAAGCATTCGCTGAATAGACAAGATAGCGCTACTGCTTTTCCTTCCTCTCCAGGAAGACGCCAAGGCGTGTGGCAGAGCTTCTGTCCTCCTCCCCTCCTCCTACCTTGCTTATGGAGATCTTTTAAATGCTAGTAAATAGAAAAGGAATGGGAATAGTGCATCATTTTTTTGTATGAGATTTGAGGCAGAGGTGTTTTGTTCTTCATGGAATTAAGATGAGCCTGGAAGCAATCAACCAACTAAGTATAAACAATTCAAGCTACCTATTTTCAACTTTTTTTTTTAATTATTAAATCTGAAGTTTCTCTGGTATGAAAATGATTCAGGACTCTTTATACAGACGGAAGGGTGGACCCTGGAACGACTGCCAAGAGGCAGTTTCTGTTTCTGCCTTCATTTTGAAAAGGGCTTTAAAACCAAATGGCCCACTAAGGGCGATGAGTACTTCCCTCTCGTGGAATGGCAGTGACAAAGACTAAAGCAGGAGTCCCAAAAATTTAAATATGCCTTAGGAATTTTGAGGACAGAAAGTTCATTTGGGGACAAGGTTGTTTAACCTTACCATTTAACCAAAATCTTATTAATGATATGGGCTATTTGAGTTCTGTATCCTTCCTCTTCCTGTTAACCCTGAGTCCGTAGCTCACCTGGGGTCAAGGAGAAAGACCCTTGGCTCATTCACACTAAGGTTTTATTGCCTTATCTTGTTGCCTTTATTTGGAGGATTTAAATATTTACAAGTTTGTGCTGTTTAATGTTATGTGTTAACTTGACTGGGTCATGGGGTGCCTAGATATTTGGTCAAACATTATTTTGGTTGCGTCTGTGAAGGTGTTTTTGGATAAGATTAGCATTTAAATCAGTAGACCCAATAAAGCAGATGTGGGTGGAACTTATCCAATCAGTTGAAGGCCTGGATAGAACAAAAAGGCTAACTCTTCCCCGAGCAAGAGAATTCCTCTTGCCTGGCTGCTTTTGAACTAGGACATGGCTTTTTCTTGCCTTTGACTCCAACTGAAGCTTCCACTTTTCCTGGTTCTCAAGCTTGGAACTACACCATTGGCTTTCCTGGGTCTCCACTCACCCTGCAGGTCTTGGGACATGTCAAATCCCACAATTTTGTGAACCAATTCCATGTGATAAATGCCTCTCTCTCTCTCTCTCTCTCTCTCTCTCTCTCTCTCTCTCTCTCTCTCTCTCTCTCTCTCTCTCTCTTTCTCCTATTCATTCTGTTTCTCTAGAGATCCCTGACTACAGCTACATAGTTCATTCATCCAAAAACATTTTCTGAGCTTCTAATATATTTTAGACCCTTTTAAGGGGTATTAAAAAGGTAAATACAATTCTTTGTATTTTTAAGGCACTCTCAGTCCCATGTGTTGGGGGAGATGGGATACACGGTCATCAAGAAAGCCTAGTTATAGAACCTGGATATACGTAGAGGGAAGTGAAAGCTTCCCATGTATGGAAGGTGACAGCTGAGTCAGTCTGGAAGTTTCAATAGCAGTTCACCGGTGGAAAGCCAATTAATAGGCAGTAGGATGTAAGCTCAAAACAAGCACACATTTTTAACAGTTTTGTTGAGTACTGTAACCTCAGTGTCTAAAAGAGTGGGGGTAGACACATGGTAAGAAATTTATTGGTTGAAAGAATGACTTCAAAGCAAAGGAAAGTGCCATGAGAGAGCATGACTTGGTGTTAAGGTGGTGAGACTACAAAGGGTGTTAGGATTATGTTTAGGAATTTGGCTTATATCCAGAGTGATTGTCTTGAACCTGAAAATTTGGAAACACCACCCGTGGAGTGCTTTCCACTGCCATTAGGATAAAGTCCAAAACTCACTGAATGGCCTGGACATCTCTACCCTGAGTCGTTATCTGGGACCTCATTTCTGGCCCCCATGCTCTGACCACTCTTCTCTGATCCACTGGTACCTTCCTGCCCCAGCGTCCTTGTCTGTCTATCCATCTGGAATGTTCTTGCCCTCCCCACTTGAATGATCAGGTTTCTAAGTATCTTTCAGTTCTCAGCTTTAAGAATCAGTTTTTCAGGCATACCTTCCTTTAGCCAGCAGATCAAGTTGGGGCCCCATGCTCTATGCTGTCTTAGACTGATTTTTTTTTCGTTTACAACACTTCAGGAAATACATATTAATGAAGATGGCAGTTTGTGTGGAAGCTTCCCTCTCCCCCTTCATCTGCCCTTCAGACAGACAGACATGTGTATGTATGTAAACACACACACACACACACACACACACACTTTAAATTCCCTCGAGGGAGGATCTTTGTGTATCTTGTTCGAGTGCGTGTGAATCAGTTTTGTGTGAGCGCTGAGGATGTAACCATGTATATGTGTTGAGTGATTGAATGAAGAAATGAATGAATGAACACATGAATCTTATGGTCCCCAACAATCTTACCACTGTTGTGATTAGAGTGGCTCCTCTGTCCCATGGCTCTAGCATTGTAGGGAGTTGATTATAGCTCCCCAGAGGTTCTGAATTGCTCTAATCAGAATCCAGTAGTTACAAGTTACAGGAGCCTGGGGCTGGGTTGGAATCAGAGCAGTCTGTCTGTGTGCAGACGTGCGTACAGTGGGTGATGGAGGAGGGGGTGGTGTGGCAGGTGGGCGCAGAAGGGCAACTAGACAATGAGGCTGGTCCTGGCAATGACTTCTTATTTCCTCCGCCTTCCATAGAATCTCTCGAATTCCTATGTCTCCCAGAGGCCAAAGCCCAGAAGCATGAAACCTCCTAACGCTGTGGCTTTATAGGGGAATTTGTGTGAAGAGACAGCCCCCAGCTTGCAGGCATGGGATTTGCTTACTTTTATTGCTCGTTTTTCCCACTGTCTTTTCAAATGTTATTATTTCAACATCTCCCTGGTAACCTTGACAGGAGCCATCTAGTCTAGTCTAATTCACAGTGAAATGTGACCATTCTTATTACTTAAGGCTGAGAACTGGGTTGGATGATTGACAAGCCGGAGGACCTATTGCATCTCAGGCAGTGACTCTCCAGCTGATGAGATGCCTGTGGCTGTCAGAACGCGGACCTCCTTGGTCCGCTGTTGGCCCCCAAATTAGCACTTTAAAGAGCACTCTTTTTTTTCCACTTGGCTCAGATGTGGACTCAGATCGAAAAACACTATTACCCTACAACCTCAAAGCTACGTTTGAAATTCTTTCTTGATAGGAAATGTTTGAACCAATTGGCTATGATTTAGCTGATCTCTGACAGGGGCCAGGGAGAACCTGGCAGCCTCCCAGGGGAAAAAAAAATTCCCAAAGGGTGCGGGGGACTCAGCTTCCCTGGAAGAAAGCAGATGCTTCTGACCAGGAGTGAGCTGCAGCTAACCTGCGTCTGTTCTACACCTTCCTTTGTGTCAGGTATCTCTCCGAGCTCTTTCTCAAACTTGATTTCACTGGCATTTCCCAATAACCCTGCCAGGTAGATCAGATTATTGTCACCAGGCACATGAGAACACTGAGGCTCAGAGAAATTAAATGCTCAGCTCACACCTTCAGTAAGAGGTAAATTGAGAGCCAGGGAGGCAAATTTCAAGCTTTAGGCTCGGAGCTGAAATCTGAGGAAAGGTACTAGGATTCTGCAGGGTTTGTTCTGTAAAGGACGGGGGTGTTGGGGGCAAGAGTGGCAGGATGCTGTTCACTCAGTGTGGATGGGTGCCCACTGTGCAGCCAGACAGAAGTCACAGCAGACCCATTCAAGCACAATCTATTTGAAAAAAGATGGCAAACACGTGAAGAACTGGAAGACAAGTAAGTGGTAAGGGATGGGACCAATTGTAGCTGCCACTGGATATCAGAGAAGTGATTAAAAACAGAGGAGCTAGATAGGGCTTTGTGTCTATGCAGGGAGGGAGGAGCAAGGGGATTCTAGGTGGGGGAACGGTGTGAGCAAATACGGAGCAGTAGGAACAGGAACGAGGCTGGGCTGTAGACGGGAGAGTGAGAGGCGGGGAGGGCGAGGATGCTCTCAGCAAACTGTCTAGGGCCAATTGCCTCCCTGAATCCCTGTATCAATCCAGTTCTAATTGGCATAAATCTCTGATCCACTGTTCCACCAGCAGAACTAATAGCCGAAGTGAAGGGGGAGAGAGAGTATTTTGCCTAGGAAATTATGCAAACCCCAAAGCTGCAGAGGTTAAAAAAAAAAAAAGCAAAGACCTTCCTTTTACTTAAGAGACTGTGACCACATACTTAGCAGGGAGCATGCTCTTAAATACAACCTTGGTGCAACATGGAAACCCAGCCCTGAGCTTAAATGCATTGTTTAGCCTCTAGTAACTGCATCCGATAAAGTCGTTGGAAATGAACCAGCACTGCTTCCATTGATCTGTTTTTCAATTCTCTGTTGTTTGCTGGAAGAGTCTGATTTTACTTTGCCTGAAGTAAGTCATTCGAGTAATTGGCAAATCCAGTGGAACTCCCAAGTCATCGCCTCTCAGGCTGGCTGCCGGATTCATGTCCTTCAGGTTGTCACCAGACTTACCATCTGTTTGGAGGCCCCCTGAGCTGGGACCAAGGAACGCAAGGGCAGAATGCACGTCTGGGGGTTTGGAAGAGACTGGGAGGTGCTAGAAGCTGCTAGTAGTCTGCAAAGAAAAGGCTTATTTTGACCAACGAATTGCTGTGTGGGTGGGGTGGTGGCTGAGAGCAGGGGTTTTGGAGGTCCACACTCCTGGCACAGCACTCAGATTGCTACTTACCATCCCTGTGATCTTACCCTCCCTGTGAGTTTGGGGTTCCTCATGTGAATATAAGAATTAAGTGAAACAACCTCTGTTGAGTGACATTAGAGATGTTTGCAGTCTCCATAGTCTAACGATCAAGATATGGGCCACCTGCAAGCAAGAACTTTGGCCAACCAGCACAGGGGCAGCAGGCTCTTTCTGTAAAGACTTTAGACTTTGCCAGCCACAGGGCCTTTGAGTCTCCCAAGCCGGTGGGAAAGCAGCCACAGACAGTATGTGATGAGTGGACATCAGTGTGTGCCAAGAGAACTTCCCTTGCGGACACTGAAATGTGAATGTCATACAATGTTCACATGGTGTAGAATACTATTCTTCATTTGTGCGCCCCTCTAGCCATTTAAAATGTAAAAACCTCGTTAGCTTGTAGGCTGCCCAAAACAGGCCTTGGGCCGGATTTATCCCACTGGCTTTAGTTTGTTGACCCTGAACAAGAGGACACGTGGAACTTAATCTATTGTGGCCATGTTACAAATACCATTTGAATTTTTGACACAGTTTGTACAAATTCCCCCATCCATAAACGATTCCTATTATCCTGTCTTACGAAGTACAGTTGTCCCTTGGTATCGGCTGGGGATTGGTTCCAGGACACCCCTGCCCTGCTGTGGGTACCAAAATCCATGGACACGCAAGTCCCTTATGTAAAATGGCATAGTATTTGTGTATAACCTTTGAACATCTCCTGTATATTTTGTTTATGTTTTGAAAATATTCTATTTATTTATTTATTGTTTCCTTGGTCTTTTGGCTTATTGTTGTTTTGGCAGAGGTAATTAGGTTTATTTATTTACATATTTATTTTCATGGAGGTCCTGGGGATTGAACCCAGGACCTCGTGCATGCTAAGCACACGCTCTGCCACTGAGCCATACCCTCCTCCCATCCCATATACTTTAAATCATCTCTAGATTACTTATAATATTTAATGCAATGTAAAGTCTGTGTACATAGTTGCCAGTGTGTGGCAAATTCAAGTTTTGCTTTTTAGAACTTTCTGGAATTAAAAAATATATATATTTTTAATCTGTGATTGGTTGAAATCATGAATATGGAACTGGCAGCTATGGGGGACTGACTATATTTGAAGAGACGGATCGTCTGAAATGGCTTAGAATTTTCCTCATTTCTTATTCTAACTGTGCAGGCAAGTCTCACCTCTTTCAGGAAGCCCTCCACGATCCCTCCAGTCCTTACTTATTTTCTTTCATTAAACGCCTGTCTGAAGCTTCAGGGTTTGGATCACAGGCATGTTTAGTTTGGTCTGATCTTTTCTTAATGGATCTAAATTTTGCGATCAGAAGCATCCCGCAGTGCTGAGCCCAAATGCGCATAGGCCTGCAGGCCGTAGAGCTGCCTGGAAGGGCCCACTCTGCACTGGGGATGCTCTTTCTTGCCCCACCTCTCACCTGATGTACACAGGTCTTCTCCAGCTGCTTCAGCTGCCTCACTGTTTATTTAAGTTGTGCTCCTGGCTCCTGTAAGATTTTGAATTTGTGATTCCCAATTTAGACTCTCCATCCATAATTGCATACCTGTGTGGTTTTATTACAGTTCTTTTGGAAAGTTTTAAAGAACACAGCAAAGTACAAAGAATAGTATAACATGCACCTGTGTACCAACCACCTGGAATTAATAAATATGAACGTGTTATCATTTTGGCTTCAGATTTTTAAAATAAATATTCAGGGCATCCCAGGTAGGATCGGTCTTCTTGGTGTTGCCCATTTTCAGACCCTTTCCCCTCACTCCCTACACAGATCAACCTCTGCCATGAATTTGATGTTGCCGTGAACTAGACATCCTTCTAGTACGTGCGTTAATACTTTTAGCATATATTTAATTATCCATAAAAATAGGTGGTATTGCTTTGCGTATTTTAAAATGTATAATTGATCTAAATGTGATCATTCCTCTATATGCTTCTGTCACTCTGTATTATCTTAGGACATGTCCATCTGCTCCAGACACTTACAACACTGTGGCGTTCCGTCATGACATGAATACGCACAATTTATTTCTCTATTCTTCTATCCGTGGACATTTTGGTTGTTTCCAGTTTTGTGCTATTACAAACAGTATACTCCTATCTGCATATGCCTCCAAATGCATACAGAGAAGTTCTCTGAGCTGCATACCTAAAAATGGAATTGCTGGGTCACGGTGAATTGGCATTGTCACCTTTATTTTTGCACTGTGTTCTCGCTGTTTTACATATTGGTCATCTCTGCAGTTAGAGCGTGAGGTCTTTTTTAGTCTGAAAGATTCATGAGGTTGGCAGCTGTCTTATTTGTCATCCTCTGCAGCATTGAACGTGGAAGCCTGTGCACGACTGGGGCTCGGCAGATCCACGGAGAGTGACTAATACTATTGGAACAAACTGCAAACTATTTAAGGGTAGAGGCTGAATTTTATCCTTTTTCTGATTCTTTTTGTCACTTAGTTCCAGATTTGACATAAAGTAGGAGCCTGAGAAATACAATGACAAAGGAAAACCACATGCCCCTACTTCCCCTCCTCTCTTACAGCTCTTTTATTATTTTTTTCTAATTTTTAAAAATTAGTTATTTATTTATTTTCAATTGAAGTGCAGTCAGTTATAATCTGTCAATTTCTGGTGCACAGCATAATGTCCCAGTTACAGCTCTTTTAATTCCCATGTATTTCCCTCTCTTAAATCCCATCTTGAACATCCATCTTCTCTTTCTGTTTCCATTTCTTGGGTTCTCCTTCAGCACCCAGCTCCCGAATCATCTTTCTCAGGTTCACAGACCACATCCCAATGTTGTGGACTTTAATAAGCTTTCAAACCCACTGAAAGAGCTTACTAAGTTTTGAAAAAACAGTCAAAGTTGTTTGGCTATTGAATGATTTCTTTAAATGCATTGAAACATCAGCTTTCTTTCCTTTGCCTCCTCAGGTCCCATGCCTTTTAGTCTTTTTCTCAGTCTTTCCCTCTCCTCTCCCAGGACTTTTTAATCCCTGCCTCTTTTCACCACCTCACCCATCATCTCACCGGAACTAACACAAGCCCTGCGTGCATGAATCCTTGCTGTTGATCCCCTGCCTGTTTCTATTAAGGTCCAGTTCATGTCTCACTTTCACTCTGTGCAATTCCCCGGCAGCCACTGACCTGCTTTACCGCTAATCCTTTCTACACTCTAATGGGAAAACGGTCAGGTGGCAAGGACCCACACCGACAGCCCAGGATGTGGCCTGAATTTCTGGAGGCCGACAACTGTGGGCCTCGGATGGCTGGCCTTCCCAGGACGCTGCTCTTTCTGCTTTGAGTTGAAGTCGGTCCTCAGCAGCCTCCTCCACAGAAGCAGAGATGAGGGCTAATGGAGGCAGGAGGCAAATGGAGGCATAGGGAGGTGGGAGGCTTTGGTTTTTCATTTTTCAGAAAGAACTGAACTCTATAGAAATACTTAAGAACTCAGGAGTCCACATGTATCAAGTTGCTATTACAAGAACATTATTATTTGTTTATTCCACAATATGTATTGAGTGCCTAGGTAGGCACTGTTCTGAGAGGGCTAGGAGCTGGGCTGCGGCATGAGCAGGACAGTTGAGGTCTCTGCTGATGGGAAGTTGCCATGCTCCACAGCCTCTTCTGCACCCTGCAGAAGAGAGATCAATTTGGTATGGAGTTTATTTCAGCTCTAGTATTTATGGAATATTTTCCATAATCCAATTCTGAGCTGTTAATGGTAGTGGTGGTGGTGCTGGTGGTGGTATGTGTGTTTTTTGAGGGAGGGAGTCGGGAGAGATGGAGGGGACAGGGGAGAGAGAGAAAGAGATCTCAAGGTTACCTCTAACTTCCAAAGATTCGAATTCTGGCTGTGGATTCTGATAGTTACTTATCTCAGTCTGAGAAAGAAGAACACTGTCAGTGAATGGAAGGAAATACCACAGCATGTTAAAAGTGTTACCTCCAGTGGGGGGGTTGTTTTCTCATCTATAGCTTTTTGTAATTTTTAATTTTTCATAACGAGAATGCATTCTTTCTGTAACAAGAGAAGAGAAACCATTTATCAAAATGTACTCATGGAAAAAAAAAAGTAGCTCCCAGAGAGCAAAAGAGTCGAGGCTGCATTTAGGTGTGTGTGGGTGATTGTGTGGGCCACACTTACTCCGCCTTTGAGGTCGTGACCTAAAGGAAAGAAAAGTCTTAGGTGCCCACTGTCATTCTCCAGTGCTAACTAATGCTCTGAGCAAATTCATACTAAATCATTTCAAATCAACAGGCTACTGGAACCCAATCAAAGATAAGAATGAAAAAAGACAAAATCCCACTTGTAAAATAAAAATTCAAGAAATTGCTAGATAGTGGCTTCTGATGAAGCAATTCTCTAAATAATTTCTTCAAGGTCATCCGGTTAATTTATGCTGCATTTGTAAGTTATTGTGTATTTTAAAATTAATGAAAGATTTAATGATAGCAGGGTTGCCCGTGACCTTTTGTGAAACGACTTCATCATAAATCTGCTGGTATTTCAGAACTGTTTTCCAGGTTTCTAGTAATTTGCTCTCAAATTAATGATATCCAGCCAGTGAAAGGCGTCAAAGCCGGGTAAAAGGATTGAGCTGGGATTTGCGGTTTCCTAGCAATGGCTAATTCTGAGTCCTGGACGGAGGTGGCAGAGAAGATGGTGTGTGACTCACCGGAATTCACAGCAGGTTTAATTGTTTACTTAGAAGAATGGGAAGTAAATCCAGTGTGTCAATAGGGGGAATTGCATGTAGCCAGGCTGGGTCATTGTAGAGCATTTGATTTGGGGCACATTTATCTATGTGTCAATATGGAGGCAACACAACACTGGACCAATGGGAGAATCTTTCCTCTTCCCTGGCACCCACCAGGATTCTCCCTCATTAGTGAATTGAAGGTCTATGTCTGCCCTCCAGCTTGCTGGCCACCAGTAAAGCCCGACTTAGATTCCATCACCCTGGGATCTCTGACCTTCAGCCACCTTAGGGGCTTGATGGGGACAGCTAAGCCATCTCTGGAGGGGAGCAGTTCCTTTCCCCAGAGGCAGGAAACATCATTGTCTGTTTCATTCTGATGACTCATTTGATCATTAGACTGTGCAGAGGAATGCCACATCTCAGCACATCAAAGAAAATTCTCTCTTAGAAGAAACTAGTAGCACACATCTCTAGTTTCAGAATCACAGGCTAGAGTTTGGAAAACCCAGAGCTCTCTTTAGGCACAGGAGCCTTAAGTAAAAGCCAGCAAAATGTGGACAGTGGGTCTTATCTGAATCCTTCCTTGGTTAATTGTAGCCCTGGATGTGATCATGTTTTACCCTGGATTCCTCTAGCAATTAATTATTCATGGTACTACTGTCACACATGGTGCACCGTGACTCAACTTGCAAGCTTCATAGGTTTCCTATGAAAAGCAGTCAGTGGGAGAAAGAATTGGGCTTCAGGTGACTTGGGTTCTAGTCCTCTGTGTTCTTGAGCAGGTCGCTACTTTACCTGGCCTTGGTTTCTCTGGCTAGCAAGTGAAGGGGTTGGGCCAAAGGTTCATCCCTAAGAACCCTTGGTCTTAAGCATTAAGACTTTATAATTCTGTTTATTCTTTTCATGTCCTAGGGACTCCCAACTAGAGGCCAAGCCCTTGAAGATTGTCACAGTTCAGGTTCAAGTGCATAATTCCCCACATAATAGATGCTCTAGACCTTGAGACCAGCTGGGACATAATTGGAACTCTCTGGATAATATCTTCGCTGCATATTTTTCTTTTCTTACCTCCTCCAACTGTGACTTCGGTTTAATACATTTCATGGTTTTTCTGCCTTTTATGCAAGCAGCCTATTACAAGCTGGAGCTAAGAGAACCTCCACTGCTATGCCCATACCTCTGTGCCAAACTGTGCAGTCAAATGATTGCTAATGAGTCACAAAATGCTTAAAAGGGGATATGAGCCTTGCTGAAAGCCATGGTGCTGAGAACTGTATTACAATATTAGCAACAACCACCTAAATCGAACTCCCGGCTCCAACACCCATTTGCTGTGTAACTTTTTTGGATGAGTTATTTAGCTTCTTTGAGGCTTAGTTTCCCCATCTGTTACCTGGGGACAATAAATGAAATGAGATAATCCAGGCAAAGTGGTTAGCATACTCTAATTGTTCAATAAATGACCGCCAATACTGGTGTTTCTAATTATTATTATTGTTATTGTTATTTGATTGACTTCTGCTAGAATACATACTGTTTGCAAAGTCTTATAGTAGAGACAATGGGGCTGTTAAAGCCTGACGCACAGTGTCTGCGCACAAAATCCTCAAGCATCCAACAAAAGACACGGAGTAAGTGTCCATAATTAGGTGTTATTATATAAAATACAAATGGTAGTTTAAATGATTCATTTCTTTATTTATACTAAACATTATAAATATACAACACATTTAAGCCCCAGAATTCTGTTAGGTACTGTTATTATTTTCATTCTGCACATGAGAAAACTGAAGTCTAATTAATATGCATAAGCAGCTTTCCACTGGCCCAGGACTGGGGCTCATGTCTTGGCCTGTCTGAAGCCGACATCTTTTATGTTTTAACCGCTTCATTCTCTTGGCTCTCAGAAAATACACATAATGGCAAGCACTTAACAGTGTGTAAGGCACAGCTTATGTAAGTTGCAGACTTGCAATTGTTTAAAGTCTAGCAAGGATGATACGATATTTATGTACATATTCTATAAATTTTGATACCTGGTGAGGGTGATCCTCAAGGTATAGAAAAAAGGCTACAAAAATTCAAAGGAAAGAGATCATTTTTTTCTTCCTAAGAAGGAGAGGGACCAAGAAGGAAGGAAGATCATTGAGAGCATAATGGAAAAGTTAGCATTTAAATTAAAACCAAAAAGAATAATCCATCAAGAAGATAGAAAAATCTCAAAACCTACATAGTGCAATGATTACATAATGCAAAAACCTACCAAAACTCAAGGAGAAATGGAAGATTTGAAATATCACAGGGGAATATTTTAATAAACTTCGTGTAGAAACCAACAGACCAAGCAGTCAAGAAGTCAGTGTGGTTTTGGATATGAATAACACTATTAGCCAGCTTGATTTAAAAGAACTATGTACAGCTCTCCACACAACAAACAGGGAATACATGTTTCTAAGCAAACATTTAATATATTTTTAAATTGACTATACACTGGGTCATCTGCGAAGGCTGGACTAATTCTAAAGGTCTGATATCATTGAGACTATATTCTCTCTAAACATTACAATTAGATTGAAAATTTTGAATGATGGTAAGAAAAGTAAAGTTAAAAAAAAACCCTCCTATGTTCAGTTTGTTTTTTTTTTAAGAGGAAATCAGAATGGTCACTATAACTGGTCACTAGAGTTGAAAAACTTTCCTTCCCCTCTTTCCCCTCCTCCCAAGAATTACTGCTTGTTATTTATCTTGAGACTTGCAGAATTGGTAAGAGTGGGACAAGATAAGATGATGAGAAAGACATCCCAGGCAGAGGAAAAGCAGGTGGTAGGAAAGCACACTTCTTTTAGTGGAACAAAATGGAATTCAGTTTGAGCACAAGTTACACTGTGAAGTAGCAGGAGATAATACCACAAAGGTAGGGAGGGAGGCTCTTGAATCAAATTCAAAGTTCTGAGCATCATACTCACGACTAAGTCTTGGGAGAGGTCAGTAACAAGAGCAGGTATCTTGGAAGTTTTCTGCATAGAGGTTGAAGTTGAAGAAATGAATACGATTGCCAAAGTCAAGTGTAGGGACAGAGAAGAAGACTCAAGTTACCAGCAAAGATGGAAAGAGGAGGAGAGGGGAGAGATCCACTTAGAGAGGAAAGAGGAAGACAAGGAGGATATGGTGTTACTGAAACAAAGGGCTAGACTCTGCCTCTGTGGACGTTTACCATCCTCTCATGCAGGGAGTCAGAAGTTTGGAAGAGAGATCACTCAGACTTGGGATACCTAAGGAACACTTCCAAGAGGAGACGTCATCTGGGTTGGGGCTTGATATGGTTTGGGGACAGGCAAAGACTGAAGGAAGATGTTTCTGGTGAAGAACATGGCAAAAACAAAGTGTGGAATCAGTAATGGGTGTGTGGGCATGTGTGTGGGTGTGTGCATGCACGCACAAACACACCACGGAAACTGCTAAGTATTCCACAACTATCATCAGCACATGTGCCTGTCCACACATAAGCAAGTGTCTAGGTAGCGTAGGCATTTGTAGAAAGGGAAATAGACCAGTTTGGCCAGAACAAAGAGGGCAGAAGGAAGAAAAGTTTGGAAAGGAATATGAGGTCCAGATGTGGGATGGGATGCTAGTTCCAGGAATGTGGTCCTTATTCTATAACCGTGATTTCTGAGCAGGTATGCTGCGTTTTGGGGGCAATGCTTTAAGACAACTGTCTGGAAACAGGTGGAGGATAGGTTTCATGAAGATGAATATAGGGTATAAAATAGTGAAACTAGTGAGGAGAGAACAGTTACTGAGAGCCTGGAATAGAGTCTTCAGCAGGAGGGAGCGCAGCCAGTAAGAGCATTGGCCTCCATGAATGTCAGCTTGAACCCCAGCTTAATCTTGACCCTGAACATGGCCCTAAGGCCTCAGTTTCTTCATCTGAAATGGCTGTGCCTAAGATTCTCAAGGCATTACGTGGAGGATTCAGAATGATAACAGCCATGAAACATTCACCGGAGTCCCCAGCATCTGATAAACATGCAATCAATGGTAACCATCAGTGGCAGCCATTATTACTATTATTAGGATGTGACAGTGGGACACAGATGGAGTTGGTGAATGTGAGAGCTTTTGTAGAAGTGTAATGGAAAGGACTGAGCCTCAGGCTGGAGGTTAGGAGAGAGGGCCGTGCTGTAGACTGAGTCTTTGCTCACGTAAAGGTTTCTTGCCTGATGACTGAGAATTCAGTTGCAGTAACAGGAAGGGGAAAGTCAGGAAGAAACTGACAGAGTCAGCTTTGGCCTTGCTTTGTTTCTTAAGATTTTCTTCGGGCAGATGAAGATGGGAAGGTTGGTGGTTATAAGAGCTCAAGGTGCCGGTGCTTGCGTCACTGAGGACGATAAAGGAAAGGGGGAGGTCCCTGGGCAGGCTGATGACAGCACAATATTATCCTAGTTGAGTTCCATCAGATGTCCCCTCAAAAGCCAGTCTGCAGCGACATCCTCCTAGTCTAGCTCCCCACCCACACTGTTCGTTCTTTTTTGTGCATACTTCCAGTGGTTTCCTGGTAATGAATTCTCGTCCTTTTCCTCTTGGAAGGATTGTGGTCAACCACTCTCTCCTTGAAACTTCTCTCGCTTTTATAACTGTATATAAAAGCTGGTGTATTGGGAGGTCGAAAAAAGAACCAGGTTACCATGAAGGGGAGAATCAGGTGACCCAGAGTTGCTCTCCTGTAAAGAGGAAAACATCTTTAAGAGCCTACCCCTCTAATTACATTTAGTGTGGCATTGTTTCCACCTAAATTATAGCAATTATGTTCCGAGATCCCCTTTGAAATCACTTAATTAATGAGTAGCTCCCCCTCTATGTGTATGGAATTCTAATGAAGTCTTTTATGTTGTAAACCACCCTCCTCCCTCGACTTAATCACGTCCCTCCCCACAAGGCTTACTCAGGTCTGGATGGTGGATTAGAGAAGGTGTGTTATTTAGGATCCCAGCAAATCACAGTTGTTTGCAGAAATCCTAGCACAGTCCGCGAGAGCGAGGGGTAGAGAGGCTGCTGCAATTTTTCCTGAGATTGTTTTCGTCCTCCTAAACCCCAGAGGACACACAACTCAGCCATGTCCTCTGACCCGGAAATAAGGGCAGATAAAGCCCAATTTTGGAAGATGTGGATGATTTTGATAGATTAATTCTACCCATTAATCAACCCAGAACTATTTATTGAGCATCTGTTATATGAAAGAAGTGCCAGTGAAGACAAGGATGAATGACTCTAAGAGATAAATCCTTTGTGTACGGGGTCACCAGGAGATAGATCGCTTGTCCACCTGGAGGGAGACATAGGGATTGAAAGAAAATAAACTATTGGAAATGGTCTTTAAAAGGCCATGTTCTATCTAGACTATTTCTGTATCTCATCCTTTGAGTGTATCTGTCACTGATTAAAAATTATCTTCTGTAAGGATGCTGAAAGCTTGAGAGATGAAGTGATTTGCTCAAGGTCACCTAGCTAATTTAGTGGCAGACAAGGACTAGGAAAAGACAAGTCTTCTGTTTCCTTGCCCAGTACTCTTGCCACGGTGCTCAGACCACCTATATGTTAGAACAACCACACAAGAGTGCAGGAGGTCACTTTTCGACCAGTCATATCAACAGTGCACACGTTTAGCAACAGAGTTTAAAGGAGGAAAGAGATGGTTTCAGGCTTGTAAAGCCCAAGAAGAAGGTGAATCTTGAATGGAGCCAAAAATTCTCATGAAAAAAACCCAGGTGACAAGGTAAAAAGAAAAAGAAAAACAGAAGTAATAAATTTTAATTGATTTTTCCTGAAAATCCATATTGTGAGAAATGGCTTTGAGGATTCATTTATTTTGTTCTGTGTTTGGGACCAACTTCTTAAAAGGAACTAAAGGGTAGGCTACCAGTTCCCAGACAGCCATCTGTATTTATGTATGAGGGATCCACATTCTCTAAGGCTCTATAGAAGATGTCACCAAAAAAAAAAAAAAAAAAAAGAAGAAGAAGAAGAAGAAAGAAAGAAAAAAGAAAGCCCCTGCATTTGAGGTTAGTATTTACCTTGCAAAAATGTTTTTAAGCCAACCCTATGGAAAGCTTCTGATGAGCTGGACCTTGGATATGAGTCTGTGTGGGTGCCAGCAATGAGAATGATGGAGATAGTAATACGTATTTGTTGTCAATTGGAATTTTCAAGATTTTCACATACATTTTCTCAGGGTTTTGATTATCTTGGTGAAAATACGCCTTGAGTTAAGAAGGGGAACTGGAATACGTTTCTTTATACGTAGGTCAAAATAGTTTATCTTGGTAATTGCAAGGAAGTGGGACTGTGGATGATAGTGGATATGAGCATGCTAGAAAATAAGTTTTTGCTTATCAAAGACTTGAAAGTGAAACCACCCTCTAGAATTGCCTTATTCCATGGTGCTCAATAATCAATTAGCTATTCTTTGTCATGTATCTATTGGTGAAAGGCTTTATGTAGCACAAAGAAGTTCAAGAACATCCCCAGCCTTACACAGCATTCAAGGTGGTTGATACAAGTTGGACCAAAAATACAACAATTTAAATTCTGGATAAGTGGTCTAGAACAGTGTTTCTTAAACAGTGGTCCTGGAGACAATGAGATCAGCATCACCTGGGGAGTTATTGGCTATGCAAATAGTCAGGCACCCAAAACATACTAATTAGAAAGTCTGCATCTTAGACCATGTATATTTAACAAGCTCTCCAGGGGATTCTGATGCAGACAGTGGAGAACCTCTGGTCTAGAGATAATGGGATGATTTGAGTTTCTGAGGAATGAGAATTCAGTATTATATGAAACAGTCACAGAAGACTTTCTAAAAGAAGTAGCCCCTGATTTGGGAATCACATCCTTTTAGAAATAACTCTTGGGTCTTTGTATTTAATTGATATACGAACCACTTTGTTCCCCCAAAAGGTACCAAAAGGGGACAAGTATGTTGCTCCTACTTTACTGGTGATACATTTTAGAGGAACATTTCCAGGAGATAAGAAGCTTTTATCTGGAAAGCTGGTTTCTTGTATTATTAATCAGAAGCAGTCTAGGTTTTCTCTTTCTCTAATTCAGAACCAGGTGGATATACTCAGTGTTTATCACCCCAAAGTGATGGACGTGGTTTCTGATGAAGGCCACTCTGACTTCTCTGCAGGGGTCTCACTTCTACAGATCCTGTTGTGAATTTTAGTATCTCTTCTAAAGGTGGATATAAAAAGGGATGAGAAATTGTTGAAATTAAATTAGTCCTTATTTTCTCTCCTGCTTCGTTTGCTGCATTTCTGTCACTTCTTCACCTTACATGTGCTCTAATCAGAAGAGCAGTGAGTAAACCCAGGACTGGACATATTTAGGGAAGCTGGCTCTTTGTAAAAGAGAGACCCTGTTTCAGAGTCACGTATGTCCCACAGGAGAGGGGTCCACCATGAACTGATGGCGGATGGAAGATAGTACATTAATGTCTGAAAGTTGTTAACGAGTTTTACCATCTTAGTTGGGGGTCCAATGAGAAAATGAACAAAGTTCATAATCCTAACAGTAAATGTTTAAAAATCTGCATAATGGCATATAAAAGTGATCACACAGGAGAGCAGCCTCCCACACTCCCAAGTGAACCTATTAGTCCGTCCATTAACGGTTTGGGGAAGGACCTGGGGAACATGGTTTAAGGAGTCTGGGATAGAAGCCAAAGAAATATAGATGGAAGGAACACATCTGCCAGGATTGCAGAAGAGAAGAGTCTGAGTTAGTCCACAAGTCCTGAGTGGGCGCCTATTTTGTGTTCAGGCCTGAAATGAGCACTTTGAGATCAGGAACAGATCTTCTGAAGGGTTGGGAAGACCACCAACGTGGACATCCTTAGAAGTTCAGGGTCAACCAGGCCCTACACTTGGGTGATGCTTGTATCCTCCCCAGCATCAGCTCTGGGAAATGGTTGAGCCTGAGCTTGAAGTTCTGTGCTGACTAATCTCCAGCATTCCTTTCCTACGTGGGCAACTCTGTTACTTTTTTACGCTCAAGAGATCTGCCTAGATTGCCCATTGCATGGTCTTCCCTCCCTTGCCCCTTCCTAAGTCATCTATCTGCAGGTTAACCAGCCATAGTTTTTATAGCACCTCTTGGATAGGTGGATGAAAAGTGGTCTCCAGTCATAATGCCATTTATATTATTTCCTGCCTGCTGTAACAAATGACCATAAATTAGGTGGCTGAAAAAAAAAAAAAAACAACTAGAAATTTATTCTCTCACAGTTCTGGAGGCAGAGTCCAAGATCAAAGTGGCAGCAGGGCCGCACCCTCACTGGTGCACTAAAGGAGAATTCATTCTGGGCTCGTTCCATCTTCTGGGGGCTCTAGCTGTTCCTCGGCTTGTGGCTGCATAACTCCAGTCTTTGCCTCTGTCTTCACACAGCCTTCTCCTCTCTGCATGTCTCTCTTCTCTGTGTCTCTTGTAAGGACACTTGTCATTGGACTTAGGGCCAGGGTGATTTTATCTTGAGATCCTTAACTGACTTACATCTGCAAAGACCTTTCTCCCTGTAAGTTCACATTCACGGGTTACAGGGAATAGAGCATGGTCGTATCTCTTTGGGGAGCTACTGTTTAATCCAATATGTCATCTTAATCACTCTCTTTTTCAGTGGTCCTTAAACTTTGGGAACTGTAAACCCTTTGGAAAATCTGATAGAATATATATAATTTCTCCATAGGTAAATACACCTATGCCAATAAATGCGTATTTTTATTTAAAATTTCAGGAGAATTTAACTCTACTGCCACCACCAAAGCCCCTACATGTGCTCTGGGGATATTTAGTCTATATCCTTCTTGAATGGTGACATCCAAGACCAATTACAGTTTTCCTTTGTGTTGTAGTTAATGTAAAATAGACTGAGATATTGTCTCTTTTGTTCTAGACAGTATACAAAAATTCTGCATTAATTAATGCATTCCAAGATTACCTTAAGTAATTTCGGTCTCTCTGAAAAGTTGACTTCTGTTAGTCACACTGTGTATGAAAATTCTTAAGCCGCCATCATCATCACCATCATCATCACCACCACCATCATCATCATCATTTATCCTGAGCTGCACCAAGCCCCATTTCTTTATCCAATAATTATGTAGTTGCCAGAGAAGGACCTGACATTTTTCCCTGTTATGTCACATGTTATTAAATTCAGCCTGTCAAGACCTTTTTGGGTCCTGATTCTGCCGTCAAGCATATTGACTATTTCTTCCAGTTTTGTGTCACCAGAAAATGCAATTTCCAATGATGACCATTATTTTCATGTCGTCAAGTCATTAATAAAAATGATGAACAAGAAAGAGCAGACAGCAGAACCTTGCAGCTGCCTACTCACACCCTCCCTCCTGGTTGATTTTCTAATGCCTTAATTAGGTGCTGTTCAGCCACATAATTTTACTAGCACCTGGCTCATATTTTTTCATCTTTTCTTCAAGACTACAACAGACGCTGTCAGATGCCTTGCTGATACCCAAATCAATCACGTGCCTCATGTTTCCTTCTTCTAGCTGCCTAGTGATCCTTTCATAGAAAGGAAGGGGGTTAATCTGACATCATGTATTTTGTGATCCATGAAATAACTGTCGACTATTTGGAGTAGGCAGAAGTGTTTTGGTTTTGTTCCGCATCGCTATTACCCTGCTACTCAGAGTGCTCCAATCAGGAAAGACTTACTAGAGGAGGTGGCATTTGAATGTGGGAGGATTTGGGTAGGGTAGATAGAGAGGGAAGAAGACATTCTTCAAAAAAATCCCACTGATTTGTTTGTTTTCTTGATGAGCTTTTAACCTAATTCTCCTCTTTACAAACAAGTAGAAAATTTTTATAAGAAATAACTGTTTTGTTAAAGATTTAAAATTGACTGACTCATGACCTTTCCGAGAAGTGAATCAGAACAAAATGGTAGAAATCCCTTAGTGCAGACCGGGCATGGGTGTACTGGATTTGGAGACCACTGAATATAGCAAGAATGCAGTGGAACAGAGAGAACCTGGGGGGAGGTACCCCACACTGTGTTGGCCACACAACCCAGGACATTCTAGCCCCTTGGCTTCTACTACTCAGGGCTGAGGTAAGATTCATGCAAGCACCATACAGCTTTAATAAGGGAGAGACCTTCAGTCTCTCCCTCAAAGTCTGCTTAATCTCTCTTTTTTTTTTCCCCAAAGCTCTAAAAAACTTTAACATGTAACCAATAGAACATTAAAAGTCGTTTCCTGATGTGTATTTTAAGTTGGTGATCTACAAAACAATTCTGTTTCTTTCTCCGTTTCACAATTTCAGCCAGCCCCACCTCCCCCCAAGAGTCCTCATCTTTCAGATGGCAGAAGGAAATGTCCCTCGAGGAGGGTTAGTCTCTTAGGTGTCCCTGTGAGAGTTTTTTTTTGGGGGGGGGGTAGGGGAAAGAGGAGAATCCAGGGCTGCTAGGCTGATGAAGTCTTGCCGTCCAGTTCCTTGAAAGACTTGTCGGTTTCGGTTCCCGGCATGACTGGTCTCCCCTTTACATCACTGTGATAGATGCCTTGCATTGTAATTATAAGACACGCCACCCGAGTGGAGTATGAATGATCAGTCTTGTTTTCTATTTTTCTAGAAACGATTGATCATTCATATTTATAGGGCTATCAACTGCTGGGCTTTGAAAGGTCAGTATTGATTGTCTAAGTCGCACAGACAGAGTGCTTCCCCACTACACATGAATACGTGCTCCTTTTATAAGATGGTGATGATTTTTCAGGGAATGGGGAGAAGAGGGCAGTATTCCTGTGAATTAAGCATTGGGAATTTCAACTAAAACGTGCTTAGATGGGACCAGAATTTTGGAATGGGTGGGGTCGATCATACTGCGGATTAGCTAGTCCATACCCCCTCCCAGCATACACACGTACACTTTACAGACAAGGAAGCTGAGTCCCTGCCAGTGGACATCGGTGGATCCAACCCTAGCACTTGTATTCAGAAGAAGGCTCTGTGTCCACATTGGAGGAACAGTTCTCCCTGGAGACTATTGGGAAAATGTTTCCTTCTCCATGCCTTTCTGTATTTTAAAATGTTGTTTGTCAGGCACATATATTACTTTTGCAAAAAAAAAAAAAAAAAAAAAAGTGGGTTTTAAACCCACAGTGACCACCCTGTCAGTTGGCTAGTGTCATGTGGGCGTGGACTTTCCCCGCGATGGCCTTCAAAGACCTGACTTTGGAAGAGCTGGTAAAGCCTAGGCTGCAAGTCAGCCCCACCCCTGCCCCTCCGGTCTCTGTGCACGAGTGGCTGACTACGGGGCTTCCTCTGCTGCTTTTTTCTCCTTTCTCCCCTAAACACTTAGAGTTTTTGGCCACTTCAGCCTCCGCTCCGAATGGCAGTTGGTGAAGGTGGACTACAAATCTATCTTCAGCCGGCGCTGCACCAGGGAGGACTTTCAGACCTGGCACTTGCTCAATCAGGTACAGCGCAGGCCTGGGGAGTCCTGTTTCAAGAAAGAGGGGCCACTGCAAGCCCAGCTTGGTTGTACGGGGGCCTTCCTAATTGAGGGAGGGACGTGCTGGGCCATCCAAGAATAAGGGTGGCTGTAGGGGGAAGGGTTGGAGCCCACACACTCAGGTCTGGCAGGAGCAGGTGATATTTTGGGACCATTCTGCACCCTGGAATCCTGCTCTACTCATTGAAAGCACTGAGCAGCCTGGAGGAGAGGTGACAATGATGACTTGGGATTTTAGTGCCCCCCATATAGAAATAAGCCCAGAGAACGAGGATCATCTCACCTTCTACTGGAAGAGGAAGATTTTATAAGGGCCTCAGGGGCACTGGGAACAGGACCACAGAAAAAGCGTGAAAGGTGGGAGTGAGGGGCTCTAGGAGTGGCGGATATTTAGTGCTGTGCAGTAGAGGTGGACCTCTTTTTCCTTCAGAACCGTTGGTCCCTATAATTTATACCAACTCCTCCTTCCCTTGTTGCCCTTGACTAGGAATAAGGACCTGTGCATGTTTTTTTATCGTAGAAAGGACACTTGTTGGGTCCACTTCAGTTTTACTCTGAAGATGATGTGGAAAATGTGCCAGAAGGGGTTCTTTTCCACTGGACTTTCTCCTGAAGCCATTTGGGCAGTTGCCTGGTGGTCTGTGAGGATGACCTGGAGTTTGTGCATTCTCCATGGGAGTGAAGAAGAAACAAGGCCAGGTTGCCATCCCTGGCTAGCTTGGGTGGAGGGACGATAGTGGCCTCCCCTCGTGTTCCTCCGTGTGGCAGTGAAAGATCGGCCTTCTAGTCTTTGAAATTCCTGGGAAGGAGATTTCTGTGTAAAGTGACCAAAAGAGAATGAGAAGGCTAATGCTGGTTCATTTCCCCTCTGTGTTTTTGTGACTCTCTCTCTGTGGACTTCTTTCCTAAGGGGGAGCCTTGCGTCATGGGAGAGAGGAAAATATTCAAGAAACGCAAGCCAGGAGTTCAGTGTGCCCTGGGCCGAGACTCCTCGGGGACGGTGGTCTCAGAACCCTGCGTCTGTGCCGACTGGGACTTTGAATGGTGAGTCCCTTGACATCTAATTGCTCTTTCCAACCAGACAACTACCAGTTTGGGGGATGAGAGGGAAGGTGAAGTTAGGGGAGGAAGGCAGGGCTCAGAGGTAGGAGGTGTGTCTGCTGGCCCAGGGGCCTAGCTGCCCCAGCTCCTGGCCAGGTGGGAAGTCGGCATCCCGGGGCGGAGGACAGGAGGAGGCATTTTCACAGGAAGATCATTGTCCTGTCAGAGCAGCATGTCTGAGGGGACTTCTCATCTTCAGTCAGCAGCTGTGCTGGGAAGCGCTGGAGAGGCCGGGCTGGGCGCTGAGAGGTCCGAGAGCTGCCGCCTTGGACAGTTAGTTAGCCCAAACTGCTCTTCTGTGCAAACTCACCCTTATCATCATTTCTTTTTTTTTTCCTCCCTCTAATGACAACCACCAAGAACAACTTTGAATCTTGCCTATTAGCTAATGATCACAAATTTCCAAATATTTACTTCCAGCCCTGGCCTGTCTCTCCTCTCAGTTGGAGACATTTGTGTCCATCTATTTACTTAGCATCCATCTTCCCTTGAATTGCTAGTAAGATTTCAGGCTTCATGTGGCCAAAGCAGAACTCTTCCTGAATACCCACTGCTGGAAGCAGTTTTTCAGCTTTTCTTAACCACCACCTGCCCCGACCAGTTTTTCCAAATACGGTAAAACACATAGACATCCACTAAGTTGCTTAAGTCAAAAATCCCAGGAGAGCTTGATTTTTCCCTTTTCCTTATGAGTCTCTATTTCCAAAACACATTCTAACTCAGAGCACCTGTACCTGTCTCCTGCAATCTGGATCATTCCAACAGTTTTCTAACTCACTCTCTACCTCCATCCTGGTCACCCTAAAATCTATCCTCAGAGCAACCAAAATTATATTTTAAAAACCCAAATCAGATCTTACCACTCCTATGCTTAGAACACTCCAATGGCATCTCCTCTCCCTTGAAATATAATCCAGTTTGCTCTTTCTTTGGCGTGTTCCACTGTAGGTGATTTGACCCACTACCATCGTGCCTTAACTTCTTACCATTCTCCCCTCATTCACCATTTTGCAGCCACACACCATCTCCTGAACCTTGATTAACCAAGCTCATTCCTGGCAAAGGAAACAGCACATGCAAGGATTTCTTCCAAATCTCAGCATGGCTGTCACCTTTGGCTCAGTCATGCCTCAGCAAAAACATCAGCTCCACAGAAGTGCCTTCTGGGACCATCTAATCTCACCTGCACCCTGGCACTCTCTGGCATATCACCCTGTGTTGTTGTCTTCTTAGGATTAATCCCACATGGAGAGAGCATCTTTTGGTGGCTTTGTTATGGTCTGTCTCTCCAGTAGAATGTAAGTGCTACGAGGGTGGGAATTTTAGACGTTGTGGCATCCTCGGTGCCTGGCCCATAGTAAGCATCAAATAGTTGTACAATATTTTTGAGTATTGTTTCTTCTAGGAGAGTCAAAAACATTCCCCAGTCTTGGAATGGGGGATCCCATTGGTGATCACGGGGTGATCCTACCCTGAACCCCTCTGGATGAATTCTTCCTCTGCATCACAGTCAAAAGCTGAAGTTCAATTTATATAGTTTCATAACCCATCCCAGATGAAAAGACAAAGCAGCTGATGGCTTAGGGATCAGCCTATAAACATGCACAGGGCAGAATAATGACACAGTGGCATCAGGGCTTTTCTGGCTTCTAATAACAGAAGTAAGTCCAAACAGGTCCAGAACAGCAGCCTTACCCCTTCCATCCTCATTTCTTCCAGCTTGATTTGTGTTGGAAGCCATCCTTCATCCCCCACTTCCTACCAGGGCTACAGGTGGTGACAGCAAGCCCACTAGAAAACTGTGCCCGCTGCCTCCCTGCCCCTCATCCCCGAACTCATGCCTTGAAAAGCTTGACTTCAACAGGAATCATCCAAGAGGGATGTGCCAAATGGAATTTAATTAGAATGGCAGGGTCCCCATCTGTAGCATTTTTGACCCCTTGGAAACAAAGGATATTTTCATCTTGGGAAGAACAGTGTTTAATTATTAATCACAATCCAGAAAAATAGTCATAGCAAGGTACCCAGCAGGCCACTCAGAACGACGGTGCGTGACATGCTGATGTCAAGCTGAATATTCAGAACGTGAATATCAGACTTCCTCGTGTCTCTGTCTCTGCATGTGTCAGGCGACATTTTCTCCCATGTCTCTCTGAGCTGTGCCAGACCTCACCCGTTGTTGGGAAATCTTGCAATGCAGTAGGAGTAAGAATTGTAACACAAATACGTTTTTTCCTTCAGCAATTCCATTAATATAGCCTGGAAAAAGAAAAAAATCCCGGCTCTGATATTCAGGTTTTGACCTTGGGAAGTTTTCCTGGTCTCTATGACTTCACCTCCTGGGCTGTACAATGTAAATATCCAGCATGTATCTCATTGGGTCCTAGGGAGGCATAAATGAATTCACATACACCGTCAATGTGAGTAAGGAATTTATCCTAATGGCACGGGTATCCATGTGGCACCTTTTGCTGCTGCGGTTGTCAATCATCTCCTCCACGGTGAAGGGATCCCCATAGGCTGTTCAGCACAGAAACCAGAGTTTATACATCCAAAGGAGCACTATCTTCACAGTTGTACCTTTGGGTGTTATCCATTTATTTCAATGCTGATAGCTTTGCTAAAAATATTTCTGAACCTTTCTCTGGAAACTGCTGTCAGAATGCATCTATAAGTAAAGTGGGGTGAGGGGGAAGCCCTTGCAAAACATTCTGTGGTTCTCACACTTGCATTGGTAGAGGCACCACCTGGACCCAGCACCCTGTAATGTAGCATTGTTACTTTGACACTTTAGTGAGAAGAAATTCAGCCTCTGGAATGTAAGTTACTTGACCAAGGGTAGATAAGCTGGGAGAGAAGGAGGTGAGGGTCAAATGTAAGTCTAGCTGAATCCCACGCTCTCTCCTCTCTCCACGCCATGTCTCAAGAAATCAAACAGGTCTTTATTACTTTATTTTTCAGAAGAAATAGGGTCCCCAAGTTGAGTTCTTGAAAAATTAAAACTTATCCTCAAATAACCCAGGTTAACTGCTGGTGATGAGGTCTAGTATAGAATGTTCCACCAACTCTAAACCAATGCCAAATGAAGTCGTTTTGGCCATTGGTACTAGAATTGTGGGAGGTGTATGGTGTTTAAGAAGAATTTATAGAATTTGGGGGGCAGATATGTATAACACATCATATATTTACCTTTCTATAGCCTATCATGCCTCATATTAAACAGAAGATAGAACCATTTGAGTCTGAAGTAGGATAAACCGACACACAAGACCTGAGGCTATGTTAGTAGTTCTAATCAGAGAACAAATGCCAAAAAAAAAAAAAAAAAAAAATCATGGGCAAGTATTTTTGTACTACTTTTGAGTATGGAAGAAATAATTTGATTTCTGAAATTTCTGGGTTTTGTTTGTTTTTATGGTGGTTTTTATGGACAATGGGGCTGAGTATTTAAATTTTGTTTGTTATTTTGTTTTTAAGTCAACTTTAATAAACAAAGTTGTTGGTTAAAAATATAATTTTTCCATCAAATATAGTTTGTTTGTCATTAATGCTCATGCTGGAAAGTCATGTATGGCAGCCACTTCAGAGCCCTGTCTCCTTCTCAGTGCCCCTTCCTACCAGGAACTGTTCGTTGGTGGGTAAGGAAGCTGAAAAGCCCTGTTGGGTTAGTATAAGTGATTACCATGCACATTCCACATAATCCTTTTCCTAAGCCAAGTCAGGTCATGTTCTTTTGATTGGTCCAGGCAACTTTTAAGTCAGAAAGCAGGGATTGGAGACTGGGGAAGGTGGCTTAAATGTCTTGATTTTGGTGGAAAAGTTAAGGAGTGCAGCCTGGATTCACAAAGGACTGGTATTTTCTACCTGTATCCTTCCTCTGTTTGAAGAAGGAAGGTTCAATAGATTCTCAGATGCATTGATTTGTAGAACATTGACTGTCACAACTTTTGCCCTTCCGTCCAGAGCGGGTGTCAGTAATAAGTATGAATTTTGCATAAATATTGATGTTTCTGCTTAATGACCTCATAAATCCCCCAGCCTCATGCTTACTGTAGCGACTCACTCTGCAGCAACTCTGTCATGGCACTGTGAGGGGCCGGGAACGAATTCTCCCTGAGAAGTAAGTCTGTCAGAGTCTGACTGGTGGGTAGTTGGAAAAGGGGGCTGCTCTGAAGTCCTGTGAGGCCTCCTAGGAAGTAGGTGGCCCCTGGGGGGTCCAAATGCATTTGTTCAGTGAGAAACCAGGTAGGACCAGAGACGATGCCCAGTCGTTCTCTTTTCTTACTCACTCACCCAACCACTCAGGCAGCAATAATTTTGCTGAGCACCTGCTATGTACCAAGTTTTTTTTTTTCAATTGAGTTACCAAGGTCTTTAGATGGATTAGCTCACTTAATCTTCTCAACCAGCTCCTGGAAGGACAGTCTGTTATGATAGCCATTTTATAGATGAAGAAATGGAGATACAGAGAGGTTAAGTATAACTCATTCAAAATAAAAATATTCTGACTCCGGAGTCCTAAGTCTTAGTATGTCTTAGAGTTTACCTTCCGTATCCAGTATGATTCCAGATCCACACAGCAGGTTTATCAAATGGTAATGTGGAAGAGAGAGAGGGAGAGATTTGCAGTACTATCGTACATAAATTCAGGTGTGTCTGAAATCCATTCGATCTTTAATATTCTGCATGTAGGGTTCAATCAGGTGTATTTTTTCTGTAGACTAGGCATGGTGAGAAAATCGAAGATGTATAAACCAGAGTTACTGGATGCAAAGAAAGCGTAACAGCAAATAATAAAGAGTATAATTGGGTGCTGAATTTTATGATGCAGACCTATGCTGTACAATATAGTAGCCACTAGTCATGTGCGGTTACTTGCATTAAAATTAAATACAATTAAACATTTATTTCTTCAGTTCCAGCCACATTTTGGGTGCTCAATAGTCACAAGTGGCTGGCGGCTACCATATTGGAGAGCATAGATGTAAAACGTTTCCATTAGCACAGAAAGTTCTGTGGGACAGCATTGGCCCTAGCTGCAAGTGCTGGGAACCGTCAGAGTAAAGCGATCACTGAGGACTGGAGTAATGATGGAAGGCTTCCTGCAGGAGGCAGTGATGAAGCTGTGTAGACTTGCAGCTGAGTAAGCACAAGGAAAGTGGGCAGCACATCAGAGAAAACAGAGGTATGAAGATGACTAGAGGGATAAGGGCAGATGGGTAGCAAGGGATTAGATATGGAGAAATACTTGAGCAGTGATTGTATGGTTTTTCAAATAATTTCTGAAATGGTTTGGATGTAATTATCTTTCTATCTCTACAGCTGTTCTTAGGCTTATGCTTTAGCAAATGATGATGTTAATTATTATTCCATTGTTTTTGTTGTTGTTTTTGTTGTGGTTGCTTCTCTTTGCTAAGTGTTCATTCTGTGCCTGCCAAAAAGCTCTGTGTATCTGATCCCAAACCCGGCATGCTATCCTGTCTCCTAAAATGAGACAGGAACACCTGTGGAACACTGATCAGAGAGTTTTAACTCCCAAGTGGGAGAATGGAGGAACTGGGGGTCAATGAGACTATTACATGGCTGTGCATGGTCCGAGAGTAAAACACCCGCTACCCCTGGGCCAGCAGAGACTTTGGCTTCTTGGCTGGCTCCAAGAGGCTCAGAATGTCATTCTTGGGGACCAGGGGACCCTCCCTACTGATGATTAAATGAGTGTTTCATGGGATTGTTCTAATGTTGAACCAGAGGTCAGAAGTATCAATTACCATTATTGGCTGACATCGTCAGCTCTGTACAATCTCTAACAAATCATTTCTCCTCTTTTTGCTTCTTCTTTTCAATCTGTCACCTGAGGGGACTAGACCAAAGGAATGCAAGTGTCCCTTCCTATTCTGACATGCAGAAGCTTTTTGATTTCTGAACCTTTCCTTGTCTATTCCTTCTTTGAATCCTCTAAGGCTTCTCCCGCGATGGGGTTTGGAGGACACACAGGTCCCTGGAAATGGGCAAGTTTTCCCCTAACATTTTAGAAGTTATAAACCCTTTTGTAGTTAAGGGAGACACAGAGGTGACTTATCTCTTAAAGGAAACTGCTTGTGTGTTTGCAGAAGCTGTGGCAGTTTACTTCCCTGAGGCAAGTCAAACTTTCTGGTTCATTCTCTCCAAATGTCACAATTCACCAGAAAAAACCTTTCCCCAGGAAGCTGGAGCAGCAGCTGGAACTGCTTGTTTGTTGAAATCATGAAAGCTCCAGTGCTGGGAGGGAGTTTGGGAGATTTGGGGCAGTATGAGAGATTTTAACATATATTTAGCAGAAGTTAATGAAGACGTCCACAGCTGGGGGGCAGCCAGTGATGCTTCCATTCATGTTATTAAATATTAATCAGGTGCTTTTTTTCTTTGGGGCCAAGCAGCATGCCTGGTGCACCTTTTTAAATGACTGCATTGCTAACAGGTAGCAGAGCTGAACAGAACTAAAGATGGTTACATTTAGCAAAGAGAATTACGATGTTCCTCTCCTTCCCAGAGCTGCATAGGAGAGTACAAAAAGATTACTAGTATTTCTCAGGATTAACAGGACAGTCACTGGATTGACCTCATAAAGCAATCAAGGGATATTCTAGAAGCAATGCAGACACGCCACAGCCCCAGTATTTCTGCAGATAAACAATACTTAGAAATCAGATATTCAGTGCTGTGCTGGTAAATACTTAACTACTGGCTCTCTGGGAACAAATAAATAAATAAATAAATAAGCCCTGATGAGTAATGTTTGCTAAAGGCTGTAAATATTCCTAACATAGCCGATTTCAAGCTACCAACCTGACATCAGTGAGTGCAGAACTGGGAAGCACATGTATTTCTACCATACAGATACATAGAAGTAAATGACATAAGAGAGCATAAGTACCATAATAATGTATAATGACAATTTATATATAATGTTTATTGCAGCATTTAATAATAATACACAGTGACATAATGAGGAATTTCCATGTTTTGAGTATTTATTATCTTTTAAATAGGATTTATTTAATTGAAATTTTGTATAGCTTAACTTTTGATAATAGCTGTGTTTAACAACTATTAGCTAACTTGCAAAATTCCTGAAATTTTAAGTTATCTCGGGGGCTGTTACCAGCTAGCACAACACAGAGTCCTTATGAACTCTCAGGCTGGAAGATCTCCAATCACTGCAAAAAGTTACTTTGACATGCCCCTTTCTCCTTCTGTTCTTCCAGGTTCATGTAAACATGCGATGTCAAAGCTGGTCTTGAGCGCCACCATTTGCAATGCCTTGAGCGCACACTCACTCCACAGGCATCTGTTGAGTGCTTGGGATGCTCTCCATGGGCCACACTGGAGAGTCAACTCCAGGCTCACAGCCTCCTGGCAGAAATAGACCAAGGGCAGTGGGATAATTAGTGCGATCATTTTAAAATGTAATTGAAATATTCACTCACTCAGTAAATATTTATTCAACACCTGAAATGTCCTAGCTACTATTCTATTTTTATTTTTTTAAATTTTTGTTATTTTTAATTGAAGTATAGTTAATTTATAATGTTATGTTAGTTTCTGGTATACAGTATAGTGATTCAATTATATATATGTATATATATTATATATATTTGTTTTCATATTCTTTTTCATTATAGGCTATTACAACATACTGAATATAGTCCCCTGTGCTATATATTAGGACCTTTTTGTTTATTTATTTTATGTATATTAGTATCTGCAAATCCCAGACTCTTTAATTTATTCCTCTCCACCCCCTATCCCGCTGGTAACCATAAGTTTGTTTTCTATGTCTGTGCATCTGTTTCCTAGGTACTATTCTAGACTCTAACACTGGCGGATAAAACCAACCAACAGAGGTGTCTGTTATTTTGTAGCCTCAATGTTTGCAAAATGCTATGGCCACAAAGATTTTGTCTGGAGAAGCAGGGATGGCCTCATGGGACCTAGATATTGGAGAAGGATACGTAGGCAACTGCCAAACACAGAAAGGGGAAGAGTGCTTCAAAAGCCCAGGGTGTAACCCACACAGAGAGGGTTGAAAGGTTGGCTTGAGTTTGTTGTAGAAAAAGATGATAAGAAGGTAGGGTGGGGCCAGACTGAGAAGATACTGTATAGAATCTCATCCATCTATGGATACTTCCTAACTGTACTGCTGCACACTGTATCCCCGTGCTCCGCGTCATCCTGTATTACTCTGTTCTTTTGTTGAACTTGAGGCACACTGTTTTCCTCTCTCTGAAAGACTGCAGGCCCCCTGAGGATAGGGATTCTTGCACTTCTTTGTCATGACAGTACACGTATTGAGTAATGAATAAACGCAGGCTTCAAGTTTTCTTCCCATGTCCCTTTCATTCCTATCCTATTTACCCACAGAGACAGTTTGCCTCCATTTTCACTGGACTTTAATTAAATCTTGGCTCAAAGAATATGGGAGAAAAAAGGAAAGAGGAGTGGGTCTGGAGAGAGTGAAGTCCTGGTTGTTTTGTTTCATTAATACTCAGTGGATCAATATTCAGATGTCCAGATGGTTCTGCCCTGTCTGTGGGTTTCAGGAAACCCTTGAGTACTTAACTTACAAGCATGACTTCCTGAAGTGGGGAGAGTGTGGGTAGAGTGTGTGCTTAGCATGCATGGGGTCCAGGGTTCAATACCCAGTACCTCCATGGAAAAAAAAAAAAAACATAAATAAGTAAAAACACATTTAAAAAAAAAAAAAAAGAAGTATGACTTCTGCCAAATGAAGCCACCTTCAGTGACCGAGGGTTGGTTACAAAAGCAATAATTCTTACTTTCTTGCTCTTTTTCGATCCTGACATTTATGTTTCTGGGAGTTTTATGAAATTCCAAGAAGTAAGGCAACACTATGACTATTTCAGGTGGGAGCCCCCCTCTCCTACACTGGTCTGGGACTTCCTCATTTTGGGGTACGGAGAAAAGAAGTGGATCATACTTGATTTTCTTTCCTCATTTTATTATGTCTAGGCTTTTATCCAAAAAAAAGAAGAAAAAAAACCATGGAAAAGGAGCTACAATTTAGTTTTTTGTGTTTTGTTTTTTTCCTGAAGGAAATGGGGGACCTGTGTTACATATAGTTGGGAAAAGTTTGAAATGACTGGTTGTGTCTGTGTAAATACAAATGTGTATATGTGTTTGAGAGAGAATTTCCAGGAAAAATGAAAATAAAATCAATGAAATCCATTTTGGAATAAAATGTGGAATCAACACAGAAATTAATTTTGACCTTTAAAGTCATCTTCTTGGCTGTCATCTACTTATTTCAGTAATTCCACTGTGATCCAAAGTGTACTTTTAAGCTTACAACATCCCTCACACCTACTCCAAGCCAGTGTACCTGCCACATTATGTATATCCATACCTTTGAACACCTGGACTCTTAATTTGATAATCCACTATGTCTTCTCTCTACACTGGACTCTGAATGGGGTTATTTCTAAATCTGAAAATCCGTTTTCAAAGTATGAACATTTGCCTTCGCTGGGAATATTTAAAGAATGTGTTGCAGGGGTTTGGGTGGCTCTAGGGCTGTTTGTGTTTGTGTGTGTCTGTGGGTATTTTTAGCATTTGTGCATCTACACCAGTGTGCAATGTTCATTCTCCGGACAGTGACTATGGCTATGAGAGACATGGAGAGAGCCAGTGTGTCCCAGCTTTCTGGTACAATCCCGCATCCCCATCAAAGGACTGCAGCCTTGGTCAAAGCTACCTTAACAGCACTGGGTAAGTTAAACACCTGAAGGAACTCTACTGACTGTTTCCCTATTTCCCTAAGTTGGGATCAAAGGAGCATTGCTTTCGAAGCAAGATGGAGGAGAGACAGAGTTAGTTTACAGTGGGTGGCTTCTGAGAACAACTGAGAGGGTCTTACCTGAGACTAGCTCTTTTGGACCATCAGAAGAGATTCTGATTACTCAGATTTCAGTACATTTTGTCATTTGCCTTCAATAGACCATAGCTATTGGTTTGGTCAGGTCTTCTTTTCTGGAAAGAGATGCCACCTTGTTATTTCAGGCCTCAATGAAATAGATGAACACAAGTGGTGTGCAAATACTACCGTGTCCTCTAGACAGATGAACTGACGCTCTCATAGACTGATGAGGACATTTTAAAATGAAAATTTAAGAGTCCCATCCTAGGAGCTCCTTATAAGAAGGTCAAGGCACACTTTCTGTAATTGTCAAATGATGTGTGTTTCTCTCTGCCTACTTATTACTTACTCAGATGCTTGAAAAAAATTTCCTTGGAGATTTGTCGTCCTCCCCTTTGCTTCACTGCTTCCATGAACAGATTTCAAAAATGGATTGGTGGTCTAAGACAGCAGTTTGCAAATCTTAATGTGCTATGAATCACCTGGGGATCTTGTTAAAATGCAGCTTCTGACTTAGGAGATCTAGATGGGCACTGAGTGATCTGGATGTCCTGGAATCCGTCTCAGCTATTCTGATGGATCTTCTAACACCTCACACAAGTTACTCACAATTTCACTTACTCACTCTTACCTTACCTGGTTGTAAATGAATGGTTAGGGTCGTATCTACCCAACTGACATCTACAGAGGAAAACAAAACAAAACAAAACATGATGGAAGAGATATATTGAGTAGTCTGAGATACTCTGAAAAACATAGATAGTTTTAGTCAAATATTTGGTCCTAGGGAGCTATTCCTTGGACCTGAGCTGGGGTTTAAACATTTTTGATGTCATTTTATTGTAGATACCTGATTTAGGGATTTAAGCCATTCGAGCTACAGACATGTGGAAACTTAAAGACACGTGGTGTCAGAGAACGAAGTGCTATGAAGTTTGAGGAAGAGAAACATAACGGAGACAAGTAATCAGCTAGACGACCAAATTCCTAGCCAGAGCATACCTTGGACACAATTGAAAGAGAATTGCATTAGGACTTACATATGATCATGTGACATGTGTAGGTGGCCCCAATATTAAGCAAGTTAGGGGTACCAAAACACCAAATAAATCAGGGAGATGAAAAGGGAAAATTGTTAATTTTTCAAAGGCTCCACTACCAATGTCTACATATATCTCTAGGCAGCTTAAATCTTGCTTCATGTTATAAAGTGTCAACCAGTTGGCCACTTGAGGTTGAAGAGGAAGAGTAGATGATACCAAGTTTGCATTAGGATATGGTACCCACCAATATATTTATCATAAGTAAAACTAACTAGCTTCTAAACGACTAAAGGTTGGCAGGAAAGTATAGATGATAAAAGTTTGATTATGAGGACCAGGGCTGACCAAAAGAACTCTAATAGGAGCTACATATGTAATGTAAAATTTTCTAATAGCCACACTGAAAAGATTTTGCAAAAAAAGGTGAAATTAATTTTGATAATGTATTTTATTTCACCCAGTATGTCCAAAATATTATCATTTCATCAAGCAACACTAACTACATTTCAAATGCTCAGTAGCCTCGGTGGAAAGTGGCTACTGTATTGGACAGCACAGCTGTTATGAACTCAGCTAGCAATTAGGAGTAATATGGATGCACAAGAAGATGCGCTGTAATTCTATCCAAGGCAATAACTACCTACAGCATTTGCTTAATATCTTCCCGAGATCTCTGGATGGAGATATAGGACCGATAATTCAGTGGTATTGGGGGTGGGGTGGAGGGGAAATATCAGGTATAGTGGAGGATGGATATCACTCATAAAGAATTTGGTTTCATCTACTTTCAAGGCCACCAGAAGAAGGCAACATGGATGGATTGGTTAATTACTCCTGACACACAGGGTGAAAGAAGAGTGATGTGATGGTGGTGGTGGTGGTGGTGGTGGTGGTGGTGCATTTATTTTATGTGGTTTTACCAGAATGTTGATTTTATGGAGCCTTACAGATAGCAGTATGCCTGGAAATAATGTCTGTCATGCAGGTCAGAGCTATGGGCAAGCTCTCAGCTTGGCTTCACCTGCTGGGGTCCAGGGTCAAGCATGATGACATGTCATCGCTGTGCACAAAGATGCCCTTATCCTAGAAGGTCACAGCGCTTGTCAGAGAGGTTTTCTCATGAAAACTTCTCAAAGCCAGTTTGACCACGGCAGGATTCAGTAGGCGTTTCAAACGTGTGCTTCTTACCTGGCATTTGTGCTGAGTGGGCAATGAAATATTAGCAAGGAGAGAAAATATGCTACAAAATAGCATAGGTGTCTTCAGAGTAAGGCATTAGGAGATGGGGTGATGTCCCGGGTAAGGGGACACAAGGAGGGATTTCCTGAGTAATCAGTTAGAAAAAGGCTGATCTTCTAGCTGCTTTCTGGCCTCAAGGAGGAGAGAGAAGTGTGTGCTTTTCTTGCTTCCACAGTCCAGTGGGTCCGCCTCCTCCTGGCCTGTGCGAGTCAGACATTGATTTCTCTTGGCTGGTTTAGACACTGATGCGATCCGTGGCTCAGCAGGTAGGATCAATAATAATGTTTAAGAGCTACTTTTCCCGAGATGGAGGGATAGTGGTTTCTCGGCACTTGTTTGGCTCCCTAAATGGCCGTCTTCTCTGGGACTCGGCTCTCCGGCGCAGCTGGCGCGGGACGTCTGGCTCACTCTTGCTTTCTTGCGCGCGCGCTACTGTGCGCGGCCACGCGCATGCGCGCACGCACAGCACAAACCGTACTGCTGATAATGGTCGATCCCCCTTAGGTACCGGCGGATTGTATCCAATAACTGCACGGACGGACTGAGGGAGAAGTACACAGCCAAGGCCCAGATGTGCCCCGGAAAAGCCCCTCACGGCCTCCACGTGGTGACGACCGATGGACGCCTGGTGGCAGAGCAGGGGCACAATGCGACTTTCATCATCCTTATGGAGGAGGTAGGAGCAGACACCCCCGGGTCTCGAAGTCAGAACTTACAAGCAGGCCGTTTCCCACTTCCAGATAGGGAAGAAAGGGAAGATCGTGTTCCCATAGGTCCTCCTTACAAAGTCAATGATGAGAAGCTAAGGCTTCTGGGAGAAGATGGACGGGGAGAAAGAGGGCTTGGGATGTTTAGAGACCCTCTCTCTTCCCTTCATCCCACAGTACAGACGCAGGCTGAAGTGGGGGCACTTGTCTCTCTCCGGGTAGGTACAGATCTGAACATATTCTTTGAGGTTCCCCTGTAGGCTATGCTTTGTTAATGAAATATTTATCACCATTAGACCATATACTGTGAACTTTGCCGGAAGAAGGGAATTCACGTTATTTACTATTGCTTTCAAGAGCCTTTTTTTTTTTTAAACTCTTAATCCCACTGATTAGAAATGCCCACAAGGCTTTCGAAGGGTCTTGAATTTATGAGTGTGAAGGTGGAGAAGGATTTTCCCAATTCTTTAAATGTATTTTTACAAAGAATGTCACATAAGTTGCTTTCCATCAGCTACCTGCTCCATTAGGTCACCTGTTAGGTCTTCTGCAATCTGGGCAGTAAAATCAGACTGCGTTCATTTATGCCAGTATGGAAATAGCTCTGCTGTGTGCTTCTGGCTTCCTAGATGAGTTGTTTCATCTCTTTCCAAACCAGGGAAGTTTTCAGCTCTTGCTGAGCTTCTGGGGCAAGAAAGCTTGCCTGATTTACAAAGCCCTCTAAATTTAAATGCAAATTGCTGTATGCTCTTGAGATCTTGGAAAGAGACCAAAGCAGGCCAGGAGATTTTTCCCTAACTGTGAATACTTTAGAAACCTTTAAAGTCTGGCCCACACTGGACAGCACAGTGAAGGTCCCTTATCCTGGGTTGACAGATTCCTCAGCCTTCATCCACACTGGGTACTTGAATTAACCTTAATATTCAGAGGAGGTCATTATCACATTTCCCCTAGGGAGTTTCCAGGACCAGCACTATAAAAACCTTCCCTTGAATGAATGTGAAGAGCCATAATCTTATCCGTTTGACTTGCCCTCAGTTCATTTCCACTTTAATTTATATTCATAAACTCAAGGGTACTTGACATTGTGTTGGGGGCAAGGGAGCACCTATCAATATTTCACTCACATGTGGGTTTGCATGGAGGAAGAGACAGACAGTGAAACTGTGATGGATGCATGTTCACGGGGCAGAAGGACTGGCTCGTAATTCCAAAATGATGTATTTCTCCTTTAATTCTACCAACCATTTTTAATAAATAAGCAGAGAGATCTAATTCTTTTTCACCTGGGCTCTTTATCTTATGGTCATATTCATTGGAATTTATCCAAAATGTTGGCCCAATATAGTGGGGAGAAGGACAGGGTAGTGGGATTCAGTATCAGGGCTTAAGAAGCTAAGATCAGCTTGGGGTGGTGCAACGCACTCAAGTCAACCCCTGACATCACATCCTCAGGCAGCACCCAGGGGGCTCTTGGACTTCCAAGAGGCAGAAACATCTGTGGGCTGAGATAGAAAAGGCTTCAGGGAAGAGGAGGTTTGGGCAGGTGTAAGGAAAATCCAAGATCAACAGAGCACCAATATAATTTTGGCTGGTATGCAGTATTCATCTGTAGAATGGAAATAATCATCCTATCTCATAGAGTTATTTTGAAGGTGGTATTATATAATATGTGCCAAGTGATTAGCATAATGCTTGGAACATAATAATAAACACTAAAAATAGGAACAATTATAATTACAGCATGGTGGTTGAGAGTCTTGGTATTGACCTCAGACTGCCCGGGTTTAAAATTTGGCTCTTCCACGACTGGCTGCAAAACTTTGGTCTAATAACTTAGTTGATTGTTGTCCCCATTTCTAAAATGGAGACAGTAATACTTTCTACATTATAGAGTTGTGAGGGCATTAATTGCTTAGAACTGAAAAGAAACTTTATCTCTGTTAGCTGTTTCTATGATGATGATGATGATGACAGTGACCACCCAGGAGAAGAATAATTAAACCATGTGTATGAGGTGGCCAGGGAAGCCCTTGGCTTCTCCACTTCAGAGCTTCATGGAGGCACTATCTTATCCACAATTGCCAGTTTCAAGCAAATCATGCTGCCCTGAGCTTGGGCATCCAAGGGCAATAGGTCCATGGTACCTGCTCATTGTGCACAGTGAATATCAGATAGGAGTCTGATGATTGTGTTGAGGGTGTTTCGGCCCCCTGGAGGAGACTGCAGGTCCTCAGAGGGTGATGCTGAAGGCACAGGACCAGACATCAGATAGAGGCAGGTTGGACCATGTGAATGGGCCCAGGTCAACTGCTAGTCCCCCCTGCAGGGTGATCTCCAGAGGACAAACATTCAGCTTGACTTCGGGGATGGGATTGCAGTGTCCTACGCTAACTTCAGCCCCATCGAGGACGGCATCAAGCACGTGTACAAGAGTGCAGGGATCTTCCAGGTGACAGCCTATGCAGAGAACAGCCTGGGCTCGGACACAGCTGTCCTCTTCCTGCACGTGGTCTGTAAGTAGCATGAGCCATCCCCTCTCTAACTCTTCTCCCAGTTGACAACTCCATCTCTCCGAACTTCCTGGGATTCCAAGCTGGGCTGGATCTGGTGTGACTGCTACCCCAAATGGTGACCCCAATCAAAAAATTGAGAAGTGGGCTCATCTATGATTGAGTTTCATGATACTGAAGTAGGCTGATTATTTTGAAAATTTGGATAACATTATCTACTGGTCCCTCCTTTTCAGAACTCAGTTCTGATGTAAGTGTGCACTTGCAAACACACATTCCAATAAAAGTGCCCTCCCTTTGATTTGGAGACTCCTTAATAGAGAAAGAGGATACTTATCTCGTTCCCGGCCACAGGATGATTCTCAAGCTACTATGAATGAACGCGGCACAAATCAAAGTAAATTGTTATCTCCATTGGAAGAGCCAAGGAGGGATCGAAGAAACACATGCCGAGATTGTTTTAAATAGAGAACTAGAGCACACAAAATAACTTAATTCTTACATCCAAAGTTACTTCAACTTCATTCCAGTTATAAATCATTCTAAGAACTCTCCAAGATATTATTGTTGGCCTGGAATGTATTTCCTGGCCACTGGCACCATCCAGAACAGTGGCTGAAGTTCTAGAACAGTTGTTTATACTGGATGTGTTTTGTGTATTTGCTCTCCTGGAGCTTGACTCACATAAACTGAAACTTAAATAGGATTTTAAAATGTTGGGTCAAGGAAATGTTATTATGAGGCTGTTACTGGTTTATTTTACCTTTATATTGACATTTATGGGTCTAAGGACTTGTGTGGTTCTCATATATCCCACAGTATTTGGGATAACATGCTATATATGGTGCAAATTGTATGGTTTAGCAGAATCTAGTTGAAAACAAGGGACACCTTTCCTATTAACAACTCAGTAATGACATAAACTCTACTATATAAACCACCTACACTTAACAGATCCCTGGGAAACAGTAACCTAGCTAATCTCCTCGAATCCTGGTCACTGTAGTAGCATAAGGACCAGCAGTGGTGAGGGAAGTACATGAAAAAGACCTGGATTACTTATGTTGCATCCTTAAAGATGCCAGGCTTACACGACCATGACATAAATTATTTCTTCTCTAGGTCTTCTGACTTCAGTTTTAAAATGGCTTAGTCCTAACTGGTACCTTGCTTCACAGGACTCTAGTCACAGTAACAGGAAACACAAATGACATACCTGATCATTCACTTATGTATTCAGGGACTGTTTGTTGAGGTCTGAATGTACACAAGGCATCCTGCTAGGGGAGGCAACGATGCAGAGATGGCCCTGCCCTTGCAGGGTTTATATTCTGGTGTGTTGCGGGGGGAGGTCCTGCTAGACATGGGCCATTGAGAGCCCAAGTGGTGATGACCACACTACACCCACTGTAGTAATTCTGTCCTGGAAGCACCAGGTCAGAAACCCAGGTAGGTGGTGGTCAAGGTGTTTCCGAGGCAGGTTTAGCACAAGGGAGCCCTGTGTTTGAATTCTGATCATATCCCTCTGTTAAATGTCTAACATTGATCAGACTTTTTAATCCTCACAGACCTCTGACCCCTCACCTTTAGTACTTAGACTATGGCGAGGCTGTGAGAATCAAACTGGATCACGTGTCTGTGTCTGGGGTCCCCCAGACACCTCCCCCCAGGTTTAGTGATTTGCTAGAAGGACTCATAAGGTCAGCATCTAGTCCCACCTCCCGACTGTGACTTATTATCGTGAAGAGAGACAAAGCAAGGTCAGCAAAGGGACAAGGCCTGTGGGACCGAGTCTGCAGGAAACCAGGTGCACACGCCCAAGAGTCACACAGAGCACGCAGCTTTCCTCCAGCAGTGAGCTGTAGCAACACGTGTGAAGGGCTACTTACAGAGGAGCTCGCTGGAGACTCAGTGCCCATGCTTTTTTGGGGGACGGGTCAAGTAGCCATCCTCTGCCTGGCTGATACCAAAATTCCAGACTCCTCGAGGAAAGCAGTTCTTCAGAATAAAACCATTTCATTGGCAAACATAGTCTAGGCAGAGTGAACCACTCTTCTCAGCCCACTGTTGATTGGAAATGCTCCCAGGGCCAAGTTCCCAAATGCCAGCAAAGGGCCAATCATACACACAGGTCTTCCTAAGGACGGCAATTTCAGAGCTCTGTTAATGTTTTTCTGTACGATGTGCAAAATGCCCCTTAGCACCCAGCTCGGCACGGGACGAATGTTACCTGTGTAGTCATTACTATGTAATTCCTGTCAACTTGCCACCTGGCACTTCTGCTGCATTTAAAAATGAAGACAAAGTTCAAACGGATTTACTTTCCTCTATTCCAACCCCCTGCCCAACCCATGTTCCTAATTCTGCCAAGAGTGGGCCTTGTCTGCCGGGCACAAATACCAGGGTGCCTCAGTGGCAAAAAACACAACAGCAAGGAGTAGGTTTATGCTGCGGGTTATGTGCGTGAAGGAGGAAATGTTCCTTGAAACTTTTATCGTGCTCGTAATTCCCTCCAAATCAATCATGGCTGCATTTACCAGACGGTTACTACAGTGGAAACTGCTCTTGGCTTCACCTTGGGCCATTAGCTAACAAAAGTAGCTGCTAGCTGCCTGTAATAACCAATCTCGCACAGATTATTAGATTTTTATCAAAAAGAGCCACCATGTGACAGTGAGGATCTTAGGAGTTTGCTGTGTCCTCTCCTGAATCTCTTCAGCTTTTTCTCCCGGATCTGTGGTTTGTCTGTAGGTTGAAGCCTGGAGCTTCTGGCTCAGGATTTTTTGCCCTAAAAAGCTGGTACATGTTTTCTTCAAGGAAATAGCGTCTCAAGATGATATTTACCCAAACATGCTGGTTGTCAGGAAGCTGCCATCGATGTGGCCGTACTTGCTGGGGTGCCAATTCGTGGAAGCCCCGTCCCTTTTGTGTGTGGCATGGATTTAGGGAGAAGGAGGTTTCCTTTTATACTTTGGGGCATCAAAGGACCCAACGGTGTGAGCCCTGGTTCAGCCAAGGCTAGTGAGCGACAGAAGACTGGGAAACCTGTCCTGGGCCACGAGTCATAGCGACATCATCACTGAACTGTGGAAAAGCCTGGGGTTCTCATGAGCTGGCCAGGGGAAGGGGCTTCACACATTTTGAGGGAGACAGAGAAGAACCGAAGCATTACTGCTCAGCCATAAAAGGAAATAAGCTAATGCCATTTGCAGCAACATGGATGGACCTGGAGATCGTGATTGTAAGTGAAGTAAGCCAGAAAGAGAAAGAAAAATACCATATGATACCACTCATATGTGGAATCTAAAAAAAAAAAAAAAAAGACAGAAATGAACTTATTAACAAAACAGAAACAGACTTCCATAGAAAATAAACTTATGGTTACCGGGGGAAGAGGGGTGGGAAGGGATAAATTGAGAGTTTGAGATTTGCAGATATTAACTACTACATATAAAATAGATAAACAACAAGTTTCTACTGTATAGCACAGGGAACTGTATTCAATATCTTATAGTAGCCTAGAATGAAAGAGAATATGAAAACGAATATATGTATGTATATGTATGACTGAACTATTATGCTCTACACCAGAAATTGACACAGCATTGCAAACTGACTAAACTTCAATAAAAAAAAAAAAAGGAAAGAGGTATTGACTTTGAGGGTAAAGGGAGAAGAATGAGAGACCTGAGGCTGGACGTTAAAGACTCTGAGATGTTAATATAAGACACAGGTTTCTTACCTTCCTCCCAGGACACAGCCTGGCCAGGGACCCCACCCCATCGCCTCATTCTCTTCCACATTCGTCAGTAAAACACAAAAAACAAAGAGCGATAAATCAGATAAACTCCTAAAAATGAGTAAATAAAGCAGGCCAAAGTGGCCAGTGTTTTTTCACACCTTGTGCTTTTTTTTTTAATTCTCACCAACAATCAAACCATACAAAAATAATTAAACAGACTTCCTTATTGAAAATAATTAAACCTTCAGCCAGATGTGCATCTGAAATGACAAGGTTTGAAATTCTTTCCTGGACGGAGTCTTGAGGTGCCGGATGACTGGGTCAGGTGAGAGCACAGGCAGAGAGGATTTTCACACTGTAAACACGCGGATTCTTGGTCACTTGCTGATTGTTCGGGAAAATGCCAACTGGACAGTGTCACGCAGGTCTGTCTGATCTCCTCACTCAAACATTAATCCTGTCCCAACATGTTTCTCTCAATATAAGTTTACCCATGACACAGGATATGCTTACTGTCTTAAGAGGGACTTCTCCCCAGTGATACACAGAAGTAGTGTTGGTGTGGTGGTGTTGGTATAAATAGTGCCAATCCATAATTAATGATGTGGTCCTTTTAACATCCACACATTACTTTCATATGCTTTTACTCATGTAAGGAAGGCAGAGGACCGTGCAGCAGTCTGTGTAGGGTCAAGGTTCTGGAAGATAGAGGAAGAGGTTATAAGCTAAAATTAAACAGAAGCAGAAATGAAAAGTGTCCATCTGTTTTCTTCCCTTTAAACTGAGCTACCTCCAGAATAACCAAGGATGTTAAACAGTGAAGGCTGAGTGGCCTGAAAAATGTCCCACCTTTGAGAAGAAGTCAAGGTCCCCAGGCTAACGAGATGTTCATGCTACGGTTGTGACCATTAGTTACTTTGGCTCATCAACACTGTCATGGTGGAAACCAGGAACATGTGCTCTAACTGAGTGTGGACAGAAAATATTTTAACTGGATTTGGTTAAGTAGGACAGATATAAGGAAAGGAAAAGAGGAAGAAAGGGAGGAAAAGAAGGGGGTAGGAAAAAAAATGAACAAAAACAGGAAGAGAAAGGGGTGGGGGCTGGGGAGAAAATCCCACAGAGTTAAAAAAAAAAAATAGCATATCCACCCCTTAAATGCAATGCTGACACATTAACATTTCCCATCAGCGTTTTCCTCTTCTCATGTTATTTTGGAAATGAATTAAGTTAAAATCCTTACTTATTATGCATAGAGTGTGTTCCAATATATTCTCTTACTTGCTAGTTTAGAACTTGAGACTGCTTGTATCAGTTTTCTGAGGAACAAGAGAAAAACAGAAGTTTGATCACCTTTTTGCGAGCAGCTTTGTTTTTTTTTTTCTTATTTGGGAACCTGGTGCTTATTTCTCCTTCAATCTAGGGAGATGTGCATTTCTCTTTTTATAAAACAGCCTTGCCAGCTTCTCAGTGACACCCACTGTGTGTGAGGGTTGCAGATGACAGGCCCAAAGGCCGATCGTTGAGCAAGGTGGAACCAATAAACAATTGAGGATAATGGACGCGCCCTCCATCTAGTACATTGACCCCAAATCACAATACAGGCTAATCGCCAGAAATGAGAGAGACCACTGTTTGCCTTCCTATTTATTGGCTAAGTGTCCAATAAGCTAGCTTTGTCCTTGGACTGGAAGTTCATAAGCATTCGCAGCTGGGCTCATCAGATTTAAATAAAGTTCCCGTGTCACTGAAAAAACATCTGAAGCCGGATTGACTTCCCTTATTATATGTGATGCTTTATTTCAAGCACACACACACACACACACACACACACACACACACACACACACACACACACACACACTTCTCAACATGTGTGAGTTTACGACGATTGTTTTATCACAGGTGATGGTAATAGGGGTTAGGAGGAGGAATCTGGGAGTGTGACAGATTGCTTATTCAGGACTGTGAGCACTGACATTGTTTTTCTCATCCCCTTAGGTCCTGTGGAGCATGTGCACCTCCGAGTTCCGTTTGTGGCCATAAGAAATAAGGAGGTCAACATCAGTGCAGTCGTGTGGCCCAGCCAGCTGGGGACCCTGACCTATTTCTGGTGGTTCGGCAATAGTACAAAGGTGTGGCCCTTTCTGATCGGTGTCTGATTAGATCTGTACTGAATGTTCCTATGTTCCAACTTCTATGTTGATGTTGGGGGTGCTGGGGATGTGGGCCACAGGGAATGCACAATGACGTGCTGGGTCCACGTACTTGACTATGACATACCTTCCTGCAGCAAGTTCATTGTTATAATCCGGAGAGGCCCGGTAATCCATAGGAAGAAAGAGTACTGGGAGAATCTGTACAAAACTGGTTGTCCTTGCTCCTCTAATGAATATTTCTGAAACTTCACTGGCTCCACTTGTTCTAATCTCAGCCTTTCTACTCACTAGCTATATAATATGAGGAAAGTCACTTAGCATCTCTGGGATTAAGTGACGCCATCTGTGAGAGGTGAATTAGCTATCTCAGTGCAGGAATGTGGAAGTCAAAAGGGGGTAATGCGTGTAAAGAACCTTTATCAAGACCTGCTAGGTGTTCTCTGAAGGCCAGGCGCTGATGTTCTTCCTCTTGGGTGTGGGACTGTGGGTCTGACCTGACAAAGGTCTCAAAGAAAGGGATTAAAGGGCCAGACTCTGAACCATGCAGACACTCCCTGCTCCTAGCAACTGTTGGTAGGGAAGCTTGTGCCAGGAATGACCGTGCTTGTGTGACAGGAGCTGGGAGCAGCTAGGCTGAGCGTCCCTCAATTTAAGGGCTTCATGTTTCTCTCCCTTCTTGTTTTTGCCTTTGCAGTTTCTTGAGTCATTCTTGATGTGATTGTCATGGTCCATGTTAGACCTTTACTTTTTAAAAAATAATTTATGAAAGATAATCATACCAGACTTGGAAATGCTGGGTATCTAAAAAAAGGGGAAAAATATTCCAGTTGCCAGTATAGTAATTCCTTTGAAAAAGTTTTATTTGTTTGTTTTGAGATGGCCAAAAAGAATTTTGGCTCCTGCAGGATAGGAATGGGAGATAATTTTAGGGAGGCAGCCGGACAGGTGGAGAGAACGTGGACCTTGGAGTCATGGGGACAAGGGTTAGGTTTCCAGCACTGCTGCATGTTGGCTGTGTGAGCTTGATCAAGTGACCTGGCCTAAAATTTAATTCACTCAACTGCAAACTGGGGGGAATGATGCCTGTATCATCTTGATTTTTGTGAAAACTAAGTAAGAGGATACGTCTCTCCCTGGCACACACTAGCTACTTACTAAATGGATACTTTTTACTTGGGTATAAAAACTGGCAGTTAGGATGGGTTGATAGAAGACTGAATGAGATTTAGGGACCCAAGGGACACTTTTCTGTTCACATTGTTTGTGCCGTGTACTTTCTGTTCCTTAGCATAGGCTCTGATGCTGCTACATTTCTGGTGTTATTATTCACGAGGACACTAGGTCAGGAGGTTAGTTAATAAGATCCCCAGCTGATACATCAGAGAAGTGAAGCTCCCTTTGTGGTATGAGCATCCTGAGGTCAAACAGCTGGTTAACTGTGGAGCCAGGCCTAAAGCCCAGGTCTCCTCACTCCTGTCTACCACGCACTGCGCCCCCGCCCCCGGCCGCAGGGGGCTTCAGCTGCGTGACTCTGTTCATCCCCTGGAGGTTACAGACCCTAAAATTCTGCTTCGAACACCAGCAGATGTACATGGTGAAAGAAAAAGAGAAAATCGTCTTGGAGGATGCAATCGGAAAGAGAAGGCTCTTAACTTCATTTCGCCTCCAAGGACGTGAGGTGCGGGCTGTCAGGCCGGGGAATTCTTTTCTGTTAGTGGTTGTTCACCCGGTGATCTTTGCGGAGAGACTGCGGTGTGTAAGGAGGGCAGCTCCTGGCCGTTATCAACACAGTGATGGACTCAACAGCCTACAAGGAACTGAGGATGTTTTTTTTTTAATTTTTTCTCCGAGTGCTGATTCTAAGACCTGAAATACCAGACTGTGTCTAATAAATATTTGATCAACAGAGAAGTGCACAGAGTGAATGGAGTGCTGAGTTTCTACTTCTCTAATGATTATCTATGTTAGTTTGAACAAATCACCTGACCTGAGTGTCAGTGTTGTTTTCTCTAAATCAAGGATACTAATATCCAATCCATAAATGTGGCTGAGTTAATATTTGGAATCTCTCTCCCTCTCATCTATCTATCTGATCTATAGTATGCCATATTATGAGAAAGAAATTTTAAAATTGCAGAATGGCTTTATGGTTTTTTTTTTTAACTTGATGATGACCTGAGGTGTTCCTTTGGTTAGAAATTTCCATCTATAAACTTGAGCATAAAGTGCCGTACAAATATCCAGATCTCAGAGGTCTTACTAGGTACTGGATCCAGAGAGCCAGGAGAAATGATGGTACATTAGAGGCAGTAGAGTAGAGTGGTTTTGAAATAAGACAAATCTGGGTTGGGGTCCAGACTCAGATTCGTCTTGCTGTGTGCCTTTCATCAGATCAGGTAACTTCTCTGTGCCTCAGTCTTGCTCATTGTAATGTCAGAGTAAGACTAGTAATGGCTACACGTTAATGTTGCTTTGAGGATTAAGTAAAGACAGGTGTGTAAGGTGCTCAGAACGCATCTAAGTACTTGAACACGTCAGTCAAGTCACCACTGTGCTTCTACATCCCAGTGGCAGGTCTGACTTGGTTCCACAGATCTCTCTCCCACCTCCAAAGCATGGTTTTCGGACCCATTTGAAAGAGGTATATTTTCAGTGCTTTGGCTCAGGCCAGAAACACATCAAGGTGGCCACAGGGCCTGATAATTGATCCAGTGAGCTTCATATTTTTCTGGCAAATGAATGTCTTTGGGTGTCTTAGTGAGTTTTCTGATTGTCAAGCCATTTAGTTAGCTTTGATGAACAAATTGATCTGTAAAGGGAGGTAACACTAATTTTGAGCATCTATTTCCTAGCATTGGCTTTGCACTAGGCTGTTTATATACATTATTTTATTTAATCATCAGAATGTCACTGATGAAGGAGAAATTTTCCTGTGTGTGTGTGTTTCTATGTGTTGTGACCTGGTGAACTGGACAGGTTCACCCAAGGGGCTGAATTAAATCAACCTCTCAGTAAGAATCAGCCCTCCCCCACCCTCACCCCGTTAGAGCCAACCCTCCGCTCGGTGCCCTTGGGCACAAAGAGCACTTACGACCCTGTCCCTACCTTCAAGGAGATTACACTCCTGACGAGAAGGCGAGATGAACACACACACAGTGATTGGTGAGCAAGTGTGATGCTGTATGAATCAACAGGAGAGAGCAAACATTCCTGAAATCCACGTAGGCTCATACACCTACAGACGTATCGGCAGGAGATGTGAAGTTGTATCAGTGGCTCCGTGTATCTTTTTCAAGAACCTGAATTTTGTCCTAGATGTTATGAGGAACATAACAAAGCAGCATACATTCCATTTGTGGCCCTTAAGAAATCCATTTGAGAATGTGGGGTTGACATCCAAGAACAGATACTATAAGGTACAGTGATAGGAATGTAACATTACCAGCCCAGCCAAGCAGCCGAGGGGGCGGTGGATGCAGGGCTTCTTGGTCCTGGAGCAAGTCGTGTGTGAAGCTGGCCCTAAGCTGGCACTGGAGGAGCGGCAGAATTGAGGCAGAGAGGAGGGGAAGGGATTTGTGGCAAGGCTTTGGGCATGTTTGTGTTCTACGTAGACTGATTGCACAAGAGCAGGATTCATTTGGGAAGAAATTGCATAAAAAAACTAAAATGGGGGCAGATAGATGACAGATGGCTTTGAATGACATAAATGGATGCATGTTATTTTGTCATGAGACTCAGATTTAGGATAGGATAATGGAAGATAGAACCAGATTCATGGACAGTGATACTTTAGAGAGTAAGATACTTTGGAAGAGTTTTTAGAGGGGATGTGTGTGTGTGTGTCTGTGTGTGTGTGTGTCTGTGTGTGTGTGTCTGTGTCTGTATGTGTGTCTATCTGTGTGTGCGTGTCTGTCTGTGTATGTGTGTCTGTCTGTGTGTGTGTGTGTCTGTGTGTGTATGTATTCGAGGGAACTTTCTTTTCCCAAACTGAATTTCCAAAATAATCCCATAGTCATAATACATCTTTACATATGATTTACTTTATTTAATTTTGGTCTTTTAGATTTTGGTATTTTAGATTTTTTTTCTTATGTAGTTCTAATCATAGCATATCCACAATTACATATTCTTCCTTCTCCTCTTCATATAATAAGCACTTTCCACAAAGTACTGTGTCATCTGCTGAAGATTTTAAGTGAGGCAAGCATAGTGATTACATAGTCTGTCCAAATCGGGAATGGCAGGTTTTATGTATACATTTAAAATGTGGAGATGTTATAATATTTAGTATATATTTGACTTATTGTGTATGGGGAACTGGTGTAGACTGCATCCAAACATTTCCCTGAAGCTCCCTGATCTATTAGTCAAGCAAGAATCTCGTAACTATACAGTTACTCAGAGCTTTGTTGATGTCTTGCTGGGCTCAGTGGATAACATGTGACCTGTTGCCCATGAGGGATCCTCTGTGGGCAGGGATGTAGCCCACAGCCTAGGCAGGGCATGAGCCTTGCTATGGGCTGACCCTGTAATTTGGACAAACACAGAGACAGAGAAGGCAGTTGGCTGCCCTGTTGGATGTGTGGGGCTCTGAAAGACCAATTTGCTGGGATTAACTGAGGTCTGGCTTAATAAATGTGTCTGCTTGCCTAATAGATTTAGTAAATGAACCTTAAAATGCTTGATTTAATTTAGCATTGTGCGCTATATATGGGTGGCCGGTGAAGAACTCAAGAATCCTGTGGAGTGTTCCAGCTTTGCAAGGAAGGTGAAATCAGCCATGAGGCTGTAACAGCTGATGAAAAACAAAAGCAATTTGGAAAACAAAATTAGCTTCTGCCATTTCCCCAGCACGGGGGCCCGTGGTATGCTACCCAGGGACCAAGTGTTCGCATTCAACACAGTTTGTTTGCTGTGGCTCAGAGCCGTGCCTGGCTGGTGGGGTGGCACGCTCCCTCCCACCTCAGATGGCATTCCCTTGTCCTGCAGACTGGCATTCTTGCTTGGTTCCTGGATCTCCTGGGAAAGCAGCCAGATGGAGTGGAGATCAAATCTGCTGGGACGGGAGGAATTCCACTCCTTTTAGAAAGAGATGTCATTGCCCAGCACAGCACCAGTCACTCAAGTCCAAGACAAGGAGAGTGTGCAGGGAGAGGAGAGGGGGTCCACACAGACCACTGAGGGCTGAAGATGATGACATGAAAGTCATGAAGGTTCCTTGAAGAGAAAACCTTTAGGGAAGGAAAGTATCCTGGTGGTGAGAGGTGGGAAGAGATTAGCAGTACCTGAAAGCAGTAACCAAAATGGAAGGGCAATAGAATAGAGTTATGGTCAGAGAGAGCAATATTCATGGAATCAAGAAAAAATAAAAACACATCTATGATTTCTTTTTTGTTGTGTTTCTCTCCCAACAGTTTATTATTAAAACTTCAAACATAAACTCAAATTGAAATAATTTTAGTGGCCATCCATATACCCACCACCTGTAGTCTATATCAACATCTACCACACTTGTTTTATCATATGTCTATTTATCTGTTCACCCTTCCATCCAGCTGTCAATCTATCTTAATTTTTTTATTCATTTCTAAGTAAATTTCAAACACTTACGTGCTTTGTGCTAAATGCTTCAGGTTACAGATCATTATCTAGAATTCAATATTTATTTAGACTTTTCTCCCATGGAGGTATTAAATATATCCACAGTGAAATGCATAGATCTGAAGTGTGCACTTCTGGAATTCTGATAAAGGCTTATTCCTGTAACCCAAACTCCTATCAAGATATATAGTATTGCCGCCACTCCCCAAAAGTTCTCTCTCACCCCTTCTCAGTCAGTTGCCATCCCCCAGAACCAACCACTATTGTTTTCCATCATGAATTAGATTTGCCTTTTCTAGAACTTCATATAAATGTAATCATATTATGTGAATTATTAAATATAAGACTTATTTCATTTCTTATGGTTTGGGAACTTACCCATACTATTGTGTATATTAGTTCTTGTTCTTTTATGTTTATTGTGTGATATATTATGACTTGCTTATTTATTTTCCTGCTGATAAATTCTCCTAGGCTCTTTTTGGATTTTAGCTATTATGAATATATTGCTATGAACATTTTTTTGTTTGTGGATATATATTTTCTTTTATCTTGACTAAATTCTCAGGACTGCAATAGCCAAGTCATAAATATAAAATGGCACAACTACTTTGCAAAAAAATATTATTGCAATTTCTTGCAAAACTGAACTTTTTCCCACAGGGTTGCACCATGGGACATCCCACCAAAAATGTATGAGCATTCCAGTTAGTCCACATCTTCAACAATGTTTGATACTATTACTTTTAAAGAAGTTTAGCCACTCCATTTGGTCTATAGAGGTATCTCATTTTCCTTCCAAAGAATAGGACTAAAGTAATGAAGCAGTTGAAGATATTTTGACAGGTAGGACCTAAGGAGTTGACTAGTAGAACTATGAAGTTTACCAGAAGCCATTCATCAATGCTGTATATTCTGACTTTTGAATGAGTTCTCATATCTTCTAACTGAAACTTTTAACTTGACAGATAAAGAACTAAGGGCCACAATGGAGACAAATTTTGCCCAAAGTTGTTCATTAAAATAGTAACAAAGCCAGAGTTTCATGTCTCTGTTCTCCTTATACTGCAGATGGCAACTCAGTGGTTCCCCCTTTCTGTTTATTCCATGTCCATGGCCACCATTGCTGTGTTGAGCTCAATTTGACTTCAGTTTCCTCCTCAACACAGGACACTAAACAGCCACTGTCGGCCCACTGGAGTTGATGTCCATCACAGAACCTACTTGTACCTCATTTGCTGTTTAATTAGTAGCACCACACCCTTGTGTGTATCATCACAGAGCCACAGGATGGGGAAGAATGCTTGAATTCTGGGGCTTACCCTTAGTTAAGGGGAAGTGTACAGCTGTTTCCATACTCACTTCTTTCTTTCATTTTAGCAGAGAAGAAAGGGTGTCAGAAGCTTAGGGCAATATTTCTAATCCTGCTCAACTCTAGCTATCAGCCTGGTCATAAAAGAGAGCAATAGAATTTTAAAGCCAAACAAGAAAATTATTGTTTCAGAGGCCCAGCTGAAAATTCTGAGCTAGAAAGGGATTTAAGTCTTGCAGCAGGGATGCTGTCTGAAAGCTGCATCTCTGAGCCTCTGCAGGTCCAGGGGCTCACATCCACACCTTGTTCAGCTAAGAGTGCATGGGTGCATGGGTGTGCCGTGTGAGCACAGGCCATTACACACCCTTAAAGGGCAACTCTCTGCATCCCCAACTGGCCACATTATTACTCTATCACATTGTCCTAACACACAGAGAGGACACAGAGTCAGCTCATCTGTGCTTGTGACATCTCTTTGTGAGCTGCCTCCTACTACTCTCTTACCTTTGCAAACACCAGCAAACTTGAGAGGGCCTGGGCCTCAAGATAGCTGCTGAATAATGACTCTTCAATCTCAGAATCTGCATTCTCTTCTCTCCAATAAGCTCTTGCTTCTATCAAGATCCTAATTCCCAGGGGAAAAACATATATACTTATTCTCTTTCTTTCTTTATCCCTGGCAAGTCCCTATCTGTTATGATCAGGAAAAGAAAACAGAAAAAGAAAAAAAAGATTAAAAAGGGAGCACAGATATATATGTTTATATGTTTTGCAACCTATTTAAAATGTTAGAAACGCCCTGCAATGGAAAACACAGATATGATAAGACAGAAAGTCAGTACTATGACCATGTATCCAGGTTACATAAGACTCTGCTATATTGTGCCAAGGATGTGTGATACAGAATTAAGTAAAACATGGTCACGTCTCTGAAAAATCTTACAGTCCAGTGGAATACAGGATGGAAATATAATTGACATGGAATATAGAGGGTAAAGAGAAATGATCATCTATTCCCAGAGCCACTAGGAACAGATTACAAAAGGTGCATCTACTCTGCCCCAGGAGAAGGAACAGAATGATGTGCAGAATCCAGGGTGTCCAGTCTTCATCTCAGAATTAATAGTTTACAGTGTATTTCAAGTCTATTAATACTCTTCATGGATACTGGGTATATAATCACAGTTTTGCAAAGCTGGGTAAAATAATTTTCTTTTTCAAGTTAGGATTCCCTGGGGGTTTGCAAATGCTATGCAGATTTGTGACCGTCTGCGATTTATAGGAAAGGAGGGAGTCTGAAATCCCATAAAGGGCTAAGTAAAGGTTTCTGCTTCTCTCTTTCAGCCCCTCATCACCTTGGACAGCAGCATTTCCTTCACATTCCTAGCAGAGGGGACCAATACCATCACTGTCCAGGTGGCTGCTGGGAATGCCCTTATCCAGGACACGAAAGATATTGCAGTTCACGGTAAGCCCTGAAAATCGTCCTGTGTTGCCCCCTCCTGCCCAGCCAATCCCCTCCAACTGCCCTAGCAGCAATTGCTGACTGCTTTGGCAATTCCCTGAGCAGTGGGAAAATTATATAGGTCCACAAAAGGTATCCAAACCTACTCCTTACCTTCTCCCAGAGTAGATACTGAGTTTGTCAGAGAAGCTAGTCACTGACAGGCATTTCTTATCACTTGTGATGTGTCTGCAGTACAACCTGATGGTCTCACTAGACAGAGGTGTGTCATAAGTTGAAAGAGTGCTGAGCTGGAAAGACTGCCCTAGAAGCCTCTAGCCTTGATGACCTGCTGAGGTCTCTGTAACACACATGTGGCACCCACTCTTTGTGAGGATGGGCACAGTGATTTTAAAAGTTGGAGGAGTCATGGTCCCTGCTTATGAAGAACTCATAGCTCAGATACTGAGATGAACTGCACTTAACTGATGTGTTTTTTTGATTGTTGGCGGTTCTGACATTTTTGGCTGCAAAGACTGAGACTAAGGCTAAGAATATAAGGACAGAGCAAGGAAGGAGAGTGGTAAATGGGCCACCATTCTGTTCTCAGTCCTGGGGAACCATTCTTTTTTTTTTGTGGGGAGGGAAAATATTTGGGTTTACTTATTTTTAAAATGCAGGTATTGGGGATTGAACCCAGGACCTTGTGCATGCTAAGCACATGCTCTACCACTGAGCTATATCCTCCCCAGCCTGAGGAACCATTCTTAATTATTAAATTTATTTTAAATCAAATCATGCTTCTGCCACCGTCCCACAAACCACCCTCAGACCTGTAAAAGCAGCCAGTCTACTTGGGATTTTCTAGAAAGTTGTCCTAAGGTGTGTGATCCTCTGACCCAGATTATAGTTCTTCCACTTTACCCCAGATGAGTGCCTTTTCCTACAACGATGCAAATTTGATGCTCAGGCCCTCTCATTGGACACTTGGAAGACTTTCTTTTTTTAAGTAAACATTTTTTGAAGTATAAATTTAATATGGAAAAGTACACAGATCATAATAAGTGGTTTAACTTCATGAATTACCATGAAGTGAACAGACGTGTGTACCTACCAACCAGATCAAGAAATTGAGTGTTACCCACCCCCCAGAGACAGGGGTTCAAGGTACTTTCTAACCCCCTGAGGCAGTTTCTAGCAGGAGGGATGGAACCAAGGGAAGGACACAGAAAGGTTCCATTCTGATCAAGCCCAACTTGTTAATGCTTTCTTGTTGCCTCTGCCTGACAGCACCTACAGCAGCAGAAGTCTCCTCCTTCTGGAGTTTCATACTTCTCATTCATGTCAGATAATGTTCATTTACAAGAAGAAGTCCTTAAGACTTCAGGAACTAATAGAAATGGTGGGAGCACCAATCTACTTCCAGTCACCAATCCCCACTTTCTTTCAGAAGTCAGGAAACAGGCTGAAAGGAAGGAATTCTGGCTGAGGCCACACGAAAGCCTGGGCCATTTCATGGAGTCCCTTCGCCCATCACACCCTCTCTCAGCCTCACTCACACACTCTCTTGCAGAATACTTCCAGTCCCAACTCCTGTCATTCTCTCCTAATCTGGATTACCACAACCCTGACATCCCTGAGTGGCGGCAAGACATTGGCAATGTTATCAAGCGGGCTCTGGTGAAAGTAAGTTGGCTTTATCTTTGCTTAAGTCTTCATGAAAAAAGAACCAGATGGTGTGGCCCAGAACACATTTCCATGGATTAAAACCACCATTCTACAGTTACACAGAGATGATTTCTCTGTAAAAAGAGAGAGAGGAAAGAAGAGTGGAGAAAGTGAAGGATGGAAAGGAAAGATGGAGAGATTAGTGGGGAGAGAAATAGACAGAGAATCAATCTAGGATTTGAGGATGGGAAATTGGCCCCATCCTTAGCCTCAGTTTTTCTAAGACAGGAGCTTGACGCTTTTAATGAAATAACAGATGGGCCACTCATTGAGTCTGTACTAACATCACTCACTTGGTTGGCTGTTTGCCCACCATTTTTTCCTTCTTCAACTAGACACTCAGACTCCAAGACTCCTATTGACCCACTGTATGTGGCCATTGGAAGGCTGCAGGCCAGGAAGCAGAGTAGTATGCCAGTGGACTCTGGAGTTACAGAGTTAGCCCAAGGTCGTATTTTCCTTACAGAAGGTTGAAAGGGTTTTGATAACCCTTTGCTCAGACGTAGGTACTATATAATGATGACTAAAACAGGGACAGTTCAATTGTAGAGAGAAGTCTAATATGCGACTGGTTCTATGGTAGAGGCATGGCCAACATTTCAAAAGAGCATGGAGAGAAGTGTGATTCTGTCCAGGGAAGTGCAGGCTTAACACATATTTGTGATTCAGTAAACACTTGTGGACTATTAGAATGGTCTTTGGAAGGGATACTTGAACTCTGTTTTAAAGGATAAATAGTAGATAACAGAGAGGATGATGTCTTTCAGGTAGAATGAACAGCATGTGCAAAGCCATGTCTACTGGAAGAGCACAGTGTACTTGGAAATGGGCAGTTTAGTGTAGTCAGTCTGTCTATTACAAGGGCAGGTGTGACTCACGTCGAGCAGGGATGGTTAGGGCAACTTGTGAAGGCTCTGAGAAGCCAAAAGGGATTTGACATACATCCTGTAGGCTCTGGAAGGTGTAAACATTTTTATTATTCTGTAAGTAAATAAGTCCTGATAACAGATTTATATTTCAAATACCCATTCTTGTGGCCAGAGGATGGGCTCTTGAGGCAGGAAGTGAATAGGATGGGGGAGGATTTCACAAAAGATGACCAGGTACAAGACTACTGCAGTTGTCTGAAGCAGACATAAGAATATCCTGAAGAGGAGAGATTTACTACTTAGGAAGTTGAGCAATAGAATTTCTGACTAGTAAAATGTACTGTGGATGACAGGGAGGGAAAAGCTTTCTGATTATAAGAGTAGGTAGGGGATGGTTTTCCTTGCCATTCATTCATCAGATAGGGGGACTCTGTAGAAGAAACCTGCTTGGGAGAACAATAATGGTTTGATCTTTTATGTGAGTTTGGAACGCATGAGGAACAGTTGGGTGAAGGTAACCAAGAGAGTTGAGGATGTGGATGTGAAGATCGAGTGAGGCTTCCACTGGAGGTAGAGATGTGGGAGATGAGGTCATGGAGGTCCTTAGATCCCCCCAAGGGGGAGTGGGGGGCAGGGCAGAGATGGAGCTGATGCTCCCCAAGGCAGAGGAGAAAGGTCCATGGAGGGACATGGCAAAGGAGCTGCCAGAAAGGAAGAAGAATAAACAGAATGAAATAAGAGCATTCCTATGGGGAGCTGCCCACAAGAAGAACTTCACCACAGATCTTTTTAGAAGAGATTGTTCGTAGATGGGGATGACAATGAAATTGATCTTGTATGCCATTGACTGTGAAACAGTCAGGATTGTGCTGTATGTGGGTGATTGTATTTATTTAAAACATACACACTTTTTGATAAATGACTTAGTAATTTTAATAATGTTAATAAATAATAATAATCAACCTTTTCCATTGATACTTGGGCCTTAAATCTCACTCATATGTCCCTTTGGATGAGATTAAGTGACTCTAGACATGGCGCTCCAAGGTCCCGCCTAACTGAGTGATGCTCCCTGGGACGTCTCTTCCCTGGGATGCAGAGTCACACCAGCCACGGCACTCATAGGCTCATCTGACGAGTCCTCTTCTCCACTGGGTGGTTGTCTGCGTTTTGCTTCTCAGTCTCGTCTCTGGTACTTGCTTCCCCTGGCTGGTTAGAACAAGGCCATCTTGCCCCATCACTTGGGCACTGAGACATCTAGCTACTTAGGGCCACGACCCCCAGCAGGAAACTGAGTTGTCGGGCAAGGCCTCTGGGATTCCACCGGGATGCCTCCCCGCCTTGGAGAACTTTTCAGGCTTCTGACTGCTGCTGGCTAGTTCTCTGCAAGTGGACGCTCTCTCTTTCCTTCATCACGTCCCTGAGCGTCAACTGCAATCTGTAAGCCTATTTCCAAACAGGAGTCAGAGCTCAGCAAATACACACACATACATACATAATTTGAACTGACAGAAGAAGGGGTGTTTTTCTGGATAAAAGACCTTCAGGAGACACATAGGAAAGAACAGTCCTGCTCTTTACAGGGGAGAACTCAGAGTATTGTTTTCTTAAAGAATTTGCCTTCAGACAGAAGCTTTCTTTTCATTTTTATTAAAAAGCAATATAATCCTTTTACTAAACACGCAGGAATAGAAAACTTCATTTACAATTTCAGCATCTTAACTTTTAGTGTTTTGTTTTTTACTTGTCTGCATTTTTATTTTTATAGAGTTGTAACCAAAGAAATACAAGGAGACAGATCCAAATACAGCTATCATTAAGTGATTTTCCATGTTGCCCCACTGCATGAGTTATCATCTTAATGGTGGAATAACTGTTACTTACTTAACTTTTAAAAAAAATATTTGAGCTTTTCCCATTTCTTTGGTATCATAAATATTGTGTTTCTTCCTCCCTATGGCTTTTCCTATACGTTGGGTCATTTCTTTCGGACAAACACTCCAAGTTACAGTTACTGAATGAAGAGTCTGAATATTTTTATGACCTTACAGTAAGTCTTTTGAAATACAAATTGGCAATTTGTATCAGTTCGTAGGGCTGCCCGCAACAATTGAGGAAACCTCTTAACTGAAGCCTCGCCAGAATTAGCTCTTTTAACTTAATGAAAAATCCTGCTTCAGTAAGTGAAGACAAGAGCTGCTTTGCATTTTTTTAAATTCTCATTTTTCTGTGTTTGTTTACAACTTCTTATTTTTCCTTTGCAGCCAGCCTGTTGATGTTTTAGCCAGAAGCTCAAGCCCTCCTAGTGTAAAAAAAAAAATGGAAAATGTAGGAGGAGCTTCTGCCCATGTTGCCAGCAAACACTATTTTGAAAATCATTTGTAGAAGTATTTTAGTTTTAGTAAAAATACATGTAAGAGCAGAGGAGATAGTGAAACTAAGACTTCTTTGCCTAGCAGGTCTAGGGAAAACAGAAAGCAAGCCTGGATGTATACTGGAACCTATGCCTAAAATGCTACATTTGAAAAAATATATAGTCAATATTCTGGTTATTGACGTGGAGAAGGCTGGCTCCTCCAGGACCTCACTCTTGGGTCTGAACATCTCTGCAGGTAACCAGTGTCCCGGAAGACCAGATCCTAGTCGCTGTGTTCCCTGGCCTCCCCACTTCAGCAGAGCTCTTCATCCTTCCCCCCAAGAACTTGACGGAGAGGAGGAAAGGCAATGAAGGGGACCTGGAGCAAGTAAGTGAACGGACACTTGCCTGCCCCTCACCTCCTAAGGGGACACAAAGTATTTCCAGCCAGAAAGGGAGATAAGCCCTTTCCTATTGGTCCATCAGCTTGTCATGCTTTGTCCAGCACCCAAGGCTTTGGAGAACGATCAGCTTTACCCAGAATAAAGACAAATGCACAAAGACTGGAGCATTCAGCAACCCAGGGAAGAAAAGCACCCCTGGTATCATTTATTCCAACAGTTGGCATTCCCACAACTTGTTCATGTCTCTCAACCAATGACTTGTCCTGGGGAAAGAGAGATGGGGGAGAGGAATTTGAGTTTCCCTATCTATTTCTGGGAAAATGTGCTTCCTATCTTTAAAGATCCTGGTCAATCTAAGTTCTGCTTCTAGGAAGAAAATGGACTGTTTTTAAACACATGTCTTTTGAGAGAGATGGATTACCTCATCTTGCTTTGACTAAGGAAGCAGCGTTCCCCTAAGGGATTGTGATTTACTGTCCTTACCAAATGGGTGTATAGTTCTCGTGATGTGCACACTATCCTCAAAGTGAAGGTGGTGGCATCTCCTGGTTTTCCCTCTCTCACTCCCTGCTTTTCCTGGGGTCTTATTGGCTTGGCTTGGCTTCACCTTTCCATGCCTTCCTGTGATGCTCAGTCAGGAGAAGTAGAAACAGGTGAGAAGGAGGCTGCTAAAAACTGCAGGAATCAAACACATTTGCTCCCATATGAGCTAATGACCGCACAGACATCTTCCTCTTCCCTCTGCATCTCACCTGGCTGTCACCCCATCCCCACCTCCCCCGCCTGTCCTTCCAAGAGCTGCGTGGATGCCATCATGGTCAGTTTCTCTGGAAAATGAAGCGGATCTTTGCACTGCAGGGCTGCGTGTTGAAATGGGCCAGAGAGAAACTCAGCTTCCCGATGCATACATCACTTTTACAAGACCTCTTTATTCTGAAATAGCAAGTGGCATGTGTGAACTATATTTGGAAGCTACCATATCCATCCATTTAGATAAATAGGTAATTATGGTGATGAATAGCAGCTGTGATATTAAGGCGCGTACAGCGAGATAAGAGTTAGGGACAACAGCCTCAGTCTGCCTCAGCTTTCATGTGGGAATTACACGGTGATTAAATCGATGTTATGTGTTCTGAGACTTGCTGGGGAAAAGTAAAGAGGAAAAATTATCCCATAAAAAGGAGGCAGCTTCTGCTCTGATGTTTGTCTCCCATTGTCTCTAAAGGAGAAACAGCAGAGGCGTGGGTTGGGGTGTACACTCCTGCTTTAATCCTGGCAGGAGGGGCCTCTCTACCCTGTGTGTATTGCTTGATCAGATTAAAGAACTAATGGTGGGTTGACTCTCTTTCACTGGGACCCACAATAGGTCTTTCTACAATAAGTCACACAGGCTTGGCTGAAAAGGCACTCAACTGGGACTTGAATGAAACGTCTGTGTCTGTTGTCAACTCTAATTCACCAGGTAACTTTGTACACACCTCTTTCTGTCTCACTCTCCTCTCCAGTATAAGCGAATGATACCAGCTACGTCCTTGGCTTCACAGGGCTCCCCGGGCTGGGAGAACTGAATTGATACATCTTGCAACATTCCATCCTTTGCGCATGATTATTTTTCACCTATTGACCCTGGCTTCTTACTCCATGAGGGACGAGCGTCACACATCATTTCTTCCCACACAGCCTCTCTCTCTCCCTCTTTTTTTTCCCCCCCAGATTGTAGAGACGCTGTTTAATGCTCTAAACCAAAACTTGGTCCAGTTTGAGCTGAAGCCAGGGGTTCAAGTCATTGTGTATGTCACACAGCTGACATTAGGTGAGTGCAAGGTGGGGTGTCTGGTGGGGTGGGGAGAGATGGGTACAGTGATCTGATATTCTGGAGAGAAAAGGGAGGAGATAATTACTAGACACTGCTCTATAAATGCCTGAAGGTGGCTTTGTGTAGTGATGGCAAAGAAAGATTAATCACACCTTTCTTGAGGCATCTTGTTAAGATGGCAAGAAGACTTTCTTAGAAGTGACTTTGCTATTGAATTCCTGGATAATCTTGAGGAAAAACTTACAATTACTTTGAGCTTTAACTTTATTAGGTGTTTTATCTACAACAGGTGGGATTCTGTTCGGTAGTCCTCAGGCTCTCTTAATTTCTACAATTCTCTGATTCAATGAACTTTGCCTGGGAGACCAGAGCAAATAACTTTAAAATGTTCTTAAAACTCTCTTTGATGTATAATGTGTAAATCTAAGTAGCAAAAGGAACCAGCTCTGGGTGGTTGATTTGTGAAAGGAATAAAAAGAAAGGCATGTGCGTTGGGCATCCATTACTGGCTCTTTGGGAACACCTATTTACTAAATGTTTCTAATTAATATAAAACACTTCAGATGTGGAAGTTCCAAATGAGCCCATCCAGCAGTGTTTTATCAGAACAGTGAAGAGGAAGAGATCGACGCACTACATCAGTATTTAACCCAAAGTTCCCAACTGGCCACCTATAGTCATGTTGATAAGCATGCCAGCTGTCTAAGAGAAAGCACATTTGAGCCCTAGTCCTGTTCCCCTTAGCTGGGTGTCGTTTACACCAAGAACATCACGTTTCCCCAGGCAGAGCAGAGGAAGTTGTTTTCCCCAAGCAGCTGTGATCGGGGATACCATTCTCATCACTGAAGCCAAGCTTCCTGTGCCCAGGTAGCATACAGGGCAATTGGAGGCTGGTTATAAGGATGAAGATCAGCTGGCCTCCTTTCTGCAATGAATGCTCCCTCCTGCTAATAGCTTCCAAGTGAGCAAGTCTGTTCTTTCCTCCTAGCTCCACTGGTGGACTCCAGCACTGGGCACAGCAGCTCAGCCATGCTCATGCTCTTGTCAGTGGTGTTCGTCGGCCTGGCTGTGTTTTTGATCTACAAGTTTAAAAGGTAGGTGGTATTATCAGTCTGTTTTAATCATGGGGCTAGATTCATGGGAGCTAATTCTTCATATAAGCAACATTCCTAAACTCATCCCAAATAGGTGAAATTAACTCTCCCTGAAGCTCTGTTTGGCATCGGAGAGGAGCGGGAATGGCTTAGAGTCAGGGAATAAATGGGCTTTAAGAATCTGAACTCTATCCAGTCTGTGATTATGTTGAGTTAGGAAAATGAGGGGTAGCCTATGAAATCAGTTTATTCTCTTCAAGAGAAGCATAAGGGGTTTTCAAACCTCACCTAAGTTTCTAAAGTAAGGTCTCAAATGTTTAGGAGATCTTTTTCTACAGCTTAACCCACATTCAGGGTGGTTAAGTAGAGAAAATGCAGCTGGAATCTTGTATGCTCACACACACACATTTTCTTATCTTGTGTTGCAGCTATTCAATTTCTCTGTTTGAATTTGCATGCTAAAAATACTCATTTTTTATCCTCTTTCCTCTTTTTCCTGTTTCTGAAAGGAAATTGATCAGGAAAACCAAACCCCACATGGACTCAGAAATTATTTTTGAAAGCCATAGGAGGGGTAATATAATAGGGTACTTATTTAAAACATGAAATTGAAATCAATAATTCTGTACCATTATTTGAATAATTAATGCATCTGCCAAGAGGTGTGCTGGTTAAGGGTGTGGACTCTAAAATCAGACAGACTCAGTTTTAACTTTTAGCATTTGCAATCTTAGGTCCTTGAATTTGCCTCTCTACGCCTTCGTGCTCTCATGCGTAGAATGGGAAAACAATAACACTTTATAGGTTTGCTATATGTTTTAAATGTAACAGTCTCTATACCTGGTACATAATAAAAAAATCAGCAAAGCTAAGTTACTGTAAATAATAGCATGTCTTCCAAAAGTGTCTTGTGTGGCACATAGGAGGCTCAACAGTTATCAGTGACATAGAAGTGTGTTTCATAGGAAGCCTGGGTAAAGTAAAAATATCACGAATTATTGTCAGGTGAGTTCTGAAAGTGTAACTTGGTCCTGGGAGTTTTTCTAGACGCCGAAGTTAATGCTTTAAGATTTTGGAAGAGATCAGTGGGAAAGGTCCTTCAGTCTACCTCCCCTCCCTCCCAGCCCCCTCAGCTCTCCTACTGTGGATTTCTCGAGCATAAAAGCACCAGTTTTACTCAATATATATCTCAGAATTAGCCAAAACAGCGGGGACCTTCAACGCTCTGCACTAGAAGGACAGAGTGAGGTTTACCTTCCTACTCAAGTTATAGACCACTATGTGCATTCATGTCTCGTTGGATCCAGATGTGTCAACCCATCTGCCACGCTCCCTTTGAAGAAGGAAAAAAACTTTCATATCCAATTAGAGAGCAAAGACTCAGTATTGAAGCAGTCTGGTCAAACAACACTCCTTTACGGATGTACTTCAGTTACAGACAAAGCACCCTTTGATTCATTCAAGGATTTGACCGTGGGGAAACCTCACAGTTGCTGGGGCTTGATGATCAGTTAAACCAAATCGATCACCGTCTGGCTCCTAGAACTCCATGCTTGCTGAGGACAGGGGCCCATAGAAGTCCTGCAAAGAGGTGTTTGTGTCAAGTGTCTCCAAATTAAGGCAAGATGTATCCTGTGACTTAGACAGTTTTCTGTTCTCTTGTAAATATTGCTAAACTACCTAGATGGTCAACTTATTAATGTAGGCATCTCTTAATGTGTAGGCTTAGTACTTAAATCAATGCCAGTTAATGGCATCTCTGAATTACTCTACCTCTGTAGCCCCCAGATATCAGCCAGTCCTTTCCCTGCCAGTAAATCATGTAGCTAAGGCTACAAGAAACAGACACTAGTCAAACTGGGTAAACAGCAGAGTGAGTTAAGAGTAAGCAGTCATCCGTTACCTTTTCTTTTCTAGTCACCTTTTCTGGAAGATTTCCTTCCAGTGCTGTAGTCCATCTTCATTTTGGACCCTCCTTTATTTCTTTGGTCTCCTTTCCCTCCTCACCACCTGGAACTCCCGTGATGGCTGTGTGGGGGATGCCTGGCTTGCTGACAAGTAAAGGTCAGGTTCTCTTCCATAATTCCTGGAGTCCCCTTTGCTTCTTTCATTACTGCCCAGCAGAACTTTCTGCAATGTTGAGAATACTCCACATCTATACTGCCCAATAGAGTAGCCACTGATGTGATGGAGGAACTGAATTTTTAACTTCATTTAACTTTAATTCATTTAAATTTAAATAGCTGCACCTGGCTGGTAAATAGTCGGACAGAACAGACTAGGGAAGGGACAGTCTGTTTCTGTTTCCAGATCAGTGACCATGCTGTTTTCAGACCCCAAACTTTCTCTCTGCCATTTTTAGCAGTAGTTCATTGAGCCATTAATTTATTCAGTGAACATTTACTGAATGCCTGCTTTGTGCTGTGGAAAACTACCAATGTCCCACGTGGTCACTTAACAGAGGAAGGAGGATAAAATTATTTAAAGGAACTTGGGGCTCATGGTAATTCTGTTCTCTCTCTCTGTTAAGTGACCACACTTGATCTCATTCTTGGGTAGTGACTACTGCTTTGTGATGTTTCAGGCAATATAATTAAAAATCATTCTGAGATGGCTTTTATGTTCTGAAAACTCTGTCTAAAAAGACCTTCTTTCTATACTTTAAATTGATTTTTTCATGTTATCTGAGAACACTTCAGAGTTTTTATCCTTCTCCCAGTCTTTTTTTCAGTAAGGGTTTCATCAGACTCTGAAGCCTACTTTGCTTCCTCCAGGTTTCCTCCCACGGGCTTCTAACACTTAATCATAGGTGGAACAAACAATAAAAGCTGAAGTTTATATTGGTGGCTTGGATTGATCCATCTTACTCCTCTTCTCAAAATTTATATGAATGTATAGCGCAGGACATGTCTTTAAATCTCTTTATTTCCCACCTTTCTTATCTGCAAAAGTGAGCTTTAGTCTTCGCTTATCGTCTCTACAGTCCTGCAGGTGGGTGTGTTAAGAAATGAAAAGCAATTTGAAAAAAAAAATTAAATAAATGCTGCAAATTGTGATATAACACCCATTGCTTTCCAACCATCTATTTAAAATATTTTAAAAATGCCTGTTTTCAGAGACTGAAATAAAGTGAACAGTCTTTATCAAGGCCAATTTATCTAATTCTTCAAAAGTATCATTAAGAAAGCAGGAATGGGGAGGCCGTGACCTCTGGCTACAGCTCGGAAGTCCCCAGACATGTGTGATCAGGAATGCTTCAACTGCCCTCAGCGCCTAATAAATATTACAGTGAATCCCAACGTTCATGAGTTATATGTACCTTTATGATTAGAAGAAATCTCAGTCATTAGGCTGCATTTCTCTTTAGAGAAGCAGAAAGTAAGGGCCAGCATGAAATTTTAATTACACACATTTAGAGGGCCTGCGGTTTGCGGCTTCACATAGAATCTGTTCATTTAAGGTTCTTGTAAATTATATTAAGCTGGTTTAGACCAGTAGGAGTCAGGAGGACACCTCTTTAATGGATGGAAAGCAACCATTAAAAACATGAAAACTGTACGTAAAGGAGAGGACGAAACTATCCATGTTTTAAGCATGTTTGGGGGTCTTTCCTTCTAAATTAGCTACAAGAAGACCTTATTAAATGCCCCGTATTCTACCTCATTGCAGGCTGGAGTGGGGAAGGGAGTGTAGAAGCTTGAAACTACCACTGGTGGGCACTAGGGCAACAGAGCAATTCCCCTTTAGACACGCACAGAAAGTCTCTTCTGGACTGGGGTGGGTATCAGACGTCTCAAGTCTGAGTAACATCTCTGCCAGTAATCAGCTTCATGAAATGTCTGGATTTCACGTCCAACTTCCCCCTCATTTCATGAGGTAAGAGAGGGCTCTTCTCCCTGTAATATTCCAAGATAAAAGTGTGGGTTTTTTTGCTTGAGAACATAACATACAAAAATAGAAAGAGTACATGCTTTGAGGCCATTGTTCATTTATTCAACACATACTTACTTCATATAAATCATGTGCCAAGTACAGTGCTAAGTTAAACGTATAGCAGACCTTGCAATGGGGCTTTTAGTGGGAGAGAAAGAAAAGTCCACACACAGTGCCTATTCCATCCCTCTAAACCAGCACCCTATCATTTCTTTCATAGACACCATCCCGTAATTACATATTTATAACGGGAGAGGTTGGGTGGTCAGGAAGGGCTTCTCAGAAGTGACAGGTAAGCCAAATTCTGAAGGACAAGCAGGACACTGTCATGAGAAGAATAGAAGGAGGTGTATTACAGAGGGAACAGTTGGTTCAAAGTCCCCAAGGTGGGTGCGAATCTGATGTGTTAGAATCTTGAAACTCAAAGTTTAGGTCTCACCCCAGAGGTTTCAGTACCACCTAGAAACTAGGCAGAAATGCAGAATTTCAACCCATCCTGTTCAGACCTATAGAGTCATACATGCCTTTTAACAAGAACCTGGCAACGCATAAGCACACTGGAATTTAAGAAGTTCTGGATTACTGAAAAGAAAAAATATGCATGTATGTATATGTATAACTGAATCGCTTTGCTGTACACCTGAAACTAACATTGTGAATCAACTACACGTTAATAAAATTATTTTAAAAATAAAGTAACCTGGAAAAAAAATTCTGGATTAGAAAAATCCAAAGGAGCACAGACAGAATACAGACTTGTGGTTGCCAGGGGAGAGGGGGGTGGGAAGGGATAAACTAGGAGCGAGATTTGTAGATACTGACTGGTATATATAAAATAGACAAACGAGTTTATACTGTATAGAACAGGGAAATATATTCAATATCTTGTAGTAGCTCACAGTGAAAAAGAATATGAAAATGAATATTTATGTATGACTGAAGCATTGTGCGGTACACCAGAAATTGACACAACATTGTAAACTGACTATAACTCAGTAAAAACAAACCAACAAACAAAATTCAAAGGGGGCTACAGAGGCTGGAACACAGTGGGTCAGGAGATAACAGAAATGGGTCAGGAGATGAATTCTCCAAGAAGATTTCAGTATGAACTTGCCTGCTCCTCCAACCTCAAGTCTGTCTGCTTTGTTTTTAAACCTACTGCCTGTGTGTCTTTGGAGGAAGTTATTTACCTTCTCTTAACCCTTGCCTTGATCTCGCCACAATCCTAAAAGAGAGCTATTGTTATTCCGATTGAACAGATGAGGAAACTGACTATGGAAGTATTTAAGCTACTTGGCCCATGGGTGGCTGTAAGTCTTTTCTTTCTTGGCTATTTATTCATAAAGGAAATCCATGTGAATTGATTAAATTGATGCAAACTTAGAAAAAGCTGTCTTTTCACTATGATAACAACCTTACGAATCTCAAAGTCCACCTCCTTTATAAACTTAACGGGTAGAGGCTTTCAGGATTTTTGTGCACGTCTGGCCAGTGGCATGGCCCTTCTGTTTATTACCTGCTGGTACGGTGCCCCAGAAAAAGATGCATTCCTCGAGGAGTTCTGTGGTTTGCATCTCCTCTGGGCATCTGGGTTCCTCCTTGTGTTCATTGGCCTCATGGCAGCAGTATCTGGGTGGCCGTCCCCTTTCCCTGACATCAGCCTGTCCTGTAAAGAGCTTCTTCTTCCCCCTTATCACCTAGGGTTTCCAGTTGCCCCAGTTTGGCTTGCCCTATGATCGTAATCTGATTTTGCTCCTGCCCCATGTAGGAAAATCCCTTGGATTAACATCTATGCTCAAGTCCAACACGACAAGGAACAGGAGATGATTGGGTCAGTGAGCCAAAGTGAAAACGCCCCCAAAATCACACTCAGTGACTTCACCGAGCCCGAGGAGCTGCTGGACAAAGAGCTGGACACTCGGGTTATAGGTACGTGTGCTGATATCACCACGCTCCTGTGTCCTCTGCCTCCAAACACTCGGTCAGCCAGCCCACTTGGCCTGTCCTTCAGGTAGGACTAGACTGGAGGGTGGGAAAAAGCAACTGGCAGCAGCAACATCATCATGTATTAGAACGTGTCCGTCACCTCTCACCACATGAAATTGGCAGACCTTTTTTCTCTTAAAAGATCATGATAGAAAGTTCTGGAGTTCAAGTGGGGGAAGGATGAGGCCAACAGTCCATTACTGTTGGACTTCCTTTTTATTTTTCCTATAAAGCAAAAGTATGATACGTCCTAATTAATAGTCCTGTGAGTAGGGACTTGGCCACTAGATAGCCCTGGATTCTTTCTTGCTCTGCGCATCTACTAGCTCTGGGACCTCTCTGTGCCTCCTATTCCTCATCTGTGAAATGGGAATAATAGTACCTGGCTTCTAAGATTGTTGTGATCATGAAATGATGTATGTCATTAGCACAGGCACTGCCACATTGGAGTGCTCAACATCTGTTGGCTGCTGCAGTTGGGATCAGTAGAGCAGAAGAGGGCCAGGGATCGCTCGTACCTGGTGTGCTGGTGTGGGAGATGGCAAACGTTAAACATAGCTAAGCCAGTGAGCCGAGAGGAGACACTACCCAGGTGCCCTATTTCATAAACTCACATCAAGCACATTAATACCAGGTGGCTTGGTTTTTGGCAGTAAATAAAACGAAGGTCCAGCCCCCTGTGACATGTTCATCCTTATCTCCTTCTGTCTTCTCTCCCCTGCAGGAGGCATTGCCACCATTGCAAACAGCGAGAGCACAAAGGAGATCCCCAACTGCACTAGTGTTTAAGACCAACAAGCCACGTGGTCAACCATCTCTCTGACTTTTTATTTTTGATGATCACTGTTACTCTTATTACAGAAAAAAAAAAGAAAATGTCTTTTCTTACCTTTTGTTTACCAAGGGCCCCTTCCTAAAGAGCAGGCAGAGGCTTCGCTTTGGGAGGAAAAGGCATTCTTAGCTGATGAAAATGAGACAAAAAGAATACGTGGCTGTATTTGTCCTGAGGGTAAAGGGTGCTTCTTCCCATGGCTTCCTTGCTTCATTCTGCCATTGACAGTGCCAGGAACCGCTTTTTCCTTGTAGTCTCTCTCTTTTTTTTTTTTAAGTTGGTTGGCTTTCCACTAACCTCCCATTCCCCGCCCACCGCCACCCAACATCACCAATGCCTGCCCCCTCCTACCCAGCACACACCCCTAAAACAGAAACCATTTCCCAGTTAGATCTGCCAGAGGTAGGTTGGTGGGGAGTGAACATAGCTGCAGAAAGCGTGCACATCTGTACGGAAGAGGCCCTGCCTCGTGCATGTCCATTGCGAGGCTGTGGATGGCTTATTGTATATAATTCCAGTGTAAATAGCTTTTTATTTCCTGAGAAATAATTTAATGTTTAGTAAAAAAGAAAACTGAAAAAAAGAAAAGATGCGTCTGTTGGCTTATGCACTCACCCTCAGAGCTGACCAAGCCCCAGGCCTGCTTGACATGAGGCATTGGGTTCTGGATGCCCTCCAGTTGTCTGTCACACTTAACTCTTGCATCTCTATGTCTGCACCATCACTGGTTTCTCCTTCTGTATATAAAGGGGGGAGGGAGGAGGGCTTCTCTGGGACAACTGGTAAAGGAAGGACTAGAGTGACATCAGAGAACATGGGGGTCTTTTTACCCCATCAGTGACATGGAAGAAGTTGCGAGACGATGCCCATGGAGACTCAGGTGGGGAAACCAGGCTTCCCCTCTGAAGGGATGAATTTCAGGATAGTTATCAGCCTGAAAAAATGGTTTTCTCTAAAGAAGCCAGGCAATGGATCTAGAAATGACACTTACTCTGTTCTCTGGTTGGATTCCATGGAAATGTAGAATGCTTATGGGGAATTCTCGGGCTCTTTTTAGCTCAGAAAAGTCCCTTGGGTATTCAGTTAAGCCCAATGAGTGCCTCTCGGCCTAGGAGAAATGAGAAGAGGGAGAGAGGTGGTGTTTGTGGAGTCACGAGACCGTGCAAACCCTGCGGGCCAAATAGGGGTCTAGCCTTTGATGATATTAGTGAAAGTTGATGTTAGCAAAGCTGTGCTTCTTGCTTGTCAGATGTACACAACTTCCTTAAAGTCAAATGTCTGCCTTCAGTTCCCTTAAGATAGTTCTTGCATCTGGGGCGAGTGGCTTTCAAAGCCAGCCTTCTCTTTTCCAGCATCCCAGCCCCTTCACACATTCCACGTGCCAGTTCCTTTCAGGAGGGTCGCTTTAAGCCATGCTGTAAGCATTGTTTTATTTTCAGGCTCAGCCTGAGCACACTTGTTTCAAAAAATGATATCCTGTATATACATGGGAGGAAAGGCCGGATTTTGGACCTGTTCGTTTCTGTCGGAGATGGTTCACATCCTTCTCTGTGAGACACCCAGAGGATGTGACCTGGAGAAGTCTGGCCACAGTGTAGATCAGAATTAGGAATGTTTTAAAGATCCTGCTTTTTCATTTCAAGGGTTAAATGGGGCAGACAATTGCAATACTTGTACTAAACCCTGGAATACAAATGCATGAGTCATGTCTATATATACAGTATATGTACATATACTGTTCTTGGTTTTATTGTTCCATTTGAATATTTCTACTGTAAAAAAAAAAGACAGTGGTTTTGAAATTGTTGAAAATAAATGTATTTTTGTACATCAAAGCTACATCCCTGGCTGAGACGTCTCTCTTTGGGCAGTTTCTTGATCTATGGTATCATTCAACTATTGCTGCAATAATGCTACGTGGGAAAAAAAAACACAAATAGTTTATAACAATAGATACTGGTGTTTTGCTTGTGAGCCTTCAGGTTGGCTGTGATTTGGTCGAGCTCAGTCAGGACTGACCAGGCTTTCCTGGGCTGGTTTGGATGCAGGCTGCCGTTGGTTCAGGTCTGCTCCATAAATTGTCATTGTTGTGAGACCAGCCACTACCCAGGGCATGGGATTCTTGTGGCGGATAACAGAGTTCCAAGTGAGGCCAGCAGCATACTCTGTCCTCTAAAAGCTTAGCTCAAGAAGGTTACTCTATTTATGGTTACTGACATTCTATTGACTAAAGAAAATCATGGCCAAGTTCAACATCAATGACCGAGCGAAGTAGATTCTGGTGCAAGGCATTACTAAATGGCTTGACAAAAGGTGTGGCTGTATAATTCCAACCTAGGGAGTGTAAGAAGAATGGAGACCAGTAGTTCTATTGTACCTCTTCATTTACGTCCCCATGGTGCTTTCATTAGATGGCCAATTTGAATCAGTGTCCAAGTTTCCCATCCTGGTTTGTGACCAGGACACTTGAGCAGAAGTCTTGGAAACCCTGAGGCCTTTGAGTTTGGCACAAGCTCCCAGTGAGTAGAAGTGGAACTCCAACTCAGGTCTTAAAAGAGTTCAGCAGGAGAATGAAAAGAGGAGAGGAAACCATTAAGATATATATACATATATATTTTTACACCTTTTTAAATGCTGTTTGATGCATTAAACCAGTAACAAATCTCCTCTTGTCCACACTGAGTAAGGTATTTGGAAGGAGGAGTGCGTGGCTCTTCTCCACATTAGGTAGCAACAGAATGTGAACTAAATACCTAGAATAAGGGCTTCAGTTGCAGGTTTTATTTATCTATCTATTTATTTATTTAGTGTTCAAAATATGTGACAAATTCCCATGGATCTCAGAAACCAAGGATGTTTTGGTCAATAATTTGCCCCCATGGTTTGGATAATAACTAACTGTTCTGGAATCCTATTTTCTGATCTCTATTGAAGATGTAGGATTAAACAAATGAGGTTCCCTTTCGATTTGTGAATGTGTTTTAAAATTATGTATTATTCCTGATATAGCTTTTATTGAGTTATACTCACCTTTTTAAAAAAATTAACATTATGTAAGTACCTTCTTCAAATATTGAGAATGTCACTTATGGTACCTCTAAAAGTAGTAGTGAGGTTTTTGGTCTGTGTTCAGTGATTCATAACACAAAGTACCTACACATCTCTGCGGGATTTTTAGTGATTTTGAGTTCGTTCAGTAATGACAGGTGTCTAATAGCCCTATCCCAAGTCAAAGGAGAATATTCTAAATGCATTAAATGCATTCATTTCTGTTTTCCAGTGAGAGCTGAGTTCTTCCCATGTTCACGTTACGTCCTGGTGGATACAATTGCTCAACCAGATGAAAGAGGATGAAAGTGAAATTAAGGGGTAAAGCAGTATGAGTCAGTTGGTTCATTTGGGCAAAGTCATGCTAAGACTGCCGCCTCTGCATCCAGATTTCTCAGAAGTAGACAGGCAAAGGCAGATAACAGAGGCTGTGGTTGGCTTTGTAGCTAGTTCTGTGCAGGGTCTCTCACCAGTGGTGAGGATGCTCTTTGCATCAGAATCATCTTCTCTAAGGCAATTAATTGTAGACCAGATATGTCAGCCTGCAGAAGTATTCTGGGGTTAGGGCCCAGCGATCAGCACTGTAAGCAGATTCTCCGAGGATCCTCGTGTGCACTGTAGTTTGAGAATAATCGCTCTCTCTGCCACTAAAACAGCTCAGGGTAAAAGCCATGTCCCCGGGCTCCTGTTACCATGATACAAGGCATCTTAATTTACAGAGTGAAAACAGCTTCCAAACGTGCTCATTTCCTCCCAGGCGACAGCTGCAACTCTGGGACAGTCACCCAAGTAAGTGATCTAAAGCAAAACCACACTCCCAGTCAAGGTGTTGCTGGATTGTGCCTTGGAACAAACATGAAGCCAGGAATTAGGAGATCTCTGACTTTCAGCCAGTCATTCTAGACCACAATTTCCTTATTTGCGAAAGGAAAACACTTTATGGCCTGCCTCACGGGAGCGCTTTGATTTCCAGAGGTGTGAAAAGCACACTGCCAATTCCAAAATTATTGAGAGATGAGCAGTGTGGGCAGAATTTGGGAGAACTCTCTTATTCTGTAGAGGAGTGAAGTGAGATTCAGGGAGGAAAGTGACTTCCCTACAGTTGCAGCAGATCAGTGCAGAGCTGAAGACAGGGGCTGTGTCTTCTTTATACTAGGGCAATACTCTTTCCACCACAAATGCAAAGCTGGTTACACTGCACGTCACTGAGAGTCCGTAGAGAGCCTGATGGACGTGGCAGTATGGCCCCCATATTTACAACGTCCAGAAGACGTTAGAATCTAACTTCCCAAGGGCGCTCCTCATGCAGTGAGTGGCTCACGACCCTTCACGTGCCGTTGCCCCGCTGACCCACTTGTTGAGCAGGCCTTTGCCTGATGCCCTCTGTCCCCTCATTGGACTGAAATAAGACTGCTCAACACACAGCAGCCAGGCCCCAGCTTCATGCACTGTATGCTCGCCTTTCAGAGCAGCTGGCCTTGTTCAGAGGCAGGAAGGCCAGGGAGCCAACATAAGCAATGGGAATGCCCCATCCTGATGTGCACACCTGATCCTGCCAAATTCTCTTGTCTGGTCCAATGGTCCTTCTGCCAAAGGGGGACCAGATGTAGCCCAGTAGTTAGCTCCCGAAGGACCGCTGCCTCTTGATGTCTCTTTGACTTAGTTTCATTACCATTAACTTTACAGGAAGAGAGTTAAATTGCTCTATGTCTCTGTGTTTTCAGACCAGGTATCATTGTGAGATGCAGGTTCACTCAGAGAGGAATCAATGGGACATTGTGTACAAAAAACAAAAGAGGGCCTTTGCTAGTGTTCAGTTTATTCAGAGACTAAAAGTCTCAGTAAAAGTAGAATCCACTGCTTCTTAATTATCTGAGGCCCAGAGGGGTAAAATGACATCATCAGGGTCCAGCTTCCCTCTCTAGAAATTGACCATAATGACATCTACCTCACAGTGTCGGGACTGAGATCAAATGAGCTAATTTGTGTAAACCCACCCAAAATGACTAGGGCTTGACAAATAATGGATTGAACCTGAGAAGTTCTAGTTATATTGTGCTGGATCCTTTTCCACTGTCCTCCCTGGCCTCAGGTTGTAAAATATTATGTGACCCTTTCCTCACTAAAGGCTGAACTGCCAGAGGAAGAATTCGGAATGACCTAAATGCCATCTCCCTCAGCGTCCCTTCAGGAGGAGGAGATTTTTGGTTAAAAGCCACTATTTATACCTTGATCCCAGAAGTCACTGGATCTTTTATTGCTTTTTTTTTTAAATATATAACTGATCTAATTTTCTTTGGACCATATAAAGGAGATAAGAAATGGCCGGTTCTAATCAGGATTTCTAGAAATGCCTCATAAAATTAAAGACTGGAGACTGTCAGGTTCTGAACCATGCTTAGTCTTGCCAAGTCTAGTGCAGTGATGCCCTGGAGATAGCTATGTGACTGGATGGAAACATTTTGATTTTATTTGTTTATGATTTTTGGCTCCATCCTTTACAACCTAACTTGTTTCTTATTTACCTTTCTTCTCATACAAAGCTTTTGTGATGTACAGTTCCAGGTTCTGGGGTTCCTCAAAGCCACTGTGAGGGTTACTGACTTGAGTTTCTTTTTCTTCCCACATTGGAAACTGTTCAGATAAAATAATTATTTGTAAAAATATACTATACACACACACACACACACACACACACACACACACACATATATATATATATGGAGGTGCCAAGGACATGGTTTCTGACTTCAACTTTGGTCACAGCTCAAGGAGAGATCTTTTAGAGAGTGAGCACAAGACGCAGATTTTCTCCAAAATGTCAGCAAAGACAGAAGAAAATAGATCATGACAGGCACACATGCCATCTGTCATTGTAGCTCAGTCTCTGGAGAATGCTGCTGTTTGTAGCCATTGGAAATGAACTAGATGAAGTGGGGCCTTCAGTGCTTTGCTCCTGAGGAAGTATGCGGTCTGATGTCTGAAGAACAGAGACGTCTTCAGCTGAGATGTCCATGCCAAAGTGTCCCCTGTGCCGAAGGCTGCTGGGCTCCAGGGATTTCTCCCCACCAGGAAAGCCCTCCTTCTCCTCCCTGTCTCCCACAGAAGCCTATTCTTACAATGTAGGGTCTTTTGTTGCTTGCTCTCGCTTGCAAAGAGTTATCGCTGCCCAGGTCCTAGGAACTGGCTGCATTTAAGACCATGTCCAAGCACGGTGGATAGGAAGAGAAATGAGGCCATGCAGAAGCAACAGAGACAGAACAGAATTGTTTTTCTTGTCACTAATCTGTCTTTCTTGGTTTCCAGGTAGAATCACCTGGGAAGCACATAATTGTCTCCATAAACAACACACCTGGTCCTTGGAACGCCAGAATGGTTTTCTTGTGCTGACCTTCCAAAATCTTATGGTTCAATTAGAGAATTTCTGGGCTTCTTCCATTGGCAGCTGGGACATTCTGAGGGTGGGGTGCCAAGGGAAGAGGAGGAGAGAGATGAGCCTAGAGAATTAAAGTTAATCTTTGTCAATTACAGAGCTCCACTTGACACATTCTCATTTCAACCTGTCAATTTCAGATTCTCCTCTGTGAGGGGAAAATGCAGATGCTCCCCAGATTTCTAATCTATTTATAATGGTAACAAGACAACTCTAGGCAGCGTGTGCTCATCATGAGCTAATCATCCTCTGCCATGCCTTGTGCCTCCTAATTACTGGCATGTTGGTTGCCTACTGATCAAGTTGGAGCCTCATCCAGGCAATAGGGAGGGCAGGTAGGGGAGGAGAAGCTCCAGGGGAGTCCAGAACTTGGCAGGCTTTCTAACAACAGGTGGGCTTCACACCTTGCCTTGAAATGCATCCCTTTTAAAGAGGCAGACACCACTTCCATGGGTGCTAACGGGAATGTGGCAGGTCTCCAAACACATGCCTTCTTTCTGTCGAGGAGCTCTCCACAGCAAGATGCTGTCCTTCCAAAACCTCTTGGCTCAGTGATATAGACCCAGCATGTGATATCAAGCAGAAGAAAAAGAAATAAGTAAATGGGCATCTGTAGCTGACAGTGGGGCAAGATCAGCTTTATTCACTCATCTGTTCAAGAAATATTTACCGAAAAGCTGCTCTCTGCCAGGCTCTGTTCTAGACAGTGAGACTACACCAAAGATCAAACACACTTACCGTAGGGGGACCACATCCTTTTTTTTATCCAAACTGGGACACTGTTGGGGGGGTGAATGGAGCACTATTAATAATTACTCTGAGGAAACAACCATGACATAGGACTGTTTGAAGTAAACCAGGATGGAGTCATCCTAACTTAAAATTCAGAGGAACTAGGAACTGTAAACTCAGAGATGTGTTCATGTTCCATTTACTGTTGAATCGTCTTTCTTCCCTTTCAATCCCCTACTCATAGATGGAAATCCAATTCTCTGAGCCTAAAACCCCTTTATGGAGCCCTCCCTTGTCAGCTTCACAGTATTTGAGGGCCTCTCACTGGGGTGGTAAACTCCTTCAGAGTCAGAGGTCAGTGAGCATAGCTTTGGGTGGTTTTAAAAAATATGTTTAAAATTTTGTATCAATTAGGATTTTGGTGGCAGGAAACAGACATTAATCTCGGCTAATTCCAGTGAAAAGGAATTTACATGAATGCTATCAGGAGCCCACAGAATCAACTCAAGTTTGGAGAACATAACTTGGAAAGAAGCAGGAGCTAAGACAGCTTGGAAAGGATGGGAATCAGGAAACACAGGAACATTTTCCTGGCAGATAACAGCTCCCCAGGGGTCTCTTCTGGACCCAAAGAATGTCAGTCATTTCTTCTGTCTTCATGTAACTGAAGATTGAAAATTCCAGACACATGTCCTCACTGGTAAAGTTTAGGGCACAGGCTCACTGCATGGCACAGGGAGTGTCACGGGCCGAATTGTGTCCCCTCAAAGTTCATATGTCGACGCCCTCAGAATGTGACTGTATTTGGAAATAGGGCCTTTAAAGAGGCAATTAAGTTAGAAGGAGGCTGTCAGGGTGAGTGCTAATCCAATCTGACCGATATCCTCCTAAGGAGAAATTAAGACACAGACAAGAAGAGAGGGAAGACCGAGGAAGGAGACGACCATTTATAAGCCAAGGAGAGAGGTCTCAGAAGGAAGCAACCCTGTCTGCACCCTCATCTCTGACCTCCAGCCTCCACCGTTGTGACAAAATGCCCTCCTGTTGTTGGAGCCACCCAACCTGCGGTGCTTGTTACAGCAGCCTTAGGGAACCAAACAGTGAGGAGAACTGTCTGGGGGAATAAACCGGTGAGTATTTCTCCAGCTGGAGAGGCATTGGGATTTACTGTTCCACTTAGATTGCACACACGAGGAGAAGAATGATCTCCACCACCAGCAGAGGAAATGCGCGAGGAGCTCTGAAGGCAAAGAATGACTGTCCACTTCAATTACCTGTCAAGGAATTTTGGAAGTCACTATTCCGTCAATATTTCTTGAGCACAAACTAAGAAACTACTACGTGCCCGGTGGTGCATTAGGTAGTTAGCATTTCAGATATGAATATGCGACCCCTTTCCTGGCCTGGTGGCACATTCTTGAAAGTATTCAATTTTCTATCACATTTTTGGGGGGGGGGACAAAGTGCTTTGATAATTTAGAGACAGTTAATAAAGAGATGGAGAGGGGTAGTCCTTCCACCCAGAGGAAGGATGGTGGTAAAAGTTAAGAAAGAATTTAGGAAATGACATTTACACTAGGCGTTATAAACTGCTGGAGTTTGCTCACACTTTTTTCAGTCTAGCGGCTTCCTTTCCGTTCTTTCTCTGGCAAAGGGACAGAGCTCTCTGAGTTGAGGAAGTGGCAGAACTGGAGGGTGACTGGGGCTGGGGGAGTGGTGGGAAATGGGCTAGAAAGACAACCATGAACTAAAAAATCAGAGGTTTAGTGTTAGAAAAATGTTGGCCTTCTAATCTGCACATAACAGTTTGTATTTTATTTTCTGTTTTTTTCTTTTTCTGATGCAAGTACTGGGGATTGAACCCAGGACCTCGTGCATGCTAAGCATGTGCTCTACCAATGAGCTAAACCCTCCCACAACAGCTGGTATTTCCTATATTATTCTAAATGTTTCTGATGACCATATATTCCTTCTATAATTAAAAAAAATAAAGAAGAAAGTAAAAGTCACATCAAATGTTTATAATGGTTTTCCAGATCTAGTGGATTTCTGAATATTAGAATCCTTTATAATTAACTGTAACAAATAATAGATTTTTCTGCAATACTGATTATTAAGCGTAGTTAACATAAAAACATTCATAGGTCAAAGATGGACAATAATTTCAAAAGAGACTTGTGGTAGCATGATATCGCCTAGAGAATGGTTTATTGGTCTTTACAAATGGAAAAAGAAACTCATTACTTAGGTCCTTCACAATGAGTATTAAAGATACAGGAAATCGTTACTCAAGATTCTTGGCAAAGGAAATGGCTCTTATGTTGCTCTCTCCTACTCTTTTGTCTTACTCCTTTCACAAAAGTAGAGAAACTTTTTTGTTGAGCAATTTTGCTGGTAATGTCCCATCCCTAAGTAATTTGCTGTTGTTAACGAACATTGGAACAAAACAACACCAATTAAGGTTTTAGGTGATTATTAAACATGGTAAGAGATTCTGCGTGAACTGTGAGGTGAAGAACTCAGCTTGAGGGAGGCATTGCCTGGTGCTGGAAAACATTTTTAACAGAAGGGAAACTTGGACCAAATTTCTCCCCTGAACTTTAGCGCCTACCTGACCCTCTGATGCAGGGTGATGGCTAAAGGTTCAGCATTGGAACTTCAGAAGCCTGGACCTGGAGGAGATCACCCAAGGGAGACATGGAACAGACGGTGAGTGCATTCAAACTAGCCCCACCAGCTTTGGAAAATGGTCTCCTCTTTAAACAATTTTCCATTTATAGTATATGTTTTTTTTAATGAGTGTTTATCAATGTAGCATGCAACCTTCTTTCAAACAAAGCCTCTCCCTCTCTGAGCTCTCAGAATTCAGGGACCACGCCCCACCCCAAACACAACGAGGGCGTCACCTCCACCTGAGGGGGCAGAATCATGCTGTTGTTACAGAGATTCAGCCTTTGAAGGGCTTACATCTGTGTTCATTTCCAGCTTCTGCGTTTGCTCCCTGTGTGGCCTTGGGTAAGTCTCTAACCTCCCACCATCTCCATTTTCTCTTTTGTTCTTATGAAGAAAATAAAATAGGAAACATTTAGAGTATGACAGGTTTGGGATCAGTGAGCATTCTGCGCTTTCCTAGGACACCTGTATGACAGAGCGCAAGGGACTCCTTGCTAAGTGGAAGCAGCAGGGCAGGAAGGCTCAGACCCCCCACCGTGTGCTCCGTGACCCCACCCCCAGCCCATTCATCAGCCCAGTGCTGATTCCCCTTCCTTGTGTAGGAAACAATAAAAAAACTAGGAAAAACAGCCCCTAGACCAACCCCCACTCCATGTATGTTTACCCCTGCTCTTTTGTCGAGTCTCAGAGAAGCGCCAAGGTACCAATGATTCTGGAGAGGCAAAATGAGGGCTGGGTCAGTGAAGGACACAAGGGGCTGGCGACATGGCTGGTGGACTGTTGGAGGGTGGGTGTTGCATTGCTAAATGCTGCCATGCCTGAAGCTGAATGTCTCCTTCTCTTTATAACAAATCCGAAACCCAGCAAGGACCTTCCAGGAACCTATCATTAACTTTGTTATTATGGTTATTATCAACAATGTGCCAATTTTCCTGCATCTTTGAGGATCTTTCAATGATGACACTGAGTTTTTTCCCCTCCCTTTCTTTCTGCTGGTCTCTCCCCTCCCCCTGCTACCCCTCCCTCCTCTTTCCCCAAATGCCAAAGTTTCTTTTCTTTCCTCCCTGCAAATTGTTCTCCTTATAAAAAGAATGGCAGTGACATGGATGGAAACTCAGCAGGATTCAGAATCTCTCTGATGGAGGAGAAAGAAATATTTGTATATTACTCAAGGTCTTGAGACTTATTCATCAGAAGTTTCATTTTTCACTCGTCTTTTCCTTATCTTAAAGCCACTGACATGAATATATATCATGAAGTTAAAAAGATTGAATTACACTTCGCTGGCTACTGCTAAGATTCATGGAGACTCAAAGCTCCAGCTAGTCAGTCCCCGGGTGTACAAAGCCGCTACGTTTTACGTTTGCCTTTTTTTTCCCCCTTGCTCAGCAAACACACACTAACAGGATTTGTCTCTTCATTGTGATATGAGAATGATTGAAAATATACTCTGTTTGGTTTGATAAAAGACCGTTGCCACAGAGGAGAACAGCTCTGTCATTTGGGCATATTTCCCAGGGGCTCTGAGATGTGCTTGAGCCAGTTTTAATGGGATGTTTTGAGCCGCGACGCTGCTTGGCCTAAGGCAGAAGCTTCTGTGTGGGGTCACTCGCCCCAGGAGATCGTGGAAGTTCCCACGTTTTGGTACAGATTAGAATGCTGGTATGGCTTGTGTCCTGATGGCTGGGGTACCTGGGTGAGGGGCAGCCTGGTGGTCCATCCAACCCCCACATTGCTGTTCCCTGGGAACAGAGCTTGCCAGGCTGGATTAGTCTCCTATGAATACTCTAAGATTATCGTAAAGTAGGTGGCTTAAAACAGTAGAAATGTATTCTCTCGCAGTTCTAGGGCCAAAAGTCCAAAATTGGGGCGAGGCAGAGTTTGAGTCCTTTCTAGAAGTTCTGAGGAAGTATCCATCTATCCATCCCCTGTCTGTGTCCTAGATTCTGGCGGTAGAAGCTTGGTTTGTACCTGCATCACTCTAACCTCCTTCATCTTCACATGGCTTCTCTGTGCATTCTCCCCTTCTCTCATCAGGAGATGTGTCATTGGATTTAGAGTCCATTCATTTAATCCAGGATAATCTCAGCCAGGGATCCTTAACTTAATTAGACCTGCAAAGATCTCTTTTCTAAGTAAGAACCGTGTCACATTCACAGGTTTTGAGTGGATATATTTTTGGAGGGTCACCATTTCAACTCATTATGAAACTCATTCCTGAAAAAAAAAATTAACCAACATACAGGTAAAAGGGCAAAAATTGGGATAAGCAGAATGTCTGTGTAGGAGCGAACATCACTTAATGGCCTTCACCTGAATTTTCAGCAGCCAGTGCCAGTCTCTAACCTCCCACCGCCTCCATTTTCTCTTTTGTTCTTATGAAGAAAATAAAATAGGAAACATATAAAGTATGACAGGGTCAGCGTCAGTGAGCGTTCTTCTGTGCTTTCCTAGGACACCTGTATGACAGAGCGCGAGGGACTCCTTGCTAAGCGTGCATATATGTTAACAAGAGTAATATCCTCATCTTGTATTGTTCCTTTAATCATTGTATAGTGTCCTTGTTTATCTTTCTTTATGACCTTTGTTTTAAAGTCTATTTTGTCTGAAATCAGCATGGCTACTCCTGCTTTCTAGCCATTTCTATTTGCATGGAATATCTTTTTCCATCCTCTCACTTCCAATCTATGTGTGTCCTTTTCCCTAAAGTGGGTCTCTTGCATGCAGCACATTGTAGGTTCTTGTTTTATTATCCAGTCTGCCACTCTGTGTCTTTTGATTAGAGCATTTAGTCCATTGACATTTATGGTAATGATTGATAGATGTGTATTTATTGCCCATTTTGAACTTAATTTTGCAGATGACTTGGTATTTCCTCTTTGTTCCTTTCCTTTTTGTGGTTTAATAATTTTCCTTTGTATTATCTTGGTTTCTTTTTAGTTTTTGTGACTCTCTTGTAAGCTTTTGGCTTGTGGTTATCCTGCTTTGTTTGTATATTAACCCATTACTATACCTGTTTGTTTTAAACTGATAGTAATATAAGCTCAGACCCATCCTAACAAGAATGAAAACAAAAACAAAAAAAAAGAAAAAGCTCTATATTTTCTTACTCCCCTCTCCTATCCTTAATGATTTAGATGTCCTCTTTTACAATTTCATGTTTATTCTGTTGTAATTCATTGTAGTTATCACCTTTCCAATTATAATTTTCTCTTTTCTGTAGCATCCTGCTTCTTTTCTATTTAGAGTAGACCTTTCAATATTTCTTTTAGCATAGGTTTAAAGTTGCTAAGTTCTTTGAGTTTTGCTTGTCTGTGAAGTTCTTTATCTCTCCTTCTATTCTAAAGGATAGCCTTGCTGGATAAAGCATCCTAGGCTGCATCTTTTTCTCATTCAGGACTTTGAATATATCTTGCCACTCCCTTCTGGCCTGCAGTGTTTGTGTAGAGAAATCAGCCAAGAGCCTTATGGGGGTTCCCTTGTAACTCACACTTTGTTTTTCTTTGCTGCCTTTAGAATCATTTCTTTATCCTTGACCCTGGCCATCCTGAGTTTAATATGTCTTGGTGTGAGTCTGGGTTCTTCTTGTTTGGGACCCTCTGTGCTTCCTGTTCTTGGATATCTGATTTCTTCTTTAGGTTTGGGAAGTTTTCAGTCATGATTTCTTCAAATACCTTTTCAATCCCCTTTGCTCTTTCTTCTCCTTCTGGGACCCCTATTATGTGTAGGTTGGCATGATTTATATTATCCCATAGGTCCCTTATATTGTTTTCATTGGCTTTTATTTCTTCTTTCAGCTGTTCTGATTGGGTGCTTTCTGTTGTCCTGTCTTCTAGGTCACTTATACGTTCCTCTGCATTATCTAGCCTGCTTTTTACAGCTTTTAGCTCAGCTCTCATCTCAGCAAATGAGTTTTCCAATTTTAATTAGTTCTTCTTTATAGTTTCAGTTTCCTTTTTGACATATTCTCTGTCTCTATATACAATCTCTTTTAGTTCCTTCAGTACTTTGATCACTCCATTTTTGAAATCGTGATCTAGTAGACTATCAAGGTCTATTTCATTGATTGTTCTTTCAGGGGATTTCTCTTGTTTTTTAATTGGGAGTGATTCCTCTGCTTCTTCATTTTACTTATATTTCTTTGGCACTGTGGATTATGGAGTATCAGCTATCTACTGTGGTCCTGAAGGGGTTTATTTATATATTTATTTATCTAAAGCAGATGTGGAAATAAAACAAAAAAAAAATATTTTTAAAGAAGAAAAAAGATTGGAAAATAGTATAATCAATAACAGAAGAACAAAACAGAGAAATAAAAATCAGATTGAGAGAAATTTAAAAAAATTTAAAAGAAAAAAGATTTAAAAACAGTATAATCAATAATAGAAGAATAAAATAGAGAAATAAAAATCAAATTGAGACAAATTTTAAAAATTAATTAAAAAATTTAAAGAAAAATTTAAAAGGAATTTAAAAAATAAAAATAAAAGTTAAAAAACATTTAAAAAGAAAAGAAAAAAAAGGTGCACGTGTTCCCGTGGATACTGAGCGCTCTTATTAATTTTGTTGAGAGGTCTTTCTTAAGTATGGGTGGTTGCCAAGTCTTCCTTCTGTGCCTTTTGTCTGTTAGCCCTTTGGTTGCGGGTGTGGCTGGTGTTATGGTGGCCAGTGCCTGCCCTGGCTATTGAGCGGGGCCTCCTTGTTCTGTGGTTGTGGCGGCTCCTGCCCTCGCCCTGCTGCGTGAACTCTCACGGGTCCCGCAGGCCCTCCAGTCGCGCCCCAGGTCTGTGCAGCTCCCAGCGCAGGTAGGCAGGCGGGTCCGCCCCTCCCAACGCCATGTCCCTGCACTGCGCATGCGCAGGGTGGTGGCCCGGCCGTGCCCCCTCCCAATGCTGCGTTCGGGCGCCATGCTTGTGCACGGTAGGTGGAAGGGTTGCTCCCCTGTTCAGTGCCGCTCAGGTCCCTTTTGCCTGGGGCTGTAAACAAATCTCAGTCCTGCCTGTGAGGTTGCACAGCCCCTGGATAAGGATTCAGGTTTCCACCCCCACCTCAGCCTGGGAGCGGCGCGTGGAGAATATGGTGGCTGCGGCTGCGCCCCGCCTCTCTTCCCCTGAGAAAGCGCCAGTAATGGCGCCGCGGGTCTGAGGAGACAGAGGCTACGGCGCCCCTCCCACCGGGCACACCGGCAGTGTTGCTTTTGCTTTTTTGTGTGTATTTTATGGGGGACCCAGGCGGTTCTGCTCCGTATCCGCTCCCAGCCACTGCGCACGGCACACTGCAGTCCCCCGAGGTTGCCTCTGGTCGGCCCGAGTCCTCCACCCAGCTCTGGCAGCCTGTCCCGTCCCACCCCTGCCGGTGTCTGTCTAGCCCATTTAATTTAGTTCTGTCAGTCAAGGGCTATTCCATACATATCTGAGCCTCAGAGGCTCCCCCTCTGTCCCGCTGACCTCTCTGTTGTAGAGGGGAACACCCAGCGTCCGATCGCTATTCCTCCTTTGCCGCTCCCTCCCCACGGGACCAGTCCCACACTATTTTCCTTTTTCTTCTTTATTTTTTCCTTTTCTCCTACCAGATTTGTGGTGTATTTTGTCTTTTGAAGAAAGTGATGTTCTGTCAAAGTTCAGCAGGTGTTCTGATTGGCTGGGTGGGTCCGTGGAAGTCAGTCTTCGTGTATTTGTGGGAGAGGGTGAGCTACGAGCATCCTTCTATTCCACCATCTTGGCCCTTCTGCCCTTGCTGTCTTCTCAGGTTACTGTGTTTATCAAACGAGATGCCCCATCCTGTAATGAATTTAATATACTGGCACAGAGCTGCTACAACAAGCTGAGGATGAAAGCAATTTCCTGGCTTCTCCCTATGCATGTATTCGCACTTCTTTGACTGCAGCGTGAGTGCTGGCTGCTAATGCTGTACAGCTGCCCCTGCCCCATCTCTCCTGGCAGTAGCACCCCAACCCCATTCCTGAACGGGGCAGGTGTGAGGTATAATTTATCCTTCAGAACCCCCTGCATGTCAAGTTAAGGAGAAAATTAACCTGAGACTACCTCCTTGCCCACCTTTCTCCCCTCTCATCCCTCGTCCTTCTTCCCTTTAGTGCACACTCAATAAAATGCACACTCCAAGTCCCTGTCTCAGGCCCTGCTTCTACGAAACACAAACTAAGACACTATCCCGTGGTGGTCAGATCACAAAACATCTCCATCCTAGTGATTCCAAGGGTCCTTACAGGTATATCTAGGACAGCTATGCCTTCCTCAACATAAAATCTTAAGGAGCAGAAAAATCCCATCCTCTGACCACCTGCAACCAGGATTAGCTGAGTGCCCCTGCCCAGTCTCCAGCTGCGTGGCAGAGCAGAGGACTCCTGAGAGATGGGGGGTCGTGGGGGTTTCTCGTGGCCAATGAGGTGTACAGCGAGTGGAGCCTTCTCACCCCCAGGGTGAAGTACCATGGCCTGTCGCAGCAACGGGCCTCAGACAGCAGCCCTCCCCCCATCAGGAGTTTCCCTCTGTGGCCTCTGGGCCCCAGTCTCAAGAATGATTATCATCCACAGGAGCTGGGCTTTCCTGAAAGTGATTGTTTAGCAGGAACATCTGGTGTGTGAATGGAAGGCTTATGTGTTTTTCCTCCATCCCCCCCTCCAGTCAACACTAAGCGAATGCTTTAAAAGGCGGTCCTGCTTCTCTCGCGAGGACTGGAGAACTGCTTCATTACTGAACTCCGCATTTTCATCACCGCACTTACTGTTTCTGAGGAGAGGAGGTATGAGCCACAACTTGGGAGATTTTCTTGCTAATTAAAAGTTTCCAACATCTCTGTTGGCCAGAGAAAACACTGCCCATATTACCTTCTTTAAGTATTGCTCATTAAGTAGGACCAGTTCACCGTTCCCAACAATAATTGCTTTAAGACCTGTGGATGTCTGTTTTTGCTTCAATTGGTCCAAATACATATTCTCTCTCTCTCTCTCTCTCTCACACACACACACACAGACTCATACACATATTTGTGTGTGTGTGTGTGTGTGTGTGTGTGTGTAAGATACCATCTGGGACCCTAATGTTATAAAGAAATTGAGTATCTACTCATATATTATCTTTTATTTAATGAAGTCCAGACTTTTCTAGGTTTTTCTTTGCAACTGTCCTCTCCAAAGCCCAGAACTATTATGAGTGTGATTGGTGAATGCACTCCTTAAACATGTGATTGTCTTGCTCTTGCCAGGGGTGTGGGATGATTTGGGTAGGAAGTATGATGCTTCTCTTTGATGTAATGATGAAGACCACAGACATAGAACTGAGTCTTATATGTGGCCTCTGGCTGGTGACTTATGCAAGGGAATTCACATCACTTAGCCTTCGTTTCTTTTCACCTCAAAGTGCAAATAATAATAGTAAGTGCTTCAGTGGTACTATTTGAGGTTTATAGGAGATAATTCTTGCCTCCCATGTAGCTCCCACTTACCAGATGCTAATCTGGGTGCCTCTGGTCTGTGCATTATTCTTGTGATTTGGCTTGGGGCTTCCAGTGAAAAGAACTATGTTTGTGTTTTATAGGAATTAGCCAAGCAAAATTGATACAGTCCTCATGGTAAAACCCAAAGGCAGTATACAGACTATGGCTTTGTAGCAGACAGAAACCAACTAGTCTTTCATGTGAGCTGAGATATGCATGCTGTCTGAAGTGATGACCCCATGGTTATAAACATAGATAAGCCACAAGTACCCTGTGGTCAGCTGTGGGAGTACGAGACGCCCTTGGTTTGCTGATAGAAAATCCGACTGCCCTTCAATTATTACAGAGATGCTCTACCCCCAAATTGTGACTTTAGCTGCTGTTTCTAATTTTCCTTTTCTCCCTTTCCCAATGAACACATAACATGGGTTTTTCATTTCTTTCTTTTTTTTTCCCCTACTCTGAGAACTATTTAAGGGCGGTAAAGTTAGGGCCTTAGTCTCAATGCATCCTCTACAGAATAGGTGTTTAATAAATATTTGTTGAGGACATCAAGTTGCAATCATGAAAAGATAGTGTTTTGGATGAAATCCATGTGCATATTAATTAGGGCTCTTTTGTGGTCATAAACTGAGGTCTTGAATCCACTGTGGTTGGATTGACTTTGTCCTTGGTTTCTGACTGACTGGGTCTGAGTTCCTGTTCTCATGAGTCTCAGTGGTAACCTTACCCTCTCTCAGGAGCCACAGGGTCTTTCGTCTCTGATTTCCTCTGCCTGACTGCCCATAGTCCTATTTTTACTCATCTTCCAGCCCATGATCCTGCAACTGGAAGGATTCAAGCAAAGAATCCTAAAGGGGAGTTTCAGATAGAGGGAATCTGTTTATGGCTTATCTTTTCAAGGCAGCAAGCCGCTGTCTCTGCACAGATTTTGAGTAGTTTTCCATCTCCAGCTCCATCATCTGAGACCTGGGTAGTGGAATACCATGTTACTGAGCTGACCATCCCTCTCAGTTTGCATAGAGATGAGGCAGCTTCTCTGAGATGGGGATGGGATGGTTACTGCCAAACAGACAATGGAAGTCTCATACCCTTCCCTTCCTCCTCCCCTGCCACAAGCCTGCTGCATCTTGTATGAGTTAAAAATGAGCAGAGAAAATACTCCCTCTTGGAGCATATGTTCAGGGGTAAGAGCAAGGTACTCTCTAAGCATGAAATTTAGATCACCTTCTGAGCAGAAAGCTAGGAAAAATTCAACATGCAGGAAATGAAATTAGCCATCTGTAGAAAAACCTACCCTAAATGATAAGCAGTTGAACTTCCAGGTTCAATGATTCGGGCCTCATCAATCTCGGGAGAGTACGGTTGCTTAGCAGAGCTAAAGCTTTTTCTTTCTTCATCCTCCACGTAAGAAAAAGATGTGCTAACAGAGGGTATTTCCTGCATGAAAAAAAAAGAAAATGAGGCTCCAAGAGCTACATCTTGGACAAAGATCCAGCTCCCCCTTTCCCATAAGGGAAGGGCTTCTCATTATCAGACGGGAGCTCCCCAGGTCATTCTCTCTGTTACCTGCACTTCAATCCCCATCTACTTTTCACTTTTATGCCTGTAATTTCATTCCCCGTTACTCTTTCCAAGTTCATCAATGATTCACCTTACCCCAGCCACCAAAATTCCTGGACGCTTTCTAAACTTAAGACTCTATTTCAAAAAGATTAATAAAGTGATACATTTCTTTCTGGAAATATCTTATGACAATTTCCCTTGAGAAACTCCTTCCTGATACTTCAAACCTGATGCATTCAAATCTCTTCTGGGCCTTTTTTTTTTGGTCTTTGCTCCTCCCCTAACCATTTGTGGTTGGGATTTTTGGCGTAAAGCTCGCTTCTTCTGTTTTCATTACTCTCCCCTAGGCTAGTGTATCTGTCTCAAGGCTTTTATCATCACTTCTCTTCTAATAACCTGTAAAATTGCACTGCAGGTTCTAGGCTCCAGGGCAGTCACTGTCTCGGTCCTGGTCCACACAGTCAGTGCTCTGCCTCTCTACTCAGTGATGTGCCAGTAAATCTTTAACAACGAGCTTCCATACAGAGAGGGAGGAGGAGCTGTGATTTGAAGTTCACAAATTTCCATGGCATACTGATCACAGTTGGTTTTTAGCTACAGCTTGGCATCGATCGGCTTACAAAACAACTGAAAATTTAACAATTGGCTCTCAATGATTAAACACCTCAAACTCTACATCCTCAACACTGAATGTCATCCCACAGCTCGTGTGACTCTGCTTCTCCCAGCTAGCAATCTGAGTCATCATGACTGAAATGTAATTACTGTGAGAGCAGGGACCCTGCTATTCATGTTTACTGTCTTACCACCAGCATCTAGAACCGTGCTGGTACCTAGGACACAATAAACACTTGGATGGATGAGACATTATAGCCAATAAGCCTCTCTGTTTTCTGGGCCTACTTAGCCTTTTAAATAATAGATTAGAACTCTTATTTCTTTATCCAATTCCTATGCATTTAGAAAATTAGTTTCTGATAATGGAGAAAATTGGGTCCTGGACCTAAATTCTGAGAACCTAAAATTGGACCATGGGGATCCACCGAGGGCCTGTGCACATGCCACCTCACTGTTAGAATGCCCCAATAATGTTCTAGAGAAGATAGTGTGAGCATGTTTGCAGAAGTGCTGTAAATAAGGAAGCATCACCATATTAAAACCACATTGAAACAAGCTGGGTAAGCCACTGAGGTGCCTGATAGAGTGGGGAGTGCATGGGTTTGAGCTATTTCTAAATCTGTGTTCAAATTACTACGTTGGTGGCTTGGATAGATTCCTTAACCTTTGTTTTGTCACCTATAAAATGCTTATTATAATATCTAACTTGCACTGTGAGGGGGAAAGTCATGTATGTAATGATAGTTTATCATTTGAAGAAAAAATCTGGTTTCTAGCAGATCTAGGGTTTAGTCTTGATTCCTACCAATGGTGCACAGTGACCTCTACACAACACCCACTAACCATTTATTGAGTAAATGAATGAGTGAATATTGGGAAAATGAGGTCCCGAGAGTTTGAATGACTTCCTACTCAAGATGTAATGAAATGCTTTTTCCTGGAGGATAAGGATTATGAGGATGATGTCTTGAGGCAAAGGGAAATAAGAGTGAGGACCCTGATGTGAGGTACCTGCTGATCTGGCTTCCAGTGATGGAGAAGAGATGACATCCTCTTTTGTTTCCCAAACTGGCACTGATTCTCTTAGTGGAGAAAGGGTCAAATCCTCTGCAGCTGGCTGTTCTCTGTTCCAAGGCTGAAGCTTGTGGCAGGAGGGAGGGAGGCCATTCTGTGATGCCATGCTGCAGGTGCCTCTAGCAGGAGGAGACAGGTTCTCCTCCTCCTCGGCACTAGCAGTTCTGAGGGTTCTGCAGCAATCTGCTCTGCCTTCCTGAGAGCCCTGAGCAGGGAACCAGCCCTGCCAGGCAGAGACACGAGATAGAAAGGCCCCTCACTGGGCTCTGGCATAAAAAATTCAAAAGACAATTAGAGCAATTTCCCCTCTTTCCCAGATGGGATAAAGACCTCTTGCTACCCTGGGGCTGGTTAGAAAATTCCTCAGGGAATTTTATCTTTTAAACCAAGGGAGTCCCTGAGATTTGTCTCTAGCTAATCCTATTGGCCACCACTATCAAAGGCAAAGGCAGTGCTTGGTAACAGCAGGGGCCCCATGAATGTTTTCTAGAATCCTGAGGACTGAGTCCTGTACTTGAGAAATCCCCCTGGCTTTGCAGGGCAAACTGATTCAGGCCAGTGGCTCATGACAAGATGGGCAGAGCGAATCGGCCACAGCAAAACAGTTCTTTAGGAGGCTAATTTTCCTCAAATCACCAGTAGAGGTAGAGAAGAAAAGTTTCTCCTTTCCCCACCTGCTTCTCATTGGTACCCCAACTTGGATCATCCTGTGACAGAATCCTAATTATCTCAGTGTCCTTCTGACTTTTATGCTCTTCATGACATCTGAGAATTCAAACTACTGGACCACAGCTAGGTCTTTCCAGCTGGAAGATGTGCTTTATGGGCCATATAATTGTTTAAACTGCTTTATGGAGACGTAATTGAAGCACAATAATTGCAAATGTTTAAAGTGTACATTTGATCAGTTTTGACATATGTATACACCTATGAAATCATTATCACAATTAAGATAAGAAATATTTCCATCACCCTAAAGTTTCCTCGTGCTGCTTTATCATCCTTCTCTTCCTCCACCCACCATACCCAGGCCACCGCTGACCTGCTCCTGTCACTATAGATTTGTTGGCATGTCATAGAATTTCATGTAAATATAATCTTACATGATGTACTGTTTTTTTTTTTTTCCCTGTCTGGCTTTCTTCTCTTAACATCACACTTTTGAGACTAAACCATTTTGTTGTATGTAACAGTAATCCATTCCTTTTAATTGCTGAGTAGTATTCCATTGTATAGATATACCATGATTCCAAAATTAAAATCCACTCATCTGTCAATGGGCATTCAGATTTTTTCCCCCAGTTTTGACCAATACAGATAAATCTGCCATATATATTTGCATACAAGTCTTTGTACAGACATATGTTTTCAGTTGTCCTGAGTAAGTACCTAATAATGGAATAGCAAGATCACATGGTAGTTGTCTGTTTACATTTTTAAGAAAGTGCCAAGCCATTATCCAAAGTGTACTGTTTTGCTTTCCTATTAGTAATGTATATGTATTCCACTTTTATCACCATCTCCAACTCCTGGCATGGCTAGTCTTTTAAACTGTAGCCATTCTAATGGATATTCAAAAATATCTTAACATGTGTTAAATGTGAATCTTAATGACTCATGATGTTGAATATGTTTTCATGATTTTATTGGGTGTTTATGTATTTTCTTTCATGAATTCTCTGTTCAAATCTTCTGTCCAAGTTTTATTTTTATTGAGGGAGTCATCTTCTGTCCAAGTTTTAAATTGGGTTGTTTGTTTTCTTATTATGTAACTGCAGGAGTTCTTAATGTATTCTTGATATAAGTCCTTTGTTTAACATATGTATTGCAAATATTTTCTTCCTGTCTGTGGCTTACCTTTTCATTTTCTTAATGGTGTCTGTGTTAGTTTTCTATTGCTGTGTAACAGATTACTGTAAACAGAGTGGCTTAAAACATCATCCATTTATTATCTCACTGATCTGTAGGTCATAAGTCTGGCACTGTGTGGATGGATTCTCTACTCAGGTTCTTACAAGACCAACATCAAGGTGTTGGCAGGGTTGTGTAACTCTCTAGAGGCTCTGGGGCAGAATATGCTTCTAAGTTCAATAAGGTCATCAGAATTCAGTTCCTTGTGGTTGTAGGACTGAGGTCGCTGTTTTCTTGACACATAGTGCCATTAATCATCTAGCCAGCAACATTAAATCATTCTCGTGATTCAGATTCCTCTGATTTTCCCTCTGCCTTTCTCTTCAACTTTTAAGAGCTCATGTGACTACACTTTGTCTATGCAGAAATTCAGGATAATCTGCCTATTTTAAGGTTGGTTGATTGTTACCCTAATTTAGAAAATGCAAGGTTCCCTTTGGCGTGTAAACTAGTATATTCACAATCATCTTGGAGATTTAGACATGGAATTTTTTGTTGGGTGGGGCATAATTCTTTCTGCCATAATGTCATGCAAAGAGCAAAGGATATTAATTTTGATGAAGTACAATCTACCAAAATTTGTTTGTTCTTTTCTTAGAAATCTTTGCCTACCTCTAGGTTGCAAAGATTTTCCCTAATGCTTTCTTCTAGAAGTTTTTATAGATTTAGGTTTTGCATTTAGGTCTTTGACTCAGTTCAAGTTAATTTTTGCATCTGGTGTTCTATAACAGCCAATATCCTCCCCTTCCTCATATGGATATGCAGTTGATGTGGCACCATGTATTAAAAATACTCCCCTTTCCCACTTGAATTGAATTGGGTTGTTCTTTTGTTTATTATTGAATTGTGATAGTTCTTTACATATATTTGATCCAGATGTGTTTTTCAAATATTTTTCTCTCAGCTTATGGCTTATCTTCTAATTTTCTTTACAGTGGCTTTCAAAGAGCTTTAATTTTAAATTTTATGATGTATAATATATCCACTTTTTTCTTTTATGGTTTATGCTTTTTGCTTCTTATCTAAGAAATACTTGTCTAACATGAGGTAACAAAGATTATCCCCCATGTTATTGTGAAAAGTTTTATATTTAGGACTATAATTCATTTTGAGTTAAATTTTATATTAGTGTGAGCTGTGGACTCAGTTTCTTTTCTTTTTTATTTTTTATATGGATATCAAGTTGTTCCAGCATCAATTTTCAATTGAATTGTCTTAGCCCCTTTGTCAAAAATCAATCTGGCATACATGTATGGGTCTGTTTCTGGACTCTATGTGTTCTTTTAATCAATGTCTCGATTACTGTAGCTTTACAATAAACTTGAAACTAGGCAGGGTGAAACTTTCAACTTTGGCTTTCTTTGTGAAACTGTTTGGGCTATTTTAGTTCCTTAGCTTTTCCATAAATTTTAGCATGTTTGCTTCTACATGGTTGGAACTGCTTTGAATCTATTTATCAATTATGGAGAAATCGACATCTTAACAAAATTAACTTTCCAATCTGTTATTGTGGTATACCTTTCCCTTTTTAAAAATATTCTTTGATTTGTCTCAATAATGTTTTGTAGTTTTTAGAGTAAAAACATTGTACATATTTGGCATATTTACAGCTAAGTATTTCATGGTTTTTATGCTTTGATAAATAGTACTGTTTTTAATTTCAGTTCCCAATCGTTCTTTGCCAGTATAAGTGTATATGTAGCTTTTGTGTAGATTCTTTGGAGTCCTCTCTGGATACAGCTCCCTCTTGCTGTATACCCCATGCTGTAGATTTCAGCCATCTCGCCTCCCCCCAATTCTGGTCTCTGCTTCTGCAACTCAGAAGGACTGCCGCAGTCTGTTTTGACTCCACCTCTCTATTCCAGGGCCAGGCAGAAGGCTGGACAATTTGGGTCTCATCTTTTTAATTTCCCTTCTTTTAGGAATCCCAGTCTTATGTAGTTCATTATCCAATGATGAAAAATGTTGCCTCATATCGTTTGTGTAGTCTTTTAGGTATTTATGGCTGGAGAGCTAGTTCATACCAGTGACTTCATATGGCTGGAGGTAGATGTTCTCCTATAGTTTATTTAACCAAGTATCCATAAATAAATATTTATGTCATCTCCTAACTTAATTTTACCTATCCTGCTGCAATGAAGGTCTTGTAAGTATACCACTTTGCACATATGTGAGTTTGTTTGTAAGATAAATATGTAAGAGTGGAATTGTTGAGAATTAGCACTTAAAAATTTGTACTAAATATTGACACATTTTCCACAATCATTGTAAGTGAGCACCTGTTTCATAGCTCCCCACAGAAATTTGTGGATCTTTGCTTAATGGAGTGAACAGATAGCTCATGGAAAAGGAAATAACAAATGGTTCTCCAACATTTGAAAAAGATGATCTATCTCACTTATACATTCACATACTCTAAAGATGCTATTTCTCACTTACATAAGATTAGTAATATCATGTGAACCTTTCTTATAGAGTCTGCATATGGATACAGAAAGAATAAGCCAAAAAAATGGAAGCAAAGTCTAGGCAGATTGGGGCACTGGCAGTTCCATTTTCCCCTGCCACTTGCTGCTAACACTTATCTGAGAGGAACAGTAACCATAGCCAAAGGGTCCCTCAAACCTCTATAGGTTGCTGCCAAACCTTGGCTACCCACACTCGGTACCGTTGTCCCTTACTGCATTCCAAGAACTGACTTGTGTCACTGGCATTGCCAAGCATAAATGATGGATTGCCTGAACCACTTCCACCAACACAAAATCTGCAGAACAAAAACAGAACCAAGTCCCGGGCCAAATTCTCAGCACACTTCTTAATTACCCCATTAAATCTTGTGCAGGGCTGTGGTGAACTTGTTCTGTTCCTGGCAGCCAGCTGCTAGGAGAGAAAATCTGCTAGGGATTTAAAAATTGTGTTTTATTTTGGTTAAGGGAATTTGGATTCTTTCCACCTACTGGTTTTCAAGGTCCCTTTTTGCCATTAGACATATTAAGCTTGGTAGTACACAATGAAGTTTAAACTCATAATTTGCAAGGTAGACAGTTCTTAAATCATATCCTAAATATACATCACCAAATATCTCTATTTAGATTAGAGTGTCCAAAAACACTACATTTTTTTAAACACTACAACTTTCCTTCCTTGAGGCCTTAGTGAAAAGTCTCTTATCTTATAGAAACTCAGGAACCAAGACTAGACAATCTAGACTTGGGAGATTGGTGGTTAAATACACACAGGATCTAGAGTCATCATGCCTACATTTGAATCTGAGATCTACTGCTAATGAATATATAACCCTGGATGCTTATTAAATGTTCTTTGCCCCAATTTCTTCACATATAAACTGTGAATAATAATATATATATCATATCATTGTGCCTGAAATTTTTGAGTCATGTTGAATATTAATAATAACTTCTTTATTGGAAAGTATTATCATTATTTTTGTGATTATTATTGATGCTTTGATAACCACAAATGGAGGCACTATGGAGAATGGCTCCAAGAACAGAAGGAGAATAGTAGCTTAGAGATGAGTTAGCCAAGCATTTTGAATGGCAATTATTTCCTCAGCACATTACTAGCCGATGATCCTCAGCTTTGTGTGGTCAGTGGTCTGTTTAGAATGCAATGGATAATACACGTGAAGGTCCAATGAAGAGAAAAGAACATCACAAAAGTATGACTTAGAATTGTCATTAATACTTAACAATTCAAGAATTGCATTCTTAAAACTATCAACAAACAAGCCAAGATTGGATATACTGAAGTCCGACTGTTACTACTTTGCTTTACTTGGAGTTTTGCAATAGACTTATAATTGCTTTTGGAAGGAATTCAAAGGGCAGGGCTTAACTCATTAAGACAGGGTCCTATTCCAATCCATCCTGCTGTCTAGGCTGAGATTAGTCTTCTAAAAGTTCATGTCTGATCTTGTCAGCCCATGTTATGTACCTTTCAAAACTTAGCAGTGACTCTGACTAAATTTAAACTTCTTAGCATATTTTTTTGTCTGTCCTGCTATATTCTTACACATCAAGCTCACCTATGCTTTTCTCATGTTAAACCCAACTACTCACTGTTCCCCTGGTAAGGCCCATGTCAAGTGCTATGAATCTTATCTCAGATGACTTTTTTTTTTTAATTGAAGTATAGTCAGTTATAGCACATCAATTTCTGGTGTACAGCAGCATAATGTCCCAGTCATGCATATATATACATATATTTGTTTTCATTTTCTTTTCCACTAAAGGTTATTATAAGATATTAACTATAGTTCCCTGTGCTGTACAGATCAGATGAAGTTATTTTGCTCCTCCTGTCTGAATTTTCATGGCACCTTGTCTGTCTTTCTTTTGCTACATGTGACATTTGAAAGATAGATGTCACCATACATTTCCGCAAATGGCAATATATAAACACATACCCAAACATGGAAGTGCATACATATAACACAATTATCCAAAGATGTTATAGCCCAGTGGTCAAGTGCTTAAGTCCTGTTTCTGTCCCTTACTAGTAATGTGACCTTTAATGAGTGAAGGAATGAATATATTAACACCTGCTCCAGACTGTAAAATTCTTTGAGTTCAAGGGAGGGAGTGAAATGTGGGCTAAAATAGTGGGAGAATTCTTTCTAGAGCAGTTGGGAAAACTGAGGTAAGTTTTTAAGACTGAGAAGGATATAAAGGATAAGAGAAAGGAGTAAAAATAATGCAGACCAGGCATTTTGCTTCTGGAAGAGAAAACCCAAAGGTCTTACATCTTTGGCTGTGATGGGGCCAAACGAAGCAAACAATACATTCTTCAACCATACAGAACTCCTGTTCTCCATCCTTAGGAAAATAAATCATCCAGGCACAACAGCCACAGTTCCAACTTAGATGTTTCTCAGTGAAAATGTGAATCTAAGCTCGGGAATGACTTTGCCCTCTTGCAAAAATATTTCCATTGTAGTGAAGTCAGGAACCTTGAATCTCATCAAGGATTTTTAGGTTGTGAGTCAAATATTAATGGAGAGAAAGAATGTGGAGTGAAGTAGATAAAGTCCAGGACTGAGAGACCCATTCTTTATTACCTGGAGACTTTTTAGCAAATCACCTACCTCTCTCTTTAAGTTCCTGAGCAGCAAAATAGAAAGTATAGTATCTGATCTATTCCCAATGCACTTTTAAAAAAAGTATTCTAGGTGTAAATACACTTGGAATAATTAAAACTATTTACAAGTTTATTTGAAGTGATGGTTTGGGAGGTGGTGTTACTGTATCCTTTGGAGTGTGGACACAGGAACTCTTGTGGTCACTTTGGCTATATTTCCTAAGGTCTTAGGCTGCTGTTAAAGCTACGAGGTTGATACTGAGTCTGTCTTTATGTCTGAATGTTTCAGTGTAGAAGTGTCCCTTGTGGAAAACTCAGATCTCTTTGAAACTACCATGGAAAAGAGCACTGCTGAAATGGCCAGTGTGGTGGATTAAAGATGCTCATACTTCTTCATGTTCCTCTCATTAAGAGGTGGGCCTATTTTCCCTTCCCTTGAATCTTGGCCGGCCTGTGATGGCTTTGACCAAGGAAGTAAAATTAAGGTGATAGTGTGCCTTTTCCAGGTCCAGTCTTTAAGAGAACTGGCAACTTCTGTCTCAGGCTTTTCAAATCCTAAGTCCCTATGTAATTGTTTGACTCCCTGCTGGAGAGACCAATGAAGGGGCTGAAGACTAAATGGAAAGGGGTTCAGCTGGAGCCCAGTTTTCCATCTAACTCTGACAAGGCACTGATCATGTAAAAAAACTATCTCCAACTCCCAGAGCAGTCCAACCACCCACTGATCCCAGTCAACGTCACCTGGAGCAGAAGAATCTCCCAGTTGAGCTATTACCAAATTCCTGATCAACAAAATCATAAGACATGATAAAATGATGATTGTTCTAAGCCACTAAATTTGGGGATAGATTTTATTTTTTAATGCAGCGTATCTTCATGAGCAAGGTGCATGCATGGAAAGTCATACAGCAAAATAGAGGAAAAGATAGACAAAACTGATCAACACCTTGCAGTGTCTGCAAGTAGTAATATAGAACCATCAATGAAAAGTTTATTAATGCAGTTCTAAATGAAGCGTTTGCTTCATTAATTCTAAAGATCATTTAAAGTGATAAAAGGAGGTAACATGGTTCAGATAATAATTTTCTTATTAAATTTAAAGAGCATGTATCATAGTGTAAGGAACACATGACACCCAGGTTCCACTTTGAAATGAAGGCAGGTGCAGAGCTGCTTATAAATGCTTAATAATGAATGTCGACCATCTTTGCTATACCTTGCACCTCAGAAGCTGTACACATCTTAATTAATTAAGCTGTAGAATACCTCTGTGATGCAGAAAAGAAATAACAAGGAATCATTTTACCCACTACTGAAATGTAGTCACCTCTTGGGTTGAGCACAACAGCTGTTTAGCAGCTGTAAGGGACTCCTGAACTATCATTCTGGGCAGCCATGCTAAGGAGGATAACATATCTGATTGAAATTGCAAAGGAAATTTGAGCAGACAGGATGCAATTACCTGAATTGGAGCCCAGCCAGCTCACTAGGGCTAAGTGGCAAGTAACTGGAGCTGAAGAGCATGCCTCCTGCATATTTCACAGATTACTGGGGATGTTCAGTTCCCTGCGTGGACAGTAATCAGAAGCTGTGTAAGTCTGTGATCCTGAACCTGCATTACATCTCCCCTAAACGCATCTCTTTCCAGGATGAGATGGTCATTCTCTTAAATCTATTTGGGAACAAAGCCTCATGTGGGCCCCAAACATAACATGGACAGCCAAGAGGAAGCAACTGGACATTAAACCATCAAACTGCTCCTCCTAACACAGTTCAAGGCACACATTTGTAAACGTCTGCAAACAGTAAAGAAGATGTCACAAGTAGGTACATGAAACCTGTGTATCCTACACTGACATACTTTCAAATATGTTATGACTATTTAAATCAGCCAGAAGTACTCAAGATACATGACATTTGAGTTTAAATTCAAGAGGCACCAAGGCTCACATTTTCCTCTAAAAGTTCAAAGAAAAGCTAAAGATATAGGAACTAAACCTTCCTGTGAGATGTAGCCAGTATCTCTATCTCCTTACTGGAAAAACAAGGGGTTTAGATGATATACACTCTAATAACCTGTTCAGTCTAAAATTCTGTAAGTCCATGAATCTAAAGAGCAACTGCTGGCTTTACTCTTAAGTGAAGCAACTCATTTTCTGAAGCACGTTTAAGCGAGGTCACTGACTAAACAACATTAGTGAATTGAAATAAATTTATCTGAAGAAAATGTACTATTCAAAAAAAATTGTTTTAAACCAGCCAATTACAGGATCCCTCTGCCACTGTCAGAATTTGGGTTCTGGAATTCTGTACATGATCTCCGTGTGTAATGTGCTTAATACTCTATAATGAAAGGCCCCCTACTAAGTGCTTAGAGGAAGGGAGATGAGAAAACATACAGGAGGCTGAAATTAAAGGATCATCCTACTTAGTAAAGCTAAATCGTATGTGCAAACCTTTGCAATAAAATAATCTTTGTACTTTTCTCCCTCGTCCCACAAAAGATATGCAGAATCAAACATGCTCCACCATAGACACATTCAACTGTCTCACCTAAAGTCTGCATGCAGTTTGGCTTTTGTTTCTACTCAAAGTGTGGTCCCCAGACCTGCAGCGTTGGCATCACATGGAAAATTCAGAATCCCAGGTCCCACCCCCGACCTATGGAATCAGAATCTGGATTTTAACATGATCCCCAATCGATTCATAATCACGTTAATATTTGAGATGCTCTGCTTTGCGTATTACATTTTTGAGGCATCCTGCACCCGTGTACATTATTTGACCTTGCTTAACTCAGTATTTATCTTCAGGTATCATCAAGGATCCAGACCTAAGTATACAGTGGGATTTTGTCTTCAGCTATATTCATTTGAGATTTTCAATAATTTGTACAATTTGTTTTTTGGTTGGTTTTGTTTTTTTGAAATAGGCTATTTTTTAAACTTTTTTTTATTGATTTATAGTCATTTTACAATGTCCTGTCAAATTCCAGTGTAGAGCACAATTTTTCAGTTATACGTGAACATACATATATTCATTGTCACAGTTTTTTCACTGTGAGCGACCATAAGATCTTGTATATATTTCCCTGTGCTATACAATATAATCTTTATCTATTCTGCATATGCCTGTCAGTATCTACAAATTTTGAAATCCAAGTCTGTCCCTTCCTACCCCCGCCCCCTTGGCAACAAGTTTGTATTCTATGTCTATGAATCTGTTTCTGTTTTGTATTTATGTTTTTGTTTTTGTTTATGTTTTAGATTCCACATATGAGTGATCTCGTATGATATTTTTCTTTCTCTTTCTGGCTTACTTCACTTAGAATGACATTCTCCAGGAGTATCCATGTTGCTGCAAATTGTGTTACGTTGTCGTTTTTATGGCTGAATAGTATTCCATTGTATAAATATACCACATCTTCTTTATCCAGTCACCTGTTGATGGACATTTAAGCTGTCTTCCATGTCTTGGCTATTGTAGATAGTGCTGCTGTGAACACTGGGGTACACCTGTCTTTCTGAATTAGGGTTCCTTCTGGATATATGCCCAGGAGTGGGATTCCTGGGTCATATGGTAAGTCTGTTCCTAGTCTTTTGAGGAATCTCCATACTGTTTTCCACAGTGGCCGCACCAAACTGCATTCCCACCAACAGTGTAGGAGTGTTCCCTTTACTCCACGGCCTCTCCAGCATTTGTCATTCGTGGAATTTTGAATGATGGCCATTCTGACTGGTGTGAGGTGATACCTCATTGTAGTTTTTATTTGCATTTCTCTGATAATTAGTGATATTGAGCATTTTTCATGTGCCTATTGATCATTTGTATTTCTTCCAGTTTGCTTTTTTCAAGTAAATCTTGAAATAATTTTTAAAATTTTTGATTCTTCAGGGCTCTTATATATTTGAGGAAAAATTCAAACTACAAGAAATAGCTTTGAAAACCAAATACTCAATTAACTAAAGACCTTTTTTGCTCTGCCTTCAATTTTTCAACCACAGCGATTATTTCGCTTATGCTAAAGGATTTACATATTTGTGATCCATCACCATGCTATGTAGGCCTATTGTGAGTTGTAATTTTACATAAACTTGTTCCATTTAGCTTAATAATATCCATTTATAGCTCAGTTTATAAAACATTCTCTACTTGAGAGTAATAAAGTTGCGTTTTTTTAACAAAACATCTGTAATTTATTTTTCTTACTGAATCAGATTAGCATCATTATTCAAAATTAGCGAGGCTTTACCACATAGGTCATGGCTGCAGACATTAGCCAGAAAACTGTGAATAATATCAGCATGAAATCTGAGATTTGGAATTTGTTTAGAGATCGCACTGCCTAGGGGTGCACAAAGCATGCCTCTTCAAGCCCAGAGGACCCAATAAGTTCTCTTGGAGCCTCAGGGTCCAGAATATGTAGTAAATTTGATTTAGTCTCTTTTTGTGTTGGGCCTCTGCATCAATTTTTACTTGAAGAAAGGATTTTGCAGCAAAGAAGTTTGAAGCTCACTCATTTTTGTCCAGTTTCTCAGCCACCAACAGCATGCCTTGGTGAGGAGAAGTAGTGAATGATGCAACATGTGCTGTCACAACTCATGGGGCTTCATTCTGACAATCCTTGGCCTCAGCCCCACTCCCCATCTCTGTGCTGCCTGCTACATCACCGCCACCTGAGGGAGTGACCCGCAGGGGCCCCCTCAGCTCACTCTTTGCTTGTCATGCCCTCTGAGCATCAGGAAATAGTAGAAGTCCAGCTTATCTTGGTTACAACCTCTTCCTAAGAGATTTCTGGGATTAACCCACTCATGCCTCACATCCCTGTTCTCCTCGATCCTGGCAACACCCAAACGATTCACTGACAGGATGCCTATCTTCATACTACTTTTAAAAAAATGTGTTATTATAGTTGATTTACAATGTTGGGTTAATTTCAGGTATATATCAAGCGATTCATTATATGTATACATATATATATTCATTTTCAGATTCTTTTCTATTATAGGTTATTACAAGATATTGAATATAGTATGTAGTTCCCTGTGCTGTACATTAGGTCAGTGTTGTTTACTTTATATATAGCAGTGTATATATGTTAATCCCAACCTCCTAATTGATCCCTCCCCTGACCCCTTTCCCCTTTGGTTCCTCATACTACTTTTTATTATTACCAGTTAGTTCTGATTCCCCATAGAACTTTCCATTGTGCCTCTGAACTTACGATCTATGAGTGTGAACTTCCCTATACCATGCCCCTTTCTCTAAACTTTCCCTCCATCTTCCAGCTCTAACAGAAACCTGGATGTTCCCTTTCAGTCTCCTTTAGAGAAAGTTGCATGGGGCACATTGCTCTGACCCCAAGAACCTCAGAGCATGAGGATAGCCCCTTATAAACCACTGCTTTAGTCCCCCTTTGAAAGCACCGCTGCTGTGAAATGCATGCCGTCAGCTCTGGCCACACGTCGCGCTGCGTTGACCTTACTCCTTCATTCGTTCATGCCTTTGGTGTTGCCTCATTGTCTTCTCTTCCATCACTGTTCCTGAGACAGAACTTAATGATTTCAGTGCCTCTTTAGTGGGTGTTCTCTCAGTTCCTTGACCCCCAGTAGCACCTTACTTCCCTCCTTTCACTCCTGCCTCCTCAAGAACCTTTTCAACTAAGTTGCATCATCTCTCTCATGTTTAAAATCTTCCAGTGACATTTCATTGCATTTAGAATAAAAGGAAATTCTTACAACCTTGTAATGGAAAGGTTTATAGACTGATGAATCTCTCTTCAACCTGGCTTCTGCCTAATTTTCTCCCTTCCTTTCCATTCAACCCACGAGTCCCAATGCCGTCAGCCTTCTGTCTGTTTCTCTAAGATGTCAAGCTTATTTCTGCCTTTAGGACCTGAAAAGTGACATCCTCAAATCTTCACACACCTGGCCCTCTTGTCAATATCTCAGTTTAAATGCCACCTTCTCCGAGCTCCCCTGCCTTGAGGCCTGATCTGAAAGAGCAACCCAGTCACTCTGTCACATCATCCTGCTTTAAATTTCTGCATAGTTAATATTCCTTGTTTATTAGTGGGGTTATTTGTTATTTGCTTGTCTTTCTTCATTACAATGTCAGTTTTGTGTTGTGTCTTCGTCTTACTCACCACTGATACCTATTGCACTGGGTAGGACCCAGCACACAATAGTTGCTCAATAAACATTTGTTGAAAGAAATTAATAAACAACAATTTTCTTTAGAAGTATCACAGCAAGACCAGAGTGTGCCAATTCTTGCCTTTTTTTTTCTTTTCTCAGATCTATTCAAACTAGTGAGCTTTTTCTCTTGGTTGCCATGCAGGCAATGTCTGCTTTCAATAGTTGACTTCAGAATTAAACTTACTCCACCCCCTGGAATAGAGTAATACACTCCTTTTTTCCTTGTGGCCTAGGAATGATAGTGGCTTTTTGCTGTGTCTAACATCTGGATTGTCCCTCCTGTTCTATATATATATTTTTTAATTTTTCTCTAAACTTCATCACCAATTACATTTCCTAAATTAGAATGAAGTCCTAAATACATACGGTATATGTATGTATTCTGTTTCCTTGGAAGGACCCTATCTGATACAAAGGACAATAAAAACACTGTTGCACATGAGTGACGTCATGGTGACCAAAAACAGCTGTACAAGGAAGTGACTTCATATTATAGATGAGAAAACTGAAGCTCAAGAAGTTCATACCTAATCCCAGAGTGTGCTTCCATCGACCACTAAAACTCCCTGCCGACGACTCACTCCGTCTGGTCATGGCAGAGACAAATCCTGCCAGTGGGGATTTAGTGCAGAATAGAGTACCCCGTCCTGCTACCATCTGAGGTTCTCTGTCAGGGTCCTAAGTGCTGGCTAACATTGAGGCTAAAGGTGAACGTAAGGTTAAGGTACGCCTGGCGGGAGATTGTGTGCAGTGGTTGCTACTTGGGAATCCAGAGCCCAGTAAGATTGGAGCAGTATGTGCAGAGGAGCTGGGGAAGGCAATGGGGTTGGTCCCCAAATCAGTAAAGGGCAATCCTCCAGGAAATTTAAATGCAAATTAAAAACACTTAGCACCTGGATGGTCAAATCCAAAAATAGAAGCACTGCTGCTGAACCCAGCCGCTGGACTCCAGCTTGTGGGGCCTGCTTTGCCTTTGTTCCTTCTGAATTGTCACAGGAAGATTAAAGTCGAGTCCACTTAATAGTAGGTACACTGTATGTCTTCCAAATTCTTCAGCAAGCTTTTGTTGGTGAAATGCATATAATAGTAGGTTTTCGTATGAATGGAATTTTGCGATTTTTCTCAGTGGGTTTACTTGGGGTCAGATCTGATCCCCCAAGTCTTGTGATTATGACTTTACTTATTGTAAGTCTGAGCTGCTAGGCCCTAAAGAAGTGGGTTAAATTTCCCAGACTCACACAGCAAATGAGTAACTAAGCTGGGATTGCCACAGACTTCCTGATTTTTCAGCCTGTGTACTTCCTACTAGATAAAATGCCATAATTTACTTTAAATTAATGAGAGTATTTTACTACCCATACTAGCTTACACAGTAGACTTGCTTGCAAATGTAATAATTGCATATACAATTTTAGGTGATAGGATGTCAACAGAATATATAACAGAATTATATGCTATTACAGAGATTTGAACATCTGTCAGGGCATGTTGTGTTCACTGATATAAAGTAGCTGCTGTGCATTGATACTGAAATATCAGAATAGCCTATTTTCCTGTCATATTCCATCAGGAGCATAAAATAGTGTCATGCAGAATATTACCTTAAACTTACACATGTATGACCATGTGTTTCTATTTCACAATGGTGCCATGCTTAAAAAAAAAAAAGTTCGTGTAACAAAATTAATCACACATTAATTTGACTTTTTAACTTAGATTTCTAGGAAATTCTCCAGGTAAATCATAGTCCCATGAATATGTCTGAAAACTCCCATGCCACTCTTTCTTCTACTGAGTCTCACTCTCCAAAGAAACACAACCCTCCTGCCTTTTCACCTAATTTTCTACCACAAATGTTCCAAGAACTGATCTGTCACATCAGAACTCTCTTTCATATGGTGAAATTAGAAAAAAATAAGGGCCTAATGGGCCAAACTACGTAATTTAGGAAAGGCAAAAGGCTGGGTTCATGACAGATTATATTTGATTTTTTTTTCCCGTCACAAGTATAATTAAAATTTCACTGAGCGTGTGTTGGGCATTGATGGCGCATAGTGCCCAGCTCCACCTGATGCACCCCAGTGATTCAGCATGTTGGACAAGGCTCTGGATGAGAACTGGGTGAGAGCAGGTTGGCCAAGGAAACCCACTTAAATTCAAGTTCAGAGATGTCTAGAAATAATGACATTGAAGACCCATCTCAAAATGTTGTAGCATTTGGGGTATCTTTCTCCTGCTGTTCCTTTCACTCATTGATTCCCCAAGAACGTGTTGCACACTGCAGTAGTCTAAGTTCCTTCCAAGATGCTATAGGGGATGTCTTGAATAACTGTGTCTACTGCTTGATGTCACAGGCCCTGTTCAACAGAGGGTCTGAGATCCTCTGTATTTCCTGCCCAGTCTCCTGGAGGCCCCTTCATCAGCCCATGCTCACTGGATTGACATGTGCTCTGAGCAGTCTCTTACAGGAATTCAGTGCTCTATGAATTACAAGTAGTTATATCATCCACCCTCTGTTTTATTTTTAGGCTGCCTCTTATTTTTTCTTTCTATCCTTGTGACCACTTTTTGATTTATTAACATGTGCTTATCAGAATTGCCAGAGGCAAACGCAGATTATTGCTTAGAAATACAACTGTTCAAATTCCAAAGGATGCAATTAAGCACCAAGCAAGAACCTAAGCACAGGGCTCTGGTCTGCTCTGAAGTCTGTATGTCTGTGTAAACCGTCTAAAGTGACCAACCATCCTGGTTTGCCCTGGACTGGGCAGAGTAAGGTGGGACTGGCGGTGAGGGTGGAGATTGTTGCAGGTTGAGGGATCTTCTGTGAAAAAACTGGGACAGTCTCAGGCAAACTGGTACAATTGGTTGGAACAGAATTGGCTGTAGTTGTCACGGAGGACCCTAGGCTGAATTTGCCCTGCATAGCATTCACGTTTCTGGGAAGAGGATGCTGCTTTTTAAATATCTTGCCTCTGCTTCTTACTCTGGTGGGTCTCTGTGGACCAGAAGGGTTCTGCTCTTTAAGCCACTGGGCCTGTAATAGGGGGGTCCCCCCTCTTTGCTTATGGGTCCTTTGAGATTCACCATGTTGATTCTTATTTACATGGAGAAACCCACTAGAGAGAAATGCAGGTCAGCTCGTGCGCCAGCTAGTCCAGGAAGTCACATTCCACTCTGTGGAAATGCAGACCATTTCAGAGACATGCTGGAAGTCTCTCAGGGAGAAGTGAATTCAGCAGATCATAGAACCCATTCTGTTCACCTTTTTAGACTTGAGATTGAGTCTGTGCCCTCCCTTCGGTAGACACATTACAGAGGTAGAACTCTAGCCACTAGATAGAGGAGCTGAGTTTTAGTCTTGACTTTTTCACTCTTTCTGTAACTTGGGGGAAATCAGTCACTTCTCTCAGGGCCTCTGTGTCCTCATTGGTCAAATGAAGATGATGGAGCTGGTCATTCTCCATTCACATCAACTCTGGGTTTATAGATGAACTTATCATGGGATGGGTATCAATCTTAGCACCTTACATGTTTTCATTCACATGATCCTTTTAACTGCTCTCAGAGGTAGGTACTATTGATAACAGGAAAAGATGGGGAGGGGGGCGCTAGAGGGTGGCCCTGTCCCAGGTGCGTCCCTGGGATGTGCTCTGCCAAGTGAGGGCCCTTGGCTTTGTGCAGGAAAGAATTCAAGAACTAGCCATAGTAGAGTGAAGGTAGATTTATTTAGAGAGAGAAATACTCCATAGACAGAGTGCAGGCCATCTCAGAAGGCCAGAGAGGCCATGAGGTGTCGGGGTAGTTAAAGCAAAAGTAGATACACGCTCCATAGACAGTGTGGCCCATCTCAAAAGGCAAGAGACAGCGTCCACGAGGTTCAGGGTTGGTACTTAGTTTACAGTAAAAGTTGATCCATATTCCATAGACAGAGTATGGGCTGTCTAGGAAGGCCTCAGAGCATGGGGTCTGCTAAGTAAAATAAGACGGCCTGAGGTGTGGGGGTGGTTAGTTTTTATGGGCTAGGTAACTTCATATGCTAACAAGTGAGAGGATTATTCCAAATACTTTTGGGAAGGGGCTGGGGTTCCCAGGAATTGGGCCACTGCCCTCTTTTTAACCTTTTATGGTCAGCCTCAGAACTATCACGACACCTGTGGAAGTACCGTTTACCATGTTAGTGTATTTCAGTGAGCATATATTGAAGTTCAAGGCCTGCTGGGAGCTGAATCTTCCACCGTCTTGGTGCTAACTGCTGTGTCATTTTTTTAATGCCTATGCCCTGTGCCCTTCCCTCCTGTCTTACTATTAGCATCTCCCATTTGATAGATGTATGTTTTTAGATCCACTGTCCTAATTCTGCTGGGATACTCTGGAGGCCAGCCTACGTGAGTGATATTCCTTCTTTCTGGCTTCTGTTTCAGTTCTGCCAACCGTGAGCAGGAAGTTGTAGGAAAGGATGACAGTGAGGTTGGGGTATTTATTCTCCAGTTCCCTCATTGTAGGGTCCCCTTTGGATGATGCATCTCTTGGTCTCTTGACTGAAACCTGCATCTCCTGTCAGCCACCCCTCTCCACACAGCTGTCCTCTCCGTGGGCCCCAATCTTCTCCCTTCACTGGCCTCTTCAGTCTTGGGGAGGTAGCAGCTCCTGGCACTGTTACTCGCCTGGGTCACCAAGTCTTCCTATGTGGTTTCCAGGAAATTTCCCACACCTCTGTGAATGACCCCTTTATTAAACTCTCCTTAAATTCCCTAATATTTCTCTTAAGTGGTTGAAGTGGGAATCAACATCACAAGGATGGATTTCAGCTGCCCAGGCTGGCAACCCCCATGTTATATTGCCCTATCAAATTGGTGAGTACTTGATCTGGAACTAGGTTTAATTCATCTCATAGTCTATAAGACTGCTCTGACCGACTTTATAAAAAGTAATGTTTTTCACTTTTCTTTCTTTCTTTATTAATATTTAACAAGTGCTTTACTATGAAAGTAACTTTCTCAATCAATGCCCATAATATAGATGCACTTTTACAATCAATAAACAACTCAAAAAGAATCATCCTCCTGTTTTTGTGGGAAACCCACAGCAATTTTTTGGGTAGTAATTGGACCCATCAGTATTATAATTCTAATGGACAAGTTAAATCAGGAATCTCTAAGTATTAATCAACTACAAATGCGTATCAGCCCACATCTATCACCAGTGATATCCTTCTTTCTAATGAATTGCCCATTACATTTCCTAAGTTCTGAAATGGCCAACAGACCATAAAAAGACTCTTCTTTAGATGCCTGCTTGAAACCAACAGCTTCAGCAAGCTGCTGGTCTTGATTCAGAGCCAATATAAAAAGTAATTTTAGCACCTTAGGGGATTGTATTAGACCCTACGTATGTATAAATCTTGCAACAATGAATAATTCATACAAAATAGTGGAAAGTGTTGGGCTTTGAAATCAGATAAACCTGAATTCCAAACCAAGACCCACCTACTAGAGGTGAGATCTTGGTAAGTTACTTGATGGGATTAAACTTTTCTGCATCAAAGGACACGCAGTTTAAACTCCTTTTTTTAAAATTTTAATTGAAGTATAGTTGATTTACAAGGCTATGTTAGTTTCTGGTGTACAGCATACTGATTCTGTTACACATATATATTATTTTCCATATTATTTTTCATTATAGGTTATTACAAGATATTGAATATAGTTTCCTGTGCTATGCAATAGGATCTTGTTGTTTATCTATTTTATATATAGTAGTTGGTATCTGCTAATCCCAAACTCCCAATTTCTTAAATGAAAATACTGAAATGTTAAAGCATCTGGTTCAGTGCCTTGGACAGAGGAGGGGCTCAGCAGATGTTAATTTCTCTTCTCTTCTAAACTTTTATTTTTGAATTTATTAGTAGGCCATGATTGTGCGCATTTGAATTTTCACCTCCACTCTCAAATGTGGGTCTCTATTTCCCATCTGAAAGCAGGACTGAGAGACTTAACAGTGTTTCTCAAACTGCTTGCTGAAGGAATACATAAGCGATTTTTTTTGACAAGGTTTCTGACCAGGATCTACATCTCAGGTTTCTTAGGTCTTCTTTTCCAGAAGGGAGATTTTTCTAACAGAGGGCACTGATATGCTTTTCAACTTATTCTACCCTCTGCCTCTGGACATCCCCACTACTATCATAGCTAGAGGGAGAAACCTGAAAGTATGTACTCTTCCGTATACAAAACAGTCATATGAAATACAAACTTATTTGCCTACTAAATAAATATTTCCACAAACCACCATGTCATACCCAAACTGAGGCTAACGATCAATGACAAAGCATGAAGCAGAGGAATTTCAAGTCATGTCACCTAGGGTGACCGCCATTTTTCTCTCAATCCTCTTGCCTGAGAAAGACCTATAGAAGGTTACGGTTTTGTGGGTAACGTTTGCATCTCATATTTGTTGGTGATGTGGACAATAAACCCTCAGAAGCCTTGATTTTCCCCAACCGTCATCCTAAGTGGGGACTGCACGTCTTGTTTTCCTCTGAAGTAGAATAAATTATTTCAAGAATCAGAGGTTGCTTACTCCTGATTGACTTCGTTCATGAATCCCCTACATTTGGGGTGTTACAAAGGGAAAGTGAATTAAAGAAGATATAAAATTGAAACAAAACAAAACAAAAAAGTAACCTGTGGGTAAATCAGTGCACACTCTTCTCTCTGTGGTGACTGTGGGGTTTATGGGCAATAAAAGCACAGAGAAAGTCCCAATTTACTTATGTTATGATAACGTGTGAACCGAATTACCCTCCCTGAGTGTCAGTTTCTCTCTTTGTAAAACGTGGGAGTTGCATTTAACGGTCTATAGCATTGTCCCCAACTCCCATTTGGGGACTGGATGATTCTGTGAGATGCTGTGCTGAGCGAATGACTAGAGTACCGTTAAACAAGCACCATACAGGCTCCCTACCAACTGGCTCTGAAGATTAAAAGAGCCTCAGCAGTAACTTCCCTTGAAAAAACGTTAAACATTTAAAATAACCACCCCTGTGAGCAGAGTTATGTGGCTATGTGATCAGAGGCCGGAGGAAAGAAACCAGACCCCCTACACGCACGAAACTGCTCTCTGCAAGAGAAAACCGATGGTTGTTACCATTGCTGTGATCTGGTCTCTAGAGGCACTCCCCAAGGACTGAGACCAGGCCAGGATGTTTAAAGAAACCTCTTCTTGTTCTTTTTAGGCTCCTTCCCTTCCCCCACCTCCAAGCATCTCAAACTGGAGTTTCTAATGAGAAAGTTAATGTTGTTGCAAACTGGTGGCATCTGACATCTAAAGATTCTGCTGAGGTTGTATTTCCAAATCCTTTACGACCTTAGGGAGTGGTGTGTAATTGTGGCTATAAAGTAAGGCGCGGTAGTAACCTTGGGAATTTGAAATCACTACAGGAAATTGGAGAGTAAATTCCTCTTAATAAAGCAGTGCACAGCAAGATGCTGAGAAGCAAGAAATTAACTCACGTGCCAGTTTTCACTTAGGAGGGAAGAGAGACCTCGGCTGCCAGGACCCATCAGGGGAGGCTTGGGGTTTTGTCTCCATCAATAGGCCCCCGCCCCATTTCAGGAGTGGCCTTATGACGTTCTGGCTGAAGACTTTAGAAAGCAAAATAATTCCTCTGGTTTAAGCAGCAGAGGCAGCAAGCTGAGGGGTGAGGGGAGGATAAAGGCCTTAAGCAGCAGAGGCTAGTGTAAGTTTTTCCTCTATCACTTGGTCTCTGATGTTGGGGACTCAGATGGTTTCCAACCAGCCTCAATTTCCAGGACTAAGTCCAACATTAGGATGCATGGTGACTTTTCTTTCCCCAGCACCTGGAGAGAAAGATAATGTCTGTTGTGCTAAACATGTGAAGTCTACAAGCAAGAAAATACATAAAGCTTGGGCAGGGAGGCAGGACATCAATACAAATTACAATATCAGTATGGTAGCCCTGCTGTTGGAAGCGCATTGCATTGTGTTAGTCATTAACGATTTTTTTTTCCATTAAAAACTAGTGCAGACAACCTGTCTAGGCAAAAGAAGGTGAAAACACCACTCAAGCAGAGGGCTACTGCCCTGAAAGGACATGGATGGGAGGCCACCCTGGGTGCATGTGTCTATTTGACGCATTGTCGCAAAAGACCCAACCCCAGGGCAGGTTGATACTAGCTGGAGTTGGTTGTACACTGCTTTCCAGGGACTGTCACACTCTTGATTTTCCTAGTGACCTGGGATGCCTTATATTATCACTTTTCATTCAGACCACTGTGTCTCCAGCCCAGTGCATTGCGAGAGTCTACCAATTTCGCCCTTTGACCAAACACCTCTCTTTTCCTAGACCCAGTGTCCCTGGCCCTCCTACCCTCTCCTCTTGGTTTTCCCCTGTTCTACACTGTGTTAGAAGCAACAGAGCGTTCACTGTGAGTGTAGGCTCTGGAGTCTCCCAGACTTGGCTGAGTCTCAGTTCTGCTTCGTACAAGCAAGTTACTCAATTTCCTCTGCCTCAGTCTTCTCATCTTTAGAATGGAAAGATGATTGCTAAGCATATTAAATGAGCACAGGTATATAAAGCACTTAACAGAGTGGCTGATATAAAATCAGAGCAAGACCTATGCTTACTTTTGTTGCTGAGTTTTGTACTGACTTCTGATTTGCTTTTTGAAGCTTTCCCTGAAAATCTTCACCTGCTCTCCTCCTCGTCTCTCCTGATTTATCTAGCAAACCCTTAACTCAGACTAAAGTAACTGAAAATTTCTAGACCTCTGTTTTCTCATTTGTAAAGTGGAGACTAATACCAATTATTCACTCAGAGTTTCCTACTCCTGCGCCCAGTGGTTTCACCAACACCCCCCCATAACCTCCAAGTTGCTGTTACAGCATCTCGTCCAGGAGAGTCCAAATGCTAATGACGCTTTGTCAGTTACCCTGAGTCTTATCTGAGTAAACAACCTAGTTTTATTTATTCAAGTTCCTCATATGAAATTATTTCCAAGCTTTTACCATCCTGACTTCTCTTCTTTAAATGATCTGATTGGACCATATGTAACCTCACTATAACATGCCAAAAGTATGTGGAATACCTTTTCCCATAAATGGTCAGCTCAGATAAAGCAATGCTCTCTCTTATCTCCTTTGCTTTTTACATTTTCCCCAAATTTTACACATCTCAGAGTGAAGCACGGATCTCATTAAGGTTTTGACATACCACCTTCCACTCTTGCCTCATTTTGAGTATCCTATCCACGAAAATCCTTCCACCAAAATATGGAGCATCATTCTCCCCAGTTCTGTATACAGTTGACACCTTGAGCTCAAAAGGCAAAGCTTCACTTGCATTTGCATTAAATTTCATATTGTTAGATGCACAGCTTCATGTCAGTTGGTTGAAATTTTTGTGAATGCTGATTTTGTCAACCACCATATTAACTCCTCCTCTCTGCACTTTTCATCCACAAATGTGATGAACCCTCCCCTTTCATAGGTTTACCTAGATGCAGAGATAAAACATTTTAGACAGAGATACACTATAACAAATCTTCTTCCTGTTTGTCAACCACCAAAATATCCTTTTTGGGTTTATTCATTCAACCAATTGTTAGTCTACTTAACTGTTCTTACATCTGGCCACTGTCTCTCCATCCTGGGCCCAATTACTGCATGATGTAACTTGTTACCATTCCTCTTGGCTCTCAGTATACCACATCCACCATGTTTCCCTAGTTGCTATAAATGTGAGTACTGGAGTCCGATGGCCTTGGGTTGAATTCAGCACCCACTTCTCACCAGCTGTACAACTGTTGGCAGCTTACATAAGCATTCTGTTCGAAGTCACAAAGGAAGAAACTGAAGTGGAATGGGAATGCCTATTTTATAGGGCTAATATGGTATCTGTCTAGATAGGATAAAGCATATCAAGTGCTTACAAGAAACCACTCACACCTGATAAGAACTCTATAAATGTTGACTCTTTTTACATCTATAAACACTGCAACTCCACTAAAGAGGATAAAAGGAAAAATGAGATCATCCTGACCGGATCTTGGCTGATTTCTACCACACGTTGGCAACTTTATTTTGACACCTATGTTCCTTTCCTTAATAGACTGTTCTCTGTTTGTAATCACACATGGATTGTTGTGATTATTTAATTAACATGATCTCCTTCATTGAATCAGAAGCTCCATGAGGACGTCATCCATGGCAGCTTGTGCTCAGCCCCACAATTCCATGTTCCCCTTACAGTGCAGGGCAGGGGCTCAATGTGTATCTGTGAAATGAATGATCTCCATGCAGTTTGTACTAATGATCACTGGGGCACAGAGAAGAATTAGCAAAAGTCATTATTAACCACCTACGGGGGCTAATTTCCCTACCTCAGCAACCCCACCACAGGGCTCTGTGCAGAACAGCTGCTTCTGAGTGAGGAACAGCTCAGGGAATGCATTTCACTGCTGTTCTGAAGAGCTTATCATCAGGGACCTCACTGCATCACAGTTTGGCTAGGTGTCCAGTCCCAGATGAGTGTGGATATTTATCAAGGCCAGAGAGAGAAAAATTAGAAAGAGCAACACTGAACCCAGCACTGGTCAGAATCAGGACTGGTGTTCGTGCAGGGCCAGAAGGCCCGGGGAGAGCAGAGGCAAAGGTGAGACTGTAAAGTCCTGAGCGGGAGACGTAAAGCCGAGGTACATGGAGACGCTAAGTTAAGGAGAGGAGAGCAGAAGACGAGAACAGTGTGGCACGTGTCTCACCGGCACGCAGGAGGAGATGGCACCACAGGTGATCAGGTGTCTAGCATCCGAGTGACCGGGCTTTGGACTGAAATGACAGTGAAACCCTGACCCCACGACTTCTTGCTTCTGCGTGACCTTGAGCAAATCACTTGTCTTCTGTCAACTGCAACTTTTAATCCACACAGTGAGGGAAATAATGTAAATCTCAGAGTTTTTACACAAAATTATATCCCGCTAAATGAACTCATTTAACTGTCAAATGTTGAGAACAGGTTCACATATTGGGTGCTTAATTTTGGTTATGAAAAAATGAAAGGGGGTGGTCCGTCTAGTAGAAATTCGAATGCCCTTAGGATGAAGCAGCACACCAAGAGAAAGCTGGAGATATGTATCCACTGAAAACCTGGTTTACAGCTAGCCCTGTGAGAAATACAGAATAGCAGGTTCACGGAAGGTCACTGTTGAAACCCATCTTAAAGATCATTTAGTTAATATTTACCCAAATTTCCTGATCATACCAATCATGAGGTTAAAAACAAAAACTGCAGACTTCCAGTAAGAGACGCTAAGGCATTATCCTAGGTGTTGGGACTAACAAGAGTTCCAGGTGATTCTTAGGATTAGATGAAACTGGTAAACACCACATAGATAGTTCAACCTTTGGTAGTTACTTGAATTTCTTAAAGCGCTCGTTACTCAACATGTGGTCCTTAAATCAGCAGCATCAGTATCACCTGGGAGAGTGTTCGACTTGCAGAACCTCAGATCCCACCCAGACTTACCATGGAAATCTGCAGTTTAATGAGACTCCAGGTGAGTCTTGTGTGTTAAACTGGAAACGCCAGCCTCAGACATCTTTACCTACCCTTGGACCCAGGCAGTAGCAGGGAAATCTCTCTACCAGGAAAGCTTTTTCTACCTTTCGGCACTTCTGACTGTTCAAAATATAGGAGCCGCAACCTTCCCTGAAGAGTCAACACAGGCTGATAAGAGCTGACAATCGCAGACGCCTAATAAAGGCAGGCAGTAACTCACTTCTAAAATACTGACCATTGAAATCAAAGGTGTTGGTGTTTGCTTTCTTGGATTGAAAAATATGGTAAAAACATACAATGTAAATTCATGACCTTAACCATTTTTAAGGGTACAGTTGACTTGTGTTAACTGTATTCACACTGTTGTGCAACAGATCTCTAGAACTTTTTCATCTTGCGAAACTGAAATGCTAAATCCCTTGAACAGCAACTCCTCATTCCCTCCTCCTCAGCCCTTTGCTGTTGAAAAAATAAGCTGTTCTTTCAGGGGTTGGAGCAGAAGCCCTGAGGGTCTGGTTCAATGAAGCTTGGTTGCCCTTGAGTGCATGTCCTGCTCCAAAGGAGGTGATTGCTGAAGCAAGTGAGATGCAAGCTATCATGGTGCACCGCCTGTGTAGGCAGCCACCGTTCCACTCCGGAACAGCCCAGGACTAAATCCCTTTCTCGCTTATGTCCGTCCCAGATCTGGTGCAAGGCTGTGGTGTGGGGCTGACTGGGCTAGGGGGTCGGGGCATGGTGGCTGCAGGAATTGAGGTGGCTGTGCTGCCACTGGGGATCCTGGCTGCTCTGTGGCAGTCTCCTCCCAGGACCAAACTGCCCCAGACCTGGCACTAAGCTGTGGCGGGAGGTGGTGGTGGGGGGGCCGGGGCTCTCACTGGCAGTGGCTGAGTGCTCCTGCAGAGCCTGTCTTACCAAGGTTCAGCACTTCGCCGCTGCACACTCTCGTGGTGCCGCCTGGTGTGCACGCTGACCGTGTCCACTACAGCTGGCTCACTACCCCTGTGCACGCACTGGCAGTGGGCTCCGGGGCTCTCCCGGATCACAGCCTAGGCCCCTGGGTTGTCTCTGAGCAGCCAGATTGAGTCTTCTCCCACGGCCTGTCTGCCCGTCACTCAGTGCTCAGCCATTGCGGGCTCGTGCAGAGCCTCTGGGTGCCCACACTGACAATGCCTGCGCAGCTCCTCTCACTGCCCCTGTGTGTGTGTGTGTGCTGACAGTGATATCCGCAGTTCCTCCTGCATCACACCCCAGGCACCCCGGTCCATCTGTCCGCAGCTAGACCAAATCTTTGCCCTTTGCAGGCTATGATGTGGAGTGAGTGGGGCTGGGACGTTTGCCCCTCTGGGTTGGGAAGTGTGGTCAGGTGCCAGCCGCCAGGGCAAGGCTCTCTCTGCCATGCTTGTTAGCAAGCCAGCACATGTACTCTCCCTGCAAGTAGAGTCCAGGCTTCTCCAGCTCTTCTGTCTGTCTCAGAGGACTTCCCAGCAGGCAAGTGGCCTTGTCTCCTCTGGGCAGGGCTCCAGGACCTCGATGCCCAGCCTGTGAGTTAATCTGCTCCCTTCCCAAGGTGAGGGTCCACCTGTGTGGACCTTGTTTTTCTTACAGATTTCTCCCAGGGGCACTGGTTCTGACCTGATGCCTTTTTTTTTTTTTCCCCTTTCTTGTCCTTCCCAGATAAGTGAAGATCTTACTTGCGGCTTTGGTTATACAGGAGATCTTACGCCAGTTTCCAACTAGTTTTCTGTGAGAATTGTTCCACATGTAGACGTATGTTTGGTGTGTAGGTGGGGGGAGGTGGACTCCACAAGCAGAAATTGTCCACTTTCTTTGTAAGTGAATTCACAGGTCTTGAATTAATTTCCCTTCCTAGAAGGGAATAATGCACATTTTCTGTCACTTAGGAACTCTAAGATTCTGGGCTCCATTTGACCTGGAAGACTTCCTCCAAATGCAGACAGAGTTAGATATGAATCTGGCTATTTTGCATTTGTTAATGCACCTCTCAGTGTTTTGTTGTGTTTTGAGAAATGTGAATAATTGAGATCAGATCACCTAGAACAAAGCTATAGGTCAGGATTTCTTTAAACAAGAATTTCTTACAGCAAAAACACTCCTACCGAGTTTCCTGACAATTAAATTCACTTTCAGACACACAATAAGAAGTTGAGGATTAGTTCCTGTGAACTTCCCAGTGTTTTCTTTTCATAAGGGAGCCTCATTTGGAGCCTTAGTTCTGCCCCGTGTGTGGGGGTGCACGTTTTCTGGAGGGTCTCTCTTAGACTCCTCGAAACACTCCCCTCCTAAAATGCACTCTCCTCTGCTCTTTCATAAAACTGATGAACTGCCTGTCCTTGTGGGTTCTGCCCAAGTAAGTTCTCCATGCTGGAAAAGGGAGAAACTGGAAAGCATAAAGCTCGGTGTTTGCAAGGAGACTACAAAACATCATGAATCATTCATGGTCAAAATGCAGGAGGAAATTTTGCTGCAAACACAATTACTTTGTGTTTGGGAAGTAAGCCTATTCTATTGTTAAGCTAAGAAAATGCTCACTTCTAGTTTCAATGATAGCAGAAAGTAAATACTCTAAAAGCTCAGAAGAGAGAAGTTTCCAGAGGGATCTGAGAAATGCTAATAGAAGGGAGAAAAAAATACATGCTATATTTGCAAAATGTAAAGTCATTGAGAAAATGAAAAAGGAGATTCTTGAGACAGTCAAGAGAATTGTACTTTTTTTTTTCCCTTAAGTGAAATAAAGCTTGGAGACCCAAAAAGCTCACTGTTGATTAATGCATTTAAGAGTAGACGTAGTAGGAATAATCTTGGGCTGTGACCTGGTGATCTTAGTTCTAGCCTTAGGTACCTATCTCTGGTTTAGTATTCTAGTTTAGTACTCTCTTTATAGAGTTATCTTTTCTTCCACTGTTTATTTTCATGAGCCCACATGGAAATCATTTCTCTATGACTGTCAAAATGATAAAGCAAACACTTAGAATTTCCTGTGGAATAATAGATTATTAGAACTAGAAGAGGTCTAATAAATCCATGAGTCAAATACCTGGTCCCTATTGGTGCCTAATAAAAAAAGGGTAAAGCAGGCTGGGTTTACTTTACAGTGGTCCCTTAAATTATATTACTTTGTTGCCTACGTGTACACATGGAAGTGTGTTCTTTATTTCCACACGCATGCTTTCTCCATCTCTTCTTGACACGTGGTCACTCAGACCTTCTTTGATTTTCTTTCTTTAAATAGTCCTGGGAAAAGAGCCAAAATACCTTCCTTTGTATTAAATGACTATTGATGTTCAGTCTCAGAGTCCATGAGAAGACAGAGGCACAAGACTATGATAAACCTAGAACATAGCAACCTAAAGGGAGAAACAGCCTCTTCTCAACTCAGCAAAATGTTGTAGAAAGTTAGAGACCTCTTGGAGTTTTAAAGTAAAGCCAGAAATCCAACTAGTAATGCAAAAATGCCAGATTTTAAACTGTTGACAATTAATACTACTTTTAAAAGACACTGAATAGGCCATTACTGCACCTAGCTGGATCCTATCCAAGGGCAACTACCTAGCAATCTGATTTAATTTGCAGGTCATTGTCCTATTTCTGAAACTTAAATGTCTTAAACCAGTTAACTACAAAGCCTAGAACAGAACGTACTTCTCAACTCTCTGTGCAGGGAATCATAAAAGCACAAATGCCCCCTCAAAACAAAAAGCAATGTCAAATGTGTCCCCTCTGGACTCTAAATCTTGCTGTATGATTTATTCTGCCTTTTTCTTTTTTTTTTGGTTTGGTTCTGAGAGATAATCTGGTCAATCATGGACCAGAGCTTTTGTTCAGTTTTTAAACATTAATGTTGGTTAAAAAATAATAATATATCTTTAAGGCATGTATTATGGTGGTAAATATTTAAAGTCTCATAAATTCACCATGACAGAGATTCCCAAGTCAATGAAAATGGAGAGCAAAACTGAAATGTGCACGTTCCCTCTGGAAGGGTAATCTACGAAAGGACAGTCCTCTCTCCAAATCCTTCTTTCTCTTTTGCCTCAGGTCAAGATTCTTCATTTTTCCAGGCAGAAGCAAATCTCGAATGTTCATAAGAAGGCCTTCAGCCATCTTAAATTTTCCCCAATATATGGATTTTTCATGGTGAAACATATTAGGTGAAGTGTCTCAAATATAGTCCATAGGAAAGATTGATAGTCGTCAATTGAGTTTTTCCTTGTACTTTTCATCTGGCCCAAAGGACACTCACATCAACGTTTCTGCCTCTTTCCAGTATACTTATCTGTTTATAATTCATGGTTTCCTTCCATTCAGATCTTGCCTTAACTTAAAATGTATACACACTCACATACATAATATATATTTATATATAATGTCTACTTGTATAAGTATATGAAACTAATATATATTTATAGATTTTGCTCTGGCTTTCCCATATATATAGTGCATATCAGTGTGCCTTTGCAAAGATTTCTCAAGAACCAGTGTGAATTGTGCCAGTTGTGGGATAGATTTAAGAAAGGGATATTCCTTTTTGGCTTATTGACTATCATACGTGGTTCTGTATAGGCGTAGAATCTTCCTGGAAGGTAAAGTCATTAGAAAATATAACAGAAGAAAATTCAGTTGTACAAGGCAACTTTTGAGGTGTCTGTGCCACTTACAGAAACCATCCTCTTGGGAGAACAGCCCCACCACACCCCATGCCCACCCCATCTACCAACAGGGATGAACAGGTGCAACCATATACATGGGCCGTGAATGGATGTTTAACCAGGCTGGAACAGTTAGAATTTCTCACTTTGGAATTTTGAAGTGTGCTTGCTTCAACAGCAGTTGTACATACTTGGGGGCTAGGGGCGTCATTCCCCACCATGGGCACAGAGAAGGGAAGAGGATGAAGCATACACAGAAAGAAGCAGGGGCCAGAGAGATCTGAGAGGCCCCTCCAGCTTGGTTTACGAAATCTTTCCCGTTCTTTGTTTTAGTCTTTTGCTAAGCCCAGTAGTATCCCTTATGCTTCGGCTTTGGGAGACAGTCACTTTATCTTAAACACATAAGGACACAAATCTATTTGCTTGAACTCCCTTGAATCAGTTCTTTGTTTGCAGCCACAAATACATATGGCAGAGATTACGTATTACAGTTTATTGTTCAGGCCGTGAAGACTCTAGGATGTCGTTGTGGGGTTTGTAACTGAATCTGGAAAGTCCTCGGGATCTTGTCCTTTAAAAAAAGAGATACGAGTTTGTTAAAAAGAAGTGAAAATAAGCTGGGAAGGGAAATGGTACCAATGTAACATCAATATAGCAACATGTAGCTTCCAAAAACTTCTCCCTAAGTCTCCATTCTAACCCTAAGTGTTCAAAATAATTATTCCCATTATATAGGGGAGAACACTAGGGCTCAGGGATGCTAAGTGAGTCCCGTTGCATCATTGCTGCCCCCGTACAGATCTGACACAGAAGAAGATCAGCATACACTAAGCAAACGTGTAGCAAGCACTCTGTAGAAGCAGGTACTTGATTGCTTTTTCTTGGGGCAGGGCGTGGTGAGAGCTAAGATGATGATACTCAGTGGTTTTACTGGCAGGGAGTCAGGTGCATGCAAGTCACATACAAAGTGGCAGAGAAAGATTTGTTAAAATTCTGTCATGCATATCTATTCGTAAACCAATTACTAATCAAACAGTATATATAGTAAATACAATGGGAAATGTAGAAACGTGTTTTTCTTAATTATTTCGTACAAGGACTTGTGTGCAGAAAACAACCTTTATAGACACAAAAAGATAACAAAACATACAGGGCAGCAGAGGTTAAGTGCTGAATAAGCAATGGAGTTGGAGACAGAAGTAAAAAGTGACCCTCCTTCAGACACAGAGATCCTTCAGTGAACACACAGTTATAAGGGTAAATTCGGGTTTGCCCAACAAAATTTTTCAAAATAGTATAAACCTGTCCATTGCATGTGATTAGATCTCTCCTTACGCAGAGTTGGCCTGTGAGTATTTGCATTTGCTGGGATAGCAAATGTTCACTGACTTATCTTCTTTATCGTAAGGAACAAATTAACATTCTGGGCACATGACAGAATGTGGGTAGGGCTTTTCCAGCAGTGGGGCTTTGGCTTTGAGAATCCACATGAGCTTTGTGGGAGCTTCCTTTCTGATGTGTGGACTCCATGTGCTTTGACCATCTATCCATTCGTTTATCTGCAGAGAAGGGAAGAGGAGACTATGGGAAGGGCCGGGTTATGTTTGAACAATGGAGAGCATATAATGGGTACTTCAGTATTCAGAGAAAGAGTGATTCAAAAGTAGCAGGAAAAACAGGAAGAGAAACAATAACAACAACAACAATAATAATAAACCACCCAAACAAGAAGGGATGAGTAAGGGAATATTTTGTCATCTACCTTCTCTGCTAAATAGCAAACATCAACCAAGAGCCCAGGAGTTTGAGTTAATGATCACTACTCCCAAGATAAAACAAACAACAAAGAAGCAAAAACCTTATTAAGAACTTGGTGTGTTTGTATATGCGTGTTTGTGTGTGCTTGTGTGTTCTTTGAAATATGGCTAACCTATAAAGTTGCAGAGGCTTATATCATGGGGTATGCATGTTAAGGTTTAGGAATAATGCTCAAGGATCCCATCCAGCTGACTAGGTATGGCTGAGAAAGGGAACGGGGCAGAGGATGATAGAAAATATAGAGTAAGAAAAACTCCATTTCCTGGGCAAACATAGATTCTCTGACATGGTGGAGAGTCTGAATTGGAAACTATTTTCTTTGAAGACATTTTTCTAAGATCAAACCCTCTACATATTTGAAGTTTAGAGATTAATGGACTCCAGAACATAAATTTAAGTGAGATTTTTAAAAAGCATAGTATATAAGGGTCCCATTGGATGTAATGATACAGCCTGACAATAAAACATCTCTCAGTCAGAATTAATCTCTTCCCCATAGGCTTGTGGTACTTTGCACTTATGTTATGAAACTCATCACAGTCTTCAGTATATTACAGACAGAAAGGGAGCTGGTTTGAGAGACCATAATATACCCTGCAGTGTCTTAAATTGCCTCATTTTGAGTTATTCATAAAACAGGATATCTGAGATATTAGACTTATAGTTCCTATTTTACAGAGAAAGCATTGAGGTGGTAAATCATTTCTTAATTAGTAAGTTTCAGTGCCAAAACTTGAACTCAGACTTGCCCATTCCCATTATTCTGCATATGCATGAGCTTCTAGAGGGAGACAACTCACATCTTTTTCAGCTTAAATGACCTACTGTGCCAAGTAGATGCTCAATAAGTCTTGTGAAATTGACTCTAGTGAACACATGGCAATTAAGTGTGTCATTTTGCAAGCTGAAGACTCAAATAATAACCTTCAGAAGCTTTATTCAAATTGCAATGCAGTAATGAACTTCAAATTAGGATCAGCTTTTTTTTTTGACAAAAAAAAATTCTGAAAGTTCATGACAGAAATAATTATTCAGAACATTTCAATCCGTACATCAGGAATGAACTTGGCTTGTAGATAAGCAGAATAGGCATTATCTGTTTTCTAGTTATTCTGATGAGTTTTGAAATGTTTATCTGTCTCCAGTTCCCTTCATCTATGACCCTACCACCAATAGAATGCCTAAAATTTCCACTATTGGAGCCAATGCCTTATGTAAAATTATAGTCATCCAAAGACTTCATTAAAATTGCTCATCTGCACTAGGAATAAATAAAATATAAACCTTCATTTTATAGTAACACACATATACACACAAATCAAAAGAGTAATTTACCCTAAAGAAGATCCAGTGATCAAGGGAATTCTACATGCAGATTTGGAGGAAAGAGGAGTGAAAGGGTTAGACACCAAAGAGAATCTTGCCAAGCTCATAATGTTGCTCAAGGCTAGTTCTGAACTAGAAGTACATTTACCACGTCTAAATAATGTAACTAAGTAGGATCTAAATCAATGTGACTTTAATATAAATGGTGTTCTTTACCTCCTGTGTAATACTGTCAGAGTGCTAGAGCAGGCAAGCTTTCAGGACCAGAAGACCTGCTGGGTTCCTGAGTCATCTTTGGACTGGGAGCCCCATTGGGAAATAAATCTTTGGTGGTTAATAAAGACTGGGAACCTGAATGTTTCAGTATTCAGCAAATCTGCTTAGCAACCAATGTCCTAGGAAAGATCACAAGCAAAGAAAGATCATGAAAGCTGTGGGGGTGGGGGGAGAAAAGGAAGGGACAAGTACTGCACAGAATTTGAGACATGATCTAATTAGGTACAGACAGCAAGAGAGAGACAGAGAGAATGAGAAGTGTGAAAAATATTGGGACAATACCTTAAATTATCAAATTCCTTTATGTTCATTGGACCTTTTCCAGGGGAAAATGAGATTTGAGTTGACCTGTGTGGGAATTATGGGGAGGGGTGATGGTTGAGAGTGGGGTTTTGAAGCTAGACTGTCTGAGTTTGAACTTCACCACTGCCACTTTTCAGCCTTGTGGACTTGGCAAGTTAAGTCATTTCTTTGTACCACAGATTTCTCATCTGTAAAGTGTGGGTGACTCTTGTGCACATTAATGGGTTAAGATGTGTGAAGTGTCTAAAATAGTCCCTGGCAGTTGAACACCCTCAATAAATGATAGCATTATTGTTAATCTCTAAAGAGAGAGTCAATTCCATGATGGAAGTGTTTGTTTATCTGCCCAACCCAGTCATTTATTATTTATTGAGAGGCTCTGTGAAGGCTAGACAAACACTGTCCATGGTGCTTAAAATAAATTACCTAATCTGGACTCTGCAGGGAAATCACAGAACAATGCAGAGTTAGGGCTGTCACCACCCTAACCCACTGATCAATCTTCACATCACTGAAAGTGAGACAGATGTTAGGTGTCTCCTGGTGTGTTGCAATCTAAACTATACAGTGCCTCCTGTGAAACATTCTTGCCAAAATTGCTTAACCTGAATCTAATGAAGTCTTGAGGAATAATTTCCAGGCCATAGTTCATGCCGGACAGACAGGGGATAGAGGGACAAATAAATGACATTATGAGGAAATAATTAGCCAAATTCAGAAAGTGGGACCTTATACAAGACAATTAACAATTAAGCCAGTTTATTCAAAATATTAAAAAAGTGGGGGGGGGGGATGGCAAAGACTGTTTTAGATTAAGTGACTGAAGAGAGACTTAAGAGAGAATACAATTCAATGTAACAAGGGACCTTTTCTGTATATACCAGTTGACCCAACCACTTGTAAAAAAAAGATTTTGTAGACAACCATGGACATTCGTAGATAATAGATGATATTTGAAAACTACAGCTTATGCTTTTAGATTTGAAAATAACCTTGTACTTATTAGAGTACCAAGACACTTCCCTACAGGGTAGAGTCAGATGTCCTGGTTACATCCTGAGTTTCACTATTAAAATTTCACTTCTGGGTATATAGTCAAAAGAATTGAAAGCAATGTCTTAAAGAGATATCTGCTTATTCCCATTTTTACAGTGGTATTATTTGAGATAGCCAAAAAGGTGAAAGCAATTCAACATGTCCATTGATGGATGATGGATAATAACGTGGTGTGTACATACAATGGAAGGAAGTTCCAGTGTGTGTGCTGCAATGTGGATGAACGTTGAAAGCGTTATGCTAAGTGAAAGAAATCAGTCACAAAGGGACAAATATTATATGATTCCACTTATATGAGGTACTTACAGTAGTCAAATTCATAGAGACAGAAACTAGAATGGTGGTTGCCTGGGACTTGGGTGAAAATGTAGTGAGGAGTTATTGTTTAGTGAGTAGAGTCTACATTTTTGCAAGGTGAAAAGGATTCAGTGAATGGATGGTGATGATGGTAGAATAACAGCGTGAATGTACTTAATGCCACTGAACTACACGTTTAAAAAGGGTTAGGATGGTAAATTTTATGTTACATATATATTTTTCCACAAATAAAAAAAAATAAAGCTGAGTAGGAACTCCCAAAGGTTAAGGCACTTTAAAAAGTTAATACATTTCAAGAGTCAATCCTGAGTCAACCACAAGGGTGGCAGCTTTGCCTTGATATCTTACCTTGATTGTATTCATTTGCATGACAAAAACAAAGGTTCTATGCTGAGAGAGTTATGAAAACTAATTCAACATCTGTAGCCTACATCTGCCTTTGGTCATCTCTACCATAAGAGGCATATTACCTTCTGACAAATATCTATAGGCTTTTTGCAGACACTTTTTCCTCCAACTGGAAGCCACCTCCCTTCTCTTCTGAAATGTGCTCTTGGTCATATGAAGGGAAAACACGTGAACAAATTTACAATATTATACTATCTGTTCCAAGCTCCTATCTATCCCTCAAAACCCTACTCAAAACCTTCCAAATCTTTTCTCAGAAATCAGAAACCTTCATGGTTACTTTCCCCTGATCAGGACAATCTCAGCTTGTCCTGAGTCTCCAATAATGTTACTCTTATCTCAGTGTATTTTAACTTATTTAGTGATATGTGTACTTTAGTAATTACACTGTGAGCTCTTTCAAAGTAGGTACTGCCTTTCATCTCTATATCTCTAACGTATGGAATATTATATCTCATAGAATTAGTAAATTAACTCTGAAAAAATAAAGGAAAAAATCTGAGATGAGGCATTGCATATCTTTTTAGTGTCTGGCGCACACAGCCCTTGAAAGTCTCTTGTTCCCTGAATCAACCCATTGGCGTCAGTTGAAATTGTCTGTGACATCTAATAAACCCAACATCCTGCCCTAGGCTCACTCAGTGCTGCCTTCAAATATGTAAAAATGTCATGAAAGACAGCTTGCCCTTCTGGAAGAGGATGATTAAGTGCATAATTAAAAATTGATGCAATTTTCTTTGATGCAACAGTATTTTGCAGTTTCTCTTCCTGCAGCATATAAATGGGGCTGAACACAGAAAATAGACTGGTTCCCAGTTGTGGGCACCCTCTGCCCTTCTTTGCTATCCTGGAGGGAACAGAGACCCTGATGTCTACTTCTCCACTTTTGGAAAGGGCCCTGCAGTTACTGGTTTGCAGGATCTCTGTTCAAATACAATCTTCATTCTGTACACGTGTCATGAGAGATGAGGTTTCTAGATATGTATTATGCTATTTGCAAAGCCACAAAGAGATGGGCAAACTTGGTAATGAGCAAGGTAGAAAAAGCAGAGATTTTTCTGTCCAGGTAGCCCTAATGATTGGCAACATAGGTGTTTTTATAATTTGAAGTTGGTAAATCAAAAGCTGGGAATCCCAATCATATAAAAAACTGTAGTAAAGGAGGAATTATTTAGACACAGACATTTTCGTTAAGTCACACTCCGTCTGTCATCACCTATGTTTTCTTCTTCAATAGCAGGTTTTTATTTACCAGATTACTTTAAAGAAGAGAGTATTTTTCATTCTTGGAATTCTGTAAGCTGGGCAGTGAAGAGGCAGAGATGTAGAAAACAAGGGGCAGGACAAAAAAAAATCATTATAATGGAAAAAGAAATATTGGAATCAGTTAGAGAGGTTTGGTCCTCATGCACAGGACTCTGCCAGTGAGTAGTTCATCCATTCCATTGTCATGATGGGGGTTCCTTCCTTCCTTCCTTCTGCCTTTCTGTCTTTCTCTCTTTTTTTCTTTCTGTATTTTAACTATTGCTTAAGGACGACCTACCCTACCTACCTTAATAATACATTAGTTCATCCCACGTTGTTTGTATAAGAAACTAAATGAAGCACATAAAATGGTAGAAAAATGCACTAAGTTGGACCTTAAGACTAACTTCTAACTCCAAATCTTGTGCTATTTTATATGGCCCCAGGAAATGCCCATCATCCCTTTAAGCCTTGTTTTCCTTGCCCATCAATGGTTGAGTAACACCTTCCTTGCACACACTATGAGTTTTGGTGAGAGAACCCAGACACCAGGGAAGCTGGGGCCGGGTAGCTGTGGCAGAGGGCGGAGCATCTCTTATAGATTGAGACTCAGGAAATGCTAAAGGTAGGGAGGCCAGCAGGGGAATCAGGCTTCCCTGGGTGGATCAGCTTAACAGAGGTGAACAGAAGATAGGAGGTAGGGGAGCCCATTTCAGGGCCTGCAAGAGAACCTTAGGACCCCTAGGCCCCCTAGGAGTATGTTTGAGACTAAGTTCTAAAAAATTAAGAAAATAATGCTGTTTGTATTTATATGCCATTTTTTCTTCTCATCTATTTAAGAAAAACCTTACTGTAGCTAAATAGAAAGAAGAGCAGGCAGCTCTGTTATTAGTTACAGATAAGGAGGAAAGGATGGATGCAATTAACTTGTCAATATAGCTCTCCTTCCACTTGGCCTTTCTGTGCATCCCCCCTCAGCGCCACCTCTCTCTGCAGCATCGATTGGGTATTGTTAACCTTTATCTATCTCTTGTTTACTTTTCTCTATTGGAGCCAAACATCGATATGAAGCTTTTAGAAAGGACAGCAGCAACCAACAAAGAGACATTGGGAAAAGGTCAGAATCTCCAACATGAGATGTGCTGTTCTCAGCCAGGCCTGGGAAACAGGCTCCCCCTCGGAGAGCGAAGGCAAGGCTTGGCGGCCGGCAGCCGTGGTGCTGGCCTTGTGGGAAGAAGTGCAACAGGCAGTAATGATCAGTACCTCCTCTGTCAGGGCAGCTGTCAGACGTGGCCCCGCCCCTCAGCCTAAAGGAGAGCGAACATATCCTCAAGTATTTTCTAAAGCTCCTGAAGTTTGGCCAGTGGTGTTTTGCTGCTGCTTTCTTGACAGGATGCCTGCGAGCATCAGATACAAAAGAAAGGTAACAGCGTTAGGTCGTCAGGACTGTGATGGTGGTGGCCAACTTTTCTCCTCTCCACTGAAAATGAAGAAGAAGAAACGGGTCTCAAAGCAACTAGAGGACTGTGATCAGGTCCATGTATGATTTTGCTTCTTGGGCATTGCCTAGAAATAAATAAAAGCAAAGCGTGTGGCAATTCTTTAGAGGAAATTGGAAAGTTTCTTAGAAACTACATAGTGCACCCCTCCCTGTGTTCAGGATGTGGAAACCCAAGGCCCAGAGCCATCACATGGAATCCCCAAGCAGAGGAGGACAGGTTCTGATGAATCAGTTCCTGACTCTGGCTGATCTGCTGTTCTTCTTTCAAAAAGAAGATGGAGTGTATTTTGCACAAAATGATACCTCAAACAAATAACCAGCCAAATGCAGAAAATACAAAATTACAGAAAGCCCACCCAAGTATGAGTTGGGGCAACTTGAGCCTTGCTACTGGACCCACCAGAATGTTCTGTGTGATGAAGCCACTCTGATCCTCATTTTCCTTATCTACATATTGGGAGTGATGGCTTTGTCCCGCTTACCATGTTAATTTGTTGTAACCAAATGTAATCGAAAAGCATTTAAAAATGCTGTATGCGGTTTTGAAAGGCGTTAACACAGGGCTGCTCTGTCCCTGTTAGATGGGTGACCTTGGGCAAATCACATTACTGGTTACAAAAATAAAACCGCACTAGAAGATTTTAAAATGATCATTCTCCTGTTCAACATTATTTAGGGCAGAAATATCCCTTAGTTTCATGGTGTTTGCTGAGATGCTTGCTGATGCGCGGCCATGTCTTTGCATCCTAAGCCTCTCTGTAGGGCTAACAGCGCACGACCAGACTTGCCTATCCTGGGGCCAATCTGACCAGGCAAAGCCAGCCTCTTCACCGACACACAAGTACAGGAGAACCCCATGTCCAACCTTTTCCAGAAAAGTCTAGATTTCACTTATCCCACTCCTGCAGCTCATAAATCTACTTCTACTTGTCAGATGACATAGTCTGATTCTGGGTCTATCCACACTCCCAGATGTAGTGATGACACTGCCTGGGAGCCGGCCCTGGTCATAGGAGGTCCATGGATTTGGTTGCAGAAAAAAATCAACCAGGAAGAGCTTTCTCTCTAGCCTTCATCTTATATGGGCAAAATTCCAAATACATCTCAGAGATGTGTATTTCAGGTTGGCAGCGGTATACTACAGCTTGGTGACAGGTTTCTTCTTGATCAAGGAAGGAATAAAAGAGACTTCCTATAGACTTCTTTTGGGTGTTCTAGTTTTAAATAACTTCATACTTAAATGTCTTGGGGCTAGGCGGGTGGGTGGGTGGTGGTTGTGACCACTGGATAAATAGAAAGATGCAACTTGTAAATGCTGAGTCCTGAAGAGCCACCTTTAGACACCTAGCCTTTGGTTAAGGCACTGATGAAAATGCAGATATCTCTAAATGAGAAAATATAATAAACTGTGCTGGTCATTAGCAATTCAGTGCTAATGTGGCTGTGAGATTGCTCTTTCCTTACCTAGAAAACCAGCGACCCATCAGCTTTCTATTAGGAAGAAGGCATATATCAGGTCTGATGGCTATGGGAAAGGAAAAGTGAGAGACTTGAAATTGAGCTCTATCTGAGAAGCTCTGTCATGAGCATCTTGATGGAGTATCCTGGGGCGACATTAGCAGGAAGGACATTAATGTTTTTATTCACATTACATTACGTGCCCAGCGTTTTACTGGTCCCTCCCCCATCCGTCTCTACAGTCAATATGTATTTTTGAGTATTTGTTAGTTACTGTGCTGGTCCCTGAGAGTCTGATCTAGGCAGTGTCAATTTCCCTGCTGTTATAGACTGAATGGTCCCCCACCCCACCCAACACAATTCATGTGTTGAAGCCCTAACCTGCAATGTGATGATATTTGAAGGTAGAGCCTTTGGGAGACAATTAGAGCTAGGTTAGGTCATGGGGGTGGAGCTGCCATGGTGGGATTTGTGTCCTTATAAGGAGATGAAGGTACTGGAGCTTTTTCTGCCTGCCTTGTGCAGATATAGTAAGAAAAGTGCCAAACCAGGAAGTCCACACTGATCAGACGCTGGCTCTCCTGGTGCCTTGAACTTGGATTTCCCAGCCTGTAGAACTGAGAAATAAATGTTTGTTGTTTAAACCACTCAGTTACTGTGTCCTGATCTCAATCGATTGATAATCCATGTGGCTGGACCAGCCCTTAGTGGTTCTTATTATGACTGCAAGATGCCCTTAGCAATAATCATCAGAAAACTGTTGGGAGAAAAAGTTTATTACTTGCAAGTCCTGAAATTTACACCCTCCACCTGAGAGCACATAGGAAGGTCATGGGTCAAGAGAGAAAGAGAGCTTGTGGGGCTCTGAGGTTCTGCTTTTACTGGGATTGAGGGTGAGGTGCCTACTGTTTCATGGGCTCACTCTTTAAATTTGAAATACAAGAGTGAGAATTTTAAGCTTGTGAAGAGAAAAGCAAGTGGTCCAGAGAGTCAGTGACTGAGCTCAGTCAAGTTCTCTAAAATGAAGGAGTCTGCGGTGTGCAGGGGTCGGGGGCATGGCCTGGCTTTATCTCGTTGAGGCTGACAATGTGTTTATGCAGATCAACTTCTTTGGTGTGGATGCCTCTTTGAAGTGACTCAGCAAACAAAGCTTAAGTCAGGTCCTCGAATTACTAAAAGAAAGGTCAACTATACTAGTTGATGATGTTGTTTTTGTTACAGAAGCCTGAGCTGACCAAGGTACCAACCCTCAGGGAGCTTAGTCTCATGGCTCTGATCGTAAGTACGCAACAACTCTGATGAACACTGGAAAGAGTGCTCGTTGGGGTTGAGGGCTCCATGAAGGTCCATGAGGTGGGAGCCTTGCCACGCAGTGCGGGCAAGTCAGAGGGTCATAATGCATTGTTTCATTTAACCTTTACACTGGTTCTGTGTGGTAAAAATTTAACCTCCTTTTGACGAATGAAGAAACCCAGACCCAGAGAACGTAGCACCCAGAGTTATCACAACAAAAACAGAGAGCCACCATTCCTGAATCACCAAACCCGGCTGTGCCTAAAGTTAGAAAGCCAATAAAGGAGAAAGTCTAAACTTCAATGGATGGTGTACCTGACTCTAAATGAATACTTGACCCCCTCAGTCCCTGTTTGGGGAGTGGCAGGGGATAGGGAGGACGGGTGCTAAACCAGAGCGCAGAGGGGCCATTTAAGGTCATCATCGTCCTTCAGCCCTAACAACAGTCTTCATGAAAACTATGTGCCAAGAGGACTTACCACCAGTCACCTTTTGTGTAGTGTCTTTTAAACAAAGAACGCAGCAAGGCCACATTTTCAAAATGTCACAGATTCCCTAACCACCCTCCCTCTGGCAGGAGCTTTGCTATTTTCCTTCATTTGCAAAGCCAGTTGCCTGATTGGGGCTGGCTCCCCTGTTCCTTGATCGTCTCAGCTGAAGAGCCCAGGGGAACTGCCCTTGTAATGTCCTTGAGACAGGATTGGAAGAGGATATAATTCCTCTCCTTTACACAGAAGACATTAATTCAGCAGAAGGTTCAAGAGTGTTCACCTACCCCATGCACCACCCTAGACCAGACGTGGGAGGCTCTGTGTTAAAGAGGTTTTTCTGAGATTTTCCCAGACTTTTTAGGAATAGAATTTCTCAGCTGGCTGGAATCAAGTCTCAGGCAGACAAAGAACACAGGATTGCTCTATGAGGATTTGTGAGTCTTAAGAGAAGAAAACCCAACCTCCCCCTTCTCAGGACTCAGAGGAGGCCCCACCCTTGTAAGCAGCCCTGCCCTGATGGCTACTGATGAAGGAAGTGGCATCACTAAATCAGTTCCAGCCGACAGAGGCAGGATTGCTACTCTGGTCTTTCTGTGACTTACTGGTTTCAGCTGTGTGCTGGCTCCCCAAAGCCAGCAGTTTGTCAAAGGTGCAATTTTATAAATCACAAATAAATAAACACAAGATTTTTTGTCTAATCCAGGAGATTGAACAAGTGTGAGGGAGTTTGAGGGAGGTGACCTAGGTGGCCGCAGGCTTGCAGAGCTTGGGCCCACCCTCATCATTATAGACATAAATCACACTCAAGGCAGGAACATTGGAGAGACTCAGCTTTTATCCCCCCTGTAGCCCCTCCTCACTGCTGCTCCCTTGTCCTGTATGGCTTAGCACTGAAGACTATAAAGAGAAAAGAAGCAAGACTGTATGGCTCCTTTAGGTATTCCTTGAGCCTGACAAAATCACCTTGATTGGGGACCCACCTCATAATCGTTTGAAATCATGGGAGGTGGGTCTGAGAACTGTGAAAGCATTAAAGGTCAGAGTCAGGGTGTCTCTTAACGGAAAGCCACCTTCTGCTCCACCTACCTGCCTGGAAAACTTAGACACAATGTCACTGACAGACCAGAGCTTTCATCAAAAGTAACGTAACATACAACATCAAACACAATACAGAAACCTATAATAAGGGGTCAGTGTACAATGTCGTGAGGCAAATGGCCAGAAAGATATTGCTCTCTTTGATTTTTTTGGTAGCATCCTTTTCTCTTAATTCCCAAATCCAACGTACAGTTAACAGAGAAGCAGAGCTCGCTGGTGGATGGAAATCATGGGAGAGTATAAAGCAATAACTAAGGGATACACCATCACTTGATGAAGTCATCTCGAGGCAGGGCTTTGTCCACTTGAGATGAGAGAAAAGAATACAAAGATTGACAATTTGGTAAAAGAGAAAGGAATTGACTGTTGAGAAGATAAACCATGAATGAAGGCTGCGTGTCTCTGGTTTCTCCTGATTTAACAACAAACATCTTGCTGAGGGACGGGAGGTTAATACTGGATTCCTCTCCTAGTGCAGAATTAGAAAGCAAGAAGCTTCTGGGGCTAAGTCAATGTTTGCAAAAATCATGAATACAAACACAATCAGATTCAAAATGCATTGAATATATATAGCCCTTTTATTTGGAGGAGCTATATTAAGTCACAGAGGGTATCTCCTTAATCCTTACTTCTCTCTTTTGTGAGATGAGGTGATTAACAGAAATGGGACAAAGAATTGAAGATCAAGCCAGTGGAAGTGTCTGAGAAATCATCACTGTCCTCACCTCCATGGCAAACCAACTGGAAAAGTGGTCATTCTGAGTTCTGCATTATAGCCCAACTGAGGAAATTCCTGTATTCATACCTCAGAATAAATGCATTTGCAGAAATCTTTCTCCTGTCCTATCATATTTTCATTGAACTGTAGCCAATGGAATCAATAGATTGCTTTTAAACTATAAAATTCTAGCATTTCATGAATAGGTTATTAAATACATTCAGTGTTTCTACAATAATCATGGAAATACCCCGTAAGTGCACCTTGCCAAATAGGAAAATGACAAATACACACGTTTTAAAGCTTTCAGGCTTTCCTTCCACCACATTTTCTCCATCCACTCATCTGCTGTGGACACTTAGGTTCCCTCCATATCACGGCAACTGTAAGCAACTGACACCACAAACACTGAGGTGCATGTATCTTTTCAAATTAGTGTTTCAATTTTTTAAAATACATAAGGAGGAGTGAAATTGCTGGATCACATGGTAGTTCTATTCTTAGTTTTTTGAGAAAACCCTACACTGCCTTCCACAGGAGCCATGCCAATCCACATTCCCACCATCAGTGTACAAGTGTTTCCTTTTCTCCACATCCTCACGACATCTGTCATTTGAATTGTTCTTGATGACAGCCATTCTGACAGGTGTGAGGTGATATCCCACTGTGGCCCTAATTTTCATTTCTCTGATGATTAATGATATTGAGCATCTTTTCACGTGTCTGTGGGTCATCCACATGCCCTGCCCCTCCCTCCCCCGGAAAAACGTCCACCCAGGTCCTCTACCCATTCCTTAGGCAGGCTGTCTGTCTTCTTGCACTTGTGTTGTATGAGCTCTGTATATATTTTGGATATTAACTCCTTCTCTGTCATATCATTTGCAAATATTTTCTCCCCTTCAGTAGGTGGTCTTTTCATTTTATAAATGGTTTCCTTTGCTGTGCAAAGGCTTTTAAGTTTAATTAGGTCCCATCTGTTTATTTTTGGTTTTGTTTTCTTTGCTTTAGGAGACAGATCCAAAAAAACATTGCTGTGATTTATGACAAAGAATGTTCCACCTATGTTTTCTTCTAGGAGTTGTATGTCTTCCAGTCTTACATTTAGTTCTTTAATCCATTTGGGGTTTATTTTTGTATATGGTATTAGAGAATGTTTAACATTTTTTTACATGTAGCTGTTCAGTTTTTCTAAAACCACTCATTGAAGAAGCTGTCTTTTCTCCATTGTATATTCTTGTCTCCTTTGTGGTAGATTAATTGACCATAAGTGTGTGGGGTTTATTTCTGGGCTGTCTCTTCCATTCCATTGATCTGTGTGTCTGTTTATGTGCCAGTACCATACTTTTTGATTACTGTAGCTTTGCAGTATATTTTGAAGTCAGGGAACGGGATTCCTCCAGCTCAGTTCTTTTTTCTCAAGATCATTTTGGCTATTCAGAGACTTTTGTTTCCATACCTATTTAAAAATTATTTGCTCTAGTTCCATGAAAAATGCCCTTGGCATTTTGACAAGGATTTCATTGAATCTGTAGATTGCCTTCGGTAATATAGTAATTTTAACAATATTAACAATATTAATTCTTCCAATTTATGAATACATTTTATGAACACTTTCCCTTTGTGTCACCTTAAATTTCTTTCATCTGTGTCTTATAATTTTCCAAGTACAGTTCTTTTATCACCTTAGGTAAGTTTACTAATGATAAATTATTAATCAATACTAACTAATATTATTACTAATAAAATATTGTTAATTTGCTACAGGCATACTTCATTTTATTGCTCTTCACTTCACTACATGTCTCAGATGTTGCATTTTTTACAAACTGAAAGTTGTGGCAACCCTATGTTGAGCAAATCTATCAGCATCATTTTTCCAACAGCATGTGCTCATTTCAGTGTCACATTTTGATACTTCTCATGATATTTCAAACTTGTTCATTATTACTACATTAGTTACAGTGATCTATGAACAGTGATCTTTGATGTTACTGTTGTAATTATTTTGGCATTTTTTAGAAATAAATTAACTTTTAATTGAGGTATGTACTTTTTTAGACAAAATGCTATTGCATGCTCAATAAACTACAGTATAGTGTAAGCATAACTTTTGTAAGCACTGGGAAACCAAACATTTTATGTGGTTTGCTTTATTGAAGTATTCGCTTTACTGTGGTGATCTAGAACAGACCCCACAATCTCTGAGGTCTGCCTGTATTTTAATTTATTATTATTTTAATTATGATTATTGCTATTTTTATCATTGTGAAAACCAGCCATTGTCTTCAAGTCATCTGTGGTGTCAGGTTCCTATAACAATGGCCTGTCCTGTCTTGGCTTCCTGTAAGCACCCTAGAAAACTCATGCTGCAGCAGAGACGACAGAGGAAGCTACCACTTGTTGACTTACATCCTATGTAGCAGGCAGCCAGCGCAGCCTCAGCATTACCAATATGGATTTTCAAATCACCCAAGGCTAATAGCCCAAATTAATAGTCTTGGGGTGGCTCCAGAGCAATTGAGAAAGAAAATCCATAACTTCACTAAAGACACCAGCGGCTGTTCAGGGAGAGAGGTCTATATTAATTAAGAGCTGTGAACACTGTAAAAACTGGTACATTCGTGAAGGGGAGAGAGACAGTTATAATTAACCATACACTAGAAGCCCATATGGCAATCCTGGTTAGGAAGCAAAGGGAGCCTCTACTGGAGAGGTTGGGCTGGAGGCCTCGCCTCCTGGGGGGCAGATGCATTGTCCTACCAGCCCAGCATCCCGTTGCTCACAGCAGCCTCTAGGGCAAGACTGTCCTTCTAGCATCAGCTATAAACTTTAGGAAGGTCCAGGTTTGGGATGTGCATAAAACTCTGTGGTCCTTTCTTTCTGCAACAAAGCCATCAACTCCAGTGGCCTCCTTTCTCAAGGTCCCTCTTGGGTACTTTGCAAGGTAGGGGACTCAGTGTGAAGGAAATGAGTTGAGGATGTTAAAGCAATGGTCCTTACCCTTCAGCAGCCTCTTGTGGATGCTCTGCACTTGAGGGGATTGGTGCCCAAGAACACTTCCCACCTCAGATGAGGAAAGAACGTGTACTTAGGAGAAGCTGCAGTGTCCAGAGCACACGGTGACCAAGCAGTTACACTGAAGAAGTCTGGTTTGGAACCAGATGTCTTGGGTTTGAGACCCACTTTGTCATTTCCTATGTGACTTTATTTTTAGTCACTTGACCTCCCTGAATTTCTCATTTGTGAAATAAGATGAATACCACCTACTTTGCAGAGATAATGTAAGATTCCTTAAGCTAATGTATATTGCATACATTATTCACATTTTAATTATATTTTCTAAGTGCATCTCCCTCATGTGATCTTATTCAGTGGTGTAGCTTTAAATACCACCAATATTCTAAAGACGATACATTTTTGTTTCTCGCTGGGACCTCTCTTAAACCACAGACTACGTATAAACTTGTCTACTCGACATCTCCTTTTCGATACCTCATGGGCGTCTCAAGCTTCTTAACACGTCTTAAAACTGAATTCTTGCGTCCCATTCCCCTGCACAGTTGACGGCTCGGGACAAAAATCTTGGATGATCTTTTTTCTCCTTTTCACAGACAGTTTGTCTGCAAATCCTACTGCTCTGTCTTCCAAGTATGCCTGAAACAGACTCTGTCCCCTCACCTCCATCACCACTGCTCTGGGCCAAGCCCACTTCATTGCTCGTAAGGGTTCTCACCGTCACTTCTTAACTGGATACCCTGCTTCTTTGCCCTCTCCAGCCTGGTAAAGTCTTTTCCCAGCCCAGTAGCCACAGTGAGCCTGTTAAAATGTCAGATGATTCTGTTCAAAACCTTCTGGTAGTCTCCTGTTTGAAAGTAAAAAAGCCCTTGCTGTGCCCTACCAAGCCTCAGGTGACACTGCCTTCCTCTGCCATCACCTCTCTGGCCTCCTCCTCTCCCACCTGTCCCCTCTGCTGCAGTCACTCTTCCTTGCACATTATAAGCAAGCTTCAGCCTCAGGGCTTTTGTACTTGTTGGAGTGCTTTCTGGAATGTTCTTTCCTTGGTCAGTATGTAGCTTACCCCTTGGATGCTTCAAAATTTCTGCCCAAATATATCAGAGAGATAGGCTTTTCCTGACTCCCTATTCAAACAGCACCTTGCCTGGCTCCCTTGCATTCCTTTTTGCACTTACCCTGCTTGCCTTTCTACCTGTTACAGACTTAATTATCATGTCACCTCCCAACTAGAATATAAGATCCATGAAAGCCTTACGTTTTCTCTTTTGTTCCCTACCATAATCCCCAACACCCAGAACAGGCTCTGGTGCCTGGTTGAAAAATGATCAGTATGGTTTTTTTTCAATCATTGAATGCATGAGTGAATGATTATTACCAGTTGCATTGTCTTACCCATGAAGTCTCTTTGAAAGTTATGATGATTCCAGAAATGCTGAGGATAGTATATATTGTGCATTGGTTTTGTCTGTTTGCTTGTTTGGTGTTTATTCTTTCTTGTTTACCTTATCACATGGTCAGGGGGAGTATCAAGATGAAGGCAGAGAAGTTCAGGTTCCTAGTAAGTGTAGGGGGAAGCCTTGACACAGCCAGTCAAAGGAAAGCTGCATCACATCCATCCAGAGTAAGGAGGAAAACCAGCGATGTCTGGCCCCAGCAGTGCCGGTAGGGTCCTGGAGAACCTGGCTGTACCGCTTACCAGGGGCCTTGCCCTGGACCCCAGAGGATTCTCTGCTCAGTGTCACCGTAGATGCCCTCATTCATCCCAAGGTGAACTGGGGAAAAGGGACTTCATCTCTCACCCCTGCCAACTGTGAACACAGACTTCATTTCTGCAAATGAAGCTGTGTCATCTCCGGCAGATTACGTAACTCTTTAGAACGTCAAATGCAGGTAACAGTAGCTTATAATAAAGTTAGTTATAAACGGAGATGATGCATGTAAAGGGCCTAGATTTAGGTCAGTCACATAAGACACGCTCAGTGTATTTATTATTGATATGATCGTCTCCATTAAAAAGATCCCAAAATTCTTTGACATCTGAATTGGCTCCCAGAATTTTCTTGTGAGACATATTTTAGATTCATAACTCCAGCTAATGCCCTTTTATGAAATTCTGATCTAGAAAACAAGTAGATGATAGAGTTACAATTCTAAATTAGCTCAAAAGAAAGTTTTGAAGTATATATATATACACATACACATGCATATATATATATATATACACACACACACACACATAAATATACACACATACACACACACACAGTTTCTGCCTTCTTAACATCTCCACTTAGTTGCCTCGATAGCACCTTAAACAAATATATCCCAAACTGCATCTTTACTAAAAACAGAGTCATACATGGTGATTAAGTGCCTGGACTCTGAGAGCGTAAATAACTTGCCCCATGTCACAAGCTAGGCACACAGAATTTGATTTCCATATCTGTAAAATGTGGTAATAGTAATGTGCAGAGCTGGCTACATAATTTGTGGAACATAATGAAAAATGAAACTCAAGGCCCCCTTGTTTGAAGAGCAGGACGAAGCCATTAAATATGCTGAGACAGACAGCTTTCTTCTTTCCTCTGCATTCGTCTCTTGAATTGTGGAAGTTTGTGTGTGTGTGTGTTTTGCTATTTACTGCCATGCTCTCTCAGGTATGGAAATACTCATGCAGATCCCTGCAGGTGGCCGAGGGCCCAATCCTGTGATGGAAGAGGGCAGCAGGTCATTCAGTTGTCAGACCAAGGAGACACACCCCAAGCTCCCTGTCCATGGGCCAGCGGTCGCACCTCCAGGCTGATGGTGACCTCCAAGGATTTTCATGCTCTGGGCTAGGAGGTGCTTAGTGCCTGGACTCAGCGGGGGTGGGGGTGGGGGTGGGGGTGAGAGGCTTGTCCCTGTCCAGTCATCCATGAAATACCCCATGGTTCCTATCTGTCCTGGACAGTGGGCAGGGATAGCCACCATTTGTCTGAGCTCTGTCCTATACTCATGCAGCGAGGAGACCCCTCCTGGGTGCAAAGGATGGTGATGGAAAGCAGACTTTTCCAGGCCAGCACGACTCAGTCATTCTCAGGGGGGAGAGTGGCAGTAGACATGGGGCAGGGATGGAGAGGCGGAGGTCTGGTCGACTCAGGGCGATGAGGGGTCTGGGAGCAGACAGCTAAGAACCCACATCAGAGAGGCAGAGAGGCCAAGGGTGGCAGGACTGTGTGTGAGCTGAAGCTCTGAGCCCCATGTGCTCCATGGTCCATCCATATGTTCAGTTACAGTCAGTGGTCAGATTATTAGATATTTCAAGACAGACACCACAGAACCTTAAACCCCAAGTGCAGGGCAATTCTGGATGCTGAGTACTTGTTTGCTGACCTGATCTTTTTCAGCACGCATACAAGACTGACCTTGAATCCCTGCCACGGAGAGTGAGGCATAGTGAGTCAGTATACATAGACTGCACTGCCTGCCATATAATACGCTCTCAGTACACACCAGTCACTTAGAAACTGTCTTCCAATAGCTCCTAACCCTGCTCTTCTACCTGCACCCCATTCTCAAAAGGAGGCATCTTTTAAAAATGCAATTCCAGTCTTGCTATTCCTCAGCTTTAAATGTTTATGTTACTTCTCTTTGATAACAAAGTTCAAATTCCACATGTGGTCTGTGACTCTCTAGCACGGTCTCCCCAAGAGACACCCTCAGCTCAGGCCCCTTTTCTCCTCCCTCACTGTTCTCCAAGCATGCTATTCTTCATTCTGAGGATCAGATTTTTTCCCACGAGGTCCTTGGTCTCAGGAAGGGAAAGGAGGAGTTCCAGGCAGAGGGAACAGCCTCTGTGGAGCCTTATTCATTTATAAGTTTGAAAATATCACTTCCTCAGGGAGGTTTTCTTTGAGTTTTCTGGCTAGCTAAAAATAAACAAACAAACCAAAAATAAAACAAAGACAAAAAACAAAAACAGAAACATCCTGTGATGTGTTCTCATAATACCCTGTATTTTTTCTTTATAGAACTTCTAACAATTCTTAGTATAATAATCTATTAAAAGATGATTTATGTAATGTGTCTCCTTCTAATTAAACTGTAAGTGTCATGCAGGCAGGTTCCACATCTATCTTGTTCACTGTTACTTTCCAGTGCCTAGTTGAGGGCCGGACATGTGGTAGATTCTCCATCAATATTTGTTGAATTACTTACATCTATTGCTTAACTAAGATGCGTAGGTTTGTGCCTAATCACCTGAGGTTATTGTCTGGTAAAGAATGTTCTTTATACAGATGAATCCCAGTTAGGTGTTAGAAGGGGGCTAGGCAGGTTTCTTCTGATTTTTGCTTGTTATCTTGGACCTTCTGAATGTCATCTCTTTTGGTCTGAAAGCCTTTTCTTAAGCTACTCCCCAGTACCTCTTCCCCAGTTCCCCTGTATTATCCCTCCTCAGCAAAAAAAAAAAAAAAAAAAAAATGTATTCATTGCTTCTCCCTGGTCTTTGCTCCTTGACTTGTCACCATCGTTTGTCCAGTCACTGACCCTCCTTATTTATTCAGTTGGTAGTGTCTTTACATCACCATTTTCCATAATTTTCCTGTGAACTGTCTCATGTTATTTCAGGGTGGAAAGGGTCCTGTGACTCAGCTTGCAGAAGAATCTCTACAGAAGAAAATTGTCTCATAAATAAAGAAATACACTGGTTTGTTTAAATAACCTTGTTATATGAGCACTGCTGAATTTGCTTGTGAGTTTTAGATGTCTATATTACACAATTTGATAATTACAGAACAGGTGTAGAAAGCAGAGCCTGGTGTGAATTTCAGGAGTACTTTGAGATTGTCCAGAATATATTTGTCATTGTCTACAGTCCAATAAGATTGCCCTTCCTTTTCACCTCTCATTTTATCACTGCCTCTGATAAAGGGATGCATTAATTTCATCTGTAAATACAGACGATGGTTTTAGCCTGTGGCTACGAATGATGGTGCTTTACAATAAGGAATCAAAATGAGAAACCAGTGTAGTAATTTACCATAATTATAGCCATGAAATACTACTTGGAATTAGTCATGGCAGTAATACATGGCTCAGGAACTTCTAGCAAAATCTCCTAAGTGAAAGAACAAAGGAAGGGAGGAAACGAGATGGGAGGCCGTGCAAAGTTCCTAGCCACGAATCCAGACAGTTGGGGGAAATAAATGCAAGCTGGAGGACTCAGGCAAAGATCTGCCCTGGGAGGAGGTGCCCTTGTTTTCTCCGGAAAGCCCGCCAAGTTTAGGAGACTTGCCACAGTTTAATTAAAGTCTGCAGCTGGTGTGAAAGCAAAGGAGAAAAAGAAATTAGGGCAGCACAAAAACTAATGAAAGTCTTGGATCTCATTTTAAACTTTTCTCTCTATTATGAAAGAAATATGACTTGTCAGATGTGGCCCCATTCACCATGACAAAGCCCTCAGGGAAGGAACATTCTGGACAACGGAGAGAAAAGACCTGTAGTCAGGTCTCTTTGGACTTGACTGCCACTGCCTTTTTCAGTAAAAACTCATCCAAATCCTTTGTGTGTGTGTGTTTTTAAAACAAGATAAAAGAGGACAGCACAGATTGAACAGTTTCAAGTTGACTGCAAGGCAGTCCACTGAAACTTTGAAGCGAAGAACTGATCTTTGCAATCAGAGTTAGATTCACATTCAGGTTTTATCACCTGTATCAGTCAAGGTCTCCAAAGAAACAGAACCAATAGGATATACCCGATAGTGGGGCTGGTAAGTCTAAAATCCATAGGGAAGACCAGCGGGCTGGAAATTCGGGTAAGAGGTGACACAGTCTTGAGTCCAAATTCCACGGAGCAGGTCAGGCAAGCTGGAAACTCAACCAGGGTTTCTATGTTGATTGATTGATTGATTTAACACCTTTATTGCAATATGGTTCCTGTACAGTAAACTACGCATATTTCAGATGTACAATTTGATGAATTTTAATAGATGTATACACCAGTGAAACCACTACCACAATCAAGATAGCTAACATTTCTATCATATTCTAGAGGTACAATTTTAGAATTCCCACGTTATCCCTTCCCACCCCCTTTCTCCCCTGGTAACCATAAGTTTGTTCTCTATGTCTGTGAGTCTGTGTTTTGTTTGTAAATAATTTCATTTATGCCCTTTTTTTCAGATTCCACATGTAAGTGATATCATATGGCATTTTTCTTTCTCTTTCTGGCTTACTTCACTTAGAATGACGACCTCCAGGTCCATCCATGTTGCTGCAAATGGCATTATTTTATTCTTTTTTATGGCTGAGTAGTATTACACTGTATCTATCATTCTATCTGTCTGTCTATCTGTCTATCTATTTATCTATCCATCCATCCACACACACATCTATCTATCTATATCTATATATCTATATCTATATATATCTAGAGATATAGATATATATATATATATAGATATACATACATACACATACATGTGGGTTCTGGCCAGCAGAAGTCCCACCAAGACGGAATGAATTACTCGAGACTGTGAAAAGAGTCAAGAGTGCGAGAGGGAGTCGGGAGCCAACTTCAAGAGCCTCTCAAATGCCCCGCACATTTATTGTTTACTATCAAAGGAAAAATCACTAACAGTTGTGTGATGGAATGCAGGAATTTAGGGAAAGACAGGATGGGATCGAGATTGTAGAAATCACAATGAGTACAAAGGCTTTGTTTATCTTTAGGGAAGTCATGGGCAGAGGAGTACAAGATACATTCTTATAGATATGTTAGAGCAGACCCCAGACCAGCCAGTTCCTTGCTTTGGGGATAGAAGACTATCTAACAGCAGGCACGCCCAGCGTTTATAGCTGAGGGCCTGGGTCATTGCTTTGCAAGGAGCAGAGTACTATCTAAAACCTCAACTATGCAAGCAAGGCATTGTCTCTGCTTTTTATGGCAAGGAGACAGGAGTGCAGATGCGCAGGTGCCTGCTTGCAAAGCAGTTACTAAGCACATTTGTTCTTCTTTAAGGAGACAAGCGGCTAGGGTCTGTTACAATTTGTTAACCCAATCATGGGCTCCCACATATATACACACATACGTACATATACCACATCTTCTTTATCTAGTCACCTGCTGATGGACATTTGGGTTGTTTCCATGTCTTGGCTATTGTAAATAGTGCTTAGTGCTGCTGTGAACATTGGTGTGCATGTCTTTTTGAATTATATTATTCTCTGCATATATGGCCAGGAGTGGGGTTGCTGAATCTATGTTGCACTCTTATGATTGAATTCCTTCTCCTTTAGGAAACCTCAGTCTTTGCCTCAGCCTTCAACTGACTGGATGAGGCCCACCCATAAGATGGACAGTAATATGCATTACCGAAAGCCTAGTGATTAAGATGAGGATACCTCCCCAGCAACATCTAGTCTGATGTTTGACCAAACAAGTGGGCACCATGGCCTGGCCAAGTTGACACATGAAATTAACTATTAAACCGAGTAATATGAAGGATAATATGTTAGTTAATATTTATACAACACTTCCTTTTCACCAGGCACAATGACCTCATTTAATTCTCACAACAACCCTATGATCTGGGTAATATTATTCTCATTTGATGGATGAGAAAACTAAGATATAGGAAAGTTAAATAAATTTCCAGATTCACAGATAATAAGAGACAGAGCTGGGATTTGAACTCATGTATCCTGGATCCAGAATTTGGGTTCTTAAGCACTACAACATGATGAATTTGAGCAAGTTAATGGATTCAATTAGAAAATGCATATAAATATCCAAGCATAATCCCTATTAGATAGTAGGTGCTCAATAAAAGTTATCTCTCTTCCCCTGACATTAAAATTGCTTGCTTTGGTATTGTGTTTTATGTTTAGAAATCTCTTTACTCTAGAGTCTCGCTAAAACATTGATATCTTAATGTCATTAAATATGATTATTTTATAATTATTTGCTTAAAATTAATTTCTCCTGATAATTCCTAAGATTCATTTGGGCTAGAACTTGTGTTATCCCATGCTGTTCTTCAGCACTAAACTCAACCCTTGGCATATAGTAAAGTCTTAAATTCATGCAATAAATCAGTAAGTAGATTTAGAAAGTAATGCCTTTTATTGTCAGTGGATAGATAAAACACAGAGGCACAGAATGATTAAATGACTTGCTAAGGGTGTATGCAGTTTATAGACTAGTATATTCAGGTTTCTGGAATTCCATTGCTTGTGTGTGTGTGTTTGTTTCCTTCCAGAAAACAGTGTTGAATGTAAGCAGAGGAATGTGCAATCTTAAGGTTCACCACCTCCCTGCCCAGTGGGAGTCTGAGAAACTTTAAATAACCTCCATTCCTGGTTTGGGTCATGATCAGTATCTGAGAGTTGTTGACACCAAGAGCCCTGATTTGGAGTGGGCAGCTTCCGATCAGGCAGAGGAAAAGCTTTAGAGCTCAGTAATTAAGGGATCAGTGATCCATGCAAAGCGACTCCGCATTTAGACATGCATAACTTGGACTTCAAAAAAAGAGAGGGAAAAAAAAACCCTTTCACCTTTAACCACTTTCATTCCTCCTACTCTCTCACTTTCCTGGAAACTGATGAGAAGGACCTCTGTAATTTAAGCGTGATGACAATTAAAGTACAAAAAGTCATTATCTCCTTTTATTGAATTGTCTTCTGTTTTATGGACTAATTGAAGGAGTGACACATTGCTACAGAAATCCGTGTTGTCATCCTGCCCTGTCCAGCTTTCTCTTGCCTAGGATTCACTGTCTTTGCTGTAGGAGACCGATCTTGGACTTGGGGACACGGCACAGGGGACCTGTTCCAGCTTGGCTACTTGCAGTCTGAGTGACCTCAAGTAAATAACTGAACCTCTCTCTGCTTCACTTTCCTTATGTACAAAATGTGGGTGATAATTTCTACCCTGACTCCTTCCTGAGTAAGTGAGACTTCAGTGAGGTAATTTATGGAAGACTCTTGGATGAGACAATAAAACATAAATAAAAAACAAAGTGTACAAACAAGGTGTTAGTATTCTTACTACGAATTTTTTGAAAGGAAAATACACCCTACTTGGTATTGAGTTTCCTTTCCACTAGAAATTCAAAGCCCAGATTTTAAGCACAAGTAAAACAGATGAGCAACTCACAATCTTCCAGGCGTCACCATCTTCTCATCACTCTGAAATCTCCCAGAATGCCAACGTTCCCGTCACCCTTCATCTCCTGATCTCCTGTAGATCCTTGGTTCCTATTATTTCTACTTCTTTTCCCACTTCCATGGCCAACACCTTGAATCAAACCTTTATTGTTTTCTAAGAGGTCCTCCTGGTCCTTCTCTCTCCTAGACTGATCTTCATCATGGCTTTCCACTGCCTAGAGATTCCAAATCTCTTTGCTCTCTACAGTTTGAAACTGTCAAGACATCACTGCTTAATGTTTCCAGTTTCCATAAAGAAACCCTCTGCAACCTACCCCCCACCCCCATGCGCAGTTGTACTGTAACCTCAAAGCTTCCATGTGGTCTATTAGAGTACTTCACAAATTCCTTCCCTTCTTACCCTACAAACCATTCGTCCTGCTGGGGTCTTACTCATATTATGAAAACTGCAGGGTCATCACTTCTCTCCCTTTCCTGAAAACTTCTGTAAGACCACACTGTCCTTAGACCACTATCTCAGAGAGGGTTTTTAAGGTCCTTCGTAATGATCTTAGGTTATGCATGCTACCCCATACTTCCTCCCTAAATAAAGAGTTCTTATCGAACTTGAACACCCCCTTGTTTCCTGGTACTGCTCCCTGATCAATCTGTTTTTCTGGTTCAATTTCCCTTCCTGCCCCTTCTCGCCTTATCATAATCCCAGCAGTCTTTATGAAAACAGCTCATGCAAAAATCTCCTCACAGAGCCTTCTCGGTTGCTGCGTGTTTTCCTTCACTGACCTCCGAGAACACGGAGGTGGTAGCACGATGTATGGGGAGGCAACAGGCATTCGAGAAATAGAATTGCACTTGGGGTCGCCCAGACCTGGGGCCAGAATCCCAGTTCGGCTTTTAATATCGGCGAGTCCTTGGGAAAAATCACATAACTCCTTGAGCTTCCTTTCACTTATCTATAAAATAGGAATATTAATTACAACCGTACTTGGATGGTAGTGATAGAATGAGGCAATTTATATAAAACATCTGCCACATAACATTTATTTAATAAGTGGTAGCTACTATCATTATGACAACTGCCTCTGTCGCTCATTTGGCATCTACCATATGCCACCTTGTGTTATTGTTTAACTACTTTGTGAGTTTATATCAGTCTCCTCTGAAAGTGGCGTTCATAGGCATGCTGTGTATTCCACTGATTTTGAATGTCCCAGAGTGGTGAGCACAGTGATGCTGTCTTCCCATTTATTAGAAACCTGAGACGCTCACCCCTTGAAAAATTCATTTCAATAGTACGCCTTGCAACTTAAACTATGTACAGTTAACTGTCTAATACCAACGTTGTGTAAGGCATTGCTAAGTAGAAATCCTTTTGGGTTCATTTGGCATGTTCTTTGAGATTCACTTTCTAGTCCTGTGCTGTGGCCTTGATGCCACCATTTGAAACTTTGGAAGAGAGACTCAGACCATCTCTCGGCATGATGATAGACGATTAAGTCCCCTCGCCTCAACCACACTGAAACAGAGTATTTTCTAATTTTATATACACAGTGAGCACATTGACTGGTTCATAATCACTCTGAAGTCTGAGAGCCCTTGGTATGGGGGAAGCTGAGCAGCTTTGGGCCACACTCTACCTCTCTGAATCTTAATTTATTTTTAAATATAAATGATGCTAGTCCTTCCTCACAGAGCTTATACCCAGAAGATCTTAGCTGGCTCATTGTCTGGTAGGTAGTAGTTGCCTAAAAGCCGAAGCTATTATTATCTTTGTTAGAGGGGAGGCTGTGACGATCGTGTTCCAAGGAAGATGGCTCATCCTCTACCAGCTAGATCTCCTAAAGTCTAGTCTCAGACGAGAAGCATGAGTCTCCTCTAAGAGCGTGTTAGGCAGAGTCTCAGGCTCTGTGAACACCTGAATCCAATCTGCATTTTGATGAGAACCCCAAGGGTATTGGAAGGCCCATCAAAGTTTGGGAAGCACTGGTCTGGATCGTATTCTGAGTCAGTAGGTCTAGGAGGGGACCCAGCTCTCTGCATTTCTGACCAGCTCCCAGGTAGCAGTGCCAGGGCTGTTAACCTGCACACCGCACTATGAGTAAAGCCAGTTTGGATCAGTGGTCTCAAACTTGGCTACGCATTAGAACCAGCTTGGGAGGGGACTTCACAACTGTGGATGACTTGTTTCCACTCAGAGATTCATTGGAATGGGGGGTGGGTGGCCTCAGCGTCAATGCTTCCACAATGAGCTAGTTTGTTCTAACATACAGAAGACTTTGGGAACTACTGCCGTGGATTAATTTAGTTGGAAACTTTTTTCATACATACATCAAAAGCAGCATTTCAACCAAGATATTGCATAAACCATAATTTAAAAAAAGATCCATCATTGAGATTTTGCTAGAGATATTTCTGACAAAAAAGTGGAAACATATATACATACAAACACAAAGACATAAGTAAATCAATTTAAATCCTTTTAACTCCTCTCTTGGTCTTACATGACAATCACAAAACAAAGTTGAAAGCCTGTGAAAGATACTGTTCCAAGATAGAGTTAGGGCATGAACTGGAGTTGAAGTATTTTGGAAGGAAGCGTCACAGAGCACTTGAAACTTTAGAGCATCTGCACACCGTGTTTCTGCATTGCCAGATTTTCGCTTGTCAGGATATCAGAATTAAGGTTGAGCCAGATAAATTGTTAATGTCAAATTTGATTGTTGCAATATGTTCTAAATCATGGCTGTCAGGGGTGGATCTTGCTGATGGTTGCATCTTTCCAAATTTCAAAAGAATGGTAAATGAACATATTTTCAAAGTGTAAATGATACATTTATTTAGAAACAAGTGATAGTGTAGTGGGTGGGGTTGTGTGAAAATACTCCACGAACTGGTAAGACCTGTGAAAAATCTTATTGGGAGTTTCATTAAAAAAGATTGTAGCTTCTCATCAGGGTGGTTATTTTTCCAATTTTAAGCAAAAGCAATATAGTTTCAGTAAAAGCTACTAGATGATATATCATTACTCTAAAAAATTCAGTGGTTGACAGTACTCCAGAGATGCTCCTCATGTTGAGAAAACCCTGAAATTAAAAATAAGTCCCCAAATTTTGTTTATTCACATTAACTAATAATAAACCAGAAGGAAACACTTAATATACCTAGTATGTTTTCACTTTTTAATAGCTTAACTGATGTTCACTCTACAAGACAAAAAATACAAACTAAGATGTACCCATTCATTCAGAAATATTTGTTGAATGTCTACTATGTGCTGCACATTTTTAAAAGACCTTAAAATAGCTCTCTCTTCTTTGCACTTAAACGTCCCTGTGCAAAATGATTTCATTGAAGACAAGAGGTGTTATTAATAACGATGAAGATTTGTTGAGAACTGCAACGTGCCAGGCACTGTGCCTGGTCCTTTATGACCATTGTCTCTTCCGTGGTCATGGCAACCCACTGTGGATGGAACAAGTATTATCTAAGCCTTAGGATGAGGCAGCTTAGACTTAGGGAGATTAAGTGACTAGAGAAACAGTAAGCAGTGGGGCCAGCATTTGAAATCTGACAATGTGAATCCAAACCCAACTTCTCAATCATGATGGACAAAGCAAGCATACCTTATCTGTATTGTGTATGGTGTCCAAGCTGAAGGACTCTTCATCCATGTCAGACTCTATTTTTTGTAAAATAAACGTGATTCTTGTTCACATGGAGCATTCTCTCTAGTCAGTCTAGAAAGAACTCCATAGTATCAATGCCCTCCAGCCAGAGCTCTTCCTAAACACAATGGTAGTTGAACAAGTTTGGTTCATGACTCCTTTCTGTGGGAGAACATGCACCATGGGAACAGTGGGGGAGTCTCACTAAGATTGTGTTAACAAGAACCTGTTAAAGGATTTGAGCTTTGGTTGGTTAAATTTTTAAAGAGTTTAAGGAAGCAAAGATTATTCTGGATCAGATGCTTTTAGGAAGTGGAGGCAAGTTTATGATCTAGTATCCCAATAACTTGCAGGACATTTGATCCTATCCAGAGTGACTGTGACAGTTTTGGTCCATGCCAAAAGGTCAACAGACCAACTATGCTCATGGACATTTTGGACAGGACCAAATTTCAAGGACCTTTTGACATGGACCACATAGCTTATGGACCAAATGTCTTAGAGTTATTTTGGACAGGACCAAATTTCTGCTAACCATCTCAGCAAATTTAACCTCTGGGGGAAGCAAACTGGAACAAGGATAAAGTTGTAATTGGTAAAGAACTAGTGTCACTCATATAGGCTGGCGTTGCGGTGGTAGGTGTTTGGCGATTGGTGGGTTGCAAAGTCGCCTTGTCTTGTCTGCTCATAAACAAAATTATTAAGTGGCCTTGTTTTGTCTTACTTTGCATTGGTCTCAGAGTTACTTTTCTGATGTTGGTGTTTTGTACAGGTTGTTTACATCCAACAGGCCAATAACCTTGTCTAGCTGTGAGCTGCAGCCCAGCTTCTAAAAGCACATTGTGTGTCTAATTCTGTGCCTGGGGAAGAATAGAGAAGCATCAGAGGGCCAGTGTGTGTATGTGTGTAACAGAGAAAGAGTGAGTGAGTGAGAGAGAGAGAGAGAGAGAGCTCTCAAAAGCAGGCACAGACCAGAGAAGGCCTGTTATTTTCAGCAGGGTTGAGAGTTGTGAACAGTAGTGGTTAATGGATGCTTGTTAGGTGGAGTGGAAAAGACTTGAAACCTTAAAATGGGAAAGAATCTTTGGAAGCACTAATAGATTGATCGCTTGAGTTATTTGTTCATAAGTTCGAGTCTTCCAATAGCTCTGCTTCCATCCTCATAAGAAGGAGCTCGTTTACTCCTTCCTCGCATGAGCCATTCATCCAAGCCATCAACAAGTTCTGTAGCATCTACCTCCACTGTAACTCTTAAGGATTTAATTACAAAACTACTCGAACATACAAAAATGCACAGGAATAGTGTGACCAACACAAATGCCTCTTTTTTCTTAGTCTCCCATCTAAGTGTCTTAACCTTCAGGACGTGAAGATGTCTACTGTTTCTTCCCCTTTTTAAAAGATTTTCTTTTTTCCAAAAATCATTTGTGGAATTAGGAAATGCAAATTAAGAATCAAATAGTGCTCTAAAACTTCCACAAAAACATTCTCTCTGTACAATCCCCGACAGTACCTTATCCCTGAAGACCTTGCTCCTCAGAGTCAATTACTATCAATAATATATAAATATCTACATGTATCTCTCTCTCAATATCATCTCTTTCTATATATAAGTACAATTTGACTTCCATATTTCTAATTGTTAGTAGCCACGGTACTAATTTTGCTAATTATTCTGGTATCTAGGATACTGTTAGCAACTGTTTATTTGTACTTATGAGCATTACCTTTTCATTTCCCAGTGTGATAAATAAGGATTTAGCCCTCTTTAAGCCCTGTCTCAGCCACTCCTACACCTCGCCTTCCTCTCTTCCCTTCCCTCCATTTACACTATATGATTATAATCCGGTTTTGCTTAAATACCTATTTACTTGTTACATTATACGATTACATAAGTATTATTCAGTAGCAGGATTCTCTGATTATATTTTCATTCTGGTATCACTTTTTAGACTAGAGTTAATGACTGCCTTTATATAAAAATTGGCATGGTTTTCAGTATATAATCATTTTTTACCGAACTCTACAGAAGAAGTATGGATTCTTTAGAGTAACTTTTCCTGCAGCAACTGAGATAATATTTATTGATTGTTTCTTTCTTTGAGTTGGTCCTCCATCCTTCACTTTTACTGTAGACTGGTTGCATTCTGAATTGCATATCTCACCTTTTGGGATTTTTCTTCACTTTTCTTTTGGTGGAACCAGTGTTTCCTGGATGAAGTGCATTTTTCTTTCTTGGTCTATGTCCTGGTGTTGGAAAGGCACAGCTTCAAGTGATTTTCTGGGATGGATACATGAGGGGAAATCGTGAGAACTTGTATTTCTGAAAATGCAATTTGCTACTCTCGTCCTTGATTGCTACTTCGGCCGCGTATGGTATTACATGTCAGAAATAAATTTTGCCTTAGAGTTTTGAAAGCATTGTTTCATTTTCATTCAGCTTCTAGAGTTGCTACTGAAAAATCCTAAATCATTCTAATACCTATTCCTTTGTGGGTAACTTTGCTTGTTTTCTAGGATGTTTTAGGAACTTATTTTTACCTCTGGTGTCTTAATATTAATAACAGAGACCAGGCACTAAATAGTCGATTGGAAAATCTGGTGTATGAGTAGAAATCGTTCAGTGATTGTTTAGAGTCTTAGAAATTGCACTGTGGGAATTCCAATGGCTGTATTTTTGAGTCTTTGTCTTGTGTATTCTTTTTTTCTTTCTTTCTTTTCTTTTCTTTTTTTTTTTTTTTTTTTTTTTTTTTTTTTTGTAAAAAGGGAACAACAGCTTTATCTTTGGCCAAGTCCAGGCCTAGGGTTTGCTGTGAGTAGTTGATTGTTAGATACAAGAGTCAGTGCCCGCATTCTTGGAAAAAAAAAAATCATGGGTGGTGGCTGGAGTAACTTCAACTTAACCTTCTTATTTTTACCACACCATCTCTCTCCCATTATAGACTGTGCCTCGTGTCCCCTATAATGGAACTTCTCTGAATTATATTCCTTACAGATTAACACTAACCACATGCTGGGGTGGGGAAAGTGTAGTTGCCTGACTGGGTGGAGTAGAGAATGGACCAGGGTACTGACTTCTGCCAACATTTCCCCCTTTTGTTTCTTCCAGTGCTTCTGTGATATTGGTGCTGAGTTCTGGAGTTATAATTGACTTGCACCCTACTGGCCCCTCCCTGTACAAGCATTCAGGTTTCTTAACTAAACTAATCCCTTCATCCACTTGCCATTTTCCAAAAATTTCTCAAAATCCCGTCTCCTTGTCTGTTCCTTTTATGTGTTTAGGATTTATTTATTTTCTTACACATTAATGGGGTTTCCTAAGGGTACAAAGATAAATTCATATGAGCAATTGGAAGTCTTTAAACTTCTCGTTTCTCGGCTGACAATTGTTACATAATTATCCAGCCACATACACATTGTCCTTATAGGAAATGTTAATTATACCATGTATAACAGGGTATATTTTAAGTCAGTAGAGAGAATACTCTGGCCACTACCAATAAAATCCATCTGATTATAGTGCACATAATTCCATTACTGATAAGCTCATTTTTTTCACCTTATAAGCTTTTCTCTTTTTTTGTGTGTGTGTACATACATATATAGTCAGTTTATATGTAAGTATAGTCAGTCAGTCAATGTTGTGTCAGTTTCTGGTGCGTCTTCTCTGACCACAGTAACTTTTCTAATAATAGTCTAATACATGTCTCAAATTTCTTGTGGTAGGTTATGTATAAATAACTAAATAAACAAACAATAAACAAATGCCTATTGTTTATTAACATATTACAGTAATTTAAAAAAACTTCTCAATCAAACACAGTGTGGTCTTTGGACATTTGTTCAGGCAATAAAATGTTTTGACTCAGGGGCTTTGTGGAGCCTGTATCACCAGAATGCCAACTTAGCTTTGAAAGCTGACCAAAGTCAATGACCCACATTGAGTATAATAAAATTATTATGCAGTATTACAAACATGAGGCTGGATTTCTCAGACTTCTGGGCATGGCTGAGTTTTGATGGTGGTGTGCAGGAAAATGAGAAACAGGAAATGAAAAATCTGCATCCCCTTAGCAAATTTTCATCCTGCTCTACTCTGCCACAGTACCTCTGGATTTGTCCAGAATTGATAGCCCTCTTTATACAAGTGAATTCTGAAAGCTGTCTCATTAATGCACTGAATGGATAGTGGTGTTTAACGGGCGCCATTTTCCAGGTCTTTCTCATCCACGTGTAATAATCCATCACGGAAGTCAATTTTACTCCTAGGCATTTCTCACAGTGAAGTGTTTCTTCTAGAGACCACAGCTGCCCTTCCACTTCCCTTTATCATCACTCTTTCCCTCTTTCACAGAGGAGCTGTGGCTGCTCTGTCTCTCCCCTCTCTCTCTCCCTCTCTCTGAGTTAATGCCCTCTGGGTTCATCTTTGCACTGTGATGATGTGTTTGACAATCACTGATGCCTTGCTGGACTTCAGCTCGCGGGCTAAGCGATGGAAGGCATGAGCTTTCCTGGCAGGTTAGAAGGTGCTTTGTAACAAGGGGAAAATCAAATCAAATGCTTGTCATAGGGAATTCCAAGCTGTGTTGGAAGGCAGAAAGGGCACAGGAGAAAAGGTAACTGGGAGAAGGTGAAAATGCAGTCTAATAAACAAGAAGCAAGCATCTGAAAAGAGGCATCAGCTGGTGAAATGGTCGAGATGCTGCTCTAAGTCTCCTTAAGGATGTTCCCTGTTTCTTAGTAACCCACTGAATTTTAGCAAGATAGCTCCACAAATTTAGAAAATACAAAATAGAGAAAATGGTTTAATAAGATCACAGTGTCACCGATCAATGTTAGTTTATGCAGCTACTGAAAATGTTGGTTATGAAAAAAACTATAGTAGTATGAAAAATGTTTATTAGGTTATGATAGGTGGGATAGTGGTATAAAGTTACAGAAGCCGTGTTACTACAGCTAGGTAACACTGAAGTGTAGAGAAAAGGTTTAATTAAAGCTAAGCATGTCATGTACATTTCCTTTTTAAGCATTTCCATATTTTCCACATTTTCTTTAAAGTACAAGCCACCCTAATTCTTTGGGGGGTGGGGGGAACATGTCTATTTTTCATAAAGAAGAAGTCTAAGCAAGTTGCAGGCTCTAAAGGAAAAGATTCAAACTATAAAATCATGAAGAAATTAACTGGGTATATTAACAATCCTGGGCCTTTGGTCTAATGAAAATGGAACTAAAGAAAGAACCAAGATTGATGAGAAGGCCAAAGACCCAGTAGAGGTTTATGGGAATAAAGTCTAAAAGCTAATGGAGTAAGTTAGATGCAGTTTGTAAAAAAAAAAAAAAAAAAAAAAAAAATATATATATATATATATATATATATATATATATATATATATATATATATATATAGATGAACTGAGGAGAAGAGCCTCGGAAATATTGGATCATTTAAAAAAATCATTTCCTCTTAATTTTCATTTTTATTTTAAAAGGTCATAGATGCTTCAGGAACATGGAAGGGTCATGAAATATATTGAGAAGGGTCTAGGAACCAATTTGGAGTAGGAAAATGTATGGATAATATGTGTATTTCTTAAGTAAGAATTAATTAAACTATGATACATGAACCTGTTAGTAGTATACACCCATAAAAGTGATAAATACCAAAATTATAGAAGCACAAAAGTGGCTACAAAAGATGTAAATAAAAAATGGCATACAACTGGATGTAAGCACTGATTGCAACAATGTGAAATTTTATGTGTATAGAGAGAGGCATAAATAGTCATGCTAAGGGGAATGAATCTTTATAAATATTTTCTGTACAACTGTTTAATATTTAACACAGTTTTATTTTGTAAGAAAGATTATGGATATAGGCCAGATGCATGCGAATACTGGGGCTCAAATTATTTGCAAACTAGAATGGCAGAGGAATCCAAAGAGAGCATTCTGGGCTGTTTGGGATTGTTTTGAAGGCTCTCTAGTTGTGTAACATTAGAGGGCTGAGGTAGGGAGCACAGGCCCCAGATGAGAGAATCTAGCAAACGACTTGAAGACATTTGCTTTGTTGGAAGATGTGGGGACAAGCATCTTCAGAAGACCAGGCTCTGTCCTAGAAACATGGCGTGTATCATCCAGCTGAATCCATGGGCCGTCACTAGCTTTCCCATGCCTATGTCACTTTCCGATGCTCTTTCAATGCCGCTGGGTGTGGTCCTCCCAACTGGAGAAACACTCATCTGATGGTCAATTAAAATATCAATGGCTTCCCATGGCCCTTAGAATAAAAGTCACACTTCATGCCCTCAGCCTACGGCCTCCCACATGATGTGGTCCTGGTGGCCTTTCTGACTTATCTCATGCCCCTCCTCTCCCAGCTCACTCTCATTCAAGGTTGTCCCCGGCTTCAGAGCCTCGCTGTTTCCTCTTCATGTTTTATTTCATCTGGCTCTTTATGTGTAGTTCTTTATCCTTTAACTCTGTTCAAATGTCACTTCTCCAGAGAGATTTTTCCCATTACCTTCTCTGAAATATGCCTCCCCCTATCCCCAACCAGCCACTCTGATGTGATATTCCCAGGGTACCACTGGGTTTACTCCCTGTAAAATAGTTATCATAAAGCCAGGACATTTTCATGTATAAATTCATTTATTTATTTAGATGTGGCTTCTGTCTCATGACACTTTAAGTTCTGTAAAGGTAAGGGTATCTGTTGTTGGTGACCATTTAACCTGCATTGCTTGCAGGGCCTCTAGCAGATGGTAGGAGCTCAATAAATATTTTTAGAATTAATGACTTCCTGTTTGACTGATAGGTTAAATAAATGAAGTATTCTGCTCCTTCCCTCTCATCTCATGAAGTTTTGGTAGAGACTATTGTGCCTGGAGTTACCATAAGCTTTCTGGAACCATAGAAATGACATCTATTTTATTTATAAGTTACTTAAATTAGCTCTGGTGATCTGAAAGTCCAGTGTAAGACAGCATGACAGGTCTAGGTCATGCATACATGTGTTCAAAGCTTGTGCTAGCTGTATGACTCTTGGTTACTAAAATATTATCTGGTCTCATTCACCAATACGTGATAGGTTATCAGTAATCACAAAGCATTATAATAAATGTTATTATTATATAATCAATATTATTCTTGCTATTACAGCTTCCACTTTAAAATGATTTAAGGGGATGGTTGGCATAATTAGTCTTTGCAGGGTTACCTTTATTCATGCAACTACTTGGTGTAGATTACAGTCAAATTTTGTTATAATAACAGAATCAAATACACTATAAAACTATCAAACTTTAAATTCTATTGAAGGGGGTTTTAGTATGTGAAAACTCAAGAGTCTCAATTTTTTTTCCCATAACACAGTACCCAGTAACAAACTTGTAGAACAGTAGAAGATGGGAAACACAAAGACATAAGACACCCTCATCTGGAATGGAATTGAGTGTTTGTATTTCAGTAACAAGAAATCCCACAAACTTCATGATGGCACAACACCAGATTTAACTGGCAAGTAGGTCTTAACTTCTGCCCAGCCCGTTCCCAAACAGGAAAGATCAAATATTCTCTTAGTAAGAAGCAGGGGAGAGAATAGGTGGAAGGTAGACTGAGACTTGCCTTTTCAGTTATTCTTGCAAGAATCCAGTACCACATCTGGTGTGGAAATGTTTGGATCCCACTTATTGACGTATGACTGAATATTACTGTACTCATGAGAAAAAAATCACCTTCCCCTCTCCTGAACATATGTCATGGGTGAAGCAGAAACCAAGCTCCTGCCTTAACCCATGGCCTTCTAGGAGAACCATCTAAGGAAGTGGTGACGGCATCATTTTGGTGTGGTTGTACTGACTCTTTTGTCTGATATTAAGAAGTGACAGTCTTTTAGGTTTGGCATGATCGTTTGAAGTTGGCAGCCACTGGTCAAGGTGGTGGGACAATCAGGACAGGCTAGATTATGCTGTGAAAACAAAGCGTCCCCAAACCTCAGTGGTTTTAAGCAACCAAGGTTTATTTCTTTCTCACATGGCACAGAGCGTCAGTTAGGGCTGTGCTTCCGCACCGTCGCCGTCATCACTTTGAAGAGGAGGCCGACAGGCCGTTGTCATGGGAGAGGGAAGAAAGAGAACGTGGTGAATCAGGCGTTGGCTCTCAACGTTTCCACCCCAGGGGGTCTCACATCATTTCCTTATGTTCCACTGGCTAAGGCAAGTGCCACCATCAAACCTGACTTCAAGGTGGCAGGAAAGTGAAATCTTCCTGCAGAAAGGGGAACGCGATCATGATAAATAGTCATGTAGTCTACCATAGTTAAATGGAAGTTTGGAATCCTGACTCCTGGGCTTGATTTGTGAAAGCACAATCATGTACACATATACACATCGCATACACACAAACATGCAGTGTGTGCATGTGTGTGTAAATCCAAGTCTGGAAATAATTCACTCTCATTCCCATGGTCCAGTGAGCAATTTTGATACTGTGTATTTTTCTTTTTGTATACCCATATTTAAATTTTTTTCTACAGTGAAACTTTATTGTTGTTTCAAGACTTTATAAAATTTATTTTGTTGTCGTTTTAAAACGACTAGTGAAGTAGTCAAACCCAGAGTCTGAGCTCTGGTTCGGTTATCCCCATAACTGAAACAGATGGGCCATCTGGTCGACTGGGATACCGTCACCTGTATGAATCGAATCAGCTTCTCACACGATCAGTCGTCTTTGAACTAGAGGCCCTTCCCACACAGGGTTAGAGGTGGTTCTGTGAGCTCGGTTTCAACCAGGTCTCTTAACACAGTTTAAGCTATGTGCTCTGGGGAGCTGCTACTAATGGATACTCAGGCTTCCATATTCTCATAACACACTGAACAAGCAAGCAGGTGTAATGAGGAGGAGTAAATAGGACAACTGTTAAGTGTTCTCTGGAGAAAAATGCTCATGTGAATGGAAAGTGGCCACCACACTACTCACTCTCACTGCGATCTTTAGACTACAGTCTCAGGGTCTTTCTTGGACCATGCTAACTGGCATGAAGTTTGGAAATGCAATTTACATTAACTCCCTTTTACTTATCTTTCGATGACAAACTGGGCTCCTGACAAATCTTCTGCCATGTGATGTGCTGTATGCTAATCGACTGGCTGGGGTTAGAGCTCTCTAGTAAAGAAGTTATGTTTATTACTGGAACTCAATTCAGGCTCATTTTCATAATGATATTTTATGATGATACAGCTGTAGAAAAAAAGTTCTGTGGCAGTTAGGGGACGTCTAGGAAGTGCTTGAGATGTGATATGTTTTTACCTTGCTACCTTATATTTATATAGCATATGCACAGTACAAAAATAAAAAATAAATTAAAACTGATGAGAAACAGAATTAGGCAAAACGAGGCAAAAGGAAAATAAGTAAAAATGTCAGATGGAGCCAATATAAGGCTGGTCTCCCACACACCTGCCTTGAAGTTCTGCAAACCCGCTAAGCTGGCCTTTGGGCTGCAGGTATTTGGGTACCAATGGGAGAAGAAGAACAAACCCATTTCATAACACACAGTGAACCAAGCATTAAAACAACAGCAAAACCAGAAGCATTTAGAAGTCGAAGTACTTCTGGCAGAGAAACACTAGGAATTATCCCTCTTGGGTTATCTTAGACACCTAGTTCATGTGATGGTCACAAACATGAGCCCAGGAGCCGAGCGGCTTCGGTTTGAATCCATCTTCTGAAATCTACTTGCTGTGTTATTGCGGGCCAGACTAGTCAGACTCCTTCAGGCACTTGTCCTCATCCCTAATTGAGAACGACAGCGCTAACCTCACAGGATTGCTTTCACGATTACTTTGGATAGTCCGTGAAGGGAGTTCAGCCTTGTGCCTGTTCATCAGAGTAGCTAAAACTTAGGGAGTTTATTTTTAAAGCAAGGAAAAACGTTCACAATGATTTTCACTAGCCAAAATAACATGATGCAAAGTGCACGGATGCAAAGTGAAAGAGTATCAGGAAGGCTTCCGGGTCAGTGACTGAAGTTCTGTTGAGCAGCAGGAGGCTGGGCAACACCACAAGGACTGGGGGAGAAGTTCTGGGGGATATAAACCAGGAGTACATTTGGGAAGAGCTGGAGCAGCGTTTCTCTGAGTATGCTACATCAAGTTTTGCATAACATGGTTCCTTGTCCAATAGGTTGGGAAAGTTCTAGGTTAATAAACTGAAGAGATTTTCTTTATTTCATGAATTCTGAGATATTTTTGTATACTGTTGTGTATTCTGAATCAATGGCAGGGAGTATAATATGCAGTATTTGCCAAACCTGGTTGACCAAAACATTCTTTCTTCCCTGGACATCTTGTGGATTTATGTCTCAAAAGGGCACACTTAGGAAAGCGTTGATTGAGGGAGGTGAGAGAATCACACTTCCTCCAGGCAACAGGTCATAAATATCATTTCAGGCAACTCAGTTTTTGAGTTTGGATTGAGGCTTTGAGCACAGCTATGGTCTGGCTCCAGTTTAAAATGTCATTTCTCAGCCTAGGTGGAAGACATGACTGGCATTCTTCTGTAAATATTGGAGAAACTGAGGAAGATACGTCATTGAGTAATCTGTATCATTTTAAACCAATAGACTAGTTTTGGTTAGGTTTGTAAATCACTTTTTAATTTTCCCAGCATTTTCTGGGATTTTGATGGAGTCTTTCTTATGAAACTTTGAGACACCATTACTGCTCCTCAATGTTCCATGTTCCTGATTATCCATCTATACATGTTTATGAATGAATGCAAGTTAATTGTTAAAAAAAATCCCAAATTTTAGAAGTATAGAAAAGGAAAAGGGTTAAAAAAAAAAAAAGGAAAATTTTCTTTTTGTTGGGCCTTATAATTTTTCTGTTCATTCCCTTCACTGAATGAGAATATAAACATGTAATTTAGAAAAAACCAGAATCGGATGGTATATACCTTGCTATACTTGGCTTTTGTAACTGAAAATGTTTCCTGTAGATCTTTTTGTCTTTGTCTCTTTCTTTCTTTTGATCATAGACAAAAGGGGGACCAGTGGGAATATAAAACATGATTTCATAAAGAGAAGTTTGCATAGAGAGGTACGAATTGAATAAAATTCTAAGTTGAGGGCTTTTGGGATTTTTATAGGAATTGAGAGTCACTGATAATTCCTAGGCTGGCAAAACGCAGCAAGCAGCAGAGTTTTAGATCAGTTCTGGCAGTGAGGGGCGTGATGAAATAGCGTCCAGTATGATGCCTGTTCATCCTTTTATGCACTGAGGGTCATAATTTAAAATAAATAAACACAGTCCTAAATTGTAGAACGATGGCCATCAAAATCATTCTTAAGATTTGTTTGTTTCTTGTCTGTGAGAATGCTCTCAGTTTTTAAAGACATCGCAAGGTTACAAACTTCCATGCTCTCTGGAAGTTAGCTAACATGTCTGTCTTCTCTACAAGGCAGAGTTCAGCCTGGGGAGGCTTCTGGGAAGCAGCTTACCTCTTCCTGAACCAGTGAGTCCCCTGAGGTGTCCAGGATGTTTACAGACACCTTCTGAGTTCATGCTTTGGGGCAGTAATACACTTAAATTTTGCCTGGTTATTTCACGTGGTCCGAACATCAGGAGGTTTTGTCCTCCCGGATGCTGTTTGTGGCCAATCACATTTTCCGCTTCTCCAGCGTCTCTGCCTAGCCCCACGGCCTGTCATCCCTGATGAACATCAAGGAAGGTGATGCCTTGTGTGCCGCTTGTCATGTTTGGAGAGGTGCATGATGCTCTGCAGTTACCGCTAACTACGGAAACGGACGCCTTCGGTGCACACCGGCTAATTGGTGTCAGATCACATCACCTCACATTGCGGAGACAGGCACAAATCAGAGCGGCATGGAGTCGTCCCTGTCTCTGCCCCACCAGGCCCAGCTGGTATTTCAAAGTTGCCACAGTTTAGCATTGAGGAACCCTCCCCCCCCCCCCCACCCAACTTCAGAACCCAAACAAATTTTGCTTTACGTTCCCTCAATCTTCGGGTCAAACAAATTTTAGGGACTCAAGCAACTGAGCCCATATAATTATTGCAGATGCCTTCCTCTCTTTTCGGTAGTCAACTCTGGGAGGAATTGTGCTGAATGTAGAATTTAGAACTAAGGTTAATTATGGCAGAGGAACAGCTTCGCTCCCACTGAGTCCTATTCCACTGGCGTTTTTTGTTAGAAGCCTTAATCCTCATGCACTCAAACTACTTGTGACTTAAACTTACAAGAAAAGAGAATAAATGAGTCACTTTGAAAGCAACCTCTTCATTTCAGAGATCCCTTTACAGAGCCCTGTGAAATTTCTGCTTCAAACTCTTAGAAAATGTGATTTCTTATTGAAAGGAATGAAAAAGCATAGAGACGGTGGTCTCCAAGAGACGCATGAGTTTCACTCCAACTCACAGAGCATCCCAGGTGCCTGTACTTTGCTGCTTTTTCTGCCAGGAACACACCCTCCAGCTTTCTTTTTTCTCCTTCTCATGATGCATGTCGAAATTTGAAAGTTCCCCTCACCATCTCCACCCTGTCTAATGCCCCTGTCTTATTCTCTACCACAGCAAAGGATATGAACAAAACAGAATTTTGTTTTGTTACTTTATACATGTGTCCCAGTCTTTAATTACTTTTGTTCACTAATCGTTCTAATTACATATTATCTGTTTCCTCCACTGAAATGCATCTCCCTAAAGGGAAAGGGAATTTGCCTATATTGTTCACTGCTGATTTATCAGGGCCACGTCTATGGTAGGTGCTGAATTACTATTTAAGTAAAGGGGAAGAAAGGAGCAAAGGAAGGAAGGACAAGAGGGTAAAAGGAGGAAGAGAGAGAGGAAGGAAAGAAAGAAAGAAGGGAGATAGGGAGGAGGTAGGAAGGAAGAGAAATTAACATTAGCACATCCGTTTTTGCTTTAGTGCCTGGTGTGTAAGTCAAAGTTCTCCAGAGAAACAGAACCAACAAGATATATATAAAATTCTTGAGGTTTATCATAGGACTTGGCTCACCTGATGATAGAGGCTGAGAAGCCCCACAGTACATCGTGTGAGCTGGAGATCCAGAAATACCAGTAGTGTAATTTAGTACAAGTCCAAAGGCTTGAGACCAGGGAAGCTGATGTTAAGTCCCAGTCCAAATCTGAAGGTCCGAGAACCCGGAGTGCTGATGCCTGAGGGCAGAAGAAGATGGATGTCCCAGCCGAAGCAAAAAGAGCCAATTTGCCCTTCCTCTGCCTTTTTATTGTCTTCAGTCCCTCAGCCACTTGGATGGTGCACCCCTACTGGTGATGTTCATCTTCTTTACTCAGTCTACTGATCCATATGCTAATCTCGTCCTAAAACACCCTCTCAGACACACCTCGAAAAAAATGCTTTACCATCTCCCTGGGCATCCCTTACTCCAGGCAAGTCGACACATCCAATTAGCCATCATAGCTGGTGTGAATGGAATCTCAGGACCAATCTACCTCTGATACGGGCAGGCCCTCTGCTGTCACTGGCCTGAGTACTCTGCCTTAATCTGGTTTTGGGTGATGGGGTCAGCTGCAACTGTTCATGCTGTTTGGCTTATGAGTGGAAAATGGCCACATTTCCTTTTCATTGTTCACGCATGTGTCATACCTTATACATAAAAAGAAAAAAAAAGTAGCTATGGGACCCAGGGACGAAGCATACAAAAAAGAATGTCTTGACAGCCAGTGTTGTGTATGTTGAGGGTGGAGGAGGGGGGCAGAAGAAAAAAGCAGAAAAAAATTCTGCTCTTCCCTAGCAGCGGATTCTGGCTTACGTTCCAATTTCACCGTTGACGCCCAGCTTGCCTCGTGGCCTCCTGTGTCAGGTTAGCTGCCAGTTTTAAACACCAGCTTAATTAATTTAGTCAGAGATTTACAAGAAGAAAAATGAAAGAGAACTAAGCCAAGTGCTTAACTTTAATTCAAAACGAATCACCTGATTTCTTTTAAGGAAAATCTCCTTAAGCTTCACAGAAGCATTGGCAGCTTTTTGCGAAGATACATCTTAATACGTGGTTATTTCCATGTGACTTTAAGAAGATGCAATTCCTTCAGTGAGAACCTAAAAAGCTTGCGTAAGACTTTCTGTTTTGTTTTGTTTCTTAACTGCTTTGGAGATAGGAATTCAGTGCTATTTGGAAATATGAAAATCCCCTGCTCTGAAAAAGTATTGCTTTAAAGATGATGCAGAATATAATGGATTCTGTGTTTGAGATGCTGGAATGCATTCAGATTCAAACCTGTCAAGGCAACTCAAAGGGATGGTCGGACTGACCCAGTTTCCTCTAACATGCCCTGGACATACTTTGCTATGTGTGGCCCACAAGACTCGCTTGAGAAACTTGTCAAGCTATAGGTCATCCCACTCCAGGGAATCTGATCTAGTATGTAAGGAAGGAAACCCAGCCAGGAACTTTTACTTTTCAATATGCTGAATCATCAGGATTTGATGTATTTTTAGAAACACTGCTCTGGGGGATTAAAAAAAAAACTCAATATGATATCATCTTTATCATGTATAAATTAACTGTATTACTGAAAGTGCCTTCTAAACAGTCCCCAATCAGGTACCTTCTTGTCACCAGTTGGATCTTACCCATCTTCTGCTTACAGCCCTTAATGATTCCCTGAATCCTTCAAGATCCCTTTCAAATGTCTTTGCTCAGCATTCAAGACTCTTCACGATGCACAGCAGTGCTTTGTAAAGAAAGTTTGTTAAACATGTAGATTGCTGGGCCCCCCTGAATCAGACTTCCTGGACCTAAGCCAGGAATCTCTTCCTTAGTCAGTTTCCTAGGTGATTTTGATGTAGACCAAAATTTAAGACCTTCTATTTGAGATTTTCTCTGGCCTGTTTTATACCACTGGTTAAATACATGTTCTGCAGCAACCACACAAACCTACTTGAAATTTCTTCAGTATCTCAGACTGTCTCCAGTCTTCGGGGATGTACCAGAATATCTTTCACTCTTCATGCAGCTCACAAACTTAGTGAGGCCCACATCCTCCAGGAAGCCTCTCCTGCTTCCCCAACCTGAAACCCACGCATCTCTCCTGGTTCTCTTAGCATCCTCTAAATGTCAGCAGCTAAAACTTATCCTGCTGGGTGGACATTGTCAATTTCCTAAGAATTCCTTGAGATCTGGAATCATATGTCATTTTGCACACTCTGTATCATCAGTGATCAACACAGAGCTTATACGCATATATAAGTGTTTGATCTAGTAGCTGTTTAATGAATGAATTAGAATGAGAATGCAGAACAGTAGACAAATAGCTGTACATAGAAAGATGAGCTTTTATACATAAAACCTCAGAGTATTCTTGATTGGAAATTTTTTTTTAATAGGATGGAGTTGATTGGAGATCATTGCTTGAAGGGGGTGCATCTTGAGCCTGGCCTTGACCAAAAAATATAATGAGAAGAAAGTAACCAGTTGATATAATCAATGGGAGGAAGGTTGAAGGGCATACCATGTGGATACCCCAAGAACAGCTAAATATAAATGAAGTGGAGAGGTTAGAATGTGGACCAGAGAGTCAGAGGTCTAGAGGAAGACTTTATTTAGACTGTGGGCGCTGAAGATGCTGGTTTGCCTAGAGGTCTTAGTTTTAGCTCTGAGAATGTCATCTGAAGATTAGCCTTATCTGTGCAGCCTTCGCTCACATGGTACTTCACATGAACTGTATGATTCCTGAGCAGAAATCAGTGACAATGATCTATTATCCTATAAATCTTTCCTTTTCTTCTTGCTCACCTTGAGGTACCTCAGCCCCATGATTTACAGCCTACTTTTTTGGTAGAATATCAGGGAAAGATGTCAGTCTATAAGGATTTTGGCTTGCTTCTGTAAAGAAAGCAAATCTCTTGATCTAGAAGGATGAGAAGAGGATTGAGAGAGAGAAGGAGAAGGGAATAGGAGAGGCAGGGATAAACAGTGAGGGAAAGAAAGGTTTAACAGACTCTTGCATTATTTATTTCAAGCATGTTTATTTCTGAAAGAAAATTAAATTAGAGGTTCATGTCTTTTACTTTTCATTGAGAACTGGAAACTTTGAGATGACAAGCTTTGAGATGAAAAGAAGAGCTTTCAATGAAAGAGAAATATATAATACAGGTGGTCAGAGGATTAACAACTAAATCCATAATATGAAGGTAGATTGCTTCACATGTTTCCAGTTTTTTTTTAATTGAAGCATGGTCAGTTTACAATGTTGTGTCAGTTGCTGGTGTACAGCATAATGTTTCAGTAATACATGGACATACATATATTCATTTTCATATTTGTCTTCATTATAGGTTACTACAAGATACTAAATATAGTTCCTTGTGCTGTACAGTAGAAACTTTTGTTTATCTATTTTATATAGAGTAGTTAGTATCTACAAATCTCAGACTCCCAATTTATCTCTTCCCTTCCCCTCCCCACCGATAACCAAAGCTTTTTTTTTTAATGTCCGTGAGTCTGTTTCTGTTTTGTAAAAAGTTCATTTGTCTTTTTTTTTTTTAGACTCCACATGTAAGTGATATAATATGGTATTTTTCTTTCTCTTTCTGGATTACTTCACTTAGTATTGACATTCTCCAGTTCCACCCATGTTGCTGCAAATAGCATTATTTTAGTCTTTTTTATGGCTGAATACTATTCCATTGTATAAATATACAACAGTTTCTTTATCCAGTCATCTGTTGATGGACATTTAGGTTGTTTCCATGCCTTGGCTATTGTAAATAGTGCTGCTATGAACACTGGGGTGCAGGTGTCTTTTCCAGTTTCTTTTGTAAATCACTGGTGCCATTCTGCATCATTGGCCATGAGCCTACTTAAACTTGTGGCAGCCCCTTGAATTCTTCATATCATTGTCCTGTCGTGTCTGCAGGAACTCTTGGCCAAGATTTCTCACTCAAAGCTCTTTGTCAGAACCAGGATTAAAACCACTTTCAGATCACACCATTTCAGCTGGCACTGATTTTTGGACCTAGCCTTACTTTGAGATTAGGCCTTAGTTTTAGACTAGGTCTAGTGAAATAGAGATTTTCAAGGGTCAAAAATATTAAGTTTCATAATAATAAGAAGATGAAGGGGAAAAAATGAGATATCAGCTATCTTAAGCAAATGATCCTTGAAATTCTGAAATGTTGAAAGACCAGCTGGCTTGGAGACTTACAATAAATGATGGGTTAATATTCCTTCTCCAGCCTTCTAGATCTTGATTCTATTCTGTCATTCCTCCAATCATCCAGATAAGAAAACTTGAAATCAATGTAAACATTTTGTTAGCCTATCCGGTTTGTCACTCAGTTTTTTCCCTGAGAGCTCCCCAACAGCGCTTCAATTCAGATCTCCTCCCTACTGTTGCTCCCCTTCCTTTTAGACTTTCATTGAGCTCAGTGCAGATGCCTCATGATATTTCTCCATGCCCTCCATCCCCTACCTTCATGTTCATTCTTCCCATTGTTCCTAGACTTGTATTCATTAATACATAAGTATGATTACATCATAGCTTTTAGTGGTTCCCTATATCTTGCCATTTTTAGGGTCTTGAATTTTAGTCTTGAGGATCTAGCCCTTGGACCTACTCAGCCTCGAATTTCTCTCTCTTCCCTCTCATGCATCTTCCTCTTTATTTCCAGGACTCCTTACAGATCCTGGACTGTGGCAGGCTCTCTGGTCTGCAATATTTTCCTTATGCTGTTACAATTACTTGCAACATGCACATCAGTCTTCTTCATTTGGCCAACCCCGAAACATACTGCAAGATTTAGCTCCTCCAAGAGTCCTTTAGGTACACTCCCCCTGATTTGCTGTCGTCTAGAACCAAGAACACCCTGAGCATAAGGATATTCAGTAATTACCACATCAAATTTGAATTGTCTTTTGTCTACTTCCTTCATGAGCTACAAGTTCCTTATAGTCATCTTTCTCTTCTGTATGCCCAGTGTCTAATATAATGAGTAGTCCATTTGCAGTGAGTTACCTAAATCTTTTCTTTCAGACATCATATAGGCATCGTTTTATATGATTCTGGTGTGTCTGATCTTGTGCCCTTTAAATCTAGTGATGGACATAAGAGCAGACCAGGTTAATCAGTAGCCTCCCTGAGACTGTTATGAGGGAGCTTTGGGAAAGATGTTCTCCTCTTTTAGAGTCCAAAGATCTAAGGACATCCAAGCTGAACATCTGATGGCTATTTTCCCCTTCTGAATGGAGAAAATCATCTTTAATAAGACACTGAGGCCAACACTCCAAAAGAAAGAGTGTCTGCAGTCACAGGAAGAGAGAAAGAGAGAGAGAAGAAAAGATCATTTGACATTTGCAGCAATATGGATGTATCTGGAGATTGTCATTCTAAGTGAAGTAAGCCAGAAGGAGAAAAAAATACCATAAGATATCACTGATACGTGGAATCTAAAAGAAACAGAAAAGAAAAGAAAGACACTAATGAACTTATCTACAGAACAGAGACTGACTCAGACATAGTAAACAAACTTATGGTTACCAGGGGGAAAGAAGGTGGGAAGGATAAATTGGGAGTTCGAGATATGCAGATACTAACAGGTATATATAAAATAGATAAACAACAAATTTCTTCTGTATAGCACAGGAACTATATTCAATATCTCATAGTAGCCTACAATGAAAAAGAATATGAAAACAAATATATGTATGTATATGCATGGCTGAAACATTATGCTATACACTAGAAATTGACACATTATAACTGACTATACTTTAATTAAAAAAAAAAAAGATCATTTGAGCCTTTTTTTCAAGACCCTGTATGCAGGTATACATGAGATTTTTCCATACCCTTACACTTTTCAATTTTGTGAGCAAATAAATACTTCCATTTTTGTAACTGGTAAACAAAATACATGAGATCTATTAATGCTTATCGAATGGATGAATTGAAGAAAACATCTTTTATAAGGTGAAAGGAGGGGAAAGGCAGAGAAGGGTAAGAAAGATGAGGGAATCAGAAGGCATATGGTAGTTAATTAGGATAGAATACTTACCTTACGATACCTTCTAATACAGGAAGAAAGAAAGATGGTTCATGCATGTATAACTTAGTGGCATATGGACTGAGGATTAATTGTTGAAAGGCCCCAGCATAATCTGAGTGGCATGAGGTTCCAGGCATAGATGTACTGCCTACAGACTGACAAGTCAATGATCCTTCTCAAAGGGAGGAAATTAAGATTTAACATCATAAAATGCATTTTGTTCGTTTATCTCATAGTTTCGTTTCTAGCACATCCCTCAATTAGGGTTAAATTTTTAGTATCTCTGTAGAAGTGTGTCCTGACAGATACATATTTAGAGTTGCATTTTTGGTCAAAGAAAAAGAAAATGATGAAACCCACCAGGACTGAGTTCAGAATATAGTGAACCTGGCTGGGTCCCATTTGTCATGGTGAGTGAAATGTCGTAAAAGGGGCACAGACATTACACTCAGAAGCTAACTTTAGCTCCTGACCCTCTGTGACTGCAAACAGCCAGAGGAAGGCCACAGCCAGAGTGAAGGGGGCAGCCTCAGACGTGGGAACTGTGTCCTCTGTCTGCCCTCCACACGACAATTCTGGGAACTCATATCCATTTCCTGACTCTGTCAGCTTATACTTTGCTCACACAGAGGACATACTTTTCCCCCTCTAACCAGGCCGATGACAGATAAGGAAAATGAGTTGGTTCTAGCAGATACTTACTGTGCGTGTGGAAGTCAGTTTCTGTCGTAAGACAAGGATGCAAAACATGCTTACAAATCACACGGGGGCACTAATTCTAACTGCGATTCATTTGGCTAAAGAGCTCGATACAAAACTACCAGAAATACACATCACTTCTACTAAGAACTCACCATGCCAACAGGGAGTATCTGCAGGGAGCAAAACAAATGGGTAGTTCCAGAGGTAAACTGTCAATTAATTCACTTTTGAAGATCATACAATCTTCCATCATCAGCTTTTAAAACACAGTAAGGAATGTAAACATTCACTTACTAAAAAAGAAAAAGATAGTAAATATATTTTCCTAACATATGATCAGTTGAGGAAGAAGGGGGTTCTGAAAGAGAGAAATAATCTTGCAGTTTGTCAAAGTTTTAAGTGACAGAGGTAAGATAATATCCAATGTCTAATACTGGTCTAATATTGCCTGTTTCCTGGGGAGTCAGGGGGTGAGGGGAGCAGGCACGCAACCACTACTTCAACCAATAAAGTAAAAATAAATGAAATTTTAACATACAAAGTGGGCAAATAGTGTCAAAATTTATTTTCAGACATATTTTTACTTTTCCCTGGATTTAAAATTCATGACTATTTATTATTTTCATAATTTTAAGGGAGAAAAACAAAATGTTTTCCAATTTTCGAAAGTATACACAGTTGTGGAGATAAAGATCTTTTTTTATAGAGCAGTCATTGCACCTTTTAGAATTTTTAGGATCTTAGTACTAAAGACTCATTTCCTTACTCACATCCATCGGTATAAGTGGTTTCATACAGTGGGTCATCGCCCAGATAATAGAATTTTGAGAACTGCAATGCTGATATTTGGCTTGTAAAGTGAAGGCAGTGGTGGTGGTGTGGTGTGATGGTGAAGTCATCTACCATTGTCCAAGCAGCACCAACTCAGATCTTTTCAAATTCTTTCTATAATGACGTACAAACCATATTAATTTGCAGCTAGTGCTTCGTAAAATCTCTTTATTGGGCAGAAGTATGGTTAGTTCTCTGCTATCCTCTTTCAGGGAAATCAAGTTTGGAAATTTACTCCTAAGCTTAGAGGAAAAACTCTTGGAGATCTTACTTTTTAGTTTTTGGAAAGCCCAAGTCTTTCTTGGCAATGACTTGCCTTTAGTAAAGCTTTATTTATTCTAGAAAGTAACAAGGCCTCTGCATGAGATATTTTTATACTATCACAGTATGCATATTATTCCTTGTGCACTGGTCCCCTCCTATCTGCCTCCAAAATAAACACAAGGTCTGAACCCCACTGATCTTATAATCTGGTACTCCCCCATGTGAAAATATGTTTCTATTCTCTGTCTCATTAATGTGTAGAAGTCATCTCCAACCCTCCTGTCATTTCCTGCCCTGGAACATTCTTCCATCTCTCTGCCTGTCCAATTCCTATACCTATAATTTAGCCCTCCATTGATGACTTCCTGAACTGCCTAAATCAATGGTGACTGTTATCTCACATCATGAAAATATTTAGCATATAATTATTTCCTTATAATAATATGTTTCAGTGTCCCTAAATTTATCATCAAAAACTCAAAAGTGGGGGGCCAAGCCATGGAGAACTCCCATGTTTCCCAAAAAGTATGTGTTAGGCAAATACTAAAACAATCAGGAAGTGTTTAAAGGCTTTGTGTATATAATATGTGTGTGTGGGGTATGTGTGGGGGGAACTTAAATTCTCTCTGCCATTGACGTCACTGCAACATTTGAGTGACAGCTGGAAGTACTGCAGAAAACACTTGCCAGGAGTAAGAGCTGAATTATAGTACTTTGTGGGAATAGTTATGAGGCAAAGGATAATCATTAGAAATCACTGCAATGTGTAATTTGTGTGTGTGTGTACACATAAGGGTACATTGTCTAGCACTGCAGGTAGTTCACATTGTGCCTTTGTTCCATGGGTTTGTGTATTTTGCTCTACTGTAGGAAACTTGGAGGACAAAATGTTACCACTGATTTGCTAATATTATTTTGATTTATGTTGCAGTACATAGAACAACCTTCAGAGTGTTGAAAAAAGTCATCTTTGTACAACAGATGTTTTTAATAACAAGAGGTGCTCAAGTTTAAATGGCCAGAGCCATACTCTGAAGGCAACGCCTTATCGATGGTGTATCTCTGATGTGCACAGAACCTCTCCCCCACCACATAAATGGCCACTTACTGTGTTCAAGAATTCTTTTTAGTTCATGGTCACTTCAGTCCAAGGAGGGGCTGTGTGGCTGGGTTACCCTTCAAAAGTGCCTATTTGTAATTTTAAGATGTTGTTGTCTGAATGAATAATCACAATAAATATGCCTTAATAATTAATTTTCAGCCACTTAATGTAAAATGATGCCATTAAAACTAAATTAAATGTCTATCCCCAGATCTTAATGGAGCTTATTACCCCCCTAATGCAAAAATCCCCTTTCAATTAGAACTCTTTACAGCAGTAAATGTAATAATAATTACACCAACCCACTTACAATTTTCTCCGATCATCCTGAACATTTCTCTCATCTTGGCACTGTAGGAAATCTTTGTGTTGGCAGGATATTAGTGAAGTGTGTTGTAGTTAACACTAATTAATTCATGTTGGTTTCTTCACAATCTAATGAAACAAAATTAAACCTGTACTTTGTTCATTTGGTTCATAGTTTCCAAATGAGACACCTAATGGAGACTTTGTAAAGGGCATTAAACTCTGCATAGTTAGTCTCTTTGTGGTTTCTTTAAGCTTTCCAAGAGAAAACCCTGAATACCATGCCAATAATAGTGATAGTGTTTATATTAAAAAACTGGAATGAATTGCCATAGGGTGACTGAAGATTTTTCAAACCAGTTTCTAGCTGTGAATTTATAACGAGGCAGCAACTTCTCCTTAGAACTGACATTTAAGGAATGGAATTAAAGAGCTAAAATTGTTCAAGGCTTCCTTCCTTATATAACATAGGAAAGCTTAGATCTATACTGCCAAAATCATTTTGAAAATGAAATAATTATTCAGGTAAATAGATTTTTTTGCTTTTATTATGAAAAGCTACCAAATTAATATCCATTTGGACATGATGATGGTGAAATTTTCCATTTTTATTTGCTTGATTTTAAAATTTTTATTTGGTTAAGGAAGAACTTCCTTGAAAACAGCAATAGGTAAGTTGGTTATAATTTCAGAGATTTATATACATATTATATCCTGCAAAATACGGTCAAAGGACAACTTAAAGAAGATGTTTTTTCCTGGTTGATTTTCACCAAGCATAATTATATATATACTTTGGAAACGACTCTGTAATATTTGCCAAGTCACTTTCTGGCTATGCTCTTTTTCTGACTTTTCTCTTTAAAAATGATCATGTTGATCCAACTGATCTCTCAAGACTAAAATTAAAAATTATATGATTCAAAATGCAGTCAAATGATAAGCCACTAAACAAGCAGCCAAAAATTTATTCAGAGGAAAAATCATAGTCCTATAATTTTAGTACTTGTTACTAAAAAGAACAATAATTGCTAGTACTTATATATCATTTATTATGCACTGATACAAAGTTTCTGATACTATAGACAGAAACTCCTTTAGAAAAGGTGACTATAGCTACCTTCTTGCCTAAACCAAAGGCCAAAGCACCATGCCCAGACAGCGAATCAAGAAGAAAGAAAGGTAAAGATGAACTCACATCTGAGATGATGGGAAATGCCAGACCTAAGACAATATTGCAGATTTTGAGGCTCTGACCCTGGAAAAGTGCCCCCCAAATTATACAAGATAGTTTCTGCCATCAAAAGGCTTTATAATGTAACAGGAAGAGTGTATAAACATTGATCATTTTCTAGGAATGAAGATGTGTAATAATCATACTGTGTAGAGAGTTTCAAATATTACTTGCCTATTGCCTATCACCTATCTGAATTCTCTGTGAGGACCCTATCTTGTCCAGTGTGATGACATTACCTCCTTCCCATAACTGAAATAGGACATCATAAAGTTACTTTTACTTCCTCTCTTTCCTTAGTCTCTCACATCCCATCACTCACCAAGAGCTTTTGTTTGTACAGAAACTTTTAACTTTTCAAATCATTTTTATGACAACTTCTACCCTGTTTTGGTCTCAAAATTTTCCTGCTATATAGGAGGTCAATACTTGTATTGTTATTTATAAAAGATTCTAAAACATATAATACATATGTGATTTGTATCATGTCACGTGATAGCGTCAGATAAGAATTTTGGATTCAGGCTGCAAACTTTTCATTCATGGCCTGACCAGATTTTTATGCATCTCATTTCTCCCATCTGCCAACCTACAATTCCTAGTTTTCCCAGGACACTATTGAGAACTTCAGGCACCCGAAGTGCAGGAAAATTATAAGGCTATAAGTAATTCAAAACAAAAACAAAACTAAGCCATAAAGTTAGCTGAAAGAAGGCCAGTATAGACCTAAGCTTCTCCAGGACAATTTTGATGCTTAAAAATATTAAATGTCATATTGTTTTTATTCTTCACTCATTTATTTGTTACTTCTATTTTACTGATGCTGTAAGTACAGGCTTCATCTTCCTATCAATTAGCCTATTAGTCTTACCAACACAGTATGTACTGTCCCTTTGGACTTGGAGAAAGAGTGATATATATTATATATATAACGCATATATAAGTATATAATTATTTTATATATTTAATGTGTATGTGTAAGAAGTTTCCACACATGTGAACACCTCTCTGTCTTCACACTTTCTGTCTGTCTTTCTCTCTTTGACTCTCCCTCCTTCTCACACACAGGCACAAAAGCAGCATGCCATTTACCCGGTATATCTTATCAAATTCTCGGATGGCATTTTCAAAGCCAGAGAGCTCCTTTATCATTACTTGTCATATATGTTAAGAAAGAACCTTAAATCCCTAGAGAAAGAAGCCTTAGGCAGCTGGACTTTCCTAAACAGAAAAGCTCTCTTGGAGGCTACTCCAATTCAATATTTATAAAGCATACTCTAGAGGACTTTAATTTTCATGTAAAGATAGAAAATGTTTGGAGATTCTGATCTCAGTTTCTTCATCAAGTAATTGCTGTTAATTTCCAAAATTCAGCATCTCTTCACTGAATGCTCTGGGTGTCCAGCACTGCACTAAGCAGGTGTATAGATGGATGAGACAGTCAAAGGCTCTCTTACTTGCTCAAAAGGATTACAGCATGGTCATGGAAACTAGATTTTAACAAAATGAAAACAACAGTATAAAGCAATGATAAATAAAAAATGGTAATCAAATAGCAAATTTTAATTATTTAGACTATTTTAGTGGTATCAGTTCGAAGGAAGAAGATGCTAATGATTATAGCTAGCAATCAAGGAAGCCCTCCAGAAGGACTTTTGCAAAGGCAGCCTTGCTCTCTCTTGTCCCTGCACAGCATATTGACATTGAAATCAACCAGACATTTTTAGTTATCTGTTTGTTCAAGTTACTGTGCACACCCGATTTGGCCACCATCATTACAAAGTCGGTATTACCTAGCTAAATAAGGAAAACACAGATAGCAAAGTATACTCCCAACCTGTACATATAAGGTCTCCAGGCCAGGCGATGTTCCTTGAACACTCAGACTGCATGATTTTCATAACCAGCAAAGGTCCTCATGTATGGCCAGCAGAGGTGCCTGCTTCCCTGGTAGAGAACCAACTTCTCAGCCACTGCTCAGAACTTCATTTATTTGCTGGAGCAGAAGAAGTGAGGAAGACCAGGCCGGCTACACCTTGTACAGTGGATTTAGTCTCTACCAATGTCTGTGGCAGCCTGATGGTCTGAGCTGATGCTGGAATAGGAGTCTGGGAAACCCACTACACAGAGAAACTAATACTAGATTCCATTTTCCCAGTGGCACTGACTTCACCTGTCTATGGAACTCATTTCAGGTGATGAAATAGGAAGTGGCATGGACAGTCTGGCTGTCTTCAAATAGATGTAAAGTTATTCTGTGGAACCAAAGCAAAAGAGTAGAGGGTTGAAGTGGTGGTCAAGTCCTCTAGGACCTGCACTCCTAGCTGCCCAATAGCTATGGTTTTCACTGTGTTGTTACTCTAACCAGATGGACAGCTTAGCACCTGAGAACTTACCAGAAATACAGAAGCTTAGATCCTACCCCACCTCTACTGAAACAGAATCTGCATTTAACAAAATCCTCAAGGGAGTTGTATGTGTGCTGAGGTTTCAGAAGTCCTACAATAATGAACATCTAAACCATGCTGTAAAAATATGGTCTCTAGGCCGGGTGAGGCTCCTGGAACCTTTGGGCTGGATGGTTTTCAATACCCATAAAGGTCCTCATGCATGGCCAGCATGGACTTACTATCTAGTGGGGACTGCAAACAGGAGAATGGCTTAAAAGAATGGTCATAATAATGGCCAGGATTTACTGAGCAAAGATGAACTATTAGGCATTTTCCTAAGTGTTGAATTTATGTTCACTGTGTTGCATTTAGCCCTTATTATGAGCTGATGGCATAGTACTAATAACCTCATTTTACAGGTGAGAAACTGAGGCACAGCAATTTTATTTTAGCCGAAGTCACAGTTAGTAGTCAATGATGATGTTGAGATTTAAGCTGAGGTTTATAGGGTACCAGAGCCATCCCCTTGACTACAACATTCTACTGACAATGTCTAAGAGAAGGAAGTCAGCTATTACATGAGAACATGGGGGGACAAATGACTCAAGCTTTCCAGAGAGGTAATAAGTGAGCTGAGATATAAGAATAAGGAGGAATTAGGCAAGTCAGTGCTGTGCATTCAACAGGATGAGGCTTTCTAGTGACTCAGGTTGACCAGTTGCATAGTGTGTCCCTTAGCTGAACAAGTGTCCTTTCTCTTTCAACTTCTCTTTGCTCCTCTTTGCTTGCTCTGCATTTGTGACCAAGACTGCCCTTCTCTGGATCTGTTCCCTTTTTCTTCTGTCTCTTCAGGGATGCTTGTTCTCACCATTAGGGTGATGATTTAAATCTCTTAGACACGTTCAGTGTCCATCTGTGAGCTTTTAATTTTACCCCTGCAATATTTCATGCCTTTGAATAGAAGAACTCTTTTAACTTAAATGTTTGTCCAACAAGGCACGTCTCTAGACGATGATCAATGAAATGTACTCTCGTCCTCTCAGATTAACATACTTTCCTTCTGAAATATGCCCTTTCTAGAGTAATCAATAGCTTGTTAAAAAGGAATAAACACGTTTTGTGTTAGCACTCTCTGAAGGAGGCCCTCAGAGGGAGGCAAGTGAGAAAGAGAGCTGTTTGCTGGAATCAGAGCCTGGGTCACATTGGCTCAGAGCCCCATCCTTTATACCCCGGCCTTCCTTTTAACAGTCCTGACTGACTTGCCTCAGCCACTTCCAGTTATTTTGAATCCAGTCTTGCCTGAGGAATGAGTGATTCCTGCAGGCATGTTAGAATTGTCCTCAAAATGATTCAGTTCACATGGAAAGGCCTCATCTCTCTCAGTGTACCTTATCTCCCAGCATCGGAGGGTCTCTAAAAGATGCTAGCCCAATCCCTCTCAGCCTCTTTCAGTATGTTACATCGGGTGTAAGTTCCTTCAGAACTTGAGAAGAGAGTATGCAGAACATGTAACACACTTGGTGTCATGCTGGTAGCTAATAAATACTCAGAGCAGGAAAGCTTTTCCTCATCTCACACAGTCCAATAAAATAGTCAGCACTTAGTCATCAGTGCCAGCACCTAAAAGAACAAACCATCTCCAAGGGGGTTCTCTTTGAATTTTGACTGCAATCTGTGATTCTATTTTGCTGTCATTGATGTTGGTTCACCTTCTGAATAAAGTTTACTTTCTTAGAACATAGGCCCATATCCAGGCTCCAAATCCTAATCAGAATGGGAAACTGCCCTGGCAATAAAGATTGGTAAATTGCTTCATGCCAGTGGGGACCTAATTAGTCAGTAAATATTCATAAGACAACTGATTATCAAATTATAAATACATATAAGAGGGAGAGCTCTCATTTACAACATAATCCAGATTTATTTTTAAAAGTTGAAAATAAAAATAAAGCCAGACAAAGAACCAGAGTAAAATACAGACCAGTATTTATCTGATTTCTGGGTGGGGAAGGTTTTTGCAATCATGTATGCTAAGGGGATGTGTTTGAAAGTAGGGTTCCAGAATAAGTGTTCTTGTGGGAAGGGTATAGCTCAGTGGCAGAGTGTATGCTTAGCATGCTTGAGACCCTGGGTTCAACCCCTAGTACCTCTATTAAACAAACAAACATACAAACCTAATTACCTTCCTGCCCCCCAAACAAGAATTTAAAAAAAAAAAAAAAAGAATAGTGTTCTGGCCTCAGATAGACCTTGTTCAGAAAGCCTGATCTACCTCTTACTGACCATACAACATTTGGATTAATTGTTTAATCCTTCTAAATCTTAGTCTTCAAATTGGTAAGGTGGGTACAATAATAGTACTTAATCCACGTAGTTCTTAAAATTAAAAAAAGGTAAATCATGTAAACATTTTGGTACATTGTCCCACATATGGTAAATACAAATAAATACCTCTATCTCATCTCACTTCATAAAATGATTTCATGTCAGTATATCTAAAATTGCTAAGAATAAAATTTAAAAGCAAATGCCAGCTAGGGAAAAACCACAGTCTACATGCTAGGCAAAGGGTTAATATCCTTAACCTCCAATCTCATACAAACAAGCAAGAGAAATATACTCTGATTAAAAATGAGCACCAGCCATTACAGTCAATTCATAAATAAATAACAAACCAAAACCTGCATATAATGGCCAATGATTATATGTAAATATAGTCAGCCTTACAGGTAATAAGAAAATACGAAGTATAAAACAATATTTTCACCCATAAATTTGAAGAAAGTCCTATTTGAGGGTATAAGGAAGTGAGCATCCCTGCAGGATGTGGAAAGGACTATAGAGTATACACTTTCCCAGGGTAATTTGCCAAGACATGTTAAAATCCTTAAAAGTATTTATACCCTTTAACCCTGCAGTACCTCAGCTAGGAATTAATCATAAAGAAGTCATCAGAGATGTGTCCAAACGCTTAAGATGTTTATCTAAGCACTGTTCTCAACTACAAAAATGTTGAAACAACCTAAATGTTCAATGATAGAGGACCAGTCAATAAGTCATATTATATCTTATATCCCATCAATAAGTTATAATTGTACGAAAGAAAGAATTTCATAAATAATTTTAGTAGAATAGAAAAATATTTATAATGCTTAGTCATACTTTTCCAAAAGGTTATAAAACAGTGCATAAAACATAATACTATTACTTAAAGATAAAAGAAGTGTATGTCACATCTTACCAATTTATTTTTAAAAAATGAAGTACACAAATATATTTGTAGTAATGTAGTAAAATTACAGATCAGTTTTCAAAGAATCTGCCTTACATCTTTTTTATTTTATGCTTTATATTTTTATACTGTCCAAATTTTACTTAATAGTCTTTTTAATCAAAATATAAGGTTGATAAGATCTAAAATTATAGTATAATCATTTTGCCCCAGAGAAACGTCATGCAGATAAGAAAGAAAAATGATTGTGAATAATTTTATGGCGAGAAAACCTTTACCTGGAATGAAATTTAGTGATATTGACCTTGTCAAATACCAATATCCTGTTTGAGGCATCATTCTTACATAGGTCATAGATTTTTGAGAGGATGAGTTGTGAAACTTCTAGTTCTTGCAGGTCTACAATGTCTTCTCCACTTGGTGGGGACTTCTTATACAAGAAGGGGTTGGAGAGTTGTATAATCTTAAAGCTGGAAGTTGTCTAAGAGATCAGCTTTCTCATGACCAATTTTATTGTCAGAAATTTATTTTCAGGATCTCTCATTCTTTACCTGAAACTGAGACAGGGAAATGGGATGTGAGAGGATGGTTGTGTCCCGGGTCTCGGGTGAGTGAGGGTCCTTGGCTTCGCTCAGTAAAGAATTCAAGAGCGAGCCATAGTTGAGTAAAGTAGATTTATTCCTAGAGATGCACACTCCATAGACAGTGTAGACCATCTCAGAAGGCCAGAGAGGCCACAAAGCCTGGGAGGGGTTAAAGGAAAAGTAGACACATACTCCATAGACAAAGTACGAGCCATCTCAGAAGGCATCTCAGAAGGCACATGCATGAGGGGTAGTGTTAGTTTTTATGAGTTTGGTAGCTTCATATTGCTAATAAGTGGGAAGATTATTCCAACTACTTTGGGGAAGAGGCTGAGATTCCCAGGAATTGGGCCATCACCCACTTTTTGACCTTTTATGGTTAGTCTTGGAACTGTCATGGCATCTGTGGGAGGGCCACCTACCATGCTAGTAGATTACAATGAATGCATAATGAGTCTCAAAGTCTACTGGGAGTTGAATCTTGGGCCATCTTGATGCTAACTGCTGTGTCAGTCTTTCAGTGGCTGTGTCCTGCCCACTTCCCTCCTGTCTCACAGCTTCCCTGCTGCCTAGCCACAGTGGCATGTGAAAGTCACTCCATAAGTACTGCTGAATGATGCAGTAGAATCCTTTCTTGTAATGCCATCTGTCTATAGATTACTATTGTATTTTCCCCTGCATATGTTGAAATCTGCTTTTCCCAAATGTGGAACATAGGTCTGTGTCCTTTTATTTTTTCATCTTGCCTTTTTAATGGTGCTTTCTCAAAATATCATACCTACTTCTGAGTCACAAGCTTGTCCTTTCTTTTTGACCAAATTATGAAGGCAGTGGCAGCTAACTCATTTGTTTATCAGGTAATTTATTGTGTCCTGGCACTTTGCAAGTGGGTAAGAGATGAGGCTAGGTATCAAGTCTGAAGTACAGGTTAAAATATATATATATATATATATATATATAATAATTATTAGCATATAGGTGGTAATTGAATAAAAGTTTTGTACAGTTAGAGAAAGGGATGCCTAAGGAAACACAGCACTAGAAAAATGAAAAGCTCAGAAATGTGCATTTTCTATACTGCTTGTTCATTCTTAACCTTAGAGGTCAGCGTTGATAGAAATATATCATCTTTTCCAATTTTCTGCTTTGAACAAGCAGTGTGGCTTTGTGTGGGTTTTTATTTCATTTTTTTTTCTTAATTTTTAAATATTTGTGGTTTTTTCTCTACTTTATTATAGGTCCCTCCAGGACAAAGTCTTGTGATTTACTGTCACTTCGACAGTTTTCAACATGGTGCCATATGTATGACAGGCACCCATAATATAGTAGATGATTAAATAGATCAATTCCATATAATATGTCAAGATTCCTGGAAAATCTGGAACACTATTCCCGAGAAAACTTGTCTACTTGTCTACACTTATATTGACTATGTGAGTGGATAGATCTTTCCCTGTATTTCTTTAAATCAGATTATAAAAGTGAGTTATCTACCCAAATGTCTGCCAGTGCCTCTACCTCGAAGGTAAATGATACTGTGGGAGTTGTGGAAAATTATTGCTGGAATAATTAAATAAAATAAATACATTAGGAGGATTTTATATGAAGAATCTGAACAGGTTATAGCTTTCCTTCATTATTAATGGTTGGGAAATCCCAACACGAAAATACCATTACTGTAACACTCCAATATTCAATAAATGGGAGGCATTTAGAAAAGATAGACTAAAGGATTCCAAGTGAAGCAGAACATTTAAAACCATAAATAAATCTTTAACAAATAAACAAGTTAAAAAGCCAGAAACGATGTCTTTTTATCTTAAACTAATGCCCTGTTATACACTTACTTAAAAAAAAAAAAGTCTTCAGGGATATTCTGGAGCACCATTCCCTAAAGCACTGAGTTTTACTTGCAGTCAAGTCAGTAGCACTAATTAGTGCCCTTTGGTACCTTCAGATGTAGTGAAATTATTTTAATATTTTCACCTTTATATGAAGACAGTAGCACTTAGTGCTTGTCAGTGCTCTGAAAGTAAGCAGTAAAAGGACATTTAAATGAAGTGGGTTTGAACTTGCTAGCCCTCTCAGAAGAGCTGTGCTGTTTACAAATGTTTCATCTCTCTCTCTTCACTTTTATTATTAATAATATTTTCTGCTTATACCTTTTTTTCTAATCTCCTTAACATATTTTCAAAAGATTCTGTTTCTAGCTCCCAATGTCCTTGGGAGTTCCTATTATATTTACCTCCTATGAGTTGACCTGAAGCTTCTGGAAATAAGGAGAATGAGCATCATAACACTTCAGAGTAACAAGGAGAAGAATCAGATGGGAGAGCCTGTCATGCCTGTCACTGCTGCAGGATTTGATGCCCCCTTATCCAGGCTCATCCAGAAGTGACAGTGAGGCTCCAGACAAACATTTAACTGAACTAGGCATAGAAGAATGTTGTGAGAGTTGCATAGGCTGCCTCTGAACAAATTTGGGGAAATACTTTCTGACATGATACCGTAATTCTTGTGTTTACAAGGAAGGTCTTCAGAGATATCAGGGGAGTTCTAAGGCAGGCAGAAGTCTTGAGTTACTAGATTATTTCATCAAAGGGCTGAGGGTAGCTGAGAGCCTCTGAGAACAAGAATGTGTAGTTTCACAGAGTTCAGATGTTGTCACCTGAAGTCAGTAGGGTTGGAAGACGTCTTGGAATAACGCGTTTTTCCTGACCCACGTGTCTGAAGTGGACAAACCCAGGGCATCAGGGATGTTTGGTGGCTGGTACGCTTGTGCCTCCCTCTGTTAATGCTGTTCCAGTGTCTCCACTGGCTCAGACACTTAGAAGAATCAGGAAGCTCAACTTCTCTGCCTTCCTTTATCATAAATAGTAAGAAGGTGAAATAGCCTTCTACCTGCTGCATCCATATTTCCATTTGGTGAGTGTCCCAAGGTGACCCAAGGTAGTCTTTAACTATGAAATAAAAGAATGCTTTCATCTTTAGGCTGATGGTCAGTTTCTTGATACATCAATTGCTGTTCCCTCTATCTGAAACATTTTCTCTCTGTTTTCTCTTAAGGTGAAAAATCTCTGCTTATCTTTTAAAGCTGAGTTCTAAAGCTTTCTCTAGGAACCCTCTTCAGTCCTCTCCAGAATAAGTGGCATGGTTCTGCTCTTTCTTCCATATCAAGCCCCTATCATAGCACTTACCACATTTTGCTATTACTGATACTTAATTGACTGATTTCTTATCTAGCCTTTAAGCTCCTGATAGCAGCTGCATATCTACATTATCAACCACCAGATCTTTGATACTTAGTTCCTGTCCCTTAGAATATATTCAGCAAATAGTTATTCAAAACATATATGGATGGTTGGATGGATGGATGAATACTGGTTGATCCAAGAGACTTTCATTCAGCAGACAGTATGAACCATCATAGAAATAATACCTTGGTTTGTGACCTAAACTTTACAGTGTACATTAATCAGCTTACTAATCCTATGACTTTCTGAATACTGGGAAGTTCTGAAGAGTTGTCCTTGCTTGTCTTGAATATTTATTTTGGACTCAATTTTCTGAATCTACCAGATTGTGTCAGTTAGTGGAAATCTCAGTTATGTTTATTCCTGGATTTTCCTGGTCCTATTGTCCCATGTATCTTAATGAGATAGGAAATGCATTTTTTCCCTGAAACCTTAGTTTTATCCTCAAACACAAGCTCTGTGTTCTGCTTTCAAAAATCAAAACATCTATGCCTTTCACTTTTTTCTGTTGTGTTTTTTCAGCATCTACTTATCAATCATCTATAATATTCTAGTCAAAATATTGAGTATGTGGTCCTGACCCCAATGAGACTTATGTTATAACCAAGGTAAAGCAAACATAGACAATATAGGTGCTTATTAGTTTTTAAGTTCTTTTAAAAAACATCATGTTTTAAAAGTTGCATAAAACACCATTCTGAAACTACTTCACTTACTTAGCATGAACCACGCTAGAAGGAAAGGGAAATCCTTTATTTCCTTGTAGCTAAGAAATAAGTGAAAGGTTTTAATGCAATGTATAGAAGTCTAAATTCTGTATCGTAAGATAATAACCTAAGTCAAACCAGAGATTTGATCAATGTTATTTAAACTAACTCTGGAGGTTATATGCTGTTTTTGTACTGCTCTATGTAGTCTCTGGAACTTTTAAACTTTTCAGGACATATGTGGGTGAGAAAGTTTTCTCCCTAAGTCTAAGCTTTGACTTCGTTCAACCATCTCTCTATCTTTATGCCCTTTCCTCTGTTACTCACACATTCCACAAAGGTTTGCTGGGAGCAAATATTTGTTAGTTACTTAAATCATTAATTTATTAATTAATTCATAAATAATTGTATGTACCATCTATGTTCCAGGCACTGTGTTAAACACTAGGAATGTCGCAGTGAGCCAGTCAGATGCAATCCATATTCTTATGAAACTGGTAGAAAAGCCCTAAGTAGTTACCCTTATGTTGGAAGCACTCAGTTTGAGAAGACAAACCTAGGGGGTAAATCATTAGAAGATGGTTAGCTATCAGGATGTGAACAAAGTGCAGTGGGACTTTGAAATCCAGTTTAGCTACCTTTGCCTGGGACCATAGGGAATGAGAAATGGCTAGGGAGGAGGCTCCAAGACAAAAAGCTTGAAGAGCAGGATTAGGAAATATTTTAACTGGTGAACCGCCTAGAAAATAAAAGTAAAACACACTTTTAGGGCAAGTAAGAGGCCTCCAGAACTCTCCCAACTTCTATTCCCAGTATCTTGTTTCATATTTCACTTCCCTACTTGTATCTAATAAATCATACAAACTGTTTCAAGTGAAAGTGGTTGATATTTTAATAATAAAAATCTTGTATTTTTTTAAGAATGATCTAGAATGGCCATGGTCTAGAAACCATGATAAACTTCTGTGCTTGTGTTGATCTACTACCCTCATACAAAGATGAGAACTAAATTTAAATAATTCCCGTGTTACATATATAAGGACGGAGTGGTAAGGAAGCGATGTTACATGTAACGAGTGAGTACTGAATACAGGAAATTTATTTCTGATGCCTGTGCCTGCGTGCTTCTCCTTGGACAGACTAATCAGTCTTAGCGTTCGTGCTCTACATTGCTGGGCTCTCATCTTCAACTGGAAAAGAGGTCACAAGTAATTTACTACTCTGGGTAAATTCAGAAGTTTTTTCAGTCATTTCTTTTTTATTAATTAGAGTGGATGGTATCAGTCATTTAATAACACTTGTGTTCTGGGACACTTTCCTAAATAACCTATAGGAGTGAAGTTCCAGTAAATCCTATGGGGACATTTAGTGTATGCAAGCATTTCTGGCCCTGGGGATTTCATGACAAATGTGATGAAGTTCTGATGCAGAAAGCTACTGAGAGCTCGTGGGAATTACTGGACTCTAAAGTGAAATTTTACACAAATATACATTAGAAAGTACTGTGGCCATTTTGTGATGAGACTGAGTTTGAAAACTACATGGAAAGCAAATTTTATTGTTTATTGTTTACAGATTGTATAGATGGACAGGTAGATGACTATACATATATTTACATATATACAGCTATTAGCCATTTCTCTCCTAGCTGCATCTTTTTTGTTGTTTTATTGAAGTATAGTTGATTTATAGTATTGTGTTAGTTTCAGGTATACAGCAAAGTGATTCAGTTATTTATACATATTTTCAGATTATTTTCAATCATAGGTTATTACAAGATGGAAGTTCCCAGTGCTATACAGTAAACCCTTATTGCTTATCTATTTTACAGATAGTGTGTGTATCTGTTAATACTTTTAATGTATCCCTTCCCCTTCATCTTTCTTACTAGAGTTCTACTATGTTGAGCTCAGGCTCACAAAGTACCCTGAAGATAATCAGAAACATGAAAATGAAAAACAGAATTGTGCATTGTACCATTTCAGATGGTAACCACTGATGTATGTATGTATACAGCTGGGCGTATAAACATGTGCAAGTACGAACTTTAGGTCAATATGTGTGTTATAGAAGCCAAAGTCAAGGGACTCTCGTTACCGATTTGGAAACTGATGCCAGAGAGGCCACATGCCTCACTACAGATCACAGTGTAATTGTCTTCTGCTGTTTTTATCTGTCGTAATGATGATGATAATAATAATAAAACATGTTTTAAGTATATTTTAGATGCCAGACATTGTGAAAAGCACTTTACAGACGTTATCTCAATTTTTCCTGACTACCACTCTATAATGTAACGTTTTTTTAGAGAAGGTGGTAGAGGTAGAGAGAGGTGATCTCTCCAGTCTACTTGGGGATCTGTATTCAGATGAAAGTAAATCTTAAAAGGTTATGTTGACACCCTTTACACCACTTTGTTGCTGTTCTATCATTAGAGGAAGAAAGTGGTACCGGGAAAAACAAGCACAGGCATCTATCAAAGGCACAGAAGCAACTGCAAAGCACTTTATAACTTAAGTGCATTGATATTGCATATATTCCTCCTTAGAGTTCAGATGTGAGTAATAAGTTGTCATTCAATCCGCATAAAACTCCAAAACACTTGCCCAGTGCTAGGTATTCTGTGAGATCTCAAAAATGTCGGCTTTCTTTCCCTCTCTTCCTTATGACAGGTCTACAAATTTAAATTTCATTCTGTTTCAGCACTCCATACTCAGTTCACATCTTTAATGAACGCTTTCTTGGGATAAAACTGGTGCTTGGCACTAGGAATAAATGAAAGATTGTTGACATATGAGAATAAATTTGTTTACTGTTTCAGCATTGCTGTCAGTATATTAGGGGCCACAAAACATTATAAAAATGCATGGAGTTCTAAGCAAAATATGCCATAAAAATGCAGAATGGGTATAAATTTTCATTTATGCAAAATCAGTAATTTCTAGAGATCTGCTGTACAGCATAGTGACTACAGTTAACAATACTCTATTGTATACTCAAAACTTTGTTAAAAGGGTAAATCTCATGTTAAGTGTTCTTATAACAGCAACCAAACCAAACCAGACCAACCAACCAAACAACAACAACAAAAAAACCCAAAGAATTACAAGAAAACTTTTGGAAGGAACGGATATGTTTTTAACTTTAACTGTGGAGATGGTTTCACACATGTTTGTATATGTCCAAGGTCATCAAATTGTATCTATTAACTATGTGCAGGCTTTTTTGCGTATCATTATACCTCAAAAAATCTCTTTTAAAAAATAAATTTTCTCATTTAATAAGTTGTCAAACTTATTGGCATAGTGTTCTTAATATTATCTTATTTTCCTTGAAACAGCTGTTTAAGACGGGTAGTGATATTTTATCTTTTAGTCATGATTCTAACTTGGGTTTCCTCATTTTTGTTGATCAAGGTAGATATAGAGTATTAATTTTATTCATCTTAAAAAAATAACTTGGCTTTTAAATTTTATCTGGTGTTCGTCCCTCTTTTACCTCATTGCTTTGTGCTCTAAAATGCGCTTCCTTTCTCTTGTTTAAGTTTTTCTTCATTCCCCTTCCTTAAGGTGGAAGTTTAGACCACTGAGTGTAGCTCTTTCCTATTTTCTAATATAATCATTAAAACTGTATTTTTTTCTAAGAATGGTTTAAAATGCATCTCACAAATTTTTATATTTTTTATTACGCAATTCAAAACGTTTTCTGATTTTCTTTTTTATTTTTTCCATTATTCCATTATGAACCCCTTATAACTGTGTTGCTTTGCTCCAGTATTGGAGCTATTGTAGAGATCTTTTTGTTATTGTTTTCTAACTTAATTTTACTGTGGTCAAAGAATGCTCAGTATAATGGTTCAATTATTTGAAAAAAATTAAGGCTTGTGTCATGGTTCCTGTATTGCTCTTTACATGGTCTTCTTTGTGAATATTTCATGTGTATGTAGGAAGAATGTTTATTCTTTGGTAGTTAGGTGTAGTGATTGATTAATGTCAATTAGTTTATTTTTGTTGGTAGTGTTGTTCACAACATCAATATTCTCATTGAGTTATTGTTCTATCAATTACAAAGGAAAAGATATTACAGTTCTATTTATGATTATAGATTTGTCTATTTCTCCCATTGGTTTTCCCAACTTTTTGTATTTTAAGTTCTGTTACTTGATGCATACACATTTAGATTGGTTATGCCTTCTTGAGAATTGACACTTCTATTTTTATGAAATGTCCTATTTTATCTCTGGTAATACTTCTTGTCTTGACATGTACTCAATTTCTTGTACTTAGTACTGTCATAGTTTATCTTTTCCTTTCATTCACTTTCAACTTCTGTCATTTTATGTGTCTGCTTTTTTATTCAGTCTCAGGATCTTTGCTTTGCCTTTATAGTTGGTCTTTTCCTTCCAATGTGATAATCTCTTCCTTTCATATGAAGTGTTTAGTCCATTTGCATTTAACATGATTATTGATATGATTGTGTTTAAGTTTACCATTCTGCTATTAGTTTTCTATTTTCCTGTCTATTTTTGTTCTAGATATCATTACTACAAATTTTGGCTAATTGTGTGTGTATTTGAATTCCACTTTACCTCTTCTATTGACATTTTAGCTATACAGTTTGCAATAACTTTTAGTGGTTATTCTAGAGTATATATATATATGTGTGTGTGTGTATATATATAATTTCTCAGCCTTTAAATAATACACAAACAACATTACAGAACTACAGCAGTATTCTGGTGCTTCATGCTCATGTTTTCATATATTTAAATTCCATACTTTATCAACTCCATAATACATTCTTATTGTTTTCACATTAAACATTCAGTAGCCTTTATAAGGTCTTAGAAGTTGAGCATTATGAGTCTAAGTGTATCTCTTTTTGCTATCAGCTCAGCTCTAAACTTACACTGCCATAGATTGATAATTTATAAGGAGTCGTAAAAGTAGTTGAATTTGAAGGAGGTTTGTTTACAGTTTGAGTAAGACTAATTTCATCTTTGGCTTCAAATATTTTGAATGTGTTTCAGACTTCTCCTACTAGTAGAGCCTTGGGGCCAAAGGCTATAAAACTTCTAGATCTCAAAACTGTGAGACTGCAAGTATAGTAGACTTCAAAACTGTCAAACTGCTAGAGTTTTAGACATTTAGAGCTTGGGTTTCTATGAACCTATGAGATTTCTAGATTTTGCAAAGCTTAGAGATTGTGAGACCATAAGTCTGATTCCTGGAGTCTTTAATATCATAATACCATGGAAGGTGAGGCTCTAAACCATGAGATTCTGAGCCTCTGAAACTGTGCAAGTATAAATCTACAAGACAGCAAGACTTTGAGATTATGAGAATTAGAAACTGGGTGTAAGATTGAGCCCTACATCTACTTTTCAGTCTTGCCTTCACATTTGCTTACCAGCCCCCCTCAAAAAGAATCCTGTATAGGATAATTACTTGGCAGAGTGAATTATTTTTGCATGTGATTAAGATTCTACAGGTTAATACACACGCTTCATTAAGAGTTCAGCTGGTTATAGACTTTTCTTTCCCTTTCACTCCCTCAACATTAGTAACTTGCCCCAAGCATGAAAATGTCCTTTGTATTGTTCATCTAGGAAGAGTTCATCACTCTGGGGTTCAATTTTTTAGATTCATTTTGCCTTCTGATCTTCAATGGCTCTAAAGAATAGTGTGATCTTTATTGCTGTTGATTTCTTGACGGTTTGGTGGGAGTGAAAGTCTTTAATATACTACTTCCTAACCAAAAGTTGAACTTCCATTGAGGTCTTAATTTCACTTATTACACTTTTTAGCTTCCGTTTAATTTGGCTTTATAGTTGCCAGTTATTTGTCAAAATTCTCTCCATTTTGTCATTTAAGTTCTTGAGCATATTATTAATCACAGTTGTTTTAAAATAATTGTTTGACAACTCCAGGATCTGGATCCCCTCTGATTCTATTCTGTTGTCTTCTTTTTCACTTGCTCTTGGTCAACCTTGTTTCTTTACCTGCTTGTTACATCACTTATTGAGCTATCATTTCTCAACCTCACATCTAACCTTCTCTGCTCTGAGAAGAGAATCTGCAGAAAGCATTTCTGATTTTCCCACTGACTTCCTATGGGGCTCTGCCTATACAGGACACTAGAGGGAGATAGGAAGGTTGGAGGGAGAAGAAGGGATTTTTTTTCCCTGCAGATTTGTCTCCTGTTTCTACCTGTATCATCTTAGCAATGTTTCTTGACTTCAGAGCAGGCATTTGTTTAAGTAGCAGCAATTGGTCCCAGTTTCCAATTCTTTAGACAAAGAACCAGCCTTAATGTTACAGCTCAGAGGGTTCAGCCCTGGCCAGGCATCATTACCTCCTGAAAAGTGTGGGTCTCAGTCCCACAGAATCCTCTTCCAAGCCCAGAGACAATGCTAAGCCAAGCAGAGATCCCTTCTCTTTTAAAAAAATTAATTAATTTTCATTGAAGTATAATTGGTTTGCAATGTTGTATTAATTTCTATTTTACAATATAGTGATTTTATATGTATATATATATTCCTTTTCATATTCCTTTTTTGAATTTATTTATTTTTATTGAAGGATAGTCAGTTTATAATGTTGTGTTAATTTCTGATGTACAGCAACCCTTCCTTAATGTCTTGGTTTTTATCTTTGAAGCTTGGTTGAAATATTTCTATCTTCCTTCTCCTGTTTATCCAGTTGTAAATGAGATAGCTGCTTCTGTAATTGCTACCTTTGTGGTATTTTGGTGTCCTGCCTTCTGCCTTTTGGTTCTTCAGTTTCCATTGAAAAATTCTTTATATTAAATCATTTCTGCTGAAATTTGTTATATGGTTTCTGTTTCCAGAGTGGACTCTCACTGACAGACGCATTTTGCATTACATGGTTTAGAGATAAAAGACCAAGGAGGACTTTTGCTAGGGGAGCTGCTTTAATCTAATCCGGCTTTGAGCTGATTCAAAGCTGAACTTCATTCCTTAGAGCAGCGGGTCTGTATCTGGTTCACCCTTAAGTTTACGAGGCAGCTTTTCGAGTTCTCAATTAAAGTCTCATTTGTGAGTAAGAGCCCCTCCTTTGTGATGGCTCCTGGACTCCAGTTTTACCCCTAGACCTACGAGACTGCCAATCATTTTAGCTCTAACTATATGCTCAGAGTTTTAGCCTCTCAGCTGCTGTTTTAAATCGACAAATGCTTCAGAGAAAAGCAGTGCTGAATGTTGGACTCACTATTCTGTTTCCATGCTTTCTGAAATGTTGATCCTCAAAATCCTCCTTTACTTGGTAGTTCCCCTATAATTTCAAAAAGCTAAAACAAGCAAACAAACAAAAACCCTTCAAATTGTGTATTTTCTCTCAGTAGGAGGTTTAGACTAAAACCAGCTGACATCCGTCTCCCCTTCCAATGCCTACGGCAGATTTCACCAGGCTTTCTGCCTTCTTTCAGCCTCCCCCTGATCCTCTGTAATTACCTTATTCTCTAACAGTGCTGTAAGGTGAAACTTAGAGATTCACTCCCAAGCCCTGTCGTGGTTTCCTGATGTTTCGTTTTTAATTATATTCTCCTTAGAGAAAGCAATAAAACATCCATATAGGTATCAACTGTTATTTGAACTGGGCTGCTAGAACGCAGGTTAGGAACCTAAGTTGTCTCCATTCTTGGACTAAGGGAGATTTCAGGCAGTGGTATGAGAGGCAAAAGTCTCCTTTATTTGCTTGTTTTTCGATGTAGTATAATAAACTATCTATTTCAGGGATTTGTAATCATCACCATAACTTCAAGTTATAAATCCCAAAATGACATTGAAATTAGGAAGTCAGCATTTATCTGTACAATCTTAACAGAACAAGTAGCTTTTTACAATGATGTTTGAAGAAAATGTTTAAATTATACTAGCTTAAAATTGAAATGTATTTTGGGTAAAGTGTAGGAAATGTAGTAAACCATAAAATCTCAAATATGTTTTAAAATTATAGAACAGAATAATTGACTCTGAATAAAGAAAAGTCTATAAAATTGTAATTTTTTTGGCATTGTTATACTTGTCTACAATTTCCCGATACGTATAATAAGCCTGTATAATTGTGATAATCAGAAAATAGTTTTAAAAGAGAGGACGAGAGAAGCAGGAAGTGGAAGGGCGGTTGCCAGGAGTTGGAAGAGGGGGAACAGGAGTTGCTATTCGATGGATATAAAGTTTCAGTTGTGCAAGATGAAAAAGTTCTAGAGATCTGCTGTACAACAGTGTGTTTATAGTTAACAGAACTATAATGTACACTTAAAAATTGGTTAGTGGGGTAGATCTCATGTTATGTGTTTCCTTAGCACAATAATGAAAAATAAAAAGCACTATGTAAAGACACAGGTGCCTGTTAAAAAGAAAACAAACTTAGAACAGACAAAACAAATTTTCAAAATTTGTTTTCTTTTTTAATGTCATCATAAGTGTTTTTCTTCATCATGAGGCATTTGCAATAAACATATTTTTAATGTAAGAAAAAGAGACCCTCTTCAGAGTGTTAACTTACCATCTATTTAGCTTACCCAATTTTCATCAGCCTCATAATAATTATAATATCCTCTCTGCATCCACAGACTTTACTGCCATCTCCATCCCAGTTTCTTCTCATCGATCTCTGAGAATATGTACGCCCATTTACATTAAGTAGATTCAGTCTTCTGTGTGTCCCCTTGAGATGGTCAAGGCAAGCCAGTTTTAAAAGTTGATATTTGTTGGCAAAAGTAGAGAGCCCATAATTCACTGGAGTGAGAGTGTAGACAGAGTGTCCATTCTGGTGAGCATCATAGCAGTACTTCATCGAATTAAATGTGCAGATACCCTCTGATACAACAATCCATGTTTTACACAGGTTCATAGGCAGACATGGATCAGTACATTTAGAGTTGGAGGCAATCCATTGTTTAAAGAAAGAACCATAGGAATGTGGTGAATGCAAACTGTGGTATATTCTGTGGTAAGTAGAAGCAAAAATCATATATACACAGTCATGCATACACAATAAAAATGACAATTGAAAGACAGTGCTGGGAGTAAAAGACTGATAAATAGAAATACTTCAGCAGTATGATATATAAATATTTAAAAATATTGACCAATACAGAAATTAAGGATATAAATATAAACATAAAGTATTTTTAAATCAAAAGTAATTAAAGTTTAAAAATATCCCCCAAATGCATGCATTTTTACAAAGGTATATACAAATGTGCAGCCATATTTAAAACCCATTAGAACAGTGGCCTGTAGCTAAGAGAAAAATGCTATTTAGAATGGGGATACATGGGAAAAATAAACAAACAAGTAAAAAAATGGAGGATCCAATGGTGAGTGTCCTGACATAAGGAATGAGAGTAACTTTTCATCTGTACTATTTAAAAAGAAAAAAAAAAAAAAGAAAAATCTTTCAAATAAACAAACAAAAGAAAAAAATAAGGAAATTTGGTCATATCACAATTCTCATTAGGCTAAAGCAAGCTGATTTTTTTTTTCATGATTTTCTCAACTCATTTCATATTTGGTTTCAGAGTTTGATTCTCTTACCTGAAACATATTCCTGCTATTTGGAGTATGTTAGGTGAGATAATGAGACTTAAATTATAGTTTAGTTTTTTTTTTTAATATGTAGTTCTTCTCAATCATTATGAGCAATAGCTTCTTCTCCAAATTGCCCTTGGATGTGATTTTAAAATGGTTTTTTTCCAAGCAGCAATACAAGTCACTGAGCACAATGTCCAATAGTATTTAATTATATTTATCCAGAAGGGAATTTGATGGTAATTTTCTTTGGCCTCTCATTTTTATGGCACAGCTTGTACAGAGCAAATGCAGGTTGAAACCAGACACATTCTTCAGTATTTATTAAGCTGTAGCCAAACCAGCCCTGCTGTCCCTAATTATCACTGCAGTGTCAGGACCACAGTCCTGAGTTGTTTTGTGTATGTTGTTTATTGTTCAAATGTGCACAGCCAAGAAAGTAGTGAGGGCTGAAATCCAGCCTGCACCCTGCAAACCTGGCTGAGTGCACAGGCTACATCCTTCCAGAGTGGAAAGTCTGTCTCTAATTCACTAGAAGGAGCCATATGAGTAGCATCTGTCTTAGTTCTTCCTGTCACCACATCTCTTTCTAACCTTGTTCCATCTCATAGCTTTTTAGTCCATACCTGCCCCAAATGGGGAAAGGAAATAAAATCTAAAATATGTTTCTTCCCCATGGAGGATGGGGCTATTTCTCTTCATCCAAAACCAAGTGAGAGGGGGCTCCAAACTCTACAAATGAGTAGAGCTTGCAGTGTCTACATAAGAACATGCTGGCATCTGACTCCCATCCTGGTAGACTGTTCAGTTGTGGAATCTGAAGCCTCTGGAAAGGAGTGGAAATGAGTTTTAAGTTTTTGGTAGAGCCTGAAACTTGTTCCCTGGAGTTGGGGAGAGTTCCCAAAGAGACAGAAGTCCCCAGAGAGACAGATGCTTCTCATCTGGAGATGTTTGAAGGCAGAATTGCCCAGAGTAACAGGGCAAGTTGGAATCATTAGAGAATGTGCTTCGGGAAAAAGGGGTGGGGGCTCATCCTCAACCAGATTCTCAAGGAAAAGAGTTAAATAAAGGTTAATTGCCTTAAACCAATCAAGGTCCAGTTCTAAGGCAGAAAGAGAGCAAATCCAACCTCAAAGCACACAGGTGCTACACAATGTGGAAGGAACTTTTCCCCAAAGGAAAACCTGGGAGATATTAGCAAAGGATCTGGGTGGAGGTCAATGTCCAGGTGAGTGCTAGAGTCCGGCGCTTGCAGGGTATGGAATGACATCTCAGCGGTCCCTTGTGCCTTCAAGTGAAGTGAAAAAATCTTGAATAGTGCAAAGGCAAATGTTGTGACCTTGCCTCCTTGGCTTCCAAGGTCGGGGAACCCAGCTAGAAAGAGGATTATGTGTGTGGAAATCTTAGGGCTGAAAAAAGATATGGCTGTTCCTCCCTATTCCCTCAGGATTGGAGAAGCCAGAGTGAAACTCAATTTCTCCCTCAAGAAAGCTACTCACCTGTTTGCAGAAATCATCACATTGGTGGTACATCAGTAACAAATGGGACTATCTGAGTCATGGTAAGACCATGGACACCTTCCTGCCACTGACACCCTTCCTTCTTCCCTACTCCTTCCTGTCCCCTGACCCTACAAGGAGAGGCTAGACACAGGGGTGGGAGGAGAGAGAGGACGTATTCCAGAACCAGACCATGTAACCCCCATCCCTCTAAAGTACTGAAATGTGAGGGTCCAAGATGAAACCACACATTCCATTGATACCCTAAGTCCTCTACAATGAGGCCTGATGCAGAGAGGAAGCAGCTGATATGTGAATTCTATTTGAGACAGGAGTCTTAAATCTGTTCAGGCTGAGTGATTTTTCTAATAACCTAAAGTGATTGTCAAGCTATGGAATGTACCTAACATGTTGTTAGGGGAGCAAAAAGAGAGGTTTGACAGTATATGGTTTAAAGTAGGGGATGAAAAAAGAGTAATTAAGCCATCTTATTTTTAAAGTTGAAAATGTTCAGTAAAATAGGAACTATCCAGTATCAGGTAAACCTATAAATACCTCCCCTTGAGCCTTAAGAAAAGACAGAGAAAAATGGAGGTGCTGTAAATTTAAAGGCTGTGTATTACATTGGAGGGTTTTCCTGGCCTTTAAAACCTTTCCCATCAGCCGTTTTCCTTGAGAAAGCCCTTTATAGGATTGATGTGAGGAGAGCATGGGCCACTTTTCAATCCTTCTGCCATTTGTTTACCCAACAAGGATTTTTCTTCACTCTCTGTGTGGGCCCTGGCAATAGATACCCTGTATGTTGAAGTGAGAAAGCAGAGGTTCAACATAGCAGAATAAGGTTCTCCTACAAAGAGACTGGAGCTCAAAGTTCAAAATTGAGCCAAAAGCCAACAATCAATCAGTGACCAATAAGCAAGTTCCAGATGGCATGAGTGGATCATGCCATTCTTGTATTCAGGCCTGCAAACAGCATCCAAAAGCTTTTAGGATAAATGCAAGTTACCCCCATTCCACCCAAGGGGTAATAATCTCGCATGACCTGGCCCTTCATGCCAATCAGCTAGTTAGGCTGGTAATTGAACTGTTAATCCAAGAATTTTTGAAAGTGAACATCAGGTATAATTCCTGAAGCAGTTTTCGATGGGAACAGCAGCCATGGTTTAGGTTAGGCTGCGAAATGTTATGGTAAAAGCTAAACTGAGTCCTAGATGAGAAAGTAGGAACGTGTTTGTATGTAATCTTTGGCTTGCCACCAGCTGGAAGAAAGAAGACAAGGGTTAGTTTCAAAGCCCAAGGAGTCTTTTAATTTTCCCCGACCTGAGCAAGTCAGTTTAGTGTATGATAAAATGGAAAATAGAGGTTTCTAGCCCAAGTCTTCCCGAATTTCTCCCCCATGCATGCAGAATTAAATATAATGTTCAAGCTAAATGAACCTATCTCTAGAGCAGGGGAATTATTAGAATATTAAAATTGGAAAGGACCTTAGCTATTATGAAGTATTTTATAACGAATTTTATAAAACCATTAATTGTATAGAAGAGAAAAATGAAGCCCAGAGAAATCAAATAACTTTTGTAAGATCACACAGCTGAGGTGGCAGTTAGATGGATTTAGGCCGGATCAATTGTCAGCTAGCATTTTAACTACCAGTACTACCTAGTATTAGGAAAAAGCTGAGACATGAACATGGAGTGAAATAATGAGGACGTGAGGTGTAGATAGAGCATGAAAAGTCACCAGAGGTCTACTGTTGGCCTCAACGGATTTATTTCTAACTGTTACTTGCCTGGATTCCCATTCTCCATCCCATTTCAAATCTCTAGTTTATACGAGAAGTAATGTACATTTATGACTCTCTTAATCCCCAACTATAGACTAATTTTTGTGTCCTAGATCTATGTATAGCAGCTCCTGGGTTCTGCTCATTTTTGTTCAACAAATGGCACATTTGGAGGTAGAGAAGACATTCACGTGGGACCTTTCTAGCTCGTATCTCCACCCACCTCCATTTTCAATACCACTCAGATTTTCCTTTGAGGAATGATCTCCTCCCATCATTGCTTAGCACCTACAAGGTTTGCATTTGGGTAGGATTTACTCTGTGCTGACTTCAGAGCCATGCTCTGATTGTTCTAATGCAATCAACAATAATTGAACTCTTTGACCTGGTTATTGGTAAAGAAATGGAGATCAACCCTAGTTGAAACTAATCAGCACATAGTACTGCCTTATTCACAGCGCTTGGGTTTGGAAAGTGTATTTGAATTACATCGGCCCATGAGAACGAAGTCCAGGACTTGTGTTGGTAACTTTCTCTATCGTTCATTCTTTCCTCTCTCTGCACCATTATCTTTTTCTCCCAGAAGCTGTTAGTAGTTATACTGTGAAATAGCATGAGCTGTTCTTAAGACAAAAAAAAAAAAAAAAGCTTCAAAAGAGATTTGAAGAGAGAGAAAAAAATCAGGTGATATTTCTGAACTACTAGATCAAACCAACCAACCATCATACCTACCTATCTATATTTGAAATCACTACGTACATAAACCAAAAAATTATGTTATTGTTCAAGTCCATTTGAGTTCAAGTTTCAGTTATGTGAAAGTAAAAGCTTTGAAACTGGTAGTGGAAATAGCATGATTTAGGGAAAAGAATCCCTATCATTGGAAATAAGCAGACCCAGATTCCACTCCAGCAGCAGACCATGTGACCTTGGGGTAGTCATTATGCCTTTCTATACTACATTTTCCTTAGCTGTAAATTTGTAATGAATATTTTCCTTGCCTGATATTATGTGGTGTTATGAGCACAAGATGAATTAATGATTTTGAGTGAGAAGTTTGAAAACCGTGCAATTGAATTGTAGGTGATATTATTACCATCAGAAGATCTTGCAACCACCAACATGCTTATTACAGAACATTGCTTCCTTTTTCTACATTGCTGGAGACAGGAATCATTTATCAAGATTTGCACTTCTACAAAGCACTTGATGAAAACAAGAGTGGAAGTTTCTAAAGCAAAGCGGATTTCATTAGGCTGCTTAATATGAGTATTTATAGCCAAATTGTTTCCCAATTGACTTTGCAATCCTCATTTGTGATTCATAATTCTTGGTGAATAATTGCAATTATCATCTGCTTAATGAGACAACGATTCCCTCTCTCCCCCATCTTTATTTTCCTTTTGGTAAAACCTTGCATTCAGTGCTGTGTATGTCACAGAAAAATCGGTCCATTAGGAAGCTGAATCCCTGCCAAACACCCAGAACATCAGGCCAGGGCAGAAGAAAAGTTGCAAGTGTGAAGCAGGACAATGCATATAAACTAATCTATAAATGATGTTCTTCTTTCTGACACATGCACAAAGTTTTTTATGGCTGCACTGGGTAGAGTGGTACATGTATTTTTGCATTCCATGGATTGAATATTCTGTCCCCCTGCCCCAAGTTTATGCTGAAGCCCTAATCCCAATGTGACAGTGTTTGGAGGTGGGGCCTTTAGGAGGTAATTAGATCATGAAGATGGAAACTTAGAGGGATTAGTGTTCTTACAAGAAGAGGCCAGAAAGCCAGTTAGCTTTCTCTGCCACGTAAGGATGCAATGAGAAATCAGCAGTTTGCTACCCAAAACAGAGCATTTACAACCTGATTGTGTTGGTACCTTGATCTTGGACTCCAGCCCCCAGAACAGTGAGAGATAAGTTTTGGTTATTTACAAGCCACCAGGTTTACGGTCCTTTGTTACAGCAGCCCAAAGACATTGTGTATGTTATACGCATACAAAGCCCCTTCGAAGGAACCTCTAAATGATATAAGAAAACAGGCTCAACTTACTGTATTATTGAGAGAAGCTGTGTTTACTTGGACTTTGCCAGCAGCAGTCCCTTGAATTCAGACCCAGGTTCCCACGGTTGTGGAATGGGATGGGAATCAAGTATCAGTCCATCCTGATGGGCCCCATATGGGACAACCAAGTTATCTTCAGGCAGGACACACTCATTCATAGAGCTTGTGTAGTGTGGTGTATGGAGACTGAGATTTGGACTCCGATTCCGATTTGGATCCTAATTTTGCTCAGTGTTGGGGAGCAAGAGGGGTATTAAGCATTTCACTTCTCTGAGGCACAATTTCTTCAAATTTAAAATGGTGATCATTCAACCATCCTCTTTGTAAGTTGCTTGGAGGATTCAATGAGATGAATACTATAAAGCACTTTGCTCACCCCAGCATGCAGAATTTATTTATGTTGCTGGTTAACACCATGTAGCTAGCCTCTCACTGCACATCCCTTCAGTTCCTCATCTTTCTACAGACGAGAGGAAATGTCTGTTTCTCAGTCTCCCTTTCCTGGGAAGGAGCAGGATAGGTATTGGAGTCATCGCTTCTTGTTCTTTCCATCACTCTCTTCTCCTTACCTGGGAATATGAGTGCCTCATCCACTAAACCATTACACCCTTGTGTACCTTAGATGTAAAGAGACTCTACCTTGTCCCTTTCTTGCAGTAGGCTAGTCTTGTGCCTGAAGACCGAGGAGCCTGATAATAGGCCCATTATTTTCCTACCAGCACCTGTGTCTACAACTGAGGGCTTAAATGTGGTTGGCTCCACTCTACAGGTCTGGCTCTTTCTGAACCTAGGAGGAAGGGGTGAGAAGCCCCTTTTAGCCTCAGCACAAAACCACATTCTCCAAATCCAACATTACTTTCATGAAAATTGGTATTTTAATCCCTATTTCACGCAGGTCCATGTGTATATACTCTTATCAGAAAGGAATAGGGCTAAGAGTCTCTGAACTTCTTTGAACATCACCTTGAACTTCCAGAAAACTTTCCAAAATGGGGTAAAAGTTAGAGGTCATGAGTATAAGTGCCTGGTATTTAATAGGTTCTGAATAAATGATTTCTTATTATTCAACCACAAGCCAATGGGCAGCCACCATTTTTAAACAGATGGCCAGGAAGAGGAGGTGGTAGAGCTGAATCCAGACTTCATTTCAGGGACTGGTCAAACTCATCACGCATTGAGCTAAGATAATTCAGTGCCGTTGTCATACACATGCCTTAACCAAGGTGATCATGGTTGTGTTTGTTTGTTTGTGTATTTGTTTTCGTCACTGAACAGAGGAATGTCCAAGGCCAGAGAAGCAATCTGTCAAGGAACCAGCAGACCAGCTTGAAATAGCCAATGAAATGTCATTTTACTTTGGCTATTGACTGAATAGAGACATACAGTCATAGACCACAGAGTGGGATTTTCAGCCTCCTCTGTGTGTTTCATAAGTTGCCTTTATTCTTTAGCTCCATTTAATTGCCAAAGTGGTGTTACTTCCATTACCTTATCTGAACTTTACTCTCTCTATGGACTTTAGGAAGAGCAGATACCACAAATTCCCTTTTACGGGCAGGGAAACTGAGGCCCAGACAAGCAAAATGACTGGCTCAACCTCCCAGAGCTGGAATACTCCCTTTCTTAGCTCTGCACTATGCTGTCTTGGAAAAAAATCCATTCATGTGGTTATGCTGAGGACAGCCAGAAATGATTCTGGGTAGTAAAATGAAATTATACTAGTGGGATATGGGATAAAATGGCAAAAAGGAAACCCACAAAAATGCATATTTCTTTTGTGAGCAGGAGAAAAAGACAATGATTTTAAATTCTGAGTGTGAGAAATCATTTTTAAAATAGCGTTTGTAGGGAACGTGCTACATGTCAAATAATGTTAAAAACATTTTATATTGTTACCTCACTTGACCCACGCCATTATATAATCAAAGAGCCCATTATTATCCCTTTACACTGGGTCATGAAGAGGTTAAGAAGTGGTCCCAAGTCATGGGGCTGGTCACTGGCAGAGTGAGGATTTTAACATGAACTTCCCAACTGGAAAGACTTCACTCTTCTTATATCACAATACTGCTCTATTTTTAAAAAACACCATGCTAAGATGTTAAAAATAACATTTTTTTCTGGAAAAAAAAGGGTCATGCATAATTAATCCTCATCATGTTTTTTGCCATTTTCCCCTATATTTTCTATAACTGCACCACAGAGAGAGAGAGAGAGAGAGAGAGAGAGAGAGAGAGAGAGAGAGAGAGAGAGAGAGCGAGCAGCAGATTTCAAATCAGGCAGCAGAAGACCCTATGCCTTGCTTTCCATATGAACTTACAAAATGAGAATAAAGGGATGTGAATTAAGCAGCACACATCTTTATCTACACAGGTGATGATGATAAAGCAACTTTGGAATATGAGGTCACCCAAAGCCTGCATGGAACATACAGACTCATCCATATTAGCCTGGTAAAGAGAGAGCAAGAATGAGCATTAAGAGATATAATCCAATAAACTGAGGGCTTTGAGATCCGCAGATGTTAGCCCCTATATATAAAAATAGATAAAAAACACATTTCTTCCATAATGCAGAGGGAACTGTATTCAATATCTTATAATAACCTTTAATGAAAAAGAACAAGAAAATGAATACATGTATGTATGTGTATGACTGGGACCTATGTTGTACACCAGAAACTGACACTGTAACTGACTATATTTCAATTAAAAAAAGAAAAGAGATAATCCAAACGGCTAGCAATTTTGCCTCCTGGTTTATTCATCACTCATCATTCAGTTATGACCCAGACTGAACATGAATTTGTGGATGTGAATCTACCCTCGGTGTCCATTCCCATGGGCCTTCAGTAGGGTGAAGATTCCTCTATTCTATTTCTTATCCCACTATTAAAGAGAAACACTTTTTATTTATACAGACTGGCTTAAAATCAAACTACTGCCCTTGTTCTCAAATATAGTTTCAGCTCCAGTGTCTGAAGAAAAGTCCACTGTTTGAGTTTTTAAAACTTTTTTTAAAATTTGAAATCATTATAGATTCACAGGAAGTCACACAAATAATACAGGGAGCCCCCATGTATCCTTCACCCAATTCTCCCCGATGGTTACATCTTACATAATTATAGCACAATATCAAAACCATGAAATTGACATTGGTATAATGCCATCGTCATTGTATCACATGTGTGTATTTGTGTAACCACCACTGCAATCAAGATGCAGAACCATTCCATGACCACAATGGCCTCTCTCTTTCTACTCCTTTAGAATCAGGCTTTGTAGTTTGGTTGCCCTAACTCCTGGCAACCACTGATCTCTTTTCCACGTGTGCAATTTTGGCATTTTGAGAAGGTAAGGTAAGTGGAATCGTACAGTGTGTGATCTTTGAGACAGGTCTTTTTCCACTCAATAGTGCCTTGTCTGTATAAATCTGTATCAGTTGTTCCCATGGATGAGGTGCCCATTCTTTTTATTGCTGAGCAATGTTACATACGACGTGAAACAAAGGTTAACTATTCACCTAAGGGATAGTTTGGTTATTTTCAGTTTTGTGCTGTTGTAAATAAAGGGTCTATGAACAACAGTATACAGGTTTTTGCACAGACATAAGTTTTCATCTCTCCAGGAAAAATGCCCAGGAGTGTGATTGCTAGGTTATCTTCTCAGTGTATACTTAGTTAAGCTAGCTTTATTTTTTTTATTAAGAAACTGCCAAACTATTTTCTAGAATAGCTATACCATAAATTCTTGCCAGCAGTATGTAAGAGGTTTAATTTCTCCTCCTCCTCAGCATTTGGTACTGCCAGTATATTTTATATGCGTTGTGTCTTTTATGTGTGCTATTCTAAAATGTATGGAGCAATGTTTCAACATAGTCTTACTTGCATTTACCTAATGGCTAGTGATGTTCAGGATTTTTTTCATGTACCTATTTGCTATCCATACATCCTCTCTGGTGGAATGTCTTTTCATGCTTTTCCCCCCAATTTCTAAGTGAATTATTTGTATTTTTAATGTTGAATTTTGAGAATTCATTATGTATTTTGGGTGTAAATCTATTGTCAGATATGTTGTTTACAAGTATTTTCTCCAAGTCTAACTTTTCTTTTCATTCTCTAGACATAGTTTCTATAAGAACAAACATTTTAACTTTTGATGAAGTCCAACTTAACAATTTTTTTATAGACTGTGCTTTTGAATTCTTTATCAAATACTAATTCCCGAAGATTTTTCCTATGTGGTATTCTAAAAGTTTTATAGGTTTACCTCTTACATTAAATCTTTGATCGATTTTAAGTTTATTTTTGTTTAAAGTGTAAAGTTTAGGTTGAGGATTTTTTATTATTGTTGTTGTGTTATTGTTATTATTATTATTAGCCCATCATTGAATTTCCAATTGCTTAATACTGTTTGTTGAAATACTATCCTTCCTTCAATGAATTGTTTTGCAACAGTGTCAAATATCAGATGGTCACACCTGATGGCACTAAACCTGCTTCTCTCTTTTGTCCATTGTTCTATCTCTGTTGTGTCCATCTCGCCACCAGTTCTACAGGCTTGATTATTGGAGCTACATAAGAAGTCCTGAAATTAGGTGGAGTGGTTTCCCCTTCCCATTTTATTTACTTTTTCTCCAAAATTCTTTCAGCTGTTCTTTGTCTTTCCATATGTATTTTAGAATAATCTTATTTATCTCCACAAAGACATTGCTTATATTTTTATTGGAATTGCATTAAACTTGAATATCAATTTGGGGAGAATGCAACATCTTTTCTGAGTCTTCCAACCCATAAATATAGTATATCTCTCCATCTATGTATCCTTGATATCTTTCATTAATATCTTTCAGTTTTCACTATCTAAGTACTATGCATGTTTTGTTAGATTTATACTCAAGTATTTCATTTTTCTGAGTGGTTGTGAATGGTAATATGTTGTAAATTTTAGTTTTTACATGTTTATTGTTAGCATATAGAAATAACTGATTTTTGTATGTTGAAACCATATCCTGTGAACTTACTAATTTTAAAAGTTTTATTTTTGTAGATTTCTGGAAAAGCTACACCACTTCCATATTACAATAGAGTGCTGCTTGGCCCACCTAATCTTATGATTTGATTGGTCTGAAAGAATTTAGCTCATGATGGGCACCTGTGGCCATATCATCATTTGACATCCCATGTTCAAAAGCTCAGTGTTGCTCAGGGCCTGGTAGCAGGCCTGGTGCTTTCTGAACAGTGTAATTCTCTGCTGCAGACAGATTTGGCACAAAACCATAGAAGTCAATGTTGCAGTTCTTCCTTTTGGATTTTCTGTAAATTCCACATGGCATCTTTGCCTTCACTGTATTAAGATCTTCTTGCTAATTACAGCTCAAGTGGCAAGACTGCCTGAATTACAACCTGGACCAGTGGTAAACCTCTTTCTCTCAGCCTCACTCATACTGGAAAGTGAACATATCATCTAGGAAATGAGTCAAAAGGGTATTTCCAAGTGCAGAACATGCTGCCTTCAGAGCCTGAGGAGGTCTGTCAAGATTTTGCTATTTCCTTCTAGATGAGAAGTATAAAATACAACTTGTCCGTTACTGTGAAGGGGATGTTCTCACATGTTCTAGACTAGACCCCTAAAAACTATCTGCCTCTAGAGCACATAGATCCGACAGCAGCCTCCATTTGCCACTTTTTGCTCATCCAGTCTTATTGGAGGAATGTCCCTCATAAGATGTCCCAGTGTGATGTTCTGCAAAATGTGCAGATAATTCAAGTACCTTTGGACAGTATAATGACCAAGGGTGAGAGTGTTAACTTAATCCTGGGAAAGGCCATAAATATTGAGCGTTGTCCTTCTCACATGAAGGTGAACTGCTTCTGATTCTCCTTTCTGATAGGGCTGGGATGTAGGCACTCACCAGGTCCATGGGCACATTCTGCATGCAGGTGATGATCCGTCTCAGCTGGAGTTACTACTTGGTTAATTCTACAGTAACATTCTTCCCTGTCCTCTGAACCACATGGTATTTTGGAGGCCAGAGTGGTGAATTGAATGAAGACATGGCAGGGGCTAACTCCCTTCATTCTTTGTGTCTTTTTAAGGGTGGCACTCTGCATGTCATTTCACCTAGGATGCATCATAGAAAACGTGCTGAATAATTAGTCAATCCTTTTTACCTGCCTTCACTAATAAGGCCGTTGTAAGATTTGCGGGTCCTCCAAGTGGCTTGTAGCGTAAATAATAGATGTTTGCCTGAGCTGTCTTCTAGGAACTTGGAATCAGCTGCATTGAGTTCAAGTTAAACCAGTTAAGACTGAATAGGAGCACTGAACCTCCAGCTGGGCATGCGCCAGCATCTGCTGGGTGACATTTTGAACATGCAGAGACCTATAGCTTAAATAGGCCTGAGCAGAGCAATTGCCACACCTTTTCCCAATCGCCTTTCCCCATGCCCCCCACGCTCCAGACCACCCTGCTTCTTATTCGTTATCCCATAAATACCCCAAGCTCCTTGCCTTCGAGAGGCAGATTTGAGATTTTTCTCCCGTCTCTACGTTTGGCTGCCTTGCCAATAAACCCTTTCTTTGCTGCAAATGTTGGCATCTCAGCGTTTTGGGTTTGTGCACCTGGTAAGATGAACCTGGTTTGGTAACATTGTTTTTTAGTTATTATCTTTATATTTTTGTGGGGTGGGGTGCTGCAGCTAGATGTAACCCGTTTCCAGGTACTTGCCCCATCCCAGAAAGAATTCAGAGACAAAACACAATGGTTAAAAAAGAAAAGTGAGGATTTATTAAGGGATGGATAGTACACTCTCAAGGGGAGAGCAGGCAGGCTCAGGTGAGAGGCTGCCGAGTTTCTTTGGCAAGTTGGTTACATAGGGAGTAAAAATGAATGGGTGGAATATTCATTAGGGAGGGAAGGGTCTGAGGTTGTCTTTCCTAATTTTCATCCCAACTCCACCTTCCCAAAAGGAAGAGGGATTTTGTCCTTATTTAGTCTAGATCAGAAGTGTCATGGTGTCGGTGCATGATGGGTACTTTTAATCTGCAAGGCTAATTTTACTGAAATAAGGGCATAATGAGAAAAAGGTTACATTCAGACTCTGGAGATTCTTGCCTTTTCTCACCTTTCTTTTTTAGCCTCTGGGCCACTTATCACCCCCTCAAAGGTGTGACCACTTACCAGCCCAGAGGTTCCTGCTTTTCTTTCTCTTCAGGGACCCCTGGTGCTTACATGATGTATGGTTTCCTACATTTGGCCCGTTCCCCTCCTTTCTGCCCAGTTTCTGCCATTTGGTCTGTGTTCCCCTTTTCTGCTCATACCTAGCTATCTGCCTGCTCTAAGAGGGTGGATGGTGGTGTATTTCAAACATATCTATTTAGTTTAACCCAATACAATAGCTCTTATCCTAAGTCTAGAAACCAATGCTGGGATTCTGACAACCACAAGTGTGTATATTTCAAATGTACATTTAGTGACTAAGAAAATGCTTGGCATGTTTGTTTGTGGACACAGCGGATCCACTGTGAATCAGACCTGGGCCAGAACTTCATTTATTACCTGCATCCCACGTGCCCTTGCTCTAACTGGGGGTCATGGGCGTCAAGGTCAGTTCAGACCATGTGTCTAAAAAATCCATGTGTCTACTACTAATCCTGAATGTTTCCTTTTCTCTACCGTACATTCACCTGAGTAAGTGACCAAAGAGGTCTCTGAGAAATTATTGCTGAATTAACTTGTAGCACTATTTCAGAGTCCCTTAAAAAGATCCTACCCCTTCATTCTGTGGGTTCTGGGTATGAAAACTGGCTCAGGTCTGGTTAAGGGATCATGTTACTTTACTGGTGTGTCCATCCTCAGCCTTAAGTTCATCCATTCTTGATTTCATTTGATTGTATAAATTAAGCAGTATCTTCATTGAGTGGCCATCTATGTTGCCTCTGGACACCATGTTCTATAACCATCTCCACAGCTCTTTGTAGGTTGAGCTTCTGCCACTGATCTTGACGATTATTGGGATCATCGTATCCACTTGATTTAGATGGTTGGGCACTGCTACCTAGCCTCGGTTATTTTGGGGACTGTACCATGCTCTATTGCTACCAGGGTGTCCCATTCTGTAACAGAATATATCAGCAGCTCTGCCACCAGTGAGGTTCTCAGGGATGCTGGTGCCCTTTTATCTGCGTATTCCTGCTACCTTGGTAAACAATGGATCTTCCGAACCTTCCGACAGAACATCAGCAGTTGGTGTAGCACATAGTTGGCCTTCTGTATCATGGGTTCTGCATCTGCAGATTCAACCAACCACAAATAAACTTATTTGGGGAAAAAAAAAAAACTCCAGAAAGTTCCAAAAAGCAAAACTTAAATTTACCACACACCTGAAACTATTTACATAGTATTTGCATAGTATTTACAACTATTTACATAGTTTTTACATTGTATTAGATGTTTATTATACAGTAACCTGGAGATGATTTAAAGTGGAGGGGAGGATGTACTTAGATTATATGCAGACACTACACCATTTTGTATAAGGAGTTTTTGGTATCAGCAGGGGTCCTAGAGCCGATCCCCCGTGAATACAAGGGATGACTATATTCACTCTAGAATGGCCACTTCTCTGACACTTTTGCTCTCTTCTGCTATCAGTGATGGCTCGTGAAGCAACTTGTCTAAATAAAGTGTCTCCTTATTCTTCAGGGAAAGTGGGGCTACTGTCTTCTAGCAAGGGAGAGGACCACTTCAGAAGACCCTGCAAATTGCAGGTAGTCCTGGAGCTAGAGGCTCTGAACTTTATCTCCTGTTGCTATTAGGGTCCTAATGTTGGTATCGGAGACTTTACAGGGCTGAGAATCTGGCCTTCTCTGGAGCTGTGTTACTCTTATTTTCTTGCCTTGTCCATGATCGTGGGGGGAAAACATTCAGTCTTTGAATGTTATGATGTTAGCTATAGACCTTTTGTAGATATCTTTTATCAAGTTGAGAAATTTCCTTTTCATTCCTAGTTTTCTGAGAAGTTTTATCAGAAATGTATGTTGTATTTTACCAAACAATTAGATTTTCTAAAACTATTCAGATGACCATATAGCATTACTTCTTTATTGTGATAAAGGTAAACTGTATTGATTTTTAAAAAATATTAAACCAAACTTGCCTTCCCGGGATAGCCTCCCACTTAGATATGACATATTATTATTTTTATATATTGTTGGAATTGATTTGCTAGATTTTAAAAAAGAATTATTGAGTCTAAGTTCATAAGGGACATTGGTATACAATTTTCTCATAATATCTTTGATAGTGATATCAGAATAATCCTGGTCTCACTAAATGAACTGGAAAGTTTTTTAATCTCTAATTTAGGGAAGAGTTTATCTAGATTGGCATTATTTCTCCTTGAATATTAGAATACACCAGAGACACCATCTGTGCTCACTGTTTTCATTGTGGGTAGGTTTTTAACTACCAATTCAATTTATTTAATAGATATAGGGCTATTAGTTTGTGTATTTCTTCTTGACTGAGTATTGGTAGTTTATATCTCTCAGTGAATTTATTCATTTCATCCAAATTGTCCAAATTATTGACATTAGGTTGTTTGTAATATTGTTTTATTAACATTTTAATATCTTAAGAATCTTTAGTAAGACCCCCCTCTCTTATCTTGATGTTGATATTGGTGACTTGTATTTTCTGTTTTTTCCTTTATTTTTCAACAGTCTGGCCAGAGTTTTATCAATTGTATTGATTTTCTCAAAGTTACAGCTTTGGTTTCTTTCATCTGCCTCTGTTTTTCTGTTTTGTATTTCATTTATTTCCACTTTGACCTTTAATTATCTTTGCGTTTCTTATTTTGGGATTAATTTTCTCTTTTTCTAATTTCTTAAGGTAGAAAATTATTTCATTGCTTTGCAGTCCTCCTTTATAAAATAGGCAATTAGTGTTATAAAATTTTCTCTAAGTACTGCTTTACTTGCATCCCACAAATTTTGATATACTGTGTTTTCAATTTCATTCAGTTTAAAATACTGCCAATTTTTTCTTTTAATTTCTTCCTTGCCTCAATGGATATATAGAGATATATTATTTAGTTTCCACATTTGCAGGGTTTTCCAGATAGTCTTCTGTTACTGAGTTTTAATGTATTTCCACTGCAGTCAGAGGACATAGTTTTCTCATTTAGGTCATGGTTCTGATAAATGATGTTTCAACTGAATCCTAGACATTTTGGATTTTATATTAGGAGATTTTAGATTCTATTTAAATCTTCTATTTTTAGCAAGCAGCAATGCTGTTTAGGTTTACCAGGTAACTTTTGTACCGCTTTTGTGGTCTGTAGTTTCAGTGACAATTGGGTTTTCAGCCCTTGCAATACCATCATGGTCTGCTTTGTTCACCTGGTGCCTCTGGGGCTTCTCTTGATCCCTGCTGATGTGGCCCACAAAGGCGAAGTGCACTTCCCTGTGCCTGGTGCTGCCAGGTGAAGGGTAGAAGGTTCCCCACCTATGGTTCAGTGACTGCTGTCTTGGGTTGGTCTTGTAGGCTGCCTAGTGCTGCTGAGATTTGCACAGGATCCCTGCTGGTGTCAGCTGCTAGGACAGAAGGTACTTGCCTGAGCCTCTTTCTGTTGGGGATGGGGACGTCAGAAGCTGTTGGTCCCGGGTCATCCTCCGCTCTTAGGTGAAGGGCCAGGAGATACCAATCTTGTGTCTCCTTCTGCCACTAGGCGCAGGGATGGGAAACGCTGGGTGTCTGCTGTTTTCACTGCAGGTGGAGCAAGCCTGCCTACTGCTGCGTGATGGGATTTGGGGAATGGAATTCCTTCCTGGTGAGTTCTTGCCCTGCCGGTGCAGGGTCTTTTGAAGTGGCCGGGTGGACAGAAACTGGGACAGGGGAAAATGAGTCTATGCCATCTTCTCTAAGATCGGATGTCTAGGTTTCATTTACTTTTTAATTTATTATAAAATCAGCAATGCATTGTTACTGTTTTGGCCTTAGATATTTAATAATAATATTTAAAAAAGAGAGAGAAATGATTTAATATTACATATTTACTGTTTCATGGTGCTCTTTATTCCTTAATATGGATCCAGATTCCTATCTAGGATCACTTACGTATTAAGGACTTTAATATTTCTTCTAGTGAAATATATTATTAAAATCTTTAAGCATTTGCATGTTTGTATTTTCACCTTTGGGTATAGAACTCCTAGAATTCTAGGTTTAGAGGTTTGCTTGTTTGGTTTCCTTCAGAGCTCTATAAAATGGTTCTCTTCTGTATTCTGGCTTGCACTGTTTCCAATGAGAAGTCTGTTTTCATTTGTATCTTTGTTCTTTAGTACATATGTCCTTTTTTTTTTTTCCTCTGGATATGATCAAGATTTTCTCTTCATTACTGGTTTAAAGCAAATAGATTATGAAGTTCCCTGGTAATGTTTTCTTTATGTTTCTTTTGCTTGGAGTTCCTTAAGCTTCTTGACTCTATGGGTTTATATTTTCCGTCAGTTTTGGGAAATGTTTGGGATTAAAAATACTCTTATCCTTTCTTTCTCTTGTCTCCCTTGAATACCAATTACACATTTTGGTATGCTTGAAATAGCCCCACAGTTTATTGATGTCCTGTATATTTTTTAAGTGTCATTTTACTCTGTGTGTTTTATTTTGAATAGTCCCTATTATTATTATGTATTCAAGTTCATTAATATCTCCTTCTTCAGTGTCTAATTGGCTTTTCACTTGTTCCAATGTGTTTGTCATTTCTGATGTTGTATTTTCACCTGTAGGAAGTTAAATTTGGTCTTTTTGTTACATATGCATCTCCTTAACATGTGCATATAGTCCTTAAACTTCTATACAGAATGTAATTATATAACTGTTGTAATGTGCTTCCCCATTAATTTTATCATCTGTGTTATTTCTGGGTAAGCTTTGATTGGTATATTTTTTTCTCCTCCTTATGGCTTGTATTCTGATTGTTTTTTCATGCCTGGTAAGTTTTTATAGATGATATTGTGAATTTTACATTGTTGGGTCCTGGATATTTTTGCACTTATTCAAATATTTTTGAGATTTGTTCTGAAATATAGTCAAGTTCTTTGGAGAATGTTTTACACTTGTGAAGATTGATTTTAAGCTTCTGTAAACTGGCATCAGAGTAACCTATAGTCTTGAGCTAATTATATCTTCATATGGAGGCTGTATTATTCTGAGGATTCTACCTAATGTCCCATGTGTTATAGGAGTTTTTCACTATGGTTGGTTGGAATACCAATTATTCCTCTTTGTGAGTTCTGGAGATTCCTTTGCCTTCTCTTTACTGATTGTACTTTTCCCAAGCATTGAGTAGTTGCTTCATGTATATGCTCTGATCTGTACTCAACTGAAGAATTAGAAGTGGGAGGTGGGGGATCTGTATATCTCAGAATGTGTTCTCCCCCTCTCTCCCCCATCTGTTACCTTCTCTCCCCCTCTCCCACCCTCTCCCCCTGGTACTCTTTCTTATGATTGATCTAACTGCATTGGGCTCCTTGGAAACCCAACATCGATTCTGAACTCAAGGAGACCAACAGTCTCCATCTGGGTTGCTCTACTTTGCACCTCAGCCTAGAAACACTCTGGACATCCTCAGTGTAAGCTGAGGAGCAATTGCAGGTCTCACCTCACGTGTTGTTCCTCTTCTGGGAATCACTGTCCTGCACTGCCTGTTTTCCAAACCTCTGTAGTATATGTTTTCCAATTTTTACTGTCTGGCTACGGCAGTTGGGTAAATCCAGTTCCAGTTACTTTATCTTGGCTAGAAAACAGAATTACATTTTATTGCTTTATTCTGAACACCTTGAATGTTTCTTTAGCTGATGTCTAGTTATTTTATATCTCTTGTTTTATTGTGAATAAGTGCTCATTTTTTCCCATTATGCTCCTTGATTTGTTATTACTGGCATAAAGGAAGCCTATTTTCATGTGAAACTTTCATATATGGGTAACTTACCAAAATAAACTTTTTTATTATTCACAGAATTTTTCAAATGATCCTCTTAGATTTTCTAGGGCAACCGTTAACATTACTTGCAGAGGACAAATATTGCTACTTAATTTCAAAAATATTATACTATCTCAGATTTTCTTTTGTCTTTATTTCATTGACAAGATTGTTGAATTAATAGTTTTGGGCAATTATTTTCCTCAGTTTAAATTCCAGTGTTTTTTAATATTATCACTAAATATAATGTTGTCTCAAAATTTAAGGAAGAGATTATAAAGTTAATAATGTTTTTCTATTCCTAGTTTACTAAAAATGGGTGAATTTGATCAAAACATTTTTAATATTTGGGTTGTCTTGGGTTCCTTCTTTTTTAATCATTAATACTGTGAATTGTACTAATAGCTTACCATTAGGAAATCTACATTTATCTTCTTAGTAAAAATCTTTATCATAATATGCCATTTCTTTAACGTACAGTTGGATTCAATTTTGTATTAATTATCTAGAATATTTGCATAGGTACTTACTAGTTTTTAACTAGATCTCAAACTGAAACCCAAGGACACAAGTACTGTATAGATTTATTCTCATTGTAAGCTGCTTCAATGTGTTACATTTCAATGATATTCTAAAATAATACACATCTAACCATAATCTTGAAAATGTGGGTCACCACCCTACAACTGAGAACTTATCGAGTCCAATGTCCTACTTTGCCTTTGTGCTCAAGATGGAATTCTCACCAAGGCTAGATCAAAACTAACAAGGTGTACAGACAACAAGGGATAGAATAAAAGGGAATTGGGTCATTCTTAAAGAACATATTAATACAGGCATAACAAGATTAGGAAAATCTAATCACGGCAGTTAATACTGTATTAAAGTTACATGTATATACATTGTGTGGTTTGGAAGTCCTTGACACTTCTTATACATTCCTGGACCTAACACTAGATTAAATAAATCATAATCTGTAAAGTTGGGGCTTGAACATCAGTATTTTTTTTAAATCTTTACAAGTAATTCTAAATTGCAGCCAGAAATGAGAAGCAAAGGTGTAGACTTTGCCTCAATATTTTAATTTGTAAAAATAAATGAAGTTATAAATAAGTAATGAAGATTTTATCTATTCCTATTCCAGCAATAAAAGGTAAAATAGCCATTTAATGCATGCTTTCAAAGTATCACAATGTTAATTTATTTTTAAGTGAACTTGGCATATCTACAGATTTGTTATTTGGCATCTGATTAAAATTGGTGTTTGACTAGTGCAAAATTGCTCATTTGCAGAGTTTTTGGAAAATCATGAGTTCTGACAATTTATAACTAGTAAACTAAACTTTGAAGCAATTAGTAATTCTTCTAAAAAATATGTATTTGAACAGGCATACTCATTACCAGTTTCATTAAGCTTATGTACTTAAAAACAGAAAAATAGGCTTTTCTTGTATCAAGTCCTATACCACTTATTTAACTTAATGCAATGGTTGAAATTAGGTGGCTAAGATATATATTTTATATGATATCATTTTTAATAAGCATGCACTTAATTTGTGTGCATTTGTTTGGGGGTTTAAAGTAAAACGACTATAACTAATATGGAATTTTAACCTATTGTTAGCTTATACATATGTAAGTAATGTAAATCAAAATGTGGGCCTGCAAGATTTATTTTTCTTAAAAGGGATTCATACGTTACTATGTTCATATCTTTATTTTCAGGCTTATTTTTGATTGAGATGCTTTCTGAATTTTACTCAGTTCCTGTAATTTTAAATAATACAAAAGTTAGCTCATCCTTAATGGGGTGCTGCATATTTCTAGTAAAACAAACTGGGCCTGGTTCCTTTGGATGGAGGGTGCTAAAACTGTAACTATCACTATGGTAACACATTTATCCACTCAGATTTCTATCTTCTATTTCAGTACATCATTTAGATTTTCTAGATTATCTTTACAAATTATTCTGTATTTACTTAATAATTTTTCAAATAGCTTATGTATCTGTAGTCATATTTTCTTTATTCTTAATGTCACTATTTCATGTTCTCTTTCTCTTTTTTCTCTCTTAAACCATTTTAGGGAGGTTGGTCAGATTTCCCAGTTTTATTTTGCAATATATAATTTGTATCCCTAATTTTTTGCTTCAGTTTTTAATCAGTTTTATTTTTAATGAACATTTTTGTATGTACACATTCTATATGTGTCTAGTCAACAAACATAAAATGGTATTTATTTTCCCTTTTTCTAAGCTAAGCTCTCGTCTCATTAGATTCGTAATGTCACTGACTTAATTTTATGAGATTTACAACAGTTACTCTGATTATCTGTATGTAAAGGAGAAAGGATAAAGAAGGAAAACACAGATGGAGACATAACATTATTACCGATCAAGAATTCCTGGTTCACAGATGTGGAAAGAGAACCCACAGGAGCATAAAGCAATGTAAAAGTGGAAAAAAGCATTAGAAAAAATGTGTTTATTCTTTATTTGTTCAAGAGGATCTTCTTAAATGCCTGCTAAGTCTAAACCCCGTGATGGAGGGTTGTATCAAAATGCTTTTAAACCAATCTCTAAAACACTAAACAATTTATAAAGTAGGAATTTTTTTTATTTGCCAAAATGTATCACAATTGGAAGAGTAGAATCAGAGTTTTGGAATACAGAAAGAGATAGTCAGTTTGAAAAAAATCACTGTGACTCTCATAATTATAAAGCATTTTGGAAATACCAGGTTTTATAGGGATATATATTGATACATATTTAAAGGAAATACCAGGGTTCAGTGCAGTTTGAATACCAAAATATCCATCTGTGTTTTTCTTCAACAAATTAATTATTGTGCAGTGATTTACAAATCCTATGTGCCACATGAATACCAAATGATTAAACTCAAAAGAGGAAGCAGAAATATCTATATTCACGGGGTTGTATAACGTAGCATGTTTATACAGTGGGAGGAGAAGAAATCAAAAGTGCCAAAGTGACAGTCAGTGGGAAGTTTCTCAACATCCCTTTGACCTGAAAACGATAGAAAGTATGGCTGCTGTGTTTTTTTAATCTTTTTTGTTGGTTAGTTTCAGATATCCTGGGTACTTCAGTGACGTTTTTCTGCCCCCAGTGGTCCCATAAGAGGAACTGAAAAGCTCAACTATACGATTATTCCTGATGAGGCAAAAACTGATCCCACTTATAATTATCTTCACAAATACTTACACCTGCAAGTAATTCTACACCAAGTACTAAACTAGTGTTGTTAATTGGATTGTTAGTCACTGAGGGAACAGAGTTCAGACTACTAGAAGGGTCATCTGTGTTTTTAATTGTTTCCCTACAGAGAGTAACCTGCAAGGATCCCTAGGAGCCCGTAACCTTGGTTTGAATGAATTGGTCAGATTGTGCCCCTCTAGGCTAGGAAAGTCAGCTCCTAAAACAATGCCTTGAATGAAATAGGCACTTAACGTACATTTACTAATGGATGGGTTCACTGTTGCTGACAGTAGGGGAGGTCTATTAGGACAGCTATTGAAAGGACAGCAGAGGATACAGTGGCTGAAGTTTTGCTCTCTGTGTGTATCCCACAATTGAATTTTGCTTAGAAAATAACGTGAGATTTGACTTAAGAATTATTTTCCATAGAAGCAAGCCAAAAATCCTGAGAGTCTATCTCTAATTTTCCACCAGCCTCTGTGTGCTTAAATTTATGTGTTTTAAAAATCATAGTAGCTTGGAGCCTCACGGACCCTTTGTATGATTTCTCCTCTTAAGATGAGGAAACTATGACCCAGAATTGGCGAACTGGCCAGGGTCACATAGATGCGCGATCGAGCTGTGCTGTTCTTTCCACTGCCCCTATTAACACATTCTTGGTTGGAATTTTCACATAGACACAGAAGCTCAATGAGTATCTCAGCCTAAAATTTTAATGATTTTAATACAGGAAAGAATAAGTATTCAAGGCATAAAATAACCTTACAGTCACCCAGTTAACCCTTCCCCTCTTTATGTCACAGATGAGGAAACTAAGGACCACAGAAGAGCCGCAATTTCCCAATGGATATAGAATAATTTATGTGCATAAGAATGCTATCATCAGTGAAAAGTGAGATTATGATCCATTTAAACTCTTTAAGGCAGGGACATAGTAATACATTTTAAATTAATGTTCACATTGGTCAACTATAGGTTTAAAGGCTTTTGTTTCTGTATTATGTAAAGACTTAATTATTCAGATTATTCTACCCTAGGAGTACTCTATGCAATACATGATAGATCGCTGATCATATGCAACGAGGAAATAACTAAACACATAAAATTGTTTCTTAACCAGTTTGCAGCTTAGTATTGCCAGTAAGATACTCTTAAAAAGCTGAATTTCCCATTTTTATCAAAAGCATTAAACACTGTACACTTCAGACACATTTTAGACACATTTCATCTTAAGATATCAACAAGTCTTTTTTTCCTGAAACCTTTCAAATAACAGTAGCAAAATTAGCTTATTGTGCAATTTTGTCCATTTTTTCCATCAGTGTCCATATTTTTTCTATATCATATCTGCCTTTGTGACACTAAATGTGTTAATTAACAGTGTTCCATTATTGCCTTCCAGAGTATTCTTTGCTGCTAATACCCAATCAGTAAATTCCGATGCTGGTGCGTTACTAGAAAGTGACACTGGAAGGTTTTTGACAGTAACAGTTTGTTTGGAAAGCCAACAACAATATATTCCTTCTTCAAATGCTCCTTAAATGGTTTCTTGACTGAAATGTCAAGAGATCTAGCCATGTCATAGAGAATTACAACCAAGTTCATGCAAGCACAGGCAATGACAGCCACCAGTTTGTGAACTTCCACAGCTTACAGAAATTGTAAGGTTTCACCCTGAATATTTAAGATGTTCATATTTTAAATATGAACAAATGATCATTGAAATATGAACAAAGGACCATCTATGAACTGATGAAACATACTGCATTATCTCAGACATCAAGCCATCCACCTTCTGTTCTCTAGTAAGGAAGAAAATACAGTGAAAGCAAAACTCTCCTTTCCACCTTCCCCCACCCATCACCCTGGCTCTTGTTGAGGCTAACATACTCCCCTTGCTTTTATTTCCCTGAATTCAGGGATGAGTTATTTGTGTTATATTCACGTGGCTCCCACATAAGACTTTTCATTTTAATCCAATTTTATGAATTCTCTCAAGGCTTTTACTCCAAATGTTCAGGCATCTCAAGGTCAGTGCAGTTTCTAAAGAAGCTCCCTGTAATGTTAACAGTGTGAAGTACTCTCTCATCTGCAGTTCACCAGAGTTGAGGATCTAAGCAATTCTAGTGAAATTGGCATGATTTTTTTTTTTTAACTTGTATGCTCAACGGACCATATCCTCCTCTATCCCCTCAAAAATTACAGAAAGCGCCTTTGAATCTGAGGTCTACTCTTTGCTGTAATCCAAATGCATTCTCACTTTGCCCTTGGAATGGCAGTTCTAGAACTCTCTGACTCCTTCAGATAAGCTGTTGGTTGGCCACAGCTGGTTCCTGGATCTGAGGCTGGAATAGACTGAGTGGTGAGAGGACAGAGAGATTGGCTGGCTGGGTGTACACTGTTCATTGCACATGGGGCATAGGTGGACAAAATACGTCCTGTTCTAACCTCATGTATTCCCCAAAATGTCTCTCCTCTCTGCCTTCCTGGTTCATTCATTTGAAAACATTACTGGCCTTCTGCAAACTCTATCTTACTTTTTTCATTTCACTCATTTACAAAATATGGGGGAGGGAGTAGACACCACCATTCTGTGTAAATAGCTGGTACTTAATACATATTTTATTCATTGAATCATTGAGTAATATACTGACATCTTTATTACATCATTCCTTAATCAGTGGGAAATGATTATTGAATTTCCACTAGTTAAAGTGGCTTTCTAGGAAATAGATTCTAAGCACAGCACTCAATTTATATACATTTAGAATAAAAAACAAAAGAACATGGTGGGAGAAGCCTGGGACATAAAGAGGGAGTTGCTTTGGGGTGATGAATTCCGTTCATCCTCATGGATGAGCAGCTTACAGATTTGGCAAACTGGCCCCATTTCCTCCCTGTGTGTCTACGATACTGTTTTGAAGGTCCTTCACCTTTTATTCCCAACTTTGCTCCTCCATGTGGCTTAATCTTTTCAAGAGTATCATGTACCTCCCTGACCACTGTTCATCCCTGACTCTTCTATCTACACTAGAGTTACCTGTATGTCTCAATTCTGTTTTGACTCCTTAATCATTTTCAGAAAGAAGCCTCTTTTCTACTCACCGTCTCTAACCCCCTAGCAATAGGCAAAGTGCATAAGATTGAACAGGTTTTGATGGTACCGTTGTCCTGTTCTCAAGTAGCTGAAAATATAGTTAAGTATAAAATATATCATAAAACAAAACAGAATAAGTGAGTTTATGCCAAGTCGTAATTCCTTAGTTGGCACTACTGAGCTCTATATATTACCAGGAAATGTTCTATTAAAAAAATAGTTTCATGGTCAAATGTATTTTGGAAATATGACATTATTATATTTTACTTTTTCAGATTCATGGTGACATTAATGTATTAGAAGACATAAGAAATTCTTTCTTGTAAACACCAATTTAACTTGGTGAGTGTTAATGTTGCCCCGGAGTTATAAAAGTCTAGGATGCCTCTTTTTCAAACTAAGGTTGCCCCACTTCCCTTTGTTCTTGCTACAAACTACCTCTCCAGGTTGCTGTCTTACTTGGCCCCTCTAGACATCTGTGCTACAGTTCACACTTGTCCCCGCACATCTCCATCTTGTTCATGCTGCCCTGTGACCCAGGAGGCTGATCTCCACAGATGACTCCAGCTGGGCTTCCAACTGGGTTTGATCAATGGGAGAAAGAAAAATATCAGAGAGTCAGAGTACTGGAGGCTGGAGTGATTATTCCCTGAACTCTGTCTCTGCCAGGCTATGTGCTGGCAATAGGGTCATTCTTCTTCCAAAGACCAAAACACCTGTCACTTGCCCTTCTTCTACAGCTTTCTCCAGGCTGTGTTCCCCTTGCCTCTTCCTGTCTTAACTGCTTCCTACTATCGCTTGCCATGGCATGTTCCCCAAGCCTTTGCCGAATTTCATTTAACCCTGCCAAATGCCTTGCAAGAGTCCCCATTAGACTCTCTTTAGTCATTCTTCTTAGCCTGTTATAAAGAAACAGTAGGCGCCAAACGAAGTCACTTGTGCTGAGCCCCATTTCAGGAAACCAGTACTTAGTACCTAACCCAGATGCAGTTTCAACTTCTATTAGAAATGTTGTCTTAACCAGTCTGGAATTTCCTGGTCAGCAGTATTGAGGAAATCCACCTGAGACCCCCTCTTCCATCCCCCAAAGAAAGATGAAGTAATCTCTTTCCTCGTTGGCTCTGCCCACTTCTGTCTATAAAAGACTTCCATTTTGTACAGCTCCTTGGAGCTCTTTTCTGTTTGGTAGATTGGATGCTGCCTGATTCAGGAATCAATGAATAAAGTCAATTACATCTTAAGTTTACTTGGTTGAATTCTGTTTTTTAACAGGCCTATCATTTGTTTCCTGCTAGGACCATGCCTGTATACGCCCAAACTCTTACCTCCTCATCCCTGTGACCGCATAAACGTTTTTCCTCACGCTGGTCATGCCATTCCGTTCATTTTCTAACTATAGACATCCTCTTAATGATTCAAGATCCATTTGACACAACATTGTAAAATGACTATTACTCAATAAAAAAAGTTAAAAAAAAAAAGACCCATTCTGATTGCTGCTGTTTTTCTTTCCATTTTTCCTCCTTTCAAAAGTCAGAACCACTCCTTGTTCCAGATTCTCACTTACTTTAAGCAGACTGTTCTCATGCTCTGTCCCACTGGCTTGCATTCCCCACAGTTCTGAGCACAATATATTTTACTTAGCAAGTTCTCTATATGGGTTTTTTGAATTGAGTTGAAGGGGATACATGGCAGATAGCTGATAGAAGAAAGTAGAGATTAGGTCTAACGGTTAGTACTTCACAGCTTCCTCCACTCCCGATCATGCAGGTTCACTTTCTTGGTGTGCGATGACAACAAAAGTAAAAAGCCAACTGTGTGTCACTTATGCACTTTAGAAAAGAAAATATATGACTGCTCTCTCAACAGCATTGTTATTATAGCAAGATGACTACATGCCAGCAAGAGATGGGTCTCAGAAGCTATCAGTACCCCACTGTATAAATACACTATACTTTGGAGAATCATTCCTCCATCATTCCACAGTAGTCATTTTCAGTCCAGATGATGATGTTGGATATATTCTTTTTCCTCTACCTAGGGTATAGGTCATGACACAGGATAGGGTGAGCCAGTTAGATTAATCAATCATAATGGTCACAGTGATGGTTCAGGAATGATCATGTAATTCAAACCGGACTGTAAGAATCCTCTCCAAGATATTGCCAAAGCTATTGGGAGAAACATCCTCTTGCTCTGGGATTTGTAAACTATGAGGCTGATATTTATTTTAGTCAGGAGAGGATAGATTATGTTACAGTAACAAAACACCCCAGATCACTAAATGAACATATCAAAGATCTATTCCTGTATTTACCATTTACACAAAGTCCACTGTACTTCCAAGCAGCTCTCCATGTGGTGCCTCGAGTATCCAGTCTGACTAAACATTCCATCTAAGAACCTCACCATCTGGGACTCATGGCCTTTCTTGTCAATGTTGCAGGTAAAACGATGCTGGGAAGGCTTGAGCACTGAGTTTGTACTGGGGCAGCCTGGCAGGAACACATGTCACCTCCTCACTCAGCACGCTGTCCAGAAGTAGTGGCAGAACCTGCCCAACTGTAGGAAGGATGCTGGTGAGTACTACGCCTCTGCCAGAGCTTCTGCTTTGGTAACCATCCCGTACCTATAAAACAGCATAATGAGGAAGCCAGGCTTCAGCTGGCCAAGTCCAGAGTGGGTGATGAAAATTTGTATATCACAGATGTAGAAGCTGAAACCCAGGTAAGTTGAACCTGGACACACTCTGGCTCCTACAGGGGATCTAAAAAAGCAGAAGCTATGCTTATGTATTTGCGTGCATGAATGTGTGTCTTAGGTACACTAAATGTAAAAAAAGAAAAATAGACAAGCATCCCGTGGCAGAAGAAGCATGAAAAAATCAAAAAGAAAAAAGAAAAGAATAATTGAGAAACCCACTTTAAAAAATCGTCACAGAATTCATGCTGCTCTTGTAGAAACTTCTCTACGTGTAGCTTTCTGTTCTCCATCACGTGGGTGAATATGCGAGCCAGGCAACAGGAAAAGTAGACCTTTATAATTAGCATCTTGGAAAGCACAGCCAGACTTACCCTTTATTTGAACTTACAAATCTTCTAGGGAAAGGCTTTGGCTGTGGCTTGTTGAGATATACAATAAGGTGTCAGAAGGAATTTTATCAACAAGCTGCTCTCTAGCTTTGAAACCACCTTACAGAGTGTTTGAGTCTATACAGAATCAATTGGGAAAGGAGTTTCTAGTCTATAACCTCTAGTAGTAACAACAGTTGACCTCTACTGAGTGCCTACTATGTTCCAGGCTCTGTGCTAAATACTGAAATTACATCTATTAACATTTATAATAACCCAATGAGTTTGAAAATAGTATCATTGTCTTATGCAAATCAGAATATCGAGGCATAAAGAGGTTATAGAATTTGTAGAAGACTTATGAGAAATTCTGACTTTACTGATACAAATTGAGAATTTGTAGGTAAAGCTACACCATACCTAAGTATTTATATTTTAAAAGTCTTACTCATTGTTTTTCATGTGTGACGAAGAGAATCTGAGAAAATCCCTTTTGAAAAATATTAGACTGGAATTTTTAAATGAAAGGTTCTAGTTTGGGGAAATAAGAAAGGCAGTGAGTGGAACCTGCTCATTTCTTCCTCACATCTTTCTCCTGTTGGAGTCTCATAATGTGTCCAAATAGTAAGCAAACTACGGGCATAGAAAGTAGGTAATACTGCCTGCTGAACTCTGCAAACATAAACAGAAGATGCTAAGGCTTTAGGAGATTAAATTCACTCTTGCAGAATTTTAGAGGTTAAACATAATGTCTTTTGTGATGAATCATCTGAATTTGAATTCCTTCCTGCCCGCTCAATTAGCTACAGGACGTTCGGCAAATTGGTTAACAATTTTAAACCTCAGTTTTCTCACCTGCAAAGTAGAAATGGAAACACTCCTAATAGTATCCATCCTTTGGGCTTATCATAATAATTAGATAAGGCAGTCCATGTAAAAAGGCTTGTCAGCCTGCCTGGCATGCTACCGGGGCTGATAACACGTGAACTATCCCCATCACCAGTGTCATCGCCATCACCGTCTTCCCTGCATCACCAGCATGATCGGAATTGTTGTTATTAGTCATAACCTTCTTTTCATTGAAACACATGGAAGTGACTAACTTGGGTCAATGAGCATCTTTTTGATCATCTTGTTTCATTTCTAGAGGATGCCTGAATTCTAGTTCATTTTATTGTCAGCTTTGTGTTAGGTGGTTTTTATCCTTCCTCAATTTTGTAATTAGGGACTGAAAAAACAGTGATTCAAAGTGAAGACACTTATGCTAATGGGTATAATTGCAATTTAACAGGTAGGAGTTAGCTCTTTTTGAGACATACGTACAGGATATTTGGAACATTTGGTTCAGAGTTTGGACAGCACTGTTGTGTTAAGTATCAAAAAATACAAAAAAAAATGAGGGGAGAAGTTTCATGCTATTTTCTATAAACAGAGAGATACTTAATGTTGTTCACAGGCATGCTTGAAATTTCAACTTTGTTGAACTGCAAATCTGCTTGTTTGGAGGAAAGAAGTTAGTAAGCAATTAAACACGTGAAAGAAAAAAAGTAAAATATGGCTATGATAAAGTAAACCAAACAACAGTGAATTTCCAGGCATACAACTCACTTAGACACCAGTAAGCTATTTCCTTGGAGATATTCCATGCTGAGAAGTTGTTACAGCGTCCTTCTCTTCATCAGGTCAGATTAGGTTTCTTTACCATTTCCCTGTCTTCTTTCCCCCTTTCCTTCCACCACTGAGCAGGTACCAATCACAATACTGGGGATATATAGATGAATTCCTCTTCACCTGTTGGTTATGAATAATTATATAGTGAAAAGCACAGAAAGCAAATCAACACTTGTACACTAGAGGAATCTCTCCTGGGGCAAGGCCACAAGCCCGTTGGAGAGTTGTCATATTCAGACTCGGATGTATGGGGAAGGCTTCCTGGAGGAAGCATCTTCTGTGGCAAAACTTACAGGATGAGAAGTTATTATGTTGTGTGTAAAAGTGAGGAAAGGGAGATTTTAAAAGAAGAGCAAGTAGCAGGTATGGAGGCAGGAGATCCTAGCATGCTGGTGTCCGGAGATCATCCATTTATGCCTAGAGCTTGGAGTTTGGTGTTGGAGATAAGTTAAAGGTTCGATGGATACGGAAAGCACTGACAGACCTAAAGTGTTGCTCTTCCATGACCACACTTATGTTCTAGGAAGATCACCTTAGCTATACTGTGGAGAATGGATTTGAAGGATGCGGAGTAAGTTTTGCAATTGCAAGACAAATAGAGATGCTGTTGCAGTAATTTAAGCAGCTAATTTTGTGGTGGTCCGAACTAGGATAATGGAAGGAGGGGACAGAAGTGTATATGGATTCAAGGAATGATAAGAACTTGGTGATTTCTTGGTGGGGAAGAGTCATTTTTGATGAGGAAGATTAAGATTTCAAGGATGCTGCTTGAGAAAATGGGTGGACCTATTCATGGAGGCAAGGAGTCCTCGAAGAGGTGGACATTTATGAAGAGAAAGGAAGATGTTGAGGATTTCTTCTAAGGATGAGGATGAGGAAGAGGAAGAGGCGCTCACAAAAGAGACTGAGAAGAAACAGCCAGAGGGACAGGAGGTAAACTGGGAAATGTCACAGCATCTGGGAAAGAGAGTATTGGAGGAAAGAGGATTATAAGTGGGTGTACACATTGGGAGTGAGGGTGGTAAGACATTTGTTTGTTGAGGAGCAAACAGGATATGCACTAGCAGAGTGAATGAGGACAAACGTCTCTTTCCTGTCTAAGTGGTAGGTAACAAACAAGAGATGCCTACCACAGGGCTGCGGTCCGCGTGGGGGACCTGCCCTTCCAACAAAACTCAGTTAGAGGGAGAAACTAAACCTCTTGGGAGGAAAGATAAACAGAGATTGTTCAAACCTAGGATCCAAGTCCCTCTCGTTAATAATAAATTCCTATGTATCCAATGAGTGAGGGAGAGAAAGGAAGGGAGGAGGGAGAACAGGTCCCAGGCCTGAGAAGCACAGTTGTGAATTTCCATGAAAAATATTCTTAGCCAAATGGCTGGTCACTATGCTGGCACACTGGCGTCTTTTTCCCAGTGACAAATCAATGCCACCTGGTTTGTTGCTTTAGGAGCTCAGTATCGGGGTTGGCAAAACCACTCGGATGCTTAAAGGAAGCCAGACGTAGTTGCTCCAAATAAGTCTGTTCTTGTTCCCAAAAGCATCCATTTAACTTACACTAACAATAGCAATAACAATACTACACTCATATTTCAACCAGTAAATTTTAACATTAATACTTATTAAGTGCATGACTAGCGTCAGCCTCTGTGCTAAGGGTTTTACTTGCATTAGGACTTAATGCTTGCAAGAGCCCAACAAAGTATTAGCTTAGTTTTACAGCTGAGAAAATAAGAAACTGAGGTGTTAGTGAACTTGACTGAGCCCCAGACATCTGATATGTGGTAAAATGAGGAATGGAATCCAGCCCACCCTGCCTTTTCACTTTGACCTGGTGATGGGAATAGCTCATGTACTGTAGTAAGAACACTATGAGACAACTCAAACTTACACAAGTATTATGCTAAGTGCTTTATAAGCATCATTGCTTTTGATGCCCATAACCACTGCATGGGGCAGGCACTGTTGTATACTCATCATATAAAACTAGGCTCAGTGAGGTCAGGACACTATCTGACGTTATAGAGTTAGTGCACTGCAGAGCTGGGACTTGATCCAAGCGGCCTGACCTCAACTTCTGTGCACTAAACCTTCTCCCTGTGGCTTATTAGCCTGTGATCCACATGAGTCAAGGATGCATGGGTCCTGAATTGGACAAAGGCAGAGTGCAGTAGTAATAAAAAAAACGATCTTGCCCTGCATTTTGCTTCTCTGGAAGGTGACACACATTTAGTACCTTATTTGCCTGCTTAAAAGAAGTATAGTGTAGCCACAACTCATCTGAGAACCTACAATGTGCAAAGTATATTGCTGTGCTTTTTAAGAGAGATGTGTCGGGGAGCTCCTGGGGGAAGTGGGAGCGTTCTATTTCCAGACACTGATTCAGAACAATTTTCCAGCTGAGGATGTTGTGGAATAAACTCAGCATCCAGCCAAGGGGCTGCAAAACCATGCCTGGCTCATGGTTTGATCCTAGGAAGTGAATGCCTTTCTGTCTGGATTGGCAACTGGGACCAAGGAAAGGCCTGAGACATCCTTTCAAGATTCTTTTCCTTCACTGAGTTTTGAAGAAGGGCCCCTCTTTCTTGATCCTGGATCAGGACGTGTTTCAACCATGAAAAACCTGTCTGCCTTACCAGTAGAGGAAGAGAAAAGTAGCTAAAATTCCTCTAAAATCCCTATCGCTTGCCGAGAGCTACTTGAGCCAGGGATGAAATGCTTTTTTTTTTTTCCTAAAAACTGAAGCCAGGGGTAAGAAAGCTAAAAACAAAAAATCATCACCATACAATTTATGCTAAATAATGTGCAGTGGATTCTGTTAGGGATGCACAAGAGAAACGCTCCTGGCTTTGTTCTGTGGATATAGCCCATAGACAACTCTGGGTTTTTTTCCTTCCGTAACATAGTAAACATGGCTTCCTGTACCCATTTCTGCTATATTTTCCACCTCCACACTATTCATAGGAGGCAAAATAAGCATTCAACATGAATTTAGGCTGATGTTTTCCTTGAACTTCACACAAATACACACACACACACACACCAGGTAAAAGTGGAAAAAATATAAACAGAAACAACTTTAAGGACATTTTGGCCCCATTTTCTCTTGATTTGTTTTCTAGAAGTCAAATGAAATTTATTAAGCACATTATTTTCATCAGACACACTCACCAGGCACTATGGGTGATAAAATGATGTATAAGATATGGCACTTGAACTCAAGTAATTCATAATTTATTGAGGCTGACTGGAGTGTACCCGTAACCGTAGTACAAAGCGGACTGTGTTAGCTGTTACTGTAATAAAAATACGAACTCAGTGCTTGTGTGGGGCAAAGGGGAGGAATACATTTTAATGGCTTGGCTGGTTGTTTCAAGAGTTTTGACCCCATGTCCCTAACCACTTACTAGTTCTGTAACTTTGAACAAGTCCTTGACTACTCCACACCTCAGTTTCCTCATTTGTCACTTGAATAAGAGAGGCGGTTTTATTGAAGATGGTCTGAGAAATAAGCAGTCGATTAATGTTAGGTGTTATGCTTACAAAGGGGGTTGGAGAAGTCATCGCAGGCGTGGTGCTGTTTCAGCTGACCTGTGAAAGAGAGTAGTGTTTTCAATAGTGAGACAGTCCTGGGGAAGGTTTCTAAGCTGAGGGTACAGCCTGAGCAGGGTGCCAGCTGCAATCAGCTGCAGATGAACTGAGAGACAGCACCTTCTCTCATCCCCCCCGGCCTGCCTGGCATTCCTCACCGTTAGGGTCACTCCTTGGGATTTGTGCACAGGAACTGTTTGTAATGACCAGAATCAAAATGGACCTCTAGTGTCTAAATGTGTGGGAGGTCTAACACTCACTTTTGAACCCATTACTGGTCATTAACTCAGTCATTGTATCAGTATACCCAACCAGAGTCTTAGGAAGAAGGGTAGAAGCTGCAGGACAGACGAGTTTGGCTGCAGGTGAACAGGTGAGAAAGCTCAGGGATGTGGAACAGTACCCTGAGGGCGCCTGCAGGCAGCGCAAGGCCACTGTAAACCTGGGAGACTTGGTAGAAGGGCCAGTGGTAAATGACCTAGCTTCAGATTCTCCTCGAGGCAAGTTCTGGCCATGTTTATCAGCCTTGTGTAGATGGGAGTGGGGAGCAAAGACAAGCGTGGGTTGGGGAGAGTTGGTCCTGTAGCCACGTCATTTGTTGCTTCCACTCAGGTCTAACCCACCTTAGCCACAACCGTAAGTAACTCTCATTGACTTCAGGTTGAATTTCTTTTAATCTGATATTGAAAATCATCCTCAAGGTGACTAATACTCACACTGCCATCTCATCGTCTACTATTTCACAGCAAGAGCTTTTCCACCCAGCCAGAGCTATCTAAGTGTGCCTTTTGGTCCACGTTACTCCTCAGCTTGGAGTGCAGGGTCCCTCTCCTCACCTTGATGAGCTTAATCCTACTTATTTTCCTTGAACATGGACCTTCCCTAAGACTCTTTCCCTTATCACCCCACGGCTCCAACTTCTGAATTCTGGAAGTCCATCACTTACTGGGTTTGAGGATACAGGTCCCGATGCAGGACATTATTTGTTTACCTTGGCAGCCCTGTTTCATTTCTCAAGCTAGAATCTGAGTCCCTTGAGGAGACAAAGGGGCAGAGACCTGTTTCCCTGCTTACAGCACCTGGCCCAGAGCCCTACGTGTGTCACTCAGAGATTTGCCAATGAATGACAGATAGGATCAAAAACGTGGACACAGTCAACAAAATCCCTGGTTCTCTTCAAACCCTGTACCCCCCTCTCATTATCGCCAACATTTAAGAGTTTTTCATACCAAATTATTCCTCTCTCCTTTTGTGCGTAGCCCTTCCCTTCCTTCTCACCAAAGTGAAGCTTTCCCTGCCCCAAACCAGAAAATGCGAGAAAATCGAGGAACGAGAGGGTGTTATATGTAAGGGGCCTGCTTGTCTTCTTCATGTAGGAAGTTGTCCACGTATGAACACCCTGTTTGTGTGGCTGCCATCCATAAGCTTTTCATCTAGTATGGATCCAATATGGTCTAGTATACATTTCCTCCAGGAAGGGAGAACACAAAGCCCATAGATGCTAATTAAATTACCCAAATCACACAGAGCTGAGCCTGGAACCCAGGCCTCTTCACCCCCCGCTTTAGTGTTCAACACATTATGCCTTTATTAAAAAAAAAAAAAAAGACATTGGGGATAATGGCAGTGTCACAGTTGGCAGAGTGACTCACTGATTCTGTGAAAAGGCATTTTCCTTTCAGCAGGGTGGATGGGAACTGTAACACATCCTCTCATCCCAGAATCTCAGAGCAAGTTCTCCCTGATCCCAGTGTCCGCGTGCAGCCCATTCATCCTTTCCTGAATGGCCTTACACACATCGATTGCCAGTTAAGGCTTTGTGGCCAACAGAGTTGTAGGAACCTAAAATTAGCCCCTCCCTTCTTATGACTCCGGGGCGCCCAGCCAGAGTGATATTTATGATTGTCACAGGCTGGTGAACCAAAGACAGCCGAGGCACAGAAATGAGTCTGAGCTGCTCTTTGTCCTGGACACACCGAAACGAAATGAATGCTCTTGAAATAGATGCCAAAGCTTTACCCCCAATTCGTACACTTACACATTCAGAGGCAATTAGGACAGGCACAAAATAAGAAATGGAATAATTGTCCCTTACACACTCCCTCATATCTGGTCCTGTAATTGTTAAACATAGCACTTTCATATACTGCCATATAATTCTTTCATATTTGGCCCTATAATTCTTAAACATAGTAACTGGATTTTTTTTTTTTTTTTTACATTTTTCATGTATTAGGTACTACCTAAACAAAATGTGAAAAGGTGTGTGTTATCATTTCCATTTTCGGATTTAAAAAACCCCACAAAGTTCAGTGGGTGAATAATTGAAGGTCACACACATTGTTAGGAGAGGGACTGAGCCCAAACCCACTTCTGTCTTTAAGTGTCATGCTTTCCCTGCCCCTATTTGTTGCGGGGACTGACAGATTGTCACTCTATTCTGTGAGCTCCCATGAAACTTTGTCAAATTCAATAATAGAAAACTTACTGTGTTGTATTTTAACATTCTCTTTGCATAACTGCCTGCTTCCCTCCAGTCTTGGAGCACTAAGTCCTGGCTACGTCACTTACGAGCTTTATAAAGGCGGCCAAACCACTGGATACCTCTGCACCCCCTTTCCTCATCTATAGAGCAGAGATACAATTATACATCATAACATTTTTGTGAATAATTAAATGAGACGAATCCTGGGCTTTAGCTACTCAGTAAGTGCTCACTTATGATTATCCAGGGGCTTAAGAGTGCTAGCAAATGATGGTAGGAAGTGGGTGTTCACTGTGGGCCGAGACCATTCTGTCTTGTCTACCCCCAGAACAGTATCCAGCACAGAGTAAGTATAAACAGATATGTTGGTTCAGTGAAGAGGTGAACAAATTGTTTGAAGGTCTGAATAAAGTAGGTGTAGCCTTGGTGGTTCTCAACCCAATGACCAAGGACGCTGAGGACTAGCAGGTCTATTGTAAGAAATCTGTAAAATGGTATCTGCTAACAAGAGAAATAGTCTCACACACAGATACACTATTATTTTTTAACTAGATATAGTTGTGATTTCTGGAATACAAAATTGTTTGAAAGTGTTGATTAAATCTTAATGGTTCCTTGTCATTTATTTTCCTATTCAATGGCTAATACAACTATGACTACACCATGGAGGGGGTGTCCATAAAGTTATGAACATTAATGGCAGAGAGGCACATACATAGAAAGTTGAAAAATGCTCTCAGAAGGCGTTGAACATTGGTTGCCAGTAACAGCTGTGGTTCCTTCAGATTGTAACCACACAGGGGGTGTCTACACAGAATTTGATTTTTTTTCCCCATAACACAGAACAGAGGGTTCTGCTCATTTAAACAAGGCCAGAGAAGCAAGAGCCTTTTCCATTTCCTATTAAATATGTCCCTATTTGCTTCTTATGTTTATATAGTAACAAAAGAGTATACATGTGAGTTTGGGAAAATACTCTGAAATCTAAGAAATAAATCCTCCCCCATATCCATGAACGCGAACCCCTTGCAGCCCTGTTTTGCCTCATGCAGCCCCTGTCCTTTGGCTATGATTGATTGGCCAAAAGAAGCTGGGGGTACCTTATCCCAGTATTGGCCCATCAAACTCCCTTTTCTAGAAATTTGGAGGCCTGCTGGATCTAGTAGAATTCCTGACTGGAACTGAGGTAATGAAAACCCATTGTGATCACACAATGAATCAATGAATGTGGGGCTGTGATGATGATGACATAAATGATACAGAAAGAGAAAAAGAAGGTCATGTAAGAGAACCTGTGAATTCATAAAGGGAAGCTTTTAAAGTTCTTAACAGCTTCCTAGTCCTTTGTGAATCCAAGTTTAACTTCTTTTAAGTTCCATGGAACACGATGGTATCTTGACTCTTTTTTTTTTTTAATTGACATATAGTCAAGTACAATGTGTCAATTTCTGGTGTACAGCACAATGTCCCAGTCATGCACATACATGCATATATTTGTTTTCATATTTGTATCTTGATTCTTCAATTCAGTAATTACATATTGAGTGTCTACTGTGCCTGGGTTATGTTCTAGGCACTGAGGATACAGCAGTGAAAAAAAAATTAATGAATATCCTGGGCCCCCTGAGGTTCATTTGGAAATGTGGGAAATGCAAAATAAACAAGGTAAATGATTAAAATAAATAGTATTGTAGATAGTAGTAAATGCTATGAGAAAAATAATGTATGGTAGGAAGTGTCATGGGTGGAGCTTCAGTTTTGGTTAGCTGGCCTGTTAAGGCCTTGGTGAGAAGGTTATATTTGAGTCATGTGAAGGGAATGAACTTCAAATAATGAGAAAGGGCCTTCCAGGCAGAGGGAGCAGCTAGGGCAAGTGTGAGAGCCTGCCTGGGAGGACGAAATGGAGTCGAGGACGTGGGGTGAATAGGTGATGAGAGCAGAGAGATGGGGGGCCAGGTTAGGCACAATTTTACACTCACAGTAAGCTCTCCTGTTTTACTCTGAAAGTATTAGAAAGCCATTGGATCGTTTTGAGCAAAGGAGTGACACGAAATGTGTAAGTTTTAACAGAATTGCTCTTAAAAGCCAACATTTTCCATTTCTTTGATGAGGCTAACATGAAGTGGTCCTTTCTACTTAGAGTACATCAAAAATTCTTAGCTGAGACTCCCTCTGTATGGTTTTTGAACCAAAAACAAATCGTTGGTAAGGAGAGCTTACCTCTACGTCTTTAACAATCCTTTTCTTTTTTTAATTGGTGTGTTACAGGGTGGTTTGTCTCGTGCCCCTGAACACACTCTGCAGCACAGACTTTGGGTCCTGGGATCTGAAAGAGATCGAGGAGCAAATGAGCTAACCTCACGCAGCAGTGGGAAATGTCACATCTGTATTTCCCTTCGGAGTCCCTTGGGCTCATAGGAAAACATTATGTCAGAAGGAAACACATTTAAACATCTGCAAACCTTTCAGCAGGTCAAATTTCCATGAAGCCATAAAACTGTATTATAGAACACTAGGTACATCGCAAGAAAAAATATACTTGACCCTCAAACACGTACGGGTTAGGAGTGTCGACTCTGCGCAATTGAACATTCAGGTGTAACTTTGCAGTTGGTCTTTGTTATCCATGACTTCATATCCTCACTTCTGCATCTGAGGATTGCTGATTGTGTAGTGCTGTAACATTCATTTTTTGAAAAAGAAAAAAAAAAAAAACCCATATATAAGCGGACCTGCTCAGTTCAAACACACATTGTTCAAGAGTCAACTGTATATCTTGATAGAGAAAGATCACTATTTATGGAAACTCATACCTCCAGTTGTCTATTAAAAACAAATTTCAGAGCCAAATTTGAATATCTCTGAGAAGTAATAGCTCATTTTACGTTGGATAAAATTTTAAGCTGGGTGAGCCTGAAATACTATAAAATTGGAATATTGAGGGGGGATTACCTGCAAAAACAAAATATTCTATCTTTGCTTCTTAACAAATTCCTTTGAAGCACCAGTGCATGAACACAAATAACTTGTCCACACAACTGTAACTCATTGACTTTGGGATTAGAAGGCAGAAATAATCTCCCTATAAAAAGATATGATAGCGTCTTTGAAATTATGATGAATAATTACTAAAGTGTGACGTGTGTGTTAAATTGGAATGGTTTAGGGACCATCAGATGATCTTGCTTTATAAACAGAAACCTTAAGTGAATATTGCAGGAAGGTAGCTGGGGAGGGAGGGATCGTGACTCCAGTTGCTTTATTATTTTGTGCAACCTGATGCCTGCTTCTTTTCTTCTCACCTGGGGCCCTCCATTGTGACGTGTGCAATTTTAAAGAAAACTGAAGGTAAAATGAATCAAACGAGGCTTTTGCTCCCAGTACCCCAATGCTCTCCAACTGAGAAGTCACAAAAGGAACTTAGTCTTATTAAAGGGCATTGGGTCAGACCACAGAATCCACAGAGCTGCTCTTAAGGATCAGTGTTCTTGCTGGGTATCATTACCATTGAAACCAAGTAACTGCTGTGTGTCTGTTGCCCGGGAAAGGTAGTCAGGTGCGTTGCTGGGATGGAGAAAGCTTAAAGCATCCAAATAGAGACAGTGCTATTGTCTCTTTGCCCTTCTGTATCATCTTCACCTGCTACTTTATTTAATCTTTTCCTCCCGTGAAGAACTACTTCAAACTGAGCCAGCATGTGGGACATTTAAAATTTATACCATTTCTTTAAACCCATGCTCAGGTAGTGACCTGGCTCTAGAGCATAGTTTCTCAACCTTGACAAAACTGATATTTTGTGCAGCATAATTATTTGTTACTAGGGCTGTCCTGCATACATAGGATGGTTAAAAGCATCCCTGACCTCTACCCACTATATGCCAGAAGACTCCCCGAGCTGTGATAACAAATGTGTCTCCAGGTGCTGCAAAATGTCCCCAGGTCAGGGCAAAACCACCCGAGGTAGGGAACCTCTGCTTTAGCGGTTGAAACTGGTGGACTGTACAATGCCCTCTGCAAGACATCTCTTGATCGTCACTGCTTCAAAGCTTTTCTCTGGCAATAGAAGAGGAGACAAAAAATAACTTGAACAATATGCCAGACTGAGAGAAACTCCACTGATTAGTGTAGGAAGTTGAAATTGACATCATGGATGTACCTGCTTGGGAAGCATGTGGCTTAGAAGTTAGGACCTGCTGTTCCTCTCAGTCCTTAATAGGGGAGTAGTGGGCATTGACCTAAAATCTCGAGTCTTGTTTGTCTGTTCCTCTGATTCACTGGGTGACTTGCAACAATGCCTGAGACTTCTCTGTGTCAGTGGCTGTAAGATGCCTAATGCCATGTAGTGATGCAAGACAATATCCATAAAAGGGTAAGTGCTCGGGATGGGACTCTTATTTCAAAATAAGGTGGCTTGTATGTGTTCATGGCTAGCCACCTGCCCAAGCATTTCAACTTATCAGCAGTAGAATAAAATGAATTCCAAGGAGGGGGATGGAGGGAAAAATCATCTATTCAATTTTACTATGAATAAAAATGTTAGAAAATAATTACTGAACACCTGTATTGCACCAGACACTTTTCTGTACACATTACTCTTATTAATTCATTTTATCCTAGTATCAATGCCAGTAGCATTTACCATTTAAAAATAGGATTAGAAATACTATTAGAAAATGATTTTTTCCCCCATTTTGCTGACCAGGACACTGAGACAGAAAGATTAAATCACTTCACCAATGTCACATAGATCATGAGTTGTAGAGTTGTGACACAAACTGGTCAGTTTGGCCGTTAACGACTGCAATATAAATGCTAAATCAGCAAACATGTGTTATACACCTGCTGTGAGCCAGGTGGTCTGCTAAGTGCTGAGCAGTCAAAGATGAGCAGCTCATAGCAGGAGGGTCTAGCTCAGTGGTGGAGTGCGTGCCTAGCCTGCACAAGATCCTGGGTTCAATCCCCAGTACCTCCATTAAATAAATAAATAAATAAATAAATAAATAAATAAATAAATAAATAAATAAATAAAACCTAATTACCTCCCCAAACAAGCAAAATAACTTTTAAAAAATGTGTGAAATCAATAATATATCTCAAAAAAAAAAAAAAAAAAAAAGAAAAGGAAAGATGAGTAAGCCATGTTTTCAGCTACCAAGTCAATCACAATGAAGTGTGGATTCAGATATGTAAACAAATCCTTCCCTACAGCGGAGATTAGCATGATGCTCTTAGTACAGCAGCAGTTGCAAACTAAGCATTGGAACAACAGACATATGATGAGCTTAACCCCGAGGGGAACAGACTTGATAGAGTAAATGGAGCCAGAGCAAGGCTTTGGAGGATAAGAATTTGTGGGAAAGACCTGATGTGTGAAAAGCCTTTGGGAAGAGGGAACAGCCTGAGTGGTTATCATCAGTCTGTCTGTCTTTGGGCCCTCAGTGCCCATTGTACACCAGCCCATTCTTCAGAGTTCAGCTCATCTGCTGTCTTCTGCATTTGAGGTCTTTTAGAATGCACTTCTGCCTATGCTTGCTCCAGATCTTGGTTTTCATTTATTATCTTCGTTGAATTCACATCATTCTCCCTGACTGTAAGCTCCCTGAGGGACGTGAATCTGTTTTTGTTCTTTGCTGTGGAGTAACTTATGCCACATGGTGCTAAATACACATTGAATCAAATGATGAGATGAATAAAACATACCTGGATGTAATGTAAATGTCGTATCAAACAATTCATTGAATGTATCCTATTTAGTAGAAAAAACATATTCTCTAGGGAAGTCAAAGATGCCCTGGAATATATATTTTGATGTCTGGGACCAATGATAGATCCACTGTGAGGTAACTAAAAGAAAAAAATAATAAACTATAAATCAAACCAGCTTCTAATTCAGGTAGGTCCGAATCTTGGCTTTGCTCAATGCAATGAGTGGTTCTCAAACTTGAGTGTGTGTTAGTGTGTCATAAGAATATGTTAAAATGTGTATTTCTACACATTCCAATGCAGAACTCTGGAAGAGGGTACATCCTGGATGATTCTTTGACAGGAATTTTAAAAAATTGACCGAGTCTTAGAAGTATGCGAAAGGTTTAGGCTTAGGAGAAGAAAGAACCATGAATGTAAGGGCACTGTGTTGGCCCACTGAACTTCGATCCATCCATCCATCCATCCATCCATCCAACCAACCATCCATCCATCAATCCCTCATTATCTTGTTACAGGTTCCTAAAATTCCAACAAGAACCACTTGTTAGGTTCAAGCATCGCCCTATGTCTTATATGAGAAACTCTGGCATCGGTCCCAGGCATTGAGGATTTTTAAAAGCTTCTGAAACTGTCATAATGGGCAGTTTGGGCTAAGAATTACTGCATTAGGGCCCTAAAAATGACAAAATGTAAGTATCTTAGGATGAGAAACACCAATTTTCAATTTTAAGTCATTGTTAACCCCTGGGGCCGAATTAATTCATTCACTTTCTTAAGTAACAATGAGGTGAAGCTTGGTTTCTGATGGGATGGAAAGACAGAGAATGGAAATTTAATGGGAGAATTTAAAGTGGACAATCAGGAAATGCCTAGGGTAGCACTGGTCATCCTGAGGGCACCCTGAGGAACAGAAAGAAAGTCCAGGTGGGGAGGTGTTTAAGAGAAAGGAAGGAAAGAAGGCAGAGATTTCAGTGGTGGCCAACAGTGGTGTTAGGTCACTGTCTGACTCTGAGGCCCTCCGTTCCTTCTTGGAGGAGAGTCATATGAATGTGAAATGTGTTGAAGGCTGGGGATATAAGCAAGTGATGGGGGAATCTGGGAAACTGAATCATCTGTGCCCTGAGATGTCTCAACTTTGGGCAATAGATTAAAATTCTTCCCTGATGATTTCCAGGTCTTCATGAATAGGGTGAATATGAGTGGGGCCACTAATCTCACTCTGGTAGAGAGAAGGAAAAATAGCTGATCTTGGAGAGGAGGTGGTGTTTAAGGAAGGGTGGGAGCTATCTTCAAGTGAAAAAGGCATGTCTGAAGGAAGAGGCACTGCGGAGGTAATTACAGCTGTGGCTGAAACTACAAAACTGGCTTGTTCCTAACTGCTATTTGTGGCTAATCACTTCCAAATAACAAATGAATAGCACAGTAAATGTTAGCAGGATAATTTTCTATTAATCAGGAATAATGAGTGAGTAAACTAATTCCCTCTCCAAACATCCCTAATTTTAATGCCGTTGCGTGTTGTTGCTTCAGATTGATTACGCGGTGATTTGGAGGGAGGGGGGAGGTGAGAAGACTCAAAATAAAAGGCAGGTGATTATTATTTCCTGCTATATTTATGTAGAATATCATGTCTCCCACATGAACATTGCCTTTCCAAAAATGATCTTCATTCAGAGGCATGATGCTCAAATTTAAGCTTGTTTGTGTGTGTGTGTGTGTGTGTGAGAGAGAGAAAGAGAGAGAGAGACAAGGAAAAGAAAGAGAGAGGGAGGGAAGGAAGAAGGAAGGCAGGAAGGAGATGTTCTAACTGCACACTGAAGCAACAAAACCTAAATGCATAAAATCTGGAATAAGTCTAAGTGTTTTCTCAACTTTATTTACTGTGAAACCTTGGGCAATTTGCTTAAATCCATTGACATGTCATTTATACACTCAAGGTGAAGAAACATACGGAGTTTTGTTATTTCACATTACATTAGACTGACCTCAACAGTCTGGGTCTTGACCCTTAACCACACCAGACTTTCCAAAGAATTAGAAGTAGTCCCAGCCCTTCCAAAAGTCCCTGATCTAAAGGGAAAATCAGTCACCTAGGAAACAAAAGCAATCAGGATAATTGTATGTAATCAGTCTGCAGTAGAGTGGGGAGAAATCTCTTCATTGTTACAGTAGTTCAAAGACAGAGGGGCTAGGAGGGTTCCATGGTGTCAGTGGGGCTGGTGGATATCATGTGAAGACAAGGTGTGATGGGTATCATATTTACTCCTCCAGATTCACTCTTCTCCCTTCTTCATCTACTTCTCTGCCCCAAGAGGCAGATCTGTTTGAATTAGTTTGAGCCTCTTTGCCTTCCAGGCTCCTATGGCCTCTGTCCCATGAGAAACTCCAGGAGGGGATCAAAGGGAAGGAGTGTGAAACTGAGGATTTTCCCCCTCTCCCTTTTAATATTGCACTTGGTGGCTTTTCTCCCTCAGCGATCACAGCTTCTTTCATAGACCACCTCACCTCTCTCTCTCTCTCTCTCTCTCTCTCTCTCTCTCTCTCTCTCTCTCTCTCTCTCTCCCTCCCTCCCTCTCTCTCTCCCCCTCTCCCTCTCCCCTGTTGGCTTTCAGTACCACTTCCTCTCTTTTCTTCTAAAGTGGTGTGATGACAGAGGCAGGGCAGGTTGTTCCTGCCCCCTGTGATTTCCCTAAACTCTACCCATATATTTGTACATAGTCCCTTTAGTGAATTCTCCTTGAATTATTAATTTTGAGAGTGCCATCTGTTTCCTTCTGGGTTACTCTCTAAGAAACATAGACTGAGAGATGGGAAGGTGGACATATTGGGCAGTAGGAATATGTGTAATACAGGAAGATACACTGAATTACTGCCTAACATAGGGCACTAGCTCATCCCTATGCAGAAAGTCAATGGCTACCTTGAAGGCAAATAAATAAGATGTAACAATCATCTAATACGATGTCACAGAGATGTTACGGGTGCAGTTTTACTAGAGTCTAACCAATCTCCACTCTTTTTTCTGAAATAAGAAGGGCAGAGGTGATATATCCTTACCTAGAACTTAGGTTTGAAAAGAGGTGAATGCAGCAAGAAGGTTGGAGGAGACTGTGAACTCTCTATAAAAAAGGGCCTTGTCCTTTAAAAGATTTCTGCTCGCCTATAAACAGCCCTACTTGAGCCCAAGGTGTGGAATATCCGCCCACCTCTCCCTGCAGTCCTGGAGAGTATGAGAATCAAGGAGAATTTCCCAGAGATGAACATGGTTCCATGACTTTTCTTTCAGTGATGCCTATTTGGGGATGAAAGCAAAGGAAGTATTCTGATTTTTATTTACTTATTTGTTTATTTATCTCTGTATTTATGCTTTCACTTATGTATTAAGGAACCAAATCTAAATGAGGTTGCATGGGCCATGATATCTGTTCCTTCGAAGGTCAGGAGGGTGATAGGAGGTGTGTAGGGGTAGACAGGTTCATCGTTCTCCTCTGGCAGTTCTGACCAATTTATTTAGCTTGGTGTACATAAGCAGGGTGATAACTCCCCGTCATATTTCTCAAGGAAAAATAGGATCCTTAACAAGCTGATGAGTGGAAAAGGAGAGCCATTGTGGGATGCTAAGCAATAGGAAAATGGGTAAGACTAATTGCAGGCAGGAAAACCAGCAGTGCCAAGTTCAGCGCCCCTATCATCCTCTAAGCTAACTCATGCCAGATATTATTTTGACTCAGGAAATTCCTCACCTGGAAAGGATTATTTTTTTTTTCTACTGTAAATTTTTTTCCTGAAGTCTTTGACAGCTTGATCCAAGTGTGGGACCTTCATTTGAGCAAAATAGATCCAGATTAGAGTCCTGGCTTTCAAATGCCTGACCTGTGTGTGCGTCCTCAAATAAGTGTCCTTTTCTCTCTTACGTTAATTTTCCTCACCTGAAAAATGTGACGATAAAACAACTTTTCAGGCAAATGCTAAAGACTAGGTGTGGTCATGTTTATAAAGTACTGGGCACTCCTGGGCATATATCCAAAGGAAATTCTAATTCAAAAATATACGTGCATCCCAATGTTCATAGAAGCACTATTTACAATAGCCAAGATATGGAAACAATCTAAAAGTCCATTGACAGATGACTGGATAAAGAAGATGTGGTATATATATATACAATGGAATACTACTCAGCCATAAAAAATAATAAAATAATGCCATTTGCAGCAACATGGATGGACCTGGAGAATGTCATACTAAGTGAAGGAGGCCAGAAAGAGAGAAAAAGACCATATGATATCACTTGTATGTGGAATCTAAAATAATGGCACAAATGAACTTATTTACAAAACAGAGAGAAACTAGGGGAGAATGGAGGTAGGACAGGATAAATTAGGAATTCAAGATTTGCAGATACTAGCTACTATATATAAAAGAGATAAAGAACAAGTTTCTACTGTACAGCACAGGGAACTTTATTCAATATCTTGTAGTAAACTATAGTGGAAAAGAATATGAAAAGGAATATACGTATGTATATGTATGCCTGAAACATTATGCTGTGCATCAGAAATTGGCACAACATTGTGAACTGACTACACCTCAATTAAATAAATGAATAAATAGGTCAATGAATAAAGTACTGGGCAAATCACTGATGATGAAGACTGGAGGACTGCTGATGCTGCTGTTTAGAACGGATGCAGAGACAGCTTCCAACAACACAAGCACAAGAATGGTAGCAAGACGAGAGAAGGACACAGAACACAGGTGTGAAAGCTACCATCGAAGTTCAGCCTCTCCATGTTGGGGTCTTCTCTGCCAGCTCTGCTCCTGCAGGCTCCAGGCACCTAGTTCTGGTATTAGAGAGCTTTTTACCCATTCAGTCACTGACTGAGTGTTTCAGCAGCTCTAGGTATGAAAGTGTTCTTGGAGGTTACAGAGAGAGAATGGAAGGAAGAGAAGGGTCCAAGTTTTAGAGTCAATCATAGACTGAGATGAATGTCAAGTTCTGCCGTTAACTAGTTGAGTGGCCGCAGCAAGCTCCATAAACATCTCTGGTCCCCTTTCCTTTATTTTAACTGTAAAGTGGTAACTTTTAAGGGAAAATGAATGAGATAAAAATATCAGAAGTTTAAGTACAGCCGTTCACACTTAATGGGTACTTAATATTTTTAATTAATTAATTTATTATAATTATGTTTATTTATTTATTTTTTTTACTTTTCTTTCTTCTATTGAGGCACAAGCTGCCTTCTTGTATCTCAGTTTATCCTCCATCCAGCTCTGGATCAATATGGATTAGGTTGGGTTCCACTTTCATGATCAGACAGTTGTCTGATCTTTCAGTTGTCTCTTGTTAGTGGTAAATAACTTTTGAGTCCTATTCTAGTCATGCAGGATATGAATGTGAGAGTGCTAAGGGAAAGACATGCAGTGTTTGCATATGATTAACAAATATAAATGGATTTTATATAATATTCAAACATCAAGGTCTGGGAGATGAAGGACCTTCCAAAGAGTACACTTTTAGCGATACCTCTCTGTGGCCTGTATTCCCAGGGCAGCAGATGCCACATTCAGATGGAAGATAATACATTTCTAATTCTTACCATAAATCTTTCTTATGTAACTAGAGCTCCTGGGAGCACAGGCTCTAACAGACAACACTCTAGATTATTATTATCTGCCTCACCAGCAGTGCGGGCTAATTTTAGTGACCCATTTTGTCTGTTTTCATCCTTCCTTTGTATAGTTGGCCTTGCAAATAGAGTAGTTTGAATAAACGTTATAGCCATATTTATGGGTATTCTTGCTAAGTGCTTCTCTTAGTGATGCATCGTCAGGCGCTCAACATAAACCGCAGAGAAAGAGTCATTTATCCTTGTTAGCTAGGCAAACAGAGGGAAGTTGTTTTTACCTACTGTCCTGGGCCGCAAGAGCCTTCATCTAAATGTGAGGCAACACAGTGAGAGGAGTCTCAGCTGATGAACTAGCAAGTTACAGGGGAAAAAGCATTTAAAAACCTGTGTGATGGCTCTTCACAGCAAGGTTGAGAAGAATGGCTTAGCTGCCGAAAGGCTGTCATTTCCTGGGTGCCTACAGTATGCCACGGCCTGTGATTAGTAATCCCCATGTATTATGTTCTGTAGTGCATGGGTCTGTACTGTGATGTCCACCTGAAGGGCTGGTGTTATTACCCTTGCTTTGTAGATGGGTAAGTGGAAACGAAGAACTTTGTCTAAGGACAGGGAATTCATGGCAGAGTTGGGACTTTATCCCAGATTTGCATGAAACAAGGCCCATCTCACTGCATTTAGCTTCCTTTTCAGGGCCAGGCGGGCAGAAAGAGCAACATTGGGTGTAAGTGAAGTCATCCTTTGTGTCTGCATGAAGGACTATCTAAAGTCAGAAGAGGCTTAGTCTGCGGGCTTTAAGAGAACTTTATCCAAAGGAGTTAAGCCAAAGGGGAAAAGAGATCTGCTAACTCACTGGGAGTTTATGGGAAGAAATAGACGCTGCCTAGGTGTGGCACTGGGAGCACGACAAGAACAAAGAATAGGGGGAGAAATAATATGTTGGGGGCCATAGAGGAAGAAAAGAGAGGATGGAGGATGAGAGTGAGGGAGGAAGATGTTATTGAAGGGAATCGGGGTGTGGGGGGGTGCTCTGATTTTTCCCCAGTGCTTCTGTGCCTTGGATGTGGTTTACTCTTGTTCTAGAACTGTGTGAATGATGATTTTCATCTTGGTGAAACAGTGCCACTGATCATTTGGAGTATTCTTAAGGTCTACTGCAATCCAGGTCTTGTTTATTGAGAAGGAAAGAAGGAAGGAAGGCAGGGAGAGAGAGAAAGATCCAATAAAACACTAAAAGATTGTCTGTGATATCAGAATAATGTCTAAAAGGCCAGCCTAGACCATACAGGCAGCCCTAGTCCCTGTGCGATGATGAAATCAAGCCTCGTTGACTACGTACGGGAAGTAGAATCATACATCTCTGTTTTTTCTCTCTTGTGACTTTGGGGCAGTCTTTCACCAGTCACCTATTGTTCATGTCTGTCACCAGCACCTAATCATGTCTGAATAGAAAGGAAAAATCCAATTCCATCTGATCATAATACACTGTCAGTAAAATTCAGTAGAACTCCAATATTCAAAGAAAAGTAGTCAATAATTTCTCTGCAGAACTCTTGGTTAAAAATATATATTTATATATATCTTCTGGTTGTTACTTTCTCCTCCTTAAACAAGTACAGTTTGATGTCCATAATGACACTAATTCTAATGTATTTCATTTCCTAATTCCCTCTGTGATTAGTCATCCTGGGGAATAATCACTAGGCAAGGAGCCTGGGATTAGGTTTCTCATTAGAACTTGAATGCATGTTGTGAACTGTGAGAGGCTAACGCCTCCATCTCCAGGTAACCCGCTTCACTTGTTCAGCTCTCCCTATGGTCCTGCAAGTCTGCTCACTGGTGTTTGCGTTGCCGCCGACTCCCTGATCTGCAGCACTATTTCACTTACACGTGGCATTTGGATAGCTGCTTTGAGACCGAGACTGCCTCATTAGTAATTTTCCTATTCAGACTTATTCTATAGCTACTGCCACTTAGCATTGCAGTGACTTTGCCCCCTCCTTTTTTTCATATTCATACTCCATTATACTTGCCATAAATCGGCAGGGATAAGGGTCAACAGATTTTTTTTTTCTGACATTGGTGATTTTCTCTCATTCTTAACTCACTTGAGTCACTGTGATTAATTACATGGCTGCAGAAAGAATTTAATACAAATTTTGGATGTGTGTGCGTGCATATGCTAATGATAGGTCAAATTTCCATGTCTGTCATGGCTAGGAAAGATCCCCTGTGTGTTTGCACAGTGAAGTAATATCACAGTTTCTTCAATCTTCATTCTGGGGCTAAAACTAAACCACTTGACTTAATTAGCCCACCACATACTGGCTTATTTACTGCGCAGTCTTGAGCAATTTAGTAATCTTTGAGAGTCTCCTCTGAAAAGCTATTGCTGTGATTATTTTTCTGGATTATCGGGAAGTATTTGAGTCAGGATTAGCAATAGTAGCTGCTTCAACAACAAATAAACCCTAAATTTCATGGCTTAATCAAATTAAAGCTTATTACTTCTTCGGCAGTTTCCTTGGAAGCCTTGTAAAGCAGGGACTCTGGACTCCTTTCATCTACTCTAGACATTCTGGGCTCCCCTAAATCCTTGGCGTTCTTCCCTGGATCCCTTCACCTGTCTAGCCAAATTGGAGGAGGGAGGAGGAAAGGGGAGAAGAGATGACAAATTTTGTAAGAGAGAGAGATTTTGTAAGAGATTTTAGAGGCCATTGTTGGAAGAATCAGACATCATTATACTGACTTTTCTTAACCCACACCTGAGTCACGTCATCTCACCACCTCTAAGGCAACTTGCAAAGGTAGGTCAGCTGTGTGCCCAAGAGGGAATGAAAAGGTAGGGAGGGTACAGAGCAGAGTCTCAGCTGTGCTTTTCCCATTCCTAGAACATATTTAGCCTCATCCCAAAGGAGATGCCCCGGAGCTCCACCCAGACACTGCATCCCGCAGGATCTCTGGGTCATGAATGAGCTACTTTCTTTATCTCACTAGATGTTGCTCTTCTTGGTCTAATACCTCTGACTTAAAGAGACAAGCTCTTTTCTTCCTCCCCACACACTCATTATACAATGATAGAGCAGAGACAAGCTAACCAGAGTGACACTGCCATTTGGAAAATTAGAGAAGGAAAGCACAGAGAATTCATTGATTCACTTTGCTGTCTTCTCCCTGTAACTTCACTTGGTCTGTCTCTGCCGGTCTCTGTCAAAATGTCCTCTTCATATAAGGACACCCATCATATTGGATTGGGACTCACCCTAATGACCTTAGTTCAATATGATTACTCTGTATACACATTGCATCAAATAAGGTCCATTTCTGAGGTGCTGAAAGTTAGGACTTCAGCAAATGAATCTGAGAAGACACAATTCAACCCATAACCCTGTGTGTGATCTTTTGATTACAGTTAGTTCCATACGCCAACATCTCTACTTATATTTCTTTCCTAAAGTAAATTTCACATCTCCCTTCTTTTGCTGTTTCCTCAAGATAATGATGGCTGTCAGATTTGATTGAGAAGCCACACTGTCCATTTGAGAGCTGTCATTACACATTTCACCCATTTGGGTTTTATTAGGCCACGGACCCTTAAAACCTTTAAAAATTCTATCTCTTATTGTTTGTGTCTAGAAGCAAATGGCTTTTCTAGACATAAAGTCTTTGCAGTCTAACTCTCTAGATTCCCTTTCATTTCTACTTGCAAACCAGTCAGGTGTTTTTTGAGTTCATGTCTTTCTTGCAGTGCCTTGTCAAAGCAGCCAGTAGGATCCGACACACACTAAGTTTGCCACTGGAGCTGCTGACTCAGTAGACATGTGGTTGGCTTTCTACACTTTTGTCCTGAGAGTGTACCGAATACTTTGCTACTAAATGACATGAGTTACCATCTTTTGAGTCTTTATTATCAGTCTCCTTACTACCTATCACTCAATATTAAGACAAATACTACATATTTCAGTTTTATATTATAGCAGCATCCTTTTTCTAGTTAACAATTGTTATATTAGGCAGGTAAAATAATATTAGCTTCTGTAGGAACAGCTATGAAATCTTAGTACCTTAGTATTATTTAACGTTATGCAATTCTCATGGAAAGTCATATTACTATAATCACCATTAGCCTTCCTTAATGGCTTTCCTCCATTGAATCCAGGCTTTCTTCATCCAGTGGTTCTCATAAGCCAAAAACTTCTCCCCTGGATCCTCTTCCTCCAGCCAACCAATGAGAGGTGGATGAGAGAGAGCAAACATGCAAAGGAGCATGTGAGAGTTATTAAGAACAAGCTCTGAAAAGGACATACATTACCCTGCCCACATTTTATTGGCCATAACTTAGTCCCAGGGTCCTACCTAACTTCAAGGGTGCTGGAGAATATACTTCTCTTGAAAGGAATGATTTGGTGAACACATAATTCTAAGACACAGGAGAATTCAGTACAATAACATGTGTAGAACCCTGGGTGTAGTGTCTGCTGCACGTAGATGGCATTCAATAAATATTGGTTACCAGTAGAATAGGCATTTTATATACTGACTGGTCTCAGTAAACTCCTGAAGAATCTCTATTACATATTCCCATGGTTTAATCAAATATATCATTAAAAATAGGGTGACATTTTCACTTACTGAAATTCTGACAGCTCATGAGTCCTAAAATTCAGGATCCACTATGAAGAGCAAAGTGAGGTGCATTCATTTTTCTCTGCATTCAGATTTGCACACAATGGCACATATATGCAGATACTCTAAGAGAGTGGATAAGAAATTACTATAATTCTCTTTCATTGTGTGGTAATGAACCTTTCTAGACATGCCTTTAGTTAACTGTGTAACACTGCTTTCCATTTAGACTAGAGACAGGGTAGATGTGATCTCTGTAACATGGCTCTTTATTGTCCTGGGAATGAGGAATGCTAATGGATAGAGACAAAAGCGTTCCCTCTGTTTCCCCTGTTCTGGAACGTTTGTGAGGAGAAAGGCCATCATGGAAGACACCTCCCTCTGCCTGGATTTTGGGAGAACACACGCCTTTGGCATCTACTTGACGTACATTAGGCTGTATTCATGTGTTCCGGTGGGCTTCTTTTGTGCTGAATGTACATATGAGAAAGGGAATTTTATCTTCAGAACAAAATGCCATCTGATCTTTACAGGATCAGGCAGAGAGCAGAATGCCAACCAAAATCAATAATAATGTTAATGAAACCAATGTCTGGGGAGAAAATTCTGGTGAATGTCAATCATGAGGAAAAATGTCAGAAAAAGATGTTAATGTTCCCTTATAGAAGAGGCCTCAGATGGAACTGGCATTCGAAACAGCTAGCAAAGGGCAGGTTTTCTTATAATAATATTCTGTTCAAATCAGATTCGATGTAAGCACACCAGGTATCCTAAAAGGTTCAGTTGAGTTCCCTGCTGATTTCCAAACTGAAGATTCTAGGTTAAGTAAACTTCAAGCATGCAGCGATTTGTTCTAAATCCCAGGAAAGAAAGAGAAGCCGAAGTCAGTTGTTTGTGCCAGGAGCCTCTTCCTCGTGTAAATACAGGGACAGGCGTTTTTTCTGTTTTCTTAGAAGCAAAGCATTTGACTCTATTCTTGTTTTCATCTGATTCATGTCATCTTCAAGCCAAGTATTATGAATCTAAGGACTATTTCAGTAACTTTCACAGTTAGAACTCTGGTGTGAGGGGTGATGCCTTGAGAAGCACAAAGGGGCCATTTCATACTCAGAAACTTGATTGCATGCTAAAAATGCCCTAATTCGGTTTTTTCCACTTAATTGACTATCTTGAATACTGTTTGAGAGTGTTAAAAATCAGGGCATCAGAAAAGGAGTCAAACTGAAGAACGTGAAAGGGTCATAACCAGGATCAGAAGGTCTCTACCCAACAAGTCAAGACACCAGTCCGTTAATGGTCAGAAGAACTAAAGCAAAGAAAAGAGCAGAAAATAATTAAAATGGGAACATTTTAATAGACATCAGACATGGACTAAGATTGAGCCAAGTTTCATCTTAAGGCTCCAAGGATCAGATTAGTGGGAGGAGATGGGTCTCAAGGCTGTGGTATAAGGAACTGGAAAAATCCTTTACACTCACCTTCCACTTAGGTCATGGGAAACAGACTGGGTCATGGTAAATCACCTCAAGGAGAGAAGAACCTATGAATTATGTTTAAAGAGGTGATTCCAGACTGCAAAACTGGTCCTATCTTTATTCACCGTAGGGATTCTCACTCACAGCTCTATTGACATTTTGGGTCAGATAATTCCTTGTTGTAGGGGCCTGTCCTGTGTACTGCACACCTGACTTCTGTCCGTTATATGCCATTGGGACCTCCCCAAATTGTAAGAGCCAAAAAAATCCCCAGATAGTACCAAACAGCCCTTGAGGAACAAAACTGCCCCTGGTTGAGAAACACTGATTTAAAGGAATTTTATTCTCCCCAAATGGGAATGGCTGGACAATTCCTTCCATGGTTCTCAAAGCTTCCATGAGTTCTTTTTGGCCAAACACGTTTTCTTTATTCAGTGTGTCACAATAGCTACCATGAACTTATTCTTAATTTTCTTCTCCATTTTCTCTTGTCATTTTTGTGCTTTTTCTCTTTTTTCAAAGTTAGCCCACATTCCCTCTCCCAGTCGTTTCAGATTATAATCTCCCTGTGGCCATATTCCTTTTTTAAGCTTTTTTTGTGGTCACCACTTACTAGCCTTTTAGTCCTTCTCGACACAAAAGTAGCCAAATCAGAATTATGTGTAACAGAACCCTTCAAGTATGTCTGGTCCAGTATAGAAAGTGTAAGACATCTTCATTGAAACACAGGTCATCTGAGACTAGTCAGGCAGATTCTTCTATAACTAAACTCAAAGGACATGAACAGTCTTTTGAGGAATGCAGTACTGTGTTCTGTTTCTACACCCATGTGCTCTGTCTTGGCTCAGGTCTGGCCTTATGCAGCATCTTTAAGTTCTAATTGTGCGTTTTGCCTGATGTGTGTCCATTCTGTCCTTGATCCCACAAGCCTCAGCCTTTCCTTACACAGGCTTTCATCAGCCTGGATTCAGGTCTGCTCTTGGCAAAGTCTTCTAAGTTTTGTAGTATTTCCTTCTTTATTTTACTGCTACTTTTGTCAGCATTGTCACTTATTCTTATAGTTCTCTGGCTGCAAAGTTGCATATGTTACGAGTGAACTGCCTGCCTCCAAATTTCCCCTGTTGGTGCTTGACTGTGCCAAATGTGAGGCATTCTTTTCGGAAGTGTACCCACCACTTTGTAAAAGAAACATCTGAACCTGGAAAAGACCAAGAAAGTGGTTTCATTGAACTCTCATTTCCCACCCATTTGTAAATAAGAAAACTGAGACTGTTGACTATGATAGTGATACAGCTTGTTTCCCGCTTTGCTCTGTAGGCAGGAGCTCATAGCAGCGTTCCGTGCTCCATTACAGAATATTCCCTTAGCTTAGATTTGCTGCTCTAAGTATCCTTTTTTTTTTCTTTTTTTTTCCAATCTTGGGTTATTACCTCGTAAAAGAGTTCTGATACATTAGTGGTTTTTATTGAAAGCCACCTCCAACCTGTTTTGGAAATAGGCAAGGTATAAATCGTAAATAAATAATGAACCTAGGAGCAGAGAGGCTTTTACAGCTTGTTGGCAGTAGAGCTGAGACTGGATCCTAGTTTGCCCTTCCCAGACCAGTCCTCTCCCCATAACATCCCATCTCCTCGTGCATCAGTGGCTCTCCCATTTTATATCATCGTAGCCTTGCACACTCAATAAATAATCACCATGGCATTGCTGGGTTTACTCCCAAAAGGTTCACTTGCATGCCTAGTTAGGCCAAAGCTGAAAATCAGAGATATCTGTGTCGCCATCTTATGTGATCACAACATTATTAGCTAACCAGTAAAGGCATCTTAGGTTAATTTTTTTAGAAGTATAGGTTATGTGCGGTGATTCACAATCTTTTCAGCTCTGATTAGAGAAGCATATAGTTTATTCTTTAAAAGTTTATATAAAAGTGAAATGTTTAAGTTGTGTTTCACTAGCAACAAACTCTCATCTGCCCAAGAAAAGGGAACTCTTAGAGATTAGTCCGTAGTTTCTCCCCAGCAACTGTCTCCTCATTAATGTTCATCATTTTATAGTCTCTGGAAAAATATTCAACAAACAAAATGAAGAAGGATTCAGAAACAGCATTAAAAAAAAAAATCTTGGACAACAGTAAAGGTCCAAGAAAATAAATACACGAGGAACAAATATCACAGCTTGTCCTGAAACATGTGACAAGAAAATAGAAGAAAGGGGCTAAAAAATGAATGGCTGTATATCAGAGTTGGTAAAAATGATAGCCTCCTTCAGACAGAATGAGGCCTGCAGTTGGGCTTTGTTTGGTAGGCAAGGAGTTGGCCCATAAAGACTTTATACAGTTGAATGTCTTGCCAACATTTATAACCAGAAGATTTCACATAATGTTCTAAATTTTGGGCTGTTCATAAAAAGTCTGAAAAAATAGTACACAAAAGACCTGGGTGGAACTGAAACCCTTGAGGAACCTTCTTGAAAAAGCACATGGTCCAGTTTTTGCCCATCAGTCCCCAGTGCTGATTGCCATCCCAGTGTTGACTAAAAATATGCACAACCTAAAATTTGAGAGTTATATTTTATTCAGTGGACTTCTGAGGACTCAAGCCTAAGAGGTCATTCTGAGAGACTGCCCCAAAGAGACAAGGGGTCAGCCCAAATATACGGGAGTTTTTGCAACAAAGACTGGGTAGTTGGAACATAAAAAGATTACTGTTAATTAAAGAAAACCAGATATCTCAAGTTATGGAATTTAGCACTTTTCTATTTATGGGAAGGTACAAAAGTCTGAGCTCATTGTAATCATCCCTTTGATACACACCTTAGCTCTCTAGGGCCAGTGTCCTGTTCTTTCCCATCCCAAGTTCCCTCAGGGTACACTGTTGGGGGGTGGCTGCAGAAGCTGGGCTGCCTGCTTGTCTCCATCCTGAGTTCCCTCCGCTCACTGTCAAGGGTAGCAGTAGTGGCTCATGACTCGATGGCCCCAGCATCCTTTGCTATGGATATGGCTGGCAATATTTTTCATTCACACCAATAATGGTATTTTTTTTTTTATCCCATAGGTATTTGTACCCATGTATCAGATAATGGAGACTTAGCTTTATTAGAGATGTGCTTTCCTGTGTCTTTTTTTTTTTCACCTATACAATATGTCAAATGTTAACCTGTAATTATACCTGAAAGTCCAACTGCCGGAGATTAAACCCAAAGTTTCAAGATTTACTCTAGTTCATAAAAGCTTTCAAAACTTTACCTGCTACTCCCTTATATCTTGTTACCTTCCTTTGATAAATCTCTTACTGGCCCTGAACTGAAACACAGAGCGCCTCACAGCACAGGCAGGACTATAAATTTTCACTCAAGTGATGGGCTTCATTTGAACATGTCCGACATCATGGCTGCCAGCTCCAATTCCACATCATGGCTTTCATTTCTTGATACAGTGGGCAAAATCTGAGGCTAGTCTAACAAAGTGACTGTTAAAAGGGAGGGGGGAAAAAAACTATAGAGAATAATTTTAATAAAGCATGGAAGATAAATTGCTTTTGGAAAAAAAAAGGATTTACAAAACCCTCTTAAGAAATTAGGGTTAAATTCCTAACTGACATTGCAATGTTAATTAGAAAACTATACTTAGAGCTATTTGCAATTTTAGTTCTTCAAAGCATTTTCTCTCATTACCTTTGATTCTCAGAACTCTTCACTTTGCTGCTATTACCAACTTTGTTTTAGGTCCCAAAGGTAGTTTATTACTTCATTTTCTTTTCTTTTTTCAAACTTACCTTTCTGGTCTCCACCCTGACTCCTCTTAGATCCTGCAAATTATTTTGCTGACTGTTGGTGAATTCATTGAACTGTTGCTGTGTTGGCATTTTGTGCCTGATTTTTTTCCCTGAAAGTTGTATTTATTTTTGTGTAACTTTTTTATTATGGAAATTTCAAAAGTACACAAAAATATAAAGATTAGTATAGTAAAAACCCATGTACCTATTAGCCAGCTTCAACAATTAACAGTATATATAGCTAATCTTACTTTGTCTATTTTAGATAATATATTATTTTACTCATCATACAAGTTTTGTTGTATTTCCAAAAGACAATGATTCCCATTAATTCAATACCATTATCTAATTGTTGTTATTGACAACTCTGGCCTGGCTGTTCGCCACTCAAAAATCAATACTCGACAGAGACAAATGTTGATAGAAAGGAAAGGTGTTTTTAATCAGAGTGCCAGCAATCTGGGGAGATGCTGGACTTAGTGTCAGCAAAAAACATCTCTAAAGATTCTGCTCAGCCATGAAAATTTTAGAAGGAAAAGGGGAAATAATCTCAGTTAATCATTGAGATAAAGGGTCAGCTTCATCGCCATCCCCACTGCCTGTAGGCTTGTAAATTTTCTTTATATGCTATTTTGTTCACACAGTTTGTTCGCAAGATCATTGAAGGGGAAGGTAGGGAAGAGATCTGGTCATTTGTTAATTATTCTCCATTTCTACTTCTTTGATCTAGGAAGGAACAAACATGTTAGGCAAAGCATTGTGTGATCAAAAGATTTGAAAATTATGCTAGGGCCAGAGATGAGCAGGGCACAGAGGTGCCTGGTTTGAGGTTAGTGACAGAACGAAAGTGACCTCCTGCAGGGAGTCCTTTTCTGCAAATAGCTCTTTCCTGCCAAAGGCTGCTTACAATATTAAGTGTCACTAATTTTGCTAGAAAGGATTTCAACTAATATCAAAACTGTGTTTAAATGTCAACAATTGTCATATAGATGTCTTTTAAAAAATTAGCATGTTTTTATTCCCCATTTCAATCAAGCAGCTGTTTTTAAAAGTTATGGTAAGAACATGTAACATGAGATCTACCCACCCATGTACCAAATTTTTGAATATATAGTACAGTATTGTTACCTATGGGCACTTTGTTGTAAAGCAGACCTCTAAGCCTTATTCATCTTGCATAACAGAAATTAGACCCCTTGAATAACAACCTATCATTTCCCCTTCTCCTAGATCCCTGCAACCACCTGTTCTGCTCTTTGTCGCTCTGTTTGACAGATATCTCGTGTACGTGGAATCATGCTTGTTTGTCCTGCGACTGGCTTATTTCACTTAGCATAGTGTCCTCCAGACTCATCTGTGTTGTCACATATTGCAGAATGTCCTTCTTTTTAAAGGCTGATAATATTCCATTGTGTGTGTATATATGGATATATTTTTTTTTCTTTATTCATCTGTCGATGGACCTTTGGATCATTTCCATATCTTGGCTAGAGTGAGTAACACTGCAGTAAACACGGAAGTACACATATCTCTTCAGTTCTTTTGGTTGTATACCCAGGAGCAGGAGTGCTGGATCATACGGTAATTCTATTTTTAATATCTTGAGAAAGCTCCATACTGTTTTTCACAGAAGCTTCACCCTTTTACATTTCCATCAAAAATGTGTAAGGATTCCAATTTATCCACATCCTTTGCACACCTGTTACCTTTTGGTTTTCTGATAATGTCTTTTTTTTACTATTGGTTTGTTGGCATAAGAATGTACACAGTGCATTCTATTCATGCCCAATATTAATTTTGCTTTGTAAAAGTCCCTCCTCTCTTTAAGTTTTTCCTTGCAAATGGTATATGGAAGGACCTGAATTCTGCAGAATTTCCTGCAGAAAACCTTATCAAATTTCCTACCTTCTAGGTTTGATTGATTACATTCCTGGGATATTATAAAATGAGTTTGTCCAGCTCTGTATTTTCTGTAAATTACTAATTAGACCTAGAGCCTTGAGAAGACTAAGGCTTGATTTTTTGTTTTTGAAAAGTATACCGTAGGTCATGCATACTAGCTACTGCCTAATGCCCGACATCAGTAAAAACAACCAAGTTTGACAAGACAGAGGAGGTCAGTGGCATCTAGGGGTAAAAGCAATATCATATGCAAAAATCCTGTGGCAGGAAGGAAACTGATCCATCAACGGGACTAAATAGTGAATGAGAAGACTGATGAGTGAATTAAGGATATACTGGCATAATGATGATAGAACATGTAGAGCCTTGCTAAAACTTTAAAAAATATCCTACTAGAAAAGAAAAGCCAGCAAGGATTTTATTAAGCATAACTTGGTGTGTTGAAAATAATCAAACAATCGGAGAAGTCACATAAAGAAGCACTTGGGGGGGAAAGTCTTAAATGATGTCTCCTAAGTGAATAGCAGCCAAGGGATTAATTTGACATCAGACAAAAGATCACAGAGGAATTCTTTGGAAACCTATCCCTTTGTTGGCAAAATCTGCTTTGGATAAATGCAACCATAACCGATAATGTTTAAGGTAGAAAAGATGGTATTATTCAGATAGGAGAGGGTTCATTACAAGAAATATCAGTGGGGTTAATCTGAATCCAGTGAGCAAAATAGTGTTTATGTGTTCTGAGCTCTCACAAGTTCTCTGTAGCACTTCTCAACATGGAGAAGTATCTTTGCGTCATGCACTAGAGAAAACAGAGGCTGCTGCCAAGCAAAGAAGATCTACTATAGGGAACTTAACCTTCCTGGGCCCTCCTGGCAGCTGAGGGGCATCAACCTTTTAGCACCTCCTTGAACATTTGTGGCACCCGACTTGGGAAGCTATGTTCAGCCGGACTGGACTAGATAGATGAGAGGAGATAGTCATTTAGGCTAGTTCTGTTGTTCTCAAACTGTCCATAAGAGGCCTTTTGCAAGGATGCTCTGACGTTGCTATAGTGACGCTGCACTCGGTTGTCTAGCTTCCATATAAGCAGCTTTACTGTTGTCCATTTTCTATATTGGGTATCAGTATATAAAGGCTAGATTTTATTTGAAAAAAATGATTAATAAAATACATGTGGAACACTAGTCTTACAGAAAAAAAACTTAAGTGTGGGATGGGGGAGGATTGACTGCTTCTCTTAATTTGCCGTAAAGAATTGGGGAAGTTCAGGGGAAGTTCAGTAAGTCACTTTCCCCTGGGGATTTCAGTTTCTCCATCTGCTCAACTAGGATATGCATATCTTCCCTGCATATCTTACAGGGTTGTTGTGAGAACCCAGAAGTGCAGCAGTTTGAAAGTGTTTTGTACAACACAAATACAAGCCTTTTTTTCTCTGCTCTTTAAAGTTATAAACATTACTTACATCACAGAGGCTGGAAGAGGATTAAAAATCACTTAGATATCCCTGGAGACAGAAAGTGCTATGAGGGGCGAAGCTGACATTAGACATTAAAAAAAACAATAATGGAAAACAACTCACTTTGCAAGTTTGGCACTCTCTAGTAGCGAAGTACACATTTCTGAGGAAATCTGTGTGTTAGGCTGAAAAGGTATCTCCAGGGATCTAAGGACAAGATGAGACTTTCTCACCAAGATAGTGTGGCATGTTTGCTTCTAGCTAGGATGGGGACATCGTTGAAGAGCTCCGGATTCCTGACTCTGACATTGTTTAAGAGCTGATTTCTGTAACTGCTTTTATGTGCAAAGCCCAGGAGGAGAGACAGCTGGAGACTCCCTGGCTGTAGGCCATTGGGAACCTGATCATTTGAATACTACGTCATATAATAGAAGTTCTGTGGGCTTCCTGATTTTTTTCTGCTCAACATTTCTCTTTGGATTGAGACCAAAGTCCTAACTCTAAAAGTCATGCCCAGGAGTAGTCTGCTTTAATTAGAAGGGGAAGAACAAGTTATTCAGGTAGCCTATTACCAAGATAAAAATCTCTTTACCACTCAATGACCCGGAGTTAGTCTAACTATTTTGCCTCCCTCTATCTGTTTTCTCACCTGTAAAATAGTTAGAAATAATATTACTATTATATTATTATGAAAAAGATAACAAACATCACCATCATCATCTATCTAAAAGAGTTATTGGAAAGACCAAGTAAGATCATTACTTTACGTTGTGAAGGGTCGTACGATGATATATACCAAAGCTGTTCCCAGATCAGATTGTCCTGCTTTTGGAAGGTGCTGGAATATAGTCTAGCAGTGTGTGTTGTTCTTTTGTTTAGTTGTTCCTCCTAAAATGCTTTTTCATATGAGTGATTTGTGATTATGCCTTGACCATCTCATTTGGAGGAAAGAAACTGACATGCCAGGATACATTGATAAGGGAGATGGAAAGTATGTAGTAAAGTGACACTTGGAGATGCACTTTACGGTTTCTAGGAAAGTGAACACCAGGAATACATTTTGTTTCTTCATATCAAGGAATACCTTGGAGGGGACCTTTGTTTTCCTTCTGTCTAGCACCCTAACTTTCTTTAGGGAGTGTGTCCTTCCCCATTCCAACTGTGTGGCTGCGAGGGTTCCCAGTTACAGTTCTCATACACACTGGTGCTTGTGGGAACCAGCCCTGACCTAGCAAAGACCGTACTCAGACCACAGTGGTTGGTGCAGGGTGGGCACGTGCTCCAAGTTAGCAGTCAGCATTTTCCCTAGTAGGTTTTGTTTTGGGCTTAAGGAAAGGCACTGTGCCTTTAGTATTATGTTGCTGGGAGTATATGAATAGGGGTCCGAATGAAGTGATACTCACCACAAATAGTGGGAAATGAAATAAACAGAGGAAAGAAGAAGCATGAAGGTCAACCTGAGTTCGCACACCGGTCGTGCCAGAAACCAGATCTTCCCTTGTATTTCCTGGTTACAAAAAATAATGTATTAACTCTTTTCCCCTTTTGATTTGAGCCTTTCTCTTACAACAAAAAGACTCTTGAGTAATTAATTTCTTCTAGATAAATATCAATATTGACTGCCGGTATATATGATTTTACAATTCTTATACATTGATACTTTTCAGTAACTTGTATAGACATATTTATTTTGACTCCAAGCATCAGCTATGGATTGGAGAGGGTAGGGAGAATGAGGGCAGATGATGAGAAAGCACACAATTAAAAAAAGAGAGTGATTATAAATTCACTTTCAGTTATACCTGGTAAGAAGTTTATTCCAGCCTCTATCCAGAAAATAAAGACCTTTAGCTTAAAATACCTGTGCTGATCATAAGATAGAGAGGTTCAACAATCTGATTTAGAGGCTTTGTTTTTCAAGAGGATCTTACTATATTTTGAAATCAATCAATAAATACAAGTATGATATGATTCTTCCCTTCAAAAAAAAAGCTAAAAGTCTTTATCATTTTCTAAATATTATTCAGATGTGCTCTCAGAGAACTTACTTACAGTCCTCATAATTAATTCCCATAACTTTAAGCAGGAAAGGATTTGTTAGATGGCATTAGGTAGTTTATAACAATTTCCAGGATGATTAGGGAATTATGCTCAGATGATACACAGATAGCAAGAATAACCAGGGAAAATGAGGTTGTGGGGAGACCACACTGGCCCCCAGACTGCTGCTGAGAGGCTGTGATGCTCGAGCAGATACTGGAACCTTCAGTACAGTTGCCACAAGAATGAGTGTCTACACCCCTCATCCTTACTGGTAGAAACCATCTCCTCCGTGTGGCCACTGGTGCTCATTTCTTTCTTCTTCCTTCCCAACATACAAGTGTACCTTGTGGCAGAATGCAAGCTATGTCTAGGGGCTTACATGCAAAAGAGTCTCTGAAATAAAGCTTTTAATTTTCCAGCTCTACGGTATGGGAAGTCTTCTAGAAAATATTTAGAATAAGTGCTGAGTATGCCAATCTGGAGTGTCCTCTGCATATTCTGATTTTTGTCTCCTTTCAACCTGGTGAGACAGGTGTTTTGATTCCTATTTTAGAGATGAGAAGGCCACGGCTCCCTGATGGTGGGACTGGAACGAGAACTTCTCCTCGTCCGTAACCTGTGTCTCTTTCTCCTTGCCCTGCTACTTTCCCTCATCATTTCTGGGACTTAAGTGCATATTCTATTAATATTTCTTTCCACTTCCATTTTAACATAGACCTGAATAGCTGTCAAAATTGTCACATTTAAAAAAAGCATTTGTCATCCACATTAGCTACTGTTCAGAGATTAATGCTATAAGAATGGAATCAGTGACTGGGTAAGATCTCTCAGCTCTGTGATTTGGGGATTTTCTAAAATGATATGTTCTAGGGCTGTGTGCCACATACACACAAATTCTTCATGGTTGTCCTTTGACTGAACCCAATTCGACATTTTCAACAGGACTATTGTAAAAACAGTTAATACCAGCCATGGTATTCAAGAATACATTGATGATATATGTGTGCAATTAATGTCCTTACAGAACATTTTGTAATCCTGTACTATGATTTGGTGCTGGAAAAAAAGCCCCCAACTCCTTTTTAAAGATAAGTGGAAGGTGCATAAGACAAAGAAAAGAAATTGATTTACATTATTGAAAACCAATTTCTCTTACATTTTCCATTTAAATAACCCACCCATAGATGAAATTATCAATGCATGATCACAAAACTCTCTAAGAAATTGGGAGAATTACTGGAAGAGTTGGTTTATAGCAACATTTCACCTGATTTCAGCCTTTGTATCAAATCCTTGAGTTTAAAACTGCCCCATGGGCAGAGTTGGGGAGTGAACTAGTAAAACAAGCAAAAATCCTGGGATTGGTGAGCTAGAATCGATATGTCTAAAGTCAGAGTTTATCTAGCCGTATAAAGTAGAAGCATTTGCAATCTTAATTTGAAAGATTACTAAGAATGAAAGATTACTAACATTTAAACGGAAGAGCTGTGTAGAGAACTCATCTTTAGTCTGAATCTATTCAAACACTATCTGTTGGTAGGGCTCAGAAGGAAGAAGGTACCATTATTGTTTTTAAAAAATCTGTCAATTTCTATTCTAAATGTCAGGGACCAGCTATGACTTTGGAAAGATAACCTGTCCTCAGAAAAATAGTGAATTTAAGGCTCTGAAAAGTATAAAATATTTATGACAGGTAAATACACAGGATGGAATGGGGGACATAAGGAAGGGATTGGATACAAGCTCTGCTAATTTAAGATAGCTGTTAATTGTCCTGAGTGAGTGCCAATAGTTGTAAACCATGATTTGTTAGTGAGTTATGGAGTTTTATTTTCTATAGTTCATCTACCTGTCTTCTGCTGTTGGCTAGAAACTCAACCATTCTTCACACCTGAGAACCCACTGAAGCCTGTTTGCTGTTGAGCCAATAACAAGTTCTTTTGGTAATGATTGTTAAACTCCAATGTTGGGGTGGGGGTGGAAGGGCTATATGTCTCATGTAAGTTTGCATATTACAATGAAAGCAAGATGTAGAGCAAAATCTCGGGTGTATAAACATGCATTAGTAAACCGCCGTAAGTCAGGCAACTCCAAATCTCTGCCCTTGCAAAGGCATATGCACCTTGAATAGAAAGCTCTTTCCAAGATAGACACAATAAACGTTGATGGCAGAATCAACTCTGATGGTAATGGAGCCAAGTGGCAGTGTCCTAGAGGAGGAAGAGGAATGTGAAGCCAAGAAAGCTCCAGAACTCAAGTGTTATGCTGATGTTACTACACTGCAAAATTTGCTGTCTTCCTAATCTTCTTAAAGGTGGTAGAGCCCATGCCATCCTTCTAACTAAGTTCTACTTTCTAACTACTTTCCAATCACTAGGCTAATTTAAAAAACTCTATAGTGTAGATTTTGAAAAAGATACATGAAGTGCCAAGTAACCACATCTGAATGTGTCTATTTCTGCTTCTGGTCTTTCATTTGCTTGTTAAACACCCTTGGAGTTCCTTGGAGTATGCACGTCTGATGAGAGTTCAGGTTTTATCTAACTGGCTCAAGGATGTAAATGAACACTGTGAAAACGTACATTCCACTATTTATGCACATTTGTTTTTAAAGTAACTTGTCATGCAGACGATAGAATATAGACTTACATTTTCCTCTGTGCCATTTTTAGAGTTGTTCCTCTATGTCCAGAATACTTTCATCGTTTCTTTCTCGGGCCAGTGCAATCGAATTTGACCTTCACCATTAAGGCATAGTTTGCATGCCCTGGAACCCACAGGAAACTCTCCCTTGGACACCTACCGCTGACTACTTTTATGGTCACTCAAGTCATTCGAATGTGTAGATCTTATTTCCCTTATTTATTGTCTTATTTCCCCAGGTACAGAAGGGCCAGGTATCATTTCTCTATAGATCTTTATTCCTCTACTATTGGGCTAATGCCTTGGATACCTTAGAGTTATGCTCAGTGGATACCTGTTGAATAAATAAATGAATGGCTACATGAAGGAACAACTAAGGGAAGCTCCAATGTGCCTAACTACTATTACTGAGCACAAGTTCAATGCTTGCTGCTCAGAAGCCAGTAATTCAAGAGGCAAGTGTCAGTAGAACAGGAAAGTGTTTTAATGACAAAAGCCGGCAATCTGGGGAGATGGTAGGCTTCTGTCCAGAGACCAACTCTGAGGATACTGCTCAGCCATGACAGTTTTTAAAAGGAAAAGTCATGGGGGAAGAATCTCAGTGAACCATGGAGGCCAAAGATTGGGTTCTGCACCATTCTCCATTGTGTGCAGACTGGCTGACTCTCTTTCTTCACATGTTATCTTGCCCTGCCCAGTCTGCCTGTGGGATTGCTAAGGGGGCTGTTGAGGGTAGGGAGCTGATCGTTCTTTAACTGCTTAATTCTTGACTCTTCTTTTTATCTAGGAAAAGAATCAACAGATTAAACAAGGCATGGTGTACATTCAAGAGAGCATAAGTCAAGAGTTCGTTTCAGTTGCTTAGTGATCATATTCCTATAGTTAGGTTCTTTCAAGGTTAGATGGGGGACAGAACTGGGTGAATAGGAAAGGGGCAAAAAGACTGCTTTAATTTCCTCACTGTCAAACATCATTTCATTTCTATCAGATTAGGGGTGACGCTCCGTCTTCTGTAACTTCTTCACGTTGACCTAGGGTGTCGTATTCTCCGAGTGGAAGGTGTTGACATGGGTTTCTAACATCTCTTTACTGAAAATTCTAGTTGCCCACTTGCATAAACAGGCAGAGCAAGCTGCAATTATTTTGATGCCCACAAAGATATAGATTATTATGAGCAATAATGCTAATCCTATTCTCTTGAGTCCAGTTGTTGGAACTGTGCCAGCCATAGATCAGTGCTGCTCAAGATGGAGCGGCATATGTCATGTCTACAGTCTGGTCATCATACAGTAAGATTTTTTCTTGTCTCTGGTGGCAGTTACAGTTATCTATAAAACATTTCAGGAATGTGCATCAGTCATTGATTCTGTGACTCTGTTGTCCTAATCTTTAACTCCTTGGTTTTGTACTAGCAGAGGTGAGGGTGATGCTGCAGGACTCTGCTCAGTTCTACTGCTTCTATTTAGGGGAGATGTTGCAGTCCTTTTAACTTCGTGATCCAGATTTCTAGGGCAGAAGACTTATATGCTATTTGGTTTTGGAAGCAATATTGCTTTGAGGTATCCATTTTGATGGCTAAAGGCAGATGTCTTAATGTTCCCCAGCTGTAGCTTGCAGCAAGCACCCCCATGAGAAGGTGGATAGGGATAATGCTATGAAAGTGCTTTATGAATCTTAAGCTCTAGGTGTCTGCCAACCCCCACCCCAGCACACACAACACATGCACACCACATATGCACCACACTCTGCCCCACCGTTTACTTTGTGTCTTGCCATTTACGCAGCAGCCGATGTGCTGTAAAGAGACGTGCAGCAACAGGGCTGGCATACCAATGGACCCGGGGTGAGACATCTGGTAAAACAGATGCAATGTGGTAGGGGGACACAGGCTGCCCAGAAAGTGCTCATCTCCCAAAATCAATGCCAAGAATCTGACCACTGCCTGCTTGGGCACATGCCTTCCAAACAGATGGGAATAGATTTGGGCCAATAAGAGTATATGGAGAAAGTTGGCAGATTGCCTGTGAGTTGGAGGGGCCGGTGCCAGGAAAGTTAGAGCAGCCCTTTTAAAAGTCAGCTCCTCACTGTCACCCGGGCACCACAGATTCATCAAGCATTATCAAGCAGGTTTTGCCCCAAGTTTCACCACAGCAGAATAAGCTTTTCAATAAAGGCCTTACCTTGTTCATGGAGATGACAAGAGGATTAATTAATTAATGTTAACAGTTCTCCTGCAAGATCAATGGATGAAGGGAAACTCACAAAGTGCGTTATTAATAATGGAATGAGGTCACAGTCCATAAAAACCCTGTAAAAAGTCCCATTTTCAGGATAGAGCAGGCATTTTGTGTTAAAGTCCTACTTTTTATTGAAATATTTGACAAGCATGATGCAATGTAATTTGTGTTTTTAACTAGGAAAAAAGTGCATACAGGAGAAATGTTGGGGGGAAAAGCAGTGAATCCACTCATCTTTTTAATTCTTCTGTGGGGTTGAGAGGCAGGGTCATTTTCCCCCCAAAAGGATCAGCTTACTTATTCATGGTTCTGATGCTTCTAATCCTTTGCAGCCACTCAATTAACTACTATAATACAAAGAACTAAAGCAAACTGTATGGGACATTTAAATCTTCAGATATGCAAAAACGAGGTGTTAGATGTCTTGGTGTAAAATATAGTCCTGAGTAAATAGAATTCTCTTATTCTCAGGTACCTTTGGCATCAGGATGAGGCTAACAAAGTTATTTCCAAAGCGAAACTCTCTAGGGGGCTTGTGTTCAACAGGAATAACCACAAAACAAACAGCCATGAACTTAAATCATAGGAACTTGCAATTGGCATAATTTCTTCCGCCAAAGGATCTCTTTACTTCCATTTCTAACTTCCTAAATTTCAACTTTCTATCAGCGCTCCTTGAATTCCATCCTCCTTTGTAAGACAAAAAAATCACCGTATCCTACAGCCATCTTGCACCGTACATCCATTACCATATCTTTTTACCATATTTGCAGGTTTTTATCTTTACATTTTATTTAGGGTATACACACTTGGTTTCACCAAAGTGGTTATAGCTCACATATGACTGAGTCAATATTTCATCCCCCATGGTCTCAATTATATTATTTATTACTGAATTTATTGAAGGTGGTATGTCCTTCAGTAAATACTTGTTGGGGAGGAGGGTATCACTCAGTGGTAGAGTGCATGCCTAGCATGCATGAGGTCCTGGGTTCAACTCCCAGTACCTCTGTTCAGATAAATAAATAAATGAACCTAAATTCCATTCCCCCCCAAAATAAATACCTGTTGATTGATGCTTAAAAATACAATAATAATAGATGGCATAAATAAAGGACTCTTATTTTACCAGCCACTGAAATGCTTTCATGCACTGTCTCATTCTAGTCATCACAGCACTTTGTGAGTACTTGAGTTGGGCACTACCCGCAGCTCCATTTTACAGATAAGGACAATCAGTCTCAAACATGTTCACTAAGCTGCCTAAAAATGTACAGGAGGAAGGTGGCAGGCCTGGACTTAAACTCAATTCTGGCTGATTCCAATGACCCACTGTATTATATTGCCTCTAAAATTCCTCTATTCCTTGAAGAAACCTACACCCTCTTACAGTACATCATTTAGTGTTCATTTAGAAAACTGTTTAATGATAAATTATCTTACGGGTAAACTCTAATTCCTTAAATTAAGTAAGAAATACAAATAGATGAGGATACACTCTGCTGTGTGGCCAGTGAATATAAGTTTGACACAGTGGGTCTAAGAAAAGAGAAGAAAAGAAAAAAAGGATAAGAAGAAGGAAAATAATTAACAGAAAGAAAAAAAAGAAGAAGAAAAAAAGAAAAGAGAGAGGAAAGCCTGCTGTTTGAGTACACAGAGTCTCATTCATGCATTAAAGCCACCCATGATGATATTTGTCTCCAAGTCTTTTCAGTTACCTCTGCTCCCAACCAAGAATGCTGTGAGGACTAATTAGGTATCGCCGGCAGAGTGTGAAGTAATAATATAATTGATGATAGGCCATGCAGGAGCTCTTCTGCGATTATGAGATCATTTGAATACAACCATTTCTATGGTCCAAAAGCAGTAAATAACTTGCAGCCAAATGGCTTTGACATTCAGGTTCCAGGCGTTCTAATGCATGGGATAATTCAATGCACTCTAATAGCCTGAAGTGGGGACTGGCTTTCTTGATTGACTCTCTATTAATGGTGAATTGCTCAGTTAGTTAACAGGATAACTGCTGGCGAATGGGAAGTAAAATCATAATGGCATATGCTTGCAGAAAATGACTTCTCTGTAATAATGATTTGTAACCTTACACATTCATCCATTCAGTAAACATTTATCCAGCACCATCCCTGTTCTAGGCATCATTTTAGGAGCTGCAGGTACTGGGATAAATAACACAAATTCTCTGACCTCTGGAGTTTGCATTCTAGTAGGTGAGACACAAAATGTCAATATTGAACTACATTGTCACCTAACTTCGGTTAGCAATCATAGTTATAAAGAAAGGATGCAGTAAGAGAACAGAGAGGTGGAAGGAGGTGATAAATGGTCAGGAAAGAACTATATGGAACTGACATGAGCAGGTACCTGAATGTTTAAAAGGAGCAAAGGATAAAAATCTGGGGGAAGCACGTCTGGGCAGAGGGAACATCAAGCATAAAGATCTTGAAGCAGAAACAAAATTGGTCTGTTTGAGGAACACTTAAGCAGCCATGCTGGCTACTGTAAACATGAGTGAGGAAAGGGTTCTAGACAAAGACTAGAAAGGGAGGCGGGGTAGGGCGGAGGGACCAGAACGTATGGAACCTTGGAGGCCATCTTTAGATTTTAACGTGAAGCCATTGGGAGATTTTGAGCAAAGGAATGGCGTGGTCAGATTTACATTTAGAAAGATCACATGGACTGCTATGCTGATAATTCTCTATAGGACTTAAGAGAGAAGGACAGGAGACCAGTTAAGAGCTACTTCAGGAGACGACCATTTTTTGGACTAGGGTTTAGGGATGGAGAAAGTAAGAGTGTCCAGGTTCAGGATGTATTCTTGAAGCTCCAGCTGTCAGGATTGAGAGTTAAATGGACTGTGGTATTTGAGAATCAGAATTAAAAATTAAAAATTAAAAATCAGAGATTAAAAAGAGATTTAAAAATGCTAAAATGCAAAAAAAACCAGTCTTCACAAATTGTGGGTTTTTTTTTCTCAGCCACATTTCTGTGGTTTAATGGACTGTTGCAAGTGGGAATTCCTCAGAATAGAACAAAAAGCTCTTCGTCTTTTAAAGCTCAAACACTAGTGTTATGAAAAAGTCCTTGGGTCTAGTAATCTAGTCCAAGTTCTGCTGTTAATTTTTCCTACTGACCCAGAACAGGCTGCCCTACCTCTCTGTGCCACAGTTTCCTTTAATTTGAAAAGTGCCAGTGGGAAGAATTGGAAAGTATCTAAAGTTCTTTCTAGTAGGTATCTTCTTTAGGCTGGTGATTAAGCTGAATAAGTTGTAAGGTTTAATTTTAACATAACTAAGCAGTCTATAATCAGCTGTATTTTCTAAAACAGAAAATAATCGTTGATCACATAGTGTTCTCGCTGAAATTAGAATAGATCCTGGAAGTTGATAATGGTTTGTCAAGTACAACCCTGAGAATGGCAGCCCGTAAATGTTAGATCAGTCTGTGGATCGTTGAATCCTGCGGGATGCACCCACTTTGGTTCGGAATCCTCACAGAGAAAATACTCCCCTTGTACCGTTCACCCAGTATAAGTACTAAATCTACAGAACTACTTTTCCTTCACTTATGTCCTTTCTCCACAAGAAAGACACCTTGACAATAAAAATAACTGTCAAACTGTATAGCTTCCAGTTAGGATCATTATGGTCAATGCCTTATCATATATTTGAAAATTCTTTACTTTCTGAATCAAGAATATGAAATGAGAAGAACAAATATTCTAGATGAAATAATTGGAAGCTCTTAAAAATTTGCGTGCTTCAAATCTGAAATAAGAGTACACTTGAGAAGAAATGTTTATATTATGTAACTGGTTTTAGCCTGAATTCCTCTGAGAGCAGAGCCTGAGCCCAAGGTTTATACGCTCCTGCTTTACTAGGATATGCCATCAGAGAGAAGCAGAAGTGAGAGGCAAGGAGAGGGAGGCGGGCAGGGGGCGGAGCCAATTCAAGGTGCTTTATTGAGCTGGTGCCACTGAAAATGACTGTTTGGTGTTGTGGAACTCTCTCCTGATAAGCTGTATAAACTTCATTTCAAGTAGTTTATTTGTGGGGAGAGTTTATCCATCACCACCCATATTCTAGTGGTCAAAACCCATTCCATAAGCTATTGCTCCCTCACATTCCTGACTTGTGCAAACAGGGGGACCAAGTGAAGACTTGCAGTGCCCTGTTCCTCCGTGTCAAGAGGGCAGCCCTAGGGTAGGAGGCATAGACAGAGACATAGATAAGATGCAGTTAGGTTGGGCTGGTGTGCAGGTGGACGGAACCATGCAGAGTTGGTCTCCACAGCAGTGGCTGTAGGTGGTGAGTGTCTGATTCAGCCTATTCCTCCACTAACTATCCAAGTGCAAGGTTTGGGGTGGGGAGTATGTCTCCTTAGCAAAATATGTAACAATGACTTAGAGGACTCAGCCAACAGTAAAAGTGACAGGAGTTAACTATGTCATGTGTCTACCAAACATACCAAAATATCAATATTTACTTTCATTACCGAGAGCTAAAAAGTATAATAAAATAAAAGAATGGAGGAAGAGTTTGAGGTTAGAAGGTGAGCTTTAGCGTCACACACATGGCTGATGCTCTAGGGTTCAGCCATGTGGGCTCAAGGAGAAAAAAAGTCTGTGTCCTCCAGAGCCAACACTCATTTAATGGCAAGAAACGCAGTATTTTTAAATGGGGCTCATTTGAATGGAAAGAAAGAAACTTGAATTCTAATGAGCCTCCAAGGCATTTTATAAAATTCTCATTAAAAAATAACAAAGCCAACAGACTGTATGGGTACCAAATCTAAGAACAAATAACATGAATGAGACACTAAACATTCAAAGCCTGTACCATTTACTTAAAACATAAATTCAATTGGTCTGATGCCAAATTAAACGTAAGAAAGACTAAGAAAATACTACTGTAGCAGAAAACATTATTAGAAATTAAGCAAATGAATAAACATTCCCTCCTCTGGTGAATATTTGTAGCAATTATTGAAAAATTTTGCAAGCGTGTGGTATTTTAACAAACCTTAGCATTATATGATGTGCAATTGTAAGTGCAGAAGCTCTGGGGGGTTTTGCTCTGAGACTTGGATGGTGCTCTGGCCTTGCTCCTAATGAGAGGCAAATAAATAATGTACAACATCAATTTGGCATACAGATGGTACTAATGAATGAGCAACACAGCCAGCCAGCTCTTCTCAGTTGGGACAGGTGACTCCGTGTGTGGCAAGTTCCCAGACATTAATGGGAGACGAGGCTGTCCAGCAACTTCCATGAGGTGCAGATGCTTTATAGGAGATGTCAGTGCATCCGGCCCTTTTGAGAAAAATTAGTATTTTTTTAATTGTCACTAAAATCAGCTTAGAATAAATAAGTTTTCATGTGCACTTAAATCTCCAACTTTTGTTTGACATCATCTTTGACCTAACTCATAACATTTACCCATTCGTCCAAACACCAATTCATCTTCTATCCATCCATCCATCCATCCACTGGCCACTCACTGGGCATTTAAAACATGGTCTTTGAGGTTATGCTGCCTGGTTTCTGAATTTTGAGCTTCATCTTAGTAACAGTATAACTTTGGGCAAGTTATTTAACTTTGCTAAGCTTCTTTAGTTCCCTAGTGTATAAAAGGGGAATATTAATAGTATTTAGCCCCATAGATTCCCCATCATGAATTAGAAAGTTAGAGTTTAAAACTCCTCACACTGGGTCAGTAACATAGTAAGCACCCAATTAGTGTTAGAGGTTATAGTCTTTATTTCATTCAAATTTCAATCACATGCCTGCTAACCACCCGTATTCAACAACTATATTCAATAATCCTTCAGCTGTTACGTTCCCTTTCTTGGTTACTTTCCATTTTAAAGATCTGAGAGGAAATAACCTACATATTGAAGAGGGGTCATCTCCAGAAAGCAGGACAGTCCTACAGGGCTCCTACACAAAACCCCGCAACCCACCAACCTCTCCTTTTTTTGTGCTGCTTCTTATAAGTGAAACACGAAGGCTTGTATTCTGAACTTTTGCCAGAATTCAAGATATTCTACCTTGGACAGAGCAATCAGGGCCAACCAGGACATGGGGTGGGATGTACATAAACTGCTTTGGCACTTTTCATTCCTAGTGAGCATCAGTTTGAAGGCAGTACATGGTTCTTTATACAAAGACCATCCTGAAAATAACCCTGCTGTTTCCTAAGGGACCCAAGTAACAGGATAATGTCCCTGGGCCACCAGCCTTCACTCAAGAGAAGTGTTTACAAAATGCAGCTCACAGTTTGAATCAATTTTCATTTCTTTTTCCACTTGAAAAAGCCCTTAAATTACCTTCCTCACCTCCATGACACACACACACAACACCTGTCTCTCTTCTCTGAGGTATATGTCCCAAGTGAATTGAACCTAGTATCATATTCATTTAATGGATAAAATAAAACACTATTAGTTTGAAGTAATTAGGAAGATAATTAAGGATGTAGATACTTGAATTTAAAAGTGAGTTTTAGATGAAATCAAATTATTTTTAACCCAGTACCATGGGCATATGCAACATTATGTTACCAAGGGAAGATTCTTGAGTACATCTTCTATAAAGAGATTAAGATTGACTTGTTATAAGCAAGTCAAGTCTATGTAAATGAATATTGATAAAACATTTGAAAAATATATTTGCATAAAAATCTTCAGTTTGTCCCCAAGATCTCATATTGATTATTTTTAAGTCATTTTTGAAGAATAGGGCACAGATAAAACCTCTGTTAGAGTTTTGAAAAAGAACAGTAAGTCACTCAGTATAACTGAGACATTTCTTGCCATTGTTCTACCAAAATACAAGATAAAGATACATAGAGAGAGAAAATGTGGAAACAGGACTATGAGGCATAGGAGAGATAGGGAGATAGGAAAAGAGAAGAGAGAGAGAGAGTTACAGCAGCAAACTTTGAATAATTCAGCATTCTAACTGAAGAATCTTGGAGTTAGGCATAAGTGACGTAAGTTACACTCACTCCTTTAACATGTATCTATTTAGTGTTTATTATGTTCTCAGTACTCTTGTAGGCATGAGAAATGAAACACTCAAAGTCAAAGGCAAAAGTCCCTCTTCCCTAGAATGACTTTGGGATGGACAGTTAATGCACGAATATATAACAATTTCATTTCAGATAATTATGAATGTTATGGAATGGATGAAACAAGGTGGGATGTGAATATGTGAGCGGGTTGGCAGTTAGAGGGCTGATGTTTGAACTGGAGCTCAGGCACAAGCAGGGTTAGATCTGGAAACAGCAGGAATGGCAGCTACAAGGAGCCACAGCAGGAATGAAAAGGGGGCCGATGTGGCTGGAGCTTCATAGATAAGTAGAAGGAAAGTGACTGAGATAGGCATGGGGAGGCGGGCAGGAATCAGGTCATTTAGGGCTTTATGAAAGGTTGCATTTTATTTAAGTGAGGTGAGAAATAATTGGAGGTTTTTAAGTCACCCATTTTCTTATGTACCTTATTTTCACTTGTTCATGTAACATTTATTTTTTAATGATCATAGATGAGGCCAAATGTAGGCCTCATTAAGTCCCAAATAACATAAATTGTAACTGGCCACATTCTTTTCTCACAGTAATGTAAAATTAGCATTTAATAAAAATAGAAAAAAATCTATTACCTAGAGATTAAAAAAAAAGCTCTCTTATGAAACCATTAGATCATGAAGGCATCAAAAGTATAATTTGAGACTATTTAGAGAATAATGAAAATTAAAATACACTTTCATTTCTAGCTACGAGCTGGACTTGGTACCCTGAACCCCTCTCCTACCATAAACAACCAAAACTCTTGCATAAAATGTGTGGCAGAAGCTGGCTAGATGTTCACCATCCTGCTTCCCTGCTTTGATAACACAGCTCATCTACATTTCCCAAGCCCTCTGGTGTCTGGGCAGGATGATCTGTGTGGTTCTTGCCTATGGAATGTGAACTGAAGTGATGTGTCACACTCAGGCCAAGGCAGTTGGGGCACCCTCTCCAAATTTTCCTTCCACCTACACCCTCCAAACACACGTCTGTTATCTGAAATAGACCAGGATGTCTATGAAAGCACACATTGAAAATGAAAGAGCCATAGTCTAGAAGGACCCTGGCTCTCTAAATGATGGAGTGAAGCAGAATCTATGTAACTATTGTTCTGCGTTAGGCTGAGATCAGTGGGAAATAAAACTTTGCTGTGTTTAGCTCTGGGGACATTTGGGGATGCTTATTTCAGCACCTGCTACTACTTGTGCTCTATTTATAGAAATTAAGACCTTCAGATAGGACATTGGCTTAATGATTTTTCAGTAAGCTGGAAGGGAACTGACATCAGAGGCTATAAAGATGGAGCCCATGTATTACAGAGGCAAAAACATTGGTAAAATTGAGGGTTGGCACCTGGGAGGTTGCTTTTATGCTTACCGAATTGGAAGAGCCAAGGTAAGGGATAGAAATTAATAAAAAATCTTCAGTGTATGTTGACCACTATTGCTTCCTTTTGGCAAAGAATTTCTAAGACAGACATTAACTCAGGAAATAAATAGCTTATTTGCAAGGAAAATTGAAAGAGCATACAGAAAGTGCAAACATTTGGGACCTTTAAGTTTCAAAAAAAACCTTACTATTTATTGACCATAGAAATTAGGAAATAATATGGAGGGAATCTTTGTACAAGAAATACTTATTAAGACCCAGTCTTGGAGCACATATGAAATTAAAGATGTGGCCAGAGGGTGTTGGCTGCTCAGCCTCACTGTTTGTAGCCACCACTGAGAGAAGCAAGGAGATGAAAAAGCAAAAAAAAAGACAGCTTATCTGTGAATTTAAGAAAGAACTTTGGATTTCGTTGTTGGTACAAGAAATTGACTGGAAAGAAACAGAACAGAAGCCAGCTAAATGCCAGAGGGATTTAATTGCTGAAAAAAATCAATCAGCCCAGACTGAAAATTATTTGACCGATCAAGAGTTAAAACAGCTTGTAGACCGCCGTGTCTTCATGAGCAAGACTCAGGTGCTGTGAAGCTGTACAGGCTCAAGGAGAGACCTGCTCTCCCAAAGTCACATCGATGGTCATGAAAAATAATGGATCAGGAAACAGCGACCTGATGATGAAGCCATAGAGAAAACACTGGCAAAGGCGCCCCTTCTCAGGCAGAGAACCAAAGCTTGGAGGAGGAACTTCTCTGATTTCTATGCCTTCAGGATAACTTCCCAGCTGGGCTTTGGAATTATTAAACCAGTGATCTTTTTGTGTCTCATATTCTTGCCTGTTTTGAAGAGAAGCATTTTCTGTGGTTAACTATGTACCACTCTGTGCTTTGAGTGTCGAGGGAGCAGGTGTCTTATTCTTTGAATTTGTTTGTCACTAGAAAGTGAGAAGCCATGAATGGATTTGATGGTATTGACTATCCATCCCTGGGAGACCTTGACCCTTGAGTTGGATGCAATGAGGGGATGGATCATTGGTAGGTGTGATAGGATTAAGATGGCCATAAATTCCTTGCTACTCCTGGTACTGAGAGGTAAGAATTTAATCCCTCTCTCCTGAATTTTGGCTGACATTAATGATTTTCTTGGCCAATAGAATCTGGCAGAAGTGATGTTCTTAGGCCTCTGAGGCCAGGCCATAGGAAGCCTGATAGATTCTACTGAGACCTCTTGGGACACTCATACTTTGAGTCCTGAGCTTCCTTACAAGTCCAACTACCCTGAGACCACCATGCTACGAGACGCCCAAGCCTCCTGCAGAACCACATACGGAGGCTCTGAGAATACATGGAAATGGAGAGAGTCAGGCTGAACCCTGACTGCCAGGCCTTATGCCAAGGCATCAGACACATGAATGAAGTCCCCTAACAAGGGTATGACCCAAGTGATACCAAGGGTATCATCAAGAGTATAACAATTGCCTGTGAGCCCTTTCTGAATTTCTGACTCACACAGCTGTGAGTTATGAAAAATTGATTATTGAAAAAAGTAATTAATCACTATAGATCAAAAATCAATAATTAAAAAAAACTGGTAAAATCCCTGAAGTTTTGAAAATAAAAAGCACAAATTTCTAAATGTCAGTAAAAAAAAAATAATAGTATGAATTAGATTATTTAGACCTGAACAATAACAAAAATTCTCTACTTACAAAATATCATGGGATGAAACTATAGCAGTTCTCAGAGGGAAGTTTATAGGCTTAACCACTTAAATCTGTATTCTGAAAAAGAAGATAGGTTTAAATTAATAAACCAAGCACTAAACTTATGAAGTTAGAAAAAGAACAAAATGAAGTAAAAGAAAGTAAATGAAAATAAGTAGTAATTGTAACAGAAATTAAGCTTGAAAACACACTTAGAAATCAAAAAAAGACAATTGTCAACTTTTTTTTTTTTTGGTCTCTTTAGAGGACTGATCTCTTGCAAGATTAAGCAGTTGAAAAAAAAACCAATAGGGCAGAAAGACAACATTAGACATGACAAAACAGACATATTTAAAGATAATTCAGTGGAATGTAATTTTTTAAACAAGTTTACTCCAGTAAACTTGAACACATAGAAAATCAGAGAATTACTAGAAAAGTCTATCTTATTGACTTTATAAAGCTAACTCAAGAAGGAATTAAAAGCATCTTGCAGATACAAATGTAAATCGGAATACTTTAGAAAACATTTTTTTTAGAAAGACATTATCTGGAAGAGTTAGCGTGACCGCACCTCCCACTTTCCTTTGGACAGTTCCAGTTCATAACTGTGGTCTAAGCCTAGTCATGACTAGAGCTCTGTTTCTAATGCAGAGGGACTCCAGGGTGCAAGTTTGGTTGCATATCCTACAGCCTAGTAGTTCTCCTCACGGTTATTTACCCTAGAAATAACTCTGTGCTGGTAAAAAGGCTGCATGTGCAGGGATATTAATAGCAACATCATAGACAGGAGAAAGAAAAGGAACATTGGCACCAACTGGACTCTTCATCTGAAATATTTCCTATGGGATATGATGGAAGCCCATGCAGCAGAGAGAAAGAGTGATCGACCACTCCATGAATCAACACGGGTGGACTTAAGGAAAATGTATTGTGAGGTGGGGAAAAGAATCTCATTAAGAATATATCAGGATGATTGCATTCCTATCGTGCTGCTTAGGGATACACACATATGTGGTGAAGAAAGACTCCAAGGAATATAATGAGGACAGAATACAAGCTTCAGGATGGCAGTTACCTCCAGCGGACTGGGATAGAGAGGGCTGGAATCAGGGAGAGGGATAAGGCTTCAGAAGTGCCGATTAATTTTCTGCTTCTTAGAGTGTGTTGTTATCCTTTATATCTGACATGTGAAACTTATGCAAATTGACTCTCATTAAAATAAGGAAAATAATAATAGCAATAGCAGTTACTAACATTTACTGAGCACTTACTCTAAGTCGGGAATTATTCTAAGAGGCTTTACCGCTCACAAACACAAACGCTTTAATCCCCATCACAACTCTACTAAGGCACTATTGTTATTTTCATGTTACTTAAAATACAGGCTAAACCACTCGTAAATGACAGTGTCGGGGTGTTTTAACCCTAAGCTTTAGTGCTTCACGTGGCCTGGCTCTAATTTTACAGTTTTTCTGCAGTAGCTATATATAATGCTTATATGCAAAACAAAACAAACATTATGAAACAATCTTTAGCAACCTAGCTTCTGCAGGAATTCTTACAAAGCTGGAATTAATTTAGACTAAGTTAAAGATGTTTTAATGTATGACGGAAAGAACTTTGGAGCACATTAACAACTTGCAGTGCAATGCTATTTACACTGAGCTTTCAATTTTAAAAGTATGTTGCCATAAGCCTTCGTAAATGCCTAGTAAAGTAGGTTTATACCATCATTTGCATTTTATGGCTAAGGAAACAGGTCATGTGACTGTCTCTAGTTCACACAGAAAGGAGTCATCATCATGGATACAGACGTTTCATCTACCTCTTAGTCACACTTAGTCACATAATATGTGTCACACTGGTCCAGAAGAGTCTTTTATCTCAATAATGACTGTGAAGTATGGTCTGTGGAAAAAGCTCACCCTGAAGATTTCCCTCTTCTTCAAGGGACTGGTCATAAAACAGTGGTACTCAGAAAATTTAAAAGAAAATTCAAATATTAGACCATGCCTAGTGGCTAGGAGAGGATAGGGTCTCAAGGCAAATATGTTTTTATTAAAATGATGATTCTGTGTACACTTATTTTTTCCCCCATAGGCTGGACTTGGTTTAGATGATGGCTTAGTGGGGCTAACTCTTGGCAAAACTGTGAAGTTGTCAATGTTCTTTTTCCACCATCTGTTCCTTTCCTTTGAATTCATTTTATTGCTCTTGATTCTACATTCTTCGAGTACCTGGATCCTGTACTTGCTTCATTCTTTTCTTAACTGGCTCGTAGATCTCTAGACTGATAACTGGTATTTTAGATGGGAGGCTAGTGTGACAGTCATTAGACCGGTTTGGTGCCTATTCTACTAACTCACTTAGACACCTGAACTTTCATCCTTCTCTGAACCTCAGTTTCTCTGTTTTATAGAGGAATGAACTGAATTCAATAGAAAGGACACCTTCTAAATCTGATGTTTTTGTCTCTATAGCTGTAACGTGTAATAAGAAAACTGCTTTAGCTATTACTCCTCTCAGAAGGATTTACAATTGTAAAGAAGATACTTTAAAATCTCATTGGTTTATTCTTAATATCTCTTGTAACTGACTCTAGCACTCTCCAAATTTTCCTTACTTCAGCCATCATCCCCTCCAAACTATTCCACCTGCTTTGGCCAAAATGTGCTTCTGGCTAGTGATACCTCCATCTTGCTTCCTTCACAGATTTCTTCACTCTATCAACTTGTTTAACTTATGATGAGTGACAGAAGTGTAGTTTATATAAACTGACCAGTTCAGCAATGAATACCACTTTGTAATACTAAGAATGTCCTCATCTTATTTAATGCATTCATTTGTATTTTAAAACAAATTCAAAAGGCGTTTCTTACTGATTTCTAAATGCACCAACCCCTTCCAAAGTTTTCTAGTCTTTCCCTTAAGGTAGAGTTAGCTGGACCACACATTGCTCCTGCCTTGGTTAGAGTGTTTTGGTTCTGTTCTGTTTTTCCCATTACAATAATAACATGAGCAGAAAGCACCTTTGCTAAAGCAACAAGCCTGTGAGCCCTGGGATAGTTACTTGCTCTGGATCATTTGTTCCATTTGCTTAAATTTTGAGCTCATTTCACTCTTAAGGTCATAAGAATGTAAACATTTTGCAGTTTTCCCTTTCTTGTTTTCTTTTTGAGAAGATCTTTCTGATGTAATATGTTCCTCTAAATGTATATGTAATATCTAAATCTGATATATTTTTCTCCACCAACACTATGAATTTCTCTTCATGATACAACCCAGGTTGAACTACCCAAGTCACTTGTTATTATGGCTCCTTACTGACCTTAGAACCAAAACCCAGACCTTTGTAAGGTGGCTCTGAAAGCCCTTTACAATCTGCCTCCAATTTCTCTTTCAGCCTCATCCCATTCTCTGTCCTTCTTGTCTTTCTTCCTGTCATTCAATATCCTGAATTCTATTAAATAATCAAAACTAGTCACCTCTTCTCACTCTCATAAGGGATAATTATATGAATGCATTGATCTTTCAGAATTTTTTGTGATAATTAAATAGTTTAGCCACGTAAGGGTCTAGAATGTTTTAGATCACTTGTAAATGATTTTTCAATGATACTGTTATTTGCTATGATCGTTATTCAAATGCATGTCTCTGTTTATACAGTTTCTGTGTGGAATTTCATTCACTATACTCTCTACTTGTTAAAATTTGCTTATTCTTCAAAGGTCAGCTCAAATGCTACAAATCTGTGAAGTCTTCTGTTATAATAATGGTTAGTATTAATTTTTCCCTTTAGTGCATTGTCAAAAAGCTTTGGTTACACTTCCGTTATAACTCGCAGTAGGGTTATTTATTTCTGTCTCCACAATTAGATTATAAGGTTAATGAGGGGAGGGATAGAGGACTGTTCGCTGCTCATCTTCAGGATCCCCAGAGTGCCTGTGACTGATTATGCAGCCAAGAAGTGCTTATTAAAGTGAACTTGCAAACTGAAGATGAAACTTCTCCAGGCCACTAAGGAGATAATTTATAATTATGGAACAATGGGCATGTTTAAAAATATTTTGGAGCAGCAGTGGGAATGGCTACCTATCCAAGGTCAGCTATGCCAGTTTGCTCTTTTCAGAATAGCTACACAAAACTAAAGAGAGTGGGGACAAGACAGGGATTTGTTACGTAATTATTTCTATATATTTATGTTTCTAACTGAACAATGGCTTTATCCAAAATATAGTGCCACTGCTAGGTATCAGGGAAATATTAAGATGATATGAGTCTACAATCAAATAAATTACTATACCACTCTACTAAAGACAGAACAGACACATGCAAACTTATAATAGAAGGCCAAAGGTGAGGGCGCTAATTATAATGATGATCATTGTTCATGTTGATTGAATGATGACTCTGTGCAAGTAACCATCCCTAGGACTTTACATGTATAAACTCATAAACCTTCATCTCACCCCTCTAAATTGGTAGGTAGTATTTCTATCCCTGTTTTACAGATGAAAACTCAGGTGATGATTTAAATGAAGGGTGAGAAAAACTCCTCACTCAGTTGTGGAACTTTGCAGTAGTGACTTCCTTCCAAAGAGTAGAGTATGGAAAAAGGGAAGAAAAAGTGACTTTAAGGTGGAGAAGCCCAACAAACACCGACTTCAACCAGCTGATCCAGGTTAACGTCAAGAGTGATGCCATGTTGATAGTACAGACCTTGTAGGATGTGATTAAAATGCTGCTTGTGGTCTTCCTCCCAGAGATTCCGTGATCTTCCTCCCTAAAGCCTATCACCCAAATCTGACTGTGAGAAAAACATCAGAAAACATTTCAGTAGAGGAGAATCCTACAATATTCCTAACTCATACTCCTCAGAACCATCAAGGTCATCATAAATAAGATCCAGAGGACGTTAAGAAAACATGATAACAAAATGCAATGTGGCATCCTGGACAGAATCCTAGAACAGAAAAAGGCCATTAGGACCATGAGAACATTAGGACAAAAGAAATCGGAATAAATTAGGAAACTTAGTTAATAACAATGTATCAATATTGGTTCATTAGTTTTCATAAACATGCCTATTGTGGATTTAATTTGACCCACAAAAAGATATGTTGAAATCCTAACCCCAGGTGCTTGTGAATGTGACCTTATTTGGAGATAGAGTCTTTGCAGATGTAACCAAGTAAAGAAGAGATCACACTGGCTTAGGGTGGGCCTAAATGCAAGGTCTGGTTTCCTTGTAAGAAGATAAAGAGAGATACAGACGCACACAGAGGAAAGATGCCATGTGAGGATGGAGGCAGAGGTGGGAGGGATGTAGCTGTTAAGTCAGGGAATCCCCAGGTTTGCCAGCATTGACAGAATCTGGAAGAGGTGAGGAAGATTTCTCCTCTAGAGCCTTCAGAGGGGGCATGACCTGCTGATGCCTTAATTTTAGACTTCAACCTTCCAGAGCTGTCAGAGGGAATACATCTCTGCTGTTTTAAACCATCCAATTTGTGTAAATTTGTCACAGCAGCCGTAGGCAACTAATATAGTCCCGTACTAATATAAGATATTAATAACTGGGGAAACTGATGGGCGTGGCTGGGGGTTAATATGGGAATTCCCTATACTAGCTCTTCACGTTTTCTGTGCACCCAAAACTGCTCTAAATCATGAAGTTCAGTGATTAAAAATCAAACAAGCAGCAAAAAACAATGAGGTATTGCTTCAACTCACAAGGGTGACTGTAATAAAAAATAATAAATAATAACACATGTTAGCAAGGATGTGGAGACATTGCATTCCTCACATACTGCTGATGAGAATGTAAATTGATATGGCTTTTTTGGAAAAAAATAGTCTGGCAGTTGCTTAAGAGGTTAAATAGATAGAATTATATGACCCAGTAATTCTATTCTCAGGTATATACCCTACCAAAATGGAAAACATATGTCCACACAAAAACTTGCGTGTTGATGTTCTTAGCAGCACTATTCATAACAGCCAAAAAGTGGGAATAAACCAAATGTCAACCTGATGAATGGATAAACAAAATGTAGTATACTTATACATAAAATATTATTTGATAATAAAAAGAAACAAAGTACTGATAATGTTACAATGTAAATGGACCTTGAAGACATTATGCTAAGTGAAAGAAGCCAGTAACAAAGGAATATATATTGAATAATTTCATTTATATGAAATTTTAAGAAAAGGCAAATCCATAAAGACAAAGTACATTGGTGGTTGCCAGGGGCTGGGGGAGGGGTGGGAGCCAATGGAGAGTGGATGCTAGTGGATGTGGGGTGGGTGATAAAAATGTTCTAAAGTGTATTGTGGTGATGATTGTACAGCAGCAGTCAATATAGTAAAAAAAAAGAAAAGAAAAAGAAAAAAAACATCGAATTGTATACTTAAAATAGGTAAATTGTATGATCTGTGATTTATGTCTTAAAGTTATTTTTAAAAAGTGCATCAGATACTGACAGGCATATGCAGAACAGATAAACAAGATTATACTGTTAGCACAGGGAAATATATACAAGATCTTGTGGTAGCTCACAGCGAAAAAGAGTGCGACAATGAATATATGTATGTTCATATATAACTGAAAAATTGTGCTCTACACTGGAATTTGACACAACATTGTAAAATGACTATAACTCAATAAAAAAATATAAAAAAAATACGTCAGAGAAAGAACATTGAACTTGTCCAAGATCCCATAGCTATTAGGTGGCAGAGACAGGCTTAGAACCAAAGCAGACTGACACTAAGGGTGTGCATTCGTAGCTACTCCATGCATTGCATCTTCCATGGAGGTTTCAACAACATGATATGAAAGAATCAGGGAGAGGCAGGCCTAAGAGGAAGAGGGGCACCACCTGAATGGTTACCTTCCCAGCATTTCCTGTATCAGAGTAGCTCCTGGTAAGAGACCAAGGCAGACTCAAAGGAAATGTCATTAAAGTCCTGACTATGCTCACAACCTCCTGTAGAGGAGGAGGCTTTCTTCTGCCCTTTGCAATTCTTTTTTTTTTTTAATTGAAGTACATTCAATACAATGTGTCAATTTCTGGTGTACAGCACGATGTCCCAGTCATGCATATACATACATATATTTGTTTTCATATTTTTTTCATTAAAGGTTATTACAAGCTATTAAACATAGTTCCCTGTGCTATATGCCCGTTGCAATTCTGAGAAGGCTTATATTTAGAGAAGCAAAAGGAAACTGATTCCAAGCAATGTGATAAGCACATTCCTGGGGACCCACTTAAGTTATTTAGATGCACAACAAAGCGTTGTTTAAAACCAACTTAAAATGAGCTCTAATGAGGCAGAATTGCCTTCCATTTCATAGCCTGTCACTCATTAGTTTTTCTTTCATGAGAGGTGCCACATGTCTGTCAAGCAATTTTGAGATTTCTGTCCCACTAGCTGAAAATGTGTGCATATAGGAAGGTGTTGTTTTGTTCGGAGGGCCAAGATCGTACACTTTTCTGATTCATCATGACAAACTAACTGTCCAGCCACTGAGCCGGGGGCAAACCCCGAAGGCCACCGAATCCAGCGGAAGACAGACTCTTCAGGGCATGTTTAGTGGACTGAGTGGTTGCGGAGGAAGAGGCCTGAGGTGTTCAGACGGACAGGATCCAAGCTGGGAAGTCCTGTGTCTCACGAGAAGGAGTTTGTACATTATCCACAGGCCATGGAGAGCCTCTAAAGGGTGGGGAAAAAACATGTGATTAGTAATAATCACAGTCATAATACATAATTGCAAATCTTTTCTGACTGTGTTATGGAATTCTGATTTGAGGGGGCAAGAGAAGAGACAGTAGAACCTAAACGGAGAGGTACGTAGGCACGGACTTAGCATCGCCTTGTTTGTTGTACGATTGTACAGACTGGATTACAGAGGCCTGGCTCAAATCTTGACTCTGCCTCTGACAAGCTGTGTGAGTTTTTTGTTTTCAATCACCAAGGCTTAATTTCCATATCCCTAAAATAAGGATAAAATGAAACCCCCTTCTCAGGGCTTGAGTGAAGATAAAATAAGATAATGTGCATATAATGACACTTAAATATAAATTATTATATATTTTAATAAATGAGAGAATTAGGCAGTTTTGAGTATTCTGGTTGGTTCCCAATGAGTTAAGTGCTTCATGATGGGGAATTCAATGATTTATGAGCCCAGGAAATAATAAAACTGAATTTATCTTGGTGGCCTTCATGATATCACTGAAGAATTTGTCAGGTGCTAACAGTGTTGTAGAAATGCAGTGCTTTATGTGGTTATCCCAAAGAACTAGAAAATCCAGGAATACTCAGAAATCTCAGAAATTCCTAGAATACCAGGAAGTTACACTGAGAAAGGTGAATCAATTCACTTATCAATCAAATAGGCCTTTGCATCTTCTTTGGTCTTTATTTTGACAAACTTTCATGAGCTCCTATTTGTTCCAGGACACTAGTGACAGATGAGGAGTAAACAGACAATATCCAACCAAGATTAACCATGGAGAGAAAGTGAGATTCTGGTCACTGAGGGTAGTGTGAGTGAAGACTCTGATGGAGGAAGTTATAAGACGTGATCAGGAATTGTGAACAGGAGTGCCTGGCGGGAAAAGTCACACACACCTAGAGAAACTATGACCCAAAATGCCAGCTTTGGACTTCGTTTTATGTGTAGCATAGGACATTGAGAAACAGTAGAAAAATCTAATTTCTAATGGAAGAACTACTTTATTTTTTGGAAAAATATGCAGGATTAGAAGAGGCAATGAATAGAACCAGGGAATTAGGCAGTTATTACAATATTTCAGGAGTAACCCTCTGGGGATATGAACTAATGCAACAGGAATGAAAAGGGAGACTCTGTGAAACTGAATACAAAGGAGCTACTGATTCATTATGAGAAGAGGGAGATGGCAGGATGCCAGAAACTCTACCTTGGTATAATTAGTGATAAAATTATTCTGTAGATTCTAAAGAGTTAGGCAAATGTATGAAATCCTATACATTCTTTCATTGTGTTCTCAATGACAAAGACACACACACACATTCTAAACAAAACAAAATGGCGTAGACACAATTTATCTTTCTTTGGAAGTGAGGAAGGCTCCCAGAGGTCAGTTGATTTGTCCAAGGTGATACCACAAGACAGCGGAGCTAGAACGTGAACTTACATCAGTTCCTTTTTACGCCAGAACGCAGGTCTCTGCAGACAAGTGTACTTCTCTGTACACAAGTGGACCAAGCCCAGAGCTGCTGTCGTTGCATGCCACTGAACTTGCCTTTGTTGCCAGAGAGTTCCTTTTTCGCCCAACTCATGCATTTGTCTTCTTTTGCTGAACATATTGTAAGGGTCCAAAACATCTCTTTGGGATGTTAAAGCTTTTGATATTGACTTACTATGCCATAGGCACCCCCAAATTTGGAAATATAGCACATGTTTGCTATCCCTATGTATTGAAACCTGGAACTCACTTAGGAATGCTAGTTGCTGTAAGCTCTCCCGTAAGACTTCTTGATTCTTGGGATCTATGCGTATTTGGAAAAAAATAAGCTCCTTGAAGGTATATATCTTTATCTGTTTTATTCAGTGATATAGCTCACATGCTAGAATGGGAACTGACATGTAGCACATGCTTCATAAATGTCTGTCAAATGTATGAACCCCTTTCTTCTGAATAACAAAGATGAAAATGTTTGACTTAAAATACATAGGGTCTGAGGGGCTTAAAAATCTGCTCCCCCACCCCAAAGAGGCCAGCTAAGACTTCTTTGTTACTAGATTTCTCCTAATCTTTATACCGGAGAATCACTGCAAGGCTATCCCAAGCATGGTCTTTTTTGGGCAGTGGCTTTATTTGCTGTTTGATTCTCTGGGAGGCTGCAGGCAGAAATGGTAAACTTAAAGTTAACATGAGCAGACAGACTCTAGGGCCACTTTCAAGTCAGCGGAGCTCTACTCTCTCCTGTCCCTGTGTGTTGTCATTATCAGCCTGCGTGATTTCTGGGGAAGGGCAGCATCATGTGATGGAAAGAATGTGAACCTGAGTCCAGGCAACAAATCCTTTGAACCCCAGCCAACTCCTTATTAGCTGTGTAACCTAGGACCAATTATTATACATCCCTGGATCTACTGACAGCATCCTCAACTGGAAAATCAGGAATAGATTATCTACATTAAGTTGTTGCTGTTGTAAAAATTAAAGCTACAGCATATAAAAGTCTTGACACAAAGCAGGTGTTTAGTCAGTATCGTTTTCCTATTTTTACATATGTTAATTCTTTCTCTTTGCCCCTCTGTGAAGATAAAGATGAAAGGTAATCTGGGAGGAAGAATCATGTGTCAACTTCTTGTGGCTATAAGTAACCCAGGAGAGCAAAGGTCTGGGGGTGAAAAACAATCTTCAGGTGTCTCTTTGAGTCTATTTAATGAGTCCTGTGTGGGGGATCTTGAGGCTGCCTCCTTTGTTCATTAAAGCCCAGTGATGTATAGAATCCAAGGCAGGGGTAAGCAGTCAGAAATTCACCTTTAAAAACAAGATCTGGTATGACTTCCTTCAGGGCCTGGGGCCTGGGGAATAAGCTGCCTGTTCCTGGGGCTGCCTGCTATGTGGGAGTGACTGTCACTGACTTTCAGCTTGTCAGATACATTTCTGAGCCATCAGTATTTACTCCTGAGGGAGCCACTGCCAGGATTATCAGAACAGAGAGGAGTTAAATAGACCATGCTGGTTTTGTAGCACCTCAGCTCACACAGCCCCAGTGGGAACCACCCCACTGCCCCCACTTCCTGGCATTCATAAGTGGTGCCCTATGCTTTTTGCTGCATCCTCAACTCCCTTCACCTTATTATCCGTTGGATTTTTCTAATGCTTAATGAATGCCAACTTGGTGGCCAGTGCTGGTGCATACGCTGTTGTTCGCCTTCACAGCTACCCAGTGAACAGGGGACGGATGGTAATTTGAATTTAAAGCTAAAACTAGGTTCAGAGGAGTTAAATGACTTTCCACCAACCACCCAGAGAGTTTTGCAAAACAGGATCCAAACCTACACTGATCTATAGTGTTTTGGTTGAAAAATTGTCTGCAAGGGGGTCTGATACTAGTTTGGGGTCCGAGATCGCTTCATCTGACATGCTGTCAGGCTCATCTCGGTGTTAAGCACAGTCACTCTTCATGCTTCTCCTGGTCTCTATGAAAATCCTCTCTGACCAAATGTTTTCTCTCTACTTCTCGTTAATTCGATATATCTTTTTTTTTCCAGTTTTTAAAGAAATATTTTAATTGAAATGTAGTTGGTTTACAATTTTAGTTTCAGGTGTACAGCAAAGTAATTCAGTTACACATATACATACATACATATTTTTCCTTCTCAGATTATTTTCCATTATACATTATTACAAGAAATGGAATATAGTTACCTATGCTATATAGTTAAGTCCTTGTTGTTTATCTATTTTATATACAGTAATGTGCGTCTGTTAATCCCCAACTGCTAACTTATCCCCCTCTGCCCTTTCCCCTTTGGTAACCATAGTTTGTTTTCTATGTCTGTAAGTTCTGTTTTTCATTTGTGAATAGAATTTGTACCTTGTTTTAATATTGCACACATAAGTGATATCATATGATATTTATCTTTCTCTCTTAATTTGATTTATCTTATTTTGATTTGATTTTGAAAGATACAAAATAGGACTAAGAATTGTGAAGTGGGCACATGTAACTTGGTTCTCATTTGTCCACACTCACGATAATGAGACCCAGAATTTTGTGGACACTGACTCTTTGGTACTGTTCAAAGCTGTTTTTTGTACATACTAACTCCTTAGGTACTCACAAGAGGCTCAGGACATAAGTATTATTGTCTCAAACTTACAGATCAAAAAAAAGAAACAGAGAGATTATGCAGTTTGCTCAAGATTATACAGCTAGTAAGCAGGAGAAGTTGGATTTGAAGTGAGGGAGGCTGACTCCAGGGCTGTGCCTATTGACTGCACCAGACTAACTATTTCTCTGCTATCTTTGCAGCAACATTAGAAAGAGAAAGGCACATAAAAACATAATAGCCTCTCTTTTGCTTTTTAAAGAAAAGACAGTGAGCAAAGATGTAAGTGAGGAGGAAGACACTTTAGGAGCCCATTTGGACAGTGGAGCGCCTGCCAAGGAAAGGTTATTGCGGCAACATTGCTGGAAATAATTTTAAAATAAATTAACAAAGCATATTAAGGCAAAAGACAGAGAAAAGGGCAGAAAGAGCTGCCAGGAATCACTTGGATAATGTCTGGAGACTTCCATTTTAAAGTTTAGGAAACACTGAACGATGTACCCCTATCTCTGGTATTGACTGCATGCCAGGGATAGAAAAAGATGCAGTGGTCAAAATCAGAGCATGCACTAGAGATACCAAATGAAAGTGTTCATATTCCAGAGAGTCTCCTTGAAGGGCTGGCCTTTTTTTTTTTTTTTTTTTTTTTGCCATAGGAGCAGCGGTCGCTGAATCCTTACTGCGATTCTGAGCTTGGGTGGGTAACAGCAGCTCTGGGAATAACCAGTATTTCTCCTCCTGAATCACATTTACTCTTGTCTGCCTTTGGTCCAGGAAGCAGAGAGTCTGTGGTTGGGAGAGAAGGTCACATTCCTGTACTTACTTACATATTTACTTTATTTACTGTGTATTACATATAAAGGATAAATATGTGCCTGAAAGCTTGAGATGAGCTTTAGTGGTTTCAGACAGCAATGTGCATATAAAGTACCTGGAGGAGTTTGTTAAAATGTAGATTCCCAGTCCTCCTAGCCAAAAAGTGTCATTCTGAGGGTCTAGGAGGAGGTCTAGGGAGCTCCATTCAACAAACCTGCTTAAGGCAGTTTTGTTGCAAGGGGTCTTCATATCTCATTTTAAGAAGACCAGTGAGTGGTTCTTAACAAGAGACATGCATTAGAGTCGCCCATGGGTCCTTACAAAACTATGGCCACATGCATGGTTGGATCCGCTGTGTTCAGACTTCTCTGGAAGGAGGCCAGTTATTCCAGGCTGGATTCCCTAGGATGCTGACTCTGAGACGGGGAGGACCTCTGAAAAGAGACTGGGCAGAGAAAGAAAGTAAGCTTCAAAGCAGTCTTAGTGGAGACCTCAGCTAAAGCAACTGACATTCTAAGATGACACCCCCAGAGATGTATTTATTTGGGGTGAGGGAGCTGGAAGTTTAGACTCCGACTTTTTTATTGAAGCATAGTCAGTTTGCAATGTTGCATCAATTTCTGGTGTACAACATAATGTTTCATTCATACAAATACATATGTATATTCCTTTTCATATTCTTTTTCATTATAGGTTACTATAAGATATTGAATATAGTTCCCTGTGCCATACTGTAGAAACTTGTTGTTTCTCTATTTTATATACAGTAGTTATTATCTGCAAATCTCGAACTCCCAATTTATCCCTTCCCTCCTTCTTTCCTACCTGCCAACCATAAGTTTGTTTTCTATGTCTGTGAGTCTGTTTCTATTTTGTAAATAAGTCCATTTGTGTCTTATTTTTTTTAAGATTCTACATAAAATTATATTATATGATATTTTTCTTTCTCTTTATTGCTTACTTCACTTAGACTGATGACCTCCAGGTCTATCCATGTTGCTGCAAATGGCATTATTTTATTCTTTTTTATGGCTGAGTAGTATTCCATTGTATAAATATACCACAACTTCTTTATCCAGTCCTCTGTCAATGGGAACTTAGGTTGTTTCTGTGTCTTGGCTATTGTAAATAGTGTTGCTATAGAACATTGAGGTGCATGTATCTTTACAAATTTGAAGTCCTTCTGGACATATGTCCAGGAGTGGGATTGCTGGATCATATTAGACCCCCTACGTTGAATGGTTATTAGATGCTGGATTCCCTGGGGAGGGGATGAGACCTTATTCTTTAGCCTTCACAATCCCCCCAGGGTCTCAGAGTGAAGAGCCTTATGCCAGTATCTGGGGGGTAGATCTGGGCACTGGATTACAGAATCCCCCACAGTAAGTATGAATTTTGTTTTGTTTGGGTTTCTAGCCATCGCATGGGTGATTCTCATGCACTACCAGGTTGTGAACCAGGAATGCAGACGTGTCACTGGTAATGAACAGAAAGAAAGGATGCTTTTGGGGTGTTTTCTCAATGGGGCCAACTCTGTTCCTAACTCCCAGAAAATTTCCACTTATCCTGCAGAGCTCAAATCTAGTGACATCAGCTCTTTGAAGACTTTTCGAGCCCTTCAGGCATAGTTAATCACTTAGTTCTTGAGTAATCACTTATCTTGTATAAACTTGCATTATTAGGCATCTTTCCTCCCTATCAGTCTGCTTATTTCACTATGTCATGTTCATTTTTGTATCCCAGCATCTAGCAGGGTCTACACATAGTGGGTGGCATATGAATGAAGGAATCTGTGAATGAATGATTTGCTTGTCAGTGGCTGAAGTGTTAGGGGAGGAGGCAAAGAGAGGATAACGCTCTTGACAATCATCCTTTGATATCTCAAAGACAGACTTTGGATAATATTGATAATATTTGCACTGTGGTGTGGCCATTCTGATATAACAGTATCTCTCAGCCTAATTGCGAACCAAGGACTGTTGGGAAAAAAAAATTTTTTTTGGACCAACCTCTGGGATGAATTTCACATAAGAATATTTTAAACGTGGCTCCAACTCTAGTGTGATCCTGCATACCTTCTTTGTCTCTCTCGGACAAATGCCAGGCATGTCACCTTCTTGCCCATTGAAGAAGCATGTGTCAAATAAATGGAGTGAAATGATGAACTAACAAGCTACTAGCAGATTTTACAAAGCCCCTGTTTAGTGATTTTTAGGAGACTAAACTCTCCTCCCTTTCCCCAGCAATCCAAATTCCCCAATAAAGTCCCTGAGCTATCCAGTATATCTATGTTAGTACCTATTACCACACGCAGCCACACATCCAAAGCCAAGAGAATTCCCAGCCCAGCAGCCCTTGGCTTGATTAGGTTGCAGCCTGTGCTCTCACTCCAATCACTTGCATGAACAACCCTGAAGCGGAACCACCAGTGACCGGCCACAATAACAGGCCACTGAGGGCTCAGAGGAGAAGAAGGGTGCAATGAGTTTCACAAGCTCCTTATCCATCCTGAGAAATGCCTGGGGACACCATGTTGTTTGAGAGCCTGGTACCATTACAGGATCCTGACGGTCTATTTTCGATGTGTCCCGAGGGAGAGAGTATCAAAATTCCCTCCTGATAGTTTGTATAGGTGAGTGATGCTGCTGCTTGTTCAAGCAGAAAGGAAGAGCTTAGAAATATAATAGGAACTTTGGCACTGGAAATTTTCTAGTGTTTTCTATTATGTGAAGTCCACAGTGCTTGAAACCTTCAGGAGCTGGTGCAGGGGGCAGGTAGAAGGGCATTCATCCTACATCCTCTACCCAACGTGACTTCATCAGAAATGATTGCTTTATTTCAGGAGAGCATTTTAGTACAGCTGATTTTTCTGAGAAGACCTTAACCCTTCCAGAAGTCCTACGAATACCTTATAAGTTGTTTAGCAGCATGGGTGACTGTGATGACAATAAAGGTAAATATTGTCAAACATGAGTAAAATAGCTTAGACAGATGTGCTAAGGAGTACTTCAAGGGAAAAAGATAAACGGGTGACATGAGAAAGGGAACGAATGTCTCCTAAAGGTCAGATCCCACACACCTGTCACCTCACCTTTCCCTGCGATGGAGTCATTGTCCTCTGCGCTTTAGAGATGAGGAAACCGAGGCTCATAGAGTTCAGTCAGTCCCCCGTAGTCACAGCTTTAGTGAGGAAAGATTTCAGGCTTCTGCTCAGTCCTCTCATCTCTGATGCCTACAGGCAGGGAGTTGAAAGGAGCAGAAGCTGGAGAACAAAAGGGAGGAAGAACAGGGTAGAAAATGGTGACAGTTGTAAATGGAAATGGTGTTAGAACCACCTGGGAAGCTTACTGAGACGGAGACTCTTTCAGTCCCTGTCATTACATAACACACCCACTCCGCCTCTTAGTAGCTTAAACAAAAACAAGCCATTATTTTTTCATGAGTCTGAGAGCTGATGGGGCAGTTCTTCTGTCTCAAGTGGGCTTGTCAGAGGTCCTGGGATGTCTAATAGGTCCAAAATGGCCTCCCTCACTTGGTACCCTCTGCCAGCAGCAAGCTCAGCCACGGGTCTCAGCTCTCCCCGTGAGCATCTCCAGGTAGCTACTGGGGCTTCGTTACAGTTGGCAGGTGGGTTCCAAGAAGGAGCATCCCCAGATAATAAGCCCCAACAAGTAAACACTTCTCAAGCTTTTGCTTGCCTCACACTAATGCTTCACTAGCCAAAGCCAATCAAATGGACAAGCCCAGAGTCAGGGTGAGAGACCTCTGCAAGGGCGAGGAGACTACCTACCACAGAGGGGTTCCCTTATCCTTCTGTAGACTCAATGCTTGGAAATCTAAAGAGGTTGCATGCAGGTGTCTGTATTTTTAATAAGCTTCCTAAACAAACTCCATAGTGTACCTTCCTAACTTTCCTTATCTCACTCCTACCTTCTTCCTTTAAAACCTGCTTTCTGCTGAAAATCTTGGTTAATTCATTCATCTGCAAGGCAATAATAGGTTTATTGTTTGTGAGAGAAAGAAGTTCATTGATCTGAAGAGAAAACAATATCAAAACCACAAAAATTCCACCAAAAAAGCAGTTTGTTGTCACCAGTGACCTCCATGTCACTATTCAATGAGCATTCTTCAATCCTCATCTTTCTTGATCCTTTAGCAGTGTTCAATACTGTGGATCACTCCTTCCTTCTTAAGATACTCTATATCCTTGCCTTTTGAGATATATCACACGTGCACTGCTTCTCCCCTTCTGCCTGCTGCTTGTAGTCTCTTTTTGGTTCATTTTCTTCTTTCTAACCTCTAAAGGTTGACATTTTTCAAGACTTGGTTCCAAGTGCTTCCTCGCCTTATTCTGTACTACTTAGGCAATGCCACACCCACCAAATGCTTCCATCACCAACTGTTGCCTATATGCAAATAACTCCCAAGTGTATGTGACTAGCCCAGACCTTTACTCTGAGCTGCAGACTTCTATATCCGACTCTTTTTTTCTACACCTCTCCTAGGATGTCTCAGAGGAATTCAAATTTAAAATGTCTAAAATTGAACTCAACCCTCCCCTCTATCCAATCCTAACCTGTTCTTCAATTGTTTATTACATTAGTAAAGGGTACCATCATCTAGGTAGTTTAGCAATGAGAGTTTGAAGAGTAATGTTGCCCTTTCTCTCTCCATCAACCACCCAGACATCTCATTCCATCCAGTACCACTCCTTGTTTTTTGTCTTACCTCCTCTCATATGTCAACCTCTCTCCATCATCTCCTACTGCAGCGTTCTAAGCCAGACTGCCATCACTTCTCATCCAGAAAACACACTTTAAAAAAGCTTTCTAAGTGGTCCCCCAGCATCATCTCATTCCTTTTCCCTCCACCTTCACAACCTACCATTCTTTATCCATGTGCAATCTGAGTAATCTGGTTTTTTTTTTAAATCCTCAATTATTTAATTTAATTTAAAGCATTCAGTATCTTCCTAATGCTTTTATAATAAAAGCCAAAATCTTACCATGGTGCACAAGATCTTGAATGACTGGTTTCTGCTTCTTTCCCAGTCCCTTTTGCCAGTGCTCCTCTTGTTCTCGGTAATTCACCTGCTCTGGCCTTCTTTTCATTCCTCTAGTGTGAAATTATCTCCCACCTGAGAAATTTGAATGCCTCCTCAACCTCATTTACTTGCTAATTCTTCAGATGTCAGTTCACACATCTCCTCCTGAGGAAAGTGAGCCTTTCCATACCCCCCAGGCTATATCAGGGCCTCTTACACACTCATAGTCCCATGAGCTTCTGATTCTTAGAATTAAGCACAGTTCATGACAATACATCTACTTGTGTGTTGACTATGGAAATGTCTCTCTCCCTCACTAGACAGCAAGATCTATGAGGGCAAGAAACACATTTGTTTAACACATTAAATCACTAGTCCCTGTCACATGGATAAAATATTTTAACGTATTTTTGAATAAGTGAGCAAATGGAGAGAGGAAGGGAGGAATATGCTTGTTAGGACTGTAGTCTTGCCCAAGACTCTCACCTTCAATGTTAATTGCCTGTTTTGTGTCTTTTTCTGTTAGATCCATTTTCATCATACTACTCTCATCTATGGTGGACTACTCCTGGCAGGGAGTTTTTCATTTTGTGCCTTGACCTTTGTGCTCTATGGTTAGCCTGCCTCAATGACAGCATTTGAAGCTGCACTCCCTGGAGTGAATCCCTCTTCTTCCAGGCATGTTCTAGTTTCAGGCCTAAGTACTAGTCTTCTGAGTCCATGCTTGCTAGAAGTAATGTGGTTCTCGAGAACAGAGTCTCAAGATGGCATAATACCTCTCTAAGTTGGCTGCATGAGATGTTATAAAAGAAAACTTGGCTGCCAATGTTAAATCAGATGAAACCCACCTATAACTGGATTGAATGATACCAGGAGAGTGTGGGGGGGACTTGTTAAATGAGGCAATGTTATGAAAGTAAACTGGCAATATTAATATTAGGATATATCCCATGCACATGGTTTGACACCTTCAGAGTACCTACTTCCTGTTTCCAAAGAAAGCTTGAGAAGTGTAAGTTTGTTTGGCTTCTCCACTTATGTGAATTGAATTTCTGACAAAAAAACCCATGGTCCAACCAATCAGACCAAGCTGCTTTGACACACTGGGATGTCAGAAGCATATGGAGGGCAATTGATCAGACTGCATTGCTGTCCACTCACCTTCAGCTAACCCTTTTTGCCTTAACCTACTCTAGGGAGGATTACTCAGAAGCGTGGTTGCTGCCATGTGTGGAGATTGAGTTTGTACAGGCTCCTAATCATTACTGCACTTTGCACTTTTAATGGATATTTTTGTCTCGGTATTCTCCTTTCTTCCCATTTGCACACCCCCTGAATTGATTTGTGTACAGACTAGCATCTCAATAGACACAGAAAAAAGCATTGACAAAATTCAACCCCTTTCATCATAAAAATCACTCAACAGAGAATAGAAGAAATTTTCCTCAACTTGATAAAAGGCATCTGTGAAAAACCACAGCCAGCTAATATCATATTTAAATGGTTAAAGACTAGAAGCTTTCTCTTAAAGATTAGGAATGAGACTAGCATGTCTGATTTCACCACTGTTATTCAAAATTGTACCAGTGGTTCTACCCCAGTAATTGGATAAGAAAAAAAAAATACAGGAAAACAGGGCTGGTAAGGAAGAAGTAAAACTGTCTGTATTTTCAGATGGCATGGTCTTATATAGAGAAAATCCTAAGGAATCCACTAAAAAAATTGTTAGGCTATTAATGAGTTTAGTAAGGCTGCAGGATGTAAGGTCAGTATACAAAATTCAATTGTATTTTTATCCACTTGCATTGAACAATCTGAAAACAAACTCAGAAAACAACTCTGTTCACTACAACATATTTGGAATAAAATATTTAGGAATAAATTTAACAAATAAATACAAAACTTAAGCCCTGAAAACTATTATTGACAAAATGTTTAAAATGATCTAAATAAATGGAGAAGTGTCGCATGTTCATGAATCAGAGGATTTAGCACTGTTAAGATGGGAGTACTCTCCAAGTTGATCTACAGATTCAACAAAATCCCTATCAGAATCCTAACTGAATTCTGTAGAGAAATATATATATGCATATATATATATGTATAAATTGACAAGCTGATTTGAAGATACATATGAAATTATAAAGAATCCTTTTATTTTTTTCAAAGCCTGGGTCCACCTATTAATTCCTGAAGAACTAAAAGTTTTAAAATTATCCATATAAACGAAATGTTAACTTCTGTTTTTCAGTTCGTTCGTTCGTTCTTTCTTTCTTTCTTTCTTTCTTTCTTTCTTTCTTTCTTTCTTCCTTCCTTCCTTCCTTCCTTCCTTCCTTCCTTTCTTTCTCTCTCTCTCTCCCTTTCTTTCTTTCTTTCTTTCTTTCTTTCTTTCTTTCTTTCTTTCTTTCTTTCTTTCTTTCTTTCTTTCTTTCTTTCTTTCTTTCTTTCTTTCTTTCTTTCTCTTTTTCTCTCTTTCTTTATCTATCTAATCTATCTACCTGCCTACCCACCTAGCTTATCAATTAGATTAATAAGTCCTTCGCAAGTGAGTACTATGTAAATCTGCTATTTACTAACATCTAATACCATACCTTACAAACATTAAATTCTAAAAATATATTGTTATTGCTTCAAAGTAAACTCAATAATAGAGGATAAATTTAAACTTGCATGCTTTGATTATCTACTCTTAATATATTTTAATATCAATTAATTTCCTTAAGGAAGATATAGTTGATACCATTTTTAGTTAATTTGGCAAAAATTCTTTATTTTACAAATGATCAGGCTATATTTCTTTCAGCCCATAGGACATTTTCTCTTGTAACAAGTTCTGGGTTCACAACAGATGGTATATTTATCTCAAAATTATAGATTTAATACACTTTTATTTTCTTTATGAGAGGTTAGAAACTCCTCAACGAGTTTTAAAAATCAAATCCTACCTGATGAGCTGATGTAGAATATATAATGAGGTCTCTGTTAGAAAGTGAGTACCTTAAGACATTAGCTCTACAGGTAGGAAGAACAGAAGAGGCACGTTTAAAAGCAAGATCATAAGAAAAATAAAAATTTTCCGGAAGAAAGTTAATTTATTTTGGCATCTCTTTTCCTGAAAGAAAAATATTGTCTCCAATTCTCCAACTCAAAATAGTTATTTATAATTCAAGGAGCTCTAGGGTCTCCTTGTTACATTTTACAATTTGAGATTTGATTAAACCTGAATATTCCTCCTATTATACATTCTAATCTTGTAGCCACTGAATAATCTACCTGTATCTTTGTTACAGTGGAGAAAGTACCTCTCCATCTGCACTTCTATATAGCAATCCTGCATAGATACACACTTCTTATTTGGCTGTGTGTGTGTGTGTGTGTGTGTGTATGAGAAATCATATGAATTACATACAGTACATATAAAGCATTATATAAAGCAAAAATCCTGCTCCTCCTTGAAAAATTCTTCTGTTGGCTGTAACACTGCACTTCTCAGGTCTTCATCTCTTAAGTCACTGTGTCTAGGACCATCGTGCCAAAGGCGCTGGTGCCAATGCAAATCCTTCTAAAAATGCTGCTGAAGCTGCAGTGCCAATACTGTTAATACTGGGCTGAGACAATGATCCATGGACATTTGGAGAGAGCTGCTTCGAGCATTTTTTTCCCTTCTTTTTTCTTGACCCTAGGCAAATGTCCCCAGTGACTTAGACAACAGGACAATTTACATGGCAAGTAGTATATTGAACTCAGCACCACTTGCTGTTATTAACACAAAATAGTAGCTACAGATCACTTGTCCTAGGAGGAGTCCCTTCCAGAAGTTTCCTTGGACTTCATGTAAACAGAATTCTGGTGAACATGACCCATACATGCACAGCTATACCCAAATCCCAGGACCACCCCTGATTAATCTCAAGAAGGACTCTTGTTAATTTTGTTAAACTATTTGCTTGAAAGGGACATAGAGAATACTTAATAAACTTTTATTTGTATTTTTTAAATTAGGGTATCATTTTGATTAATTCAGTCACTTTTAAGTTCAGGTATCATTTGCCAGTTTTCCAGGGAGCCTCTTTTGGCCAATGAGCCATATCACATACACATAAGAACTAAGGGAATTCATGTGAATCTCACTGTAGCTGAGCAAACAATTGCTCTTAAACCAAACCTGGCTGTTCTACCTCAGGTATATGTCACTTTGCTTATTTGGCAATGCTGCAAAATGGCAGTAAGAATATCTCTATGAGATGAACCTTTCTCTTGCCTCTTTCATAACCAAGTTGTCCACTGGACACATCCTCTCTCACTCTGAGAGCAAATCCTAACCATACTCATTCAACTGAGAATCTTTAAAAACTCACTTTCATTTATTAGTGTCACTCCCTCTGCATTCTTCTTATCTAACTCTGGACCTGCCTGTTCAAGTATCTGGGATTTCCTGATCTTTCCTATCTTAGTTAACCTACCGAAGTAGGTTGACCAACTGCCTGTTTTTTGTTTTTTGATTAATTTTCATTATTGCTTATGTATTGAATTCAACATCTCTGACCCTTGATAGTGGATAAAATCCTACCATGCTAAAACCATCCAGTCCTGGCCTTCTGTATCCCAGTGAAGCAGGACATCTTTTCTCTTTGTGTAGGCTTGGCTTCAAATAAGTAACAAAGAGATTTGATGACTCCTGACTTGGTGCAGAAAAATCAGCATGGATGATATAGATTCTATTTTATATAATTGCTCATGAGTAAAATATAGTGCATGTTTTTTCCTTTATAAAAATAAGCTAAACTCTAATACACCTGAATATATGAAAATGAAGGCAATAGTTGAAAATTCCAATACGTATAGTATATAAAATAGATGAAACATTAAATAAGGCATGCTATATAGCAACTGTAATCAAACATATTTACTGTTGATAATTTTAATTAAGGAAGTTGTTAATGGAGTTGTGTATATTCAGGAAGGATTTCATGGCTTTATTTTTAGAAGCACAGACTCTCAAATTTACAAGTCATATGAATTAAATGAATCCAATGATCTACATGTAATTGAAAGCCATCCTTCCAGTGCCAGAGAATAATTTTAATTGCAAATGTTATTAAACTGTCCTTGTGAATTTATTTATGTGACTAAAGTTCCCATAACAGTGCTACTATTTGGTTGTTTCAATGCATATCATACAGTCATTAAAGGTCTCCAGAAATTAAAGTAACCATCTATATTTTCTTTTCATTTATTCCTTGAAATATTCACTTCAAATTCGTTCCCTGAAAGCTTACAGTGTGGGTTGGTTATGTTTTTATCTCAACACCACCAACATTTATTTATATAAGTTCTAAGTTCTTCAATAGATGGGCTTCTGAGATTTCAAAGAAAATTGAATCACCCAAGTTCAACATGGCACCTCCAAATAATATAGACTGGAGAACTCTGATTTTCAGATCCATACATGCCCAACTACTTCATATTTGCTTTTAGACAGGATATGGTCTTTAACCTAAATGATGCAGGTAACACTGGGAGTGACAAGGTTTGAGAAGAGTCTGTACTCAGCTCTCCTTGAAATCATTTGTGCATTTTCAAATGGGTCATAGACAATGCAAACAAAGATTGCTAACACTGCACTGCAGAAATCAGCCATTTTATTCTTTCATCCATTTAATATATATGTATTATAAGACTATAAATTTTGTTTTGTATTTTATGATCCTTTGACAATTTATGTCTTTGGCTGACTGGGACGAGACCATCTCTGCCAGGGCTAGCTAATTCCTAGAAATAGCAAACTAGTTGCTTTTGAACATGCCTTTTAAATACAACCCAACCAGTCCAAAGTTCACATCCCTCAGTCACCTTCTTTATTGGACTTTTACAAAGCCAGTATTCCTCTGACCTCATCAACCTGGGACCAGGCACCAGAAAATTCAAGACAGCCCCTGAAACCCAGAACGTGCTGAAATTATTCAAATTAGTCAATCCTAATCTTGTTTACATTGCCTTACCCACTTCTTGCCATGAAAACCACAGTAAAGATTTTTTTGCCCAAGCTTTCCCCCAGCCCCTTCTGCCTCCTGATCAGCCCTGGAGCTGCCCTTTGTGGCCCTGCGTGACATGGCATGTCCACTCCTCTTAGGACCTGTAAGTAACACACTATCTTTTTAACGACAATTAGAATTCAAAGAGTTTTCTTCTTCCCACATTGGGGAATTTATAGTAGTTAAAAAAAAATTCACATTCGTGCGTATACTCAGGTTTCCTTTGGAAAGTTTGTGATTACAGTTGCATAATAAAAATGCTCAACTTATAAATATCGTTTGTCTCAAAGAAAGCAGAAGACCTTTTTACCCATTTCAGTAATCTAACAATCTTCTCACTCTTACCAAAAAAAAAAAGAAAAAAAAAATTTTATAAGCAAATTTATGCCCCAGGGAAATCACTAAAAAATCAATGATCCAACATGACAATGGCATATATTTTTAAAAGCTTTGTTTATCTCTCCTTATTAAAAATACTTTCACAAAAAGCAATAATCCTGATGGCGTGAATTAGTAACTGCATCTTTGAGTTTCATTGTGATTCTTGTTTTACTCATGGTTCACTGGTTTCCTGGGCCTGTTTTGGGTACCGGGCTACTTATATAGTCACTGGATTATTATCTGCCTTCAAAAGTGACAGCAAAACTCTAGGGCTTCTGGGAGCAGTGGGAAGATTGTGTAGAAGGAATGAAATTTTTCTTTTTAGGAGAATAGATATCCAGACAGTATGAAAATCAGGGTTAAGAAGTAACAAGGACAACATGAGAGAACAGTAGAAAACAGCGGGGATAAAATACATTTTTTTTTTAAAAGTAGAACTGTGAGAAACAAACAAGTATCAGATTACTTCATTCACATCACTTCTTAGGTTCTCGAGGGACGAGAAGGATATTCAATAACATAGAGACTCAGAAAGGCAATAATATACCTGGGAAGGAGCCGGAAATTGGGACCTGGATGGATAAGGGCTGGAATCCCTGTGCTACCACTTCATTAGTGCCCCAGATCTGTAAGCAGGTTATTTCCTTCCACTTCCTCATGCCTCAAATGGAGACCGTCATATCTACTGCAGTGGGTAGTTATTAAAATTAAATGAGAAATAAATGAACATAAAAGAACTTGGGCAATAGTGGGGACAGGCGAAATGCCCCCTTTTCTAAATGGGACAGGGGTCTAATAAGTTTGGGACCAGTCACTGCACTAGAAATGATTGCTGGTTTTATAAAACAATGGTATTGTCTTTCACTCAAAATGAATGGACGTCTGGGATTGTGGCTTTTTGGTGGGTTGGGGGTCCTCCATTATAAGAAGATTTTCAGTCAGTTGTAAAGCTGAGTTTAAAAATAAGTAATGCATAAGAAGGAAGCTGCTGGACAGATATTTCTGGAAGGCAGAAATTGGGTATTGTATTTAGGCTTGTGGTGCTTGGAATATTGAAGAGTTTTGTTTAAGTCATGGGAAGACCATGCAAAGCTAAAATAAGAATGTTTCAGTCACTTGTCTTAAGTTTCTTCATTTTAACTTTGGGTTCTGGAAAATGTGAAGAATGCCTTTCTCTTTCTTTGGTTCTGCTATAATCACCTGTGTAATGGTCCTGCCATCCATTCAGACCCTGCTGTGCTTAGAAGCTCTTTCTCTCTGAGAAAACAATACTCTGGTATATGCATGAAAGCTTTGAAGGATAATTTTGTGAGCCCATTTGATTTTGTTCCTTGAAACTTTAGCACAAGATTTCTCACAGCTGCTGGAAATTATGGTGTTTCATCGCAATTCTGAATTGCAACTTCTTTGAAGGCAGTAAGACTAAAATTTCCAAATGTGGGATCACTCAAATAATGTCTTGAGGTTACAAATCAAAATCAATGAGAGAGAGATACATATAATATATACCCTTTATTATATATATTTATGTAATATATTATGTAATATATATTATATTATGTGTGTGTATACTATATATACACCCTTTAAATTTCTTGCAAATCTATATCCTGATAACCTCATCAGCCTGGTGTGTTAACACTGTGTAATCCTTTGCAACACAAATTTCCACCAAGAAATTTCTTCACTAAAATTTTCAATGATGAGGAGAGTCTTGTGTTTTACACTTTACATTTACACTTAGGAGTAAAGAAAATGACAGGATTGCAGGAATCAGTCAGGGCTTAGAAATCAAACATGTTCAGTCCCTTATTTTCGCTTCCAAAATGTGAGAGAACAAAATCCTTTGGGCTTTCTGAGTTTGTTTTAGATTACATTTCCTCCAGTTGGGGAAAGATCTCAAAAAGCTAATGTGTTCATTAAAATATCAAGTGACTGGTTTCGAAGGTCTGATACAGTGTAGTGCTCCTCACCTGGTCTATATAAAATTCTAGTTTACATTACATTAATGGCTACAAAATATGTACCCTGCCAACTTGCAAAATTCTGGCTCTAATGCAGAGGGTCTCTTTTTCCCTCAAAGAGGAGGATGAAGACAAAGGAATTGTCACTGGGAGCCAACTGAGCCTGCAGATTCCCTGATGTTTAAAAGATGAACCTAACATCTTGCTTAATGCATTCTCAAGAATGTGTCTGATTTATGAAGCTTAATGTGCACTTAAGAAATATCTGATTTACAAAGCTTTCTTGATTAAAAAGGAGTCTTTTCTTGGTCCATTTTGATAGGTTTGTAAAACTCAGATTGCCCACTAAATGCAGCCTTTCTGGGGAAAAAGTGTACTTCTTGGCACTTTAAGAGCCCAGCGTCATGCAGAACTCGCCTTTTGGCCTGTCCCTCACTAGCTGTGTGGTCTTGGACACATCCTTACATCCTCAAAGCCCCAGTTTCTCATTTGTAATGTGGGATAACAATAATGTCAACCTACTAAGAAGACTGTGAGAATTAAATGAAATATTGTTGCTGAAGACCTTACCAGAGTTCCTAAACCATATTGTGGGTTCAATAAATGCTACCTATGTTTTAGCTGTTATTAATCCAATAATATTTTACATGCACACAGATAGCTGCCACAGAATGCATTTGAGGAAGAAGACATCCTTCCAAGATCCATTTTGCCTTTTTTTTAAAATATGTTGTTCAAATTTAAAAGAATATAATCTTTTATTGTCTAATTATTTTCTTTATTAAAGTGTCATCAATTACAATGTGTCAATCTCTGGTGTACAGCACAGTGTCCCAGTCAAATGCATACACATACATATATTTGTATTTATTGTCTAATTATATACGATGGCATAAAAATAACACTTGCAGTTAATCAAATCTATCTGTAGTGTTTATTTTTGTAAGCAACTTCCTTCCTCTGTATATCTCTATAATTTTAAAGAAAATGGAGCAGCATAGAAATATCATGCATTTTCAAGATAACACTGATAAATAATATTTTGTAAGTACCTTAAATAATGTAAAGACTGAAAGTCCCATTGTTCTATCTATTCTGTGGGAAGTGCCAACCTCAGTTTTCTATGCCCCAGAGTCTCCCCAGCTCTTCAGTCTCTCCGCCTGGCTCGCTCTGGTTCTTTTCTCACCTCTTCTCTCCTCTCTCTCATTCTTGTTCTCTCTTCTTTCTCATCCCTAATTATTTTGTCTTTATTTATGACAGCTACCAACTGCTTAGGGTCCAATGCTTTACATGTGTAAGTTCTATCCATTAGAAATTATACAAATGTAGGTATTATTATTATTACTACTACTACTACTAATTTTTGAATAAGGAAATTTGATGAAACCTATGACTAAGCTAGCAATTTGCATGCTGCAGCCAGGATTTGAACACTAGCTGATCTAATTCAAAAGCTAGTTTAATTTTTATTATGGCATGTATTTTGGTTAGTTATTTCTATATAACAAAATACTCCAAAACGTAATAGATTTTTTAAAAGCCCTCATTTAATTAGCTCTTTTTTAAAAATTGAAAAAAAAAATTGGGGGGAAAGGTCATTAGGTCTGTTTATTTATAATTAGATTTTTTAATGGGGGTACTGGGAATTGAACCCAGGTCCTCGTGCATGCTAAGCATGCACTCTACTACTGAGCTATACCCTCCCCACTTAATTATCTATTGATTCAACAGTTCAACACTTCAAGCTTGGCTCAGTTAGCTGATTCTTCTGGTCTAGGCTGGGCTTGCTCAGGCATCTGGGGTCACTTATGTGTTGATGATCTTAGCTGGGCACCCTCATATGTTTTCTGGTTGGCTTGTTGTAGGCTGCTCTGAGCCAGCCTTAACTGGAACGACTGGGATCTCCTCCATGCTGTCTCTCAGACTCCAATGGAATAGCCCTGACATGTGCAAAGGGCAATGGCAGGGTTCTGGGAGAGCATGGAATTTAGACCTGAAGACATGTTGAGGTCTGGGTTCATAACTGACTCCCTATTTTATCTGCCACGTTCTATTGACCAAAGTAAGTCACAGATCCCAGATTCAAGGCTCAAGGAAATAGTCTCCATCCCCTGATGAAAGGAACCGTGAAGTTCACATTGCAAAGGAAATGAATACAGGGAGGGATGGAAAATTGAAGACGTTTTTGCAATCAGTTTCCACACCCGATATTCTGGCACTTCGGTTTCTTCCCTGTGCTTCGAGTGCCTAGTTTATTTTCTTTCCCTTAAATTCTGAAAAGCCTGACAGAGCATCAAACTATTACCCACACATTAGTAAAACATCTTGCCCTTCTTAGGGCAAAGGATGGCAATCGGTTCTAAGGACCGCATAAAACTAATGGCAACATCTCATTTTTTTTGAATCTCAATAATAAGAATGAGTGTAATTGAGTATCTATAATAGTTGCATTGCAAACACACACACACACACACACACACACACACACACACACAGAACAACAACAAAACTTTAGAATTATTTCACTGCCATCTGTCTTTATTTTGCTAACTGACTCTATTGACATCCCCAGGAAAGCCATGCATGAGGTAGCAACAGAAAAAAATCCACAAAATAATTTGCAAGCACACATTTCAATTTTTTTATGGCCTGAAGAGGAACACACTTTGGGCTGCATAGCCCTATGGCAACAGCGTGCAAAGCCATAGCAGGTAGCCACTTCCAAATTTATCTTTGCCTAGAGCCCCATCTAATTTATTTTTAAGAATATTTTACCAGGATGCCCAAAAGTCAAAATATTATTTACAGCATGAAGCTAGCAGCAGAACACACTGCATCAATTTCTGCAGAAGAAGGGAGCCCAGAAATCCATTCTCATGAAGGCAGGAAAATACAGCCCCCTCATTTATTTATTTACAACCCTCTTCCTTCTGGAAAAGGGCTTAGGGGAGCTTACACAGTTGGCTGCAAGTTAGGCCACATATGTTTAGAAATGAAAAATCCGTTCTTTCGTAGCAGTCTGGCTTTGATCGAGCAGTGTCTGTATGTTTAGGGAGAAGAAGGAGAAAGATTCAGCAGGTATTGATTCCAAAGTCATTACACCCATGTTCAGTGATAACAAACCAGCTTTGTGTTTCTACTCAACATTTGTTGGAAATAACTGGAGTGTGCAAGGATACACAGTCTGGTAGTTTCCTCTGTACAGCATCTTAGCTTGGACCATAGTATCTAGATCTCCCAAGAACCCATTTTTCTGAGTTTTGCTGGGATACACATACAGACACACCTAACCAAGGAAATCCTCTTCATCATTGCCAAGTAGTTAGAGTTACACACCAAAGGAAGTTCAGTCTTATCAGAGGAAAGTCTCTGAAGCTGCAAAAAACTGACATCAAATGTCAGTCTTTAAATTCTTCATTTTCACAAGGTAGTCAATAAATGTTTATTAAGTTCCAGCAGAAGTCTGATGGAAGTTTCAATGCACACAAAGAGGTGCATATGATAAGTGTTTTTACATTTTCTTGCTAGGAAATTTGAGTGAAGAGAAAGAGGTGAGTATGAATTTCTTTATAGGCTCCACTCTGACCTACAAGAAAGAACCGGTTATTAGTGTAGTTCAGTAGATGCTTGTTGGACACCAGAATGCACAAGACACCATTCTAGCTGCTGTTGATCATATCAAAATGCAAAATTAGATACTCTTCCTGAATGCAAAGAGTTGCAAGAGTGGCTTAGGAGATACGGCAATATGAGAGATAGTGCTTGTGGTAAACATCCCTAGAGAAGCAGAATCCAAACACAAATGAACACAAAAGAACCAAGAAAGACTTCATGGAAGAGGAGGTATTTGATCTAATCCTCCTCTAAACATGTTTAATGTCAGTACTGCCTAAAATTGTTAGTTGGTGTGGCTCTTGACATTTCATACGGTGGTGCATCTTTATCTATCCAAGTATCTTTAGCCCTCCTACTGTGAAAATGTGGGTACTGTTACTGTCTTTTTTTCACTTTGGACTTTTCCTTAATTAGCAATTCTTGCTGTGTTCCTTCTCTTTATTAAAAAAGTCTCAGCAGAATCGTGCTTAAGTTTGCCAGTCTTAAAACCAAGGTGGGTGGCAATGGAGGCAGACAAAATAAAATTTCTCTACCTTTATTCTCTTTCATTTACTTGCAGACTTGTAGTTCCCATTTTCTCTTCTCAAATTTCTAGATAGAGCTCTCCAGGCTTGTTCTCTCTACTGTGAGATAAAGGATGAATACACTTTTATTGTATAAAGCACTGTCGGTTGGTTGGTTGGTTACTGTAGTTCACTTTCTGCGAGGAACACGCCAATATATCAGCCTTAGATTCTCAAGTTAAATAAGAGATCTATAAAAATAGAACATAGCCATGTACCCACAATAATTCTGTCCCTACAAAGGAAATATAAATGCTTCAACACTCAGATGCATTGGGGACCCCAGCAATCAGCCCCACAGAAGCCTGCAGTGTAGACTGGAAGCAAAACCCCAGAGGGCTAAAAACTGGATGAGTTGCCTATGTATTGCTTGGGTGTAACCCAGGAAAGAACATCCTTCCAAATTTTGGTGACATATTAAAAGAGATGCTTAGTAAACCACCATTTCATTTCATAATTTTTCAAATAAACTTCACTGGGTTCTTACCACGTGGCTGATGCTATGCTGAAAAACAGGGTACCGACAATGAGTAAGATATAAAACCTGCCTTTGAAGAATTCCCAGCCATGGTATCTGCAATAAACATGTACAAGTGATGGTGTTACATGCTCATAATGGAGATGGGTGGAAGTTTAGATCGTAAAGGAGAGAGCACCGGATTCTGCCTGGGTGGGATGATCAGAGAAACAATGGTGACTGATTTCCTTGAGACAGAAATAGGAGTTTGATCATGAAAGGAAGAGAAACCTGTATGTGAAAAGAGAGTCACGTGAGAATGTAGCATATCCATGGAAGGGTGAATAGTGCACTCTTCCCAGTACACAGGGCAGAGGCATAATATGGTACTTAAAAAAAAAACCATGAAGTTAGAAGCCGGGGCCACATTGTGAAATGAGTTACTGAATGATACTTACAAACACAGAAATGGAATTAAATACTTGGGGGGAGCATATTGAGTGATAAGTAGATCGTGACGGAGCTTCATGAATATCCACACAGAAATAAGAGCTAATAGAGGGAGAGAATCTTGAGGAGGTAAGATGAGAACTACAAGAGGTAATGCCATGAAATTCAAGCATGGAGAGAACTTGATGAAGCAAGGCGTGATCAGGGGAACAAATACACTGGAAAGAGCAAGAGTATGTGGATGTAAACACACAACCTGGATAAGACAGCTTCAGGTCATTAAGCTTAGTTTGGTGGGTGGTGAAGGGAGATGGCAGATTGAAGGGGGATAAATGGCAGAATGAGTACTCTCCTCCACACATCTTGCAGGGATGTCAGCTTCCTCCGTGGTGAGGCTCTGACGTCAGCTGTTAGATGCAGCCCCACGATCCTCTGACGTTAGGTAGAGACTATGGAAAGGGGAGTACAGAGAAGGCAGGCCTGAAATTGTGGATATCACATCCCTTACATTCCAACAGCTAGAACCCCGCTGCATTTGTACCTGCAAGGGCCACTGGAAAATGTGATCTAGCTGTGCACCCAGGGAAAAGAGGAATAGCTAACACTATGGTGGTAATCATTTTGCAATACATAATTGTATCAAATTAACATGGTGTACACCTTAAACTCATATGATGTTATTTGTCAATTATATTTCAATAAATTAGGAAAGAATTAGTTATTAAAAAGAGCCATAGGAATAGTGAACACATGGCTCTATTACAACCAGGTTTCTTTATTATTCTTTTGGTAAAAATATAGAAAAAATAGCAAAAATTATTTCTAAGCAGAGGAGATATTTACTAGAGAAAATTCAGCCTTTGAATGTTTCTTCTTCCTTATTACAGCTTATCTCTAGAGAGAGACACAAATATCCTTCTTTTTAAGAAGGTTTTTTTTTTTTTCGTTTTTTGTTTTTAAATCCCATTTACCTCTGATTTGAGGGAAAACCTTTATATGTAGCTGTCAGGATTCTCAGGCCCCATACATGGCATGATATTTGGATAAGGTTAAAAGTAGAAACAGAAAATGAAACCACTAATGATAATTACTAAGGGACGCTCTGGCCAGGAGGAAAAAAAAAAAAAAAAAACAAGCAAAAACAAAAAATGAGCATTTCCAAATACTTTCCAGCTAGCAGACGTCAGTTATCCAGATAACCAGCTGGAAATCTCATTTGAGTCAGAATGAGCATCTGACAATGTCAGTGGTGAGAAAGCTGAGAGTGAAACTGCCCCGTGGGTATAATTATGGCCAAGAAAGAAGCATGTATCAGTGCTCCAGAGGGTATGCACACCCCAAGAGAAAGTGACCATACCTGGGAGGATTTTATAGTCGACAACAGGGGAATGTAGATCAGATTTCAAAAAATTCATAGAAAGAAGGATTTTTTTAAACCAGCAGCTCTGAAAGGATGTGGCTCAGAAGGACAGAAGATTAAAAACTGAAAATCTGACCCTGCAGTCCATCACAAGCATTCCAGAAGGGCAGAGAAAGGGAAAAAACACTAAGCAAACCAGTGTCACATCTGAGAGTGTTCAGTGTACTCCATAAAAAAGTGAGAACTATGTGAGGTCGAAGAAAGGGCCAAATCTAAACAAAGGGCTAAATCAACTGAGACTTTTGCAACAGGTAAGGCAACCAACTATGTTTGCAACCAAAAACAACCAAGAGGAGACAGCACAGCTGTTTGGGGCAGAGCGCTGTATACTTATTATTTATTGTAACAGAGAGGAGACAAATCTGCAAGTTCCTATTTTTCCAGCCTTTTCCAAATATATTTGTCCCCAACTGGTAAAGATAGAAGAAGCATTACTTTTCATTATCAAACAAATACCCCCCAAAAAAACCAATGTAGAAGGGGACATTTTTTTTCCCCCACAACAGTCAAAAGAACATGTTATCTCTAGACCCAGACAAAGTCAATTTAAGTGTCTGGAGAAAAATTAACATAGATGTTTATATTGAAACCATCGGTGATCTTTGAGGGGTTATACAGACTAGAAGAGAAGCCCTGAAATTGAAAATAGAACAACAAAAAGATGCTCATTGTTAAAGGAGAGTCATTAAAATAGATTGTAGGGGAGAAATAACCCATCAGTTTTCTTACAGCATACTGCCAAATTATAGAACTTATAAACAGATGTTTATATGCACTTGAAAAAGCAAGTTACACTCATTTCAATGTAGCTTAAGTTTATTCAGGATAATACGTTCCAAACTATTTTCTTTTGAGATAAGAAGTATTGATGAGAATTACAGTTATATTAAGCATACAGAAGTCTAGCATGCAAATAGAATTTTGAGAACAATTTCTACAGATGTGGAAAATGTGCTTTCTTTTTTACTTTTTAAATTTAAATCAATTTAGCCATCAAACAAGGCATGGATATGTTTTTCTGAAAAAGAAATTAACACTACAAATAAGGCTAGAGACAGACCACTTAGCAATTCTGTTCTCCTCTGCTCCTTCATGCAGATGACTACCACTGTTACTTTTTTGTGCATTCTTCCAGAACTTTTCCTGTTTATTTACACGTGTACACACATCCACACCCACATACCTATGCATTTATACAAGTAAAGAAAATATTGATATTTTGAATGTATTTTCATTACACAAAATAGTCTTACCTTCTTAACTACTCTGAATATTTTATTTAAAAATAGGGACAAATATTTCTCAAATAAGTAACAAATAAATTGCTTTCAAAAATCCCTCAGCTTGTAAGAGGCAGAGATGGGGTAGTGGGAACAGTCCCTTGAGGAGGTGATATTTGAGCTGAAACCAGAAGCCACATTAGGATCTAACTTTTTTTTTTTTTTTATTGAGATCTGCAGAATGCTCCGTTGAATAAAATGCCATGATTTATTTAGACAGAATACTTTAAAGTCTGTTTTCTACTTTTTGTGTGTGGATCAAGGATTAGATGATCTTCTTCAAGCAAACCAGCCCCAAACAGCCCAGTGTCTGTGTTTGCACAGCACTGTCCCATATCTCCTTGTGGGGGGCTATGCGTCGCTTTACAGTGCTCTCACTAAGTCCTACTCTTAGGGTTTTTCTCTGTTTATTAGATTGATGGTCCTCAGTTTCGAATGTAACTCTGTCTCTCTTTCATAATCTGACATGAATATTATGAGGAATGCTCAGACCAAGTTGAGGAAGATGAATCTCCTTGATTCCACGACATCTAGGACGACCAGAAGCCTCCCAAATTCAAAAATTTAGAAGTGTACTTGGTGTTTCCATACGCCCAGAAATATTAGGGTGATGATACTATCCTGGAGACTGTCTTTCATTCATTTGTGCACACATTCTTCATTTAATGGATGGCGTTGCCTGATTGCTTTGTACCACATGCCATTCTAATCAATGGAGATGCAGTCATGCAGCGAAAAGAAGTGTGTTTTTATGGCATTTACCTGTCAGGTTGAAGGTTACTGAAAATCAACAAGTAGACAGTGAACAACAGTGAGCAGTAATTTGAGATAGTAATAATGCTTTGAAAAAATAAAATGGGTAAATGTGAGATGTGTTAGAATGAAAGCAAGAGCTCAAATAATAAAAACAATAATGACAGAGTTTACTAGGCAAAGATACTGTTTTGAGAGAATTACATTTATTAAATCACTTAATCCTCACAAAAGTTCAGTGAAGTAGGAAGCATTTTTGCCCTTCTGTCCTAGAGGAGGAAACAGAAGCCCAGAGACATTAAGTTGCTTTCAAAGATCCCTCCGTTTGTAAGAGACAGAGATGGGGTTGTAGGAACAGTCCCTCGAGGAGGCGATATTTGAGCTGAAACTAGGATGCAAAGAAGAAGCCACCCATGGAAATCAAAGGAAGCACCAAACTCAGATTTCTCAGAGTGGATGTGCTTGACCTGTTTGTGAAACAGGCCAGTGTGAGAGGGTTCTGGGGTTTTCTTTATCAAAATGTATTCCATTGAAGCAATTTGGAGACATCATATTTCTCCCAGCATAAAGTTCTGCTGGAAAACATTCTGGTCTTCTCCATGGGGGCTTGGAACTCTGTAGGATCACAGGTAGGGGAGATAGATAGGTCCTGGGAGCAGCTGTGTTGTTTTGAGGAGGCAGATATTAGACTAGAGCACCAGGAAAAGTATTCAGACTTCAGCAGAACAAGATATCCTCAAAGAAGAGCTAGAGAGTTTAGGTCACTGTAAGTGGCTCCATTATTATATGCCTTGAAAGTGTCTGATTAGTAGTTCAATAACAAAAAGTAAATTAGTCTTTAATATCACACCTCCAGGCTCTAACCTTGCATATGGCATAGTCAGCTGTTAATAATTCCTTGTATAAAGACATAGAAATATATTTATTAAATTTATAGGTAGTATAATGCTATTGTTAAGTGCAAAGAAGATGACAGAAAGAGTTAATATGACTTTAATAGACTATAAATTAAAGGTCATACTTACCAGATATAGTGTAACAGTAAAAATTCTGGAGTTGTGTATTAAGTTTAAGTATATACACATATGTGTGTGTGCTTTGCGTTACGCATGAGCGTGGACATGGGTGTCAACATGTGTGTATGCTTGTAAGTGCACACTCAAGGGACGGAGGCGTGCCAAGTTATTAAATGGTCTTTCAAGATGTGTATGAAGTCTTATGTAGTTCCCTCACTAGTACTGGGCCTGCCATAGTTCATTTTGAGAAACTTTGGTCAACAGGAGAGGGACTGAAGAAGATTGTAATAAAAATGAGGGCTCTAGAAATTGGCTCATATATGGATAATGTGAAGAAATGGAAAGAAATTTAGTCTGGAAGAAAAGAAGTTAGAGTCTAAGAGCTGTCTCCCCAAATATATGAAAGGGAATAAGGTACAGAGTTTAGGGCAAAGTCATTAAAGCCAATTGTCAAGTCACTTTATTTGGCCAGTAGGGTTCACCTACAGATGTTTCAAATTTATAGTCATTGTCAATTACTGGGAGTTTTTTTTTTTTTTTTTCATAAGAATCTAATTTCCTGGTCTTTCTTGAAGTTTAGAAGATTGAATGACACTGAGCCATACTTTTCCACAATAATTACTGAGGCTGGTGGCTCTTTTAGATGGTGAATGCATTTTCAGTTTACCCAAGTCCCCACCATTCCTTATTTTAACTTCAATATATTACCTTACACCAAAGCCAAGATATCTATTCAATTCTCTTCCCGAACTCAACTACCCATGGGGAAGAATTAGGGCCAAGATGCAACAGTTGTAATGAGGCATTTGTGAGCTCAGAATACAGAAAAAGTTAGATTGGCACAGTAAGAGAGTGGGTGCCCTGAGAAGTGGTAAGCTCCCTGACACTGGAAGTACCAAGAGAGACCCTAGAAGACAATCTTTAAAGATAGTTAGGGATCTGAGCACCCAATTCCAATGTGTCACAGGATAAGGTGGGGTGGGGTAAAGGGCACCGGGGGGAGTGAAGGGGAAGTTTCCACACCAACCAGCCATTCTCCACCACCAGCTGGGTATCCCACAATTCACCTGAATTCTGACAATTGGTGCTACCTGGAGATAGCATCAGCTCTGAAAGGTTAAGGGCTCAGTCCTAAGAGACTGCTCCCCACTTCCACTTCAGATGCCGTTGTCACCTGTGCCTGTGGCCAGCCGGCTATTGATTGGAAGTTCTAATGACTCCCTCATCAGATTCATTGAACTTACGGGAGGGTCCCACAGAACTCAGAGAAACGTTTTACTTACTAGACGGCCAATTTGTTGTAAAAGGATATAACTCTGGAATGGCCAGTAGAAGAGACACAAGGGCAAGGTATGTGGGAAGGGGCTCGGACCTTCCTTGCTTTCTTTGTGGTTGCCACTCTCCCAGGTTCTGCATGTGTTCATCAACCCAGAAGCTCTCAGGATTCATCCTTTTGGGTTTTTGTGGAAGCTTCATTAGGTAGGTGGGACTGATTTAATCACTGGCCACTTGAGGTTGACCTCAATCTCCGTCCCCTCTTCCTTCCCAGAAATCACAAGGGTGGGACTGAAAGTTCCAACCCTCTAATCACATGGTTGGTTCTCCTGGCAACCTGCCCTCATCCTTAGGTGCTTTCCAAAAGTCATCTCATTAGCATAGCAAAAGACACCTCTGTCACTTTCAACATTTAGGAAATTCCTAGAGTTTTAGGAGCTCTGTGCCAGAAATGGGGGCAAAGACCAAATACATATTTCTTATTTTGAATCACAATATCACAGATAGTATGCAAAGACTGTCTGGACTGGAGCTATAGTTGGACCAAATGATTGAGGCAGCCCTTTCCCTTATTGCACTATTGTAGGTAAGTCAGAAGGATAGATGATGGGGAAATTAAAAAAAAAAATGAGGGAGAGAGAGAGAGAGAAGTGCCCTGAGACCATGAGGGGAAAAAGAAAAGAAACAACCACACACAAGTAAGGGTTACCAACAGTGTCCAAGTGATGGTAGGAGCAAACAAGACTCTAAACAATGGCTCCACATTTCAGAGAGAATCATAAACTTATCCACAACAATTGCAGCTAAATGAGGTGTATCCTGGGCAGCTGTGTTGATGCATTAGGCAGCCAGTTGGAAAAGTGGAAAAGCAGTTTTCCTCCTCATTTAAAGAACCATCACCAACTCCTACCGGGTTGGCGTTTAAGGGTCTCAAATCAATTTAGCTGAGGTATTTTATTAAAAAAAAAGAAACCCTCCTCAAATCATGTGCAGCCCAGGATGCATTAGTCTGACCTGTTTTTATGCATTATAATTACCTGATAGTCTTGTGCATTGCATGTTCCCCTTAATCATAAAAGCCTTGAGCCAAGCAGGCAAGTAGATTTAACTCCTCTGTTCCCCTTCTTTATCTCCTAGGTGAGTCCTCAGAGCACTCGGCTCTTCGATACGATCAAGCTCCACTAAACTGTACTTATCCATGATGCTTGGAATAAAAAAGCAACAGCTCTCTTTAGAGGCCGGGCGATTATGAAAATCTATGCAAATTCACAGAAGAACATGCGGAAAAGGGGAAGGAGAGGCAATTGCCCAAAAGGTCAGTTCATTTCTCCTGTGCCTTCCTGCTGCACGTACAGTGTTGAAACCTCTTGCGTTGAAAAGCCATGGCCACTGAGCTTGCTCACTGCCTCTCCTTTCCATCTCTTTAAGATAATCATGTAATAGGGAGAGAAATATGTCGAATGTTGTTCTTTCTGACATTCTTCCAAATTACAGTTAAGATTTTCTTACATTCCCATCCCATCCCTCTGTATAAAGCAGTATCAGGGAAACTTGTTAAAAGATATAAATTCCTGGGTCCCTCTTTAGACCCACAAAAGCGGAGTATCAGGGGAGTATGGCCTGAGAATGTGTATTTTAAAATTTACTAGAAGATTTGGATGTACATAGATATGTGACGATTACTAACATAGATCAAACTTTGGTTTAGACAATGTCCCAAGCTTCTGCTAAAGGGATTGGGATAATCAGGAGTAGCCATGTGGAGTGGAGATGGCAGACTTCCATTTGTTGTTGGTTGTAGCTGCTGAGAGCTCTGGAGGGAATTCTCAGTCTTTGGTATCCTTGGTAAATAAATTGATTGCACTTGGTGGGCAGTGGAGAGAGGATGTAGAAGTTGTTTCAACCTTAATAGGGTACTTTAGTATATTCATGCTTTGCTTGACTGCCAGTTGTACCTACACTTGTTGGGAAAGCTTGTACTAAAGCCACCTCAGGGGTGACCTGGGAAGAGCTTACAGCATCTCTAGTCATGCTATTCAGAGAAGAAGAGAAATGTAGGTTTTTCTGGGCAGGGAATTGAGTAGCATTCAGCACTACTGAAAATAAGAAAGAATTATGATGCAGGTAGTAAAGCATGACGGATGGTTTGGGGAAGGCCGGTTGGCATTTTTATTTACCCTTTCCCATAACGGAACAACAAGAGGGCACTCATTCAATTGGGGAAATCAGAAAGCAGCACATTTAAAACAAATGAAAGCCAACTTCACAGTCTATAATGAACTCCAGACTCTGTGGCTGCAGATTGCCAAGGAAGATTACCAAAGCAATTAAACATTTGTGTGCACTAATGAAAGTGTTTTACCACCTAAATAGGTGGAAAAAGTAAATCCTGTACTTTTAGCTAAAGTTGGCTTCTTTTTCTTTAAGAGGTATCTATCATTCCATTGGGGGGAAAAAAAGAGCTGATCTTCAACTGGATACAAAAAGTGCTGTTTCTTACTTAAACAGGTAACGAGATGCTTTTGCCTAGACTCATTAAATCTATGAAAGGAGTGGGGCTATGTTGGGGGTCTGCAAGACCAGAGTACCTTCAATCTTGGAGGCTGGTTGGGAAGGATTCTTGAACACAGCATATTGTTGTACTCATAGTTAAGATTTATTACAGCCGTCAAGTAGTCAGGATATATAGCTGTATCAGAAGGGGAAAAGACACGGGCAGAGTCCGCAGGAATCTATGTTCAGGCTTCCTTATGCTCTGGTCCTCCCGTGAAGGGTCACAGAGCACAGTCTCCCAACCTTGTAAGTGCAGCAATGTGTACATGATGTTTCTGCCCAGAAAAGCCCAGTAGGGAATGAGCACCCAAGGTTTTCCCTGGGGGATGGTCACATAAGCACCATCTGCTTAGCATGTACCAAAATTCCAGAACGCCCTGAAATAAAACAGATGGTCATCATAAAACAATATTGTTTCCCAAAACAGTCTGGCACAGCGACCCACTCTTATCAGTTAGCTTTTGACTGGGAACGTTCCAAGAAACAGGTTCTCAGATCCAGCCAATGGCCAACATTACAAGCAAGCCCTTCTAAGGATAGAATTCTCAGAACTCCTGCGTTAACTTTTCTTCACAGGGGCAGATGATGAAGCTATGGTGACACTGGGGTTAAAAGGACTTTCTGATCTAAAATAAACAAATGCCAATTGCTATAGATTTCACAACATGGCGAAATGAATCACTGAACCATACAAGAAAGCAAATTACTTTATTGTTTTAAGGCATGGATAAACACATGGTCACCTATTTTTGTAAAACTTTTTCTTATCTTGACCTTTATCAATTTATCTATTCACTTCCCTCCATAAAGCATGTGTAGTCTGAATCCAAGATTAATTACACTAAAAAAAAATTGGAGCAATTTAGAAACTCCAGAAACCTGGGGCTAATATTTGTCTACTTATTTGTTGCTTCCTTATATTCAAACTAATGCGAATGGTGACCTTTAAAATTGCTGGGTATACTACCATAAGCACAGACATACAAATGCTTCTTAAATTTCCACTTTCTGAAAGTATCCCAAATCTTCTGGTCTTAGACTGTTTACTGTACATCAAGAATGGAGGATGAATGCAGGGGAATTGGGGAATTGGGGATGGAGGTGATAATGTATTTAACTCTAAATATATTTTGAATGGTGAATTTACACATTGAAGAATAAAGACTCATTAAATACTTAAAAAATCGTTACTTCTCAATATAAACCACTGCCTATAGTTAAAATATATTTGAGTGAAGTCTGGAGCACCATTTGTAGTGCCTCTTGTAATGCCTTAGTACCTTGCACCATGTCTTAAACATGGTTAGAGCTCATTGTAAACTGGTTTAATTGAAATTAATCCATGACTTGAAAAAATATTTATATTTTTCACACTTCCAATTCTAATTCAAGATCTGGATGCCTCAAGCCTGGACTACTACAAAAGCCGAATTCATACTCTTCCTACCTGTAAGATCTACCCATCCTGCATCTATCGTTGCCAAACAAATCTTCCTAAATGTTCTGCTAGTGTTATCCCTTTTAGATTCCTTTCAGCTTGAGAATACATCTCTAAAACCATCACCATCACTCCCTAATTTGTTCCAAATTTAGCTAATTTAAGAATGAATCGGTTCTATCACTTGTGACAATCATGTTGGAATTGTAGATAGAGTTTGCTCTGCTGTGCCTCCAAGAAAAAGAGTATCTAATAGACTACCCTCCTTACATCTCCCCCCATAGAAATTTTACACATCCTAGATGCATACACTCCTGAGATCTTCCATCCTGAATGCCTGTGTTCTCCCACGTTGACGGTTAATTTTATATGTCAATGCAACAAAATGTACTCAGATAGCTGGTAAGATTTTATTACTGAGTATGTCTGTAAGGCTGTTTCTGGAAGAGATTAGCATTTGATCTCAGTGGACTGAGCAAAGAGATAGATGGCATCGTCCAGTCTGTTTTTGAAGTCCCAAATAGAACAAAAAGGTGAAGGAAGGGTCACTTTTCTCTTTCTTCTTGAGCTGGGTATCTTTTCATGCCCTGGTCATCAGAGCTTCTGGTTCTAGGGTCTTTGAACTCTGGGACTTACCTCAGCAGCACCTTTGTTCTCAAGCCTTTGGACTTGAACTGAATTATATCAACACCTTTCCTGGTTCTCCTGTTTGGAGACTGCAGACTGGGGGACTTCTTGGCCTCAATAACTACATCAACCAATTTCTATAATAAATCCCTTTTCTATCTGTCTATCTATCTATCCATCCATCCATCCATCCATCCATCCTATTGGATCTGATTCTCTGGAGAATGCTGACTAATACACCCACCAAAGTTTTCCTTATTTTTTTGATGAAGGATGGTAATTGTAGGGTCCTCTAGGGGGTTTTGTGAAGTGTTTCTCTGTTCTCGGGTACTCCATTCCAATATCCCCACCTCCCTGTGTTTTCTGACTCCTCCTTTGTACTCTACCAAGGCTGTTGCAGTGTCTCCACCTTATCTACTGCATGAGCGCCATTACCCCAAGGTCACATTAGGGACGGCTCCAGATGTTGCTGCTGTGACATTACATCCTGAATAGTGGAAGAGCGCTACCTGAAATACTCTTCCCTCTTCACCCTCATGATCCACTCCCACACCTTACCCTCTGCTTCCTTCTTGCATATATCAGCCCAGCCCTTCAGTTATTTTAGGGAGCAAGCTGTTTCCACTCCAAGTAGGGATTATAATTTTCTGTTCAGGTTATGTTGAAACCTGTCGATAATTATTGATCTGAAGGTCTTGAGTAAGGGCAGAGTAGAATAAGTATTATCTTGGAAGTAAGGTGTGGTTTTTTGCAAGCCTTCAGGTGTGGTTTTTTGCAAGCCTTCCAGGCAAGGTAAGAACATTTTTCTCTGGCAAGATGAAGGCTGCTTCTGCCAGCCCCCCTGTTTTCAGAGCAGTCTGGGATTCAAGATTCTCAAGCTTGTCACCCAGATGTCCTCAGTTCAGATCTCAGGGACCATCCCTCCTGTAAGAGCTCTAACTTTAACATAAGAGACCTGTTAAACTTACATGTTTAGCCTCCTTTGCAGCTCTGCAACCTTTATAATTAAATTGTGGCCATGAATTTTAGCCCCAACTGCCCTCTTGCTGTAGGAGATAAGGATCACTTTAAACACCACCATGGATGCCTTTTGGCTTTCATAGCTTGTCTGTTTTTTAATTTAAGATTTCCAAAGCACAGGCTGCAGAATAAAGTCAGTGTTCTCCACAATTCTTATAATTATTAGTGTCCGTGCAGTATTTACATACCTGAATTACTGTGGGAGCTACTACTTCATCTTCCACTGGTACAGCATGTCAGTCCATCACAGGTGAGGGTCTTAGTAACTGGTTGCCATGGCTCACCAGGAGTTATCAGACATGAAATTCAACACTAGTAGTGTCTCTGTTACTATTTAACTTATTCTACTCTGCCCGTACAGTGGGTGATTCCTTTCCAGAATCCCAGGATCCAACAGAATATAACTTGAAATATTTTGAAAGATAAGCTATTTTGTGTAGTCTTGAATCATTGAATATTTTCTGCAGATGTATCTCCTTTGTTTTGCATAGTAGATGCTCCATAAAAATTTGATATTAAGTCAGCATGGTGTTAGGCTTTCTTATTTGCTGCCCACTTTGAATTTTCTAGGGAAAGCAAACTCAGTGATTTTAAGTGAAAAACAATTTGCAAAATAAATATAAATAAAATGTTCATGGATCCCCATTTTAGAAACGATTAATAAAACTCCTCTCCCCACTGTCAGTTTTAATGTAAATCTGCTTTCTGTAGATGTCTAGTTTAGAGACAGTAAGATTTATAGGAACAAACCTGAGATGGATATGTTTGTAGGGAAACAATTTTCCCCTTGCTCCATTATTCCACCCTTGTCCATGAAATTGGAACTCTAATATAGGAAGAATTAAAAATCTTGCTTTTTCCCTTTTCAGTGACTCATCTCTGCCCAGGAGAGGAGGAATGATTTGTATGGTGGGCAAAATAGGGAACGAGATCTGAGCAATGGCAGCGTATCCTCCTTGCCTCTCTCCTGGGTCATCCGGCTTGTGACATGAAGCATCATCTTTTCCCAGAGCAGGTGGTCACCTTTGAGGTGGTGGGGTTGGAGGCTGGGCGGGTTGGAAAGTTAGAGCAATTTTCCAGCTTCTGAGCCTGGTACTGAGCAGGTAAATACGATCACCTACATAAAACTACTAGCTCCCACCTTACATTGATCCAATATTTAGATTAGAATGTGTCCAAGCAATTTGAGATTCGACATTTGAGTCATTGCAGTTTTATTCATAAACTATATTTATAGACTAGGAAAGTGCCTTTAACCATACTCCCAATCTTAAGAGATTAAGCAGTCTTTTTTACATATGTCTCAGTTAATGAGAGCTGGTTAATGAAGCTATGGAAATTTAACTCTTACCAAAGATTTGGTTAGTAAAATCAACTTCTAAAGATGAGTGTAGATTAAATAACCTAAATGAATGTATGGCTTTCTTCATAAACATTTTAAGAGAGGTCTTGTGAAAAATTTTAATCCTAAATTTATAAATCAATGATATGATTCTAGGTATCTTTGTCTATTCAAGCAGACCGATATCTTTGTGTTTCCTAGTCAACAGAGAGAAATATACCTTATACTTACAAAATACAAAATAAATATAAGTTTATCTGCAATTCTGTGGAAACAGGCATGGTAATATATGCCAACCTTTTCTTTATTGATATAACAAGGTAAAATAGCAGCTGGAGGTTTCTTCTCTAAGCACCTGCGTTAACAGTCTCCGATTCTTTCCTGGCTTCAGTAACAGCTTCTAAGCCAAGAACTGAATCTCTGATTTCAGATATATTTTTCTATCCAGAGATACATCTTAAAATATTGAGCTCATAAATTCCTGTCTTTACAGGGGCAGCCTGATTTTATTTGCAGTTTTAAACAGCATTTTCTAATCCATATTTTCTAGCAATAAAGACTATTTCTTAAATAGTAAAATTTCATAAGGAATGGAGATAAAATTGGCAGCTCAGAGAAACCTCTGTTAATATATTCTTTATAATGATGACCAAGGCCTCTTCCATTAGAATATTCTCTCATTATAAGTAATTCTGGCTCATTGAGGCAGCATAGTCGGATAGGACGTTGAGAGAATTTTAGTCTTTTGTGACACTTTTAGACATGCAAATTTCTCTCTGCCATTTTCTACCTTTTTGTTCTTCCTCATTGTTCCTTTTGGACAGGGAACAAGGTTCTGATTCATAATGCTGTGTTCTAGTGATTACTTTTTTCCCCTGGGGATTAGAAAAGCTAGTAAAACAGAACTGAAGTGTTGTGGATAGGTGTCACGCTAGGTGTAGTTTAGAGGGCAACATTTTTGTAGTTATAAACATAGGCTTGTAAAATAAAAATTAGACTTCTGCTTACCCTTTATATACCTGTAAGATTGTAAACTGAAGGTCTCCTTTTACAAGCAGGCTGGTATCTCAGAGGCATCAATGCATTTGTTGGTAAGTTGAAGGAGACTAAAAACTAGAGGGTGTGGCCAGGCTAGCAAAGCAGGAAGACCCTCAGGTCACCTCCTCCGATAGGCACAACAAAATTATAGCTATTTTCAAAGCAACTGTGTTTGAAAATGACCTCAAGACCAGCAGAAAATATTTTCCACAACTAAAGATACAAAGAAGGAACTACAACAAGAAGGGAAGGGTGGAGACACAGCAATCAAGACCTACATCCCTGAGTAGGTGACTCAAAAAGGAGAGGCTAATCACAATTGCATTTTCCTATACTGGGAAGATGAGCCCCCGGCCTGTCTGGCTTTGAAGATCAGAAGGGTTAACATTCAGGGGAGCCAGAAGAATGTAGAAAGCAATTCTTAAAGGGCATGCGCAAAATCTCAGATTCTCCAAGTCCCACCACGGAGGTAGTCATTTGAAGGGAGCCTGTATCAGAACCATTCACAGATCTTGGAGAGCCTCCCAGAGAGGCAGGAGGCAACTGGGTCTCACCCTAAGGATGCAGATGTTGGTGGCAGCCGTATTTGGGAGCTCATTCTACCACAAGGACACTGGTGCTGGCAAGTGCCACTTTGAAAGCTTCCCTGTAGCCTATGGTGATGTGGACTGACCTGCCCATCAGTGAGCCAGCACCAGACCCAGGAAACCCTGGGCTGTGCAGTCAGTTGTGCCAGGACTGAGTTTTGCCCACCGGTTCGCTAGCAGCTACCACATGAGGCAGAGTGTTGCAACCAACTGGGAGGGGATCAGCTCTACCTGCCAGCATGACCATGGTAGTCAGCCCTGCCACAACAGAAGGGCCCACACAGCCCACCCACATAGGGGGCACCCCTAGAAAATACAGCTTTGGTGATCAGAGTAAAATGCATCACTGGGCCCCATAGGAAGTCTCCACATAAGGCCAGTTCTCCAAGATCAGAAAATGTAATTGACCTATCTAATATATAGAAATGAACACAGAGAATTAGGCAAAATGGGGAGACAGAGGAATATGTTCCAAATGAAGGAGTAAGACAAAACTCCAGAAGAAGAATTAAGCAAAATGGAGATAAGCAATTGACCCCATAAAGAGTTCAAGGTAATGATTATAAAGATGATAAGTGAACTTGGGAGAAGAGTAGAAGAACATAGTGAGATGTTTAATAAAGAGTTAGAAAAGATAAAGAATAATATAGTAACTGGAATAAAAACTACACTAGAAGGAATTAAATGTAGATTAAATGACACAGAGGAATGGATCAATGAACTGGAAGACAGGTTAGTGGAAATCACTCAAGCTGAAAAGAAAAAAAAGAAAAAGAAAAATTAAGATAGTTTAAGAGATAGTTGAAGGAGTAGGAATACTTCCAAATTAATTCTATGAGGCCAGCATCAATCACCCTCATACAAAAACCAAAGACACGATAAAAAAGAAAATTATAGGCCAGTAGCACTGGTGAACACAGATGCAAAAATTCTTAACAAAATATTAGCAAACCAAATTCAATAATACATTAAAAGGATCATAAACCATGATCAAGTAGAATTTATCCCAGGAATACAAGAATTTTTCAGTATCTACAAATCAATCAGTGTGACACACGACATTAACAAATAGAAAAGTAAAAACCATAAGATTATCTCAACAGATACAGAAAATGTTTTTGCCAAAATTCAACATCCATTTATGATAAAAACTCTCAACAAAGTGGGTATAGAGGGAACATACCTCAACATAATAAAGGCCATATATGACAAACCCATAGCCAACATCATATAAATGATGAAAAGCTGAAAGATTTTCCTCTAAGATCAGGGACAAGGATGCCCACTCTCACCACTTTTATTCAACATAGTATTGAAAGTCCTAGTCACAGCAATCAGATAAGAAAAAATAAATTTAAAAATGTATCCAAATTGGAAAGGAAGTAAAATTGTCACTGTCTGCAGATAACATGATATTTACTATACATAGAAAATCCTAAATATGCCACAAAAAATGATTAAAACTAAGAAATAAATTCAGTAAATTTGCAGATACAAAACTAACATACAGAAATCTCTTGTGTTTCTAAACCATAGCAACAAACTGTAAGGAAGAGAAAATTTTAAAAAGAATTCCATTTTCAATTGCATCAAAAAATAAAAGACCTAGAAATAAAGCTAACCAAGGAGGTAAAAGACATGTATTCAAAAAACTATAAGACATTGTCTGAAAGAAGTTGAAGATGGAACAAAGAAATGAAAAGATATACTGTGCTTATGGATTTGAAAAGTTAATATTGTTAAAATGACTGTACCCCAAGGTGATCTACAGGCTCAATGCAATCCCTATCAGAATACCAAAGGCATTTTCCACAAAACTGGAACAAATAATTCTAAGACTTGTGTGGAACCCACAAAATATCCCAAATAGCCAAAACAATCTTGAGAATGAACAAAGCTGGAGGTTTCATGCTCTCTGATTTCAAAATATGCTACAATGCCATAGTAATCAAAACAGTATGGTACTGGCACAAAAACACACACATAGATCAATAGAGGTCAATAGAATGCCCAGAAATAAACCCACACTTATATGATCAATTAATCTATGACAAAGAAGGCAAGGCTATCCAATGAAATGAAAATCTCATAAATAAATTGTGTTGGGAAAACTAGACAGTTACATGTGAAAAAAAATCAGACTGAACTATTTTCTCACATCATATACAGAAATAAACTCAAAATGGATTAAGTACTAAAGTGTAAGACCTAACACCATAAAAATCCTAGAAGAAAACATAGGCAGTAACCTCTTTGACATTGGTCTCTATAATATCTTTTTGGATCTGTCTCCTCAGGCAAAGGCTACAAATGCTAAAATAAAGAAATAGAACTACATCAAACTAAAAAGCTTTTACACAGAGAAGGAAACCATCAACAAAATGAAAAGACAGTCTACTCAGTGGGAGAAGATATTTGCAAACAAGAAATCCAAAAAGGGGTTAATATCCAAAATATACAAAGAACTCATACAACTCAATGTCAAAAAACCATATAACCTGCTTACGAAGTGGGCAGAGGACCTAAATAGACATTTTTTCCAAAGAGGACATACAGACAGCCAATATGTGCGTGAAAAGATATTCAGCATCACTAAACATCAGGGAAATGTTACCCAAAACCTCAATAAGATATCACTTTACACCTGTGAGAATGGCCATTGTCAGAAATACAACAAATAATTAGTGTTGGTGAGGAGGTGGAGAAAAGAGAGCACTTATGCGCTGTTAGTGGGAATGTAAATTGGTACAGCCACTATGGAAAAAAGTATAAAGTTTTCTTAAAAAATTAAAAAATAAAACTATTATACAAGCAGAAATTCCACTTCTGGATATTTACCTGAAAAAAAAATACTAACTTAAAAATATATATATATATATATATATATGTTAATTGCAGCATTATTTACAATAGCCAAGCTATGGAAGCAACTTATGTGTCCCTCAGTAGACGAATGGATAAAAATGTGATATTATATACAATGGAACATTATTCAGCCATAAAAAAGAATAAATTCTTCCCATTTGTGACCATGTGGATGAATCTAGAGGATGTAAGTGAAATAAACCAGACAGAGAAAGACAAATACCATGATTTCACTTATAGTGGAATCTAAAAATAACAAAACAAAACAAATGAACAAATATAACAAAACAAAAACATTCAGAAATACAGAGAACAAACTGCCAGTTACCAGAGGGGAGGGAGGTGGGAGCATGATTGAAATAGGAGAAGGAGATTAAGTACAAACTTTCAGCTATAAAATTAGTAAGACACTTGGCTGTAATATACAGCATTGGGAATATAGTCAGTAATATTGCCATAACTTTGTATGGTGACAGATGGTAATTAGACTTACTGTGATCATTTTGTAACATAAAAATATCACATCACTATGCTGTACACCTGATACTAATATAATATTGTAAATCCATTACACTTCAATTTAAAAATCCTAATTTAAAAGATAAATAAATATGTAAATATATAAGTGGAGGCAATGAATTGTTTAGGCAGGTCATTCCCAAATGAATTTTTTTCTTTTATTAGGCATAATATGAATGTATTATAAAAAGCACAGATCTTAAGTGTACAGTTGGATAACTTCTGAAAAATTTATGCATCCTTGTTACCGCCACTCAAATCAAAATGTAGTAAATTTCCATCAAACCAGAAAGTTCCCTCATGCTATTTCCTATTCAACAGCTACCCCTACCACTTCTATCACAACCATTGTTCTGATTTCTATCATAATTAATTGTTATGCCTGCTCTGAAACTTTATTTAGGTGGAATCTTAGTGTGTGTACTTTTTCGTTTCTGGCTCAACAAACGCTTTTTAGATTGGTGCATGTTGCTGCAAGAATTACTCTTCATCTTTATTGTTGAGCGTATCACAGTTTGTTTATCCATTGTTCCATTGATGGGCATTTGGTTTGTTTGCAGCTTTTGGTTATCTTTAAAAAAAAGTCTTTTTTTGAACAGTCTTGTTCAAATATTTTGTGGATGTATCTAGGAGTAGAATGGCTAAGTCATGAGGTAGGTATGTTTATTTGTATAAGAAACTGCCCGATTATTTTCAACCAGTGTTTATCTCATTTTACATTCTCATTAACACCATATAAAGGTACTAGTTATGCCACGTTCTTGCCCATATTTGGCGTTCATTGTCACTTTAATTTTAGCCATCCTAGGAAATATGTAGTAGCATCTCCTTATAGTTTTAAGTCACATTTTCTTGGTGACTTGTGATGTGGAGCATCTTTTTAATGTGCTGATTGGCCATTTGTGTATCTGCTTTTGTTAAGTGTTTGTTCAAGTATTTTCCCATTTTACAAACTGGGATTGTATGAGTTGTAATAACCTTTATCTATTTTGGATACATGTGCTTTGTCAGATATGTGTTTTGTAAATAGTTTTTCCCCCCAGCTTTTGGCTTGCCTTTTTCTTCTCTTAATGATGTCTTTTGATGAGCATAAGTTTATAAGAAGAGAGAAGTCTAAATGCAATTTATAATCTGGCATACTTTACTGTGTTGAAATTTTTGAATAGAATATTTTTTCAAAATAAATCAATTTTAAATGTTCTAAAAATAATCTCCTCCTCAGTGATCTTTTCAAGCATCATAGAAGACTCTTTAGTAGCTACACACTTACAGACTTTGAGAATGAGCATGTAACAGAGATAGAGAACACACACATGCAGCCTTTGTGGGTTTCTGATACTCCAAAATGAGACCCTAGGACGGTTGTGTTACTAACAGTGACGTGAAACTCGGAGGCAGGCTTGGATTGAGAAGGGCTGTCTTGGTGCTAGATTCTGTGGCCAAAGTGTGATAAGGTGAAGACCTTTTCCAAAGTTGCTGCCAGGAAGCATGTGCTCTGGGCCTGGTAAATTTGGGAGCTTACCTGCTTTTAGTATTGTGGCTGAGAAAGACAAGCTGAGTTAAATTCCTCATGCAGCTGTGAAGCTTAAGCATCAGAGCCCTTCCCCTGGCATGGACATCTTCCAAGACGCTGAGGACACTGGCCACATATTTACATGATCATATACTTCTTTTGTAAAGTTTGCAAAAATGAGGTATTTGAACCACAATTGGTTAAGACCTCTGTTTTTCTCCACTCTCACCCCCTCTCTCACATTCACTTTCTTCTCTCATCAACTGGTTTTGGAATGTCCATGAGCCTTCGGGGCTGTAGTTAAGCTGGGAAAGTTGAGATGAAGATGCATTTAGTTTTAGGTTAGTGGGATACATCTATAAGGTTTGCAGTCACCTGTGTTTGATCATTTCTTTGCTGGTCATTCAGTGTGAGAACAGCTTCTAGGAGTAATCTGCCATCCATTATACCACTACCTCTGGTGTTGGGACATGAGGCTTAGCCAGAGGTCATATAATAATACAACAGTGTTTCAATATTTGGCCCCAGAAACACATACATAGTAGAAGAGCCAGAAGACTTGAAACATACCAACCAGAAACCAGTATGTAGAACATTCTTCTGATCTTTAGACCTACTAACATGTAAGTGAAAAATGCATCTTTCATTGACAATTAAAAATTCACACTCATGAGATACATACTCAAAAATGTAGACAATATGTAATTATAAGCATACCTTACTTATTACGTCTTACTGGAATCACATGAAATAAAGATCCAAATTTTGTGTCTGTAGGGACATAAATAGTGCAAAAGCTAAGTATATTTGCTTGTGTATATTTACAAGTTTTATGCATCCCAACATATGAGACCTTGAGTGAGTGTATCTGATACACCTTGTCCTGAAGGGAATTCTGGTGGTTTAGGCAGGAGGGCACACAACATCACTAGCAACAAAGGAAAAAATTTCTGAAAAAACACACGTGCCTTTGCAAAATATCCACATATATTCATCAGTAAGTTAATGTATGTAGCATTAGAATCATTTGATTGTGCAATTATATAGCTCAACACTATGTATGACAGTTGTAAATGCGTTTTTGCATTGCTTTTGTGTGCACTTTATTTTCAGATTTTAAAAAACTGTTTTTAGAATAATTGAATGAATAAGATCTTGAACTGTTTGATAATCTAGTTAATGAAGAAGACTGAATCATACAAATACACTGGAAAAAGACTTGCACTTTTTGCTAATTTTAAACAATTACTGACAAAAATTAAGCCAACATAAAATTTATAATACATTATGACAACCAAGATGTCCTTGACAGACTGGTTAAAGTATGATCATTTTAAAGATTATTTAATTTTAATCCCTCATAAGAAAATTTAAAGTGAAATCTTACAGGTCATGTATGCAAGAAGCTTGGTAATAATCCTAAAAATAGACATGAGTTTTGAATCTGAAAACACCTTTTTTAACCCATCAGTAATAGTAGAAATGTATTTTGGTCAGCCAAGATAAAGGAAAGAGTAACTTATCTCTCTATTCTTCCTAGAGAAGAGGCATTATACTAAGTGGAGTAAGTCAGACAGAGACAGATAAACACCGTGTGATCTCACAAAGCCAAAGTCTTAGAAATAGAGTAGAGTGGTGACTGCCAGGGGCTGGGGGTGATAAAAATCTGGAGGCTCTGGTCAAAGGGTGCAAACTTTTAGTTATAAGGCAAATAACTTCTGGGCATGTAGTGTACAGTTGGGTGACTGTGGGTCAACAACACTACAATTTACACTTAAAAGTCACTAAGAAAGTAGATCTTAAATGCTCTCACCATATACACACACAAAGTGGTAATTATTTGAGGTGATGGAGATTTAAACTAACTTCATTGAGGTAAAAATTTTGCAGCATATATGTGTACACAATCCTCTATCTGTACATCTGAAACTCAACGATATTCTATATCAATTATCTCTCAGTAAAGCTGGGAAATAAAGTATATAATGGCTATATATTAAACCCATACCTTTATGGGTTTTAATAATAAGATACTTTGTTTTATCATGTAAACAACTTTAAATAACTTTGTACTACATTTTTGAGAAAGAGAATTTAGTCGCCTCCTTCTGGGGCAAATACCTCCCTGTAGCAGCTGCCCACGTAATACTTGCCCTTGATCCCATGTTGTGGCATCATTTTAATCAGAATCAATTAGTATTTTGCCATAATGCTGATATAAATGCTTTCCTTTGAGTAAAATACTGTGGCCCCTTTCGAACAATATCCCTATATAAGCACAGCTGGGTCCTGTAAAATAATTAATATTAATATGAGAAATTAAACAAAACATGAATGAAGTGGGGAAAAAGAGAGAAGCGAATGAAATAAATGCTAAGAACCCAGGTGTTTACTCAGCTACTAGGCTGGCTTTTCTTCTACCTAGAGGGAAAAAGAAAGAGAGAAATGGTGGAAGGTCACTGGGGAGCCACCTGACCTGGCAAAAAGTGGCCTGGAGTGGGTACCCCGAGGGTTCTAATGCCTCAGCTGTGACGTTAAGTGCCTGTGGGACTTTCAGCAAGTTTCTTTGGCATGTGGTCTTCAGTCTCTCCTTTGTAACATTTCCTTCCCACTCTGATATTTTGTATAGACCTAAAACTTACAAGTTATATTTGATGTTTCTGTTGTTTCCTTATGTCCCATGTCCAAACCAAAAAATTTTATTGACTTTAATTCCAGCATGTATCTCGAATATGTCTCTGTTATCAGCTTAATCCAAGCCATGGTTCTCTCTCCTAGATTTCAAAAATAGTCTCATGGATGGCTTTCTTGCTTCAAATCTGACTCTACCTACAGTTTATTGTCCACATAGCAGCTAATGTGCTTTAAAAAAAAAATAAGTGAAACTCTCCAATGGATTTCAGTTACAATCAGAATAAAATCCATGTCCCTTACTATGCATTGGAGGCCTTTTATGCCATGACTTCTACCTGCCTCTCTGTCTTTCTCCCATACCTCTTCCTTGACTGACTATGACATATCCACGTCGGCCGCTTACCTCCAAACATACTGAGAATGTTCCCATCTTAAGTCCTTTGTTGCTCCACCTGCCTAAAACACTATTCCCCAGGACTTCAACTTTTTATCAAGTCTATCTTAACACCAGGTCACTTTGTCAGGCAGATTTTCCCTGATCACACACTCTTATGTTGTCCCCACCTCATTTCCCATGATACTTTAACCCATAATCCCATTTGATGTCCCTAACAGCACTTATCAGTCTCAGAAGTGTTTACGAATCTGTGTGTGTACAGGTTTGTTTGATTCTCCCCGAGAAAACCAGAAACTTATTGCGGGCAGGAAATTTGTTGTTTACTATTATTATTCCCAGTGTCCAGAATATGATTGGCACACGGCAAGTGGTCAATAAAAATGTCCTTGAGTGAATAAATAATAAATGGTTCGGTAAAGAAGACAGGTAACAAAGTTTTGCTTAGCCAGAGGTGAAACTAGGTTTTTGGAATCACTCTGACACTCAGAGACTGTGTTATTACCTAGCAAAACCTAACAGCATCTTGACATGATAGTCAAGATGCTTTCATGGGATAATTAATCCAACACTCATCGCTGAAAATGTATCTTTTGAATTGTTTCCCAACAGTACAGTTTAGACTTTCTTTGTCTCTGTTTCATGGCGAAGTAAAACAGTGAAGTTCCACTTACAGTGTGTATCCACAGCTAGTCACCTGGATTTGAGGGGAGGGTTGCTCATTTTCCTCACACTTCTTGCCCTTTTCGGGGGCACTCAGTGCAACTGTCTCCACTGGTACTCTCCAGTGACTCACAATCCCCTTCTACCTTAAATTCATTTTAAGGTGGTGGCTGTTAAAAGAAGATAGAATTTGTTAGCAAGGTTAGGACAGCCCCCAACAATTGATCTACTTTTACTTGAAAACTGAGTACCTTTTTTTTTTTTTAACACAATAAAAAGAGCAAGAATTAGACACGATTACAGAACAAGGGCAAGGTGACCTCGCATAGAGAAATGGACTGTGATTCTAAATTTAATGACTTTTCAGACAAGGAGACTAGGATAAGCTTTAAGATCCAGGGCAAGAGAAGTCTTTTTAGAGTTCAGTCTTTCTAGCTAGCTCTAACTTGGGTCACTGGACAGTACGCACTGGTCTTTCCACAGTTGGGGCAGGACTGCTTACGGTTTTACAGTCCCTGTGCCTGTATTTACAAAGGCTGAGAGGATCTTCTCTGTGTTGAGCATCTGCTGGCTGAGATACAGGAACTCACATTTCATTGTGCACCAATGTTCTCCTATTCTATTTATTCCCAGAAAAGGGGGAAAATTTCAATACAAAAAGGATATTGTTCGAAAGGGGCCACAGTATCTTACTCAAACTGTCAAAACCTAGCCTGCCATGAGGAAAAATCCAAAAATAAAAGCCAATATGACCATCTCCTCCTTACTTCCTTAAGGGTTTGAAAAAAAATTGACAGTTGATGCTTATGACCAAATTATTTCTGAAGTGGTCCTTTGCTAGAGACAGATACTTGAATTCTGTTAGAACGGAGTCCATCGAGGATAAATTTCAGTCAGCTTCCATGTTGTAAGCACCCTTTCTCTCATAACAGCTAAATAGAGAGCTTCTTCCTAAAGCTGTTAGGGTTTATTGAGTAAATAATGCCCGCTTTACCATGGCTTTAACTCCATATTCACTTGATAAATAGGTGGAGGCACGGAGGGGCTGAATAACAGCATTTTGTTAAGACCCTTCAAAGACATCATTCTTCCAGGGGGAAAAAAATGCATTGAGAAAAATGATCCCTTAATATTTAAGTGCTTGTCATAAATATTTAAAAGTAAGGATGTTTTACAAACAAAACTTTAAGTTAAACTTTAAAAATCAGTTGAGTGTGGATAGAATGGGTGAGGATGGGTGGCTTGCACTTGCCACATGTTTATTTTTTCGTATAATTTTTCTTTCCTTTTATTTATTTATTTATTTATTTTTTTTGGCGGGGGAGGTAATTAGTTTTGTTTCTTTGTTTCTTTGTTTGTTTATTAATGGAGGTACTGGGGACTGAACCCAGGACCTTGAAAATGCTAAGCAGGTACTCAACTTCTGAGTTACACCCTCTCCCCTCGTATCATTTTTCTTTATTAAAATGGTGGTACAATTTTCTAAAACATATGCCCCCTACACAGTTAAAGCTAGACCAGACAAAGAGTATTTTCCACTTCAGTTAAAATTAAGAAAAATTTGGTGAACTAAAGAATTCAGAAAGGTGCTACATGTTGATCTAATTGTGGCATCCTTAAACACCTCACACGGGAAACTTACGCTTGGAATTACGCAGCTCACAGATGTAATTGGTGTTGTCTTTGTGGCTGTCGCTAATTTTCTTATACTAGTTGGGTGGAAAGTGTAGCTCCCAGCATCTGCTATAAACTGCGCAACACTTAGAATGACACAATTTCATCTGGCTCCTCAAATACCAGGATATACCTAAGTGACTTTGCCTTGCACAATTTGAACACGTGTGGAGAAGAACTCGTAGGCAGAGCTGAAAAACAACTGCTGGGGAAGGGCAGCAAACATGCACATAAACACAGAAGCAGTTAGGGCCGCCTGGCTGAGCCCAAGGGCGATGTGCATGAGCTGGGGCTGCACAAATTTATTAGCAGCATCACGTCGCCTGACACCTTGCAAGCCAAATTTCTTGACTGTTTTTCAAACCATGATGGTGTTGCTAGTAATCTTTGGCAACTAGTCAGCTATGACAATTTCATTAATTAGTCTTCCGTGAATGCAGTATTTTCCTATCTAACTTTAGAACTGATCATGAGGGGCATGCCAGATCACAAAATATTGGTTTAAGAATTCTAATGATGGTCATGATTTATTAATGCACTTGCCTACATCTGCTAGAGGGAGCATTCTGCATGCCTCAGTGGGCATCTCTTTGATTTTTTTTTTTTTTTTTGCATGTGAACTGAGGAAGGAAGCAAGCATGTAAGTTATTACTGTCTTACACACCATCCTTATAATGTCTTACGAGGGACTGTGGTTTTGTCATCCCCAGATGGAGGTGGCCTTTCCATATGACTTAATTAGTGACCAAAAAAAAAAAAAAAACCGTTTCTGATTTGATTCAGTCAGGGAGAAGCCAAGGCTTGTATTTTATATGTACAACAGCCTTGACAAATCTATGTGAAGGCTTATTTTTATAGTGCTATCACTGGTGGCGGGAGACTAGCTTTATTTATACATCTCCCAATTGCATATGCAGTGAGTAAGGACTGTGACCCTGGGCTATGCCAAGACTAATTACAGTCCCAAATTCACTTAGCTTTCTCCTCTTTTCTTTTTTCACTATAGTAAAAAAATAAATAAATAAAATGGCACACACCACAGGGATTACTTACAAGTAACTTCATTAGGTGATACAGTGATGAGGTTGCTGCATTTTGCAACATTTGAACACAGAAAAAAATGCATTCTCTTTTTTTCCCCACAAATGAAGACACACAATTCCACAGCAGTTTTTGAAATGTCTATGCAGGAAACCACATAGGGTACCAGGAACCTCCTTGGAAATATTGGGAACATATAAAACAAGATTTCAAAAGGACATCTGGACATTTTGATCCAGGAAGAACAGGTGTTCTCTCATCTGGTAACAACTAAGGAGCTGGTTCCTGAGTTCCATTTACAAATAAGATGATTTAATTATTTTAGGTAAATGCTGAGTAGTGTGAAAGTTGATCACAGGAGCAAAAATTTTATTCTTAACATATGATTCAGCTGTTATTGAGGTACCTGGAACGTCCATTCTAAAATGAACACTAGACACTTCACTGTCTTAAGAAGCATATCTCTTGAAAATGTTTCAGTTTGTCACTTTGAAAATCCAAAAATTGATGATAATGATTTCCAAGAAAACACAAGGAATTTACCACATATTGTAGTGGTTGACACTACAACAGACTACCCAAACCTCCTTTTAGGAATGAAGGATTTGCTTCATTCAGGAATGAAGTCTGCTGCTACCAGCTTCCTACAGAGATTGCCGCCGCTAAAGGAGCTGTCTCACCCAAGGCCATGCCCCATCACTGAGGTAGCCCGCAGTCAATGACTGTGTGACATGGAGGATGAAAGTTTGCTCCCCTTGTCCCATTCTGAATAACTCTGCAGGAAAAGTCCTAGAACTTCCTACAGGATCTGCTGAAGTCTCCTTTAAGACCTCATTGCTGCTCAACTTTACCCTCTGACCAATGTAAAACACCCAAAGAACATATGAAGGCTAGAAGAAGTTCTAATACAATAATAATTGCATGGAGATCAAGATGGTGGACTAGGAGGACCCCGAGCTCATCTCCTCCCATTGACACACCAGTATTACAACTACTTACGGAGCAATTGTCTCTGAGAGCAATCTGAAACTAGCAGAAAAGATTTTCCACAACTAAAGATTAAAAAAAGGAGCCATGGATAGACTAGGATTTCAAAAGTGTAGAATAGATAAACAAGATTACACTGTATAGCACAGGGAAATATACACAAAATGTTATGATAACTCAGAGAGAAAAAAATGTGACAATGAGTGTGTATATGTCCATGAATGACTGAAAAATTGTGCTGAGCACTGGAATTTGACACAACATTGTAAAATGATTATAAATCAATAAAAAATGTTAAAAAATAAAAAAATAAAATAAATTAAAAAAGGAGCCATGATGGAACCAGTAAAAGGGGTGGAGACATGATCTAGTCAGGACCCAGCCTCTAGCACAGTGATGCACAGGTGGGAAAAGTCACACCCACAGAGGTTCTCCCTGAGGAGAGAGGAATCTGATCACCACATTGGGCTCTCCAGCCTGAGTGTCCTGTACCAAGAAGGTGAGTCCCCCAAATGTCTGGCTTTGAAAACTAGTGGGACTTATGTTTGGGAGTGTTCTGAGAAACTGACTCTACTCTTAAAGGATGCATGCAAAAACTTATTTGCTCTAAGTCTTGGCACAGAGGCAATAGCTTGAAAGGTACTGGGGCCGGGCCAACTTGCTGACTTAGGAGAGCCTCCAAGAGTCAGCTCTCCAGGACTGAGACACTAGCAGTAGCCATTTTTGTGATATCATTCTACTGTGCTAACACCAGCACTGGTGGGTCCCCTTTTGGAATCCTCCCTCTAACCTATTAGCACTGGGGGTGTCCCTCACCTGCAGCGTTCTCACAGTAGTCTGTCTCACACAACACCTCACAGTCAGCCATGCTAGGGGCTTGCTCTACCACCAGCACACCTTCAATAATTGCATGAGGCAGGGTCTTGCAGCCAGCCAGACTGGAAGCCAGGCTCACATACTAGAATACCCACAGCAGTAAGCCTAGACTCAACAGAAAGGCACATGCATTCCACATAGAAAACACCCTTGAACCATCTGGCCCTGGTGGCCAGAAGTTAGCATGCTGCTGGGCCCCATAGAACTCCTGCATAAGGCCACTTCTCCAAGGTTTGGAGATGTAATGGACCTAACTTAATGCAGAGAAATGAACACAGAGAACTGGGCAAAATGAAGAGATAGAGAAATATATTCCAAATAAAAGAATGAGACAAAATGTCATGGAAAAAAACTAAAAGAAACAAAGATAAGCATCTGAAAAGAAAAATATATATATAATATGTATATGAATAACTGAATCACTTTGCTGTATATGTGAAACTAACAGTGTAAATCAACTACATGTCAATAATTTTTTTTTTTAAGAAACAAAGATCAGTAATCTGCTTGATAATGAGTTCAAGGTAGTGATCATAAAAATGCTCAGAGAACTTGGGAGAAGAATGAGTGAATGGAGTGAGAACTTCAACAAAGAGTTAGAAAATACAAAAACCAATTAGAGCCGAAGAATACAGTAACTGAAATGAAGAGGGAATCAACAGTTGATCAGATTACACAGGAGAATGGATCAGTGATCTAGAAGATAAGAGTCATGGAAATCACCAAAGCTGAACAAGAAAAAGGAAACAAGAGTTAAGATAAATGAGGATAGTTTAAGGGACCTCCGATACAACATCATGTGTGCTAACATTTGCATTTAGGGATTCCAGAAGGAGAAGAGAGAGAGAAAGGGGCAAACAAATTATTTGAAGTGATAATAGCTGAAAACTTCCCTAACCTGGGGAAGGAAACAGATGTCCAGGTCCAGGAAGCACAGAAAGTCCCCAACAAGATGAACCAAAAGAGTTCATACATTTCATAATGTATATAAATGTCAAACCACTATGAAAGTAATACTACATGTCAACTATACTTCAATTAAGAAAAAATGTTGTAGTTATTTCTTGGTGACAGAATTACAGGTGATTGAATTTGTTCTTTGTCCTTTTCATTATGTTTTTATTTTTCTATAAGTGTGTGTGTGTGTGTGTATATATATATATATATATATATATATATATATATATATGATTTGATACAGAAAAGAGTGGAAAACCCTAGGAATAAATGAGTTGTTTCAGAGAGAGTGTATGAAGTGTAAATATTTGTTTGCCAATAATGAATCTTAGGAAACATGAATATTAAGAGGCAAATGAAGGGAAAAAATGGCTCAGGGAAGAGACACTGAGGACACTAGAAAAATAATTAAAATAATGTGTTTCTATGGAATCCAAGAGTTGTGAGGGTTTTAAGGAAGGCATTTCCATAGTCAAGAACAGTTCCAATGAAGCAGTTAGGGGGAAAAAAAGATAGATTGCTCTGCACTGAGGCATGATTAAGATGTAAGGAGGCAGGAATAGCAAATATAAACCATCTTCCCAAGCTGTTCAGTTCTAAAGTGGAGAAGAAATAAGAGGTGGAGCTAAAATGAGGGAAAAATTAAGACAGACTTTTAAAAAACCATGTTTAGATTGATTCAAACTTTTTGTAGGCTAGTGAGTCAGAACAAAATACTAAAAGTATAATGGGGGAACATTATGGTAATTGATGGAGAAAGGTCTGGAGAAATTAAGATGAGATTAGATTAAGTTCAACAGAAATTATATTCCTCTTGAATTAGAAGAGGGATACCATGTTTTCTGAGACCAAATGATAGTCTGAATAAAAATAAATTTAAATGTACAGGATGTGGTAAATTGAGGAAGTCCATTCCTATTTGTCTCAACTATCGTCTTCATTTTATAGAGGAAATAGTCTGGTGAGAGTGAGAGGACTGGTTCTGCAGTAGGAGCCTGAAGAGAGTGGTAAAGTTTTAAATAGTTGGTTAATGGAGGGGCAGAGGAAACTACTAATTGGAACAACAATTGAGCAGTATCAGGTGTCTTGTCATGGTGTGATTGCCATGAATTATTCAGGGCAGCAATCTGAAGAGATGTGGAGTTGTGTGTATTTATTTGTTTGTGTATTTATTACTTACTCATTTTGTATTTTACCTGGACACGATGAGGGGTCTATATAGGGTTACACTAAATGTGAATTATGTGTGTGGGTGGAGAGGAGGGTATATGCTGAAAGAACAAGGGAGCAAAGGAAGAAGGTCCAGGCACAGAGCACATATGGATCTCATTCTGAATGTGATAAAAATAATTTTTGTGGAGTCTGGTGGACCTGAAAACATCAAGACATAAAGGAGGATATGGTGTCTAAGACATCCAAGAGAGTTTTAATGAGAGGGAGGGCCTGAGAGAGATGGAAAAATTAACTCTCTGCTTATGGAATGAGACAGGAAATCCTGAGGTGTCAGTCTCCAATGATGTTAAGTTCTAGGGTGTGGGTGCAGGTGTAGAAGGGAGATCAAGGTGAAAAAATCAAGAGATGATGAGGCCAGATGCTGAACAACAGAATATTCAGGATGGGAAGATGTGGGGGTAAAGCTGGGGAAGACTTCAGCATGAACAGAACATGTAGAATACGTATTCTGACCTTTAGGATGTGGTGTGCCAAAGAACTCCCTCCCTCTGTCACTCTGAAGGAGCATACCTGTGCCACCTATGGGGACAGGTCTCAGGATGAAGCAAGGAGGCTAGGGGTGTGGACATTTTGTGGGCTGTGTAACATCTACATCCTTGCTGCTAAACTGGAAATGAAGTGGGCCTGGCAAAAAGTTGGTTCTTCCTCATTATCCCATAGAGATTCTAGGTAGAAATGAGTGTGTTATGTAATAGGGCCCTGTGTGAACCAATTAGAGCAGATACCAAAACTGAGAGGGACCTGTCCTAGGCTGCTTGAACACAAGTGACCTAGGACTGTTTCTTTACATCAAATATAAATTAGAACTGTAGTCCCCAAAGAAATACATACATATATTCATGAAAATACATGTACTAAAATAAACATAGTAGCATTGTTGGTACCAGTCAAAAACTGGAAACTATCCAAAGGTCTACTTAGAAAAATGGATACCTAAAATGTCATATGAACATATGTGGGATAATAGCAATTAGAGTAAATATTCTACATTACAAACAAATTAAATAAATCTCATATACCTAATATTGAATGAAAAAAGCTAGAAACAAAAAAATACATATTCTATAACACTATTTGCCTAAATTTCAAAAAACAGGATAAATTAATCAATGATATTCAAGTCAGAGTAATTATTTTTAATTGTTGATGGAAATAGTGACAAGAAGTGGCCACAAAGAATGTGTCTGATGTCTTGTGATGTTATATTTTTTAATCTAGAAACTAGTTATATATAGGTTTGAAAATTAATATAAGCCATTCACTTAGGGATTGCAGACATTTCTGAATAAACATTATACAATAAAAAGAAAATTCTGCTCTAAGATGTAAACGATTAGCTTGTAGCAGAGCAACTGTTCTGCCAAAATCAACTATAAAGTCTGGATAGAGTTTTTAAAAATATACATAAAGGCATGAAGTCATCAGAGAGCTAGCAAGGAATCCAAGGTTTGAAGGACCAAGTTCTCCAAGACAAGTAGAACTGAGAGGCTGAGAAATCAAAATGGAGGTAGCCATTAAAATGCTGAAAAGCTCATCAGAGCATTCAGTAATTTCAGTTGGAGAAGTAAAGTTGGAGCCCAGGGTTTCACGTAGTTGTTAATGGGGTTTATTATTACGGAGGGAATGGAGACACATCGAGGTGAGTCTGAGATGTGGTGCCACTTTACTTGAATGTCTTTCCTTAGGCGTAAAGAATAGAAGCAACAAGTAGTAGCTAAGAGACAGAAAAACTTGACAGTGATTATGGCAGTCTTGAATATATGTGTATATATATATATATATACATATATATACACATGTAAATATATTTAGTATCTATTTAATATAATGAATTTAAATAATAAATATATATTATATATTTATATATAATACATCAATATTAGTTCATTTATATCTAGAGAGAGAAACAGAGTCAGGGAGACAGAGAGAGAGGAACAGAGGGAGGTCAGCCAGAACTAGACTAGCCCAGCAAAAATGTACGGCCAGGTCTAAGTCAGCTCAATCTCAGATGGGATTAAGCTGATCCATTATTTCTCTATCAGTTTGCCATAAAAAAAGTAATCATCTTTAGAGGAAGATAATATCATCCCAGATGGTAAATAATTTTTACAACTTTATACACAATATTCACTATTTAATTATTTTACCAGGTACAGCTTGAGATAGGACTAAATAACTGTAAAACAGGTAAAGTGCCCTTAACATAGAGGTCCAGAGATGGTCCAGAGATGGAATTCTCAGGCAGGAACTTACGATATCTATAGTTTATATCTTCTAGAAAATACAGATGGAGTGGGGGATTTAAGCAGAGGAAAAGATTTATAAGAAGAGTCAGGTAAAAATTTAAGAACTAAAAATTATAATGATTAAATTGAATTTATTTATGAGATGAATATCAGTTTAGATGCAGCTGAGGAGAATATCAAGGAACTAGATGAAAGAGTGGTAGATAACACCCAATCTGAAGCAGGGAGAGAGGAACAGAGGGAGAGAAAGACAGAGTGAGAGAGAGAGAGAAAATGCAGAACAGTCTATGAGATGAGTGAGACATGGCTAAAAGGTGTCATAGGAGTCCTAGGTGGAAAGGAGAGATAGAATGGAAGAAAATCCAGTATTTGAAGATATAATGGCAAAGATTTCTACAAATTGATTAAAACAGATCAAGGCACATAGTTAAGTAGTGCCACAAATACTAAGAAAGGTAAATAAAAAGAAAGTCATGCTTAGGGAAATTAGAGTAATACTGTTGAACCCAAAGACAACTGGGAAAAGAATACTGAAGGAGCCAGAGAATAGACATTATCTTTAAGGCACCATTGAAGGACTGACAGCTGAATCAGTTTTCAATAAAAATAACAACAAAAAAACATTATAATGTTGAGAAAATGGCAGTTTTAAAGTGCTTAAAGAAAATAGTAACTTACCTGCAGTTCTTTACCTGGTAAAAATATTCTTCTGAAAACAGAGTAACATGTCACTTCCATATATATAAAAATTAAGAGAACTGCACTATTTCAAGATTTATTAAAAAGCTTATTAAAAGGCTATAGTTAAAACACTGATGTCAATTTAAGGATAAACAAATAAACCAATGGAACACAATAAAGAATATAGAAATAGTCCATATCAATGCAATCAGTTGATTTATAACAAAGGGGATAATACAGAGCATTGGAAGAGGATACCCTTTTAAATAAATGGAGCTGGGTCAATAGGACACCAGTGCTGAAAAAATATTTCTCTTAACCTTATCTCACATAGTACACAAAAATCATTTCCAAGTGGATTGTAAAATAATCAAGTTTCTAAAAGGTAATATGAGTGAATATTTTCAAGACTTGGTCTAGGCTAAAATTATTTGTACGTGAAACAAAAGGCACTAATCACAGAAGAATGATAAATTGGATTTATTTAAAAGAAAAAAATTCTATTTATTCAAAGACAGTGTTAGGAGAGTGAAAAAAGCAAGACATAAAGTAGTAGATATTTGTAATACAAGCAGCCAAAAAGAGCTTGCAACCAAAACACATAAAGAAATCTTACTGGTCAATAAGAAATCCAATAGTAAAAGGAAAAAGACTTGAACAGGCATTTCACAAAACAGAATATACAAACCTCTCTTTTTCTCTCTTTCTCTCTCATACACACATTTATCTGTGTATCACTCATCAACAGGAAAATGCGAGTAAAATTTTTATTGAATTATACATTACATACCAAGCAAAATAGCTAAAATTTTGAAAGATTGCTTTCAACTGATGAAAAAAAAAAAAACACATAACCTAAAAGTTGAAAGTGATTTTTTATTTGGGGACCTTACTGAAGACTATAGCTAGGGAAATAGTCATTCAGATAGCTCCGAGCAACTGTTCCAAAGAGGTAAGGAAGGAGCCAGAATATATGAGTTTTTGTTGATAAACAACATGCATATGAACATCAAAGATTACGGCTAATTACAAAATCCAGGTATCTCTAGTTAGTAATTTTATTGTATTTTATATATGGGAAGATGCAAGAGTCTGGGCTCATTGAAATTATTCCTTTGACCTGTTTCTTAACTGTCTAGGGCCAGTATCCTTCTTTTCTTGATCCTGAATTCCCCTCAAGGTGCCCACTCGCAGTGGCTACAGTGGCTGATGGCTTGATGGTGGGCAAAATTTGTTGTTTACTGGGATGGCAGGCAACATTCTTTGTTTACTGATATGGCGGGCAACACTTTTTTGGTCCACACTGTCAATTCTCAATGCCAAGATTTTGTAAGAATGGGGAGGACCTGGAACTCACATACACTGCTTTGTGAAAGTGAGAATTAGTGGGCACTGTCCCTTGGAAAAGCCATCTGGTGGTCTTTACCAAAGTGAACATATCCATATCCTTTGTCTAGATTAGACTTCCCTACAGGCAGGCTTTAAGACAGTTCTATTGCAAGGCATTTACTTTATAGGAAATATCTGAATCATGGAGAAGGAATACAGAATAGGGAAGGAAGCCAAAGAAGTCAAAGATATTATCAAGCAAATACAGTGGGGCAACTGGAGGTCACCCTTACTAGAGTACTGTGGGAGATGGTGTAGAAGATACATCCAAATGAGATTCAGTCATTGTTCAAATGCTACTACCAGAGGTGTTAGTCTGAACTTCCAGGCTGCTCTGTGTGTGTGTGTGTGTGTGTGTGTGTGTGTGTGTGTGTTTCTGTTCCTGTGTGTTTCTGTGTGTGTGTGTGTGTGTGTGTGTGTGTGTGTGTGTGTGCATATGTGGGTATGTGTTTAGGGAACAGTGTGTTGAACCAGCTCTAATGGCCAGAGAAAGCTCTCATGAAAAGGATAAAACTAGAACCATGCCGTTATGGGTGGAGTACCAAGAGCTTTACTCTACCCTATGACTCAGATAATAAATTTTCAGGTATATATCTTTAAAAAAATGTAAACATATACAAACTAAAAGACATGTACAAATATGTTTATAGCAGCAGTATTTTAACAGCCCAAAATGAAGACCCAGATGTCCATAAGGGTAGCATAAATAAATAAACTGTATTATGTTATAATAGAATATAAACAAGGAGAATGAATGAACTACTGTCTTTTATAACAATATAGATGAAACTGACAAATACCACATTGAGGGGAAGATACCAGACAGAGAACAATATTGTCTGGCTCTGTTTACCTGAAGTCAAACTCAGACAAAACTCATTTGTGATGTTAGAGGTCAGGATAGCAGCAGTTACCTTAAAAAAGTGGTCTATGTTAAGAATGGTCAGGGCCATCAGGCACCATTCCACCATGTGTGGAATATTCTCTTTCTTGATGAGGGTGGTGATTATATGAATGTCCACTCTGTGAAAATTCATTGAGTCATACACTTACTATTTGTGGTCTTTCTGCATGAATGTTATCCTCCAATAAAAAAGTTTATCTTAACAAATATAAATCATAAACTAAGAGCTAATGGCAATATTGATTTCACATTTCTTCAGAAGGAGAGATGCTGGCTTCTTTCAGGAAGTTAATGGTGCCTACTTTAATTACATTTTTTCCCAGCAATTCTGTTGGAGGGTACTAGAGCTCTCAGCACCTCTGTCTGTGATTAGATGGGAATACTCTGGAGAAATGACTAGGACATGCCAAATGTTAAATCTTCATTATCATATGTTCTCTTTTACAAGTTCCTAGCTTCATGTCTATTTTTATATTTCCTTTAACAGTTCCATAGTTCTGAGCAATTGGCTGGTTTTTCCGAGATCCATCTCATTATGAGACCAAAAAGAAAATGTCTTTGTTTCTTCTGATCAGTTCAGTTCTTAGGAATCCTTTGTGCAACTAACAACCCCCACACACCCTTTTGAAACATATTAAACCTTTCTCCAAATACAGATCTCTAGGCGGCTATGCCTGTACTTCTATTGTTTTTACAGAAACATAATGTATGTTTTGTCCACTATCTTGTAAAAGGATATGCCCTTCATTATCCTCCTGAGAGCGGCTCTAGAAAGGATCAGCAGACTTATCTGGGTTCAAATATAAATGGAGACAGAGCTTAAGTATTTTTAGAAACGTAGTCGGAGCCAATAGGAGCTGCTTTAGAAATGCAAATGAGAATCGCATTGCCAGAAGGCAGATGTTGTAAGAAAAAAAGAGAGAAAAAGTATGGGTATGTAGCATGTTACCCTGCCAGAGGTCACATTTGTGATTTTTCTCTTTTCTGAGAGAGGGGTAGTAAAAAATCTTTTTAGGACTAGCAAAAATACCCTTTCATCATGCTCTTCAACTTCCCGAGTTTATAAAGAGCTTCATAATAGTTACACATATAACTGTCAGTCATCCTATAGTCGAGTACAGATTTCCATATTCTTTCTACAGCTGACTACAATAAGGATTAGCAAGAGGTATAAAAAGGGAACAAGCAAAGGAAGATCAGATCACAGATGAGAGAAGATAAATTGGAATCAACCGTTTGTGTATATGGTAATGGAAAAACAAAGGTTGCTAATCCATAAGAAATCTTTGTCTTAGTGGGGAAGGTATAGCTCAGTGGTAGAGTGTGTGCTTAGCATGCACAAGGTCCTGGGTTCAATCCCCAGTACCTCTATTAAAATAAATAAATAAACCTAATTACAAAAGAAAGAATTATTTGTCTTTGGCTGCGAGGAAGAAAATCAAGCCCTGAAAAAATGGAGAGTCAGCAAGGAAATCTATATGAATTGGCTTAACATTTAATCCTGCACTAAGCTACCTGAGGACATGAGTATTTGTGAAATTACTGTGGCTTTATGGTTTGTATTCCAATATAAGCTAATGATTGACATTGTTAAACATAAAATCATCTTATTTGCTCCAAATACTGGGAATTGAGATATAAGAGAGAGAATTACTTTTATTGGAGAGACTTGGAGAGAATGGGAGGGAGGTGGGGAGAAGTTTGCCTTCAGGGAGTGACTTTTCATGGTGATTGGTTAGATTTTTCCCACCCAAGTTTTCATCTATTTTGGGATATTTAAATATGTAACGGTATCTCTTCCTGCATTCTGACAGCCTGATTTTAAATTTCTATTTTAAAGGAAAAGGGAAAAGTGATATGGGAGCTTTGCAAAAGAGATGAGATGTGAACATTTCCAGAAAAATGCGTAAGGTTAAAATAATTTGGGGCAGTGGTCCGATGAAAGGTGTCTTTCAGTTCCTCCCTTGGACAATACTGGGTGCTACCATCTATCAACAGGAAAACACACACACACACACACAACCTAAAAGTTGAGAGTTATGTTTTATTCAGGGGCCTTACTGAAGACTATAGCCCAAGAGATAGCCTCTCAGATAGCGCTGAGGACTGTTCCAAAGACCTAAGAGAGGAGCCAGGATGCATGGGAGTTTTTGCTTAAAAAAAAAAAAAAAAAAAAAAAGTAGTTGAACCTCAAAAGATTACTGCTAATCACAAAAAAGCAGACATCTCAAGTTAATGATTTTAGTGTTTTTCTATGTATGGGAAGATGCAAGAGTCTGGTCTCACTGAATGAATTATCCCTTTGACCTGCTTCTTAACTATCCAGGGCTAGTATCCTATTTTTCTTCATCCTGTATTTTCTTCAAGGTGCATAGTTGTGGGTAAGATGGCTTGATGGTTGGCAAAACTGGTTGTTTACCAGAATGGCAGGCAACAGTCTTTGCCCACATATCTCAAGTGATGATAATGAGAAACTGGTCAGGACAGACTTAAGGTTTGGTCCCCTCAACTTGACTAAACTTTGGACAGGTTTCTTCCTGACGGTAAGCCCCTACTCCCCTTAGAGCCTTTACTTTAGAAACTTGGAATTGTAAAATCTCTCTTTGCTCCTTTGAGATGTAAATCTTCTACCAAGTAGGAATGTCAATGTTATTCTCAAGGGCCTGGGAAATGTAATTATCAAGAAAGACAGCACCCCTATTTTCCAGTCTCTGTGAGAGGGTTGGAGCCTAACTTTGATAAGTGCCAATTAGCAAATACAGCTGGCCCAATCACATAAGCCAACCTCTGCCTAATATCCTCCAGCACTTTTCCACTAGCTTATATCAATGCTTAAATATCAGAATTGAGCTCAATCTTCTTCCCCTGTTGCAATAGTCTTCCTTGCCTTTTTAACTGGACAGGTATAATTTTTCTTTTAGAAAATGTTACTGTTGGAATGAATGCATTGAAAGAAAGCAGACTGTAACATTATGCAGTTGCAATTTATGCCAATATTGACTCCCCATCACCCTCCCCCGACCACACACACATCTTTGGACAATGTAGGACTATGGCATCATGCAATATTTAGCAACACCTGTAGTGTCAAGGTGAGAATTCCCTAAAGTTTTGGCTAGAGATCTGCCTAGAATTTATACTTCTGACCTCAAAAATGAACTAAAAGAAGGGGAAACTGTATGTAACTGGGGTAAGTTGAGAGAAAATTTTGCACTGGTCCTTTGATTCTATAAATGGAACCAGTTTCAAGAGTTGATTCCTTCTAGAAATTCAAATGTCTTCCCTTCTACCTGCATCAATATTAACAGTCTGTCTTCTGTTTGCATCTTTCATGTGTATGGAAAGAAGCTGGTCTTTAATCTCACCTTGTTTTCCCATATAACTCAGTGTCTAGTCATAATCTTCTCCTTTTTTACCTTAAGAACCATCAAAAACATTTCTCTTCCTATCAAATAGTAAAGCCAATGAGCACAAAGATGGTGTTGTCTTGTTTACAGCACCTTGCAAATGATCCACATTGAATGAATATTTGTTGAATAGATGAATGAATTCCAATGTCGAATATACTCAGATTTGTTTTATGGCTTTGTTATTGGCTAATATGAATGTCAGTTCCTTAAATTTTCAATTGTTGGAAGTATTTCACTTTAGAAATGTACATTTTGTGGTTTAAATGAGCTGTTATTGCATATTCAAACAGGAGGTTATTTGCTTGATTTACCTTTTCAGTAGAAGGTGGGAATCTGTTCCAAGTCATCTATTTCCTACTCCTCTTTAGCTCATCTTAGTTAAAGGATGCACTAAGGGAAAAAAAATTCTTTTAAGATTGATGATGCAACTTTTATTTGTTGAGGAGGAATCGTTAACGAACTCATACAGGGACTAAACTCACAGTCACCAAGGAGCCTCTAAGAACAACAAAAACAGAATTTTAAACATAGTATTTACTACTCTAGCTTTTTCCTCTATTATCATTGAAAATGTTGTATATACACAAAACACAGAAAATCTCACACCCTCAAGCTGTGATATATTGTATCGTTGTGCCAGCTGGACTGTGCTTACTTGGAGTATCAGCGATCTCCACTACACTGATTAAACAGTAGCAGTATTTCTCACTCACAACAAGCAGTAGAGAGGCAGACAATCTCGTGTTCCTGCTGTGGCTCAGTGATGCCACCAGGGACTAAGACTCTGTCTTCTGTCTTTCTTGGTGTGCTGACTTACATCCTCTTCCTTACTTCTTCCTGGTGACCGAGAACTACTTCCCTTGGTGATACAGGCAGGAAGAAAGAGAAACGGGAAAGAGAGCTGTCCATGCCAGTCATATCTACCCATTTTAGTGAGTAAGAAAAACCTGTTCTGGGTGCCCTGCCCAGTGTCTCCCACTTACCTCGCTGGCCACTCCTGCAACAGTCACAGATCAAGTGTTTAGGAGAGTAACACATCTGGATTGAAGCACCATGGCTTATGCCCTGAGGCTGTGATGGAGTCCTGCCACCCTGAGATCAGGAGATCTCTGTAGTCACTTGATTATATCTGGATTTTTGTTAGAAGAGAAAAATGAGATTAGAGAAGTTTGGATCTTGTTTAAGCAGTAGATACTGTGTATTATGACTTTTCTTTTTAAAAAACCAACATCAGCTGGGAACTTACCATGGGTTATGTACCATAAACTTTATCTGAATTAACTTGTTGAATGTTCACAACAACTCTGTGAAATAGGTACTCATATCTCCATTTACATGTGAGGAAACTGAGCTGTAGAAGTTCCAGTAATTTGCTCAGTGTCTTACAGCTAGAAAGCAGCAGAGCCTGGACTTGAACCTCAGCTCTTTAGCCTCGTGCCCAGCCCTTTTCCACGATGACTAGTCTTATTCTAAGTCTATTTGCGGCTCAACGAAACAGGTATAAAACCTGGGCTGATTTTTCTGTTGCATGATTTTATTAAGAGTACTATTTATAACAGAGAACCCAACATCTTGGCAAGCTGATTTTGATTGCTGTAGCATCGGATAGAAATTTAAAAAGTAGTTACATTAGAAGTATTCCTTCTTGTTAGTTTCAAGTGTTGAAAACTCCCAGGTCCAACATACATCTCTTGCTTTATATTGAATTCTACGAATTTTTATAAGCTGCCCATGATGAAATGGAAAATTGGAGCTTGATAACAAAAATACTCTGGTCAGGGAGAGAGGCTCATAAACAAATAATTACAATTATGACATGATAAATGTTACCATAAAGAAATGTACAATTACACTAAGGTCGACAGATTTGCCTAAGGCCAAATGTGGGAGTCTGGGAATGCTAGGAGGGGAGGTAATTGAATTGAGCTTCAAAAGAACAAATGTATGAAACCCACTGGAATCGGTAAAAAGTGGTCAAGTGTTACAGAAGCAGAATCTTGAAAAATTGGAAGCTGTAATAGGTTTAGATACCTTTTAAAGTCTGGGTTTATTCAGTTCACAATCAAAGAAAATTGATGTAAATGGCATGATCTACAGTGAATCTTTTGATTTGCAGGAAAATTATCCAAACATGAATCACTATCAGCACCAGAACTTCAGTGCTAAAAAACTACTCCCCTGGAGGTTTAACATTCCAAGCTTTGAATGCAAAATGTATAGCTTGGTGATCAAAATTTACTTAGCTTGTGAAAGGAATTTGAGAACAAATGCATTGTAAGTTCATACAAATGTAATTGACTTTAGAAGTACGTTAAATTTTGTAAGCACCAATACTTTTATGTGATCTTCAAAAACTAATGCAGTGGATGGATAGCTAGATATGTGATAAAGCGAACATAGCACATTGTCGGTTGTAGAATCCGCTTGATAGGTATATGAATATTCATTCATTACATAGTTCTTTCAAATTTTCTTCGTGTTTGAAAAATTTCATAATAAATTCTTGAGAAGTAAAAACGGTGAAATATGTTTTCCCAGAAAGTGTGTGGATTACCAGGACATGTAATCTAGCCATGTAGCTCTTGCATTTGGGCAAAGTCGAATGTGTTTCTGTATCTAGCCCTGTTGGTCTAGCCACTTGGCTCTGGTTTAAACTAGTCAGATAATCCAATCTCCTAGCCATGGTTATTGGTTCAGTCAAGGGCACGTATTCCAGATGGACATTAAAATTTGAGTGAATTTTGTTGATGTCTTCTAGGGAAGGTAGTTTCCTCACTCTTTTGAGAAAGCTTCTGGAACCATCTGTCTCTTTCTTGGATTGTGAAAGAAGAAGCAGCCTATGCTTTTAGGGATTTTTGAGAGGCATTTTTGATGACCAATGGAGGGAGGATAGAGCTACTGAAACGAATATTTTCTACACTTTGTCTTTCCAGTTACAAATACAAATAAATCTTTAATTTATTCTGAATGTACATTCTATTGAATACATTTGTTACAGATTTTGTAGGTAACTCAAACATAAAGTTCAAAGTAAGGAAACAAAATGACAATGTTCACATTTTATAAGGATATATATGTGTGTATGCGTATATACATTTATTCTAATACATTCAAATAGATAAGTCCTTAACTGTAAGAAATATTCATACAGAAATGGGCGTTTTTAAGTATACATCAGAAACTGATATTGGTTATCAATGACCACTTGTTAAGCTTAAAGCATTGTATTTAGACCTAATTTTTTGAAAAATTCCCGGAAGTATCTTTCTTGTGTCCTTCTGATGGCTCCTGCTATGTTGAAAACAAAATAGGTGATATCCATTTATTTCAGAGAATTACTGAACTTTTTCTGAGTCACACAAAACTACATGTTCATACAGATGTTCACACACACACATATGTTTGAGTGCATGTGTGTGTGTGTATTTCTATCCTTGAGCTGCTATAATAAGATACCACAGACTGGGTGGCTTCAACAACAGATATGTATTTTCTCACAGTTCTGAAGGCTGAGAGTCCAAGATTAAGTGCCAGGAAGGTAGGTTTCTGGTGAGACCTCTCTCTCTGGTTTGCAGATGGCGGCCTCATGTTCTCACATGTCATTTCCTCTGTGTGTGTGGAAAGAGAAAGAGCTTTCTCTGGTGTCTCTTCCTCTAAGGACACCAGTCCTTATGGGTGTAGGGCCCCACCCTTAGGAACTCCTTTAGCCTTAATTACATCTTTAAAGGTCCTATGTCCAAAAACAGTCACATTGGGGAGTTTAGGCTTCAACATATGGATTTTGGGGAAAATAATTCAAACACAGTACATGATACACACACACACACCCACACACACGCACACACACGCACACATATACAGTGTCTCAATCTTGGTAAATGTATGATTTTTGAATTGAAACATTGTAAAAGAGGAGTGAACTTAGCAGGTGCTTACTCCTCCATGTGTCCCCTTCCCCTCTTCCCCACGCTCCCCACGCTCCATGTAGATACCAGAAAAATAGCTGAAAATCACTTATTAGGCAATAATGCAATCATGAATAGGGTTACCTGATTTAGCAAGAAAAAATACAGGATGCCAGTTAGATTTTAATTTTAGATTTAAAAAATGTTGCATGAAATACGTTAAAAGACTATTGTTCATCTAATAGCCAAGTCTAACAAGGTGTCCTGTGTATCGCATGGATAGAGAATTGTTTGTTGTGTTGTAGTGCTGTAGTGTTACTTCTGCACTCAGAAATAAGTGCAGTTTTTGATTCTGCTCAGTCCTTCTGGGTCTTAATGTCCTGACCAATTCTGGGTCAGACTGCTGCTGATTATATTGCATTAAATTCCTATTTGATGTTTAATTTCATGAACGTGAAATGATGTTTTTGGTATGGCATCAAATGTGTGGCCGTGTGACAGGATGCGGTCACTATGCAAGATAAAACACGGGTTCTGCTTTCAATAAGTATGACCTTCTGAAAGCATCTTGACAGCAAAACATGTTCAGTGCAGAGACCTCCATCCAGCCACATGCAGCTGTGTGTGCTGCAGTGGTATTTGATGCCTTTGCCTTGTTGATTTCAGTAGAGATTGTGATAGAGTTGAGTTGCATCCCCCTGAAAAAGATCGGTTGAGGTCCCAACCCCCGATGCCTCAGAATGTGGCCTTGTTTGAAAACAGCACCTTTGCAGATGCAACTAGTTAAGGTGAAGTCATATTAGACTGGAGGGGGTCCCCTACTCCAATGTGATTAGTGTCCTAATAAAAAGATGACCATGTGGAGACAGACATACACTGGGAGGGTGCCATGTAACAACCAAGGCAAAGACGGGTCATGCAGCCCCAAGGCAAGGAATGCCAAGGACCGATGGCAGACCACCAGACGCTGGAAACGTGCAGGGAAGGGTCTCTTCCTATGTCAGAGGGAACACGGTCCTGCCAACACCATGAGTTTGGACTTCCAGCCTCCAGAACTGCAAGGCCATTAAGTTTCTGTTGTTTTACACCGATTGTGATAGTCACTTATTATTATTATCAGGAAAACAGTAGGATCCAAGTATAAAGCTTATCTTGGGGCCTACTCAGGAGAGAATCACCAGTTACGAGGAAAATTTGACCCCTATAAAAAAGAGGGCACTTTAACTCCAGACAGCTCAGAGCTTCTTAAAAAAATGGTTTAAAGAAGAAAAAAATTCATTTTCTTGATAATACTCCTTATTTCATTTTACTGCAACAATTCCAATGAGAAGTGTGGAAGGCTTTTTATTGTCATATCAGATTTACATGGTAAAATTTAATGTACTTCTTGTCAGCTTTAAACACTGAAACTATCAATAAAATGTCAAATTATATTTGACTTCAAACCCAAGTGGATATAAAAACGCAATACAAATTTACAATCATTTAGTCTTCCCCTTTTCCCACAATAAAACCCCGTTTTATTCTTTATGGGAAGCTAAACTTATTTTACTCAAAACTGGTAATTTATTAGTGCTTACAGCAGATCTAAAGCATGTGTCTCTTAGAAATCAATGGTAGGCCTGGAACTAGAACCAAACTTTTTAATTATGGCTTTGAAATAATGTAATTGTGGTTTTTAATGCCTCGTACATCTGCTTGAAGGATTATATGAGTTTGTTCAAAGTTCTGGAAGCAATAAAATTAATTTTTTGGACAGTGAGCTAGCAGAGGGATCCCGGTGATGCTAATTGGAGTCTACAGCATAATATCTCTTAATGCATTTTGTGATCTATCTTACACAAGGAACATCTCGCCCAGGGTGTCAGCAGGAACCGCATCAAAGGAATGTGGTCGGCCTTCTGTTCCATTCTTTTTTCTCCCTTCCCTTTTCCAGGTTCTTGCTCTTGAAACAATTTATTCTCTCGGATGCAAGGTGCAGTGGCAGGCAGCTGAGGTTCAGTGCTGTTTTTGAGGGTTTGAGACCAAGCCTGTCTTACCGATTTGGTTTTTTAGGCAAAGTCCATGTCAGTCATCAAGAACTGTAGTCATGGCTTTCTAGCCAGCACACTAATTCCTGGGAGTGAGGAGTAGAACAGGAAATTCAGAAGTGGGAGACTGCTGAAAAGAGCAAATAAGGAGAGACCCCAGGGAAGCTTCTATGTTGGCACCTTTTCTTGGATTTTCCCCTCAAAAGCATTTCTATACGATGTCAAGATACTCAGATCCCTGGATTATGAATTGCTGAAACAGAGTAGAAATTAAAAATGAAACCCGAGCCTGTCCCCTCTCCATGCTTTCTCCCCCTGTACACGTGTGTATGTCTCTTTCATTTGTTTATTTCCATTTTATAATTATAGGGCATCATTTATGCCCCTCTAAAGCCAGTTAACCTTCTCTAGAAAGGTAACTCTGTCTTACATCAGCAGTGCACAAAGTTAAGGTGAACTTTGTATGTAACTTAGGTTTGTCTGTGTTAAATGTAAATGCTGATAATAATTACAGAAAAGAAACAGGCTCACAGGTATAGAGAACAAACCAGTGATTATCAGTGGGGAGCAGAGAGGGGGGGATAGAGTGAAGCAGGGATGGGAGGTACAAACTACTGGGTGTAAGACAGGCTCACGAATGTACTGTACAACACAGGGAATGTAGCCAATATTTTGTAATAACTGTAAGTAGAAAGTCACCTTTAAAAATAGTATAATTTTTAAAAATCTACTCACTGGATAATTAGAAGGATTAAAAAGCAATAAAGGAGTAACCATAAAGCTTTGTATACATTAGGTATTACTGCTTTTACTGTTATCTTTAATGTGTTACCACTAATACTGTTGACCATTAAACATTGCATTTATACCAAGAAAGAAAAGGTGAATGTTGAACTTAAAAAGGGAGTTTGTAAAATCATTCTTCTGGTTGTGACGTTTGATTGGAATCAGCTCTTTGACATTCAGCAAACCTGTTCCCACGGCTGTCTGTCTCTCGTACTTCTCCTTAGTGATGACTCCACTCTCCTCAGCCGTCTGAACCCACCCCTCCACTCCTCCATCTTCTTTCCTCCAATTAATGGCTTGACATCACATTTCATGAAGAAAAGAGAAACCATCAAATGAGAGGTTCCCCTCACCCTCCTCCACTTATGCTTGGAAATTGTAACCAAGTTGGCACTGGGTCGTTTTTTAGATGAGTGAGACCTTGCCCTTTGATTATCTCCTTTCTTTAACTTCTCCCTTTAAATGACTCATCCACATTTATATGTTTGTACCTGGCGCATTCATTTGTTGGTGGGTAAGAAGAGTAATGCCCCCCACCCCATGTCCATACCCTAATCTCTGAAGCTTGTGACTGTATCAGGTTACGTGGCTATTCGTTTATGTGGCAGATGGAATTGCAGTCACTAACGAGCTCATTTTGAAATAGGGAGACTCTCCTGGATTATGCAGTGGACCCAGTATCCCTTGTTGCCTAGACTAGAATCCTGGGCACCATCTTTAGAACGTTCCTTGACCTCACCCCCCTACCCACATCCAATAAACTAGTCTTTATATTTCCCCTGCAAATCATTTCTAAATCTGACAGATTTTCCTGATTTTCACAGTCACTATTCCAGTGCAGTCCACCATGATTTCTCACTGAACTCCGTCACATTTTTCTATTCTTTGGCAAAATAATTACTTTTAAAATGCAAATCTGGTAGATGTACACCCTGTTCCCAAATCGTAAATTATATTTACATTGAGAATACAAGGGGAAAGTTTCTTAACAAGACCGGAAAGTTTATATGACCTGGCGTCATTCCCCATTTGACTCTCAAACTGCCATTCATCCCTGATCGCACAACATAGCTGTGACTTTTTCCAGTGGATCTTTTCTTCCCTGCCCTCTCCTCATTTTCATTCCCTGGAATGATGTTCTCATCTTCTCTGCTGCCTCATTCATTTTAACCTGGGAGGGAAAGAAGTACTTAGCTGATGGTTTAAGCTGAAAGAAAAGACCCGACCTGTGTGGCTCAACCATTCTTTTTGCCTCTGTCTTTTTGGAATCTACCCATCAGCAGAGGCAACACATCTACTCTGCTCTCCCCACTGAAACCCCGAGCTGTCAACATAGTGTTTAGGCTGGCAGTTTTAGGATTTTTTTTTAATTATTAAACATGATTTTTAATTTTTTTCACTTTCCAACTCTCATCTCCCTCAATTGCATTTAATCTCAGGCACAGTAGGGAGAGGTTTTTATTCAGTGTGCCCCCGAAATGCACAATACCGTAGCTTAGTTATCCCTGTCTCTCCCAAAGTTCTCCGTAGGACCCCGCCCCCGCCACGGCATTTGTCACGGTGGTACTTGTATTGCTACTTAAGCCTCATCTGTGAATGATCTGTTTGCCCTCCTCCGTGAAGAAGCTACGTCATGATCACTATTGTATTTCTAGTGCCTAGGGTGGAGCTCAGCAGAATGAGCAGTCAGAAAATGACTGTCAGGAGAATCCGTGGAAAAATTGACTCCTTTATATGACAATGGCCAAGGAGGCGTCAGAGGACAGCCACTCCAGGCAGGCAGTGTCCCAAGAGGAACACTTGATGCTCCGAGGCACAGAATGAAATTCATTTCCTGGCTTTTTACAGAAAAAAAAAATTTATATGTATACACGCACTATTTCTTAAAAAAATATTTAAGTGAACGTTATTTGTAATGTGGCAGGAAGCCGCCTCAGTGGATGAGAAAGGGAAAAGAAAGCCAACAAAATCTGAGTCTACGAAATCTCAGATAGAAAATGTGATCTTTGGACGTTAGTCTGGGTTTTCTTTTACCGATGTCAGTGTTTGATTTACTGATTGCGGGGTTTAGGATAGATGTATTCAATCAGTGGACGTTTTTAAGTATCTCTGATAGGAATGTAGTCAGACTGTGGGTACTATTGGGGTTATAAGTCAGAGCCCAAATTTCAGCGTCTCTGTGGAGTTTATGGTCTTAGCAGAAAGCTAATAGCAGGCAGTATGCTTTAAATGCTCTGGGCTTTGTTGTTGTAAATGTTTATTTCTTTTATAAATTACTCTGACTGGGCTTTCCTAGAGTTTCCTAGCATCGTTTTTAAGGCTCTGTGTATGCATTTTGCCACCTAAAACACCAGGGGCAGCATACAAGAGGAATGAGCTCACACGCTGGGGACTCTGGCAGTTCTCTTAGAACCTGCCCGTTCTCACGGGGGATTCTTCTGTGGAAAATGCTTTTACATCAGTGTTGTAATACAGTGAGACTGGACTCAAGGCATAGTTCTGCTCCTCAATTGCTATTTGACCTTGGTAAGCCTCTCAAAACTCTTTAGTCTCTGTTTTCATGACTTTCAGTGAAGGAAATAAAAAGGATATCAAAGTATTTTTTCTGACTTTCTTCTCTTAAATAGTTTTTCCTTAAATTTTAGGGCAGTTTCAGATTTGCAGAAAAATTGCAAAGATAGTAGAGTTCCTATATACTTCCACAGACAGTTCCCCCCTTAGTCCCATCTCATAGGACTAGGGTCCATTTGTCACAATTAGTAAACCAACACTGATACGCTGTTAGACATTATTGTGCACCATATCTACATATATACATCATTCATAATTAAAGGCTATACTTCATGCATATTTTCTTGGCTTCTACCAAATAGCCCTTTTTGTGCTCCAGGATCCCACCTGGGATACAGACTTGTCACCAAGTCTCCTTGGCTCCTCCTGGCTCTGACATTTTCACAAGTTTTTCATGTGTTTTGTGTTTTGTTTTTATTTTGTCTGTTTTTGAAGATTGAGGCAGACACTGTTTTTTGTCTTCCCATTATCTGTTCTCTCCTTTCTTTCAAAAGAAAGGTGATGACAGTGTACTCAGCTGAAACACTCATTTCCCCAGACTCCCTTGGGGCTAGGAGGTGCCACGTGACCATCCCCTGGGCAATGAGATGTAAGTCAAAGACAGAGTGGCACTTCTCAGAAAGCTGTTTAAAAGTAAGTCAAACTTGAACAGCATCTGCCTTTCCTTTGCCAGTAACCCACTCTTCTTGCCCAGAAGGTGAAAATAATGATCAGCAATCTGGCAAATATCTTTTCAAAATTATTATATTTTGTTTAAAACAAAAATAAGTTTTGGAATGTATGTATTAACATATGTATTTATTCATATTACCGTGTGTTCTTAATGAGAGCTTTATGGAGACATGATTCACCTACCATACAACTCACCGTTTTAAAGTATACAGTTCAATTTTTTTTAGCATGTTCACAGTATTGTGCAACCATCATGAGCAATTTTAGACCATTTTTATTACCCCTAGAAGAATCCTGCAGCCATTAACTGTTGCTCCTCATTTCTGCCAAATTCCCCTGCCCCTACCCTAGGCAACCACTCATTACTTTCTATCTCAGGAGAGTTGCACATTCTGAACATTTCATACAAATGGAATCATACCATACGTGGCATTTGCATCTAGCTTCTTTCACTTAGCTTAATACTTTAAAGATTCACCTACGTTGTAGCAGGTATCACTACTTTGTTCCTTTTAATGGCTGAATAACACTCCATTTAATGGATATAATAGATTTTATTGATTCATTCATCTGTTAATGAACATTTGATTTGTTTTTACTTTTTGGGCTTTTATAAGTAATGCTTCTATAAACATTTGCGTACAAGTTTTTGTGTGGGACATATGTTTTCCTTTCTCTTGGATAGAAACAGAGGAGTGAAAGTAGCAAATATCTTGAGAGCGTGAGGATGGATCTGAGGATGATAGCCTCACAGTAAGAATGGCTGAGCAAGAACCACAGCAGATGGGCTCTTACTGGCATCTCAGGGGTACTGCAGCTCCCCTGGACTTTCCACCTTTGGATTTCTTATATAAGAAAAAAAATGTCTAGAAGGCACCAGAAAAGGCTCATTCTATGTTGCTGCAGAATCACTGACACCAAACTAAATAGGATGTTGCCAAGAATGGAGCAGTGTGCCTGGTGCAGAGTGAGTCGCAACCTCACCCCAGAGAAGTTTGCTCTGGTTCCTCCAGCTGTTATTCAGAGCTTTCCTCTTGGAACTCCACCAGCACTTAGTATCAGGTGTATTCTGTGATCCTTGGCACTTGTTTCTGTATTCTTGACTTACCTATAAACTCCTTGAGGGTAAAATAGCATTTTCAGTGCTCGTTTGTGGTGCCTCTGAAGCATCCAGCTGAGTGCTGGGCCATGGTATACCCACAGGAAGTATTTGGGTTTGATTCTATTAGAAGTAAAAATCTGCTATTTTCTTAGGAAAAGCCCATTCTCTGAAAATGACATTCATCATCACTTGGAGGACAAGTGCCTACAGGGCCGAAATAATAAATCTACAGTAGCAATTTCAAAACTCTCACCTCCTTTCTGCCAAAAACCAAGCCCAACGGTCACAAAAGACCATAGCAGTTAATGCTGTCTGCCTGCTGTTACTACTGACTCAGCCAACCATCCAACCTTCCCTTTGTTTTTATTAAGATTAACAACAGCAAGACTGTCCTGATTTTAGTACCAAAAGCCCCACTTCTTGAGTTACTCCATATTGCTAGCCGAGCCAAGATAGTCACTATATATAAATATATATATTTACTGAGAGAGCTGTGGCTTAAAAAAAAGTGTGAAAACCACTAATTGAGGAATTATCACAATCTTTTGGTTTTTGCATTAAACCAGGTAAGTACATTAAAGGCCAAAGCTGCCTCTTTGACATTTAATGTACTTACCTCCTGCCTCAAGGATTTGTGTTTCTCCAGGCTATGCTTATCAGCTTATACTCTTAGCACTAATATGTTCATCCCCTCCACTTGACAGCTTGTGAGTGGGGGCCATGTCATAATCAGTCTTGAATTTCTTTGACTTAGCACACAGTAAGTGTTCTAATTAAATATGATCCTCTGCTCTGTATGCAAAGATTTGTCAATACAACTAAGGTTTAAATACCTCGTAGGCATTTGCTATGTGTTTGTTGACTATTGAGTTATGAAGTCACAAGCTATCAATTGCATAACATGGAATGAAGATGGGAAGAGAGTAAAAGATCAGACCATACATTGGTTTAGAGGCAAAATAAAGGTTTCAAGTTTTACCATAAATATACTAGGGGAAAAAAAATAAACTCAAAGATTTCAGCGAAGAAAGTGGTTAGATTCACATTTTCCGGACTTTTCCATTTTCTTCACTTTACTGCTTCAAATACAGTCTCACTAGCAGAAGGGAGTGCTAGTCTCCGTCCCTAAATGACTGCTGGGTAATGATTCCTGATGAGTTAGCATTTCTTATTGGCCCCAACACTTTGTGGCTGAGAGTAAGGCCTCTGGGTACCGCATCTTCCTCATCTGTGACGTTGGAATAAAAACAGTATCAACCTCCCAGTGTTGTTAAGAGTATTCTAGAGTAGTTAAAAGTAACACAGTAAGGAGTCTATTGTGAAGAATGGGAGGATGAGAGGGATGAATACCTTTGCAAGTTATATTCAGGTGCAGCAGTGTGAGGAAGAAATTGCTGAATCAAACACAGGAAACAAGAGTTATTCCAGTGGATCACCAGTGTGCTTGTGTCCTTTGGGACAGTGGAGAAGTCTGTATGTCTAGTAGTTTTCTTCTGTTGCATAGCAAATTTAGCAGCTTAAGACAAATTTCTTACATGGTTTCTGTGAGTCAGTAGACTAAGCACAGCACAGCCAGGTTCTTTGCTCAGCTCTCACAAAGCTGAAATCACGGGGCTGCCCAGAGCTATGGTCTCATCTGAGGTACAAGATCCTTGTCCAGGCTTGTTGGTTGGTAGCAGAATTCAGTTTTATCGTCGTAGGAACTGAGACCCTCACCAGAGGCCATGTACTATTCCCTACCATGTGACCCTCTCTACTACAGGGCAACTGACTTCTTCAAAATGAGCAAGAGAGTTTCTCTCATGCTTCAAATCTCCCTCTTTGGGAAGAGGCTAAGTATTTTTAAGGACTCGTCTGATTAGGCCAGGCCCAGTTGGAATAATCACCTCTTTGATTAACTCAGAATCAACTGATTTGAGACCCCAAGGTCATTTGCAAAATCACTTTACTATTGCCCTAGAATGTAACTTACTCAAGGGAGTGAATTTCATTATGGAAGGGCAGAGATTATTCATGGCATGTATAGCAGGGAATGAGAACCACTGGGGCCATCTTAGAATTCTGCCTACTGCAGTGTGCTTTTCAGCCCTTGTAGAGCACAACTCAGGTTGAACAGAGATCTCTCTGGCTCTGGTTGTAATGTAAGGGATATACTGACAGGTGAGTGGGTCCAATGAGGTGAGGGGGAAATAAATAACAGAAGCAGGACCAACAGTTGGAAGGATAATCCTATAGTGAAAGATGATGGTGGCAGACAAAGCAGTAGAAGTGAAGAAAAGCAGATGGTTTGGGCATATAGTTTGGAGAAAAAAATGCATAGGCCTTGGTGATGGAGAGGATGCACAGGAAAGGTGAGAGAAAGGAGGAGTAATGGATGCTGCATAGTTATCTATTACAGTGTAACCATTTCCCCCTAAATGTAGTCGTTAAAAACAAACAAACATTTGTTGTCTCACAGTTTGTATGGGTCAGAGGTTTTGGTACAACTCAGCTTGGTTGCTATCAAGATGTCAGCTGAGGCTTCAGACATGTGAAGGTTTGACTGGGGCTGAAGGATCTATGTTTAGGATGACACACCCACATCCTTATTGGCAGGAAGCTTTATATTTCTCAGTATATGGACTTTGCCATAGGGTTGCTTGAGTATCCTTACAACATGGCAGCTGCTTTCCCCCAGACAAGTTACCTGAGAGAGGGCAAATTAGAAGCCATGATATCTTTACAAAACTAGTCTCATATTCCACACACTGTCACTTTTGCCATATTTCACTCATCAGCCATGAGTCACTGAGTCCAGCACACACTCAAGGGGATGGGAATTTGGTTCACTATTTGATGAGAGGACTGTCAAAGAATGTAAATGTATTTTAAACCATCACAAGGACTTTCAGGATTCCAGCTTTGTTCAGTGATACTGCTGGCACTTACAGACCCACTTTGAGCACTCCAATAAGAATTAACAGTTTGGTGTGTGAGAATTTTGGTCAAAGTAAGTGACTATCAACCCATTTCTATAAGAGTTTAGAGAAGGGATAGGTGGATATGAGCTGCTGCGGCCAAGAGAGATTTAAATTTGAGCTAGGTCTTGAATAATAAGTAGGATTTTCATAGAGAGATACATAATGGCCATCCAAGTAGGGAAATCAGAACCAACAAGAGCATGGAGACAGAACCTAGAGATCCCACCGAAGCCAAACATTTGATTTGAGGATACTAGTAGGGGAGTCAGTACAAGTTGGGAGCCACTTCATAAAGAACCTTATGCAATTTCATGCTAAAAAGCTTGCATTGAAAATTTATGATAGTTTTTGGAGAAAAAGAAAATTGTTGACAACTGTTTGGTATACCACGAACTTGGCAAAGCCAAGTGATGTTTCCACCATTGGCTTGTGTTCTAGATGCAAGGTTTGCTCCTCAAACTTAGCGATACTCAGGAATCTAGTATTTTGTGCATTGAAGGGACTGATTGTGAATCAAATTATTCATCAGGTTTGGAAGGATTTATTGAAGAATCCTGAAGGAAAATCTCCTGTCACCAAAGCAAGATTTAAACTGCTTAAGTGCACATAAGTCAAGCAGAAATTATGGTAATTGGACTTAAACCTGCTTCCCTTTCTGCATACTGTAAATAAAAGAAGACAGTTTAAACAAAGGAGAAAGATGTAAATACAAGAGTGAGATCAAAGCAAATCTGGAATTTAATTCTACACAGAGAAAACAAAATCCAAGATATATGACTGGCACTTGGTAATGCATTTTACAGCACTAAAAACTGACAGCCTAAAATATGATTTGTTCAGCATTTGCACGCAGAGCTTGCAAAACAATTTAGAATTCACCTTTTTTTGGTGTTTCCCAATTACCTTATATTTAATGAAGTCATTTACTAATTCTTCACCGAAATATGCACAATGACTATCGTATTTGCATACAAATGAACTACCCTGGTGCCTGAACTTTTCTTTATCACTTAAACCACCCATAGTGGTGATGTTTATGTTATTTTCTTTAGTAATACTGTAATTCTTTTTGAAAGCCAATGAACTAAATGAAATAAATGGACATTTTAGCCATAGAGGTAGACCTGTGGTGTAAGAGTACATATGGAATCACTAAACCTTATAAATGTATTCTAATAAAGAATAATTTCAAATTGGTAGAGCTAAGAATAGAGATTTTTTTGAATAAGGAAGTAAGGATGGTGGGAAAGTTTAAGGAGATATTGGGGCCAATAAACAAATGCAGAATAGCTAAATGGGTCATGAAAACAAATTGGGTAAGGACAGGGAGCTAATACAAACATTACTAATTTATCATTTTTAATCAACACAGTGATGGATGTACAGAATTAGTATTTGCCAAGTCATCTCATAGATAAGATCTGGCCAACTATTCCTAAATAGAAATTTCTCTTTAGATCACAAGTCCACACATGAATAACGTGCATTCTCAATGCAAGTGGTCTTGCCTCCAGTGAGATGAAGATTGGGGTAAAATGTCTTATTCTTTTAATATATAAAACACATATATACATGCAACACCCAAACAAATATACAGCATATCTGTGGTATTTAAATTTCATGGAAGGACTAATTGGGTAAACAAATGTCTAAATGGTTCTGTGTGCCGGCGTTTTTTTTTTTTTAAATTATTTATTTGTTTTTATTGAGTTATAGTCAAGTTACAATGTTGGGTCAATTTCTGGTGTACAGCACAATTTTTCAGTCATACATTAATATACATATATTAATTTTCATATTCTTTTTCGCTGTGAGCTACCACAAGATCTTGAATATATTTCCCTGTGCTATGCAGTATAAACTTCTTTACCTATTCTATGTATACCTGTCAATATCTACACATCTCAAACTCCCAGTCTCTCCCTTCCCACCCACCTCCCCCTGGCAACCACAAGTTTGTATTCTATGTCTGTGAGTCTGTTTCTGTTTTGTATTTAAGTTCATTTGTCTTCTTCTTCTTCTTCTAAGTTCATTTGTCTTCTTCTTCTTCTTTTTTTATTTTTTAGATTCCACATATGAGTGATATCATATGGTATTTTTCTTTCTTTCTGACTTACTTCACTTAGAATAACATTCTCCAGGGACATCCATGTTGCTGCAAATGGCATTATGTTGTCATTTTTATGGCTGAATAGTATTCCATTGTGTAAATATACCACAACTTCTTTATTCAGTCATTTGTCTATGAACATTTAGGTTGCTTCCATGTCTTGGCTATTGTAAATAGGGCTGCTATGAACATTGGGGTGCAGGTGTCTTTTTGAATTAGGGTTTCTTCTGGATATATGCCCAGGAGTGGGATTGCTGTGTCATATGGTAAGTCTATTTTTAGTCTTTTGAGGAATCTCCATGCTGTTTTCCACAATGGCTGCACCAAACTGCATTCCCACAAACACTATAGTAGAGTTCCTTTTCTCCACAGCCTCTCCAGCATTTATCATTTGTGGACTTTTGAATGATGGCCACTCTGACTGGTGTGGGTTGATAACTCATTGTAGTTTTGATTTGCATTTCTCTGATAATTAGTGATACAGAGCATTTTTTCATGTGCCTAGTGGTCATCCGTAAGTCTTCATTGGAAAATTGCTCATTTAGGTCTTCTGCCCATTTTTGGATTGGGTTGTTTTTTTCTTATTAAGTCATATGAGCTGTTTATATATTCTGGAGATCAAGCCCTTGTCAGTTTCATCTTTTGCACATATTTTCTCCCATTCTGTATGTGTTGTTTTGTTTTGCTTATGGTTTTCTTTGCTGTGCAAAAGCTTGTAAGTTTAATTAGGTCCCATTCATTTATTTTTGCTTTTATTTCTACTGCTTGGGTAGACTGCCCTAGGAGAACCTTGCTGAGATAGATGTATGTGAGATAATGTTTTGCCTATGTTTTCTTCTAGGAGGTTTATTGTGTCTTGTCTTATGTTTAAGTCATTTGTGTATGTTTGTTAATGGAAGAGGGTAGGTCATGGGAAAAAAAAGTTGAGAAATAGTATAAGATATCATACTTTCCAAAGTCGTGTATAGTGATCCACTAGAGTTTAAGCTCCTTAAGCACAGGGATTTTTTAAAATTTCACTGCTGAATCCTTAGTGCCTAGAACCGTGCTTGACACATAGTAGACATTTATCGAATACTTATTAAATACATGAATCCTCTTACTTTAGAGCAGAGTATCCTGATATCCCTTGTTCTTATGATCAAAAAAGAACAATCTAACACTTGGTCTAGTCCCTGGCTACATATCCAGTTCCACCTATGACCAGAACCTCCTCTAAGTGGCTTCATCCTCACCCCCTAACCCTACACCTCCCACCTGGCATCTTTTGTATTTGCTGCCCTCCCTCCTGCAACAAGGTCTTTGTATATAATGCTCTTTCTACTCTAAATCTCCCTACTAATCAACTCCAACTTGTCCTTTATTCACATCCCTGACTGACTCAAAAACTTTTTTACAGCTGGCTGTATTTCTTTTTCATAGCACTTAATGCAGGGACACGGTAACATGTCCATATGTAACATATCAATAACGTCAGTTTTCCCACTAGACTGTAAGTTCCAACATGTCTGTCTGGGCTCATTATTTTAGTTTCTGCACATAGCATTTTCCCTAGTCCTATGCTTAATAAGTATTTGCAGATAACACATTATTAATTCTTCTGCAAATCCTAGAATTAAATGGATACGAGTGTCTCAGGTGTATGATCGGGATAAAACAAGAACCCTACTGACTTCAGTTAATATAGGACACAGGCATTTTCTACCAATTAGCCCCTGTTGAGTCACTTAAAAATAAGAATGAATTAATGAATGGGCAATAATTGAAAGATTATCTTCTGCCCAGGACTATGCTAGAACCTATATTTAATCAGCTTTTTAGTGTTTTTAGACATTAGGCATACATACTGGAAACTGACCTTTTGGCATTTGCTATAGTGTGGTGTTCAACTTAAGAGAAGACTGTCTGAGGTTTGAACTCTCTGATTATGGGTTTCCATTATCTAGAAAAGTCAGATGGGAAGGGTTAAAGCAAAACATCCTCTTTGTTGAGCCCTTTGTGAGTGAAATGTTGACAGGCACTTCACATACATTCTTCTTTAATTCTCATTAATTCTCTGAGATAGTTATTATCTATTATTATCATCATTTTAAAGATGAAGAATTTTGGGTTCAGAGTGGTGCTGTGACTGAGTTATCCTCTCATGAAGCAAGAATAGTTTCTTTTAGGTGATGTCCATAGCTTAAAAAATTGATAAAGAAAACAAAACAAAATAAAAACAATATGACATTATTCTTTTTTTATAGAGAACACCATCAGATGGTAAATAAAACTTCTAGAGCAAGGATTTGGAAACATTTCCTGTGAAGGTCCAGAGAGTAAATATTTAAGGGTTTGTGGGCCATCTGGTATCTGTTGCAACTTAACTCTGCCATGCAGCTCAGAAGCAGCCACAGACAATCCCTAAAACAATGCATTGACTATATTGAAATATAATATAATGTAAAAAATATAATTCGGTGTTTGTGGACACTGAATCTGAATTTCATTTTTACATGTCACAAAGTAGTCTTCTTTTTACTTTGTTCAACCATTTCAAAATGGAAGAATTATTTTAAACTTATGGATTATACCAATACAAGCAGTGAGACAGTTTTGGCCCATGGGTCATAGTTCATGGGCCCATTTTGTGTGGAAGTAGCAGAGTTGGTAGTTACAGATAATACTTATTGGCTCTGTACTATGTCCCAGGTACTATATGCTAAGTGCTTCATATGAAAGGGTTTATTTAATACTCATACACTTTATCAGGTAAGTGATAATAATACTAGTGCTACTTGCTCCAGGTCACACAGTGATGGATGACAGAAGAATCGGGATACAAACCCTGGTCTTTTCTATTCCACACACTAAGCTTATATTTATGAATGAAAACTTATGTATGCAAGTCAGAAATATGACTGGGTCTGAATTTACGTAACACCTAGTAGGCATAATAGGAATTTGGGGAATACAACCGTGGGAACAGAACATAGAAGATCTGAGTCTTAAATTGGGCCTTGACAGGATTGAGGAGGTTCTTTCTTACATTTTAGGTAGGAGGTGGTGGGTGGAGTAGGGGTAGCATAAACAAAGTGAAAAATAAATTCAGTTTAGCTTTCATACAGAGCTTGGTTATTTTATGTATAATCCCACATGCATTCCTATAGTGTCTAAAGCTACACAGTGTATTTTTAAAAGCCTTTAAAAAATACTTACTATTTTAAAGGCCTTTGAATATATCAATGTTGGTTTCTTAATTTTGACAAATGTACCATGGTAACATAAGATGTTAACTTAGGGTGTGAACAAAGAGCCAAGTCCTACCAAGTCACCACCCAGCCCTACAAGGGTTCAGTCTTAAGCTGCTGTAGTCTCTGATTGGCAGTGCACTCAGAGAGGAAACTAAGAAGACAGCAGATTGAGACACTCTGTGCTTTGGACAAGCAGGCCCCTTAGATAGATGTGTATCTCAGGAAGAATTTTAATGACCCCAGATTCTTGCATTTCCTCATACATACAAAAGCACTAAAGTGATTAGCTTGAGATATCTGTTCTTTCTGACTAGCAGTAATCTTTTACCAAGATGTATGCTTGACTGCATGTATTCCCTAGCCAAAAATCACATATAGGCTGGCTTCTCCCCAGCTTCTTTGGGTCAGTTTCCTCCAAGCTACCTGAGGAAGTGTCTCCCAGGATACAGTCCTCAGCCAGACCCAGAATAAAACTTAAACTCACAATGCTTATGTTGTGTGCCTTTCTTTAAGTCAACAAGGGGAAATTTGGCTTGGGGTTACTTGGAACTCTGTATTATCTTTGCAAGTTTCTCTGAATTGACAATTATTAGCAAGAAGAGGTTTATGACAAAAGCTTCTGATGTTTTTCAAATGCAAGTTTGAGAAGCCTACCGGTTCAAACTATCTCCCAGCTCAAGCAGTTTATTCAGTTTTCTCTGTACGTGTCCGGGGGTTCATCTGAGGATGTGCTCTCCCCACAGCTGGCCCTGATTTATTTCCAGAGGAGGAAACCTCAGAGCAATTTAGAGATGAACGTTTGGGATATAATGCTCCATCTGCTCCTGCTGTCACTCCAAAACTTTTTGACATCAGATCCATGGTCTGATGGCTTTTTGATGTTGGATCGATGATATAAACAACAATTTTGAGTGACAGCTTAATCAAGTTAAAACTTCAACAACTGTACTTCAGAGGCACAGAAACGTCTGCTGGAGATCTACTGAGAATCAAAGGATGAACTTGAAAGAGCTTACCGTTATGAAAGAGGCTTCCCAGAGGCCCGCTCTCCGAAGGGTTTCTTTTCTGTTAGAGAAGATTGATGACAAGTCAACAAAAGGGAAGCCTTTTTCTTTGAGCCAAGTGAGTTCACTGCCAGTGAGATATTAGAATACAGCTTTGAAATGATCTTCTTCTACAGTTCCTCTGGCACCATAAATAGATATAGTCCATCATGATTTAACCATACCTTGAATATACTCAACTGCTCTGTAGCACTGCAAGGCCCATCGTAAAAGGAAGTCATTGAGTAGAAGCTCCCTAATTCAAGCAAGTAAATGAAGCAATAAATTAACCATATTTTCATTGGTTATCATATGCACACATTTTTACATGTTGATTAATTTCTCTGAAATTAGGGTGTGCCTTAAAATCAACAGTGTCTTACATTGCTGTCTGCCTTCTGCCTGACTTGAAATTGTTTTTTTAAGAGAGAACTTACATTGGCTTCTGTCAGTCACTTAGCTGGCCTCTACCCACCAAGAGATCACTTTAAATTAAATTCAGGTTTTGGAACTGCACTGGTAGTCTTCATTCAGACTTTAAACTTGAATGAATATGTACTTGGTTAAAAAAAATATTCAGAGGAGATTTTTTTCTTTCCCATCCTTCCAACTGGTGCCAAGTTTCAGATATGCAGACTTTGTGGTCTCTCTCTACATGGTGAGTTTATCTTTAGCTTACTCTTTCAAGGAGCATAAAGTCCTTCTACATCATGGCTTTAAGCACCCTTTTCCTATTAATCTCCTCATTTGGGGAAGTTCTGGCTTTCTTCCTGAAATATATAAAATAATGGTGCATCTTACAATTAATGTCTTCTATTCAATGAAATATGAAAACCTCTCAAGTTTGAGTATTATTTTTTACTAGCTGCTGGGGTAAATGTTTGCATACTTTATATGATCAAATTCTCCCTCTCAGATTATAAGTAGTCCTCTTTGCTTTATAGTTTGTCTTTCCTTGAATGTGACAGTGCAGTATTGTGTGTGCATGCATGTTTTTGATATGATGTGTGCATGGCTGTTTCTTAAGCCCCAACTTAGGTTTAGTTGATTTCAACAGGAATTCACACTCTGGGAGTACTGAGCTAACCGTCTAATCAGGAAGCCCTTACTTCAGAGGGCAACTGCTCAGTGCATTTTTGTTATTCATATCCCAATAGAAAACGAATGCTTCATTAATGAACAGTTTCAGAAGTCGGTTTTATTGATGAAGTTGCAAACTTGCTAAATAACATGACCAATGTTAGAAGTAGGTTCTCATTGATGCCATTAAAAATTTCCATATAAGCAACAGCTAGAATACAGAGATTCTCCCTTCTCTTGCACACTGAGTATAGGAACCTGGTGGGTCCTGCTCTATCCCTGGGGCTGGTACCTGAGACCTTATCCTTAAACAGAACTGTGCCATTGTTTTGGAGAATTTCTATCTGCCTGATGCCAATGAATAGGAAAATAGTATCTTGACTTGAAATATTGGTTTATCTGTCTTGCATGAACACTTCATACAAGATACAATCGAAACATCTAAAGAGGGAGAGAGATAGTTCTATTTCTCTGGGGAACCCTGATTAATATATTAGGTTTAGATGAAGTCATGAGGGTGGGGCCCTCATGATAGTATTAGTGCCTTTATAAGAAGAGACACCAGAGAGCTTTCTCTCTCTCTCTCCAAATGTATGTGCTCTCTTCAAATGTGAGCATACAGTGAGAATCACTGTATGCAAGGCAGGAAGAGAGCCCCTACCAGGAACCAAATTGGTCAGCACTTTGACGTTGGACTTGTAGCCTCCAAAACTGTTGTTTAAGCAGTCTGAGGGATTTTGTTATGACAATCTGAGTTGACTAAGAGAGTAGCCTAAATTAAACCAGGTGATGGGGCTTAACTTTCCCCTCACTGCCTTCTGTAAAATGTATACTGGATGCTGGGGGCAATGGCATTTGGCAAGTGCTAATGGAAATTAATTTTTCAGCATTCTCTGAGAATTTGAAAATTTCATTGTAAATTTCTGCCATAGGCAGAAGCACAGGGTTGTTAAACACCTGAATTCTGGAGCCAGACAGCCTGCGATCCAGTCCATGCTCTACTACATAACATCTGTATAATTGTGAGCTTAAACCTATTTCCTCATCTATAAAATGGGCATAAAATCAGCATTAGCCTCATAGACTAGTGAAGATTAAAGACTGAAAAAAATCAGATAAAGCACTTAAATGAGTGTCACAAAGATGGTATATACTTAATGATGGTTATTGTTTTTATCATCATCGTCGTCATCAAAGGGAAGAAGACGACACACATTGTGGGGGCTAATCTCACTCCCGGCTTTTTTATTATTCTGCTTTACTATCATATAGCCACATCTTCACAACATATTAGCATCATGGCCCAAGAAGAGATGAGAACATTCCATGGGCTTATATAAGGATATCTTTATCACTGCTTTGGGTCAACATGAGAATAAAGGTAACTTCTACCTTCTGCATTTACTAAGAGACCCTTGTGAATTAATTGAAGTTCAACTGTCTTTTCCCAATATTTATTTGCAACTTTGATTGACTCTAATAGGAAACAGATTATACCCACCTGAGGTATGATAATTCTAGAAAGAAGACATAGTAAGTGTAGATTTTAGAAGCAGAGGTTATCTGAGTCAATGTTCATCATGACAAGGTCCCAGAAATATCAGGACAGATTCAGGGCAAGGAAGGCAACTAAGCTTCAGAACTTGTGCTTACTAAATATGTATATAAAAAAAAGTAGAAGTCAATTAGCAAGCAAATAATTGTACATCCTTCCTCCTCTCACTGTATCATACAGAGAAATACTAATTTACATTCCTCTAATTGGTGAGTTGTCATCATTTGACTTAGCTTGGGCTCAAACTTACCTTAGATTCTCTCTAGGAAGAAAAGCTTTGCTGACTTATTTTAGCATGGATGACCCTGTATGGAGATATGCGTAACCTACTAAATGTTCACTTTCATCCTAAATCAACCTTCTTTTGTAAAAGAGGAAAAAATTCTCTTCTATTCAAGAGGCATTGATGTTTGGGAAGCCTTTTATTTGTAAGTTGCCAGTTTTTCTTGACATGACTTTGTGGGACTTTTTAAAGGTGCTTTTCAGAGAGGCAGCTAACAGTATAGTGAGGAAAGCATGAACAGCAGAACCAGGCTGGCCCAGCTTTGTGTAAGCCCAGCCCATCTTATACGGTTCACGTCAGAAGTGGAATTCAAGGACCTCATACATAGTAGATATTAAAAAAAAGCACACTGGAATTATTTTTAATTCACTCCCCCACTTCCCTTCTTTTGGAGTCAATTTATCTAGTCCATGTCCTGAATTTTGTATTTTGTCAGGAGGAAAGAAATATATAATGTAGTTTTTCATCTTATTTTGCAAATCAATTGAGAGCTCTTAGTAGAGAATTATCATCCAGCTATCTGTAAGAGGAGGTGGGAAATACTGAGCATCATACTTTTTGCTTAGGCCTTGATGGAAACTTTTCCAGCAGAAAGTTCTCTATGATTTTCTATGCTGGGAAAAAGTTTGCCACACACACACAATTACAGTTACCACCTCCAAGTGTAAGCTCTTGACTACTGTCGGCACACATGTTAAGCTCTCCCCAGGGATGCTCTTTACTGAGCATAGCATGAGAAATGAAGAATGATAAACTGTCTTTCACTCAGTGGCTGAGGGGTCGCAAAGTCCAGCCAGAGTGCTGAAGAGCAGAACTGCCTTTCTGGGTCTCTGTTGTAACTAAATACTGATTCTCTAGATGCTCCTCCAAAATTTAGATGATCCCCAAAACTTAATGAACCAAAAGCTTCTAGGAATAGTGTCACAGAATGAATGCTATTGCATAATCTTAGAAGGTCCTGACAATATTTCATAGTATTCATCAATGCATGTGAAAGAACTCTTTTATTAGCTGTTTATGATATTACCTAGGAGATAAAAGAATAATCCTATGGAAATGGGAGAAAGCAACTTTTGGCTTTGAGAAAGGAAAGAAATTTGGGACATTGTTAAGAAGGACATGTGTGGCTCTTTTGGTAGGTGAATGATGTAGGTACTGGTAGGGGTGTGTGTGTGTGTGTGTGTGTGTGTGTGTGTGTGTGTGTAGGCCCATTGGGTATGTTGGGTAGCATAAATTGCCAGTGAGCATATCTTTATTTTTTTATCTAAGTATAGTTGATTTGCAGCGTTGTATTAGTTTCAGGTATACAGCAATGTGATTCAATTATACATATACATGTGTATTCTTTTTCAGATTCTTTTCCTTTATAGGTTATTAAAAGATATTGAGTATAGTTCCCTGTGCTCTACAGTAGGTCCTTGTTGATTATCTATTTTATATATAATAGTCTGTAATTGCTAGGCCCAAACTCCTAATTTATCTCCCCCCCCCCCACTTTCCCCTTTGGTTAACCATGAGTTTGTTTTCTATGTCTGTGAGTCTCTTTGTTTTGTAACTAAATTCATTTGTATCATTTTTTTGGAGTCCACAAAAAAGTGATATCATATGATATTCGTCTTTCTCTGTCTGACTTACTTCACTTAATATGATAATCTCTAGGTCCATCCATGTTGCTGCAAATAGTATTATTTCATTCTTTCTTACATGTGAGTATTTTTCCATTGTGTGTGTATGTGTGTGTGTGTGTATATATATATGTGTGTGTGTGTGTGTGGTGTATGTATGTGTATGTGTGTGTGTATATATATATGTGTGTGTGTGTATATATATACATATATATATATGCACACACACCACATATTCTTTTTTTAACATTTTTATTGAGTTATAGTCATTTCACAATGTTGTGTCAAGTCCCAGTGTAGAGCACAGTTTTTCAGTTATACATGAACATACATATATTCATTGTCACATTTTTTCCTCTGAGCTAACATAAGATCTTGTATATATTTCCTTGTGCTATACAGTATAATTTTGTTTATCTATTCTACATTTTGAAATCCCAGTCTGTCCCCTCCCACCGCCCACCCCCTTGCAACCACAAGTTTGTATTCTCTGTCTATGAGTCTATTTCTGTTTTGTATTTATGTTCTTTCTTTTTTCCCCACATATGAGTGATCTCATATGGTATTTTTCTTTCTCTTTCTGGCTTACTTCACTTAGAATGACATTCTCCAGGGACATCCATGTTGCTGCAAATGGCGTTATGTTGTCAGTTTTTATGTCTGAGTAGTATTCCATTGTATAAATATACCACATCTTCTTTATCCAGTCATCTGTTGATGGACATTTAGGCTGTTTCTTTGTCTTGGCTATTGTAAATAGTGCTGCTATGAACACTGGGGTGCAGGTGTCTTTTTGAAGTAGGGTTCCTTCTGGGTATATGCCCAGGAGTGGGATTCCTATATTTACCATATATTCTTTATCCAACCATCTGTCAATGAATATTTAGGTTGCTTCCATGTCTTGGCTATTACAAATAGTGCTGCTATGAACATTGGGATGCATGTATCTTATCAAGTTATAGTTTTACCTGGATTAAAGCCCAGAAGTGGGATTGCTGGATCATATGGTTATTTTAGTTTCTCAAGTATTTTTAGTTTTTTAAGGAACCTCCATACTGTTCTCCATAGTGGCTGCACCAATTTGCATTCCCACCAGTAGCGTAGGAGGGTTCGTTTTTCACCACTGAGCATATCTTGATATGGGAGATATGGTGCGATGGGTGTATTCATGAAAAAGGAGGCAAGCAAAGATGCTTTCATGAGTTGCCTTCTTCACCTACTGCTGCCCTGTAGACCACTAGCCTCATACCCTAATTACTATACTCTCTCCCTACCACTGCCATTCTTCTTCCTTATAGAATGTTCTATAGCCTTCTTTCTGTTATTGTAGAAGGAAAAAGAAACAACTTGTAAGAGCTGCATCTGTATTTTATGTGCCCCTTAAGAGCAGAAGCCATGACTTTTCACATAGAATGACTTCACCCTGATACAATGAAATATTGAAAAGATGTCATTGGAATTGTGTGTCTTTGCTACTAGTTAATACATTTGCACCCAGCAATGCATCTGTATCCTATCTGCAGAGTAAAACTTCCAATAAGCCCAACTTAAATACTTGGGGGCATACCAAGACCCTGTTGGTCTCAAGCAAGAAAAATTTAAAAATAATAATTAAAAAAGAAAGGATGATTTAGATACAGAGATGGTGGCACCTTTAGAGCGTCCTTCTTATCTTTTCAGAGAGCTTATTTTCCACTTGAGATTTTAGCCATTATCCTTCTACTTGACCATAGCTTAGCAAAGGTACCAATGAATCCATCTAAAAAAATAGGAAGATCAGTCTGGAGTTTGAGGAGGTGACTGAAGGTGGGAAAATACCAGTTAGATTTTTTACTGGTGTTGTCTCACAACCCTCATCACAGGATTGAAGGAGCTCCTTCCTGGAGGAGAAACAGGCTTCTGGAGCTTTCTGCCCTGATTCAAATGGGAGTCAGAGAGAAGAGCAATGTGGGCAGAGTCCTAACAGGCAGAGCTGGTTGTATTATTATTATGTAAAAGTCCATTATAATGAAACTACTTGGAAATCCAGAGACAGGAAATGCTGGCTAAATGTACGTAATACCTCCCTTCAGTAAATACTGGAATATGGTGATTTAGGATCAATCTTGATGCCAAAGATCTCGTGGAACAATGGATTTAATAATGGTCCTGCCCACTGTATGACATAGGTCAGTGGTGCTTCATTATCTCAAACCTCTGGGGACATTATAGATACAGTGAATCAGTGGAATGTCAAGTTATTTGAAGCTTGAAAACCCTGTTATTAGAATTTTCAAAGTTTTACCTATACTCCATTCTTAGTAAATAGAGTGCACTGTGTATAGATTTCTCCCCACCCCCATAACCTATCATTTAATGAATATGAAATTATAACTTGGGCAAGTTTTATTCTCTCTCTCTGACTCTCTTTCTCTCTCTGCTTCTAGTTCTATTTCTCTGCAGTTCAATTTTTTTCTTCTTTGCACATAAAAAGGGGTGGGGGTGTAAATGATTATCAAAGTCTCATTTGGCACCAGCATTCTGTGAGTTTCAGATTCCTGCAGTTCAAGTGAGTCAGATCCCTCTCCCCCTTCCTCAATACATGTGCTCCATCTCTGCTTCTTCCCTTGGAAATGCAATGAGCAGCTTATTAAATATAATCCCTCAAAAGCTCAAAGGCAATACTGCCACTTTGGAAGGTTTTCTCCCCCGGAAAGCTGTTTAATTTCATGGTTACCATTTGTTTGTCAAAGCGCACTGTTTATTTAAACGAATTAAAACCAATTGTTCCAGCTGCAGCAGGGTAGCACTCCTTATAACAAAAATATCTGCAATCCTAAATTCATCAACTTACATCTGATCCCATTTGAAAGTCTTTTTTTTTTTAACATTTTTTATTGATTTATAATCATTTTACAATGTTGTGTCAAATTCCAGTGCTCAGCACAATTTTTCAGTCATTCATGGACATATACACACTCATTGTCACATTTTTTTCTCTCTGAGTTATCATAACATTTTGTGTATATTTCCCTGTGCTATACAGTGTAATCTTGTTTATCTATTCTACAATTTTGAAATCCAAGTCTATCCCTTCCCACCCTCCACCCCCCCTGGCAACCACAAGTCTGTATTCTCTGTCTGTGAGTCTATTTCTGTCCTGTATTTACGCTTTGTTTTTGTTTGTTTGTTTGTTTTTGTTTTTATTTTGTTTTTTAGATTCCACATATGAGCGATCTCATATGGTATTTTTCTTTCTCTTTCTGGCTTACTTCACTTAGAATGACATTCTCCAGGAGCATCCATGTTGCTGCAAATGGCATTATGTTGTCGGGTTTTATGGCTGAGTAGTATTCCATTGTATAAATATACCACATCTTCTTTATCCAGTCACCTGTTGATGGACGTTTAGGCTGTTTCCATGTTTTGGCTATTGTAAATAGTGCTGCTATGAACATTGGGGTGCAGGTGTTGTATCCAGAAGGAAATCTACTTCAGGATGACACCATTTGAAAGTCTTTAACCTTACTCTGTGAGGCACTATCACTCAACCTGCCTCAGACCCATGTCAGGATACGGGAAAACTGAAGTCTGTAATGTGGGACTTTGCTTGTCGAAATCCAATGATTTAAAGCTATTAGGGATGGCCCCCCAAAATTGAGATCGGTAAATTGAAGGCCCCAGATGAGTTCTAAATTAGACAACAGGAAGTGAAACTGAGCTGCTAAATCTTAAACTCATTTAAAATATCATCTTCTAGCAAACGAGATTTTTAAAAGTGTTTTGCTGTTGTGATTATCAAGAGTCCTTATGTGTTATGGATTACCAGATGTTATCATTTCCTAATAAAGATACTTAAGAAACAGCTATTTGATGAAATAAGCCTAATTTATTTTAGTTTGTAAAAATCTGCTGAGACCAAGTCCTGTTACCTGCAGTCAAGTTTTGCTTATCCAAAATGATCTCCATATTGTTGAAAATCCCCAAATTTAAAAGCTTAACTGATTCATATCTATAATATTGAAAATTGGTTTCCAGCATACACAGACTTGCTGAAGAGAGAGGAGGAATAAAAGGAGTTATTTTCCACCAATATATTAAATTGAAAATGCATCTTAAATCCTCTAAAGCAGTTCATTGTTGCACAAAGGAACTCAAAATATTCCGCAGAAAACCATTTGCTTCTGATACTCCCAGATATTCTGAACATTCCACCTTTGAATGTAAGAAAAGTGTGAAACATTTTGCTAACTAAAAGACAAATGACCATAAGCCTCTTCCAGTGCAATTGCTATTGGCAACAGTCAGTCCTTAACGGAAACCACAAAGCTGTTCGGAAGATACTTCTTAATCAAAGCCAGGCATGTGTTCTAAGGCTGGTGGGTGTAGTGCTTTTTTAAATTCTCCTTTTTTCAGCTAGCCTGATGAGTTATCTTAATTGATATTTGCTTCCATTCTCTGGCTTTGGTGCCCAGACTAAATCTATCAATGACTCTTCTAGTTGAAATGGTTCAGAGGTTAAGATAACCAAACTGTGTCTATGGCTGGGTCCTACTAAGGCAAAAAAGATTTAAAGCAAGACCCCAAGTGTGCCAGAAAACTGGGAAACAAAAGAGCCTGCGTAATCCATCAGTTACTTAATGCCTTGCCTTCTTCAAGTCTATTCTTCCTCCTAATGCCACTTATGATACTGTATGTCTCCTGTCCACAATCTTTACTTCTGACCTTCCCTACTTAGGGTTTTGGTGTCCTTGTGTCTATGGAATCTGGTAGGAAACTAATTTGCAAAATACCAACTTTGGTAGGAAATCTATATATTAAGCAAATTTAAAATGAGCCCCAGCATGCTCTGATTGTGGTCTTTTCTTCCAGGGAACATCCTGATTGACCACCTTTATCCTTCTGTAAAAGTGAATTCATTCTAGGGCTTTACCCTTCTCCCCAGTCATTCTTCAGGGACTTTGTTGCAGCAGCAATTTTTATGCCTTCCGGTAATAAAAAATAAACAAGCAGCACTTGTCATTCTGCTTTCCCAAAATAGGGGCTGTCCTTCCTGCCTCACATATACATTCTCAGTTCATGTGGGGAGTTCATTATGGGGAATGTTGCTACCAGGCAAGGAATGAGAAGCCTAGGGCCCTTTGCAAAACAGCACTTTAAAATAGGAAGGCAAAAGGAATGGTTTTTATTTTAAGAGGCTCCCTTTTAACCCAGGCTCTTATTATTCTGTTAACCCAGTCTCTTATTTATCTGTCAGGGGACCTCCCCCAGCAGGGGAGACCAGTAACAAGTATTTGACCAGTTCAAGAGGCAACTGTTTCACACAAGCAGTGTCTCGCAAGAAAACCATTAAAGTGCATCAATCCTGACAGCTGCACAGACGCCCGGAGGGCTGCGCTGCAGAAATCAAACTTTAATACATCTGGAGGTTTCCCAAGGGGCCTGCATGGCTGCCTGTTTAAATGAGATGAGACTGGAATCAGTGATGGGGAGATCATGGGGGTGGGGGGTGGGGGGTTAAATAGTAACCTAAACCCTTAAGATGATCTGATGATGGTTTTGAAGTCCTAATCTGAGAAAATGTGTACATCTCAATCCAAAATGGCCTCAGTCATAGTCTGTAGCAGGAAGTCTACATTTCTGACAATTAGCTACAATGTTTGCAGAAAGTTAGAACAGGCTCCAGGTGCCAGAACCTTACTCTGCCTGCATCTGTCTTAGAGGGTTTGGCTTTCTGAGAAATGACACAGTGTATCATCAGTCTGGGGGTCTGAATGGGGGAAAAAAAACAATGCTCACATGATAAAGGAGGGAAACTACTAACATTAATCACAGATTTGTCCTGGATCTTATTCTTCCTCTCCCAGCCCTAACTATGTCTAATCTGTTCAGTCTTTGTGTGATGTCCCAAAACCCAGGAGAACAGCCACCTACAATGGTCTAAACACTTTCTGGTGTCAGAGTGGGAGTTTTGGCTAACAGGCAAGGCTTCTCATGGCTGATACAAACTAAGGGAGTGTGCACTGCTCAGCCTTCATCCGGCCACGGTTTGCTAAAACTCCCAGGAGACGATGGGGCATGGTGGCCCTCCACCTCCTCTGAGGAACATGATAGTCCCACACAGAGTCTTGCCTACTCCTAATGTAGAACCTTTTTAGTCACCTAATGGGTGACAATGGGACCTAAAGGACAAGCACTGGAGGTGCCAAAAACATTCAATAATAGCATATTAAGTTAATCATTATAATAACAGTGATTTCATTTCACAGGTGCGCAGGTCTAGTTGTCATGCATGTGTTGTCTTATTTAACTCTATCATAACCCTTTGAAATAGCCCTGTTTTGTTTGTTTGTTTGTTTGTTTTTGTTTTTGCACTACTACATAGATTAGGACCTGGTGTCAAAAAGAGGTGAAATGGTTTGTCTGCAGTCAATGGGGTAGTATAACATTATCAATTGCATCGCCATATTGACTTAACTGTGAATTCTGATTCTCTTGTTTATGAACTGCGTGTTCTCCTTCAAGTAGCTTAACTTCTCTGATCCTTATATTAATGGCTCATCTAATAGGAGGATTGTTGGGAGGGCTAAAATAAGAGAATGGCTCTAATTTCAGGTAGATCAGATAAACTGTATAGCAGAAGGCTTGACATGGAGGAAACACAATTAGTTCAACTAAAAAAAATGAACAAGTCAATTATTCTCAATTTAAAGAGTAGTTAACTGGGATACAGAGAATCTAAGGGATTTATCCAAGGTCCACACAGGTAGTAAGAAGATCACAGAACTGAACTAGAGACTAGAATTTCCAACTAGTTTGGTATTCTTTCTACATTATCACAAGTTTACTCAACTTGAGGGGACATCAGGTCATATGCTGTCAGTGGAACCCTACTCTGTAGAGAAGTCAAATGAAGAAAATTCACCCTCTTAATACTTTACAACTTAACTCAGTTGAATCAAGAGCAATTAAAATTATTTTCCACTGGCGGATAAATAAAAATGAGACACATCTAGCTTTGTAAGATTAAAAGGCAGTAGCCTTACATTTCATGCCACTTCAGTTCTCTATGATCAGGGCTAACAAGATCCTTGGCCCCACACTCCCACTTCTGTTTCTGTCTCTTTCCCAGGAAGGCCCAGGGTAGGGCAGGTCGGGCTCCAAGTAGAACATCTTAATTGCCTCCCTCCAAAATAGTTGTCTCACAAAATGACTTACATTTATCCATAGATACTCATTTATATTCCCAACTCTAAGATAGTATAGTGAAGACATTCCTACAGACCTAGGAAAATAAAACAGGACAGAGAAGTGCTTAAATTTAAAAAAAAAAAATGTTCACAAGAAAAAATGTACATAAAGCCTTGTCTCCACTCTCCACGCCACAATTTAGCTGACTGGCATCTGGGTTGAATAGGTTGTAGTTATGAATATTTTATCAGATTTTCGACAAGACATCCATCTCACTGTAGAATAAGGCCAGATCTTAAATCACCCTAGACAGTTTTGCTTCTTAATTAGACAGTCCATACACTACCAGTTGGGAGATCTCAGTTCTATTTGGCTTCTATGATTGTGAGATGGCTCAGATCGTTGAGAAGTTGAATCTGGTTCAGTTAATTCTCTTGATAGTTATGCTAGACACTTGAGTATTGACACGGCACTTGATATTAATTTTAACTGAAGTTCTAGTAAGGCACAGCAAAATAGCATTGTTTACAGCATGAACCAAGATTTCTGTTTAAAATGGTATTACATCTGTGTGTATACAAACTATTAGTTCAATATAATCCATTCCGTCATTAAGACTCAAGGTTTTCTACTGCCATCCAATTTCTTCAAGTTTTAGTTCCATCAGAATAATTATTGGTCACTAAGTTCTTGGCTGTGCCTCCGAGTTCTAATTAAATTTGAGGCTTTTGTCTTGAAACTATTGGAGAATAGTTAACTACTGATTATATGTTAGTTGATACAAAACAGCTAGTTTTATAATGACTTGCAATTAAAAATTCAATACCTTATCTTCTTCTGCCAGGAGTTTGGCTGGAACAAGATGTACACTTTCCTGAAATATTTGGGTCAATAAGAAATACCACATAGTCTACTCTATTTTCAAGAAAATGTGCCTTTTTTAAGGATTGGGGAGAGAAGGTAGAAATAGAGGGCATTTGAAAGTAAAATGTGTTAGAACTCAAAATATTAAATGACTCAGCAAAGTAAAATCTATCTTTTTATTAGCCAGTGGTGGAAATCTATGAAGCAACTGGAGGGTAAAATAGGGTATCTTATATAAATATAATAAAAGAAGAAAATGGCTAAATACTTTACCAGGACTCTGGTTAACAATGGTGACTTGAAAAACAAAATGCTTTTATATATATTCCATTTGCTATGCCCCCAAAGTGAAAGTTAAAAAAATAAAGATATTGACACGAAAGTACGAACAGAATGGGAAAGCAGACAAGATAAGAGATGTAATCAAAGTTTTGAAAGATGAAAAGAAGTGACTTATTTTGAAGAGTCGGCCATGGCTATAGAGGGGGCTAATTGTGAAACTGTGAGAAGAGCAGTGGTTTTTTCATAGAACCCCGAGAAGCCTAGATTCTTGGCGTTTCAAAGAATCAGAAAATGGGAATGAGGTATAATATGAAAAACACAGAAATTGGTTTAAAATTCATTCCCCAGATCCTCATTCTCATGCCTCTTAACCAAATGAGCACCTCATTCTTACTGCTCAGAAGACAGGAAGTTCTTTCTTTTCTGGAGAAACTGTACCAGGCAGAATGGGGGGCAGTGTCTGTGTTTGCCTGGACCACCTCCATAGTTGACAGCCTGTATGATCACACAACATCCCACACACAGAAGTGTCCCTTATTTGTTAAATACTTTGTTATAATCTGGAAAATCTTAGTAATTTTTTTAACCGTGAGCCCCAAATATTTTTGTAGCTGGTCCTGGTGTTTATCATAGTGAGTTGTGTTGAGGGACTAGACACAAAACATGGGCATTCAGGAAAGCATGAACAGTGAATCATAAGTCACCCTAGCCTGTTCTCAGATTGCAATTAGCAAGATATATTGCCCACCCATTCCATCCCCATACACTCAGGCAGAAGACTAGAGACATTTTCTTAGAAGATACAGAACAACTCTAAAGAATACAATATTAGTATTTGAAGGAATTATAGTAAGAATCAGACTTCCTGTCCAATCACTCTCTTATGAAGCCCTCAAGCCAGGAAGAACTTCCCCAGCATCTAGAGATTCTCTTAGCTAATTAATGCCTTACTCTACAATACAAATTGATAGCCAAGGATTACTAGATAACTTCTGTCTTCAACATGTAAGACAGAAACTGAAAAACTTAAGAAAAATGGATTCAACACAGGGAAAAGAATAATACATCAAAAATATTATCTATTTTTAATTATTTTAGAGAATTAAAAGAAGATGCTATAGCCATGGAATTAAAAACAGAATGCTCTAACTGGGAGTAGGGATAAGAAAACAAAAATGAAAATAAGCTTAAAATTTTAAAAAAGCATGACCCCCCCCCCAAATCAATAAAGGGACTGGAAGGTAAAATTTTAAAAATCTGCCAGAAGAAAAGAGAATGGATGAAATGATGCCCAAGGAATCATCAGGTAAATCATAAAGGAAATTTCCCAGGACAGAGGATATATGTCCTCATGACTGAAAGAGGTCATTGGGTGGAAAAAAAAATCCACACCAAGACCCCTCATCATGCCTCATTGCAATATCAGCAGCTGAACCAAGTTTCCAAAAGTTCAGGAGTTAAGAATGGCATCAGACTTCCAGCCACTGCACACCAGGAGACTGTAGAGTTACACCTTCAAAACGTGGACCAGAAATTATTTCCAAACTTGAGTTCTCTACCCCACCAGCCATCACTACTAGTTCAGCGTATAACTGATAAATTCCCATATTATGAAAAACTCAGAAATGTACTTCCAAGCACTTTTTCTTAGGAAGTCACTAGCTAGTGTACTCAACAAAACACAGAGAGAAGAATGGGACCTAGGATACAGACACAGGAAATCTCAACCAAATGAGAGGCGAAAGATTAATCCCACAGCCACTGAGCGCCCACTGAGAGAGCAGCCAGTGTAGGCTGAAGCAGGAGGTTGAAGAACAGCAAGAGGAATGACTTCATGGGAGAAAATAAATGGGAACTGAGCGTGTGCTTACAAATATGGAGCATGTGGACAAAAACATTAATAGGCATCCAACAGCTCTCTCAGAACATTTAAAGAGAAAACAAAGAAAAGCTAGTAAGAGGACATAGAATGTTAAGGGGGAAATGGCCATTATTGAACAAAGGAAAAACAAAAAGGAATATGGGAAGAAAATGTAATTGCATAGACTCTGTCTCTGCAGTCCAGAGTACAAATAATTGTAATGATGCAAAACCCAACATTTGGTAATGTTTCTCCCAAAAGTGATATCATTATATTGGGAGGATTTCAGCAGTGGTGGTATAAGAAAATTGCACAGAGTTTAGGGGTGTTTGAGGAATAGAACTAAAAATCTTTAGCTATTTAACCAGAAGAAAACAGATATGTATAAAACTGAAAAAAAAAAACACTAAAAGATTACAGTAAAATATTATTTATAAATATGGGAGACTATAACAGGATAAACAGTTAAAAATGATAATTTCTACTGTAGATAGATAAATCACACCTTGATAGAAAATAAAAATTAACTTAAAACAGTTAATTGTTAGAAAAAGTTGTGATTCATTCATTGAGGGAGTTCCTTTAAAGTTAACAAAGGAATAGTTGATGCAAGATGAGATTTCATTAGGACTTTTTAAAAATGTAGGCTTTTTCTTACTGTTTTTATTTTTGTCCATTAGATGGTGTTCAAATGGCCCTAAATGAAAATGTGGCATCTATATTCATGCTGATAATCAGATATATGGCTACAATGTTCTTTTCTCCCATGGTTGACCCCCATCATCATGAAAAGAATGAAACACAGAAAAAAAAAGAAAGAAGTTCCTCTCTGTCTTTCTTACCCTTTTCATTGTCCACTTGGTTAATGGCTGTTTTGTTGTTATAGGACTAAAATGCTGGCTTCCAAAATGCTAAGAATTTTCAAAGACTTTCTCAGGGAGGGTCAACTCATGAAACAAGAGTTGCTGCAATGTGAAAATTGAACCCATTAAGCCTGATAGGTAAACTTCAAAAAGAAATATGTTCGTGTTTCCATAGTACTCAAGGTGCATGTTAGCAGCGTTTTGTGTTAGAGTGAAAGACTTGAGAAAAGACTGATTAAAATACTGTCCATAAAATGTTACACTATACATCACTGAGAGTAATAGGCTGGGATGAAATGATGCTCGAGACATAGTGCTAAAATCAACAACAGCAACAACAACAAAACTAAGGACCGAACAAAATGACCAGCTGTAGAACAGTGTGTATGGTACACTCATCCCTGCATGTGAACTTACAATGAAGGTATAACTTTGTTATCTTTTGGACTGAGGCTCTGAGACTGGATTCCTGGGATGAAGGACCAGATTTAATTTTTATCATTTATACTCATGTTACTTTCAATTTTATAATGTGCAATAATAATTTTTGAAGTAATATATAACTAATGCATTGTACTGGTTCATGTGATCAACACCCCATACTTTAATTTTAGAACTTTCACTTCAGTTCAGGAATTAGGATGAAATGGAATCATTTGCCTTGAGTAACTAAACGTGGTAAGAGTAGAGAACATGGGATTTAAGTCAGGAGTTCAAATCTCATTTTCCCATGTAAAATCTGGGCATGTCTCCTTTTTGCTTTTAGTCTCAGTTATGTGATACATAAAGTGGGGATAAAAACTATCTTTCCTCCTCCCTCAAAGTCTGGTGTGATAAAGTCAGCCAGAGGAATAGGTTCTGTGCACTGAAAAGTACTATATGAGTATTCATTCACTGTTCTGCAGGAAACTGGCTCTTCCAACTTGATACACTTTATATTTAGCAATGATACTAACAACTAAAGAAATCACTAACCTCTTTGAGCACTTATTGTTCCACATGCTGTTTTAAGGGCTTTACGTGTGTGAACTCATTACCCACAACAACAAATGTGTAACTGTTTATTATTGTTGTCTCTTTCACAGATGAAGATGCTCTAGTAGAGAGGCTAAGTAACTTTCCTGAAGTCACATAGTTACTAAGTGATGGTGCTCGTTTCCATAATCACACAGTCAGTCACACTTTCTGTCATTTGATTAGAGAGAGAGTGCCTCTCAATGAAGGCAGCTGAAAAACTGATGGGGACATTCTGGGCTTTGTAGTGGAAGGAACAAATTGTTTTGTTTCCTTTCTTGAACTCAGGTTTTGCCTTTTTCCTTTGCAAGTTTTCCAACGTTTCTAATTTGTCTTTAAAATTATTTCTCCTTATCACTACCAACGCACTATATTACACCTAGAAAATAAATCACAAAATTACAAGTGCATCAGAAGAGGGTAACTACCTCTGAAACTGACAAGGTATTTTTGTTCTGGTTCAGCTCCCACAGATGGCTTTAGAACTGACTCACTTAAATTACCCTGAATCATAGAATCCCAACATTGCTGGGCTAAAAAGTACCAGTGTTCTTTCACAAGGATTCAATCAAAGTAAAAATGATGGCTTGCATCAAAAAGAATATGAAATAAAAAATGGAATTTTAAAAATTAAATAGCAAGTGGGATCCCCTAATGTGAGTTCTGAGCCAGCTTGAAAGCAAATCCTTAAGGATGTTGAGGTGCTGAAGTGGACAGCGGTATGGATTGGGTAGCTTTTCTTCTTTCCCTGACTGCTTTTCAACTTGGTTTGTGGTCTTGGAAAAGCCATTTACGTTCTCTGGGATCCACTTGTCAAATCTGTAAAGTGAAATGAAATATAAGACCAATGCAACCCTTTCTGAGTTTACTTTTCATCGATTTCCTTGAGTAGTGTTAGTTTGTGTCTAAAACATGACTCCCACCAGCGTTTTCAGGGAGAGTGGTTAGAAGTGGAAAATGAGGAAGCATTAGTTTCATTACTGGGAAGAAATGCCTTAATAATGCCTTTAGCCTGAAGAAGACTTTCAAAAAAATATACTTCCTCATGTACTTTCTAAGTCAAGGACACCAAGAAGAAAAAGGCAGGCTCACAGTTTATTCTTGAGGTGAATTCCATTTCTGAACTCCCCTGCCTGCACTTGTGTGACACTCCATGTTTTTGCCACTTATAGGCATATGCACTTTAAAAGGATGTTCTGGGATGCTTCAGTGACTTCTAGTAGAAAAATGCAAATACATGTAAATTTCTGTTATTATCAGCTTTATCAAAGCAAGCAGGCAGAAGAACATTATTAGGGTTTGATAAGAGTGTATATTTGAATGATTTCCCCAGAGGACTGGGGAAAAACTCATCTTGTTCCATTTCCTATTATAGACGAGCATCAATTGCTTCATGTAGAATTACCTGCATCACCACTTGTCAGTCCCACCCTCAACCACCCACCCTCACTTTTTTTTTTCTAATGTAAGAGCTGCTCTTTTGATTTCTGAAATGTAATTTCAGTAAATGGTAGGTTTGAATCAAGACATTTAAGCAGAAACAGGTGAGAAAAAGCATGAATAACATAATAGAGCATTGGGAGAATAATTGTTTCAGAAGACAATATTTGTATCACAGAAAAAATACAGGAAAACTCAGAATACTGGTTCTCCAATTAGAAGTAAATGGAAATGAAGAATCTTGGGACCTCCAGATGGATTTCCAGTCTGCACCTTATCACTGACCCTTGAATATAGTTTGGTATATCTTACGACATTTTTCTCTTAAATAAATTCAAATTTCTTTGCAGGAAGGGGTCGTGTGTTTAGTGAAGAATGCTCCTAAGCCCAGCACATTCCTGGGCAGATGGAATGCTCTTAAACTAATGCTGATTAAGTGACCCCTAACCCACAACAGGGTCATTTGATGACAGGCCAGTATATGTAAATAGGCTTGTTCTAATTATTCATTCTAGAAAAATATATCCTCTTCTTTACTGAGATGCAAAATAAAAATCAATTAGATTGTCTCCAAAAATATATAAAAGACCACGTCATTCTTAAGTGCCTATTATTATGGAACAAAACGCCTAAAATGAAATGAAATCTCCAATTGTATTTCAAAACACAGTGGGATTTCATGAGCAATTCCAGAACAGATGGGATGTTTTAGATTGATTTCTCTCTCTCTCTCTTTTTTTCTCCTGTGACGACCTTGGGAAGTTTTGAGATAACATCATTTTAATACTGATTTGCTTAGTGCTGGGTTAGGCTCATCAAGTCACTGTGAAAACGATGACTGGACAGGAAGTAGGAGCCTTGAATTCTGATTTGAGCTCTGTAGTGCACTGGCTGGGTTAAGTTAGAGATTCTTAGCACTGAGAGGAAAAGCTCTCTGGGGGCTGAGTTTATTCCCTAGGGCCGTTCTCACCTTCCAGATGCATCAGAGTCCCCTGGAGGGTTCGTTAAAAATGATTGCGAGGCTCCACCTCCAGAGTTTCTGACTGAGTGGATCTGGAGTAGGGGGTGAAAATTTACATTTCTAATGAGGTCCCAGGTGGAGCTGCTGTTGCTGGCCCCAAAATCTCACTTTGAGAACCTCTGCCTTAGGGAAAAGACCAGGTAGGAAGCGGCTAGCCTACACATTCTTTCTCTGACTACCTTTCCTATTCCTTAGCATTCGCGTTTCTCATGGCCCTGCCTGATTTGCACAGTTGGGCTTTCTCTGAGGACCTCTTCACTGCAGGAGCCCCCCCAGTGATAGCAACAGTAACCCCAAGCTTTGCTTCTTTCTTCCAAGGAAGTCTCAGGTCTCTGGAGTCGCCTTAAGCTGTTCTCAACCGCCCCACCAAATCAGCGCTCAAAGCAAACCAGTGGATCTCGCAGAGGTGGAGTGTGGAGCAATCCCACAGCTGACTCTTTGCCTCTGGTGCTTCCTACTGTTAGGGGCCCTCTCTTCAGCCTCCTGTGGAAGGCTCTTTGCTCAGACCCTCTCACCTGGGAGGTAGTGAGTAACAGGGCTTGTTAGTTGGGTAACATTCACTTTGAGGGCTGTTTCAATAATTTGCTCCTATGGGCTTTTGAAAAGCTTTTTTTTTCCCCCAGCTCTCTGGGAAGAGAAAAAGTTTAATGGTATCCGGCAAAGGAAAGGGTAAATCTTCTTACAGGGGAAAATAGGAAAGAAAGAAACAATGTTTCTCGTTAGAGATGCGAGAAGAGACCCAGTTTGTCTCTTCAATAATTTAAGCTAATCGTTGAACCCATAAAGTATGGTGGGGAATGGTTTGCCAATGGATGCCTTGTGGATGCTTCCCTTTGGGAGTGAAGCGGAATAACTCGGGGATAGATCCCCAGGACTGGCTCTTCTGATCCCTGCCCTCACAGTCCCGCCCCTCCCCGCCCTTCCCAGGCATCCTCCCTTCTTAGGTGGCTTTTACTGGAATCTTCACCACATTGGAACAACTAATGCATGCGATTTATCATGACACCAGACTCTACTTTCTTAGCTAACCATCCCCATCCCCCACCACCCGTTTTAGAGACTTACTGTTGCTCTGGAATTTACGTGGCTTCCAATCCAACCCCAGCGGCCTGGCTTTCTTCCTGCTAAGGGCAAGATAAAGCCTCTACTTTAGACTTGCTAACTTCTTCCCTGAACCCCAAATGTGCCACTGTGTACTTCTTGACTCAAGGCCTTCATTCATGCTCTGAAATACCACTCTGAACCTTCCACATTTCTTTCCACCCTTCCCTCCCCCAAGTGTCATCCTTTTCATGAAGTGTTGGTGACTGTTGTAATCCAGTGATCTGACTTTGTTCATTGCTAGATACCACGTATGTGATGCCAACAGTATTTATTCGTCTCTGATCTTGTTGAGTAGGTTAGACCCATCTCCTCCTTCTTCAAAGAAACATAAAAGCCAGGATTTAATCTCAAGCATTTGTAGTTTAACAAAGTTTTGTTGTGTATTTGTCTTTCAGTAGTGCCCCATATGTAAATGCAATTAGTTAAATTCTTCGACTCCATATTCCTGTATTCCTTCTGGCAATATTTTTGCATGTACATCATGCACAATAAATGGCATAATATTAATAGCTACTCAGTCTCTTGCTGCACATGTTTCATCATTCATAGTCATTAAACAGTTATTATCATCCTGCTCACCAGCCCATTTATCTAAAACCAAAAAAAAAAAAAAAAAAAAAAAAGTCCTGAGAAGTTAGATAAACTGTGTAAAGAAATAGAGCTGTTAATTGGTGAAGCAGGGTTACAAACTCAGCCCATCTGACTTTAAAGAGTGTACCTCCCTACAGACTCCACCTGAGTCCTAGATTATTAGGGGAGGAGTGAACTTACTAAGGGTAAGCAGTTTGCCCAAGGTCACATCATAAGTTGTTTTTTGAAGAAATAGATTAAATAAGTATTAAATGAATCATTATTCTTTAAAAATGATTATGTTGTACATAGATGTTGAAAACTAGAAAATCGCTCTCTCCAGGATTTATGTTGGTGAGCTCCAGTCCTAAATTGAGGGCCTAGCTTCTCTGTCAGCTCTTGATTTTTCCTACCCTCTAAGCCTATCAAAGAAGACGTGTGCAGTGATGATAGTTTAGATCTTCTCAGGGGCTAAAATGAATGTAATTTAAATGAGCAGGGGTGTTTTGGAATACCTGCTACCATCTAGGTCACCATGGGAGAAATTGCCTGAAACATCCTGCTCGATGTCCCCATGGGAGCCAGGGCTTTATGATTATGTATAAGAAGCTCCTACAACTGCTTTAACTAATAACATTTTAATTTAATGCGTTTCATATTTCCATATTTATTGTGCTCCAGTCGTGTTTTATGAGGAGACAGAATGTGGAAACCGATGTAACTGATATTTAGTATGTAAGCACAGTGTACTTTCCTCGAGAGGTTCCCCTGCTGAGCATAAATGTAAAATAAATACAAATAAATTAAACTCTTTGATAGGCCTCCAGAGTGCCCCAGCCTAGCTGATCAAGTCATCCCCTTCCCTCCACTTAAATAATTCTCTGCAGAAACGAATAAACTGATTAGAATCAAATCCCCTTGCTAAACTGGGTTTCCTCTTTCAAGTTGACTAATCTGGCTCCACTCAGAGCCACGGTACTTGCCAACAGAATCTGAAAGATGAGTCCAACTCTCCTGCTCTCCAGATGATGAAGAATCTTGGCTTGGAAGGAGGGAGGATGAGAAGGGAAAGAATATTGTAGTGTCCAATCTGTCCATCTTATAGCTGGCATCAGGAAGAGTCTGATTTGCAAAGAGAAAGCCTCCAGATCTTGCATTACATCCAGCACGAACCAGGTTGGGAAAGAGAAGATGCTCAAAAGTCCCAAAGATTTTCAGTGAGACTGGAGGATGCACTTAGGTAGAGTTGCAAATTCCCTGACCAGACTTCATTTTATGATTACCTAGGACAACGGTGAGAAATGGATACTTCACACCAATTAAACTCATCACTGTGTTTTTCAGTCATTTCACAAGTAATAAATTTATATCCACTCTACCTTCATCTCCTTCAGAATTAAAACCCGTAATCCTTTTCATTTTCAAACTTTGGATACTTGTAGGGAAAAAAACAAAACAAAACAAAAAAAAAAACCCCTCTTCCCCTTCATTGAGAATCTTCCTGCTAAGATCCAAAGAGAAAAGGATAAGCAATTTTTTTAAGTTAAAATATATTCAAAATAAAATTTGGACATTCAAAGTAAATAATTTTGGGAGTGGAAATCTTTCACTAAATTAAAGAAAATGTAATTTGGAAGCAAGTATAAATGTCAATTGATACCAACATCAGAATCTTAAAGATATCTGTCTTAAAGAGTAAACACTTAAAGATTTTCCAGTTCACCAAAATCTTCAACATTTGAAACTAATTTAGATGGTTCACATGCAGCAGTTAAATATTTAGGGAATAAGGGTGGGTAGGGGTATCCAGCTTCCAAGTGTCTCTATGATGAGACAGGATGAAGTCTCAGCTTCCAATTCCTTCAGGAGTCTCTTAGCTGATTTCATAGCATCATCTTCTTGAAACATTAGAGAAAAGGACAGGTGCTCTTCTGTAGTGTCTGGACTGACCCAGGCAGGTGCTGCACAGGGCTTGATGACTTTCAAGTCTTCTGCTGGTTCTGGGACTCTGTTCATTTACTGCCTTATCACTTTGCTCTTATTAATCTTTTTTAATTTGTCAGGCTCTACAGTGGTATATTCAAAGTGTCAAGCAAGAGAAAGGGAAAGGAAAATAGAAATTAATGTAAATTGTTTGCTGTGTTCCAGGAACTATGCTATTGTATATTGTTGTATTCCCTCCCAAACTGCAAGCATCCTGATGTAATCCACCTTTCATCCCTGAGGAACCTAAAGCTCTGAGAAGTTAAGTAACTAAGCTTGCACATGGTAGAGGTGGGACTGAAAGCAAGAATGCCTGCCGGCGACACCCTCTTTGCCTCATGACACAGCACCCGGAGCAACAGTGGCTCAGGGAGGTAGAGGCGGAAGAAGGCAGGAGGAGTGCCCCAGAATTTCACAGACTTCCTAGAGGAGGTAGAACTTCAGCTGGACTTGAAGGCAAATCACACACTGGCAACTGAAAATCCAAGGGAGGCAATGCAATAAGGGAAAGGATGTTCACAAACACTTGTACCTGGAAGGAGCTGGTAGAGTAGGTAATCTAGTTTGGTTGGAACAGAAACTTCATAGGAAATATGAGACAAAAGGAGCATTTGGTCTCTAGTCTTTCTTATCATTCATTTGTGTGGGGTTCAGAAATGTCCTTCAAAGTCACTCCTGTCATTTCTCAAAGTCGCTGTCATTGGAGGAAGTCAAACCTGTGCTCAGCTTGCCAAGTCAACTTTGGATAAGGTCAGCACGAAAGATGTCTCCACAGAAGTAATATTTAGATAAGACCTGAAAGAAAACAGAGAGCAGCAGTGTGTGTGGATGCATTAACAAGGGAGGGAAGGCTGGCATATTCAACTACCTAAGACCACAGCTGCTGGAACCCCGTGAGCTGCATGGAAAAGTGGCACAAGGATACGGGGGAGGGGTGCTCAGGGGCTGGGTCACATTCAGCCTTGCGCGCCATAGTAAGGGGTTTGATTTTTGCATGAAATTTAAGGAGATGCAATTAAGGATTTATAAGCAGGGATATAGAATGAATCATTCTGGCTGTAGGCTGAAGAAAGGGTTGAAGAGGGTGTGTGTTCACTCTATTCAGCTGGATTAATTGAGGCCAGAGATTGTGGTCTCCTGAACAACAGTGGTGGTGGAGGTGGGAGTGGAGAGAAATAGGCAGAGCTTGAAACATACCTTGAGGATAGATTTGTCTGCACTGACCTGTGGTAGAAGAACCCATCAGGGCAGGGTTTCATGGCTTGAATTACTCAGGAGTTCTGTTTTTGATATATTATGTTGAATCTGTGAGTCATTTAAGAGACGTCTAGTTGACAGCTGGATATTTCTCCAGCTTAGACTAGAGTTTCACATTTTCATAGCTGGCTTTGCCCTTAGATCAATATTAAGATCAGATAAAAATAGAATAGCCCAATAAAATACAGGATGTCCAGTTACATTTGAATTTTGGATAAACAATGAGTTTGGAGGTGGGACTTTTTATTGTTTGGGACCAACTTTCACTAAAAAAAAATCCATTGCTTATCTGAAATTAGCTGGGTGTCCTATTTTTTTAATGTGCTGAATCTGGCAACCCTATAAATGAGCTTCACCTCTTATCATCTCCCTATCTCCAACCTACCTCTGTTTCCAAGTCAGCTCTCTTGTCCTTTTTTCTTTTCAGAGGAAGAGGAGGCTTCCATTCTCCTTGGCAAACCTGGTTCTATTATCTGTGGTACCTGCTCTAGGGCCCTGATCACAATTATCTTTTTTTCCCTTTAAGATTATTTGGAGGCATTTTACAAATGTGTGTGTGTGTGTGTGTGTGTGTGTGTGTGTGTGAGTGTGTATTTGTCCCCTTTTGCCTTACATTGGTTGATCTGTAGTTTTAATCACTTCCTATTTTTTTCTCTTACTTTCACTACCAAAATAATTTGTAAGTTTTCCCTTGTCTTCTTTTTTCTAAATAAATTTATTTTATTTTATTTTTTTAATTGAAGTATAGTTGATTTACAGTATTATGTTCAGTTTCAGGCCTAGCATATAGTGAATCAATATTTTTACAGATTATACTCCATTTAAAGTTATTATAAAATATTGGCTATATTCTCTGTGCTCTATGGTGTATCTTTGTAGCTTATTTATTTTATGCATAGTAGTTTACACCTCTTAATTCTCTACCTCTGTCATGCCGCTCCCCCCACTGGTAACCACTAGTTTATTCTCTATATCAGTGAATCTGTTTCTATTTTGTTACATTCATTCATTTATTTTATTTTTTTAGATAGGTGATAATATACAGTATTTATCTTTCTCTGTCTGACTTATTTCACTAAGCATAATGTGCTCCAGGTCCACCCATGTTGTAGCAAATGGCAAAATTTATTTTATTTTTTATGGCTGAGTAGCATTCCATTGTGTGTGTGTGTGTGTGTGTGTGTGTGTGCGTGTGTGTGTGTGTGTGTGTATAAATCCTGGTGCTATGAGTATTGGTGTGATTGCATATTTTCAAATTGGTGCTTTTGTTTCCTTTGGATATATACCCAGCAGTGGAATTGATGGATCTTATGGTAGTTCTATTTTTAGTCTTTTTGAGAAAACTCCATACTGTTTTCCATAGTGGCTTCATCAGTTTACATTCCCACCAGCAGTGCATGAGGGTTCCCTTTTCTCCTTGCCAACATTTGTTATTTGTAGACTTTTTGGTGGCAGCCATTCTGATATGTGAGAGGTGGTATCTCATTGTGGAGCTGGTTTGCATTTCTCTGGTGCTTAGTGATGTTGAGTGTCTTTTCATATGCCTGTTGGCCATCTCTATGTCTTCTCTAAAAAATTGTCTATTCTGCCTCTCAGCTTCAGATAGCAAATCAGACTCATTAATAAACACTTCTCTTCATTCTCTCCCTGTTCAGTGAGTACTAAGAAGGCTGACTGCTTCACAACTAATGATGCCTTCAATTTCTATAGTGTTTATTACTTGGAAAGTGTTCTTACTTTATGAGCTTGTCTTATTCAACAGTCCAAATTTGAAACATAAAATTATGGTATAAACAGAACAGGAGGAAATCTTAGGATGAAGTAACTAAAGCATTCATCTCACAGATGGGGAAAATGACGTCTGGACAGTAAGTGACTGAGAGTAAGACAGAAGTGTACAGCTAATTAGCATCCAGATTGGAATTAGAATCTGAGGCTCTTTGCTCAGACAGCCTAAAACCAGACAAGTATAGGCTGGGGTGGAGGGGTGAGCAACAGGTCAAGTATAGTAAACATTTGCAGTAGATCCCTAGGAGTAACCTCGCCCTCAACTGCCACGGGCTAGGTCTGTGTGGATGAGTGCGAGTTCCTGTCTGCTCTTCCCACAGAACCTTTTGTTAATTTGTCTTCCATTCTTTAAGAGGCAGATTTCTGCCTGAAGGTCATTGTTTTCTCTTGTAAGTGTGTGGCAGCCTCGACTCTTGAGGTGACATTGTTAAACACTGCCTGCTATTTCTGGATACCAAGGGTCCAGATGCTAATCAGGGCATCTTCATCAGATCCCTGTCTTCCCTCCAGTCCCATTTCTCTCCATATCATTATATGCCCTAAATAGTCAATCCACACTGGTTTCCTAAATAAGATTCTGCCTCCCTACCCTAACCCTACATAGAGACTCTTGCCACCTTCCTGGAACGTCCATCCAGTTTTGGTAACCTGAATAATTCCAACGTTATTTTCCTCAGGACGTTTCTCCTAATCTCTTGAGAAAGTGTTAATAAATCCTCCTTCATCTCTATTCTTTCGTCATGGAGTTTGTAGTTTTTGCAATGACAACTTAAAAACACCTTTCATACATGACTAAAAATGTCCAAAAGTCCAAATAGCATAGTTTGAAAGAGAGAACATCCCCTATCATTACAAAGTTAAAAAAAAAAGCAAGTGGCATATTTGAAAAATATTTGCCATAAATATACAAAGGATTAATGTACAAAATACATAAATAATTCCTACAAGTCAGTAAGACAAAGATCACTGAAACAAATTTTAAAAATAAAGAAATCTGATATAAATAAGGCAATTCACAAAAGGGCAATTCCAAATGAACAATAAACACAAAAGATGATTAATTTCCCAGTATGAGAAACGCAAATTATGCCAATCATAAGATTTTACTCATTATTTGGCAAAAATTAACAAGTTTAATGGGGAGTGTTAATAAACCTGTGAGGAAATAGGAACTATCCTACTAACTAGTAAGTGTATACAGACGTTGTGGAGAGCAGTTTGTTATAATCTGTTAATATTTTAAATGAGCATGCTCTTCACCCTGATAGTCTTACGTCCAGGTATCTGTGTATCTAACAGAAATAAGCCATACACATGCATGCATAAAGATGCTCACAGTGGCCGAAAATTTAGAAACAGCTTAAATGTTCAACAATAGGGAAGTAGTAAGATAAACAGTTAAATAAAATGAAGTCGGTTTCTATCCTGAGAGGGAAAGATCGCCAAGTGGGAGATATTTCACTCTAAGTGTTGAATTAAAAAAAAAAAAAAGGGAATATGAGGATTAATATATAAACATCATACCATCTATGTAAAATTAGTCAAACTCAAAACAAAACAAAACAAATGAAATGAAACTGTAATTTTATAGATCCATGTATTAGGTAAATGCAATTAAAAATACCAAATTCATAGAATGAGTAACTGGGGGAAGACTGGGATAGGCATAGGTGATTGAGGAGAAACATTATTTCTAATGTTAGATTTTTGTATTTTTTCACAATGGGAATTATCCATTTACAACCTGTAAATTTAAAATAAATCACTTTGAAAGTGAAAGTCATTTTCTTCTCCCTAGAATCCTTTTTCCCCAGAAGTGTGTAAACATTTTTAAGTATAATTTTAAATTTGTTTATTTCTTCTTTATACTTCTCCCAGTGTTTGCTTTATTTATATTAAAATCCACACAGTTAGGTGCACAGAAACTCATTTTTGCATCTTTTTGACAAATTTGGTTTTCATTAAATGGAGTAACCTCTTTTTGTTCCATTTAACTTTTTTACCTAAAATTCTATTTGGTTGGATGTTGATGTTGCTATGGCTCATTTTTTTCTATAGGAATTTTCCTGATCTTTATCCATTCTCTGATTTTAACACTTTTCCTGTCACCTTTTTATGTCATCTGTTACCAAAATGCATCTGATTTTGTTCTGAAATTTTACTCAGCCTAAGATCAAATCAATTTTACTCAATTTAGTCAATTTTATTTTGACTTTTTACTGTGATCACTTTTCCTTGTTTAACTCTTGCAAGCACGTTTTCTGTTCACCACAGGTTCTTAGTGGGCTTTAATATATATATATAAAAGGTGGGCTTATATATATATAATATATAGATTATAGATTATAGATTATATATATATTTTTTTCTAGATTGACACTCTTTTAGTTTTTCATCTTTATTATTATTTTTCAAATTGTAAATTCTCTTTTTATTGTTAGAGCATGGTGACTGTCAAAGCTTAGAATACATCAGAGTTATATGGAAGGCTTGTTAAAACAGTGGCTGCTGGGTCCTACTTTCAGGGTTTCTGATTCATTATTTCTGGGGCAGGGCCCAGCAATTTTCATTATTCATAAATTTCCAGGTGATAATGACATTGCTGGCTGGGGCTTGACATTCTGAGAATCACTGCTCTAGAGGTCCCTCAGTTTTTCAGTACATGATCCTTTTCTATTTTCTGTCAATGTCTGTGTGGAATCAATACTCTTCCCCACTGTGGTCACAATACATTGATAACCCTTAGTATTTGACTGGTAGATGTTACGCTATCTTTATATTATGCAATATAACAAAATTTTTCTTGAGTTAATTAGACGTTTTACTTGATCACCAGCATTTCAAGTATCATAAGATGGAGTGATCCAGAAGTATCAATAATTCCAATACTGCATGAGACTATCGTTTTTAGATTCAATTTTAATTTTGTTGTGGTACCTTTTGGAATACATATATTTTTTCAAAATGGGATGATGGGTACTATTCCTTCTGAGGCTTTTCATGCCCCCACATGCCCTTATTCTCTTCCAGCTAAAACTAGTAGTTAGAATTTAGCATGGCTATAGAATTCACCTGGTCTTGCATGACATTAATTATGTCCCTATTTTCATTTTTATAGCATTTGTGAGTAATTTTTTTTTTGTTTGATTGATCAACTTTCCTTCTTTGGGAACATTCTGAATTTTCTCATGATTTTGGTCTTTTAGAATATCAGTATGATGTTTCTATGTATTGGTGTTTTCCATTCATTATCCTTTAAAAAAAATCTGGACACTGAACTTCAGCTTTGAGAAATTTTCTTGTTATTTCTTTGACTGTTTTGTTTCTGTAATTCTCCCTGTTTGTTTTTTTTTTTTTTTCATTGTGCGATTCCTATGGGGCAGATGTTAGAACTTGAGAAACTATCATGCCACTTAGCGTTTTGAGCATACTTTCAACATCTCTTTCCCTCCTTACCTCCCTCCCTCCCTCTCTCCCTTGTATTTATCTGTTTTGTAACTTATTTGATGAGCTTCATTTGTGGGAAGACCTAGCTCAGACTTCCATTTTGCTTGTATGTTACAAGAATGGATCAGGTATTTATTTGCATTGCCTCTTAGTCCACCTATTTAGTTTTCTTATTTAAAAAAAAAAAACTTTATAGAAGAGTTTTCGATTTATAGAAAAATCACAAAGACAGTACAGTTTCCACATATCCTACACCCAGTTTCCCCTCTTATTAACATCTAATATTAGTATGATACATTTGTTATAATTAATGAATGAATATGGATACATTATTAATAATTAACTCCATTGTTTATACAGATTTCCTTGGTTTCTAACTAATGTCCTTTCCTGGCCCTAGGATCTCATCCAGGATATCACATTGTATTTTGTAGTCATCATGTTTATTGAAGAGCCTGTTAGCTTGAGTCAGTTTCTCAGGCTTTCTTTGATTTTGATGACCTGGATAGTTTTGAGGAGCAGTAGTCAATTATATTGCAGGATGTCCCTCTGTTGGAATTTGTCTGATGTTACTCACATGATCAGCCTGGGATTATAGGTTTTTGGTAGGAAAACCACAGAGGTAAAGTGTGATTCTCATTACAATATATCAAGAGTAACATGACTGCCAACCAGACTTATCACTGTTGATAATGAACTTGATCACTGGCTGAAGGGGTGTTTTTTGCCAGGTTTCTCCAATTATCAGACCACTCCCCGCCACCCCTTCCACACTGTGCTCTATAGAAGGAAGTCACCACATGTTGTCCACACTGAAGGAGTAGGGCATCATGTTCCACATCCTTGAGGGTGGAACATCTAAATAAATTATTTAGAGATTTTCTGCACAGGGATTTGTCTCTTCTCCCACGTATGTATTTATCCAATCACATATTTATATTAGTATAAGCTTGCAGGTATTTATTTTATACCTTGTGTTATAATCTAATAGTACTTTATTTATTTTTTCACTCAAGTTGTTCCAGCTTTGTTTAGTGGGAGATCACTCAGTCAGAGCTCCTGTGTTCTTTGACGTATCCCTATCATGTAAAAAATATTAGCACTGCCTTCTTTTCCGACTCTACAAGAGACTCCAGGCCCCTTTTGTAAATGTACTGCTCTAGGACTAGAGTCAGCCATTTCTGCAAGGGGCTGTGGGTCCTTATATTGGCGACTGGTATTAGAAACCAAGATCTGGGGCAAGGTGTGTTCATTGCTACTGGGATGCCCTTGCTTCTAGGCCTTCTCAGCTGAGAGAACAAGGGGATATGTGTGTATACTAATCTACTAACTTGCATATATACATACGTACATATACATACAGATTTGGAGAGAGACCATACATATACATGTATGCCATAAGTATATTTCTATATGTGTCCATCTGATCTATATTAAGCTAAACATGAGTTCGTATTGATGTCTCCAGCTCCAATCCATTACCACAAGGACTGTTCTAGCCTCCTCCCCTTGCTTATCTCTAATCTCCCATTTCAGGAGTGAGAAACTTGGTTTGCACAATCTTGTATCTATTTACTTAACAGTTTAATTTCTTTATATATGTGTAGTATCTTGAATCCTTGGATGTCGGTTCTCCTATTTGTTGAATGAACTGCCATCCCTTAGAGTTACTAGTTCTCTTCGAATGTCTGGTTATCATTTCCACTGATAATCCCAGATCTCCTTTAAGTGGATGTCAGTTCTGACGGCAGAAGCCTGTTTCTGGAATCTCTAGGGGGCTGGATGGATAAGCTACTAAAGAGGTTGTGCCTAATGCTTTATATTTGTGACAAAGAATCTCTTTATTTTTCCCAGGGTAGCCAGTCACCTGGGACATTACCGTACTTTTCATTCCCAGTGATAAAATCTCTGGTCAGAAAAAGCATAAAACAGAAGATTCCAACCAGCCTGCTGCTCTATAAAAAGTTTCTCAGTTAAGCACCCTGGTGATTTCCCCAGAGCCCTCTCATTTCCTCTGACTTAATCAAATCTGAGCCTGAACAACCTCTGAAATTATACCTCCCTTTGTAACCATCTTTTCTCTATGTGTTTCTGTCTGGTCTGCCATCTCCCTTCATCCAGTTTATCCATGTTCTACCTTTTAAAAAGCTTTCAGCATTTTTGGTTTGCTGATTACTCTCTTATTTTCCAGGTTGTGTAAGTTCAAAAGTGACATTTCTTGCAATTTAGGACTCACACAGATCATCTTTCTTGAACTAGTCTCTCCCACCACAGACATATATTTACTAAAATTATTTCCTAATTAAACTTTCAACATCAAGAGAGCAAAAATAGTCATCGTATTGATGTCCCCAACAAGGAGCATAGCTTTCTTTGTACTTAACAGATCATCATGATATTATGCACCAATTAATAAATATATGAATGAGTGAAATGTATGAGCAGCTGTGCGATATCCTGTTTGGGGCTACAATTAGTCAGGGATTCTATTTACATAACTAACAGGGTTATCTTTTCCTTAATGTGGCATTAAATGAATTGGGGGTAGAAAAAGAAAAAAGAAGAAAAATCCAGAGAAGCAAAGAGGTTTCTCTTCCTGAGCAGAGTTGCACGGAAGAGAATCTCCCGGTAACGTTCTCTGACACCTCCATCCCTCTCCCCAACCACACTCTTCTTGTGGCACTGGGCTCGTTGGCTGTGTGCTGTGGAGATACAGCATAACATTTCTTTTTGTTTTTTGCTGCCTTACTTTATCAAGGACTTCATTTTTCTTCCTCTGGGTCAAAGGCAGCTATTTTCAATCTGAATAGGCTGGCTGCTCACCCAGCCCCACTCAATCATGGAGCTGGTACAGGGAAACTAGTGTGTGCACTGCATTGTGTGCTGCGTTTGTCTAATTTATTTCCATACTAGGTTCTGTTCAATGATCTGGTGGAGTGACCTCACTGCCATACTCCTTTGGTCTGTGGAAAAATAGTGATAAACGTTGTAAGAGCCCCAAAGTTATTTTTTCCCTTCCTTCCTTCCTTTCTTCCTTCCTTCCTTTCTTTTTTCTCTAGATTTCTACTGATAATCTGAGAAAGTATACAGCTATTCTTCCTTTCAAATGAAGCCTTCTGAAGCAAACTATGAACCTTTATTTTAATAATCCAAATTATTGAATTACTTTCCTTCCTGTTTTTGATCTTCATAAATTCACACACTTGTCACCCAAGCCCTTAAATACATTGTCAGAGGCCCAGTGATAGTCTGAATAAATTTTAACCTAAAATCAGAAGCCTGGCCAGTTTTCTTTAAAGACTTTGGTGTCTGAAAGCTCTTAAACATGGAGTAGCCAAAAATTTGAAATCATTACTATTAGTTGTATTCTTGTTATTTTTTTAAATAAGATGAAACTTACATTAACCTTAAAACATAAAAAAAACTTGGAGTAAGAAATTAATACGTACTTCTGGCTCTGCTGAATCACATTAGAAAAGTTGAATTATATTCCTGACCCTATTTTCAATCCATAAAATGGTTGCATTAACTATATATTTTCTAAAGCAATAGGTATTAAGTCTAAAATTATTTCATTTGTTGCATGAACGTATTATGCTCCACATATTTAAGGGACTGAATGTTTAAGTTAATTTAAATGTATCTTGCCAACTGGTGGCCATTTATGAGCACAATGAGATCTGTTGTTACGCTGGGGCAGGGAGCAAAAGAAAGGTGGATGTGGTCCTCAGTGAAAGCAGTCATGCTGAATAAATAAGCAAGTTTCTGCTGTTTCTTTAGTTGGTCAATTCAAGAAATCTCTTAAAGGCAATTGAAAAGGTCACTGCAAATCTCACAATTTTGCTATTCTATTAAGACCAATCCACTGGAAATATTTAGTGATAGCCTCTTCCCCTGTGGCAGGTTTACAAAGTAAACTGGCAAAATGTCTTCTCTGGCGAAGGTAACTCATGAACCTTCAATAAACTGATTTATCACTTCGGAGTGCTCTTTCTTTCTTTCTTTTTTCTTTTTTCTTCTTTTTTTTTTTTTTTTTTTTTTTTTAGTTAGATGTAGCCTGGGGCGGGGAGGGTTGTCAAAAGCATGAATAATAGCACTGAGCATGACTGAGATCTGTTTAGCTCTGAGCTACCACCATTGGAATTACCAGGACTCACAATTCTCTCCTGCAGTGCAAGATTGCAGAGCCCTCTTAGAATCTCTTTGGGAGCCATTGAAGTGGTCCAGTTAGAGCTGCTTGGTTGGTCTCCATTATGACACCCCTGTTCTTATCCATTAATGCAACTCAAGGGCCTCTAATATGAGCCACATCATGTCTCCCGAATCTAAATCCCTAGTCATGGTGGACTTTGGGGTTTCACTGGCTCCAGCTAGGAGAAGAAAGGGACATTTCCCTATCATTACTGTAACTATTAATGACTTTCCCATGAGTTAGTCTTAATGTGTTTTTCTATATCCTTAGTGAACTAACATTAACCACTCCATTGTGTGTGGGTCAGAAGACAGATAATTATTACAATCAAAGGAATCTGTCCCACTAAAAATTAACTTTCAGAACTCACTTCAACCATCTTGCCACTTTTCTGGACAAGTCCCTTTTGTGTCCCCTTATCTATTGTGAGTCTTCATCCTTGTGTCCTGGGCACTTCGTCACCAATCCCAGCATTTTTCCCAGAGGTCCTTTGGGTTATCTTGAGAACAATCTGAGGAACACTTTCCAGTGCCAGATTTTTGGAAATTAATATGCAGCTCAGGTCCCACACCACTCCACCCCAACTCTGGGGACCACCCTGCACAGTAAGGCAACACTTTGTAAGTACAGTATGAGCTTGCTAACAATCTCATGCAGACCAAGAAAATGGACTCACTCTGATGATTTGTGAGCTTACTTTAAAACTTCAAAAATTTTCAGGTTTCTGGAAAAGTGCTTCAGATGTTTCTTTCCAGTGCTTTCACTTTTCCCCTATATCAGTTTCTGGAGTTAAGTACCGCCTTGTCTTTGGTTACTCGCCACACCCAAGCCCCAACTCAGAATCTAATTTCTATATTATGATGATGATTATAAAGGTATCGATAAGTAGATGAATAGATCAATAAATGTAGGTATATTGGATAGATAGATATATTTGATATTTCTCTGGCCATAGCAAATATCTCCTAGGGATATATGGATAAATGGAGTCTTAAAATTTGCTTCATTTGCATATCATGGCAGGTAGAACTCTTAGGCCAACAGCCCCCTCTGCTGGGTGGATTTTCCAGATTTATCATGCATAACCTTAAGCAGGAGTTCTCTGTTATCCTCTTTGGAGCCCTCTTGATCATGCCCTAATTAACTCAAAATTCCATCCCTGTTCTGACTGATAAGAATCTTCACTCAATTTTGGTCATGAGTTTCAAGCTAAACACCACCTTCACTCCATTTGGCCATGAGTCCAAAGCCCATGCTGTTAAATCCATACAACCAGGAGGCCATCAGACTGAAGTGGCTCTGAAACTGTAATGTCTCCATAAGAAAACAAAATTCTAACACTGTAAATGCTTCAAGGTTACAAAATCAGAACCTAAGGACAACTGACCACAAACAAGCAACGGAGCTTTAAGTCTAGCTAATGAATAACTTTCTTGCTTTGCTTCCACTTTTTCTACATTAAAGTCTCTCCCAGAATCCCCTTGAGGGCTCCTGACCACTTTCGATTTGGCGTTGCCCTATTCCAATCAGTTTTTGCTCAAATAAACTCTTAGAATTTTTGATAGACCTCAGAGTATCTTTTAACAATGCTCACCATAAAGATACAGTTATTTACATTTTTTCTCTTAAATATCTGATGCCTCTAGCAAATGAGATTCTTTAGGGCCAGGCGCTCCTTAATGGATCATTGAACATCACGTATTAGATGCCTATCACGAACACTGTACTAGGATCTGCAGATGCAGAGAAAGCCGAGAGGTATTTTGTTTGATATACGTCTCTAATTGACTTTCGTATATTCTTTTTTAAAAAAGCAATAAACAAACAACAACTCAGTGGAACACATAGGATAGATGACTTTTATAATTTGTTTTCTGAAACAGCTTCATGGACCAAAATATCCCTCCCTCCTTTTCTTAAAAAGAGGACACCAAGTTTCCCAAAACTACTCCCGGACAGTTAAGTGAGCACAGTCTGGCCTGGGCAAAGTCTTGCTAACGATGTTCTTCTCTGAGACTTTGACCAACGTAGCAATGTGGTTCCTGCCAACTCTCCTAGGGAAGAGAGAGAAAATTCTGCCCAAGGTCCTCATAGATAAACGTGAACTTCCTGAGCAGGAGAGCACTGCGTGCTGGGAGGCCCTTGGTTTGCAGGGGAAGGAGGCTGGGCTGAGTTATGAGATCTGGGAAATACTGACTCTTTAGAGGAGGTATTTACTTCTCTATTGGGGGTAGAAGGGTAGAAAGGACAAAAAAGGAAATTTAAAAAATTGTCAACTTTAGGTCTCTTCGGTAATATTAAACTGAAAGTATCAAAAGCGTATACTCTGTGTGTGTAACACAAACAAAAGTGTGCATTGACTTTAAAATTAACTAGGCAAAAGGTGCACATACATGTGGAAATTGTAAGTCACACCGTATTATGTTTTTCAGGTGCTTGTTGGCAAAAATGGTCTCCATCATCATTATCAATCATTGTCATCATCATCGTTGACATTATTGGTCATTTATTATGCTTAACTCTTCTCTAATTATTATTCTTTTGTAGTCAATAGCTATGTTGGAAATCAATTTGGGGGGATGGAGGTCTTACAGAGACAGAACTCAACTGCTGGAGGGAGCACATTTCTATTATGTCATTCAGTTGATGACAGTACACAGGAATCTAGAAGCTCCGAATAGGAATATGGTGCTTGAAGTAGCCTTCAGCCCAGCTCCATGGGCTACGTAGGTAAAATGTGTTGAAGTCTCTGGATATAGGCAGGAAAAAGCCAATCCGTAGAAAGAAGGACAGTTTGAAAGACAAACTTTTCCTTTCTTTCCCTCCCCTCCCTGCCTTCCTCCCTCACCCCTGCTCCCCCTTTATCCCCTCCTTCCTTACTTTTGGTTTCCAAAAACAGCTGTTTAAAACCTGTGGACCTCTTCTGTGCTATTTGACTGGTACCTTGTTTGAGTCTGGGATGGGTGTTCCTTTAAATTCCGTAGCATGGATCTTTTGCTTTTGAATTCTTTATTATAAAACAGGAGCCATATCTGAAGGCAATATCCCCCACCCCCCACCATAATAACCTTTGAGAAATACATTATAAACAAAGGGACTGATAATAAACTATTGTGATGCAGGCCATGTAGGCAGCATTAAACAGATAGTGTAGACATCTCTTTAGGGGTTAGGGATTAGTGTTAAAATACATATTGAGTCAGGGCAGAGGTGTTTCAATCTTTATCTTTTTCTAATTATTTTTAGAATTAGATTTTCTTAAATTATTGATACTTCCCTGTGGACTAGTATGACAGCATCCATTATGCAATGCCGGGACCAAAACACCAAAGTGCGCCCCACCTCCCCCTAAGTCTGAGGCTCCTGATAGTGGGTATCGGTTCCCTCTGGCACAGTGATTCTTTTGCTGATCAAAGTTGCCTTTCAGGGAGAAGAGCCAAAGGTGATTGTCATGAATGTGACAGTGCCTGCGAGCTGGTAATTAATCTTTCTACTCCTACTTTTATGTGTTTTAATGGAAATGATATTTTACAGAAAGGGATTGGAAATTTTATCCTGGAATTTTCAGTCTTGGAGAGTTTGTGAGGAGCGTGTAGATGGGGCAGGCATTCTTTCTGGCCCCCTCTTCTTTTTTTAAACATTTTTAAAATTAAAAAAAAATTTTTAATTGAGTTATAGTCGATTTATAATGCTGTGTCAACATCTGGTGTACAGCACAATTCTTCAGTCATACATGAACATACATACATTCATTTTCATATTCTTTTCCCTGTGAGCTACCACAATATCTTGTATCTATTTCCCTGTGTTATACAGTATAAACTTGCCGATCTATTCTACATATACCTGTCAGTATCTACCAGTCTCAAACTCCCAGTCTGTCCCTTCCTACCCGACTCCCACCCCTGGCAACCACAAGTTTGTATTCTATGTCTGTGAATCTTTTTCTGTTTTATATTTAAATTCATTTATCTTCTTTTTTTTTTGTAAGATTCCACATGTGAGTTATATCATACGGTATTTTTCTTTCTCTTTCTGGCTTACTTCACTTAGAATGACATTCTCCAGGAACATCCATGTTGCTGCAAATGGTGTTATGTTGTCATTTTTATGACTAAATAGTATTCCGTTGAATAAATATACCATAACTTCTTTATCCAGTCATCTGTAGATGGACATTTAGGTTGTCTCATGTCTTGGCTATTGTAAATAGTGCTGCTATGAACATTAGGGTGCAGGTGTCTTTTTGAATTAGGGTTCTTTCTGAATATAGCCCAGGAGTGGGATTGCTGGGCCATGTAGTAAGTCTATTTTTAGTCTTTTGAGGAATCTCCATCCTGTTTTCCACAATGGCTGCACCAAACTGTATTCCCACAAACAGTGGAGGGTTCCCTTTTCTCCTCACCCACTCCAGCATTTATCATCTGTGGACTTCTGAATGATTGGCCCCCTTTTCTTACCCTGCCCTCTTTCCCAATGAATTCCTATTCTATCGACATCTATCAATAATGCCGACAACTTAATTTAAATCCTGGATCAGGCATTTGCTTGAAATATGCTTTTGGATAAATTATTTAACTTATCTCTGAACTTTCATCTGTAAAATTAGTAAGGACTAAATTAAATTAAGTTTATATATATGTGTGTGTGTGTATGTGTGTGTGCATAAACACACATATATTTATATACCCATATCCATATATATACGTATCTCATATATATTATATACTGTTGTATCTGGCCCCTTGATGTTAGTTCTTTATCATGCATGACAAGCATGTGTTTTCCAGAAATGAATTGAGTGATTCTAATCTCTACCATGCAGCCAAAATAAATCCACATCTACAACCATTAATTCATTCTCCCACCTGCATGCACCAACCATTTACAACATGTCTTGTATTAACTGTTGCAAGAAAATCAAAGTGATTAACATCTAGGATACTAGGCATGACTTTAAATACTAATACCAGAAAGAGAAGATCCTTATAATTAGAAGATTATTACTATTAACTATACCCTAAAGTATCATTTAGAGGATTATTGATAAGGTGTTATGATAGGAGCAAAAAAGATAGTTTTTGAGGAGTCAGTGACAGATGGAGGAATAGGTGATAGAATAAGAAAGGTGAGGCTCCTGAGAGATGGTGAGCAGTGAGGACAGAGCAGGTGCATGTATAGCATGATGCCAAAATCATCTGTGAGCTTCCAGGTGGTAGGGAGCAAGGCCTGGGAGGCTGTACTTGGTGGTGAAGTTAGGGATTTTTCCTCAAAGTGGAAGGATAATCATTGCTTTTCTACTTGCTCAGACTGTTCCAAAGAATGGTCGTCCGGCCACTGCTGGCTCAGTTAGCGCAAAGGCAGGACAAAGTGACACCAATGTTGTACATTTCAGACTGGGGGTACATGCCAGTCATAGAGCACCCAATCATTTTGATCTAGAATGTCTCTCCTCCTCCTGCTCGTCTACCCTTTCCTTCCCCCTCTCCTTTCCCCTTCTCGCCTTTCTCCCCTCCCCTCCTCCTTCCTCAAGAATCCCAGTCCAGTCATCCCAGTCTAGGCATCTCATCTGTCCGTTTTCAGAATCGTGTATCTTATTTTTCTTCCATCAAACATGCAGATGGTGGGTCTCTGTGATAAGGCACTCATCTCTGGCTTCCTTACTGATCTTCTTGCATGGGGGGAGGGAGGCACAATTTGTATTGTAGATACTTCAGTTACTTGAATTTGTATTTTCCAATCTTTGATATACAGAGGAAAAGACAGCATGAAGCCAGTTCTTTTACCATGGCAGGATTTGCTCAGCATGCAATATACAGTTCAACTAACTGCTCATTCAGTGTGGAGATCCTGAATATGTTACTACTTAAAAGTTGGGGTAAAAGAAAGACAATAAGGTTGCTGCGTACTTTGCTTTAAGTGGAAATCTGAAAGGGGGGTGATTACTTTTCTTAGAGTTATCAGTTCCTGGGTTCTTTTTCCCTTGGTAGTTAACAGCCATAGTGCTTGTGCCGAGAGACTATGTGGTGTATGTAATGAACAGAATCTAGGAACGAATTGGATCTGGCATAGTACGTAAGGCCCTTCATGGAGGCTAGGACAGTGATCTTCACTGCAAGAGACTAGCATTTTCAGATACCGGAAGTTTGTTCAAGTTGACTGAAGCCATCTGTTGCACGCTGGGTAAAAGCAGTATTGTTTATTCTGGAAGAAGTGCCCCAGGTAAATACACCCACAAAGACATGAAATCAGAGATCTGGGTCCAGCGACAGTCCAGACCAGGTTTCTGGCTGGAGCCTTAGCCTCAGTAAGGGCTGAACAACAGATTTCACTGGGCTAGGCTGTCCTCCATACAAAAGATTATCCTGATGCCAGATTTGGGGATTGGGAATTGGGAAAGATCAATTTTTCTGAGTCTTGTGTCTGCAAGATTTCTTAGCCAACCATTTCCTGGAGTCAATGCATAGTCCCAGGAAGTTTGAAGCAAAACTATACTGTCTTGATCCTACCCTTTGCATTTGCTATGAATTTTTCAGTGACCATTTGGGTAACATACTTTATGGTGCGTGACCCTGGCTTCTCCCAGTTCCCCCCTAGTATTCTGTGAAGTTTGAGAGGAGGCATTTGTATCTTCCCTGTGTCCTGCTCACTATTAATGACATAGTAACTTTTCATGAAATGAATTAATGAATACATAAATAACTTCTCGGCCAAAAAGCACTGCTCACTGAATTCCCTCACTGAAAATACAGAAAAAAAAAAAAAGGTGATTTTTCTCAGAGTCAACCAAGGTCTCTTGCCTCATCGATTCATTTGTTCATTAACCAAACATGTATCAGGTGCCAGGAAGAACTAAAAGATTGACTTACAGATGGTGAGATCTTTGCTGTGTTCAAGGCACATTTGAAATTTGGTGTGAAGTAAATACAATGAAAATATGATTGCTTTTAAACAATCATAGTCCGGTGAACTCTGCAAGGAAGTGAACAAAGAGTTAATTTAAAATGTGTTAATTATTGTAACAGAGGTGGGCCTGGGGTGCTGTATGAGCACCGAGACCTGGTAGAGATGCTTCAGTGTAGGAGGTTTAGGAAGGGGCTAAGAGGAGGTAAAATAGGAGCTTTGGCTTTGGTCTTTAAAAGGATGCTAACTTGGCAGAGGTAGGGGTTTAGGGCAAGGGGACAAAATGGGCAAAGGGAGAGGCACAGAGGGTCCCAGTTTCAGTCCGACACATTACATCATACAGAATGAATGAATGAATGAATGAATGAAGAAAGATCTGCTTTTCATGGCCCGTTAACTTTCCAACGATCCTCTGCTGCATACACATAGCCATTAGAGAATTCTTTTCAGGGTGTTTCCCTATTATAGCCATTTGGAGATGTGAGAAATTACATTCAATAGCCTGGAAAACTACCCTCAGAGCTTTCATTAGCATCTGTGTATCATCTCCTTGTGCTGGTAAATATCTAAATTCCTATCTCCAGTCACTGTACCCCGGTTTTAATGCTGGCAAATAAAACCCAAGCACTCATCAGAAAATAAAATATTTACCCTGCACCCTACCATAAACAAAGCTATTGGGATGGTGCACATTTAAATGTGATAAGATAAATGTCACAGGAGTGCGATAAGATAAATAATGTATTTTATCCAGAACATTAAGCTGTCCTGGTGGTAATTAGAGGAAATGTCGGGGAGCACTTTCTCCAGCAGGAAGGCTTCACGGTAAGGTGGGTGTGATATGCTGATACATTTGATGATTCTTTTTCCTTTCTTGATTTACATCAGCAGTGCCTAATTTTCGGGAAGTCTGGCAATAACTTTATCACTGTGTGCAGGACCCCAAGGTAGTTGTGGGGGGGGATGGGTAATCCTGAAAAAGAGGAGTTATGGTCCCTTCCTACTCTTATAATGTATATCATTTACTATCACAGAGTAATAAATTTTTTGAGTTCATTTTAGGCTTTAATCTAGAGCTGAAGAAAAAGCTACAGTATATTCATGTCAAACTATGATTCTACACTGCTTTGCCTTCGTGGGATTTTGAGGCCCTCCATGAAAGGAGTCATGACCACCTTAGCTCTGCTAAAGTGTCTCTGAGCCTCAATTTACATTTCCCTAAATAGGTCACATGCTTTCAAAATACATGCTTGTGTGCATCCTGTTTTTTCCTGGCAAATTCCTATGCATCCTGCAAAACCTGAATCCCTGGAGGCATGGGTGAAACTGAATGCCTTGCCCATCCCTATGGAGTGTTCTTGCTGCAGGTGTGAATGGCGACTGAGGGCGGGGGCAGTGTTGGCCTTGTGACCTGCTCTAACTCCTGCACCTACTCTAGCATAGAATAGATGTTCAAAATGTATTTGTTGAATTAATGAATTATTAGTGCTGGATCTTATTCAAAACATGGAGGTTTTAAGCTAGCTTTTGTGAATAAGTTGCCTCATCCTTTTTGGCTAGACTTAGGCCATATTCAGAAGTATGAACATTTGGTGGATTTCCCCAAACACTCCCTGATTTATTCCCAGCTCCCTGATTTATGAAGTTCGCACTGACTCGGGCAGCTGGGCGCTCCCACAGACATACTGCTGAGATCTGGGGCGACCACATTGCATGTGTCCCTTGCCTCCTACTCCCCTTCCTATTCCTGGTTTTAAGGAATATTAGTAAGATGAAATGTTGCCTCTTTCAAAATGGTGAAAGTGAAAGATCAAAACCTCTGAATGATGTGCAGAGATCTTTCCCCAGCCACAGAAAAAAGCAAAAACAGGAACAAAAGCAAAAGTCACTCCCTCAAGAGCAGGCACTCACTGAGTGTGTGTCCTGCAGAGGGTGGCAAGGTGGCTGGTGTGTGCAGCCACCTGGTGCCCAGGGTTTTAGGTCACAAGTGACGGGACAAGGGAGGAGGGAGGGAGGGAGGCGCGGGGCTACAGAAAAGGTTTCCGGAAGGAAAAGGAGACGGGACAGAGCTGGGCTTGAAAAGAAAGGAAGTCTTCATCCATGGGGTGATGGGGTTGTTCTGCAGGAAGGGGATGAGTCTGTGAGCAAACTGCAGGCGGACAAGCACCCCGGATTGTTCCTGGGAGAGGGGAAGGGGACATGATCCTGCCACTCAGCAGGAGACAAAGTCAGAGGCAGAGACCAAGGCCTCAGATGCCAAGATGAATGTTTCCACTTTCCCCAATACAAATCTGACCCAAGGGGCTCTCCTAAGCCCCTGTTCCCTGTCTGAGATGCACTCTTCAGCTGACATGAGAAATCTTTCATGAATCTTTTCACAGTTGCTTTTTCTTCAAGACTGAGTCCTTTGTGCACCCCTCCCCGGGGGTCCCAGGAGGTTAACATCCTCATTTATTTAGGAATAAACACCAGTAACAGCTCTAGGCTGAAACTTCTCTGTAATAACTGTAGCCAATTTCTAGTGCTGAGTATCTAGAGACAATCTGTGGTTTTGTTTGTTTGTTTTTCTGTCAAGCCCAGAGATGAACATGGCAGTTCTGACCTGGGTGCTGAGATAGGTGGCTGTATGTTAGACCCCTTTCTGATGAAAGGAGACAGCCTCTGGGTTTACTCATCCCAAAGTTATCGACAGGAACATTCCCCTGGCCCCTCCGCCACGCTGAAATCCTAAGCTGATCCTGGTGTCCACAGAGCCCCTGCTGGCTAATTCACCACGCAGCTGAAAAGTGCACGTTTTGAAATGCACTTTCAAATCCGTGGTGTTGTGTGAAACGTTAAGCATGTGTTATTACCTCTGTAGATCTCAGCGGCGGTTTAACTATTAGAGAATTTCACAGCATATATAATATTATCAAAATGAATCGATACCTTAACCTCGAGGCTGATTCCTCAATTACCGTAACTACCAGTTGCTAATTGGAATGCTTTTTAGATGCTGCTCTCCGTTCAGACTGTCCACGCTGCCCATGTGAAGGCAGCCAAGGAGCACAGATAAATTGAGCGTGAACAATTAGACTATTCAGCTTTGGGTGATCTAAGGAGAGACGCGAGAGGCCATTACATGGCATCGTGATTCTGAATCTCTGGGCTGAGGCGTGACTCTGGATGACTGAATCTCTTCCTCCTGGCAGGAGTGGAAGATGGGATTCTTAAAGACCTGAAGCAGTTCTAAAGCCCCTGATGTTTTCAATGGTAATGAAGAGTTTCACCAAGATGTTTTACATAGCATGGAACAGAGCTATTATCAGCCTAGAAATTTTTCAGCAGGGCTGCTATTTAAGGCTGTTCACTTTAGGCAGAGAAGGATCTGGCTTTGAATCATGATGGAAGGATGCCAAGCTCTGTCACTACTGGGAGAGGCCTCCCTTTACACTCTAATGTGGACAAGTGACTCCAGCCAGGGGATCTCCTACGATCCAGCATGGCTGGGGGAGCCCGGAGACCACTCTCCTTTGCTCCAGCTCAGCCTCTACATTGAGACCAGTTTGCTGCCCTTGGAGGAGTTGATTCAATCACAGTTGCAAAATAACTGAGCTCTGGTGAACAAAGAAATAAACGTGACAGTTTTCAATGATCCTCTGAAGCAAAACAAATCAGGGGTACCGATATAACCTAATGTGTCAATGGCTTTTACTCACCCAATACTATGAAGTCAATATTTTCTGGCAGTTCACAAAACAACCAGGTGCTCACAATTTAACCCAGGCTGGTAGGAAATAAAATTTTGTCTATTATGATTAACTCACTGGTGGTAAAGATTTATGTTTTTATTTTTGCTTTTCTCATCAAATCCCAAAGGGAATGAAAACCCAGGGAACTAACACTGTTTGTTGGGCTGGGTTAGTGTTAGAAACCTAAATACTAACCAAGGTCAGACAGGCAAATGAATTCATGTAGTGCAGGATTTTTTGAATTCTGATATGCGTAGGAATCGCCTGGAAACCTTGTAAAGTTCAGCTTGCTGGGCCTCCTGTCCAGAGAGGATGGTTTGGGTGAGGACCGTGAGTCTGAGTCTCTAACAAACTTCCATGTGCTGCTGATCTGCTGGTCTGCGAACCTCTTGTGGACAGAACACACACCTGTGTAACAGACAGGGCTAAGAGGGTATTGAACAGAAGGGCCTGCTTCGCTGGAAGTGACACTAACTCTCACTGGTATCTGTGCTGGGATGGAGGGCTCCTGTTGCCAGATCATCTGAATTTTGGTGAATTCACATTGCAGGTGGCTAATTTGCTGTTTTTCTCTTAAAATTCTTCTCATGAGAAATAAGACCCATCTCTCAGATAGGGGTAGTCAGTAGGTCCCCATCTTGAGACATTCAGCCTTGTTATGTGTACTAGAGAGAGCTGGGCATTATTTAGTGCTGTTCAGTGTTGATTATAAAAGAGTAAAACTGCCAAATTCTAAATGCAAAGAAAAAAACCTAAACTCTTACCATCTGATTCTCATCATTTGGATCTTCAAATGGCTCTTTCAAAAGCCAAATGGGAGAAACCACACAGGATTCTTTTATAGGAAAGATCATGTATATTCATATAACGCATGAACAAGAAAACAGAACCTTGGGCATTTCCTAGGTGAATCTCAGCTAATTAGTCTGAACTGAGACCTGGGCTCATTATGGGCATGAATGGGATGTGGGAAGACAATATTGTTGTTTTCTTTCTTTTTCTTTTTCTATTTTTTTTTTCTATTGTCAATGGCAAGGCCAATTAGTATACCTGGGCTGCATCAGGAACCTGTGAGCTGAGAGGAGTGACATTCCAGAAAGATTTCTTTTCAAGCTCTATGTCTCTAGGAAGCTTCCGTGCAGTGACCTTATACTTGGGATTCAGCTTTCCGCTGGTATATCCAGCATGAAAGGTGACAGGGAAAATAAAAGTCTTCCTTCCAAAGACTGTGTGTGCCTTTGGCAAAGGTTATAGATGTGACGTCTTTGAACATCCTTCTTCATGATGGCTCTGTTGCTGAAAACGGGCAGAGCAGGGAGGAATCAGCAGTGCGCTAAAGCTGTTCTCAGGGTAATGATTGTCAAATCCTGCACCTCTTGAATGTCGAACAATTGTGGGTTTCATATTTACATCTAAATATCCGGTTTACTTACCATCTTGTTCCCTCTCTCTTCTACCCTGTCATATCTTTGTAGGCATAGAATAAAAAGGAGAAAACATTGTGTTTAAAAAAAAAAAAAAGGAAAATACCCCAGCCTCACCTAAATGAGTGATTTCTGAGTTTAGAGGAAACTCATTAGCTCTTGCTGGTCCCGGACTTTTCCCCTGGCTCACCTTGTTTTCTAGCCAAGAATAGCAGAAGGCGGAAGGATGACATGCGTGCTTTTCCACCCACCGTCCCTGCCTGAAGGGATCCAGATGTCTCTAAACATGGCTGGTTACAGGTCATTATCATTATTTCATCAATTATTCATTCACTGTCCAGGGTGGGCTGGGAACTAGGGGCAGAGACAAGAAATGCCCAAAAAGCACATTTGGATTTACAGTCCTTCAAATAACCTGCTGTTCACTAGCACACTCCTCTCTGATAACTCTGACCATTTCTAGAGTATTCAGTGTTCCTACTACCCATCAGAAAACCCCACTAACTCCAGTTGTATCTCCTCCTTGAAGCCTTCCATGGCTGCCTAGGCTAACATTCTTGTGTGGCTAATTCAGTAGAACAGAATGAATTCAGAATGAAACCATCATGGGTTCAATTCCTGACATGCCTGCTAATAATGACCTATATGCCTTTGAGCAAGTTTTCCCATTTATAAACTTATTTCTGATTGTCGGTGGTCAGCTTGGCATCGTTACCAGCCCCTCTTCACTGTCCTTTGGATAGCAGGAGAAAGTCTGGAACCACATGAGCTAGAAATCTTCTCCCTAATATGATTCCAAGTTAGATTTCACTACATTTGTAAGACTTGAACATTCAGGGTTCTCATTCTTATTCAGTGTTCTCAATCTCCAGTGGCAGTTACAGGTAGAAATATGACCAGGCACAAAGGTCGTAGCAGCATTGTAGGGTGCTTGGAGGAACGCCCAGGAAGGTGTGCAGGCACTGGCTATCTTCAGCAGGCTCTTTCCTGCAATTGCTCACGTTTTTAGCTCCTTCTGAGTGAACATCCTTAACCTCTTGCTTTGGTGCCATAGATGATAAGATTGTATGCAGAGGCTTTCTGATTTTGGAATCTTGTTAGTGGTTTCCTTGTTTTTTATTCCCTTTCTCCAGAAGGCTATCCCGATGGTTGTGCAAGTCTCTAGTTCCTATATAAAAATATTTTTACTTGGACTAGCTGGAGGGTATTTCATTTCCTTCACCAAACCTTGAAAGATACAAACCCTCATTAGCAATGCAGAGATTAAAAACATACCAACCTATAAGGCTATTGTGAGAACAGTGCACATGAAGACCCTGGCATGGCACCTAGAACTCCAAGAGTTCTAGGCAAATTGCTCCTTTATCTCATTGCACAAAGCACTTGAGCCAATGCTCTAGCACTCAGTCCATAAAGACCTGGTTTATTAGTATAGTGCTCAGCCCAGGTATAGTCACATCATAGACATTGAATAAATGTTTATTAATAGAGTAATTGCTGAGTTTGGCTAAAGTAATTTCTAGCACATCTGCTACTGTCTTTCATGTCATAAAGGGTCCTGAGGGAGTCTTCCAATGACTCATTGTAAAGCACTTTGATAATTCTTGGGTTTGAGAACAAGTTACCCCAAATTAAGATTAATAATACCATGTTTCCTAAAACCAACAGTGGAATTATATATTGCTATCTTTTCACCTTCCTTCTAACATAAAACATGGGTTATGGCTATGGAAGATGTGTACAGGATGAGGGCAGTCAGTCTCAGGACCAGTATGGTCATGGAGGTGGCCTTTTGGGTACCCACAGGCATCATTTTGCTATTCTGGTAATTAGTCAGTAAAGAGAACAGTAGAAATAATTTTTTTTTAATTTTTATTTCTCTATAGAATTAAATACAGTAATTCCTTTGTGCTTTCCAAAAGCCGTGGTTCAAGTGAATTTCTTCAAAGGATCTGCATTTAGGGATTATTAATGGGGCGCACCGTCTCCTCTGTGGCATGAATTAGGGAAGCCAAGTAGACAGGTATTGGGGTACCAAGAATGACGCTATCCTTTTTGGGAGCAGACTTTCTGGCTTGTTTACCCTCTAAGTTGAAGTAAAGTTCCCCCTGGAGAAAGCTCTCTGAAGGAGAACTGTTTTTCATTTCCTGGTGTGTTGTTTGGCTTTGGTACATTTTCCCCAAAGACACATCATCTCTGATCAGCAGCTCTCTGTCTGCTATCATGCATGTTACTACAGTGTCTAAAACATTGTGTCTGGAGTCAAACTGACTTGATTTAAAATACTGCCTTTGCCCATTAATAGCTGTGTGACTTCGGGCAAGCAGTGTCACCTTTCTGTGCTGGAGTTTCCTAATTCAGAAGAAAAAGAATATAAGGATAATGACAGCAGCTGTGTCAGAGGGCTACTGAGAAGAATACAGATGTTTATTGAAAGTCTTTAGTGGCATCTTCTAATAATAAGCCCTTAAAAACCATTTGTTTATTTGGTAGACACTACATATATACAATAGCTTACTTTTAAAAATAAACACTTGACATGTTCTAGTAACTTTGCTAAGCATACAGGAAGATGAAATGTGAGTAAATGTGGTCTAGAGTCTCTGGTCTCATGGGCTCGTATCTCATGGGGAGGATATGACCTGCATGCAAAAACTCAAAATACAAGGCAGAAAATGTTCAGTGCTTTCCATTTTAATAGGGAAACAGACATAAGGGTGCATGTCAAGGAAATGTCAGTGGAGGAATGTCTCAAAAGATGGATACAATTTAGATATGCAGAGATGGCCAGTGGTGCAGAGACTGGGAACGGCCTTTCACAAAGGGACTGGAGCCATGAAGTGCAGCAACACATAGAAACAGAGGGAGTGTTCAGTTGGATGGAGCTGACTACTTCTGATGAGAAGAGTGTGCGACTAGGTTGAAAAAGAAGGCAGGCATTCTCTGGGTCCCAGGCTACTTAAAGAGAACGGAATTTGTTGCTAACCTTTTAAAACTGGGATTTTTTTTTTTTTTTGGTAAAGTCTAGATTTCTGCCTTTATTGAAAAATGAAAACCGGAAGATCTAATTTTATGTGTCAGTTTGACTGGCCACAGGGTGCCATGTTTAAACCTTACTTCTGGGTTTGTCCTTGAGGGTGTTTCTGGATGAGATCAGCATTTGGCTTGGTGGACTCGGCAGACTAGACCTCTCCCCCAGAGTGGGTGGGCGTCATCCAGTTCCTTGAAGGCGTGGACGGAGCACAGAGGCAGAGGACAGAGGGATTGTCCTTTCTTCCTGCCTCACCACTTGAGCTCGGACATCTCTTCTCATCTTCTGACCTCAGACTGGGGTTTACACCACTGGCCATCCTGACCCTTGGGTCTTTGACCTTGGACTGAATTACACTGCTGGTTTTCCTGGGCTTCCAGCGGTGGGGCTCCTCAGTCTCTAAAACTACATAAGCTAGTACCTCATGATAAATTTCTAGATAGAGAGATAGATGGTAGATACATAGGCAGATAGATAGTTAGATGGATGGATGGTGGATGTAGATATAGATATAGATATAGACGCAGATGTAGATCCATAGGCAGCCTATCAGTTCTGTTTTTCTGGAGAACCCCGATTAATACAGCACATGATCCCATTAGTTTCTCACCCCTATCCTGTCAAGTGTGTATTCTTGCTGTCTCCATTTTATAGATGGGAAAATGAAAATTAAAGAAAGTAAATAGCTTGCTTACATTACACAGGTATAAATGACAGAGCTGGTATTTGAGCCCAGAAAATCAGAAACTTAGAGCTCAGGATGCTGTGTACGGCCTCCTGTGATCTCTGTGCTTTAGAAACCAACAGCCCTGGAAAGGATGGACATGCAGAATGTGTTCTGTGCATGTGACAAGAACCACAAGGAGGCTCTGGGGAAGTGTCTGCCAGAGGTCATGAGAAGGAAGCAGGTACATTTCTGAATGCAGGGAGAAGGGCTTCTCAGGGGTGACACTGTAGCTGAATCTTGAGGACTGGCTAGTTCTCAGCAGCTGTGACTGTCACGGAGCAGTACGATGCCAGAACAATATAGGAAGTATCAAGAGGGCATGTTCATGTAGCCTTAGTAGCAGGCTCAGTCACCATCCATCAAAACCTAAATGGTCCATGCCTTTTGTGTCTGTAATTTCACTAACTGCAACAGGCTGAAAGAAAAAAATGCACAAGTGCTTAACCGAAATACTGTCTTAAATTAGGGAAAAATAGAAATTATATAAATGTACAACAACATCACTAACTTGTCCAAAGTCATACCATCAGCCATTACCAGTGATGATGGATACACATCTTCTGACACTCACTAAGTGGCAAAGACAGGTAAAGGTAACCGTGTGTATATAAAATTGTACACAGATACGCTGTAGGCACAGAGATTCCCCTGAAAGGGTTTCACCAAAGTATCAGAAGTAGTCATCTCCAGGTAGTGAAGTTTGGAGGGAATTTTAGTTTCTCCTTTTACTTCTATGAATAGCTTGCATTTTACGGTAGACATGTATTCCCCCAAATTCAGGTATTAAAAAACAGAACAAAACCAAGAAGCTTGAAAGACCAGAGACATTAAATATTAAGCAAAAGAATTACAGAATAGGTCTGTTGGCATGAGGCACAGACAGCAGAAACAGCAAAGACTGAAAGAAAAAAAAAAAAGCACTGAAGTGCCCCATCTCTTTCTTTTCATACATAAAACTGATGACTTTGGTGACAGTGTGAGTGTGTGATTTAAGGGGACAGTGTGATTCAAAGTGAGCGATCATCTGTTCAGATTGCAGAGCTATGATCCTAGAGACTCGTCATTCTTCAAGGCCGTGGTACCCTCTTGTGTGCCAAGTCACGTGGTTGAATCACAGCGGGTTGTGGGTGTACAGGTATACTCATCCCTCAGCCTTTGAGGTGAATGCGCATCGCTTGTGAGAGCAGAAACCCTGGGCCAGGAACCGCTGGCAATGGACTGCTTCGTCTGTTTACCCCTATATGACGTTAAAATATTTTGTTCAATGTAAGCTAGGAGGTGAAAAATAATTAGGAGCTGTGCCTAAAGGTGTAATTGTATGTGCTCCATTGTTTTTTGAAAAGAGTAACTGGCACTCAGAGAAGTTGAAAGACTTTTCCAAAGTTATTTAGCTCATTGGATAAGTAAGCCAATCACTTATTAAAATAGAAGGAAAAAATTTGGGCAAAAGAATGCAAAAAAAAAATTTGAAAAAAAAAACCAAACATTGACTTATTATCAGAATAGGAGAGTTCACAGCAAAGGAGCCAAAGTCTAGGAATGGATGCATTCTGACAGGGTAAGTAACCTCACTGCTTTTCAAGGTACCTGCCTGTCTGTATCCGACATATAATTACTAGCGGTTAAATTATCAGCACCTATAAAGGGAACAGTTAGGAATTCACCATGTTAGCATAGTGCATCCAACATGGTAGTTTTAACTTAGGTCTTATTTTTTGTTTTTATTTTTTTAACTATCTCTATATAAAGAATCTTCATCTTCCCGGTGTTGTCTTCTGGTGGAAGGTTCAATTCCAACTATTGATTAGTTATGATATCTACGTCCATATTTGTCCTCAAGACAGTGCTGGAGCGCTGAGCTCATGATGGCCTTACTTGGAGCATGGCTGCCAGTCACTGGCACGGATTAGACCACTCAGAGAGGAGGCAGTTTGAGAGATGAAGTGCTCACTTTGAGCGGCTGCTAGTGTGTTTTGTGAGGCTCAAGTTCATTTTCCACTTTATGATTTATCCATCCTCCACATCTTAAGCCTCTCAAAGTCTCTATTAAAGTTAAGCTACATATTGGCTGTATAGCTCCCTCCTCATCCCACAGCTGATGTGTCTTCTCGTTCCTACATCCCTGGTCGCTGGGCTGCATGTTTGCCCACTGTTCCTTTGACTAGAACGCTAAAGAAACAGGGAAATGGCTCATGTGGTGAGCTGACTAATGCCCCTTGCAAAATGTCCACATCGTAATCCCCAGAACCTGTGACTGTTACCGTATAGGGCAAGTGCAACATGAGATTAAACTGAGGACCATTATGTGGGTAGATTATTCTGGTTTGTCTAGGATGGGTCCTAAATGTAATCACAACTGCCCTCCTAAGGAGGCAGAGAGAGAGATTTGATGACAGAAGAGGAAGCAGGAGATGGAAGCAAGAGATTGGAGAGATACATGAAAGGGATCATGGCCAAGGAGAGCAGGTGGTCTCCTGAAGCTAGAAAAGGCAAGGAATCCGATTCTCCCCTAGAGCCTCCAGAAGGAACAGGCATGCCAACACTTTGGCTTTATCCTATTGAACTTGATTTCAGACTTCTGGTCTCCATAACTGTACGAAAATAAATTTGTGTTGTTCTAAGCCACAAAATTTGTAGTATTTGTTTCTAGCAGTGATGGGAAACCATTATGGCTCCTTTGAAGAACTGAGCCCAGAAAATCAGAAACCAGAGCTCAGGATAATGTGTATGGCCTCCTGTGATCTCATTCTACCTCCATGCACTTCCAACCTGCCAGAAAAGTGCATTTGTGGTTCATTTCCATCTACTACTGGCAGCACATTTTAAATTTTCTCTCTTTATTTTGCCATCTCCTATTTTACAAATGAGAAAATGAAGCTCAATAAAGCAATGCCATTTTCTCTAAGACGCATCATTAGTAAGTGAGAGCATATTGTGGGGATCCTCTTTCTCTGTTTCCAAAATTGATGGTCTTTCTCATGCACTAGGCCTTTTCCCTGAATGTGAGCTTCCCCCTTTGTGATGAAGGGAAAGCAGGGAGTCCCTGGACTCCTTTTGAGTGTGTATTTTACTGCATAAAACATCAATATGACCATGACTCTATTAACGATGAACTGTTGACTTAGACATGCTGGGAGATTAGGCTGCGTGGAACATTTGTGTGCTTCACTCCCTAATGATGGAAATGCAATCTGAGACACAGAAATATCATCTGAAAAAAATTATTTCACTATGTGACTTCTAAGGTCCCTGAGAACTGGATGAATAAAAGAGTCTTTTAAGAGGTTTGGGTCACCACCACATTTTTGATAATATTTATGAAGGCAACTTCTTGTTATTTAAATTTATTTGCTTTTCTCTTTCTGGGTGTTTTGTTCCCATTTTAGGTAGAGCTTGCCTTCCTTTTCTCCCTTCTTCATGTCCAGCCCCAAAGTCAATTTGCCGTGACTGTATTAGCGGTATTGATGGTGATGATGGCTGAACGTTGATTAAATGCGTACCATGTGCTAGACTCAGTGTTAAGTATTCTTGCACTAACAACTTGATTTTAAGCCTCACAACAACCCTATGATTTTAGTACTTGTATTACTGATTAGGATTCCAAAACTCAGAGAGGTTAGGTAACTTACCCAAGGTCACAATGCTAGTAAGTCATAGAACCAAGAGTTGATCAACGTCATCTCATTTTTAAGACATGTACTTTCTTTGTGCTTTCTTCGAGAACCACTCTCCACCCTGTCCACTTCTAGGAAATATTACCTTCAGCCATCCTGTTGCTGCTTAAAATTCATATGTGTTCTCTAGGGATCTATAAACTCCAATGCAGCTCCCTAATCTCACCCATGCTGGGCAGAGTCAGGTACTTCCAAATTCCAGCATCTTCCTTTTTTAAAAAAAAAATGAAGTATATTTGATTTATGATACTGTGTTAGTTTCAGGTTTACAGCAAAGTGATTTGGTTATCCACATATATAAATATATGCATATATCTATATTCTTTTGTTCTGATTATTTTCCATTATAGTTTATTACAAGATATCAAGTATAATTCCCTGTGCTACAGTAAATCCTTGTTTTTTTTAATCTGTTTTATATATAACAGTGTACGTCTGTTAATCCCATACTCTCAATTCATTCCTCCCCCACCCCTCCTATTTGGTAACCATAAGTTTGTTTTCTGTATCTGTGAGTCTATTTCTGTTTTGTAGATAAGTTCATGCATACTGTTTTTAGATTCCGCATATAAGCGATACCATATATTTGTCTTTCTCGGTCTGACTGCTTCATTTAGTATGATAACCTCTGTGTCCATCCATGTTGTTTCTTACCCCACTCTTCCTGACCCCAGGTTCATTGGCACTCCCATTTCCTCAGAACAGCTGGCTTACTGCAGCCTTTCCAAAGAATAAAGACTTGATCACCTCAACCCTACCAGTGTGTGAAGTTTGCCCTGGGATCTATAAAGTCAGACTTGACCATTGCAGGGTGGTGAAGATGGTTTCACATGAACAGAGTAATAATGACTTGTGACATTTACACCTGTGATTGCAAATTTGCTTTATTTTTTAATAATCTCTCCAAAACTACCCCCACCAAATAGCCTTATCTTTGACAGTGCAGTTTCCTTCTCTGTCCCTCACCCCTGCTTCAGAGGTTAAAACTCACTGGATTAAACAGAACCTGCTAAAAACTGACTTGATGATTGATATTTAGAAACTGCCTTCAATTTCTCTTAGAAAATTGGCCCAGTTTCAGGGGCTCCTAGAAGTGGGATATGGAAAAATGCAAGAGTTTTTTTCTGATGAAGGACAAAGTCAGGGTCAGACTTACTTGTTCACTGAGGGGGCCTTAAAGACCCCATTGTCCTCTACAACACATAATGATGTTCTTTTAATTGAACCCCACGTTCACTGTCAAGAAGAGTGAGTGAAAGATGAGAAATAAAGTGCTTCCATTCTTTTCCACTGGCTATTACCTCAGTAATGGCACTAATAAAAGTGGCATTAGAAAGAACCGGGAAAAAAACCATCATTACTCTTGGACCCATAAGCAATGAAGATCCAAAAGGTTATTGCAGGTAATAGATTCACACTCTAACATGTGAAATGACAGTGGGCTTAGATTGCATGCATTTGGCTTAGTGATGGTTTTCCAATAGGTGTCTCGTGGTAGGTGAATAGCAGTGGAGCCTCTGGGTCTGGGAGGGAAACTGGAGGCTTTGTTCCAACCCTGGACCCTGGAGCAGGGTCTAGCTGTGAACAACAATTTTTCCTCAAATCTGTTCTGAAAACCTCAGCAAAGATCGGCTTTTGTGTTTGCCAGAATCTCAGAGGACAGGGAAGAAAGACAGTGCTGGAGGAAGACAAGGTGAACAAATGAAATCTGCCTAGCCTGAACGAACTGGCTGTCCTAAAGCTGTTTCAGGAACCTGAGTGCAAGTGCTCTCTGGACGCCTCTGTTCACACTGCAGCTGATGCATTATTAGCTTCTGCTGGAACCCGAGTTTACCAGCCTATGAGTTTAAATAAGCAAAATGTTGTCATTCTTATCCCAGAAATGAATGGATTTTTAAAGGGCTGCTACTGCTTAGCCAAAGTCACAAATTTCAAAGACTCAATTTGTATATGAAATTGTTATTGCTTCTCTAAGCCTTTTAGATTATAATTACCTTTACCCTGGATTCCAAAAGAGGAAGGAAAGTAGGAAAATAGGAAATTCCTTGAGTGCTTTTTTTCTTGCTTTTTAATTTAAATCAAAGGAGTGATTATTAACCATCGAATTTTACCTCACTGTTTTCCTCTGAGATTAAATAATAAGAATCCCATTATGGCATCTACCTACCTATAGAATGAGCTCTAGTCAGAAAGTTGAGGGCCCTAGAAAAGATTTTCGATTCCGTCTCCAATATCCAGTTTTTCAGACTCAAAACATCAGTGTTACTCTTCAGTTCTCTTCCTTTAATAATTTTTCATCCATTCTTTCAGCTAATCTAACCATTCCTCACCATTTCCACCATTATTCCACGGAAGTCCCTGTTACCATCCTCTTTTCACACAGTGGCCAGAAAAGTTTTTGTTTTTTTTTTTTAAATAAAAGTCAAATCAGATCTCTTCTGTTTCAGACTCTCTAATGGCATCCCAACCCACTTAGAACACTCTTCAAAGCTCTCACCACGTTCTCCAAGACATGGCCCTGGCTAATTCTCACTGTGTTGTCTAACACTCTTTCCCTCCCTCACTGGGCACCCATCGGCACACACACACACACACACACACACACACAGAGATAACAATACCAGAGAGTGAATCAAGTGACAAGGGCTCGGCACCTTTAGTAGATATTGAAGGAACTCTCAGGAGGAAAAGAGCCTTGTGATCCTTGAAGAAGGTTCCTGGGCCCTGCATGATCTATATTTCCTTATCTGTCCATCTTATCTCTCTCCATTCTCCTCCTCTGTCACCTTACACGCCACAACTCAGTCATACCAAACTTCTTTCCCTCCCTCAAGTGTTCCACACTACTGTTTTGTCTCTAAGGCTTTGTACAAGCTCTGTCTTCTGCACAGAACATTCTTTGCCCATCTTCTCTATGTCCAGCTGACTCTAATTCCACTTCCAGAAATCAGTGTAGACAACACTTTCTCTAGAAAGCCTGCCATGGTATCTGGGGTTGAGATCCTTCCTGTCTACTCGTTAGTAGCATTTCACATTGTAACTACGTATTTGCCTGCTACAGTCTCTCACCAAAATCCCATGTGGCAAGCTCCCTACAATTGTAGTTCCCTACTGCATCTCCAATACATGGCACAGTGTGTGAGTTAGATACAAATCTATTGAATAAATGACTCTAGATCGGCTACTGTTTTGGAAGGGTTGCTTGTCCTAGGTCAGGGACATGTTAAGGGTCATAATAAAAAAAAAAAAAAACCAATTCTTCCAGAGAAGTGGGGGCAGCTATTTCTAATAGCCAGCAAAGCACTGATGAGAAGGCAGCTTCAGTGCTTAGGACTGACATAGGGGTCTTCATTCTCTAACTTGCTGTCTAAGTTAACTGATTTGCCTGTGCCTCCCACAGCTAGTTGCATAACATCCCAGCCATTCTGGAAGTGACCACGTTCCTATGGAGCAGGGTATGGGCTAGTCAGGGCCATCTGTGGTGCCATCTTTTCATGCCTTTGTGGATAACGTCCTGTTACCATTATGGCACAGCTGTTTCTTTCCTGGTCCCTTTTTCATTCCAGACATGTTTTCCACGAGGGAGGAGACATGTGGGGAGGTGGTATGGGCCGACTGTACCACCACATTTTCTCTGCCTTTTCCCTACAGGCTGTAAGATCCAGTTCTGGGCCCTTGGACTTGTCTCTGGCTCCTTCTCCAGAATCCATTGCCGAACTTCTCACTCCAACATATTCTCTGGACCAGGCTTCTCTAGGTCTGGATGCCTGTCTGAGGACCAGGCTGGATTTGCCACATCACCGTTTAATTTCAACCTCTAATTACGGATCAATCCCAGAGGCTGTCATTTTATCCAACAATATGGCTAATTTTTCTTACAAATTTCCTACCCTGGAGTTCTAGAGTGCTATGCCTTGCTATGTTGATTTCCAACCCTTTCCTGAATATGCAGCCAGATCATAACTGTCATAACTAGAGAACATAAAGTTATGTCCTATTTCCCCTGTATTCCCCAAATCGTAGAGGACAAGGTCAGATACACAGAGGCTACTCACATTCTGTGTGTATGTGTATATGCATGTGTGATTAAGCCCCTGGGTGGGGAATGCAGAAAGATAACAAAGGTAAAGTTTCAAGATCCTGCTCAGTTCACTGTTCTTTGATGTCCGAAAGATTTTTAATACTGGGGTAACTTTGCCAATTGATAAGAATTCTCCTCTTTCTAAAAATGCTGAAAGGGGCAAAAGATGCTTTCTTCTTTCCAATTTTTGCAGCTAGGCCTCAATTTTTTTCTGGTAGGTACATCTTTGACAAGGGATTATTCAGTCCTTAGGGCCAATGTTTCCTCCCCACGCGCCAGTTACTGCCAGCTCTTGTGTGGACATGTGTGGGGGCCATGCTTGACGCCGACACACACAGACGCCAGGCTGAGATTGACTCCAGAGGGAAGGATGGTTCTGTTTAATTTGAAGACTCTTTAAATGGTGCTCAGGGAATGATAGACTGCTAATGGAGAAAGTGAATCTGTTAATATTTAATTTTCCTAAGCTGTGGATCCTTATTAAGAACTCCCTTATGTAAAGTATGCTGGTTTTGTTTGGAGATAGCAGAGCATCCTTGGACTGATGGTCTTTGCACATTGTGTTCCTAGGGCTGAGACTTCATGGAAATCTGTGATACCCAGCCTCAGCTGCAAGAATCTATCAAATCATTCATGGCACTCATTCTTGAGGTCATAGCTCTGCTGCTTCAAAAATGACCTCTGCAAAAGACTTCACCTCTGGTTTCCGAGAACCTTCAGGATATATTTAGCAAGTACCCTTTATAAGTTAGGCATCTTGATAGACAGAAGGGACCCAGATGAATAGGACACGATGCCAAAATAGATGTCGAGTAATCTGCATATTTACAACTTTACTTCAGTCTTACTAAAAAAATGTATCCTTTAGCCTCCCCTTTAGAAATAATTTTTCTTCCTTTTTTGACATTTAAAAAAATTAAGTATACAAATCATGACAAAAGTCCTCAATACAAATGTGTCACACTCTGTCCCAGGTCTCTGGGATACCACAAGGATTAAGAATGGCAAAGCCCCTGTTTTTTTAGATCAAATTCCAAATATAAAGAGATATATTTTGTTTAAAAATATATCTGAATAAGGCAATTCTAGATAATAATAAGTATTAGAAAGAAAGTAAATTATATCATGATACAGAATGGGTGTGTGTGTGTGTTCCTTCATATAGAGTTATCAGGAAAAAAAATCTCTGCAGAATTGATAGTTAAGAAGTTAAACACTGAGACACATAACCTTCTTGGAATTGAGTGTATTAGAGAGTTAAATTAGTGAGTGCAAATGTCTTAAGTTTAGCATGATCTGGTGAACAAAATTAAAATCCTAAGCATAAAAGTCAAAGTATAAGGGTGAGAAAGGAAAAGAGATTGGAGAGGAAAAAGGGGTTGGAAAAGAGAGTAGGGGCCTGGAGATCTTTTAAGACTGCTCAGGAGTTTGGATTTGATTTCAAAACCATGGGAAGATAATGGAGGGTTTTGTCAAGATAATGAAATTATTAGATTTAAATCACAAAGATTATTCTTGATTTCTGAAGAAGAATGGATTGTTATCAAGCAAAATGAGGAACAGAGAACCAATTATGTGATGGTAGAAATAGTCCATGAGACAAATAATTGTGGTATATTGTAGCATATTAGAAATGAAGGTAGAAAGGTTCAAGATGTGTGTTGGGTATAGTATTGATGCACTTTGCTGATGCATTGGATGGGGAGACTAAGGGAGGGAAGGAGGGAGGAAGGAGGAAGTTTCCCAGTGTTTTACCTTATATTCCTTAATAGTGATGCCTTTTACTGAGATATGAAAAGTTGCAGAAGAAAAACATTTGATAATGATGAAATATATAGATTTTCTATGGACACTATAATTTTGAGATGTTAACTAAATATCTAAGAGGAGGTGTCAAGTAATAAGTAAGTTTGAGTTTGGAGCTCAGTGAAGTGGTCAGAAATAGAAATGATCAATTTGAGCTTCATTGTTATATAAATGATATTTGGCTGAATGAGATCAGCCAAAGAGGAATGAGAATGTATTGAGAAAGAAGCAATAGAGGACAGAAACATTTAGAAATTGAACAGAGGAGGATGACCCTGCCCAAAAGACAGAATTAGAATGGCCTGAGGGAAGAAGCTAGTGTAATGTCATGCAATTCAATGGGAGAAAGTACAGACGGTCCCCAACTTACAATGTTTCGACTTACTAATTTTTCAGTTTTAGGATGATGTGAAAGCAATACCCATAAAGTAAAAACCACACTTCAAATTTTGAATTTTGATCTCCCTCTGGGTTAGTGAGATGCAGTAAGATGCTCTCTCATGAGGCTGGGCAGCTCCCGGTCAGCCATGCTAGCCCCAGGATAAACAACCCCTCCGTACCCAACAGTCATTCTGGTTTTCATGCTTAGTATAGTATTCTGTAAGTTACATGAGCTATTCAACATTTTATTGTAAAATAGGCCTTGTGTTAGATGATTTCTCCCAGCTTCAGGTAAGCGTCCTGAACATGTTGAAAGCAGACTGGGCTAAGCTACGATGTCCCCTAGGTTAGGTGTATTAAATGCATTTTCAATGTAGGGTATTTTCAACTTATAATGGGTTTATCAGGATACAACCTTATCATAAGTGGAGAAAGATCTGTATTTCAAGGACCAATGCCTAATGTTACCACATACTCACATCACAAATAAGAGAATATTTGAGAAACATTGGATTTGGTAAAGTGGAAATAATTGTCAATCTTGACAAGGGCAGCTTAAGCAAAATGGTGGGCATAAAATTCACCGGGAATGGGTTGAATAGAACTCTGAGAGGTGGTGTAGATGGTGACTACACAGAACTCTTACTCACTTTAATTTTCAGGGGAGAAGAGATGTAGTAGGACAGTAATGAGAAGGGATATGTAGTCAAGGAGTTTTTTAAATAAAATATGTAAGCTACACTACAGAATATTTATATCCTGATGGGACTATTCCAGTAGTAAGTCAAAGAGATGGTGTGGAAGACAAGGAAGATAATTTACTTAGATAAATATTTGGGGTGAGAGAGGGGGGGGGGAGCAAGAGAGAGGGGAGGAGAGTAGAGGCGAAGGGAGGAGAGAGAGAACAGACAGGGTGCAAGTAAAGGGGTTGACCTTTGATGAGAGCAAGGGCATTTATTTTGTTGCAAATAGAGGAGAGGCAGATTTGGAAGTAGATCCTGGGAGGTGAAAGATTAGGTAGTAGGAGCTTAAGGGAGTTTTTTTTTCCATTTCTGAATTTCAGGTGAAGTGTGAGGCTACGCCATCAAGTGAGACTAAGGAAGGAAAAGGTCAAAGGAATCTTAAGGAGATAAAAATGTGAGATAAGCATTTCACAAAGTAGAAGGGGAAATGTACGGTTGGAGAGGTGTTGGACACTATCAAGAACCCATTTTAAGATCTGATTAAAAATCAGAAGTGGAACCACTAGGATTTTACTAATATTTGGTGGTATTAGAGATGAATATAATGGAAAAAAGTGAAGATGCAAGGAGTTACGCTTGTTTGCAGGAGTGGTTCGAAAGATGACTATAGAATTCAAGTTGGGTGAGAAGAACGGGGGCATGGGGAGAATGGTAGTCAAGGGAGAGGGTGAACAGACGTGGCTGAAGAATTGTTTGAGCAGACATACTAGAGAAAATGAACCTGTAAAAGAGAAAATCCCTCAACTCTTGTCCTTGAGTTGATCTCTTACCCATCTTGAGATATTGTTCCAGAAGTTAGACCTTCTCTCGGTTGAACATTTTATGGTTCCTCTCCAGTATCTACTTCACCTACATCTGCTAACATTACCTAATGATACAATAAGAAATTCACCTTTGACTGATTTGTTGTAACTGACAGTTTGTACCTCTTAATTCCCTTCATCCATTAGTCAGAGGAATGTCGTGTACAGCACAGGGAATATAGTCAATAACATTGTAATAGCTTTGTATGTTGTGGAATCTATAAAAATATTGAATCAGTATGTTGTACACCTGAAACTAACATAATATTGTAAGTCAACTATACTTCAATCAGAAAAAAGAAGTTCACCTTTGATCTTCTTGTTTTCTCAAACCCCCAACAAGTCTCTCCTTTCATTCTATACCAGTGTTTCTTACCCTCAGCTCTGTGGACATTTGGGCCAGATAACTCTGTTGTGTAGGACTCTCCCCTGCTCTGTGAGATGATTGGCCGCATCCTTGGCCTCTACCCACTGGACAATAGCAGCAGCCCCTCTTCTGCCATTGTGACAGCCAAACATGCCTCCGGACATTGTCGGATGTCCCTGGGGAGCAAAACTGCCTCTTGTTGAAAACTGCGGTTTCCATGCTAATTACTTTCATTACGACCACCTACTTACTCCTAAATTCTGTAGTTTGGCTTCTGTATTATTAGTCAATAACATTTTCTTTCTATGAAGTTGTTTCCAACCAAATGCTTGGCTCATCATCATTTTTGTTACCTATCCATTTTTGAAAATTTTCCTTGAAACTATTTTACATTGGCTTCCATGCTATTCTGTCTTCTGTTATTCACCCTACTTCTAAAATTACTCTCATTTTAAAATCATTTCTCCTTCTACACTTCAAATGTAAAGCTCTATAAACCTGACCTTAAACAGATCTAGTTCTATGACTTCCTCCCTTAATCTGCACCACTTCAATTATGACATCTATGTAAATAGGAATCAAATGTTTCTAGGGCCTCAGCCTCTTTTGCAGGCTCAGGATTGTATTTATTCCTGCCTTTCTTTTACTTATGTTTATAAATTTCTCTGGAACTTGAAAGTTCAAACTCAGAAACTGATCATTTCTCTCAGCCTTACAGTATATTCCAATGCAATTATTTATATCAGTGATACCACTGCATTCCCCATCTTTTAGTGTCTAAATGCTAGTTTAATCTTTGAGCCTATCTTTGTAATGTTCTTAACCACTATCTTTTACTGGCCTGATTACTTCATCTACACAGTCATTGCCCAAATTTAGTCATTCAGTAGCTTGCCTGGAATATTGCTCTGGCTGATTTTATAATCTCCTAGCCTACAATTTATTTCTCTTCTGATCAGTCCTTGATACTGCTTTTCTACTTGTTTTCCTAAAGCAAGTACATGAAGGTGATGCCATGACACCCCCCGCTCTGCAATCCATCAATACCATTTCATGTTATGCACACATGTATTTCTGAACTCTTTAGGTTACTGCCAGTGCCTTCCTATCTGTTCCTAAACTGTCTTTCCAATTTAATTTCCCTTTGTACCACTCAAATGTAGCACAGACACGTCCCATTCATGTAACTCATATTTTCCTTACCTTTTGGCGCCGATCATGATTCTCACTTTGCCTAGATCTGTGCCCCTGCTCTCTTCCCATAAAACAAACATATCAGCTTTGACAAATTCTCCTGACCTTTCCAGAATCCTTAACTTTCTATCTCCCCTTAAACAATAATTGGAAAGAAGTAATTGTTTACAGAGTTCTTACAAGATGCCATTCACTATGCTAGATTTAAATACACATACTATATAATATAGATATAGTATATTTATATACAATATGAATATATATATATATGATTTTAACAGGTATTTCCAGTTTATAGATAAGGAAATGTAGCACAATGAAATTAAGTTAATTGTTTCACTTTGCATACAATTCAGATTGTGAATCTGGATTGGCTACTGAGATCTGTGTGGATCTAAAATCAGTGTTTCACCCACTGCAGACATGACTTCAAGGGTAACACTCTTACTCTGACTGTTCACTACTTTTGACCTAAACTTCTTCTATTTTTTAGCACTTTTACGTTCAATATTGTGCAACCATTATGTATGTAGACATTTCATTTTCCCCTGAGCTACCAAAAGCTCTTTATTTGAATCATGTGTATATTCTCCAAACACCTAACCCAGCACTTCACACATTCAACTGAGGTTTGCAGAAAACTTCTCTGACAGAAGGATGCAGTTTTGTTGTTCTGCGTATCAGCACTGAACTGAGATCTAGAAAACAGTTCCAACTCCAGATCCAGCTCTAGGGACTGATGCTTCCAACCATCACAGCTTGGGCTTTGGACCTCCACCATATGAGGAGGCATCAATATGACTGGTGTTACATTGAAAGGGACTGGACAGAGTCCCTGCCTCTAATACTACAGTGCCTACATTTTCACTAGCTTTGTATTGGGTCTTAGAGGAGAAATAAATATGTCACAGTGCCTGCCCACAATGGAATCTCTTTTTACTTTGATTGTTTCCCAAAACAGAAGGGAGGACATTTAGGTCCTTGGATTTTCTTGGAGCTCAAATCAAAAACTGAACTAGACAAAGTGAAACAGATATGGAAGACTTATTCAACACTATTGCAATAGGAGAGAGAGACTAGACTACAGTCTGAACTCAGGGTTGCTGAAACATTGAGGCTGGAGAGATGGAGAGATTTTTAAGGGCTGGAGTGGCAAAAAGTTTAGGCCATCTGTGTTTGCTAATTGGCCTTACCCGAAGGAGAAGTAAACTCTCCTGTCTTCATGACAGCAGGTAGTGTTACAACCAAGCACCCACAGTGCTTAGGCCCGGACCCTCCTGGAGACTTGGGGCCAGGGTGTGCTATATTCCTTGATGATTTTATTTCAAATAGATAACTCCTAGGTCCTTCCTTGGGAAAGACATTCCTAGGTTATAAAATATGGGCAAGAGGTTGAAAGAAGATTTACATTTCAAAGGAGCACATAAAGAATTTGTAATTACAAATTTTCTAAAGTAAATCCTTTATAAAGGGGGGGGGGGAGTTGGTCAGGGGAGATCATGGGCCTTGAGGCAAGAGAAACCTGTTTAAAATTTGGTCAAGTTGAAGGAAACGTCAAGGATGACTTGGTCAGAAGCATGCCGTGATAGCACAATATATTTTCCAGGAATACAGTTCTATCTTGAAATCCTAAAATGTGTATTGTGTTTCATAATATATGTGTTTATTAAATGTAAAGATGTTTGGCTTGGTTTGGATTCTGCCAAGAGCAGATCTTGAGATAAAGACTTCATTCGGGTGGTGTGTTCGGAAAATCATTCCAAGAAGCAGCAGTGAGAGTGGGGAGAGTGAGACAGGGAAGGTAGAAAATTCAATAAAGGCATGTTATGAAGGTGCACTACTGAGTTCTTGAACTTGACTATGAGAGCCGAACTTGGCAAGGACCTCTGAGAGCAGTACCCCCCCCAAAAAAAAGTAATGCAAGGAATTTAATGAAATGCGCTACAAGCTTTCCTCCAGCAATTGGTTCTGAGAGTGAAATTGATATTCATTATGTACCTCCTTCACCACCCATTCTAGACTTTCCGCACCTTCAAAACCTTCAAGGAGAAAATTAGCCCTCAGGTTGTTTACTTGCTGTGGTGACCCAGTCCTTTATCCTAAGGGATAAACCCTTGATTTTCCTTCACTTATCAGACTGTCTTGGCTTTAATTTCCTGCTCACTGTACAGACCAGACATAAAAACCCCAGAATATATCCCAGTAAATTCCCACTGTTCCAAATGTAATCCTCCTCATCTCTGTGATATAGTAGCAACCCAGTTTCTCATGACATGCAAGGTTGATAACTCGTCTTTCTTTGCTTGTTGAACTTCCTATGTGCATAGCCCAAAGTGATCAGAGAGCATTTGTAACTTTGGGTTCAATGGAATTTTCAATGTGTCTTTTGGTGGAAATATTCTTTGCTGGAAAACAGAGATTTTAATCCAACAATGCTTAAAATTGTGGTGCTAGAAATCACAGATTCTGTAACTGGTTTCTGGGAATAATGGAAGGAAGGAGCAAACACATATCCATCTCCAGGTTTCTAGTCTGATGTGATCTAGCTACTGACTCTACTATTACTATAGTTCATGCACAGAATTCTTGAGAACAACTTCCACCCTATAGTGTATCATACACAAGCTGGCACCTTAGCTGAGTCTTCAATAATTTATTAAAATTCTATCAGGACATCTGCTTTGAGACGATAAAGTACATGGCAGGAAGGATTAATACTCTGGTTATGAGTCCATTGTCACATCTTACTTGTTTTAAAATGAGTCTCTTCGTCCAAAGCAAAATTTTATAGGATTCATGTCACTAAATCAGGCTAATCTTACTAATTCTGTAAGCCCTTGGATAATGGGATGGGCAGACTACTGTAGAATGAGATGCCAAGCCCATATCTGAAGTAGTTGTCATTTTTAATAAGGAAGAATAACTGCTTCTTCAGTGTGGAGTGAGTCCAGTGGAGTCAACTTGCCACTAAGTGGCTGTCAGGTTTTATTGAGGGATAATCCCACATTGAGCATTCAGCTTCTGTCACTGATGTTGACTGGCTGGACACTTCTTAGTAGCAGTGGCTAGATCAGCTTTGACGAGAGAGAGCCCATGCAGAGCCTCCATCCCTGCCGCCATGGCTGCCCCTTTCACAGCCTCATTGCACGAGCCTTGAAACAACTAAGGACAGAATCTGGCTGACCTCTGCTGGATGAGACATTCTCCCACTGGATTCATTAATGCCTCATCCACATTTGAAGTCCTCTGTTGAACGTTGAAGTAGGACACAAACATCTGTGTACTTTGTGCTGCATCTTTGGATCTGTCTATATGCCTCTTCCCTAGACCTCCTTTTCCCTGTCTTCTAGAGTTGCTCATTTCCAGGTCCCTGACACAGCTAGGAGCTGGAGTCTGTGGAACCCTCCAAGTCAAGGCGATGACTAGTATAATGAACCAGGAAAATGCCCACTTGATGGGTCCACATGCCCACTGGAGGCACTGGCGGAACAACTGAGGCCAGGATAACATTCATCACCTGCCATGACTTTAAAAATAAACTGCCCTCTAGCTGCAGGAAATGGAAGTCTTTTTGAATATTGCCCAAAAGCCTTCTTGCTTTCACAGCATGCCCTGAGGCTACAGTTGTCTGATGGAATCCTGCCATTCTCTTTCTTTAAGGTGTCTAAAGCAGTTCACAAAAGCCAAGCAACTCCACAATTCTTGAAATTGCTGTTGCACCCAAACGTCCCAAGTCCTAGAGCTATGCCGTAAACCAACACTTACCCTTACGTCTGTGTTCTATCCCAGCCTGCCACGCATTAGAATCTCAGCCAGTGTGAGGTGTGATTCAGCACATCAGATGTTATCAAGCCTTCACTGTCAGCAGTGGAGTCTGTGTTGGCATCAAAGTGGTCCAATATCAGAACCCTACTCTGAGTGTCTGTTTCCTCGGTCCATTTCTACAGTCCTAGTTTGGTTCCTCCTTGTGATAGGAAATTGGGTACAGGTATTTCATTTGGATAGTGATCCTGCAAAGCAGGAATGAGGGAGTCAAAAAGAGTGACATAAAGAAGTAAGAGAAAATGGTACGTTTTTCAGTATCAAGTTTGCTTCTGTAGGAAATGGAGGCTCATTTCCACAGGAAGTTCTGAAAGGTTTCTCCCAAAATTACCTGCCAAAGAATGAGAGGCTCAGGCATTTATCTATCAGTTCTTGTACCCCATTGTTTGAGAGTTGCCCCCAAGGGCTTTAACAGTCTTGCAGTTGTGGGTTCTGCCTCCACTTGGTTTGAGCAGGACTCCAGAGCCATGAGGCACAAGCAGAGAGATTCACAGTGGGTCCCAGCCTGCACAGAGTTGCTCTCAACCCTATGACTCAGATCAGAGGTAGGCCAAGAGGATGTGATGCTGGACCCCAAAAGCACATTACAGTATTCTCTTCTAAAGCATCCAAAAAGAAAACAAACAAACAAACAACAGCAGCAAAACCAATCAACCAACAAAAAAACAAAAGAATCTCTAGAATGGTGACTGATAAATATCTCATGGATCTTGGCGATGCCTGATAAAATCAACTGTTTTTCATTGAGGTTTTGCATATTCTATCTTGAGAATGTGACAATTGGAAAATAACTTACCACGTAGTAATTAATCTTTTTTTTTTTTGGAGGGGGGTAATTAAATTTACTTACTTATTTTTAGAGGAAGTACTGGAAATAGAACCCAGAACCTTATGTATGTTAAGCATGTACTCTGCCACTTGAGCTATACACTCCCCCCGGAAATATTTTAATAAGTGAATGCAACAATATTTATTGGTTACCAGATCCCAATATAAGTAGCTCAGGAGAGGCTTTCATGGAGAGATTTTCAAACAGGGAAGCTTCTATAAGTAGGCAAAGTGAATAGGGTTCAGTGTAAAACAGAGAAGAGAGAGAATGTTGTAAGATTCAGTGAGGAGGGAAAGATTCAGTTAGAAGGGAAAGATTAGCTGGGAAAATCAACATGGCTCTGTGGAAAAGACCAGCTGATCTGGACTTTGAAAGATAGAACAATGCAATTATTGAAAAAGCATAAGGATACTTGAGATGAGTGCTCTAACGGAGGGAACAGTGGACGCAGAGAGAGTGTGTGCTCAGTGAATACTAAGTAGTTCTCCCTGGGCTGGTTCCAAGATGAGTTAATTCTTTCTCAAAATGAGATGTTCAGGCAATAAATACGGTCATAGTTTGCAGGAAAATTATTGTGTAAATTGTCTTAAGTCCTAATGAAGTCACCTTGTGATGTGCATCGGGAACATCAACCACTGAATGTGAACTGCCCACAAATTTCTAAAGCCACGTGGCACAGATGCCAAGCTCAGAGTTTTCTGGGCCACAGCCATCAGGGAGTGTCCCAGTCTGAACTGCATAATCTTGGAAGGAAAGAATAGACCGTGGTTTCCAATAATGTCAAGGTCTTGCCAAGGAGAACACAGAAATGGAAAAAAGCAGCAAGGCAGAACTGTGATTTTCTGTAATTATTCAGTCTTGAAACTTGAGATTTTTCTCAGAGCAGAACAGAACTGCTCTTTTTAATTTATTTTTTTTTTCCCCACGGGCTGGGCTGAGGTTTCAACTTTAAAGTACAGGTGGGCTTTCAAGTTATAGCACGGCGGTCTCCCTGTTACTGACAACAAAATTTCTTTCATCAGTGCTCCGTGTTCAAAGGGAAGAAAAGCTTCAAATGCATATGTTTTCAAAGGGACTAAAGGGACTGATCGTCTATAAAGCAGTCACACCTCTGAGCTCAAGCCAGCTACAGTCAGTCTATAAACATGCTTAGGAAAAAAAAAATCATCTCTTAAAGGGCAAATATTCTGTCCTTTTTGGTGCCTGATGCAGCTCCAAGAAGCAAGGTAATAAAACCTTTGTTTTCTGTATCTTTTTTTTAAAATGTATTATTAATACTATCACTTTTTGAGGTGACTGAACAAAGTGAAAGAGGCAGAGAGGAGGAACAAAAGTTTCCTCTCTAATTAGAGCTGGTGCTGCTGCTACTGTCAGACTCATCTTTTGGAGCTGGGCCAGTGAACAGTTCAACTTTTCTCCCAATATACTGAATGTACCACATGGCGTCCGACACTGGACTCAGTCCCAGAACCAGGCACAAGCAGGTTCAGTATGAAGCCAACTGGGTTCTGGCCCAACGGATGACAAAGTCTCCTCATTAAGATTTTTCCATTAGGTACATTTCTGTCTAAAAGAGAGAAGAGGACACTTTCAGAGGAGTGATCTGCTACAGTGCAATGTCTGGGTTGGTATCGGCAATCTTGTTCCACTATCCGTCTCTTCCCTGTCATCCTGTAACAATGCTATCCTTGGAGAGAACATGAAAGGCTCTTTTGAGAACTGCCTTTTTAGTATGCATTTCCAGAAGTCAATGATAAAAATGCTCTGGTAGAATAGAATGATTGAATTAATTCAGCAATTAATCTAACAGACAGCACCCATGTCATTTGCCCCTTGGAGCATCTTTACCTACTGGATTAAGGCGGCGGGAGGGTGGGTGTGTGGCATGAATAGAGGCTAAAGCAGGGGCTTACAAGTATTTCAATACAGGTTAGTCTTATTTTAAGAGAATCTGACACACAAAATATGCAAGTCAATTAATCAGGATACCATGTTTACTATATTTAATTTAAAGCCAGGATTCTTTAAATGTTAGTTTTGTAAGGATTCTATAGTCTATTACTTGAATAACAACAAAAAATACATTTATGCTCAGCTATTCCTTGAGAGTACCACATGTGTATGTCAAGCAGAAATTCATCCATATATTCACAGAAGCTAAAGTGAAATTATATTTTACATACAACTATTATAAAGTTATAATTGATTTTATTTTTTTTGTTTGTGTGTCTGCCTTTCCTTTAGATTGTGAGCAACTTGAGGATAGAAACCAGGATTTTTAATCTTATTTACTTAACTAATTTACCATTTTTTAAAATTTTAGCCTAATGTTTGGCCATAACAATAATAGTAATAATAGTAGTAAATATTCACTTAAAACTTGTTTGGTATTTGCTATGTGCCAGGCACTATTCCAGGTGTGCTTTACAATGCATTATTCTATATGATTCAACCACAATTGAATTTGAAACAGAGGAAGAAAAATATATTTTCCCAAATCACACAGCTACTCTGATGGAGACAAAGACTTGAACCCAAGTATTTTGACCCCAGAATCCATACGCTTACCCATCTTAGGTATAGTAGGGTTCTGTCTTTGATTTGGGTTCACTAAGAATGGATGCCTGAGGCAAGTGCTTGATTGCAAATAGTTTACATGGTAAGTGATCAAGGAGCATAGGAAGGAGAAGATGGGAATGAGACAGGAAAAGGAAGGAAGCCAATGACAGGATGCATTAATGAGCAAGTTACTGCTGCCCCTGCTGGGGTTCTTGGGGAGGCGGTATAAGACACACCCAGAGTCATCAGTCAGTTAGCAAGGAAGCTGATACACCAGCTCCTACTTGTTGAGAGCTGTTCTTGGTGTATCAACTTTCCAGCATGTCTGGTCTTCCCTCTGTGGAAACTGAACACAATTCCATGGACAGAGAAAGTTCTCAGCAGAGTGTCGTGGTGTGTTAGGGATGGTGTCTGTTTCTTCAACACAAGCACACATTTTTGGACAAAAAGAATGACTAGAGATGTGTTGTATTCATCAGTTCTGTGTCCTTTGATGACCAGTTTTAAAAAAAAAGAAGTTCAAGTTCCTAATGGCGTTCTCCAGTTGCCAGGCAAGTTTTGTGGATCCCAGCCGTGTGATGAGGAGATGGAGTTTTTTTTAGTGACGTTTCAAAGCTGTTCAGACAATTACTCCATGGTCATTTTCCCTTACCAGAGAGATAGCATGCCCAGCCTTCCCTGGCACCAATTAAGTAAAGGAAAAAAAGGAAGGAAAAAATTTAGAGTTCCCCGAACTGCTTCATTGCTTTACTTAATTGACCTGTTTGAATTTGTGCCAGAACTGGATCTTGTTAGAGTGGCAAAGTTTAAAAATCAACTTAAATTTCAATTTCATGCAGCTCTCAATGTAGAAAAGTTTACAGTTGTTGGTGGGGGGGTAGTGACAATGTGCGGGGACGGAGAATGTGTGTTTAGGGAAAGGAAACAAATTAGTAGCTTCATGTGCTGAAGTCTTTAATAATACAGCAATCTAAGGCTGAGTTATTATGAATTCTGAATAAGCGTTGTCTGCTGTTTAAAACTTCCTATGGCTTACTGTCAAATATATTAAAATGGATTTGGAAAGTCTGTAAGCCTTCTAATCACGGATAAAATATATTCTTTTATGGGACTCTAAATTTGTGGTAATTATGTTCCATTTAGTTAATCTCCCTACATTATTTACCAAGCATATTTTGTAGTCAAATACTTGAAGAGTTGACAGGGTAATGTTCAACAGCAACTAGACGAAGGAGAGAGAGAGAGAGAAAGAGAGAGAGAGAGAGATTAGGGGAAAAATAAATCTGAATGTAGAAATGATTTGTTTTCATGTTGGTTATTTATGGATGATTCCATTCAATGAGTAAGATTGTTAGCAGAGTCACCTGTGTTCCATTAAATGCTCAGGTTTGGGTGTGTCTGAACACGTTAAAAATAGAGTCTTAGGAATATGATGACTCCCAAAACAAAAAGCGGATTTAATGAGACTAGGTATTAAGAATCCAGTTGTAGCATCTACATCACAGACATGGGGAAACAGCTGAGGCATGTGAGGACAGTGCAGCTGCCTACATATTCTGGAGCCCCCAAAATAATTGTTCACAATACATAGCTTTTCTGAAGCTGCTCAGAATTAGAAGGGATTTATTTTCCCAAATCATAATTGACAGATATCAAGGACAATGTTGTAGTGATGCATTTGGCCACCTAGCTGAAGATACCTTGATATTTAAAAACTTTCCTGCTGATGAATACTGGGTGGGGACATTCAGAATGGCCCTGCAGCTTCCTGGGGATCCCAAGGGAAGGGAATTAAGACTCTGCCATTTTTAACTTACAGCTGTAGAACATAGAAGGAGATACGACTAGCAAAGGGGATGTCTGGGCTGTTGGCGTACAAAACTCCACTTTTTGTTTTGTTTGCGACATGAAGGTCCAATGTAAATACTGGAAAAACACAATTCTAACCACACATTCTCAGCAGGAACTCTTCTTTACTAAAATCAATATGTTACAACAGTGTGATACATAGGTGATCGCTTTAAAGTAAAACCTCAGCCACTGAAGATGGTTCTTTTGCATTTTTCGTTTTACAAAGCAAAGACATACAAACAGAGAAAAGGAAATAAATACTTTCCTCTCCTCACATTTTTAAGCTAGTAAGTCAAAGAGATGAATGAGTATTAGCAAGTGTGTCATTCCTCGTAGGACTTCCCTCCAGGCCTGATACCAGTTTTCTTTGCCTTGGGAGGTCAGCGGCTCGTGTGCCTTAGTGGGTGACGTTAGCTATTTTATTATGCTTTTGTGGGTCTATGAAGATACACTTGGAATATAAACACTCTGATTTTAACCTGGTAACCGAAATGCAAAAGGAGAGTCTCTAAACATGTGGAAACAATAAACACAAGATTTTTCTGCTAGAAACCCTAACATACAAAGCATTTGGGGACAGGGTGGGGAGGAAGGCAAATTTATTGGTTCTGAGGGCGCAGGTTAGGAGGACCTGTCAATACCACCATTTTGAATTGAGAGGTTTCTTGGCTTCAAAGTTGTCAAAATGTGTCTTACTCTGTTTATGAGTCAATTCGTAGAAGTATACAGGGAATTGGCAATCTCATCTATTATACAGATGGCAAAACTAAGAGATACAGAGTGTGCGGTTTTTGCAAAGTCACTCAGATGCTGATGGTGGGGAAATAGATGTCCACCCTCTAGTGACTCTGAGTTCAAAACTTTTCCTCTCTAATCCAATTAACACTGAATTTCTTGCTCTTCTCACCTCTGCTCTCTAATCACTGGTGCTCAAGGCATACTTGACGTACGCAGCTATGCCTGAGCTCCTTCACAGATCAGACAAGCACGTCTTGGAAAAGAAACACACAGCGAGTCTGAAAATGTACATTTCATTCATTTTGTATACATGATAATGAAAAGGAACCTTTCAAAGCTTGCTTATGCTGACTTATAACAGCATATAAACCAGTCTTGTAAATAATGGCTGTACAGATCTGCTCACATCTGGGAGGTTATAACTGTACATATGTGTATAATTGTGTCTGTTATTATTATTTTTAACAAATCTTCTCACTCTCACCAGAGTAAATACTAGAAATGACTAAATCCACTGGTCTCTTATATTTTCTTTAGATGAAACATACCTCTCCATAGATGACAAACAAATGGTATTTTTACTGACAGACTTCAGCTGCTCTAAAAAAGAAAAACAAATTATTTCCTCTTATCATATTTATTATGCTTTTCTTTAAACCTCTTTTTAACAATAAACAGTACTTAGAGGGCTTAGCCAACACATTAAAGATAATGTCACATTAGAGTTATGTCCACGAGAGGACATGTAGATTAAAAAAGTAAAAATTAGTATGGTCTAAAATAATCTAACTAGTTTAGTCTGATATATTTTATGAAAAGAGAGAATACACTACATTTAGAGTGTCCTGGGATACTAATAAAATTGATCTTATGATAGATAATAAAGCATATCTCAATGTATTCCAAAAAGTGGAGATGGCACAGGTGTCAATCTTTGGTCAAAATTAGTACAGCAATATATTAATAAATTAATAAAACTAGAAAGCAAAGAGAACAGGAGAGTTTAAAAACTGAAATCACAGAGTTAACAGAAAGTAAAATTTAAAAAGCTTTATATTCCAGCATATGACACAGCTTAAAGCAATACAAAAATATAAATATTTTTATTTAAACAGTAAAAAGTAAAACCAAATATATTAAGCACCCATATTAATAAGATAAAAAGTGACCAAAAATAAAGACCTATAGAAAGCTGAAAAAATATGTCAATAAGGAAATAACAAAACATGAGTTAGTGAAGAGAGAAATAGTAAAAATAATAAATAAATCTATTCATTTATTTGAAAAACTTAAACAAAATAAAAATAAATTATACATTGAATTAAAGATAAAATAGAGCACACACATAAATAAGAAATGGGAAAGGGGATATAACTATTGATGTGAAGGATGTTACTAAATTAAAGCATCTCAGCTCAAGTCTGCAAATAAATTTGACATCCACGTAAAATAAGTGTATTTTTAGTGACTATAAATTGCTAAGTCTACTCACAGAAGAGATTAAAATAAAATAGCCAAAAAGAGTAATAGTGGACAATTATTCAAGGACTACTCCTAAATGAGTATCAGAGTCAGTGGTTTTGCAGATGTATACTACTGAAACCTCAGGAACAGATAAGTAAGTTTAAACTCATCGAAACAGATGAGATATAGTATTTCAATATTAAAAAAAAAAAAGTGGCTATCATACTATACCTAAAACTTGATAAATATGTAAAAAACCGGTATAGACTAATGTCTTTTATGAGTCAATGCAAAATTTGCAAATAACGTCTAGAAATGTATTAAAAGAATACCTGATCATTAAAATGCATTTCAAAACAAAAATACACTGATCTTTCAAAATCAGATCAATTAATGTATTTCACAATTGTAATCCAAAAAAGAAGAAAGCCATTTCCATAAATGTATGAAAGTCATTAAAAATTCAACAAGGCATTAAATTCCAACATCTATTTCTAATTTAATGCATGTCTTTATAGATTAACTACATCTTTATTCCAAAAATATATGCTTTTTGGCATATTGGAAATCTTTTATGTAAATGACATTAAACTGTGCATATCCTTTTGTAACTTTTTTTAGTTCCACCATTTATAATATTTAACTATGTTGATACTCATAGCTTTAACTTAATTATTTCAAATGTAACTATGTCACTATTGATTTATCCACTTTTTTGTTGATAGACTTTTAAGTTGTTTCAAAATTTTTCTTTATAACAATAGTGATGAAAATATGTCTTTATATTAAATATTTTTACAAACATATGTAAGAGGCTCTCTAAGTTATATTACTAAGACTGCAACTGATTGCTTGAAGTGTATGTGCATCTTAATATTTACTAGAATTTACTAAATTGCTCTTCAAATTGGTGTTACAAACTTATGTTCCTACTAGCAGAGTGCAAGGTTCCACATCTTCCCCCAAACTTGGAACTGACAGACTTTAATTATTATTTCTATCTGCTATGTGTGAAATGATAGGCTATGATTTTACTTGCATCTCCCTTATGCCCTGTTCCAGGGCATAGAAAAGGAAGAATTTCCTAACTTTTTGCTAAGCCCAGTATAAGAAAGACAGAACTCAACAAAGATATCACATAAAACATAGAAACAAAGGCTAATTTTCCATGTGAATAGAAGAGGAAAATTAATAAGTACAACGTTATCAGAATAATTCAGAGCAAACTGACAGAGACCATTTAAATAGCTTTGTGTAGTTTTTAAATTAATTTTTGAAATACAAAAAGCCATATATACTTTATTCAATATGTACAACTTGACTTTGAAGGTAAGTGTACCCCTGTGAAACCTTCCCCACAATCAATGCCATGAACTTATCTATTACCTCCCAAAGTTGCCTCCTGTCATTTTACTTATTACTATTATTATTGTTGTTATTATATTAAGGACATTTAACATAAAATCTACTGTCTTTAGCAAATTTTTAGCCACACTATACAGTACACTATTGTTAACTGCAGCCAATATGCTGTACAGTAGATGTCTAGGACTCGCTAGTCTTGTGTAACTGAAATTTTGTATCCTTTGACTAATCTCTTTATTCCAAGCCTGGGAAACCAACGTTCCATTCTCTGCTTCTATGAGTTTGAGTGTTTTGGACTCCTTATATAATTAGTATTATATAGTATTTGTCCTTCCATCTAGCTTATTAACTTAGCATAATGCTTTCTAGCTTCAGCCATGTTGTTTCAAATAGAAGGATTTCCTTCTTTTTAAAGGCTAAATATTATTTCTTTATCCATTAACAGCCACGGGCATTTAAGTTACTTCCATGTCTTGGCAACTATGAATAATGCTACAATGGATATGGGGGTGCATACAATATTTTTGAAATCCTGACTCCAATTCTTTAAGATACACACTGAGTAGAAGCAAGATTGCTGGATCATGTGATAGTTCTATATGTATATACATATATATATATAGAAAGAGAGAGAGAGAGAGAGAGGAACGCCCATACTGTTTTCCACTAACTCCTTATAAAACATATGGTTTGCAAATATTTTCCCCCTTTCCATAGGTTACATTCTTGTAAAGAATGCAGAGGTATTAAAATTGGGGAGGAAAAAGAATGAAAAATCCTCATTCCCTGCAGATGATATAATTATATACATGGAAAACCAAGTGATGAAATTAAAAATACTAAAAAACAGAATGATAATGTAGTAAGTTTCACCCAAAATTAATCTACATATTCCATAGCTTTCTTATCACAAATGGCACCTTATTATATAATGTAACAATATATAATTTATAAAAACAAAAGTACACAATCTAGAAATGAATCTGTGAAGAAATATACTATATATATATAAAAATTAGTAAACATGGAGTAATGATATCCAGCACCAGCTATTTCAACCCATACAGTGTTTCAATACAATGACAGTAATTAAAGGAGTATGACAAAGTTTAGAGATTTGAAAGAGAATTAAATAAGCTTTATTTATCTGATGAAACTCTAGATTCAAGAGGATGACTTACTCAAAACCAATATTAGAGTAACTCTTAAAACTCTTGGCAAAAATGTTTATTTCTGCAAAATATATTACATGTGAATATTCCACTTTTGCCATGAAAAAGTAATTTGGTCTGGATATATGTTTCTGCCAAAAACAACTTTAAAATTGAAACATATATATGTATATTTCAATATGCATTTTTATATATATATACTGAAGACCAAAGAAAAACAGAAAATATTAAAAGCAACCAGGGAGAGAAAGGATATATTCCATACAGGAGAATGACCAGCTGAATGAGAGCTGACTTCTCAGGAACCATGCAGACCAAAAGTCAAGAGAATGACATACGTAATTTGCTAAAAAAAAACAGTCAATTCTGAATTCTATATTCAGCAAAAATATTTTTCAAAATTAAGGACAAAGTAATAACCTCATTAATCTTTCTGAATTCTCTGGTATAAACTATCCATGATTTATTTAAAAATACCACATTTCACAGTCGACTCATGAGATCTGTGCTTCCAGAGGATTCTGCTTGTAAATATGTCAAGAAAAATATGTTAACATTTAAGCTAAACCACTTAGAGTGACAATCTCTAGCTCCATGCATGTTGCTGCAAATGGCATTATTTTATTCTTTTTTATGGCTGAGTAGTATTCCATTGTATATGTATACCACATCTTTATCTAATCATCTGTCAACAGAGATTTAGGTTGCTTCCATGTCTTGGCTATTGCATGTAGTGCTGCTATGAACATTGTGGTGCACGTATCTTTTCCCCTTTACTTAGGAAGCTAGACTACTCTCTTAAATAGGATTTTCTAGAATTCTGAACTGTAGCCCTGTAAAAGTATATCTTCAGATTGGTTCTTAGGTAGAATTTAAACTCACATGTGTACTTGCATATCCCTTAGCCAAAAATGAAGTTTTAGAGTTCCTTTCAAATGGATGGGTAGTTTTTGCAAAGATAAATCAATTACAATCATTATTGTAGTAACGAGAGTAGCGATGGTGCCAGGAACAGCAGCGTCAGTCGTAGTGATAGTAACCACGGCAATCACAGCAGGTACAGGTTCTCAGTGCCTGGGTTTGTGCCAGACACTGTGCAAGGCGCTTTACAGACATTATCCCTGACCTGTTACATGGATAGTTAAGCTTATTTTGCTGATGGGAAAATGATGTTTTCAAAGTACATCTCCCAAATTCATGTGGCCATTCGATGATGAAGCCATGTTCTGAACACAGGTGTATGAGAATCAAGTTGATCCCCACCCTTAATTCATTTATTTTGTTTTGGCTAGTCTTACGTAACTTTGACTTTGGTTATGTGAATTTATAAATTGTTTCCTCATGCCCCACCTGTGGAGTGAGACTCTCAGCACTCCTGTTTTCCTTGCACCACTTCTTTATCCATGGAGCACAGGGTTCTGAACACAGCAGTTGTTAAAATAAATATTTGTTAACTAACTTTCCCTTTTTTATTCATTTGAAACATTTCCCACAGTGTTCCCTACTCTGCCAATTACCTTGTTTCAAATCTCAAAGTCACTCCATAAATTAAAGCTTAACATGGGGCTGATGCAATCTACAAAAGCTTTGTTCATTTTCCCAGCTACAAATGGTAAAAAAAAAAAAAAAAGCCCCAGTGAGGTTCTTAAAGAGAAAAAATATATACCACATAAACAAGATTCGGGGCTAAGTAGGTAAATACGAAACTCAAAGCTTACAGTAGTCTAGCTAAAGAAAGGAAAGAAAAACAAGCAAATGAATAAAAGATTTGTAAATTAAAATATTCAATGAGGAATTAGAACAGTTTGACATTTCTCATAGTGAAAACGCCTTTGGTCTATTATACCAAAGGAAGAAGGTAAATACGCATTTTCTTCATTTCTAGTTTTTAGCTAATACTAAGAAATGAAATTATATTTGCTGAAGAATTCAGAGACTGCTGGCAATATTTTCACTTGAGTTATTAAAAAAAAAAACTCTTCAAAAGGAAAAGATTTTGCCCCTGCCACGGCTCTTTTGAGAAAACTGCAGCTTTTAAAATTAAAGCTCAAAAGATGATTTTAAAGTTTGAAATTCATTTTTTAAAGTTCTGTCATTTTTAACGGCTTGTTGACTGAGATTCCCCACTCAGGATGAGCGATTAAGGGAAGGCTTCACAAGACAAATAATAAATGACATTCTGGAACAGCCTACTTTGATCAACAAGGAATAAGAGAGAGAAAAATCTGCTTTGGCCTGTCTGTACAGCGTGATCGACACATTGGTCCAGAGGAGCTGGGGAACATACATCAGACTTGGGGCTGGCAGTCAGGCCATCAGTCCCAGTCTCTTCAAAATTAAGGCCACCTCTTTAATAAGTCCCATTCCTGTCCTGTCATTGCTCGACTCTCTTCCAAACCATATGAGGCAAGGTAAGGAGCCCTTCTCTAATAGCCAGAGAGTGAAAGGGCTCTGCAAGGTTTTTTCCCTCTGTATCTAAGCAAGATCTCTCCAGTGAAAACAAACAGTTCTTTCACACCAAATCCTAGGTCTTTATCTGAAAATACAAAAACACCAACAAAAAAACCTTACTCCTCAACACAAAGACCTAGCCTCTCCCTTTCACTTGGAGACGTAGCAAATGATAATCATGATGCCAAAAACTACTATCTTTGAAGTAGGAAGAAAGCTCCACCCTTATGGTACACAAGCCTCTGTGAATTGACTAAAACACAGAATGGCCCGTTTGAAAACATGAAATTTGGGAGCCATGTTTAGGTGTGTGTATACAATGTGCAAACAGGTAATAAAATAAGGCATGTTTTAATAGGATAACCATGAAATATAGAAATATGGAGAAGTTTATATACAGAAATATAAAGAAACAACAGAATATGAAAACATACATACCAGATGCCCTAACAGGTACATTTTTGAATCTTGAATGTAGCCTAGGTGATGTGTCTTAGATCTGTGGTTCACAATAGTGACAGTTTCCCATTGTCTTCACCCTTCCATCCCAGGAACATTTTTGGCTGTCAAAACTGGCAAAGGGGCAGAGGTTGTTTGCCACTGGCATCTGATGGGTAGAGACGAGGGATATTTAAGACGTCCTATAATGCATAGGGCAGCCCCCAAAAGTAAAGAATTATACAGCCCAAAATGTCAAGAGTTAATTTAGGCAAAATTCCAAATAGGCTGGGAAAAAAATAAGAGAAAAGGATTGTAATAAGGCTTACTTCACCTCCTACTCTCTTGCTCCTTTGTAAAATAAATGAGAAAACTGTGTCAAGACATCAGAGGCTAAGATTCAGAGTGAGAAAAATTCAAGTCCTGTGGACGCCCCAGATGAATCCAGGGCATGTGTAGTTCAACCTAGATAAATCTTTCCCAATCAGCCAGGGAGTTAGAAAGCATCTAAAACCATCTTTCCCCAGAAGCTCTGCTGTCCTTTAACCTCTGACCCCTAAGTTTCTGCAGAAAACAGCATCCCTTGAGTCCTTTGGGCTACGTGATTTATGTTGCTTATTTGGTTGACCATCCACATGCCCAAGATCAAGACATTTCTCATCTCATTTGAAAGTATATAGGGAGCATTTCTGAAGCCATCATGAGTGCTGACTGTTTCCATCCCAGACCCACTACGTGGAGAGATGAGAATCAGCGAGTAGCCGTAGAGGGGAAAGCACCACAGTGAGTGAGTGCTGGGGTGTGTTAATCACTCTGCTGTGGCGTGCTCACTCCAGCTGAGTCCCAGTGCCACAACAAGCCATTATTTTCAGCAGAAATAACGGAGTTGCCAATTAATTCAGCTCAAATCCTGACTCGAGGCACCTCTTCAGCGTAGTTTAATTAGCTGATGCCCTTTGCTGCTGGAAGGGTATGAGTGTACTCTGTAGGGGGGTGTCATCCTCTGTGCATCACACAGCAGTCACCTCAGTGTCCTGGCCTGACCTCTGTCAGATCCAGCACTGAGCTCAAACAAAGTTAATCTCTCCAGCGGAAAGAGTGGAGGAGAGGAAGAGAAAGATGTAGGAACAGATCCTTCCTAAGAGGGATTTCCATCTCCTTACACTGCCCATTGCACAAAACACCATAAGAAAACTGTGTCAAGACATCAAGTGGAGTTTTATATTCCACCCAACTTCTTGCCTAGATCTGAGAAGCTGAGAAATTGGTTAGAGCAGGTCTTGGGCAAGCGAAGATCTAAAGTCAAGGAAAGGGTCATGGTCTATCCCTGGAAATGTAAGGAACAAGGTAAGAACAAGTCCAGCAGTAAGTTGGACATATATGACCCTGAGGTAGTGGTTCTCAAAATTTGGTGCACTTTAGAATCACTCAAGGAACTATTATTATTATTATTATTATTATTATTATTATTTTATAAAATGCACTCACTTTTATTTTGGGTGGTTAGTAATTAAGTTTATTTATTTACTTATTTTATTTTTAATGGAGATACTGGATTCTGAACCTAGGACCTTGTGCATCTACCACTGAGCTATACCCTCCCCCCAGGAACTTTTTAAAGCACTAAATGTGGAGACACAGCCACTAGGAAGATGATTTAATTGGCCTGGGGTGGGACCTGATTATCAATGTCATTTAAGTGTTTCCCAGATGATTCCAGCGTGCGACCAGACTTGAGGATCCCGGAAACAGTGTGACTCCTGACCAGGAGGAAGGGCAGCTTCTAGGAATTTGTTAGAAAAGAAAATTCTTGGGCTCCACCTCAGACCTACTAAGTCAGAAACTCTGGGTGGGACCCAGCAATCTGTGTTTTACTAAACTCATCAGGTTACTCTGATGCCCACTGAAGTTTGAGAACCACTGTGTTAGAACAGTGAGTTGCTTTGTTTCCTCAGCTTTCTCAGCTCTCCTGTTTAGATGTTTTGGTACTGGTGGATTCCCTTCCTAGTTTGGCACTGTTTTCCGAAACTCCCCAGGGTTGAAACCTATTTCTCTAACCTTTACCTGTAAACTCTGTAAGTTAATCCTGATCTCAAATTTGATCTCAAATTGCTGCTTAAAATGAATAATGATAATTTATAGTTACTAAATGTTAATTGCAAGAGCTTGTCACTTTCAAGTGACAGCTTCATCCCAACTGTAAACAGAGTCTTATCAACTGCACCCTCCACTTTTCCTTAAGGGGAGTTGCATGGAAGGAGATACAATTCTTTCAGATGGGAAGATGATTATTTAGCTATTCACTAGGGGTCAGGGGCCTTCTCTTATGTGGAGGGGCCTGGAAGTTAAGCTGCCCTACGTCTTTTTTATCCACAGATAAAAAAATAAAAAACAAAGAGCGATTACTCACATCACCATGTGTTGTGGCTGACTGGAAGGAAAACAGTATGATATTTGGATGTTGAGGGAACTTTCCTGAAAAGTAGAACAGCATAAAAAAAGAACTGAGTGAAAATGTCTCCTTTTCTACTAAATGAGAAGGATTATTAAAATAATGGCAGAGGCTCTTGGCACTGGACATAAACTTAAGCTCTCCAGGGGAGTTTTAACTGCAAGACTAGAACACATGTGTTTCCTGCTGTTGGCCAGGGGTCCGGGAGGTGGGGCTATAAGGGCATCTCCTCTTGGGCTCTAGACTTTGGAAGGCAAGGAGGCAGAAACTCTGGTGCGTGGCCTGGGTTGAGTCATGAAGAGAATATTTCACCTCTGGGTGCCTTGTAGAATAGATGCAAAGCTCCAGGAGTCAGTGACTGCATCCTAGCAAGGGTCCAAATCAGTGCTGTGTGTAGAGTCAGTGCAATCACGAACGGTTCCTTGGGGAAGTGTGGGTAGAACACACTGTGTGTTTGTTACTACGCACCTGCCACCAGATTGCAGAAGTCTGATTTCTGACAACAGATTAAATAAAAATTAAATTAAAACAAAACACTATATGAGTTTGCTGTCTGGCATTAAACTTTTATGAAAACAGATGGGTGAGCATAATCTCTCAGAGGAACTCATCCAGGCTGAGGCACTTTCTTCAAGCTGCAGGTGTAGACCTTTCAAGAGCCCCCTGGGTCTCCTTTAGAAGAACAGAAGCAAAAGCAAAAATCGAACAGAAAATTGTACCATAGACGGTTCCCTGCACTAAGTGTCTGCAACTGTTCTAACAATAAGTGAAGAGAAAGATAATCCACGTGTGTTTCCTTATTATGCGGATGGAACCTGCAGATTCATGTCTAGTTGATTCATTGATCCCTCATGTCAATCAATAGAAGTTTTCACTGTACTTTAAACTTGTACACCTACAGAGTTACATGCCACTTATCTGAGCAGTCCCCAAATTATAAGGGGACATCAAAGAAGGAGGGGAATTCTAGTCAATTAGGCATGCTTTATAGATCATGGGCTCTGCAAACAAAAAAAAAGTCTCTTTGAATCCCTGCTTTCTAATTTATTAGCTCTGTTACCTTGGATAATAGTCAAACTTCTGTGGTCTTAGTTTCCTTATCTACAAAGTTGGACTGTCTTAAGAATTACATGAGCTAATGCCTATAAATCAGCTCTGCGGCTATTGTGTAAATATGTGAATGCTGGTAGACGGTGGTGAAATTTGGGGGCAAATTTGGGGGGTATTAAATTAGAGCTTTCAAATCCTTAAGCTGTATCCATACACTATTCAGGTGATTCCAAATTCAATGCAAAATGGGGGAGGTATAGCTCTGTGGTAGAGTGTGTGCCTGGCATGCATACGGTCTTGGGTTCAATCCCCAGTACTTCCACTAAAAACAAATAAATAAAAGCCTAATTATATCCCCCCAAATGAAGCAAAAAACCCCAAAAACCAAAAAAAAAAAAAAAAAAAAACCAAACCACAATGCAGCTTAAATCCAGAGCTCACCTAACTGGAACACTCATTTTAGACAGACACGTTGCTTCTCTAAATAAAGGATAAATGATAAGCAAGTAACCTTCTTTGATGGACTTTATTAATACCTTTCAGGGCCCAGTTCAAAAACAGCTATCTCTGCTATGCGTACATATAATGATAATGAAGAGGGACATGCCTGGAAAAGAATGCTTAAATTAAGGATTTGGAAGATATTTACCCAAGAGTCACCAAATCTCCTTCTTTCTGAATCATTATTTTCTGGAAAGTCTGTTTCATGTACACATCAAACTGGCTTCTTTTATTCCAGGTAAGGAATTGACCATGATGTTTTTTCTCCCTTTCTCCATATGTCTGGACTTGTCCTTAGTTCTTACAAACTTACTCCCTGACATTCTAGGTAACAGATCCTTTTCTGTCCAATCTTGTTATTTTCAGTTTGCTCTCTCCTAAAGAAGACCTAAGAGTGCCTGGATAAACGTTTTGTATAATACCATCCAATATGTAGAATATCGGATTCCCATACTCTGTCAGAGGGTAAAATACGGCTACTCATGAGAGGTTATGTCATACAGCAGTTAGAAATGAGGGATCTGTGGTGTTACGCTGCCTAAGTTGAATTCTCATTCAGCCCCTTGCAAGCAATGCCACTTTAGACAAGTAGTAACTTAATTTGGGGGCCTCATTTCCTCCAACGTAAAATGGGAACAATCATAGCTACTTCATAGAATTGTTGCTGGGATCAAATGAGAATTGTTGCTGGGATCAACTGGTGTATAGCAGGTGCTCACTAAACATTGGCTCTTTTTGAATTTCGGAGCTGGGATTGACATCTTTTGAATATCCTCATGTCTCTCTCAGGAGCAATGTGTTAGTAGCTTACCCTGTGATCACAACCATAGGACAAGAGTCACTGCAGTCATCAATTCATTTCACCAAAAAGCACATTTCACATTTTAAAATATTGCTTAGATTCCTCAAAACAAGTTACTGAGAGACAGTTGCCATCACTTAAAATGATGTGATGAGCTTGCACCATATCTATATAATTTTTTTTCAGAATGATAAAATACAGTCTCTGTAAAATAATATAGAATCCTTAATTGCTTCTCTTCACATACAAAAAGCAAGCATCTTCTTCAATCTCCTACATGAGAAATTTATTTCACCACAACAATGTAAAGATACAGAAAATCTAGGAGGGAAATTAGTATTTAAATAGTAGCTGTCATCCAAAACCATCAGAACACAGTGTAATTTCTTAACTTTTTTTTATTATCTTTAAGTTATGACACTATTTTACTGCTTAAAATGAAACTCTGAAAGACTGGTCTCTCTCAATAGAATCAAGAAGGAAAGGAAATAATCAGATATGACTTTCTCTACTTTCCAAACAAGAAAACTGAAGACATGGCTAAGTTATCCATCTGAAATAAGATCAAAACTTTTCATAGTGTAACAATGCACCCTAAAATTGGAAATAGGTATTATCAAGGTGTGAACACAGTGAAAAATGTCCTTGAGTGATAAAGTTGATGACCTCTCTTGCTTTGAGTTCCTTTGTGGATAAATATCACCTCTTTGTTAAGGCTTATGACAAGCTTGGCCTATACCTTTGGAGTTTAAGTTCAAGTGGCCAGCAGGGGGACTTAGCTAGACTTTCGCTGCTGCAGTTTAAGAGGTGGGGAAGTAAAAGAAATGCTTGATGTTGTTTGAATCTATTTCTTGGTCTCTAGTAAATTCCCCAGTGGCCTGACATCTCAAATTAGCACACTCGTTCCTAGCTTGGTTTTCTAAAATTGAACTAATGTGGAATCAAAAGAAAACTGAAGTGTTTTCCACTTAAATAGCACCAGAAATCCATGCAATATTTTGGGGAGAAAAACCTTACATTATAAAACTACTGTGCCTATCTATCAAGTCTACTGGTAAGTAGTTTTGTAATGTGAGGCTTTTCACCCCAACATGTTACATGGATTCCTGATGTTATTTATTTGGGAAACACTTCAGTTTTCTTGCGATTCCATATTACCTCAATTTCAGAAAATACTAAAATTTAGGGCTTTGTAATCTGACATCACTGTATTGCCTCTTCCTTGCTACCATTTCCCTTATTTTGTTGTCCTAATATTTAAGGGCTCCCATATGAATCCATGCCCCTCTTATTACAGAAGAATGGCAAACACATAAAGTAAACATTTTAAAGGTATGTAGCTCAGTGTGCTACCCAGCCCAGGGGCAGGTACACCTGAGAGGGAATCAACAGATGAACAGCATGCTTATCCTAAGTTATGAAGGAGAGAGGACAGAATTTAGTCATCAAACCCAGGACAAAGTGGAATACCGGGAAAAAATTCAGTGGCGTCAGAGTCAGATCCTGGGTCTATGTGGCCCTAGCCACATCATGATCTCTCCTATTTCAATTCTGAAAAAAAAAACAAAGCCTAATCTTTTGTTTCATCCTATGTGTGTAATCATTTTATACAAATAGAAATGTATTGATAGCATTTAATGTATGTTTATAAATAATATTATAGATATTGATGTACTTTTAAGCACTCATGACTATTTAGTGTTATCCTAATGCTGGTAGAGAATGGACTCAAGCAACATCCTATGCTAGTCACTTTATGCAAGAGAAGATAAAAGTGTTTTCTACTTTCCCAGAGCTACAACCTTGGAGAGCAAGAGACTGGCAAAGGAGGTTTGGCCAGTAAGAAGGGAGTAGATGTATATAGGCAAGAAGCACTCAAGGTAAGAGTTGGGGATCAAAATTAAATTTTGGTAGAAGAGAGGGCATTCTAGGTAGACAAAAAAAAAAAATGAACGAAGGCACTGAGGTTATAATGAGACTGAAACATTCGGGGGATGATAAAGAATCAAAACAGATTAGGGCATGGAGGATGCACACTGAATCACTTAGAAATGAAATTTAATTGGTGGGGTGTAAGGAAAGATCAGGAACTCTTCAAAGCCAAGGAGTTGTGATTGCACTTGATGTTATGGGGAATCAGGTGGTGTCTATTATTGTTTGAGCAAGGGTGTAATAGTCCACTTAGGCAGCAACCCAGGTGTGCAGAGGTGCAGACTCACCTGATACCATGATGCTACCTGGCCCTCGTGGTTCTCCAGGAAGCTCTCACACACCAAGGAGATTTCTGGGAGAGAACTGGCCAATCTGTGGCTTTAAACAGCATAAATGCAGATTGTCAGCATTTACTGTTATTGCTAATTATCTTCTTGGACAATCATGGCTGCTTCCAGCATTCCTTTTCAATGTCCCGCTGCACTTTCCCCACAGTGGGCCGATTAGTAGATGTTTTAGAGCAAGTAGCCCAGAAGCAGATTCTGAGGCGATGATTGGTGGTGAAGCCATTCACCAAGGAAGTGCTCCCCAGAGAAACCAGTAAAAGAGGGGAGAAATAGAGACAAGGGAAGAAGGCAAGAAAGGGCGTGACTGCAGGCCAGGCACCAGCCTCAGCTGGATCCTGTAGAGGAACTCTGGGGTATGAACTACACCTGAGTATTCTGCGTTCATCAAGGCCAGGGAGATGGATTTCAGTTTCCTTGTGCCGGTTTGTCATTGGCTAGGAAATATTTGGGGGAGGGAATAAGAAAACACAGCTTCCGGGCACCTCCAGCTCTTTGTGCTGGCAGACAAGGCAGCTCTCTTCTGAAAAGGAGCTCGAGATGGGACCCAAAACAACATGGAAGCCAACGGATGGGTGCCCAGAAAAGGTATGAGGGGATCTGGAATGAGCACCACTGGCAGTAGATGCTTCCCACGGGGGAACTGGTTGTATAGGAATATTATTTTCTGCCTCTCCTTTCATATTGGCCTGAACTTGCAATTTTATCCCCATTACTTCCTCCCACCTGAGAATCTGAAACACAGAGTTTGGAGGCCCTGATTTCCAAGATATCTACTACCTCATTCACCCCTCTAGTAAGAAGTGTTGAGATTTAATCCTGCATCGCAGAAAATAATTAGGTCTTTAAAGCCTATAAATTACATTTGTCAGCAGCAGAGAAAACAAATGGAGTTTCTGGTTCTCTGGTGGCAATGATGAATGGCAACATTGAGCTCTTGCTGTGAGAAGCTCACGTGGACCTAGGAGCTTGTTTATTGATTCTTAACGAAAAAACTATTAATTCAAACCATTTTAGATAGTGGTGGCCAAACTCTGTGTCTAATGGGGATGTGGGTGGAGGCTGAGGGGTATCCTATGGATTGGGAAGTTCTGTGTGGCTGACATCTTTCTGATGACAAGGGAAAATGCTGCCCACGCACCAGTTTAGAGTAGAATATGTGGCAAAAGGATACGGATTAGACAAGCCATTAACTAAGATTTATGCAGAGCGAGTAGGTATTAATAGGGTTGATAGTATCTGTACAGGACATCGATTTCTGACTACATTCATGATGTAAACCCCATGGATTCTGACTCCACACGGTGGTTTAACAGCAAAATTTCAAAGTGTAAGGTAAAGTGTAATTGATGAAAAAATGGTTCTGGAGGTACGGAGTGTGTAGGTTGAGAAGAAAAGCTAGCATCGCGCTAACGACTGCTAATAGGATCCTCAAACCCATCTGCGCTCTGTTTGCAGTCCTTGAGGAGTGTGGTGGAGGGAAAAGCCCTGCCTGCTTGGGGAGGTGGGCAGATTCAAGGCCTAGGGACGTGGTGAAGCAGATCATTGTGCTGTGCATTTTGAAATTACTGAAAATAGAATCCCTCTTTCCCCACCCCAGTTCGGCTCCCACAACAGTCATTAACTGTGCTGTTAAAGCAGAAACTGAGGTCAAGATTAGCCAGGAACACATCCCTCCCTTCTCTCCCATCCTAAGCAAGGAACTTATAGCAAATGAGTGTATTTAGGGAAATGCGTGTCTGCAAGAGTTTTCAATCAATGCTGATTAGCATCCAGGAACATCATTAGGAGGAATCACCTTGGTAAATACAATAAACAGAAAGGGAAAACAGAACAAAAGAAACAGAGCTAAGAGACACCCTCGACCAACATCTCAGCGTGCTTGTTAGAAACACACACAAGCAATCAGTTGAGTCAACTAACTAATGGAAGATGTGCTCTTCACTTAATGCTTACAGAAAAGGGGAAATCTATTCAAGGTCCCTGTTCAGTACGGTTCAGGGGAAAAAAAGCCTTGTTGAATTCAGGTTTTTGCACAATTCAGCTACTGTGTCACCATCCAGAAATTTACATTTGCATTCGTAAGTTAAGAATGTAACCGTAAAATACAGGAAATGTCTCTAGAATCTGAGCTCAGTGGAGAAAAAACAATCCATATGCATTTGGATCCGTCAAAGGGCGTGGTAAAGGTATCTGAAAAGCACTTTAAGCTTCCACATAATTTCTCATCACTTCACTCTCTGGAGAGAAATCTATGTATGTATCAAGCATTCAATTAGCCCTACCATGTGGAAAGGCAAGTGCTACATCCCACAGAAGCGGCAGACGTACATGAGGTTTGTCTCCATGTCTCCACTGGATGTTGCTTGAGCTTGGGGATCCAGACAGATACAGAAATGATTGCTGTGACAGGCATCCTGGTTATTACCAGGCCCCCAGTTGGAAGAGACACCATGTAGTTAGGAACTGGGGAGCTGGGAAAGACAGCCTCAGTGAAGACAGGCAGAATGTTTGTGGTGTGGCCATATATCCTGTGTAAACAAACTGGCTAAAAATACATGGCAGTCTCAAGCAAGCTGATAAATGAGCCCCTCTCCAAATGAATATTTCTTAAATATTTATTCAATATTTAGCAGTGAGGTTGAGAAAGTGATTTTTTTTCCCTAAGAAAATGTTATACAAAGAGCATTGTAAATTGGAGCAGATGTCTTCTCACTGCTTCACAACCACTGGCTAAAGAAGGCTCTGGAAACTATGAGCAAAACAATGTCTACTTGCAGGCAACTTTTGTTTATTTAAAAACATATTTTTAGCATATTTCTATTTAGATTTTTAATTTGTCTCAGCAGCGTTTTATAACCTTCAGTGTAAAAATGTTGTATTTTAGATAAATTCATTCTTAACTGTGTTATACTCTTTGTTCTTTTGTTTTTTTAGTGAGATATAGTTGATTTATAATGTTAGTTTCAGGTATACATCAGAGTGATCTTTAAAGGTATTAGAAAACAATGACTAGATTTCTAAGCTCTATACAATATATCTTTGTTGCTTATTTATTTTATATACAGTAGTTTGTGTCTCTTAATCTCATACCCCTTTCTTGCCCCTCACCCCCCCCACTTGTAATCACTAGTTTGTTCTCTGTATCTGTGAGTCTGTTTCCATTTTGTTGTGTACATTCATTTTTAAGATTCCACGTATAAGTGATAAAATAGGGTATTTGACTTTCTATATCTGACTTATTTCAGTAAGCATAATACTTTGTAGGTCCATCCACCTTGTTGCAAATGGCAACTTTTCATTCTTTTTTAAGGCTAGTACTCTTATATATATGCCACATCTTTATCCATTCATTTGTTTATGGGAACTTAGATTTCTTTCAGATCTTGGCTATTGTAAATAATGATTCTATGAACACTGGGATGCAAGTATTTCTATGAATTAGTGTTTTTGTTTTCTTTGGATAGATACCCATCAGTGGAATTGCTGGGTCATATGGTAGTTCCAATTTTATTTTTCTGAGGAACCACCATAATGTTTTCTGTAGAGACTGCACCAATTTACACTCCCACCAACAGTATACTAGGGTTCTCCTTTCTCCACGTCCTCTCCAACAATTGTTATTTGTAGACTTTTTGATGGTAGCCATTTTGACAAGTGTGAGGTGATATCTCACTGTGGCTCTGATTTGCATTTCTCTAATGATTGGCCACGTTGAACATTTTTTCATGTGCCAGTTGGCCACCTGTTTATCTTCTTTGGAAAAATGTCTCTTCAGGGCTTCTGCCCACTTAAATTGGGTTCTTTGGTGTTTTAGATATTAAGTTGTATGAACTGTTTATAAATTTGATCAGTCATATCATTTGCAAATATTTTCTCCTATTCAATAAGCTGTCTTTTCATTTTGTTCATGGTTTCCTTTGCAATGCAAAAGCTTTTGAGTTTAATTAGATCCCATTTATTTTTGCTTTTTCCTTTAAGAGACAGATCCAAAAAAATAGTGCTATGATCTATGTCAAGGAGTTTTCTTCCAGAAGATTTATGGTTTCAGGTCTTACATTTAGGACTTGAATCCATTTTGGGTTTATTTTTGTATATGGTATGAGGAAATATTCTAATACCATTTTTTACATATAGCTGTCCAGTTTTCCCCACAGTTTTTGAAAAGACTATTTTTCCCTCATTGTATATCTGTGCCTCCTTTGTCATAGATTGATTGATGATAGTGCATGAGTGTATTTCTGGGATCTCTACTGTGTTCCATCGATCGATGTGTCTGTTTTCTGTGCCAGTACCATCCCATTTTATTAACTGTAGCTTAGTGGTATTGTCTGAAGTCAGGGGGCATGATACTTTCAGATTTGTTTTTTTCTCAATATTGCTTTGGCAATTTGGTGTCTTTTGTGGTTCCATATAAATTTTAGGATTATTCTAGTTCTGTGGAAAATGTCATGGGTATTTTGATAGGGATTGCCTTAAATGTGTAGATTACTTTGTGTAGTATGGGCATTTTAACAGTATTAAGTCTTCCAATCCATGAACTTGGAATATCTTATCATTTCTTTGTATCATTTTGAAATTCCTTCATCAATGTTTTATAATTTTCAAGTATAGAACTTTAACCTCCTTGATTAAGTTTGTTCCAAGATACTTTATTCTTTTTGATATGATTTTAAATGAGATTTTCTTGACTGCCTTTTTTTCATAGTTCATTACTAGTGTATAGAAAAGCAACAGATTTCTGTATATAAACCTTGTAATCTGCCACCTTACTGAATTCATTCATTCTAGTACTTTTTGTTAGAGATTCTAGGGTTTAAATATATTACCATGTCATCTGCAAATAGTGATATGTTTACTTCTTCCCATCCAGTTTGGATACCTTTTATTTCTTGTCTGATTGCCATGGCTAGAACTTGCAAAACTATATTAAACAGAAGTGGTGCGAGTAGGCTTCCTTGTCATATTTCTGATTTTAGAGAAAAAGCTTTCAGCTTCTCACTGTTAAGTATCATTTGGCTGTGGGTTTGTCACAATTGGTTGCCTTCATTACGTTGAAATATGTTCCCTTTATACTTTTTTTTTTTATCATGAATGGTTTTTGAAATTTGAGTGCTTTTCCTGTATCTATTAGATGAACATGTGATTTTTATCTTTCCTTTTGTTAGTGTGGCATATCACATTGATATATTTGTGAATATTGAACCACCCATCCCTGGAATATATCCCACTTGATCATAGTGTTATGATATTATATATTGTTGAATTTGATTTGCTAATATTTTGTGGAGGATTTTTGCATCTATATTTGTCAGATATATAAGCCTGTAACTTTTCTCTCTCTCTCTCTTTTTTTTTTTTTTTTTTTTTGCAATGTCTTTGTCTGGCTTTTTATCAGGGTAATGGTGGCCTCATAGAATAAATTTAGGAGTGTTTCATCCTCTTCAACTTTTTGAAATATTTTCAGAAGGATAGCTCTTAGCTCTTCTTTATATGTGTGGTAGAATTGCTCTGTGAAGCCATCCATTCCTGAACTTTTGTTTGCTGGGAATATTTTTAATTATAAATTCTATTTGACTAGGAGTGATTGGTCTAGTCAGGTTGTATATATCTTCCTGATTCAGTCTTGAAAGGCTGTATGTTTCTAGAAACTTGTCCACTTCTTCTAGGTTGTTCAATTTGTTGGCACATTACTGCTTGTGGTATTCTTTTAAGATTTTTTTTTTTTTTTTTTGGCATCACTGTGGTGTTGATTGTTATTTCCCTTCTTTTATGCCTTACTTTGTTTATTTGGGTTCTCTTTCTTTTCTTGATGAACCTGGCTAATAGTTTATCAATTTTGTTTGTCTTTTTCAAAGAACCAGCTCTTAGTTTCAGTGATATGAAAACTGATTTCCTTTTTTTTCCCCCCACTTTTTTGGTCTCTAATTTTTTCCTCTCTGATCTTTTCTTTCTTCTACTGACTTTGGGCCTTGTTCTTCTTTTTCTAATTTCTTTAGTTGGAAGTTCAGATTTTTTTTTTAGATTATTCTTGTTTCTTGAAGTTAGCCTTATATCACTGTAAACTTTTTTCTTAGAATTGCTTTTACTGAATCCAATAGATTTTGAAAACTTTTTTTTACCTTCATTTCTCTTAAGGTATTTTCTGCTTTCCTTTTCAATTTCTTCATTGAACAATTAGTTTTGAGTAGCATGTTGTTTACTGTCCATGTGTTTGGGCTTTTCCAATTTTACTTCCTGTAATTTATTTGTAGTTTCATATCATGTAGTTGGAAAAAAATGCTTGATCTGTATCTGTCTGCTCAAATTTTTTAAGACTTGTTTGTGACCTAGCATGTGATCTATCCTGGAGAACATTAAGTCATGCACAAACTGTTTTTTAGAAACTCAGTTGACTATGGATACACATGAAAGTTTCAAAAATACTCAACATACTGATGTTTGTGCAGTAAAGATTAGTTTCATTTCTTCACATTTCATTAGAAAGATGTTGTCTACTGTGCTGAAAGCTTGTTATTCTCTAGATGTACATGAACTCACCTTTAATTGGATTTAGGGTCTATAAAAATTCCCCCAAATCAATGTTTATCATCTAGAAATAAATTATATAACTGATATTTTAGTGTTAGTCTTTGTCCTGGCTTTTTTTTTTCTAGTCATAGCTTCAAATGACAGTTATAATAGTATTTATTTCTTAAAGATAGAAATATATGTATGTTATAAGTTACCCTAATGTTGTTAAAGGAAGGGAATTTAAAATTTTCCTTCAAATGAGCCAAGCCAGCAACTAACATTCTAACATATCAAGAGTTGACATGGGACTTTAAATACCTGCCTTGTTAGGAAAATTCCATTGTCTCTCAGATCATGGATAATAGAAAATATACTTGGCAGATTATTATATTCTGCTTTCTACCCTACAGGATTTTCTTTACTCAACCAGTCCTGCAACCTGTGCTCAGTAGTACTTAACAACAACAACAACAAAAATCTGGCTCCATTTAACTCTAGAATCTTTAATCCTTCCTTGGTAAATTGCAGCCCTGAGTTTCACTGGTAATATCATGCCAAGCCCATAGGGCTATGAATCTCAGTGTGTTCACATATCTGTTCATGTGCATGTGTGAAAAATAAGATACCTCTAAAAGGCAGCACCACAGAGAGAACAGAGGTTTGGAGTAGAGGCCAATCCCTGATAGAGGTCCCTGGCCAATTGATCTTGCCTAAATCAGGGCATGTTGTGAACTTTGTACTAATTGGAACCCCAGCGACTCACTTGAGCTGTTTCACAGGCTTATAATGTAGGATTAACTCACACTAACCTAGTTCGTTTCATCACAGCACTTGTCACTCTTGATATTTCCTTGTGGGTTCATTTGTGTATTGCCTCCAACTCCCCAACCTCTTCTATCTAGAATTTAAACTTCCAGAAAGCATTTACTTTGTTCAGTGTGTTTGGCACCACTAAACACCAGAGCCTAGGACCATGTCTGTAGCAAAGGAGGAAATTCAAAAGTTGATGGAATGAAAGAGAGAAGGAATGAATTCTAAAGTCTCTGCAATGTAAAGGGCTCTTTTATTATGAAGATTATTATGATTATCCTCATCATAACACTGTAAGGTGGTCAATCATTGTTCCCTGTCTCCATGATAGATTTGTGCTTTGACTTAAATTGTTATCTTTTTCTTTATTTCAGCTCACAGTATTTGACAGTTTTAGGTTAAAGACTTTTTCCCCCATCAAACACGGATCCACATACAGTCACAGATATTCAAGACCAAAGACTAAACATTGAAATTCATCATTATCAAGAAGAATCTATTGAGAAAAACCAGATACACTGTTTGGTGCACAGGTTATCTGGGAGGTCCTAAGACATAAAATATAGAGACGTTTGGGTAGGTTTTGTTATTTATTTTGTTTCAGGTAATTGACTACTTCTCCTTCTTAGATGGAAGTGTAATTTCGTTGTGTACACTGAGCCTCCAGGCAGCCTAAGGGCAGAGAGCTTAACAGTGACAAAGAGGAGGACAAAGAAAGTCCCGCTTTTCCCTTTTGATGGCTCATCTGCTTCCATCGCCTCCTGAAACTGTGTTAAAGCACTTACAAAGCAATTAGTTTGCTTGGCTGTTAGAGGCATCCTAAGTCCATCCTTTTCATCAGGCAATTCATGCCAGGGACCAAACAGCCTGGAACTGGTTTAATAGAACACTATTAAGATTAGTCACTATTTGGTTACTTTCTGGAAACCTCAAAGCATAAACATACAGGTTCTATTTAGATGGATCCTGCCATCTATAGAAGTTTATCATTGCACAGTCCCTGGTAGATAAATGATGGTATGGAAGATTTTTATCTCTGTTTTCACATATTCCAGAAGTGCTAAAACTGGGACAACCTTCAACTTTTAATTTGCTCTTCATGAAGATGTACTACAAGTTTCTTTTGCAAATGAAGTGACTGAATCCCTGAAACACACCCTGAATGATCCTGCATGAGTAGTTGGGGATGGGAAGAGGTTCTGTCCAAGTGACCTTAATTCATGCCAGGATATACCTCTTCTGTGTGAACACCAAGTTCAGCTGAAATTCATAACTAAGGGAAGAAGAAAAAATATTGCTTTCTTATCTACCAACAGCATGATAGTATTTACTTAAAAGTGTCTTCCCATCCATTAGTATCCTGTTCCTTTGTATCAAAATTCTATAGAGCAAATGGTTCTGCCATCACTTTCCCTATGTTTTCAAGTTGAGGGAACTGACTCACAGTGCTTAAGTTTTAAACTCTTGCTTCAAGTTTACTTCACTGATACTATTTTGTATACAGAGAAGGCCAAAATAACTAGATTAAATCATATGATGTCATCACAATTCAAATTTTTTTTGACTCATTAAACAGTGAATAGAGAGTAGTCCCATTCTAAGACAACTTGTTAGATGCAAAGGAAACATCTGTAAGAAATTGAAGTGAATTACTTTACAGTTTGCAAGGTGCTATCACATACATTAACTCATCTGAGGCTTGCTACAGCCTTTTGGGAAAGGCTGAGAAAAGTCTCTTTATCTAGAATATGGAGTCCTAATACGGTTCAGTGGGTTGACATGACTTCCTCCAAGTCCCACAGCCGGAAGATGGTCAAGCTAGGACAATACCATAAATCCTTCACTTGCTTTTCATAAGGATTTATCACAAAGTTCTTTGAAATAATGAACCCCCTTGGTGCTTTTCAAGTAGGTTTTGATATGCAGAGATCTGATTTACATATCACCTTTTCCAGCCCTTCTTTTGCTTAACACTAAACAGATATTCCAGGAGGCACTTGTGAATATTCAGTTTATGCCCAGTTTCAAAGTATCAGCAAGGTGCTTCTCCTTCTGCAAAGAAGCCACATTGCTGACATGTTGAGGTCCGTACTGCCTGAAGCCCCGAGTTTCAATATTGAGCTACCTGGGGGCCCCCATGACTTTGTCTGCTCAGTCTGAGAAAACTGGATCAGCAGTGAGACTAAAGGAGGCAGTGAGAGACCTTGGCCTTTCACCAGCTCAGGTACTTCTTTCCTCGCCCCTCCAGCAATTTCTTACTACAGAGTTTCCTGTCACCTTCTTTGTAGTCATTTGTTTTAATCCTTTTGTGTTTTTCTGAGACCTTCATAGAGGAGAAAAGTGAAGGGCCCAGGTCTCTTTCTCTCCCTTGTGCTCTTATTTCTCTCATTACTGTTCCTCTGGAGGTGTTCCTTTTAGCCTATAGGAACCGTCCCCTCTTTGGTCATTTTCCCCAGTTAATTGTCTCACTGTTTATTTCCCCAAGCGTATTAGAAGTCAGGTGAGGGCAGAGGTTGCTGACTATTTTATATTATATCTATGGCATATTCTGTACGGTGCCTCCAGATCAGAAATGCTAGACAGGTAGCTACAAAATGCTTGGTTTGGGGGTTTTGGGTTTTTTTTTGGTTTTTTTTTTTTTTTTCCCTGATCTAACCATTATCAATGAGGATGCAGTCATACTTCCCTAGCAAAGAAAATGCACAATTGTTGTTATGGGTGTATTTGCAAGGATGCCCAAGTGTATACTTCTAAAGAATATTTATTCCTCAAAAGAATCCATTTGGAAAAACCATCGATGGTTATTGCATTTTCAATATGAATACCTAACATTTAATGTATATTGAGTGCTTACTTTTTGCCAAGTAACAGTTGTAAATATTTTACGTCTATTAATTTGTGTAATTTTCACGGGAAACAAACTTTGGAGAGGCAGGATAGTGAAGGAGTTAAAGAGGTGTGCTCTACCAGACAGTCCTAGTATATTACCCTGTATTTTTCCAGAACAAGAGTTCCTTCAACATAGGAATAACCAGCTCCTAGCACGTATTACGTACTTAATAAAAATCCTTAATACATGGCAGAATTAATAAATGAGTGTCAATATTGATTAAAACCTTTGTCTTGGACTCCATGCTGGAAACTGTCATGTAAGAAAGTCAAGTCTCATTACTCTGTGATCACCCCTCATTTCAGTCCAGCAATGGTATTTTCCAGATTGATGAATCCCCTAAATCACCAGATTTAGCTTTAGCTGACCTTTAGATAGTTCTACAAAATCAACCAAATTTTCTCCTGAAAAAAAGTCAATATAAATCAGGGTTTCTCAACCTTAGCACTATTAATATTTCGATTGGCTAGCTCTTTGTTGTAGGGGGTTGTCCTGTGCCTTGTAGGATGTTTAGAAGCATCTCTGATCTCTACTCATGGGATGTCAGTAGCATCTCTCCTCTCTCCATACCCAGCTGAGACAACCACTGGTCCCAGTGTCCCAGGCAGGGGAGGGTTGGAACAGAGTGCCTCTGGTTAAGAGCCACTGTTGTAAATCGTTAAGACATTTTTTAAAAATGAGCTGCAAGTTTTTGTTTTTCTGGCAATTTTCCAAAAAGATATCCAGACAGGATTTGAAAAATAACAGCATCTTTAGAATAAGCATACACCTTCATAAGAGGAGAATTTTGAAAGGAACGGCACACATTTTAATGTTTTTTTTTTAAGTTCTCATGAGTATACATTTTAAAAAATTGGACTCTTTGTTTCACTGTCATGTAGCGCATCTTCCTCTGTCAAGTCCAGCAGGGATGCTTCGTGAATCTTCTTATTCGCTAGGTAGGAAAAGGATCCTGGCAACATACAGTGACTTGGCTCAATACTGAGCTCCACCCCAGGCATCCTGCCCCTGAGAGACCTGAGCTCTTCCCCTGACTTTTGTCCTCTTTTCAGTGGCTTCTTTTACTTTTGCTCTAGCCTCTGTACCTTCCCTCCAACAATGTGGCCTCCAAGAACTCACACTGCTTCTCCAGAACTGCATCAGCCTCACAGTTCACCTCACATGCCTCCCTGCTTGTCACAAAGAATGAGAACATCTCCCCAAAAGTGGCAGCCTCGCGCCTTTCCAGAGTCGCAGCCTGGTCACCAGCCCCACAATTACCAGTAAACACACTGGCCATGCACAGCCGTGGGGTGATTGGCTGGTCATGACAGATTGACTGAAATGCCACAGCAAACCACTCCTCTTCTGTGGCCTTGAAGCCCCACGTTAGAAGAGCTGGTGACTGAACAGCTCATGGTCTTTAAGCTATCAATTTGATTTAGCAACTGTGAAGCTACTCCAGCAGCCTGGCAGCCAATTAGTGGCCCGGAATCATCAGCATTAATTTGTCCCCATTTCCCCTTGCAAATTGCTAATTGGTTGAACTGAGCAGTGGTTGGGCTGGGCTGCTGGAGAGAAAGGAGGAAGCTTGAGCTGTATCATTTTCTTGCTAAGTATGTTTAGATTAAAGGGGCTGCTAAGGGACAAACTGCTTTTAGCAATTTAGGATGACAGTCCTTTATAGCAAGTTGTTATTCTGATTATTCTGGACGGTGTTCCAAGTCTTTCAGGTTAAGCAGCATCTTGTTGGTTGGAGTTGCTTAAAGGGAGAATAGAGTAAAATATTTTATTACCACTCTTTTATCAAGTATTTCCATTTTATTCTCATAATTGAGTGTTAAGCTATCAAAAATAACTTGCTTAACAATATCTGTGTTGATTATTCTCCGTCCTCAATCCCCGCTTCCCCAGTTCCTAAATATGTGTTCTCCACCTGCTTTGTACCTGGGGAACTCTTTCTTATGAACTCTGTTATTCATCCTTACCCTCTGGTTTACCACTCGGTTTAGCTAGTAAAAGTCACAGGGAGACTGCAATTCAGGAGGAGAGGAGGAAGGTTTTCCTTGTCCACTTCCTCCCTGCTTTGGTGCACATTTCTGGTATTGGCTGCTGCCATTCATAACCACATTTCCTTGCAGGGAGCAGCTTTTCTATTGCTCTGTTTATCATCAGGCTTTGGTAATACTGTTCTTCCTCCTTGCTTTTCTGGCTCTAGATAGAGCAGTGGCTTCCCACTGCTGTAAGATTCTAGGTTCCTTCACAAAATTTCATGGTTCCTTTAAACTGGTCCACACTTCTGCTGGTAATCCTTTATTAAATTCTCTTTAAAACACCATCTGATTGTGCTATTACCTGTTTATGTGCCTGATACTTTCCATATGCTCTTGTTTAACAAACTTTATTTTGGCCGTACTATGCAAGAAAATGGGTCTTCAGCTGTGAGCAAGACAGGATTGTTGTCCCCGTGGAATCTGTAGTCTAGCTGAGGTGTGAGAGATTAACTGATTGGAGATATTCAAGCATAGTGGGGGTTCTAGAGCAGGCATCTATAGCCAGTTATAACCCAAAGTCTGTATTTCACATGAGGGTTCACTCCTGGTATTGTACATTCTACGGATTTTGACAAATTTAAAATGATATGTATTTACCACTGTACTCTTGTACAGAAGAGTTTCACTGCCCTAAAAATCATCTGTGTACTGTCTTTTCATCTCTCCCTCCTAACTACTGCCAACCACTAATGTTTTTACTATTGTCATAGTTTTGTGTTTTTCAGAATGTTTTCTGGTTTGAACCATACAGTAGATAGCCTTTTTAGATTGGCTTCTTTGACTTTGTAATACACATTTATGGCTTTGTAATATGCACTATGACGTGAACCATGTCTTTTCATGGCTTGATAGCTCATTTCTTTTTAGTACTGAAGAATATTCCATTGACTTAGTATACCATAGTTAATTTACCTACTGATCTACTGAAGGATGTCTTGGTTGCTTCCAAATTTTGGTAATTAAGAGTAAAGATACTATGAACATGCTTGTACAGGTTTTTGTGTGGACATAAGTTTTCAAATCATTTGGGTAAATGCCAAGAAGTGTGTGACTGCTGGATTGCTTGCTAAGAGTATGTTTAGTTTTGTAAGAAACTTTAAACTGTCTTCCAAAGTGGCCCTACCATGTTGTATTCCTACCAGCAGTGAATGAGCGTTCTCTTGCTCCACATCATCAGCATTGAATACTGTCAGTGTTTAAGGCTCTGGTCATCCTAATAGATGTGCAGTGGTATCTCACTGCTTCAATTTTTAATCCTCTAGTTATATATGAGGTTGAACATCTTTTAATATGCTGACTTGCCATCTTTATATCTTCTTTGGTGAATTGTCTACTAAGGCCTTTGGCCCATCTTTTAATCTAGTTGGTTGTTTTCTTATTGTTGAGTTTTAAGGGTTCTTTTTGTATTTTGAATAACTGTCCTTTATCAGATGTGTCTTTTGCCGGTATTTTCTCTCAGCCTGTGGCTTATCTTCTCAATCTCTTGACATTGTCCTTTGCAGAGCACAAGTTTTTAATGTTAACAAAATGCAGCTTATCAACTATTTCTTTCATGGAAAGAAATTTCTTTCTTTGGTGTTGTATCTAAAAAGTCCTCACCATACTCAAGGTCACTGAGGTCTTCTCCTGTGTTATCTTCTAGTTTTATAGTTTTGCATTTTAGATTTAGGTCTATGATCTGTTTTGAGTACATTTTTGTAAAGAATGTAAGGTCTGCATCTAAATTTATTTTACATGTGGATGTCTAGTGTTTTATTTCAGGAGTGACAAATTATCCTCAGAGACTGAGGTGATCTTTGCCTATAGTTTATGAAATGTAGGTTCACTGTTGGACTTTTACAAGCCAATAGCATATAGGGTAATGCCTCTTAATAAGCCAGTACAGAAATAACATATTCTAGACAAATGATATATTAATTACACTTTTGCTCTAAGCAAAGGGCGATGACAGAAACAAAGTCCAAATTAAGTTGACTTGTACCTTTTATACAAGTTTGATTTCTCAGGAGAGCTGGCTTAACCAACCTGGAGCTGACTTTGAGCTGTCAGAGCAAACGGAAAGTTCCTTGTTGCTACAGCACGTTGCTAGGGAACCAAGGTGCTGGTGCTGGCAGGCAGGTTAGGCCTCTCTGAGGGTTATCACTCCAGGTAGTTCCATGGCTTGTGCCGCTGCCTGTGAGAAGTGCCTCACCAAGGCAGGAACAAATTGTCCCTTCTCTTCTTGAGGCTGCTGTATGATTTAACAACATTGCCAACCAATAGTAGCCTGGCCAACCAGGAGCGAGTATCTCAAAACCTTGAAAGAGCTAGCTTAGCAAAGAGTAGCTTTTGCCCAGATAATAATTCTCAGATATTTTCCACAAAATCTCGGCATTTAAATTCTCAATGTCCCCTTGCCATAGTTGCTTTTCTGTGTGTTCTTACTCATGACCCCCCAGTGAGGTCCCTTAGTAGCTGAGCTACTATGTGCTTATTGTCAACAGATGAGATGATCACATCCTGACATTGCCTACTTTATCCTTTATCAAAACAACTTTACTTCTAAAAACAACCTTATTTTTTGTCTTTGTCATAAACAAGTAGAAGAAAAAAAACCTTACAAACAACTGGATTTGAAATTATGTCAAACCAACACTAAACAGTCCAGTTTTTCTAGCACCATTTGTTGAAGACTGTCTATGCTCCATTGGATTGCCTTTGCTCCTTTGTCAAAGATCAGCTGACTGTATTTATGTTGGTCTATTTCTAGAGTCCCTGTTCTGTTGATCTAACTGTCTGTTCTTTCACTAATACCACACTGTCTTGATTATTAGCGTTATAGTTTGTCTTGAAGTTGAGTAGTATCAGTCCTCCAGCTTTGATCTCTTTCAATATTGAGTTGGCTATTCTGGGTCTTTTATTTTCTTCTCCAAATAAACTTTAGAATCAATTTGTTAATATCCACAAAATAACTTACTTGGATTTTGATTGGAATTACTTTGAACCTCTAGGTCAAATTGTGAAGAACTGACATCTTGAAAATATTGAGTCTTCCTAGCAATGAACATGAAATACCTCTCCATTTATTTAGCTCTTTGACATCTCTTGTTCAAGTTTTGTAGTTTTCCTCATATAGATCTTATACATATTTTGTCAGGCTAATACCAAAGTATTTCATTTTGGGGGATGCTAATGCAAATGATACTGTGTTTTTAATTTCAAATTTTACCTGTTCATTGCTGGTAAATAGGAAAGTAATTGACTTTTGTATATTAACATTGTATTTTTCAAACTTGTTATGCTCACTTATTACTTCCAATAATTTTTCTCTTTTGTCAATTCTTTCAGGTTTTCTACATAGATGATAATACCATCTCTACAATCAGAGCTAGTTTTACTTCTTCCTTCCCAATTGGTGTACTTTTAATTTCCTTTTCTTGTCTTATTGTATTTGTTAGGACTTCCTGTACAATGTTGAAAGGCAGGGTGAGGATATCCTCGCCCTTTTCCTGATCTTTGCAAGAGAGCTTCTAGTTTCTTACCATTAAGTGTGATGTTAGCTGTAAATTTTTTGTAGATATTCCTTACCAAGTTGAGAAGTTCCCCTCTACCCATAACTTGCTGACAATTTTTATCATGAATGGGTATTGGATTTTGTCAAACACTGTTTCTGCATCTGTTTAAATGACAATGTCATTTTTCTTCTTTGGTATAATGAATTACATTAATTCACTGAGAAATGATTTATATAAGAAATATTGATCTGTAGATTTCTAGTAAATGTCTTTGTCCATTTTTGGTATCTGGGTGATGTTGGCTTTATAAAATGAGTTAAGTATTCCCTCTGAACTTATCTTCTGGAAGGAATTACAGAGATTTGACATAACTTCTTCCTTAAGTGTTTCATAGAATTCACCGGTGAACCCATCTAGGCCTGAGGCTTTCTGTTTTGGAAGGTGGCTAATTTTTGATCCAACTTCTTTAATTGTCATAAACCATTTCTTGTATGTGTTGGGAGATATGTCTCTTAAAGAACTAGTGCATTTCATCTAGGTTATCAACTTTTTAGCCATAGAATTTTTCATAAAATTTCTTTATTTTCCTTTTAACGTCAGTGGGGTTTGTAGTAAGCCCTTCTTTAATTTCAGATACTAGTAATTTGTATTTTCTCTCTTTTTTCTTTGCCTGGCTAGAGGCTTATTGATTTTATAGATCTTAAACAAACAAAAGTTTTGGGTTTTTTTTTTCTCTATTGAGAGCAGCTGTGTCTGGCTGCTAATGAGCCCATCAAAGGCTTTCTTCACTTCTATTAGTGTTTTTGATTCCCAGCATTTCTTTTGGATTCTTTCTTAGAATTTCTCCTCTCTGCGTACATTAGCCATTTGTTTTTTCATGCTGTCCACTTATTCCGTTAAATCCCTTATCATATGAATCATAGTTTAAAAAAAAAATTCCTGGCCTGATTATTTAAGCATTTCTGCCATTTGACTCTAGTTCTGATGCTTGTTCAGTCTCTTCAAACTGTGGTTTTTGTTTTTTAGCAGGCCTGGCACTTGTGTGTTGAAAGGCGAACATGATGGACTGGGAAGGGGAGCTGCAGTACGTAGGCTTTAGTCATGTGATGGTGAGGCGTGGGAGAGAGGGCACCTTCCATAGTCCTGTGATTCTGTGTCAAGATTCTTGCGCCCCTGGACTGTGAACTTCCTCTGTGCTTCTCAGTGCCCCCCACTGACCTTAGGTGGAACCAGATGGCTAAAAGGGCTGAAGTTTTGTGTTCCCCTTCCCCCAAATGCCTTGTTAAAAACAGAACATTGTGGTATTTCATAATTGTTCTTTTTCCCCTACCCTTTCTGGAAACATGAGGTGATGTTCCTCTGTCATTCACTGTAAATCTCTTGGAGGTGAAACTCCCAAATGTGCGAGAACTCACCAATGGCTGGGTCCCCTGGAGTTTTTCATTCTCAGGTTTGTCAACATTGAGCCTTCAGCAATTTGTTAATTATAGTTCAGGTTTTCCTACTCCCATACCGATTTCCAAGGAGGTTTCTGTTCTGATAAATTGTGAATCTCTGTATCTGCCCATGTCCTTAATTTTGGGGGACAGTGGTTTGCCCTGTGACCTCCTTTATCTAACAGACTAAGAAGAGTTGTTGGTTTTTCAATTTGTTCAGCTTTTTACTTGTTGTTAGTACATAATGGAGACATCTAAGCTCTTTGCCTGCCAGACCAGAAGCCCACTATTTTTATTAATTTCACAGTTTGTGAAGCTTAGGTCACAGAAATAAACTACATAGTCTTTCCAGGACAATTATTCAAAGAATGAGTAAATGGTGGCACAGAAGCTCAGAGTGTATTTACCTTAAAACCCAATGCTTTTAGCCAGTGGAGTGTAAGGAATTTCATTCTTATATATTTCCATTTTTAGTCCAGTGACTTGAATTAGGTGCTTTTAAAATATTTTTTGATCAACCTCCAAATAAACACAGACTGAATAGAAAGACCCATTCTGATTTTCTTATGAACACCAGTGAGGTTGAGTCTGGCTTTTATCTAGTCTCATGAGTAAATTATTTATTCACAATGGAAGAAAAGCTAGAACACTAGTAATATTAATATTATGAGAGTCCAGCACATCTGCCATCTGGAGGAACTGAAAGACTATCCCTTGGGAACAACTTCTTTAATTCAATTATTGAGATTCAGTGTGCCAAAGGGTGGGGGGCCAAAGTCAGATATTTCTTCTTGTGAGAGTTCAGAAATGTGTTATCTTAACCTACCCACTTCAAGCCCAGGCCTGAGAAGGAGAGAACTAAGCAATCTGGCTGCCTAAAGGGACAGGGTGAACGTCTTTCATTTGGGGGTACATCCCTTTGACATTGTGGAAAAAAACTGGACTGAGAATAAGAGACCCAGACTCCAAAGCTATTTACTATCCATGACAACTAACAGCATCTCTGAAATCATTGGACCTGTTTCCCCATGAGAGAATTAAAAAGTCCAGCTCTCACATTTTATAAGTTTAATAAGATAAAACCCATTGCTGTCTCTTTTGAAGACAAAGGGAACTCTCACCTAGAGTCTCCTTCCTCCGGACAGAACCTGAGTGATGGAGGAGTGATTACTCACGCTGTCCTCCCATATCTCCTTCCTCATCCTCAGTCTCATTTGGTGACATCAATTTCTATTTCATGGAGAAAACAGCAGCAATCAGAAGAAAGCTTCTGTAGGCACCTCCCACCATATGTGCACCATCAGTATCCTTGTGCTCACTTATCCTTCCTGGTTCTGTAAGTGAGTTCTCTCTGCTCCACAGGCCAGCACCTCCCGTGTCATTCAGGTCCCATTCCCTGTCACCACCTAGGGACACCACTTCAGGAATTCTTTCTTCTCCTCTCTTTATCTCCTGAATCTTTAGTTTTTTCTCTCTCAACTGGATTCTTCCCTGAGCTCACAAACCTACTATATATCTATGTTTAAAGATGAGATCTATGTGCCTGTGTGCATCTTGTTCCCATTTACTTGTTCAGCTAGTTCAACCACTCTACTATTTCTCTACTCCTTTATAGCAATTCTCCTTGAGAGAGTTATTTGTATTTTTTGTCTCCACGTTGTCTCCTCTGATTCTCCATCCAGCCCATTTCTACGAGTGTTTACATGTTCACTAAACTCTCCCTTGTTAAAATCCAACCAATTGCATTTTCCTAAATTTAGTTATGAATTCTCAGATCTCATCCTACTGATCTATAGGAACATTTGATGTTGCTGCTAATATGCTCCTTATTAAAGCAGTCTTTTCCCTTGGCTTCTAGGAAGCCATTTCCTCCTGCTTCTCCTTTTCTATACTCAGACACTTCTTTTTTTTAATTTTATTTTTTTTTTTGAAATTGAAGTATAGTCAGTTACAGTGTGTCAGTTTCTGGTGCACAACATAACGTCCCAGTCACATGCATATATACATATATTCGTTTTCATGTTCTCTTTCATTAAAGGTTATTACAAGATATTGAATATAGTTCCCTGTGCCACATAGAAGAAATTTGTTTCTTTAATCTATTTATATATATATAGTGGTTAACATTTGCAAATCTCAAACTTCCAAATTTATCCCTTCCCACTTTCTTTCCCCTGGTAACTGTAAGATTGTTTCCTATGTCTGTGAGTCCGTTTCTGTTTTGCAGATGAGTTCATTAGTGTTACTCTTGGGCATTTCTTTTCCATCTCCTGTGTTGGTTTCTCTGCATCTTTTCAACAGCCTTACATTGAGGATGCACCAGAGCTCATTCCTTAGACGTTGTTCCTTCCTTTATATAACCATCCCATGTCATGACTATACCTACCATCCACAAATTTACAAATCCAAGATTTGTATCTTTAAACTGAACATATCACATGAACTCCACACTTGAATATACACTGCCTTATGGATATCACCACTTGGGTGTCTAAAAGACATTTCAAACATAACCTGTTAAAAAATGGCTTCCTAGACTCTCCTGCAATCTCCTTCAGCAGCGTTAGTAAATGGCAACCCCACCTCTCATGTCACTCAGGCCAGACACCTTGGAGTTATCCTAGACTATCTTCTTTTTCTTACACCTCACACTTCAACAAATCTCGTCATTGCCACTTCCAAATGTATTCATAATTCTACTCTTTTTTTAGCCCCTTTAATCCTACTACCCTCGTGCAAGTTACCATCACTGTTTACTTGGTTTATTGTAATAGTCTGTCTTGATTACTTCTTTATCTTCCTTTAGTCTGTTCTCAACACAGTAGCAAGAGCAGATCTATGAAAATTCAAAGTGGATCATGTGTGCCTCAGCTCCAAACCCTCCATTTCATATGTAATGGGCTTGGAGTGTGCCGAGGTTCCTCCAGCAGCCCACAAGACCCTTGATGTTCTAATAACCTAGTATTTTTCTGAGCTCACTCACAACAGCTTCCTGGGTATTCATCAAACACACCAAAAAGTCTTCCACCTCAGGGTCTTTACAAGTCCTCCTTTTTTCTGCTTGAACTTCTCTAAATAGCTGGATCACTCACTTCTATTACCCTTTTCAAGTCTGTTAAAATAACACCTTATTGAGAATTTCTTTTATGGCTATTTGTAAGTAGTGCACACTCCCCCCACTTATCCTGCTTAACTATATATATACATATAGCAACATATATATACATATACACACATACACGTATTTGCTGTCTGTATAACCCCTCTAGAATGTAAGTTCCTTGAGGATGGGGACTTTGTCTTACTTGTGGCTGTGGTCTCAGTACCTACAGAAGTGCCTGAGACATAGTAGAAACTTAAAATTTTGTGCTAAATAAATGAATAAACATAATCAAGAGAGTGCTTTGAACTCCAGTATCAACACACCTGTGTATGGTGCATTGTATGGGTCCAAGAGGAGCGCCTCGAGTGTAAGGGCTATAAATCAAAGTGTGCCTTTGGCTTCCCCAGGCTCCTCTGTTTAGTCGACCCCTTCTTTCCTGCCTTTATTGATATGTTTCTACAGCTTTTGTTTCAGCCGTAACTCAAGGAGACTTTCTTCTCCTATTTGCAAAGTAAAAAAGCATAAGGAGAAATGAGACCCATCTATTTCCAAATACACCCAGGAGACCACGTAGAACCAGTGTTCTAACAAGGTGGCAGGGCCCAAGGATGCTCTCTTTAACAGAGAAATAGCACAGAGCACAATTTTGCGGAGAATGATCACCCATCAGTCAATCAGCCCAAAAGAAGCTCTGATCCCTTACCAAGGTGGCTGTCACTCACAGACCCACCTACCACCAACGCAGTTTCCAGAGAATTCTAACCTGAGGCTGTCGTTCAATTTAAAGAGCACTGATGGGTTCTCGAATGCAGGGAAAATGTAGCATTAGTTTCTTTAGTGTGTAAATGACTGGGGGTCACTAAGGAGACTGATGCTCACGAAGGTTCGTGTTGCTGAGTAATAGGAAGGGGTCCCAACCAGGAAAGCAAGACCCTTTGATGGAGGGCTTTACGTGTCAGGTGACGGCACTTATGCTTGATTCAGTAAACAGTCAACAAGGAGTCACTGTGTCTTCCTCGATGAGATAGAGGTGGTGACACAGTGAGAGCTATTGTTGAGAGTGACTGAGAAACCTGGCTGTGAACTGTATTAGAATGTGGTCCTTGAACAACCTGCATCGGAACCACGTTAGGATGTGTGCTTTAGTTGGTCTGGAGTAGGACCCGGCAACCTACATTTTAATCTAAATCTCTGTAGAAGAGGCCTGAGAATTTGCTTTTTTTTTTTTTTTAAACATAGTAAGCCAAATGAATGCACAATAGTTGATGGTACACATTACATCATCTTTTTTTCCCCAAACTGTAGACTGCAACCCATTAGTTGAGCTGTAAAAATGAATTTAGTGGAATGCATCCATAACACAAATGAGTACATACATATCCTTCTGTTTACATATAGTTTATGGAAAGGCATGACTAATCTATTGTGAAAGAAGTGAGAATAGTAGTCTCCTGGGTGGGGAAGAGGCTGAATGAAAAGGTGCCCAAGGACAGTGCTGGAAGTTCTATGTCTTGATTTGGGTGATGACTACCTCTATGTATACATTTGTTGAAACTGATCCAACTGTACACTGAAAATCTGTGCTTTTTGCTGCATGTAAGGTATTCCTCAGTAATAATAGAAGTTGGAAAATTATGTAGAAATACCAAAGCATTACCTGAAATGGGGTGAAGGTGTGTGTGTCTGTGTGTGTACTGGGTCACGATTACTCAGCATGAGGGTGACTTTGAGAGTGTGTATATATGTGCGAGTTAGAAGCACTGCAGTACAGGCTACGAGCGAACGACAAAGGGACCGTTTATATTAACTCTGTCTCCCTTTTGCTTTCTATATATTGATGCTTTGATTCCTTGCAATTATCTTGTTATCAATATTTCCAGTATGATTTTGTACTTGGGAGGCCGCTTGAGTTTGTTGGTAATTTTTCTTCCAAACAACTAAATCTGATTTTAATTTCTACAAAGGTTCAGCCTGGCATAACATTTTGTGTTTCTGATGCCCATGTAGTAGTAAGGCCTGGCTGCAAAAGGGTTTGGTCATATGTGTTCCATGGGCGATTGACTGCTTCTAAAAGCTTTGTTTAAATGGGTTGTAGGTTTATAAAAGATTCATGGTTATTACCAACAAACATTGCATTTTAAAGTAATTCATATACTACCTGTTCAAAGGGGGGTGTTTGGAGGCTGGTCACTTGCTGTGTATGCATCTGGAAAAAGGAATACATGAAACACTGGTCATCTGAAGACTCATGCAGATAACTTATGCTTCCACTTGCTTTCCATTTAACCCTGTTCTTGCTGGAAAATGTCATAAAACTTACAATGTTCAAGTTCATTTTCTCGGGGTGGTACTTCCACTATACACGAAATAGAGTTTTTTCTCTGAAAAGCCTGGATATTGTTTAATTTATCAGAATGGAAATTGTCTTTGTATAATGAAGATTAAATATGTATCACTCTGGATAGAAATATGGACTCTTTTTAATAAGGCTTAAAAAGGGAGTTAAAGTGTACTGAAATGAGCCATGCTGAGTACCTGTCTTGTAGGACAAAGGGGTGTTAGCTGGTTAGAGCCTGCTTTTCTCCTGCTTTGATATCCTTCTTGGTGTTTGGCACCTCCTTGAATTCACACCTACATTTCCAGGATGATTTTTGAATCTTTTTTTTTTTTTTACTTGAAATCTAATTCTAATTCTATGCTTTATTTGTACTCTGTTTTCTGTGGAAGATGTGTATCACACTGGCCCAGTCTTAGTTCCATGTGGAGATACTTAGGATTGCTGTTGACTTAGGCCAGGCACCTTTCTCCCGAGATAGACTATGTGTCCAGAAGAATCCAGATAGTTTAAAGGTTCTGGTGCACACAAGGAAGACAGGAATATTGGAGGCATATAATGGGATAAAAATAGACAAAATTTCCTTTTCTTTACTTCCTATTAATGCCTTTACCTGTGAGATACGGGATTGATCTGGTGATATAAGGGTAGGTAGAGGGTGGGTGAGGGTGGCTGGTTAGACAACTGGAAAAATCAAAGAAGATTTCTTCAAGGAGAGAATAGTATCTTTGAACTTGACTAAGGCCACTACATTGCCTGCTCCCATGACACCAGGAGGAACCATAAAATCAATACATTTTGGTGAGATACAAGGAGAAAGACTAGTTTTCCTGTCTTTTCATTACCTTAAAATCCCAAGAAGCTGATGGTTACAGTGAGAAATCCATAAAGGAAATATACTCCACCCACAGAGTTGTCAGCTTATTATTTTTAACACAGTCCTCAATATGATCCATTTTTATGGATTCATTTTGCCTCAACAACAACTTTGATTTCTATAAAAATCAATTCTGTTTCTATAGGTGGGTTTTTATCCCTCTTAGAAGTGTTAATTTGCAGGCACTAGGGTTTGAGAAGTAATGTGAACACTTGAAGAAGAATTTAAGTTTTTACCAAAGGACTATTGAATAAGGTGACGAGAGATGAGAATACATAACAAGGAAGTGTATCCCAGTGATAAAATAGATAGGGATCCATTAAGGTTCTTGGTTGCAAGTAAGAGAAGCCAACTTTGTGTAAAGAAAAGGATTATTGGGACGTCACAGGATGTTGAGAGTCTGGAGGAACAGACTTGTAAAGGGGTGGAATTAAGGGAGTACTAAGGTATGAGATGAAGTTATCTAGTCAGGACATAGCACACAACTTGCTAGACGCACTGCACACAACCACGTCTGCTAGATATCCTCTTTGCCTCATGACATCACCTTTGGGCATGATCCTATGGCCAGGGTTAATTCACTGCCTCCCTTATCCTAGATCCACATTCCTGAGCAGAAATTTACAACCATCCACTCTTAGTTCATGGGCTTAGAGCCTTGCTATAAAGGAATCTAGAGAGGAAGGATCTTCCAATTTCCATTTCTATATTGAGAAGTAATGTTCTCTGCCTCCTACCCCCTTTTCCCAAATTAGGCACATGGCAAAATTCCTACCCAAAGAAAAACTTTTCTATTATGCAGGAAGCAAAAAAAAAAAAAAAAAAAAAGATAAATGCCCACTACAATGTGTTTAGTAACTGGGGATTTTTAGTTCAAAATTGGATGGGTAACTAGAAATAATTCTGTGCACTGTGTTGCTGTTCTGAGAGAACAGTTAGTTCCCCAGAAGCCCCTGGTCTAATTCTCGGCATCAGTGAGATACGGGAACTTTGGAGTTACTCTGGTGTGATTGCTAAGTTGCAAGAGATAAAGCTGGGCAGCTTTGTGCCCTCTCCCCAGAAACTTCATGTGGCTTTATACCTGTCTGAATACATCTCCCACCCCTACTGGTTCAGAGCTGGCATCTTAATTAAATGCTGTAGATCGGGCTTATTACCACTAGGGGTCATTCTTTTACATGTGTCATTCAAAATCATCTTGGAGGAGGTGCCTGATTCTCAGACAACCTTTGAGGTCTGTCTTCTTTTCAGAAGTTTTAACTACTGCAAATTACATTTGGTAAATCTGTGCTTCCAGTGGCTAGGTACAGAATTAATTGCTATAGGGTTTGTGCTGTCATTCAAAAATGAAAGGCTGGTGAATGAAACTGGCAATTCTTAACATTCTGTGCAATTTAATTTTCAGTCTAGGATTCCTTTTACTCTAAGTCCTTCCCTCTCTGTTCAACATCAACGCAGACACAGAACATTTCAAAAATTGAGTTAATGTCATTTTAAGTGAAGTAAGCCAGAAAGAGAAAGAAAAATATCATATATCACTCATATGTGGAATCTTAAAAAAAAAAAAGAAAAAGAAAAAAGAGGACACTAATGAACTCATCTACAAAACAGAAACAGACTCGCAGACATAGTAAACAATTTTATGGTTACCAAGAGAAGAAGGGTGGGAAGGGATAAATTTGGGAGTTTGAGATTTGCAGGTGATAACCACTATATATAAAACTAGATAAAAACACAAATTTCTGTATAGCTCAGGGAACTCTATTCAATATCTTATAATAACCTTTAATGAAAAAGAATATGAAAACAAATATATGTGTATATATATATATATGAGTGACTGGGACATTATGCTATATACCAGAAATGGACACATTGTAACTAACTGTACTTCAGTTAAAAAAATAAACAGAATGTGACAAGTCAAAAGTAAAACAAACAAACAAACAAACAAAAAGTTAAGTTTGGTGAAGTTACAATGTTAAGGTCTTATTAAAACATGAGGAAATAAAGAGAATTAAGACCTTGAAAGTATTAAACATATACAGTATTCCATAAATAAACATTAAAATAAGATGATTCCGTATGTAATATTCTGGGGGTATAAAGGTGCATGTCCAAATTTACGTTTCTTTGTCAATATAGGATGAGACACATGACCTTTCACCCCATGCCCTCCACCCAGGACAGCTCTGTGTGCTGGCACCCCAGGGTGCGTATACCCCACAACACACATCCGCTCCAGCATACCTGATTTTATCTCAAACCTTGAAGGACTTGGCCTTTGACTGATTCCTTTTTGAGGATAAATAAATGTCAACATACAGTCTCCATTTTGTAATGAAAGTTACCTTTCTGCCCTTAATGAACATTATTGATAATCATCATAATTAGGTAACAGGTGGAGTTAGTTAAACGCATCATGGCATGGGCTTCGTGTTTTACTGTCAAACTCCTTGAACTCTGCCACTGCTTCCCTACATGTTGCTTTTTTGGTTTTTGTTTAATTGCCTGTTAAGATTCAGTTTGCCAATTTGATCATGGTATGTTTCATTTGATTCAGTCACAAAGGGAGAGAGAACCATGGTGAAGTTGTCCTCGGAGTCCTGTGTCTGAGGAATGAAGCCTGGTCTGAACACTTGCCACCATAAGTCCTCCCTTTCATCTTTTCCCTGATACTCGGCATTTAGTCCTCTCTTCTTCCCTTCCCCTCCCCTCCAATATAATTCCTTTTCCCAGTCCATTAGTCTTTCTGCTGAGGGTGAAGAGTTCCATGCTCCTCCCCCATCTCTTTCTTATCAGGGCACTGGTAAGGGACCACAACAGAGCAGTAGCACACAAGACAACACTTCATTTGATGCTTAAGAACATAACACAGAGAGAGTCTTCTGACCATTTTAATGAGTTCTGTTTTCCTGGAACTGCAGAGAAAAGAAATGAAAGATAGTAAGCAGAGTGCCTGCTTTTTTCTTATTGCTGCCATGGGGATAAAGATCAAAGTCTTTATCTGTGATTATCCATCAGACAAAGGCAATAAAATGCCCAATTTGCAGTCAAGGCTAACTGTGTGCTGTCTTTCAGAACACATTCACCTCCTAATCTTCCTGAAAATCTTTCCTCCCCGAGGCCCCACGGGATCTGGGAGGGGGAAGCATTCTGGCAGCCAGCAGCTCCAAAATGTATAGATTGTTATTCAAAAATAGGTTCCCTTGGGGCAGGAACCTGGGTGTGCCCTAGGCATGTGGGAGACCTACTCAGTGCTCCAGAAGCACAGGCATTTACAGAATCCTTAGGGCATTCTGGTTTGGATTCTTATGGAAAGAAGGACTCAGCAATCAACTAACATTGTATGTGGCCAAAAGTTTAGGCTCAGGGCTGGGGTAGGTCATAGACACAAGTATCAGTTAATCCAGAATGCAGAGTGAAATAACAGACAGCGGCCCACAGGACTGAGACCGCTCTGAACTATTCCACTTCTGTCCAAGGGCCAGAAGCACCCTTCCCTTTATGAAGTGAGCTCCAAATGGTTCTCACTTATGTGGCAGCCTTGGGAGTAAGTGGGGGAACAGCCTGGCACATGCAGAGAATGATGGGCCACACAGGTGGAGAAGAAAATCCAACATTTCTCAGTATCAAATGTTAACAGGGAGGAAAATGTTTGTTGTACATCCGAGAGGCCACAGAAAAAGCAAAGTTTAGAAGTGGTTTTTGTTGGAGGGGAATCTTTGTTTTCAGTTCTCTTTTTCATCCTTTTTTTTTTTTCTTTTCTTCCTTCCTGGTTGGGTGTGGACGGCAGGGGCCTCTGGTATGATTGCTGAGCCTGGAGAGAACCTGGCATTTGTGAGACATTAATAGGAGGGCAGAGCGAGCCACTGTCTGAAACCCAGACAAGGTGGGCCAGCTGTCTCTTCACCTCCTTGAAACTTGTTTCTCTTGGCTTCTTGGGCCTCCTGCTCTCAGAAAGAGAGGATTTGCCTTGCTTCATGTGGTAAGTAAGTCAAGCAGAGTTTGCTTTTGGCAAGCAGGCAGATCACTGCTCTCTTAGTGCTGCCAGAGATGAGGGTCTTGTCTCATCATCGAAAGAATTCAGAGATGAGACACGGAGGTCAAGAAAGTCAAGTGAGGATTTATTAAGGGATGGAAGCACACTCTCAAGGGGAGAGCAGGCAGGCTCAGGTGAGTGGCTGCCCTGATGAGTTTCTTCGGCAGGTTGGTTACATAGTGTGCAAAAATGAACGGGCAGAGCATTCACCGGGGAGGGGGGAGTTTGGGGTTGTGTTCCCTGATTTCCATCCCAGCTCTACCTTCCCGAGGGGAGGAGGGATTTTATCCTTATTAGTTAGTCTGGATCGGAAGTGTCATGGCATTGATGCATGATGAGTACTTCTAATCTGCAAGGCTAATTTTATTGTAACGGCGTAATGAGCAAAAGGTCACGTTGGGACATTGGAGATTCCTGCCCTTTCCCACCTTTCTTTGCTGGCCTCCAGGATACTGGTCACCCCAGAATGTATGATTTCTTCTCAGTCTGGAAATTCCTGCTTTTCTCTTCCTGCCCAACAACCCACACTGTTTATAGGATGTATGGTTCCCTGCCATTTGGCCCGTGCCGTGCTTTCCCTGCTCATCTCTAGCTGTCTGCCTGCTCTGACAGTAGTTCCAGATTCTCTCCTTGCTGCTCTTCACTGAAGTCTGGGCTGTGCTCAAGTCTAAATTGAGGAGGGAGTTGGAAAGGTTTGCTGAGTCCTTTGACCAACTTTCTCTAGAAGTAACTCCCCTTTGGACTCTTCATGTCTTTTCCCAAATGTTTACAACACAGAGGGGAGCAGTGGGTGATTCAACTACATCCTAACTTCAGTGGTTTAATGGGACTCATAGTGTGTTATGCTTAGAACAAAGTTTTCTGGGGATGCTCTGGCCCACGCTTTATCATTTTCCAAATAAAGAAAGTGAAGTCAATCATTGTTCATTATGGTTAAATACATGTAACATAAAATGTACCATTTTAACCGTCTTTAAATGTGCAGTTCAGTGGCATCAAACACATTCACATCGTTATGGAACATCACCACATCCATCCCCAAAATGTTGTCATCTTTCCAAACTGAAACTCTATGCTCGTTAAACAATAACCCTGCCCTGCCTCCTCCTCTCCACCCCTGGCAACCACCATTCTATTTTCTGCTTCTATGAATTTGACTACTCTGGATATCTTACATAAGTGGAGTCATACAGTATTTGTCCTTTTGTGACTGGTTTATTTCACATAGCATCCTCTTCTCAAGGCCCATCCATGTTGTAGCATATAAAAATGTCCTTCCTTTTTAAGGGTGAATAATATTCCATTGATGTATATGCCATGTTTTGTTGATCTGTTCATCCATCAATGTATAAAGAAAGTGAAGTCAATCTTCAATGCTCATATTTCTTTTTTGTCCAGAGTGCTGTTTATGCTGGTGGTCTCAATATCACTGCTGTTAACAGTGTCACCTGTCACTCAAATTATTCCAGTTTGGACAATGAATTATGTGGTTATCCTTTGAGGACAACTCTTCTAGAATCCTCATATTTTCTGTAACTGATCTCATGTTTGGTGCAAGTTGAGGGCTATTCTACAAACATTCTCACTTGCTAAACTTAGCACCAACAAGGCACACGTCGTTCAAGTGCAAGGAGGGCATGCCAGTGGGTGGTATTTTCTCAAATGAAGGAAGCAGAGATGACTGCTGATTTTCAGGCAGCTGGATGGATATCTCACAGACATCGCAATTCCGGAGACCAGACTACTCTGAGTCTGTCTGAATAGGAGAGCATTCCTAGGAAGTGTTAGAGGCAGCCAGATAACGGGCCTGTCACAAGTGCCTCTCTAATAGCTGGGCAGAAACAATGGAAAGCCAGACAGAGAATGGGCATGTCTGTCTTTCCCTACTGGTTTGAAGCATCTGTCAAAAGCTGTTAAGGGCTAAAAAGGGGTGTGATTTTTTTTTTGACTCACAGAGATTCTTCCCAAAGGGAATTTGCATCTTTTGTTGACTCCATACGTGGGAGAAGCTCTCTGATTGTATAATGGCAGAGAGTTTATTTCAGTGTATTTAATGAACTAAGACATGTGTAAAGTAAAACAGCTGGAGAGACCCAGCATGAGCTGATCATTCGGGATCTTCTGAACTGACAGGCTGATGACCTGAGTTACAGTCTTCACTTTGCCACTGGACAGCCTCCCTAGGATTAAAGTTCTTCTGAGCAGACAGCTTATTTGCCGCTGTATCTGCTGCCTGTAGACAATGACTGGCCTATGGTAGAGATGCTTTAATAAATATCAGAGAAGTGAATGACTAACTTTGCACCTGTCAGTTAGTTTCTCAAGAATCCAGTTACTTCATCTGTAAAAGTAGGGACAATGCCACCTTCTCTGCTATTATTTTTGGATTATGCAGTTTAATTTCCTGTTCGTTTTCAAAGGAAGGGCCATTGGACCTTCCTCTGCAGGAAGCGTGGCGCAAAGTGACTCCAGATAACAAGTATTTTGTACCATCAATAAAATTTTATAATTAGAAAATTTATATATATATTATAATTTAAACATTAACCATTAACCATTAAATTTTAATGACTCCCTCTGGCCTGTTTACTTTATCATTTTAGAGCAAGTCTACAATAGGAAGAGTAGGCTGTATACCCACTTAATTTAAACAAGAAAATAGTTTTCACAGATTATGGCAGGAATGTTAACTGTTGACCCAAACCTGTGCCCTCCTCCTTTTCCTTGATAACACAGCTAGGTTCCATTTCCCAACCTCTGTGGCAGTTAGGGGTGGGCATGTGACTGAGTTCCATCAATCCATGGGGACAGAGCTGGTGTGACTCTCTCAGAAGCCATGTTCCTTCAGAACCCCTCCATGGATTCTCCTCCATGCTTCTTGGCAGACTTGGATTCTGATAAATTTGACTTAGATGTCAAGCTGAAGAAAGCAGAACTTTTTCCCGATTGAGCTCTTGGAAGAGAGTCGTATCTGTCATATAGAAACGCTTACCTCGGGCTGTTAAATGAGTGAAAAATAAACTTGCATTGTGTCGGAGGCCACTGTCTATTCTAGAGATTGTTTGTTAACAGCAATTAGTGTCGTCCTAATAATACTGCAAAGTTTTACTGCGATAGTACCCTCTTGCCACCTCCGTTACCTGCTCCCCAGAGGCAAACACTTTCAACTCTAAATTGCTTATTTTGGTATTTACATCAAAATCTCTAAGTAGCAAGCTTATTATATTGCTAGTTCTTTTTATTTTAAGTGGGTCTATTGACTTCTCACTATGGAAGATAAAAATGTATCTCTTTTTCACCACCATCCTTCTAGCCCTGCTCCACTTCCTTCCGTGGTTGTAACATAAGAATAAGTCAATATTTATTATTTAAATTATTCTTATTATGTTAACACTGTTCACAGCTGAGATGTATCATTTAACATCATTTTTTTTTCTTTCTAAGAGATTCTTTTATCTGGAATTAATAATTTACTCCCTCTTCCTCCCCATCCTCTTCATCCTTCTCTCCCTTTTTTGACTTGCTTAGTTTTCTAAGTACTAATCATTAATCCCAAATTCTTCACTAGCTGGGTACATCTTCTTTCAATACCTTCAAAACAATTAATTTTTAATCAATTTCATTTTCTTAAAGAAATATTTCCTGTCCAACCACAACCAATCTGGAAAGTAGCTCTCTAAGCCTGTTGAATAAATTTCATTGTGCAAATTCCTTTCAACATCATCATAAGGAAATTTTTTACCTGTCTCTTTACTGACTCCAGATTTCCAAAATTGCATTTTATTTTCTTTCTTGTTTTCTGTCTCATATTGATAAAACACAATCTCCAGTAGCTTCCTGACATAGAGTGCATAGCAGGTAAATTTTTCCTTTGTCATAGCTGAAAATATCTTGACAATCTGAGTATGCAATTATATTTTTAAAAAAAGAATTCTCAGAATTTTGAAGATATTTCTCTACTGTGTTCTAGCTTCTGGCATTGCTATTATGGGAAAAAATCCTAAGCCATTATTGATATAGACTTAATGTCATTCTTGAATTATTTGTGAATAATTATTTGTCTAAGAATTATTGTAATTATTTGTAATTGAAGTGTTTGTAATAATTTATATTTAATTATTTGTAATTCTTTATATGTATTTTTTTCACTTTATCTGGAAGCTTCCAGAACTTTCTTTTTAACATTTATCACTCTTTTGATCATTTTATCATATAATGCTCTTTGGTTTCAGTTTTCTAGATAATTGTGTCTGTCAGTTCTGGAAAAAAAATTAAATTGTATATTTTATAATATCCTCCTTCTATTTTCTCTTGTCCTTTTTTCTGGACCACTAATGATTCAGACATTATACTTTCTGAATCATTTGCCTTTTATTCTTCATTAATTTTCTTCTCCTTTGCTTTCTAGGTTATTTCTGTAACTTTATGTTTTAAATGTTATTTTAAATTTCTTTTCTATTATCGATTTATAACATATAGTCTATGCATGTTCCATTACGTAGCTTTCTGTTCTTGTTTCACAGATGCAATATATCTACTTTACCTTTTTGTGAACATTAATGTTAGAAACTATTCAAGTTACATAAACCTAAAGAAAATAAAGTTGAGGAAATTTATCTGTTTATTTGGTTTCCATCTCCTTTCCACATCCAATGCTTGCTTCAAATGTGTAGTAATTCTTGGTTTTGTGCATATTAAAGAGTGAGGAATAAAAAATTGATCAGAAACCCTATGCATTCAATTAGAACTGTTCACTATGGTCTTAACTTGAACTTTATCTAAGTGGGTGGTTTCTTTGAGGAATCCTTAACATCAGTGTCTTTAGGTCTTTTGGCTCCAGTTGGTCATATATCCAAGAGGAAAAACTGCTTCAGTATTCCTATTTGAAGGGTATAAACTGGCTGCTATCTTTTCGGGAGCCATGTAGGAGAAGAACAGAAAGGGAGGATTTAACATTCACTGTAAAAATTTTAATTCTTTTTTTCCCCTAAAAATGAAAATGTCCCTCAAATGTTCCTAGAATCCCAAATCTAGTATTCCCTGCTCTGTCTAGAGAATAAACTCTTAGTCATCAACTCAGGTTGAAGAGAGTCAGTCATATGGCTGTACAGAATGGAGTACATTATCTGTGGATCTTTCTAAAGAGATCTTCAAACAACCCACTTAGTCCCATGGTAATCCTCACTTCCAAGGTAACTGTTTTCCCCAAATCATAAGCCTCTTAGGGAATTTATACATAAGGTGTCTTCTTGGCTTTCCCTGTTCAAGTACAGAATTAAGGTTTCATGGATGTGCTAAGTCATATTCTTAGCGTATCTTATCCATTTGCTTCCTGATTCCAAAATCTCGTTGTTACTGCCTCTGCCCATTCTTTATTTCATACTGTTTCATGCCTCAGAACATTTCTGTCTTCTTTTTGAGGCTTAGGGAGTGGGCTAAATAGAAATATATGTATTTAATCTGTCATTTCTAAAAATAAAGTTCATGCAATTTAATTTTTCATTAATAACACGTTAAATCATAGACTTCTAATGTAAGAATATTCCTTGAATTATGTGAGCTCCAACTATTAACACAGAAAATTCCTTCCTGACAGCCAAGCTATTCGTGAGAATGTGAGTACATAAACATTTAGAGGACTATATAAAGTCATTTAGCATTTATCCAACAAATAATGATTTAGTGTCTATGATGAACCAGGTTTTGGAAATACAAAAGTGAGCAACACCTAGTCTTAACTTCAGAAACTGTCCATGCTGCTGAGTAATTCAAAAAAATTAAATATGAATAGTATATTAAAAGGGGTCCCCTAATGCTGACAACAGGGCAATCCAGAGGTGGGGTACTTACTGTGATGTGAGTGAATAAGAATTAAAGGCATCTTAGAAGTTAACATTTCCAAGTGATGGAAAGAGAACCAGCCAGGTAAATTAGAAACATGAAAGCTTAGAGAGATGAGAAATATGATACATTTTAAAAACTAAATATGATGTTAGAAGGAGATGTTAAGAATAGACAGAAAATTGGACATGAGCCAGATAATAAAGGGCTATTGTGGCATGTTAAGTTGCTTAGACGTTGACATATGAACAATGATGATCCAGAGAAAAGTCTTAGCTGGGGCACGACAGGTAAACGGGGCCATGTAAGGAAAAACAGAATCACAAATGATCCACCAGTGATGGTCCACAGTACCTCCATACTCTGCCCCTCACCATCCAATGTGTTTTCTTTTCCTTCCATGATGGTTTAGCTAATTGCACTGCAGTTAGTACAGCTTCTTGGCATTCTTACCACCACTCTGAGGAAAGACGGGGTGCTGTCACGAAGCAAATCCTTTATTCTGGTCCTTTTCCAGGCAGTAGAATGTGCTAGTTCTGTTCTAGTGCTAAGTCATTAGCATCTGGAGCTAGTGGTTTCCATCTCACTTAAAGCCATTTCTCTCTTTCAGTTCTGTGACTGCAGATCCTGTGTTCAATCATTTCCACCATCTAACAAGTAAACAGCTTTGTCCTGTCAAAGTGGCAGTCCCTCTCCTGGTGTCATTAAGAGTTTGGGGCCTTGGGAGAGTCCTGTTATCACTGTGTTATCTAACATTTTCTCTACAAAATGGATTACAATACTCAAGGCAGTTGGGGACAATGAATCTTAATCTCATATTCTCGGAGGAGGATAGTACAATGTAAGAAACGAGGCTGGATTGATAAGAATCAGACAGCCTGGGGTTGAAAAACTAGCTTCACAACTTGCTTAATATAGGACTATGGGGACCTGAGTCCCCGATTCCTTGGTTCCTTTCTATAAAATAGGGAGATATATGCACGCCCATACAGCTATTCTAAGGATGAAATGAAATAATGCAAGTAGAACAAACCATTAAAATACATATTATTATGGAGTTTTTAATATTAACATTTCTAGATGGCTAAGTGTGTATCTTAATTTTTGTTTTTCTATTGGCTTAGTACATGGGAGGAATTTTTTCTACTGATTTTTTTATTGGGGTGAAATACACGTAACATTTACCATCTAACCATTTTTAGGTGTACAGTTCAGTGGTATTACATACATTCATTATGTTGTGCCAGCCTCACAACCATCTATCTCCAGAAGTCTTTTCAAAACTGCAACTTTATACCTACCATTAAACAATATCTCCCCATTCCCCTCTTTCCTCTCAGCCCCTGGCAAACATCATTCTATTTTCTGTCTCTATGATTTTGACTACTCTAAATAGGTGGTAGAGATTGAAAAAAAAAAGATTATTAAATAAAATAAGCTGCCCTCTGGTCTAGACTTAGCTCAGTTTAAAACAGCTCGTGGGGAAATTGTGAATTCAATAAGGTTTTCTTTGTGCTCTGCTGGTCTCCACTTTCTGTGACCTTTTAATTCTCCTGTCCCTGTCCTCCCTTTTGTCATTCTGGGTCCTTATATGTTCTTTCGCTTTCTCTTCCCCATATTAAAATTTAATTGTAGGAAATAAGGAATGATTTCTTAGTATTCAAGTGTCATTTCTTTCTCAGTTTAGGAAGATTTTGGCTACAAGTGGGAGAAACACCTTCTCTAACTGCCTTAAAGGTTATGAGAACGAATTTTTAAATATAATAAGTCCTCTCTCAGAGCAGGATTCAGACATGTCAATTCCATCGCTTAGTAGCTTTATTAGGGGTCGGTTTCTCTGTCCTGCCAATTACAGCGTTGGCTTAATCCTCAGGCAGGTTGCACTTATCAAAAGATGACTTCCTGTAATAACTTGGCTTACCTGTTTCTTTTTTCACATCAAACAGCCAAAGATTAGAAATGAAAAACATTATTTTTCATAATTATGTAGTAAATGATCTTCCCATCAGCCTTCTTAGACCAAATTAAATGCCCAATTGTAGATCAAACACTGTTTTAAGAGCATTACCTTCCCCCTGCTGGTCAGCCCTACCCTTGGAACTTTGAATGAGACCATCTTCCTCCAAGCACAAAGGCTGCCTGAGGGGCTTTGTTAGGAAGGAAGAATGGGGAAATGATGCTCTAGACTATTCATGTTTGACACACATCCCCTTCTTCCTCTAAAAATGACTTGTTCTCATAAAAGAGCCTTCCTGATCCAGTGAATGGGCAATAGGATTAATTGGGAGGATGACAGAGTTGTCTCCTCTACAAGATGTATGAACATCTGCCTGAAGTCCCACCCAGCAGAGGGCCAGGGGCTGCATTGCCTGTCATCAAGAATACATATTTTCTGTGGGTTAAACTGGCTGTGAACACAGAAAGAGTGTGTATACATATCTTCTGCTAGTCTTCCAGCCTGAATACCTTCAGTGTTGTCCCTTATCAATCAATCCAGTCACCCAGCACCTGTCTCCCCCCACCCCAATCTCTCAGCCACTTCAAAAAGACCACAAATGAAAGCAAACATATTGATCCACTTTTTTAGGAAAGTGTTTTACAAAACCCTTCTGGAAGCAGATGGCATCTGAGTCATGTAAAAGTACAGGATCATACCTCCTTCCTCCCTGCTACTCTTTTTGACTTAGGCTGTGGTTTGGAGCTAGCATTTGGGATTTGCTAATAATACAGATTTGTACCCACCCATTCCACTCAGTTTGCTCATAGCCTTGAGGACAACTCTTTGGTTCCATCAGTTTACCACTGTCACATCCAGAGGAATGTGAAAGATGGTTTTTTTATTGGCATGCTTGTTAACACAGACAGTTCTGTTCCCCACAAATTATATACTAATGAAAAGAAAAAGGCAGAACTTGTGTCTTTGTAAGTTCTGTGGATAAAGAGTTTGTTATTATGTTTGATTTTATTATGAAGTCACAGATTTGTAGCAGAGAGTAAAATTAAGGATTTACAGAGAGAGAACAAAGATGAAAAAGAAAATTATTTATCTCTGTGACTTTTGTGGTAGACCATCCACAGAGAATTAGAATCTTAGAGATCTTAAACACTGTCTTAGCTGAGCCCACTTGAAGATGAGTGACAGAACCCTAAACAGATAACAGAAAAATTAGGGGATTTATTAGAATATCTCAGTATTGAGTAAGAAATAGAACAATCAAATTTGGGCAATGATAATAGTTTACTGAATATTACTATTGGCAGACATATTATTCCTAGAACTTTATTTTAACTCATTTAATCTTAAAAATAGCTCTGTGTGGGTCATCTTAGTGGATAAAAGCAACAACCCTTTTATTGTATCTCAAGTTTGTAAGGGTCAGGAATTCAGGCAGTGTGTCGCTTTGTACTATGCTTCACACAGCATTGGCTGAAGTCATTTGGTGGTTTTCTACTAAAGCTGGGCAGGTCCAGAGCACCCAAGATGGTTCCATGCACATCCACAGCACTTTGTTGGGAGTGGCTGGAAGGTTGGGCTCAGCTGGACCCCTTTCATTGTCCATGTAGCTTCAGAACTTCTCCAGATGATGTCTCCTGTAGAGTGTTGAATTTCTTGCAAGGTGGCTCTAGGATGACAGGAAGTGTTTCAAGAGAGAGAAAGTAGAAGCTGCAAGGTTCTTAAGATCTGTGCCAGGACACTGGTTCAGTGTTACTCTTCTGTATTCTAAAGCAGCCACGGAGTCTTCCCAGATGTAAGAGGAGGGGCATAGACCCTGCCTCTCCCAGAGAAGAGTATCAAAGAATTTGAAGCCATTTTTAATCTGCCATAGCTCTAAGAAGTAGATGTTAGAGGTAGTGTTACCCTCATTTTATGTAAAGTCACACTGAGCTAAAGAGAAGAAACATAACTTCCTCAAAGTCTCACAGTTAGTGAAAAAACAAACAAACAATGGATTTGAACCCAGGTAGTCTGGCACTAAACCTGTATTTCCAACCTCTTGATGGCCTTTAATCACTTCTAGATACAGACATTCTCGTGCAAGGAGGCTCTTCCTACTTCTCAGAGGCTCACTTGCACTTCTGCTTCCGTCTTTTGGCAAAGAGCAGGGCCACTGAAGCTCCAGACTCAAAATCCCAGATCCCCATTGTCAAGTCCTAGGAGAATCCCTTGGCTGGCACAGCATGGGTGATGAGCCTATCCTTGGATCAATAAATATGATCAAGGGGTAGACGTCTCCCATTTGGCTCAGACTAGGTTCTGATCAACCTGCATAAGCAGGTAGAGTGGGTGTGTTGCAGAAAGAGAGAGGAAGGGATTCAAGGCAGACAAGCCCCACTGAGGCCCAAGACAATGGATACGTAACCAGGATGTTAACCTGATTCTTGAATTAGTCCTCACTTTCTATCTGAGGTAAATGCTTAAACAACTGGGTTTTCCAGAGAACTCGTTGCCTCCCAAGGATGCCCATTACTGTTTAAATAGTTTCAAGCTTCAGAGAGCAGATGAGGAAAGTGTTTTGGAGTACTAAGATCATTCCCAGCCTTTACATTAGAATTGTGCCACAAAACCCCATCAAGAGAGTATCTGGTCTCCTTAAACCTCTATATGTTTTCACTGTGGTATCCCCAGAGTCTAGCACAGATGGATGGATGGGCGAACAAACCTGGTTCGATGCAACTTAACAAGCACTTATTGAGCCATCAGGTTGATTGATTAGCTCCCCAGAAAGGCTGATAATTTTGGCATTGAGGATAGTAACAGATTCAGGAGTTGTGGAAGAGTCCTTAGGGAGTTGTGATTTCCAAAGTCAACAATGGCTGTGTAAATTCTCCAAAGGAAGAGAAAGTTTGTGCAGAAAAGTCAGCCTTAGCCCAGCTTAAGCCTCCCTAAGTACATGAACCCTCCTTTTTATGAAACAGAACCTGTCAAACTGAAGTCGCCATAAGGTCAAAGGAATCTGGACTGTTAGGTACTGCACCTCTGCAAGCATTTTTCCCCAGAGCTAAAATGCTAGAATTTCAACTATGGGATCAGTAAGTTCTCTCCCAACACAGTCTATGATTCACAATTTAGTACTGAAAGGAACCATTTCCTGCAATCTTCTGTATGATTTTTTTTAATTAAGTTATATTGTAAATGTACTTGGATAATGCAGTTTAAAGGAACTCTATGATGAAATCCACAAAATGAAGAATTATTTTCTGTAATCTGTCCATTAGTCAACATTTGTAAACTCAGGTTTTCACAGATCAAATCTACCTTAGCTACCCCTGCAGTGCCCCACTTCCCACAAGCCAAGCCTTTCCAGGATTCTATGTGGCCCCATAAAGAGCCATGAGGAGCCATTAGCTGCTGGTCTACCAGCACCATCTCCATCAGTTGATACTCAGATCATCCAAGAGAATGCATTACACTGGAGTGCCAGATGCATTTAGAACTAACACAGAAGGGAGTCAGCCCTTTCAAACCACTCCTACAGATGGGATGAGCTGAGTGATCTATTTCATACACAATGAGACTGGGCATTGTCACAGACGAGAATTATGGTGGCAGAAATCACTTCCACTGTTGCATTTTGGGCACATGTTCAAGTGTGCTCTGTCTTACCAAGTGTGTACATAAAGGTTGCACCAGTTCTAGAGCCACAAGATGGAATTGCAAACTTAATGCAATTTCCTCTTGCTACAAAGAGAATAAATATTCAGATTCCTTGACAATATTATTCATGACTATAATTCTTACAGAAAATGACAGATATGCATGTATGAGTGGGTATATTCTTATGTAGGCACATGTATATTCACATAGATGGACAAATGCATTTAGAACAAAAGATTCTAACACCATTGTGCCAGGCAAATAAAAACAAAGCAGAAGGCAAAACAAAATCCACCCCAGATAATTGTCTTGTAGGTACATGAATCAAAGCAAGCTAGAGACAAGTTGGTCCCTTTCTCACACAAGACTCTTGCTAGGGGTAGGGGGGCCAGAGCAGGGTGAAAGGGGCAATTACCTCAATGAAGAAAAATACCTGCTCAAAAGGGAAAATCTGACTTGGTCCATTAGGTGCTCCCTCTACTTTTCTGAATGCATTCCAACCTATGTCTTGGTAGATTTGTGTTTTTTTAATACTTTAATTATAAGGCCTTAATAAAAATCCAAGGAATTCAGGGAAACAAAAGTTGCTACACTCTTTTCAGATTTGAAGTAGGGCCAATATAGTGTGACATAAAAGTATAAAGGCATTTTCACATTCACTCACACACACGCACACAAACAAGAAGTTAACAAGCTTGTTGGATCTACAGCAGGGTTTCTCAAGAGTTGATGTTTTGCTTTTTTTTTTTAATTGTGGTATAGTTGGTTTACAATGTGTTAATTTCTGACGTACAGCATAATGATTCTGTTATATCTATGTCTATATCTATATCTTCTTTTCCATATCCTTTTCACTATAGGCTATTACAAAGTATTGAATACAGTTCCCTGTGCTGAACAGTAGGACCTTGCTGTTTATCTATTTTATATATATAGTAGTTAGTATTTCCAAATCCCAAACTCCCAGTTTATCCCTCCACCCCTCCCTTTTGCCCCCTGGTAACCACAAATTTATTTTCCATGTCTGAGTCTGTTTCTCTTTTGTAAATAAATTCATCTGTCTCATTTTTGTAGATTCCACATAAAAGTGATACCATATGGTATTTTTCTTTCTCTTTCTGGCTTACTTCTCTTAGAATGGCGATCTCCAGCTCCATCCATGCTGCTACAAATGGCATTATTTTACTCTCTTTTATAGTTGAGTCATATTCCATTGTATAAATATACCACAACTTCTTTATCCAGTCATCTGTCAATGCACATTTAAGTTGTTTCCATGTCTTGGCTGTTGTAAATAGTGCTGCTGTAAGTGTTGGGGTGCATGTATCGTTTTGAATTAGAGTTTAAAATGCTCAATATTGCTGACTATTAGAGAAATACAAGTCAAACCTACAATGAGGTATCACCTCACACCAGTCAGAATGGCCATCATTAAAAAGTCCACAAACAATAAACACTGTTGATGTTTTGGACCCAAAAATCCTTAGCGGTGATGAGATGTCTTGTGTGTTATAAAATATTTGTCCGTGTCTCTCACTTCTCTTCAGTGGATGCTTAGAAGCATCCTTTCCCACATCCCTACTGAACACAACCAAAAATGCCTCCAGACATTGCCAAACATCACTTTTTGGGCAAAATCACATCTGGTTGAAGCACTGGTTTAAAGTGAAAACTCCAATTACCTCTCCATCATGCCTATCCTAAACACTCTTACCTACCATGGATATTATTATAGATGACTTATTGTTAAGGCACATAATTTAGTTCTCTCAATCTAATTTTAAGGTTATCTGTCTTAGGTTTTATTTCTTAGAAGAGCCTGAAATAGGGATTTGCGTACAAGTAGTTTGCCAAAGGAATGCTCGGTGGAGAAGTCTGTGAGGGAGGGAAGAAGAAGGAGCAGCAAATAAGTGGGTTCAGGTTTCAGATGGGGTCTCGCCTCAGGCTGATCCCTTGGAAAGCTCTGAAATAAGAATGGCATCACGGGATTTGTCCAGCTTTGAGTCAAGAGTACTGGACTTCTGTACCCCATGTCAGTCCCACGGAAGTGAAGGTTGAGAATTGGCTACACTGAACTACACCAAGAACATCTGCTATGAGATTTCTTCGTAAATGTTTTGAATGAGGCTGATTGGCTTAAATATTTTATCCAGAGATGGATATTATTATGAAAATGGAAGTACACGAAAAATGGCCAGTATTGGCAGCAACCCTGGTCTAATACAAAGCTCCTTCATTTAAAATACAGTTTTTTGAGAAAGATATTTTGCTAGAAACTAGACTAGCAACATTTATGAGTGCCAGCATAAATTTACAAAACATCTCTTAAATTTGAATTGTATCTTTTCTACAATGGGGAAATTATATATATATATATATAATTTTTTTTCCAGAATAGTAACAACCGAGATCTCCAATACACACGTGAAATACGTCTTCTGTCCCTTTCCCCCATTTGTTTGTGCTCAAGGAAAGTGAAAACTGTAATAAGAATAGCATGGACAGGAAGAACATCAATGTAAATAAAAATGAGTTGCTCAGACTGAGAGGTGAGAGAAAATTAGAAAGTAATACACTTTATTCTAAAAGCTAACGCAGGTGACTTTCTTATTATTGTGTGGGGTGGTTGTACCACCCTTTCCCTGTACACACACACACAGTATGGAAAGATGAATTACCGTTAATATTCCTTGATTGAAAAAAAACTGTAAATATATCTGCATAAATCTCCATGCAAATGCCTTTTCATGTATCTATCATTTAGATATTGTTCACAATTAAATGGGATATACAATGTAATAAAGATGAACAGTAATGAACCTGACAGAGAGACATGGTTATCTTTGTTTAGAGAAGGACGATGTACACACTAGAGGCATTTAAATTATATACCTACAAGTCCATTAAGTGCTTTGCTAATTGCTGTCATGGGACACCTTCCATTTTCAAAGTTTTGCAGTCTAGTTGAGTAGGTAGAATAAACACACCGAAGATCATGACAATTAATTCCAGGTCTTAAGTAGTTAAACAGGCAGTAACTATATGATAAGCTGCGAAGAACTCTGGAGAAAAAGAGATGCTTTTCTTTTGAGATAAGGCCACACTGGTGGTATTTAAATTAGGTCTTGAAGCTGCATTGGATGCTTGAGTATTCTTATGTGTCTTTTAGCTGTTCCAGACATTCAGAGTTCTACCTGTGATCTTCTGAGTTCAAGTAGCAGTGTTGGCTTCCTTGGGCAACCCAAAAAGAATTGTAAAGGTTTCTCTTTAAAAATTGTCACTTTTTTTCTGTTTAAGCAATTATATGAGCTTATTTTAAAAATTCAGAAAGTCTGAAGAAATTAAAGATGATTCGTAACCGAACACCCTTTGCCTTTTGTAAACTGCTGCTAAATTTTTGAGAAATACTAATGGACTTCTTTTCAGAGTTTGAGAGGCACAAAGCTGCCTTACTACGACTATGGGTGATCTGAAAGTCATGCGGAAGTTACAGCCTGACTTGTACTAGATGTTCCAGCAGTCCCTCCACTGAAATAAAATCACACAACGTGGGCGTTGTGAGTTAAGTTTTATTTGGGGCAAAGTGAGGACAGTAGCCACAGGGAACAGCGTTTCGGGTAGCTCTGAGGAAGTGCTCTGAAGAGGCATGGGGAACTCAGTATTATGTGTGATTTTAGTGAAGGGGTTACAAGCAATCAAGCACACATTGAAGCTAAATCTCGCTGCTACTCATAAGAAGCAGGTGTCACCATTAATGATTTCAGTGCTTTTCTAGATATGAAGAGATGCAAGAATTATGGCTCATAAAAAAATCTTCTCCTGAAAATATCTTACTATCTGAAGGCCTGTTTTGCAAGTTTTCCCAGAGCACAGAGCACCTCATTCCTGATCTCCACCCTGGACTCCCTTCAGGGAGTGTTGGAGGTCAGTGGCTGCAGCACCTTATGATTTAATCCAAGGACAGGCAGATGGCAAGTGCCAAGGTGGAGATGCAATCCTTGTAGAGGCAGATGGCAAGTACCAATTTTTAGCTGGTAATCCACTTACCTACAAATAGCCACCCAGTGCCTTCTCAAACATCTCTGATAGGAAACTCTAACTCCTGGGGAAACCCAGAGTATTTTCAGAGACTTATAGTTTGAAAATGCTTCAATATAGTACATCTAAATCTTCCACCTCTCATTTTCCATGTATTTCTCTGAACCTGGGTTAAATCTTCCAACTTGAAGGTTTTTGTGGCTTCTTTGTTTCCTCCTCTATCTCTTGACTGAGCCCACTGATAGCTATGTGCTGAATACTCTGGGAGGTATTCACAGATAAAATTTGCAGCAATATTATTAGGGAGGAAATTCTAGGTACTCTCTTTATCATGCACAGATAGATCAGAAGTGTAGTCTACCTGTGTTTTTTTAAAAAATGTAACTAACTAGTAACTAATAGTTGTCATTTAACGTGACCAACAATATTGCCATTATGCAAGAAAGCCTTCATTGCTCACCTGTCTCCTCTTATCGCCCCCTGCCCCCAAAACAGCCTCAACAATATCTCCTGGGCTTTTTTTATTAAATATCTAACAAGAAATCATTATGTGTGTCAGTTTTCAGCTGTCAAAAAAAAAAAAGAGAGAGAGAGAAGATGATTTATAACAGAAAATGGAAATTTCAACAGTTGGCATTTTTATGAGTTCCTGTATTTTTAAGGGAGCATATGTTATTCAGCAGTAGCTTGAAGCCTTTGGAAATCTCTGACTACACCTGTTATCTCGGTGGCCACCAAGGATGTGTAAATGTTCTGTAAAGAAAGGCAGAGACAAAGAATTATTTTAGCACTAGTGTCCCCTGAATAGTTTTAAGAGACAAAAAAAAAAAAAAAAAAGAAATGGTGGAAAGATAAACTTACGGTGCGGGGGTGCATAGTGAGCACTGCCCTTAAATCAGTGGGAAATTCTCTTACATCACCCCTCACTCCCACACTCCTGTATCTTGGGGTCTCAAACTTGTACAGGGGCAACTAACATACATGAGTAAGAAGAGCCGTGTGAGGATGGTGGTCACTGAAGCTTCCTGTCCTTCCAGCCCTGCCTAGGGGTGAACTTGAAGTTCTCTGAGGGCCCTTCTACTTCAATGATTCATTGAACACAGATAACAAAAAGCAGAACTTCTCACACTTCTTAATATACCTGATTTTTCAAGCAAACAAGGCATTTGCAGAAAATAAATTTTTTATATATATTATGGAGTAGGAGTGGATATTAATCATTTTGGTAAATAGATTTCAGTTTACTCCCCAAACACAGAACCGAAGCAGCATGCAAATTATTTATAAATGAACCAAGGAGGATAAGGAAGTAAGTTCGGGGAACCGCTGGTGGTTCAAGTTGTTCATGAGTTAGATTTAAATAAGGCCTGCTCTGTCACTGTACCAGAGTCAGTTTCTGCATGTAAGCTTTGTATCTGGGTCCATCTCCTGCCTGGGCGAAATGAGCAGGAAGATTCAGGGACAGGTATGCATATACCAACTAAGAGTGCCATCTTTCCACCAGTCCAACACTTGTCTCGGAGGAAACAATACGTGTTTGTTGAGTAAACCAATAAACTCACCAAGATGTTAATGGCAGGGTTTGGCTTTTTGAGTGATACTTACTTTTCATGGGGAAAAATAATGCTTAACCCAATGAACCCATCTTAACGGTAGAAATTTCAGCTGCTATTTAGAAAGAATTGGGGGGGGGGGGGACTACAGGTGCATTCCAGTGCTGTTTGCAGAGGCCACTGATTTAAAAAACAAAAACTGTGTTTCTCATATAGTAACTGAACAGCTTATAGATTTTTATCAGTGAGATCATTTCCATTTATGTAAGAAAGACATCCTGGAGGATCAAGAATTTGAGTAGAGCTTGGCAGGAGATTGGAAGCCGTTCCAATCACAGATGTTTAGAATGAAGAGCTAATGCTTTCTGACCCATCTTCTCCTCACTCCCAATCTACTACTCTTCGAAAAAGTTTATTTCCTGTGAATTTTACAGAATGACTTAGGTCCATCAAGTGTAAAATCTAGACACATTAGAACGCAAGCATATGGCTTTCTTGTAACCTGAGTGGTAAAAATAAATACTTCTATGAAAATATTTGCAGCATGTGCTGCTTATATTTTTAAAGTGGGACTTCCAAGACTGCCTGCTTATCAAGAAATCCTGAAGACATTCATTTTAACTGCACAAAAGTAATATTACAATTTGTAAAGATGGGTGCACAAGTCTGGACTATGTTCACGTGAAAAGACAATTATCTACATCCGGCTGAATTGTAATTGTTTCTCTCAGTTGAGATGGCATAGCACAGTACACTGTGTCATCACTACAAATTTTAAAATACTTTACATCACATTGAATCCGGCAAGCATCCAGCACAACTCACATCCTTCCAATGTTAATACTTAAGATTATACCTGGAGCAACTCTGCTGACAGACTACATGCAAGAGGTAGCAATGTGGAAAGACAGAAAATTTCTATTTTTAGTTATCTACCTTCCATCACCTGAAAATGCCCAAGTAGGCTATTTCAGTTTAGACCTATAGAATAATGGTTACTGGCAAGTTGTGATACAGGCAAGTCCAGAGAATGCTAAGCAAATTGTTAAATACTAACACCCCTTCTATAACGTAGTCTATTAGCAAAGTGGCAATAAAATTCTACAGAATAAGATAAAAGTTATCTCAAGCTTTTCTTGCCCACAAATTAATAAAATGCTTAAATAGCAGTAGTCTAAAGCCTTAGGCTTTTGTGTTCCAAAGTTGTGGGAACCAATATCATAACCCAGAGAGACAGCAGGCCAGAAGATTTCTCATTCTCTGGAAGGCTCTGTTGACTGGCACAAGGCTTCAGCTTGCTCGAGACCAGTGACCAGTAAGGAGGAAGGTCAATTGCATGGATGTTCATGAATAGACATGGTTCAGAGTCCAGATCTGAGAACTGGAAGGAATTTGAAAGGTCAACAAGTCTCACTGTTACTTGTCCTCTGGTTTTTCTGCTGGACCTGGGAGAGTGGACTAGAGATTGTGGGTCAAGATAAAGTCAAAGTGTGCCCCTTTGTGGACCTGGGAGTGTATTCCAATGACACAACACAGCCACACATTTTCTGTCCACACACACTGCCCTGGCTTCAGCTGAAATCCCAGAGAATGATCAAAGAGCCTTCTCATGTGGATTTACCAAAGGCTCAACAGTACTACTGCATTACAGCAGCTGCCCAGAACAGAGTGTTGCAGATTTGTAACCAAGGTCTATAAAATGTGTAGGTCAGGTACTTGCGTCTGGATTTTTAGGCCACTAGTCTAACGCATCTGGCGGATACAGTAAGTTTTCTAAAAATGTGCAAACAGGAGTCCAGGTTTTTTGAGCGTGAGCCACCCGTTCTCCTTGCTTGGCACTGTGATAAACCTTTCTCTGCTCAAAAAAAAAAAAAAAAAAGTGCAAACACTATGTGGTTATTTAATTTAACTTTTTAATTTAATTCTCATAGCAACCCTATGTGGTAGGTACTATCTATGCTCCTCTTCTTCAGATGTGGCAACTAAAGCATAGAAAAGCTCACATATCCTGGTAAAGATCACACATAGTGAAGCCAGAATTCAAAGCCAGGCAGTGATACTCCAGAGCCTCTAATCTCAAACATTCCCCTAAGCTACCATGTGGTCTCTCTCATGCCCCCTCCCTATCTGACCTTCCCTTTTTTTAAGGAGGTTTGGAACTGAAATTTTGGGTGCAGTTGATGAATAATGTCAGAAATGGTGTCCAGAAAGGAAAAATAAATTGCCCCTTCCTTTTTTTCCCCATCTTACCAGGGAAGTATTGAGACAGGTAATACTGAGGGACATAAGTCCTTTGGATTTTTATAGCAGAAGATTTTGAGAACACAACTGACCTGTGAGAGTTTTCAGGCTAATGGTCAAGACCAATAGCAAATAGGTGTTTTGAATGGAAAGCTTTAGCAAAGAATTTAGGAATTCTTTGGAATTTAGGAAGTGAGCTTCAATGGCCATGCTCTAAGAAGCCCTGAAGAGAGGTTATCCTGTGAAGATAAAATATCTGTGGACCTCCATCTTCTGGGCATAAAAACCAGATCACATCATCACATGAGGAGCTCCATATCTCATGGAAATGATGTTAGATAAGGATGCTAATTCGTGAATTTGCAATGAGAGCCATAGTCCCCGTGTGGACTAGAATACTTGCATCAGCATGGCCGGCACATTCTCACCCTATAGGCAAGCCGATGTGGGAAACCAAATTACAATCAGAAGGATGCTTGATTAGGAGGGAATTAGAGAAAGGAGGGTGAGTTAGAGGATTTTAGGCTTAATGGTGTGAGATAAAAACAGCCCAATTTGTCCATCTCCACAGCAGGGACGACCTTTCAAATAGCAATATAATACTCACATTTCACTGGGTTAAATTTCCTCTGTTCTAGTAGAGCTTGGAGAAGCACAGCCAACTTATCTTTTGTGATTATGATTTTTCTATAATTATTTTCTGACCAATCTCCTTTCTATTGGAACGAGTTATCTATCTTTGAAATGTATTGAATATTTTTAGTTTAATTTGTTCAAGCTGAAAAACCATCCTTTCTTTCAAATTATTTCTACTAACTTTTCTAATTCATCTTTGGATTCCTGCTCAGAGAAAAATTCAAGTTCCAAATATTTCCATTTATCATTACCATACAAGAATACAAAAACCTCAAAGAAGTAGAATATAAAAAGTATGGTTTCCCATTTATCCTCACTTATGTCTGTACATTTTGCTTATTTAAAAAGTAAACAAAAGTCAGTAAATGAAAATTTCAAAAACTAAGGGGGTATCCTGGACACAATTCACATATTCACATTCAACTCAGAGTCTCAAATATTCTTCTATCCTTAAAGCATGGGTCAAGAGTACTGACTCTAAGAAAGGTTACTTTAATGCCTTACAGGGTCCTAAACACCAAATGACTACTCATTCACATTTATTGGACTGTTCTTATTAAAACAAGTAAAGTAACTCTGACTCTGGAAAACTATTTTCATCCTGTTAAAACATTGCATTTTTAATTTAATTTTTTAACTTGAATTCTATTAACCAGAATGTCCTATTCTCAAGTCTTTGACTCAATTGATATATTTACATTTATATCAACTCAATGATATAAAATCGCTTATATTTTCAACTACAGTGTACTGCCCAGAGCATGTTTTAGGCTTGGTTGACTCTTCAAGGAAGAAGCTAGGTTCTTAGATCCATTCTTCCTGTGGATTGATCGCTGTTAGGAAGAGGCCCTTTTCCCAGGTGTAGCAATTTCTGTTGACGATGGCCTGCTCTACATCTGCTTGTCCACCTCTAAGCTCACTAGTAGCTTTGGTGGACACATCCTGTACACCCTGAGAGCATCTGACCACAAGAGCCTGTATCTTTGTTTCTCTGCCTTAGAGCAGGGTACCCTGAAAATGCTGGAATTTGACATACCCAGGGCAACCTGATTGGAGTTGGAGTTGGAAATATTCCAGCTTCCCCAACTTCCATGAGACATTTGGGCAGTGCATTTTACAGACATCTGAGGGTTCCCAGAGGGGATGGAGCCCCAGTTCCCAAAGCATCACTCACTCATTAGCGCCCCGCTTGCCGGCTCCTTGCGCTCTCTGGCTCACTTTCACTGCGCCTTCACCTACGCTTCCTGACGGGGCTCTCAGATAAATTGTGCCGAGGTCTTTATCTCAGGGTCTGCTTTTGTGGGAACCCAAGAAAAGCAAATCACCCCTCTTCTGATTTTCTATCATGGTGAACTCATGGTGTTAAGTCAAATAACCACACTTTACTGTTAAACACAGAGAATAAGTCTGTTTAGAACCACTAGGTGATTTATAGGAGAGCTCCTTCTAATTCCCTGGGACGTGACAAGAAAATGATGCTTCCTATTTCTGAAGGTTCTCAAGAACTACAGGTGATTTTTGCAGATGGTTAAGCATACTTCTTTAACAAGAATCCAAACTTTTGAATTACTATATTGCTTTTAGAAAAGAATTTAATAATATATTTTAAAAGCAGTATCAATGGTCACAGCCTTGGATCCATTAATTCTACTTCTAGGAATTTACTTAAAGAAAATTCATATCACAAAAGGCTTACATATACTACAGATATGAAAATATGCACTTCAGAACTGCTTACAATAACAGCTGAAAAAAATTTGAAAATAATCTAAATGTCCTACAATGGGGAATAGACAATTAGATTATAATGCATTAACTAGTTCTAAAATTATGTAGCCAACAGAGATGGCACTAACAATTATGGTTTTGATGTAACGGTAACTGAAAAGAAGCTATGAAAAAACACACTTGTGTTACAATTTCCTTGTAAACATAATATTTGCATACGGACAAGAATTAGAACAGAACTGGGTAAAGTTACCTAAAATCTATCAAAATTGTGCTCTCTTATCATCTAGGGACAAAACCAGAAATGAGAGGCAAAGAATGTTGTTAAGGCTATAAATACAATGTGTGTGTAATTCAAAGATTAAGACAGTGTTAACTAATCATAAACATTGTTAGACATATGCCTTAATTCCTCACTCCCCCTTACTATCAACTTGGAAATCCTAGATTAAGAATGTTAAGATATAAAGGCACACAGAAAAGGAGAAAATGCTCCTAAGGAGATAAAGCGATTTGTTAATGTTAATTAGTGGAGAGCCAGAATTAGCTCTGGCCCTCTGACCATCAGTGTAGGGCTCGGCCAATTTCCTTATCTGTAAGCAGAGTATTAACTCCTGCCCTACTGCAGGTCTTTGGCTTTTGTAGGAATTAAAGGATTTCTGTATATTGCAAACCCAGTCCACAAGGAAGCAATGCCAAATTTAAAAGAAAAGTCAAGTGATAAAGATGGCTGCCTGTACACCAGAAATTGACACATTGTAACTGACTGTACTTCAATAATTAATGGGGGGAGGGTGGAAATGGCTGCCTGATTTACAGTCTGTAGTGGTCCAGGGCATAAACTTTGGAAAGAGGGTGATTATCTAGTCTGGGAGGAGCAGGATGTTAGTTACTCCTACAAAGGTCTCTGAAAAATGGGTGTTTCAGCCAGAGCTGTGGTGGATCAGCTAGAAGCTACTGATGCCTGGTTCTCTTTCCTCAGGCATGAGATTCTTTGTACCTGTATCATCTGGGAGTGATTCAGACCAGGAAGAGCTAGAGCTGCCAACTTAAGCTCTGTTTCCTCTCATCCACATTTCCAGCACACTGCACACACTGCCTCCCTTAACACTTGATTCTCTTCCCTCAAACTAGGTCCCCTCTCCTGGGCTCAGCCAGGGACAGTTCAGCCCAGGCTTTTAGACAGATCTCTGCTGAGCTCCCCCAGTTCTCTGCAGGCTCTTCACAAACAAGTAGTCAGCAGGAGCTATGTGGGAATATGAAGGAACAAGTCTCTGCACACAGGAGATGCCCAGGAAGTGCTAACCAAGAAAGGATGGAACTCTGCAAAGTAGCACGAGGTTCAAATTGTGAACCACTACTTTAAACGTTAAGAACACTATTATTCTCCGGTACTGCATCATTATGGAAAACATATAACAGGATAAAAAAGGGACTAGATGTTTTAAGACCTGGATTCTGTTCTTGATTTGACCACTAACTTGATCAGTGACTGTGGACAGTTAGTTGAACACTCTAGGCCTCTTCGTAAAATAAAGGGATTTTTCTAGATGATTCCTAAGATGTCTTGTAGCTCTGACGTTCTATGACTATATGTGAACAGCATTAAAAATAGGAGGAAAATTAACATGTACATATACAAGCCGGCTTTCCTATCAAGGGAACAGTGCAACAAAAAAAACAAACTTTTTGACACATACTAATCAATACTAAATTACTCATAGTGTATATATCAATACAGGTTTTAATAATAATAAAGCCTCAGTCTGGCTGCACAGAGGCAGAGTGCAATAAATAGTATATTTCTGTCAACTTCTTGCTTAAGAAGGACTCTTTCTCCGTCTTTCTGTCCTCCTCACCTTTCTACAGAATACTCTAGGTTTTAAGAACACAGATTCAGCAGCCAGACTGAGTTCAAAGTCAAGGACTGCTAATATCTAGCTGAACGGCCTTAGAAAATGATTTAACTTTTCTGTGCATCATTTAAAATAATACAATGACAGTATTTACCTTGAAGGGTAGCTGCAAGGATTAGATGGCAATATACATAAAGCTCTGAGAACATGTAGTATGTGTTAACTCTTAAGAGCATAATTAGTCTAAGTATATTAATATCTGTCCTTTATAAGTGGGATATCCTATCTTGAGAAAACAATAAATAACTTGTAATGGGAGCATGTTGAGTATCCGTGGGATAGCCGGGTGGCCATGCCTAGTGGGCAGTCCAAAACTTTGGCTGTAGTTCAGGGGCAGATCTAGGCTGGAGGTTTATACTTATCAGGCTACCCACAAAGGCAGAGATTGCACACCTAGAAATGGCTAACTTTAGCCATGGACAAAAATTGTGCTGTGCGAGGAGAGGAGGGTGAAAGAACAGGGCTTTCATTTGACACCCACTCTTGAGGAACAGATTAAGGTAAAGGAGCTAATGGAACATACTCAGAAAGAGAGGCCAAAGAACTAAAAGAGAGTGATTTCATAAAAGCCAGAGTGCAAAGTTTCAGGCAGAAGCTACTCAAAGCAGTCAAGTTATGTGGCCTTGAGACTAGATAAAGGCTGAGAAAAAGGCATTGCCTCTGACAATTCAAAGATTATTGCTAACCTTAGAGAGAGCAGTCTTGGAGGAGTGATGAAAGAAGACGCTAGATTTCAGTTGGCTAAAGAATAAATAGGAGGTGAAAACCATGAGTCAAGGAATGTAGATTACAATTTCAATATGTTGTCCGGAAAACAGAGCTCATACCCGATAGAGCTGAGAACGGGAACCCAACCCTTATAGGTACCTACCAAAGAGTCGTATATTTTTTTAAAGACATAACTTAGTATTTTGTGCATTTCCTCTTGAGAAAGTCTTTTAAAAATAATATGCAATAAAGGTTTCACTGGAAAATAGCTTTAAACTATTGTGATAATATACAGAATTTTCAGGGGATTAACATTAAAATAGCTACTTGTAAATATCAGAAAGGCTATACTCTTAGCTTGCTGTTATGGGGTGAAGTCTATATGATACCCAGACAACCACGAGGGAAATGGAAAAACTGATTTCATCGGCCTATGTTTTGTCTGCATGGTGCCAAATAGCCGTTTTGACTGATACTCTCACTTACTAGTCTCAGTCGCATACTTGTGGTAGCATCATTTAGAGAAAGCCCCAGGTGTTTAATGAGGGCCTGGCTTATCAACATTGTACTATGTGGCTAAGTTTATTCATCTACGAAGGCAAGGTAAAATTATATATATATATAAAAGTATGTATATGCATATATGCATCTATATATGCATATACGTGTGTGTGTGTGTGTATACACCAACACATACAATCTTCCTACACTATTTAGCATGTACCAGTCTGGCTGATTTTTTTTAAGTTAAATTTTTTTTTCTGATATTTAGCATTCCCAGGATGATAATTTTGTGTATTCTGTTCTTAGCTTTATTTAAGTCAAAGGCAGCTCAGTCAAGTTACTATTTTAAAGTTCATTCTATTTAATTAAGATGGTAGAAAATAAGGGAAAGATGGTAGGGAAAAAAACAGGAAAAGTGCCAAGGGTTGTGAATAAAGAAGAAAAAAAAAATTAGAAAGCTGAAAAGGAAAAAAGAAAACAAAATATTGCTTTCTTAGAAAGAAGCTAAGAGTTAACTGCAGAAGTCCTTGCTGATGGATTCAGTTCTTATCCTGGATATCTTTTCCAACTATGAAGGTAAGACATTTTGAGAAAGATTTCTGGGGTCATAGCTGAAATTTTCACATCAGGATTAGTTTAGATCTGCAGATCTCTGACTCATGACCTCCTAAACAGAATATAAATTTGCTCTCAGAAGAAGGAAGGCGAGTTAATCTAGTGGAATGCTTTAAGTAGCTCCCAAGAAGAAACATTTTTATCCATTCTACTTAAAAAGGAGAAAAGCCTAAATTTAGCTCTAACAGACCCAAATTGTCCAATGAATGCCATCATGAATGCTTTCAAATAAAATAACCTTATACCTCACAGAAAAGGTGAAAGGACACAGTATGAATACCATCATTATAAGTAACTAATTCTGTCACCATTTTAGATTGTTTCAGCAAGGAAGAACCATAATAATTATTGGGCATTTGCTATCAAAAACATTTTCTATGAAAAATCACTCTTCTCAAAATAGATTTTGAAAAATAGATGTCATGTTAATGTCTGGCATGGTCCTGTCACATGTAAGTACACTTAGTGAAGAAAATCCAGGAATGGAGTGAGACTCCTAGTTCCCAGAAGTGTAAGAAGGTGCTAATGCACAAATGTGAAGTTGCCCACTCTGTGTTTACTTAAAAGAGAAAAAAAAAAAAGTCTAGAAACTCCAAGAGCAAAATTATAAAGGACACCAAGTTTGACATAGGTACTCTCTCTTCCTTTCTGTATTTACATATTCCTTCTTCCTCTATCAAAGTTAGGTGCTTCTTCTGAGTTCTGATTTTTAAGGATTCTATTCTCAAACAGGAGTCAATAAAGAATCTTAAAAAAAAAAAAAGACTTAAATGATCTTATTTATAAAACAGAAACAGACTCACAGACATAGAAAAGGAACTTATGGTTACCAGGAGATCAAGAGGGTGGGAAGGGATAAATTGGGATTTCGAGATTTGCAGATACTAACTAGTATATATAAAATAGATAAACAAGAAGTTTCTACTGTATAGCTCAGGGAACTCTATTCAATATCTTGTAGTAATCTATAATGAAAAAGAATATGGCAAGGAATACATTTATGTATATATATGACTGAAAAATTATGCTGTACACCAGAAATTGATACAACATTGTAAACTGACTATACTTCAATTAAAAAAAATTTTTTAAAGATATATTCTAACTAAGTAGCTGTTAAGATTTAGTCCCTCCAGGAGGGACTTGGGGTTACGGAAGTCCTAGATACTGCTCAAAGCATATCGTGTTAGTTTGAGCTGATAAAAGATGCACAGGGAACAACAAAGATGATACCTGATTAAGTGCTATTGACAGAATCACTGTCTCACAGCATTATCCCTTCCAAACTATTTAGTAGTAGGAGTATAGCCTTTGAGTGAAAATGACAGAATCTGGGTGGGTTCACACTCGGTTCTGCCATGTATTAGCTGCATGACCACCCACAATTCCCTTAAAATACATGTGCTTCGGTTTTCATGTATTTATCACAGAGGTAAATACAGTGTCTTCCATCTAGCGTTGTGAGTATTAAATTTGTCATTCCCCTACTCCATGAGAGTTGTCTGGTGGCAGGTGAACACTGCCAAGCAAGTTTCTCCAGCATCCTTTCTGGCTTTAGCAGGTAGATGGTAGATGGGAATACAAAGGATTCATCACATCCAATTTAACATTACCGGGCCATCTGGTAGGACTACAGCTGCCTCTTCATGCTATAGAAGAAAGTCCAGAAACCACATGAAAAGCCTGGTGCCAGGGTCCCAGAGGAGGTAGGAAAAGTCTTTGACACCGAAGCACAAGGCAGTGCAAGCCATTTAGCTCTGTGCTACCTATGAACACATTTTTCCTTACCTCTGGAAGGGGACATGGCTCAGTGGGGATGAGCAGCTCAGGCAGCAGGCGGCATCTAGGGGTGAGAGAGCCAACATAAAGCTTTTGTTGTGAAGGGAGGTAAATGTTTCAGACGCTAACAGGAGAACAGCAGGATGGTGACCTGACAATGGACTGGCTACTCCCTGAACCCCAGCCGATGCCCTTGCCTGTGATTCCCCACTCTTGGAATGTCCCTCTCCAAGTGCTGTTCTCCAAAGCTATGTCAGTTAGGAATATACACCGTGTTCTCTAGCCCTTCCCACAAGAAGTAAAACCAGGTCAACAAAAACTGGTAAGGAAAAACACATAGAGACTTACATAATTAAAGTACACAGGGAAGTCCGGGGCACAGGCTTAGCTTCAAGCGTGTCATTAGCGATAGTGATTTGAGAATAGAGCCACAGCCAAGCAATAGAAAGATAGTAGTCTTCTAGAAGAGGGAAATAGCTCTTTTGTTGGGTCAGAGCCTCAGCTAGACTCATTGCCTGATTGCTGTAGATTATGTGTGTCTCGCTAACCCCAACCAAGAATATGGAACGTGGAATCTGTTGACTAGGACCAGGAACATGGACTCTGTTGACTGGCCCAGATCTTCCCAGATACTCACACATCACTAAATGAATTCAGCACCACCAGATTTTAAGGGCTGACACTGGAGGGGAGGATGTCCCCAGATGAAATAATATCTAAGATTTTATCATAGGAATTGATCGATTTATGGAAGAAAAAAAAACAGTCACCACCATTACCAAAAAAAACAAAAACAAAGCAAAAAAACCCTACAAGTCCCACTAAGGAGGCCTTGTTCATATTTTATTTCCTTCAGAACTTTTCCCTGACATACCAATCAGAAGTGAGCCCTTCCTCTCTGAGCGCGTTTGGGTGGTTCGGTTCGTTTGCCTCACCGTGTTTACCTGTGCTGGTGTCTTCTCTCTCCTTTTACAATCCTTGATGAAAGAGACTGTGTTTATGTGTGCCTGAATTGTGCAGAGAGTCTAGCACAGAAAGTGTTGTATACAGAAAGTGTGTCATTAAGAAAGGTCGGCTTCTGTGTTTATACATAGATTTCTTTTCAATGGGAAGAATAGGTTATATCATTTTTAGAAACATGAAATAATTATAAATGATTAAGGACCCATGGAAATCAGTAGTGGATAAATTTGAGGGATTTTTCATGTTACCGACTGAGATGATTTACTGTCCTTATTTTTATAGTTCCTTAACCATTCACAATTATTTCATTTTCTAAAAATAATACCAATATGTGTCGAGTGCCTTGAGTATATACGAAGTGAATAACACAATTTTACTTTATAATCTCAGTTTCTCATGCAAGCCTAGAATTGAAATCTTTGTTTTACAGATGATGACTCTGAAATGTAGAGAGGCTAAACACTGAGCCCAAGTGCACAGCTGGAGATAGGTAGAGACCAGATTGGAATTCAACTGACTAGAAACCACTGTGCTTTCATTATGCCCTAAGTAGCTTATGCTTCATCATGTATGAGTCCTGGATTTCAGCAGGTGTGAACTAATGCTCTTCTGTGGTGCCTATCCTGGAAGATAAGGGAATGCTTTTACTGTTTTCTTATTTTTTAAGACCCTAATACTGGGTAATAATATTATTTCTTCCCTCGCTCCCTTCCTTCCTTCTCTTCTTCCTTCTTTTTTGGTTATTATCTTTGAAGAATGAGTAGTTGTGGAGCATTCAACATTAGAAAGATACAGTGGCACTGCAGTTCCCTGCTTGGCTTCTTGGGGTGAACAGATTTAGACTTAATCCCTGCTTCCACCACCAAAAATGCTATGATCTTAAACAAGGTAATAAACTTGTGTTTCCTTTTCCTTAAAGTGGCTAATAATAATAGTACTTACTTTATAGGGTTGCTGTGAGATTTAAACAGAATACTTTATGAACACAATTAGCTTTGAGCCTGGCACGTAGTAAACACACAATAAAACTTGTGCACTCTTGGCTACTACATATTTTATCAAGTAAATCTGATCTCCCAGACTTTATGACCTTCAAATTGTTTTAAAAAGTTGAATATCTATTTCCAGAACTAGAAAGTAGAGCTTCTGAAATAACCAAGAGATGTATCAGTCAAATAAAGGTTAATGAGAATCACTTATGCATATATAGCATTAAATATATAAAGTAATAGCAATACTGTTGCAGCAGATTTTCAGATGAATCAGGATCTCATAGAAACAGCCCAGTGTGATCATGTCATGGACTCAAAAACTCAATAGAATCAGTTTCTAATGAGGCCAAGCCGACCTTATTAGCAAGAGAATAGATCCAAATCCAACTGCAAAGCAAAAATTAGACAGTGAAACTATTGAAAACATTTTGTTTTGGGATTACTACTTCTTTTTTCTCATCTGAAAAATGTGAGAACCATCAGAGGCATAACATCCAAACAGATCATTGTTATTTTTAACTATAACATTCCCTCAGCTCTGTGAGAGACTCCTTTTTCTTTAGTTGGGTCCGATCACTGGCTTGAAAGGCAAAGGATGGAATAGTAAACCCTGAGTCCTGGGTCTGAAGTGACTGATAGGTACACAAAAGAAAGAAAGAGAAGGACTAGATCAATCCATATTTAACATTTGCAGGGTTAATGATAGTGCCTTCTGTCTGCAACCTGCTCTAACATCTCCCTCTCGCCAATGTCCTGTGGTTGCTAAGCAACCTCTCATAGAAGTAGCAGAGTGAGCAAGGTCTGTCAACTTCATAATTTTTGCCTTAAAGAGGCAGTGGCTATGATGAAAGCAAAGGTAGTTTACTTCAACTCTGTTTATACTTGCTCTCTGTTTCTCTCAACCCCATCCCTTTCTCACTTCCTGCTTTTAGATAGGAAACTCTTCGAGATTTAGAAAGAACTGAAGGTAAAATTTTGTTGGCTGCAGTGCAGGAAGGAAAGTTGAAAACATAATTTTCGTCTCAATTTCCATTTGCAGTTACTCTTGGAAGCAAGTTACAAAATCAAACGCAATCTTAAAATTCAGCAAAAGAAAAGCAGGAATAAAGTTCATGGTAGCTCTGTCCAAAGGATCATATACTTCAAGGGGAGAAGAAATCATAGCTTCTCCGATCCATCTATTGCATGTTTCTGAGAATATCTGGTGTGTTCAAAGGTGTGAACTATGACTCTAAGTCAAAATTAGAGTCAGGCAGTGGTGACGGAACACTGAAGACCACGGTGGTTATTTCATTCAAGGCCTTTCTTTCTGCATATAACTTTCTTCTAAATATTTCATTGGGATTGGCATTTCTTATCTTTGGAGACTAGATTGATTGTTCTGTGTTTCTTTCTTCCATGGAAATCTGCTGAATCTCTCTAAGATAAAGTCTTACTCTCTTCTCATGGAATACATAGTTATACAAGATAAAGTAATGGCTAATAGCATTCATTTTGGAAGTATACAAATATGAAGTTGTAGTTTAATTGTAACTTACTAGTTGCATGATCTTGGATGAATTATTTAAGCCTGGCTAACTCTTGGTTTGATTATCTATAAAATGAGGACACTGAAAATACTCTCTCCATGAGTGGGTGTGGAGATTAAATGAGGTAATTCATGTAAAATGATTAGAAGAGTGAGATACACAAAATAAGTGTCAAATAAGTACCTTGTAGGTATTATTTTTAATTTTTATTATTTTTAGTTTTAGTTATTCTCAGTCTTCTCAATACATTGTTTGAATGTATTATTATCCATTACTTCTTTGAAAAGGCTAAGTAAAATGTTAAAATATTCAAAAGCAAACATCCTCATTTAAAGTTAATACTTGAAAAAGTTAACATTAAAAAAACCCCACATTTTTAGTTCCACTGAATGTCAGAGGATTTTGGTAAAAGGATCTTGCTCTGCTGAAAGTCCATACATATGTTACTGATCAAGGATGGCGAACCAATGTCCCTTTCTTCCACCCCACTCTGGTCCTTCAGCAGAACCAGAAGGTACATCAGAGAATGTACATTTAAACAGTGATGCCAAGGAAATAATTCGACAAAGTACAATCTGGGAGGATTTCTGAAATGAGATGAAGAATTCCACGTCTTCAGGAATTTATTAAATTTTCAATATAACTGTATCAGACTGAGATCCAGAGGGTCTTGTAATACCTAAACTATCATAAATAAAAGTCGAGCATTTCATTTTCACTCTCATAGTTTCATACTGACGTCTGAGTTTTGTTTAAGTTTCCATTTTCTCTGCAGCCACATGCTACTCATAAGCATGCTTAAGAGGCAAGCGCACAAAATTTGATAATTTTGAGTATAGAAGTTAGAGCGCCAATAAATTTTAAACAGTGGAGTGTTTGTATATGCATGTTGTATATTTTAAATGCGGTCTAAAAATTATTTGTGAGAAGACACCAAAATTAGAAATACGGGTGGATATTTGGGTAATTCAATGCATACCTCTTCAGTGGCCCTAATCATGCTTTTCTCTTCCTATTTCCTCACCTAATAAGACCAGTATCACACCACTACTGTGTGTCTTTCAAGAAAACTGATTGACAAAGAAGAACATTTCTAATTCTTCTGGAGAAAGAATGTCGGGAAGATAATTTCTGAGGAAACATTCATTGGGCTACCTGGGTTTGAGGATCAAAGCTGTATCTCTTACTTCTCCATTGGGGGTGGCAATATTTTACTGTGGTTTAGAGCATGTAAATGTAGTCATATCTGGATTTATATCTGGATTCTAAAATGCACTTACTTCACCTTTCTGCATCTTGGTTTCCTTGTAAATGGGGAGTAATAAAAGAGCTGGTGTGATGACTGTGTGCTTAGCACAGCGGCTAGAGCATACGTGAGCTGTTACAGCTGTTATCAGCATCTTCATCGGCATCATCCTTTCCTCAGTGAAGTCCATACCCTCAGGTGTGTGTGAATGCTTTAGAAATGAGCAAATATTCAAAAAGCATTCCTAGGCCCAGGATGTCTCTGTTTATAGGTAGCCCTGTAATTCTAGTTTTAGAGAAGGCACAAAACTTCTACAAAGAGATGGACTCCCACAGACGTAATTTTCAGTGGCTTAAGTTAAGTAGAAAAGTGAGTGGAAGTTAGGCAGCAATGAGTAGAGACCCTGGTAAACCTGCCCCGGTGACCAGGAATCTTGAGACTTTTGCCTGCAGACCTTATGGACCCTGTTGACTCTGACTGCAGTTTTCCAGTTCAGAAATTCACATGGCAAATAAGTTTTGAATGAGGAGCCAGAAGAAGTGGGGTTTAGACCTGAACTTGATTCTTTTGTGAGTGCCCATCTCTTCACTTACAAAATTAGGCATTGATTGAGGGGTTACTTGACGTCAAACATAAAGAGGTGTTTTATATTAAATAAATCATAAAATCTCATAATCCTAGCATTAAATACCTTCAGGTTACGGGTTCTTCCCCTTCCTCTCTCAACTTGGTCTAGTTATGAGGAGTCAATAAATGTCATGGCAAAGTGTTGAGAGTTCCCGTTCAGTTTCCATAAAGAGGATTATCAGCCATTTCGTGCATTACATTGGTCCTGTGCTGGGATCGTGCTTAAAGAAATTATCTGAGGTTGTGCCGTTAAAGATTCGTTAAGAAGTGAACAGAATCTTGTGTAAGGATATATAATATAAATGCCTACAATCTCATCAGGGGCTTTTGGGGGCTCCAAGTCATAGGTTATATTCAAGACACTGATTTCCTATTTATTTGTAAGAATGTGATCCTAGGCATTGAAATTTCTGCTCTACAAATGGTTTTCAACCATTGGTCAATCTATGTTCCCTTTCTGGGAAGTTACATCATTCAGGACCATTTCCCAATTCATTGGTGGTACTTATTTTGTAAGATTTAATCAGTATTAAGGAACTCTCCCCAAATATATATTTTTAGTTTAAACCAATGCAACTTAGACACTTCTAACATAATTATTCCCCGGATAAGATTTGTTTCATTCAACCGTCATTTACTTTGTGCCTATTGTGTGCCTAAATGATTGCCTTCCTAGAAGAAAATTCTGAGTTAGATCACATGCATCCATTTTTGTTTTCCTAGGATCAGCATGCACATGTTTGTGAGTTAAACGTACCATAGATGTTATCATGAGTTGTCCTTAGAGGGATGGTGTTTGGATGTCTGGAAAGGAAAACTTCCTCCCTCTTCTAGGTACAGTTTGCCTAGTTGGTAACACATGGCCATTATGATATGCGGAGCCGTAAATTGTTACGGGAATCAATTCCATCCAATGCAGAGTCTCTCTCTGTCTGTCTCTGTCTCTCTTGCTTCACATATATAAAGTGTTCCTTACTCCCTTCAATATTATGTACTGAACGCATCAGGCTTTATGTGTTTCTACCACAATTATGCGGCTTTAACCTTTACACATGAATAAGCTGCTGTGTGGGTGGCAGGATGAACAGTTAAAGAGCACTGCTCTTGCAGAACAAGGGTGTGGGAAATAGAACAGCACAATGACTTTAAAACTTTATGCTCTCTTAAATAGCTTTCTGTTGTGGTTACGTTAGAGCAGAGTCTCAAAAAGGATTACCAGTATGCTTATTATTCACAAGTGCATTTCTTCCATCCTTAAAAAATTGTGGATTTCTTAATCTTGTCCAGGAAGGTTTGTGTAGTTGAACGATTACTTCTTTTCAGAATCAGTTGTTTGCATCAAGGTTTACATCCATCTTTCTGACCCATGGTTGCTTTAATCCTTCCAAATTAGAAAAATGAAGAAGCTGCTCTGTAGTGTTTATATCATCTTTCTAAATAGAAGCACTGGATTCTTCTTGGGTCATGATCTCTCACAGAATACCTGGAATCTACAGGAAATGTACATAACTGTAATTTCAACAGTGTGAATAACTCAAGTTACCAATTTTTTAATCACTCTAAGATATTTTACTCTGTGTGTAGGCAGGTATGTAGGTGTATTAATGTGTGTATGCAGTGGGGTAGGGTTGGAGGGGATAAAAGGACACTAGTTATCAGGAAACTAATGCATCACATTCCTTTGTACATCGTTTCCATTAAATGACTTTAGATGCTGAACCTCTGCTTCCAAGAGATGGCTGAAAGCTTGCTCTGAAATACAACACTTGGGTTCCTTTCTTCGTACTACTGTGCTATTATTAGCACTTACACAGAGTCCACAGACCTGACAATATGCAAGGGACCTGAACAGAATTTAGAAAATCAATATATCCCTTTTTTCTCAAAACTGTTAGTGAAGGACATGGTATTCCACAGAAGGCAGCAGGGAAGTTCAAAGGATGGAAGGGATTAAGAGCACAGGCTGGAGAAGTTGGAGGCAACAGTGTGTGAGGAAGAACAAGCCAATGCACAAATCAAGTTAACTAAACTGTCCTTTACTGCACTGCGTTTGATCAGAGGTATTAATAAATTAAACTATTGGCTGAACTTCGATGCTATGAATAATTACTTATGAATTTCAAACACAAGGATTACTAATGACAGCTAATGGCTACTAATTGCTATAACCTGAACAGAAGCGTTTCACAAGCAGTATGCACGCACTACTTTTCTCAGTGAGCCGGAAAACAGGCTCAACACTTCTTCCCCATCAGAAGCACAAATTAAGAGTCAGTCTTTCATCTTGATGTTGATGGGTAAAATCTAAGATAATCTGGGCTTACTAATTTCAATATAAATTTTATATGGTGGGCTAAGATTTAATCATGCTAAAATCATGCGTTGCCACTATGTATTTTGGCCAAAACAAGGGTCTATGAAATGTTAATAACTTATTTTTTAAGACTGGATGCTACCTTAGGAATGTAGAAAGGATAGAAGAGAGAACCTGATTTTTTTAAATTTCTATTTATGCTTTAATTATCATTTTAGGTGTTTTTATAATGTTTGCTCTTTCTAGTTGGGACAGCCGTTAGTCATTTCCGGTTAGTATTTAGAATGCCCTCTTCCACTGGGATTTTGAGTTTCAGTGGGAATTTATAAAAAGAAGCTGCCTCTCAGAGCTCCTTGAGTCCCAGTGTTAATTGGAGCGGCAGTTTTATATGCAGTCACAACCCAGTCTCCTGTTCTCGCAATCAGAACGAAGGCTTCGCAGCACACTTATTAAATTCCTCCAGCACCAAAGCCATTGTTTAAGAAACAAAGACAAGCAAGTTTGCAGTTAATGCATCTAGAGGCGGGGGTAGGATGAGAAAAAATAAGTTGTCCTCAGTCTAGAGCTGGCAGACTTCAGGCAAGAAATACACAGCTGTTTTTTTCTCAGACTAGGAATTTGAATTTTAAAACATCTTTCAGATCAAGAAGGAAGCAACTGCTACCCTGATCAATAAGTACCAGGGGGATTTATGCTGATGGAATAAGGAATTCTGAGCCTGCGGTACAAGTGTAATGTGATCTAGGGATCTGCTGTTAACCCTGTGCTATGAAGACACAGTGATGTGAAAACGATGTTAATTGATGAAATTAAGGGAAGGGAAGGGAAAGACACCCAAGAGACATGATTCAAAGTGACGGCGCTGCGTCTCTGATAACTTGTCAGCTCCCTGTAAAGTGAGGGGGTTGTAGGAGGCAAATCCTAAGGTCCCTTTAAGGTCTGATAGTCTGAATCGCTGAGTGAGGGTTGGTTTTCTCCCCAATCACAAAGGGTGCTGAGAGATCACAGGCATGTGAATGGCACCAGGCACCTGCCCAGGGCTCGGGAGGAGAGGAATAGGAGCAGGTGGCAAAGTGCTCAGTGCCTCTGCCAAGGACGCGGCACTGCCTCTGCGTGCAGTGAGCCTCGGCCCACGTTAATTACAAGCTCGCCCCCTCGCCGTTTCTGCGCTCTCAGCCTGATGGCAGTTTCCCCGCGTTTCCCATTTCAGGATTCGGTGAAAGAGAATTTGTTTTGTTTTGTAAAAGTGCTTACTTGGCAAGCAAACTCCCCCTCCTCTCCCTCCTCGCAGGCACCATGATAATAAACGCCACCAAAAGAGGCTAATTTTGCCAGACTTAGATTCCAGCAGCCAGCGCTTCCCAAAGATCACCATGTTATTGCAAAATTAGACTTTTTATTACAGGAATAAATACTGTGCAGCCTTTGTAGCCAGCATGTAATGGATTCCTTTGCTAATTCCACTAAATAACAAGGATTCCTTGTGAAAATAAAAGGCAGGCAAGGTAGAGTAAACCGGCAATTACATATAATGTGCCGCTGTTAGTCTCCCAAAGTGGTTCATAAACCTGGCAGGGAAAGACTGGGCATTTTTCAGGGATTTCACCCCAATTGCCTTGCTGATCGCCTCGCTCTTGGTGAACTGTTTACATGGAGGTGAATGAATTCTGCAACTGTAACCTCACAGAAAGCCTTTATTACCTTCTTGTCCTCGTTCCCTTCTCTTCCTCCTGGGATAATTCAGTTTCTATCCTAATACCTTATTTGCTTATGAACCAAATACCCATGAAAGCCAGAAATCTGAAAGAACACTGTTATCAGAGGATAATAGATTGTATTGGGTGCATTGTTTATAGATTATATTGCTTCAGAGCATAGCATTTAGGCAAGAAAGACCCGTGTCCCAGTGTTCTATCCACCATGTGCAACCTGGGTAACTCGGGGACACATCCTATACCCTTCCTCATCTTTAGCTTTCCCGTCTTCAGGATGGATACAAGGCAGTGATACTGAAACTTCAGCTTGCGTGGGAATCACCAGGAGAGCTTGTGTCAGTGTACCAGGCAATTGCTAGCTTTCTGATTCAGAAGTACTGGGTGGGTTGTAGGGGACCAAGAATTAGCGTGTCTAACATTGCTGCCACGAGATGCTGATTGTGTGGTCCGGGGATCACACTGTGAACTACAGCACAGTGATATTATGAGAATGAATAAAGCGATGTAGTAAAAATGTTTATTTCACACAGTGCTGCCATTTCATCATCAAACACTCTATGTCTGTGTAAATACACATCGTCTGCTTTCTTGTTTTCATTGAGAAACTTAGTGTTTGCTCTCTTTTTACTCCCCAAAACCTTAATTTATTTCAGCCTCTCTTCCTGAAACTCTTTGCAGACCCTACTGTTTATTTTTATAGTCTTCCCCCCTTCCCCCTTCTTTAAAAAAAAAAGACTTTTTTAAACATACCAAAATTTATTTTATTGCTGTTCATTATTGACTTCTGAGATATTCATCAGTGCAGATATCTTCCTTTCTCTCTTTTGTTTGAGTGATGCTGGTGCCCACATAGTAATAACTGTTCTGTTCATGTAGGTTATGGTCCCCAGGCACAAATCAAATTTCTCTGGCAGTCATGATTTTAGCTTGTTGACACCCATGAGTAAAAACAGTAGACTTTTCTCTTATTCCTGGAAGAGAGAAGAGAGAGACCGACTTGATTCATCTCTGGCTCAGTTCCTTTGAACATATGGCATATGCGCCAGAGGTTTTAAAGGATCCTGGCCCCAGAAGGCAGTTCCTTCCCAAACAATGCACTATGAACTGTTTTGAGAGGTGACAGAAGGATAGATGAGCTGGCTTGTCACCCCGGTTCAAGCATTAGCTCCCTGAATAATTTTGGCTAAGTTGCTTACCATTTCTTGACTTAGTATGTCATTCCACAGTCCATTATACCTAAAACATTAGGGGAATGATTCTCTAAGATCCCTGTTGAATCCCTCACTTCGGTGATTTTTTTTTTTTTTTTTGAGATCTTTTCTAGAAATGTCACATAGCAAAGATTACTAAGATTTTGGGTAACTTCAGTTAGTTTCCTGAATTTTCCAGATGACATGACTAAATATAGAAAAGGGTACTTTAACAAAACAAAATCACTTAAACAGCACTTCCTTGTGTTTTAAGGAGGAATGTTCTAGTAAATCATAACAGATATGCCATTCCTGTCCTCTCCTAATTCCAGTGTTTCATAAACACTTGATAGTGAAGCCTCCCTTTGGAAATCCACACTACATATTAGCACCTCAAAGCCTCTGAGAAGTCCTGCAGTAAATAGATGCAGTCTGTTCAGCTCTGTCTTGTATGAAAGGAAAACATATATTTGCAACACATACACTTCTTTCTTTCAATATCAACTAACAGTCTCCTAAATATTGTTTACAGGTACCCATTTGGGGGGAAGCTGATCTGGAATTGAGCCTGAACAATTTGTCATTTTTTTTCCCCAGGAATTTCAGGAATTCAGAACAGAGAGAGATCACTATCGTAGCTGAAGAAAGCAACAGTGTCCAGGAGGCATTGACCTTGAAGACTGGGTAGACTTGGCTCCTGCAGCAGGTACAGTGCCCCATCAGAATTCACCACATCTGTGGGGGACGAAGTCTGAAACTTCTCAAAAAAGCAGCTTGTCCCAGAGCACAGAGTTAGGAAATAGAAGAAGTGGTAATAATGCACAAGATTCCAGCCCAGTACTCTTGATACTGTTTCCTGTCCAATGGCCCCTCCCCTTATGCACAAAATACCTGTATCATAAGGAAAGCAATTTAACAATGTGACAGATTCCAGTGTCCATCAGTGGCAGTAAGCATAAGTGTCATGAAGGCAGCTGAAGAGATGTTTTGATAGGTTGGGACTTCCAGCTTCCCTCTAAGGCACCTTGTGGCAACCAGGTTTGTGTATTTGCATGGAACCTGTCAAAGGCAACATGCCCACTTCCGGGTGTGGTGTGTATCATGTGCTACCAAAGACTTATTCAAAGTCTCAAGCTTATAAACATACAGGATGCACAGGAGGCAGTGTATCAAATGTGCCAGGATGACTTTCTCTGGCATTAGAGAAACAGCAACCTGGCACCTGCCTGAGTCAGCAATTCTGTCTTGGCCAATTTTTAGGTATACATCTGGGGGCGAGTCACTTAACGCCTCTGTGCATCAATGTTCTTATGTTAAACAGGGATAATACTTGGGACTGTCCACACTCTGGTCTCCTTGTGGGGTGGGTAAGAGCATAGACAACTCTGTGTTCTGTACCATAAAGCCAACACTGGAAGAAAAAAAACTTTTTTTAAAAGGTAAGAAAAATAGCCATGTCAGGATTGCCCTGGAAATCACTTGAGATGATGGATCTGCTTATAGCATGCTATAGAAATATGAAAAAGCACTATTTATTATATTGATTATATTAGCAGTGATTTACTTTTCTGTATTAATCAGCATCTTCTGCAGATGCCTGTTTTCAAATGTGTATTTCCCAAGGGTATTAACATTTAAACTTGAAGCATAAGTGCATTGAGTACATTTCGGAGGAACAAATCGAAGGTGAAAGAAGTGAGAAAGGAGAAAGATTAAAATGCCCAAATTCCAAGTGGAATCCCATCTCCTCTCCTCCATGGCTTTGCTAAAGGACAGTCTGGAGAGGTCTCTGAGGTGCGGGAGGGGAAATAGCCTGATCTCTCAGGGATAGTTTTGTGTGTGTTTGTTAAGATTTTTCAGCTGCAAGTAACAGAAAAGCATCAAATTGATGTGCCAGAAAGGGGGGTGGTATATTGAAAGGATCTGGAGAATAGCCCAAATAATCAGAAAATATTAAGTCATGAGGAATTGAACCAACAAATAAAAAGTTAGGTGCAAGGGTTACTTTGTCACTTTCTTTTAGAGCCACATGACCTCACATCTCTAATTTGTTTCAATGTGACAGCTTCTTATTTCCTCTCTCTAGAAGGGCTTTCTCTGCTTGACGTGAATATGCAAAATACGGCCCCTCTCTTTCTGATTTCATCACACTTCCCAATTGTAGAGCCTGCCCAAACTGACCAGACCCTCCGAGTCCTGCTTCTAAATACCCAGGATAAATCACACTGGCCTGTATCAGATCAGTGTCTATTGGGTCAGTGGCTATTCCTGATTTGTCTGTCTGTGGCCAGGACACAGGTCATACAGAGAGTGCAAACATGGCAGAGAGGAACCCTTATTTGGAAACAGGTGCTTCTCAGAATTAGAGGGCATAGGCCAGATAGAAATCTCAAAAGACACGTACCACACTTTGTGAGTAATACAATCACTGGAAAGATACAGACGACTTGTGTATGTAGATTCGATGAGAATGGAAAGTGAAGAGACTTAAAGAGGTTAAAGAACAAATGCAGTCAAGACTTACAGCCTGTGCATGTCAGGCTGTCATGCTCCCAGAGATGCACACTTACCATCTACTCAAGAATGCCTTTATTTAGAAGAGACGTTCCCTCTCGTTTCCTCCACTACCCTTGATGCACCCATGAAGAAGAGGGAAGAGAGAATTTGAGAGCAACACACTTTCTTGAAGCTACATCCTAGAAATGATACTTGTTTCCATTAAATACTCCCCATGCCTCTGTGCCTCTGTTGAACCATATGTAAAAGGAAGGTGGTGATATCTGTGTTGTGATCTTTTGGAGAAGACTGAATGAAATATTACCTGCAAAGTATTTAAGATGGTGCTTGCCATGTGGTCAGGAATCAACATATTTTCATTACGTATTACGATTGATGTAATTATTATTGCATGATGATATAAACAGCTTATATAAGCATAATCATATAGGATAAAGTTTTAGGAGAGGGAAAAAACATATTAGTTCAGAAAGAACTTTAGAGATGAGGCAGGGCTGGTGATTCACACTAGTCAGAGTGCATGTGGATGGAGCAATCCAGTTTTGGAGGTGGGGGGTGGGGGAAGCAGCAGGAGCAACAGCACAGAGGTGCAGGGGTTTCTGCTTTATGTATTATATTGCACATGAAAGGTTGGTTGAAGCAGAAATACCTAAGAGGATATTCAGGAATGCAAGGAGAGTCAGACTTTCAATCTCTGTCAAAACTTCTTTTTAAAAAAGACATAAATTAGTAATCTAGAAGAGATTATGCATCCAGGGAAATGTCTTTGTGCAAATAAAATAAAAAAGAAGAAGGAAAAAAAGAGAGAACAGCATAGAAATACCTATTGACTCACATCTTCCAAGCTAATTCCACTGTTTTCCAACTTTCCAAGGTGATTTCAATACAAGGAATGGTCTTTTCTAATCTGAATCAACCCTGGCACTTGTTGGAGTAACTATATAGAGAGGTCCTTTCTAAATTGTGTCACTTGGTTGAAATGCATTGATATAGTGGTGTAATTAACATGGCTGTCAAGGAGGAGCTTGGTGAATTGCCAGTCTCCCAAGTGAGGTTTGCCAGAGAAAAGTCACATGCATATCTTCAGGTGTTGCAGACGCATGACTATAGCAGGTCAAGATAACACCAATCCCCTTTAAATGTGTGTGATGAGTTTTGAACAAGACGAGTGACCTTTGGAAGAAAAAAATCCTCTCAAGACTCACAGATATGTGATCACGATTATGATTATCATCACGATCATTATCGTCACCACTGCCATCATCGCTATCATCATTTTCAGCAGCATCATTTTTCAGAACTTATTGTATGCCAGGATCTGCATTAGGTGCATTACATGCACTATTTATAAGCTTCTCAAGGTGCAGTGATGTGTATGTATATCATTATAACCCCCCATTTCACAGATGAGAAAACAGATGGGTAATTGCATTAATAAAATACCCAGTGTTACACGTTTATTAATGGTGGAGTTAAGGTTTAAATTCTGGCAGTCTTAATTCCAGAATCTCAATACTACTTCCACATTCAACTCTCCATATTGGATGTTCAGAATGTTAGGGGGGACGTAGTAACATTATAAAGCTATAAAAATTAAGACAGTGGATTATTGATCCAAGGATAAAGAAATAAACCAGTGTAACAAAATAGCAATTTGCAAATACTAACTATTATATATAAAATAGATAAACAACAAATTTCTTCTGTGTAGCACATGGACTATATTGAATATCTTGTAGTAATCTATAGTGAAAAAGAATATGAAAACAAATATATTTATGTACATGTATGACTGAAACATTATGCTGTATACCAGAAATTGACACACTGTAAACTGACTATACTTCAGTTAAAATAAAAAATAAAAAACTAGCCCAAATTTCTCACCAAATTCAATTCTTATAAGTAAATAAAATAAAGCATTCATTCAACATCCAAAAAAAAAAAAAAAAAAGAAGATTCTCAGACAGACCCACCTAGTTTATGACAAAGTGATACTGCTGTGTTTTGTGTTTTAGGGACAATGATGACCTTTCAATAAATAGTGCTGGATCAATTGTATATCAATATAGGTTAAAAAATGAATCTTGACTCCTTTTACCTCCTACCCTTTATTAAAAAAATGATTCTAAATAGGCTATAGATCTAGATATAAGAAGGTAAGACAATAAAAAATTTATGAAGAAGCAAAATATTTTCACAACATTACAGATAAGTAGAGGTATCACGTGCTAACCATGAGGTAATAGAATGAAAAATGGCATTACTCTAAGTAAAAATTTTGTTCATCAAAATATACCATGGTAAGTCACAGAATGGGATTGATGAAGCAAAAGACTTGCCAAAAATATAAAAAGAACTGCACAAATCAACAAGGTAGGGGAAAAGAGACCAATAAAAATGAGCTAAAAGCTCAAATAGACATTTCACCAAAAAAGGATATTCAAATGACCAAAATACATTGAAAATTTTCTCAAATTCACTGGCCCTCAGGTAAATGCATGTTAGAACCACAGTGCACTAGAACTGCATACCTGCCCAAATCAGTAAAACCAAGGCGGGCACTGCCAAGCTTAGGGAAGACACAAGCCAACCGGGAGTCTCACTCTTTGAGGAGGAATAACCACTTTTGAAAAAATTATTCATTGAGATCTTGAAAAGTTGATCACAGGCATAAACTTTTACCCAAAAATTCCATTCCTGAGTGTCTGCCCAACAGATAAGAATACACAAGCTTACAAAAAAAAAAAAAAAAAAAAAAGGCAAGACTGTTCACAATGCCATTCTTAATTGTCCCCAAACTGAAGCCAACCCAAATGTCAAAAAGTTGAATGGATAAATTGTGATATGTTCATGTAATAAGAAGTAGACTGATTCAAGCATAAATATATTAAAGCAAATATATATATTTATATATATATAAATAAATCTCACATTGTTGAGCATAATAAGTCAGATGCAAAACAGCATGGTGCATGATTCCACTTATATAGAAGTTCAAAAATAGGCAAAATTAATCTATAGTGTTAGAAGTTCAGGATTTTGATTATCCAGGGGAATTAGTGACAAATAACTAGAAGGGAAAATGAGGAGGGGCTTCTGGAGGGCTGGTCATTTTTGTTTCCTGATCTGTGTTTATGTTGGAGGAGTGTGTTTCCTTTTTGAAAATTCATCTGGCTATAAACATGTCTACTTTTCTTGTAATAGTATGGATTTTATTTCAAAGAAATGCATACTTAGCAAAAAAAAAAAAAACCCAAAACCACTCTAAATTATTTTTATTTCAGTATTTCTTGCTAAAAAGAGCCACAAAATAACTCTGTTATAGTTAGAGCCCTTGTCTTCTTCATTTAGCACTGCTTGTGTTTACATACTCTAAGATTTGTAAGCTCATTGCACATGAATTGATTTTGAGAGGACAGATACTTTATTTGCAAATCTTACCCTCTTGTGCTGCAATTAATGACCTTGCTAAGTAGGCTGCATACAGAATGTTCTGAGATTTATGGCTGAGCTGTACCTGCTCACAAAAAAAGATGGAAAATACAGGTCTGATCAACTATTGCATGATAATGAAGTGACAAGACATCTTAAAGTCATCCAATGTCCAAGAAAAAAACAGAAGAATCATTCAAAAGTCCTTGGGGTTGAATCTACTGGAAAGGTGGTCTCAGAACTTCTATGACATTAATATTCCTATAAGCAGAAGTTAAGGTTGAGGCATATCTTCAAATCCTCTCCTCCAAAAGAAATATTAAATTCCTTTTATGTGATCATCCCTGGAAGGCACTGTGGAATATAAGAGCAAAGACACAACTAATATGGTAGAAATCCCCTCTGACCTCAGGAGCCTCACAAGATAATCTCGCTAGTTTTGAAAGACCAAGAAGCATCTTGCCTTCCACTAAGCTGAACTTTAAGTTTGGAGCTTGATAAGAAATAAGTCACACAGAAGTCAACTTCATTTGGGCTTGCAGCAAGAGTTCAAGATGCTTTTGCCAACGTTTTCCTGATACCCTATGTGCACACACACCTTGAATTTTATGTAGAGTGTTTCTCTTAGTACATTTACTCTATCCTTTTTCTTTGTGGGGCTCTGAGATCACTGAACAGACCTTGGTTTGCAGAACCAATGATCAAATATAGGGGAAGGGTTGGGGCTAAGACAAAGACACAGGCCTGGTACATTAAACTTGTCTTCCACATTCATGATATTGTCCAGGTATGTGTGGCTACCACCAAGGTGCGGTGACAGCAGCCAACATTGATGTGAGCCTGAAGACCTCACCGTACCTGACTCCATCCTGCCTGCTCTTTTGGTTAACATTGTAGAAAAACCCCAGCTCACCATTAAACCAGACAATGGGTCTGTGCTCTCTGGTGGAGGGTGGGGGCCAAGCAAGTGCCATTTTTATTTTGTTGAGATGTTAAAATACAGGAAGGAATTGAATGTAACTAGTTTATAGAGTGTTAGCCATGGGTTATGTAATCAGTGAAAACTCCGAATCTCATTATTTCCTCATGTTGTATACATACTAGCAATCTGATACAGGAGCAGTGATGATGAGACAGCACTGACATGAAAGCAGATTTGGGGGAACTCTTAGCTTGCACAGAGTAGCAGACGTGATTGCCTTCACTGCATGCAATGATATACTGTATTTCTGCTGCATAGTACTTCTTCTATGAAATTTAAATTATTTTTTCTTGTTTAATGACCAGAAAATGAGCCATGCCACACCACACCACCACTGGAAGCTACATCACATTATAGAGGACATGCACTAAGTCAGATTCCTGGGCTGACTAACTCCCCTGAGGCAAACAGAAGTGAAGAGAGAGAAGTCATACTTCTGAGCAGAGAAACCTCAAGTGGTGTCAGCCAGGGTCATCTGATTCTAGGACTTTCTTCTTTAACAGGAAGCATTAAAGAGAAGAAAATTTTTTAAAAGACAGAATGATAAACTTCTATGGACTTAGAAGTTTATAAACTGTATTTCTCTAACATTTCACTAAATAGATAGACTAAGGTAGCCTGTCTATAGAATTTCTCTCAGAGAATCACCTATCAAACTTTTTAATATACAAACTTGTTATATATACATATGTTTGTGTGTGTGTATATATATATATAATATGTAAAACATGTATAACAAACTGATATTTAACTAATGTCCATGAAATAATTGATGTTGGATAAAGCTAACAGAGTCTACAAATAGAACCTGGACTATCACTGCATAGAATTTTCTGCACAGGGAGACAAGACTAATGACTCAGGAGGAAATGACATGTCATGTAGGCTACGTTGAACTACATAACAACATTACCAACAAAAATGATGGGAAGTAAGAGTAGAGGGAATTGAGGGATGTGTAAAGATTGGACACCATCCTTATGGAGAAATTTGGCTGTAGGCCCACGTGTGATCTTTCAGCCATGATCACACGCAGTCTCAAGGATTTGCCTGGCAGGACTCACAGGAGAAGTTGTCCTCCCTGCGCTAAACTTGGTGTACAGCTAGTGCAGGGCAGTTTTCTGAAGGGAGTTGGAGTAAGACCTCAGCCCTCCATTCAGAGGTCGGCTTACTGGGGACCTTCCCAGGCATCTCCACCAAGATCACTGTATTAGGAGCCTTAGCTGACGCATTGTTCTCCACTTTGACTCAGAAACTTCCATTTCTAGCCCTTCCCCAACTCCCTACCTTCTGGCTGTGTCCATAAATGGTCCTCTGTTCTGGGCTTCTCCGTAGACAGTTCCCCCATCTGTGCTGCACCCACCTGACCCTACCCTGGTACTGTTCTATGAAGATAAATGGAACATTGGGGAACCAGAGCTTCCTTTTGCCTCTTGCTTGTACTGTCACAGTAAGTGAATAAAGGTCTGATTGTTACGTTCAGTTTGGCCCATTGTCCTAATGGACTGCTGATTCCTTGACACAATTAGAAAGCCTGCAAGTGACTTTTGCTTTCCGCTAACGCAGCGTAGGTTTTATCAAATCTTTCTACAGAGAACAACTATTAAAGCTGAATGAACTAAAAAAGGGCTGTTTGAAGGCATCAGAAAGCAACTGAGAGGGTCAGGATTTGATGGGTCATGAGCCCCAAGAGATTGGCAGCACATGCTTCACCATGTTTCCCCTGAAGGCATTTGCCATTCGTAAGCATCACTGGGCTGAGAGGATAATCAAAATTGGATGATCTAAGCTTTTAGCAGTCACACGGAGTGGAGATGTAAAAGATAGAAATTGGTATCACTGAGGCCAAAATTTTGGAGAAAAGGAAACCTGAGAAGAAAGCTTGATACTTGACATCACTTTCCTCCTCAGGGCATTTTTCTGATTCCTAATCTTTATGAGGCAAAAAGGCTAGAAGCCAGCAAAGCCAGCAGAATGTGGAAGTTAAGAAATAGAAAAAAAAAAAAAAAAAGCTGAGTTTTTTACAGTTTCATAGTGCTGAGAGGACAAAAATTGGAGCAGAGAGTAACAAGGAGTCGGACCCCTAATAAAACTCAAGTTTCAGTTGAGCAAATGGAAATGCTGCTCTCAAATAATAATAGAATTCCATATAGACCAGCCTTCACCAAGACTGAGACCCATGCTGGAATCACTTGAAAAACTAAATGGATTAAGGCAATCTTCTCTTACAGTGTTTCTGCCAGGAGAACATGTAATCCTCTCTGGATGCCCCAGAGCTTTTGAAAGTTCTTACCCATATGAACAGAATTCAATTTAAAACAAGAATATCAGATATGCCTGAGAAAGGACCAAGATCAAAATCCAATAGAGAGAGAGGAAAAGAAAAGAAACAAACAACCCCTCCATAAGCCCCATAATGGAAACAGACCCAGATCTTGAGTTTTTATCTATAGATTTTAAAATAATTGAGCTAAATTATTAAGAAGATAGATAATAAGATAAAGAATTTCACTGAGGAAATAGGACCTCTAAAAACAATTAAATGGAAATTCTTGAGCATACCATAAGGCAAATAAAAAATTAATGAGTTTAATAGTATAATAGACACAGCAGAAAAGAAGATTAATAAATAGGAAAAGAAGCCAGAATAAAATATCCAGACTGAAGCATGAAGTACACAACAGATGGGAAATAGAGAACTGAGAGTAAAGACCCATGGACCACAGTGGAAAGATTGAACAAAAGAATTTTGGCCTCTTGATGGAGAGAAGAGAAAGAATGGGGTAGAAACAACATGTGAAAAGATATCAGCCAAGAAATGTTCATAATTGAAGATAGACTATGGGCTCAAACAGAGTAATCAAAAGAAAATATACATAGGCACACAATAAAAACAAATTTAAAAACTGTTAAAAACTGAATGTAAAGACAACATATTTAAATAAATCAAAGGGAAAGTATTAATTTAAAAAGAGTAACAAAAAGACAACTGACTTGTCAATGAGACAGTGCATATAAGAAGGAATAAAATGTCTTGAATGATCTAGAAGAAAACAGCTGCCAGCCTAAAGTTTCTCATCAAGCAGAAATGTCCACTAAAAATTAAGGAAAAATCAATGTTTTGAGGCAAATAAAAAGAAATTTTATGGCCAACAGTCCCACTCACATTTAAATACTAACCCAAATTCTTCATGCAGAAATGGTATTAGTTGGAAGCGTGATAATACAGGGATAATGAAAACCAATATATACGTAAATAGGGTGAATTTAAATAACAGTAGTTGTATACTTAATAGTTTAAATGTCTCATGTGATTTAAATTTAAGCTTAAAGTACAGGAAAATTGTAGCACATAAGGATGAAGGAAGTAAACGAAATTAAAATTTTATGCAGTTCTTTTATTGTTCAGAGGATTCAAAATTAATATTAGAACCAAATTGTTAATTTTTGTATGATACACATTGTAATGTCTAGGATAGACCTAAATTAATATTAGAAAACTGTAGCACTCCAGTTATGGGGGGAAGATGATAATGATAATAATGATAGTTATAATGATGATCATAATAAGTATGATCATACTTTATCAATGCTAGCAAAGACGAGAAAAAAGACAAAGGGAAATAAAATAGAGAACAAAGAACAAATGGGAATATTAGACATAAATATTATAGTAAATTTAAACTCAAACTAACAATTACATTAAATATAGAAAAACTAAATAATTCAGTTAAAGGACATAGACGTTCAGGCAGGATAAAAATAATGATGCTTACAAGAGAAACATTTTAAATAAAAGTCACAGAAGAGAGGATTGAAAAAGATATGACCATGTAAACACTACCCAAAACAAAACTCGAGCAGGTATGCTGATAGGAGACGTATTACTTAACTCATCAATTATTCATTCATTTATTAATCCAATTCATCTATTAACATGCAAAGTACTACTAGACTTATGGAAAGCTTTTTCATAACAACAAAAGAGTCAGTCGACCAGAAAGAGATTATAATTCTAAATTTGTTAAAATTCAAAAAACTGACTGTACTGTAGACACTGAGGGGCTCTGGAAATCTCACCTCGTACATTGCTGCTGCTCTAACACTAAAGATTAATAGTTACACTGAATAATACATTGCTCTCGTATATATTTTATGAGATTATTTATGGTTTATAGGAATGCTACAGGTATTTATTTGTATCTAGCTGTCATACTGTACTATCTCATTTGTTCTTAGAGCATTTTCTAGGTATGTACCCAAAATAATCATTTCCTTGTCACCTTTCTAATAGCTGACTCCTGCCCTCTTGTTTCCTAATCATCCTAGCTACAAGATACATGTTAGCTAATTGTTAAAAAAAAAAAATGATGATGGGGTTGCTGAGCACTTAAAGAGTGATGACTTTGGGTACAGAGATACTAGAGGCAGAGTGACAGCCATGGAGTTACAGCAGTGACAGCTTAGGTGGCATGAATTATGACTTAGACCAGGATGCAAGCTAGAGAGAAAGAAAATATTGTAGGTTACAGATATTTTACATAAATAATTGACTGACTAAGTGAATATAGAACAAAGAAAATGGGTAGAGTTCAGACCTGAAATGTGTGATCTAATTTAGGGGTTCGAAATCTGAGAAATCATTGGAATCAATTCTGAAAGTTTTTCAGAACAGATTTCTGGAACTTACTGATTTAGGTTTTATAATTTCCTAAATGAGATTACAGAAATATGTATGTAAAAGTCCCTGCATAATTTGAACCATAACCCAAATTTGGGAAGCACTGTTCAAATTAACAATGACTAAAGAATTTGCCACGGCTTTGCAAATACTTAAATGTATTTATCAGGAAAGAGTTTAGTGGAAGAATTCCCAGTTAAAAAAAAATTGTTCTAAGAATTCAATTTTGAGAGAAATTAGTAGATACTTAATTTTTTTATGTAGCTCTGTTGTCCACTCTTAAGTACAAGTGAAGCATCTTATAGAAATTTATATCTGTGTGTTTTATTTTTAATTGTCAATGCAGCTTTACAAATGCTGTTTAATTTGCTGTTCACAAGCCTGAAAATGAATAGCCATAGTTTATTGAGCATTTATGTATAACCACATACTGTGCTGAGCACACTGCATGCATCACCACGTTTAATCCTTACAACTCAATGAACTAGGATAATCAATGTCCCTGTTTGAGACCAGCAGATTCTGCCACTGATGCTTGCAGAGGCCTAGAGACCAACATATTGTCCAGGCTGACAAAATTAACAAGTGGTGAAGTCAAGACTCAAGCTCATAGAATCTATTACAAACCCAAGCTGTGACCGTTCCAGCTGTCATACACCCCACGCTCTTCACCTGGAGATGCACCGAACGTGTCCCTCACGCTGCAGTTTAAGGCCAAGGGCAGCAGTATGTAAAGCCATGCAAGTAAGATGCCCCATCGCTACCACTTCCTTGCAGTTTACTTGCTAACTAATCCCATCAACATACAGTTGCCAGAAACCACCGTGCCTTTCACACTTTGGTATTTTCAAATATTTGGTTCTCTCTGCCCAAAATAGCTATTCTCACCATGTGGGTGTGATGAAACTCAAATCATGCTTCAGGCTTACATCAAAGGAAGGAAGAGGAGGATGGTCTGGGTGTGTATAAGCAGCTTCCTCTGAGAGATTAAAGGGCCTGTAATTGCCCTAGCTTGCCGCAGTTTCAAGGCCAGGGGAGTGTGGCTGAGGGTGACTGTGACAAGGACTCTGTGCTGCAAGCCTAGATGGTGGCACTACCTGTGGGTTTGGGGGCCTGACAGTCTATCCTTGCATAAGCCTTCCGTTGTTACCAAAGAGGAGTGCTCATGGGCTCCTGCCCCCAGCCCTTCTTCCCAAAGCTTTGGATTTATCTTAACCAAACCTACTCCCCTGCTCGCAGGAGAGATGGAGAGGCCTTCATATTGTTCTCAGATGCAGACAGCAACAGGGGAGGGAGTTGGGCATTAGGCCTGGTCTTGTGGTCTGAGTCCTAGTGCCCCCTCTTGTTAGTGGGCCCTGTGATTTTTCTGTTTTTCACATACCCTATGTAGGAAGAATCTGTCCTCGCATAACCATCTGCTAAAAAGCAGAAAAGACAAGGTGTCACTTAGACACCAAGAAAAGGATCTGTGAGGTCTCTGACCTGTAATAATAAGTAACATTGGATAGGGCACTTTCTCTTTTCCAGGCCCTGCATCTTGTAAGCATTTTGGTTGTCCTATGTTATTTAAGTCTCATTACAGCTCTGTAAGGTTAAAATTACAGTTGATTCTTGAGCAATGTGTGGGCTGGGGAGTCTGACCCCCCCGTGCAGTCAAAAATCCACATAACTTTTGACTCCCCAAAACATACCCTCCTGTTGAGTAAAACCTTACTGATAACATAAACTGTCAATTAGCAAACATTTTGTATGTTGTAGGTATTACACACTGTGTTCATGCAAGTAAGCTAGAGAAAGAAAGTGTTATCAAGAAAAGCATAAGAAAGAGAAGATACAATTACTGTACATGCATGTATTTTATTGAAAAGGTCCATGTCTAAGTGGATCCTAGGAGTTTAAGCCCATCTTGTTCGAGGTTCACCCGCACTTGAATTTTCATTGCCCAAAGGGAAATAGGTCCATAGTTAGTAAACAGCAGTCATGATTAAGCACAGGAATTGTGTTGCTGGAATCAATCTTCTTCACCACTCCTCTGTGCTTCTCATTCACGCCAGACTTTAAGCTGTGTTTCAACTCACTCTACCAGACAGCTAGCACCAAATGTTTAAATATATTGAGCTAGCTCTAAGAGGGCTGTCCTCTCCCAAGTGCTGTGTAGAAGTGGTTCCAGGCTACTCTAAAGTGAAGCAGATGAATACAGGTAAGGACACAAGGGAGGTATGATCAGTCTCAATCAAGTTCACATATGAATCCCCAAATAGATAATAGAGAAAACTTGATATTCCTCCACAGACCATCACTGCCCTTTGTACGCTCTCCAAATGCCCATTCATTGTTAATGTCCCGAACTCCCTGCACGCGTTTTCCCAGTCCCATCAAACAGCTAATCACCATGGGTGTTTTAACTTATTTTACTCAGCTAAAGCATTTTAAGGCCGCAGCGTTCTTGAAAAAGACACAGTCAAATCAATAAAAGCACTAGAACAAAATCACTCCCCACATGCTACAGGAGGATACTTCAGTTTCTATTTTACTGGAAGCAATTATCAAATGAAAAGCGTTCTCCAATACTGAAAGTCTGCCCCTGCGTGTGCAGTTCCCAACTCTCTAGTTTTTGTTTCCTAAAACTCGTAAATAAAGAGTAAGCCCTCAAGACTGGTCAGAGGCATAGATAGAAACTACCTTTTCCATGCATTTCCATCATTTCTGCTATGAGAGTAGCGTGTTCACAGGTGCCAAGACAGTCAAGCCGGATACTCTTTTCTCAGATAAAGTATGGTTCTAGTAGTTGCTAGAGATTTTTGGAGTTAAATATATGGTGTAATACCATAAACATAGAATTATATTCTAATTTCCTTTCCTAGATTGAGAACTCTTCATATGTTAGGATCTAAATTTATTTGTTAGTATGCTGTCGGTGCAAAGGCTCATAGTAGGTGGTCAACACATTTTTTTTTTTAAAGGAACCAAACATGGTAGGTGTCCATGTACCTTCCTACGCAGTGTCACCTGTTAAAGATACACTGAATAGTTATTGTATCCCAAGTGCTGCTCATAAAAGAGGTGATGACACGACTTTTAAATGCTCAGTTAGTTGTGGGTCTCTAAAATGCCAAATTGGGCATCCTGTTCTATGCAGAACCTGACTTTCTTTTTAATGTAAGAATGATGATTCTGACATTGATGAGGGTGATGCAAAGTCTTAATTCAGGGCAATTCTGTATGCTATTGTGAACACTTTTGTTTATGTTTTGGCTCTAAAGCTATGGCACTATGTTTAAAATGTTCCCCATGGTACCACCCAGGGAAGGAAGGCATCAGGATCACACTGTTGCCAAGTCCACGAGTGGGTAAGAAACGCTGTGTAGTGCCAAGATCTGAATACTGATCTTGTCTCTGTCACCAACTCGCTCTGTGTACTTGGGTCAGTCTTCCAACTGCGCTGCACTTCAGTGCCCTTGTGGATAGACTGGGGATGGAAGCCGGTCTCATTCAGAATTGTCATGATGACAAAGTAATGTATAAAGTCACATGTCACAGCTCCTGCCATGTGGGCCTTCATGATGGCCCTGCCATATGGTCAGTATGACTTGCTTTAGGGCTGTCACAAATACAGTGATTCTCTCTCTGTCCAGGCATACATCACATTGCAGTTTGCCATCCAGATGGCTAGTTTTGTAAGTGAAATGTAAGCAGAAGTGCCCTTTCATCTCTAGGAGAAAGCTTCAAGGGCCAGGGTGTGCTGAACTCGGTTCTCTTCCTCCCTCTGCAACAGTGAGCAGCACATCATTGAAAGATGGTGACTTTCCATTTTCCTAGCATCAGGCAAGAGAGTGATATGGCACAGCACTTCCACCTGACTCTCAAGACGTAGACCTTTGTCGTTTAGCCCCCTGAGACTTGAGCCTTGTTACTGCAGCCTGAACTAGTTTACCCTGGCTGAGTTGTTGCTGTTACTATTTTTGTCTTTGCTATGGTAGGTACCTCACCTTTGTTTCTGAGTTCTTGCCAAAAAAGAGAGTTGATACATGTTTGGTGTGGTTGCACGTCTCTTGAACTACCAGCTACTGACAATAATAGTAGAGATAGTGGTATTAGCTTTGGAAGATTTATTACATAGTAAGCTCTATTTTAAGCAATTTCCTTATATAATAAGATTTAATTCTTACAATGATCCTATGAAGAGAGTACCCTACCCCATTTTACACATGAAGAACTTGAGACTGTGATTTGAGTTTGAATCTCAACCTACCCACCTACTCACCTACTTGTGTGACCTGGTCCAAGTTACTAAACTTTTCTGTCCTATTACAAATCCCTTGATTCTCTGGGTCTATAAAGAACGGCTTCCATAATCCAGCATCATGGCATGGCTTGAACATGAAAAGGTCAAAGAAAATAAGGAAACATAAAAATATTCAGAAACTTATATCTAGTTTCTTCTTTATTGTTCCTAAAGTATAAAGATTCATTTTCTTTCATTTTCTTTTCCCTTTTCTGCTATTTATTTTTTTAAGAGTTCCTTATTTGTCAGGGACACCGAGTTAATTCTTGCTCTGGGCCCAGAGTGGCTGATTTGAAGTTAGGCGCTTCTAAGTGGAAGATGATTCTTATTGATTTTTCTGTTATCTGCTTCTTCCCATCCATGTTTCTTCCTTTGTTTCAGATCACTTCTACCTGAAAGGTGGTAATTTAGCAGAAATAATGGCAGAAACTTTCTTTTCTTTCTATCTTACTTCCTTATGGATGTCAGAAGTTAAAAATACAGAAGGGTAGTTTTTATGAAAATAAAAATACTATCCCCAATTTCCTACTTACAGAGACGTACATCCCTCTAAGCATAAACCGTGTTCTGCCATCCTTCTTGGCTGAGTGCAGCTCAAAGGGCCTCAGAGAACACCAGTGTCCCCTCTGGAGGAAATGGCTACAGGGAAGAGAACCTACCATGGACAGCGCCAGGCTTCTGTACTCCAGGAGTTAAAACCAGAGTATAGGAAGGGAGTCACAAGTGATCAACATCTTAATTTGCATACATTTAATATGCTGTGCTCTCTGCCCTGACCAGCAGCATCTCTGGGAAATAACAGCACATCACGTTTGTTATCTAAGATATCCTAGAGCTTGTCTCTAGCTAGCCTCCCCGGCATCATCTTCTATCCCTTTCACATCTTTAGTCTTTCTCCTGTAGCTCATTCCCTTTCCCAGGCTTAAAACTAGACTCTACTGCCCTAAAACAATATAACATGTTTCATTGGTGGTGAAAGCAAATGCAAAGGTGTAAGATGGGCCTGAATAAGACAGACAGGACAGTGTGCCAAGCCTAGCTTGAGTGAAGTATTTAATGACATCTCTTGTTTAAAAATAAAATTTTTAAAAGCTGACTACACACACACACACACACACACACACACACACATACACACACATATAGCCTACTGTTCCACTTAAGATATAAAAAAAATCTATTTTAATCTTTCTCAAATGACTTGAGCAATTGCAAAAACACTTGAATGAAAACATTGCTTCTATGGTTGGAGGGAGGCAGGGGATATATATACATAAGGACACACACACCAGGTTGATCTAGGTATGTCAACCACAGGCAGACACCTCTACAACCTTATATGGACATCTAGAATCTCCCTGAGAAAAGGGAAGTGACTTTGATCTCGGCACATCTTTTCCCTTTATCCCTTGAGGAGAGTTGCCTTCCAGCTGAAGGAAAAGTCGGGTTGTATTCTGAGTGGTTATTCTCCAGAAGTGGAGCAGAGCCAGAGTACTTGAGTGAAGTCCTCACCGGTTGTGCACTTGCTCTTTCATGATGGGTTGTGACCTTGATCTTCCTTGCTCATGGGCCTCCTTCTACATGGCCAAGGAGAGCAGTATATACCCTGGAAACCCAAGAGGGTGACACCAGGACCTGGTCATGAAGGCTCTGTAATGATTACTTTGTCCTCTGTTTTTTCCTTAGAATAGAGTCTGCCAGAGTCTTAGAACAGAGACTCCCGGAGTCACCAAGGAGAGATATTATCTGGATGAAGCCCAATGCTATTACAGTAGTTTTAGTGAGTGAGTTTATACAGAGAAATAAATATGTTTCCCCCCTTGAACTTCTGATTAAGCAAATATGAAGTAGTTCTTGCAATATGAGCTTTAAAAACTCTCTAGAAGTTTCTAGTGAATGATTGCATTTAGTAGCCAGTGGTGTAATCCAACCATATACCAATACTTTGGATTTCCTCCACCATTCCTTAAAAGTGATCGATCTGGTGCATTTTATTTTTGGATAGCTACACTTGACAAAAAGTCCTCCTTTACCTGAGTGAATGGTACTTTTGAAATAGTACCTAATGATTTTTACACTTGGATGTGTTTTGGGAAAGAGGAATCCTCAAATGCATCGGAGAAATAAAGGTTCTGTGAGTTTCCATCTGTGTGAAACTCTGGAAGGAATCAGTAGAGTTAATTGAATGTGATGACAGAGACAGAAAAGGCAACCGTGAAACTCTCGTAGCATTGTAATAGTTTCAGAGACAGCCAGATTTTCCTATGCCTCTAAAAGGGCTCAAAGGATAGGGTTCAAAGGTGAGAGACAGTGGATGTATCCAAAGTGGGTATATCATCTGGATCATAAAACTGAGCACCAGATAAAGATGTGGACAGTTTGTTGGACACATCCATTCATCGACAAAAGCCCAGTGAAGACAAGATAAATCTCAGCTGATACTTGCTTCAAAAAGAGGAAAGGCCATGGAAGAGATGTGTTTCCAGAAGCCAGGATTTTACATAAACCAAGCTGTGACTCTAAGGAGAAGAAGGGAGATGGGAAACATTCTGACTTCACCGAACCTTAAACCTGAAATAACTGAGAAAATACTGAAGCACCGCAGTTTACCCAAAAATGACTAAGATTATAGGTTACAACATCAAGTAAAGTGGGGGTTCAATAGAGAGGTTAAGCTGAGTATCCGAAAAGTAAGAAGATAAAGATAGTTACTTTTTTCCTTTTGCACATCCAAGTATGTCTTGAAAAATGTTATACCTGCTATATGTTGAATTGAAACTGACCTTTTCAATTTCTCTTTATTGATCTTTATTATACCTTCTGGAATCATTAAAAATATCTCTTTCCACATGACAGCTCTACAGAAATTGAAAGTGAACGCTGATGCTTTCACTAAGTCACTTCTCTTCTGGGATGAACACGGGCAAAATAATCCAACTGAGAATCCAATTTCTTGATTCCCAAAACTTTCAGCATCTTGGTTTCTCTTCTGCCTATGTTCTGGTTTTAGACAATCCTCTAGGAACAAGGGAGGACAAACATTTCCTGAGGTGTTTTAAAAACAATCCCAAGGATTTAGCCCCCATCTCTAAGATTTCTTGATTGAGTTGGTCTGGAGTAAGACCCAGATTTCAGCCCACGATAGTTATGTGCAAATGCTCTTAGAGATTAGAGCCCACACTTGGACACAATGCACAAGATGAGAGTAGTCTAGGCCTTCATGATCACTTTCCTTTCCCTGGACACTGGTTCTTTGTATGGCTGCCCAATAAAGCATTTTCTCTTGGCAACCTGTTAGCTCATTGTATCCCCCGTCATTGTGTCAATCATCTAGTCTAGTCTCCACCTCCACCATTTTCTATTGGTGAAGTTATTGGTTGGCTTAAACCAATATTTACTGAGTACTCTTTGTATCCAGTGTCTAGCCCACTGTGTCACTGTTAACGTCCTACACAAAGGTGATACAGGTAGAAATCATATCATGGAGGGATATACGTTCTGGATGGAGTTACTGACAAACAGATAGATTCAGTGCAATGAATATGAAGCAATATGATAGATTAAAAACTATTCCGGGGATTCTGGAGGAGCACAAAAAAAAGATGTATATCCCATCTGGACAAGAAGATAATGAAGCAGCATCGAAGAAATAGCAAGAGTCAAGGCAAGAAAATAGTCGGATATGCATCTGAAGCTGGAAAAATTCTGGGCTGGAGTCTGAAAAGCATAACCTAGGTGCTAATCATTCCTGGAAAAACTGACCCAAACTACCATGCTTTCCAAACAAGGAAAAAAAAAAAATGTGGTCCCAGGGTTATTCAACCTAGTGTTGTAATCTGAAACTCCTGGTCTACTTAGCTTACTTCTCATTTATGCCTGGGTGTAGGCTGGGGCCTGAGACTCTAAATTTGTGACAACCTCCCTCGTGATACTCATATTGCTGACCCAGTGACCACAGACTGATTAGCAAAGTACTATAGAAATACCACGTGAGAAAGGAAGGCTCCGTGTTCCAAATCTGGGTATCAAAAAGATAACTTCTCAAAAGATAAATCAACAGAGCACAGGGTTGGAAGCCACATCAGCACAGTAAGAAAGGGAATTTTCACTAATAGATTCTAATTTGCCACCTAATCATCATCAACACAAATTATGAGAGAGACTCACTGTGTAGAAGGATGCTCGTTGGTTTGGTAATGAAGCCTGTGTAGACTTCTGGGCTACCCATCCATCAATCTCTTCTCTTGTCCTCCTGTCTAAGGTACCATTTAGTGATAGGCCCTCATTTCTCCCATTTCACACGTGCATACATTTTTATGAGAGGAGCGACAAATAGGAAGTGTAAATATGGATCTGGTACATGATTCAAAAAGACTGCCTGCCAGTCCTACTCAGTCAGCTCCTGTTCTCTCCGGCTAATTTATCCTACACGGGGATTCGTGTGCATGTCAGGGAATATTGGAACAGATTGAAACAAGCCTTCCATTCAATTTCACTGCAGATTTCAAGCAGCAGTGTAAGATGGCTTGGGCAAAATGCTCCCAGAAGCCTGCATCAGTTCACATTGGGAAACCTAGTCAATTTCGGATAGATCGAACGTTTAATAACACGTCACTGTTTGAAACTCAGAAAGACAGCTTCCAGGGTTTCCCAGGCTCCTTCTGGTTCTCTGCTCCCTTTGCCACAAACAGTAATGTTGTCTGTCTCATCCTGCTTGTCAGCCAGACTTTTCCTGTGCCACGTGGTAGAGTCCTGCTAAAATGCTTCTTTATGTGGACCTAGGTTCTGAGCATAGTAAGACTGATTTACCGAGTGTTCCCTGCTGGGTAGTGATCCCCAGAAGTATGGATGGAATATCTTAGAAACATAAATGTCAGGTCATCACCCTGGGTATGCTGCATCAGAAACTCTTGCCAATTAAAAAAAAAAAAACAACCCTCACCGCTGATTCCAGTAGGGACCCCTGGCTGAGAATTCCTGGATTAGATCAAGTAAGAATTTCTCGGGAATATGGGTGGTTGGATACAGAAGGAATGGACAGAGGATTTTCTTTTCTCAAGAGCTGTGACATCTAAGCAGATACTAGGAGTCATTTTATATGCAGTCTAGGACTGAGAGCTTAAGGTCAGGATTTGGGACTGGCAGTCTACAAATACTTTTCTCTGATTTCTAGAACACATTCAAACCAAAAGAGATGTGATCACAAAGCAAATTTATGTAGACAGGCTAGCCAGTCTTTTACCTGCAGGAAATAGAAAAGGGCAATAAGTGAATAAAGGCCACTCCTGAGTGACCAGATTACCATTCCTTTACAATGGCCTTCTAAGTTTTTGGTGGTGGTTAAACGATGATGTAGATGAAAGCTTCTTGCATAGGACAAAGCATGCAGCAGCTGCGTCAGTGCTACTTTCCTTCCAGGCAGTGAAAGCCGAAAAGAAAATGTAAATGAAACTCAAATGAGGTTCAGATTTTCAACCATATCAACCTGACCAAGCGGGAGTAAAATACACGGCATGTCATTTTACATTTGAGACCAAAGTGAAACCAGAGACCAAGGAGGCCCTCAACCTAATCAAGGTTTGCTTCATCTCTGCTTTCTTGTCGTGGAGAAATGGCTGATCAAAATTAAGTGGCAACATTCTGACAGCAAAATAGTGACGTCTTTACAAAGATTAGGAAGATGTGAAAGGAAATTAAAAACCCTCAGTGCAAGTCCATTGGAACTCTGAAATCATGTTTTATCTTTTTGGCCAGAGTTATGGCACATGGTACGTGCTCTAGAAAAGAGTAAAATGCCTTCCCAAGGTGGGTAGAAGGGCCAGGTGAAAGTTTGCTCTGACTTGACCTCTTTAATGGTTCCCTTCTCCCTGCCTCCTATCTTTCCCCTCCCCTTCTCTTTATGAACTTAATTCTCACTCCTAATATTGGAGTGTTTTGCTCTATTTGATTCCTAAATAACACTTAGAAACACTGGCCTTTCTTAAATTATTGAGAATTTCAGTTACTCTAAAAAGAATGTTTAAATAATATATATATATATTTCTGCTAACTACTGTCCCTGACTTTGAACATTAGGGTATTTCCTAAAGTGCTGGGATGTGCCCTGAAGATACTCTGTGAAAACCTGGCTACCTTATCATATGTGCCTGGAATTGGTTTTCCCCTTGGACCTTAACAAAACTAAGGCATAGCAAAAGCTGATCATATTTCACTCATTATTTTCCAAATTAGTTTGAACACAGACCCCTTTCTTTGCAAAATGTCATCTCACATGATGTCGTGTGCTTTGCAAATCATGCTTTGGGAAGTCCTTGTTTAGGTGTCAGATAAAGATGGATGAGATCATCAGTTCTCCTGCAATTTATGAGATCTGCATGAATCAGGATATTCTCCTCAGTTCCCCCAGTATGGTTTACAATCTCTAAACAGAGAAGATCATAATAGAATTTGAAAGATACTGTTCTATTTTCATCAAATTTTCAGTATTGCTGTTGAAAAGTCCAGTGGGATTCCCCATTATTATCACACAATTGTGTGGTGATGTGCTTGACTCGGGGTATTTTTGCATTCATTGTGTCCAGCATTTACTTTGTGGTACCTGTTTTTGTATAAAATTTTTATCTTATACCAGCTTTAGACACAGAGAATTATTACGAACACAGTCTTCTACATTCTGCAGCCAGTTTCCCCTATGATTAACATATGATTAACATCATATATTAGTATGATACTTTTGTCACAACGAATGAACCAATATTGCTACATTATTATTCACTAACGTCCGTACTTTATTCAGATTACCGGCGTTTTTCACTAGAGTTCATTTCTGTTCTAGAATCCTACCCGGAATATCACATGACATTTAGTCATCAGAACTGCTTAGAATCCTCTCAGCTGTGACAGTTTCTTTGACTTTCCTTATTTTTTATGACCTTGAGATCATGCATTTTCAGATTTATGCTCCTCAAGGAGCACTGACCAGAGATTTTGTAGAATGGCCTTCATTTGCAGTTTGCCTGATGTTTCTCTTATGGTTAGACTAAGGTATTGGGGTTTTTTAGAGGATGACTGTGGCAGCAAAGTGGTATTTTCATCATACCATGTCTAGAGTTCATACTAAGAGCATGAATCATCACTGTGATGGCGCTGACTTTGTCACTTGGCTAGGTGTAGTGTCAGTGAGGTTTCTCCACAATAAGTTTACTCTTTTTTTTTTCTTCTTTTCCATACTGTACTCTGTAATAAAGCCACAATACTCAGCCCATAAGGACTGGAGAGTTATGCTCTACCTCCTTAAGGATGAGTATCTATGTCAGTTATTTGGAATTCTTCTCCATGGAAGATTTGTCTATTCTCCCACATTTCTTTATTCAACCTATATACATCAACATGAATTTATGGATATCCATTTTATACTTTGGGTTATAATCCAATACTCCTTTTACGTTCTTTAAAATATCTGGCCATTAGGAGCTCCTTCATTGGGTTCCTGTATCCCTTTGGCATACCCCCATCACTGTGTGTGTGTGTGTGCACCTTCTTACTTTCTGGAGCTGCATGAAGCTCCAGGCTCATATATTTCTGGCCCAAGACCTATAATCATCCACTTCTCTAAGGAGCTTCAGTTCCTTTTATTAAAGAATGGTACAGAAACCAAGGTATGAGCAGTAGATGTGCTTGTTGCTCCTAGGGTGAAGTTGCTTCCAGGTGTTCTCAGCTGACAGAGCTAGGAGATCTATGTGTGGGTACTAACACATGCATTCATACGTGCATGCACACACATGTATCACTGTCTGTGTTTATGTTAGGCTAAGCACGAGCTCATAATGATGTCTCCAACTCTTAGCCATTACCACAGTGCTAATTTAGCCGCCTCCTCTTGCTTAACTAGAACCTCCAGCTCCAACAGTGAGCAACCTGGCTCCTCCCATCCACCATTTATTTACCTAAGTGTTCTATTCCAGTATGCATGTAGAGTGGTTTTAGAAGTGTTAACCTGTCTCTCGGTGGGGAAGGAACTTTATCACCTAGTGCACAGTTAGTATATGCAGGTCCTTTTACCTTCAGCCTTTTAGAATCTTGTCCTTTCTGAAGTTACTTAGGTCAGTTGCTTATACGTTTATCCACTTCAGTGAAGTTGCTCAATATATTTGTTGTACATATTGATTCTTTGTCAGATTTTGCCTTTTACCCTGGGATTCGGCCACCTCCAATTAAAATATATACACACTCACACATTAAGGTTTACTCTTTGTGTTGTACATTTAAATGGGATTTGAAAAAGGCATAATGTCACGTATCCATAAATATAGTTTTGTGTCTATAGTTCCATTACCTTAAAAATTCTGGTGTGCTTCAATTGTTCAATCCCTCCATCCCCCATTTCTTTATTTTTTACCTTTTTCCTAATATCCTATGATTGGAATCATACAGTGTGTGGCCTTTTCAGACTGAATTCCTTAACTTAGCAATATGCCTTTAAGATTCATCCACATCCCCTCATGGTTGACAGCTCATTAAAAAAAATTACTGAATAATATTCTGTTGTAAGTATATGCCACCTTTTGTGTATCCATTTACCTCTTAAAAGCATCTTGTTGGTTTCCCTTTTTTGGCCATTGTGAGTAAAGCTGCAGTAAGCATTCATAAGAAGGTTTTCATGTGGACATAAGTTTTCAAGTCTGGGTAAACCTAGACACATGATTGTGTATTATACAGTAAGGCTATGTTTAATTTTGTAAGAAGCTGACAAACTGTCTTCCTTAGTAGCTGTTATAGTCTGTGTTTTCACGGAAAGGAATAAGAGTTTATGTTGCTCCACATCTCACTAGCTTTTGGCTGCTAATGGTTTGTATTTTAAATATTCTAATAAATCTTTAATAGTATCTTATCGTTGTTTTAATTTGCAAATCTCTAACAACAAATGATGTTGAGCATTTTTTTATACAAACATTTGGCATATGTAAATCTTCAGTGAGGTGTCTGTTAGGTCTTATGTTCATTTTTCAATTGGCTTATTTGTTTAGTATTTTGGATATTTTGGACATAAATCCTTCATCAGATATATATTTTGCAAATATTTCTACCAGTCTCTGGCTTGCCTTTTCATTCTCTTGACTGTGTCTTTCACAGAGCGGATGTTTTAAAATTAAGCAAAGTCCAATTTATCAATTTTCTTTTTCTTTCATGGATTGTGCTCTTGGTATTATACTTAAAATCTCACCACCAAACCCAAGGTCATGGTGATTTTCTCCTGCTCTACATTTAAATCTATGTTATCTTTTAAGTTAATTTTTGCATAAAATCAGATGTAAGGTCTGTGTCTAGGCATTTTTTAAAAATATATATATTGTTCCAAGCACCGTTTGTTGAAAAGACTATCTTCTGTCCATTGAATTGACTTTGCTTCTTTCTCAAAAGAACTGTTGACTTTATTTATATTGGTCTATTTTTGGACTTTTTGTGTTGTTATATTGTTATATTTGTCCATTCTTTGCCAATACTACAGTGTTTTGATTTCTATATTATAAAAAACATACTGAAATCCTATATTGTGAGTCCTCCAACTTTGTTCTTCTTTAGAGTTATATTGGGTAGTCTGAATCCTTTGTCTCTCGGCATGAACTATAGAATCTGTTTGTCAATATGTACGAATTAGCCTGCTGGGATTTTGACTAGGATTGTGTTTAATCTATAGGTCAAGATAGGAAAAATTGAAATCTTTTAAATGTTGAGTCTTACAATCCATGAACATAGAATAGCTCTTCATTTATTTAGATCTTCTTTAATTTGGTTCATTTGAGTTTTGTCGTTTTCTGCAAATAGACTGTTAGATTACACATTTATATATAGGTAAAACCTATATTATACACATTTAATATGCCTAAATATTCCATGGGTTTTGGTGGTATTATGCATAATATTGCTTTTTAAATTTAAAGTTCCAATTTTAAATTACTAGTGTTTTAATAAAGCAATTTACTTTCGTATATTAGCCTTACATTCTGTACTCTTGCTGTACTTACTAGCAATTACTGGAGATTTTTGCCATTTCTTTGGGAGTTTTTCCACCTAAGAAGAGATACAGTTTTATTTCTTTCTTTCCCATATGGTTAGCTTTTATTTCATTTTTTTCCTTTTTGTCTTAAGGCACTACCTAGGATTTCTAGTATGAGATGAGAAAGGACATCTCCTTATTCCCAAACTTAGAGAGAGGGCTCAGAGTCTTATCAGTATGACGTAAGATGTATGTTTTATATAGATATTTAAGTAGAAGTCCCTCTCTCTAGTTTGCTGACATTTTTTATTATGAAAGAGTATTTTTTGGATTTTTCCAGTACTTTTTCTGTATCAGTTGATATGATCATGTAATTTGTGTTCTCTCGTCTTTAGATATAGAGAATTGCATTGATTAATTTTCTTATACTGAATAATACTTGTGTACCTGGAAAAAACTCCCCTTGGTTGTGGTAAATGTTTTGCATTCATTGTTGGATTCAATTTGCTAATATGTTGTTAAGAATATTTTTGTTTGTGGACATCAGAGATGTTGATCTGTTTCCTTTTTTTATGATGTCTTTGGTTTTGGTCTTAGAGTAAGATTAACTTCATAGGGTGAGTTAGAGAATCTATCCACTGCTTCTATTTTCAGGAACAGATTATGGACTATCCTTAAATAATTATAGAATTCACCAATATTCCTTAAATGTTTGACCTTGTGTTTTCTTTATTGGAAGGTTATAGATTATTGATTTGATTTCTCTAATAGATAAAGAGCTACTCAGGCTATCTGTTTATCCTTCTATAAATTTTTGTAGTTAATGTCTTTCAAGGAATTGGTCCACATTGTCTAAATAATAAAAAATGTTGGTATAGAGTTGTTTGCAGTTTTTCTTTCTTATCACTTTAATATCTATAGAATTAGTAGTGGTGACTCTTGTTTCCTTTCTAATGCTAGTGATGTGTTGTTTTTTTTTTTCATTTATTCTTGTTTCAGTCTGGCTAGAGGTTTACTAATTTTATTAAAAGAACTAGCTTTTGATTTAGCTAATTTTTTTCAACTGTTCTCAAAATCATTGATTTCTGCTTCAGTTGTTATTGGTTCTTTTCTTCTGCTTGCTTTAAACCTGAACTTCTCTTCTTTCTCTAGTTTCCTCAACTGGAAGCTTAAGTTGTTGATTTTTGATATTTCCTATTTTTAAATTATGAATTTAATGCTATATATTTCCCTCTAAGTATTGCCTTCTCTGTATCCCTCAAATTATGATGAATTGTGTTTTTATTTTCATTTAGTTCAAGATATTTTTAACTTTCTCCTGACACTTCTTTAACTCACACATTATTTACAAGTGTATAGTTGTGTTTCTAAATATATGAATGTTTTCCAGCTATCTTTCTGTTGTGATTTCTAGTTTATTTCCATTTTGGTCTGAAAATATATTTCATATAATTCCTGTTCTTTTAAAGTGTTAAGCTGTGTTTTTTGGCCCAGGATACAGTTCCTGTAGATAAATATTCCATGTAAGCTCGGGCCTCTCTAATTACTCCTTTTCAGAAAGAGTCTATGTTTTGTAGCTCTTTTCAGCTGTAATTTGTTGTACTACCGGAGTCCTGCTGGTATAGTGGTCAGGTACAGGAGTGGAAAGTGTTTCATAGTCTTATACTTAAGTCTCAGACTTCTACTGGGCCTACATTTCTGGCCTGTGACTTTCATGACTGTTTCTTCTTGTATAGCTTCCCTACTTCCCTTCAGTTAAGAAGGAAGGTGGGGAGAACTGGAGTGAGAGGAGTCCTCCTCTACAGCTCTGGGACAGGCTCTGGTAACCCCATGCTGCCCATCCCCCCGCACCCCCTGCTGAGAGTTGGCTTCTGTACTAAGAAGACTCTGGGCACATGTCACAAGGACTACTCTCCCGGCCAAGACTGTAGGCTTTATCAGATCTTCACCAGTCACAAGAACCTGGTGAGTTTCTTGGAGATAAAGACCACGAAAATATGAGCGCTCTACTGGAAGTTTCCGATTCTCAGGTTAGCCTACACTCAGACTCCAGCAGTTTATTAAAGTTACCATATACATGTACCTACCAGTTTATGCATCCAACTGCTTCTGCTTTAGGTAAGCAGATCTCCTCTGTGGCTTTCTGATTTGTCTATATCTACAGATATCAGGGTAACAGGTATCTGTAAACTCAGTCTTCTGTTGGATCTAAGAAAGTCATTGATTTTCAGTATGCTCAGCTTTTTCCTTGATATAAAGATAGGAATGTTGACGTCCAAACTGTCCATGTTGGAGCTAAAATGGAAAGTAACACCTTTTATTTTGAAATCTCATGCTTATCAGTTCTGAGAATTTCCATGTATTTGACAAGTTCCTACCTTCTGTTTCTCTTTTCCTGGAGTTTTTGTTGGATGTTATGCCTCTTAAATCGATTTTGTAGTTCTCCTGTATTTTTAATCCTGTGTTCTCTTTCTCCCTGTGATGGGTTAAATGGTGGCCCCCAAAAGTTATGACCATATGCTGACTCCCAGAACGTGTGGATATGAACTCATTTGAAAAAAATGCTCCCTACAGGTGTAATTAAGTATTTCAAACAATGATCATCCTGAATTATCCAGGTAGTCCTAAATTAAATGGCATGTGTCTTTATAGGAGACATACAAAGACCCAGGGAGAAGAGGAGGCCATGTGAAAATAGAGGCAGAGACTGGAGTGTAGTCACAAGTCTCGGAATGCCTGCAGCCACCAGAAGCTGGAAAAGGCCAGGGACTTGTCCTCAGGGACTTCAGTGAGAATGTGACTCTGCTAACACACTGACTCCAGACTTCTAGCCTCCAGAACTGTGATAGAATATATTTTTATTATTTTTAAGTCACATATTTGTGGTAATTTGTCCTGACAGTTCTAGGAAACTAATATATTGCCCATTGTTCCATTCTTAGTAATTTTTACCCAAGTTTATCTTTTAACTATTCTGTTCACTTTAAATTTCTGCTCTTTTATTTTTAACACTAATGAGACTATTATTTCCTATTTGTCCTTTTCATGTATCATTTGGTGTTTTTTGCTTGCATTGGTCTTATTTTGAGGTTATCTTCTTTTCATTGATACTATTTTCACCAATTTCTTTTATTTTTTTTAATTGGTTGGTTTCTGTCTTTCTTAGTAAACTTTACTCAAACATTGGGTGTGACCTGGCTATAGATTCATAATTTATAGTGAGTTACCAAAAAGCTGATAGGAGGCTCAAGGTTTGTTGGTGGGTCTGACTGTTGGATGATTGATGGTCATTCCATTGGAGATTCCCGAACGTCAGTGTGTGTTTTCTTTTGGACGAATCCGTTTCTCCAAGGAAAATTCTGCAATCTTTTGCTTAGAGATAGGGACTTTAGAGCCAGTGTTCCGTGAGTTGAACAAAAGCAGGGGAATGGAAGTCACACTGGTCAGTATATGGATTGCTGATTGGTTCCTGAATGTCAGTAAACTACGACATCCTGTCCTCCAATGCTTGGCTTCCATCTGACTCCGAGGACTGTTTAGTAACTACTCCCCAGGGAATAAGCCTTTCTTTAGTGGTATGTAGATGGGAGGTCTGTTTGCCTGACTGAAGCAAAGGAATATACCTTTGGTAATTTGATAGACCTCTGGTGATTTTATATTCTTTCAGAAATTTCTTTTCTTAGCACACTTCTCACACATGCCTTAGGAATTTAGAGTGCTACTATATCTGAGACCTTCCCAGTGTACTGACTGTGATTTGGTTTCCTGTTTATTGGTATTATTCCTCTGCGGACTCATATTTCAACTTTCTCCTTTCTGTTAAATCATTTTGCACTCTTACATCTGCCTCCCATCTACCCTAAATTGTTTAAATTGCTCATTTGCTATTGTCTACTCTCTCATTCTATTATCCATTTAGGATTTAATATATAGCATTTATTAAAATTGATTTGTTCCTCTCTGCTATCTCATTAACATAGTAGTGGAGATAGATGTGTGAGTTCAAGTTGCTGTATGGTGCACAGAGGTGCAATGTAATTGTAGTAGACAGGATAAATGCCTCCCCTCCAAAGATGTGGATGTCCTGATCGCCAGACCTGTGAAGATATTGCCCTACATGGAAAAATGGAATTTTCAGATGTGATTAAGTTAAGGGTCTTAGTATGGTAAGATAAACCTGGATTTTACAGGTGCAGTGAATGAAATTATAAGGGCTTTTATAAAAAGGAGGCAGGAGTGTCAGTATCAGAGATGTGATGATGGAAGCAGAGGGGTGTGTATGTGTGTGTATATGTGTGTGTGTGTGCGTGTGTGTGTGTGAATGTGTGAGCAGTACTATTGCTGTCTTTATGATTGGAGGAAGGAACCACAGCCAAGAAATACACGTAGCCTCTAGAAGCTGGAAAAAGCAAGAAAAGAGATGCTCCCTTAGAGCCTCTAGAAGAAATGCAGCTCAGCTAACATTTGATTTTAACCCTGTGAGACCCATTGCCAACTTCGGGCTTCCGTAGCGATAAGATAAGAAATTTATGTTGTTTCAAGCTGCCAAGTCTATGTTAGTTTGCATACATCAGAAATAAGAAACTGTTATAGCTATCTTAAGTTTTTAAAAAGCTGTCATAAAAGAGTATGTACAACACAATTCTGTATTTGCTTTAAAAATCTATATACTCCCAAATATACATGTATATCTACAAATACATATACAGATGTATATGCCTACACATGCACATACACAGTGGGAAAGAAGATAAGAATTATATTCACCAAAATATTAATAATGGACTGAACTCTGATTCAGGATTGCACAGGATTTTTGCTTTATTCTTTTTACTTCTCATAATTTTTAAATAGCCCAAAAATGAACAAAGATTTGTGTCTCAATTGAAATCTAATTTTAAGAAGTCAAAGTTTTTACCTTAAAGCATTATGGGATTCCTTGCTATGGAGGTAGGGCCATTTATGTCAACAACGAATGCTTCTTAATTGTATGGTCTGGAGCACAATTACACAGGCATTTGGGGCTAATACCCTGAACGTGCAAAACTCAAGGACTTACATAAAGAAAGTAACTGTAGGGGAGTCCAGTCTTACACATTTGGCTTAAGGCCACCAATGTCCAGAGGTAGCCACTGCATAATAAACTCCTTGGGATACGGCTTTCTGATCTAGGGAAAACTAACAAATAAGGTACTTCAACGCCTCCCTTTTCCTACCTTGTTCCCATGGCATCAGTGTGATCCATGACATTAACAACAGATCTTGGTCCCAATGAATCCAGGCTACCCCTTAGAATATTTTTCTGGGCAGTCATTAACATCCATTTGGAATTTGCAAATACAATAATGTCTATTTGTCATGCCAGTCCTAGCTAAGTCTGTCTGATAAATCCTTGAGATTAAATCTGGCCTGACTCAGTACACAGGTCCTGTAGAAATTCCTTCTGTGTATTTCCCTACCCCTAAATCTACTTGAACTAGGAAGTTTTTCCATTTCTTCTCATTTCCCTGATTCTGACTACTTCAATTTATATCTGTCCAGAACTTCTCAACTGGTGTGAAAATGTGAGTGTGTGCTTTATGTATGCCCTGATCCCTGATCTGAACTTTCCATTTTAGGTGAGGATGGAGAGTCACGGAGATTAAGAAAATTTGTGGTCATCCAGCTAATGAAATTTGGGCTTAAGATTTGATCCAGACAGTTTAACTATAAAGCATGTAGAAAAAATGAAAAAAAAAAAACTGTAAAGGAGGATGGATGTGAATTGTGGGAAAGCCCCTAGAGATTAAGCTCTAAATGATAGAGTTTTGAGGTTAAAGGGAGATATTTTTTATCAAGACCAGTTTTGTGTAGATCTCTGAAGGCACACATCTAGACTACCGGCTACTCTACCAATATCTGGAAATGAATAAGCTGGAAAATTCTATGATTCTGTATCTGGACATCTGTACTCCCAGCTTTGGAGCTGGGCATTCAACTCTGCCCTAGCATACGCTGCTTTGAGACAGTGTTACAATAATTGGAGAAGAATATCTAGCTTTTAGGGGCTAAAGAAGTCTTCGCCTCCCCTTTTGTAGGAAAATTTGATTTCAACTGAAAATTTAGGAGTCACAAGAATTCTGAAGTTTTGGATTCTTTTCTTCCTTGCCTGGTCATTCCTGGAAAAGTTTGATTCTGAAACAAGAGATTTCCTTCATTAATAGAATACCTTGAGAACAAAACACACGTTTCTTGACTTGTTTTTGTGTGTGTGTGTGTGTGTGTGTGTGTTAGATTTTTTGGCTAAACTTGAACAATGGCAGTATCCCTGCCACATTCCCTCCTCATGATAATCTCTTCCCTGATGGTAAAAGAAACTCAAATCTCTGATATGCCTTGTGTCATTAAACTGGTCATTTACATTTCTAAAGGGTTTATTACAGAGATTCAGACTTAAACAATTTGTTAAGATTTGTTAAGCAAACTGAGAAGAAAGAAACAAAAGCAACCTTGCCCTAAAACAAATTTATATAAATAACACATTGATAATGCAGTATCAAATTGGAAGACAAAAATGTCCCCAGTATCCCCGCACCAGAGGTCTAAACCGAAGGAAAGAGGATGACAAAGTCCACAGGCTGGGCAGGATGATGCTGTGGACTAAAACTACAGCCAGGTTTAAGGCGTCAGGATATTTCTACCTTCACCCAAACTCTTGGTGTACAACTTGCTTACAGTGGCTTATGCCCAAATCCATGATTTTTTCTTGACACCTCTTTTCACGTAACCCACCTCTCATTCATTAGTATATTCTGTCGGCTCTAATTAAGATATACCCAGACTTTGAGCACTTCTAACCAGCTCCATTCACCTCTTGCATCAGATCATGTCACTACTCTACTCAAAATCCTCCAGTGCCTTTGCCTCTTAATCAGCCTAAAAGCTGAAGTGCTATCATGACCAGCAGGATCCTACGTGATTTATCTCTTGGCTATCTTTCCAGCCTCATCTCTTACTCTCTCTCTATCTCACTACTCTCCAGTCATTTTGATTCAAATCTTTGCCTGTGTGTGTGTGTTTTTTTTTTAATACTATTGTGGCCTTGCCTCTGGGCCTTTGCACGTGCTGTTTCCTCTGCTCACTCATTTCATTCAAGCTGCTGCTTCAATCTTAGGTTATGAGAAAGACCTCCTAAATCATACCACCAGAACTACCACAAACACAGCATTAACTCTTCTCTCTTTATCTCCATTTGTGGTTTTGCATTTCCCCATGGCACTCATTGCTACCCCAAACATATCCATTTCTTTTCTTTTTTTTTTTCAATCCTACTCACTTGAATATAAGCCCCCCAAGAATGGAACTTTGTTTTGTCTACTGCTTTAGTCACAGCCTTTGTGAGTACTCATAAAACATATGTTAAAGAAAGGAAGGATGGGAAGAAGGAAGGAGGAAAAGAAGAAAATGGATTTATAAAAATTCTATCCATTTTGACAGAGAAAGGGTATTTATCAGTACCTTGGTGATTTTATCAATGCTTTCTCCAGTCTTGAAAATATGTTTGTAGGGTCTATGGGGATATTTGGTTTCAAATCTTGCTGGCTAGCTATTAGCTATGCCACCATGAACAAATTGCTTTCTTTCACAAAGCCTTCTTTACTATTTTTTTTTAAAAACTGAAATCATAATATTTTATACGATACCCTTAGGATTGCAGGGAATAGCATATGTGATGGTGCCTAGCAGAGCGCCCAACCTGCTGCAGACATTCCAAAGAATACTAGTTCCTTCTTATTTAAGTGTGTCATTGCTCTTTCTTAAATTGTGGGGATCAGTCACCTTTTTTCCTCCAACTTCCAGGTTTATTTGGCAAGACTAAAATCATTGCATTTATAAAGGCAGGAACTAGAGGAAAGGAGAAAACTGAAAACAAAAAGGTAATGAGAAAGTAGTCTCTGTCTTCCCTTCCCACTTTTAAATAACACTAGTCCTCATCAAATATATTAAATGGATAAAATTTCTTGGATACCTTTCTGATTTCTATGATCACTTGCATCATCTGTCTCTGGCCATCCTAGGACCTTTGTCCTGTAAGCTAGTCGACAATCTCTTAGGTATTATTCTTCCATGATATACTTACCTTTCAGCAGAAGACTTGAACTTGCAGATTAACATGTCTCCAAAGTCCAAAAGAAAGAGCCTGAATTGGGTCAGCTTTGCACTGCCTTGTGCATTTTGCTTCCCCATCAGGCACTGCATGTCTGCTCAGTGCCCTTCAATTTTTGCCATGGAGAGGCTGACCTGGGGAAAAAGGAATCCTCTCCTCTTTAAGGAAAATATTGCATTTTGTGTGGCCTTGAAAGACCATTATTTCCCATTATAATAAGCAGCTCACCCTGGAATGAGCAGGAGGCAGGCTTATTTGTAGCATTGGTGTCACATGATCAGAAAGGCGCTATGACTGCTGTCAGCTTTGTTTGTTCTTATTTTCCCCATCTCCCCTCACCAGTAAGGGGGATTCCATTTGCCTTCCCTAGCTGTGTGCTCTGGGGCGTTTGAGGCCACTCCCTCTACGCCCAGGTATCCCTGATCATAAATCTCACATATGCTAAACTAAGTGCTTCAAGGATTCTCCCCTTGTTCTTTGTTTCAGGTTTGACAGTTTCTTACAGAATGAGGCTTGGAACATTCCTGGAGATGTGTTATAAATCATTAAAACTGACAAAGGCCCCTTTCCTTTCTTTGGTGTGTGTGTGTGTGTGTGTGTGTGTGTGTGTGTGTGTGTGTATTTTCCCCAAAGCTTAGGATCTAACATTGCCACTGAATGCCTTTCGATCTTAATGGTACTTTTTTTTCTGTCATTGGATAGAATGGGTTTTTCACTCTTATGATTATTATTTTGGAAAGTAGGTATTATTCCTTTAGAAGGAAAGAAAGAAAGCCAAATCAAATCAAACACAAACCTCTGGGCTCTATTATGGCATTAGGCTTTATGTCCCAGAGCAGGTCAGAGCATACCTTTGATATATGAAAATTTGTCATTCCCGGCTACATTTCATTTACTGAAATGCTGTTTGAGAGCAACTTTATTAAAGATGCAACACACTGGTACAATGCTGCTTTATTTCGTGTCACTGCTTTCATATAAAATCCTTTCTCCAAACACTTTGGAGAATTAAATAATACAAGACAGGAGAGAGTGTTCTGTATAAATTATACAACACTGTGGCATAAGGAATAATTCAAAGAATCAGAAACCAATAGCTAAGGCTCAGAGAAATTGAAAGAGAGAGAAGAGATTTTAAGATTATTTTTTTTATCCAAAGGATAGTTTTCATTATGGATGAAGTTTTATTATTGTTGGAGTAGTGAGACGAAATGGAATTTCTGATGGAACATGGGGGTTGATGTTTTATGACCCTGAAGTGCAAACTTCTCACTGCTTCACTTCTACTAAATTCCTTTCTAGGTTGTCCCCAGAGCTTTTATTTTGTGAAGAATTTATAAGTAATACTAAGAGATATTAGTCACCTATTATAATTTAATTTGCATGATAATCCTAAAGTTCATTATCACACATAAGATGAGAATCACAGAGGTAAAATGACCTATACACATGATCATACAGCTGCCAAATAGTAAATTCTTGAGTCAGATCCAGGTCTAGTTGAATCTAAAGCCTGTTGCTTGCTGCCACTCCTGTGAGTTTAGCAAGAACTGGAATTAACAAGCCACATCTCTCACTGAGCATAATTCTCTCGTTTCCTAACAATACTAGATAGTCAAGCACTCTCAATCTTTGTTCTGACATGACTTAAGAGTCTTAATTCTTTGTTTTTAAAAAGTAGCTAGAATGGCAAGAGCCTCTAGGAAAGGGCTCAATAAAAATTTTTCATTGTCCAGGGAGCTCTCTGTTTCCATGCCTTCCAATTAACAATCAGGGTGAGTTGGACCATGAACCGTTTATCAGGTATACTGAGGTGATATCTTCCTTCTCATGACCTGGAGTAAAGGTGAATAGATGGTGTGACAAGTATTATACTCATTCTTTTCTTTCTTTCTAGCAGGAGCCTGATTTTGTTCTGGGAGAGAGTATATTCCCTTTCAAGGGATGGATTTGTTCAAGCCAATCATGAAGATTCTGGTTCTCAGTTTCTCAGCATCTCTTACACTGAGGAGTGGATGTAAGTCACAGTCCTGGCTAATGAGACTGAAGTGAAATGTGCTAGTACTGTTGACCTTTCTCCTTCCCTTCTTCCTGCTATAAATGTGACTGTGATGATTAGAGCTACAGTATTCATTTTGCAACCACGATGCATCAAGCGTAAGAATGAAGGAGACCATGATAAGGACCAAAGACAAGAAAGAATCTCAGCTTCAAAAACATTGTTGAGTGGCTGCCAACCTCTAAATATTTGATATGTGGGGCAGAGGGGAAGCCAAAAAACTCCTATTTGTTTCAGCCCCTTTAGTTTGGTGGAGGTGATTATTTACAATTGAACTCAATCCTAACAGATACTCATAGGTGACTTCAGTAGATGCATAGATTTACATGGGGAGAGAGATCAGGGTTGCATTATAGATACATACAAGACTTAGGAGCAACAAAATACTTCCATCTGTGATCAGAGATGTGGACAAGATTACACTTCTCCATGACATCTCAATGTAGTCACTTTGTTGCTAAAGTTTCACATTGAGGACTCATGTCATAGACTTCAGGCCAACTGCTCAGTTGCCAAGACTGAGTAAAGAGTTCTGAAGCAGCAACTTCAACTGGACTGAACTTTCTTACCAGTGTGACCTGGTTATTTTCCTTTTTTTTCCCTCAGGGAAAATACATCATCATCTACAGGTTTACAGGGCATGAGCTAACAACTCAGCCTTGCAGTTTTTAGGTCAGAATTATTCAATTGTTTTGTTTTGTTTATTTGAGAAGTTGAGCAAAGCCCAGAATGATTCTACCTCTACACTTTTATTTTAAGAGTTCATCCTTGCCTCTTCTCTTCAGTTAAACACAAGGGATGGTTTCAAATGTGAATGACAAAGCTGCCAAAATGGTGATGAACATCTCCTTCAAAGCTGATAAAGCAGTCTCTCCCTGCCATCAGCCAAGGAATCACTGAACACTTTGAATGTGATTTGTATTATGTAGATTTTTATTTGCTTCAATTTACAATGAATTGAGTTTTTCAGATGGAAAATGAAAGCAAGGATTGTTTTATTTTGAAAGCGCCATGCTGAGAACAGGAAGGAGAAAAAGTCTCACGGATTCTTCAGCGTTTGCTGTATGCTCCTTGGAGAATGACAGATCTTCCTTCACATGTTACTGAGCAGATCTCTGTTATAGATTACAAATGAAAGGGATGGACTCCTGATGGGTGAGACTCTGGGAGGAGATCAGAGTGGTAAGGAAAGATGTAAGTTACAATCTAATGTTAGCCAACAATTCCTCTTGCTTTGCTCTTCGTGTTACTTCTAATTGAAGAGTTCTTTGCTTTTTTTTTTTTTTTTTTTTTTTTTTGTCTCTTAGCATTCTTGTCCCTAGTCTTCCATCCTATGCTTTCCTGTTTCCCATGTGCTGTACTCTTCCTGGATAACATCCTTTTCAATTTAAGTTTCCTGAGGGACATATAAGTAGAGTTCAGGTTGAACATGTTCAAAACTGAATGTCCCTTACTTTGCATATTTCTACTCTATTTCCTGTTTCAGAGAATGTTGCCATCATCTTTTAAATAGTGCACACCTGAAATGCAAAGAAATGTCTTTAATTAACTATGAAGATTAAGGGGAAAAGTAGATTCAGCCTACCAATGTCTAAATTTTTAACCTTAAAATCTTTTTCGTCCTCTCCCACCTCCTCAACAGCAACCCCTTGCCTTAGTTCAAACTCCATCCTGTTTCCTAAATCACTGAAATGATTTCCTAGCTGTCCTTACCCCCAGTCATCACCATTTAAAAGCCATAGTTCCCACCATGGCATTTGTTAATACTTGAACATGCAAATATGTTCAAGTCACTTCCCCACATGAAAGTGTTCTTTATCTTTCCAGTGCTTTGGGGATTGAGTTTGAATTCAATTGTTTATTATATAAGAGGAATTGATAGTAAATGAAAACATGGTTCATTCCCTCATGGAGAGAGTCTAGTTGGAGGAAAAACAGACACGTAGATTAACTGTTACATCCCACTGTAATGAGTATGCTGATAAAGATATCCATTCATGCTATGGGAACATAGCAAAGGAATTGCTAAATCAGACTGGAGGTCAGGAGGGAATATTGGGAGGAGAGAATGCTTGGACTGAGTTTTATAAAGTGAGTAGGATAGACAATAGCAAGATGGAGAATAGACAAAAGGTATATAATTCGTGGCATATGGTAGGTGTTTGCCAAGAAAAAAACTGTATATAGTCTAAAATAGGTATGTTTGTATGAATAATTTCACACTATCTCATGGGCATTTATTTGAACTGATTAGGTCATTTCCCAAACACTTATGAGATGTGACTACTGTAGATCTCTTCTCTAAAAAGTGAGGGTTTGAGTCAATGGTTGTTCTATTATTGAAACATTAGAATCTCAGAAGAGTAAATATTAACATAAGGACCAGACATTTATTTGCAGGTAGAGATGGGCAAACTACATATGGATAATTGAAACAATCTGTAAGAATTCTAATATTGTAATTAGAGGTTCCCTCTTTAGCAATGGAAGTCTGGAATTATAGTTGTTCCAAACCATATATTAACTTTCTTGTCATTTTTGCAGGAAGTAATTTCAGAGTTCTCCAGCTTGTGTCTCATTATCTATCAAACGTAGCCCAGTGTGACAACCTCCCCTTCTGTTGTCCTAGAGTATTTCATCATTCTTCTGGTCGGTATGTATTATCCATGACATCCTGAATATTTGATTTCTCAACTAGAATCTTCAGTGTTTGTGGGTAGATTGCAAAGAACATAAGAGCTTAGAATTTATATAGATTTCCCAGAGTTAAATGTGGATTTTGGTATAAAATGTACTGTCCTGATAAGGTTTCATTTTTCTCTCCACATCAGCCACCTATGGCTTTTATATGAGGTATGCGTTATTGGTGTTATTTTTGGTAAGGGACTAAAATCAGAGGAAATGAGAAATGCTGGACAGGGAGACGAGATTTCTTGTGAGCTCCATAAATCTTGGACAAAAGTAAACCCCTGTGGGACTATTTTATGTCCTTGATCTAGCTCATTGGCTGCACAGGTGAAAATAAAATTTCCCAGGTGGCTGATTAGACTATATAAATCACCCGAGAACTCTAATGGGCCAGACTACTCAAAAGGGAGTCAGTAATAGAAGATTCGGTTTGATCTGTTTTAAGAAGGATGTTTTGCTTCCTTACTAATATGCCTGCCTCATTTTAAGGCTCGTCCAGAACTGGCAGGCAGTAGCGCACTCAGCTCTGGTCTTGCCTGATGCAAATAAACGCCTCGATGTTTCCCCAGATCAGTTATTTTTTATCAAATACATCTGCCCTTTCTAGAATGGTCACACTGAAGCAAAACTTAGGAAGCACACATCAGTTGCCTGTTTCTGCTCCCTTCTCCTGCCTGGGTGACTGGTTACAATGTCTTGGTTTCTCAATTTTGCAAACTACTCACACTAGAAGACAGTAAGTTTTGACCAGCTAATATTTGTAAAGGACACCTAGGATCCAAAAAGAAAAAGTAAAGTTTATTATTCTAGGTTTTGATGAAAAACAGCAGACGTAAAGAAAAAAAATCATTCTTTGTTCATTATTTAAAACAATGCCAGTCATAAATAAATGTTGAGTAAAATTTCCTAGTCATTTACCTCTTTCTTCCCAAAGGAAACCAAATGGCTTGACAAGTACATCAAAATGAAATACTGGGTATATAGGAGAGGAGGGGAAAAATAAGAACCCTAGTGGTGTTGACTGCCTTTATCATTTTTGTTGTCCTTTTATAACCCAAGAAAATGACATTTCTCATTAAAATGCCGTATTTCATTTTGCAGGAACGTAATGTGAACTAAGTCCTTCCAGTGTTTTTTTTTTAATAAAAAACCATGAGAACTTAAGACTTAATGTCAACTTGCTTTGATTTTTCAATCATTCAAGATATATCCTTAATGTTATTTATTTTACCATGTTTGGAAATGTAGCTCTCTGCCCCCCTTAAAGATGCAGCTAACAAAGAAAGCACATCACCCTCTCCATTGAAGTCTTAAAGTGGATTCAAAATCAATTCTACATGCTGTTTTTCTTCTCCATTTAAAAGTCCTTGTCATTCATAGAACTATCAGCTTCACAGAGTGAAAGGCCATGTACATTATTATTTTCTGTAACTGGGCTAATGCCATTTTGTTGATAAAAAAGGGTCTGTGTCCAGTACAGGCATGAGACTTCTCAGGGCATCATGACACGGTGCCAAGGAGCACGCTCTATATGTCACCCTTCTCACTCAGGGAAAAGCCCAAATTTCAACTGTCACCTCCAGGATGGTATGTGTCCTGGCCCCCTTTTTTTATGTCTGCTCTTTTCTCCTACTACCTTCCTCTTTGCTCACCCTGCTGCTTCCATATTAGTCTCTTTTCTCTTCCACAAACCTTCCCATCACATGTCTGCCTCAGGCTTAAGCTCATGCTGCTTTTACTGCTTACAAGTCTCTTCCCTCAGTTTCCCTCAAGACACACTTCTGTGTTTCCCTTTCTCAGCAGTCACATTCTCAATGAGATATTTCCTGGTTGACTGCTCTAAAGTATCATGCCCTCCACCCAAAAAATCTTGTTGCATTTACTTACTTAATATTATCCTTCATATCTGTCAGTATCTAACCTGATCTGTATTTACTGATTTTTTTATTTTTTTGCTTATTGCCATCTCACTCATTAGAACATGACTTTCATGAAAACAGAGTTTTCTTGTGTTTTGTTTTTTGTGATATCCCCATACCTAGGACATAATCTGGCACGTAGTAGGTGCTCAGTTAAAAAAAGAAAGCATGAATGAATAAATGTGTGAACAAATAAATATGTAAATAATTGAGTGGATGATAGACAAAGAGTCCTGAACTGGTAGAGGTCAGAAGGATTAAATTCCAGCTAGGGCTCAGACACAAACCTGGTGTGTGACCATGATCAAGCCATTTAACTTCTCTGGACCACAGCTTTATCTTTAAAATGTCATTTCTTCTAAATCAAAAGAAAAGGGAAATCTGTATAGTTTCATGATTCTAAAAGTAAAAGGATAATCTTTATTTGAAGTATAAAAAAATCTGAACAAGATGTCTATTGCATAATAAATCCAGTCAGATATATATATGTATGTCATTGAGGATAATGTGAAAGTTTCTGAATCCCTCTTCATAGGGAGCAGAAATAATTACTAAGCCCAAAGCGCTCCTTTATCTGGCAACAAACTCCATTTTTTTCCTAAATCTCTGGTTTCTGTTCTTTAATGCTGGTTTATGTCAACAAATCACTTTTGATGGCAGTCAGCGTTGTGGTTAGAGCAGTATGTCTGTGCAATGGACCATCAACAAATACATCGGGGTGTAGTTTCAGGTATTTTGAAGAAATTGGAGATTCTTGTGGAGGGGCACATCTATATGAAGAAAAATGATCTCAGCACCCTGCTCCTTACTCCTCGCATCTTCTGTCATATCACTTAACACCTTTGTCACATGAAAATTGTCACCTGTGAAATGAGGCTGTTTATACTGCCAACCTCATAGAGTTTTTGTGAGGCTTGCTTAATGTATTAAATGGAAAATACCTGGAATAATGCCTAGAATATGGTGAGTTCTCAGTAGATATTAATTATCATTATTCTTACCATTTTTACTATAATTGTTGACCAAATTGGCTTTCTCACCCCACTAGGCCCTGAACCTTTCGAGAACAGAATGCATTTCATTGCTAGGCACACCGAGGGCATTTTGTCACTCTGTTGAACAAATGAGTGCTTTTTAAATGCAGTGGGATCCAAATTTATTCAATAGGTTTTTGCTTTCATTTTGTTTTAGTTTTTGCATTTGCACAAAGGAAAGGATGGTGCTCTTTGATTCTTACAGATATGACATGCAGTATGCACAAGACTTAGTGTTTTAGACTTGACAGCTGATTAACTACAAAGCCCTCTTCAAAGACAGCTGAAAGAAGATTCATGGTTGATACAGGAGGGCAGCCCATTGACTCTTTGAAGAGGGTATGAGGTACATAAGTCATTCTCGGGATTACCAGAGCATCCCTGGCTGGACCCAAACATAGAAATGATAGTGGTAACAATACTAGTAATAACATCAATCCTTATCTTTGTATAGTACTTTCTATCTGTCAGACTTTATTCACATTCATTTGCTACCAATCCCATAGATTTGCTGGGAAGATTTAATTAAAGGAATTTTTTAAATCTTGTCCCAAAGGCCTGTATGTTTCCTTTTGCTCCTTTGGACGTCATTGAAATTATAGGAAGCACACAGTGTCAGATGCAGGCATTGTTTTTTCCCCTCGTCTTCACTACTACCAGCCTAGTCCAAGCCAGCATCCCGGTTTGCCTGGACCATGGGAGTAACTTCCTGTGTTACCTTCCTGCTTCCTTTATGGCCTCCCTATAATCCCTTCTTCACATAGCAGTACTCCGTTGAAAATGTAGACAGGAGACTTCCTTGCTTAGAACCTGTTCATGCCTGTCCACTGAACTTAGAATCTAAGCCAATTGCAATTGTCTTAGAAGGCCCTCCGTGATCTAGCCTTTGAATTCTCAAATCTCCTCTCATAACCTGACTCCGCACTCACTGCTCACTCTGTTCTAGCTACTCTGGGCTTCCCTCCATCCCTCAGCACAATAAGTGCAATCACCTTGGGGCCTTAACAGTTGCTTTACCCTCTGCATGCAAGGCTCTACTCGCAGATTTTCACTTACCTGCCTCTTTTGCAAGTTTCAGCTCATATGTCACTCTCTCCTTGTTCACATAATCTGAAGTAACCCACCGTTCCCCCTTGCTATCACTGCGCCCTATTTTCACAGTGGATACTCAGCAAATAGTTGATTTTTCTTTTGCGTACAGAAGAAGAAAAGTAGAGTCCAGAGAGATTAAAGGGCTTGGCCAAGCCTGTAAGTGGGATCCTCGTGTAGAGCGCATCTCAAGAGCCCTAATAAAGAGTTATCTTTCCATACTCAGGGCACGATGCACTACCTTTATTGCTAATACTATTTCAAGTGCCTAAGATATCTAGGAAAAATGCCAGTGCAACTATCCAATGATGCACATTTTTCTTCTTTTTTTCAAGGGGTTTCCTCTAAATTTGATACAAGAATTACCTTGGCCAAATGGTCGTTGAGGAGTCCTCATCAGAAATGGTAGGAACACACCCAAAAAGTACCGGAAATGCTTGTGTTAGAAAGTTTCTGCACTTTGTGAAAAGTTAAAAAAAAAAAAAAAAAAGAAGCCAGGATCAAAGAGTGTTAATGGTTACATACTCTGTAAATATACTAACAAGCACTGAATTATATACTTTAAAGGGGGAAATGTTACAGCATGTGTGTTACCTCTCAATAATACAATTATTAAAAAATAATCATGAAATATATTCTAACCCTACCCTTTAAGTAAAATCAAATAATTAATTTAATTTAATAATTTATTGCAGGTACCAAAAACCTATTAATTGGCATCTCCTTTTCTATAAACTTGGCTCCATTAATTAGGTCTCATGGCTGGGAAAACTTCTCCTTTATGGTAATGCTTGTTTGTTGGAAACAATTCTCCCTGGATTTCCTCATTATATGCCACGATTGTACACATTCTACCCTTTGGGGAAAACTTCATATATTTTGCATGTAGTGTCTACTGTTACGTTGCTTTGTTAAGCAGCTGCAGACATTGCAGAAATGGAATTGTGTTTTTTTAGATCCCCAAAGGGAAAAGAAGATACTTATTTACCAGGCAACAGTGATAAGGCAGGGCCTATTTGAGGACAGAACTTACTAACAATCTTGAACATGGTGCTTTATGTTCAACTGGGATGTGCCATCCAGCACGCCAGAGTCTGGGTGCCAGTGCTGACTCTACCACAAGGTCCAGACCCTTATCCCTTCCTGTTTCTGAGGTCTGTAAATCTCCCTTGCCTTGCTGCCAAGGAAGAAACTGTATTCTGAACTTGTCTGAGAAAATACACAATAATCTGGACTCCTTTTTGAATAAACCATGACTCATATGAGAAATCTGTAGGGCCAGTGGATGTTCATTTCCTGCAAGATCATTGCTCTGGCTCCACGACATCTATTTTGCTAACGTTTGATTCCCTTTCTTACTCAGCTAGGAAATGGTATCATCATCTAATTCTCCAGGAGACTGAAACGCTTCCTTTCTAGAAAGAGTAGATTAACTCAGATCCATTAATCACGTCCACAAACAACAGCTACGAAAACTAGAAATCAAGTCCTAGTTTCAAATGAGATCTTGGTTGCCATAGAGAAAGCTAAACAATGATGGAAAATCATCCAGCTACATTTAATGACATTTTCCTAATACTAAGCAAACCCTTGCAGTAAATAACTTTTGATTCAAAGGGAAATCATTTCATTAAGCATTTAGTCAAAAATAAAGATCTATTGGTAAAAGAATGAACCAACTGTAGGTTCTCCTGAAACAAAAGCCAGGAAGACATCATTTTCCTCTGCCGTGGTAAATCCCCTTAGAGGGTTTCTTCTCAGTAAGTGTGATTTGGTTTTCCTTTTCTAGCTTTCAGAATCTCTCAGCTCATGTACCAGTGAGTTCCTCTAATCTCGTTCACTGATTTCCTTTTTTGCCAAATTAACATTTTGTATTTAAGCATCATCCCCTTAATGCTCGTCTCTTGTGTTCTTAGCTGCAGCCCACCTGGAGAGCCTGAAATAACAGGCACCACATTAACACTTCTCTGCTGAGATTTTGATAACAGACACCTGTGCAGTCTAAGTAGCTCTTGACTTATTTCTTCCAGAATGTGTTAATAATTGTGGCCACATTTATTTTCCTCCAGATGTGAATTAAAAACACCACAAGGGCCAATTTCAGTGCAGACTTGGAAGTGGATCGAGCTGCTTCCTCTCCTTCATTCTCCCCGACACCATTTTGCCATTTTTCAAGTACAAGCGCAGAGCACACCCATCAATCAGAGAGCTGTTGGGCATCCCGGGAGCGCACAGCAGGTGGCAAGTCTCACTGCACATCCCTCAAAGTGCATCCTCACCTAACTGCTCACGTCGGTAAGCACTCTGGTGTTTAAACAGCAACCACCGCCACATGCAGATACAACACTATCAGTGTGACGTAACTATTCAAATTGGTCCCCAAAGTATGTGTCACAAAATAACAAGGCAGGACTGTAATCCAATCTGCCATTTTCAACCCTTAGAAACAATTTTTTTTTAATCAACATTTTCAGCCTGGTCAACATCTCTTTCTCTAGGTTAATATTTAAGATCGCTAGTCAATTTGGGAGGCATTGGAGCTGTCATTAAAATAAGTTACTCTCTGGGCTTTTGCAATCTCTTTGATGCAGCCCACCCCTAACCGCTGGGGCTGGCTCTACATTAAACATTTCCTTTAAGGGTGTTTTTCATTTCTCAGAAGCAGCTTTACACTCTTCTATTCACAGGAGACGAGATCTCCTTTTGCGGGTTAGCTCACAGCCAGAGCTCTATTGATTTTGAAAGCTCATAAGGGAAGAAATCCAGAGAAACATCTTGGTCGTTAAACCGAGACACTTCTTTGTTGGCTGTGTTTAACCAGCTTCAAGAACTGCTTCCCGCCTCCATTCATCCATTTACTCGCATGCCCATGCCACCTGTACCTCCTCCCACCTTCTTGCCCCCCCAACACACACACACTCCTCTAGATATTAAAAAGCAATACAGAGCCACATGAACTGAACACTAACCATATAATAGCAGTAGTCATGGGAGGGGTAAGTTAAAAGCAGCAATAATAAGGGATTAAGGAGAGAATGAATTGCTCTCTTTTTTGAAGGCCCTTACCCCTTTTAGTGCAGCTGGGTTCCATTTAGCAAATGACCTCCTCCTGGAAATGAAAGGAAAATAATGACCAGGGCCCAGAAGGGTAAATTATGTCTTTCACTCAAGAAATGCTGAGAACCCTGCTTGCCTCACGCTGTACGTCCGAGAGAAGTGGATGCGTGGCATGTTATTTCAACAGCCTTCCTTATTGTTATGATAACAGAGTGATTTCTGTAATTTGCTATTCCATTCTCACCCTGGGGAAGAGAGTTCTGAGCTCTGGAAGGGAGCTCTCTGCTCTTGCTAAAGCTGCTAAATTCGGAAAGGAAGCTGTATTAACGTGGCTATTGGGTGTTGCATTCCCCAGGTTTTCCACAGAGCTGACCATTAAGAGAAGAGGCTTCCCCCATGAAGCAGGAGCATCCTCTGGTAAAGAACATCACCTACATCTGTGAACAATGGCTAAAAATAGTTCTAAGGTACGTAGCGTCAAGTTAAATTTACGACAAGCTGTTTAATGGTGCCAAGTGCAGGGAGTATAGGATTAGGGTTGGTTGACTCTTTAAGATACCTTTGTTCTGTTAAAAACTTTGTACCCTAGGTCAGTCATTCTGGGAACCTGGGCCATCCCTCGTAGACCCCGGTCACCTCTTAGGAATCACTCTAAAGAGCAGCCCCTCACTGGGCTGCTTTGCTCCAGCCTTGCCCCTCTCCAATCCTGTCTGCACACTGCAGGCAGAGGAGTATTTCCATGACGCTCAGCTGATCAGGTCAGTCTTGGGTTTAAAACCCATCAGAAGGAGTATTCACAAGGGCTGAGGTTAAGGTCTAAATTCATCATCATATCATGTCAGTGGCTTCCTAACCAATTTTTCCAGTTTCACCTTTTATCATTTGCCACCTTATATGTAACAGCCCAGCCAAACTGAACTTTGAGGAAGAAGAAAAAAATGGTCCAGCTGGTGAAGGAGTCAATGACTAACAGAACCTTTCTTACGTCACCTGCCGATTGCCCACTCCTCCTTCAGATCTCATTTTTAAAAATCACGATTTACAGGAGGGTTGTCCTGATATTCTTAGATCAGATTGGGTTTGTCTAAGATGTGTCCCCAACCCCAGCCCATAGTACACGTTTTGTCATCCCTATGGCATTTGAGACTTATTTTTTTGTTTGTTTATTTGTTTGCATTCTCCACTGAGTGTTAAGTTCCCTTGGGGCAAGGAATGTATCTTTGTTGCTGGAAAATTGTATTATTTTGTGTGTGTTTGTTTTTTTGAAGTATAATTAACGTACAGTATTATGTTAGTTTCAGGTGTTCACCATGGTGATTCAACATTTAAATGTATTATGAAATGATCACTTACAAGGTAAGTGCAGTGACTGTCACCATACAAAGTTATTGCAATATTTTGACTCTGTTTTCCTTACGCTGTATATCACATCCCATGACATTTATTTTATAACTGAAAGCTTGTACCTCCTTCACCCATTTTGCCCAACCCCACCACTCTCCTCCCCTCTTGCCACAACTAGTTTGTTCTGTGTCTATGAGTCTGTTTCTGTTTAGTTTTGCAAGTCCATTTATTTTGTTTTTTAGATTCTGCATATAAAAAAATTATACAGTATTTGACTTTCTCTGTCTGACTTATTTCACTTAGCATATTACCCTCTAGGTCCACCCGTATTATCACAGATGGCAAGATTTCATTCTTTTTTTATGGCTAACAATCCATTGTATGTATATACCACATTTTTTATTCATTGATCTCTCAATGAACATTTAAGTTGTTTCCATGTCTTGGTTATTGTAAATGATGTTGCAGGGAACATAGGGATGTGAATATCTTTTCAAATTAATGTCTTTGTTTTCTTTGGGAAAATACTCAGAAGTGGAATTGCTGGACTGTATGGTAGCTCTATTTTTAATGTTTTGAGAAACCTTCACACTGTTTTCCATAGTGACTGTATCAATTTACATTACCACCAACAGTGCACAAGAGTTCCCTTTCTCTACATCCTCGCCAACACTTGTTATTTGTTGTATTTTTGATGGTATCCAATCTGACAGGTCTGAGGTGTAATCTCATTGTGGTTTGGACTTGCTGATTTCCCTGATGAACGGTGATGTTGAGCTTCTTCTCATGTGTCTGTTGGCCATCTGTATGTCTTCCTTGGAGAAAAGTCTCTCTAGGTCCTCTGCCAGTTTTTTAATCTGATTTTTTTTTTTTTTGATGTTGAGTTGTATGATTTCTTTACATAATTTGGTTATTAAACCCTTATCAGATACATCATTTGTAAACACCTTCTCCCATTCAGTATGTTGCCTGTTTGTTGATAGTTTCCTTCACTCTGCAAAAGGTTTTTAGTTTGATATAGTTTCATTTGTTTATTTTTGCTTTTGTTGCCCATGCCTGAGGAGACAGATCCAAATATATATTGCTAAGACCAGTGTCAAAGAGTGTACTGCCTATGTTTTCTTCTAAGAGTTTTATGGTTTCAGGTCTTACATTTAAGTCTATGATCCATTTTGAGCTTATTTCTGTATATAATGTAAAAAAAGGGTTATTTTATTCTTGTTTTGTTTTGTTTTGTAAATCAATGCCTGGCATATATGACCATTGAACAAATGTACAAATGAATGAATGAATAAGCCCTAATGGCAGAAAAGTTAGGAAAAAGTGGATGGAACCATGTCATATTATTGCAATGTGGAAGGTTTGACTTACTAGAAAAGTTAATGCCTCCCTAGATGAATCAATTCAGGCATCACAGAAGCCATCCCACCCAAAAGTTCCCCCTTATTTTCCCCAGTCTGAGTACCTTTCCTATAAAATTTCTGATCTAAAAATCTTACAATTAGAGGTTCATTGTGGAACTTAAGTCTCTGTCTGTCTTCTGTGAATTGTCCAAGGGAATTAACACTCCATGTAGTGTAAATACATCCAAACATTCCTGGGAGCAGTTCTGAGAAATTAGGGAGAATTATTTTACCAAGCGTCTGAGGGCAGCAAGGAAGACTTGAAAGGGTTCTGTTTTTTCAAGAGCCATAAATGAAAGTGGAAGACAAGAGCAAATTAACTCAAACTCTGAAAAATTTTACTTTCCCTACAAGCCTAGTGAGGAATGATCAAGCTCTAAAAAGAGAGAGACGTTTCAGAATCTTTCTTTGACTTTCTTTTCCATATCATCTTCCATTACTCCAAGACTTACATTTCATGCAAAGAGACCTCAGGAAATTATTATCAGTTGCTTAATTCCACCAATATTCCATAATGTGAACAGTCCATTATCCCTTGCCTGGATTTTTCAATTCATTCCTTCAACAAATGTTTACTGAGTACCTCCTACATGCTAGATATTCCTCCTGTCAGGGAATTTAACAGTGAAAAATTTTTTGACCTTTCTAACTTCATGGAACTTATTTTCTGGTAGAATTCTCCCTGGATAAAAAGTAAGAACTGGTTGAAAGATTATCAGATAAATGCCTTAATATATGATTGAATAAATAAACAGCAAAAAAAAAAAAAAAAAAAGGAAAGTTCCTGTTTCTTCTCCTGGATTTCCACAGAGGCAATATAGTATCATGGTTAAGAATGTGGGCTTGGAGTCAGAGATAAACCTGGGTTTCTATTTTAATTCCACCACTTGCTAGCTGGGTGAACTTGGGCAAGTTACTTTATTTCTTTGGACCTCAGTTTTCCCACTGTAACATCGGGGTAGTTTAGTAGGACTTTGACCTTGTATAATTGTGATGAGGATTAAAGGAGAACATATATGGAAAACGTCTGGCAAACAAGACAGCAACACGATGTCTGGGAAATGGGGGAAGATTCGACAATGTTAGGTATTATTCCTTTTCTCCTAAGTTCCTAGCCTGAATCAGAAAGAGGATTACTATTAGTGCGTTTTGCTTTTTATACAAATAAATCTACATAGTCATATGGAGTGAAATTTTCATGTTCTCAATTATTAGATCTGATTTTAAAGGCAAACCACACTAGTTCCTCCTGCCTTCCTGTTGACAGCACCCTATTAAACAGAAAAGCTCACATCAGGGGCTATGGGACAAATCAGTCCAATTTCTGAAAGATGCCACTTCCCCAGCAGGCTTGGTGGGGAGTCAGAATGCTCTAGAAATAGCAAACAACACGTAAATGCCCTTGGGAAATGACTATCTGTTGTGAGTTATCCCATCACCAGAAAAACACAAAGGCATGTCTGAAACAAACACCCTAAATACTCTAAGTGATTATTTATCTTAGACCACATTCGCCCTTTCCTTTAAAAGGACTTTTGTTTTTGTTTCTGTTTTTGTTTTGTTTTGTTTTTTGCTAATTTTACACCAGGGAAATATATATATATATACACACACACACATATATATACACACATACATACATACATATACATACAGAAGTATGTACATATATAAATATTTTTCCCTTAGGGCACAGTATCAGAAAATAAACTTTATTCCTAGTAATGCAGGGGCTTCTATTTGTTTATTCTATTTGTGATGTGTGACATTTGAGTTTGGAATATCTGTATGATACTGACCAAGATTTTCCATAATCTTTCGTTGTCCTAGAATCACTTGTCTTTCTCAAAAGACAGGAAAGCCAGGGGAAGACATTTTCACTTTTAAATATGATTTTCTTGTTGTTCCCATAGAACTTTTCTTATTTATTTGCTTATTTTCTATTAATACAACCTCTTAATATATTTTATGCATAATATATATAACGGGGGAGTGTTACTGAGTTTAAGAACTTAAAGTTAGTTCTCTACTCCTTTCATCTAAGGATCTTTCTGGAAAAATTATATAAAACTCTGTAGTTAGGTTAATTTGATCTGCTAAAAGAGAGGTACAAAGACAACTTTTGGTTTTCAGATGAGGTGGAAGACACCAGAATTACCCTAGTGGGCTGATTTGAATAAAAGAAATAAGTGGTGAGTCTGTGGTTTCCTGCCTCTAACCCTACACCATGGGAAGTGAGGTATTTTATGGAATTTAACTTGCAAGTAGAAGTTAGGTATCATTTGAAAATTATTTTACTTTGTAATAATTATCTTAAAACATTTAAATGCTATGTCAGTTTCAATTTATTTTAGCAAAATGCTTCTTGCCAAAGCTTCCTTTCAAAAGAACTATGGAAGAGCCTTCTTTTCATGAGGACTTCTTGGAACTTCTCTGACTTACCCTAGCAGGCAGGCCAACCCTCTGCCCAGTTTGTCCTACCTGAGCAGAAGGTGATGTCTGGCCAACTTTCTCAAATCCAACAGCTCAAAATCTATTCTCTTGAGGTTTCCAGGATATTACTTAGTTGTTGTTGTTTACTTGTTTGTAGTGCAACATTAACATCAATCATATTTATTTTTTTACTCCATGAAGTAAGCTTAAATGAAAGCAAATGATACGTGGCAAAAAGGGTAGTATTAAAAGAGTTATAATTGACTCTGCTGGGCTCTTAGAATAAAGACTATTCCAAAACACTCAAGGGTAGAAACTTGAGATAAGCCCAAGGGTCTGTGAACTTTAGAAATACTATTGAAAGAGACCAAAAATGTAAAATTTAAGAAAAAAAATTAGACATACTCATAATTATAAGGAAAAATTCTTAAATATTTCATTTGCACCTAACTTTTAAATAAGGTAAACAGGCTTTGGGACTAGGGTTATGGTGAGGTGGAAATGATTTATACTAATGAGTATGACCATATTACTACCAAATTTATTGGATCAAATCCTAGAAAGATGAAGATTTACATTTTTTTCTAGTACGTTATTTCTACTACTTTTATGATTTTGCTTTTTTATAAAAGTCTTCCAAACTAGTACTTTGCAAAACACTCTTTTGGATGATGTTAATAAGTACATCTTGAAAAAACAATTTTTAAATGATTCAAGGTCAAATACATTTTTGGAAACAGGGCATACTTTATTTGCCTTGGAATTGCAGTTCCTGTTAATATATTAAAAACTCTGAGTAGCCCTAAAGTAAGAGAGCTTGCTCACATTATTGAATCTGATGATTTTAAAATTATTTGAACCTTATATATGTGTTTTCTTGACTTACTTATTAATATTTCTGGAGTCATTTCCTTGGAAAACAGTTTGGGAAAATATATCAGGAGAAAATACAGCTAAGAATGCTCACAGTTTTGACATGGGGATAGTCTTTCTTAACATGGCACATAAAATAACTATTTTTTACCTCATGTACAGAAACAAAATTGGAAGATGGATAATTTATTTGAAAAAAACACCTACAATGGTTGTAATAAAAGATATCACTAAAACACGAAGAGGTCTATGTGTCAGTTAGAAATAAAACCGTGAACACCTTAAAAGGCCCTGTGGCAAAACACCTAAAAGGAAAGTTTTAAAATGTAGTAATCAGTACATATGAAAAAGATGTTTACTCTCACAAATCTGCAAAGCTATAAAATATCTAATATTAACAAGGCTGACAGAGTTCCCTGTTGCTGGGGATGACATGAACTGGGCACACATACTCACTTTTGATGACTGTGTAAATCGTGAAATATTTCTGGAGAATGATAGAATAATTATTTTGAAATATGAATACACACTGATTCAGCAATTTATTCTAAGAAAAGTGCAAAAAATGTATGTCAAAATATGTTTATGGCACTGAAATAATAAAAATAATTTTTAAAAACTGTAAACAACCTTGGCGTCCATCAATAGGAAAACTGGACAAATTAATTATAATACATACATAATGAGACATTATGCAGTTGCTTAAAATTATAGAAATTTATTTTATTCAAATGGATCTCTAAGACATGTTTTTGAGTGAACTAATAATATGAGCTTATCACAGGAAAGCATGGCTAAATGCATTTATTGCTAGACAACTGGAATGTTAGAAGTGTACGTTGAGAGTGGTCTCCCATGGATGGCAGTATAGGGTTCTTAGCAGATGCTCTCAGTGCTCTTCCTATAAAATTTAGCTTTTATTCTCCTGTGCAAGTTTCACAATTTCTACGGGAAATTTCTGAAACTCTGCCTTCCATCTTTCTCTAACTCCACATGTAGAGCAATTTGGAATTAAGAAAAAGTGAAGGCTTGAAGGGTAGCCCTCAGCCAATGATAAATGGTATTTAGAGAATAAACATTTCGGCTTATCCCTCCTCCCCCTTGGGGTAGAATGGTTACAACTCTGAGGCATGGCCCTGTACTCACTCTCTCGCAGAGCTCTCCAGCCAATTGAGGTCTAGCTGCTCTTGCAGTAACATTCTCATTAAGACCCTTACTGGATGCGTTTCCTTGTCTCAATTCCACACTCCCCTAAGAATGCTTCCTGCAATCACCTTCCACACAAGCCAGTTATGCTCAAGTCCTTGCCAGAGCTGCTGCTTGGAGAAGCTGAAAAAACGAGCTGTTTGCACTTCTTTTCATTATACTCTTTTGTACCATGAACATCTTTTTCAGTGTTCATGTGTATACATGTAAGATTGTGTAGTCCTCAGAATGAGGGACTCACTCCCATAGGTTTGCAATAGATATTCTTGACTTAGAAACAGCCTAGCTATGAATGAGCTATTCATATCACACTTCCCTGAAATTCTTCTGGGTCTTCAACTACTTCTTCCAAGGAGCTGCCTGTCCTCTCCAATGACCTGCTAGAAAGACATATTTAGCAGATTTCAACATGCCTCCTTCCCCAAGACCTGAATCAGTATTAGCACAGTGCTTGGTATGCTGATGGTACTCAGTAATATTTGGTAACTATAGGAATGAATGAATGATACCAAAACTGAATACTGAAACCTCTAAGATCTGCTTCTGGGATCCCCTACATCCTGCGAGCAATGAAATTAGGCTTTGGGGAGGATATTGTTCATCAGGATGCTTTTCACTAAATATCTACCTGAACAGATGGTGGTTGTTAGACACCTGGGCTGGTGTGTGACCTGGACAAGGTATTTAAACTCTCCAAGACTCAGTTTCCTGTGCTTTACAATGATGTCATGTTGACATGAGGATTACAGGGGTCACTTATGTAAAACACTTACAGTGCACAGTAGGAGTTCAAATAGTGTTAGCTTCTGGAGGAGAAGGGTTTGTGGATGTATCCAGCTCTTCAGAGACATATGAGGACACACCCGGCCTTTGAAGATCAGCCAGTTCTTCACTGTGTACATGAGGTAGTTCTTAGGAAATTCTACCGGCAAGACAATAGTTGGGATTCAGTATCACTGATGATCTGGGAGCTGCCTCTGTAGCCTCATTTCCTAACCTGGAAATCTAAAGGCTTTTTGTTCTTTGAATACACTAAAGATGAATTCCCCACATTTGCAGGTTCCAAACTGTCTATTCTGTTTCTGTGAGACTCTTATTGTCTTTGCTTTCCATTTTTAAAAGAATTGTTAAATTAAAAAAAATAAGTCAGAATGTTCCCTTTGCCTTGGACTATAAGGGATCAAACTTGCAATTGCTTTGTGACATAAAATTCTGTTCAGGAGCTACAAATACATGTATGTCACAGCATTTCAAGAAGCTTCTAAACCATGTTTATCCACACTTCGAAGGCAAGAACATCTTTTCTCTACTATATAAAATTACCACCAAATAATTATTAAGTGCTACTCTTCTCCCTGCAGTTGTATTTAAACTGCTAGGTATGTCCTCCCTGGTAAAGGCATCTAGAACTCACTTGCCTAGAGACTTACAATGTTTGAGAAACCTCACTGGTGAAAAAAGTTCCACACATGAAAAGATAAGTTGGAACTCCTAAATGTGCTTCCTGGGTCACAACAGGCTTTGTCTCATTTGATTTTCTGAATCTCCTTCGATCTGTTTCTATTTCTATTTCTGTTTCTGTTTCTCTTTCTCTTTCTCTTCTTCTTCCTCTCTCTCTCTCATTTCTTTCTTGCCTGTTGGTTAGACCTCTATGTCTGTCTTTCTGTTGTCTCTTATTTGACCTTTCTGGAAATAAAAATATCTTTGTCACTGCACATATGTGACCTTTAAGAGTTGGTGCACTAGACTTTAAAAATTTTATTCTAACTGCATTTTTCAATATTCTTCTCCATTGTCTCAATTTCTGTTGAATAAAAATGTGTGTGTGTATGTGTATACATATACCTGAAAAAGCTGTATTTATTTCAGGGAGTATTTATTTAAACATAGATGATTATTTAAGGCCGAGCAAAAAAAATAAAATCATGTGTAAGAGGAAAAGCTAGCATAAACCATATAAAGCACATATATAGCTCTATACAATAATAAAGAAATTTTTATTTTAGGCTTGCAAAATATTCCTGAACATCCTAATTAATTCCATATCAGTGTCCTAGAAATAGGGAGGGACTCAGAAAGTTTGGAATGGATTCAGAGAAGATTATTAAGATGAGCTGAATTTGCAGAAAAGAAGCCAGATGGCTAATCTAATATTGGCAGAGAGTATATAGAGCATGGCGAGTGACAGCGAACAGGGGTCACCTCATCCGCATCTTCACTGTTAACAAAATGGAGACATTTTCAGGAAAAGAGGAAGAAAACAATGTTCTGATATTGGTAATTCTAAGTCTTTAAATCCCTTTTAACAATTTTTTTTTTAATTTTAAAGTTGATGTTATTAGGAAAGTTGTATGTTTAGGCCTGCTGAAAGGCAGAGGGTCAGACTAACACTTTAGCAAATTTCCCAGTTCTTTGAACTTGTAGCTTTGAACTGGTTTGTTGAAACCCTGAGAAAGTCCGTTCACCACTATAAGCAGGTGGCAAGTATACTGGGCAGCTGCAGGGCCTGAGAAATGCCTTCATTTGCTTATTGCTGAATAACTAAATGTCTTCTCTTCTTTACCTTCTCTCTTTACCTACTGAGCCCCTTGAGATCCACACCTATTTTAGATCAACTTAGAAGAAATGTAATTAGTGAACTTAATGGTATTTCATGTTGCTCGAATGCAAATAAAATGCCTGTGTCCCTGGCACCTTGCAAAAGGCCGAACCACGTGGTCTGAAAGTTACATTCCAAATTTATCTAGACAGATTTTGTCTTCGTTTGTGACTGAGACAAATTAAATAGCGATTGTAGGAGACAGTCTTTTGTCTTCGTGGAGGACTAGGATACCTTTCATCCACGAACTGCTGTTTTATTATCTTGTGCTCTTGCACTTTAAATTAATGGCTGAGTTAATTATGGTTGAATTCAAGTCAAAATTCTATACAAGTGCTAGTGAGTGGCATCTGTATTCATACTAGAGAGTTCAACAGGATTTGTTTTCTTAGGGCAAACACCAAAATGATTATAACTGGGCCACTATTTAAAGGTGTCCTAACATCAACATTCTTCTCTTCTGGATAGTTGTGTTTTATAAGAATTGGGTAATTTGGGCATGTTTGATAGAGTCTTGTAATCATAAATTAATACTAGCAAAGGGCATGGCAATTTCCAAGTTGGCAGACAATCCAAGATACATGTTTTAAGGATAGCTGAGGTTCGAAGAACATTAGGTTGCTTTATGCCTATGGATTAAAAACATTCTTGATTGGAACTCTGCACCAGCCAAGTTAGAATCTTTGTTGCCCAGGGCGCAGACAGTGGGCATGGGGAAGATTTAAGAAACAGTGTGACTGCTATAGAAAGGAGTCTGGCAACAAGTCCCCCCAGGGAACACTCGGAATCAGATTGCTAGACTTGGTCTCTCCTATAAAGAGCTACTAGAACCATCACCTTTAATATAGTCAAGAGGAAACTAAGGGCTGATGCTGTCACTAATATTTTTACAAAGACACTTTTGAGTGTCAGCGAAGTGTGCATTTAGCATTGATTTTATGTGCATCGGCAACTTTGGGAATGATGTGAATTCAGCTTTCTGTGCCATGAGTATCATCGCTTAATGCCCTTTCTACCTTCACATTTTACTTACACTCTTCCCACTGTGGAAAGCAGCCTCCAAGAGATGTGCACACATTTTTAGAGGAGGTGAGGAGGAGGAAGGGGAGGAGCCAGGATGGAGGCTCGGGGCTCCATTGCCCACTATAAGCAGAACAGTTTTGCTCATCTGTTTTATGTCTCACCATTGTATAAAATTGCATTTGAAAAAAAACTCCATTGCTAAATATAATGGTATTTCATGTGTAGTACATACAACATCATTTTATTTATGATAATATGATATAGATAAATTTAGCATATTTCTTAGATATATGTTTATGCATTTAAAATAAAAATATAATATGGTATACACTAGATTGCATATTACACTCTATTATTTTATTATTTCAAACTATTTATAAATGTAAATATATTCATTAAGGTGGAGGTTGGCAGACTTAGCACACATGGTTTCATTTCCCCAACTTAAGCCACTTAAGACAGAGGGAAAAAGTATCTGAAGATAATTCGACTGTAGCGCCGTGGGTGGGAGGGCAGAATGCCACCGGCAGAGCAAAATTTGTGAGAAATTCTTGTGAGGCAGAGGAAGATTGGTAACTGATCCCACAAGTAATTTTACTTGAATTCTTACGACTCTAATGCATTTTTCTCTTTTACTCTCTTGACTCACCTAATAGAAAACAATGCTGTATCATTGTTATTTTACTTTGCAGATTTTTTCCTATTAATTTGTATTTCCTCTTGTTAGTTATTCATTCCTTTGTCCCTTTTAAAAATTGGAATCTTTGATGTTTTCTTATTAATGCATCATAAAATTTTCATCATTTGTCCATCAATGATATTTGACCTTTTTTCCTCCAACTATTTCCCCATTTTCTGTTTGCATTTAAATTTTATTGGGGGCATTTGTGTTTCAAATCTGTAAGATGGGAGAAACAGTTTTGGACATATGCTATATATACCTGTTGTCTGTGGTTTTAAATACCTAAAAAGATAAAAGCAGTGAAAAATATTCTCAACTTCATGGTGGGAAGGTATATTCTAAATTCATGGTGGACATAGTTACTATATCAATAATGTCAATGAATTCCGATAATACTTATTATTTCACTTGATTCCTAAATTGTATAGAAAGATTAAATTGATCATCCCCTCTTTCAACATTTTTAATTGCATGTTACTATCCAGATTTTGAAAACCCCCATATATCATAAAGAAATGGATTTAACACTTCAGATTTTTCAAACCTTCAATTTGACAGTATCTTTCATTTTTTAAATGAATGTAATTATCTTTAGCTATGAAGTGTGATAATTCACTCATATTGTACTTTGGAATTAAAAGCATTTCAAGACAGTTTTGGGCAGCTCATTGGTTATAAGTGGGATGTTGATATGAGGAGTAACTTAATTTAATCATTATTATTTGAATTATTGCACACAGATTGTATTATTCTTCTGTGAAAAAAGCTATAAAATGCTTTCAGTTTTTAAGGAAGTTCTGAAGGAAGTATAAAAAGCACGTTTTAATGTTAAGAGAAGCTTTTCACACGTTTAGAAATAGTATATAATCTTACTGAACTTTGCAGTTACAACAAATATTAATAACTAATAATTTAGGTTGCATCTTTGCTGGAATCCTCCCCATATCATAATCATAATACTAATAGCAGTAGTAGTAGTAGTAGTAGTTGTGGATTTTGAAGAACCATCTATCAAATAAGTGAGTTCATTTTTAGGCCATAATATTAGTTATTATGAGGCTTTGGATAAATCAATTAAGCTAACTGCATTTGGCTTAAATCTTCATTTATAAGTGAGATTGGATACTGTCAGGTATACTTTATTTTTTCGTAAGATTCTAATCCAATTGAAATTTTTTTCTTTGCACTCAGATTTTCTTTATATGCATATTTGTTGAATTAGATATCTGATATTTGTAGCTAAAGTAATCCAGGCTATCTTGAATAAAAATGAAATTCATTGGTTCATAAGTTTCATTCATATTCTCATTCAGTATCATCACAGAGTGGTCTTTTTCTGTTTCTTCACTTTTTATTTTCCTGGGTGCTGGCTTTATTCTAAGACTAGCAGGGTGACCACAATAGCTCTAAGCTTACATCTAACCTTGTAAGCAATCCCATGGAAAGAGTGGACCTCATATTGCAACTTTGGGGAAAACATCACAGGAGTGGCTTTGAGCCACATGCCTGTCCATAAAACTACTGACACACCATGAGGCCAAACAAACCAAAATGTCAGAGTTTGGAGCAGAGAAAGGCTTATGGCAGGGCTGAGCAAGGAGGGCCTGGGCAAGGGTGGCTCATGCCCAAGAAAACCCCGGGCTCCTGGAAGAGTTCCAGCAAAGCAGATTTAAAGGCCAGGTAAGGGAGGCAGGCCATAGATATGTGATCAGCTTGTGCTCAATTCTCTGGTTGATGCTGAGGGAACAGGGCAGTCAACACTATCAACCCCTAGGCACCAGGTCTGGGGGCCACGTGCTCCTGATTATCAGGTAGTTCATTTCTTCCTTTTGGTGATGGTTTTTAGCATCTGAAAATCTCAGGAAATAGACACGAGATTCTGTCATCTGGATACTTCAGAGAGGAGATGCAGCAGAGGACATGGGGAGGGATCTGACCCTGCTCAGCTGCACAACCACTGTGACCAAAGGGATGTGGGAATTTGATTGGCCAAACCTATACCTTTGTCCATTTCTAAAACCGAACAGCTTCATGTGATGGTTGAGTCCTCTAAAGGAAAACTGAGGTGCAAATATCAAAATGAGGGATAGATACGGAGGAAACGAAAGCACCAGATATTCTCAATAATCAATCAGGAGACCCCCACCAAGTACCACACTGTGTTTAATTCTACTTCCCCTTCCACACATTTATGAGAAAATGTATTGAGATATCCTGTCCAGGAGGAAAGTTACGTACACATCTGTGTCAGACAATATGTGATTTATCTTTTCTGAAAGTCTTAATAAATATTATAACAGATAAATGCTAGAATGCATCAGTATGGGATCAGGTACATAAGTGGGATCAGGTAACTATGACATGAATGATCCTCTACTGCAAAGATGTAGGTTTGCTCGGATGAGAGGAGACCAGGTTCTTGTTGACACTATTCACAACCCTAAAAACCTGATCTGGAAACTGAATGCCCTGAAGCCCTGTAACAGGTCTAGACCAGAAAGGGAAAGATTGACAAGAGAATAATCAGTAGAATCATTAATTAGGTTATTATATAGTAACCAAAAATATATGATCTAATGTATAAAAATTATCTGATAAAACATTTGCATTGGTCCTTGATTTTCAAAAATTGGAATTTCAACCTTAAAGGACTCTGGGGCTTTAAATTTCTCTGCTACCTGAAGTGTTTAGTCATCCCCTCCCCACTAGGCTAGTCTAACTTGAATGTTTCCACTTCTGTAAGGTTTTTGTATTTGTAGGTGTTCTTTGCATCATATAATACACTGTACAAATAGTATCCCATGTTCTATGATGCCATGAAGAACCTATCCAGTCTCATCTCCTACCTCTGCCCTCTTTAAAGCCTATCCACCAGGCAGTCTAATGTACCTACTGACCACCCCCCAAAAACCACCTTTTATTTCTCAGATTAGAGCTTTCTGGGGGTGGAGAGGAACCTATCTGGCTTTCTTTTAAGGGCACTGAATTAATTCACTTTGTCATAAACCCTCCCTCTCCAGGCTTATCAGCATTTGAGTGTTTATTTTAAAGATGAAATTTGTTCTCAGAGCAGTCAGGGCACATTAACCCCTCTTTATGGGCCACATTATTACTTTAAATTGCCACATAAAGACCTGGTTTTCTTGCATTTTTCCCCAGTGATATTTGGATTTTATTTTTTTTCTTTCTATGTTGTAAAACTTTAGGTATAGAGTAAATATTTTTCTTTCCATAATGAGGCTCACAGATTTCAGGAATCTAAATGATCCAGAGGAAAATCAATCATTCCAATTTAGTCTCAACAAGAACCACCTTTATATAGTCTATTGATTTTCATCTTTGCATCAACTGCATATGGGGAAGAGGGATTGGACTCCAGCATGGTTCCTATCACTGCTGGATTCCTGTGCCTCTGGAAAAATCTATACTGCACAACTCGGAAAAACATATTACGTTACAGGTCTTACAGTCACATCCTCTTCCACCATACCCTGGCCTTCCTTTTTAGTCATGTCTCCCATGCCTGCCCTGCCAGGAACCTCTCCTTCAGCCATTCTGACAAACATACTGCGATGTAAGAATACCATATGAATTTCTCAGAACAGAGGCTCTTGAAGTAGAAAAGAAACTTTGAATTGAGATTTGAAAGATGGATTGGATTTCAGTGGTCAAACCTTGCCCATCTCAAGCCTTCCCTGAACATTCCAACTAGCATTGATGTCTTGCCCTTGCCCTGCTACACCAGGGAGAACAAATGGATGTCCATGAGATACCACTCCCAACTCCAGGCATCACTTATGTGGGGTCACAGCATTCTTTCTGTTAAACTCAAATATATTTGTCACATTATGTGTTTTGATTATTCATTGGCTAATTGGCTCTCTCATTAGAATGAAGGCAGGGCTTTTTGACATTTTTTTGATCACAGCTATATCCAGAGCACTTAGAATAGTGTCTCACATGTAAGGAGGCTCTCAGTAAAAGTTTGGCGAATGAATGTGGCTGGGAATCCTTCTCAGCCCAGAACTACCATCTAGCACTGTCAATTAATGAGCATTAGAACTCAAGATGGAATTCTATTCTCCACCTGCATTTTGCCACTTATCTTAGACTATGATGTATTTCATTGTTTGTCATGAATGTATCTTATCTCTTCCATTACTAGACAACTAATAGAGCTCCATAACTAAAAAGTGTTTAATTATTTTTAATTAACATTTTTTAAATGGTGGGTGTATTGTGAATAATCTAGATGCCATTTCAGTTAATGGGCTTCTATTGTGGTTTTTTTTTTTTTTTCTTTTGAAGTATAGTCAGTTTACCATGTTGTGTCAGTTTCTGGTGTACAGCATAATGTTTTGGTCATACATACATTCAGTGGTGGTTTTGTAATGTGTTAACTTAGCTAGGCTGACATCCATCTCCAGAATTCCCTTTTTTGTAGGTTTCTAGTTTGGGAAGGCAAAAAAAAAAAAAAAAAAAAAAAAGATTCTCTTGTGAGATTTGGAGGGAAGACAGGAAGCCACAGCTATTTGATGGTTATTCGCAGTGCCCTTTATCCACTTGCTTACCTCATTGGCCTGAGGCAGAGACAGGCTGAAACAGTCACACCTTTCCCTGACCTTCCTTCTCATTGGACTCCTGGACTAGATTTGTGTGTGTGTGTGTGTGTGTGTGTGTGTGTGTTTAGCTCCATGACAAGAAGTGCTGATCTCTGCAGGACACCCACACCACCAAGGCCACAGCCAATAAGTACTAACACAGGGCTTAGTTTGTACTTTTTAGGTTTGCTCTTGTTCATAAAGCATTAAGTCTATCTACTCTTCCTGTCTGCCTACCTTATGGGCTTCAAGTTTCAGCACCAGTCACGGGGACAGCAGCCTTGCAGAGATCATTTATCCAGTTCCCACAGTTGCCTAAGGTCAAATCCTTGTCCAAGGGCCTTTCTGTCTATTGATCTATCCAATTGGACTCTTACTGATACTGCTATATGCCAGGAACTGAGTATGGAACCTTATCTTCAGTCCCTTCAACATCACTGCTGGTTATAATTATCCTCATGTTTCAGAATATTCAAAACCACATCTGCTTGGTTCCCAAATCTGTTATCTTTTCATACTCCATATTGTCTTCTCAACTGCAGATCTTTTCTCAAAATATTTATAAAATAAAACATTTCTGCATCATAAATTTACGAACATGATTTTACGATCTCCTGCCAAAGCATTTTGTATGTTGGAGGAAAAAGAAAAGTTGATGAAAAACAAAACACAAACAACAGAATGTTTCCCTTCACTGAGGTCCATCCAGGAACTCTTCCAGTGGGAGCTTTGAGAACTTGGATGAATTTTGATTGAAGCACCAATTTTAACTTTAGCTTGGGCTCTTGAAATTGAAAGGCAGGTCTACAGGATTGCCCTTGACTGTATAAGACAACTATTTTAACCCCAACCGAATGAGTTCATTATTTATATATGCACCATGGTTTTTAACCTGAATGTGTCCTACTTGTTTTTTAGGGAGTATTTATTTCTGAATCTTCACTTCCAGAATAAAATGAAATCTCTCTATTGAAGTTGATGATCTAAAGTTGATGCCAAACAGAACATTCTGTTTTTTTGTTGTTGTTATGAGACTGAATGATGGCTCCTTTCCTACCCCTGCCCTGACCCCAGATTATAGTAATCTGTCTATTACCAGCCACAGAGAAATCTCCTCAATGGGAAAATGCATGTAAAGTACTTTAAAATTGTGCTTGGAACACAGTCAGTTTTAACAAAAATTAGCTATTATTATTTTCATGTTAATTATTGTTTTCTACCATTATTTTGTTGCAGCTGGTAAGAGGCTCTTCACTTAATCTTAACCAAACAAATTCTGCATCCCCAAAAGCCTCACTTGATTTCCATGTTCAGATCACTAAGAATAATGAGGAGGCTCCCAGGGTGTGTTCTGTACTCCATAGGGCCAGCAGAGGGCACAAGAAGTTCTTTATAAAAGTAACCTTCCTTTCTGCCACAAGCAGGCAGATCAGAGATAAAGTGCTCATCCTTGGGATGGGTCAACATCACAGAGGCGAGCTTCACACAGAACTGATGTTTTCCATTTCCAACTGTGGAATAAAAAAGAAATTGTTTCCTCTTGTCTTCCAGTTTTTTGAGCCAATGCCTCCTCTCCATAGAAATTACTGTAAAACTTAGCTCACCATGAATTGCTTCAGTAGCTAACTCATTCAGCTTACAAATAATCACGCACTCACTCATCATTCATGCATTCATTTCCTCATTCATACAGATAGACATTTAGCTAAGACTTACGAGACCCCCAACTGCATGAGTGAAAATGTGAATCATGTTTGGAGGGACAGAAAGAAGATTAAGCCAAGTAATAAAGGAGAACAGAAAGACGTTTGGATATATATTTTAGACGCCAACTCCAGTGTGGTGCTAACAAGCCATTTAATGACATGACTTCTCATGAGCAGTTTATGTATTGCTATTTTAGGTATTATTCCTTGAATTTACCTAACATCTTAAGCTTCTCAAAGAGAGTTGACACAGTTAATCACATTTGCTCCATGTGGTGGACCTGAGTCCCAAAGAGTCGTTGTTAACTTCATCTGCACATGAGCCTTTTGTTATCTGTGGAGTAGGGGGGAGGTTAAGGACAGGAAGTTATGAAATAAACTGGAACAGGAATTCAGGCTCCTGAGTTCCAACCTCATTTGATTTTGAAGGTAGAACTATCCATAGTAGGTGTTCAGTGAAGACTTGCAGGTTGCAGGCTCAGCCTCAGTCTGTTTCGGTGATAGTCTCTGATACTTGCTGATTGTCAGTTAAGCAGAGAGAGAGAGAGGAAGAGAAAGAGAGTCATAAAGGATCTGGCTTTAAAAACAAATGCAATGATGAAGAAGTTCTGGAACTTGACAGCGGAGATGTTTGCACAACGTTGTGAATGTACTTAACAGCACTGGATTGTACACTCTAAAACTGTTAAAATAGTACATTTCACATTATGTGTATATTACCACAATTTTAAAAAGAATATCAGCAAGGGGCCATTTGCGTTCTGGCCACAAAAGCCACCAAAGAGCGGGAAGGGTACAGGTGTCTAGAAAAGTCACTGTGAAGAGGAGCCTTACTGTGGAGAAAGGTGACCTAGATAGTTCTCAGCATCCCTTCCAAGCTTGAAGTCGATGGTTCTGATGTTCTGACTTGTCAGCATCTTGATTTAGGGTTACATTTCCTCTGAGAGAAAACGTCTTTTCATTCTCCTCAGACAATGTTTATCAAAAAACTATTAAAACATGGATTTCATTCTCAAAGAGGTCATAGTCCTTTGGGACTAAGACTATATTGCCAAATAATAAGTGTTTAAGTAAAAACAAAAACAAAAACAGAACCCATCAGGAGAGAGGCATTTGTTCAGTGAAGACTTCAAGGGGTTTTCCTTGAAAACTGGCTCCTAATTTTGGTGAGAAAAGTCCCCACCTTGAGGCCCAAACGGTCCTGACAACAGTATCAGAAGTTACTGCATTTGTGTTGCAATCATCTTCATTCAGGTGTTCAAAATATCTTGAATATTTCTCTACAGCCGGTTAGGAAGAACACATTTTTCTCCTGACCACACTTTAATCCTGACTTTCTTCTGTTCTCTTTTGCTGCCATGTGTTACAGGTCCCCCAGCTCCCAGCCTATCATCAGCTTTCTCTGGAATGAAGAAAAAAATTATGCTGCAAGGTAAGAAGTTAACATTTGCTATTTTATTTAATTTTCCTCATTGATAAGATTTCCTGCTTTCATGATGTAAAGGCCTTGGAGCAACTTCCCTGCAGGGTGTTTGGAATATTTAATGTTTTAGGTGTGTAGCCATCTGTGCACTGCTCCTGCAGTGAGGTCTGCTCATGTACACGGCAGGACTCCTTCCTGAGGTCCACCCTCGGTCAGGGTCAGGAGAATGGCTTCCGTTTCTTAGAACTCATCTGTGACTCTAACTGTGCAAACTGAGCCAGAATGAATGCAAAAGAAACGGACTGGTTGAACTTTATTTCCTTAGCAATCTGTTTAACTCCCTAGCTTTGCTCTTTTATGTCTCATGGAAAATTACTGCTAGTTTGCATATTGTATGTTTGGAGAACAATATAAATTCCATGTCACATAAAATTAAAAATCCTTGCAGTCCCCAGTGAGGGCAGTGGGTGTGCTGGCCTAGCAGAAAGTACATTCTTAGAAAGAAAGGTATTTAGATCTAGTCTCTGCATCTCAACATTTTGAGCCAATACATATTTATTTCCTAGGATGCATGAGTGTGGAGGTACTTAGCAACAGATGGAGTCTACCAAAGGATTTGAGGTTGCCTGCTAGGTTTTCCATGGTCCTGCAGGAGCTCAACCATTGCTCTCGGCCTGGTGAAGGCAGAAATTGGCATCTCTTTATGCAATGAGTCCCTCAAGCTTCAACCCTAAGCCCAGAATCTCATTAGCCACGTGAAACTGCCTTTCTTCTCCATGTTCCTATACAACATTTAGTAACAGAATTTCCCCTGGATTAAATGAGAGAATAGGAGTGAGCTGAGGATAATAAATCCCGAAAACTTACATATGAACTAACCAGCCAGAGCAAAACAAGGCTAGGAGGATGCAAAATGAACAGATTATAGACACATATGGGAGGGTGCTGATCCTGCTCTGAACAGCATCATGGGATGATGCACAGGCCAGCATTTATTCTGATCGGTTGATGCCTTTGCCATGGGATTGGTTAATTTTTTTTTTCTATTTTTCCTAATTTTTAAACTTTTATTTATTGTCTCCAGTTTTATTGAGATATATAATGGACATATATAACATTGTATATGTCTAAGGTGTACAATATAATGATTTGATATATGTACATACTGTGAAACAATTACCCCAATAAGTTTAGTGAACATCCATCACCTTGATTTTTACGTTTTTTTCCTGTGGGGAGAATTTTAAGATCTTCTCTTTTAGCAACTTTTAAATACAGAACACCCCATCATTAACTATAGTCACCATGCTGAACATTAAATTCCCAGAGCTTATTTATCTTATTTATCTTATAAACAGAATTTTGTACCTTTTGACCATCTTTATCTATTTCCCTACCTTCCGATATCTCCCACCCTTGCTTCTGGTAACCACCAATCTGTTCTCTTCTTACGAGTTGTTTTTTTCTTAGATTCCATGATATTTGTCTTTCTCTGTCTGGCTTATTTCACTTAGCACAATGCTACCAATGTTGTTGCAAACGACAGGATTTCCTTTTTTAAGGCTGAATACTATTCTGTTGTACATAACATATTTTTTTAAATACATCCAACTTTCGGTGTACCCTTAGGTTGCTCCTATGTCTTTGCTTTTGGAAATAATGCTGCAGGGAACATAGGGGTTGCATGTTCTCAAACTCAAGAATTTCCTTGGTAAAATCTGAAATAAGCCCCTGTATGTAGTAGGCAAGGAGAGACCAATGGGGCAGACCACTCCAGATTGGTAGGCTTTGGCAGGTTTAATAAGCAAACTTACACATGAGCTTATCTTGGGTGACAGTAAGATGAGTAGATCTTCATACTTGCCTGCCAGAATCTTAAAGTTTATGTAGAGGCCTTACCTGGGTTCAATCAAGGATTCTGTCCAGGTGGCCTCAACAGCATATTACCCTCTCAAGGTTACATACTCACAATAGCTCCAGGTATGGGAATGGCAGACAGAACATACCTTCCAAGGACAGGGGAGGGGTGAGAAGCCTCTGATTTCCTGTGTCCAGCTTGCAGGTGAACTGGCAGTCATACCCTCTTGCATATCTCCTCCAGTGGGGGGATAGATACCTAGTCCAAGGTCGTGATTTTATTTCCTTAGGGTATGCACCCCAAAGTGGGATTGCTGGATCACACGGTAGTTCTATTTTTAATTTTTTGAGGAACCTCCATACTGTTTTTCATACTGGCTGTACCAATTTACGTTCCCACCAACAGTGCACAAGCATTCCCTCTTCTCCCTATTGAAAGGCAAAAAAAAAAAAAAAAAAAAAGTCAACCCAGAATACTATACCTGGTAAAGCTGTCATTCAGATAAAAAAGGAAAGATAAGGACTTTCCTGAACAAACAAAAGCTGAGGGAGCTCATTCTCACTAGACCTGCCTTACAAGGACTGTTTAAAGACATCGTTTAGGTAGAAAGCAAAGGATGCTAAATAACATCGTAAAAACATATGAATGCATTTGTAAAAGCCACTGGTAATGGTAAATACATAGTCAAAGTCAGATTCTTTAATATTGTAATTGTTTACAACTCTAGTTTAAAAGTTTAAAAAAACTAATGTATTAAAAATAACTAACTACAATAATTTGTTATCTGTTAAATATTTTGAACGGTCACCTCAACTACTATGGCTTGGTTGAAGTATTGTATATAATTATACATTATATACATTATAATTGCCATTATAATTATCATCTTCAGTAGTCACAGGGAAACTTTTCTGAACAAAGCTAAACAACCTGGAATCAAACTCTGTTCTGGTTATTAGTTATGAGCCTTGAGACATGTCGTTTTCTCTGTGTGTGGTCTAGTCTCCTGACCTGAAATATAAAAGACAAGATTAGACAACATTGAACGTGGGATCCAGGTCTAAAGCAGTGTTTCTCTGTTAAGTACTTACCAAATACAAAGCGACAGCCTACTGCTGATTATGGGGTGCCATTCATGAGGGAAATCACTGTGACCCCCTCAGGAGGAGATGCAGATGCAGAGAAGTATTCGTTCCTTACACAGCCATTTATTAAAGTGTCAGGCTCTGGGTTAGGTGCTTGAACTTAACAGTGAACCAAAGCATCCTTGGACCAGATTGAGTTGAGTTTAGAAGATACTGGGAAGACTGATACTCTCAAAGAGACCATGGACTTTGGGGTCGAATAGATCTGGCTCAGAATTCCAGGCCTGCCCCTTACCAACTGGCATTCTGGTCTTAGCCCCATACAAGGTCTACATGGGATTATTCAGTATGTTTGGAGGAATAAGGTTCTGCACATGTGGCTGTAATAAGACACTTGTTCATTTGTTATCTTGCAAAGAAACTCTGCAGTGAGGAATTTTCATTGCTAGTCTCCCTCTTGGGAAGAATCGCCCATTAGTACTAGCAAATTGGTGATTGCATTATGTCTGTAAGCAGGAATAAGTAAGTGAAATGTATTTTTGATTTATGGATTTATTAACGTTTGGGTCCTACTTAATTTGAGCACATTTTAAAACTAGTATTAGAACAAGTGAAAAACAGGAAAGAAGGAGGCCTTCTTGTGAGCAGGTGGTAGGAGCAGGTAGGAAGGAGCATGAAGTGGAATCTATAATGAACAAATACTCCTCTTAATTGTATATTGACCAGACAGCTTTATTATTTGATGAAATAACTTGCCCATTTATAGCCCTGTCTTCTGGTATTGAACAACTGAACTGCTCATTGCTTCAGTGTAAACTGTGTCAGGAAACTGGTCCCAGAATTTCAAGAACACGTGATTGAAGGGATTAGAATAATCAGGAATAGTGGACCTCGTGTTCTAGCCCATCCCTCAGCAGTGATCTCTCCTCAGGAAATAGAGGTGACTAGGAGCAGGGGAATGATGGATGACAGAAATCCATGGTTGAGAGAGAGAGAGAGAGAGACTAACTAGCAAAGATAAATTAAAATAACACAGCCTTTATCCTGAAGAAGAGCAGAATTTTGTTTGTTTGTTCTTTGGTTTTTATTTTAATTTGTATTTTATTGTGGTAAGAACGTGTCATATGAGATCTGCCTTCTTAACAAATTTTAACTGTAAAACACATTCTTGTTGACTATAGCTACAATGTTGTAGAGTAGAACTCTAGAACTTACTCACCTTGTTTTACTGAAACTTTATGTTCATTGATTAGAAACTTCACTCTTCCCCTTGCCCCAGCCTCTGGCAACCAGCATTTCATTCTCTGACTCTATGAATTTGACTATTTTAGATATGCAATACAACACTAACCCTAATGCAGTATTTGTCTTTCTGTGACTGGTTTATTTCACTTAGCGTATGGTCCTCATGGTGCATCTGTGTGGTTGCGTATTGCAGATTTTTCCTTCATTTTTAAGGCTGAATAATATCTATTGTATGGATTTACCACATTTTCCTTATCATTTGTGTTGTTTCCAGAACTTAGGTATTGTGCATAGTGCTGCAGTGAACACAGGAATGTTAACATGTCTTCAGGATCCTGATTTTCATTTTCTGGATATTTGTTTACCCAGAACTGAGATTGATAGATCCTATGACATATATGTTTTTGAGGAAACTACATGCTGTTTTCTTTAGCAGCTGCCCCATTTTACACTCTCACCAGTCATGTGCAAAGGTTCCAGTTTCTCTACTTCCTGGCCAGTACTCGTTGCCTTTTGTCTGAGGAGTTATCTCATTGTAGTTTTGATTTTCAAATCCCTGATAATTAGTATAATTAGCGATATGGAACATTTGTTCATGTACCTTTTGGCAACTTGTATGTCTTCTTTGGAAAAAATGCCTAGTCAAGTCCTTACCCCATTTTTTACATCAGGTGACGACGATGATGGTGATTTTACTATTGAGTTGTAGGAGTATTTTATATATTTTGGAGTCTAACTCCTTATCAAATATATGGTTTAAAAATATTTTTCTGACTCTCTAGGATGCCTTTGACTCTGTTGATTGTTTTTTTTGTTTGTTTGTTTTTGTTTTTTTTTTTGCTGTGCAGAAGCTTTTTAGTTTGATGTATCCCCACTTGTTTATTTTTTACTTTTTATATATTTATTTTTGGTTGCAATATCCATGAAACCATTGTCATGACCAATGTCATGAAACTTGCCCTTTTGTTTTCTTCTAGGAATTTTATGATTTCAGATGTTATATTTAAGTCTTTCAACCATTTTGAGTTGATTTTTGTATATAAGGGTCCATTCTTTTGGATTCTTATCTTTTATAAAAATCTTATTTAAAAAAGATCCCTTTATGAAAAGAAAACATTCTTTTGCCTATAGATATCCAGTTTTCTCAACACCATTTACCAAAGAGACTATCATTTCCCTGGTATGCATTCTTGGCAACCTTGTTGAAGATCAAATACCTTTATATGCATGGCTTTATTTCTGGATTCTCTATTTTGTTCCATTAGTCTATATGTCTTTTTATTCCAGTACCATACTCTTTTGATTACTGTAGCTTTGTAATATAATTTGAAATCAGGAAGTGTGATGCCTCCAGGAGATTTGCTCTTCCTTCTCAGGATTGATTTGGCTATTTCTGATCTTTTGTGGTAACATGTGAATTTTATTTTATTCTCTATTTTCAAAAACAATGCCACTGAGATTTTGATAGACATTGCATTGAATATGTAGATTGCTTTGGGCAGTACAGACATTCTAACAATATTCAGTATCCTAGTCCATAAACACAAGGTACATTTTCATTTGTTTGTATCTTATTTAATTTATTTCACCAGCATTGTATAGTTTTCAGTGTACAGATCTTTCACCTCATTGGTTAAGTTTATCCCTAAGTATTTTTTGAAGCCATTGTTAAAAGGGGTTGCTTTCCTAATTTCTTTTTCAGATAGTTCAATGTTCGTATATAGATACACACCAAATTTTTGTATGTTGATTGTGTATCCAGCAACTTCACTGAATTTGTTGGTTAGCTCTAACAGATTTTTTCGTCAGAGTCTTTAGTGTTTTCTCTATATATGACCTTATTTTCTGTAAAGAGAGACAATTTGTATTCTTACTTTCTGATTTAGATACCTTTTATTTACTTTTTGTGCCTAATTCTCTGCACAGGACTTCCAGTATTATGTTGAATAAAGCAGTAAGAATGGGCATCCTTGCTTTGTTCCTAATCTTAAAACATTTTTATGTTTTCAAAGTTGATGGTAGTTATTACTGACGTTAACTGTGGGCTTTTCACATATGGCCTTTATCATGCTGAGCTAGTATACTTGTATTCCTACTTTATTGACAGTTTTTATCATGGCAATGAGTTTTGTCAAACTTTTCCTGCATCTGTTGAGACAATCGTGTGTTTTTTTTTCCTTTATTCTGTTGATGTGATATATGACAATTGATTTTCATATGCTGAATCATCTTTGAATCCCATGGATAAATCCGACTTGGTCATAGTGAATGATCCATGTAATGTGCTGTTGGATTCTGTTAGCTAGTATTTTATTGAGGATTTTTGCATATATATTCATCAGGGACATTCGCCTGCTGATTTCTTTTCTTGTGATGCCTTTGTCTCTGGCTTTTGTATCAAGGTAATGCTGGCCTCAAAAGTGGAGTTTGGATGTATTCCATCCTCTTCAATTATTTGGAAGAGTTTGAGAAGGATCAGCATTAATCATTTTTTAAATATTTGGTAGAATTCACCAGTGAAGCCATCTGGTCCTGGGCTTTTCTCTGTTGGGAGTTTTTTGATAACTGATTCAATCAGTTTTGGTTTGTTTTTTTGTTCCTTAAACACTTTGAAAAACCCTAGAAAAATAGAGCCTGGGGATACATAAATGTGTATCAGGTTGAAATCCCCATAGGAACATTAAAGAAGTGTTTTGGAGTTAAATGTTAGTGTCTTATCAGAAGAATGACTAATGGTAATTCTAGCACTGTCCTCTGACCCCCTCTACCACACACACACTTCCAGGCTGTTCCTTCCAGTTAGTTCTCTAGGCACGTGAGTGCCTAGTACAAGGCCCCTGCTATTCTCTGTTCCTAGATCAGTCACTGACTCGATGTGATAAAGCAGAACATACACACCTAGCCAAGTCTTGGGGTCTGCCGAAATCTTCACCCATCCTAGCTGGGAACGTTAATTTTTGCTTCCTTTAGAGCAGATGTAAGAAAATGCCTCACTTTCTCTGGGAGGGACCTGCATGGCTTTCTTCAAAGAGGCAGGGGATAAGACATGTGGTCTGAAGTAGGGGCAAGTGACTTGAAAATCCAGGGAGTTCTCCATCATCCTCGTAGAAGAAATGAAAGAGAAGCGCAGTGAGGTTAAGCCAGTTGCTCCAGACCGTGTGGGAAGAGGGCAGAGCTGGACTCAGCCCTTTCAACTTCAAATTCTGTTTTGGCTCTTCCATTATGCCATTCTCTAAACTGCCAGAGAATAAGTGATGTGGGCACAAGCCCCTAATCTGCCTGTGTATAAAGAAGAAATTCTTTCACTCTCAGATGTGTAGACTGCCTAGTGCCCATATTGGGCATGCACACTTCACGTGCAAAGATCCCATTCCTGATCACTGGTGTGTAGAAGTACCACTTGAAATAGAGTCTGATGGTGAAAACATAGCCACACAAAGCTGTCCATAATTGTTTGTTCAATCTCTAGAGTCAAAGATTCTGGCAGTAGATCAGCCAGCCAACAGAGGGATGCCAGCTACCACCATGATACATAGAAGGGCTCTGCAGTGAGCTCAGGGCCTCAGCTGAGAGTTAGATCATGCCTGCTAGTCCCCGGTTAAGTGTTTTTCAGTACAGGCTTTGGAAATCTGTACAACCAGTGGCCAATGCCAGAGAAAGAGAACTACATCTAGTGCACCACTGAACATCAGAAAAGTGTCACGAAAGGGGCTGAAGGGTCAACAGTGAGTGGAAAATGGGAAGAGGGAAGAGGGAAGAGATGTAGCCAGCTGGTCAGGAGGCAGGCAGCACTGGCTCTGGGTTTGGATTGCCTGGTCTACTTGCAGTGCCTCCTCCGTTGTTGCAGATAAATCGCCTGGGAATCAGACTCTGATACAGGGAGGTAATGGCACTGCTGAATCACTGTAAGAGAGTGAAGGACGAGGGTGAGGCAGAAGGAGGAGTGGAAGAGATATGATGCGGGCCCAGCAAAGGGGCCCCTGGGTTGCACAGGAGTCAGAATGGCCTATTGGAATCATTCCCTGAAGCAGGGGTGCCAAACTTTTACATCCCTATTCTGAGCAGTCATTTGACACAAGCAGTTCCTAGAAAGGAGCATACCCCCGGGCTGGGCGTTCTCTTTCCAGCTGAGGACAAGTCCCAAGAAGCTCTTAGCTGACAGCTATCAGTTGTCAACACCTTCCAGCAGCTGGGGGGCAGACTGCCTTAGTCCCAGAGAGGGGGGAATCTTGGAGACGCACACAGTGTCCTCTGTCGTCCACCACTTGGGTCACTCAGATCCACTGGTTTCATGTAAATTGTGGGAATAGCACCATTAGGATTCTTTTCTTCTCGTTTCCCTAGGGAGGCTTAGAGGAGGAAGTTTAGTGGGGTAAATAAACTGCAGCACCTGCTGCTTCCGTGGAGCTTGAGGCGACTTCCGGAACTCATCATGTCTCTCCCCTGCTATCTTTGCTGAGCTCTCTACACCCTCAGTGAGCACTTTTGTTGGTAATTTGGTGATGTGACTAATACTGTCATCAGATCTGAGGGACCCAGGTCCTTGGTCACCCTGCTGCCCTTAGCCCATGGCCACTGCTCTTGTATATTTATTATCAAAATTAGCAAGAGACACTGTCATGGATAATCTGATGCCAGACGTATTTTTCCCTGTCCATAGTGTGTAACAGCTACTGTACCTCATGCAGATGATCAGGATCAGTTACTCCTTCCCCTGCCCCTCTCTGGTGCATCTCTTGGGAGGAGGAGACCAAAGTAACATGCAACAGCCACGACTTGAAGTTTATTAAAACCTTTTTCTCTGTCCTTGTGGTGAAAGCTTTTCCCTCTGGGAATCAGACTCTCTAAACCTGCAAAGCCCAGAGCTGGGAGGCTGAGAAGCATACGCCCTCCAAAAGGATCCCCTAGAATGATGGTAAGATTTCCTTCTTGATTCCTAGCCTGATGGATTTACCTACCGGGGAAAAGAACTACAAAGTGATTGTTGATTTTGTGTGTATTCTGCATTTTTGATGCTGGTGCTTTATCTCCAAATGGGTGCTTCTAGGACCTTCTGAGTGACACGCTATGTGACAGGGCCAAGAGAGCCCACTGTCATGTGCCAACTGCCACATCTTCTCTGCTGTTAAGTGGGGTTGTTGGCCTGATGTGATGTTATGCAGGGTGTTGTTGTTGTTGGGTTGTGTGAGCTGTTTGCATAGTTTGGAAATTAAGCCCTGGTCGGTCGGTAGCACCATTTACAAATATTTTCTATCAGTCTGCAGGTTGTCTTTTCGTTTCATTTATGGTTTCTTTGGCTGTGAAAAAGCTTGTAAGTTTGACTAGGTCCCATTTGTTTATTTTTTGCTCTTATTTATTTTGCCTTGGGAAACAGTCCTAAGAAAACACGGCTACGATCTATGTCAGAGAATGTTTTACCTGTGCTCTCTTCTAAGAGTTTTATGGTTTTATGTCTTATATTTAAGTCTTTAAGCCATTTGAGATTATTTTTGTGTGTGGTGTGAGGGAGTGTTCTAACTTCACTGATTTACCTGCAGCCGTCCGATTTTCCCAACACGACTTGCTGAAGAGACTTTTTTCCATTGTATATTCTTGCCTTCTTTGTCAAAGATTAATTAACTGTAGGCATATGGGTTTATTTCTGGGATCTCTATTCTGTTCCATTGATTCATATATTCACATGGCTGTCTGTGTGCCAATACCACGCTATTTTGATTACTGAAGCTTTGTAGTATTGTCTGAAGTCTGGGAGGAATGTCCTTTAACTTTTACACATCCTTTTCAATTGGTGATTAATCATTCTCAATCTTGTTTTCTTTCTGCAATGAATCATTGGCACTGAGAAAAGGCCATCATCAATTTACCTTGTCTTCATAATTAGTATTTACCAGATCTTCTCATATTGTTCCTACCAGCACTCTTTTTCATCAATTTCTGGTCCAAGATCATTACTTTCAAAGTTTTAACAATTGTACCGTCATAGCATGTTGGGGTTGAACACTGCTCCACCAAACACTAGGACTTTTTATTGCCAACGAGATGGCTAATCCAGCTTTAAAGCCCATTTTAGAATTTTCTTCCTTGGGCCACTTCTGGTACCAATTGTCTTAGATGATATCTCAGAAATAGACTTTGAGAAGGAGATTTGAGTGTAAGAAGTTTATTAGGGAGTGCCTCCAGGCAGGACACCAATAGGGTGTGAAGGTTATAGGGTTGAGCAGAAGGAAGATTTGGGCTATGATGCATTTGCAACAGAGGCCTCAGTCAATCCCACTAGGAGCTCTGGACCTGGGACAAATCTTTGCAAATGCATCTCTTAAGGTAAGGGGACCAGACTTTTATAGGCTATCACCAACAAGGCATTGGCAGTCGGCTGCCCCCAAGGAGAGGACATGACTTTGGGCTTGGTGGTTTCTCTGCTCAGGATAATACTCAGAGAGAAACTCAGCTTTGAACAGTCAGTCAACAATGCTCTCAAAAACTGGGGGAAATAATAGCTTATTCCTGATGGTATTCAGTATAGGCTGGCCTTGTCTTTTCACCTTCCTTAGCTATAAATTTAAGAAGATAGTAGGACTCACCTCATTAGGTTATTAAAATTATTAGATAATTTTATTCATGTAAAGTACCCACTAGTGCATAGAAAGCCTTCAAGAAAGTGTTATGTTCCAATAAAATGTGCTAGTGTTTTAATAGTAATACTAACCATTTTGTACCTGAGTTAAAATGGTGTAGACTTAGAGACGAGGCATTCCATGTTGCATTAAGTAGTCCTCCTTAAGTTGTTTTAATAATTCAACTTGTTATCTAAGAAATCCCTAAATGGACAGAGGTGACATTAGTGGGTACCAACTCCAGAAGTTTCCTTTAGGAAACTTCTTGCTACTGTCTTGCCATATTAGTTGATCAGTGTTTACAGAAGAGCACAGACGTGACAGTACAGTACTACCATCTCACGGACGATTTCCAAGCCACAGGTTTTAAATAAGGATGGTTGTTCCAGGTTCTAGGAGGGGTGAGAAAGTTGAATTAAAATGGATGAACTGACATCAGGGTTGGGGGTTCTGGGCGATCAGGGTGGACACTGAGGAGCAGTGGGAAAATATTTATTGACTGTTGTATGATAAATGAAAGCACAACATAGATACTTTTAGAGTTAGATAGGCTTGTTTGTGAATCCTGAGTCGGATTCTTGGATATAGACTTTCTCTTAACTGGCACAAGCTTATAAAGCAATGGCATCTCATGAACTTTAAAGAATCATAATAATCCTGTCTAATTCATAGTTTTGTTGTGAGGACTAAATAAGACAAAGTATGTAAAGTGCTCAGCACAATGCATGGTTCAAGGTGAATGTAAATATTCATTGGTTGTTAGGATTATTATGAAGCATCTATCAGGAGCAAGGCAACCAACTGGGGCAGGTAAAGAATGATCGTAAGCAATAGAGCATGTATTTGAGAACTACCTACCCTCCTCTCTGTCCTCAAGGAGCTTCCCTCAGATAGTTTATGGTGCTTAATGCAGTCTCTACACTCACCTTGACAGAAATTCGCAGTCAAGCTCTGGGCTTGGAATCAAAGAAGAAGGGAACTGGTGCATTTTTCAGATGTAGAAAGTTGTTTCACCTTTTAAACAATCCTTTCTAGCACCTCTGCTCTCTCTCTTGTTTGTCTCCTCTTTTAGAAAAGTGTTAAAACCCTTTTCTTGTAATGACAGGCAGTGAAAAGGGCAGTGTGTTTCTGCTGGACCTGGCTAAGATTTGTTGACATTGAGCTGAAATTGGATAATCCATTCATTATTTATAGAGCTGTTCACATAATGCAAGATGTTTCTTTTTCATTTCTTTAAAAAAAAATAAGCCACACAATAAAAATGTTTAATTAATGGCGTGTGCAAGTCTTAAGCAAAGATTCACTTGTTTTATGGGTTTAGTGAATTCTTTCAGCTGCTTCCTCTCAGATGCTGACAAGCCTGTTGGTTTTATTCATTAGCTCTTCTAAAAACCAGCCAAGTATTAAGATTAATTTTGAAGTAGCTCAGGTAATCTCTGAGGTAGGAAATGGATGTCTTTATCACCTCACCCATCTCACCTAGGCCCTTTGTAGAGCATCTCCAGGTCTTCCAAAAAGGTTTTAGATAAACCAGTCCCAGCTTGCTGGCATTTAGAGAGTAATTTTCCATTAGATAGAAACTACTCATTATTAACTACTTACTTATGGACACAGCAAAAATGTATGTTTTAAAAATCTTCCAAGGCGTCTTACTATTTAAAAAAATTCCTTTAGTCTTGATTGAAAGCAAGACCCATCATTAATTTTAAATATCTCTGTTCACACAATAAATATTTTGTATTTACCAAGTGATTTCCATTGTCTCAAAAATAGAGACCTGCACACCTGCAGGTGAGCAATGTTAAGTCAGGTCATCAGAACAAGATTCCCAAAAGCTTTGTATTGCAGACACAAATAGGACACACCATCAGGGAGACAGGGTCCTGGAGACAGTCATTCAAAAGTAGGACCTCAAGTAAGAAATGAAAGATCCTGCCATAGCTCACTTTTGGCTCTTTCTTACTGAATTTAGGTTGGAATGCTCTCATCACTTCTTCGTGCATTGACATTCCTTGAAACCTGTACCTTCCCAGCTCAACATTTTGGCAACCAAGTTAACCTCACTGATTAAGTGGTGTATCTAGCATACTTGAAAGCCAGAGCAGAGAATTTATTTCCACATTTCCCTCTTCCATACAACAGATTTCATTTTAGTAGTAATCATAAAATAAAAAGATTAGCCAGAAATAATAATAGCTGGAGTAGGGAGGAAAATGCAAACTGAATATTTATTTTATTGAAACTCATATATATGTATAATCATGCTAGTTAACAAACAAAAATAATTAAAAATAGTATAATATTTAAAAAAGAAAAATTTTAAGTGTATTTAGATAAAGGAGGAAATGTATACCTACATATTGGACATTGTAATAAATAATAACATGACAGTTTCTATTCTTACACTTACCTTCCACAGGTTAGTAAATGAGCTTATAAAATTGATCCTCTTCACATTTTCTTGTTCAGTAGACAGTATAGCCAGATTTGTCAATCTAAATCTATCTTCACTGATAGTTGAAGAAGATATTTTATTAATTTTAATTTCAAAAGTTTCTTTCACATGAAGCAATATACATACAAATAATTAACAATTTTTAAATCCGTGATAAATTTGCCAGTCATAAAAATTTATTTCATAATAAATTCCAGAAATCACCATAACTTCATGTCATTTACTTTTCAAATTTATTCTGTCAGTTTTTAAATGTTTCTTCAGTAGAAAACACTTTTATTTTGAGATATCTAGGAGGCCTTTATTTTTCTTTTAAATTTTTTATTGAAGTTGGTTTACAATGTTAGTTTCAGGGGTACAGCAAAGTGATTCAGTTATACATATACATACCTATATATATTTTCTTTTCAGATTCTTTTCCATTATAAAAAAAGAAATTGAATATAGGTCTCTGTGCTATACAGTAGGTCCTTGTTGTTTATCTATTTTATATATATAGTAATGTGTGTGATTTCAAGCTTAAACAAAAAATTCCAAGTGGTCAAATACAGTGACAGAATTAAAGTAACTTGAGTTCTGTCTCTTGGTCCTTATAATCCTTGTGTTATCATTATTTTGAATCTACTTTTTAAAGGCAGGACCATAAAGTTCCATAGAACTTAAAAATGAACTATTCTTGAAGCAAGCTTAAACAATTCTAAACACTAAAAAATAGAATGTGTGTAGGTTAATATGATCACCTTCCATGCAGAACACAATGTTTATTAAAGAATAAGTAATAAACATATACTAACTTGGATCTTATACATATATTTTGAAATACAGAAAACATTGGAGCAATTGTTTAGAACTTAGACCAAAATGTATTTTTTTTTCTGGGAGTATTTTATCTCTGACATTATTTAGAATTATTGGTTCAGAGTAATAATAAAAAGTAGACTGAGAGATCCCATTACACACCTATTAGAATGGTCAAAATCCAGAACACTGACACCATCAAATGTTGGTGAGGATGTGGGCAACGAGAACTCTCTTTTGTTGTAGGAAATCAGAATGATACACTTTGGAAGATAGTTTGGCATTTTCTTACAAAACTAAACATACTCTTACCTTACAGCCCAGCAGTCATGCTCTTTAGTATTTACTCAAAGGAGTTGAAAACTTATTTCACACAAAAACTTGCACACAGATTAGTAGCAGCTTTATTCATAATTGCCCAAATTTAGAAGCAACCAAGGTGTCCTTCAGTGGATGAATGAATAAATAAACTGCAAGACAGGCAGTGAATTATTATTCAGTGCTTAAAAGGAAATGAGCTATCAAGTCATGAAAACACATAGTAAAAACTTAAATTTGTGTTACTAAGTGAAAGAAGCCAACCAGAAAGGGATACATATTTTATGATTCTAATCAAATGACATGCTGGAAAATTCAAAACTATGGAGACAGTAAAAAGGCCAGTGCTCATCATGTGTCGGGGGGCAGGAGGTGAAGGGCTGAATAAGCAGAACACAGAGAATTTTTAGGGCAGTGGGAATATTCCACATGATACCATAATGACGGATATGTGTCATTGTATCTTTGTCCAAATCCATAGAATGTATAAGACCAAAAGTGAATCGTACTATTAACTATGGATTTTGGATGATTATGGTGCGTAATGTAGGTTCATAAATTATAATAGAGGTACCTCTCTGGTGGAGGATGTTGATAATGGAGAAACCTGTGGGTATGTAGGGGGAGGGGGTATGATGGGAAATTTCTATAACTTCCCCTCAATTTAGTTGTAAACCTAAAACTGTTCTAAAAATTGTCTTAGTTTAAAAAAAATGTAGACTGGCATTATTTGGTTTTCTTTTTGTTTTAAAATTCTCCAGAGACAGCATCCTCCACCCCTCTTTTTCCCTGCTTGGGGCTGGACCGCTCCCCGGCTTGCTCTGGTCCCAGCCACTGCTCTGCTTTCCTTCTGGGGCTTCATTCCTCACCATCGCAGAACAATTCCCTGTAAGCTTAATGATCTTGTATCACAAATGCACCAGGGCTAGTATGATCTATTCTAAGCCATTCTCTACATTTTCTGATAAATTTGTCAAACCAAGTAACCATGAAGGAGGACTGTGGGCAATTTTAATTTTTTTAAAGAAAATGAAAGGAAAAAATTATGCCTGAAAGCGATGGAAAATGGATGAAATTCAACAATAAATCAGAGAGACTGAACTGCCCCGGCTAATTCTGTCAGAAAGGAGTAAACACCAGCAGAGGCTTGATTCAGACTATTACCTTTAATACATTAAGAGAAAGAGACAGAAGGAAAATGACTAAGTAATACGTGTGAATTTCACCCTTCACACTGTGTCACTTAGCATAGCTTCCTCCTTGCTCCTAAATCCTGCACTGATACAACCATAGAGAGAGACAGGAATGAAGGGCTTCTTTTTTTTGGAGAAATGAATTCAATGAGACATAAGTAAGTATACTCTTCTAAAAGAGAGATTCAAAAGCAAATGATAGGAAAACAACTTCAGCTAGGAGGAGCAACGAAAAGTAAACACTAGGTTGGGGAGAAAAAGGGAATTTTGAGTCTTTGTACCATGAATTTAATTAATTTAATGCTTGCATCCATTCACTCCTTTCAACAAAGCAGGTTAATAATTTATTAATGTCACGTATTGTCCCAAGTGATGAAAAAAATACAAGTGTAAACTAATCTCTATGGTCCATTATCGGGCGCACTGCTGAATTCAAATTGTCACACTTATACTGAATACCAAAGCTGAACATTCTGTACCTCTAGCTGTTTAACTAGGAGGCAGTCCAGTTTTCCTACGGAGACCTCCTCTAATTTTCTCTCTATACATCATTGGGATGGAGTGGCCATGGTGGATTGTATGCCATTATGAAATCTGTTTTCTTGGAAGATTAGGCAAGGATCAGATCATAAATGCTTTTCATGCCATTCAAAGGAGTCAGGAGTACTTAAGATAATGGGGGACCACTGAAGGATTTTTAACCTACTGCAGTGACACAGACAAATTTTTGTTGTTTGAAGAATTTAACACTGGTGTAGGAGGTTGAATGGTGACCACCTCCCCCCCCCCCAAAGGTATATCCAGATCAAATCATTAAATCTATAAATGTGGTCTTATTTGGAAAAAGAGTCTTTGCAGGTGTAATTAAGCTAAAGATCTTGGGATGAGTTTATCCTGGGTTATCTGGGTGGGGGATAAATCCAATGACAGGTGTCTTTATAAGAGAGAAAGGAGAACAAATACAAGAGAAGTCAATGTGAAGAAGTAGTGGAAGGGTGTGGCTACAAGCCAAGAGAGCCGGAAACCACGAGAAACCCAAAGAGGCAAAGAAAGGATGCTCCCCTAGATTCCCAGAGGGAGTGTAGCACTAGCAACACCTGGGCTTCTGACTTCTGGCCTCCCAAACTGTAAGAGAATAAAGTTATCTTGTTTTAAGCCACCAGCTTGTGATAATTTGTTAGGGCTGCCACAGGCAACAAATGCAACTGGCGACAACATGAAGACTGTGTTTGCTATAGAAGTAGGATTTGGGTTGGAATATAGTGGAAGAAACTATTACATATAGAACATACCTAGAAGAATATAAACCAAAATATTAACTTGGGATGGTGGTATTATATAAACTTACATCTTCCTCTTAATTTCTATTTATGTTTTCCATTTTTTTATTGAACTATGTGCACATACTATGGTATAATGTTAAATAAAAAAGAAGCCAAATGAAATAATAAGGACTTGCAGTAAGGCAGTAGAAGACAGCATTGAGAAAAGGAGATATTCTCTGCCTATCTATCTCTCTGTCTGTTTATCTATCCGACAGATATTCTCTGAGCACTCACTATATGCTGTTTTAGGCATTGTAGATACAACAGTGAATGTTACAGAGGAAAATAGAAAGCTCTGCCCTATGGGGAGGAGAAAACCATAGTTTTGAACCGAGGTAACTTAGTTTTAAAGGGATCACAGGGATCACTCTGGATGCTGTCTGAAGCCATTGCTCTGAATACAGTGAAAGCAGAGAGAAGAGTTAGGAGGCTATTCCAATCATCCAGGTGAAATGATAGCAGTTTATGTGATGGTATGACCTGGGAGGCTGGGGTTTCTTCTGGTAACTGATGTGAACAGAGCCAAAGGGAATAATAAAATTATCTTGATGCTCTCAAGGCATGGAGTCATGGTGAGGCTGTACGCGTGGGACTCAGCTCTTCACAGGCACATATGGAAGCTCAGTGTCTGTGCAGGGAATAGCCAACATTATTCTGAGTATTTGAGGTTCTCTCTCGAATCCTGTTTATGAAGTACTCAAAGGTACTCAAAATGAAGTGCTCAGAATGAGGCTGGAACACAGAGGAGGACCTCAGTGATAGTAAAATCTCTGGATCTGGCCCAAATCCACCACTCTATTTCTGAGGGTTATGCCCAAGGCACATGACTTGCAAAAACTACTCCCATTGGATGGCATCTCTTTCACACAAGAAAATTTTATAATAAATTAGGTGGTGAGGAGAAATTATTTCACGTGTTTAATTCTAAGTTGAGGACTATCCCCAGTTGCTCCCTAACAAAATGAACACCAGAGAATCACTGATGATATTTTTGTGATTGATCCTCAGGATATATTTGGGAAACAAGTTTAAGTACTGAAAATTGTCCAGCCAGCTGACAGTGCCAGTCACTGAGTCAGCTAATAAAATTCACTTGACCTCTTTTCTCAAAAATAACGATGCAATTGAGAAACAGGTTCTGTACAACCTTTTTCCTGCAGAAAGTTTTTCAATTATCCCAACTCCACTCCAAAAAAAAGATTTGCCATTGACTTAGTTTGGTCCAATTTCTAAAATAGTGCAAGTAAATTAAAACCCTTGTAGAGTATTAGAAAGTGAGACTGATCTATTTAATTTTTTTTTTTTAATTGAGAACTGGGGACAGGATGAATTGATCAAATAGTTAATGTGAATGAATGTCTCAAGCAGGAGGGAGAGAAGTTGGGGGCTTAGATTGAGTTGAGGTTATTTGAGTAGCCCATGCCAGAAGGCTAGATCAGTAAATATTACATTACTGTCAACTTCTAGAAACCATCACCTTGCTTTATGAATGAGCCTATTTGCTTATGCAGACATCTCCACCCCAATGTGATTTACTATGATCTCAAATGCCAGTAAGAAGTCTTTTTCAAACCACAGCTCTCTTGAGCACACAGTTACAAGGTGCACGGGAGGGATGACTTGCATCCTCTACCACTGTCTCTTCAGGACTACAGATCGTTCCAAATTGTTAAGGGAGTCAGGTGATCCCCTCACATCTATATTTAGGGTGACATTTGTTTGTTCTCATGAACAAGCAATTGAATTAAAGTTTTGTTTCTGAGAAAGTCTCATGGCTTGCCTTTCAAAGAAAGAAATAGAGGAGGGTGGAGCATATAGCTCGGTAGAGCGCATGCTTATCATGCATGAGGTCCTGGGTTCAATCCCCAGTACCTCCTTTAAAAAATAAATAAATAGACCCAATTACCTCCCACCCCTTTAAAAAAAATAGAAAATGAAGAAATACAGAAAGTGTCCTGGAAAGGAGGATAAAAGAAAGAAAGAGATTCTGCATCTACAGAAAGACTAGCATGAAGAAACACATTATGTGTATAAATACAGCCCAGATACCTGGCTCAAGGAACTAGATTAGAGTCAACGGGCTGTAGGCTGAAGAATTGGCTAAAGGATTAGGGTGCCTGTGTGAATCAAAGTCCAGGGTCGTGGAGATTAGTATTAAGGGAGGGTATACAATCTTCATTTCTGAATCTTGGGTCTAGTTGGCTGTCCCACTAATTAGGAAGTCAGCAGGAATATCCATCATTAGTTTAAACGACACCAGTGCATGTGGTTCTAGTCTCACTGAACCTCTTGGTGAGGCAGAGCGATTCTCTTACCGGAGGATTTTTGTAAGAGGAAAGCACAGTAACGCCTTTCCTACATTCCTAAGAGAATACCTCTTCCTGTGTTGATGGCATTCTGCTACAGTTTTTAATTGGAAAGACATCATAGCGTTTTAGTTGAGAGTCAAGGCTTACATATTCTCCTTATTTTTGTATCAAACAAAGGATCTGGTACACTGTTTTGCACACAGTAGGGACTCAGGTTGTATCTATATAATTGAAAAAGGAAGGGAGGTTAAAGACAAGGAAATAAAACCACATTCCCACAAAGATTGCACAGTGAAAAGTATCTCTTTCCAAATTCCTTGAGAAGCACAGATAAATGAAACAGCCAAGATCTCTTTAGGAACACCTGCATTCCATTTGTCTTTCAACCCTCAGCCCAGAAATCTCTCCTTAACATGTGCTTCATTTCTATTTATATTTACGATAGCTTGATAATCAAGATATGATTGCATATGCCTAACATCAGTTCCTCCATGAAAGATGTGTGATCCATTCCAATCATCCTAATTCCTTATGCAGATGCTCCTAAACTATTCCATTCTTCTTAATTACAGAGTCTCAAAGGGCTACACCTGTGAGGGGAAGCGGTCCACAAATCTGTGGAGTTTAAAGAGAACTGCCTTTCCCTGGGGTCTTCTCCCCCAGTGTTAGGAAATGTAACTGATTATTTTAACAAGCAGAATTTCTTACCCCTCGAGTTATGACCTGGTTATATCAGATAAATTCAAAGCTTCTGGGCAAGCACCTTAAGGCCATATCTTTTCTTCCCTCTCACAAGTTTTTGGCTGTTTGCCTTCAAACTGTAAGCTGGCAGACTTCATCCTTTAAGAGCTTAATAACCTGAAAACCCACTGGGCACCTAGGATACCTGTAGTTCTCAGCCCTAGAGCTTGAGTATGGATGGAATAAAAATCTAATGCACTTGACCTTCTCGCCTCCTGCTCACAGTCCATGCCTCCCATTACAGCCACACCAATCCTCACTGAAGCTAGGAGTACAGAGGACTTCTGCTGACAGACATCAACTACTGTTCATCTCATAGGCGATTGGGCCCACCAGGTCAGAGGTGCTCAAAGTGTAGTCCCCATACCTAGACCAGCAGCGTCAGCATTAACATCACCTGGAAATTTGTTAGAAATGAAATCATTGGGCCTTAGTCAAGGCCTCCTAAATCAGGAACACTGGAGGTGGAATCTAGCACTCTGGCTTAACAAGCCCTCCAGGTGATCCTGATGCTCGCTAAAGTCTGAGAACGACTTCTCTGGGAAACTGAACCAATGGCATTTGGCTGTGAACCACGGAGTAATTTCTAACACTTTATAAGGAACACTTGCTAACCCTGGGCTCAGGAACTGTGGGAGCTGGTGAGCTCACTTCGAAGGTGCTCAGCTTCGAAGGTGCTTGGATAGTTGGCTGTGTGCATTTGGAAACAGTGTTCTCCTCTCGCGTGGCCCAAGAAAGATGAAGAAAATCAGCTTTCTAAACGTGAGTTGGTAAAACCTGGGGCTTCAAAGGAGGGACCTGGCATCACGGAGTTACTTCATCCTTTTAGATTTGATTCTCCGTTCTCAGCTATTGTTTTCTGCCTTTTATTTTATCACATAGATTTTGCTTTCTACTGTTTTTTGCATCAAGGGTGATTCAAAACAAGGATTTAAGTTCTTAACGTGAGGTACATGGCAAAAATAGATATCTTCAAAAACAGGGAAACAGCTTAATTTTAAGACGCTCAAACAAAAAGTTACCGACCATATGCAGATATACCTCAGGGAAAGCTGCTTTTGAATTCATCCTCCGGAACAGGAATGAACATTTTCACTTCGCACCCTTTCTCTGCTGCAGAAACTACGCAGTGCCGGCATAGTTATCCTCCTAAAATGTAGGGTGTTTCCTTGAAAAACTGTGCATCCATTTTAGTTTTCTTTTAATCCCAGGCGTTTAAGTTCATGAGAGGAACCCAGTCTCTTAAGAAAAGTTCCGGAGAATCTGTTTGAAACACCTTTCATGCTGGATGTTTGATTTTAAGAAATTTAAGTTTTTGTACCATCAAGTTTACATAAAGTCGGATTCCATTGAGTTAACATTTAACAGGGAACAGGCAGGGCGAATGGACGCACGATTTGGGGGTGTATAGACACTTTCTGGGAGGCTACAGTTTGGGAAGGCAGACCATAATCCTGTGCTAAGCACAGGTGAAATTAAGTCCAAGTTAACTTAGTTTTATTTGAAGCAGAGGATTTAGACTCCAATCCTTTGAGAATATCTCTCTCTCTCTCTCTCCCCACCCCCTCTATATAAGGATTATCTATTTATTTATATAATTTGGCCTAAAATGCCTACTTTCTTCTCTGCAATTTATTTTCTTTACTGACAAATTAGACACAAGGTTGAACGCCAACTTCAGTGGTCATGAGGGCTCTCTAGCAACACGAACTATTTGGTCGCTCTGCTAGTATTCTGTTGATGCAAAGAATTACTAGAACTGGAGGAAACCTCGTGATAGCCTTAGATCAGTGAGACTTCACATTTTCCTCTCTCACCTGTTCCAGGCCACCTCCCCCATCCCATGCCACCCATCTGTGTGCTGGGCTCCAGGCTCACCTCTCTTTCAGGTTGAACTAGTTTTAAGGCGAGGAGAGACAATTGCCAGCAGCTGAAATGGTGGGTCTGGGATGTGGGACTCTCTTATCATGAGCACATATCAACAATTTTTTATTCAAAAAATTTTGAAGTGTAATTGACATTATATTAGTTTCAGACATACAACAAAACAATTCAATACTTGTATAAAAATATTACAAAATAATCAACACAATAAAGCTAGTTGATGTCACTGACCACACATACTTGGTTTTTTTCCTTCTGATGAGAACTTTTAAGCTCTGCCCTCCTAGCAACTGTCAATTATGCAATACAGCATTATTGACTATAGTCACCATGCTGTACATTACATCCCTATGACTTATTTATATCTAAAAGTTTATACGTTTGACCCCCTTTACATATTTGTGCTCCCTCAACCTCTGACAGCCACACCAATCTGTTCTGTGTCTATGAGTTCATTTTTGTTTGATAAAAAGTCTATAAATTCATTGTGAAGATCACGGTAAAAATGAGGAACTGGCCTCGTCACCAGAGGATGTTATCCCAGCTGTTTTCCATTTACAATCTGGTTCTGATCAGACCAAGGGAAACATAGAATGACACTGTCCTCAGGCTCAATTATACATTCAAATTGCCTGTATTTAAAAACCTCTAAAAACTGTAATGGCTTAATTAAGCTGGTGACTTTATGGCTTGTTTCTGCTCACAGCCTAACTCTGAGGCCTTTTTCTTTCACTAAGAAGTCAGGGACAACATTGCTTTGCTGGGCTGTCTGGCTGCCAGAAGGAGGGAGGGTCTCCAGGAAGGGGAAATGAAGAAAGTAGATCTTGGGGAAACGAAATCCCCCTTGTGGCAGATGGTCTACAAATCTCCGGTCCTTTGGAATACATAAAAGAGGGCTCTGGGGAAAGAGTAGGTATTAATTCAGGTTCTAAAAAGAGTAGGGCAAGTTTTTACTTAGTGAAGCTCGCCTCTGGAATCCATCAACTAAAACACTATTTCAAAGAAGAGAAGAATGCAGGTTATGACTTGTATGTTACTTGAATGGAAAAGAAGAGCCTCTTATAAGAAAGTGGTATAGCCCCATCCCTGTCCTTATCAAAGTGGCATCCTTCTTACCTGTCATGCCCACATGATTTATAGCCTTGGAAGAACATTTAATGTCATTGAGTGGACTCGCCACCTTCATATGGAGGTGGTTGACCTCTGCTGAGAGGTGAGCTGTTCTTCTGAGTTGCTACCATCTGCTTTAGAGAAAGAGCTTCTTAGAGCTGTAACAGTTCCATTATCAAAATATTCAGGTCTCTTGGTGTTGTTTGAGAAATCCTTTATTTAGGGATGTTAAAGCATTTGTCCAAAGTAAGAATTAAGAAAATTAAGTGTTGATCACCTTATTGTTTCAAGTTCAGTTGAAGATGTGGGCTAAAGAATCCATTTTTCCCCCCTCATACCATCTCTCTCACTCACCAGTAATAGAGACTGAAGTTAGCAACTTAATTTCTTCTTATCTCTAAGATGGAATAATAATACTAGTTTCCACCTCACAAGTTTGGTAGGGTTTAATGAAATAATACCTATAAGACATTTAGCACAGTGCCTGGTTCTTAATCACTGATGTTAGCTTATGTTACTATTATCATCAATTTCACCAAGCTTGAATTCTATAGGATTTACACTGACGGCAACACCCAACAATTACATATCTGGTCATGGGTCAGATAAAGAGAGAAGTAGACATATTTGCCACCCTGGCTCCTCAGGGTTATGAAGAGGTGATTGGTGACCCAATTTCACTAAGTTTGGCTTATTTGGAATTCTGGTGTCTGTCTTTTTATTTCTCCTTGAGCAGCTGCTTTCATTAGCCCTTTGGGAATTGAGCAAAAGATTTTCATTTTTAGGAAGCCACATGTTCTTTATCTTTAAATCAAAGGTGACATGCAGCATGACACGGCAGTAATCCAAAGTTTGGAGGCCACATGGACTTCCTGGTTTAAGCTCATTTTCTATGAAGTCAAAACTCATCCTCTGCTTTAGAAAGCACCGGAGGCGATGAGCTGAGACAGAAATGAACAGACATGAGGCGGAGACCCCTGGTGGCTGAAGGGCTTCTCCCTCACAGCTTTTTAATGGCATGCGAAAGGCATTAATCCACACTTTCATTTCCTATTAGCCAAATAGGAATGTCTTGAGATAATGTGAATACTTACGGCATAAGTGACTTTCTAAAGTGTCTTCTTAGAACACCTTGTCTGTGTAATTTAAGCAGCGCTGGGGCTTGACAGCCAAGAACGCATGTCTAAAATACGGACTATGGGGAGCAGCCCCTAAAAAGTTAGCCAAGTACCACTGGGGAAATTCCCAGGAGTCCTGGCAGCTGTAGCCTTTTCTCCAGCATAGGGTCTTCCTGTCATGGCACATGCCAGTGACCGCCCATGCGCCAGCTTTATCAGGCGATGACATCAGGTCGCCCACATGTCTCCCAAGAACCATGAGGACAAATCATGCCGTCACAAATGGAGGCTGGGGTGTTACCGCAGAAAGCAAGGGGGGAAACTCCATCCTTGAAGGGTGTTGCATATGCTTTTGAGAGCAATGCCCTAGGTTTCACATGCACCCTTTTTCAAAAGGACTTTATGGACAATCTAAGCTGCTTTGCTGATTTTTAATGTAAGGGTGGCCAGTGTGGGTCAATGTTGGAGAAAATTCAAAACAAAATACCCCCAAAATAATACCATAAAACCCAAACACAAAAAACATCCCTTCAAAGTGTTTTTGTCTCTTCAGAATGGAATTTTTTATTGAATTACAGTTGATTTATAATATATTAATTTCTGGTGTACACCGTAGTGATTCAGTTATATATATATATATATATTTATATATATATATATTCCTTTTCATATTCTTTTTTATTATAGGCCATTACAAAGTATTGAATATAGTTCCCTGTGCTACTATGTTTTGTTTGAAGAGAGTGGCTCACCCGCGGGTGTGCGAGCAAGGGCTGGGGACTCGGTATCGCCCAGCTCCAGTCTCCACCTCTGTTTACTTCACTCGCCCTCTCACCACCCCCAGGGCTGCGCCGCATTAATCCCCACACTAAGCTTCCTACTGTTCTGCTCAGATGTCCTTGAAATGAAGTGTCATTTTCTCCATTTCCCTGGGAGAAGGCCAGAAGCCCACAGCGTCCACTATCTACACCGTTTTCCTTTATTTTTCAGTTTCCCTCTACAGAACTGCCTCCCGGTAAACTTGTATTTGATAATAGGAACAGACACCATGTCCTTTGAAAATGGGTTCACTTATTCCATAAATATTCACTGACCTTAATTATCAAGATCAGTATATTTCCATCATTAAGATGAACTTTCTACATTCAGATTTTTCTGGTAGGTGTGTGTGTGTGTTTGTTTTTGGCATCTGAGTTTTATGATTTATGCTTGCTTCCTAAAATGTGAGTGCATTTGATGTCTTAAATGCTGCCCATTTATCTTGCCACATGAATCAATTCTTTTCCTACTCCTGTTCTCATCAATATTGTTGCTTTTCAATTCCTCCGACGTATTTCGGGTAAATGGTTAAATCAGTGTGTCCACACTCAAATGCATCAGCTGTTTCCTGCTGAGGCAGAGAAGATGGACACAGGTAACGGGGAAATGACAGGCCAATGATGAGGTCAGTGTTTGCCCCCCGCTACAACAAATCTTGATAACTGGGTAACTACCAAAGCAAGATGTCAACAATCAATGTGATGTACTGTATCCTTCCAGGGTGATTTCATTTGAAAGCTATGGAAATTCTGGGAATAGAAATGACAATAATTGGGTGGTATGCTTTTGGTCCTAAAGGGAAATTATCCTTTATATCAAGATAAAGATTTAGAACCTCATTGGTGTTCAACCTTTAATATATATTAGAGTCATTTGGGGCACTTTTAGATAAATACAGATTCCTAGATTCCACCTTTGTTCTGATTGAATAAGGATGGGCTTGTGCCCACCTAGTGTTTCTGAAAACAGTAAGTGACTGATGCAGACAAGCTAGGGAGTATACTTCCCTAGTGTTTAAATCACAAGCACTGATTTAAATTGCACCGCTCTTCATTGTGTCCGGGAGGTAAGTGAGTACTTAAGTAATCAACTCATCAACGAACCGACGTCTTATTTAGAGACAACTAGTATATAAAAATGCGTGCATGTAGCCACTAGGAAGTACTCACCTGTACTTTTTTCTGTTGCTGCTCTGCTAGTACAATGGTGACTTTTGATTTTTACATATGAGTTTGAGTAAGGTAAGAACAAAGCTTATTGGCATAGTTGATCAATGATGATTGTTAAAAGAATCTCTTGAAGTAATTGCTTGTACTTGAAGACACAGCCTTCACCTAAATATAAATGCAAAAAAAGTTATTTGGTTTTATTTACTGAACTTAATCAAGTTGTAAAGTATTGGCAAACTTTTGGGAGAAGATCGTGTGTGTGTGTGTGTGTGTGTATATAAGTAAATTTTAGATTACTTATATATATGTATATACACACACACATAAAACTAAAATCAGTAAATATATAATTTGGTGATGTGTATCCCTATCAGTAAAACATTTTTAATACGAAACTCTCAATATATTGTTTATTAAAGACTATATAGGTATTCAGTTTTATTAATATTTTGTACATTATGCAGTAGGAATAATGATACAGATTTTTATACAATAAAATAGTTTCAATATTTTCTTCCTACATACCAACAAATCATGTTATATTCTCAACTGCCCTTAGCCTTGTTTGTCTAGCCTCATTTATATATTTTGACTGACCCTCATCTTTGACTCTAAAGTACTTAGTTGTCACATAATTAAAAAATAATTTCCTAAAAGTGGAACAGGAACTTTTTTTTTGGCTCTAACATAAGCTAATGTTTCTCAAACAGTGATTTTTGGTTGGTACGTTCCAGGTACACCACTGAAGTAGTTTTTAGGTTACCTCTCCCCCAGATAGCAGGGGAAAAATGCTTTAATGGATAGACTGCCTTCAATTTCTTTTTTTTTTTTTTCTTTTTTTGATAAATTTTCTTGAACAGTTAATTTTTTAAATTATTTTCTTGGGAAAGGAAAGAATATTAGATTTATTTATTTTAATGGAGGTACTGGGGATTGAGCCCATGCCCTCATGCGTGCTCTACCACTGAGCTATACCCTCCCCCTTCCTCAGTTTCAAGTTTGCCATCCCTAATTTGTATTTAAATGGTTGGTCCCTTGGTGATGCTCATCTATATGACTGTCTCCAAAGTGTATATATACATCTCAGGATCCTGTTTTGGTTTTGTTGTAGTTTGATGCCATTGCCTGTTTTCTGTATAATTCATACTGAAATTCCTTGGTACACCTAAGCCTCTGTAAGCTCCCTGGCTTCACTGAGTACTTTCTCCAATGGACAACCTCACCATCTATTTGGAAGTGCTTTTGAAATTTACATGCAAAAGAATCACTTACATATTCTTGAAAAAAAAGAAAAAACAGATTCTTAGTGAATCTAAAGCAGAGGCTGAGTTCAAGTATTTCTAACAAGGTCTTAGGCATAAGCTCGATGCTGCCAGTCTGTGAACGGAAGTTCTACATCACACATTGGCTCTCACCAAGTGCTACAATCTGTTACTGATCACATATCCAGAGATAGACCCATGATACTGAACTGAGTATGTTTCCTATGAGTGTGGCAGTCTCCTCAGAAAAGTCTCATCGATGAGATGATAACGTATTTGACATCAACTCTGTAGTCATTAGACACTGTTTATCTCTAAAAGCTACTTCCAAGAAAACATCTTGTAATCATGAATTGATCTTGGAAGAGTGTCAGCCCAATGAACGTGCCAAATCTTAATCTTTAAAAATCGCTGAAGGATGATAATCTTAGACAGTAGTGTTGTTTAGTTCTGAAAGCTTTCAGTAAGTGTGGAAAGACAAAAAGAGCATGAGATACAATATACTGAAATGATATCCACCAAAATGTTGAAACTGAAGATTTCTGGGAGGTATGATAACAGCAACTTTATTTTCTTCATTTTAAAATCTGTATTTTTCTAAATGTTTTGTTGTTCATATGTATTACTTTAAAAATAATCATTATGAACTTCAAAAACACAGAATGACTTGAATTTTTTTTAAACCTCATGGAAAATACCCACAATTTGGTTATTTGCCATGATTTCTTATTTCCTGTTTCCTTGTTATTTGTCACATTTTAGCTATTTGTCTAGCTGTGCTCACTGGAGAGACATTTTTATAGCCACATTTCTTAGCACTTTGTTAGTGACATGGTGGCTACTCAGGATCTGCCTGTAGATTGTCAATTTTCTGGCTTCACTGAATTTCCATATAGACTATATGGGAAGAAGTTTAACACATCAAATCAAGTAGCTTAAAATCACCAAGATGTCTGATATTATTGTACAGGTTTATATAAATATAGACGTTTACATCCCAAGTTAGAGCTTAGTCCTGTGTCTTAGCACATGCTGAGAGAAAATACATGGCCAGATAGCAATGGAAGCCCATGAAGAAAAATTTAGTGGGTATTATTCATAGCTCCTCATCTCTTAACTCACCTGTCTGCGGACATAGAAAGGACCATAATTCTGGCTGGTCTAGGGTATTGATGGACTGGCACTGAGTAGGTTCTGAGATGACAAGTTAAATGGTGTTCCCACTTGGAGAAGATGCTAGAGAAAAGGTGGAAATTACTTGGGGTAACTGCAAATCACACTAAATATATTTTCCTTTGTTTCTGCCAAAACTCTGCCAATATGTTCAGCTTGATTTAAAGGACATATGATGAAAATGGAAAATGGTTTCTAATCATAGCTATTAATTACCCAGAGCTAAATTCAAAGAGGTTTCCTAATTAAAATGTCAAAGTATCCTAAATATAATGTAAGATTCGAATGATGAGGCCACACAGGAGATTTCTTTAGAACAGCATACAAGGAATCAAGGAAAGAAGGGATATTCCCAAGTGTTCAGAAAAGTAGATTCTTTTAAAAAATGTTATCAGAGTCTCCAGCCAGTGGAACAAGCCATTCTTTTCTTCTTTCTAAATCCAGTAAAATCAAACATGGAACTGTTGGAAGTGATCCAAGAACTTGGTGGAGACTCATGCACTGTGCAGAATACAAACACAGAATAACCAACAGGGATAAGCAGTAAATAAACTGTACTGGTTTATTCATTAAACAAATATTTACTAGCTGCATATTCTGTGTCATGTACTCTCCTAGGGACCTGGCATACATCAGTAACTGGACAGATTCCTGCCTTTGTGGTGTTTACATACAAGCACGTAGAGAAAGACAACAGTATACCAACTGAATAGGTACATTATATTGTTTGTGAGAAAATAAGTCATAGAGATAAAAGGATAGTAGGAAGATGGAGAGTGCAGATTAGGAGGTTGGGTGGGAATGAGGTAGGTTTTGCAGTTTTGAGTGAAGGTGTCGGAGTAATCCTCATTGAGAAGGGGTATTTGATAAAAGACTCAGAAACAGTGAGGGAATGAGCCATGCAGCTATTTTGGGGAAGAGCTGCCTCTTCTCTAGGGCAAAGCCCTACTGCTAGAGTGTGCTTGCCACATCTGAGGGTCTTCAAGGAAGCCTGTGTGTCTGGCATGGAGTCAGCAGGTAGGAAAAGTCAACGGACGTGGGTTTATCAATGTAAAAGAGACTCAGGTCATGTAGGTCACTGTGGGCCAAGTAAGGACGTCCTGCTACTTGACAGGGTCAAATTTCAACCACAATCTTAGTCTCTATTCTCTCTCTGCTTCCTTTTATCATCCCTTTTAACATGACAGTGTCTTCCGGTCCTGTTTTTCCTGAGGCCTTTCTTACTACCTGTACTCTTGCAATAAGCTCCCTGATTTATGTCCTTGCTCATTCCAATTCATACTAACTCTGTGGGTAAATCTGTTTTCCTACGGTACAGGGAGTTTTTCCTGGTGAAAAAATATCACCTATGCTTGTCATTGCTTTTAGAATTAAGTAAAAATTCCTCACCTGACTTTGCAGCATCTAGCTCCTACCTACTCTTCAACTTAATAGTTTCCTGAGCACCATTCAGTTGTTTTCTCCAATTTCTATCTCTTGGCTTGCACCATTTTCTAAACATCTTCTCTCATCAACACCTTTCCGTTCTTCATTTCCTCTCTAAATGCCAGTCATCCTTATCATCACCCTAATTTCAGCAATAGGTGGTTCTCACTTTTACAAAGTCCCCAGCACTGAATTTTTACTTCTAAATTAGATCCTGTGTGTTCAAATATTAATTGTAAGTGGACTCAGAACTCTTGGGGAGTTAAAGGTGTGTCTTGTTCATGTTTCTATCCCACAGAACTTGGAAATACCAGTGCACTGATAAATATTGATAGAATAAATTTCAACACTCAGTCTTTAAGCATAGGTAGGGAGTTTTTGCATTACTGACACAAACCCATTCTGGACATAATGGTCAGTCCTCCATCATGACCCATGGGCATTTAACTTTGTGATTACAGATCCCTCTGTACTCTTTATGACTGCCCATGCTTCAAGTCCAAGACAAGGAATAGGGAATTAATTTGGGAATCCATCATATTTTTTAAAGCCATGACAACTTGCTGTATCATAAATATAGCAGATCACCCAGAAGCATAAATAATGGAAACACTGCCTTGGGGGCAATAAAAGTGACTGATGCTCTGAGTTGCTGTTAACCCTGGTTATCCTTGTACCATGTGGATCTTTGTAGCCTTCCTGTTTTGCCTGAGATTGGCACTGCAGAAGCAGTGTTTGTGAAAAAAAATCAGATGTGAGACATTCACTGCACTTTCCTGAATTTGCAAATGAGGGGGAAGGCATCTGATTCAGAATAAACTAGGTTCACGTGTGCAAATGTGTTCTTATTATATCCATATTATTAATTGAGGAGCACTGAAAAAAGTTAAGGTGTGGGATAAGGAAAATCAGGCCACCCTAAGTTTAACTCTTATTTTAAATATAAAATGCTTCAAAAGAATTCTCCACTTGGATGTCATAGGTAAAGGTATCTTTTTTCCTAATGTTCCATAGACATATGTTTAGTACATTCCATTTGGGCTCTAACATGCTGAAAATGAAAATTTTGCTGAATATTTGGTCCAAGAAGCATCGTATTGGAAAGGAGAGAATGCTGTCTCAGGACAAGAAAACCTGATTCTCATTCTATTTCTGTGGCTAATTAGTTTCATTAGCTGGTATGAGTTTTTCAGCTTTGTTCATAATGTCTCTACCCTTTACATATGCAGTAATGGATGTAAAAAGGGAAGAGCCTACTATGAACTATGTATCTACTTTATGCAAAATGCTTTACCAAACTTCTTTGCTATTAAGCTTTTCAGTAATATATTATGTCCATTGTAAAGAGGACAAGACTGGGATTTAGAGAAGCTTTGTCATTTTCCCAAGGTTATGTGACATGAGTGGGAAATCTGAATTCTGGTCAGTCTGAACCCAAGGGTTATACAATGATAATTGCATATATTAAAGTTTAAAAAAAAACCCAAGAGATTCTTTTCTGTTCTAACATTCTGTGATCCTGTCATCCTAAAGTACTATGGAGTTTCCATGAAATGATGAGTATTAAGACTTGAGCATTAGTTTCGCTAACTCCTAATTCCTGTTCAATCTCTGACTCCTTTATGGAACAGGACAAATCTGCTCATAACATGCTTCTCAAATCAAGTCACACCGGAAGGGGTACTTATTAATTGGCTAGTCAAGGAGAGTGCTTCCATTTTGGTTAAAAAAGGAGCATGTTGGAGTAATACTTGGCTTCATCAATGTGAATTCATTTACTAGGTCCTTCTGCAGATTAGAATTCTGATTTGGGGAAACTTCTATATTTGGCACAGTGGGAATCTTGAACTTTGTTTTCTTGGAGGTCTTTTTAAATGAATAGTTTTTTTTTTTCTGTTACAGCAGCAACAAAGCATGCTTCTCTTTAGGTCTGTGTTCATATTATCACTGCCTGAGGTATCATGTCTTACCCACCTCTGTTTCCAAAATGTTTACTCGTTGCCTGATCTAGTAAGAGCTTATTCCAGCACAAAATTAAAATTTCCATCATTAATTCTTATACTCTACCAAATTTCACCTTAGTAACATTTTCCATATTTAGATGACCTATTGACTTTCAAATCGGGATTGAATTCCCAAATCAAGGGTGTTCAAACTTTATCTGAAATGGGCCAGATGGTAAATAGTTTGGCTTTGCAGCCCATAGAGTCTGTCAGCCACTCATCTCTGCTGTCCTACTGCAAAAGCAGCCATAGACAATATGTAGACCAGTGAACATGGTAGTATTCCAATAAAACTTTATTGACAAAATCAGACAGGGAACTGGACCTGGCCTGCAGATCATAGTTTGCTGATCCTTGCTCCAGATCGAGTGGGCTACAGAGTTTCTTGAATAGCACTTGTTGCCCCTGAACTCTTAGATCATTCCCATACAACCGGAATCTCTAAACCATAGTACTCATACCTGAGGCCTAACAGATTTTTTTTCCCCTTCTTAAAATGAAAATGATGTAAGCAGGGGTTAGAGATAGAAGAGGATTAAATGGTGAAGGAGGGAAGGCAGCACCTTAGACTCACTCACAAGCCTGACAGAAGTAGAGTGGCTCAAGCTTGACCTACTAAGTTCTCTCCCCATGATTTTCTCTGACTCCCCCGCAGCATTCATCCTCCAGCAGTGGATGCAGTTCACAAACAAACCTACCTGGCCAATTAAATTAGACCACTGACATAAAGTAGATGCCTGAGAGAGAAGGGCAGGTAGGCACATGGAAATATCAGTTGCCTAACAAGGTGATTGTCTGGATGTCTACAGATTTACTTATGCTAATCATCTCTCTTAACTGGGGAGGCCAGTCTGTTGCCAGGAAGCCCGGAGAGGGTACTGTTTTGCTAAAAATGCTTACCTTTCAGGGGTAGAGATGTCAATTCTCCCTCTGCTATGGAATCTGAGGTTTAATGTCATGGAATTTAGAGATGATCCAAACCAGTTTGGACAGAGTCACAGCTTTCCATCTGCTTTGTACTCTCTGGCACATGAGACATACAGTTCAGCCTTTGAACTTTATATAGCAACACATTGAAACATAGGAACACACAGAGACCAAAAAAATGGCTCTTTGAGATGAAAATGTGAACAAGAGAAAGAGAGAAGAAGTCACTCAAACAATGCAGGTTGTTCACCTCCTGCTCATATGTCCGCTTTAATGTGCTTCCTAGAGAGCTTACATACTCCACATTTTCATCTAATAATGGCTCAAAAATCTTATGTAAAGAAATGATTAAGATCTTTAAGCCATTCTCATATAAACCGCATGGTTAAAAAAAAAAGTTGGTCAGAGTAAATACTTAAAAATAATTAATTTTGTTAGCAATATGTTTTAGACAACTGTGTGGTTCAAAAGACATGAAGTGGGACGGAACAGAGCCTGGTGAATTCAGCCCAGCACTCTGAAATGAGCCTCCCCTGACACTGACCGTTGTTTTCCTTCTTGGTGGAGTTCATTTTGGTCCCAATCTGACTCCTGCAGGAGATCGATCCGGAAACCCAGTGTGTTGCATTAGAGTGTGACAGCCCAGAGATCAAGACATTAATGCTGTTTCATGTGTCATGTGAAGAGCGCAGGAGGTTCCTTCTTCATGGCCCTTCCTTCCCTCCCACCCCAGTGAGAGTCAGAGGGGCAGTTCGCAGAGAGGGAAACTCAGACGTACAGAGGTAGCAGGTGGCTGTTTGAAGACGTGTTTGCAGCCTTGGGGATAATAAAAGCTCCTGCCGAGAGTGAGCAGCTAGGGACTCTCTTACTGCCCTTCAGCCATCCTCTTGGTCTCAGAGGAGTCCTGAAAGCCCTTCACAGAGACAAATACGAGGGAAAGGAGGCCTTCCTTGTACCTATAACAAATAACAAAGGTGGCTCAACAAACAAACAAAAACTATGCCTACAGTGGGCTGGTCAGGCCAGGATTTTAAACTGTCTTTAAATTTTTGAGATTTTCTTGTGTTTTTTTTTTTCTTTTTAATTTTCTTACTTTGGAAGTTACTATTTAGTGCACAACGCAGATGCAGTCCACACTCATCCGTAGTAAACCTGCCTGCTAGTCCAGGTTTTCTGGCTTTCCCAATTTGTAAGGTCTAATTAGAAGCCATAACCTTCTTTCCCAGAGGGACTTTTCCCTACATAACAGAGACTGAGTTGGAACAACTTGCTTGACTAGCTTTGTAACTTTACAAGAGTCTGGGGAGTTAAATCTCCCCCCAAACATGCTGTATGATTAAAGTGTTTCCAGAGTTGTTCACACTCAGAGCCAGAAACGGAAACAGGCATCCACTGCCTTCCCCAGTCTTGAGCAGGCGTCCATTGACATGTCCAGACTGGGGAACAGAACCCAGCATTCCTCGATAAGAGGGATTTAAAGGATATCCTTGCGGTACAAACACACTGAATCCCACAAAGCATTGCCTTCTTTAGGATCACATCTGAGTAGCTTCAACTCATCATCAAAAGGACATACTCTACAAGAAGAAAAGGAAAATAATGACCAATGGGAAACAGATCTATAAATCCAAAGGCTGTGACCAGAGCTGTTGAATAAACTGCTATTGTAGAAGAAGGCAAGGTCAAATGTCAGGGCTGGAGAGCATTACTTCACGAGGTGAATGAAAATCATTGGACTTTGCCTTTTTGTCATTAATTCACACTTTTTCGGAGAGAAGATACATAGAACTCTGAGTGAGGGGAGAAATAGAGCTATTGGTGACAATAGCTTTAAACTGAAAAAATATAAACCTTGGTTTCAACTTAACAATCTGGCACATTGGGTTTAATCTGCCTATCTGGCACTAAAGATGTTTAGAAGTTTCAAACTGATTTTAGCAAGGGTGGTGAACATCTAAAATCTATGTTCAAAAGATATTTTTTCTTGACTGTATGGCTCATCTTGCTATATCAAAGAAGTGTGATAGGGTGTATTTTCTGCAAAAAGATAGAATAACATTCACAGAGCTACTGGATGCCCAGGAAGAAAAAGAATAATGATGGAGAAATCTCAATGACATCACACTCTTGTTTCAAAGGTAGTTGTGTGATGGGTATGTTCATTCAGGGGAGGGGCTTCAGCCCTTCTAAAAATCAAGTAACTTTTCACAGACAATGAGTTTTTAAATAATTATTTAATGCATAGACGTGGAGAGATGTGTAAACATCAGGGAGGTTTCCATTGGTTAGAACCAGGACTCTCTACTTAGAAACATAGTGATGATGATCCTAACCATTTAGTTCTGGAGGGAATTTTAGACAGTATCTAATCCATACAGCTTCTTTTAAAGATGAGAAAACAGAAGCCTGTGGGGGTTTGGTGAATTCCCTGAAGTCTCATGGCTGGAATGTGAGACAGGGTTTGAACCCAGACCCCTGACAAATGATCTGCACCTGGGGGTTCAGGGCCCCTGCTGCATTTTGATTTCAGTTTGGTTTCTACAACCAGAAAACACAACGCAGCAAACCAACGCACTCATGACCATACTGAAAGGGCGTTGAGCTTTTTACTGATTAGTTGAATCCTAAGAGAAAAACTCTGAGTTTCCTAGAATGTGCTTAGGGAAAGATAGTCACTTTCACTAATTAGAAGAAAAGCCATCGTATGTTCCTTGACGATGATTGATCTGTCCATCACTAGAAATATCAATATGATAAAACAGGCGATGTGCTTAGTGGTCCCTCAGAACATTCCTAGTAGATTTTCTCTTTAGGGTACAGAATTAACTTGATTCCTCTACTAGTCTTTTGGACAAATTTTCAAGATCCAGCTGCTGGTTCAGTGGAAAAGTTGACCTAGAGCAACAAAGAAATTATAATGTGACTCTCACTTAAACATTTTTGCATGTATGTTCATTAATGGGTTTTCATGAGATCTTGCATGTTCAAGAACTTCTAGTTCATTTATATAACGATAAATCTTCAAAGTAAGTTTGAGCATAGCAGAGCAAATGCATTTTTGTGTTGCTCACTCTTTTCAATATAAAGCTGCGCTGAAAGAAATTTTCTGGAAGTACCTTTTGGTCTCTGGTTTGTCTGGTATTCATCTACAAGTATGTCCAATATGTTGTTTGAAGATTTTTTTTCTTTCTTAGCAATGAAAACTATATCAATAATTATTTTCTTTTCCACATGAAAATTTCTTTATAGTGATTATACAAAAAGAATAAAAAGGAAACTCTAGATAAACGTCACATTATTTTGGTTTGAAACTGAGAGATCAAGACCTGATGTGACAGGTACACTTTGGAAGACTGAAGCTCTAAGCAAAATGCCCTGGAGGATAATAAAACTCCGGGAGAGAGGTTAGTGCACAGATGATGGATCTGTGACCCGTAAAGTAGACTCTATAAATTTCGACCATCAATACAGCAGTAGGAACAATTCTCCTTCCCTAATGGGCTTGGTGCCCTCTTAGGAAATGACTGGTCCTACAGGCCCATCAAGGAGCATTGAGGCCTCTGAAAATGTAGTTCACACAATAGAAGCAACTTACCCATGGGACTAAAGATCTGCTGGGAGAGGATAGAAGGACACATTCGGCCTAAATCTCAGAGACCATTAAAGAAAGCGAAGAGGTGGCTGTAACTGGGACTGTGGCAATGAGGCACAGAGGAATAACCAGGACTCCTTAAATTAAAGAATTGCTGTAGGTCACTTGAAATGCATAATGAATTGAGGTTATACTTGCATTCGATTATTTATGAGTGGAATTTTAACTCTCTGATTATTAGTATATTGAGGTATATTTGTATTTCAATCAGTATACTTCTATTTATATTTCATCCCAATGTCTATTTCTGTTTCAATCTACTTCTATTTGATTTTACATGGAATAATTTGTAAAAACATAAACAAATACAAAATAACTCTTTAAAAAATAACTTTTGGATTTCCTTTAAAGGGCTAAATGAATAGACATCTTCAATCACCATTTCATATTATTTACATATTTTAAATTATAAGATACAAATGAAGATTTGTAACATCTATGCAAGATACTAATAATTGTATTAATAATAACAATAGTGATAGGCACTTATCTCCCCAATTAATGAAAATAAACGTCAACAGCACAGCCACCATGTGCCTCTCCCTGATTTTCAGTTCCCATTTGACATGTTTTTTTATCCCTAATCTAAGAATTGCTATGTATACTCAATATCATACATACATCTTATTATATCTTACTCCCTGTATAAAATACATGTATGTGGAATATATCACTTCATATATTCCTAAATGATAGGTTCTACTTTTCTTTTAACTGTAGATGGAAATTACGTTATTTTACCACTTTATTATTCAGCATTATCTTAGTGAGTTACATCCATGTTGATATATGTAGCAGTGGTTTTCCATTTTCACTTCCTGAATAGAATGTTGTATGAATCTGCTGTAGCGTATTTATCTGTCCACCGATTTTTCCATGATGAACCCCTCGTGTGTTCCCAGTCTTTCTGTTATGCTTTGTGTTTGTGTGTGTGTGCAGTATAAACACAACTACTGTAACATTTCTTATAGTATATGTTTCCAGGGATACATGCCAAGACTTTCCAGCTTCTATAACCAGAAGTATAACTGCTGGAATGTAGAATATGTGCAGCCTCAACTTTAGGAGATAAAGCCAATTTGTTTTCCTAAGATTGAGAAACCTTACACACTGAGCAGCGATGTACAAGAACTTCCATTGTTCTTCATCCTTGCCAGCAGCTGGCATTTAACTTTTCATTTTCTAAAATGAATAGATGTAGTGCTATTTTATTTTGACTTTGAACTTTCTTTTTCCTGATGCTAATGGTTTTAAGCAGATTTTCAGGTATTTCCTCATCATTTGTGTTGTTAATTTGTAAAATTTCTTTTCTTGTATGCAGCTGGCTGAGTTTTGCTTCAGTCTCTCACTCCTCTGTAATATTGTCATAGATGTCCTTGTTAGATGGGTATAGCCTCTTGGTGGAAAGGCTGTGTTTTCCTTCCTCCTGATTGTGGGTTTGGTCAGTCATTTGGTTTGGCCAATGGTGTATATGAATGAAAGTAATGTGAATAACAACTTGAAGTGTGCTTGTGCGTTTGGGCTGGCCCACTTGAGCATTTGGTCATGCCATGAGATTAAAAACTCCAAGTAGCCATTGTTTACTATTTACTAGCTTGGACCTTAGAATGAAACACATAATGTAGAGTTACCCTAGCTGACCCACAGACATGAGTGAAAAATAAACACTTTTTCTTGTGTGCCACTGAGATCTGACAGTTTGTTTGCTATGCAGTATCATTAAGGCAATGACTGATAGATACCTGCCATTTTTTTTTCTATTGGATTGGATATCCTTTTCTTATAGATTTATGGGAGTTCTTTATTCTGGGTTCCAAATCTTTATACTCTTATTTCTTCTTTCTTGACTGGTCTAGCTGGAACTTCAAGTACTATATTGAATAGGAATGAAAGAATGGACATCTTTGTCTTGTTCCTAATCTTAGAAGAAGAGATTTCAACCTTTCACCATAAAGTGTGATGTTAGCTGTAGGCTTGTCACATATGGCCTTTATTATATTTAGGTGTGTTCCTTCAATACCTAGTTTGTTAAAAGTGCTTATTTAGACAGATTTTAAGTTTTGTCAGCTACTTTTTCTGCATCTGTTGAGATGATCATACGATTTTTTTATTCATTTTATTAATGTAATTTATCTCATAGATTGATTTGCATTTGTTGAACCATCCTTGATTCTCTGGGATAAATCCCACTTGATCATAGTAAATGATCTTTTAATGTGCTGCTCAATTTGGTTTGAAAGTATTTTATGTATACTTTTTTGCATCTACCTTCATCAGGAGTATTGGCCTGTCATTTGCCTTTCTGGTAATGTCCTTTTCTGGCTTTGGTATCAGGAAATGCTGACCTTGTAAAATAAGTTTTGGAGTATTCTCTCCTCTTTGGTTTTTTTTGGAGAGTTTGAGAAGAGTTGACATTCACTTTTTCTTTTAATATTTTGTAAAATTAAAGTGAAACCACTTGGTCCTGGGCTTTCCTCTGTTGGGAGATTTTTGATAACTGAGTCAACCTCTTTGCTAATAATTAGCCTGTATTATTGCTGTATTTCTTCCTGATTCAGTTTTGAAATGCTGTATATTTCTAAGAAGTTTTCCACTTCTTCTAGGTTGTCCAGTTTGTTGGAATATCACTATTTATAGTAGCTTCTTATTATCCTTTTTATGTTTATGGTATCAGTTGAAATACCTCCTTTTTCATTTATAATGATTTGGGTCCTCTCTCTTTTCTCCTTGGTTAGTCTAGCTAAAGATTAGTCAATTTTGTTTAACTTTTTAAAGAACATATTCTTAGTTTAGTTGATCTTTTAAAATCATTTTCCTGTTCTGTATTTCACTTATTTGTGCTCTAATTTTTATTATTTCCTTCCTTCCCCTTTCTTTGGTCTCATTTTTTTTTCTTTTTTTAGTTCAAGATATTTATTTCTACTTTCATACCATTGTAGTCAGAGAAGATACTTAGTATGATTTCAACCCTCTTGAATTTGCTGAGTTGTTTTGTGACCTAATGTTGAGATAATGCTCCTGTTGCTTAAGAAGAATGTATATTCTGCCATTGTCAAATAGAAAGTTTTTTATATGTCTGTTAGGTTGAAATCTGCTGTTTTCTTATTGACTGTCTGTCCAGACGATCTATCCATTGTTGAGAGTGGGGTATTAAAGTTTCTAGCTGTTATTGTGTTACTGTTATTTCTCCTTTATCTCTGTTAGTTCTGCTTTATATATCTGGGCACTCCAGTGTTAGGTGCATAAATATTTACAATTGTGATATCTGCTTGTTGGATTGACCTCTTTGTTATTATTCAATGATCTTCTCTCTTTATATCATTTTTGTTTAAAATATATTTTGTCTAATGTAAGTATAGCTACCTCCACTTTTTTTGAGGTGTCATTTGATTAAAATATCTTTTTCCATCCTTTCACTCTATGTGTGTTTTTAAGGCTAAATCAAGTTCTCTTGGGGAGCGTATCATTAAAACTTGTTTTTTTTTTCTTTTAATCAAAAAAATTAATCTATTCACATATAAAATAATTATTGATAGGTAAGGATAGGTACTACTGTCCTTTTGTTAAATGATTTCTGGCTGCTTTGCACATGTATTGTTTCTTATTTTGTATTCTATTGTCTTTTTTTGTGGTTTGATGTCTTTTGGTATTAACATGCTTTGACTGATACGTCTTCTTTGTTTAATCACTACAGGTTTTCCCCTAATGATTACCATAAGGATTACATAAAATATCTTAAAATTATAACACTATTTTGAATTGATAAAAACCTAACTTTTCAATAGCATTACTAAACTTTATACTTTTATTTCTTCTTTTCTCCTTTTTGGTTATTGATGTTACAATTATTTTATATTTTACAACTAATAACATTATTGTAGTTATGATTATTTTGCTATGTTTGGTCATTAACTTTTAAACTAGAGCTGTAAGTGAATTGCACATCACACATTTGTGTGACCACACTTGATGTGGTGGGCCAGTACCTTACATTATATTTCCGCAACAGGATCTCACTTCTATCACACATTCTTTATGCAGTGGTATATCAGTTGTAGGTACAAGCTGCACTGAAGAGTATATGCATTCAAAATCTGTCACACTGAGTCCCCAGTTGTGCTAGTATACATTAATAGTTAGAATACGTTTATACATAGTGGAGTACGAAAGGGCTCTTTTATTTCAGAAACGCATTCTAAGAAAATATGCATTCAACGACATATCTGAAATTATAAACTAAATACCCACTGAGTGCATGATGATACACACACCCACACACACAAAAGCACAAAAGTGGTGAATGATGTAAGACTGGGGAAGGGTCCATCAGGCTTCAAACACAGTTATTCTATTTATACGTATGTTGAAAAATAGTCATTACAAATTTGAATATGTTCTTGCATCAGTAATCTTAATGTTGGGCATGACTTACAAATCGTTAGGAGGAAGCTTGGTTTTGGGGGTGTTCCATATTACAGATTCTAATTTTGAATATATATTTACCACTGACAGTAAGTTTTATCCTTATGTTTTTACAAATCTTATTACCATCTTTTTACCTCCACACAAAGAAATCTCATTAGCATTTTTTGTAAGGCAGGTCTGGTTGCAATCAACTCCTTCAGTTTTTATGGTTTTAGAATGACAAAGGCTTTGTTACTCTTTCATTTCTGAAGGACAGCTTTGCCAGCTGTAAAATTCTTGGTTGACTGCTTTTTTCTTTCAATATTTTGAATGTATCACCCCTGGCCTAAAATGTTTCCCTTGAGAAATCCACTGATAGTCTTATGGGGGTTTCCTCATATGTTGTTTCTCACTTTTTACTTGCTGCTTTCAAATTTCTTTCCTTATCTTTACCTTTTGGCAGTTTAATTATAAGATGTCTGGATGTAGGCCTATTTGGGTTCAAGTTATTTGGGCCTCATAGGTCTAGATGTACGTTTCTCTCCCCAAGAAGTTTTAAGCCATTATTGCTTTAAATATACTTTCTGTGCTTTACTTTTTCTTTTTTCTTGAATTCTATAGTTATGTATATAACTCTCTCTATATATATATTCTGCCATTGTCAAATAGAAAGCTTTTTATATGTCTGTTAGGTTGAAATATAACTATATATATATATATATAACTATATATATATATATACAGTATATAACTATATATGTGTATATAACTATATATATACTATAGTTATATACACATATATAGTTATATACATAATCTAGTTTATAGTTTTTTAAATTGCTTTGTTGAATGCCTCATTTTGTTTATGTATTGTTTTCATGATTTATTTAGTTGTCTGCCTGTGTGTTCTTGTAGTTCACTAAACTTCTTTAAGAGGACAACTGTTCTGAATTCTTTGCCTGACAGTTTATAGATCTTTGTTTATTTGGTGTTAGTTACTGGAACTGTATTAGTTTCCTTTGTGGGTGTGATGCTTACCCAATTTTTCATGATCTTGATTCCTTACATTGGTATCTGCACATCTTGAGTAAGCAGCCTCCTCTTCCAGACTTTAGAGGTTTTCTTTGGCAAGGACAGTTCTTCAGCAGTAAGCTCCCTTTAGGTTTCTGGACGTGTCTGCTGATAATGGCAGGGCTATATATTAGAGTCTACTTTTAGGTGATGCCACTGCCTCTGCTCTGAGTTTGCGGTGGGGAGGTGCTGCTGGCTGAGAATGATTGGATAGAACTGCTGGCTTTGTTTTCTCTCTAAATGAGGCCATAGGATGGGCTCCATGGTTGCCTGGATTATCTCAAATTGTTTATATGTTAAAATTTGTTGATCTTTCCTTTTTTGGTTAGTCATCGCGTGTGTGTGCGTGTGTGTGTATATATACCTTGGATAAGAAATCCTTTCCTACTTCAGGTTCATAAAGACATTATTTCATCTTTTAAACTAAAATTTTTATGGTTTTCCTTTTATATTTAAGCATCTGACCCACCTGGTAAAAAAAAAAATTGTGTGTGCTGTGAGGTAGGGGCCTAATGTTTTTCCCATTAGAATAACCAATTGTTTGAATATCATTTGTGAATAGATAATCCCTTCCTCACTTATCCCTAGTGACATCCTAAAATACGTCAAGTTCCTATGTATGTGTGCTCAATCTGGCTATCCCTGTGATGGCAGACTGCCTTGATACTTATAAACTTGTAATAGTCTTGTTATCCAATAGGACAGATCGTTTTACCTCATGCTTCTTCTTCAGGATTATGGTGGTGACTTTTTGCCATTTTCTTTCTACTGTAAACTTGTATATAATTCATCCGTATTTCCCTATCATTCTACTTGGCCTAATTTATAGTCAGATAGGCTACAAATCTGCTGTAAGTGGAATTAAACAAATCAGGATAATTCTCATTTAAGGTGGCTATTTGTTACAAGTTAAAGGCTGCCATAGGTTAGATCCTTACAAATAAGTGTTAAAGATCATCTAGGGAGAGAATTGTGGTCTCTATTACTTAATTACCTGTTTCAAAATCATTTATATTTGTACCTCTGTTTTTTCTTGATCCCATTCTTTGTTTCAGATACATTGCTAGAGTCTAAAGATTTCTAACAAGGAAAACAAGTCATATTACCTAAAGGAACTCAGTCTGCTAGCTGTTGATGAATGAATATCGGATGTCATAGTGAGAGGCCCTAAAAGAGATTGAGCTTTGTTCTGTTGTTGTTTACTTTTTGCTGTTGCCACTGTTACCATGGATTTGCCCTGATTAGTTGAGAAACACAAAATATGTCCAGCCCTAGCCATGAGTAGTGGTCTTGATGTCATAAGGCTGATGGAAAGCAATGAGAATATCTATTCATAAGAATGTAGGCAAATGACTCTACAACCCAGAAAATGGAGACTCACCATCCCCTCCACTTTGAAGTTTAAGAAAGGGAAACATCCAGACAGAATGCAGTAAGGCAGCTGCCCTTAGCATTTAAGGGTCCAAAGAGAAAAGATCCCAAGCCCCTAGGAAAAGTGGAACAAAAGGAAGGAGGTTAGAGTTCTGATACCACATACACGTACCCAGCCCTCGAGTCTGAACTCTGTCCTCAGTACTGCAATGAGTTGTCTTGTGAATAAAGGATGGGCTTCTTTGAATATACCCTGAACCAGTAGTGTCAAGACATGAACAGGAGTAGATAACCCAAGATGACCTTCCTATGTGCATCTCTGTTCAAAAAAACCCTCTTATATTAATAGCTAATTATCAGGCACTGCATGAGATTGTGTCTTCCCTGTTTGTCTTTGGATCTATCTTTCCCAAACCAGCTGTGACTCCGCCATCAGCATTCCCTAACACCTGTTTTCACCTCTTACTGGTGCACCTAAATATTCCCTGGGAGGAATCAGAGAAAGATTTGTGGAAAAGGTAAACCTCAGGCAAAGAAATGAAGAACAAATAGGGATTTTTGACGTGGTCAATAGAGGAGGGAATTCTTGGTAATGGAAGCAGCTTACAAAAAGTTCAGTGGTAGAAAAGAATAAAGGTGTAACCAAAAGAGGTTTACTAAGAGTAGTGGAATATGAGAATGACCCAGTAAACAAAAGCCAAATTTTGAAGTACCTTGTATGTCATGCATACAAAGGTGAACTACTGAAGAATTTTGCACATGGACATGAATATTCACATACGCATTTAAGAACCTCTGATAGTGGTTTGGAGAATGAATGGGAATAAGGAATAGTGTGGTAGGCAGAATAACAGCCCAACAAAGATGTTCACATCCTAGTCTTCTGAACCTGTGAATATGTTACCTTACATGACAAAAGCAATTTGCAGATGTTTTTAAGTTAAGGATCTTGAAATGGGGGAATTATTCTGGACTGTCCAGGTGGGAAAAATAGGATATAAGAGTGATACAATGTGAAAATAATTCAATTTATTGTCGCTGGAGTTTAAAAAGGAGCCAGAGAGCCATGAGCCAAGGAATGCACATACCCTCTAGAGAGTAGAAAAGGCAAGAAAAGGGATTCTTCCCTGGAACCTCCAGAAAGAAGGTAGCCCTTCTGAAACCTTGACTCTAGCCCAGTGAGACCCATGTTGGACGTTTAACCTAAAGAACTGTAAGAAAATTAATCTGTGTAGTTTTAAGCACGTAGTTTGTAGTAATTTGTTACAGCAGCCATAGACAACTAATACAGATGGTTGAAGTGCTGGCAGAGAGATAAATGAGGAAGCCTCTATAATCCATATCAAAGAAAATATTTCGCAGAAAATGGTCGTTCATTTTGACAAATATAACGTTTCCTTGGAAAGAGTTAATACAGGCAGAATTTGTCCAAATGATTAAATTTTCCAGAAGGACGTGAAACAGAATTTGCTTTGAACAAAGATGAATTACCCATTTGCAGTCAATATCCTTCAATGAAGAGCAATGCTCCTTTAGACCTGGAATGAATGGGGCAGCAGGTAAAAAATGACAAGCTGTCTAGACCTTTGAGGCCTAGAAGAAAATGTCTTTTAATCAAATTAGTGGTCACCTTACCTGATCTTTTAAAGATAGAATTTTTTAAATTCACTATTAAGCAAAGACATGTCATTACTAGTTAATAATCAGTCTGTGAAGGATAATATTTTCCCATGGTTTGACTTTAATGAGGTTCCCATACATCTTGTGGCGTGATGGTCATGGACCATACACCTTAGGTCATGGACTATCAAGTCAGTTCTTCAAAAGACTATTTTATTGTTTCAATTTACAGATTTTAAGGAAAGAACCATACTACAGTTTAGGAGTTGTGACGACCTGGATTCATATCCTGGCTCTGCTGAGTTCCTGGCTCAGTGATGTTGGGTGAGTACCTGAATCTTCTCAGGCTGTTTTCTCATTTGTTAGATACGAATATTGATAGTGCCTATCTTGTGTGCTTGTGTGGGGATTGAATAAGATGGTTACTTAATGTATTGCATATGATGTCTAGTACATGTAATCAGCATTCAGTAAAATTTAACTATTATCACCATAATGTTTGATACTTACATGCACAAGCACATGGCTGGGATTGGCACTAAAAAGTTGACTGGAGTTTGAGAAACACATACCAAATTTTGAGTGTTGTGTTACAGTTGTGTGTCCTATGGCTGTCCTCACCTGCTAAATTTATGTTCCCATGTAGTAGACAAAGACTATGTGGCACCAAACAGTTTTCTAGATGGCCTAGAGAGGTAAAGACTAAGTTCTTGCTCTGTTGGTACAAAATGCGACATAAAGGAAGAAAGACTTTGATGGGGTCTGTGATTTGGACTGTAGTTTGAAAGACAGTAAGGATTTCAGAGACTGAAGAGAGTGTTCAAGATAAAGAGAAGAATTTGGAGGAAAAATTACAACATTTTTTAATCTGGGGATAGAATTTAGTTGGGCTAAAATGTAGAAAGTTGTTATGAGGGCGAGTGATGAGACATCAAATTGATAGTTTTCAGAAGGAGGTACCATTTTTTTTCAGAACTAGAAGTTTGTACCTTTTGAGTATTTTTGCACATTTTGCCCGTTTCCCTGTCTCTTGCCTCTGGCAACTGCCAGTCTGTTCTCTGTAACTATAAGTTTGTTTGTTTAGATTCCACACATGAGATCCTGTGGTGTTTATCTTTCTCTCTCTGACTAATTTCACTTAGCATCATGCCCTGAAGTTCTATCCATGTTGTTGCAAATGGCAGGATTGCCTTCTTTTTTATGGCTGAATAATATTCATATATATTCACATTTTCTTTCTCCGTTCATGTGTTGATGGACACTTAGATTTTTTTCTGTGTCTTCTATGCAGTAAACATAGGGGTGCAGACATCTTTTTGAGGTAATGACTTTATTTTCTTTACATAAATATCCAGAAGTGGAGTTACTGGATGATAGGGTACCTCTGTTATTTAATTTTTTGAGAAGCCTCCACACTGTTTTCCATAGCTGATGTGCTAGTTTACATTCCCGCCAACAGAGCACCAGTGTTTCCTTTTCTCCACAGCCTTGTCAACACTGGCTTTTTCTTGTCTTTTTGTCATTAGCCATGTTAACAGGAGCATGGTAGTATCTTATTGTGTTTTGAATTGCATTTCCCTGATGATTAGTGGTGTTGAACACTTTTTCATATGCTTGTTAGTCATTTACAAGTCTTCTTTGGAAAAATATCTATTCTGATCCTCTGCCCATTTTTTAATTGGGTTATTTGTTTGTTTTTCTGTTGACTTGTGTGAGTGAAGAAGGCACTGAATCTGATGCTAGGGGTCTGCATTTCACTTAGTGGTGGGTGAGGAGTCATTGATTAGCCTGGTTCTCTACTATGACGTTGACCTTGCTGGTCACGTGCAGGTAGGATGGGAGGTAAGAATTCAGAGGCCAGTGGGTCAGCAGGAAAAACTGTAGTTCATACACATTTGAGGTAATCTGATCTTGAAATATTGAACTAGGGGCTCAACATAGGGGATTAAATCTAGAGACATTAAAATGTGAAAAAAAAAAGGTCTATCAATAAGAGACTTGTAAAATACTTGCAGTTATAAGAAGAAACACTAGACAGCCATTAAAAATCGGCAAGAGAATTCATCTACATTTAATAGTGTGTAAAGAAATTCATCATTTACTATTAAGAGAAGAAAAGCAATGTGCAAAATGGCATGTATCATATGATGCCATTAGTAAAAGACAATCATATAAACATTTTAATAAAAATTACTTATGGGAATAGAGATAAGGAAAGGGCTGTTGTTTTTTAATTTTATAATGATGTACTACTCAAATTTTAACCATAAACATTATTTTAACCATAACATTTAAATGTTGAATAATAATAAGGTTTTTAAATTAGATCATCAGTAAGATCATTAATATCCAGCTCCCCTAGAAGGCTAAGTTATTTGCACATAGCACGTTCCCAATAATTACTTGTTTGACTGAGTGACTAAAATAAGAGGCAATATATCCATGGAATTCTGAAATAACGGATCAAGTGTTTTTTAATTACTCTTCATCATGGGAACTGAGAATTGATCTTCTAACTATGATTCCCCATAAGATATGAAAACAGATCGTAGTTAATGCCTCAGTTTTTTTTTTTCACCTGTAAAATGGGAGCTGCTATTTCATTCTTTGGAAGACACGTTAGAGAAAAATGCTATTTCCTTGATAACTACATGATATTGAAGGTCATGTATAAATGTTTAAAGTGTAAGATTGGAGAACTCATGTTCTGTTATTCAGTTTTCTGTTTCTTGGTGTGATTTAAATCGTAAACCAAGAGTTATTACAGTTAAAGTACTGTCCTGAAGCACAGTATTCAGGCATGGGCTTGTTATGCTGCAGTGAACCCACGTCCCTCCTGGCAGAAATTCTGCAAAACAGGGGCCTCTTTGCTTTTCACACATGCATGTTATAACAGCAGAAGAACAGAATTATAATTCTTCCAGTAAATTTTACTTTCCTGAATACCACTATCTCTGAAGCTACAGCCACAGGAATTAATTACATGATCATAATAGATGCAAGGTGCATGGTTTATGTTTTCTTACAGATCTGTGAATGTGAGGACAGACATCCTTTACCTCTACATACATTAAGTGCTATAAACACACTCTTGGCACCAAGGCTGTAGTAACATACATCATGCATGTTGCCAAGAGTACCTCAAATACGTTCTTTAAAATTAATCCTTTGACCACTGCCCATTACATTTACCAAAATCATTGAGTTTTTGTCAAGATACAGAATAGTAGCTACTCCCAAGTCAATCTTCTTAAAATGTCTGGAGGGTAATGCTCCTGTACCAAAACTCAAGCTTAAAAACCTTAAAGAGAACACCAGAATGAATCCATCAAAAAAAAAAAAAAAAAAATAGAAAAGAAAACCATTTTTCCCCTCAAGAAAAAAAAAAAATCCATGAAAAAGAAATCAGAAGCAGCCAGCTAAATTAAATGCAGTGTTTTCCCCATCTGTCCCCTGCAGGAGAAAGTGAAACGGCCTTTTGCAAAAGCAGCTTGCTTGCTTATCTGCTGTAATACATACAAGCAGCTGTGAGTTGCTGCAGTCCATTCACTTGGCAGCCAGTACAGAACGAATATCTAAGAAGGCAAGACCTTGTATTCTTGAAGTTTACAGTCAGGTGGACAGGAGAGCCGTTGACACTCATAAGAAAAACGCAGGCTTATCTCTGAGCACTTCTTTCCAAATTTGAGAGAAAAGCTTCTTTATCCCTCCCCTCATTGTCATCATCGTCATTGTCATTCCCATCCTCAGGTTGTCACCCTCCTCTTCATCTTCCCCATCACCATGGTTACTGTGGTCAGTTTCATCATCATTGCTGCTGTTGTCATTGTTACTCTTCCTCCTCCTCCTCTGCCTTGTCATCATCACCACAACCACAACCACAATAATCCCTTCCATTCAGGGCTTTAAAGACATGATCTTTGAAATCTCAACAAATTAGATATTGTTATCATTCTTTAAAGATGAAATGATAAAACTGCAGCAGGAACAGGTTCAATAATTTGTCCAAGTCCAGACAGAAAATGAAGTAACAGAGTTAGGCCTTCTGACAACAAAGTATTGTCTTGAGCTGTTCGAATCCTTTTGAGAAAGCTCTTAATTGGAACTGACCCTGCAGAACCAGAACTGCACAAGACAGCGTGTCTTTTGGAAGGTGACTCAGGCAGACGGAGCCACCTTTTAAAAAATTCTCTACACGTGTGTCTTGCTTCTTCCCTCTGATCTGCTGTCAACCTCCACCACTTATGTGGAAATCAAATCCTGATTCATACCTTGTGGCACAGTGTGCAGTTGCCTTTGTCCCATCTACTCGACAGCTGACTGCAGTGCCAGAGACTTATTTGGGAGTTTTGAACCTAACCTGCCTTAGTTCTGCAATAAGAGTCCGGAACTCCTAGGGTTAGAGCTCAGCTCTGCTGTGAAATCTGGGAAACGTATAATGTCCTTTCTCAGGGCTTTAAATTATTATTATTTTTTTAAACTTTTTTTTATTGAGTTATAATCATTTTACAATGTTGTGTCAAATTCCAGTGTAGAGCACAATTTTTTAGTTATACATGAACATACATATATTCATTGTCACATTTTTTTTCGCTGTGAGCTACCACAAGATCTTGTATATATTTCCCTATGCTATACAATATAATCTTGTTTTTCTATTCTACATATGCCTGTCAGTATCTACAAATTTTGAACTTCCAGTCTATCCCTTCCCGCCCTCCACCCCCTTGGCAACCACAAGTTTGTATTCTATGTCTATGCGTCTGTTTCTGTTTTGTATTTATGTTTTTTTTTTCAGATTCCACATATAAGCAATCTCATATGGTATTTTTCTTTCTTTTTCTGGCTTACTTCACTTAGACTGACATTCTCCAGGAGTATCCATGTTGCTGCAAATTGTGTTACATTGTCATTTTTATGGCTGAATAGTATTCCATTGTATAAATATACCACATCTTCTCTATCCAGTCATCTGGCGATGGACATTTAGGCTGTTTCCATGTCTTGGCTATTGTAAATAGTGCTGCTATGAACAGTGGGGTGTAGGTGTCTTTTTGAAGTAGGATTCCTTCTGGATATATGCCCAAGAGCGGGATTCCTGGGTCATATGGTAAGTCTATTCCTAGTCTTTTGAGGAATCTCCATACTGTTTTCCACAGTGGCTACACCAAACTGCATTCCCACCAGCAGTGTAGGAGGGTTCCCTTTTCTCCACAGCCTCTCCAGCATTTGTCATTTGTGGACTTTTGAATGATGGCCATTCTGACTGGTGTGAGGTGATACCTCACTGTAGTTTTGATTTGCATTTCTCTGATAATTAGTGACATTGAGCATTTTTTCATGTGCCTATTGGTCATTTGTATGTCTTCCTTGGAGAATTGCTTGTTTAGGTCTTCTGCCCATTTTTGGATTGGGTTGTTTGTTTTTTCTTATTAAGTCGTATGAGCTGCTTATATATTCTGGAGATCAAGCCTTTGTCAGTTTCATTTGCAAAAATGTTCTCCCATTCCATAGGTTGTCACTTTGTTTTACTTCTGGTTTCCTTTGCTGTACAGAAGCTTGTAAGTTTAATTAGGTCCCATTTGTTTATTCTTGCTTTTATTTCTGTTGCATGGGTAGACTGCCCTAGGAGAACATTTTTGAGATGTATGTCAGATAATGTTTTGCCTATATTTTCTTCTAGGAGGTTTATTGTATCTTGTCTTATGTTTAAGTCTTTGATCCATTTTGAGTTTATTTTTGTGTATGGTGTAAGGGAGTGTTCTAGCTTCACTGATTTACATGCTGCTGTCCAGTTTTCCAAACACCATTTGAAGAGACTGTCTTTATTCCATTGCATATTCTTGCCTTCTTTGTCGAATATTAGTTGAGAGCTTTAAATTATTTATCTATAATAGATGTATTTAAACAATTGGGCCAATGTGATCAATTTAAATTTCTTTTCAGATTTAAGATTCTACATGCTATCAGAAAAGATTTTACCGCTAAAAGTAGACTTACTTATTTGCTTCACAAATGAATAAATTATTAAAGAAATATTTAATTTATCCCCCACCAATAATTATAGTAGCACTAAAATGGAAAGACATCACCCGTGGTATCATCTCCTCAGAGCAACAACTGCTAAGATTTTAGAAATCTTTCCAGTTTCTTTCTCTTCTTCTCTGTGTAGATTTTTAGATAGCAACAAATAGGCTATATATGCAATTTTGTACCTTTTTTCAACTTGATGAAACAATGTAAACTATGTAAATCATGTAAAACTATGATTTAAAATCTCTGTAGCAACCCCAAATACAGGTAACATACTGATAACTGCATATAAATTGATAAAATTTCTATATAAGTGATTAGTAGCTACAGTTATTTAGGCCTTTTCAATCTTCCATGGAAATACCACACTGAACTTTATAGTTAATCTATAGATGCTATTGGAAGTAGATCATGATCAAAAGAAGAGAAAATGCACTAAGGATTTCCAAAGCACATTCACATTTCATTGGATGTTTTCAGTAACTGAGTTGTCAGGAATAGGACTATTGTTGACACTGAAAATACAAGGCCAAGGTCACAGAGCTAATTAATGGCAGAACATGGCACTCAAGCCTGAGCTTTCGGGTCCAATCATACTGGTAATGTCTTTTCACTTCCCGCTCTCCCTGGGGAACCCCATTCCCTTCACTGGGTACCTATAAACCAGTCTCACTAAAATCAGGGACTCCAGGTTGCAACCATCTCTGGAGTTCCACATCTAAATTTCTAACTACGTAGATTACATATTTTTTTTTTTTTCTGTAGAGATTTCTATAGAATTTCAAGTGCAATCCTTCTGCAGCTGACCTTTCTTCCATTTCTTCTCTGGTTTCCCCTGTGTCAGTATTCCTAGCCCCAAATAGATCTCTCCCCTTTTCTCACAATAACTCAGGATAAGCCCAGCAGATTAATTCACTGAATATTTTCTTGAAAATATGATCCTCTTTGCTCTGTTCTTACTTGTAAGATTCAGTCCACCATCTTTTCTAGGCTAGATGACTAAAACAACCTTATTACCCTGTTTTATTTTTCTTTCTTTCTATAACCCACTCTTCACATTATATCCAAAATTATATCTCTAAAATCGATTAAAAAAAAAACACTTCTTTCCCAAGCTTACATTTGAGATTCATCTCTTTTCCTCCCCAGCTTCATCAGTTGTACTGAATCACAACTGAGTGCCCCAAGATTTATAAACATTCAAGCCCTTAGGCTTTTTTTTTTTTCTTTTTACAGACGTCTGACTAGCCCTGCTGTCTCTCTCTCAGTGAAAATTCCACTCCTCTTTCAATATCAACTGTCACTTCCTCGTGAAATCTTGAATGTTCTCGTGCAGAGTGGGTATGTCTTCCTATGTGCCTGTGTCAGTTTCTGCATCTATAGATTAAACCACAGATCATACGCTCAATTATTTGTTTACTCCTCTGTCACTCCTTCCATACTCCCCTTCCTCCATGACAGGGCACATTCCGTTCATTTCTTTGACCATAGCAGGTGGCATTTCCCCCAGAACATGGAAGCTAGGAAGTATACCTAGTGCTTCTCTGTGCCATCCCATTGTCCTTAATGCAAAGTTTGCTTCAACCCTCCACAAGCCCAGTCCATCATACAGTGGGTCCTCTGGCTTGTGGCAAAAATTGTGTTTCCAACAATGATATATGATATTGACAGATTATCAGAGAGAGCTAAGCATGGCTCAGGACCCAGAGAGTTAAAGTTGTTAGTACACGGACCAATTGAAATGGTGTCAAGAAACAACCCAAACCTTCTTCTTAGTCCTCCTTGTTTTTAAAGAATTCAAGCCCTAGATTAGCTGTGTTAATTAAGCCATTTCTGATATGAGCAGGAGGCATGATTTGAGCTATAAAGAAAATGAGACCAATGCTTGTTAAATCATCAACACAGCAACTTTATGTATGTTTTTATAACTTATTTAATCATTTCTCTCTGAAGACTGTATCAAATATATTGTGTGGGGTGGGTTTTTTCTCTGTAAAAACCTTCTATCTTTTTTTTGCCTTCTATCTTTAGTATTATAAATGAAATTTTTTAAGCAGCACCTGATTTAAAATAAGGAGGTTTCAGAAAATTGGTAGAGAGTTTATTTCTTTTAATAACTAGTTGTTTCCAAACTTCTAGGTTTTTATCTCTCAATTTAAGGACTGGAAGGGGAAAATGAGGGTGTGGGTTAATTCTACATCTATATAGAGTTTTTTAATTGGATAATATCCTAGATACAGCTACTAAGTAAATCCATCTGGGTAAGTAATAATTGGGTCCCAAGAGAGCAAAGCAATTTGGGGTAGTTTTGTTTTTTGTTTTTTGTTTACCATTTCAAAGGCTAAGAGAATTCTGGAAGTTACTTATCCAGTATTTATCTTCCCAAACCAACTTTTGATGAGAAAATGACTAGACTCCCAGTGAGGATCATGCACTCTTGCCTGTTTGTACTTGTAAAAAACTTAAGACCGTGAATTTTTTTTACTGTAGGAAAAAAAAAAGTGAGTGAAAGTTGCAAGTGCACTCTTTATCCCCAAGATCTAGTCAAACATAAGCAAATCATAAAACACATTTCACTCCAGAATTATCACCAAGCAGTTTTCTATTCTTTAAACTTATAGTATGTGAATAAAAATGCAACCCAGTTTCCGGGAAATCAGGAGGGATCATTGAAATTTGGGTTGACTATAAGTACAAAGTAACAAAATTAATAGCTAGATGGAAATATGGCAAATAATTTATGATATCTGACTCTCCATTTTGTGCCAAAATTCATATAAGATTACAGAAGAATTAAAAATTAATTTAAAAAATCAAACAATAAAATCTAGTAAAATATAAGGTGGGGTATTTATCAAAGTGATAGAGAAATAAAAATATTTGAAACAAGAGAAAATCTCAAAGAAAAAGATTGAGATTCTGATACATAGAATTAAAAAACCTCTTTAGATAAAAAAATGATGAACCAAAGAAAAATGACAGTTTAGGGAAAAAAAATTTCCATTAAACATGGAAAATGGTTAATGTGTACAGCTTACAAAGATGTCCAAATTTTATAGGAAAACATCAAGGTAGAAATAAATTAATAGGTAGTAGTTATAGTCAAGTTATATACATATAAAAATGAAAATGAAGTACAATTTTTGAATTGTGAGTTTGAGTTATTTAAAACTTTCCAAATTACATTATATATTTATTAAAAGGCATCCATATTGCCATTTTAAAATATGTAAATACATTCTTTATTTTAGAATTTATTCTAAATTCTAAACACAGACAAGCTGCAAGGTAGTACTAAGAGTTCCTGAACACCCAATAACCAGTTTCCTCAATTCACATCTTACGTTGCCATGGTACATTTGCCACAACTAAGAAATCAATATTTATATAGTATTATTAAATAAACTCTATTCTTTATTCAGATTTTATTACTGTTCTACTAATGTCCATTTTCTGTTATGTGAATCCACCCAGGATATCACGTTATATTTAATTATTTTATTAGGCACCTTTGATCTATGATAGCTTGTGAGGATTTCCATAGTTTTGATGGCTTTGATAGTTTTGAGAGCAATGGTCAGATATTTTCTAGAGTGCCCCTCTATTAAGGTATATCTGGTTTTTTTTTTCCCTTATGTGTATACTAAAGTTACTATTTATTAAAGAAAAAAAACTACAAAAGTAACATGCTATTCTAATCACATTATGTCAAGGATATATGCTATCAATATGACTCATTCCCAGTTACCATCTGAGCAAGGCAGTGTCTGGCTGGCTTCACCATATTGTTACTTCCCCACTCTTCCCCTTTTGTACTGCACTTACTCTTTGGAAGCAGATCACTAAGCATAGTCCAAATTGAAAAACTGAGAAGTTGTGTTCCTTGAGGGGAGAATATTTATGTATATTATTTGTAATACTTCTGTATGGCAGATTTGTCTTCTCTTTTTTTTTTAATTTATTTTTCATTGAAGTATAGTCAATTTACAATGTGTTAATTTCTGGTATACAGTGTAGTGATTATGTGTATGTGTATGAATACACACACATGTGCCTCTTTATATTCTTTTTCTCCTCTCCCATTTTAAAATGTATTCAATTACTTATATCAACATGGATACGTGGATATTTATTTTATACTGTGGCTGGTTATAATACATGACTATTTTTTCTGTTTTGTTGTTCAAAGTGCTCCACCTTCAGCAACTAAGAGCTCCTTCAGGTGGCTGTGTCCCTCTGACTCACCCCTGTTATTTTGTTTTCTGAGCACGTCCCAGCTCTCTGACACTACAAGATGCTTCAGGCTCATCCTGTAGATTCCCTACCCCAACTCTAGAGTCAGCCATTTGTCCAAAGCGCCCTGGTTCCTTTCACTGGAAAATGGTAATAGAAACCAACTAGGCACTGGGCACTGGGTGTAGCCACTTTTTAAATAAAAGATGTGCTCAAGGGTTAACAGTCAGTCAATGACAGAACAAGGATTATAACTCAGGTCCCCTAAATCTACATTCTTTGCTTTAATATTGTGCCAGTATGGCCACCTTCTGTTTATACATGTGGTCAGAGAAACTGATCTATAGATAAATGGATTTATACCTTTGGAGAACTTTCACATCAATCTACTCACCATTTTTGAATTATGCCTTAAATCATATGTCATTGTGCTTTTAAATCATATTTTATCTGTGTCTTTATCAGCTCTACATTTGCACAATTATCTTATCACTAATTCTTAAAAAGCAAACACTCTTTTCTCCTTTAAATTTCCTTGATCTTTAAATTACAATGTTCCCATTCTTGTGCATGAATAATCGTATGAGATCTCCTGACCCTCTTTGTATTCCATGCTTATTCTGGAAGAAATGCTTGGCTACTATTCTCCACTATTAATTTTATAGTTTCACCTTTTTGCATAGGAAGTATTCCAATTTTAACATTTTGAGTAGAAGTAATTGGTTCTGATTATATCCTTGGTTAAAGACTGAGGAGAATAAATTGATAATAGACGTGGTAAAAACTTGTGCTTTATTCATTTTTTACGCAGAAAATATTTCTGTTTGGTTCTATACAATGTTGGAATTCACAATTCAATATAAACAATAACACAATAAACCACTTGGTTATTTTTTTCTATTTTAATTGATTTTCAATATTTGACCTAAATAAAATTATAGAGAAAAGGAGATAAAATGCTCTCAGTGGCTCTAATGTGACACTAAAGTGTCTTTGCTAGTTACTGTTCTTTGATCAGCTCATCACTTTCTATCAAAACTTAAGAAATAATTGGGCACTGAATAAACTGATAAGAAACATAAGTAAGGGAGAAAGAAACAAGATTGAAATGTCTAAATTCTATGTTATTTCTAAAGGTTAGGAAGGAATGCATGCTTTCTTTCTAAATGTCAATTTAATCTGAATGGCAGTGAACCTTGAATAACATTTGAATTTAATGTAGAACTTCTGAAAATGAAGCAATTGCCTAGCTAACTGCCTGTTTTGCTTTTCGAACTTCACGTTTGGCTTTCAGCTGATGGATAGCTGAAGTATCATTTACATTTGGAAATATAAACATAATAGTTGGCAGTTATTAGAAGGCAAGAGAGAAGCTTTATTTGTTGGCCAGTGATCATTCTGGGATTTCTGAGGCTCAAAGGGCTGGATAATGAATGGAGTTATGCAGTTCATCTGACTGGATGCCTAATTAGAATTAGAAGTGACCAAGCATTGAGCATTATTCTAGACATTCAGGATTTCCAAATGCCAGCTCTGTTGTCTCCAAACAGAAATGTTTCTCTCAAGGCAACTACAGAGAGGAGCTGAGTATATCACAGAATTCTTCATAGACTGTATGTAAGTGGGGAGGATTTGGTAAGCCTAGGAAGACAATTGGCTAGTAGACTTTAATTTCCTGTTAGTTCTAGGCATGAGTGCAATAGCTTTGTTTAAACTTTTTGAACTTGACCTAACTATTGGCTGAAAGGATATGGATTCAGTATCATACAAACTGGGCTCTGGGAAGAGTCATTAGTCAAAAACACGGATGTCAAAGGGAAGAGTTTAGGGTCCTAGCTGAGAGAAGATGAGGCCACCCAGCCTCACTATCTCAGATACCAGCTAGAGGTTAATGGGCACCAGGACTTGGCAGTACCTTGTACATTCTGATCGACCAGTTACTCTGTCTGTGTATTAGCCACCTGAGTCAACACTAATCCCCAACTCTCATGACCTGTCTAATGTTTCTCATATTCTAGTGGGATTACTACTTTCTAGTCTTTCATGTTAATATTTCTGGAGATTGTAAGCATTGTTCCTGATTAAATATATTCTAGAGTAACATTTCAAAACTTACGAACATGTGGAAATCCTGCTTATCTTTAACTGCTGAATAACTCTGGGGAAGGAATATCACCACTACTCATCAGAAAATGATGTAATCGAACCAGATTCCCAAGGTCTTCTAGGGTGCTAACATTCTGGAAACAATTGTTCAACAAGTTAAAAATTCTAAAATTTGAAAGTCATAGATCTAAAGGCTCACACACTCCTAGATAAGCAACTTTTCTAACAAATGTTTAAAAATGAAAAAGGTAAGTAAAATTAAATTATTTAAACATGGCATTAACAAAAATCTGCACCCTAAATTAATCAGTATCTCTTTTTATATATTAGATAATAATCTTTAAAAATAGTTCCTCCCGCTGCCTTTGCTCTGTTTCTAATAGAGTGTCCATAGTTTATGTGGCATCAAATGAAAACTGGAAAAAAGAGTTATGAAGAAGGAAAGGCCTATAAGGTACATTGATATTAAAGTTATACTCAAGATCTGGTTATCTCTTAGTCTGATTTCCATTTCCGTGTAGATAGAAAATGTATAGGGCTGTCTCAGGCCCTATAAAGAAAGCTAAACACCTAGTAAGAACAGAATCCCTGACCTTACCCATGCAAAGAAGCTAGAATAGTCACTTCCCACCTGTCTACCTATTGCACAGTCAAAATCTCCAGTATCTTAGGCCAGGTCTTCTTAACTGCACATTCAGAGAAGACTACAAGTCACATAATAAGGCATTATATTCTCACAGCAAAACTTTATTGTAAAGTGAGTTATCAAGATGACTTTCATATATTCTTTATTGGACATTTATCAGTGACCAATACACATTGCTGATAGGTTCTTAGATGGATCCAACTCATCTTTCATTCTTATATCTTTTGACATTATCATATCTCATCAGTGGTCTGTCTTCTCTACATATTGATACATTAATAACATACCAAGATGATTCCATTTTTTGGAATCTTGTCTCCCTCTGAGTAGTCCAAATTCCATACTTCACTTTCTGCTCTATCACCCACCAAGAGGAGAAGTGTATCCTGGGGCTTAGTCTGGTCTGCTCTTGGAACAGTTGAGTTTTCCTAGCATGCTTGCAATAGGAAGAGATCTGTAGATTCAGATTCGAATGGGTAACCAAGCAGCTGCTAACTTCTCCTTGAATATCAATTGCCTGTCAATCTAATTTGCACAGTTCTGCTTGTCATGGTTGTTTTTTTAGTGAGTCTGATGTCAAGAAGCTGTTGCTGGTCATCTCCCCTGAGTAAAGAACCTAGGCTGCGAATAAAAATTAGAATCATAATGGATCTCCATTGTCTGAATCTTTCTGTTCCTTGATATTCACATTGACTTAGTGTTCAAGGGTTTCACTGGAGCTAGCACTGGGAAAGAGCCATCAATGGTTTATTCCTCCTTCCTGGATTTTGCCTGCCCATGAAATGGATACTCCTAAGATTACAGGTTAGCTATAGTCTAGTAGAATTCTTGGAAATAATTTGCAACAAATCATCCAAATCTTGCTTGTTCTGGAATACAACTCTATGCTTTGATTCCTTGTCTAGCTATCAAAGTTTTTGTGGTCGTTAGCAATTTCATGAGCTAGAATGTCACAATCCTATTCTTAATGCTTAATCCCTGGTGAATATAATTTCAATGACAAAGGATTTTTTCTTGGGAATATAGCTGTTAGTGAACTGATCTACCAGTCTTTTAAGATGAACAAGCCATTTCAAGTCGTTAAGCCTCTAAAGGTAATTGAGATTTTTTAGCTCTGTACCAATCTACTATCCATGTTACAGGGTACCATTCGAGCAAGAAACTGATGCAATGGGAATAAAATGTTTTCAGTTAGGATATAAAACATTAGTCCTCAAGGCCATAAAGGTAGTTTGACACAGAGGAAAACCCTACACTGACAGTTTCAGGAGATCTGAGTTTTATAACAGTTCTATCAATTAACTGTACACAATTTCTTCAAAACAAGGAACAACAACAAAAAAAAGGCCAAGAGAATTAAACCCTTTCCCCCAAAATTATATAGTAAATATTTCGGTAATACATAGAAATAGCATTGTGACCTGAGAAAAAGAGCATAGGTCTTAAAACTAATCACAAGTGTCTATCAACCCCTGTTTTGTTAGGTCTGTCTGCCCTCAGAACACAAGTAAATTCTCCCTACTCTCTCTGCCTTGGACAGTCTCTTGAGCAGCAGCATCAGAACTGGCTTTAGTTTCTGACAGCCGGCCCTTTTGTAGTTCCATCTTCCACTCAGTAACTTAGGTATAACACTGCCTCCTGCATTTGTCCCTTTACCCTAGGAGTGCGAGTGGCTTCCCGGTGCTGCTAATCCTTAGGCTGCCTCACTGTCCCCTAACTGACCTTTTGCTACTTGTGTGACCCATTTCTTGTGTTATAAATTATCTCAGTTTCTGTTTTCCCAGTAGGACTACGCCTGATACATTAACTGCATGATTTTGAGCAAGTTACAATGACTCAGTTTTGTTTGTTTTTTTTCTTCCTCACTTACAAATGGAACTAATTATAATTGCTTATGGTACTACTGTGAACATGTAGGATACCATTCTCTGATACAGAATTGAAACTAAAAACTCATAACTGTTACTGTTATCATGGTATCAATTTTTGTTAGTTATATATGCTGTTGTTGTCACTAGAATGAAAATTAACACAAGTTTCCAACTGATACATTCTTCCCCCTGCCACACCACTGTTGGTTCCAAAGAAGCAAGACTTTTTTCCAACCATTTTATCATTTGAAAGCACAGGAGAAAATGATACAAGCAGGCAAGCTTGTTTATATGTTTTTAACCAACCATGTGTAAACCTTAAATATTTGGGAATATTTCTTATCAATGATTTAGGGTACAAGAAAAACAGTGAAAGTCATATACGTTATGCATATTAAAGCCTAGTAGTTATCTGTTCCATATGAGAAGGAATGTGGACTTTTTGAAAAGGGATAAAACTTACTTTCATTCTCTTTCAATATTGGTTATATTTTAGAAAGCAGTACATTATTGTATTATCCAAATAATTTTTTTCCAGCATTCTTTGTTTACTACATTAAATGCCAGCTCATCACTTTCCCCTGAAGAATTTTAAGTTCTTAAATGTCAGTATCTAAAGTGAATGAGAAACACAGGTCACACCACGTGAAAATACCTATTTCTAAGAATCTAAGATAGTGTACGTCCATGCAACTCAGCCCCTGGAGGACAACTCCTCTTCAACTGAGTACTAAAAGCATTCTATTTCCCTCATTAATTTGAGTGGGCAGGCAATTTTTTCACCAACGTCATGTAGTGGGAAGATCAAAGATGCTGAAATCCAGAGAGTTTCACTTCTAAAATCTGTGATGCCACTTCCTAGCTGCTGTGACTTTGGACAGTTCACCTCATCTCTCTAAGCATCACTTTCCTCATTTGTGAAAAGGGAGTAATAATGGCTGCTCCAGGAAGCACACGGCGTCAACAGTGGCATGTCCCCAGAAATACGGAAGTGGAACCAATCTCTCCCTCCGAGAGCTAAGTAATAAAATCAACTCATAAGCATCTGAATGTTAAGCACTCAGGCTCTGCAGACATACAGAGCTTGATTTTTCACCCTGATTTCTTCACATAACATTTTATGTTCTTGAGGATGGTTTTTAAATTCCTTAAGATCAGTTCCCTCATTTGTAAGGCAGGGATAAACAGAAAAAAATATTTCAAAGGTTAGTGTAAAAATTCATTGAAAAAAAATATTTGGTACAGTACCTGATTTATGACTAATTTAAATATCAACTTGCTGTTGCTGTGATGGTGTAAGTTCAAAATTGACAGTCTTAAGGAGACTCCTGAGCACCAACATGAGGGAGTAACCTGATCTGAAAAATATGAACATATCAAGAGAAAGACTGTGTCGATCATAAGGAGAAAGATTTATCAATGAAGGAATAAATACAGAAAAAGTGAGTGACAAGGTAATGTATTGGCAGTGAATATTCAAACTGGTCAGCAAGAGAGGAAACCCTATCAGACTGAAGTTAATACCGGGGCTGCCTGGCAGGCACATGAGAACCCAGTGCCATTAATTGTACAGCCTGAGTTCTAACCTCCATTTCCCCTTTATCAGGTACTGATCACCAAGCACACTTGTGATACTTTGGCTTTTATGCCACTAGTCTACAGCTAGTCTACAGTGAGACAACCCTGGTTAGACTAAAAGTACTGTTGATTGATCCAGAATTTTGCACGTCCCACGGAAAATTAGCAACTTGTCATTATGATTTTACATACCGATTTACTTTGTGTTCTGCTAGAATGAGCCAGCATCTGTGAATCCAAGCGACTGTGGGACGCCAATGAGGCTATCAGTGGAGACAGCTAGCTTTAAGAACAATTGGCACAAGCCATCTGGGCTGTGACAATTATTAACTATTGAATATTTGTCAGGTTACTAGAACTATGATTATAGGTTGTTATAAAAAATAAGTCTTCAAAACATGACATAATAACATAACTCAATACATGCTGTGTAATAAAGTAACAACAATAAAATTGTGATAAAATGCTTGAAGTTTGTAAAGCAGAAGTATTCTGTGCTTTGGCATGAGGCAGATGAAAGGAGATCGTCTTTGGTATCTACTTTTTCTGTTTTCTTAAATTTTCTCTACAGATAAGCAATATGGTCACTGCCAAAAGGTAATATATTTTAAGCTTTTCTTCCTCAAATGGAAAAGTAACTGTGCTGATCCTTTCACAAATTTCTTTAGAGTCAGCTAATTACTAACAATCCAAATTCACTCCTTTATTTATTACTTCAATCAATACGTCATCAAAGACATGTTAGTTATTTATCACTCAATGAATGCATATTGGATAAGCAGCAATATCCTAGGACACTGAGACTATAAAAAGAATGATATTATTATAATACCTGCTAATATTATTATAATAAGGACTACTCTTCCAATAGTCAATTTAGTAGGGAAGAAATACAGAATGAAATTCCTATAAAATATAGACAGAAAAAATACAATATAATTGATTCTTTAATAGAAGAATGTATTTACTATTGTGAAAAAGTGAATAACTAAGGGCAGGTACGCAGTGTAATATTTGAACTGGATATTAAGACTAGTGGGCAGGAGTAGGATGGATATTCCAGGGAAGGAAATGGCAAAAAGAAAAAGTGGCATGTACCTACGTACAGACTTCGGTGAGGGCACCAAATGCTTGAGATCAGTCATAAGTTCAAGGTTGGCAGAGCACTGCATTTTCAGGCAAAAACATCAGGTGAGGGTGAAAAGATAGGGTAAGATTTTACATGGCATTTACTGTGTTATGCACACTAAAAAGTTGAACCCTTATCCCTCAGGTAGTGGTGTACCATAAAATATTTTTTAATAATGTTTGTAACATTTTATTTTTTTATTATGTGTATATATTATAGCTGGCTGTGCAAAGGCATTTACAGGAGAGGAGGAAACAAAAGTTTTGCTTTGGTTATATTTCTCTTTGGATTGACCAAATGGCAATCATATTGATGAGTTGAGTCTTACTATCATTATTCTTTAAACAAACCAAACTAGCCAAAATTGTGGTAACACAAGTGTATTAACATGATCACATTTGTTACTATCTTAGCATTTGATGTCACCTAAATTTTTAATCCCAAACAAGATGGAGCAAATTGCAATGAAAGATTATGAAAATAGCCAGAGAAAGTCAATTGGATTTGTTATAGTCTATGCAATGGTGTCGGGGGGAAAAAAAGCAGATTAGATATAAATCAATGAAACATTCAACTAATGGGAAAATAACATCAGACATGATCTGTCTGGATAATTTATGTAATTTACCATTTATACTCAAATTAGAAAGTTAAGTAGCCAAAATATTTCTATCTTCATACTAGTCTATTGGAAAACTTTGGATAACAGAGGGAAGATTCTCCAAGGATATCTTGTCACCATCTCTTGCAAAAGCTACACTCCCATTGCCATCATTAATCTTGGCTTTCAACACTTCAGCACAAGAGATAAATAGACTATGTGAATTTAGAAGTAATGACTGATTAGTCTAGTACCCTTGACAAGAAGACCTTGAATTGTAGTTGTATATAGATCCCCTTTTCCCATATGTAATTTCTAAATTATCCACATACGTTGTTCTGCCCGATCGACTTCTTTTGTCACACAAAGAAATAGCCATTCACATATGTGATTTGGAAACCATCAGAAATACCCCAGGGAATTGCCTGTCACAGGGGCTGTTCTGATAACTAACCACTCTCAGGCAGCATGGAATTCAATTAAGCAAAGCAGTCCTCCAAATAAAATTTAAGAATGATGTCCAGGCTCCAAAAAAGTTGTTTAGGGGAAATTATAAAATTAGAAATGGGACAAAATGGAAAAGAAAATGCTGATGATCAACTGTAATATAGAAATGGAAATATGTGATTTGTTTGAATGGTTTAGATCTCTGGATGTCTGAAGTTTTACTCAATGTGATTTCCAAAAAACTTAAAAGTAAAAAGAACTGAATAGAGAGTTATCAAAAATATATACTATGAAATGGAGTCCGCTGCCATTAATAAATTCTTATTTATTTATTATAATCACAGGAAAATTTGCAGAGCCCAGGATCCCACACTAATACCATTTGAGGTCTCATACTACTGTGGGAGAGGGTAATATATACTCTCCTGCACAAGACACACTATAGATACAAGACAGGTTGGCTTCCTGCTATGGTACAGGTGGCAAGAATGCTGAGAGAACTCATCTCCAAGGCGCAGGAACACAGGGCATACATAATATTGAGTCTGGACCAAGACAAAACTGAAGCTATCTTCCAGCATCAGCTTGGCAAGCACTGAACAGCAAGCAATAGGAATTTAGTGGTTATAGAAGGCCAAGAGCGTAGAAAGACATACCCTATGAAGCAGAGATATGCAGTGATGGCTGAGAGATGCCCTTGGTGGGCAAAAACATTAAAAAGAACTCTTCACCTGTCAGAGCCTCCTTTATAAACACAAAGCATAATTAAATTAAATTTGAAGTTTGTGTTGCATGGAAGGTAAACAGAATAACAGTGAAATCTATGTAGTTAAATTTCTGATAAGAGTAGTTCAATCTTCCACACTTAATGATTGAGAAAAGATAGGTATATTTTCATATAAAAAATGCTACATGTATAATACTACATATCTTAGTCTCTGATATACTTCACAAGATGTTACAATGTATGGCATTTCATCACAAATTTAAAAACACTAGAGAAAGCAAGAAAAAAAAAAACAATCCATCATCTAGAAAAAAATGCAGCAAAATAGCAAGGACTGTATTTAGATATGACCTAGTAATTGGAGTCATCAGATACTTTAAAATAACTGTTTAATGTTAAAAGATCTAGTGAAAAAGATGTACATGATGGAAACATGAGGAATTCTATCAAAGAAATGAAAACTAAAATAATCAAATAAAAATCCTAGAAGACACAACAGTAAAAAAGGGAGACAGAAACGATGCATGAGAGAGGGAGCAGAGAACACAGCAGCTAAGAGCTCAAGAGCAGTATCAGACAGTTTACTGTGTGTGTCATTAGAATGCCAAACAGGAGGAGGAAGACTGGAACAGGGGGGGAAAAAGCTGTACACCATAAATTGACACAACATTGTAAACTGACCATGCTTCAATTATATATTTATGTATTTATTTATATTTATGTATTTAATAATATATATAAAGAGAGCTGTCCTAATCAAAATCCATTCTTGGGATCAGAAAGGTACAGTAAACATCAGATAAATATTATCATAATCTACAGATATTACAGCATGAAGGATAATGCCTTAGACAGGTATGATGCTTAATGTATAGCTGTTGCTTTTCTGTATCTATGTAACGTGGTAAGTCAAATAAAGAATAAATCCTTAAAAAAAAAAAAAAAGAATAGAACAAGTAAGAAAAAAAAAACCAAGTTAAATCCAAAGCAAACAGAAGAAAGGAAATACTAAAGGTGAGAGCTAAAATCAATGATACAAACAAAAAATTACAGAAAACCAAGGAAACTAAAAGCTAATTCTTTGAAAGGCCAATATAATTGTTGATTCTCTGGTTATATTGAAAAGACTAAGAGGGAGAGAGAGAACACAAAGTGTTAATATCATAAATGAAAGGATATAACTACAGATTTTATTGACATTATAATGAATCTAATAGATTGAGTTGGGAAGAAATGACAACTTAAAGATCTTAAGTATTATCTATCAAAGTGGCATATTTCTCTATTTACATCTTCTTTGATTTCTTTCACCTGTAGTTTCCCTCATATAGATCTTATATATATTATATTTCTATCTAAATATACCCAAATATTTGTTAGAGGAGAATATAACTGGAGCAGTATTTCAAATTTCAAATTCTAATTGTTCACTGTTGTATGACAGATACTGACTTTTGTATATAAACCTTGCATCCTGTAATCATAACATAATTGCTAAATCCAGGATGCTTTTCTGTTGTTCTTGATCCTTTGGGATTTTGTCCTTAGACAGCCTTGGCATCTGTAAACAAAAAGGTCTTTATTTCATTTTAGAGAGGACAGCAGGTAATTTTATTTATTTAAATTGAAATATAGATTATTTACAATTTTATGTTTATTTCAGGTGCACAACATAGTGATTCACTATTTCTAAGGATTATATTCCATTTAAAATAATTACAAAATAATGGCTACATTTCCCTGTGCTGTACAATATATCCTTGTTGCTTATTTATTTTATGCATAGTAGTTTGTGTCTCTTAATCTCATGCCCCTTTTTCACCCCTCACCTCTCCCCTCTCCCCAGTGGTAACCACTAGTTTGTTCTCTATATTTGTGAGTCTTCTGTTTTGTTTATATACATTCATTTTATTTTTTAGGTTCCTCATATAATTAATAACATATACTATTTGGCTTTCTCTTTCTGACTTATTTCACTAAGAATAATACCATCTAGGTCCATCCATGTTACTGCAAATGGCAGTGTTTCTTTTTTATGGCAGAATAATGTTCCACTGTATATATATACCACTTCTCCTTTATCCATTCATCTGTTGATGGGGACTTAGTTTGCTTGGCAATTGTAAATAATGCTGCTTTGAACACTGGAGTCCATGGATTTTTTTCAGATTAGTGTTTTTGTTTTCTCTGGATGTATACCCAGCAGTGGAAGTGCTGCATCATATGGTGGTTCTATTTTTAGTCATTTAAGGAAATTCTATCCTTTTTTCTACAATGGCTAGACCAATTTGCAACTCCAGCAACAGTATACTAGTGTTCTCTTTTCTCCATATCCTTCCTAGCATGCGTTATTTGTAGATATCTTGATGATAGCCAATCTGACAGGTGAGATGATACCTCATTGTGGTCTTGATTTGCATTTCTCTAATGATTAGCAATGTTGAACATTTTTTCATGTGTCTGTTGGCCATCTGTATGTCTTTGGGAAAATGTCTAGTCACGTGTTCTGCCCATATTTTAATTGGTTGGGGTTTTTTTTTGATATTGAATTGTACATGCTGCTTATAAATTTGGGATATTAACCCCTTATTGGTCATATTATTTGGAAATATTTTCTCCCATTCGGTAGGCTGTGTTTTCATTTTGTCCATAGTTTCCTTTGATGTGCAAAAAAATTTTAAGTTTAATTAGGTCCCATTTGTTTACTTTTGCTTTTACTTCTTTTGCCTTAGGAGAGAGAGCTAAAAAAATGTTGCTACAGATTATGCTGAAGAGCATTCTGCCTATGTTCTCTTCAAGAAGTCCTATGGTTTCAAATCTTACGTTTAGATCTTTAAGCCATTTTGAGCTTAAACTAAAAACTAAAAGTGTTTATCAAATCTAAACAGATCCTAAAAGAAATGTTAATAGGGTCTTCCGTAAGTAGAAAAGAAAAGGCTGTACCAAGAAGTAAGTGTCTATAGAAAAGGAAAAATCCCACTAGTAGAGGCAAATCTATAGTAAAGGCTAAGGATCCACCACTTAAGTAGGCTAGAGCAGAGTAAAAGGAAAAAAAATGTAAAATAAAGTGTAACTACAATAAACGGTAAAGGGACAAACAGGAAGATGTAAAATGTAACATCAAACACACAAAGTGTGTGGGAAGGGAGTAAAAGGATGCAAATATTTTAGAATGTGTTTGCACTTAAAGGACTACCTGTTTAAAACAAACACAGTTACAGATCAACATGTATGAACCCCGTGGTAACCAGAAATCAAAAACCTACAATAAAAAACAAAAGAGAAAGGAACACAATCAAGCCACTAAAGAAAATCATCAAACTACAAGGGAAGAAAAAAAGAAGCAAAAAAGAATAGGGAAGAATTACATAAACAGCTGGAAAACAAGCAATAAAATGGCAATAAGTGCATACTTAATTACTTTAAATATCGATGGGCTAAATGCTCCAATCAAAAGACATAATTGGTTTTAAAAAGAAAAAGACCTTTCTATATGCTGCTTACAAGAAACTTACTTCAAACTTAAGACATATTTACACCAAAATTGAAAGGATGGAAAAAGCCATTCCATACAAGTGGAAACAACAAGAAAGTGGAGGTAGCAATACTCATTTTAGAAAAAAATTAGACTTTAAGGTAGTCTATTACAAGAGACTGAAAAAGACATTCTATAATGATAATGGGATCCACTCAAGAAGAAGAAATTAGCAGTCATTCACATGCATGCACCCCAAACAGGAGCACCTAAATAGAGAAAGTAAATATTAACAGATGTAGAAGGAGAAACTGACTACAATACAATAATAGTACGAGTCTTTAACACCCCCACATGCATCAATACACAGATCATCCAGACAATAAAATCAGTAAGGCAACAGCGGTATTAAATGACACAATAAACCAGCTGGCTTTTAAAAAAGCTCTTTCTTATCTGTATACCTTTTATTTTTCTTACATATGTTTTTCTTTTTTGCATTAGCTAGAACCTTCAGTATTGTGTTGAATAGGAGTGGTGAGAGTGGACATCCTTGCCTAGTTCCTAGTCTTAGCGGGAACACAACTAGTTCCTCACAATTAAGTGTAATTTGAACCGTACATTTTGATAGTTTTTTTAAAATGGAGGTAGTGGGGATTGAACCCAGGACCTCGTGCATACTGAGCATGCACTGTCCCACAGAGCTATATCCCCCACTCCCTATGATAGTTTTTAGAATAAGGTTAAAGATGTTTCCCTTCATTTTCAGTTTGCTGGTAGTTTTTATTATAAATGGATGTTGGGGTTTTTTCAAATGCTTTTCCTGCATGTTTTTGATATGGTCATATAATTCTTTTCTTTATCCTGTAGATGTGATAGATCACATTAATTTATTTTGGAATGCTGAAACAGCTTTGCATAATGGGGATAAATCAGACTTTGTCATGGTATATAATTCTTCTGCTAATATTTTGTTGAGGATATTTGCATCTATGTTCATAAGATATATTGGCCTGTAGTTTTCCTTTATTGTAATGTCTTTTTCTGGTTTTGGTATTAAGAGACTGTTGGCCTCAAGACTGAATTAGAAATTCCCCCCACACACACTTTTTTGGTATATTCTGGAGCAGTTTGTAGAAAATTGGTATTGCTTTTTAAAATATTTTGTAGAATTCACTGGTAAACCCATCTGGGCTTGTTACATTCTTTTTGGAAGACTATTAATTATTGATTCCATTTATTTAATAGTTAAAAGTCTATTCAGATTATCTTTCTCTTTGTGAGTTTTGGTGGATTGTATCTTTTAGGGAATTGGTCTGTTTTATCTATGTTATCAAACTTTGAAACACAGATTTGTTCATTGTGTTATTTTATTATCCTTTCAGTGTTCATGTGATCAGTAGTGATGGTGCCTCTTTCCTTTCTGATATTAACAATTTGTATTTTTGTCAGCTTTTTTTTGGGAGGGGTGTGTTTTAACCTGGCTAGAGGTTTTTCAGTTTTATCAGTCTTTTTAAAGTATTAGATTTTGATTCCATTCGTTTTCTTTATTGACTTTTTTTTTTAGTTTTATTGATTCTCACTCTATTTTTAAAAATTATTTCTTATCTTCATCTTACATGGGATTTAATTTTCTCTTTCCTAGTTTCCTAAGGCAAAAGATTAGATTATACATTTAGAGATTTCTTCTTTTTAATTATATGCATTTTATGCTTTACATTTTACTTTTAAGTGCTGCTTTCACTGTATCTCATAAATTTTGATAGTGTATTTTCATTTAGTTTAAAATATTTCTTAAATTTCTCTTGAGACTTCTTTGATCCAGGTGTTATTTTAAAATGTGTCATTTAATCTCCAAGTATTTTGGGATTTTCCTCTCTTTCTGTTACTGATTTCTTCAGTTACACTGTGGTCTGAGAACACATATGGTTTATCTTCCAAATTTGTTAAGATGTGTTTTATGGCTCAGACACTTGTGTATCTTGGTTAATTGCATGTAAACTTGAGAAGGGTGTGTATTTTGCTGTTGTAAGATGGAATATTCTGTTCATATTAATTAAATCCAGTTCATTGATGGTGTTGTTCAGTTCAAGTATATCCTTCCAGATTTTCTGCTGGTTGGATATGTCAGTTATTAATCAAAGGGTGTTGTCTCCATCCCCAACTGTAATAGTGGATTTGTCTATTTCTCCTTGCAGTTCTGTCAGGTTTTGCCCTGTGAATTTTGGTGTTCTGTTGTTAAATGCATACACACTTAGAACTGGTATGATTTCTTGGAGAATTGACTTCTTTTTCATTATGTAATTTCTCTCTTTGTCCCTGAGAATTTTACTTTCTCTGAAGCTTGTGTTGTCTGAATTTAATATGATTACTTCAGCTTTCTTTGTATTTTTGTTAGCATGGTACATTTACTTGTATCACTTATTATGTGTATTTATTGAATCTTGTTTTTTGTTAATTCACTCTGCGTATTTATTTATTTATTGAAGTACCATCAGTACTATGTGTCCATTTCTGGTGTACAGCATAATGTCCCAGGAATGAATATACATACATATATTCATTTTCATATTTTTTTCATTAAAGGTTATTACAAGATATTGAACATAGTTCCCTGGGCTATACAGCAGAAACTTTTAAAAATCTATTTTTATATATAGTGGCTAACATTTGTTAATCTCAAAATCCCAAATTTATCCCTTCCCACACTCTTTCCCTTGTAACCATAAGATTGTTTACTATGTCTGTGAGTCTGTTTTTGTTCTGTAGATGAGTTCATAGTGGCCTTTTTCTTTTCTCTTTTTTTTTTAAATTCCACATATGAATGATATAATATGGTATTTTTCTTTCTCTTTCTGGCTTACGTCACTTAGAATGATGATCTATAGGTCCATCTATGTTGCTGCAAGTGGCGTTATTTTATTCTTTTTATGGCTGAGTAGTATTCCATTGTATAAATATACCACAACTTCTTTCTCCACTCAGCTGTTGATGGACATTTAGGTTGCTTCCATGTTTTGGCAATTACACTCTGTGTATTTAGACACTGATATTTACAGTGATTGTTGATATAGTTGGTTTAACATCTACCACATTGGTAACTTTTCTGTTAGTTGTCTTTTAATAAATGCCTTTTTATAAATTTTATAAATATCTTTTTTTGGCTTTGGTCTTCCAGTCTTTTTCTCTTTTCTCTAGTTTTAATTGAACATTTTATGTTTTTCTTTCCTTTCTTAAAATATAAACTATACTTCTTTTTCTAACTTATTTTAAAACCACTTTATCAAGGTATGATTGACATAGAAAAAGTGATACTTATTTAATGTATATAAATTGATGGGTTTGAAGATAAGAATATACTCACTAAACTGTCACTGCAATCAAGGCCATAAACATATCCGTCACCTCCCAAAGTTTTCTCTCACCTCCTTTATGATTATTTGTGTGTGTGCAGTTAGATTGTTTAATATAAGATCTACCCTCTTGGCAAAGTTTAAGTGTAAAATAAAATATTGTTAGCTATAGGTACTATGTTACATCATAAAATCTCCAGAATTTATTTATCTTAAATAACTGAAATTTTGTACCATTTAACCATTACCCTCTTAATCCCCTCTCCCATTAGTCATGTCAACTACCATTCTACTTTCTGCTTCTGTGAGTTTGACTATTTGAGATTCCACATATAAGTGAGCTCACACGGTATTTCTCTTTCTGTGTCTGGCTTGTTTCAAGATCCGTCCATGTTGTTGCAAATGGGAAGATTCCTTATTTTAAGTCTGAATATTTTATTGTATGTATATATCATTTTTTAATCCATTTATCCACCAGTGGACACATAAATTGTTTCCATATCTTGGCTATTGTGAACAATGTTGCAGTGACCATAGGAGTCCAGCTATCTCTTTGAGATCCTAATTTCAATTTCCTTGGTTAAATATGCAGAGTGGTACTGCTGGACTATATTGTAGACTTATTTTTAATTTTTTAAAGAACTTTCATATGACTTTCCATGCTATCTACACCAATGTACACTCCTAACAACTGTGCTTCAACGTTCCATTTTCTCCACATTTTGTCAACATTTGCTGTTACTATTTTTTTTTAAGTAACAGCCTTCCTAATAGATGTGAGGTAATATCTCAATATGACTTTGATTTGCATTTCCCTGATGACTCTTAATGTTGACCACATTTTCATATACCTAGTGGCCATTAGTTTTTATTTTTGTTTTTTGATAAATGTCTATGTAGTTCCTTTGCCCATTTTTAAATTATATTTTTAATTTTTTTTACTGTTGAGTTGTATGAATTCCTTATATTTTTGTTATTAACCTCTTTTTAGATATATAGCTTACAAATATTTTTCCCATTTCTTATGCTGCATTTTCATTTTGTTGATTGCTTCCTTTGCTGTGCATGAGCTTTTTAGTTTGACATAATTACACGTGTTTATTTTTGCTTTTGTTGCTTTTGCTTTTGGTGTCATATCCAGTAAGTCATTGCTAATACCAATGTTAAGGAAATGTACTCCTGGGCATCTATAGTTTTACAATTTCATGTTTTACATTTAAGTCTTTAATCAATTTTGATTTGATTTTCTGTATGGCTTAAGGTAAGGGTCCAATTTTTTTCTTTCTTTTTTTCACATCTGTATATCCAGTTTTCTCAACATTATATGAGACAAATCTTTCCCCACGGTATAGTCTTGATGCTGTTGCTTAATAATAGTTGACCATATGTGTGTGAGTTTATTTCTGGGCTCTCTATTCTCTTCCATTGGTCTATGTTTCTGTTTTTATATCAGTACCATACTGTTTTGATTACTAAAGCTTTATAATATAATTTGACACCAGGAAGTGTGATAACTCTAGCTTTGTTCTTGCTCAAAATTGCTTTGGATGTTTGGGGTCTTTTGTGGTCCCATATGAACTTTAGGATTTTTTTTTTCTATTTCTGTGAAAACTGTCATTGGAATTTTGATGGGGATTGCTTGAACACATAGATTGCTTGGACAGTTTAGACATTTTAACCATATCACTTTTTCCAAAACATGAACACAGAATATTTTTCCATTTATTTGTGTCTTCTTCAATATATTTCTTCAGTGTTTTGTATTTTTCAGAGCACAGATATTTCACCTCCTTGGCTAAATTTATTCCTGTGTATTTTTAGTCTGTTTTCAGTGGCAGTGTTTTCTTAATTTTTTAAAAGTACTTCATTTTAGTGTATATAGGAACACAACTGATTTTTGTATGTTGATTTTGTATCTTGTAAGTTTACTGAACTCATTTATTTCTCTAACAGTTTGGAAGTGTAGTCTTCAGTGTTTTCTATCATAAGATCATGTTATCTGCAAAAAGAGATAATTTTACTTTTTTCTTTCTGATTTGAAGGACTATAGTCTAATTGCTCTGGCTAGGACTTCTAGTACTGGGTTGGAGAGAAGTGGTGAGAACAGGCATCCTTGACTTACTGCTGATTTTAGAATAATAAAAAGCTTTGATCTTTTCATCACTGTATGTGATTTTAGATGTAAACTTCACATATATTGACTTTATAACTTTGAGGTATATTTCATCTATAACTAACTAATTTAAGAGTTTTTAATCAGAAAAAGATGTTAAATTTCCAAAATGTTTCTGTATCTGTTGAGATAATCATATGACTTTTTACTCTTCATTTTGTTAATGTAATGTGTCATGCTTAATGATTTGCATATATCAAACCATCCTTGTATCCCCTACTTGATCATACTGTATGATCCTTCCAATATGTTGCTGAATTTAGTTTGCTAATATTTTGTTGAGGATTTTTCATCTATGTTCAACATAGATGAATATTTGCTTGTAATTTTATTTTCTTGTAGTATACTTTTCTGGCTTTGTATCACAATAATACTGGCCTCCCTCAACTAAAGGGAGAAATAGACAGCAATGCAACAATAGTAGAGGACTTCAATACTTCACTTTCATTATTGGATAAGCTAAAAGGAAAGAACAGATGCATATGAAATATCCCATTGTGCAGCAGCCAAATACACATTCTTCTCAAGTGCACATGGAACACTCACCAGAATAGATCAGTCAGGCTACAAAACAAATCTAAACAAATTTAAGAAGATTGAAATCATATTAAATTATATTTCTGACCATAATTCTGTAAAGCTGAAGGCAATAAGGAAGATAATTGGAAAATTCATAAATAAGTAGTAATAAACCATACACATTAATTATTTTCAAATGCATTACACTAAGAGAAAGAAGTTGGATTCAAATGTCTACATGATTTTATATTTATGACATTAAGAAAAGCAAAACTATAGAAAAATAAATTGGTTATTGTTAAGTTTGGAGGTTAAGTAGGAAATTAAGTTTAAAGGGAAATGGTGAAAATTTTAGGGGTAATAGGAATGTTTTGTGTCTTAATAGTGGTCATGGTTATAAGACTGTCAGAATTAATGTATTTTTGCCTCTAGAAGGCGTGAATTTTACAATATGTAAATTTTATTTCAATAAATCTTATTTTAGTACATACGCACAATTATACAATTATTGAACATTGTACCCAGGATTTCTAATTTCGTAGATCTAGGGTGAGGCTCAGATTTTTCACTCATAATAAATTCCTTGAGATGGTGCTGATACTCCTGGCCTGAGACCACATTTTGAGAACAGTGACCATAGACTAATGGTTCTGAGACTTAAATATGCATTGAATCAACAGAAGTACTATTAAAACATGTACATTGACTTAGTATTAGAAGAGAACCTGAGATTGTTCTCCCAACAAGCTCTACTGCTGTTGATCCTCATGCTGTTGGCATATCATGTATAAGGTCTAAGATATTAGTGGTTATTAGCCTAAATTCCTAATAGATAGAAACTGAGGTTCATAGAATGCTAAGTAACAGCCACTGAGTGAGAAAGCAAGAACTGATGCCTAATTTTCTGACTTCTGGTGTGGTGCATTTGGCTATTTTAAGGATAATTACAAATTTAAAATAAGGTAGAACCCAGTTGGAAATAAGAGACTTCATCCCACTCCCTTAACCTAGAATACTTACTTCAGAAAACTTGTATTTGCAAATTCTTTCTCTCTTTAAAATGTATTATAATTCTTTTAAAGCTAAATAACCCTTTCACCAGCTTTAGGACCCAGAAATATATTTTCAAGAACCTGGGTAGGGTACCATGTCTTTCAAATGTAATTATCAAGGAAGAGAGCATCCTTACTTCCCAGTTTCTGTGTGAGGGTAGTAGCCTACCTTTAGTGGGACTGATGCCTTTCTCTCAAACTACTTCCTGTCATTAAGATGTGAGAAGTTTATTTTTCCTTTGGAGAAAGCCATTTAGCTAACACAGATTGCCACCCCAACTACCAAGTGGATCTGGGATAAACTGTGTGTGACAAGTAGCTCTGTCAAGTCCCCTTTTTCGGGATTGGTTATTGTTTATCTTGAGAACATATATGCAATGGGTTGTATCTGCTTGACTATGTAAAAGGGTGAGATTTTTTTCTGTCTCTGCAATCTCTTTATCAGCTTGCCTGTGATACACATCTGGCTTAATGCTTATTCAATTAAAATTTGTTTATTTGAGAAGAGAGGTTTTCTGAGTTGGAAGAAGATTTTACTTTTAATCATATTTTCCCAACACTGACTACGCCCTTCTTGTTTGTCAGTAAAGTCCTGCTGGTAGATACTTCTTGGAAGTGAAGACTGGATACTAAAGAAGAAAAAAGGAGAAAGGGAGCAAAAAGAGAAAGAAAGAAATTAGAAAATGTACCTGTCATTTTCACTAAATAAGTAAATGCATGAATATACGAATAAATAAGCAGACACATACATATATACAGACATGCATTCATACATACATACAAAAGAAAACCGGTACAGACAGAAAAGACAAAATAGCCCTCACACTTAATAGAGCACAGTCAACAAAACAGGATTGGTGTGTGACCCTGACATTCTTGTTTTTAACTCCCTACAGGAGGTAAGGAATGGGGAGATAGGGTGGGAGAATGATTCACAGTAAAAGCCACTTGATGCTTCCTAAAGTGGTAGCCAAAATATACTGAAAAATAAGCACACATTAATTTCAAGGCTCTCCATTTGGGAAAGCAGATGTTTTATTGTCCTATCTCAGGAACCATCCAGTGTCTCATTAGTGCCCTTTATTCTGTCATTGGAGAGTGTGGACTTTGACTATTGTATACTGAAATACAAATTGGATTACATTCCATGTGTGAATTCCAAAAAAGCTAGTAAAATTTATATGGATATTTTCTTGACAATGTCCTTTTAGGAACCCCTTGAAGAAGCCCATTTCTGGAGGGAAAACACATGATGAAACATTCCAAACCACAAAAGAATGCAGCTTACAGAGAAATGTGGACAAATTAGATTATAGTTCAATGAAAATAATACTTTTTTAATTTCGAGGACAGAAATATTAGATTACTTCTCCAAAAAGTTAACTGATTAAGACGAATATTATTATCAGTAATATCTCAGAATTTTACCAACTTCACATTAAAAGAGCAAAGATGTATTACAAAGCTGCAATTTTACAGTAGTACAATAAAGTTAATGCACAAATGAACAGTTTATTAAAGAAAGAATATTAAATTATAGAAACATTTCAAACATAAAAAGAGTAAGTAGGAGACTGACCTATGTCTACACTGATCAGCTGTCTCCCCACATGAGACAATTACATCCTGATCACTACTCTACACAGTTGTCTATGGTAAAGACCTGGCTAGTTTAGCTTCCACAATTCCTTCCACAACCTGGTCCCAATCTTTCCATTTGGCCTTATCTCCAAAACTTGTACTCAGGACCAGGGGTTCTCAGACCATGCATCAGAATCACTTGGATGACTTGTTAAAACACAGATTCTTGAGACCTAACAACAGAATTTCTGATTCAGTAGTTCCAGGTGGGGTCCAATAATTTTCATTTCAGACAAGTTCTTATGTAATGTTGATGGTTCTGATTTGTGGACCACAGTTTTAGGACTATTGCTATAACTGTTGAAACAAGTAGATGGCTAGAGATGAGCAGGGAAAGAGGGGCATGGGCCAAATGGCAGGAAACCATGTATCTTGTAAACAATGGGGGTCCTTGGGCACACAAAGAACAGTAAGAATCTCCAGACTGACAGAAAACTACATTTTTGAGTGATAAGGATTCTAGAGGCAGACACAGTTGGGAAAAGGTAGGAATCTCTGGTGTCTGAATGTAACGTTTGGCTCATTGTGCCTGCATTATGATAAAATTAGCCTCGTAGCCTTGCAGAAAAGAAGCATCCACCTTGCACCAATGCCATGACACTTCACATGAAGACTAAATAAGGACAAAATTCTTACCCCACCCAGGAAGGGGGAACCAGGATGAAAATTAGAAAATATGGTCCCTAACCCCTCCCTCCCCAGTGAATATTCTGCCCATTCATTTTTACACCCCATATAACCAGTTTGCCAAAAAAACTCAGGGCAGCTACTCACCTGAGTCTTCCCAGTCTCCCTTGGAGAGTGTACTATTGCTTAATAAATCCTCACTTTGCTTTCTTGGCCTCCATGTCTCATCTCTAAATTCTTTCTGTGACAAGACAAGAGCCTTCTCTCCAGTAACGTAACCTCACAGTATATTTTTTCTAATAATCACAGATACGGCTTTTTGACTCTGTGCTTTTGCACCTGTGCACTTCCTTCCCTGGCCCTGTAATATCCTTTATATCCATCCTAGAGAAAACACATACTTTACTGCCAATTCAGTTTTCTCTTAACTGTATGTAACTGTTTGGCAGGTATTAAGACTGAATATGAATGTTGTGTATTTACCTGTTAAGAGTGGCTTCAATCCCAATAAGAAGCATATTCTAAACACCCTGCCCCCCTTAAGCACTTAAGATGTTCTCGAGTAAAATCAGCAATGATTGCTTTTTCTTCCCTGGATTGTCAGTGTGACTATCTGTACTCTTTTATTTGAGATTTCATTTTTCTCTCAGTTGATATGAAAGATCTGTTCAAGTTTGATTTTTTTTCTTCTTTATTGATTATCTTCTTGGAGGAGGACAGCAGTAATATCCTTGTTATCAAGATACTGACTAAAGCTTGAGTCCTTAAGTTTTAACAGGTAAAAGGTTGCATCTCACAAAAAGGGTAATTTTCTGCTATTGTGAAGCTTATAGTTTATAAATTTTGATCAAAATACATCCTTTTGGTCTAGATAGAAATCCTTCTCAATCTGGTTTCTCATGGTTCTGAAGACATCATGATGTCAATAATTCCTTAACATTACCCTCCAACTGGTCACAGTTTCTGAAAAGTGGGCCCTGATACCGGGAAAAATTTGACATAGTTTGATAGATTTATAAATACACCAGACCTATACAGCTGCCATTTTTTCTATCTACCCTTATTCCTTTGGCGATGCTTCATCCCTCTTAAATTTCAGCAAGATGCAGAGTAATTGATCAAGACAGCAGGGGTGGGGAAGGGTATAGCTCAAGTGGTAGAGTGCATGCTTAGCATGCACAAGGTCCTGGGTTCAATCCCCAGAACCTCCTCAATAAGTAAACTTCATTATCTCCCCCCAAAAATAAAAAATAAAATATAAAAAAAAAAGACAGCAGGGGGATGATCATAACAATGTCCTCGTCCTGGAGTTTTCTCCTTTGATTCAATGGCAATCAGTTGGACAAATTGAGGCATGTATCCACCAACTCTTCATATAATTACATTGACTTCATCTAGTTGGTAATATTAAGAAGTCTTTAGTGCTTCAGATCTCCTGGACTCATAGACTCAATAAAGTCATTTCAACTTATAATGCAGGACCTTATTAACATGATCTCATCTCATCACATATTCATTGTTTAGTCACCTCCCCCAGCTCACCAAAGAAGAAATAACTAGATCAGTGCTTCTCAAACTTTGATGCATATGAGTCTTATGGAGATTAGTTAAAATACGTATTCTGACTCCATAATTCCTGTGTTGCAGCCAAAGATTCTGAATTTCTAACTTGAGGGTCATGTCAGTACTGCTGGTTTGCAGACATTTTGAGTAGCAAGTTCTATAACGTGTGTTTTTTCTTCCTAGTTTCAGTAAGGATTTGAAGTTTGTAGAAGTATACCTGTGGAGTGTTTGAATGCTTTCAAAGGAAAGAATCTCCAGTCTTGCTTGGTAGAAGTAACCTAGAGCTTCAGGTAGCTGATGAAAGCAGCAGAGCACTCTAATATGTTAAAAATATGAATTCTCCTCAGCCACTCATTGAAGGTGAACTCTTGCTGGTTTGGTAAAACTATTTCTAGAAAGTTCAAGGCCCCAGTGAGACTCCCCATGTCATGAAGAAGCAATTTGAGTTCTATTTGACTGAATCTCCCTTCTCCCCTGAGCCTTGGTGATGGCTCTTTAGTCTAGGAAGGACAGTTGAAGCTTCTGTTAATGATGGAGTCTCAGCTCATGGTTACTGAAGGTAAAAGTAAGTGAAGTTAATTATGCAGTTGTATCCCAGGTGCGCGTGGTGGAGGAGGGTCCTGCTCCAGATCAGGTGGTCTGTTCTGTGGTAGGTGAATCACTTGAAGTTATGTAAAGATAGGAAATGCATTCATTGCCTGTGCTGTAACTTTGAATTTCATACAAAGGTCAAGTGTGCAAATGAACTTGTTGAGTCTTGGCACAAGTTAGCTATTTATTTTTTTTCCAACTTTACTGAGGAATGATTGACAAAGATAATTGTATATATTTTAAAAGCATATGACATGATTTGATATACATGTACATTGTGGAATGATTACCACAACAAGATAATTAAAACCTCTATCACTCACACAGTTAAGTTTTTTGTGTATGTGTGTGAGGTGAGGAAGCTTAAGATCTATTCCCAGCAACTCTCAAGTATGCAATACTGTATTATTAACCATAGTCATTGTGCTGTACATTAGCTTCTCAGAACATATTCTTGTAATTGAAAGTTTGTACCCTTTCCCCTACATTTCCCCATTTTTCCCTCCTCTCCTCTCAGCTCCTGGCAACCACCATTCTATTCTTTTATTCTCTGTTCTAGAAATTCACTTTTCTTTTTTTAGATTCCACATATAAGTGATACCATGCAGTATTTGTCTTTCTCTGTTCAGCATAAGTCATTTAGCTTAAAGCCTTCCAGGTTCATTACATGTTGTTGCAAATGAAAGGTTTTCCCTCTTTTTTATGGCTAAATAATATTTCGTTTTCTTTATTTGTTCATCTGTCAATGGACATTAAAGTTGTTTCCATATTTTGGCTACTATGAGCATGGGAGCACAGGATATCTCTTCAAGATTCTGATATCTTTTGGATATATACCCAGTAGTGGGATTGCTGTAACATATGATAGTTCTATTTTTAATTTTTTTGAATCTCTCTACTATTTTCCATAATGGCCACGTCAGTTTACATTCCCACTAATGTTATGTAAGTATTCCCTTTTCTCCACACTTACATTTGTCATTAGCAATTTAATGTTGCATGAGAAAAAACACAGTATCTTAGAAACAGAACATAATAGGCACTTCTTTCTTAATTGTAGTTTCTGTGGATCAGCTGAGTTTCAGTTGATCTAGGCTAGGCTCATTGTAGCTTGGATCCTGGTTCTGAGTTAAGTCCTGTTCCTCTCCACGTATCTCCATCATCATTAAAGGGGAAAATACTGAAGGCATGTTCTTCTCACGGAGGAAAGGCAAGAATAAAAGAAAGGGGCAGAAGAAATATGCGATGTCTCTTAAGACCCCGGCTAAGAACTTTAAAATGTCACCCAAATCAGTCATATGGCCAAGTCGAACATTTTTGAGATGGGGAATCACATTCCTCCTATGATGGTTGAAGGGAAGAGTGAATTATGTGCTCATTAATAATCTAATCTTTCACAATCTCTAAATTTCTATTTTCAGTATTGCTCTATCAGTCTCCCACCTTTCAAATTTTGATGACAGAATTCCTTTGCTTTGCTGCTCTTGTCAAATAAAAGGATAAACATATTCAATATAGTTTTAACTTATTGGTAATACAAGTAATCACTTTTTTCTTTCCATTCACTAAGTGTGTATGTGACCAACGGGTCACAGCTGTCAGTAACCCAGGAAAGCCAAAGTGAGTCATGTAGACAGTAAACAAAACTAGCATTTGGGAGTCACAGAATATTAAATATCTTCAAATATCTTTAAATATCTTAAAGAAACTGTATTCAATGAACACAGTAGGAAATGGAGGAATAGAGTTTTAAGTCATTTATTCAATTTCCCCCGCTAATTAATAGCATATCCATGACCCAGTTTATTATCTTTTCCACTTTTCATTTAGCTTTGTACATGCTCACACACACACACATGGTATTAGGAAGGAAGTTAATATATTGCTACTTCTGCAATATTTACTGGGATCCTATACCTTCTGTGACTAAACTCTGGATTTTGCATTAGTTTGGATTAGATGAGAACCCAGAAAAGTCTGGAAAAGAAAAATCAAAACACTACCTGCATGATAGATAATGCTGATTGGGGATGTGGCTTATGTCTGAGGACAAACAAGCTTTCTCCTCCCTGTCTTAGATCATTAGTCTCACCCACAGTCCAGTCTAGATTTGAGACAGCCCACATGGGGAAGGATGTGAGTTCTGCAGAGCACATTTTGAATCACCCTCCTTCAATGGTCTAGGAAAGAAAGAGAAGTAGAGAGACTTAATCTTCAGTGCTCCCTACCTTCTAAGAAATTAGCCCTTCTTAATTGAGAAAAGTAGTCACTCACAATGGGTAGTATACGTGGAGAAATAAGGTAGAAGTGGAGTGTTGGGCCATGTGTGTTTCTCTTGGGAAGTTGCTGCACATGGAAACATTAGTTTGGAGAGGAAGAACCCTCTCCCAACAGTAGTAGGTAATTATCCATTCCACCAACTCCTAGCTTTGAAGCATTTCTGTAGAACATATGTGGCTGTCATTGCTGAGAGTATAATAAAAGCCACATGCTATCACTTCTGTGATTGTAGCACTATGATTCTCGTATCATTTTGATTAGTGAGCACATCGATCTCTGGGACTAGGCTGAGCCTGGATCTGTCGACATATGCACAGGAGCACATGACTGCACTCATTGAGCAACTAATAGCCCTTGGAAACTCCCTTTATGTTTATTCTCTTCATTTGGGTTCCACTTGACTTTTCCTTTCTTTGCCTGTCTTTTCCTCATTATAGGCAACAGAACCCCAAGGGAGTGTTCTAAAGAGCTTCATAAGGAAAGTTTTCTCAGAGTACAGACGTTGGAGCTATACATCAGAAGTTGTGAGTTGTCTGGATTGACCTGCCAGTAAATGGAGGTAGTCCATTTGTCCTCGATGTATGTTTAAATGCAGATACGGCATTCAGGGCGAAACAGAATTGCTTGGCAGAGCTCATGTATTTGTTTACTGACATTATATCTTATTATTTTTTTTTTCCTCCTACCCCTTCTGGGGAAATCTGCTTCCACACTCTCTTCTTCCAAGAACTAGAGTCAGCTCCAGTGTACAAACTTGCGAGTGGCAAAATCTTTTTATTTTAATTTATTTTAATTTAAATAAGTATATAAAGTGAGTAATGGTGGTGTTTACCATTCTAAGACAACTATTTCACCCTACTGGACAGGGCCAATTATTTTTTTCTCTCTCTCAGTATCAAAGATGGCATGGGCCAGTGCGGTAGTTTAGTATTCAAACGTCTACTCCTACCTTAGTGAAGTTTCTCTCTTCTTCCCAAGAGTAAAATCTAGAGGTTTTGTGGTTTATTCCTGAATTTTTAGAAGACTGAGGGCTGTAGTGAAAAAGATTTTACTGGATACATGAGGAAGACATCTAATTTTAGCCACACCTTGGCAAGCTTGGAAACTAAGGTGTTATTTGTAACATCTGGCATCTCATGAAAAATTCCAAATTTCTTGGCATGGAATTGAATGTCCTTTATGAGTAGGCTTATTCTTTCTTTTCATCGTCACTCATTTCCCCCCATCTATTCTTAGTGGATACACATGCCATTCCACAGACACACCAGGTTATTTGACTTCCCCATATATTTATGAATATACTGTCCCATCTCAGAAAAATCAGAATTTCTTCTGCCTCATGTCCATTTGGTGAATTTTAACATAATCTCTAATACACAGTTCAGTGTTAACTGCTGTTTTCTTCTTGTGTAAAATTTCCCATTCTCCCTCATCTTTGGGCAAACTTGATTTTTACTTCATTTAGCTTTCCCGGAATTTATCATTTGTCTCTATTATACCTTTGTACTATAGGAATTTGCACAATTCTGATTCGTTAGATTGTGAACTCTGCAAGGGCAGGTGCCGTGTCTTCTTAATCTCTTATCCCTAGAGCAAAGCACAGTTCCTGATGCACAGTTCATATTCAGTAGAAGTTTACTGAATTAAATCTAACACAAAACAATGTCATATAGAAGGGTGCATGGACAGATGAGTAATCACTGCTGAGATGCACAGATTTTTAAGTCACAAGAGGGTCAGTCACTTCACAGAGGCTACTCGGCAAAGTACTGTTATCAATCAGGGACCTATTTTCAATTGGATGGTGACAGGTTTACTTTACGGCTATAAGGACATGAAATATGTTATATGTATAATTTATTGTATTTCATAAAAACTGAAGCGCAAATTCCCTGACAACAGAAGATACACTTGCAGAGCATCAAATAGGCTAATATGAAGGATGCTTACAAGGAAATATTTTAATGCACATAATGTTACTATGAAACTTTTGTCAGTTGAAAAATTCCAAAAGTAACATAAATGTATTTTTAGATTTGTTCCAACTTTTAAAGGAGAGAAAATGTGTTGCAGTTTAGGCTGGATAGAGAGCTGCAACCATACACAAAGGAGTAAAACTCAAGTATCCTTATGGGGACACACAGTATCAAAATTCCCACATTACCGGGGGGGGGGGTGAAATTAGTAATTTCTTTAATCTCAAAGGACATAATGAAGGAACTTCATATATATAACTTTAGATATATATCTTCCATGAATTTCCGTCTTCCCAGTGAAACTTTTATCTCTTGCTCCTGCTCCACAGTATCGATCTTTTCTCCTCCCAGAGAAAAATTTACTTATGTGCATATCTTTGCCTCAGGATCTGCTGTGGAGGAATGCAGGCTAAGACACCAATGCAACAGTTGATATTTTTAAAAATGAAATATTTCTTCTTTTAAACTTTTGCTTGTTTGTTTTTACATCTTTTCAGGTCCTTCACTTGAATCTGTTCTAAATCTGCTCAGGGAGGTGTTTTAATTTTTATTTATTTATTTAAATCAGAATTCCCACAGTGGTCTTACACAGGGATGCACGTATTCGTGGTTGTGTTCATCACTGAGATAACACTGACAGCTGTCTCCTTTCTTCCCCGAGATTGGACCCTACTCAGGTCGCCATACAGTGCTGGTCACTCTTGCACTGAGATTAGAAACTCACCTGCCCCAGGATCAGTTACAGAAACTTCAGTTTAGATTGGAAATTGTTACCTTCTTCAAGGTCTTCCTAGCATCAAGGTCTTACTGCAGCATCAAAAGTGTTTTCTACTGAATGATCATTAAAATACTTTGTTAGAATCTGAAGCTTAGGGATCTTGAAAGAAATATATAAGACACCTAGTGTATTTCCTTTATTCTTGGTGGGGCTGTACTAAAGAACGAAAGCAGAGGGAATGTACCGATTCTGTTCACTTCTGCATTCCCTGTGACTGGCACAGTAGCTGCTTGATAAATGATCATTGAACAGATACAAAAGAAGAAATTTGGTCTAAAACATTATCAACACTAATATTAATCAAGTCATTAAAGGCTTACAGAGCTTCCTGTATGAATCTGTTTGTTGGTGAGACAGAGGTGGCGGCACCAAACATGTCTTCCTGTAGTCAGATATCTTTATTGCCTCAAGAGTCTTCAGCAGGCCTGAGTCACAGATAAATCTCTTGGAAGGCCCGAGTATCTACATATTTCACAGTTAGAAATAAGGAAATAAGAAATGTTTGGAGAAAGAGAATTTAACAAATAAAATATTAAACAAGGAGAAGATAAAGGAAACAAGTTCTAGTTATGGTGATTTTTGTGGGGGAGGGGGTGGAATAAACATGGTTAGCGTGGATTCATAACCCCCTGAAGAGCTGCTTGCATTGCATCCTGGGAATCACTGTGAGGCTTTTAAGTCCTGCCATCTGGATCTTCTGTTGTGTATTAAAATATGATTTTAAAAGCTATGACTATTGTGTGCCAATCGTAAGTCCCATTTCATCTTCAGTCCTTGGAAAACAGTATAGCAGTTCCTTAAAAAATCAAAACTAGACTTACCAATAGTATAACAGTGTAGAGATTTCTAAAAAGAAAAAAAACTAGACTATATGAAAGCAATCCCACTCCTGGGCACATAGCTGGAGCAAACTCTTAATTCCAGAAGATACATGCACCCCAGTGTTGTTCATAGTAGCATTCTTTACAATAGCCAAGACATGGAAATAACCTAAATATCTACTGACAGATGACTGGAGATATCTATCTATCTATCTATCTATCTATCTATCTATCTATCTATCTATCACATCTTCTTTACACACACACACACACACACACACACACACACACACACAATGGAATACTACTCAGCCATCAAAAGGATAAAATAATGCCATTTGCAGCAACATAGATGCACCTGGAGATTTTCATACTAAGTAAGGCAGAAAGAGAAAGAAAAATACCCTATGATATCACTCATATGTGGAATCTAAAAAAAAAAAAATGACACAAATGAGCTTATTTATAAAATAGAAACAGACTCACAGACACAGAAATCAAATTTATGGTTATCAGTGGGTAAAGAAGTGAGGGAGGGATACATTAGGAGTCTGAAATTTGTAGATACTAACTACTATATATAAAATAGATAAACAACAACATTCTACTGTATAGCACAGGGAACTATATTCAGTATGTTGTAAAAATCCTATAATGAAAGTGAATATGAAAAAAATACAGATTTTATATATATATATATATGAACAGAAACACTATGCTATACTCCAGAAATCAATGCAACATTGTAAACAGACTATATTTCAATTAAAAAAAAATCCCATCCTCAGTTGTTTTTGCTAGGAGTCTGTGAGGATGAAATTTTGACCATCATACCATCCTCTCTATAAATGTAGTCAAATCCAATGCATTAAGATTTCTGTTGGTTTAGGAAGAAAGGCCAGAAATCTCCTTAATACCTTAGGCTGTATTTAGTCCTCTTTCTTTGTGAACTGTAGGCCATTTTGTAATATTAAAAAACTGTGATTATTGTTTCAAGTGTGATGCTAAGCACTCAATCTAGTCAGCTAGTTAGTGAGTTAGTTGCAGCTTATGGGTTGACAGTCTTTGAAGTTCCTCCCATCTTCTGAGCACCAGCATCTTCCATTCTAGTCATAACTTTCTTCAATGATATTTGATAATCGATCCAAAGGAAATGAGGCTCACTGGTAAACTTTTGTGTCATAGCATTGCACACCAGTTTACACACTCACAGTTCCAACGGGCTCCTTTTTCATCTCTAGGGAAGTCATTGTCTTATAAACTGCTGGGTTTCAACAGTTGCATTTTCCTCTACATTTGAGTCAATTTTCATAAAGCTTTTGAAACTGTGTAAGAAAATCTGATCAAGTTCTCAGATTTTCACGCCAGTCTGTGTTCATAGGTACACTGACGTTTCCGTGAATACTCAATTTATTCCTGACAGGAGATTTATTCAGTGTCATCAACTAAAATTGAACATATTTTGCCAGCCTTACCCAATTATATCAGTAATACTCCACTCCATGCACTGAACAAATCTATTTTTTGATTTTGTAGAAAGGCATATGTCACTTAGAGACAAAAATTCATAAAGCACTCCACTCTCTAAATCCAATTCAGCGTCTCACTAAATTGCATTTTGGGCAGTCTCATGGGGAATGCATAAGTATAAAAACAGACTTTGGAAATAGGCAGGGGTTTTTATGAATCCTTTCTATCATTATGTTCTCTCTGTAATTATTTTCTTGGATTTTTTTTCCCATTTCTATTCAGCACATAAAGTCCCCCAACTGGAATTCCATGTGAATTTGTGTATCTATTTGGTGACTCTCAAAAGCGCAGTCTGCAAAAGTAAACCAAGTCCTGTATTGTTAGGGTTAGAGGAAGCCCTAGAGAGTAGCTGCCCAGCCCTTGCCATTTCTGAGATGAGATACAAAGGTCTGGAGAATTAGGGAGACTCATGTAACCAGTGAAGTGAAGATAAAAGCTGATACAAAAGAGTAGCAAGCACCCTAATAAAAATAATGATATTAAAGATCACAATATTTGCCAGGGACTGTGCTAGCCATGTTAAATGTGTAATTATGAAGTACCGTAATGTAATTTTATTATTACTATTGTTATCTCACTTTAAATCTCACCATAATCATATGAAAAAGATACTATACATGTGCCAAGGGTACAGAAGGAAAATAAAACCTGCAGCTTAAAAGGGTTATGGGATGTGCCCAAACCAAACAGACACAGTGGTGAAGCAGGCAGAAAAGCTCAGGCTGCTTTTCCCCCAAGTCTAAGCTGTTAATCACTGCATGTGTTTCCTTCTTCTCTGTTCTATTTTTTTTTTTCCTTGTGTTTCCTCACCCAAGCCCTCCAGAAACCATCCCTAAGCAGCACCAAGGCAAGGCTGATTGTCCTCCCTGTCTTGAGTCCCTTTACCACTTTGCTCTCTGCTTGGGTTAAATGAACCTTCAAAATGCAGTACATTTTCTGAATGAACCACGTAGTTAGTCAGCACAATACTGTGGGGTGAAGGGATGTCCTGCCTTCCTCTAGTGGCTCACAAGGTGCCTTATTTCCTTATGAGTTGATACAGGTTTGGTTGAAGAACCCCAAGAAATCCCTTAAAGCTCAGAACATAAAGTCACAAAAACTATTTAGGGATGAACCAGGACAAGGAGCTTGGAGGCATCATGGCAAAGCTTCCTTCATGCCTGGGAAATAATCAATATTGTGGAAGGAGTTACTATGAGAATACATTTTCTTGACTGGAATTGAGCTCAACTTTTGATTTCATGTTCACTTCCCTGTTCTGGATTCCTAATCCCTGAGGACACTGAGATACTGAGATGAATGTAACCTTGTTCTGTTGTTCCAGAAATTTGTCAGAGTCGGACTTCTCCTGATTTACATTTTGAGGTAGTTGGCAGTATGGAAGGCAGTTAAACAGAAGCTAGTAGTCATTGAATTTACATATTTTGTGAATAAAACCTTAATTGGTTAAATTTCTGATATATTAATTTAAAGAATGCATGTGAAAATCAAAAAGCATATCTATTTTTGTAAAAGATAAATGTCTTTAAAAATTTATGCATCAAATGGGATGGTAACTTTATTTTCCAAGATTCTTCTCCTATTAAGTAAGAAACATCTTTTTTTTCCCCCTTTCAAATTACAGGGGATCTTCTCTCTGCCAGTGTGAATCATGAGAAAGCTCTGTGCTGTTCTCATAGAATTAATTAATCTTTGACATTCACTTTTCAAAATTCGCAATATTTTAGATTTATGGTTCCTCATGGGTCTCTACAGTAGGTTACAGGAAAAAAAGGCTATTTTTAAGTTTGACACAAAAAATTCATCTGCCTAACAAATATTAACTTCTGTATTATTGCTACATTGCTAAATGTGCTAAGTCCTGCTCCTGTGAGAGTTTCAATCCCATAATGCTGAACCAAATCGTTCACATTAGCATCGGATAAAATATTCAAACTTGTGCCAACCTCCCCAAATTCCCAAGTTCTGCCCATTGCTGCTTGTAAAGCACCCATCACTTCTGATGAGTTCATTTAAATGCTAAATGCATTTATCTTGCATCCTTCACCCAATGAAGTCAGAGGGGAGTTTTACTTCAAATATGCATGAAGGCACTACGTTTTCAATGAACGTTGTATGAACTATGAAGGAAATAAAATATGCAGGACTCACAGACACGGTGTATTAATATTCCCTGTTTTTTTTTTATTCATGTTAAGTGTTTCCTTGGGGGATTTTAGTTTTCTCTGCCTAATGTAGGAAATCAATCAGCTTCATCGTAAGTCATTTAAAACTACTGTGAAAAACTTTATTTTTATGTCTCTTTAAATGGGGCTCGATCCAAATGTTAATACTAAAGTAACTTTGATACTGACAAATCTCTTATCAGCTAAAAGCCACTGATTTTTCTCAGCTTCCACATAGCTGGTCTAAACTGTAAAAGAAGTGTGATTCTGTCACTATTATTCTAACCAGGACTGAATCAACCCTTAGGTCCTTATAAGGGTTTATTTTTTATTTTTTAAGTACTTTTACAATTAAACAAAAAGCCCTCTGAAACATAAATTATGATTACTGAAAAACTATTAGTAAAATATCTCTCCTTTGTCTTTACCTACTGAAAGAGAACTTAAAATTTTTTAAATCATAATTTAAATACAAATCTGTAAGGGAGAAAATGGAGCTAAACTATCTGCATGTATTGTTTATGTTTTCTTATAAAAGCCATTCAGACGCAATGAACCCTTGCTCTCCTGGTTTTCTAGAGATGCTCAGTGTCTCTACTATACTTTCCTCAGTCCCTTGTACACACCTGTTTCAGCCACCATCATGCACATTGTAATAGCTCATGGACTTGTCTGTCATCCCAATAGGCCCCTTGAGAGACCACAGTTTATTCAACTCTGGGTCTCCAGACCTCAGTACAGTATTCGGCAGAGTATAAACCTGGTAAATATTAGAAGGAAGAAAAAGGGAAGGAAAAAATAGAAGAAATGAGGGGGAAAGGAGGAAGGGGATAAAAAGGGGGGCTAGAGGGAGAGAGAAAATCAGTTAGCAATTTATGTAGAAAATGGGAATTCCAATTTTTAAGAAAATAAATACTATCAAAACACACTGCTATAGCAAGCCGGTTCTCAAAGGATTATTTAATATGTAAACACACATTTTTATAATTACAAAATGAAACCTTCAGGCGGATTCTAAAACCTGCTAGTAAGCAGTGAATACTACCAGATTTTCTGACTTTAGATCCAATTATTAACTTTTAATAGTGAATAAGATCACCAGGTGCACATAAATGAGCAATAAAAAACAAGTTTTTAATCTGACTTTGGTGAGTCTTAAATCAAGACAGAAATATTACAAATGTGAACTGACATCAGCATCATGTTTTTGTCTAACTTGTCTTTATTTCAGCTTATTCTATCTTTAGTTTTAAAACGATACAATTATTACATGGTCAACATCAGCAAACATAACACACGTGATGCGGAAACAGGGAAAAAACACCCGCAAGCTTACCACCGTAACACAGCCCCTCGTTATTTTCCTGAAAATCCCTCCAGATCTTTCTTTTTATGCATATATAAATGTTTCATTCCAAAATTTAAAATGGCGTTATATATGGGACACACTTTTGAAACATGATTTCCTTAATGACACACTGTTGTCAAGAAATATGTCTCTGATTTCTGGTAATAGTGGAATAGCTTCATGAGACTAACCCTCCCGTAGGTAACAATTATATAACCCAGCGAAACATGCACAGCACACTGTTTGAAGGCTGGAAGTGTCGTGGAGACTCCATGTCTGAGTCTGCTCAGGCTGCCATAACAAAATGCGATAGAGCAGGCTTACCTGCCTGAAATCGGAGGTGGGACAGGCATAGGACAAACAGCCCCATTCCAAACAGAAATGAGAAAGAAGCGTGACAGACCTCAAGTAAGTTCAAAACTTGGCAAGGCAAGTTCCACTGGCTCCTAAGGCTCAAGAATAGTCCTCTTTGGTTCAGTGCTCTGCCCCGCCGGTCTGCTGGCGTGGCAGTGTCACCCCTATGGCGTGGCAGGGCAGATCTGCCCCGTCACCTCCGTGGGGCACCACCTCTAGGGCTCGCTGCTTAGGGCTTTCTGTAGGGCTCTACCCATGTGACTCTGTCTCGTTTAGTACAAGCTGGCAGTGTTTCTGCTGATAAAATCCCATCTCTAGTCCTTGCTTCTGCTAAGATGGCTGTTGGAAGTTCATGAACTGTACCCACGACCTCTTTATTGAGCGACAGTCCAGCCACACCTTTGATGTTCTCTTCCAAACATGCTTTTTTTTTTTTTTTTTTGCAATATGGATAGGTTGAGAATTTTGCAAATCTTTAAATTCTGGTTCCTTTTAGCTTAACAATTTTTTCAGTTCCTCTCTGTACTTATATTCTACTATGAGAGGTCAGGAGGAACCAAGCCTCTCCTTCAACCACTTTGCTCAAAAATCTCCTCAGCTAAATACCCATTTTCATGACTCACAAGTTTCACGTTCCATAAAACACTGGAATGCAGCTGAGCCAAGTTCTTTGCCATTTTATCACGATGTCCTTTTCTCCAGTTTCCAGTAACACGTTCCTCGTTTCCCCTCTGACATCTCATCAGAATTGCCCTTAATGTCCATATTTCTAGCTTTCACCTCAAAACTCTTCTAGACGCTACCCATGACTGAGTTCCAAAGTTGCTTCCACATTTCTAGATATCTGTTACAAAAGCATCTTACTTCTTGGCACCAACACCTGCTTGGGGCACTGTACTCACACACCATAGCCTGGGCGGCTAAAACAATAAGCATTTCTCACTGTCCTGGAGGCTGGCAAGGCAGGTTTGATGCTGAGGTCTCTTCTCTTGGCTTCTAAGCAGCTGCCGCTTTGCTGTGTGCTACTTGACTTCTTTTGTGTGTGTGCTCTGAAGGTTCAAGCTCTAGTCTCTCTTCTTCTTTTTATAAGGACACTAATCTCATTATGAGGTTCTCCACCCTCGTGACCTCATCTAAACCTTTTTAACCCCCAAGGACCCCACCTCTACGTATCATCACATTGAGGGTTAGGCTTCAACATATGAATCTGGGGGGAACATAAACATGCAGCCCAGAGCACTGCCCCTGGAAGACAGGAATTATACCTGGTGAAAGTTGCTTATTGGTGCTTTTTTGTTGTTGAAGGAAACTCTCAAATTGCTTGGTGCTTGGGGCAGCAGAAAACTATATCCTTCCTGGCCTGAGATGTCAGAGGACAGTTTATTGCTGGTGTAACAGACTAAAATTTAGTTGGGGAGATTTCCGAAAGAAGGAAGACACAGAAGGAATACACATGAAATCTTCCCGAATTTTACTACTGAACAACTCAGATGTCAGCATGACCCCAGGAAGCTGAAAAAACTGAATGGAGATTTCCACTGCAGCTCAAGCCCAGGAGACAGAGTATCCAGAGTAAATCTAGTCATAATAATCACCTGCTAGAACAAAAAAATCACACCTCAGGGAAACATAACATTATCTGGAGTTTCTGTAACCGAGGTGACTTTGTACATGCCAGTTCAGCCACATTGGGATTGCTTTCCCAGAATTCCTTTCTCTGTGTGGTTCTGAGTTAAGTGTTGGCCAGGAAAGAAATGTGCATGAGATCTGGATGGCAGACATGAAGGAGCAGCCATGGTTTATTTTCTGAAGGTAACTGCAGTAGCCCAGGTGCTGTCGCGACTCACACTTGCTGTCACTGATCTGCTGGCTCATCTCGTAGAGTGAGGCAGTACGTGGGCCCACAATTCCTCCAGCTTTTGCCAGACTTCTTTCTTACCTTTTCTGACTCCTAGGACAGCTTTATGTGCAGCTCTGTGGTGAAAGGTGCAGTTTTATCGTAGAGCTCACCAACCATCAGTGAGGCTGTGGGCGGTGAGAAACAGACACAGTCCCCCTAGATCCAGATTCGTCCCCTGGCATTTCCCCCTCCATGCCCATCTCCCCTTCTTGACGGCTGTCCTTGCTGACTTCAGCCCCAGAGAAGACAGATTTCTATAGACTGATTTTAGTTAACACCCACAATTGAGTTGATCTCAACTTTTAAATTCTGTTTCTTCATTGGTAAAATAGGGATAGTAATCTCTCTGCTGATTCACAAGGTGAATTTAAAATTAAATTAAATACATTTTTAATCACCTTGCCTACTTTTTCAAGTACATTCCAAATTATTTCGCTAAACGCCTTCCAATTGCAATGGATTCTCGTGTCCACATTCCCTACACACTGATTGGACTCTCCTTCCTCTATGACTTTGACATGCAAAATATGAGATAATGGCATTCCATTGAGGTTGGGAGACCTAAACAGTAACTTATGCATTGTTTAAGGTCAAGCTCGAATACCAAAACTTTTAGAGACATTCCCTTACATGCTTCTTAGCCATACTCAACCTTCCTTCTCCTATAACTGCCTAACACTCTGACACAACTTCAAATTATTTCCTTAATACTAATCTCCATCAGGAGCCTGAGTTGTATCTAATTTAGCTACTAGACTGTGTACTTAATTAAGAAAAGAGCTTGCTCCAATCCCTGCTGCTCAGTACAACGCCTAGCACTCTATCTTTACAGTCACTGGCACTCCAGAACTGTTTCTTGATTTAAACTGGACTTATTAGGTCCACATAGTTATTTTGAACATATGAAACAACACTTGAGAGCAAGGATTCTGTTTTTTTTTTAAATCAACATAGATATATTTTGAGAACCGGGATTAGTATGGTAGGGTTTAGGGGAGGCAGTGTCAAGAATGATACCGAGTGAGACTGAAGCATGTCAGTATTTGGAAAATGCTACAAAATACTGGTTTAGCACGTGGCAGAAGTCTGTGGTAGTTTTCCAAAAAGTTGGGAATTCTCCAGATATCTTTTTACTGATTGCTAAATTAATCCCATTGTGATCAGAGAACAAACTGTCAGCGACTTGAATCCTGTCTCAGTAGAGACTTGTTTTATGGCTCAAAATATTACCTATCATGGTCAGTGTTCTTCGTGCACCTGAAAACAATACATAATTTGCACTATCCATACTTCATTTCTTGCAACACAAAGTGTGAGTTGCAACTTATATTCATTTAAATAGGAATTTACATGCACTGAAAGAGACAAGCATTTAAAAAGTAATTTAGTACAAAGAAAGTTTGTGCTGAAGGTGAGCTCTGTGAGAGCAAGAGTTTTTATCATATTTATTTAGTATTCTGTTCCCAGAGACTAAAACAGTGCCTGGCACATAGTAGGTGCTCAATAACAACTATTTAAATGAAAGAAAAACTGAAAGTCAATTGGTTCTCATGACAACCCTGTGATTACAATAGCATACACTTGCTGTGTGCTTACCCTTCATCTGAAATCATTCTATGTCTTTACATGTGTTAATTTATCTAAATCCTTATGAAATAGGAAATTGTATATAATAACCACAATTATGTCTGTATGGCAGTTCCATACTTTTTTGATTACTGTGACTTTGTTATGTATTTTGAAGTCAGGAAGTTTGATGCTTCTGGCTTTGTTCTTTCCCAAGATTGAATTGATTATTTGTGGGTTTTTATGGTTCCATATGAATTTTAGAATTTTTTTTCTATTTCTGTAGAAAAAAAATGCCATTGGAATTTATGGGGATTGTACTGAATATGCAGATCACTTTAGGAAGTATGGACATTTTAACAATGTATGACTTCCTATCCACAGACATGGGATGCCATTGTGTATCTGTACCTTCTTTAATTTCTTTCACCATTTTTTGGTAGTTCTCAATACATAAGTCAACTCCTTAATCAAATTTATTCCTAAGTATTTTATTACTTTTGGTGCTATTGTAACTGGGATTATTTTCCTAATTTCCTTTTCAGCTAGTTCATAGTTAGTGTAGCTGTTTTTTTTTAGTGTTGATTTTGTACTCTGCAACTTTACTATATTTGTTTGTTAGTTCCAATAATTTTATATGGATTGTTTATGATTCTACTTTATTTCACCAATTTGTAGTAGTGACAGGTATGCAGGAGTCATTAATGTAACAATTAAAAAAATAACTTTAACTACTATTTCAAATAGAGTTTAGAGCACCCAAATGCCATTGTTTTACTCCAAGATTGAAAAACCTGGATAGTCCTATTACAATGAGGAAATTGTAAGGAAATGTTTAGAAAAAGAACTACCTTTTATGTAGACTTTTACACAAACTTGAGTTTCTTTAATACTCTGTTAGACAATTCATTGTGGAAATGTAAACTGTTAAAACTGAATTCTTGACAAATTTTTATTTATTAAGAAATGGACAGGTACTCTCACCTTGCCTGGGTTTTATTATTACTACTGTCTGTGACTCCCAGAAACAGTCATTCTCTATTCCATCTCATTCATCTCAGGAGAATCAGGACTTAATTTGTGTATGTGTGTGTGTAATATTAAGCACATATGACATCAGTCAGTTTCTCTCTTAGGATTGCAACAGGCTTGTCCTATATTCCTTAGGTATAAAAATAGTACAGTAAAGCTGCTATTATTGTCTCCTCCTTCTCACGCGGAGCTACATCTCGCACTGTAATTCAGAAAACAATGGTAGTGGTAAAAGCTGAAGTAAAGATGTGGCCCCCTCACTGTGTTTTGCTCAAGCTAGAGATGTCCTTACAAAAACTTGAGGATGCATAAACTTGGAGTCCACAGCCTCCCCTGAAAGCCTGAACAAGCTCACTCATGCTCTTTCTCTTTCTCTCCTTAACATGCCACCCTAGATCTAGTGAAATAACTCATTTATTACAGGTTTTAATGCACAAGCATGAAATACCAGAAAGACAATTTAATCCTGAATTTCTAGAAGCCAATCCTCTTCCATTTCCTTAGGTTTGGGAGACTGTAACTAACTACAAGTTTAAGGTAAGAGTTAGCCTTTTTTCCATTCCTTGCCTAGGCTGAGTTTACTCCACCAGCAAGTTTAAATACTCTGTTTGTGCTTAGAGTAGATTCGCCATGATAGCACCGTAACTGGAAATAATTACTTTGATTTCAGCAAATCTTACAAAAGAGTAGTTAATCCTACCATGCACGTACCCTTTGACACAGCCTTAATCGCACCATTAGGAGAGGCACGATAATAACCCTCGCAGAGAGGATGCTTTTAGTGAGAGGGTGCATAATGGGGAGAGAAACAGAGAGGCCTGAAAGGAAACAAAGCTTTGAATCACACAGAGCTGAGTGAACAGTCTGGGGCCATGTATACTAAAAGCGATTTAAAATAAGAGCTGTAACTGAATTTTACAGAAGCAAATTGAGTAAAGTCATTAGAAAAATGGATATAGTGTTCAGGAAAAAAAATGTATATTGGTACAGATGAATCAGGCTTGCCATGTGTGGTTTCAATTTTTGATCTCTTGCTAAAAGAGATGAGCCGAACTTTTTCTTTTATCCCCTTGCTCATCGCAGGGGAAGCAGGTCAGTGTCTTGACTTTATTTGCCTAAATAGAGTGGTCATTAAAGGAAGGAGGTATCTTTTAAATCCACCTGCATTATAATCTTAGAAGGGGTGTGAATCTTGGAGAAGGATCCTTAGCATATTCTGTGACCTCACAATTTTACTCCAAGTAGGGACTCTAGCCCTCAGCTCCAGCCCAGCCATCAGTGCTCTTTCACGTCAGCAGTATCAGAACTGTCACTGCTTGAACTTTAATGGTGAGTGAAACCAACAAGAGATTGACTGTGACTAGACAGATGATCTTTGACACGATTGGAATGTGGAACTGGTGGTTTTATCCACAAGGGGCCAAGAAAGTTCATCCATAAAGGATGTATTCATTTTATGTATGTTTTATTCCTTTTAATTTTTTTCCCCTAGTTTTTGAAATATACTTGCTTTGGAGTTAGGTATAACCAGGTCTTATAAAGCCATTTATCGCACATGTGTGATTTCATTTTATGAGAGGGAAGGAGGGAGGGCTGGAAGGGGAGGAGAGAGAAGGAGAGAGGGAGAGGGTTTGTTTACCAGTTTGAGAGATACTTTCTTCTGTCTCACCCAGTGCGTGTATGAGTTGGAACAATGGTTATTTAGGTGCTAAGTGTGGTGTGCTGACCAGTGGCATCAACCTTCACGGTGAACCAGGATGTGTTAGAAATCCAATTCTCAAAGACCTACCCTACACCCACTGAATCACAAACCCAAGGGGTGGGGCCCAACAGTCTGAGTTTTAATTAGCCCTCCTCACCAATGCTTCTGATGGACAAAATTTTGAGAGCCACTGACTTGGAGTAGGCATGTGATTGAAGATGTCAGTTTACTGTTGCCTCAGTCTTGGCTGCCCTGTTCTCTCATTATGTGAGCTGAATAATCATGATTCTGCATTTAAAATCAAGTTTATATTTTCCATGCAACATAGCTGCTACATATAAGTCAATATTTTGAGTAATATTAAACAAAGTAACACCAATGTGTTAAAATTTGGCTGAGAAAATAACTATATATATACACACATATTTCCTGAGAAAGGTGTCATTTGGTACTCAGCAAAATTAAAAAGATTTCCGAGGGAATTCTGACTATATGCAATTTTTACATTAGAAACAACTTTAGTATTTCTGCCATCATGCACATCAAAGGTAATTTCATGTAGCTACTCCCTGTTTTTCTGGATAAAATTCTTGACAGGTTAGGAAGAGGGAGGAGATGGAAACCAATGAAAATATTTTTGACATTTTCATTCATGTGATACTGTAATATAGTCAAGATTTCATTTAATAGAACTGATTTAACACTCCCAGCAAGCATGCAAAATTGTTACAGAAAAGAAAACTGAGCACTCAGAGAACTTAAAGACAGGTTTTAGAGGTTTTTTTTTTTTTTGGTATTCTTTAATGATGCTAAAAATAACATCATAAAATTTACCATCTTAACCATTTTAAATGTACAGTTCAACAGTGTTATGTATATTCCCATTGCTGTGAAACAGACCTTTTCATCTTACAAACCTGAAATTCTATACCCATTAAATGACAACTCCTTTATCCCCCCTCCCCCTTCAGCTCCTGGTAACAACCATTAGGTTTCTCAGAATTTGACTATTTCAGAGATGATGTTTATTTAATCAGTATATAAATCTAAATATTTCTGGTCCCAAAGTCTGTATTCTTTTTCCTTCATAACATATTACTTGTTAAACTGAGTGAAAACAATATTCCTGGTATCTAAATTATATTCCTTTCTTAATAATCTGAGTATGTGCTGTATTCAGCTGTATCGAGGCTGCTCTCTTGACAATTTTTCATGAGCCCAGGCTATTTTTTCCCATGTATCTCTTGCTGATCCTTAAAGTGGCCTCGCCGTTCCTTTCTATCTATGGAAACTCTAACCTCCATTTAAGTTCCAGTCCTCCCATTCTCTCTACAGTGGTGTCTCCACTTATCTGTCTTGAATTTCCCATAGAAACTACTGCTTCACTACACATCTCATCAATAACAGACTCGCTGTGCTTGGAAGGACCTTAAATTCCAACTAAATCAACAATTCATCCAGTACTTGAATTTCCTCAACGATAAAGCATAGGCTTGTTCACCCCCAGAAATGTCTGGAGTTTATTCTATTTTTGTGCATCTCTATTAGAAATCTCTTCCTCATTTGGAGTAAAAATTTGCGCCATTTCAACTTACACCCATTCTTTTTTGGTGCTCTCCCTTGGTGCCATATGGGGCGAGCTTAATGTCCTTTCCAAATAATAGCTCATAAAATATTAATATTCTCATGAATCTTTTCTTGTCCAATATAAATATTTTCTACCTTTAATCAATAGTTTTCAAAGGTCTTCTTTGCTCTGGCTATAAGCTTAAAATAAGACCAATTGCTTTTTCTCTTAAAAATGATATCCTAAACTAAACTAGTTTTGTGTGTTCTACCGAGCAGGGTTAGAAAAAAAATTTCCTCATACTTGTGTTTAATAAACGCTAAGGTGATATTATTATTATTACTATTATTTTTGGCAGCCAGTCTTCTCTGATGTCTTTCAGCTCACTGTTTATATAAACTCATCACTGATAGAAACTATTAACTACATGCCAAATATGCCACTAAGACAGATGAAGGCAATCCTGATTCCATTCTCTTTTTACTGGTTTCTCTCCAGTTCACATGTGTATGTCTTTCATGTGTGTGTGTTCCCAGTGACAGAAATATGATCTTGCCTGGTGCAGAAGTTATAAACCCAACTTTTGTAACTTACTCTGGAGAACAAGTTTGAGCATACTTAGTAAACATATGTGGAGAAAACTATACACACATTTTATTACTTTATTCTTTTTAAGTTGCCCTAAGTCCATCACAGAGTTCTTAAGTCTCACAAAATTGACAAAAAGCTCCCAAACATTTCATGAAAACATGCCCAACTTCGCAAATTTCTATCTCTGAAACCAGGTGGGTTTTTAAAACTACCCTAATTAACAGTTTCAGGAAGCATGTCATTGAACATATTTATAAGCAGAAAGCTTTCTCTGGAAGTGAACCAGGATGAGCTGAGATGAAGCTTTGGTGTCTATTTCTGGCTGTCACTGACTCACCTTCCACTGTGGTGAAACGCCAATTAACCTCCCCCAGTTTCCTCATTGGTGATATTTTTAAAAAATCACTTGGAGGTTGAGAAAATGGAGATTGTGGAAACTTTCTGTATGTGTAGGTAACAGGTGCTGTGTAAATGAAACACCTAATTTTTTAAATGATAGAAGCAGACTAAATTTGAGCAGGAATTAATGATAACCATGTAAGTCATTTTTAGCAGGCAGCACTTAATATTTGTTTGTACTTCTTTTAAACATTTATACAGAAGATATCAAACATCTTATCAAAGAGACAAGGCTGAAGTAGGATTTCCAGAATTGAAAACTTTTCTAGACCATTTGGATCTATATACCTAAAGTATTCTTATTCGGGTTTCTCAGGACAAAGGATTAAATAGTATGTATTTCTCATTAGCTGTTGTCTTAGATTAAATGTGTAGTTTACATCCAGGCATTACCAGCCTTTCCATTTGGAGCTGTGTGCGTGTGTGTGTGTGTGTGTGTGTGTGAGAGAGAGAGAGATGCTGATTCAAGGTCAATTTATTTAATCATATGCTATTGGTTGCATCTTATTTAAAAAAAGAAATTGGTTCTCTTTTTTAAAATGTATTTTAATGAAGTATAGTCAGTTCACAATGTGTCAATTTCTGGTGTACAGCACAGTGCTTATCATATAGGAACATACATATATTAATTTTCATATTCTTTTTCTCAGAATTTGCTTTCAGTAAGAGAGCTCTCATAACTTTCCAGTAGTTTCCGTTTACCTAATTTAATAGTCAAGTTACTAAAACTTTTATGTGATGTCATACAAATACCCTAGAACTGAAATGACAATTTTTGTTAAAACACCATATTGACATCTTGGATGAATCTTCTAGTTTTATCACTGTTCATTTTACCTATTCATAGAATTTAATTTCATAATTTTTTTTCAACCTAGAGCATTTTAACTGGCTATTTGGTGTATTAAAGTTGTATTTTAAAGAGACATATTCATATAAGTAAGAGAATAGAAAGTAATAAAATTAATTGAAGCTAGGATTGAGACACTGGAATGACATGTAAGAAAAAGTTTAAGAGAAGGATGATCTAGATTTTTTTTTAAAAAGTGAAGGATAAGGAGTTGAAGGCTAGAAGAGAGTTAACAGATCCTAATTTTTGCCGAGCCTGGTCCAAACTTAAAATCCTTTTCCAAAGCATGTTCCAGGCATTCACTACTGATTGATACAAGTGTGCATTTGAGATGAAAAACTATTTGGTTTCTATTTTGGGATTCAGGCACTTGAATGACTAAGTCTCTTGCTTTTGATGGCAATATCTTGAATGAGTCGTTTCTCAGCAGTGGGTGTCAAATAATGGCATTTAAGAACTTGAATGATGATATCTGCATCAACTCCCTCATATAAGAGAAAACAATACCACTATGAGATCAGAAGAAATCAAGACTCTGGCATTTACAGAGCAGCAGGAAGGAACTGCCTTGTGACAACATTTCATTTCACTGACAAGAACATGCTTGGCTGCGAGTCTTAGGCACTGATACATCAGCCTCTCTAGCTTCTTGAAGGAAAAAACCCTTTGGGATGATGATCGAAGGTGACAACTACATTATTGTATCCTACCTCTGTTGTGTCAGTGAACATGACATGATTTGCTAGAATACAGCATGGGTTACCATCAACTCCACTCGCTAGAAGGAATATGCCAAGGTTAATTAGGAACAGGTGCCCTTGTTTGCAGAGCCTCTTAGTTGCATGGACTGGCAGGCATACTCATTTGGGGGTACCCCTCATAGTGTACCTCCAAAATCAGTCTTTAGAGTGATAGGATAGGTACTGGGGCAATACTGAGATATCTTCATTCAACAAATACTTCTCATTTACTAAGTGGAAAGCAGAGTTGATAGTTACAGGAGATAAAAATACAAAGCATGTAAAGACCTTGTCTGCAGAAATTCAAAGTTTATCAGAGAAAATACTTGTATTCATTCATTCTTCATATCTTAACACAAATGTGATTTCTTTGAGATCAGTTTTCTCATTAGTTCTTACATGTGCTCATTTCTCACAGAAATCTTGACAATTGTAATGTCTTTCTCCCACTGGCTTATGAACTTTATGTGGCCCTACTCTGAGTCTGCTTCTCCATTTGTAAACCTAGTGTTGTTTGATCTATAGGAGATGCTCAACAGATAGTGTTTAAAAAAAATAGATCAATTCATTATAGAAAGGCTGAGCAATAGCACGTGTGTTGTGTTAGCACAAATTCAATGTGCCATTGAAGTCTGGGGCAGAAAGGAGTTGCCTCTGACTGGATAGAACATGAAAATTTTCATGAAGCATCTCAACTGAGCTTTAAAAAGTAGAGGTTGTTTGGATTTACAGAGATAAGATGCAGTAATAGAAAGAGGTGAAAACTAGGTACAAACTCAAAAGGAAGGCAAAAGAAATAGTTTTGTCTATTTATCTATCATGTTTATTCAAATATAAGTTGAATAAGACTAATGGAAGTAGTTTTCTTTCTTTTTCTGGCTTACTTCACTTTGACATTCTCCAGTAGCATCCATGTTGCTGCAAATGGCGTTATGTTGTTGGTTTTTATGGCTGAGTAGTATTCCATTGTATAAATATACCACATCTTCTCTATCCAGTCACTTGTTGATGGACATTTAGGCTGTTTCCATGTCTTGGCTATTGTAAATAGTGCTGCTATGAACATTGGGGTGCAGGTGTCATCCTGAAGTAGGGTTCCTTCTGGATATAAGCCCAGGAGTGGGATTTCTGGGTCATAGGGTAAGTCTATTCCTAGTCTTTTGAGGAATCTCCATACTGTTTTCCACAGTGGCTGCATCAAACTGCATTCCCACCAGCAGTGTAGGAGGGTTCCCCTTTCTCCACAGCCTCTCCAGCATTTGTCATTTGTGGATTTTTGAATGACGGCCATTCTGACTGGTGTGAGGTGATACCTCATTGTAGTTTTGATTTGCATTTCTCTGATAATTAGTGATATTGAGCATTTTTTTCCAGAAAGAGAAAGAAAAACACCGTATGAGATCGCTCATATGTGGAATCTAAAAAACAAAAACAGAAACAGAAACAAAAAACAAAGCGTAAGTACAAAACAGAAATAGACTCACAGACATAGAATACAAACTTGTGGTTGCCAAGGGGGCGGAGGGTGGGAAGGGATAGACGGGATTTCAAAATTGTAGAATAGATAAACAAGATTATACTGTATAACACAGGGAAATACACACAAAATCTTATGGTAGCTCACAGAGAAAAAATTGTGACAATGAATATATATATGTTCATGTATAACTGAAAAATTGTGCTGAACACGAATTTGACACAACATTGTAAATTGATTATAAGTCAAAAAAATGTTAAAAAAAAGTAAAGTAAAAAGAACTAGAAAAAAAAAAGACTAATGAAAGTAGAAACATAGAAATGGGTATTAGGTTCAGGATATAGAGGGATGGTGATCAAAGGAAAACTTGAGCCTAGTGAAAGACATAGCCAGTGTTATGTTTCAGTTATATTAAGTCATCAGTGGCATTTAAAAGGCCAAAAGACTAACGACTGTGAAATCAGGTAGAAAGCTATTGCAATATAGACAATGAGGATCCGGGGGTGGATATAGGGAGAAATGAAGCCCCAGTTCAAAAGATGTTGTGAAGGTATTTGAAGCACCTGAAAATTAACTGAATGTGGAAATTGGGGGTACAAGGAACAGAAAGGAGTAAAAACTGCATTGGTTTATTCAACTTGTTTTTAATGAGCACTTATATTATGCCATACAATAGAGATTTTTAAGCTAGAGGGGTAATAAATATGGTGGGGACTTACTTTTTTCATTTTACCAAGATGTAACTGGCATATAGATTGTATGTTTGTTATATAAAATACTGTATAAGTTTAAGTTGTACAGCATAATGATTTGACTTACATATACTTTAAAATGGTTACACAATAAATGTAGTTAACATTCATCATGTCATAGATAACAAAAAAAAAAAGAAAAAGCTTTTTTTTTACTTTTTTTACATTTTGATCACCTTTTCCCTCTCCCCACTCTCTATCAATGGTAACCACAAATTTAATCTTTTTTTTCTATGAGTATTTTTTATTCTTCATATAAGTAAAATCATGCAGTGGTTGTCTTTCTCTGTCAGACTTGTTTTGCTTAGCATAATGCCATCAAGGTCCATCTATGTTGTCACCAGTGGCAAGATTTCCTCCTTTCTTATGGTTGAATAACATTTACTTGCATGTATGTATGTATGTGCACACACATACATGCCACATCTTTCTCCACTCACCCATCAGTGGACAAGTGGACACCTAGATGGTTTCCATGTTTTGGTTATTGTAAATAATGCTGCTATGAATGAGGGTGCAGGTATCTTTTCAACATGGTGTTTTCATTTTCTTTGGATCTGTTCCCATGAGTGGAATTGCCAGATTATATGGCTGTTCTTTTTTTAATTTTTTGAAGAACTTTCATACTGTTTTCCTTTGTGGATGCACCAGATTACAATCTCATTAACACTGTACGAGGATTTTTCTCTACACCCTCCCCAGCATTTCTCTCTCACAGTTTGATGCTAGCCATTCTAACAGGTGTGAGGTGGTATCTCCGTGTGGTTTGATTTGCATTTCCCTAATGATAGTGATGTTGAGCATCTTTTCATGGATCTTTTGGCCATTTGTATATATTGGGGGGAAAAAGTCCGTTTGGGTCTGTGGCCCATGTTTTATTGCATTATTTTATGTTTTCTTCTAGTGAGTTGTAAGGTTTATACATTTTGGATATAACCCATTATCAGATACAGGGTTTGCAAATAGTTTTTCTCATTTTCTAGTTGTCATTTCATTTTGTTGAAATTTCTTTTGCTGTGTGGAAGCTTTTTAGTTTTGACGTATCCCCACTTATTTTTGATTTTTGCTGCTTGCGTTTTAGGTGCCTTATCCAGAAAAGTCCTTGCCAAGACCCGTAACAAGGAGAATTTTTTTAACAAGGAGAATGTATTCACCTAGGAGTTTATGGCTTTCCGTCTTACATGTAAGTCTTTAATCCATTTTAAGTTAACTTTTCTGAGTAGTGTGAGATGGAGATCTAGTTTTATTCTTTTACATGTGAATACCCAAATCTCCCCCCACCATTTATTGAGGAGGTGTCATTTCTCCATTGAGCATTCCTGAATCTCTTATCAAATACTAGCTGACTGTACATACACTTGGTTTTACTTCTGGGCTCTTGACTGTGTTCCATTGGTCTACTTGTCTGTTTTTAAGCCAGAACTGTACTGTTTGATTAATACAGCTTTATAATATCGCTTGAAAACAGGAAGCCTGATGCCGCCCCCCTTTGTTGTTCTTTCTCAGGATTGCTTTAGCTATTCAAGGTCTTTCATGGTTCCATATAAATTTTAGGAGGGATTGCATTGAATCTATAGATGGCTTTTGGTAGAATGGATGTTTCAACAATCCGGATTCTTCCAGTCCTCAAACACAGAATTACGTCCCCCTCCCTCTTCCCCTTCTCTTGTCAGTGTCTTATAGATTTAGTAAAGAGGTCTTTCACCTTACTTACATTTACTGCAAAGTACTTTATTGTTTTAGATACTATTGTAAATATAATCAGTGCCTTTAGTTTTTCAGATAATTCACTGTCAGTATATAGAAACACCACTGATTTTTTGCATGGTAATTTTGTATCCAGCAGCTTTACTGAATTCATTGATCAAACATAACAAAGTTTTGGTAGGAATCTTTGGGATTTTCTATATATAAAAATAATATAATCTATAAATACAGACATTTTCTTTTTTTTCAATTTTGATGCATTTTCTTTCTTTTGATTGCTCTAAGACTTCAAAGAACTATGTTGAATAGGAATAATGAGTGTGTGCAACTTTGTCTTGGTCCTGGTCTTAGAGGAAAAGCATTGTATCTTACACCACTGAAAATGATATAAGCTGTGGACTTGTCATATATGGTCTTTATTGTGTTGAAGTATGTTCCCTCTATACTGGATTTGTTAGGAGTTTTATCATGAATGGATGTTGAATTTTGTCAAATGTGTCTTCTTGTGTTGAGCTAATTTGCTTGCATGCTGTTAATGTGATTTATCATATTGACTGATTTGCGTATGTTGAACCATCCTGAATTCCTGGGGCTTAATCACAATTGGTCATGGTCATGGTGAATAATATTTTTTATGTGATGCTGAATTTAGTTTGCTAGTATTTTACTGAGAATGTTTGCAACTATTTTCATAATATTTATCAGGGATACTGGGGCCTGTAATTTTGGGATTTATTTTTGTTTTTTCTGGTAGTGTCCTTTTCTGCCTTTGATACCAGGGTAATACTGACCTCGCAAAATGAGTATGGAAGCATTCCCTCAAGTTTTTTTTAAACATTGAAAATGATTGGCATTAATTCTCTAAATGTTTGCCAAAATACACCTGTGAAGCCACCTGGTCCTGCGCTTTTCTTTGTTAGGAGATTTTTGATACTAGTAACTAGTCTGTTTGGATTTTTTTAAGTTTCTTCCTAATTCAGTCTTACTAGGTTGTTTCCAATAATTTTTCCATTTCTTCTAGGTCATTCAGTTTGTTGGTATATAGTTATTCATAGTAGACTCTTAAGTTCCTTTGTACTTCTATGGTGTCAGTTGTAACATCTCCTTTCCATGTATAATTTTGTTGATTTGGGTCCTCTCTTTTTTCTTTGGTTTATCTACTTAAGATTTTTCAATTTTGATTATCTTTTCAAAGAACCAACTCTTAGTTTTGTTAATCTTTTATAGTGTTTTCCTGTTCTCTTATTTATTTATGCTCTGTTCTTTATTATGTCCTTGCTAATTTGGGGCTTGGTTTCTTCTTCTTTCTCTAGTTCTTTAAGGTGTACAGTTAGATTGTTTGAGATCTTTCTTGTTAATTTAAGAATTTATTGCTATGAACTCTCCTCTTATAATTGTTTTTCCTGCATCCCATAAGTTTTGGTATGTTGTGTTTCCATTTTAGTTTGTCTTGAGATAACATTTTGTTTCACGATTTAATTTCTTTGATTAGTTGGTTGTTGAGGAAAGTATTGTTTAATTTCCCTGTATTAATATATTTTTCCAATTCCCCCCTGTTGTTTATTTCTAGTTTCATACCATTGTGGTCAGAGTGTATACTTGGTAAGATTTCAGTCTTCTTGAATTTGCTAAGACTTGCTTTGTGGCCTAGCATATGGTGTATCCGAGAAAATGTTCCATGTGCACTAGAGAAGAATGTGTATTCTGCTGTATACATCTGATAGGTTCATTTTGTCCAGAGTGTTTTACAAATATGCTCTTTCCTTATTGATTCCCTCTCTGGATGACCTATCCATTACTAAGAGGGGAATATTAAAATCCTCAACTATTGTGGGGCATAAATTGGGGCATAAATATTACAATTGGTTTATCTTCTTAATGAAATAACCCCTTTTCTCAATATATAATAAGCTTTTTTGTCTTACTTTTCTTACCATTTTTTTTTTTAGCTTAAAGTCTAACTTGTCTGATACAAGTATAGCTACTCATGCTTTTTTTTGGATACCAATTTGCTTGAAATATCTTTTCCCATCCCTTCGTTCTTTATGTGTGTCTTTGAGGTTAAAGCGATTCTCTTGGAGGCCACATATTGTTGGATCTTATTTCTTTGTTTTAATCCATTCAGAGATGCTATAGCTTTTGACTGGAGAATTTAATCTATTTCCATTAAAGCAGTTATTGAAAGCTGTGAATTTACTATTACTGTTTTATTTTCTTGCTAACTTTTAGATGCATTCTTCATATTCTACTGTCTTTTTTGTATTTTGATGTCTTTTGGTATCAGTATGCTTTGACTTCTTTATTATGTTACTTTGTGTACTAAGGGTTTTTCCCTTATGGTTACCATGAGGATTATATAAAATACTTTAAAATTATAACATCTCATTTTAAACTGATAATGACTTAATTTCAATAGCATTCCTAAACTTTACACTTTTACTTCTCTTTGCACTCACATTTTAAGTTATTGATGTCACAGTTTACATATTATTTATATTCTGTTACTAATAACAGATTACTGCAGTTATCATAAATTTTACTGCATTAGTTTTAAAATTAGGAAAAAAGAGTTGTAAATGAATTACACACCACCATTACCATATTATAGAATCAAATTTGACTATATAGTTACTATTACCACCTCACTTTATGCCACCTCCTTGTGTTTTTATTATGTTAATTCGTATCCTTTTATTTCTAGCTAAAGAACTCTTCAACATTTCTTGTGGAGGAGGGTACAGCTCAGGGGTAGGGTGTATTCTTAGTGTGCACCAGGTCCTGGGTTCTATCCCCAGTATCTCCATTAAAAATAAATAAACAAAAATAAATAATTTTAAGTATTTGTGAGGCAGGTGTAGTAGTGGTGATCCATTCCCTCAGCTGTTGTTTGTTTGGGAAAGTATTTATCTCATCTTCATTTCTGAAGGACAGTTTTGCTTGGTATGAAATTCTTGGTTGACAATTTTTATTTTCCACTATTTTAAGTATAGCATTCCATTCTTTCCAGCCTGGAATGATTCTGTTGAAAATCTATTGGTCATCTCATGCGGGCTAACATGTATGCAATTTCTCTTTGACTGTGTCCCAAATGTCCCATAAATTTTCTTCACTCTTTTAAATTTTTATTTATGTTCCTCTGATTTGATAATTTCTAATGTCCTCTCTTCTAGTTTACTAATTCTTCATAGTCAAGTCTGTTTTTGAAGCTCTCTATTGAATTCTTCAATTGAATGATGATACTTTTCAGCTCTAGGATTTTGGTTTTTTTGATGGTATTAATTTCTTTGTAGAACTTCTTCTCTACAAACTGTTCAAGTGTCACTGTAAGCAGGGCTATTGGATGGGCTGTGAAGCCTCCTGTGTTATGTTCTCTGGCTGGGGAGTCTGAAAGATGTATTCAGCAACAGAAAGGTTTACAATTAGTTTCCCTGCCCAGAGACAGTGACAGAACTATCTCCAATGCCAGTAAGTTTCTTTGTTTGTGGTCTTAAGCTAATCCATGCCCTAAGTTACTTGGTCAAACAGAGCCACTGGCTTTGCTCCACAGGCTATCATCTCTGCTGCCAGACTCCCGTTCAAGTGTCTCGAGGCTACACAACTTTCCATGTATTCTTTCTAGGCTTTCTGGCTGGGAAGGGCTAGAAACATCACTCAGGAGAAGGCTAGGGTATAATTTAGCTCAACTGCCTGGGTAGGGGCAGACAAGGCTCCAGGACCAGCTCATCTCTTTGTTTGAGGACCCCCAAGTGGGGGGGGGGGACCCTGCTGAGTTCTCTGGTCAGACTATGCCACCGCCTTGGTTCTGTAGAGGAGCAAAGCTGTTGATGGGGATTTCTACTTGGTTAGTGCAGGTAGGAAGTCAGTCTGCTGAGATCCAACTGCTGATTGTTATAAGCCCCTCTCCTTATCTCAGTCCCAGTGAGGTTCCTAGTGGTGAAATGACACCCCAGGGAGTCCCAAGAAGTGACACACAATGCTGGGGGTTTGGGGGGCAGGGCTGGATGTCTACCCTGGTATCTTTTACCCTGGAGGGATCACAGGCTCAGGGGCTATCTCTCAGCGTGGTGCTGTGCCAGCCTCAGGGAAGGGCAGTGTGGTCAGCATGTAGTGACTCCTCTTACCCTTCTGATGCAGTCCTTCTTCGTCTCTGTGGTGTGTGTGGTGGGGGATGCTTCACCTCCATATTCAGTAATTCTCTTGGAGGTGTCTTGTTCATGAGTAGTTGCTAGTTGTTGTTCTTGTAAGGTAGAGCAAAGTCTGGAATGACCTGAGTCACCATCTTGGTGATATCACTGATCAATTCTTATTGGTGGAGCATTTATAGAAATGGAATATAATAAGAATGGGAATGAGTTTTGTAACAGTTTTATAACAGAAACTATGTATATGTAAAAATCTCAAACTTAAATATATTTGTTTGAGAAGACTTCAAATAAAGATACCTCCTGAAAAGATGGAACAAGAAGCAATGAGAGGTCAGGACTAGTAATACTATAGATTTACTATAGATTTGAGCAGAGAATAGATTGTAAGGGGACAAAAACAAAGTATAAGTAGTGTTCAAGGGTAAAAAAGGATTTGGATGAAAAAAAATACGAGTATTATAATGGGCATGTTGATTTTCAGGTTCAAGAGGACTATCAGAATGGAGGCACTGGAGGACTAATTTTGAGCTCAAGAGAGAGGTGAGAACCAATAATATAAATTCATTGTTATAGATGTATGTATGGAATCATCCAGAGAGGGAAGGATAGGCTCCAGGAAAGCAATGACATTTGAGAACACAACAAAGAGGAATGTGGAGAGATAAGTGATAGGATGAAGATAAAATACTCATTTTCAGGTGAAAAGAGGACATTTTAAGGAAGAAATAAATTGTCATCAACACTGTCAAACATCCTGTTCCTGTCTTGGTAAGTAAGGACTCTTGATGTTTCTATTGAATTAGGCAGCTGAAAGGTCACTGGTATGCTTAGGAGATCATCCTTAATAGACTGATGCAGGCCCATGATCTGAGGTTTAAGGGGAATATTTACTTAAAAAAATTAAATGACTAGTGCTTCCTTATTGAATGTGGTCATGAAGGAAAAACTGGTGGCCAGAATGGAAAAGAATATTGTGTTCCTTTGGCATTAGAGTGATTTTGATGTATTATATTTATTTAGGGTAACTAGCGCAAGTGTTCACATTTTAAAGCAAAGGTAAATTAGTAACAACAGAGGGAGGAGAACAAGAGAGACAGAGATAAAAAGATTTCCAGAAAGTCAAAATCACTGACCTCAAGGATGGATAGTGGTGACAGAATTATTTGCCAGGGCTTTTATTTGCATCTGTAATTACCTTTATTTATTTCCTTCCTTCATATATACATATATATATATACAGATATCCTTGAGTTAGGCTATGAAAATATTTATGTGTGTGTGTGTGTATATATATATATATATATATATATGTATATAATGTCTATATTTAATCTTAATTTATATTTCAGTCATAAGAGTTTTTCTTTCCTCGGAATCTACTCACACTTAAAACAGTAAGTGAGAATTCACATGCAAATGGTGTATAATACAGTTGTATTGTTTCCTGGGTAATTAAAATAGGGTAAGGCTTTACATTTGATGAGAGAGATATATTTTCATTTCTCTTCTAATTAATATTGAATTATAAAAATTATAATTACTAAATTATACTTAGTCTTATTAAGCATACTGTAGATGGAAAAGAGCTAAGAAAGCAGTTTGCCCAGTCATTTTTAAAACATTTTAATATGATACTTTATCAAATAAAACATTCACGAAATCTCAACAAATAAATCAAGGCAATTACACTTCCCTATTTTACAAGCAGGGGTTATATTTTTTTCAGTTTTTCCTTTAAACATATTTCCATGGGGAACACTAGATATGTTTGCAGAAATCCAGATATGAAGAAGACATAGGTCTTCCTTGACTCATGACAGAGTTCAACATTCAGTGGTTTATCAGGCTGTTAAATTTTCTAAGTCAAAAATGCGTCTGAAAAACTAACCTACTGAACATCATAGGTTAGCCTATCTTAGCTAGGCTCGGAATATTTACATTAGCTGACAGTTGGGCAAAATCATTTAACACGAAGATTAAAGTGCTGAATAGCTCATGTAATTTATCAAGTGTCGTACTGCAAGTGGACGAAGGGTGGTGTGGGTCCAGTAAGGGCTGTCACTGTGTCAGTTGTTTTCCTTCACAGTCACCTGGCTGACTGGGAGCTACAGCTTGCTGCCCAGCCTCTCAGGACAGCAAAATGTCACATAGCCTGGGAAAAAATATTAATTCAGAAGTTGAAGTAGCATTTCTCCTGAATATGTATTGCTTTTGCACACTCATAAGTCAGGGACCATTTATGTTTTGAAATCCAATATTTTTTAATCTTTTCAATTTTATAGATGGCTTAATAGGCACAATGAAGACTGATTTTAATACGCTGCTTATTGAACTAGTTGGGACCAAAATCCAGTGTTTAATCATATCACACTGATTCATTACCTGGGTCATCCTCAGTAACTTGTTTTTGCTTAAGAAGAGGGAGACATGGATGAATATTGGGTCGATGATGAGTGTCTGCAATGGAAAACTCAGAACCCAAAGATAAGTCACTCTTGTCATACTTTATCATAGTAAGCCTTATATTTTTGCCAGTATTTTAAGACTTTTTTCATTTAATGCATGCTCTAATAACCCAATTGTCCAATTACAGCCAAGCAAACATCTGATGCAGAGATAGCTGAGAAAACGTTTGTACTGATTAGACAAAGTTGGCACTGCTCTTTCCTCCCATACTCCTACCTTAAACATATGTATGGCAGCTAGCACTAGAGTAGCTCTCTTATGACTATGATGCAAGACAGCATCTCTTCCAGCATTCTGGAATGGAAGAAGAGATGTCTTATAAGTAAGTAATCTTCCTATTTATTTAAACTATGATAATGCAAGTTTTTATTGTTGCTGTTATTATTTGGAGCCTCATATTTCTCACAGACAAGTAACAAATTCTACTGAGTTTTTATTTTTCCAAAGGGAAACTATCCTCTGATAAGATATTCTTGAGTTATCAATGCCTTTTATACTGGCAAGTGATGTGTAAGAAAAGAAAAAGTCATGTATGTTTTTATACCTCCCTTTGTTTTGAACCAAAACTTAGAATGAATATATTAATGCTTTGAATGTTAAATGAGTTTATGAATATGATATACTAATAGTTTTAAATACTTTCTGTCACCCAGAATCCATCATACATGCTGGGGATTTATTATTGCAGTCAAGGGGGTAAGGTAGAGTCTAGTGAGGAATAGTGTGAGATATAATAATTAGTCCATCAGTGCTTTAACTGGTGAATTAGAACCGCAAAATCTTCCTCACTGCATTGTCTTTGCCCCTTACGTGGGTATTCCTAATCACATATATATTGACTATATAATTAAGCTTTTCATATTCACTCTTTCATTACATATTACTGGTCAGACTTTTTTTTAATCTATTGCAGGTAACTGCAGTGGGAGTCAGGAAAAGTTTGTAACTTCTCTTGGCCAAGTCTGCCATACTATAAACCCTTAAAATTCTAACATTTATGCATTTCTATATCTTCTCTTAAAAAGAGTTCCTCAAGCACATTTCAAATAAGAACATCTCCAGCACTTACTAAGCTAACTGTATTTCCACCCCACATTAATCTTTGATTAATCTGTAACAGGTAAATCATTTTATTTCTTCAGGCACCGATTCTGATGTGGACAGTTCCCCATAATCTACACACCTTTGCTAGTACAGACTCCAAACAAAAATAATACAGCAGTAATGAAGATTAACTGTAAGTAATTGCCGTGAAACTGACTGACTGAGGCTAAAGGAAGACAGATGATTCATATTTAACTTATTTATCTGGTACCGACTTCCTGTTCTAACTAATCATGCAGAGGCATATGGTTATGAATATTCAGAAGTTTTTTTAATGGCTTAATAATCTTTCTTCCTTTGTTTCTAGGAACAGACATCGCAACACACACTGAAATAGAGGCTCGCACGTGTCGGAAGCAGATAAAGTAATATATCACGTGCTGATCTTCCATCGCACCACAAAGGTGGGCCAGCCATCAAAGGAAAAGCACCACTCCCATCTGCATTTTAATGCAGAAAGAACACAGAGCTGGCTTAGCCTGGACTCTTTGGATTAAAGTAAAATTTCGACTTCACTGCGAGCCACCACACGCGAGAGCATGTCACAGAACTATTCAGAAATAGATAGTCAGTTAGCTCCGAGTGTCCCAGCACGGCGCGTCTGCTCGCTGCTTTCCCCTGAGGAGAAGGAAGTTCACCTGCAGTGAAGAGCAAGATGCTGGTTTTGCTTCACGTCTGACAAGGTGATGCTTGTGTTGTTTACGCTCCCTCTTCCTCTCAGACTCCCCTTTTGCCCTTCGTCTGCTTTGTGCCCTGGGACCCTGACCTCCCTGGACTATGTCACTTGAGCTTCCTTGACCTCTGATTTCCAGCTGAGTTTGGCCCATGGGAGGCACTATGGGGAACTGGGAGACAGGAGGAGATGGAGATATTTACTTCCCACACTCCTTTACTGATTGTCTCTAGTTCTTGGTGGAGCCACTCAATATTTACAGGTCCTCCGGGGTGATCTCTCTTTCATGGCTCAACACTTTTCCCTCCGCTGAACCTAAGGGTAATAATTGCTAGCCTCTGTTGCTCGTCCCTGGGTGCATCACCTTTTTTTGTGGTTTAATCTTACTTGAAAACTCTATAAAAGTTACCTTAATTTTAGAACCAGTATATCAGTGAGCAAACTCAAAGGTTTATCCAAATAGCCCACAGAAAACAAACATCAAGATGCTGATAAGATACAGCGTACAGATTCTCAGGTAAGGAAGATTAGAGGTATCGTAAATTACTGCTCTTCTGAAGGCAAAAGTATGATCTGCAGGCAAGTCGGTTTGGACCTTTTTTTTTTTTTTCCATTTTATGATACACCACATTCACATAGTCAATTCAGAGCTATGCACAATATAAGGCTAATGACTGCATGAAGTAAGAATCTATTCTTTCCTATCCTGCTTATTAAGAAAGCATATTATAAAGCAAGCGTGTGAGAATAAGGTCGTTATAAGTAAATCTTGAAACTGTGCAACTGTAAAGAAAATTATTTGCAAATTATGGGTTACTCCTAAAAAATTTGCAACATACCACAGATTCACCTATGCCGCAGTCAAGAACAGCTTTCATGAAACCAGAGTGGAAAGATACTTCTTTCGGAATCCTCTATCAGGGGGTAAGTGACAAATTTTCCTACTTCTTCTTCTATTGGTTATAGTAGTCCAGCACTTTATGAGTGAGTAATATGAACTGAGTGACTAGAAGCATGTGTGATAGTTCAAAGAGTTTTGAAAAATCTATGTTGAGATTTAGTTTACCTGCAATGAAACTATGCATATTGTTAGCTATTAATGTTTAACGAAAGGAATCTAGAGGTGACTAGCCAAAAAAACATACTTCCTGTTGTTAAAAACTTCTTAAGTATCTATTATAACATTCTTTCACTGCCTAATTGTCATCAAGCATGACTAAGGCCTACTTCAGAGTGAAATACGTATTGTACTGAGATGATCAACAAAAATTAATACCCACACAGAAAGAGACTGACAACAGAGAATCCAAAGCATAGTCTGAACACTCTACGGATGGATTCTGGTTCTCAGTTAAGGAAAAAAAAAATCATAGAATCCCATTAGTATTATCTTTGTATAAGCATTTATGAATATGTCAGGGTACTGTGATTTCCAGAAAAGTAAGAAATATATGGTTGAATATGAAACATAAATATTTTGTAGGAGTTTATTCATTAACATTTATTTATATCCTTAAAAGGTTCATAGATAGCTCCAGGTAACTATACAGATTTATACACATTTTTCTCCTACAAACTTAAATTTCACCATCTGTTGATTTATTAGCAAAACCACTGCATAATACAGCTTCAACATCTTCAACAACAGGAGACACTCTAGAGACATTTTATATGACTGGCTCTCTAAGTCATTCTTATAAAAGGGAATACTTTTATATAAACAGCTTTGTAGAGTACTCATAGTTTTAGAATTTCTTGTTCCTTGCTTCCACTTGAGAAAAAAACAAATATTTTAAGGGAAAATAAGTTGGACTGAACATTTGTTTTTTCCCTGTTTTCCTCACTATAACAGGTAAAAGGTACTATATGGACAGTTTTAGGATCTGGCTTGTGCACTGTCTGAGCTGCTACGTTAGAGTCAGGATTTGTAAGACCAAATTCAATTCCCATCTTCCTTCTCATGCACCAGACTTCTGGTCAACATCATACAAGCAAAGGAATGGCAGAATTGAGAGCACTGGCAAATCCTAAAAAAGATTTAATAGCCAGCATCATCTATGTTCAGAATAAAAGGAGCTAAAGTATGAATGTTTATTAGCTCCAGATAACTGCTTTGCCAATGTCAACCAGTAAAATTCTCCCACCATACCCGGGATTCAATGACTCTAGAATACTGTCCAGAAGTCTGGATTTTTGGCAATCACCTTGGATGATACAATACAGGGTTCAAAGGCAATACTTTGAAAAACACGGCCACGGGGAATAAAAAGGTATAATTTTGAATTTCCCATTAGTCATTTGCTTGTCATTCATACCTCTTTTTAAATCTAATTCTTAAATTATTTAATTTAAAAAGGCATCCTGTTTAGGAGAAATGGGATGTTACTAAGAGATTTAAGGATGTGATAACCTGGTTCTTAGAACTGTTGCTAACTGATGATACTTAATTCCAAGATAACTACCAGTGAACACAGTGTAATAAGGTAGCACCAGTGTGCACCAGAATCAGGGAAAGAAAATTTTGTATCCCACAAGTTAGATAGATATATTCTTAAAACGAGATACAGGAACCCCAAAGAAGTATCCTTGCATGCTCCAGGTAAACACTGCAGTCAGCACTGTTCCTAACCTAAGCGGTCCCTCAGAAGAGAGCGCAGCAATGACACTTCAAACACCCCTCCCCACACACTGTCCCTGTGCTGCCTTCTTAAGGGCAGAGTTCCTCCAGGCAGTCACTAACTGGCCACGTATGTAAGTGGGAGACGCTGACTCCATGGGTGCCACTTTTCAGTCCTAAAGGGATCACGAACACAGTATTTTCAGGTAGTTTATTATTCTCTTGGTTTTAAGTACAGTTTATCAGGATGTGAGGGAGGAAGAATGGAACTCAATCATTTTATAAAAAAGAAAACTCCAAAATAGAGATAAATGTCTGTATCTATATGTATGTATCGTGATGCTGAGAGGCAGCAGGTGGTGTGTTCAACTGCTTTCAGTATTACCATAGAAAACCGAGGTCATCTGACAAGCATCAGTGGGTAGTTTGGGCTGAACAATATTTATGAGCTCTGTGGGGCGTGAGTAGTAAGATCAATACAGCAAAAAGTAGGAGTTGACAGATTTCCAAGCTTCATTCTGCTACCATTTCTGGAAGTCAGGGACCTTTGTGTTTGGACTCAATTGAACATTCGTTCAAATGCTGCTGGAAGAAGATATTTAAAATCCCATTTTCTCTTCTACTTAAAAGTTCCTGGCCTTTACTATTAATGATCAGACCATCTACACACTTTTAATGTATGCAGGTTTTATATCATTTTTTGCATGAGGATTCTTTTTGAAATACATTTGTTCCTTGCTAATTTCCCCCTGTTATTAAAGAGACCTTGAGATGTGGGTACTTTCTATTCACACTTCAACAAAAGCTGAGCAGCTCCATGTTGTCTGATTGTTTCATAAAAACCACAAAGCATAGGTGGTTCATTTCCCTTAAGAAGCTGAACTATAGTGAAGGATTTCACCTAAACTTGGCTTAAGAAAGTTAAAACACTCTTATTCCATCAGCAACTACTTTCTGGCAACATTGTTCAGACCAAGTAAAGGAAGTTAAAAATAAAAGCTGTACCTTACTGATCAGTCCTTTCATGATGCACATTTAGCTATAGTTAACACTGGGACTTACTGCTCAAAAATAAAACCCTACATAGAGGGCTGGGCCATATGTAAGGTGAAGGTGCTAAGCCTCATTTTGTAGTTATGTAAAGAAAGTAAAATGGCTTTACCTCTACCCTGCCATAATATCCCACCAGTTCTTACACTTGAGCCATCTTCCCTAAAGTTAAAGAACACAGATGGTAGACGTGAAAGGTAACTTATGCCAGGATCACCCAATTCTCCCTACTGTGAGTCATCAATTAGACTGGGAACCAGCGAAGGTGAATTCTGATGGACAGACTAGCTGGAGGAAGAATGATGGAGCCACTAACGGTCAGAAGCTGGTGGAGGGCAGGCATAAATGGTACACCAGCACAATATTATTTGTTGCATGACAGACAATACAAGGGCACTGATGGTGAGGCTAGGATTGAATGGAGAAAGGCTCCAAGAAAGAACAAAGTAAGAGATGGACTCAAAATTGAATATTTTCAAGTATGATGGAGAATTTTGTAGGCAGAATGTAGGCTTGTAATAAAAAATATATTAGGTACAAAAAGCTGATACAAATGAAAATACACAATATGATCTCGTATTTGTGTAAAAGAATCATAAATCAAACTGTCAGGAGACCTTTGACCTACTGGAATGATAAAAACTAACTGGATAAAGACGTCTGTCTCCCTTGCATTTAAAATAGAAATACATAGAGAAATTTAAGCATTCAGTTTTTTTCTGAATATCTTTTTGATTTTGATCCCACTATTTAGAGATCTACTGCTGCTGCAAAGACAATGAGAGTACTGGCTCTCCAGAGCACTGCCTGATTCTGAATCATAATCCAGATCCCAAGAGATTTTTCAGGCTCTTGAAAGCTTTTTATCTCTGTTTTTTCCTGACACTGAAGAATCTTCTGTGTTACTGTAGGGCCAGATCATTTGTGCTCAGGGTTCTTAACTTTAAACCCTCGAGACCCTCTTCGCCTCTCCTCCCAATTTTTCATATTTCCTAAATGAATCTCTATTCCATACATCAAAAATTTTACATAGGTGTTGAGTCAGTTACTCAGTCTCTCTCTATAGAAACAGATGATGTAGGTATAGACATCTATACAAATACATCTATACAAATAGATATGATAAATATATTTGTGATAGATGTAAGATAAATAATATCAAGTGTTATAAAGATACAAGGCAGTGAGAACTAGTATAGGGAGAAATGCAAATTGGTATAAGACTTTGGAAAATAACTTGTCATTACTTTGTAAGGTAGAAAATGCAAATATCTTACCAATTATTCTTTCTTCTTTTAGGCATTTACACTTTGGAGAAACTCTAGCATCAGTGTACCAAAACACATGATAAACAAATCTTTGTAACAGAAAAGTTGGAAACAAACCAAATGTGCAATGCAAGGAGAATGTATAATAAATTAACATACAGTTCATTCATTCCCAAAGCTGCATCGAAATATGATTATTTGTATCAATAATGTTCCTTGATAAAATGAAGTCAACAGACTAAAACTAAAAACCAAAGATTATTTTATATGGGGATACTTGTCTATATTTTATAACTATGTTTTCTGTTTTTAAGAAAGAGAGTGATAAACGTATGATCAGGGAAGGACACAGTTTTTCCACAGGGTTCTGTTTTTTAAGCTGTGTAGTGAGTATATGTAGCCATTTGATTATTTTGAAATAGTCAAAAATAGATAGAAATATTTATGTAAAGGATAAACAGATTTAGGATGTTATAGTCAAAAAGTATTTTCAGTTGTATCAGGAATTTCTGTGCCTTAAACTGGGAAAAAAATACTACATAATGTGAATAATAACGCATTTGAATGGAAGATTGGTACTAATAACAGAGAAAATACCAAATATTGCTTATATCTTCTGAGATTACATAGTAAATGTTTACCATGTACCAGAATTATAATAACTTTATATATGTTAACTATTATCCTCTTTCCATCACCACAAAATAAGTATTTGGCTTTGGAGTAATTAGTCATGAGGCAATAGACAACAGACTAAATATCACACTCTTAATCACTGAGTTTTAACCTTAGTTCTGGTCACTAGCTATGGGACTTGTCATACTTCTACTTTGTACCTGAGTTTATTATTTTCTAAATTGATAATACTGATCGGTGCTACTGTGAGGAGTAAATAAGGTAAAAATCTCAAAAAGAATTAATATTTAATAATTTCCATGCATCAGGTGCTATACTGAGCCCTTTATATAAATTAATAGAAATAACAACATAATGGCCATATCAGTTTCCTGGATGATTCTACTCATGCTTTAGTCCATTTGTTGTTAATGACCTTAAGAACTAACTATAGAAAAACTCAAAGTTGATAATCACCTGGTTTGAATGTCTCCTATTTCTAACCTATAATTTTGCTTTTTAGTTGAGAAAAAAACCATTGAATTGCTATTCTAATGGTCAAAAAAGGAAAAGCAAGGAAGATCTTGAAGAAAGAACTATCAGAAAGATCACATCCGTATTCCTGAAATAATTACACAATCTGATTAAATGCCAAGCTGAATTGGACTTGCAATATTTTAGAAAAAAGAAGATTGTTGTGGAGGCCAGCTTAAGGTCTAAATATTCACTGCATCAGAAAATAGGCATCTTAATCTCAGACATGATTTTAGGTATGTCCTTTTGTAACAAAGAGACCTAAGGTCAAGTTCAAACAGGATTAGACATGTGTAAAAATTTCCACTTCGTGTGATTTTGTTTCCTCAGTTGAGTACACTGACTGCCAAGTATCTTCTTTATTTAGGATGGGCCTTGGAAGACATTTCAATATGACTTTCTGGAGGTTTCAAATTGAGTAAACTATACTTGAAAGAATACATATAATTGTAATTTTATCACAAGCAGAATTTTCTTAAGTTCCCAGTTCAAAGTCAGTGCATTTTGCCACCTATTAAAAATAAAAAGAAAAGAAAAAAAATGGAGGAATGACTCTACCTGATTTCAAGACTTCAATAATCAACATAGTATGGACTTCTCTACAAACAGATCAACAGACTAGAGAGCCCAGAAATACACACCTATAAATGCAGCTAACTGACCTTTGACAAGGAAGCAAAAGCAATGTGATGGAGCAAATATAGTCTCTTAAACAAATGATGCTGAAACAACTGGACAGCCGCATGTGAAAAAAGGATTTAGATACAGACTTTACACCCATCACAAAAGTTAACTCAAAATGAATCAGGGACCTATGTGTAAAATGAAAATCTGTAATATTCCTAAAAGAAGAAAACTGAGATGTCTTAGAAATGGTGATGCCCTTTTTGATACAACAGAGGCACACAGTCCATGAAAGAAATTATTAGTAAGCTGGAATTCATTAAAATTAAAAATTTCTACTCTGTGAAAGACTCAAGAGAATTAGAAGACAATTCACCAAATGAGCATAAGAAAAGATGACACACATTTTGGGTCAAAGAAATACAAATTAAAACAAGAATGAGCTACCACTTCACATCTATTACAATGGCTAAAATCTCAAACACTAGAAAGAATGCAGAACAAGGGGCATTCATTACAATGATGGTATAAATGCAAAATGATACAGTCATTTTGAAAGACATGTTGGTGTTTTTTGCAAAACTAAATGTATTCTTACCCTATGATCCAGCAGTTGTTCTTTGATATTTACCCAAAGGAGTTGAAAATTTATGTCCATACAAATTGACAAACTAGCTATCAAGTTTTGAAAAGACATGGATAAAACTTAAGTGCATATGAAAAAGTGAAAGAAGCCTGATTGATGAGGTTTATCTCCTACAAGTGATCACTCCATCAAAATTCCACTCCGTGGAAGAGGTGAATATTTTATCTAACCTGCAGAAACCCATAGAAATAGTAAAAGTACAAAAAAAAGGGGGATCATTTTTTAAAATCTTCAGAAACACATTTTAATGAAATAGGTATAAGTGATCTGATTGAAAGTTTAAAAGTCAAAGTTCATCACCTAGGTGAGGACAGCAATGTAAGAACAAAGTGAGAATTTTAACAAAGAAATAGGAAATATAATACAAAAGTTATCAAACAAATTATAAAGCTGAAAGGAGTATCATATCTGAACTGGAAAATTCAACAGAGGGATTCAACAGCAGACTAGGAAGAATCTGCAAACAAGACATTGGAATTGGTGGAATTGATGCAATCAGGAGAAGGAAAAGAAAAAAGGGAATGGAAAGCTGTGAAGAAAATTTAAAAGACTTACAGGACACCATCAAGCCCACCAATATTCACATTATAGGGGGTCCCAGAAAGGGGCAGAAAGCTTCTTCAAAGAAATAATGGTTGATAACTTCCAAAAAGTGGAGAAAGAAACAGAACTAGGAATCCCAATGAGTACCAAGTAAGATGAAATCAAACAGACCCAAACCAAGACAATAAAATGAAATTGTCAAAAGTTAAAGACAAAGAGATAACTTAAAACATCAAGAGAAAAGCAACTGTTACATACAAGAAAACTTCTGTAAGACTATCAGCAGATGTTTCAGGAGAAACTTTACAGAACAGAAGGGAACAGCATGATATATTTAAAGTGCTGAAAGAAAAAACCTGCCAATTAAATATACTCTACCCACAAACTCATACATCTATATTGAAGAAGAGATAGAGATTTCCAGACAAGCAATAGCTGAAGGAGTTCATCACCACTAGACAGCCTTATAGAAATGTTAAAGGGAGTTCTTCAAGCTGAAATAAAAAGAAAACTAGTAACAGGAAATCTTATGAAAGTATAAAAATCAATGCTAAAGGTAAATATACAATTAAATTCAGAATACTGTAAGGTTGAAATGTGGCTTTATCACCTGAAGTGTTAAAAGACCTTTAATTAGTAATAACTTATTACTTATTAACAGGTACACCATGTTAAAAGATGCAAACTGAGACATCAAAAAGATGAAATATGGAGGAGGGAGTGTAAACAGAGTTTTGGTATGTGTTCAAATGAGGTTGTTATTAGCTTAAATTATTAAAAACAAGTTTTATATATTTAAGGTTAATCACAAAGAAAAAGCCAATATAGTAAAGAAATGGATGAAAATTTCCAATCAAGCAATACCCGATTATATTACTGCCCATAAGAGATTCACTTTGCTTTAAGGATACATTGAAAGTGGAGGAAAAGAAAAAAAAAATTCCATGCAAATATAAGACAATAGAAAAAAATAAACAAAAAACAAGGATAGTTATATTTATATCAGACAAAATAAACTTTAAGCCAAAAACTGTAATAAGAGACAAAAAAGGTCATTATATAAAGATAAAGAGATCAATACAAGAGGATATAAGTTTTTAAAATATTTATGCACCCATTGTAGGAGCACCAACATATTAGTAGTATTAACAAGCCTAGAGGAAGAAAGAGATAGCATTAATATTAGGGTGTTAAATACCTATAACAGATCACCTAGACAGAAAATCAGTAAGGATACAGTAGACCAGATGGGCCAAAAAGGTATTTATAGAATATTTTATCCAACAGAATACACATTCTTCTTAGATGCATGTGGAACATTCTCCAGGATAGAGCATATATTAGGCCACAAAACAAGTCTTAAACAGTTTAATAATACTGAAATCATATCAAGCATCTATTCCAATTACAATGGTATAAAACTAAAAATCAGTCAGAAAAAGAAAACTGCAAAATTCACAAATGCATGGCAATTAAACTACAAACTCCTGAACAAGCAATGGGTCAAAGAAGAAATCAAAAGGAAAATTAAAAAGTATCTTGATAAAAATAAAAATGGAAACACAACATACTAAATCTTATGGGATGCAGCAAAGGTAGTTCTAAGCGCAAAGTATAGCATAAGTGACTACTTTAAGAAAAAAGAGATCTCAAATACAAAAGCTTTGTACCTCAAGAAACTAGAAGAATAAAACATACTAAACCCAAAGGTAGTATAATGAAAGAAATTTTGGGTAGTATAATGAAAGAAATAACAAGACCCAGAGCAGAAATAAGTCAAGTAAAGACTAAAAAAAGACAATAGAAAAGATCAATGAAACTAAGCGCTGGTTTTTTGAAATGGTAAAATAGTTATAATACCTCTTTTTATTTCTAGTTTTATTTACTTGAGTCTTCTCTCTTTTTTCCTTGTAAGTCTCACTGAAGTATTACCTGATACCACACAAATTAAAAAAGATAGATTACTGAGAACCATTATATAGCAACAAGTTGGCTAGCCTAGAAGAAAAAGGATACATTCCTAGAAACATACAACCTATCAGGACAGAGTCATGGAAATATAGAAAATCTGAACAGACCAGGTATTAGTAAGGAGACTGACACAGTAATTAAAGGATCCCAACCAGACGGTTTCACTGGTGAATTTCACAGAACATTTAAAAAAGAACTGATGTCAATCCCTCTCAAACTTTTCCAAACAGAAGAGGAGGAACACATCCAAACTTTATGAGACATGCATTACTTTGATACTAAAAACAGATAAGGGTATAATCATTACAAGAAAAGAGAGTGCATGCTAATTTCTAATGAACTTAGATACAAAAACAATCAATAAAATATTAACACATTGAATTCAATAGTATATTGAAATAAAACAATAATAAAGTAGGATATATTCCAGAGATATAAAAATGGTTAACATTCTCGAAGTAATAAATGTGGTACACAATACTAATGAAATGAGGGATAAAAATCATGTGGTTATCTCAATAGTTGCAGGAAAAAAAAATTTTAAAAATTCAACTTCCTTTTATAATAAAACCTGCAAACAAACTGTATTTAGAGGGAATATATGTCAGCATAATAAATGTAATCTGTATATGACAAGCCCAGAGCTAACATTATGGTGAAAAGCTAAAAGATTTATCTACAAGATCAGGAACAAGACGAGGATGCTCACTCTCACCAATTTTTTTTTCCAACATAGAATTATAAGTTTTAGCCAGAGCAATTAGGCAAGAATAATAAAAGGCATCAAAACTGAGAAGATTCAAAATTGTCTGTATTTGCAGACATCATATTATATACAGAAAACCCTAAAGACTAAACAAACACACACACACGCGCGCGCACACACACACACAAATCCTGTAGGACTAATAAATGAATTCAGTAAAGTTGCAAGATACATAATATATAAACAAATTTGCATTTCTATACACCATCAGTGTACTTTAAGAAAAATGATTTTTTAAATATCTCACTTACAATAGCATTAAGAAGAATATACTTAAGAAAATGAATAATAGCCAAAGAGATGAATGAGCTGTATGCTGAAAACTCTAACACACTGATGAAAGAAACTGAAGAGGACACAAATAGATAAAAAGATATTTTGGGTTCACGAACTGAAAAACATCATTAATTTTGTTAAAATATACATACTACCCAAGTGATCTAGATTTACTGCAATCCCTATTAAAATTCCAATGGCATTTTCCACAGAAACAGAACAAACAACTCTAAAACTTGCATGAAACCACAGCAGAACTCAAATAGCCAAAGCAATAGTGAGAAGAACAAATCTAGAGGCATCAAATTACATTACAATGTTATAATAAACAAAACAGTATGCTATTGGCATAATGACAGACAAATAGATCAATGGAATAGAATACAGAGCCTGGAAATAAACCCACACATATATGTTAAATTCATTTATGACAAAGGAGCCAAAAATATACAATGGAGAGAGAAAAGTCTCTTCAATAAGGGTGATGGGAAATTTGGGTAGCCATATGCAAAAGAATAAAACTGGACCCCTGTCTTCTACCGTAAACAAAAAAGCAGCTCAAAATGGATTAAATATGTGAATGTAAGACCTGAAACCATAAAAATCCTGGAAGAAACCATAGGACGTGAGCTCCTCAATATTGGTCTTGGTAGTAATTTTTTAGATTTGACACCCAAACCAAAGGCAACCAAAGCAAAATTAACCATGTAAGATTACATCAAACTGAAAAGCTTCTGTACAGACAAGGAAAACTTCAATAAAATGAAAGGGCAACCTATGGGATGGGAGAAATATTTGCAAACCAAATATCCAATAATAGTCTATATCCAAAATATAATAAGAACAATACAACTCAATAGCGAAAAACCCATGTAAACCAATACAAAAATGGGCAAAGGACCTAAGTAGACATATTTTCCAAAGATACACAAATGACCAGCAGGTACGTGATAGGTACACTGTGTCACTAACCATCAGAGACACGCAAATCAAAATCACAGTGAAATATCACCATTAGGATGTTAGGTAATGTCTATTATCAAAAAAAGGAAGCAATAAATGCTGGGTAGGATATATAGAAAAGGGAGATCCCGTTCATGTTATTGAAAATGTGAACTGGTACAACCATTATTGAAAATATTATGAAGGTTCCTAAAGAACTTAAAATTCCGCCACCATAGGTTACAGTAATCCCACTTCTGCATATATACAAAGGAAGCAAAATCATTATTTCAAAGATAGTTCTCTGCTCCCATGTTTACTGCAGCATTATTCACAATAGCCAAGGTTTTAAAACAACCTAATTGTTGACTGGTGAATGAAAAGATGAAGAGAAAGTAATACATATACACACACACACAAAAATTAGTAAGCATTTAAAAAAAAAAAAAAAGGAAACCCTTGTCATTTTCAACATCTTGCATGAACCTCAGGGGCATTATGCTAAATGAAGTAAGTCAGGCAGAGAAAGACAGTACTGCATGGTTTCACTTATATATATGGAAGCCTTTTTTTTTAATAGATAAGGAGATCAAGATGACAGAGTAGGAGGACATTGAGGTCACTTCCCCCCAACAAATATATCAAAAATATACCTACATGTAGAGCAACTCTCACTGAAAACAACCTGGAGCCTGACAGAAATGCGCTTCTACAACCAAAGCCGTACAGGAAGACACACATGGGATTGTGCAGGAAGAAGGAAAAGTGCTTGGGTCGGGACCTGTGCCCCTGGCAGGGGACACAAAAGAGGATGAGGATATCATGGGCTCAAGGAGCCTGCCTGGGGAGTGAGGGGTCCAAGCTGCATCTTAGGTCACCCAGCCCTGGGGTCTGACACCAGGGAGACGATTCCCCTTAGCTGGTTTGAAAACTAGTAGGAAACAAAAGTTGTTTTTGTTTGTTTGTTTTTTTAAATAAATCATAGCTTGAGTGACCAGTAATGTTTCAAAGCAATCTTGACATAAGCCCACTTATCAAGGGAGTCAGTTTCAATATTCTCAGAAATAAAAGCTCAATACAGAGTCATAAAAATGCCACCAGCCTTACTCAAACTCTTTTGCATTTTCTCCTTGGAGGAAAATAGAATTGATGTCTGATTGTGAATTAAATATTACCCATGAATGCAAGTGACATATATGCATTGTGTATTCAGACTGTATCAAAGCAATAGAGCCCAGTAGAAGCATTCTATTTGTGTCTATCTGTAAATTTACCTGATATGACCTGCCTCCTATACCATACTTGGACATTAAGTAGCCTCAGTCAACACTGTCCCATTACCTAAAACCCCCAGCTGGTTTGGACCCCTGAAGTAAGAGTTAACGCTTGCATGGTTTTCATTATGCACAGTATGGTTTAGGCCAAAGCATCCTTAGTAACCAAGCCTGAATGAACAATGCTCACAGAGGCTACAGTTCTGCCCAGTTCTCGATTCAGAAAAACACCAGGCCATTAAGTATCAGATTTGACCTACACAACACATATCCAGAGACACATGATGACACACCAGGAAATGCAAGAAATTAAAGCCCTGTGGTAACACAGTTAACAGTACTGTATTATACACAGTTGACCCTTGAACACGGGTTTGAACCATGTGGGCTCACTTACACCCAGAGTTTTTTCAATAAATAACCACTACACTTCTACACGATCTGCAGTTGGTTGAATTCGCAGATGCAGAACTGTGAATATAGATGGCCAACTGTAAAGTTATACGCAAACTTTCAACTTTGTGGGAGATCCTCACCCCTCACCCCTGAGTTTCTTAAGGATCAACGGTACTTAAAAGCTGCTAAGTGAGTCAGTCTTAAATGTTCTCACCACAAAACAACAAAAAATGCTAATTATGTTAGGTGATGAATATGCTAACTAACCTAACCGTGGTAATCACATCACAATATACACTTGTATCAAATCATCATGTTCTACACCTTAAACTTACACAACGTTTTATGTCAATTAAATTTCAATTTTAATAAAGCTGGAAAAAGACAAAATCTTAAAAGCAGTCAGATAATATGACATTACATACATAGGAACAATAGAAATCAAGGCTGACTTCTCAGTAGAAACAATGAAGACTTAAGGAAAATGAAATAAGATCTTTGAAGCACAGAAAGAAAAAAATTAAATCATTAACTTAGAATCCTGTATTTTTCAAAAATAAGGACGAACTCCAAAAAACTGAAAGCAAGGACTCAGATACTTGTATATCAATGTTCACTGCAGCATATTTATAATATCCAAAAGGTGAAAATAGCACAAATGTCCATCAATGAATGAACAATAGATAAACACAATATATCCATACAGTATAATATTGCTCAGTCTCAAAAACGAATGAAATGCTGATGTTTCAACATAGATGAACTTTGAAAACGTATGCTAAATAAGGCCAACACAAAAGAACAGATAATGTACAATTTCACTTATCTGAAGTATTTAGGATATGCAAATACATAAAGACGAACGGTAGATTAAAGGAGCTAAGGGGAGGGAGGAAGAGGGAGAAATGGGAGATTTATTGCTTAATGGTTATCAAGTTTCTGTATGATTTTATGAAAAGTTTTAGAAATAGTCACACATTATGAATGTACTTAATGCCACTATATCATACACTCAAGGATTAAAATGGGGAAATCTATGTTATATACATTTTGCCACAATTTAAAAAATCAACATGCCAAAAAAATAATTGAATTGTACACTTTAAATGGGTGAATTCTGTGGTACATGAATTACATCCCAATAAAGCTGTTAACTAAAATGGAAAAAAAAAAAAAAAAAGAAAAGAAAAAAGACAAAAGCCCTGTGGACAAATGTTCATGAGAGAAGATAGGAAAGAGCTGGAAAAAATTTATTCTACCTTTTCTCAACAGATTCTTCAATAGGTGGGTGGTAGTTTTTACGGCCTGTCCCAAATTATGCCATGTGACTTGGAAGCCACTGTATTTATGTAAAACTGTGGCCATCTTCAATTCTTCATTCCTAGGTCCTAGGATTATACGACCCTACCCAACCCCTCCCTCACGCTGCTACATCATTAATGTGTGAACTTTACTTCCAACTATATTCTCAACAGGACTGGTTAAGACAGACTAAATCCTGTATGTAGTCGATTAGTTTGTTTTCTGCAGAATTTTGGCTTCAGCCCCAACTGTGGTAGAGTTTCATGCATATTGAAAGACCCTATTTATCTCTCTTTGTGAACATCAGGGCACTTCCCTAAAAGGGGGGGAATTGGCTTAGTTCACATATTTTTGCAAAACTCTGAAGTGCATGGGGGTTAATACCCTCAAAGAGCAACTCTCAACTGGTGGGAACTACCATGCTTATTGGGCATTTAACACAGGGAGGCATTCTGTTCTCACAAGTACCAGTGGAATCTAGCCCTTTTGCCCTTAGCAACAACTTAAATTTCACTTACAATTTAAATTTTTCTTCTTTACTTTTTCTTACCTAGTCTATCACTCTTGTTTCATGGAATAACCTTTCAAATAAACTACCTTCACAAATTCCCTTCTTTCAAGTTCTGTAATTGGGAAAGCCTAAACAGACAGTTTTTTTTGTTTTTTTCTTCCAGAAGTGGTCCTAGAAAATATATTCTTCGGATGGGATTCTGGAACTGGATCCCTAACTGCTCAGATATTAGTTATTGCTCACAATAAGCAGGGTGATGATAACCTCTGACGTGTGATACAATATCACAGTCACCATTACTGTCACTGTTTACAGATAACATGATATATAGAAAAACCTAATGACTTCATCAAAGAAAAAAACTATAGGACTAATAAATTCAGTAAAGTTGAATACAAAATCAATATATAAAAAGTGTTTCTATACACTAATGATAAACTATCAGAAAGAAAAATTAAGAAAAACTTCCCATGTACAACTGCATCAAAAGCAATTAAATATCTAGGATTACATTTAACTAAGGATGTGAGACCTGTACACTGAAAATTATGATACTGATGAAAAAAAATGAAGAAAACAAAAGACAATAGAAAGGTATCCTATGCTCGTGGATAAGAATAATTAATATTTTTTAAATGTCCAATCCACTCAAAACAACCTATAGAGTAAAAGCAAATTCAGTCAAAATTCCAGTGGCATTTTTCACAGAAATAGAACAATCCTAAAATTTGCATGGAACCACAAAAAATTCCAAACAGCAAAGCAATCTTTAGAAAGAACAAAGCTAAAGCCATTATGCTCCCTGATTTCAAATTATATTGCAAAGATATAGTAATCAAAATGGTATGATGTTGGCATAAAAACAGACACATAGATCAATGGAACAGAATACAGAGGCCAGATATAAACCCACACATATATGATCAACTAATTTATAACAAAAGAATGAAGATTATACAATGGGGACAGAACAGTCTTCAAACAAATTATGCTGTGAAAAACTGGACAGCCATATGCAAAAGAATGAAAGTGGACTACTGTCTTACACCTTACACAAATAACTCAAAATGGATTAAATATTTGAATGTAAGTTCTGAAACAATAAAACTTGTAGGAGAAAACATACCCAGGAAGCTGCTTGACATTGGTCTTGTGACCTTTTGGATTTGACACCAAAAACAAAAAAGCAAAGATAAACAAGTGGGACTACATCAAACTAAAAAGATTCTGTACGGCAAGGGAAACCACAAACAGAATGAAATGGCAACCTACTGAATGGGAAAAAATATTTGCAAATCAGGTATTTTATAAGGGGTTAGTATCCAAAATATATTTTTTAAAAAAACTTATATAACTCAACAGCAAAAAAGAAAAAAGAAAAAAGCAGAATATCTGAATAGACATTTTTCCAAAGATGACATACAGATGGCCAACAGGTACACAAGAATTCATAAGCATCATTAATTATCAGGGAGATACAAAGCAAAACCACAATGAGGTATCACCTCACACCTGTTAGAATGGCTGTTTCCGAAGACAATAATTGTTGGCAACGATGAGGAGAAAAGGGAATTTTGTGATAAGTCTTGTCATTTGCAACAGCATGGGTGGACCTTGAGGGTATTACGCTAAGTGAAATAAGTCAGACAGAGAAAGACAAATACCATATGATCTCACTTATCTGTGAAACCTAAAAACAGCTACAATAACAAAACCAAGCTCATAGGTCCAGAGAACAGATTAGTGGTTGCCAGAGACAGTGGGTAGAGAGTAGGGGGTGGAGAAAATGGGTGAAGATCAAAAAGTAAAAATTTCCAGGTTTAAAATAAGTAAGTCATGGGAATATAATGTATAGCATGATGACTATAGTTAATAACACTGTCTTGCATGTTTGAAAGTTGCTAACAGTAGATCTAAAAAGTTCTCTCAAGAAAAATATTCTGTAACTCTGGATGGTGATTGATATATTAGACTTGTGATCATTTTACAGTATATACAAGTATTGAATCATTATCACTTGAAACTAATGTCAATTATACAAAGCAATAATAACAGCAAAACAGGCTCAGATCTGGCATGGACACTCAAATTGGTTATAACTGTAATACATGTTCAAACAGTTAATTATAGACATGGAAGATATAAAAAAGAGCCTGCCTAATTTCTTTAATGGAAACTACAATTACTGAGAAAAACAAACAGCTGAGTAAGATTAACAGCAGATTATACATTATAGAAGAAATGCTTGGTGAACCTGATGACAGGCAGTAAGAACTATCCAAAATGAAGTACAGAGAGAAACAAGATTTAAAAAATTAACAGAGCACCCATGAAAATGTAAGACTACTTTAATTGGCTTTAATATATATTTAAATGGAGAAACCATATTCAAAAATTGGCCAAATTTGATGAAAACTATAAATCCACAAATCTGGGAAGATCAATGAACTCTTAGCATAGGAAACATGAAGAAAACTACAAAGACGTATCTCAATCAAATTTCTCAAAAGCAGTAAAGAAAAAATCTTAAAAATGGTCAGAGAAAAAGACATGTTACATTCAAAGGAACAAAGATAAGGATGACAGCATGCCTATCATAAACCAAAGATAGTGGAGCAACATATTTTAAACTGAGATGAGCAGAGGGAGTGATTACAAAAGAACACGAGGCAAGTTCTGAGGGTGATGGGTATGTTTATTATCTTGATTCTGGCAATGGTTTTACTGGTGTATACAGATGCTAAGACAACAATTTATTTAAGTTAAATACATATAGTTTAGTCTAATCAATAAAGTTATCTAAAAAATGTGTGAAAATAGGTTCACCTTCACCAATTAAATATGAATCAAAAATAACAGTGAGGTTCTTTCCCATTTCATGTGCCTCAATGTATGATTTTTGATTTTAATGATTAATGATGCTGATAGTCTAGTGAAAAATGGCACTCAAAAAGTTCAGTGGGCTTATGTTAGAAACAACCTTTTGAATGCCTCAGAACTTTGAACCACTAATTCCACTTCAGATCTTCTATAGCAAGAAAATAATTCCCTAGATAGAAAATATTTAATCCACAATTATTTTTAATGTGGTATTATGTTTAGTAGTCAAAAAATGGACCCAAACCAAATACCCCTCTATATCAGTCCAGATAACTAACTCTAGGCTACACTGTAAACAACACTTTTCACAATTTATTGCTCCCTCACACAAAGATGCAGGTCAAAGGAACCTACTCTGTCTATTGATCAGGGATCCAGACTCACTCCAACTTGGGATTCTGCCATCTAGATTGTGGCATGGTGGCAGGTGAAGGGCAGATGAGAAACTGAAACCTTAATTGCTTCTTACCAGAAGTGAACAACATGATGTTACTCACAGGCTGAACTAGTCACATGTTCCCTAACCTGGATAAAAGGAGGGTGGGAAATGTCATGGCACACACCAAACAGCACTACAGACTGCCTGTTGGGGGAGGTGATTGAGAGGGCAGTACCACCAGTTGGCCCAGGAGCTGGACCTGACAATCAGAGGCTCCCTCCACTCCACCCCATCCTTGCAGTGTGAGCCCTGCCCACTATGCGCCCATGCTGCCGACCGGCTCAAGAACAGAGCCTTGAGAAAGCAAGATGTTGTGGGGACCTCCCAGGCAGTGTACATGACTGAAGCCAGTTAAGTCCTCCACACAGACTTTAAGATCCTGGTGAGCAAGTGCAGAGATCCACTCATCTTTTGGCCTCCCAGGACAAGCCTCCCCAAATTCCCACTGCTGGCTAAATCTGCCATCTACCGGTCTGGCGAGGTCTGTCCCTGATCTTAGGTCTCTCCTTGTCCTACATGAATAAGGACCATTTGTGAACCAACATGTTATAACCCACATAGAGGAATAATTTTTTTTTTAATATATAGTCTGGTATAGCCTGTGCCTTGGTTATCCAAAAAATGTTATGTAGAAATTTAAAACAATGTTTAATAAAAAAAAAAAAAAACTGGTGATAACATGGGAAAACACTTTTGGTATGATGTTTGAAAAAGACAGACTTGTCCAGGTCCCTTACTAGTTCTACAGCCCTGAGTAGAGCGCTTGATGTCTATACGCCTCATTTCATTCATATGTAAAACACAGGCAGTGGTATCTCCTTCAGCAGACCGCTCTGAGAAAAAGACAGCTATCCATGTTGAACCCTTGGCTCAATGCCCTAATTGACAAAATGTCAAGAAATAGTGGGAATTTTTAAAATGCATTTCTGTCTGTAGCACTCATCATCATCTAACATGTTATATATTCATCTTCTAAGATTACTTATTTTCTCTCTCTTCTCAGTAGAGCAGAGGTTTTGCCTGTTCAGTGATGTCTTCCTAGGGCCCAGAAAAAAGATTCAAACTGAGGAAGTATTTTATTAGTTTGGTGCCCCCTTGTACTGTTCTTTCAGTGGGTACTCTAGATGTGCATACTTGCCAAATATTGTTCATCTTGAATTAGTCATAATCACATCTAGAATAATGCAAGAAACTTCAAAAAGTGTAACCCTATGTAACCTCTCCTGTGTTTTTGCCTCATAGTTTCCTTCTACACATCATGTAAGATAGTAGTTGTTTTATACAGCAAGTATTCTTTCAAATGTACACCCATCTTTATCCTTTCCGTAATTTTTTATTCTTCCATCTAGTTCAAAGCTTCCATCTGAAATTGCTTTTCTTCAGCCTAAAATTTTTTTTTTCTTTATGATTTCATGCAGTATGACTCTTCTGGTAATAAATTCAGCTTTTCTTTGCCTGAAAAAGTCTTCATTTTGCATTCACTATTGATGAACATTTTCACTAGGGTATAGAGTTCAAAACTGAAATTCTTTTTTTTTTTTTTTTTTGGTGCTTTAAAAAATGTCATTTTATTGTTTTCTGGATTCATAGTTTCTGTCAAAAAGTCAGACATCAGTTTTACTGTTGCTTCTTTGAAGATGAGGTACCTATTTTCTCTGGCTGCTTTAAGGTTTTTTCTTTAACTTCGATTTTCAGCAATTCGACTACAAGATATCTGGTGTGTGATTTTCTTTGTACATCTCCTGTTTAGATTTCACTGATCTTCCAGAATATGTGGGTTGAGATCTTTTATCATTCTGGGGGAAATTCTTAGCCAACATCTTTTTCAAACATTGCTTCTCCTGCATTCCCCCCTCTTCTCTTTATGAGACTCCAATTACACATGTTAGAAGATTGCACCATGGTGCCAACAGCAAGGGCCCCTTCTGAGTAAAGCTGATACTGAAACTGCTCAACACCAGACACATCATCAATACAATCAACTCGGAGACATCAATGTTAAAAAAAAAGATCCCTTGAGGGGATTTGCTTGCCAATTTCTGTCAAGTTGAAAATACTGGATCCCTTCTACCCTATAGGGGGCAGTTACAGATCCTTATTAGATCTGAAACCTTCTGTAGATATGAGCAGCTGTAGGCCTAGAAGTATGTTCCATTAACTCTCCCTTATTTAAACATCTTACAGAGATTTTATCTGGCCCCCATCTTCAGGAACCAGTGAGAAATGGGCATAATATTGGGCAAAAGTGGATCTGAATCATGCAAGGGAGGGACTGTACCAGATGCTTTTTATGTCCTTTATCCTTCTTACTTGGACCAACTCTGATTTCTGCTGCAGCAGTGGTAGACATTTCCGTGCCGACAGCACCCCAACTTAAACGCATGCTGCGCATCTTTGTCTGCTTTTCTGCTTCAGGGCCTTCCCCAATGCTACAAGATTCCAGTCAGCCCAAGCGAACATGGAGTGCAGACACATGAGAGAATAAATGTTCTCAGAAGCTACCCCCGACCAGTGAGGGCTAGAAGCCAGGACACAATTCTGGGAGGCGTTGGCCGTGCTACTCAGAAATCCTAGAAGGATCAATCCCTTATCGCCTCCAGCAGCAACCACAGTAACGCACTTCTGTATTGTTATTTTTTCCTCCTTTTCTCTCTCAATTTCCTTTCTCCCTCACTCCAGCTTTCTGGGATGACATCTCAAGTAATCTGCCTTCAAACATGTCTTATGTCAGTCTTCTCCTTTCATGAGAAGCCAGTCTACCAAAATGCATCATTTGAGAATTGAGCCCACAAAATTCAAAGTCAGACGTTCACAATCTCAGATATGTAGTAAGCATTTTATTGAGCTCTAAAGAAACAAAAGTATCTCAGTCTCAAACCTCCATCAACTAGGACTGGGAAAAGGGGGAAAATCTCCCCATTTCACCAAAATCAAACCATAATCTCAGAGTTCTTCTAGAGTTATGCCAAGTTACTGGGAAGGCTACATAGTGCTAAGGCACTGGCAAGTGGAAAATCTGTTCTCTAGTCATTGGTCAGCCCAGACTGACAGCATCTTCACTGGCAATACTTGTCTTCATGGCATCCTAAAGTCTACCAGCGCTAATGATTCCCTGTCAATGTCGGTTCAATGGGATTATCCCTACTTCTGCTGTGTTACCAGGGACGCAGGACTGTCTGGAAGGCTTTCTGTGATCATGCCTACCTTGTATCACCAGGCAAACTTAACAGGGGCTTTTTGTGAGGAACGGAAAGGGTTCCTTCTTCTTCAACACATCAGTGTATTTCCTTTCCTTACTTCTTTCTATCTACTTCATAGGCGAAGGGGAACCTATTTCCCGTCTAAGATGGTGCATCCTAACTACTCCATGTTTCTCCCCATCACCTTCCTGAGGTTCTAAAGGCTCTGTGTTTCCACAAGGTTTTGGTTTACAGAAGCCCAAGCCAGGAGAACTTACACATTTTTCTACCTTCCCTCCTACCTCTGAGGCCAATAAATATAGAACAGTAGGAAGAGCGTGGGGAGCAAGAGGGAAAATTCTAGGAGAGAAAAGAAAAACCCACATACAAACATAGATTAAAAGAATGTATGTGAAATATTCATTGTGTTTTTATTTTTTTGTCTCCTCATGGGAGCCTAATCATTCAGAAAACAAAAAAGTAGTTATTTGCTATTTCCCCAAACTTCAGTCACTATTCAAAATGCTAATTGTATGCTGGTTAGAAAAGGGCCATGTGCCTGTACATATGTGTGTGTATCAGATACACCACTAGTGCCTCTGCCTGGGAGGGCAGAGAGGCATGCCTTTCACGTATAATCTGCTCAGGCTCAGTGTATATAGTCCCAAAGCAATCTGTGCACTAAGAAAAGTAACCAAACAAATTTGTGTCCGGCCCAACACATGTGCCGTAACACCCAGGTGCCTTTATTTCTTACTTTTCAAACTGCTTTTAGAGTGATGCAGACAGGTCCTCCATCCTCTATTTTCATCTTCTATATAGCACTTATTTTCCTCTCTGCCAAACTTTCTTTACACCTGACAAGTCCATTTTCAACACAGGATGAATCCTGGAGGATGACTGGAAAATAAATTCCGCCTCGTGCAGAATTCCAGGATACGCTGTGGTTCTCTCTTGCAGAACTGCAAATTATCCCCAGTGGTTTCCCCCATGTGTGCGTCCATCTATGTGTGTCTTTAAGGTGGCTGAACTCACCATTTATTCAGCTAACTTGGGGCAGCAATATCTAATGTGACATTTTCCATATGCACTGATGAAAAAATAAATAATGTAAATCTTAAAATCTGTCTGGAGGAAAACAAAATCCCCATGAGGAACTTTCACTGTGCTTTACTCTGGTCCTCCTTTACTGAAGGCCCCAGTGTAAGGGAAGAAAAGATAAAAAGCAACACTGCCCAATACATGTTAACACGCACATTTCATTACTTAGAGGGCCTGGATAGCCAGGCTTGCAAAAGAGTGTGAGAAAAGTCCAGATAATTATGATTAAATGAAAGATATTTTTAAAAATAAACTGCACCCTTAGAACATTGATAAAATCACATGGAAAACAATGTGATTTGATAGAACAACACCTATTTTAACCTTACTCAGTATGGTACGTATTCACAGCATGAGGTTGTTTTTTTTATGTTTCCTCCCTCCCCTCCCCCCATTTTTCCTGAGTAGAAGAAAAGAGTTTGCTGCACAAAAGAGAAATGGCACTATTTGAATTGCAAATTTCTGCTGCAGCCATTTGTATCCCCTTAGTACTTTCTAGGATGACTTGAAATTTGGACTATTTAAGCTTCTCCAGTTGAAATGCATTGTCCTTACTCATGAGCACCTTGAAACACAGTCAACAAGATCTTTCAAGTCTCTGCTGCTTCTAAAAAATTTAGAAAATTATGCTGAGATTTCATTCTTGAATGCTCTTTTGTTGCTGTCTACCAGGTATTCCCTTAATATTTGTTTATTTAAATACAAGAACAAATCTGACAATTTGCCACTAAGCTTTTAGCACTGAAGCTGAAATCTCTGAAGTGGTACAGGATCCAAGGTAGAATATAAGCCTGGCATTTTCAGGAACAAGTTTTCCAAAAGACACTGCCTTCTTTCTACTAAATGAAAAAAATGGGGGGGGGGGCAGGCATTGTATCAGTTTATCAATGTGATAAACTATTTACAATGTCATCCAATTTTAAGTGTTTGGCCATCAGAAAGAGCAAAGTATTTTTTCATTTGAAATAGTGAAGCAGAAATAAAATGGGAATGAACTGACATCCAATGAATGGTTGACGAAAGCAACTTGCATCTGTTTACTTCAGGGTTACCCATGCGTGTTCTGGACTGCTCTGTAACGTATCTATTATAGGAAACTTCCATACACTGTGAGAAGAGCAGTAGCTTGAGTAAAGAACAAACTGCCTTTTAATTACACAGTAATTGAATAGAGCTCCCAGGTAGACACTTGGTAAATGCATTGTAATCAAATATTCCTGTGGACAGAAATTGCCTGCTCTCTAATTTCATTCCATACTGTATGTTGGCTGGACAGCACTGAATGACCTGTCAAAGTAAATGCTCATTTATATACAGCCAGTGGGGAAACCTATTGACGTTTGTAATAATATAATATCCAAAGCACAGGAGTTTAAGGAGTTTTCCTTACACCCACTTTGGTAGTTCAAAGGAGTGTTTTTTCTTTTGCGTGATGGGCAGAAAAGGGCACTGCCACGTTTTGGAAAATGCTCTGGATTCTCGAATTACCTTCCCAGTATCTTTTATATTTCCATGTATAATAACAAAGATGGCTTTCATGTATAGACTTTTTTTTACCTGGAGATCTCAAAACACTTCATATATATTGTCTTATTTCTGCAGCCTCACCATCAGGTATAAGGAATCAGGCAGAGAGTGCCATCTGTTTTTGTCTTTATAAGACGAGTCACCTGGGGAAAGACACAATAGTCCAGATCCTGGCAGGGATAGTGTCTTTTCACCACTGTTGAATCAACCAGGTGACACAGAACTTTTTTCATGCTTATTTTAGGATCAACATTTCAGTAACTCAATTCAAGTCACCTAAAACAGAGTAATAGAGCATCCATCCAAGTTGATGTGGGGTTTTATTTGTATGAGAGTCACAGAGTTCTCTGGTATAACCAGAGAACACTCAAACCCCTTGAGAAGTATTTAAATATTTTTTGGAAAAGCACTTGTTTATCAAGGACTTTGACAATAAAAAACTGAAAAGATAAATTTCACTCCACTGTGAAAAGGAAAAGCAGTCTTTATTAGGGTCTCTAGCCAAGTAGCTTGAACAAAAAAGTGAAACTATAAGGGGCCAAAAGAAAAACAAAATGTTTCAGGGAGAGAGAATGAGATCTTTTTCAAGTAGCAGTAATAGTATTTAAATAACTTGGTATACTTTTCAGCATGAACTATGTTATTAGCAAAAGCCAAGACTATCCCATTCCTACTAGATGGAATCATCACAAGGCATTTGGAAGTAAAAGGTGTTAAAATATTATTATATCCATTCTAAAGAAATTATAGCCCCCGATTTGCTCCTAGGACCCCATGCAAAAGGAGCAACTGCAAAGAGTAGGAATGGTTTCCCGCACTGCTTTGCTGCAAGGCTTGCCTCTCTGTGCAAAGTAAGCAACACGGACTAAGACTCACTGTGAAAACTGTGTGAAAAATGAGCAAGAGCTTGGATGTAAACAGCCATGAAAGGAATAGAAAGACACTAGGGTCATGGAAAGCAAAAAAGGGCATGCAATTCCTTCATTAATTAATTTAAAAATACGGTTTCTACTATCATGGTTCATTGGCCACTGTCCCCATTATACTGCGTCAAGTAAAGTACTGGTTTGCTTTTCTATTTTACACCACTTTACTGATAGACTTTCTACTGTTTCCACTAAGAACACACAATTTGTAGGCGCCAAGTTGATCTGTGAGATAGTATGGCAAACTTATTAAGACTCTGCCTGTTGGTGAGCCTAATCTTCCATCCTTATCTACGTCTTTGTTCCATTCTATCTTCACTTCTAATTATCTAATTTCTAATTCAAACTTTCTTCCTGCAGATTAACACTTTTATTTATCTATGCAGGTCAGCCCTAGACAATTCTTCTAAGCTTCTTAATCCTTTAGTGTTTAAAACACGTACACCATCATGGAAAATGGGAAAATGCAGACTCTTTTAACATGCACGAATAGAAAGGTTTTTGTTGGGTCTTAGAGACCTTCTGCTGTGCACACATCTAAATGGGATAATTGGAATTTCCAATTACATGACTATCTGAGTCATTTTAAACTGTGGGTAAAGGCATTTGAATGAAGTCTGCAATCACTTTCACCGGGCTTTCCGTATTGCAAAGTGGGTAAATGAATTATGTGTGCCCATCTGATTGGCATTTTAATTTATCCTCTTTGGACACTAATGCATCAATTTGGATAAATTCTATATAAAGATTAAAAAGAGACAACCGTGCGCAGAGACACTCTGACGATTTTCCAAGAACCTAGAACCTCCTGGGGCTCTGAATGAGCCCCAAGTAGGAGAGGACAGTCCCCTTCTCGTGCCTCATCTTGTTTCCTAGGCTGCGACAACTGTCCATAAGGAGGTCAGTTACAGTCAACGCCTGTGGCCATTATAATGACTGCTTTTAGAAACATCACACAATGGCAAGATACCAACATAGGGTCTATCTGTCCAAAGACAGAAATGCGAAAACCTAGGGAACTGAGAAAAGCCATATAGTAGCGTTAAGCAAAGAATCCAAATACTTAAGGAGTCTAAGACATGAGGCGTCACTGAAGATGATGCAAAGTGTCTAAGAGATCAAATATAATATCTATTCACGTCTCAGAAAGATGTGAGTGCTAAATGGTACATAGTAATTATTTTATGATCCATATAAAAAAGTAAAATTAGTATTTTTTAAAAATACTGCCCCTTCAAAGGCAGCCTCTGCGCAGTGACTGCGTCAGGCGGAGGTATAAAGGCCTGGCTAGTCTGTTCTGATGCGGGACAGTCTGCACTCAAAAACTCCCTGCTAGATGGCCAAGGCTTCTCTGGGCCTGTGCCACAGTTTGACTTCTTCCTCTGCCCAGTCTGGCTTCTACTTCCATATTTTCTGTAATAAATGTCTTTCACCCCGCCTCCCAAATTAAATAAAAGATGGGTGGTGAGTTAAAGAGGTATTTGGAACAGCAGCCTGCGCCGGCTTTTACAGCATCAGCTAAGGTTGACCTCAAGCTCCCCTCTGCAAGTGTTTAGTTTCTTTCTATTCTGGGTTCATTCTTCCCCTGACAATCCCACATTTCAGAGGGTTTCCTACTCCATCCTGCTCAGCCTGGACTCACCAGAATGGGGGTACCTCACATCATCTGACAACACAACTGACACCACAGGTCTGTGGCTCAAGTCAAGAGCAGCCCTGGGTGCTCCCAGGACCCTGCACAAGCGTGGGCTCCTGCCATCAGTGCTAGTGCTGCTCCCGCAGTCCCCCTGCTGATGTGTTTGCAGGCCATCCCAGCTCCTCTCCCTTTCTGACAGAGACGGAGCTGGGGCTCCCAACTGGAGACCTGAGGACTCCTGCACAGACACTCCATCTTGGTAAGTGAGAGCAACACACTTCCTGGACTTCTCCACTATCAGCTGTGAAAATCAGGTTCACAGCGAGCTGAAGTCTGAGGCCACCTTGCCTTTCAAAGAGGCAGCATCATTAGGAAGGGCATCTTGTCACTGCTAGCCAAGTCCAAGAGGACAGTAGTGTCTGGTCTGTCCAGGACAGCTGTTTGGGTGGCGAGGACGTTAAATGTGAGATATTTGGGGAGAACATCGTACTTAAGCCTCCCTTTAGGTAGTGTCAGAACACTGAAATTTCTTTCAAGGTTTTAGAATTTGGACAGCAATTCCAAGCATGTTCTTTACAATCTCTAAGAGTCAGACAAGGTACAGTTGTCATGCTTCGAAATCCAAGTATTTGTAATTACAGCAAACTTATGTATGAACAAATGTGATCCTACAAAATAGATGCTCTCTCTCCCCAGCTAGTCTGTAAACATCATGAAAATAATACTTATCCTTTTTATTTTGATTTTACCTCTGGATCATCGCATCAAACAGATGTCTAAACGATCACTGTGATTGATTTCATCTTCTGTATACTGTTTCTGCCAGTTTTATCCTTTTGAATATTTTGTATGTTTGCTTTTCAAATCAAGTCATTATTTTGCCTAGAAGATCTTTTTTTTTCTCTCATATCAAGCTAAATCTTACATTTTGTTTCAAGCAAGCTCATATTCCACCTTATCCCGGATGTCTTTCCATCAGCTCCACTCAGACTTAATCACCCACATTCTCATAATATATTGACTGGAAATCAGATCACTTACCCCTCTCTGCCAGCTAGCAGGGCTATCTGAGGGGCTTTCTCTGTCCTTCACTGGATCTTAGGCACCCAGAGGCCAGGACATACATTTTTGAGTCCCGGAGTCTAACAACTGACACATAGTAGATACTCAATAAATGTTGGATTACTCATTTATACCACTCTGTCATTTTAGGATATAGTACTATACAACCAAGAAAGAATCACGTGCTAGACCATGGTCCCCCTGAGGTCAAGGATCATTTCTAATGATATTAAAAAGCCAACAGCATAGGGCTTTGCCTATTGGTAGGTCTCAATAAATGAGTTAATTGTACAACTACAAATGCAATATAAATTTCATGATGTTTAAATTAATCTATGGCTAGGTGAGCATATCTGTTCACTTTTTTATGATATTGATATTATGTACTAAAGAAAAACAGCAGGGTTGAGGAGTCCTCACCCAAGAAGAACGGCTGCAGGGCAGAAATATGCCAGCCTTTTAAAAAATGCCCTTTCTCACTGTCTGCCTGGCAGTGCACAGAGAGAGCATCGTAGATAAAAACTACCTTTATGGCTTCCCATTAGTAACAAATCACACTCCTCGCTGCATCTGCTGTTAGTCAACAATGCACAACCCCCCGCTCTTTGGGGGGCTTGTAATGACTGGGAGTAGTAGCCAGTTTAGGTAATGCTGGGGGAGCCATAAATAGTAATTAGAGGTTTCTATAAAAGCGTTTTAATTTGTTACTCCACAGCTCATTTGCATTGTATGCTATATGTCACTGAAAATGCACCTTCCACAATGCAGGGACTAGAGAGAAAACATTATGCACATCAAGGTATGTGTTATAAAAGGCACTTTTTTAAAAAGTCCTCACTAATGTGGCTATAGGAAGCAAGAAGCTCAGAACTTTCAAGCCACAGTGCATAATTCAGACGTAAGCACGACTGCTCCGGGCTGTGTGTGTGTTTCAGACAGCTGGCAGGGGGTGGGTGCTGGGCTTTGGTGACTGACTGAGGCAGTTCTGTAGGCTCCAGGTGGACATGGAAGGCTGCCCTACCCTGCTTTCTCTTTTCTTTCTCCAAACCCTAATAAGACGATGATTCATTCTTACATTCTTAAGATCGTGCTTTCCTTAGAGGACCACCCATGTTCATGCTTCAACAGTGGGAAAATAGAACTTTAAAACTAAACAAAATAACCTCTTTAAAGTATCTTTGTAAACCATGGGGACTGTTTCTTAACAGAGGTAAAAAATGGCTTTCTATTCTACAACCAAAGAGCTTTTTTTATCTATTGGTAAGGAAGATAGTTTTCAAATCCTCCAATTTTCAGATTTGGAAAAAAAAAATCCCATATTCTTTACATAAATCCTTCAACCAACATGTAACAAGTCTTAGAGTGGTTTGACGGGTACTCTCTTGCTCACAATATAGATCCATACTCTCTTCACTAGCAGCTGATGATGCCAGAGCTTCTGTGATTACATCCATTACCTCATACATCATTATTTTCAAATTAAAATCTCAGCAGCCCCTGAAGATGGGGCTCGATGTCACGGCATGTGGAAAGCTCTTACTTCAATTCCTCTGAAACAGAGCCTTGGCCATATTTCTCCCAAACTGCATACTTAACTGTGTGCTTAACCCTTGCATCAGAATTTTACGTATTTCTTAACATTGCCTATAATAGAATGATTTACAAATCCTTCCCTTTCCAATCTACAGTGGCCACAAAGCTGATTCTATGATGAAAGATATTTTAGAATATGGTGACAATTATGCACAAGGATGTGATTACAGGAGTAAACTAGTGAACGTGGAAGTTGTACCCCACACTTCAGCTGCCTTAGACTTTAAACATATTTACCTTCATCAAATTTTTAAGATTCTGACCCAAGAATTCTCAGCAAGTTTAGAGACAAGCTTTACTGCTTTAACATATGCCAGATTTAGGGCTGTTTGTTCCACAAAGATCATAGCAAACAACAACTTAAGTATTCTTTTTATTCCCTTTCAGTGCAGCTCTAAAAACTGGGGTTCGGATCTTGGAAGTCTATTTACCAATCCCCCAATTAATGTAAATAACAATCATTTTGTTTTAATAAGCATTCTTATATTTTAATTTAGAACTGAAAACCAAAATAATATTATAAATGTTTTTATTTTGGTTTTGTTTTTTGTTTTTTTGCTTTTTTTTCAATATGAACCAAACATCTTGAGTGTGGCTCCTTAAACCATGAATCTAATAAACTCTGTGCTAAACATCTGTCCATTTTTCTAGTAAAGATACCTTTATGTTATTCAATAGTTGAAGACAGTGATCAGCAATAAAAGGCTTGCAGGCCAAATCTGGCCCTCCACCTGTTTCTGTAATAAAGTTTTATTGGAACACAGCCATGCCCATTTGTTTACATACAGCCTTTGGAAGCTCTCACCCTATGATGGCAGAGTCGCAGAGCTGTAACAGAAACCATATGGCGCACACAGCCTAAAATATGTACTATTTGGCCCTTTCCAGAAAAAGCTGTCAAACCCTGATCTACGTAAGTTGATTCTGAGTAAGTATATCTGCCACCAAAAATGTCACTTTCTATTGAATATCTATAAATACATCACAAGTCTTCAGATGACTGGAGAATGGAGTACTTTCTACTCTTTTTTTTTTTTTTTTTTTGTCATCTTATAAGTCTCAGAAGGAAAAGGTAAGAGTTCAGGGTCTCTAAAAGAAGAGAAGAAAGAAGAGAGAACAATCCTTCCTCAACTGCCTTATAGTCAGACATTTATTTTTCTTTTCATTTTTTCCCCATGTAGCTTTGTAAACATACACTTTCCCAGAAGGGTTCTGATGCTTCACAGAGAAAGTAGCTTTCTTCTACAAATACTTCAATGAACTTTTATAATCATTCCTTGTTTTCTATTGGCATTTTCAATTGACCCCTGTCCTCAAATGTTCTAACAACAAAGTCTCTTCCAGAGTCATGTGATATTTGTCAAGAACACATTCCTTGCTTTACCCTCTGGACTGGCCGACCTCTAAGAAGGTGGACATTGTTTTGGCCAGAATCCATTCTTGATTCAGATGTATATGATTCTAGATTTGTCAGCAGTTTTTCTTCTCAAGCATTCAATTGTATGAAACTTCTGCTTTTCAAGCCTTTTTCTTTTTTCTATGTTCAAAATTGTGTGAAAATTTTGATTTACAGAACAGCTCTGTCACTTCTCCTGAGGAATTTTGCAGACTCAAAATATCATGCTTCATTTATAAAAATATCTGGCATTCTGTGTACCAGTTTCAATTTCTTATATAAGACTGAATCAATTTCCAGGTTTGAAAAAAAGGGGAAAAAAAATAGAATGAAAGGGTCATGATAAAGATGTTTTTCCTCCGGTTCCATGTGCGGACTGAATCAGTCATATTACATTTGACCTTGCCATCCTAGGATGGTCATCAGTGGGTTTGATGCTATGGAGTCAGTTGTCAGATGTTTGTAAATAAAAATCATAGCTGTTACTATAGAGGTTTGAAAATGAAAAGTGTTCATAGAAGAGGGATGTTGTAAATCTGGAATTTTGCTCTTATTTCATTCAACAGTTATATTTCAGACACATTTTTTGAATATCATTAGATTCTATGCATGGTCCCATCATTAAAAATGCAATATAATAATGCAATAAAAATTGAGAACCCAGAAGCCACTTTCACAAGATAATAGATAAATGAGACCACAGCTAAGGAAATAAAAGAGCTTAAGCCAGATAGAAGAACTATACATTCAGTCTCCCACTAATATTTCCCTATAGGAATCTTATAGTCTGATCAAAATTAACACTCCATGCTCTCTAGGCTATAGAAAAGAATTAAGAATAACTAACTATATTTTGAAGTGAAAAATGGAGTGGAATGTGTACTCATTCACTGAGATAGGGAAGGGTAGAGAAACATATTTCCACGGAAAGTTGGGGGACCTATCAAATTTGAGATGTTTAAATGTATTGTCAGTTTAATCTCCATTTTAATCTTTAAGTCCAGAGCTCAAAAGAGAGTGTGTAGCTCTTGCTTCAAATGTGAGTCATTGGAGCACAGAGAGTATTTCCAGCATGGGGACTAAATGAGGTACTTAAGATATATCCATAGGGGATCAAAATAAGAAGACTCGGCTTTCCAGTATTCAAAACAGAAGGAGCAGCTGGGAAAGGAGACTGAGAAGAAATGCAATAAATACATGAGCACTAATTCAGTATGATCCCACTATCCAAGAGAGGTTTACAATCAGAGAGCGAGAGAGAGAACAGGTCAAAAGCCACCCAGACCTGTGTTAGGTGCTGCTGCTGAGTGGTGAATTAAGATAAATAAAGTCAGATGTCCATTGGGTTTGACCACTGAAAAGAGCAGTTTAGTTGGGGTTGGGAACAGAATAGAGCAAACTAAAGAGTGATGGGAAATAAAGACGACAGAACAGAAAGAATAGGGACTTGTTAGAAGACATCTATTCTTTTCAGACCATTTCACAGCATCAAGACTAACTCAGATCTCCCCTTCCCATTTAAAAAAAAAAACAAGAAGCAAAGAAAAATTCAAGCCTTATAAATCGAAGCTGATCTTTTAAATTCACGTTCTTAAGATATCTGGGTGGTGTCTGGAGCCATCAAAGCCCTCTTGGCTGGTGGCTAATGGGAAAATGTTACATCAGAGTCAGGATATGAACTTTTCTTTCTTGGAAGGATGAGATATCTTGTTGATAACTTGTGGAAGCAAGACAGTTTACCTTTATAAAGCAAAATGCCTTTCCCTGGTACATAATAACACACTTAGACCAGAGCCACAGACCTTGTGAGTGTGAAGGTCAAAAAGAGGCAATTTAAGAAGAGGATATAGACTAAAGGATTTAGGTACTACACTGAAGTACTGAAGGATAAAGGGAATTACAGACAATGACTGGAATGTGCAACAACGTATTTTACTCTACTGGATTCTACCAAGGGAGAGTCATGTGTAAAACCAGCCAATGACCGGCAGAACACAGCAATTTGGGTCAAACTTTTAAGCAGATTATCATTAAATCTGAATTTTAGACAGAAGAATCAGTCTATTTTTTTAAGTATCTGTATTGAAAAAAACTAATGTGATAAAGGAACAGAATTTATGAACCTGTTTATAGTAGAAGGTCATTTTTCATACAGTAGGTACAATGAAAGAATTATAAAACTCAGGAATATTCATTAGGAATTTATTATTCTCTGGGTCTCTTATGAGGGTAAATATGCTTTGTGTCTATTAATGAATTATAATTCAATGCATACATTTTCTTCTTGCTATTAGACAATTTATTCCATAAGTAAAATTCCTGATTTGTGCTATGGATTATAAGCTGAAGGAATAATCTAGCAGTAAGGTGATCTCTGTGGTCAATAGAGAGGGCAGGGATGCTATTTCTTTGCTGACTTGGGCATATATTTTAAAATACTATTTTATACTTTTATTGATCATGAATATGATAGTTGGTGATGATGAAGTTTATGATGATGGTATTGAACTGCTATTCTCTCGAAAAAGGAAAGATTAATTCAAGAGTAATTTAAAATAATGTGTTCTTGCAGGAAATCTTGTCTGTGGCTTGAAAACCACTAAACTTTTACCGTATTGCTACGTGTTTTTCCCAGCTAAGGCTTTGACAGAACTTCCCACAGGGGAACGGATCAATTTATTTGCAGAAATTTTCCCGACATCATCCAAGTAACAGAATAATAAGTAACCATTACCCATCATTTACTTGATTTTACCATGCACATGCATAGACATCTTTAATCTTTACAAATATCCTGAGACGTGCACCTTTCTTATCCTTGATTTACAGATGAGGACACTGAGTTTTAAGTAGATTGTGCAATTTACTCAACGTCATACAACTAACACAGCATAGGGCCTGGAATGTGGTGTACTCGTACTGCAGAGCCCATACTTTTAAATTCCCTTGTGTACAGTACAGCCACGATTAGATATTCAGGGTCTGAACAAAGACTATGTGGGTTTGAATCTTAGCTTGGCCCCTTACTATCTCTGTTTCCTTGGACAAAATAACTTACTTTTCTTGTCATTTCAGTCTTCTTATTGGTAGAAAATAATAACGTGTGTAATATTCCTAGTAACTTCATAGAACTGTGGTGGAGATTGAGTGGAACAGTATATTTAGAATTATCCCTGGCACTTAGTAAATATTAGGAACACAACAGGTTTCCACCACAACAAGAGCACAACAATAATACCACTGTGTAATTTGATAACTTTCCTCAATCATTTAAAAATATATGTCATTTGGCAGAAAGAATAACAAAAAGACAATTTAAAATTTGAGAATTAATAATACGGATTATGAAGCTGAAATCAGAATTTTTTCATCTGCCCATTATTCTGCTAAATTAATCATTTTAAAGGCATAGAGGAGCTTCCCCAATTCACTGTTGTCACCATGGACTTCCCTAGTTCATAAATAATTTCAGCTGAAACCTTTCTAAAAGGATTACACTTGTCAAAAGCAAAACACATGAAGTGACAATGGTTCATTCTCTGAATACATTTTGAAGAGGACAGAACATTGGAATTCTGTCAGAGCAGACTTAGCCTACATTCAGAGCTCAGTCTTAATCCAAATTAGTCAATTCATTTGATCATGAAACCAAGTGAAATTCCAACCTCTTTCTTCTCTAAAACCACCATCTTTGACTTCGTAATCCTTAAAAATTTCATTGTCAACGAACATTTAAAGGGTGGAGAAAAATTCAGATTGCCTTCTCTCCTCTCACTCCTATCAAAAGTTCAAAGGCAACTCCTACTTGTCAACTTGATTTTGACTCAGATGTACAGAACAAGTTTCCACAGTGAACTATTCAGCAGTAACAAGGGATGACATATTCTTCCCAGATGCCCTATCGACTCACTGCTCACTTTGGAGAGTACAAGAGGATTGTACAAGGAATGGAGGTCAATTTAACAGGTGGGAATTCATTTTCAGGAGGTTAAAAAAAAAGATTTTCTTTAATGGGCCACATTGAATAAAGAACTAAAGTCCTGAACTCTGTAAGAACTTATGTGTTCATCTAGTGATCATATAGTACCTAACATGTGAATCAATAGCACTGAGGGGATTTTGAAGATAAAAAGAGATCATTTGTCCAAAGTATGAAATACAACAAGATACAATAACCCAGATATAATAACACTCAAAGAAATGCTTAGAAGGAAATTATTAAAATTTTTAAAGGAGCTCTATGGGCAAACAAATTGAATCTGCATATTATAAATCCCTCTTGAAGATTCATAATGCACATTAGCAAATGAAATGCTTTCAATAGATTTGTAATTAAAATCATCTATTTAATTTTTTTCTAAACACAGTCATCCCAAAATTTAGTTACCATGAAATCTCACCATGGGTTGTCTTTCCAGATGAAAATAGTAAAAAAATAAAAACTAACCTAAATTTTCATCAACAAGGAAGTGAATTTTTTTTTCCTCAGAGTTAGGAGCTAAAGAAGTAAGCAGAGTGTATACAATGGCAACTGTAATTTTCAATTTTTTTTTTTTAACATACAGAAAACTTGTTCGTGAGTAGTAAATGGTTAGGCCAGAAAAGTAGGTTGCCCAAGGAATGAACATCAAATGAGATAGGTCTTAAATGGTAAGCAAAGGACTTAGTTGCTACCAAATTTAAAAATATAATATTAACATAAAAATCATTCTGCTTATAAAAATAAAATGTGTTGTTTTGAAAAATAAAACAAAGAAAAAAATCACTTAAAATCTAAGCATTTTATAAAACATAAAAAGTAGAGAAAAATACAGAGAGTTATAAAATACCATGTAACTTTTACTCAGATTTACATAATCATACATTTATATAGTCTACGAATATTTTAAGCACTTACTGACACACCTTTCCAGATATTGGGGATATAGCAATGACTAAGATAAATTGTCTAACTCTCATGGAACCTATAGTCTAGTGGGAAAGAGAAAGAATGAACTAATATTTTAACAAATAGTGACATGAATAATAAATAATCCACATCCTTATGGCATTGTAGTGGGAAAGACCAATGCAAGTAGGAGGTAAACCAATAGTGTAATATAGTGTCAGACAGTAAGAAGAACTATCAAAGGAGTGAAATAGAGATAGAAGGAGATTGGGGTGAAGGGAGTTCAATCATTTTAGCATAGTGGTCAAGAAAGGCCTTTCTGAAGAGGCAACTTTAGAGCAGAAACATGAATGGAGTGAGGAAAAAAAATTCACTTCCTTGATGAAAATTTAGGTTAGTTTTCTTTTTTTGCTAATATAAGCATATAAAATGATCAACTGTGTTTGTCTCCTTTTGCATTACATGGAAGAATGTATTTAGGGTATATGATGAAAAACAGATATACAGGCTGTTCATCTTCACGTTGCTAGATACTATCTTGCATAACATCCTTCAAAATGTCTGTACAAATATACATCCACCCAGGAGCACGTGGACTTAGAATGACGAGACCATTCTTCTCTGATTGGAGGATCTGTGGTCCCAAGAGGGTGAGGAAAACCCCAGCTGCATTTTCCCCCTGACCTCCCTCTGTCCAGAAAGCTGGAGCTTGTCTTATTCTGTTCTGCCATGACCCTGATGTTGGCCCAGACATGGGAAGCGCATGGCAGGCAGAGAGGATAAAGCTCCACCTTTCAGGCTGGAGGAGAGAACTGGAAAGTACTAGGGGGATTTTGGAGAGAGAGGAACAAAAGAATGCAAGCCCATATAGTTGTTTATGGACTAACTGAATCTAAATGATCTAAATACACTAACAGAAATAGAGAATGGCAAAATGGGTTTAAAAATTTGACTCAAGTCCATGCTATCTACAAGAAACTCAATGTTAGCTTAAAATTAAATGGATGAAAATATATTACCATACAAACACTAATCAAGAGAAAGCTGGGGTGAATACATTAATCATGAAGTACACTTGGGAGCAAACAAAATTACCAAAAGTCAAGTAGAACATTACATAATGTCAAAAGGTTAAATCTACCAAGAAGCCATAACGGCCTTAAACGTATATGAACATAAGAGGAGAACTTTAGAACATGAAGTAAAAACTGAAAAAAACTAAATGAAGAAGTAAAAGTCCCCAATTACAGCTGTAGATTTTTTAATTAGTCATACATAGAACTAGTAGACAAATCAGCAAAGATATAAAAGAACTGAACAATATCACCCAACAGTGGGTTCTAACTGATATTTACAGTGTACTGTACTCCCAGACAGCAAGATACACATGTTTGTAAGAGGGCATACAATATTAACCGAACAACCGTATCCTGGTTCATAAAGCAAACCTTAACAATATAAAAGAATTGAAATCATACAAAGCATGTTCACTGACCAAAACGGAATTAAAGTATAAATCAATAACATAAAGATTACATGTAAATCTCCAAACAATTGGGAATTAAACAAGACACTTCTAAATAATCCATGGGACAAAGAGAAGATTTCAGGGGAAATTGGAAAATATTTTCAACTGAATGAAAATAAAAATAAAATCTATCAAAATTTGTGGGATGCCACTAAAGCAACGCTTAGTGGGAAATGGGTAGAACTAAATTCTTATTCCAGAAAAGAATAAAATTCTCAAATAAAAATGGTACAGCCATTTTAGAAGAGTCTGTCAGTTTCCTATGAAGTTAAATAAACACTATGCTGCCCAGCAACTCCACGCCTAGATACTTAGCTAAGAGAAATGAAACATTTCCATACAATGACTACTTAAAAATGTAAATAGCAGCTCTATTCACAACAGTAAAAAAGTTGGAAAACAATCCAAGTGTCCATCAGCTGGTAAACAGATAATTTAATTATGCCATATCCACACAATGAACTAGCATTCGCCAATAAAAAGAAATGAATTATTGACACATAAAACAATGTGCATGAACCCCAGAAGCATCATGCCAAATGAATGAAACCAGGCACAAATAAAGTAAGTATCCCTGTCTTTTTCCCAAACACAGTGGACAGGGTTTAACATTTTCTTAACTATGAAGAACCATGTTACCTGATGCCTTTGTGCTGAAACCCTTCATCATATCAAGAAAGTTCCCAGCTATGTTGAAAATGTTTACCATGTGTGCTTGTTTAACTCTATCAAATGCTTTCTTTTTCATCCATTGAGAAAAATCAATCATTTTCTTAATAATAAGTTTTGAATATTAAACCAAATTCTCTTAACTGGGATAAAACTTCACTTGATGATATTATATATTACAAGACTTAACTTGCTAACATTTTGTCTAACATTTTTGAGTTCATGCTCATAGATATAATTTCCTTTTCTTACTATGTATTATTTAGGTGGTGTTGTGGTGAATTATAACATAAAATGAGAAAAATGTACATTTTCTCTGAAAGCACCTTTTCCTGCCCTAAATGTTTTGTTCCCCAAAAAGATATTGCAGCTTGATTTTTTTGTGTGAGATGTTTTTAAATTATGGATTTATTATTTTTAACAGATACACAGAAATTCTTTTTCAATTTTTTTCTGTAGCTTTCATTAAGTTTTATTTTGCAAAACAAAATATCAACTTCATCAAAGCTGTCAAATTTATTGGCATGAAGTTTTTCACAGTAATCTTACAGTATTTTTAATGACCACAGGATCTGGAGTGATGCCCTAAATTTCCTACACTGTCCTGCACTCAGCATAAATCTCTTGCAAAGAATCAAATCAACAGGCAGGAAAGCTAGCTCTGTGCTTAGTTTTATGGATTCAATTCTACAGGAGAGCCCATAAGCAGCCAAGAAAAGATCTGCTCACTTTTCTATGCCTCAGCAGAATACTTTGCTCATCTATACCAAGAATAAAGAATTGCCTACAGTAGAAAGTAGTGTACCTCTCCTCCTACTTGGGAAGAGCAAGCACCCCTTTTAAATTTGGTTCTTTTAGATTTCTTTACATCCCCTGCTCTCTAATGAATTAAACACAAACAAAAGCATACCTAACACCCAGATCTTGGTTTCAAATACCATGCTCTAGTAAGAGGAAAAAGGGCTTCTTGAAGAAATGGCTGATTCTTGTGCTGGAGCAGGAAATACACAAGATGAACAGGGGCCATTGATAGTAACAGAAAGTAACAAGTGTGAAAAAAAAAATCCCACTTTGATGGAGGTATGTCAAAGAGATTCAGAAGCCAACTAAAAGAGTTCCCGATGGATAAAACCAGAATAAATTGCACAACAAAATCAGTAAAGTAGTATTGAATTACTACCCAAAGTATAAAATAAACATCCTTGAGTCCAGAATAATATAAATAAATGATTGAATAAATAAATAAATGGGAAGGAAGAGACAAATCTCCCATGTAGAGTAATTCCAAATAATTTATGTAGATACTCCACCCGAAAGGAAAGGAAGATAACTCTTTTCTCTCCAGCCATGACTGTGCACAGTGACATGCTTTACTATGTTCCAAATGCTTTAGTGTAGAAAAGAGGTAAAAAGAGAAACTTTACAGTGGAGAAACCTGAAAACTACTACCTTATCCAAGTTAACAAGACCAACATCAATAGTGATGTTGGTAGTATGTACCATTGATATAGTATTATGAAATGGCACACACCTCTGTGGTTTTCTTCCAAAAAGTACCCATAACAAGTATAATTGTGGGGAAAAAATCAGACAAGTTCCCACAGAGGAGCATCTTACAAAGTACCTGACCAGTACTCCTCAAAACTGTCAAAATCATCGTAACACATGAAAAATCTGAGAAGCTGTCTCAGCCAAGAAGATGCTAAGGAGACATGATAACTAAATGTAATATGGTATCCTTGATGGACTCCTGGGACAGAAAAGGTCACTGGATAAGAACTAAGAAAGTGTACATAATCTATAAATGTTAAATACTAATAAAGTTTCAATATCGGTTCATTAGTTGTAACAAATGTACCATATGGTGTCGGCTGTTATCAACAGGGAAAACTGGGTACGTGGGTAAAAGGGAAATCTGTTAACTTCTCAAATTTCCTATGAATCTACAAGTATTATTTTAAAAGTCTGTTTTAAACAATAAAAATAAAATAATGTTGTAAGCTCATCTTTTTTCCCTTTTATTTAAGGGGGAATGACATTAAGGAATCTCTCTAAATCATTTTGGAGTTTGTTGATGTGCACCTGCTATGTTGGCTTGCTTTTTTTTGTTTGTTTGTTTTTAACATTTAGCCAGTTTTCTTCATATATTCACTAACTAGCCCATACTTTCATAATCTTTTCTTTTTTTTTAATCATACATTATATTCTTACATAATTAAATCAATGGAACAGGACTGGGAGTGATCCTTAAGCAACTCTCCAGCTACCACTCCAGGACCTATGTTAGCCCTTTAACTTTTCATTTCAAGGTATCTTGTGAAAAAAAAATTATGCCTGCTTCTCCTCAATAAATCTATTTCTCAACCAAAGAGACCTATAACTCCAATTCTGCTATCACCAAATCCAAATCCATTTAATATTTCTTATTACAGATGCAGTGTTTCCAAAACTCATTGACTCACAGAACATTTCATTTTTATGTTAAGCCATTTTTCAGGCTTGTCATTCCACAGAAGTATTTATAAATCACTGACAAAAACAGAGTTAATTAAAACCCAAAGTATCTATGTGTCTTCTAGACTCAGCTAATAATCATTCTTTTCATTTTTGCTCACGTATTTACCAATGACTTCTAACAGTTTGAAAAGAAAAATACAATGAAAATTGCAGTTAATATCACAAGTAAAAATGTTCTCTTCAAAGCGTGAGTTCAAAGAATAGGCTACAGATTCAAGTGAGAACAGCCTGTACATAAGCTTCAAGCTATCTTTTGCCACATACTGATACACTGGGTGTGGAAAGTGTTTCACTCTTTGGACGGTAGGCTCAGTGAGATGCTCTTGCGATTCCATATTGATTCCTTAATGCTTTCATTTCTTTTAAATCTACTCACTTGTCTTGATCTGATCCTTTACAGTAAAAACTTACTCACAGTTATTCACTGGTTCACCACTTTGTGGTCTATGAAAAACTTTAAGGACTTCTGATTACCATTTGAGATTAAATAAGGCTATCATTGAGCTTGGGAAGTAGGTAGGATAGAACAGGTATGTTAGTTTACAGAAACAATCTTTTTACTTGGAGATTTTTGTTGTTGTTCTGTAGCTTTCACTTTGTTTTCCCAGGAAGTCTAAGTAGCACTGATCTATGAAGATATTTGCCTTGTATTATTACCGAAGGAGTGCATTTTGTGTTTTGAGACTACAGAATATCTTTCCCAAGTCTTAAACCAAAATATTCCCTTTCAAGTCCTCTGTACTGGTGTTAACACATTTCATTCTTTCTACCTCTAATTTTAGCTGTGTATCAGACCATGTAAAATGAAGACAGTAAGTGCATCCTTTTTTTCCCTCTGTTAGTGTGGTGACAAACACCAGAATGAAGTATAGAGTTGAGTGTTACAGGATTAAAGGCTATAAGAAGTCTTTGAAACTCCACATCCTTAAAAAAATAATTCATTCACACTGGCTAGTTATCCAAATTCTGCCACTTTCCTGCTAAAGTAGGAAGCCATGCTTGATGGATGATGTACCTGGAGGATATCATTGAACCTTAACACTTGAATATGATATTTGCATTTTTTGCATCTTGTGTCAGGTCACTGGTGAAGACTGAACTCTTTTGGGACTCAATGTTGTAAATCAGGATGGAATTCTGAATTCTGATGATATGAGTATGTTACTGGCATCCTTCACACAAGGTTCTCAAGAAATATGTATGGAAAATGGGATAATGTTTTTTCATGTTTCTGCATTCCACACAAGTCCAGAGTCTTCCAGAGTGCCTTCCAGTTAGATAAGCACATTTTTGTGTTTTCCCAGTAGTCATAATCTATTCAAATGGCTCAAGAATATGAGATGGGCTCTAACTGGAGTTGGAATAAAATTATGATGGTTTCCTATGGATCCTATCTTCCAGAGGATCAAAGAAAACCCTGCCCTAGGACGTAATACAAGAAAACTTACTTTGCTGATACTGTGGGTCTTCGGATTCGGTTCCTATTTATGCAGGAGGGTTCTTTGCTCAAATGACCCTTCTGATTCTGATTACTGTGTTATGTGTCATCGCTTAAAGCTCAGCAGAGAGGAGAGAGCAACTGAGGTGGAACTTGTTTTCTCTAGTCAGTGTTAGTCAGCCTGCTACTTCCCTGTGCTCCAGTCCTCTGTTGTAGGCATGGGAATCTGGAGCTGTGTCTGACATATCCCTGAGCTCTAGAAGCAGAAGCAGAGATGATCTGTAGAAGTATCATCCAGGTAATAAAGGATTAGCTTCAATCCTTTTGCAACATTTTCTCAAGACTAAACCCAGGAACTTGGTTTCCTTATAAAAATGGTATTTGCAAATAGATGCCATGTTTGTTTCCATCCACACTCTCAATGACTTCTGTGACAAGCTTAATGACAGTGACATGGGAGTGGAATGTCTGTGCCTCCTGATCAAAATCATGATCCTGAAGAAGAGATCAAGGTCAAGTGAAACAGCCTCTCTCTATAAAATGAAGGCAGTGGAGCTGATGCCAAGACTCAGATCATGAGTGAGAAGTCAATTTGCCTTAAAGATTATGTCTTGGACATGACTGTGCCGTCACTGTTGGCTTGACCATTGGTCATACGTTCCTGGACTGATTATATCCTGAAGGCCTCCATGTGTCTTTAGGTAAAACTACCAACATTTCCAGTGAGATATCCAATACCAGGATCCAAGGCAAAATGCAGGTCACTGAAGAAGTTCAGGGCTTTCAGCAAAGTACAATTACGTGTGTTTGATGACAGAAAGTTAGCCTCAAGGGGAAAGGCAAACTGCTGACAATTTCTAAACAGAGAAAACCAGCAGAAATGAATTCAATCAGGCCTTTAAACTTAGAGGAGAAAACATATGTTGATAGAGCCGAAATTCCAGACTAGACAGAGCAACAAGCTGCCCTCAGAGCTCTCTGTAATCAGTATGCTCTCACACTGGGACTGGGGATCTGCAAATCACTGGACTCTCTGCCCACACCCCCCTTAACTTCCTGCCTCCCATAAAGCCGTGGAAGAGGTTTAGGGAAACCTGTTCTACTTGTACTTGTGAACCACAGTCCCAAAAGCAAACATGTCCTGAACTCCTTGGAGAATGGAGTCTGTGGCACCAACCTAACGTTCTAATAGCAATCGAAGAGAACATGGGATGGTTGAGAGGGACATTAAAAGAGCTAACAGCTGGACTGGGAAAGGAAAACTTTTCATGGCGTATTTGCAAGTTGTACAGTACCGTTAGATTATGCAAATAAGCAACGATGAATACATGTGAATATCAGAGTGCTATAAACATGTACATATACTGCAGAGGAAATCTGCCTCCATAATCAACTCAACCCCAGAATAGGCTCATAATCTCAGAGACAAAAATCTGAATTTACAAGGAAATTCTTAAAGTTCTACTCCCCTAAAATGAACAAAAACATTGTATTCTTATCATAAACTTTGAATACTTCACTTTTGTGAACAAAATTTCTTCTTATTCCCAACATATTCCTGGACAAATGTTGTGACCCTTTAAGAGGTATGTTTTTAGTACTATTTTCCAAAGGGCTAATTTCTTGTAATAAAGTCCAGTTCCCTGTCCACAGATGAGTGCCATGTCGTCTTGTGGACCGAGAGTCAACATGCCCGAAGATTATAAGACAACTTTTGGAGGAGGTGTCAGGTTTTACTCATGTGTTTGCTTCCTCCAATGTAATTTTTATCATTAGGAAAGTCATGTTTTTGGATTTGGTACCCATAGCCTTAGTCATACAACAGAATTCACATGACTCCACGTAAATATAGAGATTTATGTAATAGAATGTGTTTATTTAATCTAAGCACCTATATGCAGAGCACAGGGAACAAGGTCTCTTACTTAGATGCCTGAGTTGTTGGTCCTAGGATTGGTGAATTGGCTCTGAGGGTTAAGAATTTTCAGAATTTTGTCCAGGGAGACAGCAAGCGTCTTGGTGCTTGAGTCGATAAATCTTAAAAGATGCTCACAGTGACTTCTGCACTGAGACAGAAGCAGGCCAAAAGGCTGCAGGTGCTCCCTTTCCCCTGTTTCAAACTTGGACAATGTTCAGTCAGGACTCTGGTGAGCATAACCAATTGAAATTTTGAAATCAGGTGAAAAGGTCATGACTTAGGACATACAGATATCCAGATAGTACACAAGAACCTTGTACACAGCACTGCTCATATATTGCATAGAGACTGGTAATGAAATATTCACAAAATATTGCTGCATGGACTTTGCAATCACTAACTTCCATTCAGGTAGTTCTTTGCTAAGAAACAGAGACAGGATCTAATACTACTGAGATGTTCTGTAATCATCACCCTTTGTAAATGTCAGTAGTATTACATCTGCATTTTGCCAAAGTGTTCTCCATTGCTTCACTCATGCTGATGTAACTTTTATCCTTGTTACATATAAAAAGATCTCTTCTTAAATCTGTAGTATCATTGATTAAAGTGAATAACTGAGTATAAATTCATATAAATGAATGCATGAATGAGAAAGGAAGGAAAAGAAAGAAAAAAGAAAAGGAAGAAGGAAAATGAGGAAAAGAAAGAAAGAGAGACAAAAGGGTAGAGAAGGAAGTGTTCATTTTTTGATAGGGAGGTAAGAGAAAATGTCTTTGAAATTCAAGTAGAATGAGTAAAATAATATCTGGCCATAGGAGCTGGGAAGGTGAGCCCCCTAGTTTCCTTGAAGAAGAATGGTTCAAGCCAGAACAAAGTGGGAAAAAAAAAACCCTAAAAAGATGCAAAGGCAGAAGCACACTTGACATGACTGAAGAACACAGTGAATAGTATGGCTGGAGCTGAACGAATGAAGAGGAGAAAACTAGGTCACGGGCCCCACTCCCAGGGGCCGGACCGCACGGGCCCACAGAGACCAATGCATCTTAACACATGTAAACTCAGTAAATACCTATTTTCATTTTTAAAAGTCAGAAGAAATTGAAGTTCATCCTTCCTTTGGCACTCAATGTAGTTCATCTGTCAGGTGTTATTTTTTCAGTAGTGGGTGAGTGTTCAATCAGCCACTATTTCTCATACTATTCTCTTTATTGCCAGTAGTCTTACTTGTCAAGATTAGAGGCCGGTAGCTATGAAATAAAAGAAAATTAACTGTAATTCTCACTGATTTGGTATGAAATATTAATAATTTTCATTAATTCCTTCTTTGGATGAGTGTTCTTAAGCAATTTCTGTGTGCGCAGTTCTGTTCTAGGAACTAAACTGTGAACTCTGGGTGGATTGGGACATGATTGTTTCACACTGATCTTTTTCAGCATTAGCATAGTTTATGGTGTAAACAGCTACCCAGTAATATATGTTGAAGAAATAAATTACTAGTATGTGAGTACAATGCTCAAGAGTATTACTTGGTGGCTAATGCTGTGGAACTTACAGTCAAACGGAAGAGAGATTTTAAAATACGTGATTCTATTTGGCTGTAAGTGTGATGAAGTATGGTTTCACTGTAACAGTGATCAATCATTGTAGAAATTTATAACACAATGGCTACCAATCAACAAAATAACAACAGCAGAAGTCAGGGATCAGTGTTCCTAGAGAATACAATTTTTAGGTATTTATTACTTGCTTAGAACATGATTAGGCCTAGCGTTGAAATGCACCTAAAAAAGTTAAGTCAACTTAATACATGGTGCCAGGATGGTTATTGGATTTGTTTGTGGAGATTGCTCAAAAAATAATCTCAGACTTTGCCAGTTTACCACAAAGCTAATTCTATGATTATAGCCACACACACACACACACACACACACCCCCAAATCTATTAGCACAGCATCTTCGCTAAGAACAAGAGTAGACACAAAAACTCAAGAGTAATTTGAAAGATGTTGATTTCTCCTATATTCTTCTTATAGCTAATTCATTAAAAGCTTGCAAATGTCAATTCACAAATCAAAAACACATTTGTATCTTAAGGTTCTTACATTTACAAGGAGAAATGCACCCATGTTTATGTAGGATATATCATTTCAATTTATAATTGCCTATCAGCTTTCAGGAAAAATGAATATTCAAAGACACAGGAAGAATCATCCATACAACAAAAACAAAAACAAAAACGTCCCTGATTGTTCTGGAAGGCTTTGAATAAGTTGTCTATTTACAAACCTTAGTACAAATCTAAAATTACCTAATGCTTGACTTGTAGATCATAAAGAAAGAAATAGAATCTAACAGACTCTTGATTATAAGAAATCATGTTTATAGTTTCTAGAGCAGGAATTGGCAATCTTTTTTTTTTTTTTTTTTTTTTTTTGGTAAAAGTTCTAAGTATTTCAAACCGTGCAGGCCAAACATTCTCTGTGCAAGCTACTCAACAATACTCTATTAGTGTGAAAGCAGCCAGGGCAAACAAATGAGTCTGGCCGATAAAACTTTATTTACAAAAGCAGGCAGTCAGATTTGGCTCAAGGGGTTTTGTTTACAGATCCTGTTCTAGAGAATACTCAGATCAAAAGAGCTCACAACCAGGTATGCTACAAAGTCTTGAATGCCATAGTATCTCAGGTAGTATCTAGTCTGGTGAATAAGCCCCATCTATGTGAAATAATTAAAAACTAAATGAAAACTTCACCTGAACTTGTCTGTTGTTGATACCTTCAGGGAGACACAGGGAGGAATTTTTTTTTTTTAAATGACAGCAATAAACCCATTAAAAAGATGTTTAAGCAAGAGTATGAACTGAGTACTTTAAATCTTTCCCAGGAGAATCAAACTGAAATTCATGAAAGCAGAAAACAGATTAAACTAGAAGTCAAGATGTCTGGATTCTATAACTGACTTTGCTACTAAGAGCTCATGTGACCTCTACATTTCAGTTTCCCTAGCTCTAAAAAAAAAAAAAAAAAAAGGAAAATACAGGAATTCAATGAACTTTGAAATTACTCCAAGCTAGAAAAGTTGTTGGTGTTATGTATGAAATGGACTCTTTGATGATAACACCAACAGTAGGAAGTCAGAAAGAGCCAATGGCAGCTAAGAGAATAGGGCTCCATCAGGCAGATCTGCTGTCAGCATTGAAAGGTGAGTCACCAGGAACTTTTTAAGGACAATTACAGCAGGATGATGGGACGCCCCATAGTACACATGCATACGTTACACTCAGACTCTGTTCATCACCCAAATAACCAAGTGGAAAAATATGCTACCAGTAAGCTAAAATACTTAACTGCTTGCAAAGCAGAAGCAAATGTGGCTCATCTCAGAGCACACGGAGCAGAGCCTCATATACTGATGTATTAGTATCCTTGCATGTCTTTAAAAAGTGTCAATTTGTACTTGATCCTATTTGATTACTGAAGAGTGAGATACTGCATTTAATTGTGAATCTAGAATAGCCTCAATACAAGTAGTTTTCAAGAAGCATCATCACAAACTCCCAGAAGCTCAGCTGTTAAACTCAACAGAGAGGTGCTGTACACCAGAAATTGACACAACACTGTAAACTGACTATATTTCAATTAAAAAAAACCCCAAAACAAACAAAAAATAAACTCAACAGAGATAAAGTATTGACAGAGGACTGCCTGAAGTATATACTGCCTATTAATTAGACAAGATTCTTTAATTTTTTCAAAATATAGTTGATTTACAGTATTAGTTTCAGGTATACAACACAGTGATTCAGTATTTTTAGATTATACTCCATTGAAAGTTATTAGAAAATAATGGCTATATTTCCTCGTGTTGTACAATATATCCTCATTACTTATTTATATTATATATAGCAGTTCATATCTCTTAATCTCCTACACCTCTTTTGCCCCTCCCATTTCCCTCTCCCCAATGGTAACCACTAGTTTGTTCTCCATATCTAGACAGAATTCTTTAAAGCCTACCTTCCTATTAAATCAGACCAGTGAAAAACAAACTTCTAAAGTGCATTATATTGTCCATCCCACCCCTCCAATCTGCTCAACCAAGAATTGCTTTTGCTGAGTAATACTTTGCTGTGATGCTATAAACATTAAGTTCAGAATTCGTACATGCAGTGTGGCTGTGTGCGCTGGTTTGCCTGGGACGATACTGCTTTATGCCTGTGGTCCTAGCACAATGACTTATAATTCCCTTCCAGGTGCCATTTTTTTTTGTCCTAAATGAAGAGAACTTAATTAACATCTTTTTTTAAAAAAATCACAGAGAAAAAAAGAAAAAAAAAAAAACCAAACACTAATGCTATCTCAGTTTCCCTAAACCAAGTGGGAAGAAAGAGAAAGATCCCCACCCAGCAGACTCTCATCGCTGCAGAACAGGCACAGCCAATGGCGACGTCCAAGGAGGAAGACGAATGGCTTTCTGCTTCTTGATCACCAAGGAAGCTGGACCCTGGCCTGGGCAATCACAAGGGGAACAGCAGAGTTCGGCACGCGGACGGCAGTTGTATGGACCAGACAGAAGCCACCCTATTGACTCAGGTTGCCCTGGAGGGATGCCCACAGGGCTCTCACTTTCTGAGGACCAACCATTTTTATAAGTAGCCAAGCATTTAGGACCTAGAATGTCTAGGCAAAAAAATAAATCATCAATCCTTTTAAAATTTATCATTCCCTTTAAAGCATTCCTACTTGCACTTGAATTCAAACAGATACACAATCTTCTAAACTATAATCCAGTTATATCAGTTTACTATATTTTTTAAATATACAAATTTCAACTAATGTATAAGATACCAGGCTGATCAAGTAGAGAAAGCTGCATTTGTTTTGGAGGACCCAGTCTCCAAAACATTATTTTCTAAATCCCTCATTTTCTTCTTTAGTTTATATTTGTTATAGCTTCTTGACTGCATTTTTACATAATTTTAAATCGTTGTTGGAACAAGGCAAATTATAAATAAATAAATAAATAAATAAATAAATAAATAAATAAATAAATAAATAAATAAAAAAGAACAAATGAAATGGTGACATAGCACAGTATTTCTCAGGCTTCCTCAAATCATGCTGAGACTTTCCAAAGACAGGATGGTACTAGTTTATTTAACAGTCATTAAGTATTAGCATTCTGACTGCATTAGGGAAGCTAGCATTAAATCATCCTCTCAAAATCATGTATAATTTAATCTTTTCCTTTCCTTCTTCAATAGTGCAGTGCAGTTGTACACAGCAAACCCCTCTTCGCTACCCATCTTTTTGTGAGCAGAGCGTATACTTTCTCAAAGGACCAGCCTAAAGTATGCTCATGAGGCAATGGAAGATTTTGTCCTACGCATTAATTTATCTAAAATCTTTGGGCCTCTTTTGCATCCTACACTAATTATAATACATTGCCAAGAGAGAGGTAACCCAACATAACTTCTTAGAGAATGATGGCTAAAAAGGAAAATGGGATGGTAGTGTTCTTGGTAAAATTATATTCCTCAAAAAGATAAACTGAATCCCTAACCTCCATTTCCTGTAAAAGTGACCATGTTTTGGGGATACAGTCTTTGCAGATGCGATTACTTACAACGAGGCTGTAGTGGATTGGAGAGAATCCTAAGTCCATTGCTGGTGTCATTGTAGGAAGGCCATGTGAAGGCACAGACACACAGGGAAGAAGGCCATGAGACAACAGGAGCAGAGATTGGATCGATGCAGCTGCACACCAGAGGTGCACCTGGTACTGCCCTGTGAATGTGTTTCCAGACCCTTCGGCTAGAAAAGCTTTCCTTATACAGCCCATTCCACTTCTTCCCTATACCTGCTGAAATCACACTCCTGGTTGGTTTGAACCGAAATCCTAAATGCAGAACTGGCGAAAGCCTCATCAACATAATGATTATCTTTAAATGAACATTCTACACGTCAGGCACAATGCTAAGTGTTTACCTCTACGACCACATGAGCACATTAACCCGACCTGCGTGACCCATAGAAAACGTTCAATAAAGTTGGTTGAATAAAATGAATGAATAAACAAACGAATGTCAATGTGTCATCAAATTTAACATAAGCATCAAATTAGAGAGAAAGTATTTGAAAATTCCTATAACAACAAAGGACAAAGGAAAGGAGATATTTCATGCATTATAATGACCACTGAGAAACTGATGTTTGAAAATTCTGCAGAATACTCTTTTACTTCAATTACATTAGTCTGTATTTTTAACTAGACTGTCGAAAGTTGTATTATTGTTTGTGCTGTTTTGTTGTTTTTCAGTTCTCTGACCTGTATTTCAGAGCTGGTCCTGCACTCTCGCACCCAGGGCTCCCCTCAAGTCGAGGTATTGCCTCAAGAACCAGGGAGATAAAGGCTCTTCTCTGGAGCAGGTCTTGCTGCTTATGCTGAGTCTGTAAGAGATCGTCAGATCCTCTGTTCTCACTGAATTTTGTTTTTAATTGGCCATTCTGCCTCTAGAGGTCAATAATTATGAAATTAGCCCCTGGAGTCAGACTGCCTGGGCTTACCATTCACACCACTTAAAATCTGTGTGACCTTGGCAAGTTATTTCACCTCCCTGAGCCTCAATTTCTCCAGCTGTATAATAGATCTAAAATAGTATGTAATTCAAAGTTTTGCTCTAACGGTTACATTTGGAATTAGGAGCTCATAGCACAGTGACTGGTATATTGAAAGCATGTAAGAACTGCTAGATTAAAGGATGGGGATAATCAAACTGTAATCTGCCTTTCCGTTTCTCCTTTCCTGCCATGTACCGCTCCCCACCACCATCACCTTACACACATACACTCTGAAAATAGGCTGATATTTGAGAACCTTGCATTCCCATGAAAGGTGTGGACATGGAAGATGCCCACGGCACCAAAACCTGTGTGCAGATGCAGTGTCCCCACATCTGTGTATAATTATGCTTCAGTATCTTAGGTCCAGTGGATTCCTTGCAGTTAGAAGATTCCGCTGCCTCTGTCGGTTGTGATGGTATAAGAGCAGGGAGAATCGTGGGTGGAGACAGGCTCAGGATATAAAGAGATGACAGAATGTTAGAACTGGAAGAGATACTCTAGATAAAAACACTTATTTAATAGTTGAAGTCAACAAAGCCAGAAAAGTGACATGCCTGACTCAAGTCTGTATTCAATGAAATCCTTGGGTCCTGCTCGAGTCCGTCTCCCTATGTCTGCCCATCCCCCACCCACCTAGAAACTATGAGTTAAGCCAACCAGAAAACAGCAGAGAAGAGACTCAGACTACGGGAACCACTTTGAGAAAGAAGATGATTCCGTATGATTAACTGATTAAATGAAACCAATTCCAACATAGCATACCTTTTCTCTCTGCCCTCCCCTCTTGGAGGAAATTTTGAGGAAGAAAGAAAGTAAATTAAGTATTAAGCACTTCAAAAGTCTATCTTTAGCAGGCTATGTTAGTATTTTACATGAGAAAAATAAGCATGAGTGGTTTAAAATCAAGATCTACTTTTTCTTTGTTACTTTAACTTTTGATTGGCTACACTATACCATTTTTCTGGCTATATTAATCCAAATCCAAACAGCTCATACAGAGAAACATTTCAAGAACTTCCCATGGTACGGGGAAGGGATGATCTCATGAGGAAAGGGTTTCTGTGTTTGTTTGTTTTTTATGACCTTGGGATCCTCAGAGGCATTTATTGATAATCATCAAGTGAGGTGAGGGTGGAGTATCATGTATCTTTTAACAAATGATGACAAAGTATTACTTAAAGCATGTGTACTGAGCAGGCATTGTTAGGTATCATATAGGCTACCAGGGATATGAAAATAAGGCTTAGACCTTGTTCTCAAGAAACATACAGTCTAGTAGGAGATCCTAATACGTTAATTATTAGAATGATTAACAGTAAGTCTAATGCTACAGGTACACCCTGTGTATTACTGTAGTCTTAGAAGTGGTCCCTAAATCACACTGGAGCTAAAAAGACAGACATCCCTAAGGAGGTGAATCTTGATGGACAATTTGGGAAGGAGAAATTCTTTGAATTAAAGAACAGGGGTCTAAAAGCTTTGATTTCAAGTCAGCAGATTTCTGGCAAAATCTGATCCAGCCTCATCTCGTGTTCCCTTTAAAAGCTAATTAAAACCAACTGGGGACACTCATTAAAAACTTGTAAGATTCTATGGGGAAGTTTCATTAATCAAAGCCCAGACGCAGCCTTATGACCAAATACGTAGAGAACAACAGAGAAACGCTGATTTCTCCTTTCAGAAATTGCCTGCCCCACCCCAGTAACAAGGCTTCCATTTTTGAGAGAGACAGGAACACTGAATATGTCTGTGCCCCGAAGAGGATCTTTCTAATGGTGCTGGCTCTCTCCTGTCTTCTGCTCGGGTCACGGTCTTAGTAATTAGCAAATTAACCAACCTCTGTATGTGAGTTCCCCTTTCCACTTTCTGGGTTTGTGAAGATAATTACCTAAGCTCTTGACACTTACACAACAGGATATTTAATATTTGTCACATCAAGGGCACTTGTTTCATTAGGAAGATAATAAATCTCAGCAAAGATAGAGTTTGAGCCGTAGTGAGACACACAGCCATGGGCTCACAGAATCCCCAGTTCTTACAACTGCCTCACATTGACCTACTCTCCAGGGTTCGGTTAGGAAAGGGAACTTGGGGGCTAGGGCTCTGATTCGGGATCAGTGTTTGGAGTTTTAGCCTTTGACTACAGAGACCACAACCAATTCCTTGGCTTGGGTCAGTGTTAAGGTTTCGTGCAGTCATTTAACAATTATTGGACACTCACTCCACGCCAGGCACTATTCTACGTGCTGGAATACACCAGTGAATGACAGCGAGGACTGTCTGCACGCTGTGATGGTTTCTGCAGAACTGGAAAACTGTCCATCAAAACGAGACCGCAGCATTTACTTGTCAGTTCAATTGCTTGTCAATTTTATGGCTCCTCCAAGCTAATAGTGAATTCAACTCCTGTTTAGACTTCAGGAAATAGGAAAAGTTTGACATTGGTCATTTCCATTGCAACAGTGACTGGTGTAACAAATGGGCAAGAGAGGGAGGAAGTTATGATAATCAGAAGATGTAGTGTTTAAGTGCAGCACATCCTTGTTTGTAAACATTCACTGTGCTACCCGTTTAAAACCTCACTTTAAAAATATAAAATACAGAAAATATGTACACAAATCACAAGCGTATTGCCCTAGATGATTGACACCTTGTTTCAATTTTTTTGATTTTCTGATTAGAAGTTAATACATGCTTGCGATCAGCTCATATGTAACTCCAAATTCCATATGTAAAAATTGATAAATATAATTTTAGTAATTATAAATTTCCTATTTGAAATATAAAAGGTGAATGGCAAGAAAAATCTTAGGACCAGAAACAAAGAGCAATCACTGAGCATGGGTAATAGTTACTTTTTCTTTTTCACTAGTAGACTAATTTTTGGAGCAGTTCCAGGTTTACAAAAAATTGAAAGAGGGTACTGAGAGTTCCCTTATAGCCCCCACCACATCCAAAACACACAGTTTTCTCAATTCCTTTTATATTGAAGAATACTTAAGTTACAATGTTATATTAGTTTCAGGTATACAACATAGTAATTTAATATTTTATAGATTATATTCCATTTGAGTTATAAAATAATGGCTATATTCACCATGATGTACAATATAGCCTTAGTGTTTGTTTATTTTAGACATAGTAGTTTATACCTCTTAATTCCCTACCCTTACGTCTCCTCTCTATCCTTTCCTCTCTCCACTGGTCACCACTAGTTCGTTCTCTGTAAGTTTGTTTCTGTTTTGGTATATTCATTACATTATTCTTTAGATTCCACATAAAAGCACTAACACACAATATTTATGTTTCTGACTTATTTCACTATGTATAATACCCTCCAGGTCCATTCGCGTTGTGATAAATGGCAAAATTTAATTCTTTTATATGGCTGAATAATATTCCATTGTATGTATATATACCACTTCTTTATCCAGTCATCTGTTGATAGACATTTAGGTTGCTTCAGTACCTTGGCTATTGCAAATAATGCTACTATGAAAATTGGGGTACATGTATCTTTTAAATTGATATTTTTAGGATTATTTGTTCTAGTTTTTAAAAACGTCATGGGTATTTTGATAGTGGTTGCATTAGATTAGGCCTGTATCACTATAAACTTCCCTCTTTGAACCTCTTCTGCTGCATCCCATAGATTTAGGAAAATTGTGTTTTTATTTTCATTTGTTTTGAAGTATTTTCTGATTTTCTCTTTGATTCCACTGAACCACTATTTTTTTAGTAGCATACTGCTTAGTCTCCACATGTTTGTGTTTTCCTCATTTTTCTTCCTCTAATTGATTTCTCATTTCATATAGTTGTGATTTTGAAAAGATTGTTGGTATAATTTCTATCCTCTTAAATTTGATGAGAATTGTTGGGGCCTAGCATGTAACCTCTCCTGGAAAGTATTCCATGTGAACTTGAAAACAAGTATTTTGCTGGTTTTGGGTAGAGTGATCTGTAGATAACTATTGAGTCAAAGTGGCTGAATGTGTCATTTAACACTAATTCCTTATTCATTTTGTCTCTTGATGTAAGTGTCCGTTGATGTAAGTGAGGAGTTAATCCTACTATTATTGTACTATTGTCAATTTCTCCCTTTATGTCTGTTAATATTTGATTTATGAATTAGGTGCTCCAATATTTGCTGTATATATGCTAAAAATGTTATATCCTCTTCTTGTATCGATATATTTATCATTATATAATGTCCTCTGTCTTTTGTTATACGCTTTCTTTTTCAAGTCTATTCTGCCTGACACAAGTATTACCACCCCTTTGTCATTTCTATTTGCATGTAATATTTTTTTCCATCCCCTCACCTTCAGTCTGCATGTGTCTGTAGCTCTGAAGGGTTATAAGCAGTGTTTAGATGGGTCTTGTTTTTTAATCCAATCAGCCACTCTGTCTTTTGACTGGAGTATTTAGTCAATTGACAATTAAGGTGATTTCTTAATAGGTCTGCACTTACTGCTACTTTAGTACTTGTTTTCTGGGTATTTTTATAGTTCTTCTCCGTTCTTTTAGTCTCTTCCCATGTGATCTGATGATTTTTTTCTTTTATTGGTATGCTTGTGTTCCTCTCTTTCTAGTTTAGGTGTACCTACTGTAGGTTTTTCACTTATAATTACCATGGAGTTCATCTATGTTAATACCTAACTATTTCTACTTGTTTTAAACTGACAGTCATTTAAACTCAAACACATTCTAAGTGATGTATGTTTTTTACTTCCCTCCCCCTCCATTTTGTGTTTTTTGATAGCATATTTTACATCTTCATGTTTATCTCTTATCTGTTTATTATAGTTACACTTGATTTTACATTTTTTTGTATTTTATTCTTAACATTAGCTTATTTAAGTGGCTGGTCCACAGTCTTTAACATATAGTTGCCTTTACTAGTTGGATTTTCTCCTTTTCTCTAAATTCTTACTTCTTACTGTAGCTTCTTCTTTTCCACTTAGAGAAGACCCATGAAGACTTATTTTAGGTGTGGTTTACTATTGATGAACTCTTTTAGTTTTCACTGGTCTGAGAAGTTATTTGTCATCATTCCCTATCCTTCTTTTCATCTCCAACTCAGGTGATGAAAGTTCCACTTTAGGCATTTGAAATCAAGAAGATGGGTCTTCCTCTCTATCAGCTCTGTCTAGAGACACAGTCTGATCCAGGAGGGCATCCACATTCCACCCCAGCTCTGCAGAAACTCTAGAAGCCAGGAAGACTGGTCTCTTCCTTCACTCAGGCCCCACTCCAAAGGCAGAAGCTCTACTGTAAGCACAAGGGAGCAAAAAAACTGGAACCCAAACATTCCCACTCAGTTTTCTTCTAGTGTAGAGGTTCCATGCTAAAAAGGGCAAGTCCAGAAGTTAAGGGGCTACTTCCCTGCCCAGAGTTCCACTTGCTGGGCACAGATGTCACTCTAGGAGAAGTGAGCCATCTTCTCTACCCAGAGCCTATATGCAGTGGCACAGTGGCTCAGTAAGAGAGGCAGACAGTAAAAACAAAGAGTTCACTTACTTTGGAAGAGACTGTGGGAAAGTTCACATCTAAGGGCATTGTTGAACACAGTAAGGATCATCAAATGAGCAATTAAGAAGAGACTGGTTGCTCTCTGACACTAATTAACAGAAAGAAAAGCTGTAAACAACCAAGAGAACCAAGGAAAAGAGACAATTATGGAGAGCCTTTACAGGGTGAGAGCAGCCTCAAAGACTGGTGAGACAATGTCCCTATAAAGAGGCCTTAGTTTAATTGGATTGGACTGTGGAACAATATATACCACAGGATATTGTTGCAAACAATACAGCAATCAGCTAGTAGTTAAGGATGACAACTGGGTGTGATATTAATAGAGGTCGACCATCTCAGGTTCTTAGGGAGCCTGCATGCCCAAGGCTGCCCACTCTAGGGAACATCAAAAACTTCACACAACTGGAAAAGTCAAATTCACTAAACTATTCCAGTTCAGTCATTAAATGAACACAGAAACAACATGATGTCCCAAAAGATGGAAGGAATAAGGATCCAGAGTTGTTACAATATATTAACTAAAATATCCAGTTTTTAATGAAAAGTAGTGATTCATGTGAAGAAACAGTAAAGTGTTAACCATAAACAGGAATAAAAGCAGACAACAGAACCTGCCTGTGGAAGGGCTCAAGTAGCAGATATAACAGAAAAGTTTACCACGTAATTATAAATGCACTTAAATAACTAAAGAGAACCATGCTTAAATAAAAGGAAGCCATGATGACAACGTTTCTTTAAATAAAGAAGATAATATGGAGATACAAATTATATTTTAAAAGAATCAAATGGAATTTCTGAAAAGTTGAATCACCAAGTGTAGAATTCACTAGAAGGGTTCAACAGTGTATTTGAACTGACAGAAGATAAAATAAACAAACTTGAAGATAAATTGATAGATACTATGCCATCCAAAGAACAGAAAATAAATGTGCACAGCATCAGAGAAATGTGGAACACCATTAAGCAGACTAACATATGTATAATGGAAGTACAGAAGCAGAGGCGAAAAAGAGCAGAAGAAAATCTTGGAGGAAATTATGACTCAAAACTTCTAATTGGTGAAAATTAATCTAACTGTCCAGGAAGCCCAATAAATTCCAAGTAGGATGAATTCAAAGAAATTTCAGACACACCAGAGTAAGAATGCTGAAAACTAAAGACACAGAGAAAATCTTGAAAGCGGCAAGACAAAAATGACTTATATACAAAGGAACTCCCAAAATATTAAGAAGTGACTTCTCATCAGAAAGAATAGAGGCCAAGAGACAGTGGCTGACATATTCAAAGTACTGAAAGGAAAAATACATTCTGTCTACTAAGAACTGTACATTCAGATAAACTATCTTTCAAAAATAAAAGTGAAATAATGGTAATTTGAAATAATATAAACTGAGAGAAATCATTGCTAGCAGACCCATCTTAAAATAAAACAGTAAGGGGATTTCTTTAGGATAAAAGCAAGCGTCCAGAGACAGTAATTCAAATCCACATGAAAAAATAACGAGCACTAGTAAAGGTTATTATGTAATTTTTAAAGATGCTATTAGTGCATATTTCTTCTCTTTTCTTCTCTTAACTAATTGAAAAAGTAATTTATAATACAATATGCATAATTGCATTGGTGATAAGCATATGGCATACAGAAATCTAATATAATTGACAAGAATAGAACAGAAGAGGCAGGTGAGGGCAAAATTGTATTAAACTATAGAAATTACACTGTAATTTGAATTCACAGGAATAAGAGGAGAGAATCAGAAATAGTAAATAAAAAGGATAATATAACAAGCTCTAAATATATGCTTCTCTATTTTCTTCAATTTCTTTAATAAACATAAATTTAAAGTATTTAAAACAATATATTATTGTTTTTATAAACCTATATTTAAATGAAATATATATAACAATCACAGCACATAGGAGAGGGGAGTTGAGCTATACAGGAGTAATTTTCTGTACTTTACTGTAATTAAGTTAGTATAAATCTGAAGTAAATTCTCATAACATGTTTATAGTAAGCTCTAGACTGGTGCCTAAGAAAATAAAAGCCTTTAAAATGTAATTAAGATGTTACACTAGGAAACCTTAATGCAAAAGAAAGCAGAAAAATAGTACGGAAGAAAAAATGATACGTGACATATAGAACACACAAAAAAATGGCAGACATAAACCCAACTATATCAATAACATTAAGTGTGAATTGATTAGACAGTCCTATGAAAAGGCAGAGATGCTTAGAGTTAATATATTAATCTTAATAATATTAACAATCTTAATCTTAATAATATTGAAAAATAAGGTTGGAAAATATTTTGTTCTCCATAGTTTAGATTCAAAAATACAAATAGTTTGGGCATAGGAGAATGGAGAAAAATACGCCAGGAAAAAGAGCAACCACAGAAGAGCTGAGGGACTACATTAATGTTAGCCAAAATTGACTTTGAAACAAAAGTGTCACCAGAGAGATATTTTATAATGATTAAAGTAACAAACCTGAAGATGTAACAATTATAAATGAATATGCACCTAAAAATAGATCTCCAAAATTCATAAAGCAAAATATAATAGAATTAAATGGAGAAATAGGTGATTCAATAATAAAGTTAGGTACTTTAAAACTTCACTTTCAGTAATGGATAGAACAACCAGATGGAAGAATAACAAAGGTATAAAGGACCTGAATGACTAAGCCAACTAGATACCCATTCAACACTACACACAACAGAATACAAATTCTTCTCTAGTGCATATGTAGCGTTCTCCAAGACAGACCATCTGCTAGACCACAAAACAGGCCTCAACAAATTTAAACACATTAAAATCATGTAATTCTTTAGCCACATTAATATTAAATTAGAAATTAACAGAAAAAATTATAAAACTGACAAATATTTGGAAATTAAATGACATTCACAAAAGTAATCACAAGAAGGATTAGAAAACTCTTCAAGATAAATACAAATAATAACACAACATATGCTTACTAGGCACAACTAAAATAGTGCTAACAGGGAAATTTATGGCTGGAAACATCTATATTTTAAAAAATAAAGTTATCAAGTTGATAACTCAAGCTACTAAAATAAGACTTTTTTTTTTTAAAAAGAAGATACAACTAAACTCAAAACAATCATGAAAAAGGAAATAATTTAAATTACTGGAAATAAATGAAATAAACAACAGAGAGAATAACAAATCCAAACATTAGCTTTTGAAAACATCAATCAATTGACAAAACTTTAACTAGACTGTCCAAAGGAAAACAAATCCTCAAAATATTTAAATTTCTAAATCAGGAATGAATGAGGGAATATCATTACCAACCTCATGGAAATAAAAAGGATTATAGGAAAGAATATAACAACTATGTACCAGTGAATTAAATAACTTGGATTAAGTGGGCAAATTCATAGAAAGACACAGATTTCTAAGACTGACTCAATAAGTAATGGAAAATATGAATAGATCTCTAACAGATAAAGAGATTAAATTAAAAGTTAAAAGTTACTTTTCATAAATAAAAGCCTAAGACCAGGTGGTCTCATTTATCATTTTTTACCAAACATTTAAAATGCAGTTAATACTAATATTATACAAATTCTTTAAAACAAAAAAGGGAGAGAAAAGTCACCATCTCCTTCTATGAGCAGTATTACTTTGATACAACCACCAATGATATCACAGGGAGAAATCTAAACAAATTTAAAAATACAGGCTAATACCTCCTATTAATATAGATAAGAAAATCCTCAACAATATATTATCAAAATGAACCCTGCAACACATAAGGATTTATACCATGATCAAGAGGGATTTATCTCAGGATTGTAAGGTTGGTTAAATATTCAAAAATCAATCAATATAACATCATATTAATAAAGGACAAAAACATATCTCCATAGATACACAAAAGGTATTTGGATAAAGATTCAACACAATTTTATGATTGAAAAAATTCAGTAATACAACACATCAATAAGAGAAAGGACAAAAACCACATGATCATCTCAACAGATGCAGAAAAAAGCACTTGATAAAATTCAACACCCATTTATGATAAAAACTTTCACCAAAGTGGGTATAGAGGGGACATACCACAACATAATAAAAGCTATATATGACAAACCTACAGCCAGCATAGTACTCAATTGTGGAAAACTCAAAAGCTTCCCACTAAAATGTGGGACAAGACAAGGATGCCCACTATCACCACTCCTATTCAACATAGTCTTGGAAGTCTTAGCCACAGCAATCAGGTAAGAGAGAGAAATCAAAGGGATCCAAATTGGAAAAGAAGAGGTAGAAGTGTCACTATATGCCAATGACATGTTACTATATATAGAAAGCCCTAAAAAGTCCACACAAAAACTACTAGAGCTGATCAAAGAATTCAGCAAGGTAGCAGGTTACAAGATTAACGTTCAAACATCAGTTCCATTTCTTTACATTAATGATGAATCAAAAGAAAAAAAAAGTAAAGAAGCAATCCCCTTTAAAATAGCACCCAAAGTAATAAAATACCTAGGAATAAATCTAACCAAGGAGGTGAAAGAAAACTATAAACCATTGATGAAGGAAATTAAAGACGACTTTAAAAAATGGAAAGATATCCCATGCTCTTGGATTGGAAGAATCAATATTGTTAAAATGGTCACACTGCCCAAGGCAATCTACAGATTTAATGCAATCCCTATCAAATTACCCAGGACATATTTCACAGAAGTAGATCAAATCATAATACAATTTATATGGAACCATCAAAGACCTAGAATTGCCAAAGCATTACTGAAGAGAAAGAAAGAGGCTGGAGGAATAACTCTCCCAGACTTCAGACAATACTACAGAATTACAGTCATCAAGACAGCATGGTATTGGTACAAAAACAGACATACAGACCAATGGAACAGAATAGAGAGCCCAGAAATGAACCCACAAACTTCTGGTCAACTCATCTTTGACAAAGGAGGCAAGAATATACAATGGAATAAAGACAGTCTCTTCAGCAAATGGTGTTGGGAAAACTGGACAGCAGCATATAAAACAATGAAGCTAGAACACTGCCTTACATCATACACAAAAATCAACTCAAAATGGATCAAAGACTTAAACATAAGACAAGATACAATAAACCTCCTAGAGGAAAATATAGGCAAAACATTATCTGACATACATCTCAAAAATTTTCTCCTAAAAGAAATAAAAGCAAGAATAAACAAATTGGACCTAATGAAACTTACAAGCTTCTGCACAGCAAAGGAAACCATAAGTAAAACAAAAACACAACCTACGGAATGGGAGAAAATTTTTGCAAATGAAACCGACAAAGGCTTGATCTCCAGAATACATAAGTAGCTCATACGACTTAATAAGAAACAACCAAACAACCCAATCCAAAAACAGACAAAAGACCTAAACAAGCAATTCTCCAAGGAAGACATACAAATGATCAATAAGCACATGAAAAAATGTTTAATATCATTAATTATCAGAGAAGTGCAAATCAAAACTACAATGAGGTATCACCTCATACCAGTCAGAAGGGCCATCATTCAAAAATCCACAAATAACAAATGCTGGAGAGGCTGTGGGGAAAGGGGAACCCTCCTACACTGCTGGTGGGAATGCAGTTTGGTGCAGCCATTATGGAAAATAGTATGGAGATTCCTCAAAAGACTAAGAATAGACTTACCATATGACCCAGGAATCCCACTCCTGGGCTTGTATCCAGAAGGAACCCTACTTCAGGATGACACCTGCACCCCAATGTTCAAAGCAGCACTATTTACAATAGCCAAAACATGGAAACAGCCTAAATGTCCATCAACGGATGACTGGATAAAGAAGAAGTGGTATATTTATACAATGGAATACTACTCAGCCATAAAAACCAACAACATAACGCCATTTGCAGCTACATGGATGCTCCTGGAGAATGCCATTCTAAGTGAAGTAAGCCAGAAAAAGAAAGAAAAATACCATATGAGATTGCTCATATGTGGAATCTAAAAAACAAAAACAAAAACACAAAGCATAAATATAAGACAGAAATAGACTCATAGACATAGAATACAAACTTGTGGTTGCCAAGGGGACGGAGGGTGGGAAGGGATAGACGGGATTTCTAAATTGTAGAATAGATAAACAAGATTATACTGTATAGCACAGGGAAATATACACAAGATCTTATGGTAGCTCACAGAGAAAAAAAATGTGACAATGAATATATATATGTTCATGTGTAACTGAAAAACTGTACTCTACAATGGAATTTGACACAACATTATAAAATGATTATAAATCAATAAAAAATGTTAAAAAAAATTCAGCAAGATGAGACTAAGAAGAGACTTCCTCAATCTCATAAGGACATCTATGGAAACCCATCAAATTTAATGGTGAAAGACTGGATGTTTTCCCTAACAACCAAAAGCAAGACAAGCAAATCAACTGAAGTTATAATAAATAGAAACAACGACATAGGCAATTCTTCAAAACAGTGTGATTGAGTCTAGAAATGCAGGAAAATTATCTTAAAAACTCCTAACTATTAAAAGATCATAGACTGAGTATATAAAATACATATAAAGCTGCTATTAGTTTTATGAATTTCTCAGTCTTGAAACATGTTGAGAACTCAATTCAATAAACCGTAAAACTTCACTATAAACATTAAATAAACTAAAAATTGAGAAATATACCATATATCTCATGGGAAAAATAAGTATTTCTAATATTGTGATCATTTTCCAAAGTATGCATTCAACAAAATTAATTAAAACCCTACTGGCATTTTTAATAATGTTATCTTAGAGTTTACTAAAAAAAAAACCTGAACTTCTGAAGGTTTTTCTAAGACAGACTGAGGGGTATTTGTCTTATCAGATATTAACAATATTATGAGGCTTCCTACTAGAAAGGTACACTACTAGAGTTTGATTCATCTTTTTAGTGAGCCAAGCCAACCTCTTCACAGTACAGACTGATATTAAAAAAAAAATCTTGAATTCACAGTCATCTTCCTTGCTTGTTGCAAAGTGCTAGCCCTGATTGTCTACAAAGAAGTGTGTAAGAAAATAGGCATAAACCTCAGCAATGTTCTCCTAGGGCAGTCTATGCAAGCAAGAGAAATAAAAGCAAAAATAAACTACTGGGACCCAATTAATCTTATAAGCTTCTGCTTATAAGGAAGGAGACCATAAGCAAAACAAGACAACCAACAGAATGGGAGAAAATATTTTCAAAAGATGAGACTGACAAGGTCTTCACTTCCAGAATATATAAACATTTCATACGACTTAATAAGAAAAAAACACACAACCCAATACAAAAAAGGGCAGAATACCTAAACAAGCAATTCTCCAATGAAGACATACGAATGACCAACAGGCACATGAAAAAATACTCAATGTCACTAATTATCAGAGAAATGCAACTCAAAACTACAATGAGGTATCACCTCACCAGTCAGAATGGCCATCAGTCAAAAGTCCACAAATGACAAAAGTTGGAGAGGCTGTGGAGAAAAGGGAACCCTCCTATACTGCTGGTGGGAATGTAGTTTGGTGCAGCCATTATGGTCTGGAGATTCCTCAAAAAACTAAAAGACTTATCATATGATCCAGCAAGCCCACTTCTGGGCATATATCCAAAGGGAATCTTAATTCAAAAAGGCACATATACCCCAGTGTTCACAGCAGCACTTACAATAGCCAAGACATGGAAACAACCTAAATGTCCATTGACAAATGACTGGACAAAGAAGCTGTGGTATATTTGTACAAAGGAATACTACTCAGCCGTAAAAAAAACCGATAAAATAATGCCATTTGCAGCAATATGAATGGACCTGGAGAATATCATTCTAAGTGAAGTAAGCCAGGAAGAGAAAGGAAAATACCATATCATATCACATACATGTGGAATCTAAAAAAAAAAAAAAAAAAAAAAAAAAGACAAATGAACTTATTTACAAAATAGCAACAGACTCACAGACATAGAAAACAAACTCAGGGTGAAGAGGGTGGGAAGAGATAAATTGGGAGTTCAAGATTTGCAGATACTAATATATGTAAAATAGATGAACAACAAGTTTATACTGTATAGCACAGGGAACTATATTCAATATCTTGCAGTAACTTACGGTGTAAAAGAATATTAAAACAAATATATGTATGTTCCTATATGATTGAAGCATTGTGCTGTACACCAGAAACTTATACAACATTATAAACTGACTATACTTCAATAAAAATATATTAAAAGTCAATCAATCCTAAAAAAAAAAAAAAAGAAAAGAAAATATACTCTTGTGGGATTAAGGAGTACAGGTAGGGCAAAGAGTGGTTCTTGGATACAAGCTGTTAGGCTCACCTCTCCTAGGGTAACACTTCTCTACACCCTGTGTTTGAGAAACTCTTTTCTGCCAGGAAGCCAAATATACTACATTTCTGAACAATCTCACGCCTCATGGGCCAGACCTTGGTGTCCAACAGAATCAGAGCACCATAACCAGCTCTCTACCATTTCACTCTCATGAGGTAATAGACTGTGACATTTTGTCTGGAAAAACTCCTTCACCAAGAGTCTATATACTCACTGAACTTTCATTTAAAGAAACCTAGCCTTTGCGGCTGGGAACCTTAGCTGCCATGGGGGATGATACCATCCTAGTATCGAAGGCAGTGACATGGCCTGAGTTTGGTTCATCCTCTGAACTTTGGACAAGACATCCCAAGGCTGTTTTCAACTCAGTCACAATTCACTACGATAGGACAGAGCCAGCCTGGGCATTCCCACTGCAGATAATCAATCAGCGGTACTGTGAGACCCCTGAACAAGCAGCAGGAGGAAACTGTAATCTGGGGATGGACGGGTTTCTGTATCCTGGCTTATTACTATCAAGTCAAAAGAGTTGGGAATTTGTACTCTCCTATCACCTGCTTAGAAGAGAATGATTTTTCCATCAAGAGATGGGAAGCAAAGTTTTATGCCATACCTTAATGTGCACACTCCCAATCTCTTAACATTTTTATAATCCCAACTAAACTTTAACTTTCTCTTTCTAACTTATTAGTAAATTTTACTCCTAATGTGCACACACACAAACACACATGCTTCTCATTCTAGAGCAAATCTGTTTTCAAATTAAACAAAGTCAGCGCCAATGAATGCATCTTGTGACTCAGACACTCTGAGACCCTCAGTGAAATTTCTCTTGCTGTCAGGTCTCCCATATCAAGTATGTTCCTCAAATGCTCCCGATTACCCCTCTTCATTTCTAAAATACTAAAAAAAAAAAAAAAAAAAAAAAAAAAAAAAAGGAACAGAATATTCACAATAGCTGGGGGATAAAAATTGTTTTCCCCTAGAGCCTTTGAATCCTTATCTAGTTGTTTGGTTCAGCTATGAACTTGATCATCAGTAACATCTTGGGGGTCTGCTGACCACATCCATTGATAAGGATTTGACTAGACCTTACACTCTTTGATTCTTCTCCCTGGAAAAATGTTTTTTGTTTTTGGTTTTTTTTTTGGTATTGTGTTGAAATCAACTGCCTTATCACCTAGCCACGTGGTTTCTAATGTGCTCTCAGGAGCAACACAGAATAAACAGACAGAGTTTTTGTCTCCTAGGTCCTGCAGCAAATGCCCTTTATCCCAGTCTCGCGCATGGTGTATCTCTTCTGTCATGCGATTTTGAAACTCTTCCCACAATGTTTCTTCCCACACTATTGACCCAGATTTGGTCACGCTGCTACATCTTATCTGTGGCATCAAGTGATAAGGTACACCTAGTGAAACCAAGTGATGCTGTGAGGGTTTTAGTATATACACCTTTGAGTAACAGACATAGCCAATATCCAACTCAAGCTACTCCTCACTTCTATTTCCCTGCCTTGTGTACTTAACTGACCACCATAACCTGAAACATCCATGACTTCTTGCTCACAGAGTCATCACATGTGATTTCCTGCAAAACAGGAATGATCAGGGAGGCATGGTGCCAAAAGTTTGCAGAGTAAAGACTCTTCTCAAACATTTCACAACACCCTGAATTATTACTGCGGTTTACTAATCCTCACTCAGTTTGTCTGAGGGTTTCAGTATGAGCTGCTATGAGCCTGGGTTTCTGCAAGGCAGTGATATGTTCTCAATTGCTAGTTATTTTCCAGGAATGTCATTTCTTGTCATGTATTCAATTAGCCATTTAAAAAAAACACATTTATCGCTATAAAGCAAAGCTAGGATTAATGCTGACCTATTTCTTTCTGCAGGATTAGTGTTTTTTTTTTTTTCTTATTTGTGCCTCAGTACCTGAACCCTATGTTCTTTTATTAAGGAAAAATAATTTATATTGGCCAACTTCACTGTATTTTGTTCAATGCCATTTATTCTAAAGGTTTTATCTGTGCTCTGATCAACACTGTTCATATCTGAAGTGGTCATTATTTAGTCAGATATTTCCTACTCCACTTGGGATCTCCTTGGTCTAAACACTGTCACACACTTGAAAACTCGTTTCGTTTATTAATTTATTTGGTACTGAAGCTCAGATTTAGAAATGGTATTCTCAAACAAATCACAATTGATGGCAACAAAGTCAAAGTTACTTCCCAAGTTGTTTTGGGGCCTTAAGATGCTAAGAACAGTATGCACGTTGTATTTAAGTAGACTATAATGTTTTCTGTGGAATCTGTTTGTTTTCTCTTGTTTCACTGCATAGATGGCAGATGGTCCCCATGTGGTATGATTCTGTTGCTAAAATAAACCTACCTGAGCCTACACTAACCATATCCTCTTCCCTTAACCTATGTGCAGCAGCTGAGAGGTAACAGCTGTTTCAATGAACATCAAATCTTGCCCAGAGGAAAGCCTGCATTGCTCTTCCTATATATATACATAGAAATTTCTCTTGGCTTTCCTACTCCTGCACATCTGCTGGGGGTGTCATGGCTAACAAAAATGACAGCAGCTCTTCCTGAACACCAAGGACAAGCAGAGTGGCCTTAGGACTTTCTTGCATATTGAACCCTCACTCTGGATTAAAGGCAAGGGGATAGAACCACATGAGATGCTCCTGCCAAAGAAAATCAGATGCTAATAACCACCACTGACATCTGTATGGCGCCTTATGGCTCTATAGAGAATAGTCACAGGTGTGATCTTAATTTAAGTTGCACCATCGGGGGAGATAACACAATAGACATTTTTGGTTATCTTCGTAGCATCCACCTAGCTCTTTACCCTTCCCAAGAGATCTGATTTCTACGAGGGGAATTATGTGGGTCCCAAGAAGCTGCTTCCTTTCTCTACTCTAGGGTGAAATCCATGAATCAGTCTAAGCCAATAAAACTCCTTTGTTTGAATCAGTTTTAATTTGGTGTTTGGTAGCTTACAACTGAAAACAACTTAATCAAGAGGGCTGTATTTGATGAACTCCCCTAAAAACAGAGCCTAAAACAAAGCCGTGGGTATAGGTAGTCTGTTTCATATAAAGTTCTAAGTAAGACAACGAGAGAAAGAGAGAGAAATAGCAGAGAGACAAAGTCAGGGAAGGATAAAAGCCAGTAAAGGGAATGTTATCAGGCTGCTCTCTGCTATAGGCAACTGGGGTTAAAATCCTAGTGACTCTGAGGGACCATGTAGGATGGGCCTCAGAATTGCTCCTCTGAAGGACAGGCGGCTGCACACTTACTTATGCAACAACTCCCACATCCCACTGATGCAGAGGAAGTGTTACTACCTCTGCACTTCCAGGTTGCACTTGAGGTCACGTTGAATGACTTCCAGTTTGCAAGAAAGCCTTGGGGCAGAAAAGTGAAGAGACTTTGCAGTGACCTTCAACTAATGTATCATTGAGTGCATTGACAACAGCAGTGCTGACATCAGAAGTTGAAAGGATGGAGGTAAGGCAAGAAAAATGAAGGACGGAAAGGAGGAAAGAAAGAGCACATGCTACACCAGGCAGATCGGGAATTATTACCAGTTTCTTGTGTCAATCTGTTTTAGAGAGGTTAGTATATATCTTTGAAGTCAAAGAACTAATAAGCAGTGGTTGTAACACGACAGTACTGAAAATGGATAATTATTGAAATTTTCCTACAGGTCTCTAATCAGGACTCTGTGCTAAGTTCTTTTTATGTACTAGCTCATTTAATCTTTAAGACAGTCTCTTGAGATAGTCATTATAATATCAGGTTTATAGAAAAAGAAACCTAGGTAGAGAAAATTGTGTAATATACTCCAAGTCACACGTTGGACATGCCAGAGTGGATCCCAAATTGAGGTCTTTCTGACTCCGCTACCCTGTGCAGCAGTGCCCCATGCCCAGCCACAACAAGTAAGCAAGGAAGGGAAGAAACATACACCAACATAAAGGAACACTTTCATTATTGAAATAAATGTTTATGTGAATGCTTTGAATTTCCTTCAGAGCATTTAAAATTTTAAAATAAAGAAGTCCTAATTTACCGAAGGTTCTATTTTATTCTCAGATAACATGAAAGAGTTGGACCATATTAGCTCTAAAGACCCTAAGAACTCTTAGATTATATAACACAAGCATTGAAAAAAATCAATGTAAGTGTGCTTTAAAATATTGTCCATATATAAGTGCATCTGAGAACACTTTATTTTTCTAGACAATAAAGTTTCAATGTGCATTTGAGTTTTCTAGGACCTGAGGGAAAACAAGTATCATTTGTAGAACCATAAATGTAAGTACAGATTTACAGCATGCAGCCTTTCAAGGACATTTGAGTATCTACTTTGGGTCAAATACCATGTAGTCATTAAAATATCAGTCATTGAAAACAAATGGGGACAGAAAGATCTCCAAAAGTTGATGGCAACAAACTGTATGCTACCAATGGTTTTGTTTTTTTTTTTTTTTCTGCAATAAGATGAAGATAGTATAGTTTGGGATTAGAAACAAAAAACAATCCACTTATAATTTGCAACTCAGTTTTTTTCCAAATCTTGAAGCTGGTTAAGGACTTGTCTAAGCATTCAAACGTCTGACATAAACCTGTACATCTGTGTGTGAACACACACACATATACACCTATAATTTGACAACTTCCTACTATGGTACTCTCTAAGGGGACAGCATAACCTGGTAGGAAGAGCAATGATTTGGGAATCTGGTTGATTTGGGAGTGAATCTCGTCTGAGCCATTTTCTAGCTGAGTGACAAGTCACCGCCATCCTGAGCCTGAGTGTTCCTGTCTTTTGAATGATTTGTTGTAACTGGAAATTTGTCAGCAGGGGTTGAAATATATATAGTGCCTGATCTATGTACTCAACTAGAGGAATAATTATAATAACTACTATTCATTGAGCAGGTACTTTAGAAATCATTTAAAATATGAATTTTGAAGAACTACTTCCTTGAGAAATATAATTTTTTCAGCCCAAATCACAAAGTGAATTAGAGTTTTTAAACATTTTAAATTCACAAATGATTGTACATAATTAATAACCACTGATAAGATTTTTTTTTGATCTAATGAGTAATTCTCCCTGGGATCCAAAAGTTAATTTTAAAAAATTGGTACTCAAATTAAACTCATTTAAGTGTAAGAACTGTTTTTCTATTTTAGCACCTTCACCTCTGTTTTAATCAAATAAATATTTAAAAGTAAAGATCTTAGAAAGCTTACTCCTGAGCTATAAAATATAGCTCTTATACTTTTAATCTCTGAGATCAAAGACTAAAGTTAATTCTTGGAAAACCATAGATACCGAAACAGAATCATCTATATATACATCTATTTCACTTTACCTTAGACTGTTAAGTCTTATTATCAGAAATCAAATAATTGTATTGGATAAAAATTTGTCCAAGAAATGGATTTAAGTGATCTAATTTTCCCTTTAATATTTGTGATACAGTCATAGGATTTGCTGCTCTGTAATTCCTCATGTATTATGTTGTGATATTTTTGTTCTATTTTTTATTAATACTTATATTATCTTTTTAAAATATTTGTATTAAAATCTAGCTTATGTGCTGACATTTTTCCTTCCCAATAAGATTATAAAATTCTTGGTAAAAAGTGGTGGTGTGTCTTAACACTGCTCCTGGTGTAGCCCCTGAGGTCACGTAGTACATATTCTTTATGCACAGCAGGGGCACAGTGTATACTTTATTTAGTGTTTGGCTGATTATTTCACTCGCCTCTACACTCATCTCCATCTCTTCATGCTGATTTGTTTCTCCTCTGCAACCCCTGTTCTCCAATCTGACCTCTCCATCATACTCTGTTTTATCAAATTCCCTCCTCATTTTAAATCAAATCAAGTCCTTCTGTTTACTTTCCACTTACACTACCGCCTGCAAATGTCTATCAGGTATACTTAAACCTAGATTATTTATGCTGGGGCCGTAATGCATTTCACAATACCTTATGCATCAAAGATGCTTCCCAGAGCAAACTCCTTCCCATTTTATTACATCTACTCAATTTCGCAAGCCCATAACTCCTCCCAGTTGTCATTTCTGCAGTAGTGCCAGGGAGAACGCTGACTGTATGAACATTTTACAGGATGCCTCTCTGTCCAGTCCATTTCTTAGTTGATCAGTTTATTTGCTTTTATTTTTTTTTTTTTGCTAGTCCCTGGTAATCATCACTCACTCCACATTCTCCCATACTTGAGAATTTCTACAGGTTCCTCCTCCTTTAATTTAAATTCAGTTCATTTCAGACAGGAGCGTCTCTTCATGGACATTTTAATAAGCTGTTTCATGTGCCAAAAAAATGTTTTGAAACATAAGCAGGCAGCATCTCTAACATTAATAGAATGCAGAATTTGTTGCTGGTTTATCTGTACCTAAGTAATGGGCAAAGATTACAAACGTAGATTGTAGCTAACCTGTTAGAATTACTTTACCTGTTAGTATCATATTAACCTCATAGTGACAATCATTAACAGTGTAACTCTCAACACATCCCTGGTCCTCACTAGACCTCAGTTTCCTTGTATATACATAAAGGAATTGAGGAGGGGCTGGAGGACCTGACATCCTTATTTGTAGGCACTACCCAAACAGTGTCTGCCTTGTCAGTTGCATGACGTAAAACATGTTTAGTTCCCTCTACCAGCAATCTGTTTAGTACAAAATTATGCAATGGTGAGAGAAGAGACTATTAACTTCTGACTGGAAGAATCAGAACATAGAGCAATGGATGGTTTTGGATGGGTGTTCTAGTATTTCAGAGTTTCGTTTCAAAGGAGGTATCTCAAGCCCAGAGTCACGGTACATCCTCTTCCTGAGACAGCTGTAAGACAGGCAGTGAGAGCTGACAGGGGGGACCTGCTCCTAAGACCCAGCTGCCAAATCCACATCTTTGTACCATACTCTGGCCCACGAGCAGGCCTGAGCATCTGTTTTCCTGCTATTGACAGGCGCCACGCATACTTGATTGAAAAGTAAATCAAGATTGTCTCTAAAATAAACTTTCTTCAAATCTAAAAAACTTACAACATGAACTCCAGCACTATACATGGGGGTGGGGATTACCATTAGCTATTTAAAATTATTTTTGTGCAGAGAAATTTGGGATAGATGGTCACTGCCTGAGTCCTACCTCTTTCCATTTTCGCCCACTGGAACATACCCGTGGGCTTCCCAAGAAGCAATCTCAAATAGAGGGACTTTAGGACTAATCTGATTTGGTAGGAACAATCTACTTTCTTGTTCATATCTGGAGGGACAAAAAAAAAAAAATCAGACCTAAATGTACTGATCTAGAATTAAATAGTTTACGCATTTGCAGTATAAATAATGGCACCTTGTTAGTGATCTATGTGACACACTTAACCATGCTATTTTTCTAACGTGCATTAGTGAATTCACCTGGCTTTTGGGGAAAGCTGTTAACCACAAAGGCTGGTTGGAGAGGATTTCTACTTTGATGCAACTTTATTAAAAAGGCTTGAATTTAGACATATCTAGAGAGTGCCACCTTGTGGACAAAAGGCAGTAGAGGTAGGTGAGGAAAGCTCACACACGCATGTAAATCTGTACTATTCGTACCCGCTTGCTGTCTTTACAGTAACCTGAACAATCCCAATATTTCTTCAGTCATACACAGAAATCACAATCTAAGAGAAAGTGGTGCAGACTGACCTAAAGATTACAGAGAAACCATGTATTTCCCTGTTTCACTATCATTATGTAAGGGAAAATAAAGGGCATTTTGTAAAAGAGGAAACATGTCTACATTTATATAAAATGGCACTTTGGTAGCATTCGTAAAATACAGAGACGAAAAAGTCAGAAAATCTTATTTAAGGTAGAAATACTAGATCTACCTTCCACTTTCACGTTTTGGTTAGTGAGCCACCAGCCCAGCCCCGACCCCCTGTAATTGTTCATTCTCAGGTACATCGATTCTAAAACTTTGTGTTCACATTGAATTAATCTAATTGAAGAAAAAAGTGTGGTTATGGAAAAAAGAACACAACACTGTAAAGGGCTTCCAATGGTGGCAACCTCTCATTCAAACATCATGTTAACACTATGCAGCTTTAAATGCCAAAAAGAAACACAGTTCAATTCTGGAGAGTACCTGGTTTGATCTAGAGTTTTATAATCTGCCAACACTGCCCTGTCTTTGCTTCTAGGATGATAAACTGGGAAGAGATCAAATAAAACCAAATCTTTCCAAATAAATATTAGCATTATTGCTGATATCTGTAGCTGTTTATATTTGTCTCATTTGTGTCTCTTAAGTTCACCTCTTAATATCCGACTGCTTTGACCTCTTCAGAAGCAAGAATTTGGACACAAGGGCTTCTGAGAAATTATCATAAAGAAATCAATTTCTGCCTAGTTTACCAACTATTTCCTGAATTCTGATTAAAAGGATTGTGAATAAGTCAGCTGAACTCCATTCCAACCTCAGATAAAAATATCTGGAGAGGGATTAGGCTAATTTGTCTCAAAAAAAAAAATGCTGTCTTAGTTCTTGGTCTTTGAAATGTCCACACTTGTGTCCTCTCCTGCCAGACACCCTAATGCTGAACCATTGTCCATCCACGTCTCTACCTGTCCTGGCTGCCTCCCAGAGGTACCCGTCACAAGGAAAAGAGCTAGAGAAGGGGGTTTCATTAGGAAGCACTCTCCAATGACCTTGCTGGTTCCCCTTTGTTTCTCCCCATCTTTCCATGAAGTCACCCTTGACTTTCAGCACCCATCAATCTCCCTCTCCCTTCCCTTCAATCTCTATAAATGTTCACCACACAATTAAACTCTCAATTATATAAGGTTGTGTTTCATCCTCGAATTGCTTTACAAGCATTCATCTCGATTCCTCACTACATGGTGAGCAAGTTGGTAACAGGGATGATGTATTTTCTTTTCTCTAAGTCCTGCAAAGCATCTGTCACAGGGCTGAACACAGAGAGAGCTCCCTAAGTATTTTACAATAGAACGAATGTGGAGTGTGGCCGGGTGTTGGCCTTAACCTGTTTAATATTTGAGAAAGTGGCTTAGAAGACCTGGAAGAAATGGTTTTCAAGTTTGCAAATAACTCTAGGTTAGGAACGAGAGCTCAGTCTAGTCCGGGAGACAGATATGCATTCAATTAAATTACCATGCAGAGTCAAATATTAGAGAGATGAAAAAAAAATACTGTGGGGAAATTTAGGATGGAAGAACTTTCTGCCTGGGATGAATCAGTAAATAGGGAGAGAGAACATTTGAGCTGAGAGAGAAGGGCATTCTGAACATAGGTGGCATGTGCAAAGCAACAGAAGAGACAATGATCCAGAATTATTTGAAGAATATTGTATTCAACAGATGATAGAAACGTATGAAGGTAGGTGGGCTGTGAATACGCTACTGCAGGTGAGGTGAATTAAATGCACATCGCAAAGCAGCTTATTTATCCTGCAAAATGGCTAGAATTCAACCCATGGATTCTGTACATTTCAGTCTTCCTCTCATTTCTATTTCCTGTGCCACCACTCTAAAGTTCCTCTTTCTGTCTTGAATGAAATATTGAAATGACCATCTAATGTGTCTCCCCACCCCTAGACTTTTTCTATACAAATCATATCTCTACTCAGTTGAATAATATCAAGCCACTTGTGGATTTCCAGTTCCTACTGAACTGAGAAGAGCCTCTCTGGCGGTTAGTGCTCCCTGCAGTAGGGCGATGAGCTGAATCCCCTGCATCAACTACACCACTCCTTACGAGACAGTCAAATCCAATTTCCCCTGGCTCCCAAGACAATTTCCATTTTGGGAAATTATTTATGCTTTCCAATTACTCAAGCTTTTCGTTTTTGCTTCAAGTGCCTTACAATCTGCTTACCAAATTCTACCTCCTTCAAGTCCCACCTTGAGTGGTAAATCCTCCATGAATTATCCTCAGAAACCCACTAAATCAGATGACTCCTACCTCCTTTGAATCTCACAAGCCTTCATTTATGAGTATGACAACTTGACATACATCTTCTGTCGTAGGTAATAGTTATTTGTGTTCTTGTCATTACCTTATCTATCTCACCTTGTTCTCTCCTTGAAGGAAAAGAGGTGGATTATAGCCATCTTTGCAGACCCTAAAGCAGTTGGCACAGGACCTTGCTGATGCCAATTTTCAGCATTGTACAATTCTGTCTGTCTGTTTTTTGCTCTTGGCTCACGGTGTGATGTGCACTGGGCTGGCACTAAGGACATATTGCAGGATCCGACACTACATCCTCCATGGAGCCCACAGTCTAAAGAGAGCTTGTCATTTACACACATAATGAGGTGAAAAAATACACCGAGGAGGCTGATGGAATTGCTAAGTGTGAGTTCCTGATGGAAGTAGCAGGAAGTCCTCATATCTTTCATTCTGATGGAAAAAAAAGATGGATGCGGATATACTCCTCATCTCGCGCCCAGCCTCGCTAAAGCTAATCATCACGGCGCTGTTGCTGTTGCTGGTAGCGCTACTGGGAATGGTACTCATGCCACATTTACCCTATTCGTGGTATCATAATTCATTTCACACTTAGCATCTATTTGTTGAGTGTTGCCATTATGCACTAAGCTAAGCAATTGATATGTTACCTTTTTTAAAACTCTGTGGTGCCCCCAAGACTCAGGTCTAGTGAACATTTCCTATTTGGTTGCTTATTTTTCTTTTTCGGGGGAAACATCCCCTTCCCTATTCCATGAGGTTCTTGGGGGGCTGCCAATCAAAGGAAGTTGCTCCCCTTGAGACAGGGACAGGCATGAGACCCAGACTAGAGCATCCAGACTCTGTCTCCCAGAAATCGGAATACCATCCGCCGAGAGATGGAGGATAGTTGGAGCCAAGTCATCTGTTCAGAAATCCCCGGCCCTGCTGTGGCTCTTCGCTCTTTCCAACCATGTTCAGCCGCTTATTCTTCCTTTGATTCTGTGAGCTACAGTACTCTTATCTTTTACTGCATCCTTTCAATAAAATTATTTTTGTAAAAGTAAGTCACTTTGATTCTGCTTCTTGCATTCAAAGCACTACTACTGAGGTTCACAGATAAAGCCATGATGACAAAATGTGGAGAGAACCACACAGAAACTCACCCAACTAGTAATTAGGATTTAAATACACCCAGAGAGATTCACTTGAGATTTCTGCCACTTGGGCTGAACTTGCAGTGAGGAGCAGTCCATCAAGGATGTGTGGAAGCTCAAGCTATTACTCTTGGAGGCAAATTTTCCCTCCATGTGTTTGCCTTGTAAAGAAACAGTGCTTAGCTTCCTGCTTGAAACTCTATTTCCATAGGATTACACATACCGTTTTGTGCTATAATGATCTCTGGTGAAACAGACTATGTCTCAACATGTTTGCCTTTTATGTGTATATAGTTCACATATCAGGTCCTTTCTAAAATGTCCACATAGAGGGCTTGGCACAGGCAGAAGCTTCCCATGCCTCAGTAGGAGGCTTGTTTAAAATACACAGTTCTTGCTTACAACAGAGAAGGCAGGCTCACACCTTCTCTCTTTCTCACTCATTTCCCTCTTGGCAATAGCAAAGTCCATGTTCCTCCACGAGGCTCTGCATACGTTCCCACTAGTCTCCGTGATTTTCCTCCATAAAACTGTTAACTAGAGTCAGAAACTAAAGCAGATGAATTGGACCTGAGGGAATGTCATACAGTGAGCTGTGGTCCCAGACAACCTCATTACTTTAATTACCTAAAAAAATATATATAAATAGTTTGCCACGGTAGGAATCTCATTCCTCAGCCTGCACGACATTAGTGGCTGGAAACAATGGTTCCAAATCATCCTATTTATAGATTGCTCAAATTTTTTTTTTCCCTGGGAAGTAGTCCCAATAACTTTCATGTGCATCGAAAATATGTCCTTGAACAAGGCTGAGGGGCTGGTTTTAGACACCTAAGGTATTAGGATAGGAAATGGGAATGTGTATTTATTACAAGCCTACTATGCACCATTCTTCCATGCAGTGAGTAGTTACTATGTAGCTACTTTGTACCAGACAGGCTTCTATGCACCAGGAATACAACAGTGGAAAGACAGCCCAAGTCCTTGCTCTCCTGATGCCTATGTTTTAGCTGCGGTTGGAGGAACAAGAGAAAACAATAAACAAATACGTGGACATACTTTATCTAGATCTTTAAAGAGAGAAATGTGAAGATCTGGGGTGGGCAAGACTCTTCCAGGGAGTTAAGGGATTGTGAAAATGCCCCCAAGTGGGAGGCAAGCAGGGCAGGGTGGATACAGCTCAGTGGTACAGTGCTTAGCCATATGCTGGGTCCTGGGTTCAATTCCCAGTACCTCAACTAAAAAATAAATAAATAAGCCTAATTACCTCCCCCTGACAACAAAAACAAACAAAAAATCAAAGCGGTAGGCATCTTGGAGTGTTTGAAGATGGCAAATAAGGTGGACTGAGCAGAACTAGCATATATTTGACAGCTCAGCTCTGCTGCTTACCAGCTGTGTGAACTTAGAAGAGTCACTTCACGTCACTCACTTTGTGTTTCTCCATCACTATATTGGGTTAATAATGCTCCCCTTACAAGGTTTGTTAAAGTTAAATTGCAGAATATAGATTGACAATTTAATGCTTGGCAAATATAAAGATCAAAATAAATGATGTTAGCTGTCTGCTATTAATTTGTAATATCTTCCCTTATCTTCAATGGGAAGATACTATACTCCAAAGTAAATCATTAGTCACTACATGTGCTATTTCATTTTCCTGAGATGCCATCCTTCATTCTGAATGCTATACAAAAACGTTTGTACCATTACCCTGTCATCCCTTCTATCAGCCTGCTCTAAAGCTCCAGCATTCTTGATGTCTCTTAAATGACATACTTTCGACCATGTCAGTTAATTATATATATAAATGTGTGTGTGTATCACATATCTCAACTTAAATTTATATTGTCTTCACCAGCATTCAGATACATGAGGGCAGACTTCAAGGTTTTGTAGGCTTGGTGCTCCCAAGATGTTTTGTCATGGGACTACATCAGAGAAGTCATGCCCATTCCAGGTAAATAGCTGCATTTTAATATAGAAAACTAGTTAACAAGATATAGGAGGAGCTGACACACAGAACAGTAGGAAACTCAGAAATTAACAAATGCAAGATCACCATCACCCTTAGGCTATAGGGATAAAGGGAGGAAATGGAATTGCTAAAACTGAAGAGCTTGCCTATCTGATGAGAGGCGGGGCCAAAGAGAGTCAAGATGTCCAGCAAGGGTGGGACACAGCCCTATTAGGAACAATGCCAAAAAATACCCAAAGAGAAAAAAAAAATCCCGGCTCTCCTTTTCTCCCTCCCTCCAAGCTCTTGAAAGTGTTGACCGTTGGGTAAACCCAGCTGGGGCCCAGAGGGAAAGGGAGTTTGGCAAATACAGTCTGCAGAGGTCAACTGTTTGTAACAGGCGGTGGAGCAGGGGATGGGCAGGGAATGCATCTGAGCCCGAACAAGCCAGGTGAACAGCATGGCAACAGACACCAGGGCTGCCACACCATACGCTGCACATCACAACCTGACTACTCGGCTGTGGCATTTATGCAGCTCACACAGGCGCCTGGGGAGGTGAATAGATGCCGAGGAAACAATTCGTCCTCAAACAAGAGTCAGATATTCATTCCTGCCTGAGGGGAGGGACACTTTGTGAGGACTGCACCTAGCTAGTCGCTCAGCTTCTCCATCCAGCCTGAGCTTGGCCCGAGGATATAAGCTTGAGCAGCCAGCAAACCAAAACTAAAACAGCTGGTTAGTTAAAATCTGGAATGTATAAGGGATTGCAAACAGCACTGCTGTAAGTTATAATTCCATAGTCTGACACAAAGGTACATTCAAGAGTTTATTCCTATGTTAGCAGAAATAAAAGCAATTTTTAGTGTAATAAGTACTAACCAGTCTTGAAGTCACAGAAATGACTGCTTTCTAAAGATATCTTAACACTCCGGACCTTGACCCAGACACCCCATTACAGCAGCAGCAGCACAAGCAATTTTATTAGGTTCCAGCTCGAATGCCCACCTCACTACGTGAACCAGAACCTGAATATCAGATTGCCACACTGAACAGAACCAAGATGGAACAAAAGACAGAAATATTAAGGAAGCTGGTGAGATTACTCATGAGCCCACGACAATACATATTATTATAAATGTTAATATGCCTACATGTATGCTATATAAATATACATTTTATACAATAATCTTTCATTGCATTTAAGATACTATTGCTTCGAATTCACATCCCAATTTCAGAGATGCTAACATAAGGAACAAGGCATCTAAGAATTATTGAGACACAGGTCCCATAATTATACATATAATTATAATAATACATGATCACTATTGAGAAGTTATTTTATATCAGGTGCTACTCTAGGTGCTTTTAGACTAATTGATTCTTCTAAAAAAAAATCTAGGGGGAGAGGGTAGGTGCTTTGTACGTTTTCATTTTGTAGATAATGAAATTGAGATTAACTTGTCCAAGGTTACAAAACCATCACGTGGTGCAGGCTGGATGCAAACTCCAAACTCATGCTCACATCCCTGTGTTTACTGTGCGTCCACGTGGGGCACTTCTCGAGAAGGTCCAAAAACTGTTAGGGCTGGGAGAGACTTGAAAGAGAGGATAACCTTATCCTTTGAAAACAGTAGGTAGGAGACAGAGCCACTTGGGCTTTATGTTTTGCTGTAAACTGATAGATAACGTTCATTGTGCATGAACACCCCCCCCATACACACACAATGATGTGGCATAAGGAAAGCAGGTGTATAATTATAATGTCTGCATTCTGCTGGTAGGCTTGGACTGCCTATCCCTCATCACTATATACCCCAAAGCACTTAACAGTGACCTGCATTTGAGTAAAAATTAAACGTCTTCTCAGTGAGTGAATAAATGCAAAAAAAACTAAGCTGTTTGGGGGGGGGGGGGCGGGGGTGTTACCAGTGCAGTGATGCTGGGCACAGAGGATCTCAGACACTGCTCCTAGCTGGATCAGAACCTAGATCATCAATGCCACAAAGGGATAAGCAGACGGAGATGACAAGTGGAAGGAGAGATCTTTTTTTTAATTATATTGGGGTCCTTGCAAAAGGGGGGCTGTCTCATACATTTTTCACTAGCTCAAATGATAAAATATTGATTCAGAATTCACAATTAATCCTTATAAGCAGACCAGGTTTTTAATAATTCAGTCACATCTCTCCATGGTCTTGTTGGCTCCCTCCCCATGGCTGAGCAGAAACTGCTTGTTGAAAAGACGGACAGTTTTTACCCACGAGCATCAGCTCAAATTCCTGTAATTACACATCATGGTAAATATTAATTCTTTCTAAGTGCTTAGCTTCAGTCCCAAAACACTTTCTAAAGGAGAAACATAGTCCATTCTTTTCCTTCCATGGCCACTTGAAACCTGTTTTCTTTCGTATGTTCTATTGGATGTATTCTTGTTTTGACTTCCAATTAGTTCTGAAGCCCTTTGAGTTACAAAATACACTATAGCTTTGAGGCTGTATATACAAAATGACATGTGGATAGCCTCTTAAAGGGCTGCATATGGGGTAAATGGAAACATGAATCTCTGTCTCTGTCATCAACCTGCTTGGAGAATGAAGCCAACTAGGGAGCCATACAGTCTCCTTATTTGGAAAATGTAGGACCCCTTAAGGCCTCTTTTGACTTAAATACCTTAGTTGAACTTCAGTCCCATTATTCTTTGAGTTCAGGAGCTATAGTTCAATACTGCAGAGTGCACAAAGTAAGAGAGACAGTATCTTAATCAATAAAAACAATTTCTTATTTCAGTAGAGAAGATGCCAGCTGTGGGGTCCCTCAATTCCTAAAGACTTGAGGGTGTATGTGATCTGGTGTTTGGTCTGCCTCAAAAGTAAACAAATTCCCGTCTAAGCTATATGCTCAGTAGATTCTGATGATACAATCCAGTCATTTCAAACATGTACATGTTACATTTTTCTTTTGTTTTTGTATCTACATGTCTTTGGCAGTCATCTTGGGTTCACAGGGTAAGAACACAGACCATCATATAATCTTGGATGTTTACAATCTCCATGCTAGTGTGTCAACTGCATAGATGTGGTTTCAGAAGGAAGGAGAGATTCAAATTTCCAATGAGGTTTTCAGACACAGGAGTTTAAAAAGTATTTTAGATCAAACAGTCTCCTCTGGCTCTGTCTCCTAACCTTCTCTAAACTTATGCAGTTTCTTCTCTTCTTTCCCTTAATAATATCTGTTCCCATTCTTTGGTTCTATTTTCCTACTCTGATGACAAACCTCAGTACCAAGTGATAAGGAAAGATTGCCAGGCTGGGAAACAAACTTGGTCCTTCTTTAGCTACCAGAAAGCTTAGCACCAAGTGGAGGTTTAACTTTAACAACAACATACTCTTACAGGATGACAATCTACATTTACTTTTTGCTTTGTTCTGATCCATTAAATTCATCAATGGGTCTGACTTTTTGGGTCTTCTTTTCTTATATAAATATGCAAATATGTATCTGTCTTGCTATAAGTTACATCAAATCCTTTGTGAGGGGAAAAAAGTTTAATATGCACTTGGAGCCATTTCCTTAGGTAAACTATTTCTTTAAGTGATACACTTACAGAGAAGTCAACTGGGAAAGGTTTCAGAGACAGTAATTATGTGTATCAACTTCCTGGATAAATAACAATGTTTTTAAACAATCACCTTGAAATATGTCACATTTAAAACACGAGGGAACTTTCCATCTACGTGTGACACGAGAAAGTATTATTATTATCCAATTACTCATGCAAAAATTGAAAAACGATGACTTCAGCCTGGGTCGGGGTGGGCTAGTTAGTCATTCAAGCAGAACTGGAGGCTAGGTTTTTAACTCTTGGTCTTGTATTTGTTCCCCAGTTCAGCTCTTTCCCAAATTGTGTTGCACTAGAGATACTGTTCTGTCATATAGCAATTATGTTTCGTACTATATCTCCCTCTTGGGGAGGTATTACCAGAAATAAACTGCCTTAGAATCATGTATCCCGGATTTCTCATGAATTCTATCCCATGTCTACCCAACAAGAACCACCCCCCAAACTCCAGAATACCTAGTAATATCCTGCAGGGGTATTAGTGCGCTGGGAATCTAACTGGAGGAAGTCACCTTAGACCATCATCAGAGCACAACAGGGTGGTAGTTCTAGTCCTGACAGTCCTCCAGGCACCTGCCTCCTAGACCTGAATTCATGCGTCTGACTTCTGTAATATACAAGCTGGGTCAACTCATTCTGGTATATTATTTACATTCTCAAAGCCTGCTTCTTTCATAATAGAAAGAGGGTAATAAAGATCTTTTGTGCTGGTTTTAAAAACTAACTGAAAGAATATGCAGGTGATACCTAAATAATAATGCAATCAGTAATTACTGTTGCTAATATGGCTTGTACTATCATCATTTCCATCTGCTGCCGGCCTCTCATGATACAAGGACATGCTTATGTAGGGACTGACTGCTGCCTTCTGCTGGAATTGTTAAGAGTCTATTTTTACCTCCTATGACAAACGAAGGTCATTGATCTTTTCACAAAACCTCTCAAATTCTTGTCAACCCTTTACTCAATACTGGCCCTCTCAGCAGTGGTTACACTGGCCTTGCAAATAGTAAAAAGATGGGTAATTAGCCATTCTCTCAAGTCATCCAGACCATCATACCAGTCTCTTTAAAGCGGGGTGATAAAATTTGTAATTTTTATGAGGCTTACCCTGCAGGTGCTAACGATAAAATATGCCACAGAAAGGCGGTGGGTAACAGAAAGAAAGGCTCCCTGAGTTTTAAAACATGACCCTAACAAATCCAGCTCAGTCCCACCAGCCATGTTCCATGCTTCAGAATCCAAGAGAATGGGTACCTGTGACTACAAATACATCCATAGCAAAGTCTCCTTTTCCCTCCTTCTCCCCTCTCCCCTATTTATGGGCTTATGTATCATCGAGGTGTATCGCTCCATATTGGGTAAAACGGAGTATATCTAAGGAGTTAACTGTGAAAGTCATTTTTCTCCTATTAATAGAATCCATCATCAGCTCAAATAAGTTTTCGTGAGTGTGGGATAAAGAAAGCTGAGGCTTAAGACCCCTTATTTGAATGGCCCTGTTATTTTCACTTTTGACATCACAAACCTTTTTTTGGCCCAAAGTAGATTTTTTTTTCCACTTCTCTGCTTATAATTTGTCAACAATCACCAGCTTAATTTGTCCTACTTCCTCTCTCCATACCATCTGGGGATTTAAACTTGCCCTATTGATTCTCTGTCATGCAAATCCTTCCTATAAACTAATCTATTCATTCAGGAAGTATCAGCAGTTATTAGTAAGCAGAACACACTGGCAAAGTTAAATACTGCAGATGAGTTAGAAAAAGAAGTGACTAATGCACTAATCCAAATTCTTCTCTATTGGCGAAAAAAAAAATTGTTTTTCTTACCTTTTCTTCTGATAACAGTTGTGTAGGTGTGTACGCGTCTAACGGAGGATTAAAATGCTGGTGACTTCCTTTTAAAACGCATTGTGACTTGGAGCCTAGTAACAGAAGATTTTCATGGTTTCAGACTTTTTTTGAATTGACAAAACAAATATCTCTACTGCAGTTTTCTTTTCAACTATAAAGAGTCTCTGAAGCTGAGTCCCTTTTGTGTAGGCTAACACAAAGGAGCGCTACATAATTTCTGAAAACAAAAACTTACAAAATGCCCCGAAGACTAACCCAACCCACCGAAAAATTCATCCGCTTGTGAAGACACTGTCTTTCTAGGAGAAACTGGCTTCTCCTCTTGCTCTTGAGTTGGCTTTTAACTCCTGCGTCCTGATTGCTCAAGACAAGGATTCACAACTGCCTACATTAGAAACACCTGGCTTTTCCCCAGCTTAATTCAAAATCAAGATCTAGTCTGGAAACTTGTTGTTCAAAGCGAGGTTTGTGAACCAGGGGCATTGGCATCAGTTAAAGAGAATTTATCAGAAATGCAAAATCCCAAGCCCCACCTCAGATCTACCGAATCAGACCCTGCATTTCGGCAAGACTTCCAATGGTCTGTGCACACATTTAAACAAACAGATGCCTGAGTCTCTTCATCAAAGATTCTGTTTAATCTGCTCTGAGATGGGGCCTGGGCAGCAGTTCTCAAAGTGTGGTCTCTGGGTTAACATTAACATCATCACCTGGGGAAGCCTTAAAAATACAAATTACTGGGCCCCATTCCTACTGAATCAGAAACACTGGGCGTGGGGCCTACTAATCTGTGTTGTAACAAGTATTACAGGTGATTCTAATGCAAGCTAAAGACCAAAAACCCTTGCTCAGGAAGAGATAGCAAACTTATCAGTATATTCACAGTTTATTTCCCACATACTACAGGTAAAAAATGAGCTTATAGCCTCGACCTACATACTCAGAACATTATGCATACATGAGATTAAAAATGGTGCACTTCACTGAAGCTTTCTCTTGCCTAAATATGAACCAAGATGAATGTAATTCAAGATAGGCCAACTTGTAGCCAAAGTGAGTGAAGCCAAATTGAAAAATGAAACTGTATTCCTGGTGACAGGGGTGTATGAACTTAACCATTCCTGAAACCTGCCCTATTACATAAGCAAGTGAGTTCCATTACAGGTGAACTGGTTTGAGATGGATTACATCTTGTTTGAAACATAGAAAATTCTGGTGTTAAGGCATTTTCCACATCCAGTGGAAACATTAAAGAGGACAATACCTCTGATGAGGTTGTACAACCTATAGTTTCAAACCTCCAGTGATCAGAAATTCACCTCCTTCAGTGAAAATTCTTCCCTCTTAGAACCAATTATTAGAAATGCCCTTCCTCTATTGAACTGAACTCTGAAAAAGTTATATTTTACAATCCAAAATGTTTAATTTCCTCTACCATGTATGAAACAACCCTTTAACATTTGAAGATATGTCTGCTGCTCCCCACAAGTCTTCTCTTCTTTGAATAAATATCCTGATTTCCTTTCCATCATAATACAATTTTGAGCGCCCTTACCCATCCTAATTGCTTGAGCCTGGGGACTTAAGAGTTTTATAAATTTCTCTTAAACAGTGCTTTACAAATAGTTTTGTGTTACAAGTATGATCTGACCCATGCAGAGAACATGCCAAATATTCTTGGAATATTAAATTGAACTATGCATAATATAAGTTTCTTCTTTATGTTGCTGCCAAACAATATTTGTGATTCAGTGATTCTCAAATAGGTAGGAGAGAGGTTCCCAAAATCTTCTGGGGAAACTTTTTTTTTTCCTCCAATTTTACACAATTTTCTCACCCCTCACATTTACTATCATTTGACTGAAAACCAAAGAAGTTTCAAACTGTTCTATAACCAAGATCTGACACTATCACTCTTCTGGTCTAATTGCTTCATTGATTCCTTCACTCTGTAGTTATTTGCAACTTCTTAGCATGTTAATTCAAACTTCTCTACTTATTCTTAGTTATTTAACTTTACTAAAGTTTAGTTTCTGCTTTTATAGGTGGATAATAACGCCCTTATCTTAGGATGGTGCAAAGATTAAATGAGATGTATTATTTGTAATATACATAAACACAATTTCGGTATCTGCATATATTCAGCACTCAATAAATCTCAGCTTAAAAATAATAGCATACAGGGCTTTCATGAACTCATTTTTATGTACCTTCCCAACTTCATGTGCTTTCAGCCCTTGTATCCTAAATTCCAAACATTCTCAATGATGTATAATTTCTGTAACATGCAGATTATTCTAAAATGCCTCAGTTTCCAGCCAAATACAACACCAAAGTCCTTTTTTTTAGCATATATTTCTATTCTACAACATAACCCTGTTATGCACTTGTCCTATAGTTTCTGTAGACCAAAAGATAGTACGTTACAAGGATCAAAATTCAATTTCACCTCTTCAGATTAGATCCATGATTTCAACATTTAATTTGTATTATTTTTAATTTTTCCCAACTCTGTAATGTATTAATTACATATTCTCCGCCATCATTCTTTAAGCCCTAAATAGGTAGAACACTGAGGGGATAAAGTTTCTGATAATAAGAAGCTTACACTCTAAGAAAGATGGAATTCAATTCAAGAATAATGGCAAAATAAAACACTAACAAGTTAGAACTTCTGTATGATAGAGTAAATATATGACTCTGATTATATATGTACTGAATGGAAATCTGAATAAATGAATTATCAGAGTAGGAAAATCTTGAAAGATAACTTGGAGAAAACTATTTTGGGGATGGAATTTCAAGTCCCCACTCGATAAGGACTGATGAACAAGAGAGGAGAAGAGAGAATTACTGTGAGGAGCTGTGTGTGAGAATGGCCGGAGGCAGGGATGAGCAGGCTCTGCATTACTTAATGAAAGTTGATATAAGTCTCCCAAGCTTTATTTTCCCAAGGTAAGTAAATACTTCCATTTGGATTCTCTACCTGTGTTTACCTAAACTTATCAGTAGTTGCCAGAGATTCACGGGTAAAGCCTTAGTGCGTGCTAACTATTTTAGAGATGTCTGGTCTGGAACAATACGTCACTGGTCCACACTTCAGAATTTGCATACCAAAGAAAAATACTGCCAATGTGGGAAAATGTTTTATCTAAATCCTTGGAGATGGAAAAAGGAGAGAATTAAAAGTATGATTAACAAAGACATTTTCATGTTTTGCTCTTTTGATTAATCTTCTCTGTATTGTATGAATACCCACAATATGCAATGTACCATCTGGAAAAATAAACACAGGAAAGCTGAAGGGCTAATGTTTTATAAATCTCTTGATTCCAACATTCTCTGGTCTCTGAAGAGTTATAAAATAGATACAGAACCAGCGTACTGTCTTGTCTTTTCCAACTTTCTGACTCATGTTAACTAGTTTCTGTTATAAAACTTGGACTATATCTGCAATTGCTCAAAACATCTAGATTGGAATATTTTAAGCAATCACTTTTAATATGGTATAATAATTGTTGTAAATATTTTTATAGTCAACTTTTTTTTCTCATGAAAAAATTATACTCGGTAACTAATTTATGCAAAGCTCTGCTAATCACCACTGGAAGTTTATAATGCATTAAGGGTACAAAAACGTGTACACCATTATTAAAACTGCATGACAATGTTGGATAAGACACAATAAAATTCCATTGGTGATCACTGTCAATAAGGAAATCATTGGAAAAGTGGTGAAATTTGAACTATGACTGGGTAGAAAAAATAGCATGATTTTGTTGGGAAGGACTTGCCAGGAGGTGAAAATGGCAGGAGGAAGGTGAAATCTTAACCATGAAATTTTTTCATGGATCCCTCAGAAAACAAACTTGATTAAGCTAGGTAGGATCTGAAATATCAACCCAGTCAAAACTGCTAAAAGACCAGCTATCTTTCGGTTTTGCATTTAGAGGGAAAGTTTTGTTTGGCAGGGCACTTTGTCTGGTTTGAATAATATTGATCTTTAAGTAGCAGAAATTTGTGGGGGGTTTTTGCCTTGCTCCCATAAACTATCTACGCCAATTATACTATAAAATTGTGTTGTGTATAAATATCTAAGAAAAAATAAATTAAAAAGTATATTACTTACAGTAGTGAAATCTTTGCTTAAGAATAGAAAAAACAAGGAGAGCGATTATTAAATATTAAAATGTCTGATAACTCATGACAAAGATTTCACTCGGCTTCCTCTGTTATTACAAAACCATTTTAGACTGAGACATAATACTGAGCACAGCTATCTGCTCTTAATTTAGACAGTAATTCCTTGAGATAGAGCTGAGGGAAAGCACAATTCTCAACTCAGATTTTTTTTCCCCCAAACTAAACGTGGACAGATCTACTGACAAACTATCTATCAAGCTTTTAAAATAAATTATATCAGTTAATGAATGTATAAGAATACATTGATCAGAAGGCTCTACATTGGTAAGGCATAATAAAAGGTGTGATAACAGGATAGTCTTTTAGGAAGCTGGTTCTGTATGAGTGAGAAATCTCTTTTTTTTTTTTTTTTCAAGTTTTGGGTATTCAGATTATACCTAGAATCTGACACTGGGATGGTAACAAAGAGAAGTTGAAATATATATATAATATATATATATATAATATTAAGTGATGTTTTATGTAGTTTTCCTTTTCTGGTCTTCATTCTTATTTCAAAGCATTTGCTTTTTTAATGAATCAGTTGTGATATTTTTAATCCATATAACTCTAATATTTCCTCTTTTCCCTCTTCATTCCCAACGGAGTAATGCAGCAATTACTGTTCAGTGCCTATCCTTCCATGATGGCTTTCCATCCACATATAAATGCACATGTGTGTTTTTCTTTTTCCTCTTTTTTGGATAAAATAGGATTATAAACATATTACTCTGTATATTTTTCTTGTTAACAATAACATGGCCCTCTTACCAGGTCAATACATGCAGACATAACCTACTTTTATTAGCTTCATACTGTTTCATAAAATGAACACCCATAACTTCTTCAAACATTTCCCCTGTGGTGGACTTTCCCCAAGCCAAGTATGCACTGTCACAGTGTAATAATAAACATGCTTAGATACTGATAATTTTATTTCATTTTGATAGGTGAATATGGGATTGCAGAAGCAGAGTCATATTTAGATTTTACGATTATAGATAAAGCCAATTAACTCTCAAATAGCTAGTTGTGGAAATTTATACTTATACCAATAATCTATGATAGCGTTTCTTTCTGTGCACTTTTTTCATCACTGAATAAAGTCAATTTTTCCATTGTGTCAATGAAAAATGACACATTATTTTAATTTGTGATTACCTAGCTACTAAGGAAGTTGGACATCTTTTCATACATTTATTTCACATTTGCATTTAATTTCTTGTACATTTACTGTTCAAATTTATTTTTCTGAGTGTTATCCTAAAAAATCTGTAGATCTTTGTAAATTAAGATATTAATATTTGTCTATTTTATATTAAAATATATTATATTTATATAATGTCAATATTTTCATCTATTTTTTAAAGTCTTCTTTTTGATTAGTTTAGCCAAAAATCCTAATTATGTCATCTAATCTCTCAGGGTATCTTGTTTACCTGTTTTGACTTTTACTTTATGGCTTCTCAATTATGTGCTTCTCCCTACAAATTTATGCAAATGTTTTCTTCAAAAGTTTTATGCCTTATATTTAAAGCTATAATACATCTGCTGTGTGTCTGTGCGTATGTATACGTGTTGCCTGTGATATGTGATGACGTATACTTTTACACTCTTTGAATTGAGTAACTATTTCAATTAGGATTCTGACATTAAAAAAAGATGGTGCAAACAGCATAAATTAAAAGGTTTAGTAAAATGACTATTTATAAAGATGAGGCAAGGCTGAGGGAAGCCAAGATATAGTGAAATACCCTTTTTCTTCCTTCTACTTGGAGGGACAGGAGGGACAAGAAAGGCAGGAGAAGAGAGTGGTTCCCAGAAACCTGAAGGAGAGGGGCACCCTAAAAGTATGGCCTTCAGCTACTATGGAAAACAGTATGGAGGTTCCACAAAAACTGAACAGAACTGCCATACAAATCAGTAATTCCACTCCTGGGTATTAATCTGAAGAAAATAAAAACACTGATTTGAAAAGATATATTCACCCCAATGCTCAAAGCAGCATTATTTACAATGGCCAAGATGTGGAAGCAACCTAGGTGTCCATCAAAGATGAATGGATAAAGAAGATGTGATACATACATAATGGAATACTACTCAGTCATAAAAAAGAATAAAATCTTACCATTTGCAACAACATGAATGGACCAGAGGGTACTATGTTGAGTGATGTAAGTCAGAAAAGAAAGACAAATACCATATGATTTCACTTAAATGTGAAATCTAAAAATAAGACAAACTTAAGAAAACAGAAACAGACTCTTAGATACAGAGAATAAACTGTTGGTTGCTTGAATGGAGGGAGGTGAGAGGATGGGCCAAAACTGTGAAGGGGACTAAGAAGTACAAACTGCCAGTTAGAAAATTAAGTCATAGGGATAAAACATACATCATAGGGAATGTAATAATATTTTAATAACTTTGCATGGTGACAGTAACTAGAATTATTGTGGTGATCATTTCATAATGCATAAAAATATTGAATCACTAGGTTGTACACTGGAAATTAATACAATATTGTAAGTCAATTATACTTCAAGAAAGAAAATTTGATATCAAAGTATATGTGTATGTTTGGAAGGAAATGTCATTTTTGTGTTGCTAATTCACGCCATCTAGTGAAATGATCTGCTATTCCATTTAACAGTATCTTCTTTAATGCTTGTCTATAGCATTTTATAGATTTCTTCATGTTGGGTGTTATAAATTTCTTTTTAAATTCACTTCTAGGTATTTTATACTTTGTGGTCATTATTGTAATTGTTTTTATTTGCATTCTTGACATACATTATTATTTGAATAAAGAAAACTATTGGGATTTATAGATTTATTTTATAATCAAAAATCAAATTATTTATTAATTTTTATGTATTAGGTTTGCTTGGGTATTTTAAAAACACCAGCATGTCATCTGCATTCTAAATTAATTTTTTTCTCATGTTATGACCTATTTTAAATTATGTTATATTAATTTGATAAAACATCTAATGTATTAAACTATTGAATCAGTATGTTGTATACCTGAAACTAACATTGTAAGTCAATTATACAAACAATATTTATTAGTAATGCTGATTAGTAGTGGTTATAGCAGTAATTCTTGTTCTGATTCAGATTTTAATGAGAATGGCTTTATTATTTCACTGTTTAAGACGATGTTTGCTATTATTGTGGCGTAAATAAATAGGATCAAGTATAGGTAGTCCCCTGCTACTTCTACTTTATTCAGAATATTTTTTACAGTAATTTTTTGTTCTTTAACTTTTTGATATATTTATTTAATAAGTTGCAGGTGTTATTTTTACTTTAAGTATTTGTTCATATTTTGACAGATTATATAACATTGAGCAATACTGGCATTCCTAAAATAATCCGAATTTTCTCATGCTATCCTTTTCTTTAAATACATAATTTATTGATATTTTTATTTAGAATTTTCACACCTGCTTTTATAAATAAAAATTTGTCTATGTTTTTGTACTAGATTTTCCATGTTTGAGTGAGACAGTTTGTGATAACCTACTGGAGAATTACCTGGGGAAATTTCCACATTTTTCTTTCTGTAGGATTATCAGAATTATAAATCAGCTTTCAACTCAATTCCTATGTAACTCTTAAGGAACCTATAATTCTTAAACCCATCAAAGTTTGACACCTTTTAAAGTTTAATTACTCAAAAAGCTCTTCAATTTTTCCTACAATTATTTGTCTATTGTTATTTTATAATTCTTTCTGTACCAAAGAGATATTTATATTTTGTTAAACATCCTTCATTTTTCCTATAGTTTAAATCTATTTTCAAAGGGTTACTCACATATTATGTGGTAACTTTCTACATTTTTATCTACAACAGGTTAAAATTTGTCATTCTTCTGTTGTGTCCATTTGTTTCCTTTTCCTATTTCCTTATTCAAACTGACCAACATTTCAAATGACAGCTACTTGTTGTTTGTAAGCTCTCCACTTTCTTATTTTATTAATGTCTAGTTTTGTCTTTATTTAAAATCTCCTAATTCCTTTCTACTTGGGGGACTTGCTTTTAGTTTTATTTTAGTAGTTGCTTAACAATAATAATTTGCTCACAAGTATAATTTCTTTTTTAATTAAAAGATATTTAAAATTACAAATATTCCTGAGTCTAGGTTTCACTTAAGCTCGTGTTTATTACTATGATCTGTTACTTTCATTAATTTCTAGATAATTTTTAATGCTGGGTTTAACATCTGATATTAGGAAATACTTTTAATTTTTTTTTTAATTTTTAAGGAGTAAAATTTGTTTCCTTTTATTGACACTTGGAAATTGCGTGTTTCTTCTTTGTTTTTGTTATGTAGTCTTATTGGACTATGATCAAAGAACTTGGCTTATAAAGTACCTAATATTTGCAAATTTAGGTTTTCTTTGCTGCTAATTATATTAGTGATTTTTTTCTAAAAATATTCCACTGATTTTAGAAAAGAATGTATGTATATGCGATCTCTTTGAAAATACTTGATTATATTTTTCATATTTTTGTTTGATTTATGCCTACTGGAGCAATCAAATTCTGTAGAAGACACAAATATACCTCCCTTTATATATTTCGCTGCTGTAAGATTTGGTACAATACAGTAGTGACTGCTATGTTACTATAGATTGTTTCCTTTACAATAGAGAGATACCATTTTCTTTAACTGAATTTAGTTAGTATTCAATAAAACATCGATACTAATAAAGCCAATTTCATTTTCTCCATTTACGTTCTGTAGATATAGTAAGGAACAAAATACACGTTATAAATGTATATGTTAGTATGTGGGTGTGTATGTGCTTAGGTAGACTTTTTTCAAGAGCTTTACTGAGGTATAATTGGTAAGCGAAGAACTGCACATATTTAAGGTGTACAATCTGATGGGTTAGGATACAGGCAAGCACTCTGCTAACATCGCCACAATTAAGATAAAAGACACATCCAACATCTTCCAGAACTTCTTTGTCTTTCTTTTTGTTTTTTTGTGGTAAGAACACAACATGAGATCTACTCTCAGAAATTCTGAAGTGCACAATACATGTATTGCTAACAACAGTCACTATGTTAACAGCAGTTCTCCAGACTTTATTCATCTTGCATAACTGACACTTTGTATCATTTGAATGACGACTTCCCAATTCCTCCACTACCCAGCTCCAGTCAACTACTACTGTATTCTCTGCTTCTACATGTTTGGCTATTTTACATACTTCCTATAAGTGGCAAAGTACTTGACAGACTTTTCTCCAAAGAAAACACACAAATGGCCAACAGGTATACGGAAAATATGCTTGACATTATTTTAAGTAAACTTTTAATCAAAACATAATATTCATAAAGGTCAAAAATCCTAAGTGCACAGCTTGGTAAATTATTACGATGTGATTATACTTCTGCAGCCACTAATGAGATTTTAAAATATAGTTTTTTCAGTATCAAGAAAAATAACACTTGTTTCTGATTCCAGTAATTTCTCCTTAATTAAATACTCTTGCATATGTACCTGGGCAGAGAGGGGGCGTGTTTCTGCCACCCCTCCTCCCAAACCCCAACCCGGTGAATACTGCCTTCTTGTGTTCACCCCTCTATACAACCCTATCCTAGTGAGTGTGAACGGGACCTGTGACTCATTTCTAACCAAAGGAAATGGTAAAGGTGAAAAGATGTCACTTGCTGCTTGTTATGTTATATATAACGTCGTGCTAGTAAATTGGCTTTAGAGACTTGCTGCTAGTTTGACAAAGTCAGCAACTATGTGGGGAAAATCCACATGGTAAAGAACAGAGGGCAGCTTCCAGGAGCTGCAAGAAGCATCTGGGACAGGAAGGCAGCTTTCAGCTGACAGCCAGACAGAAGCCCAGATCCTCATTTTTTCCAACCACAAGGAAACAAACTCTGTGAACAAACCGAGTAAATTTGGAAGCAAATTCTTCCCCAGCTAAGCCTCCAGATGACAATGCAACAGAGCAGATACCTTGACGGCTTCTTTGGGATACCTTAAACAGAGCAGCCAGCTAAGTCATGCTTGATCTCTGAACCCACAGAAATTGTGAAATAGTGTATGTGTGTTGTTTTCAACCTCTAAATTTGTAATAATTTGTCATGCAATGATACACGACTAACATACCCCTGTTCTGAATTCTTCCATCATAGTTTTGCCTGTTTAGAATTGCACACCTATTGATATGTTTAGTGTGTGGTCATCTGTATCTGGCTTCTTTAATTCAGTGTTGTGTTGCTTCTCAAGCTCTCTGATGCCTTCATGCATGTAAGTTTTAAAATGTATCTGCTTTTTCCCTTTGTTTTTACAGGAGTATCAGCCTGTCTATCTGCTTCTCCCTTAGGCATCTACAGTCAGCCCCAGTTACTTTACAAGTTAGGGTGCCAAGTAGATGATAAAAGTGCACGCCAGGAACACAGATCTAATTAGCCATCTTCCCTGATTCCCCTCCGTTTTATTTTGTTACTAAATTATACCAAATGACAAATTATACCTGTTATTTCTGAATGTTTGTTTACTTTTGAAATTATGCAGACAAATTTATCTTTAATTCAATTTACAATTTTAATATTTTCCCAAGTTATTTTGGATGAATGCTACTTAGAAAATCCTGGTTGTAAAAAGAGTTTTATTTTGCCACTAGCTCACATGACGTGTTCTCAAAGCTGTAAATGAGCTCAGTGTTCATTATCCCAATGAAAAGAACCAGACAAAATTAAAAGGGTTCAGCTTTGTGCCATCAGTTCAAGGCTCTAATTTGGGGGTTTCAGGCCTCTTGGCTAAGAAAGCTATAGAAATTACATTAATTTGCTCTTGATGAATTATAAAACATTTTAAACAGAAATTGTGTTGAAAGAGGTATGGACTAAGGAAAGGAAAGATTACAGAGAGAGGACGCTAGGAACTGATGGTAACACCGTCTCACATGGCTCCATGCCTGGAGGCGACTTCACCATTCCATTCCATTTTATTTGGTTCTGTGATCAACTGTAGCTCGCCATTTTTAAGGATCATCTGTTCTTACCAGCTTCTTCCTGATAAACTAGGAGATACATATTCTTATCTATGTGACTTCTTGAGAGATGGGTCAAACAAGGAAATGTTCCTTCTGTGGTTGACACAGAATTAAACTTAGATACTATTTCTGGCTCCGGCACCAAAAAAGCTGTGTATCTTTGAATAGGTAACTTCATCTTTCAGGGTCTTGATTTCCTTCTGGATTAAATTATGATGATGATGATAATAATAATAATAACAACAACAACAATAACAACAACAGAGGTAAGCTAGATGGACCAGATGATCTGATAGACAACTTAAACCTTAGATATTAAGATGGAAAGGGTATTAAAGACAATTGATTCATAGTTCTTATCTGCTGTGGGGTAAACTGATGCTAGGTACAGTAATTTATCTCATAGAACCTAGTTAGTGACAAGGTTCCAGTTTTCTCAACTTTTTTTTTTTTTTACTATGACGCTCTAATTTCTAGGTTCACTTATTTAAGCTTCAAAAATATATACATGATGGGGAGAGTACAGCTTAGTGGTAGACTGTCTGCCTCACATGCACAAGGTCCTGGGTTCAATCCCCAGTACTTCCATTAAAAAAAATAAATAAAAACAAGTAAAACTAATTATCTCTCCTCCCCCCCCAAAAAAAAACCAAAAAGAAATTAAAAAAATATATATATACACACATAACTCCACATTCTTTTCTAGACAAAAGATAAAAATGTCCAAAAGAGTCTGCAATATAATTGTCAGCGTATTGCAAAATACATCTGGATCTCTTTTTGTGAGCAAAATAAGTTAATCAAGGAATAAACATTTCTGGTTTATGGACAATCTGTGGAGAATTCCGTATTTTCTGTTTTTTTTATTTGACAGTATTGAAATATTAAGAGAGACATTGACCGCCCCAACTGAAAGAAATATGTGAGAATAAATTATAAAAGTATGACCCTAAATATGGTTTAACAGAATTGAAAATTTTTACAATGAGGAGTAGTTCTTGGCCAATTTTAGAAAAAGAAACAAGCTAATAATTTTTACTATTTTTCCCATTTAAGAAACAAGTGAATGGATAAAAATAATAATGAAATCCAACTTCATTTTATGGTTAAGAGAATGCTTTCTATATGTAATATAATTTGATTTTCTACCAATCAAACCATGAGAGGTAGATATTGTTCTTGTTACTATTATTATTGCTGCCAGATATAAAATGTATCTGCATTTCTCTGGTGAGAATTTTGCCTCTGTTTTATAGTATCACCAAGAAAACAGGGGACCCCCTATAATTGACTCAAAACATCTAAATGAGCCCAACTCTCTTTCGAGACAGCTGTAATTACTTTGATGAGGTTGCTAAACACCCAGCCATCCTCTCTCTGCAGGATTAAACACAAAAGAAGCAGTTATTTCTCTAATGCCTTCTGCTAACCTCAAGGAAGTGCTTTCAAATGGGGAGGAAAAGTTCATCATTTTTCTTACAAGCTATTTTAAAAGTATTATTACAAAAATAATTGCAAGTTCAAACTAATCAAAGATGCGTTTGGTTGAACTAGCAAATGCTTAAGGCTAGCATTGCATCGGGGTGCTCAGAGAATTTTATACTTTATACCTCACACTTTCCCTCACTAGCTTCACATGCCTAATTCTCTCCCCAGATCTGGCTGAAAAATCTCCCTATCCCTGCTGGGTGTTGAGATCTTGAGATAAAACCAGTTAACTGCTGGCATAAGCCGCTGACAGGTCCCTGAGGAAGCCTGCATCTGTCAGGCAACGGCTGATCTTCCCCAGATCTCACTCCTGGTGGTTATTATTTTAACAAATAGCCATTTTCACTATGCCATGCCTTATAGGACACCTTCAGCAACACTGATGTGTGCTTGAACATGTGTGTCACAGCATAAGACAGCAGAATGGTTTTAATGAGATATTCTTCCCTGGCCTTAACGACTATTTTCAAGTATGTCTTACAAGGATCCTGTGCAGTGGTTTTGAAAAATTAGATGAGAGAAAATGAAGTTTTCATAAATCAGGGTAGATTTTGGTGAGACATCAGGCAAAATGGCTTGTTTGCCTGAAATAAATAACAGAAATGAGTGACTGATGGAGGCTGAAAACCTTCAGGAATAAAAGAGACAATATCCATTTCAGAGTAAGCCTGCAGGCAGGGCTTGTATTAGACGGTCTCTTCAAATTTTAATCTGAGAAGATGGAGTTCACTTCAGGTATTCATCCTCAGCAGACAGGCAAGGAAACAGGCTTCAAGAAGAGCCTGATTAGAGGATTATTTATTTTGAACACTCAAAGTCACCTTCGCTGCTTTTGAAGAGTTTATAATCTTGTTCTTACATGCACCCCCCACATTTAGTCTATCCCAGGTGCTCAAAACATATTAGTCGAATCAAGTTATAAGGGTATTAACCGTTGCATTTTATTTTATGGTAGAGGTATCTCAATTCTAAAAAGATAAATGAAGGTGGGGAGGGTATAGCTCAGTGGTAGAGCATGTGCTTAGCATGCACGAGGTCCTGGGTTTGAGCCCCAGGAACTCTGTTCAAATAATTAAATAAATAAGCCTAATTACCACCACCAAAAAAAAACCAAAACAATTTTAAAAGATAAATTATTTGTCTGAGGTCACACAGCAAATACTGAAGCTCACTCCTAAGTTGAAAAAAAAAAAAGGAGGGGGAGGAGGAGGAGGAAGAAAAATGATCCTGGAGAAGAACAGTGCATGGAGAAGTCCTCCCAGGGAGCCTCCAAGTCAAATCCCCAATAAGAGGGCCTGAAAATCAATGCTACCCCCACAATTCTTTGCTCAGTGACTTTCTAACATAGCAATGCAGCCAAACCTAATATTAGCAATAATTCCTTCCAGAATCCTTTTATCAAGGCCCAGCATTTCATTAGCCTATCAAGCTGGTTGCTCACTTTCACTGTTTTTGTTTTTCCCTTTTACCCTAAAGAAATAAGAACCGGCTCCTTATTTACACATCTTGTGCAAAAGGTTTTGCTTAAACACCAGCTTGCTGTATGTGAAGTGTATGTATTTTTGAACCCAAGAGTTAATCATCACCCAATTATCATCTTACGCATTACTTGAGAACTTTGTTTTTCTTGTTTTCTATGCACCTGATGTATAATGAAGGACAGGTGTATGTAAGGGAATCAAGTGTGCTGTTGCCATGTATTTATCAAGATAATGATATTGTCCAAATGGACTTAAGTGGTGGATACAAAACAGGCAGATGCTATTAAGATTTAGAAAATAAATTAATCCTTGGGCCTCTTGAGGCATCAAGTCTCTACACAGAAAGAGACTCTAAAGGTCATCTTGTTCCTCTGTAACATCCCCAGTCACTTGATCACTCTATTTATGCTTGAAAAAAGGCAATTTCCAGTCTCCACCATCCTTGTAGGTTTCTCTCACTCTTGGCCAGCACTTCAACTGATCCTAATGGCTTATCTTGTTGGAAGACCCAGGCACTCATCACTGACACATCTGTGCCCTTAATTGTTTTACTCTTTTAAAGTCAAAGTTTTTCAAATATTCATTCACTCTTGCTGCTGACGTCAGAAGCAGAAGGGGCCGTGGGGAACCCCCTAGATTCAAGACATCCCTTTTATCACTATTGTCAGGAATTACCCCAGCTCGTTGTGGTCATCAGGGTCTGGTATTCCCAGCAGTGCAGTGACTCTTTTTTATGCCTGTTCCTCAGGCATAAGAAGCCCAAAGCAATCAGGAAAATAAAGTAATAGCTTAAAATTCCACAGCACTCTTACTGTCTCTAAAAGAAATACTCTTTCTCCCAAGATCTATGACCACTGACTTGGCAAAGCCCGAGAAAGCACCAATTCCACAAGCAGCCCACTAAGAGTAGGCTGCCAAGAACCAATCCTACTTCCACTGCTTGGTTCCCAGACCTGTATATACTAGTTACTACGGACACTGTTGGCCCATCAAATAGACTACATTCTGGTAGTCCGTGCCCCAATCCCCGAGATATTGTTCCCAAACTGTCTGTTTCCCTGAACCTTTAACAATCCATTCTACTCATCTGTCCGCATGATGAAGTTTATGGTAAGATCAGTGTATCTATTATCATGCAATCATTGCCATAGTTTCATTGCTGTAAAAGAGTCCCTTGTCCCGACACAATTTTGTGTGGGCTACCATGGCAATGAACCCAACACTTCAGACATTCTTAAGTGGTAATGGTGGATGCACTGCTGGTCGGGAGGGAAACCCACATATGTAGTAGATGTCAAGTCTCTCCCTTTTTGGGTGGAAGGAATCCAAGTTAACTGACCTGCTACCATGTGGATAGCTGGTGCCTGGAGGAATTATGCCTTATGGAGGGATCATCCTTATAGTGGGTGTAATTTTCAATGCAGTCTGTTCTGTGGCTTCAGAAGATGAAAATCTCCTTTAAGAGCTGCCCAAGAGGTGCTCTGGCTTTCATGTGCTTTGAGTTAGCACTTGGCTATCCTGAACCTACCTTCTTGTTTCAAGTTTTTCAATAAAGAATCAAGCCAATTCACATACCTTATAATTATCATTTCCCCCACATCATTCAAGCCCTCAGTCACTTCCTAGTTGGTGCCTTGCCTCCCTCCTGTACTTCATTCCGATGATTCACAAGTGAAAGCCACAGTGTCAATAACCACCCCACTTATCACTAGCAGTGAGATCCTTATTGTCGTCAGATCAGAGAGTAATCCAGCTCCAAATCCCCATCTCCTTTCTAGAGTGACCCCTTGATGCCAAGGTCTTAGTCTGCCTTCCTGCACAAGGCAGGGTCTCATGTGAAGAGGTAGAAGTTATCCTTTATCGGGAGTGCTATCTCAAGGACCAGACTGAGGGAAAGGAAATTGAGTCAGGAAGCAAGAAGAAACGATGTAATGTTGGATCACAGAACTAGAGTCCAGGAAGTGGATCTCATTCAGTTGTCCTTCACAAGCCACGTTAACTCTGTATCTTGAAAGACCACCCAGAAGGGGACACAGGGTTTATGCACTGGGTTTCATCCATCTCCCACTAATTAGAGGTTTACACCCCCAGTACATGAATTCCTACATTTCTCTGGGTTTCACCAATGCGATCAAAAGGGCAAACGGCCCCTTGTCACACAGAAGACCCAGGCTGGGAGGCACAAACATGAGGCAGATCCCTGTCAGGAAGAGCCTCGGTAAAGCTGGTTTGAGTCCATTCTGACAGTGGATGAGTGCATCACACAGCTTCCGCTGAAGTCTCAGGTGAGACCAAGAAGCTCTGAAGTTGTGCATGAACAGTGCCTGCTGCAGTGACTAAGATTGGGAATAGGCGAACGCATTTATCACAAATCATGGCCTCACTGGCTGCCCTGAAACCATCCATCTTAGACAGTCACCCACCCTGTTTTAGAATGCTGCCCCTCATCAAAGGATTGAATTTTCCCCCCAAACTTCCTGGAGAGTTAGAATGACCCTGAGGTCTGCTAAAGGCTGTTAGGCCCTGAGCTGGTGAGTGGGGTTTCTTCTGTAACCTGGTTTGTATATACAGGCATTGCTCTTGTTTATTGCCTGCACAGAAGTGCAAACCCAGCAGAGAAACATAATGAACATCTTATTTTGATTGTCCAAGGTGAGAGTAATGAAATAGGCAAACTGATAGAAATGAGGACATATAAATCCAACTTACAAAATTCTGCCAGGGTTAATAAAACAAGGTATACATAACACCCGTTGCACAACCACACCACTGCTATTTCATTGTCATTTTTACTGCACGTGATTTTGACACTGACAACATTCTTTTCAGTGTGCTACTTATATGAACATTTGATTCAAAGTTTAAATTTTAGAAGTTGTAGAAACAAAGCAAAGATCACAGCACTCAATGACCAGTATAAAATGCCACTAAACTAGATTATAAAGTATATATTAAAAATGATATTATAAAACAAAGACTTTCAGAGGCCATGGATTCCCATCATACTGCAGCTTATGCATCCACCTCTCACACTTAGCTGTCCCTTCTATTTCCTCCTGGTGTCCTGTGCATACCCTAGGATCGTGCCTTCCACACGTTGCTGAGAAAGAGGCCCGAGATAATTCTTCCACAGCCTCACTTCAAATAATGTAAGAAATGTGTGTGGTCTTAAATTGTCAGTTTTTGTTAAGTGTGTGTGTGTATGTGTGTGTGTGTGTGTATAATATATTATAATAACATTTATGTAACATATAACCATGTATACACACACACACACACACTAATGGGGCTCCTATATGCAAAGCTCTGGGTCCTAATAATATAACACTGTAAACAGAAAAAACTGAAAAACTGCGCATATGCACAGGGATTACATTCAAGATGTGGAAAAATATACGAAGTAAAATAGAATACATAGTATACCAGTTAATGATAAATGCTGTGGATAAAATAAAATAGGGAATGTGAACAGAACTGGGGGAGGGGGGTAGTTGCAATTTTTAAAATGGAAGCCAAGGTGCTACTAAGAAAGCAACATTAAAAAAATTTTAAAAAATAAAAGCATAGGCAACAGAAGCAAAACTATATCGAACTTAGAACTTTCTGCACAGCAAATCAACAAAATGAAAAAGCAACCTATGGAATGGAAAAAATTTTTGCAAATTATATAACTGATAAGGGGTTAATAAAAAATATAAGGAACTCATACAGCTCAATAGCAGAAAACCAAAGAACCTGATTTTAAAATAAGCAAAGACTCAAATAGATATTTCTATAAAGAAGACATACAAATGGCCAGCAGGTGTAAGAAAAGGTATTCAACATCAACAATCATCAGAGAAATACAAATTAAAACCACAATGAGATACCAGCACATACCATTAGGATGGCTGTTATCGAAACAAACAAACAAAATATAATGAGCATTGGTAAGGATATGAAGAAATTAGAATCCTTGTATGCTGTTGATAGGAATGGAAACTGGTGCAGCCACTATGGAAAACAGTATGGAGGGTCCTCAAAAAAAAAAAAAAAAAAAAACCCAAAAAACAAATAAATAAAAAAAATAGATGGAACTAGCATATAATGGATTCACTTCTTTAGTATGTATCCTGAAGAACTGAAATTGCGATCATGAAGAGATATCTGCCCTCTCATCTTCACTTCAGCATGGCTCACAATAGCTAAGATATAGAAACAATCTAAATTTCCAACAATGGATAAATAGATAAAGAAAACGTAATATACATACATATAATGGAATATTATTCAACCTAGAAAAAGAAGAGAATCTTGCCGTTCGTAACAACACATATGAACCTGGAGGACATTAGGCTAAGTGAAATAAATCAGACATACAAAGACAAATGTTAATTTCACTTACATTAGGTATCTAAAATAGCCAAATTCACAGAAATGGAGAGTAGAATAGTGGTTACCAGGAGCCAGGTGGGAGGGGAAAGTGGGGTCATTGCTGTTCAATGGATATAAAGTTTTAGTTATATAAGATGAGTAAGTCCAGAGATCTGCTGTACAGCAATGTGACTGTAGTTAACAGTACTGTACTGGATACATGGAACTTGATAAGGTTAATCTCAAGTATTCTCATAACAAAATGAATAAATAAATAAATAAATAAATAGATAAGAATATTAGAACTAGGAGAGGGTATAGCTCAGTGGTAGAGTGTGTGCTTAGCATGCATGAGGTCCTGGGTTCAATCCCCAATGCCTCCATTAAAAAACAAATAAACAAAAAAAAAACCTAATTACCTCCCCCCACAAAATAAAACAAAACACCACCACCAAAAATACTGTAACTATTTGAGATCTTAATTATCTTGATTGCAGTGAGTCCTTCACAATGTATACGTATATGAAAACATCAAGTGTACATCTTAAATACATACATTTTTGGCCAACTATATCTCAATAAAGTTGAAAAAAAAAAGAATAAATATATAAAAATCAACTTGGAGTGGGAAGTTAGAAACAGAGAGGGGAGAGCTATTCAGCCACCCAAAGGAAACTCCTCCAAGGAGAAGAAATAGCAGGAGGAAGGCCTGGAGGTAAGATTTGGCTCGATGTGTTCCAGGTCCAGTAGGAAGTTAGACTGGTTAAAGCAGAATGAGCAATAGAAAAAGCAGCTGGAGAAGAGGCCATGGAAGAAACAGGGGCCCTGTTTGCTCTGTAAATCACAATGTGGACTGTCATAAGAACACTGGTTCTCATTCTGGACGAAATAGGACATCTCTGGAAGGCTTTGAGAAGAGATTTAAAATTCTGATTTAGTGTCACTGAAAAACAGAACAGATCAAGGTCAGCATTCATGCAACATTTAAATATACAAAATATAATGCTAAGTTCTAGTCCTCCAGGACCTTAAAGTCTAAAGGTCACAAAAAATACATAGTCTGAGGACCATCTCAAAGAGATGATAGATTGATGATAGATAGATTAGAGAAATAGATGAGAGAAAGATAGATTTCCTAGGTATTAAATAAAACAGAGATGACTCCAACTCTACCACCTACCTTTCTAGAAAAGTCTCTCTTCTCCCCCACCTCCATCTACAACAGTGTACGTCAGGCACCGTCAGGCTTATATAACACAGTTCTGCCTCTTGACCACAGTTGTGTGATTCATATTTGAGTTTGTGACCTGTAGTTCATCAACTGACACGTCTTCAAAACCTCTCTTTTGATACTATAAATAGCTATATTCCCATCCACAGTAAGTGCCGAGAATGCATATGTCACTCCGCTAAGTACCATGTGTAATTTAAAAACTGGCAGTTGTTTTCTGCCATCATTTGATTCACAATTTAGATAAAGAAAATATTTAATTATTACCACAGGGAAATTTATAAATGCCTAATAAAATTATAGGTGGAGAGAATAAATATTGTATTTTGAGTTTTGTTAACTTGTTTGCCTTAAAAATTTCAGAACTCTGAAAACAAAAGCCTTGACAAACATGAATCAATGTAGCTCTCCTACTATTTTTTAGAGATCTGGGCAAAATGGAATATAGGGAACAGTAAACTAACACGGTATTAATTTAGAAACTGAAAAAAAAAATTGCTATAGAATTTTGAAGATTGATGGTGAAGACAGCAGAAACGGGCTTTATCATATTGACTGAGAATAGAATAAAATGCCAATAATCCACATAGATAAGATAATAAATTCACTTGATTATATTACCACCAATCTCCTACTGGCATTTGAGAAGAAAAATAATGTGAATCATATAGCAAAAGTAACTTTTAAACATCTCATAGAAGTTATACGGCTAAACATTTTTCATCAAGATGTAAGACAAGGGGAGGATGTAGCTCAGTGGAATAGTACATGCTTAGCATGCACAGAGGTGCTGGGTTCAATCCCCCAGTACCTCCATTAAAAATAAATAAATAAACCCAACTACCCTCCCCAAGAAAAAGATGTAATATATACAAAACTACCTTGAATAAGAATCTTTTATTAGAAAATCTCAGAATGGTTTTCATATGTTTGAAATTGATAGCATTTCAAAACAAAGTAGTAAATTAAATTAAAGTATCATTGTTTCTCTGATAGTTGAGGAGGAAGAAAATCAAGCAAGCAGGCAAGCAATCTATCAAATCAGTAGGCAGCTGGCTGGCTTCATTGGACAATGAACAGATCTTTATTTATCTATTTTTGTTTTAACCTGCCCACCATATTTTCCTTCACTGTTCACCTGGTAACACATATAATAATTCTGACCACATAGATTGGCAGGTGAGTTATTTCTGCAGAATCACATAACCCCTTTTTCCTGGTAACGGTGATTAAAATAAGGGATAGCCATTCAAATCTAGAGGATCTATCAGGGTTCATCGCCTGGATGGATAAATGGACCCTAAGGAAAAGAAATTCCTTCCACTGGAGTTGCTCATCTGGAGCTGACAATGGTCATCCAACCCATCATGTTAAGACAGTGTTTCTCTAAGTAAAAGGGAATGACACCAACACACTGAAAAACTGGGAAGAGATCAAATGTGGGTTGAGTCAGAGAGAGAGAGAGAGCGCGCGCAGCGCACCTTCCCCAAACGGTGTCTCAGATTCCAATCCTGTAGATCCTAAATCCTATAAAACAGTCTTCATTCTGCTGATTCTCCAGTATCTTTCCTAACTTCACGAGCCAGTAAACCCTTTCTTCATTAAGTTAGTATGAATTGGGTTTCTGTTACTTGCACCAGAAAGTGTCTTGACTGCTGAAGGGATATAGTTTTAAAATGCATTCTAGTAAGCTTTCTGACAGAATAATTTCACTCTACTTCAGAATAGCAGAAACCTGACCTAAACGTGATTTTCAGTATAAAAGAAGTTAGAAATTTTGAAAATATTTCTAATAAACGTCTAGGCTTTTGCACATGTCACCTCTGCACCACTACACTACTCCTCAGAATGCTTTTTTTTCTTCTCTCCCTCTAATCAAGAGTTGAAACCTCTATGTAATTATATTTTGAAGTTTGGAATGATAGTTAAAAATGCTAAGAATAAGACAGGATTCACTATCTTAAAATAGTTACTGATTCAGAAAATGTACCTGTTTTATTCACAAGAAGAGTTCGTCAAATGGTAATTTACATCCAAAGGCAAATGACAGGAGTCACACTAGCTCCACAGCTATCATGGTTCTCAAATTATGTGCAGATGTAAAGACGGGAGCTAAGGAAAGGGGAGAGGAGCTCCAGAAAGAACACCATGTTCTGTGTCTTGATTCCCACCCATGGAGCAATGAGAAAGCTTCTCCTTGGGCTGTATCTTGTAGCGATTCAGAAACAGAGTGTGTGGGGAAAGACTCTGGGTTCAGATCTTGGCTCTGCTGCTCATGAGATGCATGACCCATATGCGAATCACATCAGTCCGTTACCTCACCCACAGAACAGGGCAAATATTAGACCATATCCATATGATACAGTCATTGTGAGAATTAAATCAGTTTATCCACAGGGTCACCATGTGCTACAGTCTTCACTCACTCTGCTCTTTCCCCCCTCATCTTGGTGCCTGGGAGGCAAACCTTGGTATTCTCAAGTGTCTAGATTCCCTCTGACTTCTAGTCAGTTTTGTGGGATACTAGACACACCCAGAGGAAATGGGAGGGCACAGGGAAAGTGAGGGCTGCACACCTTCCCCATAGCAGCTCCCTGCCAGGCCACAGATAGGCAGTGTTGCCATCTTTTACCCAAAGCCAAGTTGGTATTGAGAGGCACCTTTCCACAGCTACAGTTTTGCCAGTTTCTGGTACCCTCTTCTACCTCCTGCTGTTTCTAGCTGGAGAGTGGTCGCCGTTTCCTTCTGTTGTTACCTCTGGAATCCTTCACCACCCCCTGTTGTTTCCCCTTAATTCTGCTCAAATGTTTGTAAATAGTCACTTAATTAAACTCTCTAATAATTCCTTTTGAGTGTGACTCTTTCCTGCTGGATCCCTGAACAACGTACACTCAGGAGAGTACCGGTCATGCAGTAAATATTAAATACATGTTATTTAGTAGAGAAATTGTAGAGGCGAAGGTGGTGTTTTTTCTGGTAAGTACACAAATCACTGTAAGAACAAGCAGACATAAACTCTTCTGGAACACGATTATAACTCAAAGATTGAAGAGCATAAATCCTTCTAGAGCGAGATTATAATTCAAAGATTTAAGAGGAGCAGGATTACTACTTCATCCTGGAAGCAGTGCCTGGGAAGATGACTGCTTGTAAAAAGCAAGACAAGCAACAAAGATTCGGATATGCAGTAAATGAGAATGTTTGAGTGAAAAAAACAAGTACTGTTACACTTAGACTTTAAATACTACATTCTCTTATTCCAATAAAACAAAATATAGGAAGGACAAAAAATAGAATAAACTTCAGAATTGTTTTGAAAAACAACATGCTAAATTATTTTAGAAAACAGGCACACTAGGGTGGGGCTAGTTCTTTTTAACTTTTTTTTTTCACTACATTAAGAAACCAACAAACATTTTTACTACACTGAAAAACAAACTCACTATATTAATTTTGCGGTAATCTTAGGGGAAATACAGAGTAGATCTGAAACCTGGTCTGACCACCTGGTGACAATATTATGCCAGTTTACCTTACAGAACATATCAAGAGAAGGGATTATGGAAACAAGTGGTTGCAGAGATTTGCATCTTTCTTATTTAAGGACTGGAGGGAAGTGAGCACAATGAATAATAGCATTGTTATTTGTAGAGGAAAAACACAAGTGATCATGAAAAATATAGATAATACGTATTCAGCTTATACCCCATGTATTTAAGTGGCTAAACCATAACATACAACTGTATAAATATTAGAATTTGTAATTATTAGGATTTTTATTTCCTTATAAGCAAGTAAGATGCAAGTTTGTTTTTTTTTTAAAGTCTTGCCATCTATTTTAAAAAGCTGGATGGAATATCAGCAACATACTGCAGGGAGAGTCCCTCTAAGTAGAAATAAATGCCAGACAAAACATTGCTGCTGGATTGTTCCTGTAAGTCTGCCAAAAGGATTACATTATTACAAATAGAATATACTCTACTACTAGGGGTTTTTTTTTTTTTTAGTATTACTGCAAAACTATAATGATTTTCCATTTAATAGGAAAAAAAATCCCATTCCTAGAGAATTGTTTCTTTAGGAGAAAAGAAGAAGAAGAAGAAGGAGGAGAAGAAATAAAAGACTGTGCTCTTCTTCTCAGCAGAAATCATTGCCGGGGTGAGAAGGTAATATATTTCATCTTCCAGCCTATTACAGACAGTTTTAAAGGTTTTGTTTATTTTTTTCTTTCTCCATGCTTCTTTTCCCAGCTTCCCATTGTCTCACCAGCTCTTCTGCACTGATCAGATGTCACTGTCATTATTCTCTACTGTTAAAGGTGAGGGATGTTTCTAGGGTATTTGTTTTGCTATTTATGTTTGAGGCAAAGAAAATACAAGCAGCTTCTCTTAAATCAAATCAAGCTTAAGGTAAAATAGGGACCAGGCTCTACATGCATAGGTAATTGGGGTAAGTGGAATGGGACAGATTGAAGGTAGCATTTAAACTTACAGATACTGGCTTCTATTAGAGCTGTTCAATGAACCAGTGAGCTGTTTGTGTGCTAAGCATCCTATGAACTAAAATAGCCTTTTCCTATTATAGGCAAGTGGGAAAAATATATATATTCAAGGCTAAATATATAATACAACCTAATAGAATCTTCTTCTACAAAGTACTAAAATAATGTATTGGGTGCTGATGGAAAAAAAAATCGAAAACTATTACAAGTCATCATGCTATTTTAATAAAACAGGAGGAAGAAGCTGTTAGCAGGATATTGGTTGAGAAACCATGTTTGCACACAGGGGCCTGGCTAATTCTTCTCCGTGACCAATCTCTACTCTATTGGATTCAGATCATTCTCTGTGTTTGATGTTCAAACTGAGCTTAGGCTCAGGGTAATGAAGCAAAGGAAGAGAGGAACTTCAAGTCTTCCTCTGTGAAGGCTGGATGGTATATTCTGTGTAAACTCTTGCAATGAAAAAATAACAAGGAACCTCATGTTGTTGTTAGTATCAGCAGGTTTTAGTTGCACAACTTGCAGGACCAGAGGGAGATAAAAGTTTGATAACAGATTGAAGGCATCTCAAGACAGAGATAGTGATTAGAAAAGTAGTGATTAGAAATTCTCTTTGGCATATGACTTCCCTGCCTTGTCAGCATGTCAAGGAGAGTAGCTGTGAATTACACCAGTGATGGTTTAGTGGTTTATACCATTTAAGACTGGATTTCAACGCCATTGGGCTAGGGAGCCTTACTTCGGTTTGACAGCACTTCACTGCCACATTATCTCCCTCTCACACCTTCAGGGAAGAGGTAAGTGCCTTTTGTTGAAGCTTCAGTGCAATAAAAGTCCTTCAAAATCAGCCAATGTCCTACCTCTTATAAAATCACTTTACTTCAAACACATCATTTTCCTTTTATAAACACCAATCCTTCCTTGTATAGCTTGAAAACAGGCTAAGGCCTGTAAGACCTTTAGATTGAGTGGAATTAAAGTTATTGATGGTGATCTCAGTTTGTGGGGCATTGGACTGGTCATGGAATCCCTCAATATTTGCCCACTGGATTAAACTTCCATCATAAAAAATCTAATTTCCGAGGAAATACGACTCCTCCTATAAAGAGAATTTCTAAATTTTCTAAGAGCTTTTCGTCAATTGGAGCAGTTGTCTAAAAGCATGCAGCATGGGCTAGGCAATGGGTGGAGAGCTGGTGGAAAGGGAAACAGGAAACAGAAGAGAAAAATCCATCCATTTGTCATTCAATACACACACACACAACCTTCAATATACAGCGCATATGGCAGACACTCCGTTGGACATGGAGATGGAAAATGAACGCTCAACACAACAGGCAGGCCCCTGCCCTCACAGAGGTCTCATGTTAGTGAGAAGAGATGAACAATAAACAAACAGTCAATAAATAAGAAAGACAATGGCAGGTAGTGATAAATGCAGAAAAGGAAATAAGAGAATACCACTGCAGAAGGTTCTGGGGGCAGGGGATGACTGGAGATACTCTAGATGAAACGATCAGTCATAACCTCTCTGATGAGGGCGTATCTGAACTGAGACTTGAAGAAAAGGAGCCAGTCTTGAAAACTACCAGGAGAGTTCTGAACAAACTTCAGTGTAGGAGACTTAATGACTACTCTTAATCCCTACAAGCTTAGAATATCCAAGGAATACAAGTCAGTATGGATGGAATGAAAAGTTATTGACAGTGATCTCAATTTGAAGGGCATTAGACTTGTCACGGTATCCCTCAATATCCCTCAATTAAACAACAGAAATTTATTTTCTCATGGTTTTGGATGCTGAAGTCCAAGATCAAGGTGCCAGCAGGACTGGCTTCTGGTAAGACCTCCCTTCCAGGCTTCTGAAAGGCCTCCTTCTCACTGTGTCCTCATGTGACCTTTCCTGTATGGGAACACACTCCTAGTGTCTCTTCCTGTTCTTGAAAGGATACCAGTTCTATCAGATTAGGGCCCTACCCTTATGACCTCATTTAACTTTAATTACTCCCTTTAAGGGCCTGTCTTCCAATATAGTCCCTTTGTGGATTAGGGTTTCAACATATGAATTTGGATAGGGACACAATTAAATCCATAACACAAGGTCTGGGTAATACAGTCTTCACTTGTAAAATACCTCTCCGGCTGCCATGTCGAGCTTGGATCGGGGGAGAGGTCACACTAACATAGAGCCAACACAATCTTCCTCTCTCCATATTCTATGCTAATGTCCCCCAAAGCCTCATCATGGTCAAAAGCACATAAACACACAGAAAACATTTTAGCTGTTCATGTTTGACATGAAGGTCAGGGTTCAATCTAAAGAAAGGAATCTTGGACATACTCAAACAAAACCCACAAAATTCATGTGCCAGTTTATTTTCCTCTTGTTTTAAGGGTTACAAGGCCATGTTTATTCTTTCTATAAATTTCAAGAAAGCAACTATTGGGTCATCGGCAGCAATATCAATGTTGTAAAAGACTAACAGATCAGAAAGGTCCTGTCTCCCACACAAGGCAGTGCGTCAGTGCCCTTCCACAAGCCCCAAAGAAGAGACTTGTTGCCTGTGCCAAGACGAAATGATGATGTATTTCTTTAAATATTTTATTTATTGAGCTCGCTCATCTGTGGAATCTAAAAAACAAACAAACAAACAAATACAAAACAGAAACAGACTCATAAACATAGAATACAAACTTGTGGTTGCCAAGGGACAGGGGTGGGAAGGGATAGACTGGGAGTTCAAAATTTGTAGATATTGACAGGCATATGTAGAATAGATAAACAAGATTATACTGTATAGCACAGGGAAACATATACAAAATCTTGTGGTAGCTCACAGTGGAAAAAAAATGTGACAATGAATATATGTATGTTCATATATAACTGAAAAACTGTGCTCTACACTGGAATTTGACACAACGTTGTAAACTGACTATAGCTCAATAAGAAAATGTTTAAAAGATAAATAAATAATAAAATATTTTATTTATTTATTATTGTATCATTTAATTATTTCATTTGGCGGGGAAGGGAGGTCATCAGGTTTATTTTCAAAGGAGGTGCTGGGGATTGAACCCAGGACCTTGTGCATCCTAAGCATGCGCTCTACCACTTGAGCTACCCCCTCCCTTGCCCCCACATCTTCTGACAGTAAGGGCCTCCTTGCAAGATGTTGTCTAGTTTGGATATCATTTTAAACAAAATTACAACTTTCTTGATAGTCCATTATAGCATGTCACAGAACATAAACCTAGAGAAAGTGGGAGTGACCCACTGAAAGAATTCCTTTGCTTGAAAACCATAAAGATTGATGCTGCTTAGCTTTTAATAAGCCCTGAGAAGATAAAGATGGTGACTGTCTTGCTGCCTGTTACCCCCAGAACTTAGAAAATAATCTGGCACAAATGAAAGGTTCAATAAAAGCATCGAATGAATGAATGAAGGGTATTAATATGACGTAGTGGCTACCAGCTTGAGTTCTGGAATCTGACAGACCTGTATTTGAATGCTGACTCTCCAGATTTATTAGATGCGTGGCCTTGAACAAATAGGTTGAACACTCAGAGGGAAAGGCTAACTCAGGGGATGTTGGGCTCCTTGAAGAATGGACTCCCAGAGTGGGAGCTGGTCTCCTACAGAATAGTACCATCGGGGAACAGAAACCTGCTTCATGGAAACTGGCTGCTGCTGGGAGTTTTAGGCAATTTATTGTGGTTACAGTTGTGAGGTAGCACATAGCCTAGAGCCACACAGCCTCGTAATACAAAGGACCTGGGCTTCCCAGCAAGAATCAGGGGCAGGAAAACTGACCAGACAGCTGCAACCAACACATGGACTCCTGGTCCTAGTTACGTCAGGGGAGGGGCCAGTGCTCTACCAACCCCGAGTACTGAGGTGTAAGAACAGGGCTTGGAGGCCACTGACCTACCACAGTCTAACAAGTCAGCCTCATCCTCACTGTAGAGCTGGAAGATTCCATAACCTGGACCCATAGCGCCTCTCTGCCTCTGACATCTGATCCTACCTAGATCCCTGGGCACTGCCCAGAACACAGTGGGCAGTGGGAGGTCACACATCTCTGTCTGCCTCTGTATGTATCTCCCAGCAAACACTATTCCAAGCTTGGAGGATGAAAACTGTCAGGTCATGTCCCCTCCTTTTGCTCTTTACTACTCATGGCCGATCAGTAAAATATGTGTAAGATAAAACCAATTGTATATGGCTGTTTGGTCATTAAACCAGACAACGGAGATGGAGAGTTTAGCACCTTACTATTGAACTTGTCTTTTCTTAATATTTTAATACTTTTTCAAAATGGAATTTTCGCATTGATTTTGATTTTTAACATACTGCTTTAAATATTATTTATTTTGATTACTGAGTTTTGGGGGCATTTTCTTAAATTTTGCTTCTGAAGTGAGTTACACACTTGTCCCACCCTAGTGTCAGCCCTGCCTTAGCGGACATATATTAAACACTAAGTAAATATTGTGCGTCATTTTTGTTCCTGTGATTACCATTATTATATTACCAGCTTTTATCTCCCTCTCTATTTTGATCTATGTCTCTCTGTTTCTCTCTCCCCTCCTTCACACACATACAAGCATCTGCACACTCTCAGAGAGCTAGGACTACAGTTGTACATTTGTTTCTTGATTTAGAGCTTACTTTCTGAAAAATTAAAAAAAAAAAACATAGGACATTCATCATAGACAGCCTTTTCAATTTTAATTACTCCCTATCACAACACACGACGCACTTTGGTTTATAAAGGACCCAGGGCTGGAACTGCTGTGTAATGAGTCTTTATCTGTCACTAACATGTGCTGTTCCTATAAGCAACATTTCCATCTAATCCAGGCAACAATTTCAACAATTCCAGGATCAGGCCTCAGGAAACAGGTATAGACTTGGAGCTCAGCACAACCTCTCATAATGCCCAGCATGAGAAGGCAGCCAAGAAAAAGTTTCTCCACCTCTGTTGGCATTCTCAAAGGACAGTGACAAGATTAGGGGGATATGCTTTAGGGAAAGGGCTGCAAACAATCTCCCTGTGCATTTAAAAAAAATGTACAGACAGTTAGGCCAATGGTCATTTCTTACCACAGATGTTTACTAATTTTCCTACATGTTTTTTAAACATCAATAACTAATAGCAATACATTATTGCGCTCTCCCTTACAGCTGCATGCTCATGTCCTTGACAGGGGCCAGGCCTAACTTTTGACAAGTACAGTCAGTACAAAGACCACAGAGGGGGTGCGAGATGGGAGGAGAAAGCAAGAGGAGATGGAAAGGGAGGAAAGAGAGAGGCATGTGGCGGCAGAAGAGGGTGCTTATAAATAACAGAGCATTTGAAAATCAATTTTGGTCTTACAGAGAACAGACCTAAAATAAATCTGGAAGCATATCAAGACTCTGACAAACATGAAATGTGACACCCACACTCCGATGCAGGTAATGTCCCTGGATTTTCATGCTTCTGGCCAATAAAGGATTGTTCACTGATTGATCACAGAATCTGAATCCTGCCTGAGATCTGATTTAAAAAAAATAAAGGCTAGGAAGAATTAGGATTAGGATTAAGGCAAACAAAAGACTTGTGGAATCACTTTCAATTAATTGACCTTATGCAGAGCAAGAATCAGGAACGATGTATATGCTGGCAAAACACCCTGACCATCCTAAACCAGGTGCTCTCTTGAGAGTGGATGGAATTTACGAAGTCCCTCACTGGATGCTGTAAAGACATATCTTTCTATTATCAGGGGCTATAGAATTGGAGAGTACCAGAGGGAAGGAGGGGAGCTTTCATGAGTGATTAAATAATCAGAGGAAATAAAATGGGGCAAACCCAGGAGGGGCATAGTATTTTGAGCAGAATAAAAGTGACTCGCTATAAAATCCTTAAGATTAGTTGCCGTTTGGGTTTACAGATAAGCAGGGGTAAGAATTAACGCAATTCTTTGAGTCATTGACTTTCTCTGGACTTTGCATACAGGCCATCTCTCTTAGGACCCTTCTCTCTTCCTGAGTATGTAGTTTCTTCAGAATAGAACTCTCTTGTTCAGGGTACCCCGAGTCTCTCTAAAACAAGTGAGGTTTCAGATTTCATTGGTGAATTCTAAATTCTAAACACTAGGTTGATTTTAAACCATAGGAGGGGGGCCAAAACGGATTTTGCTGTTGTTAAGGAAGTATATTTTCATCTAATGCTTGCTATCCATAATTTGACTCTATTTTCCCCGACCCCAAAGTGACATACTGTGTGCCGTGTACAGGCTGATAACTAACCCACTACAGGCATCCTGTGCTCTAGCAGACTTGTGCTATAAAATAATTGTCTATAGATAAAATATATGTCTAAGATTTATTCTAACAGAAAATTTATTTTAACAATTTGAGTTTTGGATAGTCTTAACATACACAGCACTTTGAAATTGAATGTTCTGCTAAAAGAAACAGCTGGCCAAAGTTATGATAGGTTATTATTATTTTTTTTTTTTTAGTATTGAGAGGCATTATATTTTACAATAAATTAAACATTTTTTTTTTAAAGGCTACATTCTTGGGGTATTTTGTTACTAATGCTTATGAGGTTTGGAACATCTTCAAATTTACCAGTAAAGAGTCTTCAAGGAAATATTCAAGCATACCCCATCTCTTGGTTATTCCTTAATGTGTAAGAGAAAGAGGACTCATATTAATGAGTTAATGGCTCATACTTAGGCCTCCAATAAAAACCATCTAATTAGACAGTCACTGAACCTTGTGTCTGGATATCAGTATGACAAATAGGTACAACCTCTGAGTTTGTCAACATGAGAAAGAATAAACATTATTTTGTATGTTCATTTCTTGTTGTTGTTTGGTTTTGAGTGAACTCACAGAGTCTTACTTAGTACCCCAGGGGAAGACAAAAGTTGATTCTTTTTAATGTTTACTGAAAAAGCAGTGTCGGAACAATATGGGCTTCAGGATTAGACACAAAACACTATGGGCCTGATATCAAAAAGTAACCACCCAAGTATTTGCAGAGGGAATAATTCTGAGATCTCTTGTCAGCTTCATCATTCCACTGCTTGCAGAGACAGAGGCTCATGGTAGAACAGTTTCTTCTTAATCTAGGTTCACAAACATCTTCTTGGGGATCAAAGTCATTGTTCCCCTTTTGAAAGGTACCCAGGGCCACTGGCATTTCAAGAGCCCTGTGATGGGATAAGTCCAGAAAAACACAAAAACGAGGAGCTGGTATTATGTGTTTTCCTGTGTTCACTGACATCTTCAGATGAAAGTAAAAACAGATGGGTAAAACGATACCCCACGTTCACTCCTGGAGCTGTTTGCTCAGGTCCCCAGAGGATTTTTCTGTTTCAAAAGAGAGAGCCTGTGTTTTGCTGGAATGGCCTTGAGGGTAGGGAGGTAGGCAGCACACAGTAAGTTTAAAGGATCATTTCTTACATCGATCTGAGAGGCTATGTCTAAGCTGTTCTGCTTCACAGACACATGCTTATCAAGGTCGTATGCAGAAAGCAACGCAGTACCACAGGAAGCAGTGTTTATCAGAGCTTGCTTACAAGCAGAGCTGTGTGTGCCACGGCTTAACTAAAAGGAATGGGGAAGCCTGAAATTCTGTAGGACATCTTGAGACGCCAGGTCTAACATATCTTAGAAGATGGATTGTGGTGGGGAAGCAGAATAGACCGATAGGATTAGCCTACAGAGGTCAACCCTGAAAAGGCACCATTTAAAATTTTCTTCCCCCAAGTTTCCAGATCCTTTGGGTGATGCCAACCAAGGACTTCAGTCAATTTGAAAATGATGGAAAATTAATCTTTCCAAAGCACAACTCTGAGTACATCACAGATTTCCTCCAGAAACCTTCAATACTGGACCCTCAGCCATTTGGCTGTGAGTCTAACATACTTGGCCTGGCATTCAAAACAAGCTGCTCCAAACTACATTTCCACTCTTAGCCCTTCTTTTTACTGCACTGTGTCAGTCTTACTATTTTGTTGTTGTTGCTGTAGTCTTCCATTGTTTTTGATGGAAGTTCTGGGGATAGAACCCAGGACCCCGTGCACGTTATACACGTGCTCTACCACTGAGCTATACCCACCCACCCCCACCCGATCTTCAATTTTTGTCTCTATTTCTTTATCTATATTGCATTTTTGCCTATAATATCTAATTCTGCCCTTCCATGTCATACGTCCTAACCCAGCCCAGCCTATGTGCTACCTCTTCCACATAACTCTACAAAAATTCCCCCAGCAGGAAGCACTTTTTCCTCCTTTGCTGCTCCTCTGTTCTTTGTACACTCTAGCACAGTCCACATGATGGAGAAAGACAAACCTAGGCTTGAGAGTGAACTGGGGTGGGGTGGGCATCACAGGGCACTAAGCATGTAATCTTTGACATTTTCATCTTGCTTCATTCCAATGTCCTCATCTCTACGATGGGAACAAGAGGAAACTCTAACCCTACAGAGTTACTGTGAGCACTTAGTGCAGTAACACAGTAGGGCCACAGCCTAGTACCTTCCCTGGGTTCATCCCTTCTCCCCTTCCCGCGTAAACTCTCCTTCTGGAAGAGCTCATGAAGCTTGTACCCCTGTGGATTCAGCTCCTCTCCATGTTAAAACTCCACCTTTATCCCTCATTCCAAGCAGGATTCTCCAATGTGTGGTCCAAAATCAGACCCATCACCACTCCATGACCTTTCTCCAAATCTATACATCATCTTGCATATCCTATTTCCCAGTGTAGTGACAAAAACAGAATCGTAGATTACTAGTCAACTGACAGATAAGGAAATTGAGGCCCGGAGAGGGAAAGTAACCTGTTGAAGAACATGCAGTGAGTAGACTCATAACCTATATGAATATCCATTCCTTGAAATCAAAGACCTCGTTTTTCTAATTGAGGCTGTATCCCTCAGAGCTGGCACAGTGCCTAGTACATTTCAGGTGCTCATAAAGGTTTTCAAATAAAGGAATAGGGGGAGGAAGGACACCAGATCCCTTGGCTTGTAATTAGGTATAGTTTATATTACATTATGCCATTAGACTCCTTAACAGGCTTTCCTGGTTATATTCTTTTCTCTGGGCTTCTTTGGAGAGATGAGGGCAGGGCAGGGCTTGGCACCATTCTTAAGACACCATTTCAGTCATGATGTCTGCCCTCTTGGAGTGCCTCCCTGCAATACCAGCATTCTGACAAGCTTACATTTTTCCTAGTCATACATCAGTAGGTTTAATTAACTTTTTTTTAAATGGCACTAAATTTTGCTTCCCCAGGACAGAGGGTAGACGCTGGTGGTCCACCACAAAAATCAATGTCTGTGTCTGGATCTTTTACAAAATATATAGCCCCTCACTTTGCCTTTCAGTGAATGATGCAAATGACTTCCTTTAGGTCTTTAATCATCTTGGGATGGATGATAGCACCTCTTAATCTAGCCATTGCTGTAGCTCTCCTAACTAAAAGAAACCGGTTAAGCAAAGAATTTTTCCCCATGGGGAAGAGGCAAAATGTTTTTTACATTAAAAACACAAAATCCCAGTCGGTGTATGTGGATAGCACACCAATTATTTAGTGGAAATTACATACCAAATATTTTGTTATCAGTGTTTCAAGTTTATAGTGCAAATATTTGTTACCTTTTCTCCCAAGCAAGGTGGGAACCTCCCCCCAAGTATTTTCGTGCTTTCCTAGCCAAATCTGTGGCCCATAATAGGATGCCTTCACTGTGTCTGTAAACCCTTCTGTTGTCTACAGTCAGTGGGAGGAATCTGCCCTGTCCTTTCTCCACAATCAAAACTCGAATTGCTTATATGGCTGCTTGGAGAGATCTCACAACTGCTTCTACTAATCATGGGAAAACTAATGCCTGTGCCAAGAGGGCTATATTTTCATGTGTCCAGAGTTTGAAGTCCCAGTGTCACTAAATCAATACTGGGTCCCACGCAGACAATGAAAAAATTGCCCCATCATGTATGAGCGTAATCAACCTAATACTCAGGAAAGCCCTGTTTGATGGCACTTGTATTAACTCCACTTTATAGATGACTGAACCACAGCTCATGGAGGTAAAAAAAACTTTCTCAAATCACACAGTTAATAAAGTGTTAGAACCTAGATAATACCCCCAAGTGACTGGTTTATTGCAAGATGGTTTTACATCAGTCAGTTTTACTCCTAGTATTGCACCAGCCTTTTGGAGTCTAGGTTTTGTACTTGGTGTATGTTTAGGGACACAAAATAATTACAGTCATTAGAACCACAGTCAGAGAAACAGAGTGCTGAGGTCTACAGGGAACTGAGAGCACATGGGTCCCGATGCCCATAGAGTGAAATGACAGGTAAAATAGCCTCAATCTGTGTTCTTTTTATTATTGTAATTATTATTATTTCCCTCGTAAAGTTGCATTTGCATATGCTAAATATTCCCAGAGCTCAATCCCAGTGAATGGCTTAAGTGTATATTACGTGCGTCTGGTACTACAATCAGCAGTGTCCGCATTACAGATGAGCAGTAAGCATGGATCTTAAGTTCAGGGACCTTCCAAATGGCGTGGAGAAAAAGCATGTATAAACACACGCAAGCTAGAAAGAGCTAAGGTAAAGAGATGCACATATTAGCATTGAGGGAGTTCATGGAACGGGGAGGCAGTAGTTTTGGACTGGGAGACATTGGCATCTAAGATAAACAAACGTGATGATATATGGAAACAAATACATGTTTTCTAGGGCTTTTCTTTCTCTGGATGCAAACAATCAGATTTCTGTGACTGTAACAAAATAGTGCTGATCCTCCCCTTAGGAGTCAGTGGTAACAGGTTTGCCTGGTATTTATTTGGCCACATCTTTTGTCAATTATAACTGACCTAGTGGCAGCAAGATAATTATTGAGATACTAGCTTGGTTTCATTTAGGATATAGTCCCCTTCTTCCCTGCCTTCTGACCCTCCTCCAGGCCACATAGGTCTTAATGTTTCCTTGTTTCTGGAATGTTATAGGTGTAAAGAAAAACTTCATCAGGAAATGCCTCTTTCCCTTCTTTAGGAAAAGCTTACCCTCAGGGAAGAGAACACTCTTGGTGGACTGGAGAGGACTTTGCAGGTGGTGGGAGAAGTGGAGATATTTCCCCCAGGCCAAGTAGGAGAAGAGGTCTCTGGGATTCACAGGCAATGGAACAACACGTTCACCAATTCTGGACATTGCTCCAGTGTAATGGTGAAAAGTCTAGAGGGTGGAGTTGGGCAAACTTAGGGAGACTCTTTCCTGGCCCTTGGCCCGTGATTCTTGCTGACATAGTGAAGAATCCCATGCCAGCATGTGGCATGGAACCCAAGAGCCAGCATCCTTCCAGAAAGCATGTGGAGTTGAACAATAAGGCCAGCTTGAACAACCATCACGGCCTGGAGGGTGGGACGTGCTGGATTCCCAGAGGCACACAAACCTTCCACGAATGACTGAGAGGACTCCCCACTGTGTTCTCTTGTGCACATGAGTTGGGAAGTTAAGTCACATCCACTACTACGTACATTCCCCCAATAAAAGTAAATACTGATTTGCAGCTCCGCAAAAGAGAAAAACATACTCACACCCGGAGCTGTATGGGCTTAGAGACAAGGAGAATAAAATCCTGCTGACAGATTTACCTCCAGCTGTTGCCAAGCATGTGCCCGGGGCCTAGCCACTTTGGGAAGCGGGAACCTTCACATCCCATTTTATCTCTGACCGGTTGTTAGATATCATTTCATTTCCACAGAAACAGGTAAACTTATATCTGCTACAGTAAAGTTTCCCCAGAGCCATTCTGCTTTAATCAGAACCACAGAGAGAGGTCAGAGGACGATTCGAATCTATGTAGTTCAGCCAGCCCAATGCACAGAGGTGTCATTTGAAGCAACAATCCCGTTTTGGAAGCATGTACACAGTTCTGAATCACTGACATAAAAGTTTTTAAAAAGTCTGTTGGATTTTTGGCATTTTCCTCTAAAGGAAAAAAATCCAGAAACAGAGTATATGCTCTGTTTCTCAGTGAAAAAAAAAAAATTAGGTTATGAACCTCATACCGTGAGATGGTTTCTTAATTCATTTTTGACATTAAAGGACTATCTGGAGAATGCACATGAGATTGAAGGGATCTCAGACAATATTAATTTTGATAACTATAGATTCCTGTGACAAATAATTTTAAAAGGAGACAAATAAATTTAAGATAAATTATTAACCATTATTTCAGTTGTACTCAACAGTTTTCATAAATAAATTTGTGAAAGACTATTTTAAAAACAATGTAGTAATTTGCTCCACAAAAAACTACTAAAGCTAATAAAATAATTTGGTAAGGTAGCAGGGTACAAGATTAACATACAAAAAAACTCAGTTGCATTTCTTTACACTAACAGTGAATCAACAGGAAAAAAAAAAGAAACAATCCCTTTTAAAATTGCACCCAAAACAATAAAATACTTAGGAATAAATCTGACCAAGGAGGTGAAAGACTTATACATGGAAAACTATAAAACATTGATTAAGGAAATTAAAGACTTGAAGAAATGGAAAGACATCCCATGCTCTTGGATTGGAAGAATCAGTATCATTAAAATGGCCATACTGCCCAAGGCAATCTACAGATTTAATCTGATCCCTATCAAATTACCCAGGATATTTTTCACAGAACTGGAACAAACAATCCTAAATTTATATGGAATCACAAAAGACACAAAATTGCCAAAGCAATAATGAAGAAAAAGAACGAAGCTGGAGGAATAACCCTCCCAGACTTCAGACAATATTACAGAGCTACAGTAGTCAAAACAGCATGGCATTGGCATAAAACCAGACATATGGATCAACAGAACAGAACAGAGAGCCCAGAAATAAATTCACAGACCTATCATCAATTAATCTTCGACAAAGGAGGCAAGAATATACAATGGAGAAAAGACAGTCTCTTCAGCAAGTGGTGTTGGGAAAACTGGATAGCAGCAAGTATATCAATGAAGTTACAACACTCCCTCACTCCATACACAAAAATAAACTCAAAATGTTTAAAGACAAATACAAGACAAGACACAATAAATCTCCTAGAAGAAAACATAGGCAAACCATTCTCTGACATAAATCTTAGCAACGTTCTCCTAGAGCAGTCTACTCAGGCAATGGAAATAAGAGCAAAAATAGACAAATGGGGCCTAATTAAACTCATAAGCTTTTGCACAGCAAAGGAAACCATAAACAAAACAAAACAACAACCTATGGAATGGGAGAAAACATTTGCAAACGATGCAACTGACAAAGGCTTAATTTTCAGAATATATAAATAGCTCATACAACTTAATAACAAAAAAACCCAACAACTAAATCCAAAAATGGGCAGAAGACCTAAACAAACAATTCTCCATTGAAGACACACGAATGGCAACAGACATATGAAAAAATGCTCAATATCACTAATTATCAGAGAAATACAAATCAAAACTACAATGTATCACCTCACATCAGTCAGAATGGCCATCATTCAAAAGTCCATGAATGATAAATGTTGGAGAATATATGAAGAAAAGGGAAAACTCCTATACTGCTGGTGGGAATGTAGTTTGGTGCAGCCATTATGGAAAACAGTATGGAGATTCATCAAAAAACTAAAAATAGAGCTAATATATAATCCAGCAATCCCACTTCTGGGTATATATCCAGAGGAAACTCTAATGTGAAAAGATATAAGCATCCCAATGTTCATAGCAGCACTATATACAAGAGCCAAGACATGGAACCAACCTAAATGTCCATCAACAGATGACTGGATAAAGAAGCTGTGGTATATTTATACAATGGAACACTATTCAGCCATAAAATATAAAATAATGCCATTTGCAGCAACATGGATGGACCTAGAGATTGTCATTCTAAGTGAAGTAAGGCAGAAAGAGTAAGAAAAATACCATATGATGTCACTCATATGTGGAATCTAAAAAAAAAAAAAAGGACACTATGAACTCATCTACAAAACAGAAACAGATTCACAGACTTAGTAAACAATCTTACGGTTACTAGGGAAAGGGGATGGGAGGGGACAAATTTGGGAGTTTGAGATTTACAAATGTTAGCCACTATATATAAAAATAGATTTTAAAAAGTTTCCTTTGTGTAGCACAGGGAACTGTATTCATTATCTTGTAATAACCTTTAATAGAAAAAAATATGAAAATGAATATATGTATGTATATGCACGACTGGGACACTGCTGTACACTGTGCTGGGACACATTGTAACTGACTGTTCTTGAATAAAAAAAGTTTTAAAAAGTTTTTAAAAGCCTCTTTTTATTTCTTCTCTTTCTGTCCATTTCTATTTTTAGCTGTTGAATTTTTGATTCAAGGCGTCTCTCATATCCTTAAATGCTTGTTTGAGTATATTTAACTCTGTTTGGACTGTTGATTTGTAATTTACTTCTCTTTCCTGTTTTTTCTTAAGAATTATCTGCTATTGATGTGTTTGGAATTTTGTTTTCTGAATTTTTCCAATAGATCTGTATGGGTTTATTAATTTTCCTTTTTGTGAATTTTTGTGATATTGGGGAATTTTACAAGATTTGTAGTTTAAAAATACTCTACCAGTGCAGACAATTGAATAGATTTTGCTGTTGTTCTGGTGGTGGTGGGGGGGGGTTATGAGTCTTTAAATTCTGTGGCTTGCAGATCTTAAATTTCGTCTTCTGAACCCTGTAGTTTGCTCTTTTGCTTCTTTTCCCCTTCACTCAATTGTCAAAAAGTGTTTATTTCTTCCCTTTTTGCCCTTTTCCTCCTTCAGAAACTATGCTTATCAAAGTGCCCTTTAAATCATGCTATTTTTACATCTTTTCTTGTAGTCCCTGCTCTGACCTACCAAGAAACATTTCTAATGTTTTCATACTAATTGGGGTGGCTTTGTAGTAAGCTTGGGCCTCCTAGTTAACCACCTTCTTACCTCCAGTTATTCACAAAGCTTTGCAGGGGGAGTATGAGCAGTTACAGCTAGGATCTGGTGATTTTCCTCTTTATACTTCACTTATTATGAAAATTGGACATTCTTATCTTTAAGTTATGCAGAGGACATGGTATATATACATATATAATGACATGGATAACTGATATACCATGAGACGTGTGTAGGGATGTACATGACTTTATCCACAACTACGTATGTATAGAGCCAGACCTAAATACCCTCTTCTTATTGTTCTGTGTTGTTTGGAAGGAAATATTGAGAGGGAGATGGGAAGGTAGGTAACTGCCTTTGTCTTCAGCTGTCTAGACTGTCTTTTTAAATATCCATTATTTTTCTTTTCCTTCCCTTTCTTTCTAATCTTTATCTCTTCCTTCTTCCTAATTTCCTCGCTCAGCCTATTTTATGTGATTAAAGTATAAGCCTTCCTATTTATGATAGAACTATTTATGCTTGGATTCTTCTTTGCAAAACAGATGAACCAAGCAATTGTGCTATGAAAAAGAAGAGCAATGTTCCTCAGCCACATGGCCTTTATTTTTTATCCTCAAGATAGACGAGCAATCAGCCTGATGTATGGTTTAACTTTTTAAATAAATGAAGAACATCACAGCACAAATTCTTACTTAACTTTTTCTAAATGCAGAAATATGTGTTTAATTGTGTACTCTGGATCAAAGAACTCAAAGTAAACAGACATGTTATATTTTTATGTGTTTTCACTTGTTTAGACCATTTGAATTATACAGCCAAAATATCAAGCCATAATAGGGTATTTTCTCTCACGTCACTTCAATATGTGATTCATTTCTTTGAGTGTGTTTATGGTTCCCATAATTTTTTACAAATCTCTAGTCAGAAATCAAAGAAAACGTTTAGACATTTTACAAATTATGAAATTCACATTTTCAGTTTTTCTTCATTGAATAATACCATCCTTGCAAATGATGTCTGTTTCATGGTCTTCTGTCTCTTGACTTCTCTTCTCCATGTTTATCTGACACATCATAAATCCAATTGTCAAAATTGGGCTATGACTGGGGACAACTCCTAAGCCACTGTAACAAGCAGGCTGACCTTGGCATTGAAGGACTCACACACAAAAAAGTGTAAGAAGCAGCATAAGCAAACACCTGTTTATAGAGTCCCGAGTGGTAAGGCTGGAAATTAGGGAAACACAGCTAAGGAAGGTCAGAGAAAAAGTAAGTCAGGAGATGGGGATGGACAGACAAGAGAGCTGGCTGGAGGCAACAACAGTCAGGACTCCTCAAGGAGATCCTCACGCTACATCCCCTCCAGTCCCGCCCAAAGATTCTTCTGTTTCCAATTACATCAGAACCCAATTTTTAGACAAAGCTGGCAAATGTATTTCAACTTTCATGCTAATGCTCATCAATTGACAGTGAATTATGGAACTTTTATGAGTAGAGACACAATACATCCCATTTTGCCTAGGCTGCTCTCATTTCATACTTTCTATTCAAGCATTTATTAATAGCTCTCACTTTGACTCTCAGAACAGCCCTAGCTTCAACAATCAATTATGTTGTCATCTCACCTATGAGAAAGACCCTGAGTCTTCCTAAAGCTCTGTAAGAATGTTTTTGATTGATCAGTGATGTCTCCCCAGGGTTAAAAGTAGTTTAAAAACCTGGCAGAGCTGGCAGTGTACCTCGTGTTTGCCATGTCCATGTTAACGGACGGGTCGGATGCAAATACATTGTTTAACTAGAAGAAGATAAAGGGAGTCGACAAACGGGAGTGTACAGCTTGACAACATATTCTCTATGGGCACATGTGAAAAAATACAAGAGAGAATGGGGATGACAGTAGGAATAAATGCTTAATAAAGTTTTAATATCCTTTTCCAAAGTCACTGATTATAAGATGCACATTTTTCACACTGTATCATAGTTGAAATCAAGAAACATCTTACAATTCATGAACCACGGTAGTTTAATTACCAGCATATTTGTTCTTAATGCTACATAAAATAGCACTGCATTATACCTTAACTGATTTACTTTCTCTTTCAAAGGCCACCACCCCTTTCTTAAAAGGTATGTCCTCCAGCTGTGAGTGAATATGAATTTACTTCTCCCTGGAGTGACCCATAAGGAATTATCTCTGAAGTGAATTTACGCTCCTGAGTTTCTCTGCAGGACTTTTCCTGAGATCACTCCCTCACATGGCTCCCTCTCTGTGGTGGGCAGAGTAATGATCCCCGCCAGGATGTCCACAGCCTAATACTCAGAATAACCTGTGATTAAGTTGCTGCATGAAAAGAGGAAATTAAGGTTGTAGGTGGGATTAAGGCTGTTACATTGTCAGTCAGATGACTTTAAATAGGGAGATTATAGTAGATGACCCAGGTGGACCTATTATCATCACAAGCATCCTTGAAAGTGGAAGAGGAAGAAAGATGAGGAGGTCAGGGTGATGACATGTGAGGACTCCACCTGCTGTTGTTGGCTCTGAAGGAGGAATAGGGCCCTGAGCCAAGGAATATAAGCACTCTCTAAGCAGGAAAGTCAAGGAAGTACCATCTTCTCTACGGCTTCCAGAGAGGAATCCTGTCCTCTCAACATTGATTTTAGGCCAATGAGACCTGTGCTGCACTTTTGACAAAGAAAACTGTACGATTTAAGAACTGTGTTGTTTTAAGCCACTAAGTTTGTGGTAATTTGTTACAACAGCAATAGAAAACAAACACTCTCTTATTTCCTGCGCTGCTTTAAACCCTCTGGTAGTTTACCACCCTTAGACAAAGTCTAACTTTCTCAATTTAGCTACAGTGTTCTGCATGATCCACCCTGTGCCCACCTCTGTCAGCTTACCACTTCTCTGCCTCTGCACCGGCTTCCTTCAGATGCTCGAGAAAACCAATTTCCTTTCCTCTCACAGAGTTTGCATCTGCTTTATTCTCTCCCTGGGACACTTTTTCCCCTTCGTTTTTCTCTTGACCAACTTCTACTCATCTTTCCAGCCCTAGTTTAATAGGCTTTTTTTTTTCCTTAGGGAAGACTATCATGTTTTCCAGACTCCTAAGAATTTCACTAAACCTGGTAAAAATTTCTAGCAAATAGCCATTCTATGTGATTTAATGCTTCAAGACTCCTCCCCCTGCTCAATGGTAAATTCTATGAGAGTACAAACGTGTTCTTTACTGTGAGGCAAACACAGATGAGAGAAACCTTAAAGTCAAAGAAGATAATAACTTGCCCCAAGACTGCTCAGCTGGTAAGGGGCAGATCTAGGATTCAAAGTAAGGGTTTGTGTTGTTGTCAAAGTTTGAATGCTTATAGTAAAATATTCTATTATACTGCCTCTCATAGGCTTAAAAAATAACTTCTGAGTATAATAAATACATGCTCAGAAGTATACAAAATATTGGGTAGGACCAGATATCTAGGAGGCTTTTAATATGTGAGCAATGAATGCACAGAGATAGTTGGAAACTATATATACTAACAGAGAAGATATACGAGTGAAATGGACAGGAGCACTAACGTGAGAAAATGGCACTGTCCTCATCAAAAATGCCAGCGTTTTAATCAAGTGGAAGTAATTGTTGATTAAACTTCTGATGGTTTCTCTGACTTCAAGATATCTTCTCAATATAAACAACGCCATCAACAGTGTGTTGACCTGCTTTGCAGGGCCCATGCCCGCCGGTGGTTTTATTAAATGCTAGAGGGAAAGTTAATTTCCCTAAATTATTCAAGTTCAACTATAGTCCCTGAAAACAAAGTTATCCCACCTAACCATTAATAAATTGGTGGAATGTTAAACAGCACTTTAATTTTGTTCCATTAATGTTCATTAAACAACCAAAAAAGGGAAGAAGTTGATTATGCCAAGCTCACAATTTTTAATTAAAATGGAAAGAAGCAGGAGCTTCTAATTTGCAAACAGAACTTCAGACAGCAAACAGATAAACTTTACTGTGCACACTGTGGAAAGGATAAAAATGAGTGGTTAATTAAAACTTCAGTTGTTTAAAATGTCTCTACTGCAAACACAAATTGCTACTCTGCATCTTCCTGTAAACCTCCAAACTCTGTGGAATGTTTCATATGAAGAAATCTTAAATACTGATGATGCATTTTTGTCATTGTACTCTGAATCACATACATTCGAACACTTTGTAAAGGAGGCACAGTAGTGGAAGAAGTACTGACCAGGAATCAGAAAATGTGGTTCTAGATCTGGTTTGTCTTTTATCCAATTTGTGGTGTGATTAGGAATAATATGTCACTAAATCTTCCTGTGCCTCAGTTTCCAATAAAACGAAATAATACTTGCTCTCAAAAAAGCTACTGGGTGTTTGTATTATTTGATTTATCTTTATTTTCTAATCTGCGCATTTTGCCAACAGGGATTTGCGGCTGCCTTAGGACTGGGTCCTCATTCAAGCCAATTCAATATCAGGAAATTCACAGACTAATTCACTTTGTCAACCTGACCCTTGAAGAATTTGATTCAGACTCAAGGTGACAGCCTGTCAATTCAAAGGCTATCTAAAAACCACAGACTTCCTTTTATCCTTACTGTCTGAACAGAGAAAGGAAATATGCAAACTTTTCAACCCCGTTTCCTCCAGGCAAGCTAAATCAGAGAAGTTATGATTCCATGCAAAGTAACCACATTTCAGAGGATGACAAGTGAAAATACTTTACGTTACAGATGTGTTCATGGGGAAAAAATGGTATATACTTTGAATCCTATTTTAAATACACTTGGAGAACTTGCTGTTTAACAAAGTCTTGCAAGGAACACACAAAAATACAAAATGTTTATACATGTATCACATAATCAATTTTACTTGTATCTTTTAATTTTATCTGTACCTTAGGTGCACAGAATTAAATTAAATTAAATTATTCATGCCTTCTCTCATATTTCATTATTATTTTCTGTTCATTTCTCATCTGTACTGCTATTGCCCTCCTTATGAAAGGTTCTCATACTAGTGTTTTTTATATCTTTCCAATTTCCCTTCTGTGTACCTATTTAGATATATGTGTACCCTTGAGAAATATATGGTGTTAACATGTGTTATTAATTTGCATAAATGGTGCTATAAATCTTTTTCTCGCTCCCTTTTCTGATTAACATGTTTGTGAGATGTAGCCTAATTGCTATAAATCTGGCTCTTTGCTTCCAACTCTGCATCACATTTTATTTTGTGCATATACCATATTTTAGTTAATCATTCCCCTGGTAATGGGCATGTAGGTTGCTTCTAACTAGTGACAGCCACCATCAAAAAAAAAAGAAAAGGTTGTTATAAAAAATTTTGTACGTGTCTTTTTACAAATTTATGCAGGCTTTTTAGGCTATAAACCTTGGAATAGAATTTCTTGGTCTTACTGATGTAAAAACATATCCTGCATCATAGGCATTGACACTCTCTTCTTCACAATGGACAGTTTAATCACCCAACAGCAATGCACAAGAGTTTATAACAGTCTCAGCAGTACGTTAACATATGCAACTTCGTAATTTTGAGGGTTTTTCAAAATTAAGTTACCTTTTGTTTAAAATTGACTTTTATTATAAAGTCATATAGAACATCGTCATACTTCTGCACCTTTTGAGCTATTTGGTGTGTTCTCCCTTATAGTCCATTATTAACTACAATTATGTTTTTCTAATATTAAAACATGATTACCTTATTGGAATAAACCCATTGGTCCATGACGTACTTTTTTTTTTTTTAACATATTACTTGCTTGTATTAGACTTATTTCAGATTTTTCACGTCGATATTTAAAAGTGAAACTAGCCTATGATTTCTCTTCTTGTACTACCTTTAACTTGTTTGGGTATTAATAATAATTAACTTTATTAAAGCCACTGAATAAATTCATTATTCCATTTCGTTTTTTACTTTTCATAATCTCTCATATAAGACTGGGATTATCTGTTTCTTGAAAAATTAGCCAAACTCATTTTAAAAATGGACCTGAACTTTTGATGGAAATGGAGTTAGAAGTTCATTACTAATTTAAGGTTTTATTGCTGTTGTGTTATTTTGTTTAATTTTTGGTCCTTTTTGGCATTTTATGTTTCTCAAAATGTATCAAGTTTATGTAGATTTCCATGCTTATGATATGAAAATTGCTAAGTGTTCTTTTATTTTAAAAATATATAATATATATAATTACTTAAGAACAGAAGAAAAATGCAAATAAACAGAAAAGAAAGCAGAGAATAATGAGCACATGTATATTTCACCCTTGTTGATTATAAAGTTACATCCAGTACCTAATACTCGAACTGCCTATGTATTTGCTTATTTGTGTTTGCTTGACCTCTTAATTCCAGTAGTGGGTATTGTTAATTTTTGACTGTACCTGTTCATTTATTTTTTTAAATTCTGTTCATTAATTATGGGCTTTAAATGATATTCAAGTCATATTCATTATGTATCATTTTTATCTTTCTGATGCATTTTCCTTTTCATCTACATTTGTAAGTTAGGTTCGACATTAAAATTCCTAACCTGGATTTCTTTGGGCTTATCTATTATTTTCAAACAAATCAGAAGTAATTATTTTAAATAAAAATTTTGAATAACAATATTAGTGTATCTTGAGTTTTATTCACTATGACAGTCTATTATTTGATTAGTGAGTTGACTCTATTTATATATATTGTAATTACTGGGGTATTTGGATTTATTTCTCAATCTTATTTTGTGTTTTCTACTTGTTGTGTTGTTCTTCTGTATATTTCTACTTTGCCCTTTTCCTGACTTTGAAAAAACAGATGTAGACTTCCTTCTGGAGATACAAAAGTTATTCTTTAACTTTTATTCTTTGGGTGGTTCCTTTTACATACAGAGCACAGTAAAAACGTTCCCTATTAACTCCCTAACCTCAAGAATATTTCTGCCTCAAAACTGCAATCACAAACATCACCCTAACATATTCTCCTCTCTAGTCTTTCCAACCCTAATAGCCTCTCCCCACGACACCAGGCAGAGAACTTCAGAAAACATGACTGCTAGGGGTTGAATTGCGTGCCTCCCATTAGGCGTGGCCCTACTGATTATTAGACATGTGAATTTGGACGAGAAAATGAAGTGCTCCCAGCTGAGTGACCTCACTTGTAAAGTGTAATGTTTTTACTGGCACACCCGTCCCACAAGACTTTTTGGTGAATCATACAATGCCAAAGGAAAGATGGTGATTCCTGCACAGTGATACACCGTTTGCATGGAAGGCTTGATGTCCAAGGTCATGTATCAGCTTATATCAGTTGACTGACTTGATTCTGAAAGAAAGCAGGTAATCATGCTTCATGTTGTTATGATTCCCAAGTAATATGAACCAGTCATATATATGCATATATATACACACTTCTTTATCATATATGTTTATATTCTATAAAACACAGCATGTGAAATCCATTCAATATGAAAGTGAAATTCTGATATCCAAGAAGAAAATTAGAGGTGTACAACAGGCATGTGTTTTAAACACAAATGTGATGTGAGATATAGAGAGGAAAAAAATAAAAAACATTTACAAAGCATTTACAATTGGGTAATCATTAAATCACTCTGCCTAACTTCTGTTGTATGTGATCTCATTTTATTCTGCCAACAAATACATATTTATAGGTGATGATTCTGAGACATGTCTAAGGTCACAAAACTATTCTAGTAAATGACGCTAGAACTGAGCTTTGAACCGAGGTCCATCTGAAGTTAAGGGTCAGGCCTTCTCTATCCCGCTAAGCTGCATTCCAAAAGGCATGTCAGTTATCTTCAGTTGTTTATATCCATGCAGCCTCCTGTGGCCTTTCTCTCAACCATCTCTAAGAAGGAGGAAAAGGTATCAAGGGAGGGTACTGTCTAGTCCAGTTAAATCCTTTCACACAGATTTTGATCTTTATCCTTCAATTCACCATGATGCTTATCATCACGGACAAGTGATTTGCCCATGCTTCTGCTTCTTGTCATCTTAAGTAGAAAATTTTTGTGAAAATTAAGATATTTAGCCTCTGAACTTCCATTCCTCATGAATCATACATTAATTAGTGCCGGACTGGATACAGATTTTCATAATACCCAGGTGAACTGCACAGAAACTAAGACTGATCAACACCTTATTTTACTTTCAATCTACTGAACCGTGAGGTTAACCATATTCCATCAAAATTCACTTGATTGAGAAATGTACCAATTCAATGTAGCTACTGAACTTGTCATCATGTGCTCTAAAGAAAGGCATTCTCACTTGCTCATTATTTCCAAAACATTTATGCCTCAGTCTAATTAACAATAAGGGCATCCCCTCTTTCCCTTAAATACCAGACACAACGCATGAATGTATCTTTCTGTGCTCTGGGTATTTTACTGAAGGACTCTCTGTTCTGAGGATTATGAGTAGATACATCTAATGCTCTGGTTTTATTATATATCAGGGCCATTAGGTAATGAATTATTCCTGGAATTACAAAAGCAGTGAAAAAGTCTACTTCACTGACAGTGATCACTAACCATCTTCTACAAAAGTGGAAAACAGCACAACTCTCAAAACATGTGATTCTTTCTCTTGTTCTCAATAAACTAACAAATGCAATTAAATAATTGGTTTTTCATGTAAGTACATACATTCTACCCCATACATCAAAGTATTCTAAAGAAAAGAGAGACACAGTGGACAATCACAAACAATTGTGAGATTTCCTCAAAGTTAAGACTCTAAGTTGGGGACACATTATCAAATATGGATAGAAGAGATGTTACTTGGAAGCAATGGAATGGAATTGACTTACATGAGAAAGAAGATCTCACAGTGCAGATTTAGAGAAAAACTTTCCACTGTTTCACCTGTCAAGTCAGAATGGCAGTCTGGGATAGCCACTTCCCACATTTTCACATTTGGGATGACAGATGATTTTTATGTACAGATGGTAACAGTTTCTTCCTGTATAAAGTTATCAGCTACTCCAGTGAGAAGGAAGGCACCTGCCATTTTTTTTTTTCTACTAGCATCTGACTTCTCCATATGCTGCAGAAAATAATTCACCAACTTTCTTCATGTGGCCCAATGACTCTCATGCCAGCTAAAGGGAAGGAAGTTAAGCAGCTGAAGCTGTCCCCACACAAAGCTGATAACATCACAAGAAGTACTGTCAGTGGAGGGTCGGGGGAGGCAATGGAATCACTCCAGGCATCACATGACAAGAGTTATTTTTTTATCCTGCTCATACACTCCCTACATAACATTTATCAAAATATACTTTATAAAGTAATAGTTCCAGAAGACACTCAGTTCAAGAAGCATTCAATAGGTAGGTTTGGGAAACACTCAATGTATAGTTCTCTTGTGCATTCACATGGGCCTTTAGACTATGTATGGCATGGAGAATTTCAGTATTGAAAAATCTATTTAATGTTTCCTACCATTTGTTAAATGCATTTGACCACAGAACTTAAAAAAACTTTCTATAGAATTATTTTCCACCAAATACATTTCAAGAAATATCACCTTACACAATTCAAGAATTATAAATCATTTCTATATCCAAACCTCACATTATTCATGCAGAGGGATTTGATCCTTCCTTCCCTTTAATTAAAGAAAGAAACATCATTTCAGACAAGCTCCAGGAGAACAGGGATTTTGGTGAGGGTTTTCCCCTCACTGTTCAGTGTATCTCCAATATCCATCAGAGCAACCAATACAGAGAAGGAACATCACAAGTATGTATTGAATGAGTTATAAGGTCTTCCACTGGCATTGCTTTCCTCTCTCTTCTCATCCCTGCTATCTTCCTCTCCCACATCTACAGCTCTCTTGATCCAGGTCAATTTGCCTGACTGTTAGCTCTCTCACTTTGCCTGAGTTTTATTTTTGGGTCTTCTTTGTGTTAAGTTGTCTGACTGCATCCTGCCCACTGCCTGTCATGACGCCATTCTGAGTCTGCCTTCCCTGACTCACGTTCTACTCTGACCTCTGAATCCTGGGGGATTTCTCTGCATTCTGCTTCTTGTTTCCCAGTAGTGACTTCCATCCTGATACCTACAATCAATTGGGAATACATGAAGCAATGTGAGAGTCAGTACAAGAACAAAGCCCATCCAAGGAAGATAGGCCAGTTGGATTTGGAGAAATATCTAGGCATGCTGCGAATCAGTTTTCTGAACTGTCTGCAGTCTGGAAGCACCAGTAGGGGCGTATGAAGCGGTGGGTCAAACACTAGAAGTAAACTGGTGCCAACATGCAAGTTAAGGAAGTTGGACATAGGATCAAATAAAAATAGGAGATCAGTGTATCTGAAGAAATTAGCTTTTATCTATCACATGCAAAACTGTCAGGAGAGCCTCCATGAGTAACAAAGGAGCACTGATATAGAGATAATTTATGGCTTCTGCATGAAAGTGTCTGAATGCTTGCCCCCCTCCAGAACAGAACAATCTCTTATCATACTGCAATCTGTTAGCCTTGATGTCCTTAATTCCATCAATTAGAGAAACCTGACAGTTATGCCTTTTTGTTCTTTTAACTTCTTGATTTTCTTTTCAACTTAAGAAAATCCATGTACCAGAAATCCAGAGTGACAACACTTCACACTCATCACACCCACAGAGATTCTCAGTGTGAGCCACTGCCAACTACAACGGCAAACAACAGTCAGGGTGCAGGAGAACGCTGGATGCTGCTATGGGAAGGACGTGCAGTCACGGTAGGACAGAGCACTGAAAGCTATTCTGTCCTTCTATTCCTCCTATAATTCAGGCAAACTAGATGGTGAAATATAATTAAGGCTCAGCCTCATTTATGTTCCCTTACAGAATCAAGCAACAATGAGAAACATAGAAGCAAGAATAGAAAGGATGACTGGTACCCTGAGGGGGCATGAACATAATGAATTAATTTCCCTACAGCCTTCTTATGACTAAATGTGCTATGCTGAATGTGGTGAGTCTGAGAACAAATGCCAGTCATTCCATGGCTGCCCCAGCTCTTTCATATTTAAAACACAATAACTCCCATATGCACAAAGACGTATGTACAAAGATGATAAATGCATCATTGGTTTTACTAGCAAAGGATCACAGACAACCTAAATGCATGTCAGTCAGAGATGGGATCAATAAACAATGGTACATAAAAGGAATATTCTACAATATTAAAGATCATTGAGTGTATCTGTGATATAAAATGAAGACACAGAAAGGCTGCAAAATGTGCACATTTTAGCATGTGTGTATGTGTATATTATATATAAGAAACATATGTTTACATATGCATAGTATATCTCTTGGCAGATACAAAAGGAACTGACAATAATAGTTGCAGCTTCTGAGAGGAAGAATGTAGAGTTTTTATACCATTAGTAGTTTTTTATCACATTTTGTATTAAGAAAATAACCCATCCTATTGAGACACCAACACCTATAGTCTCTCTCAGAGAGAAAGAGGAGAAAGGAAATAGAGACCATAGTCACAGTTTCATGTTAGAAAGTCTACTATATGCTATCATTATGACTAATCCATTTTATAATCAACATAGTAGGCATCCCCAGCCTGGACTCCAGGACTACAGAGGATTCATGAAAATTGAATGAAAAAATTTTAGTGTGTCTTCCTATATCCATTATTTCTCAGAAGAGGGTCATAGCTTTTATCATATCCTCAAAAGAATCTAAGAACTAAAAAAAAAAAAGTTAAGAAATACTATTCAGCTTAGGCAGATTTTATAAAAGCCTTTTGTGAATTTTTGTCAAATTCTGTCAGTTCTTTAGATGACATATGATATTATTTGATAAAATAGTCATGTGACATGTTTGCTTGGTAGGGTGATAAATATTCATCCTTTTTAGTGAATACTAAGGTTTATGATCTGATCCCAAAGTTCTGTGGTATAAATTTATAACAATGATTATCTTACTCTGTGCATTTTAAAGGAGAAAACACAGACCCTCGTGGTACTTACCAGGTGGCTAGATTCCTTGAAACAGAACAAACAGAATACACCTTTGGTAGCATCCATTCTATTCAGGAATTGCAAAAAGTTTCATTTTATAGTAGAACAGATTCAGGTTGATTATGTAGTATTTAAACTTATTTTTGAAATAACACTTGAGTTTAAAAATATTTTGTGTTCCAGGAATGGAGATCTCGGCTATGGCCTCAACACTCCCAGAGTTTTCATTCCTCTCTGCAGTAGTTCGATAGAAGCATTTGAAAATGTCTGCCTTACATTTATTAATGCTTTACAGTTTACAATGCATTTACATTCCTTGATTCCTTCCTTTCTTTCATCATTCAACCCTTGAGTAGATGCTGGGCATGAGCATACAAAGTTCTTGCCCTCTCGGAGCTAATATTCTAACTGAGACACATAGTGTTCTTAGAACCATCATTAAATCTCACCTCACCTGAACAGTAATTGAAAATAATCAGAAGATAAAAACCCGGGTAATTTTTAATGGTATGTAGCCTAATATGGGTTGAGACCTGCCATCCCTCATACGCACTGGAATCCATCATTTATTAACTTGTGTTCTTTTGTGTGTCCATTCCTCTGCCTTCGTAAAGCAAAACATACATGGTATATTTCTTTTAAAAAGAGGAAAAAGTTCTCCAGTCCAGCATATAGGAGCTTGGAAGTTACCACTCCATCCTCCTATCAAGTAAAAAGCTGAACAAACAAAAGAATCAACATCTCTTCTTAGATCTATTACAGAAGTGAGGTCACAGGGCAAATGTCTGCCCCCAAATTGGGGAGACAGGTGGACACAGAACACCACAACTAACCAATGACAGAAATCCACATGCAGGAATCTTCCCGAGAATCAGTGCTGAGGTAGGCAAATCTTAATTATAATTAGCAAATTGTTGGAGACTCAGTGTGGACAACTCTGAGAGTTAAAAGATCCACGGGAACCCCATCACAGGGGCACCTCACTCCTTTGTCATTTTATTTCCAGGAGCTCTACTGGTTCTCACAGTGAATATCAGACAAAAATGGGGAAAATGAACCATTTTGAAAAAACCGAGAGTATCATACTCTTCTAACTAGGCCTGCCCTCAGGAAGAACCATCCTACCAGGTATTAACCTGGGGAGGGGAATGGTCAGGGATATCTAACTCCCACTCCCTGTAGGATTCCACACTGGAGAAGGAAATATACAACTCCAGCCCCCTCTCGCTATCCTGTCCCATCTAAGGGGAGAGAAAATCTGAAAAGCACTGGAGAAATGTACAGTCCAGGGGTGCTGGTGTACCCAAAGACTGAGATCTAATCAAAAGACTGTAAAAAGCTTCCCCTCCCCCATGCCTCACCACCACATTACTGAAGGCCTATTTACTTTAGTTCCTTTTCCCAGTACATTGTGTTCACTTTTCAACAAAAATTGTAAAGCACATTAAAAGGCAAAAATCTCAGTTTGAAGAGACTAAACAAGTATCAGAACACTAGAGTCAGATAAGGCAGGAGAGTTGAAATTATTAGGCCAGGAATTTAAAATAACTATGATTAGTATACTAAAGTTTTTAATGGAAAAAGTAGACAACATGACAGAATAGGTAGATAATCTAAGCAAAGAGACAAAAATTCTAAGACATAATAAAGAAATGTTACAGATCAAAAAACAGTGTAACAGAATGAAATATGTCTTTGATGGGCTTCTTAGTAGAACTGACATAGATGAGGAGATAATCTCTGAGCTTGATTACGACAGTGGGAAAAACAGGACAGAAAAGAATGTCCAAGAACTGCGGGAAAACTACAAAAGATGCAAATGTAATGGGAATAACAGAGGAGAAGAAGAAATAAATATAAGAAATATTTGAAACAGTAATGACTGTTAATTTCCCAAATTAATGCCACCCATCAAACCACAGATCTAAGAGATTCAGAGTTTACCAAGCAGAAAAAAGAAGAAAAAAAATTATATTTAGGCATATGATATTCAAACTGCAGAAAATCAAAGATTAAAACATCTTGAAAGATTCCAGAGAGAAAAAAAAACTTATCTATAGAGAGGGGAAGAAAACAATTTCATTTGACTTCTGTTCAGAAATCATGGAAGCAAGGAGAGTGGAGTGAAATGTTTAAAGTATTGAGAAAAAAAGAAACTAATCTAGAATTCTTTACCTTACAAAACTACCCCTCAAAAGTAAGGAGAAATGAAACTCTCTCAGATAAAAAATAATCAAAAGGGTTTGTTGCTAGTAGGTATATCTTATAAGAAATTTAAAGATAAGTTCTTCAGAGAAAATAAAAATGATACAGATAAGAAACTAGAATCTACATAATGCAAGAAAGAGCAGAGAATAAATAAGTGAAGGTAAAATAAAACTTTTTATTTTGATTCTTTAATTGATCTAAAAGATGAGAGTTTGCACCAGAAGTATCAACAATGTAGTCAGTGATTATAGTTTATGGATAAATTAAATGAATGACAGAAATGTAATAAGGGACAGGCAGGAGGAATTGGGGGTACTCTATTATAAGGTACCTCCACAGCCCATAAGCAGTATAGTGTATTTGAAAGTAGATCTGAATTAGTTGTAATTGTATATTGCAAATCCTAGAGCAACCACTAAAAAAGGTTTTTAAAAAATAAATATAATTGATATACTAAGAAAGGAGAGAAAATAGAATCACAGAAACTACTCAGTTAAAATTACAATACAGAAAAAGTACAGAACACAAAAATATGAACAAAAAAGGGCAATAAACAGAATCAGCAACAAAAATGGCCAATGTTAATCCAGCTATCAATAATCCAGCCATCTTAAACATCAATGGTCTAAATATACCAATTAAAAGGTCACCAGAGTGAATAAAAAAACAAGACCCAATGGTATTTTTGTCTACAAGAAACTTGTTTTAACTATACAACAACATCTAGATTAAAAATGAAAGGATGGATAAGGGTGTACCATGCTAACACTAATCAAAGGAAAACAAGAACAGATCAACTGATTTCAGACAGAAGATTTCAGAGCAAGGAATTTTATCAGGGATAAAAAGGAGCATCACATAATGACAAAGTGGTCAATATTCCAAGATATAACAAACCTTAATATGCATGCACCTAACAAAAGTGTGTCAAAACATATGAGGCAAAAACCAATAGAACTGCAAGGAGAAATAGATGAATTCACTATTATCACTGGAGAATAACACTCCTCTATCATAAATGGACAGACGTAGCATGCAGAAAATTAATAAGGACATAACTGAACTCAATAGCACCATCCATCAACGAGGTATAATTGATATCTATAGTCTGCCCTATCTGACAACAATAGATTATGCATTTTTCTCCAAGGTCACAAAGAACATTCACCAAGATTGGCCAAATTCTAGGCCATAAAACACATCTTAATAAGTTTAAAAGAGAAGAAACCATGCAATGTCTGCCCTCAGCCCAGAGTGGAATTAAACTAGAACCAAGTAAGAGAAAGATGGCTGGGGAATCCCAAAATACTTGGAGATTAAACAGCACACTTCTAAATAAAACATGAGTCAAAGAAGAAATTTTGAGAAAAAATTTTCAAAGCATTTGAATTATATTAAAATGAACATATAACATCAAAATTCGTGAGCTGCAGTAAAAGCAGTGCTTAGGAGAAAATATTTTAGCACTGAATGCCTATATTAGGAAAAAAATGATCTAAAATCTATCATCTAAGTGTTCACCTTATGAAACTAGAAAAAGAAAAATAAATTAAAGCCAAAGTAAGCAAAAGAAAAGAAATAGAGGAGAAATCAAAGAAATTGAAAGTAGAAAATCAATAGAGAAAAATCAAGGAAACTAAAAGCTGGTTCTTTAAAAAGTGAAATAAAATTGATAAGCTTCTAGCCAGGCTAACTAAAATAGAGAAAGGATACAAATTACTAATATCAGAAATTAGAAATTAAAGAGAAGATGTACAACAGATCCCATGGACACTGGAAGGTTAATAAATGAATACTAAGAACAACTCTATGCCCACAAATTTGATAACCTAGATGAAGTAGACTGATTCCTTGAAAGATACAATCTGTTAAAACACACTCAAGAAGAACAGGGCCATATCTGCTAAAGAAGATAAATTAATGATTTATAACCTTCAAAAAAGGAAACACCAAGCCCAAATTGGTTCACTGGCAAAATCTACCTAACATTTAAGGAAGAAATTATATGAATTCTCAACAATCTCTTCCAAGAGATAGAAACAGGGAGAATACTTAATAACTTATTCTATGAGGCCAACATTATTACCCTATTATCAAAACTAGATAAATATAGTAAAATAAACCTACAGACCAGTATCTCCCATAGACCTAGACGCAATCCTCAACAAAATATTAGCAAAATGAATCCAACACAGTATAAAAATCATTACACATAACAAACGGGATTAATCTCAGGTACGCAAAATAGTTTCAACATACAATAACTGATTAATATATCACATTAACAGGCTACAGAAGGAAAATCGCATGATTAAATCAACAGATGCTAGGGGAAAAAAACATTTGACAAAATCTAACACCCATCCTTGGTAGAAAAAAAAGTTGCAAACTAAGAATAGGGGAGAACTCTTCAACTTGATACAGAACATCTATAAAAACTTCCAGCTCACATCATATTTAATGATAAGAAATGTGAAGCTTTCCCACTAAGATTGGGAACAAGTCAAGAATACCCCTCTCACCAATGCTTTTCAACTTTGTGTTGGAAGTCCTAGATAGTACAATAAAGCAAGAAAAGGAAATAAAAAGTATACAGATTGGAAAGGAAGAAGCAAAACTATCTTTCTTCACAGATGACATGATTGTGTCTATAAAAAATCTGAAGGAATCAACAAAAATCCCCTGGAACTAATAAGGAACTATATCTACATTGCAGAATATAAGGTTAATTTACAAAAAGCAGTGACTTTTCTGTTTACTAGCAATGAAAAAGTATAATTTGAAATTGAAACCCATCATCATTTACATTAGCAGCCAAAAATGAAATAGGGATAAATTTAACAAAATACGTGCAAGATCTCCATAAAGGAACCTACAGAACTCTGATGAATGAAATAAAAAAAGAACGAAATAAATGGAGGTGTATTTCATGTTCATGATTAGGAAGACTCAATACTGTCAAGACGTCAGTCCTTCTTAGCTTGACCTATAGAGTCAATACAACCCCCATCAAAATCTCAGCAAGATGATTTGTACAAATCGACAAGCTGAGTCTAAAATTTACATGAAGAGGCAAAAAACCAGAATAGCTAACTCAGTATTGAAGAAGTAAAAAGCCCAAGGACTGACACTACTTAACTTCAAGACTTATTATAAAGCTACAATAATCAAGGTAGTGTAGTATTAGTGAAAGAATAGACAAATAGATTAATAGATCCATAGAAAACACAGATCTCAGAAATAGCCCCACGTAAGTATAGTCAACTGATCTTCGACAAAGGAACAAAAGTAATGCAATAGGAACAACCGACCACATGAACGTGAAGACAGTGAAATCTGACTCACATCCTACACCCTTAACTAAAAATGGATCACAGACCTAAACATAAAACACATAACTGTACAACTCCTAGAAGATAACAGAGGAATAAACCTAGATGACCTTGTGTATGACAGTGACCTTTTATAAATACAAGCAAAGACATGACTCATAAAGGAAAATTTGATAAGCTGTACTTCATTAAAATTAAAAACTTCTGCTCTATGAAGGACAATGCTAAGGAAATGAGAAGGCAAGCCACAGATAGGGTGAAAATATTTGCAAAGACACATCTGATTAGGGATCATTATCCTAAATTTACAAAGAATTATAACAACTCAAAAATAAGAAAACAAACTACCCAATTTAAAAAATGAACAGTAGACCTGAACAGATACCTCATCAAAGAAGGTACATAGGTAGCAATCAAGCATATAGAAAGATGTTCAACCTCATATGTCATTAGGGAATTGCAAATTAAAATAGTGAGATACCACTACATACCTATTAGAATAGTCAAAATCCTAAAACACCGACAACCTCAAATATTGGCAATCATGTGGAGCAGTGGAAACTCTTTTTTTTATTGCTGGTGGAAATACAAAATGGTATAGCCCTTTGGAAAATATTTTGGCTCTTACAAAACTAAACATACTCTTACAATATGATCCAGCAGTTTATAGCAGTTCTATTCATAATTGTTCAAACTTTGAAGCAACCAAGCTTTCCTCCAGTAGGTCAATGGATAAATAAATGGGGATACATCCAGGCAATGGAATATTTTTCACTGCTAAGAGAAGTGAACTATCAAACTTTGAAAAGAACAAAGAAAACTTAAATGCACATTACTAAGTGGAAAAAGTCAATCTGAAAATGTCATACACTGTATGATTTCAATTGTGTGACATATTGGAAAACACAAAACTATGGCTGCATAAAGATTCGTGATTGCCAGGAGTCAGGGGAGAGGGAGGAAGAGGCAGAGCAAGGAATATTTTAAGGCAGTGAAACTATTCTGTAGGATACTACCGTGGTGGATACATGCCGTTATACATTTGCCCAAACCGATAAAAGGTACACCACCAAGAATGAACTCTAAACTATGGACCTCAGGTGGTAATAAAGCATCAATGCAGATGCATCAATTACAACAAATGCACCACTCTGACGTGGGATGTTATTAGTAAGGGAAATTGTGCTTGTGTAGGAGAAAGGGATATACGACAATTCTACATTTTTTGCTCAATTTTGCTGTGAACCTGAAATTGTTTCAAAAGTTTATAAATTTAAAAAGGAGGAATATGAAATTTGCTCTCAAGAAAGACCCCAACCAATTTTTACATGGGTATGTCTCATTTTAATTGACAGAAAAATTAGCCCTTTCAATCGAAGAGTTCCTAGTGGAACAAAAGCATTTGCTTAAGCATATAGAACCTAGTGAAAAGAACGTCTACTGGTACAAAGTTTTTTACTGCTTGCTATAAACACAAAGAATCTAGTTAATTATATGCAAATAAGCCTCACTAACAAACACCTAAATAACTCAGCCTTGTCTTCATTAAGCTAGAAGATACAGTACATTTCTCAGGGAATTAGACAAAGAATATTAATCAAAGATGTTTGTTAAGTTCTAATGAGTTTATTGATTGTTGACCTTGAAGCTACCACCAGTGGCTGAAACCCAAATGGCAAGAGTTATTTGAGTAAGCAAATGCTGATCTCCGAAATTTAGAATAAAGTTACTTGCTCATTTTTGAGATATTCTGCCCAAACCTTTTCTTTCTCTGTGTTTAACACTGTCCCTATTACAGCTCTGCTGTGCACCAAGATTCATGAGCAATTTCTATTTTGCAGCAATCTGGAGATTTGTGGCTGAGAGAGCTGGAACTTTCTCTGTGAGCTAAGGGCAGAGGGAAAGGGCAGGCAACAAATAAAAGGCAAAGGATGGAGAAGCAAAACTGAATTTCTTCATTACCAGCAGTTGACCTTGAAGCTGACTTCTCCCCTTACTCTCGTATTCTCAGATTTCAATAGCTTCTTTTCACTTCCCCTTGGCTAAAAGTGGCTGGAGAGTATATCCCATCGCGAATTGGGCTTAACGTTAGCAAAGTGCTTTCAACACCATCAGCTGCTCCCGGAACATGGTTACCTTTCTGTACAGTAGTTGCTTGGTTACTTTTCTGTAATAAAACACTCAGTCCTCGAAGGGCTGATGACTCGATCGAAAGTTTTAAAGCATAATTTAGCCCTTGTTATTTTCCATTTTAAACCTCTCCAATTGGGCCTTTATCCCATTCTTTGATACCATTGATTTATTTCAATTAAGATTCTCCACGTTCAAGCACCACAATTAGCCACTGTCACTATTGATTCCCATCCCCAGGGATTTGTGCACGGTTTCAAAGTTGACCAGTGGCAGTTTAGCACTAGTCCATTAGGGCTGAATGAAAAGTGATGGCAGCAAGAATCTTCTAGCAAAAAACTTCCTTGTAATACTGATAACAATAGCAACTATGGATAAAGTGCTTACTATATAGAAGATGTTATTCTATAAACTTTATATATATACTTAAAGCTCATATACATACATAAAATTCATATCTATATATATATATACACATACATATACATATGAGCTGTTTTAATTCTCACAATATACCAATCAAGTGGTACACTTATCATCCTCATTTTCCTGGGAAGCAAAGAAGTTAAGTGCCCAATTCATGGATGAAGTAAGGTAATCTGGCTTCAGAATCTGTGTCCTTCATCAACACAGACAACAGCCCCTGCAGTTAACATTAAATGAGTGACAACACTACTAGTAATAAAGGCTGCCTGATCTGATAAAATCAGCTTCCTTCATCAGTATCTCCTGGCTCTACAATTCTGCAGTTCTCCACATACTCCAAGTTTTGAAACTGAACAGACCAATAGAGATTAGATACCTAGCCAATGGGAGAATCAGAACGAAAATACAGGTTCTCTTCATGCTTTACTCAGTGTTCTTTCTTCTGTCACACTGGACATGTGGAGGTTGAGCCCTTGTGATATTTGACCATTTCTGATCTCCACAAGAGTAACTATCTTCTGGTTCAGCCTCATGCATGAGAATGACAGCAGCTCTTTTCTGCTCGTAAAGAGATAGCATTCTCTGCCAATACAGTGAAGAGTAACTAATTTGGAATAAATCTTTCTTTGTCAGAGGTGTTAACATTTCTGGCAAAGCAAAGCTCCTCTGACAAACTTCTTACAAAACATACCACATACAGGGTGTGACTGCCTGGCCGTTTGTATCCAAATAGGCTTATGCCATTCAAATGGAGAGTACACCTGTCCAAAGCCAAAGGTAGGTTAATTGAGGTTTTACCTTTTTGAATTCTTGATTTTTTAAATAATATATTCTAGGGGCCCAAGGTTGTTGCATGGATTTCGTTCTGACAGTTGCCAAGACATACAAAGAAGCTATGTAATGTGAATCCATGGCCACAGCTCAACCAATTCTTAAACATGGACACAGGATACCGCTTAATGTAGGCAGGTCTCATCTCCTTCTCCTCATCTTGCAACCAGTTCTTCCTCTGATTTCTCTTAGTGTCACTTTTACCACCACCTCCCACCGTTTAGTACTTTACAAATTCCTTCCATTCTACCTACACGGTTTTGCTGCCCTCATAACATCTTTCTTGTACTTACGCAGCAAACTTCTAACTGCTCTCTGTGCTCCTCCCTCTTCAATTCACCCATCACGTGGTTGCCTGACACGTGCTTGTCCATATTATTTTTGTATTCAAAAAACAATCAGTGATTCCTCCATTGGTTACCAACGAAAATGCCCTGCCTGACACTCCAGGCCATCTATTCTCTAGTCACGGCAAACTTCCCACTCCTGCTTCCCCTACTCTCCTACAGGGGCCATACTTCTCTCTGAACCTCAATTATACCTATGCTTTCTCACCCCTAGGCTTTTGCTTAAGCTCTTGCTCTAATGTATCAACATTAGACTTACTTTTTGAGGCTTCAGTCAAGTGCCATTTGCTAAAGCAAAGAGGAAGCTACCTACTTGAACTCTTTCTCGGGAATGATGAGCCCCCTACTCTCAAATTCATGCATTTTATCCCTTAAGGCACTTGCCACATTTTTACATCCTCAACCCATCTGCAAGTTTCTTGAAAAGAAAGTCTTTGAATCCCCAACATGTCACTTACACAGAGTTAGCCATGATCCGTAGCACAGGAGTGAGTGAGTATGTATCACCTCAGTACATTTTCAAGTTCCTGTGCTATGCACGGCATTTTCTTTCTGCATTTCCCAAAGTCCTCATAATAGCTACTATGACAGGTGGGATTCAGCTGTGTTCACTATATTACAAAGAGAAACCCGGGGGGATGGAATGTTCATATTAGACATTGGGCCCCAAGCACTAAATAACTGTTTTTAGTCTATATTATAATACCTTTGGCCTTCATTTATTTTACGTAATATCTACTTGTCATTCTCTGAAAAATCAGACTGTGTCTGTCCTTTTTGCTTGTCTGCACATAATCTCTGCTTCCCAGAATGCCTTTTCTCAATCTGACACTCTGAGCCAATTTCAAAACATAGCTCAAACATCTCTTCTATGATCTTTACCCTGAAATTCACTCTGGGGTGAACTGACTTCTATGTTTATTATTGTTTTACCTTCATTTGTCCCTTTATTGTTACTCACGACATTATAATGGAATTGTTTTAATGTTTTTCTTTTCCATCAGACTGTGATTGCTTTGAGAGTAAAGACAGGTCTGATTTATTTCTCTCTCTCTAGTAGCAACCCTAAAAAAGTTTTCTTTAAATACACATTATGCTGAACCATTTAGTACTATAGTGAGACTCAAATTCAAGGAAGATGAATAAAAGACTGACCAGTCTTGTCCTTAGAGCAAGTCCCTGAGCCAAGGGAAATAAAAGGGCATTAACGTAAAAAAAAAAAAAAAAAAAATTAACCTAGATTAAATTCAACTGGAATTTTCCATAACCAAACATGACAGGAAACCCATGGGATCTGTCCAAAATATTGAAAGCAAATTTGACAGAACATAGCTAAGCAAAATACTGGGAGTAATATTGCTTCAAGTTTGTACTTAAGTTCAGATTTTTTTTTCACATATTGACTGTACTAAGAGCCTATGACCAAACATAGCCCAACATTTACACACAATTTCTGAGAAATATTAACACATTTAGTTTATTAAATAACACAATATAAGCCAATATCCCAATACACTTGAGAAAAATTGTGTGCATCCTTCTCATAGCACAAACACAGAATATCTTTCTGTCTTTCCCAATGTATACTTTAACTTGTGAAGGAGGGCTAAAAGTGTAATTGCTCCTTGAAAGTCTATGTGATGAATAATAATTTACAAAATCACTTGGCAGCAGTGTTAACAAGGTAGGTTTTATAAAAGCCTATTTTTAAACCCATGCTCATTCTTTGTACTTTTTAGCTCTGCATAAAATATTTGCAGTAACTCCACAAACCTTTAGTCTTCTGTTTGCAATATAAGTCCTTGCTATTGAGAAGGTAAAAATTTAATGGCATTTGAAACTGTTTTAGACAAAAACCATCTATTAGAGGTATGGGCATGTTTTGTCTGTTTATTTGTGTGTGTGTGTGTGTGTGTGTGTGTGTGTGTGTGTGTGTGTGTGTGCGCTCCTTAATTGTGTCCATTAAAAATACATAAGCTCTTCTGAATTTAGGTCAAAGGCTATTGGTAAGCACAGGCCTGAGAAGGAACAGAGACAGCTATACGTTGATTCTTTCAAAGACTGAGTAACAAACTGCCTTAAAATTCCCTTTAACAGGTCATCATCTATCAAACATGCTACAGAGAGATAAGGAATTATAGGCTTAAATTTGCCAAGTATAATCTCTTAATCATAAATCTCAAGATATGTTTATTATTCTTTAAACTAAATGTTTAGAAGCTTAAAAAGAAACTAAGAATTTTTACTACTTTGAACTTGGCTATAATTTTTCTGAATTTCATAAATTACACATAGGATAGATTAAAGGGTCAGACAACTTGAGAATGAAAATCAGGATTATTGTTCCTGTTTTGGGGAATATACTGTAGTAGTTAGAAGAACAGCCTCCAGGGTCAGATTAAACCTAGGTTCAAGTCTTACACATCAGACTTAATTAGCTGAGGGACTTTGAGCAGACTGCCTGAATCTCCCAGGCCTCTGTAAAAGGAGAATACTAACAGTATCTACCCCAAGGCGGCCATAAGGTTTAAATGGCACAACCCATGTAAAGGGCTTAGCCTAGTGCCCAGTGCGAAATAAATGATTAAGAGATGCTAATCACTGTTCTGTTTCTGACACTAAGTGGGAGTGCATCCACTGAGGCAGAAATAAACAACGTGGTCCACATTACTCATAAAACCTCAGGGGAAGGAAAGAATTTCTATCATATCCCGTCATACATTCTTGTGTGCCAGTCTGCTCAACATTATCTCTAATTTCTCCACAGTTACAAAATAGCCAGCACTCAAAACGCCTGGACTGCAGGGCCTCTTTGTGTGATTTCACTTTGATGGATCATGTCCAGATCCAGAGTAAGACCACCCAAGGGTTGCATGCTTAGCATGTATTCTACACAATGTTAAACTTTTCATACATATAATTATATTTCATCTTAAAAACACTATTTTGGGGGAGGAAAGCAGTATTAATCCCATTTTCCAGATGAAGACATTGATGTTAAGGTGCTGTCTCAGGTCACATGGCAAGTAAGGGACTTCTAACACAGTGTTAGGTTCTAAAAGCACCGAAGTTACCACTATCTATGAGTTCTTATGATCTTCAACTTCTTTGGAGTTGAAGAGACAGTAGAACCCTCGTGTGGCCATTCATACAAGTCCCTATTTAGAGAACAAATGATTATGCTACCTTTGCACGGTCAGGATACCACGGCCATTTAACTAATGTCACTGGGCAGGCAGTGCCTCTAATACTAGTAATGCTAGAGGTGATGTTTTTGGTAAACAGGCGGGGCTCGTGTTTGCCGAGTTCCTTTTGCTTCTTTTAATGCTACCTAGACTTATGGGAAGAATTCCTGATTTAATATATTTATCAGTATGTAAAATCAAGAAGCATTTAAGGGCCACCTATTCTAAAAGCAGAATACTTAAAGATCTAAACATACAATGAAGGGAGCATCTTCATTCTCAAGAAACTTACTCTTTTGCCTGTATGATTCTACGCACATGCAATTTTTAAAAATTAAATGAAAAAGAATGTATATTCTGTGTATACATACATGCATATGTTGCAATGTTAACACTGCAATTATTAATAATAGCCAATCTTTTGCAACACCTGCTGCATATTACACACTTTATAAAATTATGCTATGCAATTCTCCCACCTAACCTATTTTATGAAGTGAACATTATTATCATCTTTCTATAATTAAAAAAAATCATGGGCGCTTACATGGCTTCCTACAGCCAACAGATGGCAACATCAGGATTTCAGGATGATACCTGGATTTTTAATTACAAACATACTACATTTAACTAAAATCCTACCAGAAGTTAAACTCCCCTTTAGAGACTCAGCTCATGCTGTATTTGTATCTGCGTGCCTACGTCTCCTAGTAGAGTGTGCTGTACAATAAAGATGTCTAACAAGTATTTGTTGGAAGGAGGATGAGTAACTTCAAACTGATCTGACGATTCCATGGTGAATGCTGTCAAGGCCATAGAAAAATAAACCATTTGTGTCAATGAAAGATAAATGAATTGAGAACAAATTAGGGGCTTCCGATGGGCAATGAATGAATACAGCACGGTAACACTTTTTGCATGCATAGTAATACTCGAAACAACTATATGGTAAGTTTATATATGTAGTGATGAGTTGACCATAATCCTCAATCATTAGCCGATATGTTTCCTTCCTAGAATCAAATTCAGGAAGTGCAGTCTGATACAAGGTTGAACGAAGTGGCACTGTTAGGAAAAGGCAGCTATTTTATGAAGAGACCCTACTGTTGGTATGCTGCCATACTGATGATTCAAGTCAAGTATACAAAAGCCTAAAGAGGGGATTTCTGTACCAGGACTGTGATACAGTACATTCTGCAGGTAGCATATTAGAAGGCCGGCTGTCAGCCCTGCAACGTGGCGTAACGCCTGTAGAAGTCCCGGTGCACGTATGCAGGGGAATACTGTGAGCGGGGGCTGCTGGTGAGGGATGGTCTCCCTCTGCTGGGTGTCCAGGTAGTTCTCATACAAGGCTCCAGTGTCAAAATGGTGAAGTTTCCTACTGCTATGACTCTGTGATTGGCCTCTCTGTGGATGGGGAGGAGCAGGAGTGGACAAAGCAAATCTTATCTGAAGAGAGAGGGCACTCCTGTCTGCACTCAGCCTGAAGGGGGAGCCTAAGGGGCCTGGATGCTCTGAACCTGGTCCCCTTTCTGCTTGGGAACACTGAATGGATCCTCTAGTGCGGGAACTCCTCTGCACCAACGTGGAAGTAAGAGGCTGAGTCTCCTCATGGAGATACCGGACAGCTGAGAAGGAGAGTCGAGGATGACCAGAGGCTTTGTACCAGCCATTTGGTGGCACACACAGCATGGCAGGTGGCAAGACCTGGCTGGAGGCTCATTGTCACAAAAGTCCTTCTCAGATGTAGACTTTTGGTCTTATGAGAGGTTATATATACAGCCACTGAAAATTTAGAAAAATTGTCAACTTATTAAGTGGAAATTTTGTTAAATGGAAAACTTAAGATGTCAATGTATCACATGGAAATTTTTTAAATATCCAAATTTGCATAAACTTTTCTTATTTGGTAATATAACTGGGGACTCAAAAATGGAATGGAAGTCTGCACCGTGGTTTCTCTTGACCCTGAGAGATGCTGATGGTAGGATTAGTAGAGTGTCCTTTAGAAACTCACTTCCATTCTATTTGTCTGTCCCGTCGATGCTTCCCTCTGTTGTTAATGAGTTTGTGTTTTCCCACGTCAATGCCTCCGCCTCTTTTCTAAAGAAAACTGGCTAAAAGATTCCTGTGCAGACTCAAGCAAGGGAGGCAGGCCTCGGGCTGGTGAGAGAGAGGGCCAACACTCCTGACAGCACTTTTGCTGACCAGGTCCCTCTGCATTTCAGTTTCCACGAGGAAGGCTGCTCCTGCGCAGCACACATCATCCTCGAGGAGATCAAACCCACGTCTTTCCTTTGGCAGACACACGACTGTATCTAAGCCCTCTCTACTTCTGAGTGACCACAGGGAGCTCAAACCAGGTTTACATCCTGCTCTAGGTTTCTCTGGCTGTCTTGCAATTAGTTAACAGAAGAATCTCATCATTCAACTCACAGGCAAGCAGGAAAAGCAGCTATTTTTTTTTTATTTGCCTTCTTTGGGCCTGTCACAGAGCCATGATGCTCGAAAAGACAGCATCTGCATAGTATTACACATATAATTGGGGACTTCCAAAGAAAGCTTGGAACAATGGACTCCACTGCTAGCTTTGTTACAAAAAGCATTTCTTTTAGATGACCGCTATCAGGTGCACGCTAATTGAAATCCTGAGGATGGGGGCTGGGCATCAGTACAGAGATGCAGTCTGGTTTGGGGGGGGGGGCTTTTGTCACAAACTTCACCAGAAACAAAGCTTATGCACTGATCCTGGAACAAGCTGAGCAAGGAGAAGCTCCCCGTCTTCACATGTACACCACGGAATAGCTTTCCACTGTAAAGCACCAGGGCCCCTGCGGCTGCAGGATAAAGCAGATCAGATGCTAATGCTTCTTGTCTGCGTGCAGTGTCTCAGAACATGTTCTCATAGAAGGGAGGCAGCTTTTAGCTTGGAGAAACCTGGCTTTGTGCTCACATGTGCTTGGCTACAGAGTGTCATTTAATGAGTGCCCTCCTTGAGGGCACAAAGGAGGGAGGGTGAGGAGAGGGTATAGAAAGAGGTGTAAACAGATGAATAAAAACTGAGCTTTCAGACCCAGTAGCCAGCACCTGCCTATGGTCAGATGCTGGTTCAAAAGCAGGTAGGATAAGTAGCTGCCCACTGGGATAAGTCCTTTAGGAGGGAAGACACACGGTACTTTATTTACCTCTTCACCCCCAAGCCGTTAATGACAATTAAAAAGCCCTCAAATATATATTTGAAAGGATCTAAACTAAAATCTTTTGTGTTGGTGGAGGAATGGCAAGGATTCCTCAACTCAGTTGCCTTTGAAATCAGAATGTTGGAAATGCATGCCTCTAAGTGAACATCTCCACCAGAATCACCTGGAACTTGATTCAGCTGTACTAAATCAGAATCTCTGGGGTGAAGCCCCTAAGTAACCTCCAACCCAGGCCCCCAAATCCAGGTGAGTAAAACACATGTTAATATTTGAGATCCATGGCCCTAGAAACTTCCAGGGGGGATTTTTTGCATGGAAAACAATTTGGACTAACCCTCATCTGAATCTTCCCTTTCATACCAAGCAGACTATTTCCAATTCTCTATCATCTGGTATTGTTTTCATAATTTCTATATCTTGAAATGGCTTGTTTGTATATGAATATGTTCTTTTGGCCTGGTATGTCTTTTCACCCCGTGATTCCAATTGTGTCTCTAACTCTAAGGTTAGCCCATGAATTCAGTTCTCATTCTACTGGAGCTCCCAGTAGGAACATCTTCACAGCGTGCCTTGACTTTGCACTATTATTTCTTTAAGCTTTGAAGAGGTTTTGGTATTAAACAGTACCTCTACCCCCATTAGCAAAACATTCTCATTAATAGTGAGCAATTTAGAAACAGTTATTAAACACAATTTTAACTGTTTTTACTTATCCAGTAAATAAATAATCAGTGATATATACTAAGATAAAGAGAGATATGATAGATAGATGATAGATAAATAGATATTCATTATTCCCCTATTCAATCTATAATGGTAAAAATTTGGAATTAACTTAAGTGTCTGTTAAATACATTTTTATATTCCAAAGGAAGAAACACTATTAATATTCAAATGTCTTTGCCATGTAATATGAAGGACAATTTTTTTTAAAGTGTTAAATTTGATTATTGAGTTTGAGCTCTACAGCTTTTATCCTGAAAGCTATCTATGACATTATAAAATGAAAGCTTACAAAATGGAAAAAGAGTGAGAGTGAGAGAAACAGAGAGAGAGAAAAGAAAGGAAAGAAAGAAAGGAAGGAAAGAGAGAAAGAGAAAGAAAGAAAGAAAGAAAGAAAGAAAGAAAGAGAAAAAAGAAAAGAAAGTAAAGAAAAGGAAAGAACAAACGAAAGAAAGAAAATTTAGAATGGGCTAGATGATGAAGAAAAGAGAGCAAGAAAATAAATTAAACTGTTAAAAGATAAAGTAGGTAGAATATGATGCCAAAGAGTTTATTAAGCAGGTCATAACCCAGCCCCAGACACCTGGCCCATGTTGTTCTCACCTAGGTAGAATTCAACAGGGATTCAGTGAAGTCACTGGCTTGGCAGCTGGCCATGACAAGAACTCTAGAACTGTGAGTACTGCCAAGGGCAGTAAAATTTTAGAAAAGGACCCTCCCCCAAATAAGGAAAAAGTTGAAAAAAAATATAATAATAATGCAGTGTGTTGGTCCTTGCCATATAAATACAAGCAGCCTTTCCCCTGACCAAACATTCTAGTGTAATCATCATTGTAGGGGACAAATTAGATAAGTAACAGAGAAAATTAAACTAGGAGAATGAATCTTGGACCACAAGTTAAGAGATGCAAAAAACAGAACATTCTTTAATTTTCTGTATTGCAGCTGAATTTCTATTCCAAGCCCTTCTTCTGCTAAGCTATAGGAATACTCAATCTATTTCAATTTATCTGCCCTTCATAGCCTTTTCTCTCTACATTGACTCTAAATACCAAGTCATGAGGTCTCATCATACTGTTTGTTCAGCTTGTCATCGTTAAGCCATCCTTCGTGCCCACCCACAAAGCCTCTTTATATTAACCAGCTCTTTCTATTAACCCTGTGTCACTTATGGGTACAAAGGAATCTTCCTGATACTTCTGTGGCTTTCTGAGGCCCTGGAAATACCTGTAAGGCTCCATTTGTTGAGGTGCATTATTGGTCATTTCCCTTTTATGGGGTCTCACCACCTTTCCACAAATTCTTCCCTTTCCGGTATCCATCAGTTTGCAGTGTGACTTTGCATTTCAGTTCCTTGACTCTGGCCTCTAACTTGTCTTAGTGAAGATGTATGTAGCATATGTGGTATAAGCAGAGACTTGAGAAGTGCTTGAGCCTTGGTCTTGGTGTCTCTTACTTTGCTTGGAAGCTGGAGATTATCGTGAGAATGATGTGAATAAACCCGAGCTAGGCTTCTGGAGGCATGTGTTCCCTTTACTGTTTGTCCCAGGGGTTGGTGGGGCCTCAGTCTTCTCACTAGACTTAGCTTAAACAAATAATTATAAAACTAAATTGGGGGCTTATAAAAGCATCTATAGCTGTATCTATACCAAGCCATGAATTGAAAGACTGGATATTGTTAGGGTACCAATTTTCCACAAATTGATCTCTGGATTTCAATAATTTTCTTACCAACATGCCAGCAATATTTTATATAGAAATTTTAAGACATATCTTAAATTATATAGGAAAATTCAAAGGACCTAAAGAGCTAGGACTTACACTGCCTGATCTCAAAACTTATTATTTCAGAGGACATCAGTAAGATGGCAGAATAGGAGGTTTTGCCTCTCACATCCCCGACAGAAACACTAATATAAACAATCACCATGGGCAAGAATATTTTTATGGGAGTGCAGGAGTACAGCTGAGAGATGTTAGCACCTCAGTGATGCAAAAAGTCTGAGAATAGATGCATTGAAGAGGGTTGGAAGAACAGTTTCACTTTATCCACATCACCTCTCCCCTAAGGGCCACAGTATAGAGCCATGAGAGAATCACTTGGTCTACAATTTCTCCCACAGAGGAAATTAAATACAAAGTGCATGCCTGACTTCCCCAGACTTGTGAGATGCAGCCCTAGAGGCTCTTTTCTGACTTGCCCCACCCAGAACACTGAGTGAATCAGCATAGCTGAATAGTTTGGGAACAGCTAGGCACAGAGAAAAGATGCAGGAACCCACAGCTAACAACACACAAATCTCATCAGTCAGCCTCAGATCCTACTCAGTGGTCCACAATCTCCACCAAGAGTCCTTCCCACAAACCCCAGAGGATGCTAACCTACCAGGCGCCCCCAGCTATCCAAACTATGCCCCCAGTTCTCCACATGCCCCTGCTGATGGCAGTGACCTATCATCCCCCACAGAAGTGCATCTCTGCAGATGCTATGCCAGCCTCCACAGATGGCACACATGCACTCCTGCAGATAACACACAAATATCAACAGACATCTCAACTCTGCCAAATTGGGAGAAGGTGCCCAAACTTGAACACTTCCAGGCATTGCCTTAGGAAAAACTAACAGGAAGTTCTATGTACCCAGAACAGCTTTGCAGAATCAAGGGAAAGCACGCAATCCTAAAATTTCACCCTCAGGAGGGAATAAGAAGGATGGAGCAGGTACATCCGTAGAAAAGTTTTGAGAGACCAGTATTTATAGTTGGGCTGGCTGTTAAAGGTCTTTCCCTCTTAAAGCCAGTCAGTAAGGACTAGAGCGAAATGTGGAGTCAACAATGCAAGGCTTCAAAGAAGAAAAGAATAAAGAAACAAAATAATGCTCCAGTGTCTGACATTAAAGAAGAAAAAAAAAATCTGTGTTTGTCAAACAAAGAATTCAAAGTGAGTATCTTAGAGAAGTTCAATGAGGTGTAAGAGACAAATAGACAACTAAACAAAACCAGGAAAACAATACATGGACAAAATGAGAAGTTCAACAATAAGAGTAACCATAAAAAAAAGAACAACAGAGAGTCTGCAGCTGTAGAATTTACAAATAAACTAAAAAATCAGAAAGAGAAATTCAACAGCAGATTTAATTAAGCAAAAGAAAGAGTTGGCAAACTCAAAACAGAGTATTTGAAATTGAAATTACATTGAATTATTTGCCATTATGGTCCAAGATTTTTAAATTATTTTTGAATGTGGCTAAGCAATTCTAGCATCTTTTGTTGAAAAGACCATTCACTGAATTCCCTTAACACCATTTGTCAGGTATCAATTGATGATAACTGTCAGGGTTTACTCCCAGATATTCTATCCTATTCCATTGATTTGTATGTCTACACTCACACCCAACACCACATTGTCTCGATATACGTTTTTCATTTTTAAATCACTTTATAAAACTATAATTGACATGCAAAAAGCTATATATATTTAATAGAGACAATTTCATCAGTTTGGGAATAACACCTGTGAAATCATGACCGCATGGCATCAAAGTCATAACCATATCTATCACCACTCCCCAAAGTTTTCTTCCACCAACATCATCAACATTACTATTATTATTATGTGGTAAGAACATTTAACATAAGATCTATCCACTCAGCTAATTTGAAGTATACAACACAGTATTGTTAACTATAGGTACTGTCTGTATGGTAGATCTCCAAAATGTTTTTTTATCTTTCATAACTGAGACTTCTTACTGTTTGACAATCACCTCCCCTTAACTCCTCTCCCCAGCCCCTGGAAACTACCATTCTATTCTCTGTTTCTATGAGTGTGACTATTTTAGATTCCACAGGTAGGTGAGATCACTCAGTATTTGTCTTCCTGTGCCTAGCTTGTTTCACTTAACATAATGTCCTCTAGATCCATCGAAGGTGTTGCAAAGGGCAGAATTTCCTTCATTTTAAGGTTGAATAACATACCATTATATGTATAAACCATATTTCCTCTATTTACTTATGTCGGTAGACATTTAGGTCATTCATGTATCTTAGCTATTGTGAATAATGCTGCAATAACCACAGGAGTGCAGATACTTCTTTGAGATTATGACTTCAATTTCTTTGGATAAATACCCAGAAGTGGAATTTCTGGATCATACAGTAGCTCTATTTTTAATTTTCTGAAGAACTTCCATATTGTTTTCCATAATGGCTGTACCAACTTACATTCTCACCAACAGTATACCAGTGCTTCCTTTTCCCCATGTCCTTGCCACAACTTATTATCCCTTGTTTTTTGGATAGTAGCCAACCTGACAAGTGTGAGATGGTAGCCTGCAGTTTTATTTGCATTTCCCTGGTGATCAGTGATGTTCAGGGTGTTTTCATACCCTGTTGACCATTTGTGTATCTTTGGAGAAATGTCTATTCAGGTCCCTTGCCTACTTTTTAAATTAGTTTATTTGTTATGGTTGCTTTCTATTGAGTAGTATGAATTTCTTATATATTTAAAATATTAATCCCTCATGAGATACTTGGTTTGCAAATATTTTCTCCCATCCCATAGATTGCTTTTTTATTTTGTTGTTACCGTGCTTTTCAGAAGTTTTTAGTTTGATGTAATCATATTTTTTGTTTGTTTTATTTTGTTGCCTGTACTTTTGGTGTCATATCCCAAAAACCCATGCCAAAATTATGTCAGGTTTTCTCTAGGTTTCCTTCTAATAGCTTTACAGTTTCAGGCCTGATATTTAAGTATTTAATCACATTCAGTTGATTCTGGTGTATGGTATAAGATACGAGTCCAGTTTCATTATTTTGCATGTGGAGATTCAGTTTTTACAACATCATTTTTTATCTTTCATAACTGAAAGAGACTATCCTTTCTCCATTCTGTATTTTTAGCATCTCTATCAAAGAGTAGTTGACCGTATATGCATGATTTATTTCTGGGCTCTTTGTTTTGTTCCACTGGTCTATGTGTCTATTTTTATGCCAGTACCATACTGTTTTTTTTTTTTTTTAATCCAGAAATTGACATAACATTGTAAACTGACTATATTTCAGTACCATATTGTTTTGATTACTATAGCTTTATAATATAATGTGATATCAGGATTGTGATTCCTTCAGCTTTGTTCTTACTCAAGATTGCTTTGGCTATTCAGAGTCTTTTGGGGTTCTATATAAATTTTAGTATGTTTTTTTTCTATTTCAGTAAAAAGGTCATTGGACTTTTGACAGGGATTGCATTTGAATCTATAGATCACTTTGGGTAGTATGTAAATTTAATAATATTTGTTCCTCCCATCCATGAACATGGTATATCTTTCTCTTTATTTATGTCCACTTCAATTTCTGTCAGTATTTCATCAATGTGTCAGTTTGTAATGTACAGATCTTTCATCTGTTTAAAATTATGCCTGAATATTTTATTCTTTCTGATACTATTAGAAATGAAAGTGTATTCTTAATTTATTTTTATAGATAATCTAAAGTATTAGAAAATAGAAACACAATTGATTTTTGTACGTTGACTTTGCAACCTGCAACTCTACTGTTTTTGTTTATGAGTTCTAAGAATTTGGGGTGTAGTCTTTAAGATTTTATATATCTAAGATTATGTCACCTGTAAATAGAGTCAACTTTACATCTTCCTTTCCAATTTGGATGCTGTTATTTTTCTTACCTAATTTCTATGGCTAGGAATTCCAGTACCCTGTTGGATAGAAGATGCAAGAGTGGGTGTATTTATCTTGTTCCTTATCTTATAGAAAAAGGTTCAGTTTTTCACCACTTAGTATGATGCTGGTTGTGGGCTTGTCATTTATAATCTTTATTATGGTGAGGTACATTTTTTCTATACCTAATTTTTGAGAGCTTTTATCATAAACATCGCAAATTTTGTCAAAACTTTT